>NW_027518683.1:40705000-45505000 GCF_043159265.1 Tasmannia lanceolata | reverse complement strand
GAGGTTTAGGGTTTGTAAAAATAGGGAGAAAATAGTGAAAAAGGGGTTTTAGAGTAGAAAATAGTTGATTTTGATGGAGGGGAATCGAGAATCAAGCGAAAATATGGAAGATAAATGAGAGATTGAGAGAGAGAGAGAGGTCGAAGAGAGAAAGAGAGAAAGGGAACGACAGTAGTGAAAACCTTAGGTTTGGGGGTAAACAAAACATCGGTTCCATTTAAAAAAACTGGAATTGTGATGTTAGAGCGCCCGAAGTCCCTTGTTCAGGCGTCTGAACCCTGAATTCGAGCAAAAATTCTAAAACTAGGATTTTTGATCGATTTTGGGTGATTTTTCTTGTTCATTCCCTTTTTGCCTTCCTTTTGGACTATGTGATCCTAGTGGGATGAGATCTAAGTGATGATTTGACAAAGATTTACATGTACTCCCCTCCCTTTTGTTTTGTTGCAAGTTTTCAGTGTATTTGAAATTTTGAATGACGTTCTAACAAAACCAAGCACATACATATTAGGCATTTGACATAAACATGATGTAGATGTTGACACATGGCCAAGTAATCAGGTGTTTTAATTATAGGTGACGGTACCGGCCCCTTGTAAGAGGGCATAAGCACCAATTGAGTGATTTTCAGCTTAGGTTTAAACATCTTTATCATGTAGTCAATGCCAAGCAATCATTCACATCAAATAAGGTTGTCAAATTCTTTTAGGGCCCGTTTGGATGCCGAGAAGATTTTAATTTAGATTTCTCACATTTGCAGCCGTTTTTGTGTTGTGATTAGGATCCGAATCAAATCCTTGATTTCCGAATCAGCGACTGATAGTGAAAAAAATCAGATTTCCAAATATGCTGTGGAAATAAGTAATTGGAAATCCACAGATCTGGCAGTTTCCTTCACCCGCTTTGCTCCTCAACCTCTCCCCTTCAGTAGGAAGTACCCCCTTCCCTCTCTGTCTCCTCAACATGAGCTGGCAGATCTATTCATTTTGTATTCAAAACTCAATTCCAAATCCAAATAAAAAATATGAGGTATCCAAACGGGCCCTTACTTGATCCATACTTCATATATTTAGTACACTCCTAATATCACAAAATATGTCTTCATTAAGTGGTTTTGTAACGATATCCGCAAGTTGGTTATTTATATTGGCATATTCAATTGAAATACCGCTTTTTAAAGAGTGATTCCTTAGAAAATGATGTCTTATCTCTATATGCTTAGTTCTAGGATGCTGGATTGGATTCTTGGTCTGATTGATGGCACTGTTGTTATCACAATGGATTTGAACACGCTTGATGTTTAAACCATAGTCCATTAGGGTGTTCTTCATCCAGAGGGCTTGTGTGCAACAAGCTCCTGCTACAATATATTCGGCTTCAGTAGTGAATAAGGCACTGTTGTTATCACAATGGATTGGAACATGCTTGATGTTTAAACCATAGTCCATTAGGGTGTTCTTCATCCAGAGGACTTGTGCGCAACAAGCTCCTGCTACAATATAGAATCTCCCAAGAAACTGACAAAGAAACTAAGGATCTCTCAAGAAACTGACAAAGAAACTATATTCGGCTTCAGTAGTGAATAAGGCAACATAATTTTGCTTCTTACTGAACAAAGAAACTAAGGATCTCCCAAGAAACTGACACGTGCCGCTTTTACTTTTCCTGTCAATCCTACAACCAGCAAAGTCAGCATCTGAGAATCCAACTAGGTTGAAATGATCAGACTTTTCATACCACAAACCTAGGCTGGGGGTTCCTTTAAGGTATTTGAATATTCTATTAACTACAAACAAATGGGATTCCTTATGGTCTGATTGGAATCTAGCACACAAATAAACACTAAACATGATATCCGGTCTCCTAGCAGTCAAATGCAATAGGCTACCTATCATACCTCTACATTTCTTCTGGTCAATTGATGGGCTAACATCATCTTTCACTAGTTTGGTGGATGTGGTCATTGGAGTTGGCTTGATTGGTGAGCTATCTATCCTAAACCTCTTCAACAATTCTTTTGTGTACTTCTCTTGGTTTATAAAATGTCATTCTTAAAATGATGTATTTGTAGGCCAAGAAAGAACTTAAGTTCTCCCATCATGCTCATTTCAAACTCATTTTGCATGCATTGGGCAAACTCATTTTAAACTCATTTTGTGAAGGAGTCCTATAAGAGAATCTACTTTGACGTGTAAGGAATGTTGCTCCTCTTTTGTAAAAGAGTCCTCCCAGAAGAACTTTGAGTCGTAGTAAGTGTTAATAATTTTACTATTGTTTTTGAAAAAAGAGTCGATCGGGAAGAGCCCCTTTGAGTCTTAGAGAATGTTAACAATTTGACTCTTTTGTAAAAGAATCTTCCTAGGTGTAAAACTCCTTTAAGTTAGGGATATTAAGAATTTGACTCATTTGTAAAAGAGTCCTCTAAGACATGATTCACATGAATGCCTTTGATTTATAGAGAATGTTGACAATTTGACTATTCTTTTGTAAAAGAATCCTCTCAGGAGAGAACTTCATTGAGTCATAGAGAACATTAATAATTTGACTCTTCTTTTGTAAAAGAAGTCTCTCGGAAGAGCAATTCCCTTTGAGTCATGGAGAATGTTTGCAATTTGACTCTATTTAAAAAAAAATAATAATCCTCACTGAAGAGGAACTCTGATTCATAGAGAATATTAATAATTTGACTCTTCTTTTGTAAAAGAGTCTTTCCAGGATAGGAACTCCCTTGAGTTGTAGATATTGTCAACAATTTATCTCTTTTGTAAGATTTCTCTCGGAACAGGAACTCCTTGGAGTTGGAGATAATATTAATGAGTTGACTCTTCTTTTATACTAGAGTCCTGTTGTGAGAATAACTCCTTTGAGTCTTAAAAGGATGTTAATATCTTCTTTTGTAAAAGGCTTTCATGAAATGAATTCCCTTTTTAATTTATTCTCATGATCTTAAGATCCACAGAGGTGACAACATGGAGATCAATTACTGTATTTAGTTGGATAAACACCGTAAACAGAATTGTATAGTCAATCAGGGCAGCAATTTGTACATCCACTAGCTTGATGACTCACAAATCTGAAGGCATGATGATCTGATTATCTTTTGGTGTGATAGTTTCAATGCGATTGTATCCTAATGCTTTATGGACGTTACTACTTGAAGAGTAATTGGAACCAGTTGAAAATTAATTGGAGAATCCATTAAGAAGTGCATTGGGGAAACTATTATGTGGAAGAATGATGCCACAATTTGTAGATCTAATTGTGTAGTAACCCGCAAATCAATTGACCTCATAATCTTTAATTTTATAGGGGCTTTAATCTGAAGCTTGATGAACATTGGTAAAATTCTTTTAACCGTCTTTGAGGGTGATCGCCCTCTTTATCAGTATCTATCTTCCTAGATGACCCCCAGAGAAAATCTTCTTTTGTATGGGAAGGGATTTCTCATTCTCATTCTAGGGAGATGTCTTGATAGGGATTGAGAACCCCTGAAAGTATACCACCGAACATCCAAAGAAAAATTATCTAGGGAGATGTCTTGATAGGGATTGAAACCCAAGAAAGTGTACCAACGAATATCCAAAGAACCTATCTTCAGAGCTCCACTCATAAAATGGCTGAGGATGAAGGAGGGTCTATTACATTGGATATTCCTTGAAGGGTGTCATTATCAATTGCTGGCATCATTATTGTTGGAGTGCCATTATCACTAATGACACCAACTCATTATACATGTGTGACCTAATGTGGCATCATTTCACTTAAGTCACATAGGTTCCACTCTTTGATAAGTTCCTATCATTAAAGAAAAAAGACCATTGCAACTGTATTTCAGCATTTGTATTTCTAACTCTTCTGCTGAGACTACTATTTCTGGTTTGTGAATTTGAAAGAATTACTTTCATCTCCCTGAGTGATGATTCTTGAATCTTGACACCACTAACAATCCAAGCTAATGTTTTACAATGCATGGCTAAATTTAGAGACGAAATTAAAGGTTACTATAATGTGCAGCCCCCCCTGCACAGATCTTTGCTTCTAATTACTTGCAGATTTATGATGTGGTTTTATAGGCTCTCTCTCTCTCTCTCTGATAGGTTTCTTGTCGTATATTCTCTTTATCAACTTTTTTATTTATTCTATAAATTAATGTCAAACCATCTGAAATTCACTGGCAACTGTATTAAAATTTGCCAATAAAAAAAGACTATTAAAATTTGCTTTATGGTTATCCTCTTCTTCATCTAATGTTCTAGGAGAATAAATCCCTTTAATAACACAGTTCTATATTAGCTTTGGAGGCAATAACATATCCCTTTAGATACATATACTGTGTGCAATTATTTAGTTCCAATAGTTATTCAGCATATTATTTGAAGTTGTTTCTAGTTCAACAAATTATTCTCTGTTCTTTCTCATGCGGACTGTCTCTAACTGTGGTTTGAAATTGGAACTCCTCTCCAGTGGGGACACAGATTCAGTTGTCCCTTTGACTGCAACCAGATATTCTATTGATGCTCTCAAGCTTCCAACCCTTATCAACTGGTATCCCTGGTATGACAAGGGAAAGGTCAGTCTGAGAAACAGTAGCTTAGGATGCCCATATGATTATGCATTGGCATCTTCTCATGTGTTCCTTTTTTATTCTATTTTCTGTGGTTGTGACCTATGTGGGTGCATTTTCAAAGATAAAAATTGTCCCATATTGAATAAGAAATTTTTTTTGGCCCCAACTAGTTTGTGACAAAGGCTTAGTTGAGTTGAGTTGAGTTGAGTTGAGTATTGAATAAGACAAAAAAATTGAAAAGCTAGTTGAGATGTTTAATCCCTATTGCTTGGGTTTTTTTTTATTTTTTTTGAAAATGACAATTTTATTAATAATCAGGGTGGGGACAAGATGTTCCACAGCAAGTACATAAGTGGGTAGTAAATCAATTGCTTGGGTTGGAAAAGTGGAGAGTGGAAAGATGCTATAAATATGAGCTCTCTCCTCTTTCCTTCTCACACTAAGTCTACTTGGCTAGCCTCAGGAATATAGTAATTAAGTAATAATATATATAATATGTATAAGAAAAAAAAAGAAATAAATGAAGAAAAATAAAATAAGGGAGTAACTGTTTAAGACTAATGGTCACAAAACAAGTTTAAATTTTTAAGCATTTTTGCAGTGGTTGCGCTAACAGCCATTTTGCGGTCGTTGACATGGTAACAACCTACTAATTAAGAGACGTCTTAAATGATGCTTAAGAATGCCATAAATATCTTTTAGTCGACTACAAAAGACACTTAAAACCCGATTTTAGAAATAGCTTTTGCATGGGGTGCTGCCCTGGATCCAGAGTTTGTGGGCATTGTGTATCCTTGAGACTTTATTTCCATGTCACCTGCACAAGCGATGAAATAAGTCTTCCAGATAAAGCCTTAATTGGCTTGCCTTGCCCAATTTCTTACATCATTTTCCTATTTTTTCTCTTTCTTCTTCCTCCTTGACCACTTTATTCTCACAACAGGTTGGAGGGTGGAGCCAAGTCTACAAAGGTCTTACCTTTGTAACTATAACAGGTGCAGGGCACGAGGTTCCACTCCATCGCCCTCGACAAGCTCTTATACTATTTAGATCATTCCTACAGAATAAGCCAATGCCCATTAATTAATCATAGGCTATTGATTGATTCAGAGTAATAGCAATTACAGAAAACGTGAAAGGAGAGAATAAAAGGACAACTTCCTTCCATAGTGTATACTCCTGCCATTCATGCCTGAGTATTGCGGTTCAGGTGCCTCGCAGTATATGTTCTTTTAGTGCCATTTTTTATGATTCAGTGATTTCTCTGCTTGGATTAGTGTATTTTTTAACAGCCACTCCATTGATTGTACCATCTATTGAAGGACCATGTATAAACACTCAAGGCTGGTCAACAGTGATTCAGGGTAAGGGAAGGATATCATGCTCTTGCTTAATCTTTGATATAAGGGAAGGAATCATGTTTCTACATAACAGGTTTTGTTTTCTTGTATGTGGTACATCTTCATAAATTCATCAAGTATAGAATATATATATAAAAAAAGGGTTTGAAGACAATGTATCTCCATTTTTTGTGAAGTTTCATCACAGAAAAAATCTGTCAATTCACCAATCATACAATTGCTGGAAGATATGAGGATAGAACAGAGGTTAAGAAGGAAATAAAGAAGGGAAGCAGGAATTTTATTTCTAAGTTTTCTTTTATTTCCCTGCTTTCTTGCTGAAAAATATTTGACAAAAATTTATAGACTTACATAATCCTGTTTGCAAGTTACGTAAAATTTCTAAAGAATTCTTGACTCTTAGGCCAGATTACAGGAAAAATATTTTTCTAGGAATTTTTTGTTTTGTTTTGAAAATTAACATTTATTGATAGCAAACGAACAACACCCGGTGGGGACAAGTAGTCCCGCCAAGATACATAATACTTACTCCTTCATGGAGACATTCAATACATTTAACATCAGATCTAAATCAAATCCTCCCCAGTTCCCTTATCAACAGATGGTCTGACAATGGACATTGATTCCAAATTAACCCCCTGCTTAGCCATTTGGTCCGCCACTTCATTGGCGGATCTCCTTCTATGTTCGATCTTTGGGCGTATAATTCTAACCAAATCACGTATTTCAGCGATGTAGTTATGCTTCCTCCAAGGGCCTCTCGAATGCTCTGTAGCCCAGGAAACAGTGTTTGATGAGTCCCCTTCAATAATCAACGGGCCTAAATTAATTGCAGCAAACCATTTAAATCCGAACAACAGCGCCCTCACCTTCGCTTCGCATATCCCTGGCGGCCCAGAATAGGTCATCAAAATGCTCCCATTAGCGTCTCTAATAACTCCACCAATCCCGGCTTTTCCAAGATTTTCTACAGAGCTTCCGTCAAAGTTCAGCTTTACCCATCTTGGAGGTGGAGCCTGTCATTGTGGCTTAATTTTATCCACAAATGGCTTTTACCAAATGACAGCCCCCCAGTTACGTAAAATGTCACCGATAACATACACAATGGCACAATGCCCCTCTTTTCCTTAATCACAGATATATATTCAAGGGCAAATGATGAGAAAAATGCAATGCTTTTGTGAAATTGTGAATGAAGGGTGGGGTTTTAAAATTCATGAGAAAAGGGCTGTTAGGTACGGTTGGGAGAGTAGTTTACAAAAATACCCTTCCATCCATATAACCTTACGTTTTACACTTTCACTCTCTCTTAACATTTTGCAGTCGTTTGAAACATTTTTCACTCGTTCTCTCCCTCTTACCTCGCCGGAAAATACTATTGTTGCCGGGAAGCTTGCATACGCGTCGGGAAGTTAAGCATGTCGCTGGAAAGTGTAGCTCATCTTGCCAAAAACAGTACTTCAACTCTTCCAAGGTATTTTTTAAACCATTTAATGTAGGGTATCATTTTTTGGGTTTTCTTCTTGGGGTGTTGGATATGAAATACTTGGTACCATTATTGAAATTGTGTTAGGGTTTCAAAAGGTTTCACTTGATTTCTAGTTTATCCATGGTTTGCAAAGGGTTTCATTATGTTGATTTTCGTTTTATTGGGTTTCGATGGATTGAAAGAAATTAATTTTAGAAACGAAATTAGGGTTTCATTTAGGGTTCGAAAGGGTTCCATTTGTTTTGAAAGGTGTAACTGTGGTTTGTTAGGATTTCATTCAGGATTTGTAGGTTTTGAAGGGTTTCATTTTGGTGGCCAAAGGTTTTATTTTTGTTTTCAAAGGGTTTCATTTGATTTTGTTGGGAGAATGAGCGTTATCGATTATGTTTTGCAGTCTTTTGACAGAAGGGAAAGAGGCATAACCATTTATTTTGGGATTTTTGAGACTTTCGAACCCTTGAAACCAGTAAGTATGGTTTCAAGGATCCTTGTAAGCAGTGATTTTCATTCCAACTGTCTAATAGTGAGTTTCCGTAGTGGTTACGAGGTATAAAATGTGGTTCCGTAGTAGTTGTGGGGTATAAAATGTGGTTCCGTAGTGATTCCCGGGTATAAAATGTGGTTCCGTAGTGGTTGAGGGGTATAAGATGTGGTTCCCTAGTGGTTCCGGTGTATGAAATGTGATTCCCTAGTAGTTTCGGGGTAGAAAATGTGGTTCCCTAGTGGTTCCGAGGTATAAAATGTGGTTCCGTAGTGGTTGCAGGGTAGAAAATGTGGTTCCCTAGTGGTTCCGAGGTATAAAATGTGGTTCCGTAATGGTTGCGGGTTATAAAATGTGGTTCCCTAGTGGTTCCGGTGTATGAAATGTGGTTCCCTAGTGGTTCCGAGGTAGAAAATGTGGTTCCCTAGTGGTTCCGAGGTATAAAATGTGGTTCCCTAGTGGTTCCGGTGTATGAAATTTGGTTCCCTAGTGGTTCCGGGGTAGAAAATGTGGTTCCCTACTGGTGCCGAGGTAAAAAATGTGGTTCTGTCGTAGTTGCGGTTTATAAAATGTAGTTCCCTAGTGGTTCCAGTGTATGAAATGTGGTTCCGTAGTGGTTCCGGGGTAGAAAATGTGGTTCCCTAGTGGTTCCGAGGTATAAAATGTGGTTCCCTAGTGGTTCCGAGCTATAAAATGTGGTTCCCTAGTGGTTCCGGTGTATGAAATTTGGTTCCCTAGTGGTTCCGGGGTAGAAAATGTGGTTCCCTACTGGTGCCGAGGTAAAAAATGTGGTTCCGTCGTAGTTGCGGTTTATAAAATGTAGTTCCCTAGTGGTTCCAGTGTATGAAATGTGGTTCCGTAGTGGTTCCGGGGTAGAAAATGTGGTTCCCTAGTGGTTCCGATGTATAAAATGTGGTTCCGTAGTAGTTGCGGGGTAGAAAATATGGTTGCCTAGTGGTTTCGAGGTATAAAATGTGGTTCCGTAGTGGTTGCGGGGTATAAAATGTGGTTCCCTAGTGGTTCCGAGGTATAAAATATGGTTCCGTAGTGGTTACGGGGTAGAAAATGTGGTTCCCTAGTGGTTCCGAGGTATAAAATGTGGTTCCGTAATGGTTGCGGGTTATAAAATGTGGTTCCCTAGTGGTTCCGGTGTATGAAATGTGGTTCCCTAGTGGTTACGGGGTAGACAATGTGGTTCCCTAGTGGTTCCGAGGTATAAAATGTGGTTCCCTAGTGGTTCCAGTGTATGAAATTTGGTTCCCTAGTTGTTCCGAGGTAGAAAATGTGGTTCCCTAGTGGTGCCGAGGTATAAAATGTGGTTCCGTCGTGGTTGCGGGTTATAAAATGTAGTTCCCTAGTGGTTCCGGTGTATGAAATGTGGTTCCCTAGTGGTTCCGAGGTAGAAAATGTGGTTCCCTAGTGGTGCCGAGGTATAAAATGTGGTTCCCTAGTGGTTGCGGGGTAGAAAATATGGTTTCCTAGTGGTTCTGAGGTATAAAATGTGGTTCCGTAGTGGTTGCGGGGTATGAAATGTGGTTCCCTTGTGGTTCCGGTGTATGAAATGTGGTTCCCTTGTGGTTCCGGTGTATGAAATGTGGTTCCCTACTGGTTCCGGGGTAGAAAATGTGGTTCCGTAGTGGTTGCGGGGTAGAAAATGTGGTTCCCTAGTGGTTCCGAGGTATAAAATGTGGTTCCGTAATGGTTGCGGGTTATAAAATGTGGTTCCCTAGTGGTTCCGGTGTGTGAAATGTGGTTCCGTAGTGGTTTCGGGGTAGAAAATTTGGTTCCCTAGTGGTTGTGAGGTATTAAATGTGGTTGCGTAGTGGTTGCGGGGTATAAAATGTGGTTCCCTAGTGGTTCCGGTGTATGAAATGTGGTTCCCTAGTGGTTCCGGGGTAGAAATGTGGTTCCCTAGTGGTTCCGAGGTATAAAATGTGGTTCCCTAGTGGTTGCGGGGTAGAAAATGTGGTTCCCTAGTGGTTCCGAGGTATAAAATGTGGTTCCGTAGTGGTTGCGGGGTATAAAATGTGGTTCCCTAGTGGTTCGGGTGTATGAAATGTGGTTCCCTAGTGGTTCCGGGGTAGAAAATGTGGTTCCCTAGTGGTTCCGAGGTATAAAATGTGGTTCCGTAATGGTTGCGAGTTATAAAATGTGGTTCCCTAGTGGTTCCGGTGTGTGAAATGTGGTTCCCTAGTGGTTCCGGGGTAGAAAATGTGGTTCCCTAGTGGTTTCGAGGTATTAAATGTGGTTCCGTAGTGGTTGCGGGGTATAAAATGTGGTTCCCTAGTGGTTTCGGTGTATGAAATGTGGTTCCCTAGTGGTTCCGGGGTAGAAAATGTGGTTCCCTAGTGGTGCCGAGGTATAAAATATGGTTCCGTAGTGGTTGCGGGGTAGAAAATGTGGTTCCCTAGTGGTTCTGAGGTATAAAATGTGGTTACGTAATGGTTGCGGGTTATAAAATGTGGTTCCCAAGTAGTTCCGGTGTATGAAATGTGGTTCCCTAGTGGTTCCGGGGTAGAAAATGTGGTTCCCTAGTGATTCCGAGGTATAAAATGTGGTTCCGTAGTGGTTGCAGGGTAGAAAATGTGGTTCCCTAGTGGTTCCGAGGTATAAAATGTGGTTCCGCAATGGTTGCGGGTTATAAAATGTGGTTCTCTAGTGGTTCCGGTGTGTGAAATGTGGTTCCCTAGTGGTTCCGGGGTAGAAAATGTGGTTCCCTAGTGGTGCCGAGGTATAAAATATGGTTCCCTAGTGTTTCCGGGGTAGAAAATGTGGTTCCCTAGTGGTTCCGAGGTATAAAATGTGGTTCCGTAGTGGTTGCGGGGTAGAAAATGTGGTTCCCTAGTGGTTCCGAGGTATAAAATGTGGTTCCGCAATGGTTGCGGGTTATAAAATGTGGTTCCCTAGTGGTTCCGGTGTATGAAATGTGGTTCCGTAGTGGTTCCGGGGTAGAAAATGTGGTTCCCTAGTGGTGCCGAGGTATAAAATATGGTTCCGTAGTGGTTGCGGGGTAGAAAATGTGGTTCCCTAGTGGTTCCGAGGTATAAAATGTGGTTCCGTAATGGTTCCGAGGTATTAAATGTGGTTCCGTAGTGGTTCCGGGGGTATAAAATGTGGTTCCGTAGTGGTTCAGGGGTAGAAAATGTGGTTCCGTAGTGGTTCTGAGGTATAAAATGTTGTTCCGGAGTGGTTGCGGGGTAGAAAATGTGATCTCGTAGTGGTTACGTGGTATAAAATGTGGTTCCATAGTAGTTGTGGGGTATAAAATGTGGTTCCGTAGTGGATAAGTAGGTAGAAAATGTGGTTCCGTAGTGGTTCCGAGGTATAAAAGGTGGTTCCGGAGTGGTTGCGGGGTAGAAAATGTGATCCCGTAGTGGTTACGTGGTATAAAATGTGGTTCCATAGTGGTTGTGGGGTATAAAATGTGATCCCGTAGTGGTTACGTGGTATAAAATGTGGTTCCATAGTGGTTATGGGGTATAAAATGTGGTTCCGTAGTGGTTCCGGGGTGTAAAATGTGGTTCCATTGTGGTTCTGGGGTAGAAAATGTGGTTCCGTAGTAGTTCCGAGGTATAAAATGTGGTTCCGGAGTGGTTGCGGGGTAGAAAATATGGTTTCCTAGTGGTTCCGAGGTATAAAATGTGGTTCCGTAGTGGTTCCGTGGTATAAAATGTGGTTCCGTAGTGGTTCCGGGGTAGAAAATGTGGTTCCGTAGTGGTTCCGAGGTATAAAATGTGGTTCCGGAATGGTTGCGGGGTAGAAAATGTGATCCCGTAGTGGTTACGTGGTATAAAATGTGGTTCCATAGTGGTTGTGGGGTATAAAATGTGGTTTCGTAGTGGTTCCGGGGTATACAATGTGGTTCCTTAGTGGTTCCGGGGTAGAAAATGTGGTTCCGTAGTGGTCTTGGAGTAGAAAATGTGGTTCGTTAGTGGTTCGGAGGTATAAAATGTGAATCCGTAATGGTTCCGAGGTATAAAATGTGGTTCCCTAGTAGTTCCGAGGTATAAAATGTGGATCCGCTGTGGTTCGAAGGAATAAAATGTGCTTCCAAGAGTGTAACTTATTGTTCCGATTGTGGTTGTATCATTGTAAATGGTTGTTTATTAAATTGCACCACCATAATACCATCCTTTTTTCTTAGCATGTCAATGGACCCATACGGTCCAAAGTATCCCAACGTTATTTAAGGGCCCGTTTGGATGCCGAGAAGATTTTGATTTTGGATTTCTCACATATGCAGCTCTTTTTGTGTTGTGATTTGGATCCGGATCAAATTCTTTGGGAATATGTTGTGGCAATAAGTAATTGGAAATCCACAGATCTGGCAGTTTCCTTCACCCGAGACTTCACTCTCTTTGCTACTCAACCTCTCCGCTCCAGTAGGAAGTACCCCCTTCCCTCTCTGTCTCCCTCAACATGAGGTGCCGGATCTATTCATTTTGTATTCAAAACTCAATTCAAAATCCAAATGCAAGATATGAGGTATCCAAACGGGCCCTAATATGATTTGGAAATAACAACTGAATGTTAATTAATAGGATTTGGAAACAACAATTAGATCGATCCGAAATTCTTTCGGAAACAACACCGTATCCATTGGATCCACATCGTAAGGCCCGAAATTATTTTAGAATGTGTCTTAGACAAAGCCATAAATTCCGATGGAGCATCCTAGATCTGAATAGATGGTGCCAAAGTAGGAAAAATGCACCCTTCATATTTCGATTATTTTTTCTAGTATGTCCAAAGCTGACCAAATTTGTCATGTGCTTGTGTTTATTTTTGACAGGGTGGAATTCCTACCTGTGGTTACCTTTCATTCCTTTGATCGTACGTATCATTTGAAGCTTCTTAATTTCATCTTTTAGATGATGGTGGATGGCTGGGATTAATAATAATAATAATAATAATAATTTTGGTCGAAATTGGAAGGTTATTCTATTGGTGGGAACAAAGCTTCAAGTGATAATCACAAGAATGGCGCTTCATATTCAAGATCGCGGAGATGTTATCAAGGGCGTCCCAGTCGTCGAGCCCATGGATGATCACTTCTGGTTCAATAGCCCGCGTCTTCTACTCTATCTTATCCACTTCGTTCTTTTTCACGTATCGCTCAATGCTTAATTTCCCTTGTTTCTCATATTCTCTTCCCATGCACATGCATTATGAATCCTTATTAAGCATTGATTTATTTGTCCTGCAGAATGCCTTTCAGCTCGCTTTCTTTAGTCAGTCAATCAAAATGGTATAGCTAGACACCCCACTAAGACTATGTAAATAAGAATTTCATTCAATTAATATAAGTTACCACTATGAATCCATGTCTCAGAGTTAAGTAATCCACTTTAGCAACGGAGGGCACGAACTGTCTGAAGAAACACAACTGCAAATATGAAAAAAGGCTTTGAAATTTAGGTCTCATTCAATGATGAAAATAGGGTCATTTTAGGTGCTTAGTGGACCTCCCCAGGCCGACCCCAACTAGTTTGGGACAAAGGCTTAGTTGAGTTGACCTGAGTTGAGTAGGACCTCCCCAGATCATCGCTAGCCTCAAGCTCAACCATACACGTGTACATATGTATATGAAGATTGAAATTGCTCAAACTGTGGGCTCCACCTTTTGTGGGTCATCGACCAAAATTTCAAAGATCATCCGATCCTGATCACCATATACATGCCACATGCATGTAAGGTGGGTATTAGGCTGAGCTGTATCAACTGCACATTAGAGGGTTGATCTTAACCCTTTATAGATCGGATGGTTAGGACCAACCTATGGAAATGAATTTTGGGGCACAACCTATGGACGGTTTGGATCATCGTATGGTGTATGGTGTGGACCATATGTTCCTTTTTTTTGAAAAATAATGGACTATAAGGCCTTTCAACATATAAAAACTCCGAAATTAATTGCTCCTGGTTTAAAAAGTGAACACGGGTGGGTCAAAACGCGGCCAAGACAAGTACCATGCAGAGCGTTTTGACCCACTAAGTATTCCACTCAAACAAGTAGGAATAGGAGCACAGTCATTTTCAAGGAAAGGGCAAATTATAATGGGTGGAAATATCATTTTTCCTCGTTTAAAATTTTCCCTTTGTCAGCAGACAAATTTTGAACTTCCTAGTTTTTTAATTGGAAACATCGCTTCTAACAGAAATAATGGGTTTATGTTTTGATTTTATAGAAATAATAAGGGCACTTTAATCATAGAAGATTTATTAATGCATAATTAGGCACATGGCGTGATGCCGAGGGCTGTTAGGAATATCCCTAACACTGTCTTGTCTTCCTAACCTCTTTTTAATTTGTAACCACAAAAGAAGAGGTGGGCCACACGTTGGATCCACAATTTTCCTTTGATTTTAGAGATGTTTGGTTTTAGAGATCCTTCAATTAGAACGGGAGGGGAAAGGAAGCTTTAGAGATCTTTGATTTCCTTCCTCTTTGGGGACTTTTGTGTTTTTCTGTATGTTTTTTTCTCTCTGTCAGCTGTATTCCTTTTGATTCCACCATCTCGGTCGTGGCTCCTTTCTTTCATTCTCTTCAATAAAACTTAACCATTAAAACAAAATTTCACTTGGTAGATCTCATTTTCTGATCTCCTATAAACCAAAAGATCATTGTTGATATGGTGTTCTCGACCATTCGACACCCCCTCGCCACACACACACACATATATAGTAAACAGTTCCTGAGGTGGTGCTCACAAAACATAGGGGGCCACTTTGTTTGGATGATCCAAAGCATTCATCTGATAGGCCCTCACATAGATAGGGTGCCCACAAAAAATCAGGTCCATAGGATCATCCTAACCCTTCCATTTGTGGAGGTTTAGATTTATGGAGGTTTACACCCGTCCATTTAAACCTCCATAAGTGGAAGGGTTATGATGAACCTATGAAGTTGATTTTTTGTGGGCACCCTATCTATGTGAGGGCCTATCAAATGAATGCTTTGGATCATCCAAACAAAGTGGGCCCCTTATGTTTTGTGAGCGCTACCTCATATAAGGTAGCCCTAGTGCCACCTCAGGAACCCTTGTCTCATATATATATATATATATATATATATATATGAGAAAAGGGTTCCTGGGCAGGGACCTCCCTGCGCATAAGTGGCTTAAAAAGCCACCGATTGGTCACTTTTTGTGGACCCCACAGAGGTGGACCTGCTATACGAGCTAATCAGTGGCTTTTTAAACCACTTAAGCACAGGGAAGCTCCATGTGCAGCTGCACAAGAACACTTATATATATATATATATATATATATATATATATATATATATATATATATATATATATATATATACATATATATATAGAGAGAGAGAGAGAGAGAGAGAGAGAGAGAGAGAGAGAGAGAGTTCTTACAATCCAAATGAGAATGGGTGACCTGCTCCAAAAGTTCAAGTGACGTCGGCCGAAGGATGTTTCTCTGGCAATCCTAAACCTTTCCGGATCTGTTTTACAAAACCATTTATATTCATCAAACACAAATATTATATACAAAAGTCCAATTTTCATTTCTAACATTTAAAAAGAAGAAATTTTTTTGTTATTACCATGAGAGTATTGGTATTCTACACTTTTGCTTTCTCCTTCCCAATTCTTCCAGCTTCTCATCTGCAACCCAATTGAAAATCCAAGTCACAAATCTCACTCCCTATTATACCTAATATCCAAAAATATACATACTGACCAATTTCTCTTCCCGTTTTATATTCATGTCTTTAATTCCATTTTATGTATGTTATTGACATATCTCTCTTCCCCTTGTATTTATGTCTTGAATTGTATTTCATGAATGTTTTTATGCTATCGACGACTATAGTTAAAGGTGCAACTCGGGCTTGGTTGAGTCAGGTTTAGGCCAACCCAAGATAGCACCCTAACCCGACTCAACCTCAGCCTCGGGTCGAAGATGGTCAACCCTGACCCAACCCACCTCCAAATCTTTGAACACCTGACCTGTCTTCTTTTCCAAATTGGGTCGTGGGTTGAGTTAGATTGGGTTCGTGTTAGTCTAGAGCACGAACATAAAAAATACAAATAAAAACATAATTCTCATATTTTGAAAATCACGATAAAATTAGGAGATGTAGACCGGGTTTGTGTCAATCAGGTTGGGGCATCCTCCCTAACCCATCACGAAATTAAATAGGATTGGATTTTCCCAACCCGAGGAAATGTCAAATCAACCCTTCCTTTTATGTGCACCAAAGCAAAAAGTTAGGGTATTTTTTTCATGAGAAATTTGCATGGTTTCTATCTTAGATGAAAATATTAAAATATCTCATTCGTAGACTTTTTTGTGATATTGTACTTTGTAATCTATGCTTGATAGAGTAATAGTGGAAGCTAGCGATTAGAAGGGCCTTCTGTAGATAGTTACCGAAAGAGACCAATTGTAAGCTAAGAAAGAAGTGGGTACCTTTGCTCGTCCCAAAGCCATAGTAGTTATACAATAGAGGATGTGAAAAACGGCCAACACGAATATGAAAATGTGAAGCTGGTTGATCCCTTGAGCCGAAATCAACGGAACTTTTCCCTGCAAAAGTTAAATACCAACAACACCACTTTCAATCTCTAGTAAAAAAAAATGCTACAAAAATCAACTCCATCTCTATGCACTTCAAAGTTACACTGTAAACAAAAGTGACCATTCAAACACGAAAAACTTATGACTTGCCTTTGGCGCACATTTGTCTGAACCCCCTCCTCCTCCGGCCAGGATTCGCCGGCTGTTATTTTCCGAATTTGAAATCAAATTACGTGTACTAGTACTGATCTCATATTTCCTTGTACATGGATGCCATGAGTTACCTACACTCATGGGTATACATATTTCCGAAATGGGGGTTTGTCCTACGGTTAGGAGTAAGGATATAAATCCCAACAGCATAAGCTCTATACAAAAGTACGAATGAAAAAAAAAAAGTTAGAAATTTTAGTCCAACTTAAAATCCCATAATTCCACAGAACCCATTTAATCAAAAATTATAGATTCATGAAATATGTATGCATGATTGAGGTGAGTCGATGGCCTGCCGGATTTGACCTTTTCGAGTGCTTCATAGAGTGCCCGCTTGTGATGATTCATTAACCACTGCACAAGTCGTATTGATTTCGATTAAGCAAAGTTAAGAGAAAATTAATTAGATTGTAGGACATATATAAAATACATGTTTAGGCCGCGTTTGGCATTCATGAAAGTTTTTTTTTTTTTTTCCATGGATTATTAGTTTATCAAGTGGTGGTAGACTGATGAAAAAATTGAGGTTTCTCATTTTTTAAGCAGTGGAGGCAAAATAAATAAAAAGGGCGGCCTAGTGCACGAGGCTACCGCCATTGCGGGGTCACCAGGTCACAATGGAGCAACCTTACTATTGTGCCAAGGCTCATAACAGTAAGAAGAAAATCAATAAAATAAAGAAGAAAATAGGCCCTTCGATACGATGGTAGGGGAATAGACTACTTCGATCACCTTATTGGTTTTCATTTACACTAGAGAAAGATCGACAACTAGGGTGGGAGAAGGAGAGAATTGAGAGGACATGTGTGACAAGATGGTGAGAATTGGCAGGCAAGAGTTTTTGTTTTCCTTATTTGTCAGCTACTACTACTAGGCACCATCTCCTCATCCATGCCTTCTCAATTCTCTCCCTCTCCCACACTCCCTACCCTTCTTAACACTTGGTAAGCTAATACTCCATGGAAAAAATATGCATGGTTATAGCTAAACATGGCCTAGTAAAACAAAAATTCAAACAGTACTTGTCATTTTAGAAGGAAAAACTTTTTTACATGGTTGTCAAACACCCTACAAGGGCAGAATATCATACCTTTCCAATGACGTGAAGGATGTGTTCTATTAGAATTGAAATAACAACGAGCACGAAACAGACTATGGCCACGGCCCATGTCGGTGTTTGCTCCAAAGAGCGTGAACCTGCTCCTCCTCCCCCTCCAGCCATACTCAACCTCTCACTCACAATAATCAAAGACAATTAAAAACTAAACAAATTCAGTGAGGAAACGAACACTAGTCTCTTATCACAGTCTTCATAAAAAAGCCAATATATTAACAAGCTGAAGATTTAAATTCTTCTTAGTAATCAATCAAAAGAAAAGATGGATCCTTATAAAAGGAAGATAAGATATTGAAACATAAAAAAAAGAATCAAAGAGACTTGACTTAGTAAGTTGTTAGTGTTGGGAAGAGATGACTGGATCAAAGCGGTGGGTTGACTTGAGGAACACGCCGGGAAAGTAGGGAAAATTAATAGAAAACGAAAGAAAGACTCAGAAGATTTTCCATAAGAAGTATTAGTCTTACACTTCTGTACTTTTTTTTTTCTAAGAAAAAAAAAATTACGGCTCTATTGCACTCCTTGAAGTCCAACTGTTAAAATTTTAAATAAGTCTTCCTCTTAAACGGAATTTAGTAGGGCTTATCTAAAGAGAGTATGAATGTGTGAACTGAGTGAGTCTACGTGGGCTGTTATACGATGTGAGATTTTTTCTAGTCATTTTCCAGGACTTGTATCTGATAGTTATAGATTAGCCCACTTGTTAAATGACCCAAACCATTTATTTGCTGCTTACAGATGAGCCTTACACAGAATTCTACCGCTTTGAGATGTTGATTAATTGGTAGGGGCTGCATCAAAACGTAGAGTCGGACACACCTGTGTGGATGATATAAACCATTTATTTATTGGTCCCTGTTATAGATTGACTCAAGCAAAAATCTTCTCTGATGATCCTAACACTTCAACATACAAGGCTAAGAGAGTCAAAAAAAAAAAAAATCATATAGAAATTCAACATATAAAGGGGTTAAGATCATCCTATCCAGGGATTTTTTGGGCCCGACCTATCTACTGACTACAGTGGGGACGGTCAAATGAATGGTTTAGATCATCGACATAGGTTAGCTCCACTGACGTCCTTTCGTCTGCACGAGGTTTCAGTAAATACACACATGACCACCATACAATTTCTATCTTGTTCAATGATCCAAACCATTTTTTTTTTCTATTCATCGGATGATTCTAAGCCTTTGATTTGTGGGGGATCTGTTGATGAACCTCGGCTGTTTATTTTGTTATTTTCTAACAACCCATTAAATGCCACAAATTAAAGGCTTAGAGTTTTATGATGGAGCTTAGTGTATTTTCTAATTCTGTAGACAAAAGGTTTAGGAGCATTAGAAAACTAGCCTTCACTTGTTTTCTTGGCCTACCTATACTTTCCAATGCAAAGTACGGCCATTGTAGTTTCTAAGTAGATATATAAAAGGTTTCGGAGCATTAAAAAAGTAGCCCTCACTTGTTTTCTTGGCCTACCTATACTTTCCAACGCAAAGTATGCCCATTCATGTATAAAAACTCTTTGTTTTTTTAGGGAAATTCCATTCCTTGATTTGTTTATTGAGTTTGACCAATATATAAGATACTACCTGTCCAAGTAAGTTTGTATATGCATGACCCATTGCATATTTGAGAGTCACATGCTGGATAATTTGACTGCTTATTTGAGTAAGCCACTCCGATTCATTTATTTGCTAAGCTCTTTCTATAGATGGGGCACACCTCTAAGTTCTCTTTGTGGGATTTAATTAGGCTACTAAGAAACAATGGTCTACATTCATCTAGAAAACCTCCACAAATAGAAGGTCAACGTAAGCCTATGTGAAAGCTTGCTAGATGCCTTATCCATAGCAAGGCCCAGCAGATAAAATTGATTTTGGATCATTCAAAGAGTGCGGCCCAACTTGTACTTCTTCCTGTTTATATTATTATTATTATTATATCAAGGGAAAATGTGGTTCATGTCTCTTATAGTTTGGCCTGGGAATAAGTTTGTGAGGCTAATGGTAAAAATATTCTATAAATGGCTGGGAAGAGATTGGGAAAATTTGGAAAAAAATGCATATGTATTCTACTTATATAAACATGTATTTCTATTATATATGTATATACTTATTATTCTACATAAGATAAACAAAAAAGCATGGAAGTATTTTTTTTTTTTTTTGTTGTTGTTGCTAGATTGGGATATGAGTTCTGATGTTACTATAATGTCTTTTTTTTAATTCAAATAAATAATATTGAATTTTTATTTAAATTTACAAAATTTGTATTACAAATTGAAAATAATTCGCCAAATTTTCATTGAATTTAGAAAACTTGATTTGAAAACTCATGCATTTTTCTAAAAAATGTGAGAATTTTTGTTATGAGAAAAATTAATTACTATGTGAAATTTGCCACTTCATCAAATATTATATAGAATATTAAAAAGTTAAGCTCTTTCCTATCAACAACTTTTTGGGCCCATTTACCTACATGGACGCGATTTGGTCCATTGATCCAATTGGCGACCATAAGTTCGACCAACTATTCTCATTGAGGTCAACTTGATCATGATACTATTACATAACCAAAATTACATTGAAAGATAAAAAAAAGAAAGAAAACATCTTCAATATTAAGAACATTTCCACAAGCCCGATATAGGGTAATTTGTATTCAACATTAAAGATGGGGGAAATTATATCATGATATCCTCCCCCCCGCGGATAAAATCCCCCGGTGAATTTATCCCCAAGCAGTGAACTATTCTCACAGAAACCGTTAGGGGTGGGGAATATCATTTCCCTAAAGACAGTTATGATCTTAAGTTGCTATGCCATCTTTAATGGAAGTTGACCAATGCGGGCTCCCTTTGCCCCCCGTTTTTTATTTTTTGCAAGGGTATATACAATCATTTCATACTAAGGAAGTCTAGGGTTGTGCCTGTCGCTCAATGGTCGAGCCTTTGTTTCTCAACCTCGAGGTTGCAGGTTCCATCCCAGCTTACCAACCCAAAAAAAAAAAAAAAAAAAAAGGAAAATTTGCCTCACTTGTATTTTTTTTTAGTGCAAGTAAAATTATATGCTTTTATGACGAGTTTACTTCCCAAACAATCATTATTAAGGGATTTGCTAGGCAAGTTCACAGCTGACTTGTGCAGAACAGAGCAGTCACCTTGGATGAACAAAATGAATAAGACAAAATCTGCTGAAAAGTGAGCCTTTACGGCTGTATCTCAGGCAAAAGTAAAAAAGGCCTTGCAAATCCCTATTATTAATATTCAAACTTAGGTCCAATATTGCATACATATGCAAATGATTTGGTAGATCCCCATGTCGTGGCACCTAATCTGTAAGATAAAGGGGATAAAAACCAATGGTTTATCTTCTTTTTGCATGCTGTCAAAGATGACTTATTTGATCAAAGTTCAAAGACTATCCAATTACAATGGGCATGACTTGTCATTGCCGGCCTTTCAATGTATCATTTCGTAGATTTTGTTTGTATGTGTAGAATATCTATACTAGATGTACAGAGAAGTCACCTCATGTACTTTTAGGCCAGTTCGTTATGGATTTTGAGTCCAAAGTAATTATTGGACTCAAAACTAAACATAGTTTGAGTCCAATAATCAATTTTACTCAAAATCAATTCTTAAAATCTATAAAGAGAAAGATGTTACAATAATAGGCACAAAAACATATCCCTAACTTGGCACATGTGAGAGAGGGAGAACCAAGGTGCAACACATATGAGCGACAGACACTGAGCCTAAGAAAACTAAATGTTCAATACTTGTGAGTTACATGTTGGGGTCCCTGGCAAACCCTAGCTTACCGATAAAAAAAAAAAATAATTCTCAAAATCTAAACCAACAGGGCCAGGCTTAGGGAACTGATAAAAATTGACTTCCTAAAGTCATTTTCATTTTTTATTTAGTCCAAAACTGATTATTGGGCTCATAATTAGATTTAATTTTGAGTCCAATAATAAATTTTTGACAAAAAATCAATTCTCGAAATCCAAAACGAATAGGGCATAGAGGGTCGAATAGGGCGAAAGTGACAATGGACGGACTACCCCCATTACCACCTAGTAAATCCATAAAATCATTATATCACTCATTCTCTCTCTCTCTCTCTCTCTCTCTCTCTCTCTCTCGCGCGCGCATCGTGGGTCCTTTTCAGAGAAATCATATTGTTAGAAGTTAATTGTGTCAACCTGAAGCCCGTCTGAGTTGACTCGACTCTCTAGTTAAATGAGTTGACTCGGCAGCTTCCTATTTAGTATTAAATGTGAAAGAAAAACATATCTATCTATGAGAAATCCGTATGTAAATAGAAAAATGCTCGGGTTTTTATCGACTTGGCAGCCATTCATTCAATTTGACTCGACTACATCAACTTTCGAGCTCAACAAATGAATTGGCATCCTTTCGAGCTTCACAGGTTTTAAAATATGATTTAAACATATTATATAATAATATATGGCATCCTTTAATGTAGCTGGTTGTTCTGTAATGAATTTAATGCCTACAAAGTTATATACAATTATAACCTATTCAATAGCTAAAGCAGAATTTACATTTAGGTTTTAAATAAAATAATTTATATAGTACTCCTATTATGTATATACTAGTTGTGCGATGCATGAGGCTAGGAACAAAATATACTTTAAAACTGTTTGGATAAAAAATAGACCAAACTCTCTTTGGATAGAAGTAAAACTGATCACTAGTTGTAATCTATTGGTAAAGATGTATGTTCCAATAAAACTAAGATATTGAACATTGAGTTCGTAATTCCCTCCACGGGGTGCACATGCAGAGCAAATCGTTGATGTAGAAATCAAGCTTAGCATGTTGTGCAACACACGGATTGGCAGTCAAAATACCAACCTATTTTCACATGCAAAAAAAAATTGATAGGTAGAAAGAAACAACGCTCCTCTCTGTGGAAAAAAGGGCTGCAAAATGTGAATTCTAAAATTGCATTGTACACAAGAGTTTGTGTCCTTCCACACTTCTAACACTAATGTGTTTTAGAGTTTCAAAACACTTGGGATTTATCCCTAAGACTCCATTTGTAAATAGAACACAGAGTGGATAGAAGAGCCAATGTTTGGTCTTAAAGTGGGTCCCATCAATGTGGGCCACACCATAAAATGCTAACAGAGGACAGTCTGGGTCCATTGAATAAATGGGTTCCAAAAATCGATCAGCTCCACCGATTTTGCTGATTTCTCATTCGTGATTGTGCAGGATTTTAATTAGGCGGAAATCAAGAAACAAAACGGAGTCAATTCGCCTGTTTCCTCGAATCTGAGCCCCACCCATTTCTTCGAGGATGAAAAATGGGAATGGCTACGGAACATGCCCTTATTTTTTGTTGAGTTCTTGAGTTTACTCGAAACCCTTAATATTTTCTAACTTACTGAGTTTACTCGATTAGTTTTTGCCGAGTCATTGAGTTTACTTGAACTTTATGAGTTTTCCAATGATGATCTCAACCCTTTATTTTATGTATAAAACAAGATTTGGAGACAACATCGAGAAGGGATCTGTCAGGTAATTTTGCGGAAAGCCATTTTGCTCATGCAAAAGTCAGTCGCGAAATTGGCCTAGAAAATTCCCTATTAAAAAGTTGGAGACAAAATTAGGACAAGAATCATACATGTAAGAGAATGAAGAGGTGCCTCAATGGAATAAAGCCATTTTTTAATGGAAAAGAAAATAGAGCAAGAAGTCAAAAGAATAGTCTGAAAATGTAAGCATTTTGATCTGATAAAGTGGAACTGAGAAATTTGGAATACTGCAATGGGTAGGTAAAGGGAGAGAGAGAGGTGTGATATCACCAATCTCTGTGAGAGAAATTATATCAGCATTACCTTGTTTTTATATTGGCATTCCATTTTAGTTATTCCACGTATTATACAAAATTCCTATCAAGATATCAACCAATTATAAAATAGTGGATGCGATATTCGTCACTTTCCTCAAAAGACTTTTACATCCGATAAGATCCTATCAACAGCCGATTAAGAACAGGAAGGTTTACCATATCAAAACAAGAGAGTGAGGAAGTTAGACATGGTATTTGTATCCCGAAGGCATTGAGAAAAATGGTTGATTGAATGACCACACTCTATATCTTTCCCTGTTACTACTTTGAAAAGTGCTCCATTTTTTATTTTTTTTTGACAAAATAAGAGGGGAAATTCTGTAGTTCTAAAACTCAAAAACTAGATTCAAATAAGTCTTCCAAGACCCGATGATTAGTCAATAATTTTTTTTTAATCAAGGTACGTATCCAAATTTGATGGATCTTACAGTGATTTGCTAGGTTTATTTATTTATTTATTTATTTATCAAGGTACGTACCCAAATTTTGCTTAAAAAATAAATTGGAATCATTCCGAACCCAACCCGATTATATGGTAAGAGCTCAACCCAGATTCCCAAAAATCAACCTGAGTTGCCACCCCGATTTTGGGGGAACATTTACGTTGTGTTCCATCATATGGATGGTTTGGATCATCCTAGGGGTGGCACGTACAGTACCTTTTGAAAAATACCGGGGACTATAAGGGCTTACACCATATAAAATTTCCATTAAATATACTATATTGTGATTTAAATACATGCACATAAAAAAGAAAAAATGAAAGTGACTCTAGGCCCACGCATCCCGGGGGGTGCTTGCCCCCCCCCCCCCCCCCCCCCCCTATACGAGGGGGCAAATGCGAGTCCAATCCATTGCAGTTGGTACCACCATGATTAGATGATCTTAGAAGTTAGAACCTTCGTTGTAATAATGCGACTTTGAGGACCGCCAAGAAAAACGAATCCATTGATTTTTGTAAGCATTGATGTTACAAAAGGCAGTTGGTACCACCATGATTCAATTATCTTAGAACCTTCGTTGTAATAATGTGACTTGGAGGGCCCCAAAGAAAAACGAACCCATTGATTTTTGTAAGCATTGATGTTACAAACAAAACATATGTACCGAGGCCAAGACTTGTTGACTTCTACGGACCAAACATATGCTCTATAAGGGACCGACCCTGGGTCGGAATAATATTATTCATAGGCTCCATTTCTTTCGACCTAAAAATAGATGCAAAATTTGTTTTATATTCTAAAAGAAATGATAGAATGAAGGGCTCCCTTGCAAAAATCAGCTTCAAGCGCGCCCTTATCGGCTGACATCATAGGACCTTGAAAACCATGTTGACTTTGCATAAATTAGCCAATAAGGGCATCCTTGAAGCTGTTTTTTGCAAGAGGGCCCTTCATTCTATCATTCCTCATATTGTAAACATAAAACAAATTTACGTCGAAAGAAACGGAGCCACCAAAAGCATATGTTTTTTGCTTGAATCACATTCCGTCACTTTTTTTATTTTTATCGGTAAGCTGGAGTTAAGCAGACCCCTACCAGTATATTAATTAAAAAAAGATATTACAATAGAAGAAACAAGACCACTCCCCAATCTTGAGAACAATGACTAAGGAAGGGGGCATAACAACAAAGATCGTGATACCCTTGATATCAAAACATGCAAGAGAATAGAGAAAACACGTGAACTCTAGAGCCGGTCCTCATGATTAAGCCACTAATGGTCCAAGGCGTCTTTCATCTTCTGGCTAAAATACCTTAGTCTCTGGCTCTTCCTCAGCTTCTGAACCTTTGGAGATTTAGTTTTCTTTTCATGGAGGGTTTCATTTTTCTTCTGATTGGGGTGTACTTCTTCATCAGCCTCCTTTTCCAAATCCTCTTTGGAGGAGTACTCTGTTTCAGTCCTAATTGCCTCCTCTTTGCTATGACAAGGATCACTCTGACAATCCACCAGAGACTTCATGATTATCCATGGCATCAGAAATCTGATTGGGAACATGGTTGGGAACATGGCATCGGAAATCTGTTTCAGTCCACATTCCGTCACTTTTTTTTTGTTTCTATCCATTTCTATAAATTTTTTACGAGATATTCCAGAAAGAGGATCCCCATCTTAGTGAACAAAACGACAGGTGCAGACCAACATATGTGATTTGGTAATTGGAACATTGCCTTGAGGTGCGAAGATTCATCGGTGAAAAAATTAACTATTTAAAGGCATCTTAAAGATGTTTTTTTAATCATTCTCAATCAATGATCTGAATCACCTGATGAGGGTGGGAAAAGGGCGATACGCCTGAATTGTGACTAGGGCTGCAACTCGGGTCGGGCGGGTCGGGTTTTGGAGAACCCAACCCTACCCGAGAAATATCTCGGGTCGGGTCGGGTCGGGTTTTTTTTCGGAAAACCCACGATTCCCAAACCCGGTCCTACCCATGATAAATCTCGGGTCAGTTCGGGTCGGGTCGGGTCGGGTTTTTTCACGTTGACGCAAATTTTTAAGGAAAATTCTTGTTTGGCAAGGCAACTCAACTCATAGAAGCAGAAATTACACTCACATTACACTTGAATCAAACAATGATGTAATTACACTCACATCACACTTGAATCAAACAATGCTGTAATCAAACAATGTTGTAATTACAATCAAACAATGTTGAATCAAACACTTGAATCAACTCAACTCATAGAAGCAGAAATTACACTCACATACAGTAACAATGGGTGCGTGGGTTTTCACTTTTAACTTTGGGATAATTACATTTACACCCCCTCTAGTTTCTGACACATCCACTTCCACCCCTATAGTTTAAAACGTGACAAATACACCCCTGTAGTTTCAATTTGTTTAAGGTTTGCCCCCTCAGCTGAAGGTTCGTCCATAGATTGAAGGGTTAGGATGATCCGATGGAGCTGATTTTTTGGACACACCATATCTATGTCAGGACCCATCAAATGAACACTTTGGATCATCCAAATAATGTGGACCCCTACTCGAATCCAAACACTACCAAAAAATCATCCAAATAATGTGGGCCCACATTGTTTGGATGATCCAAAGCGTTCATTTGATGGGTCCTGACATAGTTAGGGTGTGCCCAAAAAATCAGCTCCATCGGATCATCCTAACCCTTCAATCTATGGACGAACCTTTAGCTGAGGGGGCCTACCTTAAACAAATTGAAACTACAGGGGTGTATTTGTCACGTTTTAAACTATAGGGGTGGAAGTGGATGTGTCAGAAACTAGAGGGGGTGTAAATGTAATTATCCCTTTAACTTTTAACTAACAATAGAAAAAAATGTACATACTATAACTTATGTAACTCGGGTCGGGTCGGGTCGGGCCCCTTCAAACCCGGCTCGACCCGAGATTCATGCAGGCTTTTGAATACTGAACCCGGCTCGACCCGAAACCCATGAAACCTGAACCCGACCCAGGCTATTTTCGGGTCGGGTCGATGCAGGTCGGGTTTTACCCGGCTCGAGTTGCAGCCCTAATTGTGACGATGAAGAATATTCATGAATCTGTTCACCATACAGGAGTACGTGGGTGGGTCATGCAGTATAATTTTTTTCTTGATAAAAAAATAATAATTCAAAATATTTCCCATTTTTATATAAAATTGCTTATTGAGCTTTGGATGCCACAAAAATTGATTCTTGATGGGATGCAAAAACTCAAGCCTATCACAGGCCACCACCTGTCCTGGAGTAGGTAAACTCCAGCCTATAGCAGGCCGCCACCTGTCATGGAGTAGGTGAACTTCAGCCTATCACAGGCCACCACCTGTCCCGCCACCTGTCATGGAGTAGGTGAACTTCAGCCTATCACAGGCCACCACCTGTCCCGCCACCTGTCCTGGAGTAGGTGAACTCCAGCCTATCATAGGCCACCACCTGTCCCACCACCTGTCCTGGGAATAGGTGAACTCCAGCCTATAGCAGGCCGCCACGTGTCCTCGCACAGGTCATCCCACGTCACCACGTTTCCCTCTATAAAAGGGAGTTCAAAGCTCAAACCAAGGGTAATGCAAAACCTTCTCTCCATCCAAAACTCTTAAAACTAGCTCTGCACTCCTGCTCATACTGACTTGAGTGTCGAAGGGCCTGTCCGGAGTAACACCCGGGTTGGTCTTCTGACCTCGCTTGCCTTTGTGCAGGACTTAGCTCTCTCAGCAGGATTCAGTCCCTTCAATCTGGTCCCCCAGGACTCAGTTCCTTTGGTCACCTAGCTCAGCTCTTACGCCACTGTCGTACCTGTTACCGATTTTCGGCCTAACAATTCTTATTTAAAAAACAACATATTTTGGGCAGTGATAAATCGACTCCCAAATATCTTAAATCGACTTCCCATGTGTCTTTCTCTCTCCTCTGGATTAGAGAGAGAAAGTGGAGAGAGAAAGACACATGGGGAGTCGATTTAAGATATTAGGGAGTCGATTTATCAGTCCCCTATATTTTGAGTTAATCTTATTCGTAAATGGGACATTGAGGACATTTTGTGAGCCGTAAAAAAAGTATTATAACCATTATTTGTATATAAGATTGCACGCAAATAACGTTATAAACAAATAATTTTAGGAGTTTCAAAAGACTTTAAAGTGTTGAGTTGAATTTCTACCTGTTATTGAGTGTAAGGAAAATTCCTAACAAGGTTCCTTTGTACCAAAGATGGTTGTGTTAAAAAGAAGACAGAGAACTCAACAACCAGAATGATTGCAGAGAAATGATATCCACACAGCCTATTTTCATAGGGGCGCGGCACACTTGAACACTTTCTTGATTGGCTATTAAGAGGATCTTTGTAATTATAACAGCTTTTAAAAGCAAATTAGAAAAGGACAGTGATAATTTCAACGCCAATAAACCTTTATTGATGCCACAACCGATACAACATCGCACATGTTGTACATATTGTTCTCTCTCTCTCTCCATAAATCCTGGTGGGCCCAACAACTGAATTGTTTAAATCTTTAAACAAGGGAGGCCCCACCCATACTGACTCTTTCTTCTCTCTTTGAACATAAATGGGGCCAACAATGAACGGTTTAGATCATGGGAGAAATTCGTGATTTTTTCCTTTATTTAAGTTGATGGGTTAGTTGCCCCCTCTCAATTTTGGGATTGCCCCATTCAATTTAGGGATTTTTTCTTAAGACAGTTTCTAGGATTTTTTTAAGACAGTTTCTAAATTAACTCTCTTCCTCTCTCTCTCTCCTTGATTCGATAAGAGCGCGTAGTAGTTTTCAAAAAGCATTGTGGGTCACTTCATAAAATGATCCAAACAATTCATTTGTTGGGCTAGCATGATCCTAGCCCTCCTATCTATAGGTTGCATCTAGCATGATCCTAGCCCTCCTATCTACGATGAGATTGCCTGTTATAGAAACCTCTATGAATCGGAGGTTTACTATCATCCTATGGAGTTGATTTACGCAGTGCAGTCTATTTATGTTGTGGCCCAACGAATGAACAGTTTCGATCATCCTATGACGTGGGTTCACATCAAGTGCACACAACATATAAAATCTCCATTAAGTCACTAACATTCTTGGGCCATGCTATGCACGGGTTCTTCAACACTACACCATATGTGCTAAAGGGAGAGGGTGCAACAAATTGGTATTAGAGAATTGAACCTTTAAGAGGCCTGTTTACCTCAAATCAACCTCTTTCCCCATCTTTTTCTCTCTTTTTCTTTGTTTATTTGTGTTATGGCTAATTAGGCACGTAACAAGTGGTATCAGAGCAGCTGATTCTGTGCCATGACTACAACTAGGGATATTTTGGAAGAACACCGATGATTTTCAAAAATCTAGGACAAAATCAGCATAGCCATTGAGGAAATGTGCAAAGAAGATTAAAAGTTGAAACTTGAGAAAATTGATGTTCGTGTAGGGAAAAGTGTGAGAATTGATGTCAACAGAGCTGAAAAATCATAATTCTTTTCGAGTTTGATCACAACAAATTTTGAAAGTAGAGTTCAAAAGACGGTGACTGTTATTTTTGAATATGGAAGTCCAACATTAGTTGTGTTGCTCAACAAAATAATGTCATTTGAGACTTTGGGGGATTAAAGTATTTTCCAAAAGGGAAGGAATGATATGTGCATGTTAGTGGTGTTAGTCATGTGTGTAGTTACTAAGTATTGCTGTGTAATGTGGTGAGTGTGTTGTTATTAAGTAGTGGTGTTGATGTAATGTATGTCAGTTATGTTGGTTTTCAACGGGTGTTTAGTTATATATGGGTCATGCAGTGGGAGTCGGTTAAGGTAGTTTTGATAGTAGTGGTTGCATTTTGCATGTGCCAAGTGGCATATTTTTGTATTTAAAATACTATTTTCTAATGAAATGAGAGAAAAAGAGAATTTTAGAGCAGAGAAGAAAACTTTGCTTTTAGGAAAGTCACGGTTCCTCTAGAATTGAACCTTTAGGAGGTCCAGCTGTCTCTAATCAACCTCTTTACCTATCCCTTTCTCTCTTTTTCTTTGTTTAATTATGTTTTGCCGTAACAGTAAATCTACAAATTAGAGGGTTAGATCATCCAATGGTGATGATTTTTGGGGAACAGTGTAGAAACATTAAACATTGGGGCAAATTATATGCAACCAAACATACTCTAAGTCTCTAATTAATTATATTAGCGAATCCAAAAGAGAGCAACACATCTTAGTAAGCCCCACAAATTGTGCAACCAAACATACTCATATTCATAGTCATAGGAGTCCACCACCAACTTATGAAATCCTTAACATAAACCAACATGTATAAGCAGAACAGAAACACGCTATGGTTTACATAATATTTCCTTTCTACAAGAAAACAACTCGCCATGGACTCCCTCGAATGGCCATGGAAACCCCTCACACCCCCACAGGTTTACATTTTCAGAGGTGGGCCCTTGTTCCACCCGTTCTTTAGAGTACAAGCAAACCTTACTTCAACAATAGAACGAGATCTTCCCAACTACCAAAGCCGATCCTTCCAGTCGTACCACCATCTCCACCTGCAATTCTCCAAGAGGGCAAAAGTCTTGAGAGGAAGAATTGAACTATAAATGATTAAATAACACCAATTCTAACAGCTTAAGCTTTTGGAGTAATTGGTTGTTCACATGGCATTAGAGCTATTGCTTCACGGCAGGTCCTAGGTTCAAATTCCAACAACTCCTTAATACTAAAAAATCCTCATGTAGAGCCCTCCCAAAAGAGGGGCCACATGTACGGCCAACCCAAAAAAGAGGGGCCTGATTAAATAACACAAATACTAACAGCTTAGGCTTTTGTAGTAATTGGTTGTTCACATGGCATTAGAGCTATTGCTTCACGGCAGGTCCAAGGTTCAAAATCCAACAACTCCTTGATACTAAAAAATCCACATGTAGAGCCCACCCAAAAGAGGGGCCACATGTACGGCCAACCCAAAAAAGAGGAGCCACATGTGAGGAGTGAAGTATAAATGATTAAATAACACCAACTCGAACAGAAGGTTTTGGAGTAATTGGTTATTTCACACACGCACGCACACATAGGAGAGAGAGAGAGAGAGAGAGAGAGAGAGAGAGAGAGAGAGGTGGGTGTACCAGTAGAAGTCCCATCGGGGTCGGACTTTGGTCATTCTGTTCTCCCCATAAGGGTCATCAATCTGTGATCTCCTGCTGTTGCGGAAAGCACAACATCCAATGCAGTAGATGGCAATGAGGAAAACAAGAACGACAACGTTGAGGACCGAGAGATTGTGCCAATCCCTCTTCAAATCTTCCAGCACTCCTGCCTTGCAGGAATCACACTCGTAGCAAAGCAAACCAGCCGCGTTGTTCCACCGCAAGCAATCCGGGTCCTGACCCACCATCATCTCACTGCTTCCGTAGTTGCACGAAGTGGGCGGCTTGCAGCAACCAGACTGAAAGAAAAAATTTCTGATTTGAGACTTGATGCCTTAAAAATTAAGATGCAGTTGAGTTCATATTTTGCACTCGTATGGTCTTTGATGGGCTGGACCGAGTCACAATTTGACCGAAAACCAGACCAGAATTTGGATGGATAACATTATCCAAGCGGGCCTAGTTGTAAGCAGAGCAAACAATGGTACTACAGCTGGACAAGTCAATTCAAACTCGTCCGAGTAAACCCAATTCTATAAGAAAACAAGTGGAATCATTATGCTACAGAGTATGTATAGAAAACATTTAGGATTGAGCTAAATCCAGCTATTTCAATTAAAAATCCCCTCAAGTAACTCGGTCGGCATAAGTCAATTTAATTTACTTTTGTGAGTCTAGTCGAGCCGAGTCGAGTCACTGCCACACATCAAGACTGTGACCATCCATCTATGTATCAAGAATCATATACCAACAATTATTCCAATTGTAATTCCCAAGCTATCAAGAATCATATACCGACAATAATTTCCTATAGGCCTTGTTATCAATGATCATGCAACAAAATTCTCCCCATCAAATTATCCTGTCTCTTGATTTGTGGTGGTTTTCTTGATGAATGTAGACCATTCTTCTTTTATTCTAACCTTCAATTTAAAGGCCACAAATAATAGGTCTAGAGTCTACCAATAAGACAAAATTTTGATACATGGATGAAGGCTAGCAAATAAATCATCTGGATCATTGAACAATTAGGTGCAAAGACAGAGCATCGCATAAAAGAATATGTTATGTGGGCATCCAAAGATAACCAGTGGGTGCCAAAACGATCACATCAATCAAACCCGGGAATTTGGGCATCGACTTCATTTTCCCTCATCAGTCGGTGTGAGAAAATCCTTTTTCGAATCAAACCCGGGAAAAACAAAATGGAATCAACATCTTTTTGCCTTATAAACGCTACTTTTTATTAATATGAGGTTTTCGTCACATTGGAATTGAAGACTTGGGCAATATTGAATTCAATCTGATCTCGAAAGAAGCTAATTAAACAAAGCCAATCCCGAAATCGACCTTCTTAAGCGGACAGGGCCCTCTTGCAAACTCTAGTTTCTGCCAAAAGCCTTCATTAGGCCCTGTACCGATCCAAACTTTGGTTGGTAATGGATTGGATACATCGACCTCCATGCAAACATGTGCATGCTGTCCTCACTTTGAGAAGCATCCTTCACCTAGACCTGTGAAATGTGGTCCCCTCCGTTGGGCCAACCAAGGGAAAGTAGAAAAATGCTAAAAGGATGGTGGATGTTAGCTATGCTGCTTCCTATCCGTCACTTTTTTGAGCCAGACAGTGCCATGTAGACATGATCAGATCCATGGATGGTGATTAAAAGTACATTGATCGGATGATCTAGCCCCTTGATTCATGAAGCCTCTTTTAGGGCATGCTTGGTTGCACAAATTCTGGGGTTTACTAGGTTTTTCGACCCGTTTTCAGTGCCACGTCATCTTCTAGTGTTTAGTTGTATGTTTAAATTCAAACTGCTAGGAGGCTACTTGTCCTGTCTCCTCCTTGTTTCTTCCTAAACGTTCATGCGGCATGCCAAGCAAGTTGAGTCTTGGGATTTGGCATGCAATGGGACAAAAAAATTGACTATTAGGATTGATCATCCCCGCTAATGTCTGACTAGTCACTCTACTAAGGTTGATCTCCTTGTAACAAGAAAAATCTTATGGGGTAAAGGTGACCCTTGTTTTCTAACGAGTACAGAGGAAGTTTCAGCCATACAAAAGAGAAAGAAAGTGGAATCTGACATGGAGAACCTGCCTTCGGAAAGCATCTTACGGTGACAGAAATTCAGGGATGAGAAGTTCATAAGACGTATTTTAAGAGTGTTATGCGTAGTAAGAACAAAACTATGTTTGCAGAGAAAGAGGAGGAGGGGTCCACCATGTTTCAATTGGCCGGAAGATCGTTTTCCTAGCAAAAAGTGACCCGGACCTGCGGGTCCACGCGGCCCTCCCGTAAATTACTGGTCCGGGTCACTAATCAGTGACCTGTTTGAAATTGACCCGCGGGTCCACCTGGCCCGTCAAAACTGGGCCTGGCCGGGTGGATGCGCGAGTGCCCGTAGAGAAGTGCAAAAGGTTTTATTTTGGCCTTTTTTTTCTGTAATTGTCATAATTTTTGCTTTTTCTTTGTAATTTTTTCCGTAATTGTCATATTTTATTATTTTCTTTTGGTTTTTTTTTTCGTAATTTTTCTACCTTGCTTTCATTTTCTGTAATTTCTCATTTAAAACTTAGTACCTCATGATTATTATTTATTGCTAGCGACCTTTGCACAACTCGTACTTCTGCCAATCTATGCAGTTTGCACCACGTCGACAATAAGACAAATCTCATGGTTGGTGAAGGTGGCTAGCAAATCCCTATACAAACAAAAAAAATCTTAAAAAATATGTCAAAAATCAGGGTGACCTGCGGGGTCGACCCGGCCCGTACGGGCCCGGTGCGAGTCCAAGCTTAGTAACCCGTAAAATTTTCCTGGTCATTTTGACCCAGACCCATACGGGCCGGGTCAAAACCGGCCCAGCCTGCCAGTTTGCCAGGTCCAGGTCTAATAAAGAACCTTGGAATGAGATTGCTTCGTCTACAATCTTTAAGTAAAGAAAAAGCAAAAGAGTCCGCAAGGAACAGAATTTCATTAGAAAGTAAGGAAGCATAAACACTAGTTGTACGGTCTGAAATAGCAAAATTTCCTGAGATAACATTGGAAATTAAACTTTTAAATTCCAACACCACCACCCCTCTATCTCTAGAGAATTATATGATGAATGGGTACAAACATGAAACACCAAAAGGTCGTAAGATGGAAGTACCACCCCTGAACCCTGTTAAGTCAAATATATATCAGGGATGGGATGATGAGTAGGAGTTTGTATGCCCACTCATCATATAATTTATCATAATATCTATACGTACATAATACAGAGATGAGGGGGTGGCTTTTGGGTATTCTTAAAAGTAATTTGCATATAATCATATATATGCGCATTAGTTTTGTATCTACTTTTTTAATGGCTTCCAAAGGGACCATAATGTTCCACTTTCAGTCAAGATAAACTCAAAATACTCTTAGCCCCTGTTTGTGTTAGATTTTGAGAACCGATTGTGAGTCGAAACTGATTATTGGACTCAAAATTAAACGTTAAGGCCCTGTTTGTTTGAGATTATGACAACCGATTGCGAGTCCAAAACCAATTATTTGACTATTTTGAGTTCAAAAATTGGTTTTGGACTCACAATCGGTTGTCATAATCTTAAATGAACTGGGCCTCATTTTGAGTCCAATAATCAGTTTTGGACTAGCAATCAGTTTTCAGAATCCAAAACAAACAGTGCCTTATTTTAAAGTAAGGACTAATTTATGGAATTTATGATGTAATGTAAGTAATTATACTCGTAATCCCTTGTTTAAACAGTGCCTTATTTTTGGGTCTTGCTAACATGTTTTGCATATTTTTGTAGTCTTTTTTTATCAAAAAAATGTGTAGAATGATGTTCTAAGAGCATTTAAATGCTCTTTCACAAGAACAGAGAGGGAGAGAGAAGGCGAAGCAAAGAGAAGAGATGGGACCTGAATGGGAGACATATCTCGCTCAAGATAATCAAGGGGTGTCCAAAGTAAGAGCTTAGCGCAAGTTTTCGAACCCAATATGCAGCTGCGAATCCTGTTCCAGTTGCTTGGATCTTTAACCCTATTCCTAAGCCAAACCGAGTAATCTTGAAGTCGATACTCTTTATAAACTCTACTAGGGATCACCACACCTCCTCCTCCACTAGTAACAACAAAGCCAAAGATGGTGAGAGAGAGCAGCGCTCCTATAAGAAAAATCATCACAAAAAGGTACACCCAAAGCGCCCACGCAACATTAAAGCAGGCACCTATGAAGCCTGCGAGCGAAACCAAGAGCACTATGAAACCCACCACCATCAGTGGTGTTTGTAAGAAGTTCTCACATGTTGTGCTGCTCCGCGCCATCCATAGCCCACCTCCTATTAATGGTATTGATGCTAATAGTGTGAAGAGGTTCAAGAACCCTACCACTGTGTTGCTGAAGTGCCTCATTCTCTTTCTCACTCTCTCCTTACTCTGCAACTATGTTCTCTTTTTTTTTTCTTTGATGCTTCTACTCTTTCTCTCACTTTTTTATTTCTCGACCAAGGTGTAGTGGGGAAGGTTGCTTAAAACACCCTGCTTTATCTCTGCTTCTTTTCCGCTTTCTTTCGTCAAAAGCATCATCCAAAATTCAAATCCATCTCCCCCTTATATTCTATTCTCTATTATATTACACACTAGCTCTAGCTTTTCAGTTTGAAAAAGGTTGTAATAACAAAAAAAAAAACGCTTGTAAAGCAAGTAAGCAACTGTTTCTAATAATAATACAAACTACTTTTGTCCCGAGCTTATCTTCATATCAGTAGTTATCTTAGTAGTATCAAGTATCAATTAAACTTATCTAGTAAAATAATGAAGCGTGAACCGGATTTTTCTAGTTGCTTTAATTGCCCTTTGTTATTTTTCTAGTTTGCTTTAGTTAAGGCAATTTGCCTTAGAGGTGCAACGTAACTTAGAGGTGCAACGTAGATAACCCCACATTTTTGCCTACGCGGCCTTTGCTTTACTTCGCCTACGGCGGCAAAAGAAAAAGTTAGAGGTTTTGTAAAATTAAAGTGGCCGATGGACCCCAACAATCGCAGAGATGTAAGAGTTTCATGTTTTGTAAAGAGACTCTACATTAACAAATATTTTATATGGTGTAAGCCGTAGCAGGCCAGTATTTTTTTTAATGTACTGTACAGCCCACTTTATAGAAAGATCAAAACCGTTCATTTGTTGGGCTAAAACGTAAATAGGTTGTGCCCCCAAAATCATTTCAACAGGACGATCCTAACCCTCCGATCCATTGAACGACTGTTCATTACTAAGATCAGAGGGTTAGGATAGTCATATGGAAATGATTTTTGGGGTGCAAACTATTTACATTGTAACCGAGCAAAAGAACGGTTTGGATCACCCCATAATATGGCCAATAAAATGGTCCGTACTGTACTTTTTAAAAAATACTGAAGTATAGTGGCTTACACCATATAAAATATCGGATAAACATATATTTGAGGGGGATTGACTAGATAATTCTAGTAAGTTGGTAAAATGACTAGAAATGCAATTTAAAAACAGTTACATGTTAGGGGTGCAATGCAGTTCAAAAGACAAAATACCTCTACTTACTTTTCATTGGACGCCCTTTTTGTCGTCAATAGTAGTGCACCAGCGCCCAGGGTAGAAGAAGAAGAAGAATCTGTCACGCCCCAAACCCCACCCTGGGCGTAGGACATGACAGCGCTATATACCTGCAAAGCAAGGTCTACAAGTATACAAGGCTAGCAGAAAATATCAGATCCAAGCACAAAATAAGCTAAACTTAATGAAATTTAGCAACATTTCTTATAGGGTTCACATAATACTCACTATCTAACTAATCAAATGAAACTAAAAGATCCTTAAAGTTAGCCTCGACTTCCTCGTTCGCCTCACAAGTACAAAGGTCTGAAAATGTTATAAACCACAGTCAGCTGAAAAGCTCAGTACATAATAAAGCACCACTCTAAGTGTAGATCTAAGCATGCCAAGGCTCAATAAGGTTAAAAAAGAAAGGTCAGAGCTGAATACTGAAGTCCCAAACAGAAAGAGTGGGTATAATGATAATCAAAAGAGCATATCAAAACAAAATACTGAACGGAGGTGCAGTCGAAACTAAATAGTATCAAACAGCAATCAAAGCTAGTATCAAAATAGAAGTCAAAGCCAGAATCAAAACAGAAACCAAAGCCAAAAGGGTGTACAAAATATTAGAACAATAGTCATTTGCCAAAGGGTGTTCAGAATTCAAAGTTCAGAATGCAAACTCCACTTCAAGATCATCGGCTTAGTCCAAAAAGCAAGTTATTTTCACGCCGACTGCCCACGGGTCCACAAAGCAAGTTATTTACACCATGCTGCTCACGGGTCCAAAAGCGTGTTATTACTTACACCGACCGCCCACGGTGTCAGAACTAGTTCCTGGGTTCACATACCTGTCGATAGGGCCAACATTTATCCCCCATTGGCGGGATCACAGTTCTTATGTTCACATATAGGCTAATGCCTATGGCTCATTGGCGGGGGTCTTTTATGAGTTCACATAACCTAAGCATCTCAATAGGTGTTCAAAGTTCACACAATTCAGAAGGAGGTGTTCAAGGTTTAAAGTGGGTGTTTCACATTAGTTCCAAAGTTGATTCATATAGTAGAGGATGTCTGATAGTTCAAAGATTCACATAGTTAGAAAAACTGAAAGGGATTTCACAAGTCCAAATATTACACCTCGTAGGTGCATCAAGTAATCAAATTCAATGGAGTTCATTCAATAAAAGGGTTAAAGCATGCCAGACCCAAACGTAGATCTGAGATTCTATTCAGAAGTTTATATATTCGAAAAGTTAGGCAACTAATGATCAAAGAACATGATATCGAATGGTAAATCACAACACTAAAGTAGTACGAAATTACGTACCTCGAATGCCGAATATATATTCCCTTAACAATTTCTAAGGCACAATACATATCCCAAACAATGGCATTCATATCAATAAATAGGCCTGGGATAGTGGCCAAAGCAATGGTTAAAACCTCCCAAAATTAAGAAAAATACTTCAAAATTTTCACTAGGTTCAGACGCCTGCGACACTATTCATCGGATGCCCGGCACTATTCATCGGACACCGCGACACTATTCATTCGGGCATCTTTGAGACTTTCGAAGGAAAATCACACTCTCGGTTCTCAGTTTATTATTCATCGGATGTCCGACACTATTCATCGGACGCCCGCGACACTATCCATCACTGGTTTTCTGCAAAAATTCCAGATTCATCCCGATTTTTCTAAAACTTCAACGGACCATAACTTCTTCGTTTTAGCTCCGATTCGCGCGTGGTTGATCATATCAACGAGAGGAATCCATCTAATTCAGTTTCATGCTCCAAATCGGTACGAATAATTATTGTAAAATAATCTAATTTTTTGGGTTAAGATTCCTAAAACTAAAATTCTATGACATAACGGCCAGATCTTGGGTTCGTTGGGGATCAAAGGGCGATACTAACCCTAGGAATCCAGGATCAGTCAAAAGATTCTTATTCTTAGCCATATCGATCACAAATCATACTTTTTAAATATTTTAATCCTTGTTTTAGTGTTCTCAACATGCTAAACCTTATGTAGAACATAGATCTTACCTCGATTTGCGTTCTCTCCTTCCAAATCGCGCTCTTCCTCTCTTTTTCTACGTAGATCTTCTCATAGGGCTGCAAATATGGTTTAGTGTTTCTTAATCTCTCATAATGATATATTTATAGGCTTTTCTAAAGAAGCCCTAATCTAACTCTAACTTTTGATGACAAAAAACGCCCCTCATTAATAGAGGAGGACGAATTTTTCAGGGAGGGGTAATTTTGGGTTTTTAAAGAATCACCAAAAAATTGACAAAAAGTTGGCTTAAAATTCAAAAATGTGCAAAATTTAGTGAAAACTGGTTAGAAAAAATTTGATTGAATCGTCAAATATTGGTTTGAAATTAAAAATTTGAAAAAATTAGAGAAAATCAATAAAAAATCAGGTTGAATTGTCAGAATATCATGTTAAATCGATCAAAATTGGTTTTATCAACAAAATGTAATTGTAAAAATTCAGTTTAAATCAGAAAATTTTGTTTCTCCTACGTTCAATTGATTTTTACCAAAATTTACCGAATTAAGCCATTTTTTGTGGATTTAACTTGTTTTTTGTTAATTTAGACCAGTGTTTTAAAACTCGTTGACACGATAAGGAACTCACTCGAGTCGACAAGGATTTTTCTTGGCCGCGTTAGGAGTTGCACCACATCCGTAGTCTCGTTTTGCCGTAGGAGTAAGTAAAAACTCCTTTGACTCTCCCGAGTTATGACTATCAACTGCGTCAACCGTATTTTTGGCCGCGTCCACGCCGAGTTGATAAAGATTTTTTGTGGCCGCGTTCTGCGTCATATCTGCGTTTTTAAACACTGATTTTGATCTATTTAACTTGATTTTTAAGATTGAACACCATTGTTTGGATTGGACATGATTTCTTCTACATCTTCTTTCTCTTCCCTTTTCTTCATCATCTTCCTCTTCCCTTCTTCTATAGACGGAGGGAGGTGATGAGCGAGGACAAGATGTTGCAGGTGTTTGGCGGCTATTTACTTCACCGAACGCTTGTGGGTTATGGCAAATCAACAATATATTGGAGTGCATCTTCGAGCAATAATAGCTCAAAGAAGCCGGAGGGCGACGACAACTTGGTTAAGCAAGGAGGCTGATGGTGATTGTCGAACAACACAGAAGCAAGAGGGTGATGATGGGTGGCGGAGAGAAACATAAAAGAGTTGCATAGAGATTTAGGGTGCATTTTTCTATGATTCTGATTCTGTTTCTTAATTTTGATTATGCTTTCCCCTAAATAAGCCTTTCTAAGAATAGTTTCCGAACACACCCCTAAAATAAACTTACATAAGTACAAAATAAAATTGAAATAAGGAGAGTGGGCTAAGACAAAGTAATGCATAATATATTGGCTCTATGATTTCAAGAGAGATGGAGTCTTTCTAAGAATAGTTTCCGAACACACCCCTAAAATAAACTTACATAAGTACAAAATAAAATTGAAATAAGGAGAGTGGGCTAAGACAAAGTAATGCATAATATATTGGCTCTATGATTTCAAGAGAGATGGAGTCTACCATGGTTTATATCTAAGAGAGAACACGAAATTCTCTCATTTCCCTTACCCAATGCTCTGGTTCCCCCTCATTTCCCCTACCATCTCCATTTCCCTTACTCAATTCTCACTCTCCTCTCTTTTCCATTTGTGCTTGTGTACATCTGAGAGAGAACAAGAAACCCCCTTTTCCCAAAGTGAAACCCTAGAAAGCATGATCTAATATGAAACAACGAATCTGATACAGAAGGGGAACCGGAGCTCCTTCTTCCTGAGTCTCTTTTTCCTGTAAGCTGGGATTGAACCAGAGACCTCAAGGTGATACGTGCCAAATATGGATTCTCCAAAAAATTGCTGGAAATCTTCCACAAACAAATCTCCTAAGTTTTAGGCCTTTAGAGTTGTGTTTGTTTTATGGAATCGTGGTTGTTATCACTTTTCCTGATTTTTCTCTTTGTTAATTATCTTTTGGGTCATGCTATTACGTGAGATGTAGCCCTTCTATTTAAAGGGCATGTTTATCATTAATAAAGGAGAAGAGAATTTACAGCAAAATAGAAACTATGTTTCTATGAGAGTAATGGCTCCTCTCAAACCGAGCCGTTAGGAGGTCCAGGTTGCCTCGAATCAACCATCCTCTTCCCTATTCTTCATTTTTATTTTGTTTATTTGTGTTACGGCCGATTAGGCACGTAACAAGTGGTATCAGAGGCGTTGATCATGGCCGCGTCCTGGGAGGTTATGGATTCTCTTCATGATAATTTTTGAAGGATCAAGGAACTCATATTGAAAATGATGGAAAGGCATAGACGGTTTGTGGAAGGCTTAGATGAAATGAGCACAATGATTGGGGAATTGCATAGAGATGAAGAAAAGAAGAATCTTGAAAATATTAATGTTCAGGTCGAGAAAAGTGAAAGAATTGATGGCGACAAGGCTGGGTTGGTTGAAGAAATTACCGAAGAGCATAGTTATTTTGTTCAACTATCCAATCATTTTGTCGTTTCGATGCGACTCCATGAAAAATTGTGTTTCTTTCCAACATGGATCGCATCAAATTTTGAAGGCGGAGTCCGAATGATCGCAATCGCTTTTTTTGAAGGATATTGAAGGCTAATATCAACTGTGGCCAATAGGATTTGGGACCTCAGTGGATTGAAGTATTTTCTCCAGTGAGGAATTCAACCTTGAGGACAAGGTTTTTTCAAGGGGGAAGGAATGATACGTGCCAAATACGGATTCTCCAAAAATGGCTGGAAATCTTCCACAAATAAATATCTTAAGGTTTAGGCCTTTAGAGTTGTGTCGAGAGCTAGATGGTGACCATGATGTCAAGATACGGTGGAAGATCATGGAGTAGATCAGAGACTTTCACAGATCGAGAGCTAGATGGTGACCATGATGTCGATGATGTCGCAACTAATGTCTGCCAAGGAGGCATCAACCTCGCAGTCGAATCCTGAACTCGCCACCCGTGGGAAAGAGGTGGAGGTCGAAAATGACCGAGAAGGGTAAAAAGGAGATCCGGTGACGCAGACATCCGACACGCAAGAGAGAATCCAAGTTCAACCCTTCAAGGTGGAGGCAAGGATCGACATGCCGGTGTATGATGGCAAAGTCGATGCGGAAATATTGGACGATTGAATCGACAGGCTCGAGGCCTATTTCTCGATCTACCAGTATACAAACAGGCAGAATGTAAATTTTGCTAGACTAAAATTAACTAGTCACGCCCTCACATGGTGGAATTCCTATGCGAGAAGCAAGGGATTAGCAAACGTGACATGGCAGCAGTTCCAGATACTGATTCAGAAGCAGTTCTACCCCCTCGGATACGAGAAAGACCGATGGGTACGATGGCACTACCTACGGCAACGATTCGAGCAAACGGTGCAAGAGTACACCACAGAGTTTCACAAACAAGCCATAGTGCTTGGGATCTCCCTAGAGGAGCGAGAAACTTTTATGAAATACCTAGGTGAACTACATGAGTACATCCGAGAAGAGTTAAATCTTTCCACATCGCCGATATTGAGGAGGCAAGCATTAAAGCTATGGTGATTGAAAAACGAGATCGGAGACAGAAGAAGAGTCTTCATATATTGGAATTCCTTGCTTCCCATTGCTGTTAATGTTACAACTTGTACCACATCATTATCTTTACCTAATGAGCCACCAGCCACGTCATTGCTAAAAAGTGTGGCGCCTCCAATCATGCCCACTCTTTACCCAAGATCCACCTGGATCATGGCTCCCCCCATTTGGGGCATTTTGCTCCTACAAAAATTAATGATCGAGATGGAGAAAGACTATTGTGCCCCCCCCCCCCCCCCCCACACACACACATTTCCACATCTACGACCGTATCCACTTGGATGGATCCAAAAAGACGTGGAAAGAAAGATCACACGCCAATGTACGTTCAAGTTCGCCATTACCGACAAGTATGTTGACGAAGTCACTTGCGAGGTGGTATTGTTAGATGTTTGCCAAGTAATTGTCGGTAGTCCGTATCTATGGGACCGCGATGCTATTTTCTACCATAAAGAGAGAAAGTATTGGCTCATTAAGGATGGAAAAGACTACATCATCAAGGCAAATCAACCGACGGAAGGTGCGAAATCACTCATCTCCGCCACTTAGGCCAAACGATTGGTGAATGCTAGCAGCAAATTTGTGACACTCATGACGGGGCCAAAATCTAGTAGTTCGCAAATGACAGACACACCAAAGACCGTGCTGTGGGACCCAATCCCGCGAGAGGGGAATGGCCCGTGAGCCGTCTTCCTCTCTCTTAGTCTCTCGTACCCACGCGAATGGCGTGTGCTTTTTAATACTGATTTTAATTACCCAACCAAGCAGGCAGCAACCAAGCCATAGGGTGCAAACAAAAGTGCAACCCAGTACCTAGAAGGGTAGGGGTAAGCCGCCGAGCCTGGCAAGGTGTGATTTAATTCATCATTTCCGTGAACTTGGGATCACTAAGACAATCCGAATTCAACACAAAAGAGAGTGACAGAGTCGCTACCTAGATGAGGGATCTAGGACCCATAATTGACCAGAAATCTAGACTCGTTATCTGGTTACGAGAATGGAAGGTATGGAGAGTTACCACCACATGCACCATTCCTGCCCGATAATCGGTCTTCAATTTCAAAAGTTAACTCTTTTGAGTTTCTTTTAAATGGCTCATTTAACTCTATATTAATGTGCGAAATACGTGACATGCATCCTAAGATCTAATTTCAATGTAATTCCTAAATGTGTATCTTGATTTTCTTAATTTGTTTGAATTCAATCTAAGTGATAGTTCTCCTAAAATTCTAATTTCATGGAAAGTCCCAAGTGATTTAATTACTTTTAATTTAAGGATTAATATACAAAATCCCACCACTTATGTGTGGAGCCGACTCGTGATTGGTATGCCATCAAGCATCCAAGCTGCCTACGTACCCAAGCCTCACTGGGATCAGAGTCGACGTTGTTCGGTGCACCTGAACTAAGCTACTTATGCCTAACTCATCTAGGACACCGATCTAGACTGGATTGACTGTTTTAACAATTTAAGAGAAATTATTTAGTTCAAGTTGAAGATTTTATTATCCTAGGACTTCATCTAAGATGCTATATGGTCCTATCTAAATGCAAGTCATCCCTCAGACTAATGCAGGTTAACCTACATCCTAAGTAACTAGGTTTGTCCTAGGAGAAAATTGGGTGACTAGTGTAACTAGATCTATGGCACGGTTGCTATCCATAGCAAACGGCCGTGATGATGATGGACTCCTAACTCTAGAACTCTCTAAAATCTAGGACACAACGTGACATAAGTATTCCTAAAGGGGCTCTAAAGGTTCCTGCGATGGAGACCGCAATCCAACGGTTCCGAAAGACATGGGGTAAATCGATTCAATTTGTTGAAGATAATGATTTCAGATTTTTAAAGGTTTCCAACTCATAAAATCTAAGGAATACCAAAGGCTCTAATATTAGCAAGTTTCAACCTTGAGTTGCATCCATGGAAGGGAATCGTGTGCTCTTTCCTTGTGCAATTTAATACTTAAGTTATAATATGTTATTGCCTGGCATGTTTCTCAGGATTTTCGTGGACAGTGGACCTCGGAGCCAATAACATACTATAATTTAAATATTCAAATTGTTAAGGATCAATTGCAAGTGGGATACGATTATGGATACAGTCTCGACATCTAAATTATCCTAGCATGGCCATTTTAGAAAGGAAATCCATGACTCCTAAGATTTCTGTTTCAGATGGCTTAACGATTGAATACATAATGAAAAGTTAGAGTTCTCTAAAAATTTTCAAGGTGCTTTGAATTAATTAGGATTTTTAGATGAATTTATCACAATTGGATCAGATTAATTATCTTTCAAAATATATTCTTCTTGAATTTTTCAGGATTTTAGATATTGAAATTCAATTTTTAATTGATTTTTCACTTTCGGGTCAGATTGATGACATTACACTAACAAATATAGCAAATTAATTCCAAATCCAACCAAACTTTTACTAGAACATTCTCGGACAAATAGAAAATTATGAGAAAATATTCAGACATTATTTCGATAATTGTCTATTTTTAACAGATATATTCATGTTCTAGTTAGAGCAATTAAAAATCAATCAAAAATATTAAAATATGCCTAAAATTTCCGAGAAATTCACAATATGATTCTGACTGATCAGTTCATTGTGATATCAAATTTCAGCTTTTAAGGAGTTTGTTTAATGATATGTCCTTCATATACATGAAAATCAGTGATTTTATCAAAACAATTCCAGTAAAAATAATAAATAAACTCCAAATCTTTTGAAAAATTTTGTATGATATTCAAACATTAAAAATATTCTGAGAACCAAATTTCAATCAGTTTTTAATTGTTTTGTTATATGAACGATTTTTAGAACCATCAAAATCCTATTTTCGGATTTTATTTAAATGAATTTTTGAGCCATCAAAACAATTGAAATCTACTAAAATTTTTAGATTTTTGGGGTTCTTTTAACCTCATTAAGACTCAGAAAACATAGCTTCGTGAAAAACTCTTTATTTTAAAACACTCACTTTGTAAAACGATTCAAAAGCCACTAGATATCTCAATCGAGTAAACACCCAATTTTCTCATATAACGATTCATTTTTTTACCAAAATTGATAATTAAATAAACTGACCCATCAAAATCATGCATGGTAGCTTTTACGAAAATCATGAAGAAAACAAAGAAGAAATGGCCCTAAGCCTGCTTTTCTACTTTTGATCTTACAAAGATGAAGGAACCTACTGTTGATTGTACTCCTTGTCTCTAGGGTGCGTAAATCCGAGGTATACGCTTTGTCGCACCTTTTTATACACTCTAAAAAAATCCCTTTGATGAAGTTTCGAACTAAAGCTATATACGAAGACCCTAAGAAAGATGGCTGACTTGGCACAATGAAGAGATAACACCACCAAGAGAGAATGAGTGAAGCTTTTTTTTTCTTTATTCACCCAATAATCGAGAAGGCTTGGATGGCAATCCGAGCTGAATTCGAGAGCGTTCGCGGATATATAATATAAGCGCGATCCAATACCTCTTTTTTTATTCACCACCGTGGAGAGAGAGGAGCGAGAAACCGAGAGATAAGAGAGTGAGCTTGAGAACCGAGAGAGGGTGAGAGTGGGTGAGAGTGGGTGAGAGATTAGAGAGGGCTGTGAGAGAGAGTTGAGGGGGTTGTAAGATGAGAGAGAACCGAGAGTGGGTTAGAGATTAGAGAGGGCAGTGAGAGAGAGTTGAAGGTGAGAAAGAGTGGGAGATGAGAGAGAACCGCACGATCCTTTTGTTTTTCTTTTTTTTTAAGGGATGAGAAGGCTGCCAAGATAAAATAATGGGGAAAGCTATACATATAGCATTGAGGAATAGATCTTTTCTTCCTAGTCATTAGAAAAATCGAGAGGTCCTCTTCCTTTTGAAGCCGCAATCCATCTATAGGGAGAGAGAAGATCTCCTCAACATAGAAATTGCTAAGATTCGATACAATGAGAGAGGGAAAAAGTTGCCGTTTTCCATTGCCTCTTTCAAAAGGAAACTGCTACTTTATTATCAATTGTGGTCTCTCAAAAAAGAAAATTAATATTCTTCCCACCACATGCTTTGATTGTGTATTCAAACATGGAAATCCAAAGTAGCACTTACCACGAGCCATGATATAAACTGATTGTTATATGGCCTCTTTCCCATATATAGTTATATACGAGTTGAACGATTCTCATAGTCAAGAAAGTTCCTTTTCCTTGTTGCTGCTCATGTTAGCAATATAATATTGCTTTTGGGTAATCTCTATTAGCCAATTGTAGACACCCCATTTTGACCGGACCCGTGTTCGCGGTATTTGTGCGAAGCCTTACCCAATCAATGAGTTAGGACCCCAATTTCTACCCTAAGTTAGGATCGGGTCTCACCAGGGTCCCCGCCAAATTTCATCAAATTCCGAGCCGATTTGTCAAATAGGACGAGCGGTGCGAAAAGCACAGTACAAGCAATGAAGGGGGTGAATTATCTGCAGAAGGGGATGTCCAAGTGAGAAGAGGGGCGAATTATCCTGCGATGGTCGCGCCCAGGCCAAATAAGACAAAAATGGCAGGCGCGGCTCATCCAGATTTGTGCGCCCATCAAGTGGGAGTGCGATTATCAACTCTGTTAGTTTAATATATATAAAAAAAATCAAAAGAAAAGAAAAGACTGTTCATTTTCGTGAAAAAGACAGAGAAAAAGAGAGAGAGCGAGAACGAGAGGAGAGGGATTTGGGTTTTTCTTTCCGCCGATCGTCTTCTCCGACCTACCTCCGGCAAGCTTCCGGCCGAGCTCCTATCTCCTTCATCTTCTTCTCGTCGATCATTCGAGCCACCACCTCCACTTCATCTTTTTCTTCTATTTCCTCCACCGCCATCCCTCCCATCTCCAAGCCGGCCGATCATTGCCAGATCCAAGATCTAAGATCTGAAATCTCAGATCTGAGATCTCAGATACCGAGAGAGAGAAGGAGAGAGATCTGGTCGATCGTCCTTTTCCGGCAAGTTTCTTACCAGAATCCGGCTATTGTTTCAGAAGCTGACCCCACCTTCTTTTTCCCTTTCATTTCTTCATCCATTACCTCAATTCGCACCTTCTTATACCTATTTTCCACCGCCTTAAACTCCAGATCTGCACATTTTTATTCGGATTTACTCCTAATTTTTGTTTTTTTTAACTTTCAAATCTCAGCAGATCTGTCCAATTCCTATCTAGACCTGGCCTTAATTTCATCAGATCTGAAATTTTCTTCTATAGAAACCCCATTTCTACTGCAGATCTGGTCGATTCTCCATCCAATTTCATTCATCATTTCTATCTTGATCTAGACAAGCTAGTCTCGAATCCGTCATTTCCGAGCATCGATTTGAGCTTTTGGAGCCAAGATCTCAAGGATCTTCTTCTTCTCCGATCTGATCTACTCCAGGTATTTTTATTTATTTTTTGTTTTCTGCAATTTCAGGTTTAAATGAATATCTGTCTAATGTATGATTAGAATTTAGGCTAATTTGTCATTGATAAGTAGTTTTGGCCTTTGAGCTTAGAAGTTTGAATGTTACTGAAGCCTGTCTTGGTCTTTTACATTTGTTTCATTAAGATTATATAATAAGGTTTGGTTCTTGATTGATTTTTCCCTTTTAAGTGTGACTTCCAGTGCATGAGCGTAACTGAATTAGTATGACTATTGTATAGATATATTAGCTGTTGATTCATGTGCTTTGTTTCTCTAGGCTCATATATTCTATAGTGTTGATTTCTTTAGCTATGTCTCTTTTAGTTTGATTCCATCTCCCATGTGACAGGTTTGAATAATTGTATGTATTTCAGAAGTTTAAAGAATTATAGTCATTTAACTGTCAGGTTATGCGTGTATACTTCATTTTATATTCTCATATGATCAAGTGTTAGGATGAGTACATTAATGTTTGGGCATGACAGGTTATAATCAATTTCATTTGGTCAGCTTTATTATGGGAAATGTAATAGTCAAATCCAGGGGTATGAGGCCTATATCTGAGGATAGTTGTGGCATGTTTTACTCCTGTGCGGGGTTCAATTTACATTCATTCTTCTTGTTTCAGAATCACATGAGATTAAATTACCCCCTGTACTTTGCTAAAAATTGATGATAATATCATTTGTGGGGGTTAGGTAATAACATGGTTTCATTTATTTTCATACTTCACTTGTTCTTTAAAAAAGAAAAAAGAAAAAAATAATAATAATAAATTTTTAATGTCTCTTAAGGGAACTGCACAAGTGGTTTGGCATTTATTCTTGGAATCGTTTATGTTTTGATTAAAATTCTTAAAATTCTGTGCAGATGATTTTTGATTTAACGTATTAGTTCTTTAATGGTTGTGAGCTAAGTGATAAATTCATTAAGTTGTGATTCTACTCTTTCTATGATGTAATTTCCCCTCTGGATTTAAGGCTCAAGAACTTCATGGACAGAGTTTGATAACTGTGATCGTCAGCTGGTTTAAAATCATGTGTGTATTTCTTTAGTATCTCTGGATGAAATGAGAATTATAGGTTTGCTAAAATCTTGTCCATCTGGGCAAAATTAGCAAGCTAATAGTCAAAGTAGGCCGAATCAAGCTTTATATGGTTGCGCATGAGCTAGAAAATAGATGAGTCTATTTGATCACTTGATTAGTTGAGTAGCTATGATATTATTTTCGTATTCTCTTATCAAAGTACTCAGATTTTATGTTAGAGTTAATCAGAGCATTACATTTTCTTATCACATATCGTATTGCAATGATCTTATTTGGAAATTTTAATTGTACTGTGATGAAGTCAGTTTTAAAAGAAACTAGGGTGTCTTAGGAATCGCATTCATAACTTCATTATTGTTGCAAAATCTGAAGCAAGGTAGTTTTGAGTTAGGGTTTGAAGACGGTAATAAATGGTGTTCAGGTGAGATTATCTCAAAAGCTTATCATACTCATCCTTTTTTATTTTTTATAAATTGTTTAATTGAAGAAGGAAATCAGATGATTTGCACTATTCGATGTCCTTGACACGAATATCATCTGATTTCAAGGCGGTTTGTAGAAGTATTATATGTGTAGGAAATCAGATAATTACTTTGGCATCATCTGATTTCATTGGAGTCCCCGTATTGGGGTTTGTGGTTGGTTTTGAAGTGTTTGATATTGTTTTTGCTTCATTAGGCTACCCAGCGGCTGGTCTGGGCTAATTAATTTTATTTTAAATAAATCGTTTAATTGAAGAAGGAAACCAGATGATTTGCACTATTCGATGTCCTTGACACGAATATCGTCTGATTTCAAGGCGGTTTGTAGAAATATTATATGTGTAGGAAATCAGATGATTACTTTGGCATCATCTGATTTCATTGGAGTCCCCGTATTGGGGTTTGTGGTTGGTTTTGAAGTGTTTGATATTGTTTTTACTTCATTAGGCTACCTAGCGGCTGGTCTGGGCTAATTAATGTTGTTCATCATGCTATTGGAATTTGAATTTGAATTTGAGATTGCCTAGTAGTTCTTTTCTACTCTCTTGGTGGACTAGCGCAGTCTTCTAGACTTCTTTAGATAATAGAACCTGTACTAGGAGACATACTCTGTCTCGTTAGGCAATCCTCCTTTGGAGGCAAGCCTCATTTGTAGAATCCTCTCTGAGGTTGCACCTCAATTTGTTCCTCTGTTAATTAGAGACCAATTTGGTCAATTAGTTATCTTAGCCTTGCTTACCCCTTGCATTTAGTTAGGGCAATGATAAGGTTACTTGGAGCCCATCTTTGTGTGTGTTTGGGAGACCCGCCCGGTCTCATTCTCTCGCTAGTCCTCCTCTTTGTGCGTCGTTTGGTTTTGGGAGAACACCCTACTCGGCTTGGCTTCATACCCCTACCCTTATGGGTATTGGGTTGCACATTTGTTGCACCCTAGGGCTAGGTAGCTGTCCGGCCCGGCTGGGTGTTTTACCTTTGCTAAATATGCACAGGGTCTCTTTTTCCTTATTACTTGTGAGCTTCTCCTTATTCGATAGTCCATTCGCATAGGAGTCAGCCCTTGATTAGAGAGTCTTTGACTCATTCATCCTTTAGATAGTGTTATTAGAGAGTCTTTGACTCATTCGCCTTTTAGGTGATGTTATAGGAGAGTCTTTGACTCATTTGCCTTTTCGGTGGTGTTGTAGGAGAGTCTTTGACTCATTTGTCTTTCAGGTGTTGTTATTAAAGAGTTTTTGACTCAATCTTTCTCTTATTGGTTTTTCTAGAGAGTCTTTGACTCAGTTATCTTTTAGTTGGTAATAGTGGGGTCTTTGACTCATGTTCCTTTTCTTTTAGAGAGTCTCTGACTCATTTATCCTTTAGTTGGTGTTAGTGGAGTCTTTGACTCGTGTTTCCTTTTCTTTAAAAGAGTCTTCGACTCATTTGTTTGTGTGATGTTGTTATCAGTGGAGTCTTTGACTTGTGTTGTTGTCAGTGGAGTCTTTGACTCGTGTTTCCAGCTCTTTTTGAAGAGTCTTTGACTCTTGTATCTCTCAGTTGCTCTTTTTGAAGAGTCTTTGACTCTTGTATCCCTCAGTTGCTCTCTTTGAAGAGTCATTGACTCTTGTATCCCTCATTTGCTCTCTTTTGAAGAGTCTTTGACTCTTGTATCTCTCATTTGCTCTCTTTGGAGAGTCTTTAACTCTTTTATCCTTCAGTTGCTTTTATTAGAGAGTCTTTGACTCATTTATTCGTCAGTTACTGCTATTAGAGAGTCTTGAACTCATTTGCTCTTATAATGGTATTATTAGAGCCTAGTTTCTCCTTTTAACTCTAGGGTTCGTCCCTAGGGTGTTGTTTTGTATATTCCCTCCGCTCTTTGACCAAAAGGGTGAAAACATCAGAAATTTTAAAATCCATAAACATTGAAATCATTAAAAATCTCAAAAATATTAGAAACTTAAAACATAAAAAATGGTTGATTTGCTGTAAGTGTTTGATAGGTAGAGAGTTCGCTTCGAACTACGTTGGCTTGATCCTCTTCCACGAGGTACGTAGTGCAGCTTGAGATTCTTATCTCAGGTCCAGGCAAACTTTGTAAATAAATGTTTTAACCATTTTTCTTCAAAACCTTATTTTCAACAAGATCTTCCCCTAGAGTTAGGAGTTTGTCCTAGATAGAGAGTTTTAGAGTTAGGAGTTTGTCTTTGATTTGTTGTGTGCTTGTTTGTGTTTGTTTTAGAGTTGGGGGTTTGTCCTAGAGTTATAGGAGTGCCTCCGTCCGGTCAGTTGGCGATTCACATCGCCGACTAATGACTATAATATGATGTGTTAGTCAAACCCTTTGTTTTCCTTAGGAAATACAGCCTATTTACACATAGATTGTAGGAACCACCTGCATTAGCCTAGGGCTAATCTGCATTTAATTAGGGCATATAGGGTGTCATAAAATCCACAATTCACTGGAATTTAAATAATCATATAATAAACTTTAATAACTAGTCCGGTCTTTTAGATCGAGTCTAGGATAGAGGTCTAGGTGTCTTAGGCATCCTAGCTTAGAATAGGCGTGAAGAACTACATTGCCTTGATTCTCGTGGAGGCGGGGATACGTAGGCTTCTTTGGATGAATACCAGACCATCCGAGGACTCGGGCTAATTCGTTTAGAGTCTTAGGTTTTGTTGTGTTGTTAATGTAGGATTTGATATGTTTTCTTACTTTATTGTACTGATCTTATACCTTTAGCTATAGTTTGCATGTGTTTGCACATCAGAACTTAGACACCCATTAGGCTCGTCACTCATAACCTAGCTATGCTTAGGTGACACATCTTTCATTTTATTTTATATGTGTTTATTATTTTTATCCTCAGGAAATGCATGCTTAGGTAGACGAGTCCTGAGGATTGTTCTCATTTCACATGATTTTTATTCAAACTTCTTTGGAGTTACTAAAAATGGCATAAGAGACCAAGTGCTTGCACTCGGACGAATTGGGGGTGCTCTCAGACCTTCCCCATTCGTAACCAGGCACGAACCCATATATATTTCTGGTTATCCATTGCACAGAGGATTTGATTTTAGGGTTCCATGGCATATCCATGGATGGCGACTTTGAGTTTATTTCAGGTATGTCTTGGTTTCGAGCCTTGGCTCCTGATCCGGACATATCTCTTTCTTTTTATATCGCCACTCGTGCTATGCTATGAGGGTAGCATCCGTTTTGAGAGTTCCTTGGTAGAGCTCTCCTTCACACGTGGATGATCCAGAGGATGGTGTAGGGACTAGTTTCCCTCACCTCACTACCTCTTCGGATCGGGGTCCACACCAATGGATTCCTCTTTCCCACGTGACATATCAAAATTGCAACGTACAAAACGAAAATAGCCACCATGGACTCAGCCATGTATTCGGCCATATCAATGAAATAATCTCCAAAATCAATTATGCCTAACTCAATTCAACTACACTTCCATCCTTCCATCCAGGCACTATAAATTAAACTTTATAATAATAAACCCCCGCTTTAGTTGGACGAATGCCATGTGGAATAGATTTAGTGCTTTGGATACAAGTGGGTCCCCTCTATTCGACCGAATGAAAGTTGATTTTTACACTATGCTAGGCCCACTTATTTGGTAAAAATTCATGAATTGAGAATATCCGGTCTTACTAGTTTGGATAGAGACTCATAATGAAATTTACATGGAAATTAGATGGACCCACTAGTATGTTTGGAATCAATAACAACGGCCCCGCACCCAATTTTTTATTAAAAAAATGAAATCCATAGAAAACTTCAGAAATTTGGGAATGGGTTGCTTACTTAGAATGATCCGAATTATCCATTTGGACGGGCCATTTGACAATCTTGATCGTTCAAATAATGGGCTGCAAGGTGAATTGGTTGACCGCACCCTTATCCCCTTCTATAGGATGATCCTAGCTATTTAATTGATGGGCCGCGACGCAAATTGGCCGCCAAAATAATTTCCATTGAGTGATCCGAACTGTCTAAATGCGGGCAACAATGCGAATTGGTTGCATCCCACAATTCATTCCGTGGGCTGATCATAACCGTCCAAACAATGTGCCGCGATACAAGTTGGGTACGCCCCCCTCAGCCATCTCCATGGGATGATCATTACGGTCCATTTGATGGGCGTCCCAAAACCATTTTCATAAGATGATCCACTTTCCATGTGGCATATGATTGGTATTTTAGCTACTCTAAATTGGACAAAAATTGAATGTTGAGCTCTCGTTAAAAGTGCAAGACCATGTGTCCAAAAATAAAATCGCTTGAACAGGCAAGAGTGAGGACATATCTAAATACCCATAAATTTAGCTAAGGACACCCATTTGCAAAGGCCAAATCAAGGGGGTAGAATTGCCGCAAGGTGATACAATATAGAAACTGATTTTTTTTTTAGGTGAGAGCCAATAATGAAAATCCTGAGTGACCTGCCATGTGCGTTTAGCTCCTTTTTATTCTAACCGAATTCTCTTGAAATCCATTTATTTTTGTGAATAAATGGTAGGCCCCTCTTGATGGAATGATCTAAACAATTCAGTGAAATGGCCCAACATGTGAATGGGTTGTGCTCTCAAAATCACTTCCATGAGATGATCCGAGCCATCCATGAGCTGCCACATAAATTGGACATACCCCACAACTCGCCAGGACAAGATGATTTGAACTCTCCATTGATGGGTAGTTGCACAAACGGGTTGCACCCTCTTAGATCAATTCTATGGGCGGATCCAAGCCGTTCATTTGATGGGCGATAATGCAAATTGGATGCACCCCTCCCAAGTGGGTCACAATATGACTTAATTGTGCTCCTAAATCATTTTTGTAGGGTGATCCGCACCGTTCCAATTTGAATGGGCCATACACGGGTCATGCCCCGCAAATTACTTCCCTCTGATGATCTAAACAGTCCATGCGATGGGCTGCGGCATAAACGGAATATTCCTCAAAATTGATTCAAACTAGAATGATCCGAACCATTGATTTGCTTGGCTACTATGTAATTGGTTAAACCCAAAATTTGTACTCACATAATATGATCCGAACCTTCCGTTGATGGTCCACAATGAAATCAGTTGTGCCATGTAGATTATCCCTAAGGGACGATCCGAATTGCCCATTTGTTGAACCACACAGCCTTAAGTTGTTCCGCCAAAATGATCCAAATCATTGATTAATGGGCTACAACAGATATTGGTCGAAAATATATGGACCCCCAATGGAAAGCGATTTTATTTTTCGGATCCAAATAAGTTCAAAACTCATGTTTCTCATTAAAGAAATGCAGGGCACACTTGCTTGATCAAAATGCTCAACGCGGGCCCGCCAAATGTGTCCAATTTCTCTCTTGTTTAGATTCTTGTAAACAACCCTCCTCAACACTTGGCGGAAAAATACAAAACGTAGTGGAAATGACCGAAAAGGTTGAGAAATGTAAGAGACGAATACGAAAAGGGAAGACAATGGAAAAGACAGATAGAAAAATACTAACTCCTTTGCTGATAACGTGGGGCAAAATGGGGGTGTCTACACAGGCCCATCGAACCGAAAAGAGCTCGTAAGCAAAAGAAACGGAGACATACTCGGAAAGCTCGTCAACCGATACAAGGCAAAAGCCATGAACGACCCGTGACAAAATCCAAGGTGGGCCAGATTGAGCACCGTTCAATTGGAAAGAAAGGACACATGTCAAGCCTATTAGCGTGGATGTGTAAATGTGGGGCGAGGGGCAATAGTCTTTCCCCATCTCGATCATTAATTTTTGCAGGAGCAAAATGCCCCAAATGGGGGGAGCCATGATCCAGGTGGATCTTGGGTAAAAAGTGGGCCCGATTGGAGGCGCCACACTTTTTAGCAATGACGTGGCTGGTGGCTCATTAGGTAAAGATAATGACGTGGTACAAGTTGCAACATTAAGAGCAATGAGAAGCAAGGAATTCCAAAATATGAAGACTCTTCTTGTTCATTGCCTTAGCTAGATATGCTAGGAGATTTTTTAGTTACCTACCTAGATATGCACAGATCTCATAGTTTTTGCCAAATCAACTAGTAGACTTGTTTTAAGTTTTTCTTCTTATCTTAGAAATTGGATGAAATCAGGGACACGAGTTCCCAATAGAAAAGAAAAAAATCCCACTTACAGTGGATGGTGGATGGAAGTTGTTGCTTTTTATTAGTAAAATCTACCAGAGAGCTCCCATGTTGGAGGAGAAAAAAAAAAATTGTGAGTTGAAACTTTTGTTCTCATTCTCTATTAGTTTATGTTATATCAGAATCTCAAATATAAGCATCCAAACTTAGTTTTGGATCACAAAATTGCACTTGGAGGTAGTTTTATCATTATCACTTAGTTCCATAAGCCATGTTATAATTTTATTTTTATCCGATTGCCATGGCTCATTTGGTTTTCCATCCTTTTTTCTGCATCTTTCCAACCAAATTTTCCAAATAATGATGGATCACTCAATGATGTAATGTGTGTTTCTTTTGATCAAACATGGATGGTAGAATAGTATAGATAGGTAACGTTTTGTGGAACAATCAATTACTCGTCCCTGTTTGTTTTAGATTATGACACCGGATTGTGGAGTCCCAACAGATTATTGGACCGAAAATTGCACTAAATTTGAGTCCAATAATCGATTGGGGACTCCACAATCTGTTGTCATAATCTAAAACAAACAGGCCCTTAAGGTGTTAGGATTGTTGTTATTTAATCATTTATACTTCACCACTCTATTACATGTGGTCCCTCTCTTTTTTAGGCTTGGCAGTACACATGGCACACATGGCTTGAAACAACTAATTAGTCCAAAAGCTTAAGCTGTTAGAGTTGGTGTTATTAAGATATACTTCAACACTCGGTCTGTGGCTCATCATTATACAACGAATAGAACTGATCTCGTAGGCCACAGTTCACCGACAATAGGATCCACAACATGGATGGTCTAGATCATCTTATGATTCTCTTTATAAACTAAAGAAGGTGGGTCCGTAAAGAAAAGGCGGTGAATTTATCATTTCCTTTTTTAGTTAATGCGTGAATAAATTACATATCTAGTTAGAAGCTTTCATAAGATGTAAGCCTTTCCGAATTAAGCTACTTATAATATGATTTGTTGAAACTCTCCATTAATATGGTCCATTTATTTTCTAACCATCAATAGAGATCGAGTGCACAAAACGAACGGCTACGATCGTCTGATGTGTCTCATCTCCATTAAATCTGAAAGAGCATTGAGTACTGTCCTCAGAATATAGTACCCTCGCCACCCTGCATTTACCAGACACCTTTAGATTCATATGGAGACCCAAGAAGAGTTATATTAACAACCCCTTTTATTTGTCATCTTCTGCAGAGTGAAGACAAACGGAGAGTAGAAATAGAAATAGGGTATAAAAGAAGAAGTATGAAAGGAAATGGGGGTGTAAAGGAAGTATAAAAATATAATTTCGATTCATTGCCGCAGTCCCACCATCAGTAATGATTCTGACCCCTTCTTCCACCTTAATGTTAAGCCATTGATGGTTTGTTAAGGGAGCAATTAGGCTGGCTCGAGGCAAACCCTTGCCCAACCCAAGATAGCATTCCCTCAACCCTAACCTGACCCAACCGCATCCTTGGTTTGAAGAACCCAACCCTCCTCTAAATCTCTGAATCCTAACTCGACACATCTAACCCATTTTTGCCAAATTGAGTCGGTTAATTTGGGGTTAACTTGCGCCAAAAATTGAAAAGATAAAAAAACAGACATAATCTTAAGGTCCTGTTTATTTGAGATTATGACAACCGATGGCTAGCCCTCAAACCTATTATTGGACTCAAATTGCATTAATTTTGAGTCTAATAATCAGTTTGGGCTCATCATCAACCATCATAATCTCAAACAGAAAGGTCCTACGATTTTGAAAATTACTATTAAATTAGAGGACAAAGATCGGGTTGGGTTGCCCAAAGCCTCAGCCCTAATCCAACTTGAAATTAAATTGAGCTGGCTTTTCCCAACCCAAACTGAGGAAATGCCTACCCAACCTGAGCCAACGGGTTTCCCAAGTTTCACCCTTATATGGTTTCTAGGTTTTTTTGGTTCTTGCCCGGAAATTTTACAACCATAGAATGGTGGGACCCATTGCCAGGTGTATTGTGATCTCATCGCCAAAACATCTTAAATTTGGCTTAGAGTCCTTGGTCCCACTCTAATTGGACGAGCCTAGACTTTGTTCAAGCATAATGAAAAGAACCATTATCTAAAAACCATCTCAATTGGAGGAGTTAAAATTGTTAAACTAAGGAGATTTCTAGTTTAGAGCCAGACTTTGTAGTCTGACGCTCACATTCTATCTTTCGGCCGAGATGTGACCCAAAGCCTTTATCTGGCAGCGTAGAAGTAAATGACGGGTGGAGTAAAGCCAAGTCATATCGAATGTAACGTTACTCTCACTACAAGAAAATGGACATTCACCGACGGTCATGACCGTCGGTGCATATACCAATGAATGTCGGTGTAACTTACACCGACACTTTTAGTGAACGTCACGGATGCTACCGTGCCTAAATGTATATACCGACGCTTATTGAAAAACGTCGGTGATACCATTTATACCGGCGTTTATGAAGGTCGTTATAAATAAAAATCAAACGTTGCTGTTAAGGCAATCGCCGACGCTTTAAGAAACCGTTGGTGTATATAATATTAGACCGACGGTCACGACCGTCATTAAATCCTAAGTGGCCTTTGGATACGTATATTTACGGTCGTTTTTGGAGCGTTGGTAATTACACCGACGGTTACTGACCATTGGTGAATATGCTATTCAGCGACGTTTTTAGAGCGTCGGTGATAAGACCGACACTCACAAAACGTCGCTGAATAGGATATGGCTGCACTTTGATTGTTGAAATCACCGACGGTCCTGACCGTCGGTAAATATAGATAATTTTTTTTTTTTAAATCCCTTTATTTTGAATTTGTCCATCAAATGGAGATACAACCTGTAACATGTACATAGGGATCTTATTATACAACCTCTCACTACAATGGCATTGAAACAAACCATCTTTACAAATTATAATTATATACAAACTAAATTTACAAGCAAGGACAATATATTGAAGATTGTAAACAAGCTAAAGTTACAAGCAAAAATTGATCTTCTCTTCTTCTCACACGAGACTTCACCGTCCCGTATAAAAACTCTGAAAATGAATATCCTTTTTGGCAGATTTAGCCTTATTGTTTGAAGCCCCACATTCTTTGAAAATGGGTATGGGAACAACTAAGAATACTGGATGTTGAAGAGGGTATTATGCATGCATTCTTTGAACTAGATAACCTCAAACATGAGCTTGCTTTTGCGCTAGATATTTCATTACTCCAATCAGAGCTCAAAATTCTTTCTTTGAAGCTTGCTTTTGTCACTGCACAGCATATTTGTAATAGAAATTAACATACCAACATAACCACACAAAAGGTCCATTAGTTGATATGTTTTAGCAGTGCTTACAATATAAACATTTCAATAAAAATAAATCAAATGACCCCTCAGTTTCAAACTAGTATAACACCATTAACTTTTCATCCGGTAGACTAAACACCTACATGGAAAAAATAGATTGAGAAGAATTAAGACACCGCTTAGAACAGTAGATAGAAATTAAGAATTTAGAGAGATCCTCCACAAATTTCACCGAAAAAAGAAATTGATAAGAATTAGTACTCTGCTAAGAACAATATATAGAAATTTCTGAGGTCCTCCACAAATTTTGAGAGAGGCATTAAGGTCGTTCACGATACGGAAACACGCTCGAATAGCTTCATCAATTTGCCATAGTAGCAAAATTAGCCGCCAAAGAAATTGATACAAAGAAAGAAAACACTTTCAAATTTTCAACTAAATAGAGTGCTAGAACATACCTCTCATTGTCTCTCTCTCGGAAAAGCCCAAACTCCTCGCTTTCTATTGCCATGATCATATAATGTAACTCCTCCCTCTTCTAGGCAGCAAACTAAATACCAAATTTCCTCCTTTTTTTATTAACTCCTTGTCTTCCAGCTACAAAAACGAAATCCCCAATTTCAAGAGAGTTCTTGAAACAAAAAGGAAGTTACTACCTTTTTTACTTTTAGTGAGAAGAAAAACAGATAAAATAAAAAGAGAGCCAACCCATGTAATAAATTTAAAAGGCTTTGAATTGATATGAGAACCACTATCTGGGATGTTTTGTAACATAACAAAAGACTATCAAATCGAGGATTTCAAGAAAAATCGACAGTAAAGAGATTCATGCTTAGATGATTAACTTCTTCCCATCGTTTCACTTGAAGCAACACCAATTCACAACATAAAATAATCACTCTTCCATTTCCTCAAATGCATAAACAATGACTTAGATTCCAAAATCAAATGGTCGTAGAGCATAAATTAAAATTACCTGAACTGCGTCTATCAGCTTTGGTCTATTAGAATCAGCGGCAGGACGGGTTCCAAAGATCAAAGAGCTAGGCCATACATTTCCCAAAAAAAATACCTACAAAAACACATCATCTTGATAAAATAGTGAAGAAAGAAATAAAATTGCAGAGGGTAGAGAGTTGGTTTTACATTGAAATCAGGTTGGGTTCATGTTGAATCAATTCATTTTTTCAACAAAATCAATGCTCAAAGGATACTAGGGTAACATTTCTTATTAAAAATAACTTATGCGCAGGGATCATGTTACTATATTCCTGAGATAATAATCTATAACAAAAGATATAAATATCTTTGCCTTTGCCTGAATGAAATCAACATGAGCAAAACTCTGTTGGAAGCCCTGTATAATCTTCTTGCTTGGAGGAGCTGTTCCACATGACATCTGCTTCTAAAATCCCAAGTCATAAGTGTGACTCTGCTCGATCAATAGCTCAATCTGGTGGGGGCGGAGAGAGAGAGAGAGAGAGAGAGAGAGAGAGAGAGAGAGAGAGAAGGGAAGATGAGAAGGAAGAGAGAGGGAGGGAGAGGAATTAATGAGAGAGTGTAAATAGGGGAGAAAAAGCAAAGGGATTGTAACATTTGCAAACGAACAGGAGTGAAACCAAATCCTTCTGTATGTGCTAATTAAGGATTATGATGAATATGAAAAGATTTAGGAAAGATAGCAAATCGAGAAAAGATTAAGGGTTTTAAACTCTTAAATATCAATTCCACGTCAAAAAATTTAAAGCGAGAAAGAGGAGGGGCTGACACGTGGCAGCACCACAGTTTAGAGGATTCCGCTTTACTTATATACTAGTGGGGCAACCCGTGCGAATGCACGGCGCGACAAAAAACAGAAACCCATGAACAGGATGCACCATGGAGAATTTTTGTTTTTCAAGATACATGGAAAATGATAAGACAGAAGTAGATAAAGTAAAATAGAAGTTATTAATACAAAGGAAAGGATCTAAAAGTAGACATTGGTTTCAAACAAAATAAATAAATTATAAGAAAGAAAACTACTTTCCAAAATTTACAGGGAAATAGAAGTCCCTCTAAATAACAATTGAAAGAGCTCGGTTCCAAACGGTGTCCTTGGCCATCTCTCCCAATTCACCCTTCCTCCAGAGCTGGAATACAAAACTTGCACATATGGACAGCAGATAGTCCACAAAATCTGTTGTGGCTTGAGAACCATTTCATCACCTGAAGCAATCAGCCTACAAACAAAGGCTTGAAAGCATTCCTAGGCACACTTAACATGCACTGCACTAATTGCTCAACCTTTAATCCAGTAATCAGTTCAATTGGTCTTCAAAATCCAAATCAAACAGGGCCTAAAAAGTGACTACATTGTTTTTTGAATGGCAAAAAGTGACCGCATTTTCCCTGCATTTTATGTGTGGTTTCCTGAAAATGGTTTGTCCACAAGAAAATAAATGACCTGAACATAATGAAGCCAGAAAAAGGAAAATCATGATTCACATAAACTTATGATTTCATCAACATGAAGAAAAATAAAAATAGAAGGTCAAATATTGACAGAAACAAAAAGCAAAACCTCCATAATGTTTTAAGCACTAAATAGTTACAATGTTTGAAATGCATCGAAATTACCACAACTCTAGACATTTGCAAAACTTTCAACCAAGTGGTATTTCCTGGTTCAGTTTGTTCAATCACTAATAAATAAAATTCGGTTGGCCTAAAACAAAAGCACAGAAACAAAAGAAGAATGAGACATCATCTAGGACCTAATCTTTATTTCACCCAATTTACAAAAAAAAAGAAAAAAGCCATGACAAAAATCCATCAGCACCTACTCCTCATATGAGAGGGAAAATGAAACTAAAACTGACAAAAAAGAAACATGCATTCCACACTACCTGCCCAAGATCTTCGTCATAATTGCTAACTTTGAAATAGATGTCGGCATCAATTCCCTGAACTTATCGCAGATTGATCATAAGCCCTGCATTGAAACCTATATGATTTTAACACTTACTACACAAAATGAAAATTCTAATAGAAGACACTCTCAATAAAAAAAAATTGGTTTATGATAAATCATATCCAGCTGTAACATGAGAAATATCGTATCGCCTTACAAAACAAAACACCCAAATAATCAAGCAGCAATAATAAAAAGGATAAAACACTAAACAAATCAATGGCAGATATCATTGGTCAAAAGAAGAAATAACCTTGTTACTCAAATACAGCTTCTCTAGAGAACGTTGATGCGAAGTTCTGTTTTCTCCGATGGATCATGGACAGAGGCTCCCTTATTTTCTGAATAGCATTGTATTCTACCTACAATCCAGATTGCACCTACGTAATGAGGATTTTTACATTTTCCATAAAACAACTTCAATATAGCGATTGAGAGCACATAATGAAAAGTAAAAGATGCTACAATCAAAGGTCAAGTGTCTTGATGAAGGCACACTGAAAGTAACCAAATGGGATTGGCGTAGGTTTATACATATCCCATAAAAACCAAAAGAAAAACCACTGATTTAAAACATTTGTTTTAGCATGTTTGATCATTCTATTTTTACATCTAAAAATAATACTCCATTCCAAGAGGACATGTTTCTCTCGGGCATTCTCTCAAACACATAACATTAACATTTGTAGCCTTTAGTCGTGTAATTAAAATCAATAAGATACAAAGAACCCTTGAAGTTTACAAAATAAGGACCACAATTCTGCAAGGTTAAAAGTATCTTTAAGAAACTAATTTTTTTTAAATAAATAAAAAAAACAAAACAAAAAGATCAGCATAGGAGAGTCGACGCATTCCTCATTCGATCCAATCCAGAATCAATGCTTCTTGCCTCATCAGGATGAACCCCATATTAGGTGGTACCACTTGCAAAATGTAAGAACTGTATAAATAAGAAGAAATTTGTGAATTATAACAATTAAAAACTACACGAATACATCTTTTCTATGTAAATTTGTGAAATTTGGAAAACTGGTTGGACACCCTACATTAGAATGTTATAAAACTCCCAGGCAGAACCCAACACTAACCCTTGGATGTTTTTTCCTCACTGCATTTATTCACTCAATGAGAAGGAAAAATTTAGAGAGAAAATGGCAAGCAAATGTAGCACTAATGTCTAACAGCCTTGACTAGATGACATCATTAGTATCTGAATATTAAATGATGAGCTGATTTTATTCTCATAAAAGGTCGCTTCCCATGACATTACAATAGCATTTGCCACATTGACTTTGCCCAAAAGACACTTAAAGCAACTGGATTTGCTCCTAAAAAATGTCATCAATTCCATTCATGAACAAACAGATGAGCAGAATAACAGTCATTTGGGAATCTCATGGGAAAAGATAGTGGCAGGCAAGGCATTTGAAACTTCACCTTTGATAGTGCTGTTTTACAAGGAAAAGCTGGTTAGAATATACAAAGAGATAGACTGTGTTACTTTGTCTAATGTCAATGAAATCTCAATAGATACTAATAATTAAAACATCTTATGATGAATAAAAAATTCAGCACACCTCCCAGGCTCCCACCCGCCCCAATAATGGAATCAATTTTCATGAAAAATTCCCACCAATTCTATGGAAATTGCAACAAATTATGGGAAATCTGGGATGAACCTTCTGTATTGCTAATTGATAAAAATCCCCATCAATATCTTATGAACCTTCTGTATTGCTAAATGATAAAAATCCAACAATCTCACTGATATTGGGGAATCTTAAAAGATGATTAACTTTCCAAAAACCTTGATTCTGTATCTTGTAAAGTTTATCAACAGTCCTTGTTTTATTCTGCAATCTCATGTTGGCAAGTACTCCATTGTGAAGCTATGTATTACAAACTGTCAACTGTATATGTCACGAAGCTCATAACTTTGTCTTTGATTATTTTGTGCATTTCTCATTATTTTGGTCAATTTAAGTTTTGCAGCTGTTATCTTTCCGGTCGTTCAAAAGCAGCACCAACTTCTTGTTACTCTGCTTCTATGTAATGCTTGTGCCAAGGAGGTATGTTCTGATCGAAGTTCTTCTACTTCATCAGTAATAGTTTGCCTTAGGTTTATTAATGTAAATAGTAAGTATGTTAATCCTGATAAAAAAGAATTGTGCTATTGTATCTGTGTGCTTAGCATTGTCCCTAACTTTTCGTCTTGTTTACATTGTCATTATATAGTAATCATATTTTGGCAACATAACTTTATAGGTCAGTGGTTCATATCTTTCTTGAACTTTGTGTAGGCTCAATATACTTATAATTCCTATATGGGGGATTATCTATACTCCTCTCCCTCGTCTATTGTAACATGATACACATGTGCTACAACCTTACCTTTAATTTTAACTGCATTAATGTTCAAAATAATTATTATAAAGCTGAACTAGAATATAGATTTTATAAAACTAGAAATTATACTTACTTTTAGTAGTACTCTTTCTCCTATTAGGTGGGGAAGTAGATCCAAAACTACTACCAACCAATTGGGATGGTGGTCAAAGTGGTACATCAGTTGAACGAACAAGAAATGATTGAATAGCAATGAAATCAAACACCATGCCATTGTTATCCAGACTGCTACGATCAACAAGAAGAAAAGAATCTTCTTTTTCAGCTATCCAATTATTGTTAGAATCAATATGGTCTGCCAAGATTGGATCAATGTTCTGCATCTTCTTTCTTGCAGCTTCATGTTGTACATAATATAGATTAGAGCATTTTAACTTTTCTTGTTGTAGTCACTCCTATTTTCCATATGGATCTATCATTGACAGATGTAAGCAATTTCAGAGACTAAGGAAAAATAAAAACTAGATTCCGAAACTTATGCACTTCTAGCAATCCCTTAAAAGACCTAAATATACCATAAACAACTAAAGATTTCCACCATTGTAAGAGTCAAAGGAACATGTTTTTAACTCATCTTCCCATCATCCATTCAGGCATAAACAAGATTAATGAGAACAAAATGAACATAAGCAATTATAGAGCATTACAGTCAAAGAGAAAACACAAAGATTAACACATGCTAAGCAAGATAGCTCCATGGATTTTGGCAGCAAATTCCATTTAACAGAGGGGGTGAAGATTGATCCAAGATCATTCAAAGTCTCATTACAGAGGCATTTCATCAAATAGGGACTTGTCTTTTACCTCGTTGCCGAGCAAAAATGCCGTGCTCTTCTTCAAAGGATGATGATTCACACCAACAGCTCCGACACCACAAATATCACAATCTCTCTCCTAAAATAAGAGCAGAAGAAGAAATTAACAAAGAGGGATATAGTCAAAAGGAAAAATAAGGAAAGAACAAGAGAAACCCTAGGTTAGATCTCAATTGAAAGCCCAAGCCATACCCAAATCGCCACCGGAATCACAACCTTAACCCCACCGAAACCCTAACCCAAACTCAAAGCCAACCCAAATCCCCACCGAACAAAGCTGAAGAGAAAACTCAAAACCAAAAAAATCCAAACCAAAGTAAATCAAAGAAGAGAGAGAATGATTGACACCAAAAAGATGATGTTTACCTTGAAAGTGTTTTGCTTCAACTTCAACTCGATCAAAATCACAGATTCATTAAAGTTGCAGAGAAAGCTTCCTTTCCGATCACTTCTAGCCACGAGAAAAACCCTATTTTTGAGAGGCTTTGAGCTTGAGCAAACAACGAAATAAGGGTGGAAAAGAACCCTAAAACCCTAATCGAGAGGGCTTTGAGCGTGAAGGCGGGAAAACAACTCTAATTTCGACTAACCCTAATAGAGGGAAAATGAAAAATCTGGAATATGAGGGGACTTTCGCGCGGGAGAGAAGGGAAACCTAGCGCGACTTTTTTTTTCTACTCACCGACGTTTTAGAAAAGATGCCGCTGGTTCTCATATTCAGCGACACACATGAACGTCGGTTAATATAAAAGCCATTATCAAATTAATTAGCGATGTTTTATTTATAAAACGTCGGTCAATATTCACTTTTAGTGACTTTCCTAAAACATCGGTAAATAAATAAGGCTATTTTCTGGGCGGTGTAGGTTACTGGCGCGGAAATAACCCTTTCACCGTCTTTCTATTTATTAGCGTTGGTGTATATATAATATTAGGGTCGTTTTTTGCGAACGTCGGTAACAGAACGTCTGTAAAAACAACTTTTCTTGTAGTGTCTATTCCATGAAAAATAATATCGTAATAATTATAGTACTGGGTTTTACCGGTAGTAGTTGCAGATAGATAGTGAGAGACTAGTAGGAGAACTAGGGTTGCAACACGGTCAGGTTGGGTCGGGTTTTTCAAAACCCTAGATCCCATTATCTCGACCATGACCCGCCCTGACCCTGAGTCAGGGCCGAAAAACCTCAACCCATTGCCCGCCCTACAGGGCTCAGTGCGGCCCTGGCCCGCCCTAATTGGCCCTGATTGGGCAGGGCTGGGCCGGCCGGCCCTAATTGGCTCTAGTGTAAATACTTGTTAAGAGTGCCAAAAATAAAGCAACCACATATCATATAGAACAAAATGATCAATAAACACAGAAAGGGAACAAAATAAGACAATATGAATTCAACAACATGACGGGCAACAGAGACAATTAATAATAATAATCTAAAGAAAAATCAATCCAAGATAATAGAAAACATTAGCAAAAGAAACATGCACATATGATTCAATTCTATAATAGAAAACTTAGGGTTGGGCCGGGTCAGGGTGACCCGAGGCATTAACCCAAAACCCGACCTGACCTGGGTCAGGGTCTAAAAAAATGAACCCGCTCAGGGTTGGAAAATCTAGCCCTGATCCTGTTCAGGCTCAGGGTGGGTCAGGGCAGTCCGGGCTGACAGGGCCAAAATTGCACCCCCAAGGAGAACGTTCTGCCTCTTATCTCAATTTTGGGAACATAAAATGATCTTTCCACCACCTCTTGTTTGTCATTTTCGTATAAACAAGCAAATGATGTAGAGTTGCAGTCTTTCTCTACAAAAAGACAACAAAAGGAGGTGGTAATGATGAAAATATCATCTAATGTCCGTTGTGCTTCTCTTATTTGACTAAGACCGTTGACCATGTGGGCCATCATGAATTCCGTGATTGCCACCATTGGATATCTGGGGACTGAGTCAATCGAGAGATTTGACCATCGATCAATGGAAAGGTGTCGAATTAAAATTGTGCAAGTTAATTTTAGCACGTCTTACTAATATATATTTTCTATTGGGAAATGGATTCACGTTGGTTTAAGGTTTTCATTACATGTAAGGGTTGCCACTATAAAACAACACGGGGATTTTAGAGGGGAGATTACGAGTTGTGTTTGATTGGCTTTGCCTACATAGTGTTATTGTTGAGTTTTCTCTTATTACCCACTCCACGTCGGTTTCTCCTTGTACTGGTTACGTGGTATAACCAGTGTAACCACGATTGTCATAGTGCATTGTGCCCAGCTATAGTGCATAGTGCACTAGGAGAGAAAGAGGAGAGTTAGTCGATGAGTCCGCTAGTTAGACTAGAACTAGATCTTGGACTTGGAGAAATTCTGCCTATATTGGTAAGACAGGGACAATGTGAGTGAGGGGGAGAAAAAAGAGGTTTTTTTAATTGAGAGGGGGATTTGATTAAGAATTCTTCCTGGCTGATTTTGTTGAACCAAATGGGTAGGGGATGAGGAATGATTTGGTGGACACATTCTAGGTGTGTTACTTGTACTTGCTTTCTTTAAGAAAATATTCACCCCCACCAATAATAGAACAAATGTGAACAGTGATCCCCAAATTTGCCTCCAAGAAACAATGAATCTCGGTAGAAAAAAACTACTTATGTATGGTTATGTGATGCGCAAACTGAAACAGACCCGACCAACCTTAGGATTTGACAAGTCTCTAAGAGAGAAACAAAAATCAAAGAAAATGTGGAAATAAAAAATATTAAAGAGAATGCAGAGGGATTTGGAAATTCTAAATCGGTTAGTCAGCACATAGATTTTCGGATTGTTCTATAAATGGTTGGTTTTTGGTCTTTTATGGACCTTCTGGTGCCTTTTATGTTTGAATTGAAACTTATAATGGTACATGATCAAAGCGAATTGAAATCTGATAGTTAGATCAATCTCAATCACGATTCTTAGTCCAGATCGACTCCAAATCATGATTGTTGACTACTGTAAAAACTTGGTCTACATGGTAAAGGTCAATTGACCATTTGCATCGCGACTGATCTTCAATATATGGTCAAGATCACTTTCGATTGAGATTTGATCATTGGTATGCGCCTGATTGTTATCCTACGGCCCAGATCGCGCTTAATTAAGTTCTAATCATTGGCACGTGACTCGTTGCAATCCTACAGGCTAGATCATATCCAATCGTGGTTGATCTGAGATCATCAAACGATCAAGATCTACAGGAATCATGATCAATGGTCCAAATCTAATAAGAAAAAATTTAAGGCGCCTCCCTTGCAACGATGGGTATGAGCGAAGTGCGAAGTGTTCCAAAAAAAACTCCAGTAGCACCCTACATCACACTTCCTACATTGTGCGAGCGCGAACCTTTGGCCCACAATTTGCAAATGTTAAATGCTTCTAAAAGCAAGCGGGAAGATTGGAGTGATACTTAAAGGTCGTTTTACCTCCTTGAAGCATTTTAAGTACTGTTGTCCAAGCCGAGCTGTTCGATATGTTCTGCGGATGATGAGATTAAATACATTGAAAACCCATTTATAAAGGTAGCAGGCTCACGATCTTTGAAAAATGGGACTGGTTGCCATTTCGGCTCACCCATCTCTCATCTCTATCTCAGGATTCTTATCAGTTTTGCATTGGCTGATTAAGCCGAAAAGGTGAAGAACTCGTCCACTGATTTCGAGCAAGCTCGGATCGCAGAGACATGAATGCAATCGAACCAAAGTAAACCATTCTGGCCTTATCCCCAAATTTTGATTCCCACTGAATATTTTAAGGCCTTTATGCAAGAAAACTGAATCGTGCAATGAATTGAGGAATGATTTGGATCTTTGAATTCAAAGAATTATAGAGGAACTGAATCGTGCTTCTTATTGATGTCGTATTAATGGATCCACTAATCTTCTTCTCCCCTTCCCTAGTGGCACCATCCAATAAGATCAAATGTTTGTAGGCAGCCACTGACTGGCTAATTTGCATCCTCCTTGAGTAGTCTCTATTGTTGTTCCAATTTTTCTTTATGTCTTGTATTTTCAGCCCCATGACTGACTTGGTCATGGTTGCTTCACCTTAATAAAAATTTTAACATTTCAAAGACAAAATGTAAAGATTGTTAAAGGATAAAAGAATAACGACTTCTCCAAAAGCTTAAGCATTTGGAGTAATCGGTAGTTTGACATGGTATCAGAGCAAAAGGTCCTCGATTCAAATCTCTTGTTGTTGTAATAAATCCACATGCTATGGTCAACCCAAAAAGTATAAATGAATAAATCCACATGCAAAAGGTCCTGAATCGGACTGACTAAATGGTGGTTTCACAAAGAACTCTCTCTCTCTCTCTCTCTCTCTCTCTCTCTCTCTCATTGTTCTCATGTGTCATCATCTCTGGCCAACCATAAAAAGTGTAGTAATAAATACACTTAGAGGGGGTGGCCCAAAGGAAAAAAAGGGCGCGAACAAATCACTTTCCCTTAACCAGATATCTATGAAAAAGATCATAGAACTTTCTAAAGTTCAGTGTCAATCTTATCAAGTTCTAAGGTCATAACGGCCGACACCTACAAAGTCAATAGGAAGCCGTACCAAAGTGCTGATCTTTTATGCAAGGCCAAATAAATGTCTGCAATCTCCACAGTCTCGACACGTGCCCTCTCTCTCTCTCTCTCTCAACAGGAACAGTTGGTGGGCTCATCTTTGAACAACGTAGGCCCCACCCATACTTTTCAAAATGAACCCCACACCATAGGATGATCCAAACCGTCCATTTGATGGGCTACAACGTAAATGGGTTGCGTCCCAAAATATAATTTCCATAGGCTGATCCTAGCCTTCCGAAGATTTTTTTTCGTTATCGTTATTTGATATGGGATTATAGAGGAGCAATAGTGAATAGGTATGAATAGCATCATTAGACATTCCATCTTCTGAAACCAACACTTTTGGTGTTATTTGACGTACAATAATCTCTATATGCCTATTATGGATTTGCACCCCCTAGGATCGATAATTCAATCGTAGATTTTATGCCAGTAATACCTGTGCTCTTTTTCCTCTTAGCCCTTGTTTGGCAAGCTAAAGTAATTCACATGATAGGAAATTTTTTCCAACCTAATGATTCTTAAATATTCTATTTCAATGAACCAGTTCTACGCAAAGATAGGATATGCATTTGAAATAGATGTCCTAGTTATTACATATATGATGATCGATACGGAAATAAATCGAGTCATCTGTTCCTTTACCCAAGAAAAGGTATTTCTATTTTGCATGGTCCAATCATTGATCTTGGACAGACGAATGGAAAAAATTGCGGAAAATCGAACAATTATACAATATCTGCACAACCTCTATAGATTGGAAGGTTGCGATCATCCTATGGAAATGATTTTTGGGGCAAAACCTATTTACATTGTGGCCCATCAAATGGATGGTTTGGATCATCTTATGGAGTTGGTCGTACAGTGACATTAAGGCCCATTAAGGCCCAATTGTAGGCCCCACCCATATTTTTCAAAATGGTGAGTTCCTTCGTAGTTGCTTAAAATACCTAGAGGACTCATGGAAACTAAAACTATGTGGTTAATGTATTTACTATTTTTAGGTGTCTTTTTAGTCTATAAGTATGGAGTCTTTCTGTAGAGATTGGATCCTTAAGAACTGCAAGAGTAGGCTTAGAGAGAAGCTTCAAGGGTGAAGGCTTAAGGGAGAACAAGTGTAGGAATTTCTTGTAAGTATGTTCTAATATATAAAAATTCTTTATATTTCGGTGTTACACTAGTCTTTTAGTGGAGCTCTACACGGGCCCTTTGGGCATGTATCTCCCAAGCTCCTTTACCTTTCTCTTATGATCATAATTGATCCATCAAATTGGGGCCAACACTCTTGTACACCATTCTCACCCTCTCTGAACTCTCCATCCTCATCATAAAAACTAAATAAGCCTTAAAACCCCTCATTCAAAGTGGATCAAAATAAGCTTACCTGAACCGGATCGAACTCACTTAAATAGCGGGTTGGTTCAGCCTGGGTGGCGCAAAGATTTATTCGGACCGAACTGAGTTGAATTCAGGACACCCAACTCAATGCCATCACTACCTATGAATTTGTTTTGGTTAAAGATAAGTCCACGGGCGTGTTTGATCGCGTATGCAGCTAGCACTAGCATTACTCCAATAACATCTCGTCAAAGTCTTGACTCTCAAAAATAGATTTATACCTACATGAAAGAACAATTCTCAACCTCTTTTTCCTTCTTAGACTTTAAAAGCATCGCCACCCTGCCCACCCACTTGTCTCATGATATTATGAGGTTTTCAACTTACACTTGGTCAAAGTTTCTAGAACACTAAACAATCTATACTATGTATCTTATATATGGGTCAGAAATCTCCTTCATTCACTGGCAGATAGAGTGGAAAATGGCAAGCTGCTCTTTCATGAAGTGGCTGATAAGCTTGTACTTATTTTCATGTCTTCTCTCTCTTTCATGTGCTGCAAGGGTAACCCCTAATTTCAAGTATAGAGCTGTGAATCTCGGAGGTTGGCTTGTTACAGAAGGATGGATAAAACCATCTCTTTTTGATGGAATACCCAACAAAGATCTTCTGGTATGGTGATTTTTCAACCTCAGTAACATGTTTTCTAATATGGGCCTTGGGTCCTTAGTGGTATAGTGTGTTTTTTTTTTTGATGCCATATAATTCATGGTTTTGATCTTTTTTTAGGATGGTACTGGAGTTCAATTCATGTCTGTAACGACAATGAAGTACCTAAGCGCTGAAAGTGGGGGTGGAACAATAATCGTTGCGAATCGGACAAATCCTTCGGGGTGGGAAACTTTCAGTGTAAGTTTTTGATGATATGCTTTCTGTTCTTTCATGAAAATAAATTTCCATGAAGAAAGAAAGAAAAGTACATTTGGTTTTCATTTTGTGCAGTTGTGGAGGATCACAGAATCTAGTTTCAATTTGAGGGTTTTCAACAAACAATTCATGGGAATAGACAAACAAGGAGAAGGAGTTGAGGTAGTAGCAATTTCAAACACCACTGGCACATGGGAAACTTTTGAGATTGTAAGGAAAGCTGATGATAGAAATCGTGTTAGAATCAAAGCACCAAATGGGTTTTTCTTACAGGTATTTGTTTGCTAATTTTCCCTTTTTTTTCCTCAATTCTGCTAGGAAGATTAAGGTCCTCTTTGAAAACATCTAAAAGTTATTTGCAAATGTTTATAGAGGAGTGAAAGACAAGGGCCCTTGAATAGATCCACATCATTAAGTGCAACCGAATGAAGTGCAACCGAATTCAGTTTCTCAACTGAGTTTAAAAATGACGTGGATCTATTCAAGGGCCCTTCTCTGGCCCTTGCATAAAGAGGGTTCTTGCATCTATCAGTCCTCATGTTTATATTAATTAGTTTTGGAAATAACATAGGTAGTGGCTCCCAAAGAGCTTTAATGTGTCCATTAGCAAATAAGATTAAAGTAAGACAATCTTATCTGCAATTAGATTCAAAAGTCGATGCACTACGTGAATTGACTTGATCTGATAGTGTGGGGACCACCACCTACTAGGTTGATGGGCCCACACCCAATTTGCATAAGGAGTCGTCTCCACGTGGGAAGCATCAGATCCAGATCAAATGATTGAAGGCACAAACAAAAGAGCAGTATTAGATTATTAATCATTATTTATTGACATGATCTGATGTTAGGCTCACTTATGTTGAACATATTCCTGTTGGAGTGTATTTAGATTAGGACATGCCAGATTAAGACTTGGGGTTTGGTAAAAGAATACAGCCCGCGGTTCTAGTTTTATTCCAAAATCACATCTTGGGCTGAGATTTTTGGTAGCGGTGCAACTTGGGTCGGGTCGAGCTTTTGAAAAAAATGAATTGGACTCAACCCAAACCCGACCCGATTTAATGGTAAAAGCTCAACCCGAATTCCTAATAATCATCCTGTGTTGCACCTGTAATTTTTGGCGAAAAGGAATCACTTCTGCGATTCTACCCTCGATTTTGGGAGTATTTGGTTTTTCAATGATTGGATCAGATCCTTTTTTAATGCCATCTGAATGGGTTTTCGGTCAGACCATGGTTGGTGAAGGTCAAAACCATAGTTTAAAAACTCTCCCGCGTCCACGCCGAGTTGACCCTCTTTTATCTTGGCCACATTGCACATTGCACTGCATCCGTGGTCCTAGTTTTGCCCTATAGAGTCAACAAAAACTCCTTTGACTCTCCCGAATTATGACCAGGTCAACCGAGTTCTTAGCCGTGTCAACCGAGTACTTGACCATGTCGTGCTAAGTCCACTAGGATTTTCTTCGGCCGCATTTCGTGATTTTAAACACCGGTCTACATACTGGATTTGAATCGGATCTGCCAGACAAAAAAATCCTGTAAGGAATCAATTTAATGCGACTCGAATGCATTAGTTCTGCAAGGCCCGCCAGGGCCACTAGCAGCCTTATTGGTATAGGTGCGACCTGCATCGAATCATTGCACTTAATTTATATGTAGCCCACGCTTGACAACCATGAAAAATTATTCCATGGAATAATTGCAGGCCCTAGTGTGATGGGGTGAAGTACGGGGGGGGGGGGAAGAGAGAGATTTCAGCCAATGGGAATGGAGAGAGCATCAACAATACCATAAAAAGCAGTGAAAAAAATATTCGTTACTTAAAATTGGTATTTGAGGGAGCTTTTCATGCTTCCCACTCTCAAGTTTTCCCCCTTTCCGGCCTGTCTCTCACAACTGGCCCCATAAATGAACTCATGGGAGTAGGAAGACAAAGGAACCTTGATTATGCATGATTGTCATTTTAGTAATGTTGATTATGCACCTTTAAAAAAATGTAACTTTGATTATGTCGTAAACAGGCTAAAACTGAGGATTCTGTAACGGCAGATTTTGGAGGCAATTCGAGTTGGGCTAATGACGATCCATCTGTTTTTGTGATGAGGATAGCCCGAACAATGCAAGGAGAATTCCAAATTACAAATGGTTATGGTCCTGAAAAGGCCCCCCAAGTTATGAAAGTAAGACACCTCAAGAAAGCTTCAACTCATTTAATTCAAGGAAAATCGTTCATGACAAGGGTGGCTGAAACTTAGCCTTTATTTATGAATAATCATTTGGGACAAAATCATTTTAATTCGATTAATTTGGGTATGGGTGTACACGGAAATTGCAAGTTGGGCCACTTTGGTTGCAATCTGTTTAAATTGCTGTCTAAAAAAATTAAAACTTGGGTAGAGATTGCAATTTGGGTGTACACTCTAAAAATAACTCTACATTCAGTCAATTCTAGCCATCAGATCAAAGAGTGTACGGGTACGGGCCCGTCCCGCTAAACAGTCTAGATCACTATGCCATGGGTCCGCTTTGGACCAAGGTAAACCATAATTTTGCTCTACGCATGAATTGTATAGTTCCTAGTTAATAAATCTTTCCTCAAATCTCAGGATCACTGGAACAGCTTCATTGTCGAAGAAGATTTCAAATTCATATCGAAGAACAGGTTAAATGCTGTAAGAATTCCTGTTGGGTGGTGGATTTCAAGTGATCCCACACCTCCGAAGCCATTCGTGGGGGGATCCTTAGAAGCTTTGGATAACGCATTTTTATGGGCACGGTAAGTAAAAAAGTAAATTTTCAAAAACTAAGATCATAATGAATGCCACACGCCGAAATCCGTAGGACTGAATGAATGTTAAAGCACACTTAGGATATTAAGATTTGACTATGCTTATAATGAATGTTAAGCCACTGAAGATCTAAACATTCCACCACACTATGCAACCAACGTCCCGGGCCTACTCTTTCATTGCTTCCAAGTAGCCCTTTTCACCTGATGTCTATTCGGCAGGCTGGCTCGCTCAGGTTGCTCTAAGTAGCCCTTTTCACATGTAACCCTTCTAACCATTCTGTTCTATAGCTCACTCCGTGATAGCTTTCACTTTGTTGTTCCAAGAAATCATTTTCACTTGTTGCCCCTTGGGTGACTCGACCACTGGACCATGAGAAGTGGTGTTGGCTCCGATACTAATGTTTGGTACCTAACCAATAAGCCAAAATCCTAGCACTGATGGAATGTGTTAGGCTAGGCCCTTAAACCACTTAGGATCATGACTAAAACCACCGTTTCTTTTTAAAAAATAGGCAACTTTCTTTTCTCGAGACATGATATCTGCACTGGGCACTCCTCAAACACCCAGAAGTTAGGCTGTTGGTGGTTTTCCCCAATTAACAACATAGCTAAAGATGGGGATTATCTAATTCCAGTTTGGGTTGCATTATGCAGAAAATATGGTGTGAAGGTTATAATTGATCTGCACGCAGCTCCGGGTTCACAGAACGGATTCGAACACAGTGGCTCCAGAGATGGATTTCAAGATTGGGGACACACTGATGAAAACATCCAACAAACAGTTGCTATTATTGAGTTCCTTGCTTCCAGGTTTCACCATGAATGACATTACACTTTCATTTGAATTTTCCAAAGAATTTTAACATTTACACACCCTAGTTTTGTGAGGAACACCATTATACTTGAGCCTCTTTATGGTAAGTTTTCATGTATGTCCTTGGAGATAATGAAAGCTCTGATGGGCCCACTTATTTGATGATCTGAAAAGTTCATCTGCTTGGAGAGTCATAAACATTGTACTTTGATGAGCCAGACTTTGTGGGTCTTGGCCCATTAGGAAAATGGCTTGGATCATTGAACAAGGTGTCTCTACCAGTACTTTCCTGTGGACATGCTTGTGAACTTACTATAGTGCAGCTCAATACATGAAAGGTGAGGGTGTAAATATCAATTTTCCCTCCCCAAGAAAAAAAACATTACCCACCAATTGGTGCAATCAATGGGACCCATAACCTTATATCAATTGAATTGATTCAGGTATGCCCAGAATCCGAGCCTTGCTGCAGTGGAGCTGATCAACGAGCCTCTGTCACCGGGAGTTTCCCTCGAGAGCCTTACCAAGTACTACAAAGCCGGTTATGATGCTGTACGGAGGCACTCCTCCAGTGCTTATGTGGTCATGTCCAACCGGCTGGGACCCGCGGACCCTACGGAGCTCTTCCCGGTCACCAACGGCCTTAATGGTGTTGTCATAGACGTGCATTACTACAATCTATTCTCCGATATATTTAACAACATGACTGTGCAACAGAACATAGATTTCATCTACACCAATCGATCCGCACAGTTGAACGTTGTAACTACATCCAATGGTCCTCTCACCTTTGTCGGTAAGTACTACTTAAGCCCTATTCGTTTTAGATTTCGACAATAGATTGTGAGCCCCAAAACCGATTATTGGACTCAAAATTAAACCTAATTTATGACAACACAATGTAAAACGAACAGGGCCATAGATGAACTGATTATGAAATAATGAACTCATTGATAAAGTTAACTAAGGCTATTTATATGTTTTCTTCACCCAAAAATGTCTTCTTGTAATATGACCCATTTCTAAATAGGGTTCAACATATTTGGCCCAAACACAACTTTTGTTCAAAAATTGATTGGGCCCTAACAATGGCCCATTTAGGCTTCCAGGTCAATTTTGGTGTGATAAGCATGCTGGTCTGGCCCATTGGTAGCCCAAAGGGCATGTTTGGCAACCATGAAAAAATATTCCTTGTAATATTCATGGGCCCAATTATGAAAAATGGGTGGGGTCGGAGGAAGAGGGGTACCTGAGAGGACAGGAATGTAGCATGAGAAATCCCTAAAACGGTGAAAAAAATATTCCATAGAATTATACATAGGCCCAATTATAAAAGATGGGTGGGTTAGGAGGGAGAGGAAAAGACCGGATAGGCCAGGGTTGGAGAAATTAAGAGAAATCCCTAAAACGGCGAAAAAACACACTACTTAAAATTGGGATTTATTTTTTCCTGTTTTCTCTAGGGGCGGAAAGCCCACGCTCTCATGTCTCTCCCTCTCCTACCCATCTCTCATAACTGGCCCCATAAATATTCCACGGAATACTTTTTCATGGGTTCCAAACCTGCTCTAGTGGGAATAGTGAAAGCCAACACATGAATTTAAATAATATAAACAGAAGGGCTGGAAGTGACCCAAAAAAAGGTGCCAATGTAATCACACTTCTCTTTGATTTATCATCTTTAATTTCAATGATTGATCCAATGCATAAGGGAATGAAAATTGCAGGAGAATGGGTTGCAGAGTGGCAAGTCCGTGGAGCATCAAAGAAGGACTTCCAGAGATTCGGAAAGGCCCAGTTAGAGGTATTTGGGCGTGCCACATTTGGATGGGCTTATTGGACTCTCAAGAACGTTAATAACCATTGGAGTCTTGAGTGGATGATTAAAAACGGCTACATAACTTTGTAGAATCTCACTACAATTTAATCTTTTTTTCGATAATTTTGTTCTAGTTGGCTAAAAGATCCACGAGGGACCCTAGACACTAGCCAATCATATGGATGCGATTAAAGATATGTGTTTCTATGGTGTTTACTCTTTTTCTCTTATTCTTAGAAGCACTGACGATTTGGCCGATCGTCTTGCCAAATCAAGAGCCAGAGCTTCTAGCGAATCATTTTATACGGGGCAATCTTTACCCCAAAAGTGCACTAGTAATCCATTATTATTGAATAAGCTTTCATTCATGGCTCATCTATAATGAAGAAAGTTACCCAACTCTTTTCTTGCCCCTTTTCATGAGGACCCATTAAAACAAAGCAAAAAGTCTAAAGTGGAAATGATGTTTCCACTTTTTTTCTGGGGAAAATACACTTAGAGCCCCTGTGGTTTCTGACACATTTAACTTAACCCCTTAAGTTTAAAAAGTTACAAGTACTCCCTTGGTTTCATTGGGTTTTTTTAACCGGACGAACAAGACGGCGAGGTGAAAATGACCAAAATGCCCTCATCTTCCCCAACTAAAAATTAGGGTTTGATTAAAACCCTTGTTTGCTTATCAACATAAACCCTCGATTTAGGATTTTTATTTGTCTTCATTCACACCATTATCATGATTTGCACATAAACTCTACTATTTTAGGGTTTTTTTTTTTGCTTTTATCAATGTTTTTTTCTTGAAATTTGGATTTGATGTAGCCACGGGGTGGGGTTTTATTGTCTGTGATGGACGTGACAGCGGTGAGTGAAGATGGCGACGGGAGCGGTGGCCGAAGGTGGCGACGGTGGCAGTGGCCGGAGGTGCGACGGCGGCGGTGGGAAATGGCGTAACCCTAATCCCTCTGCAAATGAGGGTATTTCTGTCCTCAAAATATTAACCACGGTTAGTTTTAGTCTTTCCGTCAGGTTAAATTGAACGACCGTTGACGGAGGGGGTGTACTTGTAACTTTTTAAACTTTAGGGGTTAAGTTGAATGTGTCGGAAACCACAGGGGGGGTCTAAGTGTATTGTTCCCTTCTTTCTATTCTCTTTTCCTAAGAATGATTGGTATGGTATATCTTAGGGCTGCAACAGGGTCGGGTTGGGTTGGGTTTTTCAAAACCCTAGCCCAACCCTGGATCCCATTATCTCGACCCTGACCCGCCCTGACCCTGAGTCAAGGCCGGAAAACCTCAACCCATTACCCGCCCTACAGGGTATTGTGCTGGTTCTGGCCCGCCCTAATTGGCCCTGATTGGGCAGGGCCGGGCGGGGCCGGGCCTAATTGACCCTAGTGCAAATACCTGTTAAGAGTGCCAAAAATAAAGCAACCACTTATCATATGGAACAAAATGATCAATAAACAGAGAAAGGGAACAAAATAAGACAATATGAATTCAACAACATGTGGGCAACATAGACAATTAATAATAATAATCTAAAGAAACATCAATCCAAGATAATAGAAAACATTAATAAAAGAAACATGCACATATGGTTCAATTCTATAATAGAAAACTCAAGGTCGGGCCAGGTCAGGGTACCCGAGGCATTAACCCAAAACCCGCCCGACCTGAGTCAAGGTAAAAAAAAAAAAACCCTAACCCGCTCTCAGGGTTAGAAAATCCAGCCCTGACCCTATTCAGGCTCAGGGCGGGTCAGGGCTGACAGGGCCAAACTTGCACCCCTAGTATATCTTATCTAAAGAAAAGTCAGGAAGTGGACTTCACTTTCTTTGACGTTTTAGGCGACGGGTTGGCTCAAGTGAGGCGCACTTCCAATGACAGTAATCTTTGATCGGACGGTGGTAACACTCGCCTTAAGCAGATTAATTTTCAAGAAGGACGTTTAATCCAAATTATGATTACATCTTGATCATATAAAATAACTACTTTAATCAAAATATGCTTAAAATGAATGATTCAAATAGTTTTTCTCGAGTGTTATCTATGCTTTATATTCTCATAATATAATGCTAATCCAATTTATTTTTATTTTTGCATGTGTGTTACTCTCAACCACGCATGGTTACCTACAAAAAAAAAAAAAAAAAAAAAACTACACATACTTGAGGTTCCACAACACGCAAGATGTTTATTTTTTATTTTTTATCACTTTCCAAAGAGATGGAAAATAATTTTTAGCTATTTAAGGCCGCATTTTTAAACCTTCTTGAGCTTTTCCATTGGGACAAAGAAAATAAAAAAGGATAAGGGGTTTTGTTAAATTCATCACATTCTACCCCTTTCTCTAATTTTCCACAATCACGAGCGGATAATGGCTTTAATTTAGGCCAAATTCTTAGAGAGAAATAGAGTCACTCCAAGCCTGTCTGTTCCGCCCATTTCGCACACTCCCTATTTTGATAAAACCTGGAATTTATCTAGGAACCCGGGGCAGCACCTTAAAGTCTAAAAAAATATCAGTTGCCGGGGAGAATCAAAGGCATTGAAGAACACAGAATATCTTTTCTTTTTAATCATTCAAAAATTTAAAAATATTTTTTTCAAATAAGAACAGGTATTTGAATATACACATTGGTAATCATTCAAAAAATTTAGCCAATACACATTTGTAACATCTATAGTTGATCATCTATCGTCCATTCCAAATGACTCACTTGACTATTATTTTATTCAAACTTTTTTTTTTAGGAGAATATAATTGAAAGGGCGCCTTTTATCATTTCTAATATAACACTGCCTAGTTGGGCACAAAACAAGATATTTACTCACAACAGGTCACAACAAGATAAAAGTGATTTGCCACAAAACATAATATCAGAAATCCTATCGTTCCATGGTATATCATCGGAGTACTACAGTACTACATGAGAGGTGTAACAAAGTACCAAAAATCACAATTAAGATAGTTCAATGAGGTTACCAAATACCACAAAACAAAAGTTAATATTCAGCCGACCACAAAACAAAACCGCTATTGCACCAAAGTAACAGAGCAAATAGCCCATCCATCCAATAGCGGCATCATACCACATTCTTCACTATAATGCTTCGGTTCTTCAACATGACCAGCTAAAACACAAAAATCAACAGATTAAAAAAGACATAAAAGAACAAAACCAAAAAACATTGCATTTGAGAAAAAACCTTGTAGGAAGCTATCAGAGGTACGAGCATCTTCACTGCGGCTGGTAGAAATCGCAACAGTGAGGATAAACATCACCAACAACATAGTAATCGACACCATCACGACCAAAGAACATATTCAGAAACGGAGCTCCCCTCGGCCATATAATCACAAAACCACTCTCCACTCTCCATTATGGGGAAAGCCACTCCTAGCTACATTCCAGTGAAAAGCTCCATTGCGAAAACCAAAACTACCTCAACTACCCAACCTACCACTATTTCGAAAAGCTCCCAACCTACGAAAACAACAGCTACTGGTCCCATTTCTAGTTCTCAACTTGCAAGTACAAGCTCTAAGAGAACTCCCCCTACGTCAAATTCTGTAAAACCTCTGTGTCAAAATATCACCACTCATGACCATGTCCCATATCGAGTGAGATTATCAGATATTTAGATGCAGCAAGCAAACCCGACGAGAAGCAGTTTGCTGAACCAAGGAAGGTTTCCGCAGACAGTTTTTTCTCCACCTACTCCTGCACGAGTCGTCCTTAAGAAGCACGGTTGGTGGGCGGAGAGACTTCTGTATTTTTTTATTGGAGGACTTCTCATTGAACTTGGTTAAGTAAAAGGTTATGAAATGACGACTACTATGATACAAGACACAAAATAGAAAACTTTCATACCGGTTGGATGAAAGTTTTCGGCTATAGTAATCGTCATTTCATAACCTTTGACATAGCCAAGTCCAATGAGAAGTCCTCCAATAAAAAAAAACAGAAGTCTCTCAACCCACCAACCATGCTTCTTATGGACGAGTCGTGCAGGAGTGGGTGGAGAAAAAACTGTTTGCGGAAACCTTCATTGGTTCAGCAGACTGCTTCTCGACGGGTTTGCTTGCTGCATCTAAATATCTGATAATCTCCCTCGATATTGGACATGGTCATGAGTGGTGATATTTTGACGTGATATTTTGACATTGAGATTTTACAGAACTTGACGTAGGGGGAGTTCTCGTAGAGCTCGTACTTGCAAGTCGAGAACTAGAAATTGAACTAGTATAAGAAATATCATTTTGAGTTCCCAAAGAGGAAGAAGATAGGAAGCGGAAGGTTCTCCTATTTTGGGAAGGTTCTCTCTCTCCACAAAAAATCCGATCGTAGGTAAAAGAGGTAGAAGATAGTGATAAGTGCATAGGAAACATAATGCTCTGTTCTCTTGTCGGGAAAGGAAAGGAAAGGGAAGTGAAGGAAACTGAAATGGCAGAAAGGAAAGTGAAGGGAAAGAAACCTGAGGCTCTCTTCACTTGTTGTCCCGGGAAATGAAAGGAAAGGAAAGTAGGCATTATTTTCTCGGGAACCATTACTTTCCGCCGTTCAGTTCATTTCCCGGGAATGTCGGATTACAGACGTGGAAAATTGAAAAAAAAACGTGGAAAATATACTTTCCCACATAATCGTGATTTTCCTTTCCCGCACTAAATGGGTGGGAAAACAATATTCACAAGCCCACAAGAAAATATTAGTCAAAACTTATCGCCTGTCACTTTCCTCTCCAAACCCTACCTGGACGAAACCCTCGACAAACCCGCCGGCTACATCACCTTCTCCGGCGAGCTCCACCTCCGGCAAACACTACAAAGGTTAGTGCTCCTCTCCCTTAGTCTCATTTGGTTATTTGTTTTGCCCAATCTCACCATTCCCTCTCGTTTTTCATTTTCTTCGAGATTTTTTCTTGGTAAAAAGTTGCTAAGGTTCTGATCTGAACTATTCTCCGTTTTTTTCCTCCAAAAAACGTTATTACAAAATTGTTCTTCTCGTTTAGGGTTCGGAACCCTTTTTTCCTGTTCTTCTCGTTTGGAAATGTATGTTTTTGTGCTGTTTTGGTTGTTGATGAAAGGTTTGTGTTTTTTTTATCAATATTTCCTTTCGTCTGTGATTTCTGTGATTAAATCATCACTTATTTACAATAAAATCTGATTTCATCTATTTTAGACTTTTTTTTACTGTGATTCCATCGATTTTTGCAATCATTTTTCATTAATTTGTTGGTTGTGATTTGAGTACTTGTTGAGTTCTTGTTTGAGTACTGTTTGGTTGTTGAAGAAGGGTTTCTGTTTTTTTCTATACATATTTCCTTTCGTCTGTGATTTCTGTGATTACATCATCACCTCTTTACAGTAAAATCAGATTTCATCTATTTTAGACATTTTTTTACTGTGATTCCATCGATTTTTGCAATCATTTTTCATTAATTTGTTGGATGTGATTTCAGTACTCGTTGAGTTCTTGTTTGAGTGCTGTTTTGGTTGTTGAAGAAGGGCTTGGTTTATATGTTTTTTTGGTTCTGGATGGATGTTGGTGCTTTGGTGGTTGATGGGTGTTTGGTGGTTTGGTGGTTTAGTGGTTGTGAGTGGTTGTGGGTGCTTTGTGGATGACGTTGTTTGGTGTTACGGTGCTTTGGTGGTTGGTTGTAGCTGTAGGAGTTTTGTTTCGATGGTTGTGACTGTGGTTATGGTGTCTTTGCCTGTTGTGTTCTTATCCTAAATGTTATTTTTTTTAGTATTTGGTAGGGTTACCATCATACCTCGTCAACCACCAGATAGGCGGATGTTGATCCCTCGAGCTGCAGCTATAGTAATCTCTGCGGCGACCGCAGTTACGCTTAGGGTTCGACTATACCTTGAGCAGAATATTACAAGAGCCCCTTACGAAAGCGGGTACTTAACCCGTAGGACCTTTGTTAGACGTATCACGCACGCAGAGAACCATTGTGTTGCTCTTCTTCGTATGGATGTTCGGTGCTTCCGTACCTTCGTGGGCCTTTTCAGAAGCACAACATTGTTGGAAGACACAATTCACTGCACTGTTGAGGAACATGTGGCTATTTTCTTAAGTGTGATTGCACACAATGAAAGAAATGGTACTGTTAGGGCAACCACAAGAAGGTCAGGGCTACTGTTTGAAAGTATTTTAATAAGGTTCTCGATGCTGTTCTCATCCTATAAGACATGTTCATAGTACGTCCATTAAGGGAGACACCAAGGGCAATCCTTGATAATCCTAATTTTATGCCTTACTTTAAGGTACGTTTACGATAGCTACGCATTTCGACTGAAGGTTGTTAGTAATTGAGGCCGGTATGTTAACACTTACGGTTGACATCTGAATGTCCTTATTATAGGATTGTATTGGTGCAATTGACAGGACCCACATTCATGCAAAAGTATCTCAGGATATTCAAAAAAGATATATTTGTCGTAAGCACTTCCCATCCCAAAATGTGGTAGCTTGTTGCGACTTTGACCTAAAGTTTACGTACGTCCTTTGTGGGTGAGAGGGGGGGGTCGGCATCGAACTCACGGGTGTTAGCATCTGCTATATCAAAGCCGAACGGGATTCCCATTTTGCCAGGTAATAATTAGCTTATTAGACTGTTTGTATTGATACGGTTTCTGTAGTACTTAGCTAATTTAATTATAATCCCTTGTTTGATTGTAGGAAAGTTTTACCTTGGTGATGGCGGGTATCCGTGCCTGTCCCATTTTATAACTCCAATCCGAGGTATTGGTTACCATCTCAATCAGATTAGAGGGTGCAGACCTAGGAAAGCCGAGGAGTTGTATAATCAAAGGCATTCTTCAACCAGGACTTTTGGTGTCTTGAAGAAGCGATTCAGCATATTAAATTCAGCACCCATGTATTCATATTCCAAGCAGATAGACATAGTGTTGGCCTGTTGCTGCGTCCACAACCACATTAGGAGGGAGATGCATGACGACTCCTACATTCAAGATGTTGACGATGAGCTGGCATCGCTTCTAGCTGAAGAGGAAGAGGAAGAAGGACCTGTTCCTGCTCCTCCTATGACCAGGGCCGAGGATGTAAGGGAAGGTCGTAACATTCGAACTGCAATCATGAATCAAATGTGGAATGATTTCCAAGCACGTCGTCGTTAGGAAATGGCATAGTCGCAATAGTTGTGCACCTGTGTTTGGATGTGGATTTCACAATTTCGATGTGTAGTTTGCTGGAACCGTAGCTTATATTCCTTGCTTTGTTGAGATTTATGTAATTTCTATGTTTGCATTAGTATTGGTTAATGGGTTAATGTTACTTCTGTGTTTGCATTAGTACTTATTATCTATATTTCTTTGATTGAATATTTTTTATATGAATGCTTTTGAAAATTTGCAGGCGAGATGGCAACAACTGCAGGTACGACGGAAAAGAAGGCGAATGTCGTGTGGAATGGAGCTATGGATGGGGTTCTTTTGGCAGCCCTTAAGAATCAGATAGCTGAAGGGCAGAAGACTGGTGCCGGGTTCAAGGAGTGCGCTTACAATGCTGTTGCGCAGGAAGTGTCTGATGTCCTGAACAAGACCTTGACTAAAGATAATGTCAAGAATCGGTTAAAGACACTCAAGACAACCTACAGGACTCTGAACTCCATTATTAATCTCAGTGGCTTTGGCTGGGATGAAACCTTGTGCAAGATATCGGTTGACGAAGAAGTGAAGAATGATTACTTGAAGGTAATAAATTTTTTTCGTATATCACTGCGAGTCATTTATAAGTTACGTATTTAAATCATCTCTTCGTGACAATGACAATTATTGTTTGCAGATGCATCTAGAAAACTAGAGGTTCTTTTCGAAACGATATCCACTCTACGAAGAGATGAAAGCTGTATGCGATGGTGATTACGCACGTGGAGAGGAGGTGAGAGATAGGAAAGCGGTCCCCACTCAGGCGACACAGAAAACACCGGGTGCTCCTTTATCGACCCAACCGGTTGGGCTCGATGATATGGACAACAGCTTCCTCCGTACTCCGCCTCGTGCTAGAGCTCCTTCATCTACACCTATCGTAGATGTTAGCATAGGCTTTAGTGACTCCTCTCCTATCAGGGGCCCAACTTCTTCTACTGGTGGGAAGAAGTCAAAGAAGCGACCTAATGCTGCACTTGTATCGGAGTTGCAAGTTGTGTCTTCCAGCATTAATAGGATTGCTGATGCCATAATTTCTATTGGTGAGGTGCACAGCCTCCCTGACCTTAAAGATGCGGTGCTGAACATTGGTGGTTTCCCCAGAGGTGAGCTCCTTGATGCTTATGTGTACCTACACGGGCGTCACAAGGAAGCTGAGGCATTCCTTTCTTTGGACGATATGGACCGAGTTGAGATGTTGGGGCGCATTATGCGGCGCTTGCCTATGCAGTTATGAGTTCCTTTTTTCGGTCGATGTTTTTTTGTGGTTGGGTCTTTTTGTTGAACCGTTTATATTTGAACTAACCATGTGATGTTAATCTATATTTTGGTTGTATGGGTTTGATGGACTAACTTATGTATGGGTTTGATGGGTTTGTTGGTATGGGTTTAATGGACTAAATTAGTATGGGTTTGCTGGACTAAATTATGTATGGGTTTGATTGCATCAATAGTTTTTGTATGTTATCTTATAAAGCTTGTGAATGAAAAACCTTGCTTGAGATCTAAGTAAACGTTGTTTATCTATCATTTGTTATTGCAACTATTATGTGTTGTTTATGTGGTACCAGGTAATGGCGAAGGATAAGTTTTATGTGTTTTTCAAGGGACGGCAGGTGGGCATATTCGACAGTTGGGCAGACTGTCACCTTCAAGTGAACAGGTATAGTGGAGCATCTTATCGCTCCTATGCCACAAGGAAGGAGGCAGAAGCAGCCTTAAATGCATATGATGAGCACCATGAGAATTTGAAAGACAAGAGTGAAGAGGACATCCACAGTGTTCCTTGGTTTTTGGGGTTTGCCATTGGTGTGGGGTTAGTACTTATGATAGTAGTATTTTAGACTTTTTTCCCACTTGTTTATGAGGTATGTTTACTCACATTATGGTTTTATATGCTGACTGGGCATTAAAATGGTTGCTGCTGCCAAAATTACTACTGATGAGGTACACAGCCTCCCTCGCCTCAAAGATGCAATGCTGAACATTGATGGTTTCGCTAGAGGTGACCTTATTGATGCTTATGTGTACCTTCACGGGCATCACAAGGAAGCTGAGGCCTTCCTTTCTCTGGACGAGATGGACCGAGTGGAGATGTTGGGGCGCAGTTGGGGCGCATTCTGCGCCGTATGCGCCGTTTGGCTATGTGATGTTTATCTATTTTTTGTTGAACCGTTTATATATGAACTATATTTTGGATGTATGAGTTAGGTGGAAATGTTATAACTTATGTTTAATTTGTGTTGGTGGATCATACTATGTACGTATTGTTTATGTGGTAGCAGGTAATGCCAAAAAAAAATTCTAGTGAAAAATATGTTTAATATGGGTTTCTGCATATTTTCCCTTGCTTTCTAGGCAAGTGAACAACAAGAAAACAGGTTTCCTGCATATTTTCCCTCGCTTTCTGGGCAAGTGAACAGCGAGAAAGCGCGGGAAAATCACAGTTTCTTTTCCTTTCCTTTCCATTTTGCCACGTCAGATTCCTTTCCTTTCTTTTCCTTTCCTGCAGCAGAAAAAGAAGTGAACAGAGCCTGACAGAAAACCAGTGAGATGAGCGTTTCGTTGCATAGAAACTGGACAGAAAGCTCGCAGAAACTAACAGAAACTACATAAATATGCGTTTCATTGCAGGAAAACTGAATATAATGAAAAAACGACAGTCACCTGCAAAAGAATAAAAAAACATGAATAACAAGAAAAAGTCATATTTATGGAACCATAAATCCACCCAAAATCAAATAGATCAGGTTGTTCAAATTGGTAAAACCAATTGAGTATCAAATGAACTCAATCAAGTATCAAATAGACTTGCATCAAACGGTTTTAAAACTTGAAAAAAAAAAACACCCACAAAATACTCAACCTAATATGCTAAGCTAAAATACATGGAGAGTTCAGTGTGGAGTGTTTCCTTCATAGAACAAAAATTAGTCCAAGAAAAGCAACTAAGAAATACATGGGCCAACCAACAACAGGAAGACATTAGGAATACATGAAAAATACATCGAGAGATTTGTGAAAAATACATGAAAAAAATACAACTGATTTTGCAATAACCCCACAAATACAAATAACACAAATAACCAACTGATTTTATCATAATTTTTAGGTTTGATCATGATGATTGTCTAATCATTCCGCTTTGTAATCTCCAAATCCCTGAGTGGCTTAATTAGAGGCTGTCTAATCATTCCATTCTGCAATTTGTGAGAGTCTGTCTCATCATTCCATTGAGAGCCTGTCTCAATATTTCAGCACCTCAGTTTTCTTTGTTGATCTGTCAAGATGCTGTCTTCTCAGATCCTAATTTAGGTTTGATCATGATAACTGTCTAATCATTCCGCTTTGTAGATCTGTCAAGATTCTGTCTTCTCAGATCCTAATTTTGGTTTGATCATGATAACCGTCTAATCATTCCGCTTTGTCGATCTGTCAAGATGCTGTCTTCTCAGATCCTAATTTAGAAATGATCATGATAATTGTCTAATCATTCCGCTTTGTTGATCTGTCAAGATGTTGTTTTCTCAGATCCTAATTTAGATTTGATCATGGTGATTGTCTAATCATTCCGCTTTGTTGATCGGTCAAGATGCCGTCTTCTCATATCCTAATTTAGGAATGATCACGATAACTGTCTAATCATTCCGCTTTGTTGGTCTGTCAAGATGATGTCTTCTCAGATCCTAATTTAGATTTGATCATGATGATTGTCTAATCATTCCGTTTTGTTGGTCTGTCAAGATGCTGTCTTCTCAGATCTTAATTTAGGTTTGATCATGATGATTGTCTAATCATTCCGCTTTGTAATCTCCAAATCCCTGAGTGGCTTAATTAGAGGCTGTCTAATCATTCCATTCTGCAATTTGTGAGAGTCTGTCTCACCATTCCATTGAGAGCCTGTCTCAATATTTCAGCACCTCAGTTTTCTTTACGAGAATCTGTCTCGTCAATCCATCTCGTCGCCCCCTTGCATCCCTTTTGTTTAAAGACTTGGGCCAGTCAAAATGTGTTGTCTGTTCCGGCTTTGGCTTTCGTGCGATCTGCCAAAGAGGGGCATCTGTAGACACCCCATTTTGACAGGCCCCAAAAGTTCCAAAATTGAGTCGAAGCTTTGAAGTTAAATAAATTCCTGAGGAAGCGGACCCCAAGCGAGGAGAGAACCCGAATTTTACCAGCTTATTGTGTACATTTATAGGTTCAAATTTCCTGAGAAGTTGTCAATATTCCTAAGAGTGCCCCTGCAAAATCTTGCAGGAATCGGATACAAAATGGCGAATAGGGCAAGCCAAGTTTGTGCTATTATCTACCTTATTCTGTATGAGGGAAGGTGAGTCAGTGCATGTAGCAAAACATGGTAGTGTAAATATCAATAGCCTTTAAATATTGTGTAAAATAGGGCATAGTAAAAATTTTACAATACGTAAACATTTGATTCCCGTAAACGAAGGAAATGGAAAATGAAAAAAGAAAAGAAGACCCATATCAGTTTCCCTCCTCCAATAACAGGTCCATTCTCTGACTCAAATATTTTTTAAAAAGTGGGGGTCCCAAGAAATCATTATCTCATTTAACCTCTTATATGGTAAACAAACCTTTCAATGTCATGGAAAATGATGAAATGGAGAAACCCAAGTTCTAATTTTCATCAATATACCAGAATGATTCCGAAAACAAACCAAAGAGATCTGAATAAAGTGAATGTAATCCCATATAGAGGATGGTGGTGATTTAATTTTTGCCTCCCAACTAACATTATTAAGTAGAGTTCAAAAGTCTCTTAGTACATAGCCCAAACAGAAAATTATTTGATGAAGACATTGTGATGTCTACTAGAAAAGATAAAACAAAACAAAGACAAAAAATGAAGTAGATAAGTCTTAAACAGACTGATTTATGAGAAGGATGTGTGTGTGTGTATGTATCTGTCAGCAATTCTAATGCGATGGAGCTATAAAATGATGAATTGACTAAAATTTAAAAGAAACTATTGACCTTGTTAACTCCGAATTGATATTGGCAACCACATGGCTGCTGTTTCTAACAGTGCAATACCCATAAATCATTCTGAGAACCTAAATGAAATTACCATTAACCATGGCACAATCAAATCCAAAGCCAATTAAAGAACTACAAGCATCCATCCAATTGTGTGCACTCCCAAGTAGAACAACAAGAAAGCATACTAACCGTGTTTACATCATAGTCATAAAATCCAATTTCAATGTAGAAAGTGGAATTGGAACAATGCTTTTTTTAATAAATTACCATAAGAGGGGAAAAGAGAAGGCTTGTTCACAGTAGAAAACTAGTGTAAATGTCAACATTTCAAATACTAACAGTTTAAAGAGACATAAAAATGAACGGTAGGGCTTCCGAAAGACTACAAGAACACGAATAAGCAGGAAAAAAACAGAGATCTGAGTAACAGTCCTAAAAATGAAAGAAAATGGGAAAAATTCTAAAATTGAAACCCTAATCGATACCGCATTTGAGAAGAAAAATTAAAGAAAGAATAACTGGAAAAGAAAAATACCTTAATCGAATCCTTCAAATGGTTAGGGTTTGGGTGAAAAAAATTACAGAAATCAGATCTTCCCAACCCTAATAGAGGAAAGCTCTTCTATTCCTCTTCTTTTATTAAAGGGTTAGGGTTTGGGATGGATGGTGCTGGAAAAAAAATCTATGGGAAACCTTCGAGTCAGAGAACCCCCTTCGAATGACTGATTTGTAAAAAAACTTTGAATCAAAGAACCCCTTCGATTCGGCTACGGAACCCCCTTCGAATCTGAGAACCCCTTAGAAAACCTTTCTTTCTTTCCTCTTTCAAACCCTAGTTTGAAAACACTTCTTCTCTGGCCAGAAATAAAAGATGAAGATGTGTTGCAGAGGAGAGACGTCCGGCTGAACCGAGTGCCGGCGTGATTACCAGAAAAATACGGGAAACCAGAGGTGAGAAAGAGCGAAACGAGAGGCGCGAGCGGGAAAGAGAAAAATCGGGGTTTGGCGGGGAGGGTTTTCTCCCTGATAATATAACCCTAAATAGAATTTACACCGACGTTCACTTATTGATCGTTGGTACTAATTAGAATAGGGACGGTATTACGAATGTCGGTGAATATATTTCACTTGTGTTATTGGAATGAAATCACATAGCGACGATTTAACTAATAAACGCTGGTAAATTTGTATTTTAGTGACGTTCACAAAACGTCGGTGTGTAACTACAACTTTTTTCCCAGGCGGGCGAGTGGCGGGAGATGTTAGTGGCCCTTCACCGTCGTTTAATTTACAAACATTGGTGCATATAGACTATTAGGGACGTTTGTTTTTGGGAAACGTCAGTAATAACCCATTTTCTTGTAGTGGATGGAAAATAATTTTTAGTTATTTAAGGCCGCATTTTTAAACCTTCTTGGCAGCATTTGTTGGGCTTTTCCATTGGGGCAAAGAAAATAAAAAAAGGATAAGGGGTTTTGTTAAATTCATCACATTCCACCCCTTTCTCTAATTTTCCACAATCAGGAGCGGATAATGGCTTTAATTTAGGCCAAATTCTTAGAGAGAAGTAGAGTCGCTCCAAAAGTTTATGTGCCGCCCATTTCGCGCACACCCTTTTTTGTTAAAACCTGGAATTTATCTAGGAACCCGGGGCGGCACCTTAAGTTTAAAAAAATAACAGTTGCCAGGGAGAATCAAAAGCATTGAAGAACACAGAATATGTTCTCTTTTTAATCATTCAAAATTTTAAAAAAATATATTTTTCAAATAAGAACCAGGTATTTGAATATACACATTTGTAATCATTCAAAAAAGTTAGTCTATACTCTAAACACATTTGTAACATGTATAGTTGATCATCTATCCTCCATTCCAAATGATTCGCTTGACTATTATTTTATTCAAACTTTATTTTTTACCAAAAATAGAGAAAAATATAATTGAAGGGGCACCTTTTATCATTTCTAATATAACACTGCCTAGTTGGGCACAAAACAAGATATTTACTCACAAGTCACAACAAGATAAAAGTAATTTGTCACAAAACATAATATCAGAAATCCTATCATTCCATGGTATATCATCGGAGTACTAAAGTAGTAGATGAGAGGTGTAACAAAGTACCAAAAATCACAATTAAGATAGTTCAATGAGGTTGACAAATACCACAGAACAAAAGTAATATAATATCAAGCCGACCACAAAACGAAACCGCTATTGCACCAAAGTACCAGAGCAAATAACCCATCCATCCAGTGGCGGCATCAGATCAAGATCTTAACCACCCATCCAATGGCAGCATCATACCACATTCTAGCTCTTCATCATCTGATTCTGTTAAAAACAAGTAAAATAAATGAATAAGAAAACAAGGAAATAAATAGAAAAAAAGGAGAATAAGAAATAAAGGTAGCATCTAATCTTCTTCCTCACTGATGGTACGGATTTCGGCCTTGGGGGCAAATCCAACCCTGTTGTGCAACCCACGACGAGAATGGTGCACAGCAGGTTCTTCATCACCACAAATAGAAAAAATAGGTAAAAAAATATCAATAAAAGATCAAAAAACAAACAAGCAAGAAAAAATCTCATCATGCTCATTAGATCAAAAATCTCAACTCAAGAAAAATCAAACTCAACTGAACAAGCAAGCAAGAAAATTCTCAACTCAACTGAACTCAAACAGAAAAAGATCAAAAAACAAACAAGCAAGAAAAATCTCAATTCAACTGAACTCAAACAGAAAATAGGAACTTTTCTAAATTGATTTCATCAAAATTGCAAAATACGCATCTAACGCAATATAGTTTTCCAATAAATATTTAACACAATAAAGTTTCCCAATAAAGAATCCCATAGAAATAGGAACGTTTCTACATTGATTTGTACAAATCCGTAAGATCATAATTTTTTCCGCCCCGTGCATCGCACGGGACTGCAACTAGTTGTAAAATATAACTTGCATTTAGAAAATTTACAGCCCACAAATACTGTTACAATGGCAAATGATATATTCACCCCTTTTTCTTACTTGGGACAACCCCTCTAGTGTAAAAGAGTTGCCATAAATACACTAGAGGTGGCTGTCACAAGTAAGAAAAGGGAGCGAACATATCACTTCCCAATGGCAAATATGACATTTTACTGTTATTTTTTCATTAAAAAAACCCAATTTTTTGTGCAACCAAATGGTCCCTATTTTCCCATTAAAAAAAAACCCAATTTTTTGTGCAACCAAATGGTCCCTTACTGCATTAGAATATGATCAAACAAAAACTTCAACTTCAAAGACCCTTCCCTCACCAAAAGAAAACAAAGTAAAGAATCCAGATGTGAATCAGGTCAAGGCCAACTAGATCTTTTTCTCCAAATGGGTCAGTGGGTCTCTAGAGGAAAAACTAAAAGAATATAAAGATGGTGGTTTGCCACTGAAAACAAATTATAGCAAGACTGTCACCAGTAACGGAAAGATGATGACATTACCCTACATGTTTATGAGAGCATTGGATTAGTAAGTAGAAACAGGGAACAAGAATCAGATTATGTGACAGAATATGAGAGCATTGGTTTAGTAAGTAGAAACAGGGAACAAGAATCAGATTATGTGACAGATTTTACGTGGTGTGTGGACGTATAATCCAGTATTTTTCAAAAAGTACTCTACGGTCCATCCTGAGGGATGATCCAAACTGTCCACATGTTCAAAAAATCATTTCCATATGATGATCCTAGCCCTCCGATCCAGAGAGAGAAAACCTTAGGCAGGAAAAGGATGCATGCAGAAAAACTAATTGTGGTTGAAATTTGGCCTAGAAAGGGTAAAATTTTGCAATAAGCCTATTCAAAAGTGGTCGACCTATGTCTCTGATCATAGTCCTTCGTCAACTTCCCTAGTGTCTGCATAGCTCTAAACCTATTCTGTAATGACCCTTTTCTTCAAAAGCAACGATGCCCCACTTGTAATGACCTTTCTAGTCTCTTCCTTCTATGTTTATACCATTGCAATCACAGCACTCATCTCAAATTAACATCACCAAAAACAAAATACAGGAAAACCAGAACTTAACATGAGTTTAACATTCATTACTTCCATTAACAAGGTCCTCACACCTGCTAAGTGGGGCTACAACATAACAAGAAAATCAAATGCTTAACCTCATACCACATCAGAGATGGTATTGGGATTTCAATTTCAAAACATTTACAAAATAATAGAAAGTGGGATGTTGGAGAGGTGTGGAATATTGCTGGACTGGCAATGGAATGTTAAGAGAGGAATGCTTACTGCATTCAATTGCAAGTAAGGGATACACTAGCCACTTCTTGCTTGGCTTCACTAGCCTAGAGTAACTCAACGAACAGAATTCATAGATGGCATAAAAGCTTATGAAAAACTTGCCCACTTAGCCTTCTTATAAGTGGTTGTGAGAATAGCCAGCACCCTTGTGAAGAGAGGGTGCCAATAACAACCCAAAGCTCATGTGAGAATAGCCAAAAGAGCTCTTTGCATGAAACGATTTCCCAAATTCACTCGTCCAAATCATCTTTGGGTGCCCATATCAATCCAACGCCCTTGTGAGAATAACCAAAAGAGTGGCCCTTACACACGATGAACCACGAGCCTTGATCACTGTTCCTAAAAAGGAACATTACATATTCAAAAGCCCTCACTGAGGTTCAGAATCTACATTATAGGCCTTGATCTTACACCAAATTTGATATCTTATCGAAATATTGGATCAATATTCCATCGTTCAGCATCATGTATGCAAGCCAAAACACGGCCAAAGCAAATCCTAATTGACTCGGCACAACAAGTACTGCACCGACACGGTCACAACTCAGAGATTTGTTATTGCCTGTGTAGGGCAAAATAGCAGACTCGGACAATAATGCAGCCAATTGGAGCAACAACTCAGGTGAGTAGCAGACATCGGTGACTTTTGAAACAGACCTGACTTTTAGTTTTTCTAAACTTACTCAGAAACGCTGCTGCAATACATTGTCAGAAGGGGTCAAGTCTAATTGAATGAATCCAATTACTGGTTTACTCCAAGCGACTAAATGCTCAAGTGAAAGCACACCAAAACAGGTGAAATCTTTCATATTTCAACCAACCAGCTATATTATCCAAACACAACAGAAAGGCATACACCAAAATGTAACAAAATCCACAGAATCTACACAACAAAATAAAGAGGCCACCAATTAAAACAACGTTTCAAAACTATTATTGAAAAAAAAATGCTTCAAAACTTTGAAAGTGGAACACTGCCCTTCTGATTCAATCACTAATGTGTAGGGATTCCTTTTAATCAACCTGCTCCACAACATTTGCTTCTGATCCAAAACGACATCCCCATATTCTCCATGATTTCAAAAGCATTCTGAGATTTTGGATCCATAACCCAATGATCAACAATACCAGTGTATCAATTTCTCTCTATCCACATTCTACGTAGGATCTTCGAGACATATAATAAAAGATTATAATATTCAGTTCAACTGCAAAAAAGAAAGAGAAAAAGAAAAATAAAAAATACCTTCAATGGGTAAAATCTCATCATGCTCGGTAGTGTTCTCAGTATAGACAGGTTCTTCACTCTCACGCTTAGGTTCTTCAACACGACTAGCTACAACACAAAAATCAACAGGTTAAAAAAGACAGAAACAACAAAACCTAAAAACATTGCATTTCAGTTTATTGAGAGAAAAAAACCTTGATGGAAGCTATTAGAGGTACAAGCATCTTCACTACGGCTGATAGAAATCACACCACCACCGTGAGGATAAACATCACCAACAACATTGTTGTGCAGATGTCTTGTATTCTACAGGACCCTGACGGACTAGTGTGCGGGTTGCACACGGGGTGTCGGGGACAGCGTGCCCCGGCCGGGGTTTCCTGGGCAGCAAGCTAAATTTAAGTTTTGAGTTTTCTCTGAAGGGTATTTCGGTAAATTTCTCCATGTAGTGGCGTTGATATATAAGCCACTCGTTAGGGTTGCGGGATTATGTTTTTATTCCTTTGTGTTTTCTTGGCAAGAAGAAGAGACTTTGTAACCCTAGACCAAAATAGTGAAAATCTTCCCCCGTTGACGTAGGCAGTGCCGAACCACGTAAAATCTTGTGTTTCTTGTGGCGAACCAACTTCAAAGACCACGTATAAAGCTCGGTTAGTAGTAAAAGGCTACAAGCAAAGGTATGGAATTGATTACAAAGAAGTGTTTGCTGCCATTGCTCGTCTTGAGACAATTCGTAGGATTCTAGCTTTGGCGGCACAAAATAGTTGGAAAGTTTATCAAATGGATTTCAAATCGGCATTCGTGAATGGGTTTCCTGAAGAGGATGTGTATGTTGATCAACCTACCGGTTATGTGAAGAAAGGTGAAGAACGCAAAGTATGCCAATTGAAGAAGACTTTGTATGGCTTGAAGCAAGCACCAAGGGCATGGTATAGTCGCATTGACGGATATCTCATGAAGAACGGTTTCAAAAGGTGTCCTTATGAACACACCTTCTACATCAAAGAGAACACCAAATGTGAGTTTTTGGTTGTTTGCTTATATGTTGATGATTTGATTTTTACTTGTAATTGTTCAAGCATGTGTGAAGAATTCAAAAGAAATATGATGCGAGAATTTGAGATGACCGATATGGGGTCTTCTCCATTTCTTTCTTGGTATTGAGGTCAACCAAAAAAATGATGAAATTTTTATTTCTCAAAAGAAGTATGCAAAAGATTTGCTAAAGAGGTTTAGAATGGAAGGTGTTACACATATTAGCACACCTATGAAAGTTGGCTTAAAACTTCGCAAAAATGAGGATGAGAAAGAAGTTGATGCAACTCTTTATAGAAGTCTTGTTGGTAGTCTCATATACTTGACAGCCACAAGACCGGATCTTATGTTTGCGGTGAGTATGATTAGTAGATTTATGGAATCACCAAAAAGAAGTCATTGGGAAGCCGGTAAAAGAATCTTAAGGTATGTATGTAGAACCATTGATCATGGGATACGCTATGGAAGAGTTGAAGATTCAAGTTTGGTTGGTTATTGTGATAGTGATTGGGGCGGAAGTGTTGATGATAGCAAGAGTACTTCCGGTTATGTTTTAATATTTGTTCGGCTGCAATTTCATGGGCATCAAAGAAGCGGTTGGTTGTTGCTCTTTCTACGGCGAAAGCGGAGTACATTTCATTATCTTCGGCGGGTTGTGAAGCTAAATTTAAGTTTTGAGTTTTCTCTAAAGGGTATTTCAGTAAATTTCTCCATGTAATGGCATTGATATATAAGCCACATGTTAGGGTTGAAGGATTAGGTTTTTATTTCTTTGTATTTTCTTGGCCAAGAGGAAGAGACTTTGTAACCCTAGACCGAAATAGTGAAAATCTTCCCCCGTGGACGTAGGCAGTGCCGAAGCACGTAAAATCTTGTGTTTCTTGTGCCGAACCAACTTCAAAGACCACGTATAAAGCTCGGTTAGTAGTAAAAGGCTACAAGCAAAGGTATGAAATTGATTACAAAGAAGTGTTTGCTGTCATTGCTCGTCTTGAGACAATTATTAGGGTTCTAGCTTTGGCGGCACAAAATAGTTGGAAAGTTTATCAAATGGATTTCAAATCGGCATTCGTGAATGGGTTTCCTAAAGAGGATGTGTATGTTGATCAACCTCCTGATTATGTGAAGAAAGGTGAAGAAAGCAAAGTGTGCCAATTGAAGTAGGCTTTGTATGGCTTGAAGCAAGCACCAAGGACATTGTATAGTCGCATTGACGGATATCTCATGAAGAACAGTTTCAAAAGGTGTCCTTATGAACACACCTTCTACATCAAAGAGAACACCCAATGTGAGTTTTTGGTTGTTTGCTTATATGTTGATGATTTGATTTTTACCGGTAATTGTTCAAGCATATGTGAAGTATTCAAAAGAAATATGATGCGAGAATTTGAGATGACCGATATGGGGTCTTCTCCATTTCTTTCTTGGTATTGAGGTCAACCAAAGAAATGATGAAATTTTTATTTCTCAAAAGAAGTATGCAAAAGATTTGCTAAAGAGGTTTAGAATGGAAGGTGTTACACATATTAGCACACCTATGACAGTTGGCTTAAAACTTCGCAAGAATGAGGATGAGAAAGGAGTTGATGCAACTCTTTATAGAAGTCTTGTTGGTAGTCTCATGTACTTGACAGCCACAAGACCGGATCTTATGTTTGCGGTGAGTATGATTAGTAGATTTATGGAATCACCAAAAAGAAGTCATTGGGAAGCCGGTAAAAGAATCTTAAGATATGTATGTAGAACCATTGATCATGGGATACGCTATGGAAGAGTTAAAGATTCAAGTTTGGTTGGTTATTGTGATAGTGATTGGGGCGGAAGTGTTGATGATAGCAAGAGTACTTCCGGTTATGTTTTCATATTTGTTCGGGTGCAATTTCATGGGCATCAAAGAAGCGGTTGGTTGTTGCTCTTTCTACGGCGAAAGCGGAGTACATTTCATTATCTTCGGCGGGTTGTGAAACTAAATTTAAGTTTTGGGTTTTCTCTAAAGGGTATTTCAGTAAATTTCTCCATGTAATGGCATTGATATATAAGCCACATGTTAGGGTTGACGGATTAGGTTTTTATTCCTTTGTGTTTTCTTGGCCAAGAGGAAGAGACTTTGTAACCCTAGACCGAAATAATGAAAATCTTCCCCCGTGGACGTAGGCAGTGCCGAACCACGTAAAATCTTGTGTTTCTTGTGCCGAACCAACTTCAAAGACCACGTATAAAGCTCGGTTAGTAGTAAAAGGCTACAAGCAAAGGTATGGAATTGATTATAAAGAAGTGTTTGCTCTCATTGCTCGTCTTGAGACAATTCACATGGTTCTAGTTTTGGCGGCACAAAATAGTTGAAAAGTTTATCAAATGGATGTCAAATCGGCATCTTAAATGGGTTTCTTGAAGAGAAGGTGTATGTTGATTAACCTCCCGGTTATGTGAAGAAAGGTGAAGAAAGCAAAGTATGCCGATTGAAGAAGGCTTTATATGGCTTGAAGCAAGCACCAAGGGCATGGTATAGTCGCATTGACGGATATATCATGAAGAACAGTTTCAAAAGGTGTCCTTATGAACACACCTTCTATATCAAAGAGAACAACCAAGGTGAGTTTTTAGTTGTTTGCTTATATGTTGATGATTTGATTTTTACCGGTAATTGTTCAAGCATGTGTGAAGAATTCAAAAGAAATATGATGCGAGAATTTGAGATGACCGATGTTCTTCTCCATTTCTTTCCTGGTATTGAGGTCAACCAAAGAAAGGATGAAATTTTTATTTTTCAAAAGAAGTATGCAAAAGATTTGCTAAAGAGGTCTAGAATGGAAGGTGCTACACATATTACCACACCTATGAAAGTTGGCTTGAAACTTCGCAAGAATGAGGATGAGAAAGGAGTTGATGCAACTCTTTATAGAAGTCTTGTTGGTAGTCTCATGTACTTGACGGCTACAAGACCGGATCTTATATTTGCGGTGAGTATGATTAGTAGATTTATGGAATCACCAAAAAGAAGTCATTGGGACGCCGATAAAAGAATCTTAAGGTATGTATGTGGAACCATTGATCATGGGATACGCTATGGAAGAGTTGAATATTCAAGTTTGGTTGGTTATTGTGATAGTGATTGGGGCGGAAGTGTTGATGATAGCAAGAGTACTTCCGGTTATGTTTTTAACATTTTTTCGGGTGCAATTTAATGGGCATCAAAGAAGCAATCGGTTGTTGCTTCTCAATTTCCCTCGATATGGGACATGGTCATGAGTAGTGATATTTTGACGTGGAGGTTTTACAGAACTTCACATAGGGAGAGTTCTCTTAGAGCTCGTGCTTGCAAGTCGAGAACTAGAAATGGAACCAGTAGCTGTGGTTTTCGTAGGTTTGGAGCTTTTCGAAATAGTGGTAGGTTGGGTGTAGCTTGAATTAGGTTGGGTAGTAGAGGTAGGTTTGGTTTTTGCAATGGAGCTTTTCACTGGAATGTAGCTAGAGGTGGCTTTCCCCGGAATGGAGAGTGGACGAATCGGCGTGCTAGGAGTGGTTTGGGGGGTGGCTTTCCCCGGAATGGAGAATAGACGATTCGGCGTGCTAGAAGTGGTTTGGGGGTGTAGAAGGGGGTACCTGTGGGGTGGGGATATCTTCAAGCTTGGTTTGTTTTCACATTGTTTAACAAGAACAGAAAATGAAGCAAGAGTTAAGCTGTTTGGTGTAAGGAAAGAGTTTAAAATGTGCACAAGACACAATTGATGAGAAAAGCCAAAAAAAAAAAAAAAACACCAATAATGTTTTCTGTTGAGAAAGACTGCAACAGAAAATGCAGAACAAGAGTTAAGTTGTCTGGTGTTAGGAAAGAGTTTGTTTTGACATTGTTTAACAAGAAAAGAAAATGAATAACAAGAGTTGCGCTGTTTTGTGCAAGGAAAGAGTTTAAAATGTGCACAAGACACAATTGATGAGAAAAACCAAAAACAAAACGCCACTAACTTTTTTCTGTTGAGAACGAATGCAACTCCCCTCCTTTGCTTGGATATCATTTGAAGGGGGAAGAGATCCGGCCTTGCCGCTTCAGATTTGGATCGCTGCCTCAGATCTGGGCTCGCTACTCCAGATCCGGGCTCGCCCCTTCAAATCTGGGCTCGCCGCTCGAGATCTGGCCTCGCCGGTTCAGATCTTCAGATCTGGCCTCGCTGATGTAGGTAACTACTCTCATCTTCATTGTATGCTTTGTTTTGGGTTCTATCAAACCAGCAAAATTTATGACATCCTCCGAGTCACCCGATCCTCATCTTGAGATCTCGGAATCTGATGAATCCGAGCAAGAGGATGGCTTAGCGTTTCAAAAACTCCGAAAGGGCTGGTCACCGGGCTTGGAGAAGGATACCACAGAGAAGTTCCCTAGTGTTCAACCCTCTCATGTGGACCAGGCAGAAGACCTCCAAGCAAGGGAAGATGAATCCTCAGACCAGGAAACCATGACCTTCAGTCAGTTGATTCTTCACAAAATTAACTCCTGCACAAATCCAAGTCCTAAAATGCAAAAACTCCGAGAGGATCTCTCCGGCATTGAAGGAGGTCTTGAAATCTTGAACCTTCCAATGAAAACAAAACTAAACATCCTCAAAAATGTAGATCAAGGGCTTCAAGCCTTCCATCCTACTTCTGGTTCTTCATCCAAAAGAAAGAAAAAAGGGAAGAAAAACTTGCATTCTGCCATTAGCGAAGATGACTTCGAGTTTGAAAATACTCCAATATTCTCAAAGATCTCGATTGGAGCTGGTTCGTGTGGGGTTTCCGGTGCCGGAATACAGCCTTCTCCAAAACCAGAAACTGCCATCCTGCCATTCAATTCCTCCCTGGTTTATGAGGTTTTATCCGATCATTCCAGAAAGGACTCTGTTGGAAATGTTCCAAAAGCAAACCTTGTCTCTCATGCTAAAGACAAGATCCCAACATTAAATGCAAGGTCTACTCCTACAGCGAATGGGAAAAATGAGCTGGAATCAATGGCTCTTTTGAATTCTAGGGAGTCGTCCCCTTCCCGCCCGATGGCTTCTCATGTAAAAAGGAATGGTGGCCCCAATGAAAAGGTCCAGCCTTGGAATACTCTTTTCAAAAAGCCTCAACCTGTTATCCCCACCAAACTGGACTGCTTGAGTCCTCCATTGCAGACCTCTGGTAAGAAAGCTATTGAATTCGAAGATGATGATATTTCTCTAGCTGAAGATAGATGGGACCATTGTCTTGTGGGTTATTTCATCGGAAGGAGACCATACTGTGTGGCATTGAAAGAGCATCTCCATCGGAAGTGGCAGCTAAAAAGAGAGTTTAAACTCATTGCTCTCAACCATGGTTTCTTCTTATTCAAGTTCAATAATCTTGAAGATTGCTCTAAAATTCTTGAAATGGGGCCTCTACTCCTCCAAAGGTGGTATCCTGATATGGCCCTTGTTAAACCTACCATGTACACTATACCCATTTGGGTTAGACTCCTAGATCTGCACTTAAAGTTCTGGACTCAGAGAGGGATTAGTAAGATAGCTAGCGGCATTGGAAAACCGCTTTATATGGACTCGCCAACAGCTGAGGGATCTCGCCTTAGTTATGCCCGGTTCTGCGTTGAAATCGAAGTTGATGCTCTTCCTTTGCCTGACTCCATTGAATTGAAGACTCCCTCTGGAAGCATTACCCAACCAATAGAGTATGACTGGCGCCCATCCGCTTGCTGCCATTGCAAAGATTTTAGTCATACAAATGCATCGTGCCCAAAAAATACAAATCAACAGGTGAGAAGAGCCAAACAAGTATGGAAACCCAAACTGGTGGAGCACAAAGTGATAGATACTAGCAAAGAATCATCCAGCTCTATTCAAGAACCAGAAGAGAAAGTAAGGATTGAAGAAATACAAAAGAAGGACAAAGGGAAAGAGTTGATTGAGACTCACAATCACTTTGAAATCTTAGAAGACTTTGCAGAGAGCGATGGAGAACAATTGGAGGACAATGTGGAATGGCCAAATACCATGGCAGCAAAAATCAAGTCTCCAAGTCCCATAATCAAAGAAAACATTGCAGGTGTTTGTAATGATGAAGTTAGGAACCAATGGAAAGAGGTATACCAATTCTTATTCCGAATTCCGGCGATCCAACCCTGACCCTGTTCGGGCTCGGCGAATTCAGACGTTTGGATGAATATTTGTAATCGGAATGGGAAGCCCTTGCGGAAATAAGGCAGGAATATTGGGCGGAGTCCGAAACCCACCCAAGAGGGTGGGATTCTTGATTCCTGACCTATCTCTCTGCCGAAAATTTCTCCCATACATCCACTCCTCTCGTTTTCACCAAGCCCTCTCTCTCTCTAGAGGAGACTTCTTGAGTGTGATTCGCATCTGCTCTCTGAGATGGTTTTGCCACCACTGACGAAGAAGATCATTTACGAGCAATCATTAAAACTCTCTCTCTCTCTCTCTCTCTCTCTCTCTCTCTCTCTCTCTCTCTCTCTCTCTCTCTCTCAGCAAACCCTGAAAAGAACGAGCAAATCTCCATCCTTCGTACCTGATTTCTTTTGCTTGAATAAAAAAGCCCAGTTATTGTTTTCGACAACAATTTCTGCTCATGCCCTTTCGATTCTAGCCCTATGTTACTTGAGCCTCTGTAAATTGAAAAAAAAAAAATTTATTCCAGATATCTTCGTCTCCTCTTTAGAGGTTTTTCTTTCTTTTGATACTATCCAAAATGGTTTATTTTCATGGATGGGATAGAAGCAATTCCTTGTTCTAATACCAACTTCAAAAAAGGAAACATGATGAACTTCTTTTTCCATTTTCCCCTACTCTTCCGTCAACAATGGAGCATCCAATACTCATATACAGAAGCAAATCTGGAGTTTTTTCCATCGAATCCATTACCAGTTTGTTCCTAATGACTGATTCCCTTGATGAATTCCATTGGATTACCCAGACACTGGAAATAGAAATACCATACCGTTTACTGAGGGAATTGGAATAGGATTGGAAAGAGATACCAATACTGATTCCTGATTCCCGTAATCCAAACGCACCCAAGCGTTTAGTCTGGCAAAAGCAACCCGTGCCCGCGGGTCGACCCTACCCACCTGCAAATTTGCGGGCATGGGTCTGACTTCTAGTGACCTGTCAAATTTAACCCGCGGGTTGACCCAACCCGCAAAAACACGGGCCCGGTCGGGTCAACCCGCGGGCACCCGCATTTTTACAGTAATTTTTAAGAATTCATTGGAGAATGTTATCAGCACTTGGGAAATCATCCTATGAAAATGATTTTTGGAGCATAACCCGGCCCACCCGCGGGCCGCGTGGGTCACCAAAATTCTGACCCGCAAAAATGCGGGTCATCTCTTGACCCAACCCGTGTGACCCGCACCCGCATCACCCGCGGGTTGACCCGGCCCGGCCCACCCGTTTGCCAGGTCTACCCAAGCCCATCCAGATTCTTTCACTAATCCAATGTGGGGTCTTTGCTTTCGCATGCAACCCCCAACAATCTCCCCCTCACGTGGAAGCAAGGTGAATAATCTCGCCCTTAACAGGGAAGCAACATGGGAACTATGAGATCTTTACTGAGGGAGTTGGAACGCCACTGATACCACCTGTTGTAACCTGGGTAGAACTCACCCTTAGAAGCTAGCAGCTAAAGAGGAGGCGGGGGCTAAATCCTTATGAGCCCACCGACAACCTTTGACTTATTCGATGCGGGAAACTTTGCTTTCGTGTTTCGCAGTTAGTTTCTGTAAAGTAATGAAACCTAACAACAAGAGATAGAATTTAAAATGTATATTCGGGTTGGGCCTGTAGATCCTTATAGTTTAGACTTGGTTTCTCACCCTTGAATTTGCAGGTTTGATCCCAGCTTACCAACCGAAAAAAATGTACAATCATAAGCTCCTTAAGTTAAAAATAGAACGTGAAATGCATATAAAGCCGCTAACCTCGGTTAAACCCAACTTCATTTAAACTTTTCAAAGATAAATCCACATTACTCACATTCAAAAGATTGATATTTTTGGTGGATTTCTGTCATGTAAACAAAGTATCACATAAAACATTGAAAACCCATCATTAAATCGATAATATTCCTTAGCAAGGTTTCAACTGGCAAGCTAACTAGAGGCCACGAACCCACTTTAATCCAATGAAGCACACACATTGTAGCATAGTGGGTCCCACTTTTGAGTGATCCTAACTGATGAAGCACACGCATTATAGCATAGTGGGTCCTTACTTTGGATCTAGTGTGGCAAAAAAACCATGACAAATCACCAATCTTAGCATCCAACACTACATATTAGTTGATGGGTTTTCAAAATCCAAAGGAGGCAGATAATTAATTGAACGGTCTAGATCTATCACTAGGGGATAATGCGTGTGCCTCATTGTATTACAATGAGGTCGCCTAGTTACACTGTATTACAAAAGTCAGTAACAAAATTACAACAGTGATATCGACAATTGCGTACACCTCTCTGTCTCTCAGTGCTCAGTATGTCTCGAAAATTTCACCTCTCCACCAAATCCAAAAAAATCTTTGTTGTGGTCGAAAACAGTTAATGTGATGTGGCAGTTCAAGAGGAGCAAACCTGATCGGGTTCTGATCAGAGGGAGGGATGAACGCTGATTTGATCATCTTGTAGAAAGTATCTTACGCTCAGATGAGTCCTGCGCAAGGTAACACCCAGTCAAAAGACCAACCCGGAGTCGTTGCTCTGGAATGGCCCTTCGATACTTAAGTCAGTATGCGACTTCATCTCTAGACCAAAATAGTAATGAATAGTAATTTCTCGGATTTCGGGCCCTCACCTTTGAGCCTTTGGTGGCTATTTATAGTAGGTGGTTATAGTTGATTTACCTCTTTACCCCTTGGGTAGGTGTCGCCCTGTGATTGGGTGGAGTGTGAATGTTTGTCTTATCTCTTAGGATTAGGCTTTTAATTGTTCCCTTGTAGCGGGGTAGTTAGGGTATACCATCAGAGGACACGTGTCGCTTCCTGGTTGGATGATCAATTTTGGGTCCAATCAGATGCCCCCTAGTTCCTTAGGCCGTATTTATAGCCTGGGGAAGTCTTAGGCCTTTAAGGATATCTTTGTTATTTTCTGACTCTGCTCATCATTTAGACCGATTTTGGACGGCCGAGATTGTTTCGGTGAGGTTGGATTTCGATCCAACTCGATGAAGTATCCCCCATCTTAATTTGATGAAATGTCTTATGTTATGATCGGCTAGGGCAGATTGCAGTTTTGCTGTTTAGCAGCATTGAAGCGTTAGATCGGTAGTACATGGTCTAAAAATTCCAATTTTTTCGGATGGGCGTGTTATATTGGGATTGGCATTGGTCGATCCAAAATACCGAATTTTTGGGATGCACGCGTTAGCCGATCCAACATCTCAATTTTTTAGGGTGTGCGCACTATATTGGGATCAGCATTAGCCGATCCAAGATTTTGATTTTTTTTGTGGTGTAGTGCCAAATTGGGAACAGCTTTGTACAATCCGAATCCTACCATTTAAGGTATTTAAGCCATGTTGGGATCGACTGTACACCTTCCCTACAATTTTGGCGTTTTGAGGGTATGGGGCCAAATTGGATTGGCACTATGAAAATCCCATTGCTTAAGGCATTGAAGGCATGTTGAGATCGGGTAGGATTGGATTTAGGCATGCCAAATTTGGGTGTAACTTCCAAAATTTTGGGCAAAAATTTATTTTTTTATTTTTTTTATTTTTTTTATCCGCTTGTTATATTGGGATAGGCATTAGCCGATCCAAAATTCCGATTTTTTAGGACGCGCTTGTTATATTGGGATCTGCATTGGCCGATCCAAATTTTAGGATGCCTGCGCCGTATCGGGATCGGCTTTGGCCGATCCGAAATTTTTATTTTTTTGGAACATACGTCCTAAGTTGGGATCGGCATCATACTTTTTCTTAGAATTATGGCTCGCTGGTGGTGTGATGCCGTCATATCGGGAAATCTCACCTTTGGTTTTTAGGCGTCAAATTTTGGCATAACTCCCAATATTTTGGGCGCATGGTTATTTGGGTTGGTTCCAACTTCGTTAGGCACACGAAATTTTTGGGCGTGACTCCCAAATCTTGCACAGATGCTCTGTTAGGCTCGGATTCATTCCAAGTCTTGCTTTGTGAGATAAGAAGCTGTTGCTTTTGAGTTTAGTAGAACGTGGGGCCAGGTGAAACCCAAGACTTGTATCTCTTTACTACCATCGCGTATTGATTGATTCAACTGGCGATGGCCAGAAGTTTCATGCCCTGATTGGTTCGGTGTACACTACAAAACCCTTTCGTTGAGACCTAACCTGTTGGCATGCATACAAAGTGTGGGATCTTGAAGGAAGCCCACAATGTGTTCGTCAAAATGCCTGATGACAATTTTTTAGTCTTGAGATATCTTTGGGTGTATTTCCCGATTTTCTTGGTTGAGCCCTATTTGGATCGGTATTAGACGATCCAGATTGCATCTTCTCCGAAGTGGGGGAGACGATTAGGCGCAATTCTTCATAAAGTGTGCCAGCCATTAATGGCTTCTGGCGTGACGGGACACATGGCGTTGCGGTATTTGAGAATGTGAAGGATCTCCAGTTTTTGGTCATCTTTAAAAGGAGATGGTTTCTTCTTCCATTCTCATTTCTACTTTCTTTTTGCTGTCTATTCTGCTCTCTTTCTTCTCTTGTGTCCTCCGTTGTGTTGTTTTTTCTTGAGTTCGGGGCTCTGAATCTTCTGATCGGTAATTTCTCCTTCGCTCTTTGTTTCTTCCATTTTCAGCTTTTTCGCTCATATCTAGTAGTAGTAGTAGTGGTTCTTGTACTCGAGTTGAGTCCAGATCTGATTCGTCTTCGGGAGGATCTTCTTCCTCCAGGGGCAATTCTGAGACTGGCCCTTCCGAGGTGACTAGATCCACCTCTCAAGGTCATAGCGGCCAGACCATGGCCGATCAGAGTCATAGAAGAGGGGTTCCTGGTCCTCACGTTGTAGATAGCGATGAGGAGGTGGCTATAGTGGATGAGGATCCCATCTTAGACTTAGGCACGGTTCCAAATCTGTTAGCGCCTCCTTTTTGTGGGGGAGCACATCATGATCCCGATGGAGAATTGGGGAGTCATGTACAGGGGGCTCCCCTTTCGTCCGTGCTGGATAGGATTGTAGATATCATCGCGCAGGCACAGATGGATGCCGAAATGAAACACCACATGGCAGCTCTTACCATGTCCAGCACGCTAGGTGAGCCCAAGCTAGATTTTATTAGGGTCAAACATTGTATTCCAGAACGATTTGGATTACGATTAGCAGAAGCGGGTGATCGGGCTCCCAATGAAAATGTAGATGTTTGCATCTACGAGGATTCTTTCAAAGCCGGTTTTAGATTTCCCATACATCCCTTTGTGATGGAGGTGTTGCGTTTTTATGGCTTAGCACCATCCCAAGTCGCCCCGAACTCTTGGAGAATTATTGTCGGTTTTATGTATGTGATGAAGGAGATGCTAGGGAAAGATCTTCTTTGGAGGTGTTCCGTCGGTGCTGTCGTCATATAAGAAACCGTTCGGACAGTTGGATTTACATAAGCCAGCGATCCGATACCAGATTTATGGTTGGTTTGTCATCCTCGACCCATGGTTGGAAGAATAAGTTCTTCTATCTGAGCCTTGAAGATCCTCACCCAGGTGAGAGGTGGGAGGTTCCCATGGTATGGGTACCAATAGATACGAAGTCAATGAGTGAGGAACCTGAGTTGTTGGGTGGTGACCTGGCAACCTTGGAGGCTCTTGAGGCACATCTCCGGAAGGATGGGCCGTGGAACCGATCCGAGAGAGGCGGGGGGACGAGCCCCCACGCGAGTCTCGGGATCATCCACGTGAAGGAGAGCTCCACCAAGGAACTCTCGAAAGAGTGCCCCTCACAGCATGAGCGGCGATGTGAAGTAAGATACCTCTCGATTCGGGGACTAGCCCGGATTCGAGACGCACCTTAAACAAAGAAAGAGTCGCCATCCAAGGAAGTGGGCCCTGGATCCCATGCTGTGCTCTGTCGCAACAGATAACCAGAGATACAAAGGGTCCGTGCCTGATGACGAATGGGGAAGGGGTTAGGCGCCCCCAATTCGCCCAAGTGCGAGCACCTGGTCTCTTATGCCATTTATTATTAACTTTGAAGAGTTTTGGGCAAAAATCATGTGAAATGGGAACCATCATCCCCGAGATAACGTCTATCTAAGCATGCATGACCCGGGGATGGGCAAAGAAAGTGAACATCCAAATCCTAACTCATCGCATCTAATCCTAACTCATCACATCTAAGAAAGCAATAAACAATCGCATGCATAGCTACAGCTAAACAGATAATGACAGATATAATGAGATAAGGAAAGCAAATATCTAAGTTTAGACAGATAATCAAGCTAAGACGAATGGATAAACGCTATAGCTAAGCAATCAAAGCAGTAAGGTAAACACACTAGCATGCGAGCCTATGCAAGAGATAAGACTAAGAAAATGGCAATCGACCGCACGCTAAAAGAACAAACAAAATAGAATGCATGAGAAATCTAAGATAAGCATACAACAAGCTAAAAGGTGTAAGAAAAAGAAAGAAATCGGCAAATCAACAGCATGTGAGAACCAAAAATGCCAGGGGAAAGAAGATGGAGCACACGATAGGCTCAGAGGGCGATTCAAAAGGAATCAAGCCCGGCGATCCTAATCTGCTGAAGATCGAAAAAGTCTCGCGATCGTCATGACCTATCGTTGGGCTCAGCGAGGGCAATCCCTGTAAAGGGGCCATGCTACGTCATCGCCCGTCCCAAAACCCGATAAAACGTCAGAAAACCGATGGAAACCGGAAAATCACGATGAAAACCGGAAATGGAATGAAAAGAGGGCACCGAGTGACCTGACAATCACCATCCTTGCCCATTTTTGCTTTTGTTTTGAAATGTTTGAAAATATTTATTAAAAAGGTTTGACTGAACTTGAGTGGACGAAAAGGTGAGAAATATTTGTAAAATGGCGATTTAAAAGAAATGGTGATGTAAAAATGGTGTAAAAAGAAAGGGTGATTGGACTCAGGATGCCAGCAGCACACCTGAGCTGCCTACGTACCCCTCAGCTAGGGATCAAGCCATCCATAGTTCGGACTTGACTACTCCTAATGACTCGAGATTTTGAGATCTTTGATTTTTTTAGATGTTTTTTTGAATTTTCAAGTGTTTTTGAAATGTTTTAGTGTTTTTTTTTGGAATTTTTGACATAAGAGGAACAAAATCCTATCATCATAAAGGGAGGACAGACTCCCGAATATCCCGCAAAGGTCGGACAGCATCCTATGCTTTGCGGGGGAAAAAGACAGAAACACGACTCTGCAAGGGTTGGACAGCATCCTATACCTTGCAGGAGCGGACAAAATCACATGACTTGATGAGAGGATGGACAGAATCCTAACCCCAACGATGATAGGACAGACTCCTGAAAGACTGAATGACTGACTCCTATGCTGAAGACTGGCTCTGAAAGATGGAAGGACGGAATCCTAAATTTTATGAAGGGATAGGACAGAATCCTAAACTCTACAGGGGTAGAACAGATACCTAAACCCTAGGGTGGTAAGACTGACTCCTAAACTCTCTAGGACTGACTCTAAAGAGGAAGAAATCCCTTAACCTGCGAAAACTCTAAGGCAGGAAGGGAAGGGGGTTGGCTCAAGAAGCATTCCGTCATAGCCCTAGCCCGAGAAGGAGTTTCTGAAAATGCGATGGAAATCCTGAAGAACCGAAGAAGACCCTGAACACAGATAATAACTTCCAATACTACTAGACATAGAACCGAAGGACATGCATATGATGGCAAAAGTTAGCAAATTAGGGTAGGCATGAGAACACACATCCCAAAAGAGACAAGTACATGGTAGTATAGATGGTTTTCTCATCCTAACAATTTAAAGGCAAAATATTATGACTTCAAATAATAGAGCCTCAAATCACAATCGGCACATCTAAGATGGCCCAAGAAAACTCAAATAAATGTTCGACACTTAGAGGCTTTTAATCAAACAGATTATGGACATACATAAAGCACACACCAATCATTTGTTGTTTTTCAAGACCAAAACAAAATAACGCGGAATTAAGACCATCAGAAATGAAAGAAACAGAAAGAGAAATAGAGAGTACCAAGAATGAAATGAAGGAAGAGATTAGGAGAATTACTTGAAATTGGAGCCTTGTAGGTTCAAGCTTTTGCTCCTCCTTTCTTCTTCTTCTTCTTCTGAATTGGGCAGAGACGGCGGATCGGGGCGAAATTGCCAGAGATGATGACGGATCGAATTTGGGGCATAGATCAACGGAGAGTGGGATCGTGGCTGCAAATGGAGGAAGACCCAAGTGGGTTTGATGGGTAAAAGAACATGGTGGTAGGGTCAGTGGCCGGAGCAAATGGTCGGCAGGACCGAGGTTGGGGAAAATGACCCCAAACCTCCCTTTATCTCTCTCTCTCTCTCTCTCTCTCTCTCTCTCTCTCTCTCTGTCTCCCTATCTCCCTCTCTGTTTTTTTTTCCTTTTTCTTTTGAATGGGGATAGTGGTGGTGGAGGGAGGAGGAGAGATGGTGGAGGTAATGGAGGAGTCGGTTGGAGGAGGAGTGGCCGGAGAAGAGAGGTGGGTCGGAGGTGGAGGATCCAAATGGGTTTGGAAGAAGGGTTTGGGGGTGGGTTTGAACGGAGGTTGCAGAGGTGGATTATGGGTTTCGGGTTTGAAGATGGTGGTGGGTATGAGTGATGGGTTTTGGTTTTTGTGAGGTGTTGAGAGTGGGTTCGGCTTTGGGGTTGTGGAAGGTGGAGGTGGCGGATGATGGAGGATTTTCGAAGGGTTTTGGTGGCTGTTGGTGGTGTGGGTGGTGGCGGTTGTAGATTTTTTAGAAAATGGGTTTAATGGTTGGGGATTGGTGGGGGTTGGCCGGCCGAAGGTGGGGTTGGCCGGTTGTAGAGATGGGTTTTTGGTGGGGTTTCGGTGGTGTAGGAGATGGGAATCGTGGCCGATGGGGGTGAAGGAGGAAATGGGGATGGTGGCCGACGGTGGTGGTGAGTTTGGTGGAGGTGGCGGCTGGCGGTGGAAGTTGCAGAGAAAAAGGAAGATGGAGGAGGAGGTGGCGGCTGGCAGTGGAGGTTGGGTGGATTTCCGGCAGACTAACCGGAGAAGATGAAGGGGGTGTGGGTGGTGGTGATGGCTGAAGATGCTTGGGTGGCCGGCGGGAAGGTGGTGGCTGTGTTTTTTTTTTTTTTTTTTTTAGGTGGGTGTTGATGGATGAAACAGCAGAGGGTGGCTGTAGAGGTTTGGGGTGGGGATGGTGGCTGTGGATAGTGGCTGTTGGAGGTGGAGAGAGGGGGGTCGTGGATGATGGTGATGAGCGGCTGTGATTGGCCGTGGAGAGAGGTTCGGATGGTGGGGTGAGGTTGAGCTCGCCGGATTCCGGCAAGCTTGCCGGAGAAGAAGGTGGTGGCCGATGGTGGGTTTGGACGGAATGGGCTTTGGGGAAGAAGGCAAGGTGGTGGCTGAGTTTGATGGTGGTGGCAGCGGAGGATGGGTTTTGGCAGTGGTGGTGGCTCGGTGGAGGAGGAAGAGGGAGAGTGGCTGTGGGTTTCCCTCTCCCCTTTCTCTTTTTTTTTTCTTTTTCCTTCTGCTGGTTCCTCTCCTCCTCTGTTTTTTTTCTTCTCAAATGAAAAATGAGACTCCCCTTCTCCCACAAGCTCTCTTTGATTTTATACTTAGGGTTCAATCCCTAACTCTAATCCTAACCCTCTATGTGGTATCTTCCTTTCCTTGGGTGATCTCCACCCTTGATCTACTCCCTCCACAAACACTCCATTTTAGAAACCCTAAAACCCTAAAGTGTTCTAACTAATCTAGACCCTACACCTCATCTCCTTGATCCAATGGCTATGCTTGTGGCTTGTAATGGAAGCAACACTCATTTTATTGAAATACCCCTAGGACAAGGTGATTTTACCCTATTGCCATTATGCCCTACTTGCTTTTATTTCCATCAATGAGCACCCTCACTTGGTTGTTTTCAACCCCCTCTTTCGTAATAAAGAGAGATAGCACCAATACTACCCTGCTTCGATAGCCGCGCTAACCTGTTCCGAATTTTTACACCGATTGACCAATGGGCCGACATGGGCGCACCCTCATTTTGCATCGAACGAGGGGAATGATATGAGCACAGCCAGTTTTGATGATGGCACACACTCGCCCGTCTTGTTCTCCATTTTTCGCCCGATTGCCCTGAAATTTTGCAGGGGGATTCTCGAGAATACTAACAACCTCTTGGGGAATTTGTACCCATAAATGTGCACAACCCGATGCCCAGAGCACGAGCCTTCTTCTCATTTTGGGGCCACCCCTCAGGAATTTTGAGATTAATTTCGGGACATCTGGGGACTCGAAATTCGGGAATTCTATTGGATATTCAATTTTGGGGACTTTAGGGCCTTGTCAAAATGGGGTGTCTACAGATGCCCCTCTTTGGCAGAGTGCGCTTGTCGCACGAAAGCCAAAGCCGAGCAGACAGCACATTGTGACTGGCCCAAGATTTCAAACGGAAGGGATGCAAGGGGGGACGAGATGGATCGACGAGACAGATTCTCATTGAGAGGGAGTGATAAGATGAATTGACGAGACAGATTCTCGAAAAGAAAACTGAGATGGACTTTCAAGGGGTAGCGAGACAGACTCTCACAAATTGCAGAATGGAATAATTAGACAGCCTCTAATTAAGTCACTCAGGGATTTGGAGATTATAAAGCAGAATGATTAGACAGCATCATGATCAAACCTGAATTAGGATCTGAGAAGACAGCATCTTGACAGATGAACAAAGCGGAATGATTAGACAGCATCATGATCAAACCTAAATTGGGATCTGAGAAGACAGCATCTTGACAGATGAACAAAGCGGAATGATTAGACAGCATCATGATCAAACTTAAATTGGGATCTGAGAAGACAGCATCTTGACAGATGAACAAAGCGGAATGATTAGACAGCATCATGATCAAACCTGAATTAGGATCTGAGAAGACAGCATCTTGACAGATGAACAAAGCGGAATGATTAGACAGCATCATGATCAAACCTGAATTGGGATCTGAGAAGACAGCATCTTGACAGATGAACAAAGCGGAATAATTAGACAGCATCATGATCAATCCTAAATTGGGATCCGAGAAGACAGCATCTTGACAGATCGACAAGGCGGAATGATTAGACAGCATCATGATCAAACCTGAATTGGGATCCGAGAAGACAGCATCTTGACAGATCGACAAGGCGGAATGATTAGACAGCATCATGATCAAACCTGAATTAGGATCTGAGAAGACAACATCTTGACAGATGAACAAAGCGGAATGATTAGACAGCATCATGATCAAACCTGAATTTAGAATCTGAGAAGACAGCATCTTGATCAGATCAACAAAGCGGAATGATTAGACAGCATCATGATCAAACCTGAATTTAGGATCTGAGAAGACAGCATCTTGACAGATCGACGAAGCGGAACGATTAGACAGCATCATGATCAAACCTGAATTTAGGATCTGAGAAGACAGCATCTTGACAGATCGACGAAGCGGAACGATTAGACAGCATCATGATCATTCCTAAATTGGAAATTTGATTTGAAAAATGCGTTCAAGTTTTCTCAAATCTTGATTCGTTAAAACTGATATCTCAAACATCAATGCATGCTAGGTATCTTTTATGGTCTGACTTTCGTCAGGACATAAAAGATGCCCCTAATATAATTTCGCTTCCAGTTCAGGAGTCTTAACAAAACTCAAACTGATTCAAGCTTTCTTTTATGAAACTCGGGTTACAAAGATTTTGAAGGAACAAGAGACTGACTCTTGCTGAAAGGTCTACCACTTTTATGCCAATAGCAGGGCTCCGGGCCTCAAAGGCTTTCAAAATGCACAAGAGACTGATTCTGTCTGAAACACTTTCAATTTTCTACCAACTGTCAGAACTTCAGGTTGCAATGGTTTTCAACTTCCAAGCAGACTGATTCTGCCTGACACATCTTCAACCTCCTGCCTGCTGCAGAAATTTCAAATGGGCCTGAGAGCTTGCCGCGCTTCTAGACCATGTATATGTCATTTCGCCTTCGGGAGATGCGACTTCCTGTTACCCCAGCGTTTGAAAGGATACTGGACCCAAACAGGTCATTTTGGGACACACCTGACCCGACTGAGTACATGACTTTGACTTGACAAGAATGACCTTGACAACTGCTTGACGAAGGACTTTTGGTGAGTACACAACCGAGTTGCAAGACTGACTTTCAGGAAAGACCGAATCTGCTTCTTAATTTGATAATTGTTTTAAGAGGGTACAGCTTACCACTCTCGGCACTCTTTGAATACCGCGTTTTAAGGTGATTTCGCCTCTTTCTGGTATTTAGTCATGGTTATTATACCCTTTGGATTGCTCGGTTTTAACCCCTAGCTTAGAGGAATATCAAAGGAAGCCTTGCCGGCACTATTCAGACCTTGAAGTGATGCCGATACAGGTATGAAAGTCTTGCTAGCTTCTGAAATTTAGTCCTTTACGAGAAGTCACTGCCATGACCAGACTGCCCCTTTTGGGTTTTCAATCTGGCGGACCGCTTGCCTTAATTTTTGCCTGGACTGCCTGCCCTTGCAGGTTTTCCATCCAGCAGGCTCTGTTGATTTTTGCCTAAGCCGCCCTTTCGGGTTTTCAGCTTAGCGGGCGAATGACCCTAACTTTTGCCTAGACCGCCCTTTCGAGTTTTCAGTCTAACAGGTCTAAGACTCCATTATTATTTTTTCTTTTTCTGTTTCTCCACAAATCTTTGCCTTATCACACCAGGAGGACTTCTAGGTGGATTAGGTTTTGAAAGAACTGGATCAGGGTGTTTGCATTGACTGGACCGAATCTGGACCCTTCCAGATAGCCTACGTACCTCCAAAGAGTGAGGATCAGGTCCGCGTAGTTCGCCCATTGGGGACTTTGGGTTGAGATTGTTTTGATTTGACTTCTTCTTTTTTTTTGAAAGTTCTCTCCTTTGTTTTTTTTTTCTTCTTTTCAACCGCTTTCAAAGATTTGACCGAACCCGACGTTGTCAAGTTGCCTACGTATCCTGTGGAAAGGGATCAGGTCATGACGTAGTTCAGGCTTTGCATCTTTTATGGCGTAAGTCATAAAAGATGCCCCTGGTTTGAGGGTGACAAAGAAATTTTGATTTTGCTTATTGGCTCAAAGGGTTTGCAATCGGTCTTTGACTTTTCTCTTTTGTTTTTCAATTGGATTTTTGGATTTGAAGCTCAGATCGACCAAGGACGGCCTCCTGGTGTCTTAGGCATAATACTTTTTAAGTTGATCAAGGTTTGTGGGTTCTGTTAGTTTTTCACCATTTTGATCAAGGAGTCTGACGGCTTTTCCAGGCAGGACTTCATCGACAATGTAAGGACCCGACCAGTTTGGTCTGAACTTCCCTCGGGGATCATGGACCGGTGCCCTGTAGGATTTCAAAACGAGGTCACCTTTCTGGAGATCTCTGATCTTCACCTTCTTGTTAAAGGCTTTCTCAATTCGACGCTGATATCCCTGAACATGATACAGAGCTCTGAGCCTCTTCTCATCAATCATCTGCAACTCCTGATACCGGGCCCTTGCCCATTCTGATTCTGGCAAACCAGCTTCCATCAATACCCTTAACGAAGGAATTCTCAGCTCAACTGGTAGGACCGCTTCCATCCCATACACTAGTGAATATGGCGTAGCTCCCGTAGAGGCCCTGATCGACGTTCTGTAAGCCCACAAAGCATATGGTAGCTTATTTGACCAGTCCCTGTACGTCTCTGTCATCTTGCTGATGATGGTTTTGATGTTCTTGTTTGCAGCTTCGACGGCTCCATTTGTCTGGGGCCTGTATGGTGAGGACTTGTGATGCTTAATCTTGAACTCCTCACATAGGCGTACCACTTCTTTCTTGAAGTGCGATCCATTGTCTGAGATCAGCTCATGCGGTACCCCATATCTGCAGATGATGTTCGTTCGAATGAATTTGGCAACTGAGGCTGAAGTCAGCGATGCGAACGATGCGGCTTCGATCCACTTAGTGAAGTAATCGATGGCTACCAGGATGTACTCATGCCCACTTGAAGATTTCGGAAACACCTTTCCGATAATATCGATTCCCCAGACTGAAAACGGCCACGGCGAAGTCAGAGAATGTAACTCAGAAGGCGGCACATGAATGAGGTTGGCGTAAACCTGACATTTATGACACTTCTTCACAAATGCGAAGCAGTCAGCTTCCATAGTTGGCCAGTAGTACCCAAGTCGCAGGATCTTTCTCGACAGCATCTTCCCGTTCATGTGAGGCCCACAGACTCCTTCATGCGTCTGTTCTACGAGATTAGCTGCTCGATCTTCATCTACGCAAAGAAGCTGGATTCCATCAAATGACCTCCTGAAGAGCTCATTGCCGCAGATAATGAAGTTAGCCGCCAACTTCTGGAGAGACCTCCGCTCTTTTCCTGATGCTTCAGGGGGGTGCACTTGGCCTAGAATGAGATTCTTTATATCAGTGTACCATGGCTTTCCATCTGGACATCGAGCTGCTATCTCTATAGCGTTCACATGCGCTGGAGCCCATTGTAACCGCACTGCTAGAGGCTGAACTTCCATTGATGCAGAGATATCTAACATTGAGGCCAGTGTAGCCAAAGCGTCTGCGAAATGATTTCTTGTCCTCGACAGATGAGTGAATGTAACATTCTTGAATCTCTTGACCAGGGAATCCAGATGCGTGTGATACGGGATCAATCTATCCTCCTTTGTTTTCCATTGACCATTGATCTGACAAATGATCAAGATTGAGTCCCCGAAAACATCTATCTCTTGAATATGCAAAGCTAAGGCTGCTTCGAGACCAGCAATGCACGCTTCATATTCGGCCTCATTGTTGGTACACTTGAACTGCAATTTGATGGATACGGGGATGTACTCTTTCTTCGGAGATATCAACACTGCCCCAACCCCTTGACCTCGGTTGTTCACAACACCATCGAAATACATCAACCACATGATGCTTGGGGCCTCATCTTCTATAGTCATGATCTCTTCATCAGGGAAATCTGCCGTCAGAACTGCATTCTCATCAACAGGCGCATCAGCCAACTGCTCAGCTATCACACGCCCTTTAACTGATTTCTGGGTTACATAGGCAATATCAAATTCAGACAATAGCAGCAACCATCTGGATGTTCTCCCGGTGAGGGCGGGCTTCTCGAACAAGTACTTCAACGGATCCATCCGTGAGAGTAAAAGAACCTTGCTTGATAGCAGGTAATGCCTAAGCCTCTGAGTTGCCCAAACCAGTGCCAGACAAGTCTTTTCCAAGATAGAATATTTGATTTCGTACTCCAGCATCTTCTTGCTGATGTAGTAGATAGGCTTTTCTTTCTTCGACTCAGGGTCTTGCTGGGCTAACATGCAACCCATAGCTGTGTCAGTGACAGATAGGTACAGCAACAGTGGTTGGTCCGGTATAACTGGTGACAGGACAGGGGGCAAAGCTAGACACTGCTTGACTTTCTCGAATGCTTCCTGACACTCATCATTCCACTTCTTTGGAGAATTTTTCTTCAATAGCTTGAAGATGGGTTCGCACGTCATTGTCAACTGATTTATGAACCTTCTGAGGTACTGAACCTTTCCCAGGAAACCACGGATCTGCCTCTCGGTCCTCGGTGGCTCCATCTCTTGGATTGCTTTGATCTTTTGAGGATCTACCTCGATCCCTCTTTCGCTGACCATGAATCCCAACAACTTCCCTGGGGTGACCCCGAATACACACTTGCTCGGGTTCAAGCGAAGCTTATACTTCCGGATCCTTTCAAAAAACTTCCCCAGGACTATGGCGTGCTTTGGTCGAGTCTTGGATTTAACAATCATGTCATCGACGTAAACTTCGACCTCTTTGTGAATCATGTCATGCAATAAGGTGGTAGCCGCCCTCTGATAGGTTGCCCCTGCATTCTTCAGCCCAAACGGCATCACTTTGTAGCAATATGTTCCCCATGGAGCGGTGAAAGCAGTTTTTATCATGTCCTCAGGGGCCATCTTGATCTGATTATATCCGGAAAACCCATCCATAAAGGATAGCAAAGCATGACCAGCTGTATTATCCACTAGGAGATCGATGCTCGGCAAAGGAAAATCATCCTTGGGACTCGCCTTGTTCAAATCTCTGAAATCCACGCACATTCTGACTTTTCCGTCCTTCTTGGGCACCGGTACTATGTTAGCCAGCCATTCCGGATATTCAACCACTTGAATAAAGCCCGCATCTAACAGCTTCTTGACTTCATCATGGACTTTCAATTCCCATTCTGGTTTTAATTTTCGAAGTTTTTGTTTTTTCGGCTTGGCACCTGGGATTAGGGGAAGACGATGCTGGACAATGTCTTCGCTTAATCCCGGCATGTCATCATAGGACCAAGCAAAAACTTCTTTGTATTCCTTAAGCAAAGTGATTAATTCTTCACGCTCCTCCGGTGATAACGTTTTGCCAATCCGTATTTCCCGGATTAAGGTTTCATCACCTATGTTGACGATTTCAATTTCTTCTTCAAGTGGTTTAGCGCGACGCTGCTCCTCCTGAGTAATCATGTGTTTGATCTCAGGGGGAGTTTCGTCGGCATCCTCATAAGAGGGGGAGTCTTGATCATTGTTATTAGTTTTATCAATTTGAGAACCAGAAACAGAGACAGAGACAGGAAGATACTGAAACGAGTCTTTCATTTCATTCATAGAATCAAAATTTACATCATTGATCAATTGGCCCACAGCAGGCTTTACAGTATGCTCAAAAGAAAAGTTTGTATCGTCAACTGAAATGTTGACACCTGACTCAACTGGACTATGTATGGACTTTGTGGTATATTCTATAACAGACTCATCTTCATAGACAGCATCTATACCGGAGGACTCGCCACCCACACCAGGAATGTCTAAGCTTCCTAAGGTACCTGCATCCAAAGAATTGTTAGAAATAACAGACTTTATATTTGACTCGGAAACAGACACATACTTAGAAACTTTAGACTCTTTTGGAGGAACGTGACTATGCTGAAGGACTAATTGAGGAATGACCTGAGAGGTCCAGTTATCAAGGGGTACCTCAGCTGGGATAATTTGGCCCTTAGGGTTCAGGATGTGCGCATCTTCTCCGATCATGGCAATGACCGGTGCCTCAACCTCGAAGAGGGAGTCTAGAAGGCGCGGCTCTAAGTTCTCCGCCCAATCAGATTCCTGTTTTTCGACAGCTGTAATCTGCCCATGGAAGTACTCATCCGGCAATTCATCAGCGAAAAAGATTTCAAAACCTGGCAGCTCTTTCCCAGACTCATCCAACCACGGCTTGGGGAAACCACAGAACGGGCGATCAGCTCCTTCTTTCCTATACCTACCATTCATCAACAGACTGAACGGTCCCATAGGCAGCTCTGCCCACTTCAGCATGTACTACTTTCTTTCCCTGATCTCTTTCTTGGTGGGTTCATATCCTAACCCAAACAGGTTGTTTGCGACCTTCAGCTCCGGCCACTCAGTTAAACCCTGCAGATTTCTCCCTAGACTAGTTCCAGGAATATACCCATATTTGCGCATTATTCGGGCTACCTGCGCATTTGCACTGGACATAAACAGAATTTCTTCACTCATAGCTTCTTCCATAGTAATGGTCGAAACTTCGAGTGAAAACCCAGTCAGACTGACATCTATGGTGCTTGAACCGATCTGCTCTTGGGAAATCTGTCCAACCTCTGGTTCTGGATCCCCTCTAACGGTGATAATTCTGTTATTCTTGACGAACTTGAGCTTCTGATGGACAGTGGAAGGAACCACTCCGACTTTGTGAAGCCAAGGTCGGCCGAGAAGGAGAAAGAAGGAGGTCTTGATATCCAGAACTTGGAATTCTATGTCAAACATTTCACCTCCAATCTCGATTTCGGTGACCAAAGTTCCAATGACATCCCTTCTGGTCCCATCGTAAGCCAATATCCCCTGCTCTGACGGAATGTAGTCATTTGGCCCAAACCCCAAGGCAGTAGCGGTGCTCAAAGGACACATATTCAGAGCTGACCCGTTGTCAACCAAAACCTCTGGTACCTTCTTCTTATTGCAAATGACGGTAACTCTGAGGGATTTTGTATGATTCTTACCTTCCGGAGTCAGATCTTCATCAGAAAAAGATACGATCATAGCTGCTCTGGCCATAGACACGAGCCCAACCAGCTCGTCAGGGGTTATATTCACAGACACCTGTGCTGTATTCAGTTCGCGAAGTATAACTTGACGATGCTTAGGTGATGACATCAACAGACCCCAGATAGAAACATTAGCTTGGGTCTTTCTAAGCTGCTTCAACAAAACGTCTTCATCTTCTTCAGGACGCAACCTCTGATTCTGATTTTCAACAGCTCTGGCAATCTCAGCGGGATTCTCTGCTCTCAGCTCGGGAGGCTTAAAGACGCGTCCACCACGAGTAACATGGCGAACCTCATCACAGGGATCGTTCAACAGAAGCAAATCATCATCCTCAAGCTTAAGGACATACGGGACTTCGCCTTTCTCTTCCTCCCCCTCGAATCTGAGGACATAAGGGCATCCAGAGGATTCCCCAACTTCTTGCGCAGAGGACAAGACATAAGGCTCTTCGCGTTTAACTTCCTCATCATCGGATTCCCATCTGAGGATATACGGCTCATCAGAAATAACGGCACATATACGGGAATGATCCAGGACAACCTCTTCAGTGAGAATAGCATAGACATTTGGAGGAGGCATAGTATGCGTTGGCAATGGATTCCTTGTGACATTAGAGAGAGCTTCCACCACAATTTCTTTTGCCTCGATCTTATCCTGGATCCTATGCCTTAGCGCCATACATCTGTCAGTCAAATGCCCAACACTCTGGTGATATTCACAGTACTGATCTCTTCTCCAATATTTCGGGAGAGGAATTGGGGCTTCCTGGGGTTCTAGTAGAGTGATCTTCTTGTCCCTCAACAGCTTTTTGAGAGCCACAGATAAGGAATAGGGTAGAGGAGTGAATTGTCTGGGCTCATTTCTTTCCGGACGAACGCCTCCGGGACCTTCTCTCCTAACTGGACGAGCAGTATTCACATTGTTAACTTCCTTCGGAGGCGCCATAGGCCTTTTCCCCTCTCTGACATCTGATGAGGAGGCCCTAGTTCTCAGGCCGCCCTTAGCCAATATGTATTCGATTCTAGTCCCGGTCTTGATCAAGTGATCAAAGTCATTGAAGTACTGGATGGACATATGAGGAAAGTAAAAGGGGGAAAGATTCTTGACGGCAATCTTGATAAGATCGTCATCCGGTAACTTGTGGGTCATTTGGGCTGCCTTTCTCCTCCATCGCCGAATGAAGGAAGTAAAGGTCTCATTGGGTCCCTGCTTCAGCGATTTCAGGTCCCTTTTTGTCACGTCAATCCCCTCTTCCATGGAGAATTGCTGGACAAATTTGTTAGCCACACCTTCAAGGGTCCTGCTTTCTTCTGGTTTCAGATGCAAAAACCACTTCTTGGCTGTCCCAGTCAAAGTCCTAGGGAACACTAAAGCAATCTGCTCTGGGGATAAACCGTGCTGCTGCAACAGAGGAATGACTGACTTGAGATGGCTACGAGGGCACCCCATTCCGTCATATTTGTCGAAGTCTGGCATTTTGAACTTGGGCGGAAGTACGACCCCTGGAGCTATCATGAATTCAGACATATCCAAATTTTTGGGACCTTGGCACTTCATGGTTTCCATATCCCGGGTCAGCTTCTCAATTTGGTCAGCCAATTCCTGTGCTTTATCAGGATTTCCCAGGTTAGGAAGACAGTTCTCTGCTGCGTATTGGCACTCATCAAAGTCTTCGATTTCAGGCAATACAGCTGGCCTGGGAGAAACAAGAGGAACAGAAGGTATAACTGGGGACTGTTGATTGGCCGGGTCTTTTGAGGTAGAAAGACGATCATTCTTCAGGAGGGCTATATCATCCTTCATGGCACTCAACTGAAGGAGAATAGCCTTCATCATTTCATTCATATCAGGACTGTTGTTTCCGGTCCCTTCCATTGATTCAGATGCAAGTGGAGAGGATGAAAGAATTTCTGGACGACCAAGGAGAAGCGGCGCAGGAGAGGTGAAGGATTCTGGGGAAAAAGAAAGTCTATTCAGCCTGGAATCTGAAGACTGACGGGACCAGGCCGATTTCGAATTGACTTTCTTGGGAGCGATGATGTCCCGCTAAGACTCCTGAATGGAAGTTAATAAGTTAGATTGCACATTTGATAATTGAGATGGAATGCTTCACACAAATTCGAGACGAGAGAAATAGAAAAGAACACATTTTCATTGATCGCAAATCAAACAGCGGTTACGATTGATAAAACATGTCACTTTTAATTACAAGTAAATGAAACCCAGTGAGTATAATGAAATTTGAAATTAAAATGACAATTGTATGAAAATGACAATCACATGACAATTGTATGAAAAAGGTCCTCAATGCTCCGCGAGCCGAGCTCTCTTTCCCGCAGGCTCTTCTGGTAACTCTTTCCGTTGGACTTTAGATGATAGAGCAAATCTCTTATATGTCACCTTGTTTCCCCAAGCAGCTACGATAGATTTTATGAGATCGGGAGTAAGCTTTTCGCAAGGAGGAGGGGTTACAAATCCGAGAGGACATGGATTTCCCGTGATCTGGTAAAGCAAACGAGTGGGAGCATAAAAGGTTGACTTTTCCAAACCCATAAGATACACAAATGGATGCGGGTAGGTGCTAGTGATAACGTGTAAGCATGAATGACTCACCCAGTGAAATTGATCTTTCTCCACGTGCTGTAACCAATTACACCACTCATCAATGGATTGCGGTTGGTTGGCCATCGGTTGCCAGGATGGGGAATTTTTCAAGGTATACTTATCACGGCTTTTTGGCTGGAGGATAGTGAGTTTTTCACAAAGCCATACGTATAACAATTTGGCATACCCATAGAAACTATTCTGAACCTTTTGATGGTCAATCCGGTCTAGTCCAGAAAAGGTTTCTGCCAGCATAATAGGAACATGATTCCTCCCTTTGTTAATTTGGTCTACTACACCAAGCAGAGCTAACGGGGCGGCACGGGAGTCTCCGCGAATGACATGACGCGCAAGGACTCCAAAGATTAAGGCATTACGCCGACAAGTCTGAAAATGAGAGTTAGCAGGGTCAATGCTCTTTGAAAAAAGTTTAATGAGATCATAAACTTCCACGTATGTGCCCTTGAAACAAGGTAGAGCATCAACAGTATCATTTTTAAATAGTCCACAGAAGAGGGAATGGGAGTCCATGCTTGAGGGTCGAATCCAAAGTCCTTCAGGTGGGATTTCTAACAGGGCGCACCAATCTTCAAAGATTGGACAGAATTCGAAAGGACCAAATCGAAAAACATGAAGGGTGTGATCCCAGAATTTTGCAGCTGCTTGGAGAAATTTCCAATTCACGTCGGATACGCTCAAATGATTGAATGTGCTTATAAATCGATCAACCATGTTCCTTTCACACTCACGCGGGAGAGCTTTGGTAGCCTCACTAATCCAATCCTTCAATACATTATTTGACATGGTTAAACCTAACATAGAGATAGGATAAGATTATTAGAAAATGAAGATAACCTGGTATAAATAAATGACAAGGATAAATTTAAAGATTCATCGCATGGGAAGGATACAATTGATGACACAGAATTTTTCATAACTGATTAAGGATGATCAGCAAATCAGAAAGGTAGACCATGGCCACAGAATGACAGAAGTAGGTCATATACCAGATCTAAATCTGATGATGGATACCAACAACTATTCGATCAATATGATGAAAAATGATAGACCATGGTTATAAAAACAGCAGACAAGCCATCAACCAGATCTAAGACACCACGAGTAGACAAGTAAGGATCTAATCCTACTGAGTAATATATACATAAGCTGAATTTACGATACAACCAAAGAATGGATACATAACCAAAGGGTAGTAAAAAAATTTTGTGACCACGAGAACGACCTGTACAGGCCACTAACCCAGTGAAACCCAAGGGGGATGCAAATACAACTGATCAAACCAGAAGTTCTCACTAAAAATGGGTTCTAAGCTAAATTGGGGCTATACATGGGAATCGAGACTAGGAAAACTGACTCTGAAGAATAGCAGTCATGCTTAAAAAAAATATTTTACGAAAAATTCAACAGCATAACGGCTAGACAAGAGAGTCCAGATAAGGTAAACTCATGGTTTAAATAACTCTAAGAAATGGCAGTCATGCTCGAAATGTTCTGAATAAAATCCTGCAGCATAACGACGCTAGACAAGAAAGTCAAGGTAAGGTAAACTCATGATTTTCCTAGCTCTAAGAAATAGCGGTCATGCTCGAAATGTTCCGGACAAAATTCGGCAGCCTAACGGCGCTAGACAAGAAAGTAAGGTGAACTCAGGATTTTCCTAACTCTAAGAAATAACGGTCATGCTCAAAAGGTTCTGGATAAAATTCGACAGCATAACGGCTATACAAAGGATTCATAGAGGATTCCCACAGCCCGACTAAAGGGTATGTAAATGGGAAGAATAGTAGTACAAGACTCTCAGTAAGAATGCTACTACTCAACTGACAGTAATAAGATAAGCTCACAATCGGTAAACGAAACGTGATCACAAGAGAAAGATAATCTAATGAATGACTGACTGCAGATGGGAATGTATGACAGCGGAGCAACTCCTATAATCAACAGATCAAAGGACAAATCATGGCCAAGGTAATGGCGATCATGAGCTACTGACTAGATCTAGATCTAAGTAAGGAATGGGTATCACCGATTGAAATAAATAAGGAACTCTAACTAAGAGGAAAACCCTAATATACATAATCGGTATATATAGGTATATACACATATACATATATCCTAACCAGGGGCACCAGCCCTAAACCTAATCTAGCGGAGTCAACGAAGTCTCGACTCAAGACAGACTGATGAGTGTACTAGGACTGCTGTAGCCATGTAAAATGAGCTACCCTAGTCTGCAAATGGGACAAAGCTCCTAACTCTAAGCTTTACATGTGTAAGCAACACATGTTCGACCCTTATATGAATGCAATATACTTATATAAACATGTGTACTTCCTGATTGGATTTCACTAAGTCAATAAGTATATACATAATATATAAAACAAAGTAGGGCTCCGGACTCAATCTATCGGGTACTATGCTTATGAACCATACTTAATATGTATAACTCAAGTGCACCGAGTGTTATACATAGTATGCTTCATTGCTCATCGGCTGCTGTAAACACAAGTGCACCGAGTGTTTTACGGCTGCAGCGTTGGCGCATAGCTTGGAAATAGATTCAACAGCACCATCAGGGTGTAATGACATCCCAGTCGGGCACGCATTGAATCTATCCCGTGGAGCCAATAATGAAAAACAAATAAAAAATAATGAAAGGAATAAAAAATATGATAATGCATGATGTGTAGTGTGTGAATCTCTTGTTTTAATTACGCACCTATCTGGTGCCCCTGGATTTCTAACGATAAAGTTCCCATTTAGCTTGGTTTTGACCCAAATTTCTTCAAAATTAATTAAAAAGGCATTTTTACAGAGTTAGGCAATATTTCAAAAAATCCCCAGCAGAGTCGCCAATCTGTGGAACCCGATCCGAGAGAGGCGGGGGGACGAGCCCCCACGCGAGTCTCGGGATCATCCACGTGAAGGAGAGCTCCACCAAGGAACTTTCGAAAGAGTGCCCCTCACAGCATGAGCGGCGATGTGAAGTGAGATACTTCTCGATTCGGGAACTAGCCCGGATTCGAGACGCACCTTAAACAAAGAAAGAGTCGCCATCCAAGGAAGTGGGCCCTGGATCCCATGCTGTGCTCTGTCGCAACAGATAACCAGAGATACAAAGGGTCCGTGCCTGATGACGAATGGGGAAGGGGTTAGGCGCCCCCAATTCGCCCAAGTGCGAGCACCTGGTCTCTTATGCCATTTATTATTAACTTTGAAGAGTTTTGGGCAAAAATCATGTGAAATGGGAACCATCATCCCCGAGATAACGTCTATCTAAGCATGCATGACCCGGGGATGGGCAAAGAAAGTGAACATCCAAATCCTAACTCATCACATCTAAGAAAGCAATAAACAATCGCATGCATAGCTACAGCTAAACAGATAATGACAGATATAATGAGATAAGGAAAGCAAATATCTAAGTTTAGACAGATAATCAAGCTAAGACGAATGGATAAACGCTATAGCTAAGCAATCAAAGCAGTAAGGTAAACACACTAGCATGCGAGCCTATGCAAGAGATAAGACTAAGAAAATGGCAATCGACCGCACGCTAAAAGAACAAACAAAATAGAATGCATGAGAAATCTAAGATAAGCATACAGCAAGCTAAAAGGTGTAAGAAAAAGAAAGAAATCGGCAAATCAACAGCATGTGAGAACCAAAAATGCCAGGGGAAAGAAGATGGAGCACACGATAGGCTCAGAGGGCGATTCAAAAGGAATCAAGCCCGGCGATCCTAATCTGCTGAAGATCGAAAAAGTCTCGCGATCGTCATGACCTATCGTTGGGCTCAGCGAGGGCAATCCCTGTAAAGGGGCCATGCTACGTCATCGCCCGTCCCAAAACCCGATAAAACGTCAGAAAACCGATGGAAACCGGAAATGGAATGAAAAGAGGGCTCCGAGTGACCTGACAATCACCATCCTTGCCCATTTTTGCTTTTGTTTTGAAATGTTTGAAAATATTTATTAAAAAGGTTTGACTGAACTTGAGTGGACGAAAAGGTGAGAAATATTTGTAAAATGGCGAATTAAAAGAAATGGTGATGTAAAAATGGTGTAAAAAGAAAGGGTGACTGGACTCAGGATGCCAGCAGCACACCTGAGCTGCCTACGTACCCCTCAGCTAGGGATCAAGCCATCCGTAGTTCGGACTTGACTACTCCTAATGACTCGAGATTTTGAGATCTTTGATTTTTTTAGATGTTTTTTTGAATTTTCAAGTGTTTTTGAAATGTTTTAGTGTTTTTTTGGAATTTTTGACATAAGAGGAACAAAATCCTATCATCATAAAGGGAGGACAGACTCCCGAATATCCCGCAAAGGTCGGACAGCATCCTATGCTTTGCGGGGGAAAAAGACAGAAACACGACTCTGCAAGGGTTGGACAGCATCCTATACCTTGCAGGAGCGGACAAAATCACATGACTTGATGAGGGGATGAACAGAATCCTAACCCCAACGATGATAGGACAGACTCCTGAAAGACTGAAGGACTGACTCTTATGCTGAAGACTGACTCTGAAAGATGGAAGGACGGAATCCTAAATTTTATGAAGGGATAGGACAGAATCCTAAACTCTACAGGGGTAAGACAGATACCTAAACCCTAGGGTGGTAAGACTGACTCCTAAACTCTCTAGGACTGACTCTAAAGAGGAAGAAATCCCTTAACCTGCGAAAACTCTAAGGCATGAAGGGAAGGGGGTTGGCTCAAGAAGCATTCCGTCATAGCCCTAGCCCGAGAAGGAGTTTCTGAAAAGGCGATGGAAATCCTGAAGAACCGAAGAAGACCCTGAACACAGATAATAACTTCCAATACTACTAGACATAGAACCGAAGGACATGCATATGATGGCAAAAGTTAGCAAATTAGGGTAGGCATGAGAACACACATCCCAAAAGAGACAAGTACATGGTAGTATAGATGGTTTTCTCATCCTAACAATTTAAAGGCAAAATATTATGACTTCAAATAATAGAGCCTCAAATCACAATCGGCACATCTAAGATGGCCCAAGAAAACTCAAATAAATGTTCGACACTTAGAGGCTTTTAATCAAACAGATTATGGACATACATAAAGCACACACCAATCATTTGTTGTTTTTCAAGACCAAAACAAAATAACGCGGAATTAAGACCATCAGAAATGAAAGAAACAGAAAGAGAAATAGAGAGTACCAAGAATGAAATGAAGGAAGAGATTGGGAGAATTACTTGAAATTGGAGCCTTCAAGATTTTGCTCCTCCTTTCTTCTTCTTCTTCTTCTGAATTGGGCAGAGACGGCGGATCGGGGCGAAATTGCCAGATATGATGACGGATCGAATTTGGGGCGTAGATCAACGGAGAGTGGGATCGTGGCTGCAAATGGAGGAAGACCCAAGTGGGTTTGATGGGTAAAAGAACATGGTGGTAGGGTCGGTGGCCGGAGCAAATGGTCGGCAGGACCGAGGTTGGGGAAAATGACCCCAAACCTCCCTTTATCTCTCTCTCTCTCTCTCTCTCTCTCTCTCTCTCTCTGTCTCCCTATCTCCCTCTCTGTTTTTTTTTCCTTTTTCTTTTGAATGGGGATAGTGGTGGTGGAGGGAGGAGGAGAGATGGTGGAGGTAATGGAGGAGTCGGTTGGAGGAGGAGTGGCCGGAGAAGAGAGGTGGGTCGGAGGTGGAGGATCCAAATGGGTTTGGAAGAAGGGTTTGGGGGTGGGTTTGAACGGAGGTTGCAGAGGTGGATTATGGGTTTCGGGTTTGAAGATGGTGGTGGGTATGAGTGATGGGTTTTGGTTTTTGTGAGGTGTTGAGAGTGGGTTCGGCTTTGGGGTTGTGGAAGGTGGAGGTGGCGGATGATGGAGGATTTTCGAAGGGTTTTGGTGGCTGTTGGTGGTGTGGGTGGTGGCGGTTGTAGATTTTTTAGAAAATGGGTTTAATGGTTGGGGATTGGTGGGGGTTGGCCGGCCGAAGGTGGGGTTGGCCGGTTGTAGAGATGGGTTTTTGGTGGGGTTTCGGTGGTGTAGGAGATGGGAATCGTGGCCGATGGGGGTGAAGGAGGAAATGGGGATGGTGGCCGACGGTGGTGGTGAGTTTGGTGGAGGTGGCGGCTGGCGGTGGAAGTTGCAGAGAAAAAGGAAGATGGAGGAGGAGGTGGCGGCTGGCAGTGGAGGTTGGGTGGATTTCCGGCAGACTAACCGGAGAAGATGAAGGGGGTGTGGGTGGTGGTGATGGCTAAAGATGCTTGGGTGGCCGGCGGGAAGGTGGTGGCTGTGTTTTTTTTTTGTTTTTTTTTTTTTAGGTGGGTGTTGATGGATGAAACAGCAGAGGGTGGCTGTAGAGGTTTGGGGTGGGGATGGTGGCCGTGGATAGTGGCTGTTGGAGGTGGAGAGAGGGGGGTCGTGGATGATGGTGATGAGCGGCTGTGATTGGCCGTGGAGAGAGGTTCGGATGGTGGGGTGAGGTTGAGCTCGCCGGATTCCAGCAAGCTTGCCGGAGAAGAAGGTGGTGGCCGATGGTGGGTTTGGACGGAATGGGCTTTGGGGAAGAAGGCAAGGTGGTGGCTGAGTTTGATGGTGGTGGCAGCGGAGGATGGGTTTTGGCAGTGGTGGTGGCTCGGTGGAGGAGGAAGAGGGAGAGTGGCTGTGGGTTTCCCTCTCCCCTTTCTCTTTTTTTTTCTTTTTCCTTCTGCTGGTTCCTCTCCTCCTCTGTTTTTTTTCTTCTCAAATGAAAAATGAGACTCCCCTTCTCCCACAAGCTCTCTTTGATTTTTATACTTAGGGTTCAATCCCTAACTCTAATCCTAACCCTCTATGTGGTATCTTCCTTTCCTTGGGTGATCTCCACCCTTGATCTACTCCCTCCACAAACACTCCATTTTAGAAACCCTAAAACCCTAAAGTGTTCTAACTAATCTAGACCCTACACCTCATCTCCTTGATCCAATGGCTATGCTTGTGGCTTGTAAAGGAAGCAACACTCATTTTATTAAAATACCCCTAGGACAAGGTGATTTTACCCTATTGCCATTATGCCCTACTTGCTTTTATTTCCATCAATGAGCACCCTCACTTGGTTGTTTTCAACCCCCTCTTTCGTAATAAAGAGAGATAGCACCAATACTACCCTGCTTCGATAGCCGCGCTAACCTGTTCCGAATTTTTACACCGATTGACCAATGGGCCGACATGGGCGCACCCTCATTTTGCATCGAACGAGGGGAATGATATGAGCACAGCCAGTTTTGATGATGGCACACACTCGCCCGTCTTGTTCTCCATTTTTCGCCCGATTGCCCTGAAATTTTGTAGGGGGATTCTCGAGAATACGAACAACCTCTTGGGGGATTTGTACCCATAAATGTGCACAACCCGATGCCCAGAGCACGAGCCTTCTTCTCATTTTGGGGCCACCCCTCAGGAATTTCGAGATTAATTTCGGGACATCTGGGGACTCGAAATTCGGGAATTCTATTGGATATTCAATTTTGGGGACTTTAGGGCCTTGTCAAAATGGGGTGTCTACATGGGCCAATATTCTATAGTAAGGACTGTGATAGTGAGGAGGCTTTGTTAGCACTTGGAGTTAGTTTTACAACCCCAGCCAGTAGGTGTCTTAGGCCTACTTGTGATTAGAATTCATGCCTCTGTTATTCTTTTGCCTTTATTGGTCATATCTCATTATCTGATTGCTTTGTTATTTCTTTGTTCTTTGCCATGTTCCCAGTGATGGAAGCTGCGAAGAAGGCTGAAATGGTAAAGCGAGTGATGACGGGCAAAGTAGGCTGAGCTCAGAAAAGGAAGGAGCAAGAAGGATCCTCTGATCATCCGATTCAGGAGAAGGGAAAGGGGGTTAGGCCTACTACGGCTGGTAAGTCTTTTTCTTCTTTAGTCCAGCTTCATAAGGAGACTCATCCTAAAGAAGTTAAAGGATCAGGTGCTGGAGCCAGGACAGGGGCAAAGTGTTTGGCTTCCACTGTCTCGCCTATTAATAAGGACAAGGTGTTTTGCCCCGACTGGCCCGTTCTCCGAACAGATACTGCGTTTTCTAATCAGGACGTTGCTCGAGAACTCCTTAGGAAGGTTGTGCTAGAGAAGGATGCTCTCCGCATTGAGAAAGAAGTTCCTGGGACGGCCTTTGGGTCTGGCTTTGCATCTATTTACCAAGTGACCGTTCTCATTTCCTCTTCAATTGGTTGTGTGCGGCCTTCATAGTTCTGGTTATCTTCTTATCTGCTGCCAGTGTTTGCAGTTGAGCTGCTACTAGACGGGGAGAACAAACGCCTGAAGAATGCCTAGGATGAGAAGATCCGAAGGGCTTTGGATGATCAAGCTTTAGAGCATCTGGCTGATAAGAAGAAGGTTGTCGATGAAAAGCAGGTTGAGTGTGATGGTCTCATTTCTACCGCTTATGCCGAGGCTTTTGATGCATGCAAAGGCCTTATCTTGAAGAAATACCCCAGCACTGGTTTTGACTTTGAGGATATTACTTGGGAGAGCCTGTTCGCCAGTTCTTCTGCTGATCCGGTGGATGCTCCTGTTGCGGAGGAGGTCGATCAAGGTCATGATCAGAGTCCTACTCTAGTTGTTGATGATCAGGAGGCTCCGGCTCCTTAGGCTTTGTTTGTTTATTTTCTTTTCTGGTGGTGCTACATTTTATTTTGTTCTTAGTCCTAGTAGGCCATTTATGGGTTGTATAAATACTCTTTGGATGAGATTTTGACTGCTTGCTTTTCCTTTTAAGTAGTCTTGCTACTCTTTGTGTAGTGGATGTTTTACTACTTCGTACTTGGTAAATACAGAACTTTCTCATGCTTGGAAATTTTATTGCTTTGTTGTTTACATGTAGTTTTTCTTGCTTTGATGGTTAGTGAAGCAATTTTGTCTGATTGCAGGGGGTGGTCCTAATTGGATCAACTGTGCTTTGATAGGCTAAGGCTGATTGGATTAAGACTTCTCTGCCGACTTTTTGAGAGCCAGTAGCTGTTAGATTTTCCCTACCTTTTTTTTGGGGTTCATAACTTTTTCTATTTCATCTAACTCGGTCTTTGGCATCTCTCCTAGGTAGTTCCTAGAATTCGGATGCACGACCAGATTAGGTGTTTTGGTTTGACCTGAGTTTAGAAACTCGGGTTTTCTATCTGCCTAACCTATCATCATGCCTTTATCTCTCCCAACCTGAGGTTCTCCTCTGGTTTTCGGGTGATTGGTTTTCACTCATCCAAATTGGAATATTCAGATTTATTTTCTTGAAGTCGATAGTGGCTGATCGCCTTCGCTTGGATCACTGGGTCCTTCAAGGTTCAGTGCCTCTTTCTCATGCTCTTGCCCCCCCCCCCCCCCGAGAGTAGTTGTATTATCCCCACTCGGAGGTTGTTGTGAGCTCTCCGCATCGTTTGTACGCTCCTGCTCCCCAGGTGTAGTTGTATTATCCCCACCTGGGGGCTACTGTGAATTTTCCTGCTTCTCCTCCGATTGCTTGGGATGAGTACACTCTACCATGAAGTCAGCAAGGATCTGAGCCTTTATTGTTGGCTGAGGTAAGTATCTAATATCAAACTCACTAAATCCTACCGATCTCCTTACGAGTCGTCCGGATGTGTCGGGTTTGTGTAGAATCTGCCTTAGCGGTTGGTCGGTCAATACTTTGATTGTGTGTGCATGGAAGTATGGTCTTAGCTTCCTTGCTGCCATTACTAGAGCATATGCCAACTTCTCCATTCGATTATACCTTGTCTCTGCTTCGTACAGCACTTCGCTGACGTAGTATATCGGCTTCTGTAAATGGAGCCTTGCTGTTGAAGACTTCGAGATCAGGATTCTTATGACCTTTGGCTAGTTCTTCAATCTGATGATCAATTTCTTCAAGTTTGCGCTTCATGCGCTCGCCCTTTTAGTCTTCTTTTCTTTCCATGTGCCTTTTATGTTCTTGTAGAGGATTAGAAGCGGAGTCTGATCGACTCTCGGATCTTTTCTTCTACTCTTGGTGCTTTCCCTGGCCTAAGATATTCTTTGAGCCTTGTTGTCAGTTTACCGATCATGATCGATCCCGATGGCAATCGTGGCTTGGTGATGGAGATTGTTCTCGACGTCTGTTTCGACTCATCGAAGGAGACCGGTCATGATTGGGCAGGAGTATCGATTGGACGAGCGCAGACGAGATCTGAGACAATCGCGTGGCTCTTCGCGCCTGTGAGACACTCCCTCTTTTTGCATGTGTAGCCTTGGGGACAGTGGACAAAAAGGATGAGGGTTGGTGAGGATCTTGACTTAGTTAGTCAAATCGGCCACTTGTTGCATCATGTGATTGAACTGCTTCACTGGGAGCTGCATAACGGGTGCGACCGATCGCTGCTCTTCTAGTCCTTGATCCTCTGGATGAACTTCAGCTACGATCTGTGAAGCTAGGTGCCTGATCTTTGGAGGAACCTTGGAAAGCGCAGGGTCTCTAGGTGGCCGTGGGGAGTGGGCACCTCGCCCCGATCCTGCACCTTGGCCTGAACTCGTGCGGTTGCTTTTCCTGCCTGCCATGTGGGAGATTGGGGACAGCTTTTCGTTCGTCTCCCACGGATGGCGCCAAACTGGTGTGGTAAAAAACAGTTATTATGATGTGGCAGTCCAAGAAAAGCGAACTTGGCTGGGATATGATCGGATATTGGAGTGGATGTTGATCTGATAGTCTGATAGAGAGGGTCCTGCGCTCAGATGAGTCATGCATAAGGTAGCACTCGGTCAAAAGACCAACCCGGAGTCATTGCTCCGGATTGGCCCTTCGATACTTAAGTCAATATACGACTTCATCTCTAGACCAAAATAGTAATGAATAGTAATTTCCCGGGTTTCGGGCCCTCACCTTTGAGCCTTTGGTGGCTATGTATAGTAGGTGGCTATAGTTGATTTATCTCTTTACCGCTTGGGTAGGTGTCGCCCTGTGATTGGGTGGAGTGTGAATGTTTGCCGTATCTCTTAGGATTAGGCTTTTAATTGTTCCCTTGTAGCGGGGGTAGTTAAGGTATACCACCAGAGGACACGTGTCACTTCCTAGTTGGATGGTCAATTCTGGGTCCCATCAATCTTCAACAACAATACTCAAAAGATTGCAATATCTTCTCTATTTCGTGTTCCAGCCCTGTATACGGTGGGGATCAACCCACGCAATCACACTGGAGCCGTCAAATTCCTGTTCTACTGCCTCACTCTATTAACTTCGTACAACGAGTAGGATTTGGTTTGGACTCTATCAAAACGACGAGGAACGTTTGAATGGAAAAATGGAAAGCGTTTTTTAACCAAAAGTTAATGCTTTTGATTGCATACCAGGTGAATATTTCTGCCTTCTCTGCAAGTTTCTAATAAACATTAAGTAAGTCCCAATCAAAGATCTGTTGCAGAGAGAGAATACAAATCTTACTGCACTTTGACTTGGAATAACGCAAGAAACCTTCTTTAAATTTTATGTGGGAGATGATATTTTCACCCCTCTACAGTACGCATTCGCCCCCTGTTAAAGCCATTTGACGTCAAAAAGCGTTAAAGTTGCCGACTGTTCACGTTATAAGGGGGCGAATGCGTACTGCAGAGGGGTGAAAATATCATCTCCCTTTTATGTGGTGTCCAAAAGAAGGTGCACATAGTTTCAAAAAAATACAATGAGTACCATCTTTTTCGAAGGCTACTAATATTGGCAAAATTATATGTAATTGCACTAACTCACCTTGTCTTTTATTATTTAAACAGCTGGCATAGGTCATTACTGAAAGAGCCCTCATCGGAAAGGGAGGAAAAGTTACTGGCCTATATATGTGGATTCCCCCTCTCCTTGTGTATATGCGTTTTCAGCATCTCCAAGGGGCGGGCCCCGCGGAGTGGGTCTGGCACGGTTAGTGCTGCTGGGAAACAAAACCGAGGAGGGTAGATGACCTAGAACCGGACAATATCTACACAGCGAGGCCGGGGCGTGACATAATGGTATCAGAGCGGGACCTCCCATCCAGTACGGTGTGCCAGCGAGGACGCTGGGTCCTAAGGGGGGTGGATTGAAAGATCCCACATCGGAAAGGGAGGAAAAGTTACTGGGCTATATATGTGGATTCCCTCTCTCCCTGTGTAGACGCATTTTCCCCATCTCCAAGTGGCGGGCCCCGCGGAGTAGGTCGGGCACGGTTAGTGCACCGGACAATATCTACACAGCAGGACCGAGGCATGACAATTACACTCCCAGAAAGCTCGCAGGAGTAAATTAAAATGAAAGAGAGAAGTTGAGTTAGGGCCCATTTGGATACCCCTTGGATTTGGATTTAAGGGTGAATTTGGATTTCCAAAATCCATGGATTTGAAATCAAGAATTTTAAAATTCACAAATTTATAAATAATGCTGTTTGAATGACCACGTATAGATTTGGATTTCAAATCTAAATTAATTTTTTTTGTTTGGATGCTCTTTGGATTTGAATTTGAAATCTAATAAAACCAAAAAGCCCTAAAATACTTGATATAGGGGAATTCAGCCATTTTCCATGATCCAGGGGTATTCTAGTCATTTTACCCTATATGGGGTATTTTGATCATTTTTATGTCATAAGGGTGTTTTAGTCATTTTCCATGACTCAGGGTATTTGGTCTTTTCACCCGGCATAGGTGTATTCCGGTCATTTTGCATGACCCGAGGGTATTCTAGTCATTTTACCTAATATGGCGTATTTTTATCATTTTTATCTCATGAAGGTATTTTTAGTCATTTTAGTCATTTTTCATGAGCCATAGGTCATTTTTACTTGATATACGGGTATTTCGATAATTTTCCATGATCTTGGGGTATTTTAGTCATTTTACCCTATATGATGTTATTTTGATCATTTTTATGTCATAAAGGTATTTTAGTCATTTTACACGACTAGGGGGTATTTTGTCATTTTTACCTCGTATTAGGGTATTTCTAGTCATTTTACCTAATATAGCGTATTTTTATCTCATGATGGTATTTTAGTCATTTTAGTCAATTTTTTATGAGCCATGGGTCATTTTTACTTGATCTAGGGGTATTTTAGTCATTTTCCATGATATTGGGGTATTCTAGTCATTTTACCCTGTATGAGGTTATTTTGATCATTTTTATGTCATAAGGGTATTTTAGTCATTTTGCATGACTCGGAGGTATTTTGTCATTTTTACCTGGTATGGGGTATTTCGGTCATTTTGCCTGACTCGGGGGTTTTATAGTCATTTTACCTAATACGATGTATTTTGATTAGTTTTTAATTAGTGAATTTATAGAAACATGGTTGTGCCATCTATGCTTACAAATAAGTAGTTTCTAATACATATAGTATTATGTTGTATTGTATACATTCATGCATATATATGATTTATGCAATGACGCTTATATCTTTTTTTTCAAAGTGGTGCATTCATGCATATATCTATCTTAAGACAATGTATCAAGGGTATGATTTATGCAGTTTAATGGGAAGCAAAATAAATAATATACCTATAAGCTATAACCAAAAACACAAATGGTAGATGAGAGTATCTCTACATTAATGTGAGAGATTCTTCCTATCAATTGCAGTTATATTAATTAAAAATGATAACAAATTTATTATATAGCATTATGAGGTAACCAATCATACTTCTCCTGAAGATGTAGTAGCCAAACAATAATGTGATTGACTAATCTCCCTGTGACTCCTAGACGAAATAATTACACAGCATCAGGTGCCTTCAAGTCAACATAAAAAGGGCTAATGGTCAAGATTAATATTATTAATTTCACAGTTAGACCAATCCAAGATATTCAACCCATGGAAGCTATAAAAAAGAACGGTAAATTCACAGAGTTCTTAAAAATACATCTTTAGTGAAGAATGCAAAACGATAATTTGGATATGGGCGAGAATGAAGCATACAAGCAGGATTTGTAGTATAATGTCTCGTGGCTCGAGAACATGTGAAATCTTCTATATTTTGGAGAAGAATTTATTACCAAAGTGCACAAAAGAAAATGAAGATTGCTAGATCAGTTGACAACTCCGCCTACATACTGCAAAATCAGATCAGGATAGAAGAAAATATTTTCGATTTTCTCATTTTCCATGAGAAGGGTAGTTTGGTCATTTTAAGATAAGGGCATCACTATCATTTTCCACTACACAAGGGAAATTGGTTAGTTGGTAAACTTCAGTGTTGCTTTCAACTTGCACACCAAACCTTATATCAGTATAGTTATCTAGCCAGTGTGATTTTCGGATGGTGATCCATCAACATATTGATGGAGTAGATCAATTATTGAACCATTGACGTGTTCAGTATAATATTGCACAAAAAATGTTTCAGTTTAGTTCCAGTTTGTAGTTAATCGCTTCTCATAATCCAGAAGAAACATGATGCCTTAATTTTGAGTCCAATAATCATTTTAGGACCAACAATCGGTTCCTAAGATCCAAAAGAAACATGGCCTTAATTTTGAGTTCAATAACAGTTTTTGGACTCAAAATCCAGAACAAACAGATACCAAGTCCCCCCTTCTTCAGATTTTCAGAACCGGTTGCCCTAATCAAGGTAGATTCGTAAAACCTTCATCTAAGATTAAAAATCATATCCTAGCCCTAACCATCGTCAAACCTATCAATAGAAAAGGGAAAAAAACATATCACGCAACAAAAAACGCACAGCCTCATCGAACCATACAAAAAACTCAAACAATACAGAAACCTTAACCCTAATTTTCAATCAGACACTTCCAACATCCACAAAAATCAAAACTTTAACAACCAAAATAAATAAATTCCAAGCCCTAGCCAGAAGAATATCACTACAAGATCAAAAACAATAATCCGTGTACCTGTTCGCAAGGTTGAAAAAGAGGTCGAAAGAAAAAAAAATAGAGATCTCTTTGTCACGATTCCTTCGATCTGATCTCGAATCTAAAAGCACTCTAGTGTATTTTTTACTACTCTTTTATAGTAGAGGTGGCTGTCTACTTTTATTAGAACTAGTAAAAATGCACGTGCATTGCACGTGCGTGAACAAAGCCTGTAAGCCAAAAACATATTTCTTACATTCTCTATTAAAAAAAACAGTACTGTACAACTTACACCATATGGTGATCCAAACCATCCAATTGATGGGCCACATCGTAAACAGGGTGTTCCCAAAAAAAAAAACATTTCCATGCGATGATCCTAGACCTGCAGTCTATAGAGGAACGGCATATTTAGGAAACATTTATTGGTTGGAGGGTTGTAATTATGCTATGGAAATGAATTTTGGCACACAACCTACTTACATTGTGGTCCATGAAATGGACGGTTTGGATCATCCTACGATGTAAGCCATACAGTACTTTTTTTTAAAAAAAATACTCACTATCAGGACTTACACTATAATAAACTCTCATAATCACATCATTTCCCCTCTAAATCATGGGGAAACGGGTCAAACGGCCAGGTAAAAATCACCCGGAAATGGATGGTTTGGACCATTAAATGGACGGTTTGGATCATCCTATGGTGTAGGCCGTAAAATATTCAGTACAATTTTTTCTTTTTTATAGGTAAGTTGGGGTTTTGCGGGGACCCCTACCGGCTTATTAAAAAATACTTCACTACATGGGCTTACACCATATATATTCTAAGAAGAATTTTGTGACAAAGCCTGCAAACCAAAAACATATTTCTTACACTCCCTATTAAAAAAAAACAGTACTGTATAACTTACACCATAGGATTATCCAAACCGTCCAATTGATGGGCCACATCGTACATAGGGTGTTCCCAAAAAACACATTTACATGCGATCCTAGTCCTGCAGTCTATAGAGGAACGACATATTTAGGAAACATTTATCGGTTGGAGGGTTGTAATTATCCTATGGAAATGAATTTTGGCACATAACCTACTTACATTGTGGCCCATGAAATGGACGGCTTGGATCATCCTACGATGTAAGCCATACAGTACTTTTTGAAAAAAAATACTCACTATCAGGACTTAAACTATATAAAAACTCTCATAATCACATCATTTCCCTCTAAATCATGGGGAAACGGGTCAAACGGGCCGGGTCAAAATCACCCGAGAAATTTTATGGGTCATCGGGCTTGGACCTGCACCTAGGAAAAAAACAAATAAAAGGGGTTGGTAATGCTGAGAAGGGGAGGGGGGTGGAAATATCTCTGCCCATGATCTTATATTATCCTAAAAGATAAAATGTTAACCACTCTTCCCTGCAAATGTATTCAATAAGATAGAAATGTACGTGGCATTTTTTATAAGAGGAATTAGACGTCAGCAGATCGGAGGGTGAGGATCAGCCTATGGAGAAGATTTTGCACAGCCTATTTACTCTAGGGCCCAACAAATGAACGGTTTAGATCACCCAAACAATGTAGGCGCCACTGTTTTGTGGGGCTGCATGGGCCACCATGTACGTAGGTTGTGCCGCAAAAATCATTTCCCTAGGATGATCCCAACAATCCGGTCTGTAGAAATTTCTATAATGATTAAAATATTGTGGTGCTAATGTCATTTCCCTTTAAATATAAAAGAGAAGACGGGTCCAGGTCAAACGGGCGGGGTGAAAATGACCCGTGAAATTTTACGGGTCATTGGGCTTGGACGCACACCCTGCCCGTGGGTCGACCTGCGGGTCATTAGGATTTTTGACGTTTTTGTCAAGGTTTAAAATTTCGGTTTCGGACCTTGAAATTTCGACCGAAATTCCAAAATTTCGATCGAAATCTGGTACAAAACCCGAAACTAATATTTTATTCAATATTAAACTTCAGTCGAAATTTTGATAATTTCGGTCGAAAATTCGGTGAAATATTAAATTAATATTAAAAAGAAATGATTTTTTGGGTCAAATTTCGGTCGAAATAAATGACTGTTTTGGTTTTTACCCATTTCGGTGTCGGTCTCGGATTTCGGTCGATATTTAAAACCATGGTTTTTGTTAAGATTTTTTTTTGTGCAGGGATTTGCTAGCCACCTTCTACGAGGCTACTTCTCGGCTTGTCGCACATCCTTTGCTGCAAAGATCGGCAGAAGTACGATTTGTGGAAAGGTGGCTAGCAATAAATAATAATCATGCGGGTACTAAGTTTGAAATGAAAAATTACCGGAAAATGGAAGCAGAGTAGAGAAATTACCAAAAAAATACGAAAAGAATGTAGTAAAATATGACAATTACGGGAAAAACGTACAAAGCAAAATTCAAGAATTATGACAATTACGGACAAAAAGGCATAAAAAAGTAGACAGCTGGCCTTTTTTTTACTCATGTGCAAGGGCATATGAGAAGCGGAAATGACGAAAAAGAAGCAGTGAAAAAGGACATACGTGGGTGTTTGGCGGGAATTAAGGCGGGACTCATATGGCAATAGCAGGAAAGAACGTGCCGAAAAATATAGGATTCCCGCTTTTAGTATAGTAAGGATTACTGGAAATACACAGTTTTTAAGTGGGAGATGATATGTTCACTCCCCCTGCATTACGCATGCGCTCCCCTTATAACGTGATTTGAGGTGAAAAGTGGGCAACTTTAACACTTTTTGATGTCATGTTATAAGGGGGTGCATGCGTAATGCAGGGGGTGAAAATATCATCGCCCGTTTAAGTTCAAAATCATGTACATATTGAGATTTTTGGGAAAAATTTCCTTCTACGATTGCGAGGGAATGATATGATCATGCAAGTTTTATTGGAACTGAAAGAAATGAGGGACGTTCTATTGGCTTTTCAATAGGCAATCTCTAGGTTAGTTGACAAGTTTGGTGGTCTTAAGAAGTTTTATTGGCGTTATAAGAATGGTGGTGAATGAGGCAACTTTTGGATGCATATTGAAGGAAATGTTCGTAGGAAAAAACAAGAGATGGTGATTTATTTTTAGACGATTGTAGTGGTATATTTACTGCTTAAAATGAGCGAAATAGGCTAAAGAAAATAAATAACGGTCAAAAAGAGTTTTTATATGATGAAGGGCCTTGTCCTTTATTTTCAAAAAGTATTGTACTGCCCATACAATAGGATTATCCAAACCGTCCATAAGATAGTTCATGTATTTACTGCTTAAAATGAGAGAAATATGCTAAAGAAAATAAATAACGGTCAAAAAGAGTTTTTATATGATGAAAGACCTTAAGAGTCCTTTATTTTTCAAAAAGTACTGTACGGCCCATATAATAGGATGATCCAAACCGTCCATAAGATAGTTCGTGTATTTACTGCTTCAAATGCGAGAAATAGGCTAAAGAAAATAAATAACGGTCAAAAAGAGTTTTGATATGATGAAAGCCCTTAAGAGTACTTTATTTTTAAACAAATACTGTATGGCCCACACGATAGGATGATCCAAATCGTCCATAAGATAGGACACAACATAAATAGGTTGTGCCCCAAAATTCATTTCTGTTGGTTGATTTTAGAGAGGTTCAACATATAAAAACTAAAAAAAGCATTGTCATAATGCTATTTTGGACAATTATAGAGGGGTATTCATTGCTTGCTTAAAAGGACAGAAATAGGCTAACGAAAACAAAAAGCATTGTCATAATGCTATTCTGGACAATTGTAGAGGGGGATTCATTGCTTGAAAGGACAGAAATAGGCTAACAAAAATAGATAATGTCATAAGGTCTTATCAAAAATATAGTCATAATGCAAATGGGACATGGATGGAATATAGGCAAAAGTGAGGAAGAAATTAACCCATGATTCACGCTTTATATATAGTATAAGAATTAAAAAATAGGGAAAATGATCAGAAAAATATACTTTCTAGCTAAAATTGTCAGAAAAGGGGAGTGATTTCTAAATTCTCAAAAAAGGTTGGAGGGAGAAAACTTAGCTAATTTTGGGACCATAATACCCTTACATACCTCATGAAGTTAACCCATCACGTTTTCCAAAGGCACCTTCAACCTATTCTCTTCTCAAACAAATGAAAAAGCTTCCATTAAACCACTTCTCACAGTCCCATAAGAACTTTCCATTATTCCATTTTAGCTTATTCATTGTGTCTATCTAAAAGGACTATGATGATTAATAGTTTATTTAAGATTAGAATAGTTTTTTATTTTAGTCATTGTGGAATGATAGCTGCTCTGAAAAATATTTGGATTTATTGCAGTTGTGTGGCTGTAGACACCCCATTTTTCCAAGATCGAACTAATGATAGTTTACCGCGATGATGATCCCAGTGATGAATCTATTCTAGGGAAAAAATCAGCTTGACCTTGTGATAATTGCATCCCCAGTGTGAGGCCGGGAAGCTTTGGCACTGTCCGGATAAATAGAATGATAGTTTATTGTAGGCACAAAAAGTTGATATTCTCAGCCCATTGCTTTTTTACCAAGAAAATAACTTCAAACTCAATTGAAATTTTACTAAATCATATTGCAAATACAGCCCTGAGCTTGCACATATGAGATCCCTGATATTGAGCCCAAAAAACAGCAAAAATCCATGAGCAAGTTAGTTTCAAAGCCACAATCAAAAAACACAATCGTACAAATTAAATTCATACAAACTAAAATTGTACAAATTACAAAATGTACGATTGTCAGATCTGAGAAAATCATACGAATCCCTAAATTTTCAATTTCACATTGAATTTTTCCACTTTTTTACTATTCTGTAAGTTTGAAGAGAAGAATTTTAGCTAGAAATCCCCCCCCCCCCCCCGAAAAAAAAAAAAAAGAAGGAAATTTCCTCCCTTGTGAGCTCGGGAAAGAGTGAATTCTTGCCGAGTCCGACCGGAATCCGACCGAAAATCTTGCCGGAGAAATCTAGAGGAGAATTAAGGTTTTAAAGGCCCTTTCCGACTTCCTCCGTCTAACATTTCAGCAAGGGTATCGAAAGGATAGTTGAGGGGCCGGAGCGGCGCCACTCGGAATGCAGGTGTTAGTCGAAATTTCGCTTGACTTCTCTCATTCTTGGTATTTTACATCTGTTTTGTTTCAATTCTTTCCATTTCTTAGCTTAGATTAGAGGGAAGTCAAGAGAACTATGGTTTCATACCCTAAGGTTCAAACTTCTCCCCAATCTAGCTAGATCTAAGTTAGGGTTTCTATTTTCTAGGTTAGAATAGCTATAGTTTTTTTTCAAATTCTAGTGAGATCTAATTTACGGATCTTGAAAAGTGTGGAGAATTCTTCCTTAATTCCCAAACATCTCCAATGGAATTCAATGTAATTTGAAAATTACAAAGATCTAGTAGGTAATTCTCTTATATATTAGTGTTAAATAATCCCTAAAACTAGTTCCAAGCCTCATATCTCAGAAAATTGAGTGAATTGTGCAATTTTTTCAAGAATTAAAAATGTATTATTGGAACTCAGATTGTATGATTTTCAATCGTAGGATCTGAATTCGTACGATTTTGATTTTCCGGAAAATTTCAGATTCGAAATTGGAGGAAACAGATATATGACGATCGCATGATTTAAAGCCGATCTTACTATTTATAAAATGTACGATCAGATCTAGAACATAGGATCTTCCAGTAAGCATGATTTTTAGATTTTTTTTTCAAAATAAACCTTAGGTTTCCAGATTTTCAAACTGAGAATTTAAAAATAATAAGATCTGGTTGGGAGACCAGGTTTTTCTCGGCATGGATGGTGCCTAACACCTTCCATCCATGTAAATCTAGCGCAACCTAATGTTTGGTTTGATCAGATCTGATTCTAATAAGGATTTGGCTTGAATATCTAAAGTTTTCTTAAATTTTAGAATTTGAGGACAAATTTCAAAAGATTTTCAAATTAACATCATAACAGACCCAATCTGTGGAGGTCTTGGAGCTCTACAGCGGCCCTGTCGCATGGATCTCAGGTCGGGGGCGTGACAACTATATGGATAGAATGTGTAGAATGTGGCACAAAAGTTTTCTCAAGAAAAATATCTACATGGTGTAAAATGGATGGCTTAGAAATGTTATACGTTCACCCTTCCAACATGTGGTCATTGGAACATTAGAAATCAAATGCCACTCTTACTTTACCCAATGAAGGGAAAGTCGATTCCTCCAAAATGGTTTACCAGGGAATGGTTTTCCCTTTTCGTATTTACCCTCGAGATGGGCTTTTCTTTTACTTTGAATGATGGAACCCACATATCAGGCATCAAAAAGTCAATGAAAAGTAGAAATTTAAAAAAAAAAAAAAAAAGGGTCACCCCAATGCAATAAAGCACATGATGCATTATTGCATGCACACCATGCTAAACTGGTGAAGCAATTGTGATTTCTGCAGTACGAGGCGGTCGGCCACTCAAATACAACTTTAATTATAGAGAGAGAGCTTAGAGCTTACCCATAGATAGATGATGTTCTGGGATTTTCCTGAAACAAACAGCAGGAACCAGGATCGAGCCCAACAAAACGGAAAAAAAAATTTGAAGTAAAGGTCCTGTGAAATTGAGATCATTATCTGCTGTCCAGATTGGGCTTCCAAGTTCATCGTTAGATGAAGTTCTCTCTGGCAGCCAAAGGCATAAAAAAGTTCAATTTGTAAGTAATATTACAGCTTAAAATCATTTCATCTTCAAACAGATCCTCATTTTAGGGTACACCAACTGTCCCATAAGTTTCCATATCAAGTTGTTTGCCAAAGTTTAGGGTACACCAACTCTAATTTGCAAGTGATATTACAGCTTTCAGTTTGAGTCCTTGTAGTAAAGTTGTTTGCCAAAGTAGCCTTCTCTGGGTTTTGACATAGTGATTTCATCCTCCAAAATTATGTGTGTTTGTAGAGAGAGAGAGAGAGATCCCTTTTAAACATATATATTCCATAGGGGCAAAACTTTTTGCTTACTCTTATTTCCTGAATTGCCACTCTATCATTGTAAACGGAGCCCACAACTGGAAATAAACGTGGCCGGCATTTCCACTATATTTCATGGATAAGGCTTTGTATCATTTTCAGATTTCAGTGGGTTCCACTATAAGCTCTCAAGCCCATGGCCGCACCCATTGAAGCCAACTTTGCCAAGTCAAAAGGGCTAGCAACATTATCTCCCCCAACTCCAAGAAAATCCCTTGTAAAACTCTGCTCCATTTCAAATGGCGTTGCATTCTCTTGCCTTGTTCTATTATTACCCATCATCAAGCTTTCGAAATTTCTCATCGATTCGGGCGGCATAGTATCAATAATCTCTTCACCTCTGAACATTCCATCGCCTGCCCCCATTGAGGCCGATAGGGAATTCATCATCTGATGAAGATTCTCTGATTGCTTTCCTTGCCTTAGCATTTGGAATTCTTCTAAAGAAGAGGACGAAGAGCCCATCTTGAAGCCACTAAGGAAAGTAGGATTACTAGTAGTTGCACCCATTTGCGCTGCTTTTTGTAACAGTGCAGTTGCAGACATGTGGGCTTGGTTTTGATTTTGCTGGTTTTGCTTATTAGGGTAGAAGGAAGCAAAACTCTCTACTACTTGGGCTTTGTTGTTTAGTCCTTCCTCCTTTAAACCCTGTTGTGAATTAGTTCCGGCCAAGCTCTGGTCGAGCCACATCGGGGAAATGCATCCTCCGAACATCGGTGATGAGCCGAAGAGATTAGCAGACGCCATTTGGACTAATTCCGACAGCCCCGTTGATGTTGAGCTTAAGAAATTACGCCCACCGGGTGGCATATTCATGGAGTTGAGATTAGGGTTTGCTTGATCATGCAAAATAGAGAGCCTAGGCTTTTGTGGGTCTGCGTCAAAGGTGGGGCGGTAAATGGGGGAGAGCTGGTGAGGTGTACTGTGGAGTTCTGAAGGTGAATTGAGCATGTGGGGATTGTTGGTGTTAGTTAGGGTATCAGATTTGAAGTCTAGATTTGTGGAGGCTGTTGTGGAGGAGAACCTCATGCTTTCTTCAGCTAAGGCATCACAGAAAGCTCTATGAGTGATGAAGCTGTCCTTCCTGTTGGCGCACAAGAAAAAAAAAAGACCCACTTTTGATTTCATGCCTTCAATCAGATCTCTATCTATCTATCTATCTATGTCTCTTATAATATACTTAAAAAGCGTCAGTTATTTCATCAAATTAAACTCCAACTTAGACTAATTTCATGGGATTTGATCATAATCACAAATTAAGTTCGGATTTGCCAATAATTTGGCAAGAAGAATGTTCAAAAAAATTGTATCAATGTCTCTTATCATTTACTTGAAAAGGTTCACTTATATTTCACCACATTAAACTCCAACATAGACTAATTTCATGGGACTTGATCGTAGTCACAAATTAAGCTCGAATTTTAGAAATCATTCAAAAAAGGGTTCAAATTTGAGAATAAACTGGCAAGAAAAATGTTCAAAAATTGTATAACTGTTTGGGAAGAGTTCCGGAAATTTCCCCAAAATATATGCGTATGTTTTTTTCTATTCATAACACATATATCTACTATATATAGTATTTTAAAAGTAAGACAACAAAAAACATGAACGGATGGTTTAAGTACTATGTCTTTGTCAGATAAGAACAATAGCATTTAATTCAAATTTTTAGAAAACTATATGAATTATTCGAGATTTTTTTTAGTATGAAAAGCAAGCCAAACATCGAAAAAATGAGGATTTTTTAAGAAATCTTCAATTATTCAAAGAATTATGTTAGTGTAGAATGTGATCATGTGGATGTAATTCTCTAGACTGATAAAAAGAGAAGAAGAAAAGAAAAAAAACATTACCTGGAGAAAAGTGTTCCACAGTCACATTTATACTCTCTAGTCCCACAAGTTTTGGAATGGGCTTTCCAATCAGATTGAACAGCATACTTCTTCGAGCACTTCTCACACTTCCACTTCTTCTCACCGTGCTTCCTGCTGAAATGCTTCTTAATTCCGGTGAGATCGCCAAGAGCTCTCGATGGATTGTGGTGTACACAGCTCTTCTCTGGGCAGATATAGACCCTCTTTCGGATCTCTTTGCTCGTCCTCTGCCGGAGTTTCCATGGCAAGTTATGTCCCCGCCGATGGAGTTGGAGGTTCTGATCCCTTTGAAAACCCTTATTGCAGATTTCGCAGACGAATCTGTTAGTGGCCATTAGAGTCCTGGGTGAGAGAGCAATCACCTCTGCATCCGGATCTATCAAAACCATCAAACATATCTATCAGTCAAGTAAATATGATGAACTAAGAAGAACAAGAAGGGTGACCCTTTTTCTTTTCTTTTTTTCTGGAAGGCAAAGAATAGTACTAATGAAGAAAAAAAATAAGGGGAGAATCTTGGCGATAGAGATGATCTAAGCAATACAAAGGAGAAGATAAAAGGAAGAAAAGAACAACCAGGGAAAGAAAATCGAAAACTTCCAAATTCTTCCCTAGACACCCCCTCTCGAGGCAGACTATAAGATGGGTGACTCTTTAAACATGATAAGATGGATGAAGGGAAGTGAGGCCCATCCATGGCGGTTTGCTCAATGGATTGATGAGATCTCCGATAATCATGTGGGAAGATCACATGGGGCCGATAGTCTAGCTAGGGAGGGGACTTCAAGTGCGGAGTTGAAGGTTTTTTTATTCCCCCTCCTTGATTTGTTGTTGTGTTTTGTATGGCTTTTCTTTGTTTCTCTGTATTGTTTGATCGTCTCTATTGTCAGGGTTCTTCCCATGTGTCTTTTCTATATTAATTCAATTCTTTGAGATTCAAAAAAAAAAAAGAAGAGCAAGAAAGAAAAAGATGAAGAAATGAAAGAACAGACCCACCTGGAGTTCCTGGTAGATTTCTCTTCTTCTTCACCACCATTAACTCTTGCTGATTACTAGCATCAGGATTTGAGTTGGGATTTGGGTCATTCCCAAATCCTCTGATTACTGATGAGGGAATTTGAAGTGTATCACTTAACATCATAAGAGATCTTCCTTGCTGGAATTTAAGATCTATTGTGTATCTAGCAAAGTAACTAATTTAGAAATACTAGAGTCCAACTACTACTTTTTCGGAAAACTTCTCCACAGTAGTAAAGACAGAAAAGGAAAGACTAAGTTGGAGATGCCTAAATAAACTGATAAATCTGAAGAACCCAACTCTTTTGATTATCAAACCTTGACAAAAATCATCTTAATCATGAATGGGAAAGAACCCAATAAGTGGTGAATGATTCCGTAGAAAAGGCAATCCTAGCTCTTGTTTCGATCTCACAAAAGATACCAAAAACCATGGAAGCTCAAAGTGATGAAGGCTGAAGTATATCCTCTCTATCGATCTCTGTCTCTCTCCTCTCTCTCTCTCTCTTTGTTTTTCTGACTTGCTTTTTCTGAGGAAGAGTTCAGCTTTTCTTTGTCCTCCTTTTTTATTATAGTCGGGTGAATAGGCATTACCCGTTAAAAAAGTGGAAAACAGTGAAAAGGAGGGAATAGTATGTGAGATGAGAGATTGACGAGATGATGTGTGTTTTTGACTCTTCTCCTCGGCCATGATTAACATATTATTGCTTTAGATCCTGTGCTTTTCCTACTTTATATGTTCTTCTCCATAAATGAAATATATCAAAGGAATTGATATTGTTCATATATCTACTCCCTCTTCCTTAATAATAGCACTCCTCCATCATTAGACACTTCTTTAATTAGCCAGTAAAGGCAGTTACAATTCCCAAAAGAGGACTAGTAGATTATACCCTCAGGATCAATGGTGAAGATCAATTCTAGTGTCTCACCGAGGAGAATGTACGTATGTGCAATTAAGACCATTGATCTTGTAGAACATCATGAACCCACATGAGATCTTGGTCTCATGTGAAATGAACATCTTTGTGTAGGATAAAGAACTACAAAAATCAGCAATTATCTTTGTCAACCATGAATAAGAGTGGGGCACATTGTGAGACATGGGTGGATTTTTGAAGGACAAACTTGATATGGAATCATGAAAAGCCCCTAAAACAGGAAAAATTACTCAATTTGAAATAGTGTATATTTGCACTATTTTTCAGGAATTTCTCATGCTCTCTCCACCTGGGTCCTCTTAAATCTTTCTCCTTTTCTCCTCTAACACAATTGAACCCACGAATATTCATGGAATAAATTTTTATGATTGCCAAATATCCCCTAAAAGAGGGTTCTATGGAAAAAGGACCTACGATCATCCAATCAAGGTGTTCTCAACGATTTTTTGCCGGACAGACGGACCAACGGATCCCATCATATAAACGTAAAACAAGTGGGGCTTAGAACATGTGTTAGGAAGGACCCTAACAGCCATCATTTTCTAAGCTTTTTTCTTCCCAATAAATCTTGGGATTTGCTAGGGACCATCGCAGAAGGCATTTCGCAGATAGTCTATCCATGCTCACTTTTCAGCAGATTTTGTCATCATTCACGAGGTGGCCGGTCTAACATATGACAGACCATCTGTGAAATGCCTTCTGCAATAGTAAGGTTTCGAATTTTGGATTCAGAATGTGTTTAGGTCCTCACCAAAACTGAAATCTCAGCTGAAATTTTGAAATTTCGGCTGAAATCCAATGAAATTAAATTAACGGTTATTTTATCTCGTATAGAATTTTGACCGAAATTTCAGGATAATATTAAAGAATTATGGCTGAAATCCCTTAGGGCCCGTTTGGATACCTCAGATTTTGTATTTGGATTTGAAATTGAGTTTTCAGTACAAAATGAATAGATCTGTCAGCTCATGTTGAGGGAGACAGAGAGGGTAAAGGAAACAGCCAGATCTATGGATTTCCAATTTTTTATTTCCACTGCTTATCTGGAAATCTGATTTTTTTCACTGTAAGCGCTAATTTGGAAATTCAGGGATTTGATCGGGATCCAAATGTCGATGCAAAAAGGGCTGCAAATGTGAGAATTCCAAATCAAAACCTTCTCGGCATCCAAACGGGCTCTTAAATTTCGGACGAAATTTCGGGATAAACGAAATTTCAACCGAAATTTCAAATTTTCATCCCAAATATACTACCGTTTCAGGTATTAAAATTTTCAGTTTCAGTCTTGACCGAAACCCAAAATTTCAGATTTGGGCCGAAATTTTAAACCATGTGGGATGGTCCCTAGTTTAGGGATTTGCTAGGGACCATCGCAGAAGGCACTTGGCAGATGGTCTGTAGCATGCCAGAAAAGCCACAGAGGCTCACTCTATCATAGGTATTTGAAAAAAGTGAGGAGTGCCATTACCAAAACCAGGGAGTGCCCAAGTCACTTGCCAAAATCAAACCCATGAGGGGATCTCGAACCTGCCATCTCCATTCTCGTGATGCCTCTCTCTGACATGACCCCACTGTCAAAAAACAGTACAGATTTAAAAAAGGAGAAATCTACCGAGCAACAGTAAAAAAATAAAAAAATGATTCAAGTAGAAAGAGGGAGGGACCGCGGCTTCAAACAGTTGAACAATCTTGTCTGTGGTTAGCCACTGATTCTCCACTCTTCCAATACGAATGTTGAAAAAAAAAAATTAGGCGGTGACTCTCTTTGACTCGTCTACTCTTCCTATTGGAAGCTAGCTCCTAGCCTCTGTTTCCACTTTCAAATATCTTTTTTCTATGTTCTAAAGTAGATACGAAGCCAAGTAGCGAAACCCATCTTATATTGACTGCTTTAATTATAGTACATGTTAAAGTCCATGGATGACGTTTGAGTGTTATTGGAACAGCATCCTCATGCAACTGCAGCATGATACCTTTGTATCTAATCTATCTTACTCACCAGAATACTCACCAAATTTGGTAATAGTTGTAGGAGTTTTTATATGGTGTGAGCCCTTATAGTCCCTTATTTTTCAAAAAGTAATGTAAGGACCACTCTATAGGATGATCCAAACCCTCCGATCTATAGAGGTTTTCATAATATGCAGTCCTGCTATAGATCAGAGGGCTGGGATCATCCTATAGAAATGATTTTTTGGGCACGACCTATTTATGTTGTGGCCCATCATACCTAGCCCTCCGATCTATACCTAGCCCTCCGATCTATAGAGGTTTCCATAATATGCAGTCCCGCTGCAGATCAGAGGGCTGGGATCGTCCTATCGAAATGATTTTTTTGGCACAACCTATTTATGTTGTGGCCCATCAAATGGACGGTTTGGATCACCCTATGGAGAGGTCCGTACATTAATTTTTGGAAAATAAGGGACTATAACGGCTTACACCATATAAAATCGCATATTTGTAGAATTCACATTAAGAAGTTATTTTGAGACCACAACCGTAAATAGATGAAGAAAAAAAAAATCACAATTTTTGAAATTTCCATATTTTACCAATAATGCTGAATTTTCTGAAGGGATTTGCTAGGGACCATTGTAGAAACGCATTTCGTGACTGGCTGTTGCATGTGAGAGCACCCACACATGCTCACTTTTCAGCAGTTCTTGTCTTATTCATATGATTCACCTCAAGTGGCTGCTCTCACATGAAACATCCAGCCGCGAAATGCCTTTCTGCATTGTACCTAGCAAATCGGATAATCTATAAATGGAAAATTTTAAAAGAAAGTCAATTTTTACACTTCTTGGTCCACACTCATGCATTGTTTACTTGTCAATAGTATTGTGAATATTCAAACTTTGATTGCTGCCCATATGATTTTGATCACTGCCCTGATATTCAAAGACCGACCAAAAAGGTTGTGTAGATCTGGGTGCCAGATGATTGGTGTGTTGAAAAAAAATTGAAGGTACTGTTGTTGATAGAAAACAGAAACTTGTTGCTTCAAGGTGTGATATCACTTTCCTTAAGACAAGATTCGCCCCCACTAGTAGTGTGCAAAGGGGATCCGCGAATTGCCTCCAAGATACAATGAAGCCTAGTAGGGAAGCCCTACTAATGTTTGATGACGCGTAGCACTAGCGGAATCAAACCCGAAATGCCCTTCCGAAATTTCAAGCCTTAGAGAAATTTCTAGATAATGTTTCTGCAGAAAAACAGTATCTAGAACAGTAAACAAAAGAAAAACAGTATGTAGAAATACTTGAGGATTTTGTAGGAGTGTAGAAGAGAGTGTAAAGTCTGTCAGAATTTCCAATTCGTTTTTCTATTATGAAATGACCGAATTCTGCACATTTTGTAGACCACCTGGTGTCTTTTCAGTGTGAAAAACACTTCTACAGGGCACCTTTCCAGAATGTTTGAAATCTGGCCGTTAGATCACACACATTGACATTGACCGGTCCTGATCGATCCTAGATGTGACTGTTGGTTTGAGTAAAACATCTCTCCAACCCAGTCATCGTTAGATCAACAATCTATGGTGTGGATCGCACCCCTTGGCACATGACCGTTGGGGGAAGGGACACAACCCATTTGATCACACCCTTTGACCGTTGGAGTTATGGGTCTGTTGGGCCAACCATTAGGCCCGAACCGAAGCCCAACCCAACTGGTCGGCTTGATGGGCCTATGAACCATTTGACCCACCCATCCAACCGGTCCACCTTCATCTTGATCCAATGGTGCAGATCAAATCTGGAAAAATTAAAGGCTCCAATCGCTCCTCGCGACGTTGCGTACGTGCAAAGTGCGCCTAATAAAGCGCCACTATGCGCCCTATAGCCCATTGCCCATGCCGCGCACGCGCGTGTGCGAACGGTGCGTTGCACCGTCCCGCGGGTCCAACCATGGGTTCAACCCAATGTGCAATCAAACAAGTAATAGAAAAGTGTAGTGCTTTATAAGCCCCTCTCTTTCTTTTCTCTCATTCGGTACGGGACTATCTTTTCAACTACACTTCTACATCCTTTTGTAAAAGCAAATATTTCCAAGAAAACATTTTCTTTTTCCCAAACGCTTTTTATAAAACATTTTCCAAAACACTAATACATGATTTTGAAAATCCAAAATCACTAACATGGTGGATCCAAAATCAAAATACCACCATTATTGGCCGATGAAGGAGAGCTAGCATATAGAGCACCCAAAGGAAACTAGTGCAACTTAGGTCGGGCTCAACCCGAACTCGGTGGGTTCAAACCGATTTTGGCTTGGGTTGGCTTAGGCTTGGGAAAAGCTAACTCAATTTAATTTCGTGTTGGGTTAGGGTTTATGCCTTGGCAACCTGACCCGAACATGACCACCGTCCTCTAATTTTATCTAGATTATCTTTGGGTTATTATATTTTTCTATTTTGCCCAAGGTGAACCTGAATCAACCTGACTCAACCTGACCCGATTTCGGGTTAGATTGGTTGTGTTAGGGTTGAGAGATTTAGAGGTTAGTTGGGTTAGGGTTGACCATCCTCAACCCGAGGCTCGGGTTGGATTGGGTTGGGTTGGGTTGGGTTAGGGTTGGCTGGCCTCAACCCGATCCAATCCGACCCGAGTTGCACCCCTAAAGGACTCACATCTAGTGCAAACCTAAGGCCCTGAGCCTCAGCATTATATCTTTAAACCCCAGAATTTTCAAAATTAAGTATTTTGCAATTGCAATTCCATTCACAGAAGCTACAAAAATCTCCCTCTAGGCAATTCCACATCGCCTGGAACAGACAAACCCCAGGCTTGCAGTCTATAAAAGTCCCAGGACCGTAAGCATTCAGGAGAGACATGTTTGTGACCCTTAATTCAAAATCCAAACTCAAGAGCCAGAAAAACTCCTCATAGAGGATCTTAGATGCTCCTTGAAGGACTGATTGAGGCGAGGAGGAGTCAGAACAACGCCACCACACTTCGCCGTCAATCTTTGCTCGATTTAGGTCCAAACCACTCAAGAATCATGACCAAAAGAAATTACAGTGGCCACCTATCGGTCGTGTCCTCATTCCTGTGAATGCAATAAACCATTTATAACAAACGAGCAATTAAGGCATTTCATAGACCAAAGCGCTGGGAAAGCAATTCCAGCGAGGACGACAACGTTGAAGGCATCTCAGCTGACCCAGACGAGACCGGGGAAATCTTTCCATTCCTTTTTTCATTTCATAAATAAGGTGCAGTTAGGTTACATATGACTAAAACTATTTAATCCCTCTTATATTTGATAGATCATTATTTTTTTTATTAAGATGTCCCTCTCCTACTCTTCTCTCTTTTTATTTATTTATTTTCTATAATCATTTAAGTCAAGCTTGGGTGGTAATAAAGATAAAACAACAAAATCAAGACTAACTTGTCATCAGATGTATGCAATCCCGAGTATGCCATGCCATTGCAAATCTCGTAAAATGATAAAATTTCGCGGTCATAAGATGACAATGATCAGCTAGTTCGGGTCTTTTTACAATTTTGTGAATATAAGATCTGACTATGAGCAGTCGAAAGTCGTCGCATTAAGAACAGTCGTTCCGCAAGGCCACATTGGGTGGGGCTAACCATTTTACCTCATGTTTCGATGTGGTGAGTGTTGAAGTTACGTAGCTATCGTGTCCTGATTTGATCAAGTATTATTGATTCGTGGAATCTTGATATTGTTTTTGGCATATCCTGATTGAGTTTGGAAATTTTAGTGAACATGTTCTATTCATGTATATAGAAATACTTAAAGACCATTTGAGACGGTAATAGCTTTGTACGTATGCTACAAGTCCATGGACCAGCTACCACGCGATGTTGTTATCCAGCTTAGTATGCGGGCACACTAGGTGAGCAGTCCTAGAAGAGGTCAAGCTTATGGCAGTGTTGGAGCATGACCTTAATGGCTAATTACAGAGGATGTAGAAGCCTCTTTACATGTATGTTAGTCGTGCATCTAGTGTACTCATGTGCATAATATGGGCTAGACACTGAAATACTAATTGGATGTTGTTGCAAAAACCAGTGTTTAAAAATGCGGATGTGACGCGGAATGCAGACAAGAAAAATCCTTGTCAACTCGGTGCGGACACGGCCAAGAACGCAGTTGACGCGGTCAATGCGGTCATAACTCGGGAGAGTCAAAGGAGTTTTTATTGACTCTAAAGGGCAAAATGCGGAACGCGGATGTGTGCGACGCGGAACGCGGCCAAGAAAAATCCTTGTCAACTCGGGCGAGTTCCTTGTCGTGTCAAGGAGTTTTTAAACACTGGCAAGAACTAAGTACCTCAGGTTATTTTTCATTTCAAACTGATTTATTAAGGCATTTTATACCCATGCATAGCATGGGCCAGGAATGCTAGTATGTATAAGAAGATGGAGTCAACCGACGTGGGGTCTCTCTCCCTCCCTCCCTCCCTCCCTCGCTCTCTCCGCAATTTATGTGTCTCCTATTTCTCAAAAGAGAAGAGCCACTTGGTAGCAAAATCTGTCTTATTCATTTAATTTATATGAGGTGGCACTTCTCTCTTGAAAAAGAAGAGCTTCAAATTTATTTATTTTTGAAGTTGCCTAGTATCTATATTAGAGTGAGTGAGAGAGATGCATGTGTTCTCATTTGACTATATAGCACATGAATCACTAAGTTTTTATATATCTTTCTTTTTCTACACCTTTCCCTAGTTCTTTCAAACATTTGCCTCGCCCAAGTTGTTCTCGAATCTGAAAATGGAGAGAGAGAGAGAGAGAGAGAGAGAGAGAGAGAGAGAGAGAGAGAGAGAGAGAGAGAGAGAGAGAGAGAGAGAGCAGCCCACGAAAAAGAAACCAGGAAAAAAGTTCAATGTCATGTTGTTGTCATAACCACGATAGGAGAAGACATCAATTTCTCCTCCTACATCCCCATAAACAAATATATAATCACCATGTAAAAACAAATTTGATTCACGAATTGGCATATGATTGTATGTAAATAAGTAATTATGTTAAGTGAAAAGGTAGGAAAAGGTAGGAAGAGAAAAGCTGAGGAGGGAAAGCAAACCTTTTTGTTTTGGGTTTGTGTGTGGTTTGGGTTAGGAGCTGACTTTGGCCTTCAGATTAGCGTAAATTAAAACACATGTCAGTTCATATTTTTTTGGTTCACCTATTTTTGGACACATGCATTCGGAGCTTCCTATCCAACAACTGATACCTTCTCCCTTCCCAAAACGGAACCCTAATTCCCAGGGACTCTCTCCCCACCCCCGACCAAATACGACATCCACCACAAAGATTCCAATGCACGTACTACTGCACTCCACCCAACCCTGACTACCTCTTTTGGCCTTTTTCTATACTATTTTTAACCTCTCTCACTCTCTCTAAGTCAAGGTTGTGGCCTATGATGATGAGCAACTTTTGGGTCCTACAAGAGACATGTCTGTGTAATAGAGGCCATTGATCTTGTAGTGAGGTGATCTACATGGTGTTGGTCCCATCTTGTATGGGCATCTAATATGTAAGATAAAGAACTGGTAAAAATCAATGGGCTAGCTTTTTTGGGTGAAACCCTAAACTAGGGTTCATGGATCAAGGGCATTTGGCCGGACTTATGGTCTCTTTCTTTTATCGACAGATCCCATCAAATGTACAAATCACAAGTGGGGCACAATTGGTGTATTAGAATGGTGATTATCTTGTTAGTATATTTCAATATGGGATTTGCTAGGCAACTTCATGGAAAGCTACGCGTCTCACTTTTGCTGGAGAGGACAGCCACACTTTTTACCAGATTTTGTCTTATTCATTTAATTCATCTGAGGTGGCTGTTCTCTCTTGCAAAAGTGAGGGGGCTGTTATGCGAAATGGCCTAGTGAATCTATCTCAATATATATTTGCTCTAAGGCACAAGTGATGCGCAATAAGTGTGTTAGAAAGGAGAATATATGGTGATCCAAAGTCCAAACCATTCATTTGTCGGGCACTCACGTAAATAAGGTGTGCCCAAAAAATCTTCTACATAAGATGATCCTAACCCTCTATAGTGGGGTCCAAACAATGTGGGCCTCTCTATAATTTTGGGCTGCATGTGCATGCACTGCGGTCCACCATACTAATTTTGGGACCATCTTTTTAGGGGATTTGCTAGGGACCATCACAAAAGGCATTTCACGGACAGGCTAGCTGTTGCATGAGAGAGCAGCCACCTCAGATGAATTAAATGAATATGACAAAATCTAAGCCTATGTGGCTGCTCTCATGCAACAGCTGGTCCATGAAATGCCTTGTGCGATGGTCCCTTGCAAATCCATCTTTTTAGTATTTTCAACTCTCTCTCTCTCACTTGTAAAGTTACATTTTGACTAGTTATTGGGAAAGGTGGGGTCGTCACCCTTTAACGAGATATTCATCTTGATCTTCTTCTCTATAATAAATACTTTAATCTTTACTCTTTTCTCGTTGTCACTATCCGTGCACAGATGAATGAATGAATAATCGAGACGACATACATGCTTCAGGCCCACGCAACAAAACCCATACAAATTCCTCGAATTACTAATCCATGCAATGCTGTTACCATTTTTTTAGTAAGTGACCCCTCTAGTCTATTTATGACTTATCTTTTACACTAGTTGGGCTGTCCCAAGTCAAGAAAAGGGGCAGATACATCATTTCCCTTTTCAATCTTCCCTTTATAGTATTTATTTATTTACTACTAGGCACAGCAGTTGCTGCATTGTTTTGTCACCTTGGGAGTAGTTGAAAAAGAACCCACCACATGGGTTCCCTTTCCAAAAGGGAGTTTGTGAGGTTACATTTCTTTTGTCCTTCTCACCTACTTACTCTGCTTCATCTCTTTACATCATGTGATCCACTTTCATGTCCTTTTTCTGTTCATGAACTCGTGTTAGACTGAAGAGGAATAATACTGATTCGTTAGGACGCAATGTGTCGACCCACCTTCGACTGATCCGAACCATCCATTTGATAGGCTTTGATTTGGATCTCCAACGGAGCCAAAAATCATTTTAATCATACAATCTGGTGTGGAATAGGTTGGTAATTAAGAGTTTATAAATGGTGTGGATTAGCAGAAAACCATTTAGAGAGGCTAAATTTCAAACGATCATAGCTTTTGATCCAAATATTGAATTGAGGGTTATAATATATAGTTAAAATCATTTCTCGATGAGCACTAAACTTTGAAGTCTACTTCGTTAGTTCAAGTTCCGATTCATTGCCAAAAAAACATTAAGAAATTGGTCATATTTTTATTTTTTTTTAGTTTTACTTACTTTTATAGTAAGTTTCAATTTTAGCTACTTTTGTATTTTTTTGTATCTTTCTTTTAGGAAGTCAGTGATCAGAAAACATTACTGCAAGGGATGAACCAAACCGATTCAAATTTTGGTGATTCAAATTTCAAACCAAACCGAACCGTTGCCCTCGATTTCCAATGATTATGAGTAAGGGGTGGCGAAATTGGCCCAACCGAACCGAAAATTCAAATTTCGGTTTGGTTTCAGTTTGGTTCGGTTTGGGGGTCAAACCGAACCGAAACTGAACCGTTGCCACCCCTAACCATAGGTAATCCAAAGCAAGGCATACGAAATAAAAGTTTCTAATCAACGGAACTTGGGACCCACTATGCCATAGTATGTGTGCTATTCGTCCCTATTAAAGCATCCCTCGTGATCTAAGAGAAATGCTTCAATAGAAGACAGCCACATTGTAATACAATGTGCCACCCCTACTACGGCATAGTGGGTCCTACTGTCCCACTATCTATTTCATAAGCCTTGCTTTAGATCTCTTTTTAGATCTCATGGGACAAATAATCCAATTCTAACATCCAAAAATATGTATTTTTTAATGTTAAATACAATTAACGCGGACTCAGATAAGAATGTGGGCAAAGTAAAAGGCCATAGACTCAGGGTAGTCCATGATGAGACGAGGGAGATTTCACTTTTAAAACTATATGTAATGAACAATTAACCAAAGAGAAAGAAGATGACGAAAATGGTGAGAAAGGAGAATGATATTGGTGGGTTCTCCTGTCATCTAGTTTTAATCTGTCTTTATAAAGTAGTAGCCTTTTAAAAGTGATTAAACTAATTATGTCATCCCTTTACAAATGAGACAGCGTTAAAAGAAGGATGAAGGCCTCTATTTGCCTTTCGAGTACTGGCTTTTGTCATGGGTTATATGTGCCTTTAGAGCATATCCCGAGGAGTTAAAAAGAGGGAAATCATAATCATTTTTCACAGTATATATGTATATAAAAGCAGATGATATCCCACCCCCTTTGGCTTGCTTTTCCCCTAAGGCCCTTTTTAGATTCTAGGAATATTTTGGAAAAGTTTGGAATGGAAAAATATTTCTAAAATCTCTTTCATTTTACGCACTAAAAAGATATCTTGAACCAACCCTAATAAATTTGAGGAAAGTGTTTCTAAGCACGTGCTTAGATAAGCTTATCCAAGCACATGCTCAAAAACACATGTGGCCCACATTTTTTGGGGAATCCAAAGCATTCATTTGGAAGGCCCTTCCATGGATAGGGTGTGTATCAAAAATCAGCCCTATGGGATCATCTTAACCCTGCCATTTGTGGAGGGGAAAATGGGCAGAAACATGGACACACAGTGTCTGCCCATTTTCCACTCCAACTTTGATTGGGTTAGGATGATCCTATAGGCCTGATTTTTTGTACACACCCTATCCATGGAAGGGCCTTCCAAATGAATGCTTTGGATCCCCCAAAAAATGTGGGCCACATGTGTTTTTGAGCATGTGCTTAGATAAGTTTATCTAAGCACGTGCTTAGAAACACTTCTCTCAATAAATTTTTATTTAGAGGGACCTTCAATTTATGATGGCCCCCTCTAAATTAACTATAATTTCTAGCAGAATTGGGGAAAGAAAAAAATTTCTATCAAAAATGTTTCATGCAGTCCAAACAGAGCCTAAAGCGACTGCATTTTCCATCATTTAAGCAACATTTAGCAACCCTGATTTTTTTTTTTTCTTGGATATTAGATTACCAAGTGGTGAAAGGAGAGTCGGAGAGGGAGAGAATTGGGAAGGCATGAGTGATGAGTGATGACATGGTGCTAAGTGGCCAAAAAAAAATAAGGTAAGAAAATTTGTACGCAAAACAGAGTTCTTTTTTTCTTTTAATTAGGGCGTGTTAGGTGCTCATTCCACAAACACAGCCCAATTTTCATAAAAATTAGATGATTTTCAAGAAAAAAAACGAAAGAGAGGAAAAATCATTTTTCATACAAATTATAGTTAACTCTTCCCTATGTTTTACCCTTCTCTGATTGGCTATTAGAGGCTGTTACTTTCCTAGAAAGCAACTGATAAAAAAAAGTGAAACAAAGAGAGAAATGCAGCAGTGGGGGTGCAACTTGGGTCAGGTCGGGTTGAGCTTTTGCTAAAAAATGAACATGGAACAACCCCCAACCCGACCCCATTTTATGGAAAAAGCTGAACCCAATTTTTTGTAAAAATGACCCGATTTGCACCCTGTCTACCACAATTAGTCTTCTTCTTGAAAAGACTCTTTTCCTGGTACAACCCCGGACCAGAACCGATTGCAAGGCCTTACTAGGGGTGCAACTCAGGTCGGGTTGAACCCGAATTTGGGTTGGGTTGGTTTTTTTTTTAAATCGGGTTGGGTTGGGTGGGGAAAAATCAACCCGAATTGGAAATCGGGTAGGGTCGGGTTGGGGTGTCCGCCAACCCAACCCGACTCGAAACCCGATTTCCAATTCTGATATGTGCTTAAATGTGCTTAAAACCCGATTTCAACTGAACACATTTTCCATTGAAGCTAGAAATGTGCTTAAATTTCAACATAAATTTATCCTTCAGTTCAGTTACAAAGAGTTTTTATATGGTGGATGCCTGTGTAGGAATGTGAGCAAAAAAAAAATAGTGGGGCCCACAAAAAACATGTGCATGAATTGGAAATCAGGTTGGGTCGGGTTGAGCCCAGCCGGGTTGGAAATTGGGTTGGGTTGAAAAAATGGGTTCCTCAGGTTGGGTCGGGTTGGCCTCAACCCGACCCAACCCAACCCAAGCTGCACCCCTAGGCCTTGCACCATATAAAAACTCAAAAAAAAAAAAGGTACAAAATGGAGTGGAATTGGAGTCATTTTGGACAAAAGACAAGGAAAGAGGGTGAAATTCTGCAAAATGGTGTGATTGTTGATGTCTATCATTCCTTTCACTTGACCTTCATGTTCTCTACCTTCCACCAAAGCTAGTTTGAATAAACGTTGAGAGCAAAGTTTCACAAGATCATAAGCTAATTGCCCTCATCCCCAGCCCCACCTCGCCTCCTACTTCTAGGGTTGAAACTCGGGTCAATTTTTTGGAATTCAGGTTGAGCTTTTATCTTAAAATCGGGTCGGTCAGGCTCAGGTTGATTCCTATTCATTTTTTAGCAAAAGCTCAACCCAACCCGGCCTAAGTTGTGCACCCCTTCTCCTCTGGAAGAATTCCTTGTGCGTAACATAACACCGCCACCATCACTCATGACAGTTCTTTGGGAATGATGGTGAAGATGAGACAGCGAAAGAGGTTTAAGATGACAGAAAGACACTATGAAGGACAAGAACAAAATTGAGCTGCGGATCAAAAGATAAATAGACACCAACAGATGACAGGGCTGAAGAAATGAGATTATATGACATCAGCCGAAGGGCGGGCAGAAGCTGCAGAAAGGCCATGCACCAAAAATCTACTCAGAAACAATAAAACAATATCCGGCCAGAATGTTACAGATCGAAACTCTGAAAAAAAACACAGTTAAGCTGGCAAGGACCACTGCGAGTCGAAAAAGTTACCTAAATCATAAACCAAATAGGATTCTGGAAGAAGCTAAAGTGCAGCCTGGGCATTTACTGCAGTCTTAGTGGGAGAGAAAACTACCCGAGATAATGACGGACATAGTGGGAGGACATAGTGGGAGAGAAAACTACGCAAGAAAATCACGGGCATAGTGGGAGGGCATAGTGGGAGAGAAAAGTACCCGAGATAATGACAGACATGGTTTTGAACTTCAGCCGATATGTGTTGGTTTTGGTGGTGACCAAAGTTTGATGCCTTGCCATGCACCAGGTAACCAAAAAATCTCACATAATCAAAGAAATATAAATGTGCATTCCATTAATAGGAATTTTGCTAGCGTCCATCGCGAAAAGGGATTTTTGACATGTGACAGACCATCTGCGAAATGCCTTTTGCGATGGACGCTAGAAAATCCCCCATTAATAATAAGACAAGTTAAAAAAGTCAAGAAGTGGCACGATCATCAGTTTTCAAAACATATGAAATTCATGGTTAGGATATGTTTGATCTTGTTAAACCATTATTGGAGTCAAAGTGTAAAATATTAAATAACGCCTTCTCCAACAGCTTAAGCTTTTGGAGTAATTGCTTGTTTGACAATTGGTGCATCAGAAATAGAATACACAATTAGGGCCCGTTTGGATGCCGAGAAGATTTTGATCTGGATTTCTCACATTTGCAGCCCTTTTTGCATTGTAATTTGGATCGGATCAAGTCCCTGGATTTCCAATTCAGCAGCTGACAGTGAAAAAAAATCAGATTTCTAAATTTGTTGTGGAAATAAGAAATTGGAAATTTCCAGATCTGGCAGTTTCCTTCAGCCTCTTTGCTCCTCAACCTCTCCCCTCCACTAGGAAGTACCCCTTTCCCTATCTGTCTCCCTCTACATGAGCTGCCAGATCTATTCAATTTGTATTCAAAACTCAATTCTAAATCCAAACACAAAATGGTAGGTATCCAAATGGGTCCTCAGTTCAGACCTAAATCCAAACCCAAAATGAAATTTAAGCACATGCCTCAATCAAATAGGGGAGCAAAAAATATTGTTCTGCCTCAAAGATAAAACAGTGGAGAAAAGAATCAACTCTTTATATCAACTTCATTTTTCGTAAAATTCCATAAATCAGTCCAAAGGCCCTTATATAGACCACCGACTTCCAAAACCTTCACAAAGTAAAGTCTCATAATCTTAGACACTTACAAACTCAAAAACAGTAATTTTGGATTCTACCTACACTTAAAAATAGAAACCTCTAATCTAAAATAGTCCTTAACCAAGTCAAACTGAAACTTTCTACAGCCCAGATAAAATCCATCGGGAAATTTGAATAAAATAAGAAACAACTCCTTTCATATTGACATAATCATAACAACAACAAGGTCACTTTCAAACCTCTTGGACAGCATCAATCCCCCTCCATTGAAAAGAATTCAGCTCCAAAAAAATAGTTTCAACAACCTTTGGAAGATGGTTCTATTGAGCTTGCACAACTCGTCTTCCCCAATCTATGTGCTCTTGGTTGGTCCTATATTCTTACATGTAATGAGGAGTTGAGTGTAGGTTCCCCCTAAGATTCCCATGGCCTGAGTGTCAAGGATATCTTCATTAACTTTCTTCGAAAGCTGTCCATTCGTTCTTCAATCATTATTGGTTGTTCCCCTTCATCATGCCCAACATAATCATATAAATCAGATATATTGAAGATAGACTTGATGTTGAGATAACTAAGAAGTTCGAGTAAATAGGCATTTTCACCCAATTTCTTCAAAACCTTACACAGTCCAAACTTCTCGGCTTGTAATTTGTGACAAGACCAACACCTTGTCACCTTCTTCATATTCTCTCGCTTGAAGATGGAAACCATTACCATTCTTTTACTTGATATTGCTTTCTTCTATGGCCATTTGCAGTTCTTCATGAATGCTCTGAACATGGTAGGCATAGGCCTCTGCATCATCACTTGACATAACAGTGTAACACTTGGAGGTAATGGTATTAAATCAAGAAAATGTTGAGGACAGAACAAATATAGGTGCATCAAATGGACTTTTCCCAATAGTCCAAATAACTAAATTAATACATTAAAATTCTAATTGAGTCAACCTTTTGTTCCACGATCAAACTCTCCTATCAAATATCGCAGCAAATTTTTCAAGCTCTTATCAACCACTTTTGTTTGCCCATCGGTTTTGGGATGATATGCACTAAAAAAACTGCAACTTACTATTCCAACTTCCTCCAAATACTTTTTCCAGAAATAACTCGCAAACTTAACATCACGGTCGGATTTAATAGAACATGGAATGCCTTGCAAACGTACCACTTTGTTGAAAAGGAATTCAATCACATCAGAATAATCCTAAGTCTTACGACAAGAAATGAAATGTGTCATTTTCAAGAACCGATCTACACAACAAGAAATACATGAATGGCTGCTTCCAATGTGAAGAAGGAATAGGAAGTGGTGTATATAATCATATATTTTGTGCTTCTGCCTTTGCAAGTTAGAAAATACACATCTTTTAATAAAGTTCTCTACTTCTTTCCTTCACTTTGGCCAATAATACAGATCTTCCACTAAGGCAATTGTCTTGTCACATTAAAAAATGTCCTCCCAAACTGCCTCCATGGAATTTTTAAATGAGCTTTTCTCTCCTTGAAGTCTAAATAAATTAGTTCCCAATAAAATGTACCCATCGTGAGGTAAACTTAGAGTCTTGTGCACTTTCTCCACTAAGTTCTTGTAAAATGGAGACAAAAGGCTTGATTTGTATTTAGAATTGATTCATACATCCATGATGACTTCAGAATATACTTTCCGAATGACTCTTTCAGATAGAAATAATAGAAGTAAGCGCAGGAAATCCTTTGATAACACCGATTCCTATTTGATAGAGAAAAGAACAAGAGGGAAAAAAAACAAGAGAATTTGAAGAAGAATGACCAAACAATGGGAGCAATGCTCAACCACAAAAGAGTTACACCAAAATTGAGGTCCATCAAGCTAGGCACACATGTATGCCACCACATGTGCTACATCATCATCGTCCTTAGGTTGGAGGAGAGAACTCGCCCTCAAGTTCGCATCAATTTTTTTTTAAATTGACAATATATTAGATAAAGGGTGGGACAAGTTGTCCCTTCCAAAATACAAAGAAGGACCGAGTCCGATTACATAATAGATAAAAGTCTATGAAGGCCTTCAGCAGCCTCTAACAAACAATGCAAATCACATCGATGTATGGATAGTTATCTCCTCCTTAAACACACCCGCTTTAGCCAGAACATCTGCCTCTTCATTAGCAGATCTCCTTCTGTGTTCAATTTTTGGTTGAAGAATTCTTATTAAGTCTAAGACCTCCGCTATTATGTGTTGTAGATGCCAGGGTCCAGATGAAATTTCCGAGGCCCATCCCACCGCATTTGTTGAGTCTCCTTCCACTATCATCTGCCTCAAATTCTTTTCAGAGGCCCATCGGAGACCAAAAAGCAAGGCCCTGATTTCCGCCTCATTTGCATCACATTGTCCTGCTGGACCTGAGAAGGACATGATCATTGATTGATCACTGTCTCTGATTAGACCTCCTATTCCTCCCTTAGCCGGTTTTCCTACCAAGCTCCCATCAAAGTTAAATTTAAGCCATCCTTCTGGCAGAGCCATCCATTTTGGTTTAGGTTTAGTCCGGATAGTTCGTTCCCAAATGATAGCCCACCACTTCCTTACTAGATCACTCACTCCATAAGGTAATTTCCTTTTGCTCTTTGCCCACGAAATAAGCTCCATCTTGGTATCCGTGGCCACTCGTCCCAACGATCTTTGCTGGTCTTTGAATATTTGCTTGTTACGTTCCTTCCAAATGTTCCAAACAATTGCATAAGGCATTGTATCCCAAAGAATTTGCCAGTTACTCCAAATGGGCCACCCCTCCAATTAGTGAGCAGAGTACGATAAATCTTGCACATTGAAAGTGGGGTGAGTACGTACACCCGGTGGAAGTTCAATCTTGTAAGAGTTGTCATTGATTTTCTCCATGATTTGACATGGGCCAATCTTCTTTCCCTTAAACAAGTTCTCCTTCTTTGAAAGTCTTGAACCGTCGATGTGCAACGGCCGCTTCTTTATATTGCACATTGGTTACATAAAGTTTTTGATAGACATCTTCATGAATCCTTGCAATTGTTTTTGTAAACTCATCGGTTTATTTGCTTGTTTTGGAAGAATTGGTCAAATGCACAAGATCAAGATAATGTGATGGAACTCGCCGATAAAGTATCTCAAATGGACTCTTTTCGCTTAAACGATTCATTGTGGAGTTTTATGCAAATTCAGCTTGAGGAAGCACCATATCCCACTGTTTTGGCATCTTTCCCTCTAGACTTTGAAGCAAATTACCCAAACTTCAATTCACAATTTGCATTTTGACCATCCATTTGAGGGTGGTAGGAGCTACTGTAAAGCAAATTTGTCCCAAGTTCTTCCATAAACTCCTCCAAAAGTGGCTAAGAAATTTGGTGTCTCGATCGGAAGTGATGGACTTGGTATACTATGATGCTTAACTACCTCCCAAAAATAAAGATTAGCAACATAAGATCCATCCATAGTCTTCTTCTTACATGGAATGAAATGGGCCATTTTAGAGAACCGATTAACTACAAAAATAGAATCCAAACCTCTTTGAGTCTTGGGTAATCGAAGTATGAAATCAATACTTATATCTCCTCATGGAGCTTTAGGAACCAATAAGGAGTATAAAGACATGCATTTTGTGTGGGACGTTTGACATATTCAGCATCGCTTCATATAATGCTCCAAATCACGCCGAACTCTAGGCCAATAGTACTACTCTTCCACCAAGGCAATAGTTTTGTCCCAACCAAAGTGTCCTCCCAATCCTTCGGCATGAAGTTCCTGGATAATACCAATACGTAGGGAGCATTCAAGAACACACACGCGGGATCCTCAAAATAGAAATCCATCATGAATTAGGACATCCTCGTGATGTCATTCTCACATAATTTTCATATCTTTCCAAAGTCACCATCATTGGCATATAGGCTTTTGATTTCATTGAAACCCATGAAGTGCACACTCATGGTGTTTAGAAGCATCACACGACGACTAAGGACGTCCGCCACTTTATTGAGTTGTCCACTCTTAAGTTCAACACAAATGTCAATTCTTGCAACAATGCAACCCACTATGCATGTCTTAAATTTAGATTTCCTTGATTGTTGATGTATTTGAGTGCTTCATGATCAGAGTTTAAAATGGACTCCCTTTGAATGAGGTAGTGTCGCTAATGCCCAACGCTTGAACAATTATATAGAACTCCACATCATATGTGGAATAGTTTCATTGCGCCTCATTGAGCTTTTCACTAAAGAAAGTAATAGGGATTCCCTCTTGACTAAGCACACCACTGATGCCCACATGTGAGGCATCACAATCGACCTGAACACCTTCTCGAAGTTCGGAAGTGCAAGCATGGGAGAGGATGAGAGCCTCTCCTTGACAAGTTGGAAGCTCTGGTCGGCATCCGATGTCCACCGAAATTCAGTTTTCTTAATACAATCAGTCAATGGAGCTGATATTGTGTAAAAATTCTTGATGAATCGATGGTAGAATGATGCGAATCCATGTAAGCTTCTCGCATTATGTATGCTTTGAGGTGTTTGCCATTCTCGAATTGCCTTCACCTTATCTTCATCCACTCTAATTCTCGAGGAAGTCAAAACAATGCCTAGAAAAACTAGGCAATCCGTCATAAAAGCGGACTTTTTAAGGTGTACATAGTTTCTCCTTTAGCAACACGATTAGTACATCTCTTAATGCTCCATTTGGTTGCCGGAATTTTTTTGGTTCTAGGGATTTCTGTGGAACAAAAAATTCCCTGGGAGATTGGTGGAAAAAAAAAACTCCCTGGAAGTATCCCGGTAAAATAAAAATCCCATGTTTGGTTGACTGGACTATGGTGGGGAAAAAAATGCTTTGTTTGGTTGCTTGAACTGTTGGGAAGAAAAAAAATTCTTCTGCAAGCTTATTTTTGGTTCCTGGGATTATTTTGGTTCCTGGGAGTATTTTTTTTTTCCGGGGTAGGGTTTCGTGCGGGGTTATTTTGGTTCCTGGGATATTTTGGGCCCAACAACCAAACGTGGGTTTCCTGCGGAAATTCCATAAAAGTCCCAAGAACCAAAAAAATTCCGACAACCAAACGGAGCATAAGTGTTTTTCTTGCTCAATATAATCATGACTATAAATAATAATATCACAACAACTTGCCGATGTATGGACGAACGATTTGATTGATAACTCGCATGAATGTACTTGGTGCATTTGAGAGGCCAAATGGCATGACAAGCCACTCATACAAGACTTCACGTGTTTTGAATGTAGTCTTCCATTCATCACTCGGCTTGATTCAGATTTGAAGATACGAACTTCTTAAGTCAATCTTTGAGAACACACGTGCACCCGCAAATATATCAAGTATATACTTGATAGTAATCGATTTATTACTTGGCTATCGATACACATACGCCACTATATGTCTTTCTTTGGAGTTAACAATGCTGCTACCGCATATGGGCTCATGCTTTCTCGAATATTGCCTTTTGCAAGTAAGTCCACTACTTGTCGATGAAGCTCTTCATGCTCTTTTGATACCATGTGATCGTGAACTTTGTTTGGCAAAGTAGCATCAGGAATCAAATTGATTTGATGTGGGATTTCCCTTAATGGAGGAAGTCCATTAGGTAAATCATCTGGGATGGGGTCCTTGAACTCTTTCAAAAGAGGCTTCAACACATTGCGCACACTTGTAGGCTTCACCCGCCGCCTCCTTTGCCAATAATATTACATATCAGCAAGCTCTTTACTTATATGACTTTAGACAAAGTATGAAAGTTATTACCCTCATCTTTATCAGATTTTAGACTACTTTATTCCTTACTAGGCAATAGAGCAACATCCGCATTACCCCTTCAAAAGGTATAAGTGTTCTTGCGGCCATCATGTATAACATTTTGATCAAATTTCCAAGGCCTTCCCAAAAGTATGTGACATACATTCATAGGGATGACAGCATCACACCAAACTTCATCTTGATCATTTTTGCCAATTGAAAAGGATACCGAACACCATTTATCAACTTTTACCTACCGCAGTACCCTTTTTCAACCATGAGATGCAATATGGCTTTGGATGTGGTTCGATCTTTAACGTGAGCTTGTCCACCACTTCTTGTGAGACGATGTTCTCACAACTCTCACCATCAATCACAATAGTGCACACTTTGCCTTGTGCCTTGCAACTTGTCTTGAAAATATTAGATGGAAGCCAATTTTCATTGGGATCCGCTTTTGGAGCCGTAAATGCTCGACGATTCACCAAACTACCCCCAACTTCAAGCTCGATTTCTTCTCGTTCCACATCACCCTCATCATAGACAAGCTCAGTGGAATCATCAAAAGCATCATGTTCATCTTCTTCATCAACATAGTTCACACAAACATCGACTTGCCGTTTTGGGCAATCACTTGCACGGTGACCAATTTGGCCACATTTGAAACAAGTGACACCCCGACTTCCACGTCCCATACCACTCTCAACACGTGATGAATCACAACCAATGGTTGTATTGGAACGCCCACTTTTGGAAACAGCATCACTTCGTGAAGATTCACCTCTTGTGAACTATCACGAACTTCTTTGCGCCACTACAAGCAAGCTTAGCCTCAACTTTCAAGGCTATAGAAATCTTCTGTGTACTCGGCTACACTCCTCGTCTCTTGACAAAAATTGTTGAATTGAGAGAATATTACTTGAGCATAATAAATGGGAAGAAACTTCTCCTTCATCATCGACGTCATCTTTTCTCATAATGAAATCTTAAGCTTTCCTTTACATAGCTGCATTTGTTGTACTTTGTCCCACTATGCCGAAGCATAGCCACCTTCTGACGTATCTTTGTAATCGAAAAAATTCTCAACGGCACTAAGCCAATCAAGAAACTCTTCAGGATGCAAACGCCCATGGAACTATGGAATATTGATCTTATGGTCGTCTGAAGCATGAATGAACCTTGCTTTCAACGGTCCCATGTTAGGGCCGATTGGCAAATGAATTAGCATCAACCTCATCGCTCGAATGACCATGGTCACTACGAGTTTCTTGACGCTCTAAGCGCAAAGTTAATTCCTCAACTTGCCTGCGAAGTCCTTATATTTCTTCATCTTTTGTATCAACCATCGGGTTGTTGTTGTGCCTTCCTCTAGGTCCTTCTCGCCGCCATGGAAGAAAGATAATGAAGAAGCACCACCCAAGAGCTAATCTCAGGCTATGATACCAAATGATAGAGGAAAGAAGAATAAGAGGAAAAACAAACAAGAGAATTTGATGAAGAATGACCAAAAAATAACATTCAAAAAAAAAAGAATGACCAAACAATGGGAGCAATGCTCAACCACAGAAGAGTTTATTTACTTCATTCAAATATTTTGTTCAATGGCTCCAACAGACATACATCAACTCCTTTTCACAAAATTTTCCAACCCCATGACTACATATACTATTTACTCCCATTACAACTTCCAACCACACTATTGGTTACCTAAGAATTGGATCCAACTTGGAAACTATAACAATAACTTGCAAACATCTTGTAACTCTAAACTCCTATATTCTAAGATAAAAACTTCCAAAATGACATAACTACATGCAAAACATGAGTTCCAAAGCTTCATAATACTTTGACCACCATTATAACACCATAATTGAGGTCCATCAAGCTAGGCACACATGTATGCCACCACCTGTGCTACATCACTATTCTCAATGATATCCCACGATGGAAACAGTTGGATGAATCTTGTGAAGCCATTTCATAGAAGTTCATTGATATCTCCTTTTTTATAAAGAAAATCAACTTTGATTCTTAAATAATCCGCATCACTTCTGGTATCAATAATTATGATATTACATATTGATAATTACTAGATATCTTGTTCATTCACAACAACATGTTTATTTTGTGCGACGCTAAGAAAAAACCATGTTCTTTTGGAGAGAGATACTATTTCACAAAACGAGTCACAGGTATCTGGTATATCCATACCAAACGATTTTCCACAAAGTGATGAAGAAAGTTATAAGGGTCTGACTTATAGCTCCTAATAATTTTAAATCCCACAAGTTCAACCAACAGGTACTTATTAGTAACGTACACACACTCCACACATTACACCTTATATTGTGTTCCTGATTTGTGTTTGAGAACAAATGTGTACACTTGGCATGCTGACTAACGAGATTTTGTTAAGAATTCAAGTAACTTAGTGCTTCATGGTCAGATTAAAGAACCAACTCACAGTGAATAAAATAATGTCCTTGGCCACCTTCGGCTAGCTCCTCTTGGGGATGATTTGGTATGGTCCCCAGAGCAAAGTAGAGTTTTCTCTATCAAATCTTTATATGCTAGCAATATTCTCTCTAGTCCTAAATTTCCAATGTTTTGGAACTCTCATGCTTCCCTTAGAGCCATCATCTTTCTTTGGTGTATTCTCCATGGTAAATTCTTACCTTGACCAACTTGTTACTGGCTGTATATGTGAGGCTCGAGATTGTGTGCATTGCGGTTTTATGCTGGAGACTCCATTTCATGCATTTATTCATTGCCACAAAACAGTTCATATTTAGAGCTTGTTCTAGTCTATCCAGTGTTAATATGGATATTTTGAATTTATCATTTATTAAGTATTCGTAAAAATGGTGGTGGAAGGTGGAAAGCAATAAAAGATTTGATTGCCGCTAGAAAGAAATTAAATGGATTATCGCTGATTTTTTTTTTTTTTTGAGCCTTCTTCAAAAAGATAAGTGCTTTGAAGGTGTGGCATTACAGGATATTATCTGTAGTTTGATTCAGATTAGTGTGGAGTTCTCCCCACTATTAAGTATCATAATGCCTGGGTTGCCCCAATAGTATGGTGGGCTAAGTTAAAACTAAAAATGGGAGCTGCTAAGTTCATAATCAAGATGCTGACCATAATTACAGGGTTATTCTTTCATTTGCAGGTCCTTGTGGTGACTGCGACGCAACAAAGGCTGAAGTTCGAGCGGTTTAGAATGGGTTAGATTAGTATCTTAGATTGGTGCTGAGAAGTTGTACGTTGGAAGAGATTCCTTCAATATGATTCGTTGGCTAAATAAGGAGGCTCACACCCTTGAAAGGTTAGATCTTTGTATAGAGAGATTTTTGAAATATTGATAAATGTGGAGAATTTTGAGTCTTATATCTTGATTTTTTTTTTTATTTAATTGAATATTTCTCCTTCCAAAAGAGATGTGATCTGGTGAATCGGAAATGTCTCTTCTATCAAGAAGACCACCTTGTCGCAAAGAGTATCCATGTGTTCCTTCCCCATGTCCATTGAGATGCCAATCCCATAGATCATTTGGCTAATTATGGTGTTTCATGTTCTAGTTTGTTGGTCTGTCATGAGGTGCTTGATTTGTACCTATTTTTTTTCTTGTTTCTTTTTTTTAACATTTGCTCTTTGTATTCTCGTGGTTCGCTTGGACGAGCTGTTTTTGTTATAAAATCTCATTAATTCAATAAAAATAAGGTAATCTCTCAAATGCTTCAAAGTTGCACTGTGACATAGAACTCAACATAATATGTTGAATATCACTTCAGCTTGTCATTTAACTTTTCACTAAATAAATCCATTGCACGGCCCTCTTGGCTATGAAATGCTCCAACCCCTACGTTCTAAGCATCGCAGCCCACTTCAAATACCTTTTCAAAGTTGGAAAGTGCAAGTATAGGTGCCTCATTGATCTATTTCTTACGAGTTGAAAAATTTTATTAGCTGCCTTAGACCAAATAAAAGGTTTCTTCTTCATGCATTCAGAAACAGGAGTAGTGATGATGCTGAAAATTTCTTATATATTTCACCCACAATAGTAGGTATAGACCACTCCACAATTGTTCTCACCTTTTGTTGGTCAACCATTACCACACACCGCATAGCCAATGAAGATAACTTCAGCTCGGATGAATGTGTGCTTTTTCAAATTGATGTAAAGCTTTTCGTTTAAAGAATCTCCATTACTTGATGAAGATGATTAATATGTTCTTCCGTACTTTGGCTATGAACAAGAATATCATCAAAATAAACCACAACAAATTTACCAATAAGAGGGCTGATTGCCATGACAAGAATGCCATGACAAGATACTCATACAACTTGCCCTTAATCTTGAATGTTTGCTTCCATTCATCTCCAAGATTTATGCATATTTGATGATACCCACTCTCATATCGATTCTAGAGTAGAATCAATATCCAGATAGAAGATACAACATGCCATCCAAACGAGAAATTAAAAACCTATATTTGATGGTTATCATGTTAATAGCATGACTATTCATACACATTCGCCAAGAACGTCCTTTGGAGTAAGAAGTAATGGGACTGCACCCAAGCTGAAACTTTCACGAATAAATCCCTTGGACAGCAACACATCAACATGTCTCATTAACTCTGTGTTCGGTTGAGCTCATACAGTAGGCTGCTTGATTAGGCAGTGTTGCACCAGGTATAACCAGTGTTTAAAAAAGCGGATTTGACGCGGAACGCGGCCAAGAAAAATCCTTGTTGACTCGGTGCGGACGCGGCCAAGAACGCGGTTAACACGGTTGATAAGGTCATAACTCGCGAGAGTCAAAGGAGTTTATTGACTCTGTAAGGCAAAACGCGGAACGCGGATGTGGTGAAACGCGGAATGCGGCCGAGGTAAAAAGGAGTCGACTCGGGCGAGTTCCTTGCCGAGTCAAGGAGTTTTTAAACACTGGGTATAACATCAATACTATGTTGTACATCTCTCATTGGAGGGCGATCATGAAGCAAATTCTCTAGAATAATATCTTCGACCTGAGGTAGCATTCCCTGGACCGCCTGTGGAAGCTTTTCTCCCACTGACTTCCCCTCAATTACCACCTTCCCAACAAGAGCACAAATCTGTCCACTCTCGACTTTCCTCATCTATTTAACTAGTTAAGGATTATACATATCTGCCCCGTCAGGTTTAGGACACGCTATTTCTATCAATGGATTCATGGTAAAATTTTACACATGCTTCTTAAAAGAGTAAGTATAACAAAGATGTAACCACTCAATAGTTACTGCAGAGGAACTAGATAGAGAAGTCCCAGACGAAATACCACAAAATCTGCAGCATTGCCCGCATTGAAGAAAATTATTTCCTGATGTTTCCTCTAAAAGTATTTAGAGAGGCAAGGTTATGAGGGAAATGATGAATCCAGGTACTTATTTGAAGTTTTCTATATAAGATTTTTTTTATTTTTTATTTTTAATGGCAAGCAAAATGTCATTAAAGAACCAAAAAACAAGAGAAATACTTCTATGTAAGATTATGAAGCTTAGAAAGACGAGTTTCAGAGAGATGTCGAACAGCAATAAATGATTCACTTACCAATCTTTTCCTTTTTCTTTCAGAGAGATGTTTAACAGCAATAAATGATGCACTTATCATTCTTTTCTTTTTTGGTAGGCATACACTTAGCTTACTTAACAATTGAGTGGTACTACAGATTTATTATGAGTAAATTACCTTTCCTCCCAGATCATTAAGAGATGATTCTTGCATCCAAGCTCTCCCCCATACAAAAGAACTTCAGGCTTAGAGCTCAGCCATCAAAAGGGCTAAGAGTATTAGAAGGAAACTAGTTTGCAGAAATGGATTGAATAGGGGCATGGAGACCTCCCCACAATCGCCCTATACATGTTTGATATGGCTTGTCAACAACTCTGGCTCAACCGGATTGATAATCCATGGAAACATTAGATCTTGCTAACATGCTATTGGTGTTTGTAATGGTGAAGTGCCCCGGTTATGGTATCATTCACAAAGCCAAAATAACACGGAGACTGATGCTCTGAGAGAAAGAAAGCAAAACAGAAAGGTAGGCCTCGACAACATGGAAAATACCACAGGTTTACATACACAGATCTCATGATCAGACACTAAATACCCAGAATCAAGAGGTCAATGATCAAAGCCAGAAACTCAAAAGAATGAAATAATCCTCGTACACGATAATAAATCTAAATCATGATTAGAACATACAAATAAAACCGAATCGAATTAATTTGCAACAGCATTCCAAGGGCTTCTTCCATCAGAAAATTCAGAAGAATATCATCATCATTCAAAACTTAAACAAACAAACAACATACAAAACTTTCTCCTGATTCATCAAATTCAAAGAAAAACAACATCTGATAAACCTAATAACCCTAGAATTATGAAAAAAAAAACAGTAGAAAGACAAAAACAAGGGAAAGATTTACAGTGCCAAAATCCAGATCGGAACAATTGTTAAATCTCCCAATCAAGATTCAAGATCCAGCTCCAGATCTATAGCGGTAGAGCTTACCGAAGACGTGGAGGGCGGTGACAAAGCCAATGAAGCAGAGGCTCATGACGAGGACGATGGTGGGTGAGATCTTGAGGCCAGGAGCGTCGTCTGTGTAGAATCTGAGCATGTTGCTGCTTGTGCCCCCGCCGAAGCTTCCGGAAGAATTGGTGTTTCCGGTGCTGCCAGCGAGCCTCCGGCGGCGCATTCCGGCCGCTGCTGCCGGAGTGCCACGCTGTGCTGCACCGACGGTGCCAGGACGAGATGTGGAGGAAGATGAAGTTTGAGATTGGGATGTTCCCCTTACCATTGTTTGGTTGGTTGGTTTGGTTTGGGTGTGGACGGAGAATTGAGAAGTATTTATAGGGTTAAGGGAGTGCGAAAGCAATGTTTTGTGACACAGAGAGTGTTCGTAGAGTTGCCTTGAAACCTTATAAATGTATGCCTTTTCTAGCTAATAAATAGTAGCGTTAAAATACGGGAGCTGATATATTCGCCCCTTTTCATTACTAGGGACACCCGATTCAAAACCTCCTGACCGGCTAATGAGAGTATCCGGTTAGATATACTTAGTCCTTTAGGAAATGACCAAAATACCCAAGCAACACTCATCCCGCATCTTTGCCCATTACTCTCGCCCAAATCCATACGAGCCCAAGTTCTGAGATGCCCCTTGAAGTGCAGAAACGCCCTAGGTCTCTCTCTCTAGAAATCAACAAATCTGGAAATTTTGTTCTTTTAGAACATCTTAATTTGTAACCCACCAACAAAACAAGGAAGATAGAGACCATTGCTGCTTAGGAGAAGAAGCTTTTCTATTTTGACACCCTTCTCACTGCCACCCAAGATTTTTTAACAGAAACATAAGCTTGGAGGCAGATTTGGCAATTTCTGGGACCTGATGGTTTTCTCTTTCGAAACCCTTTGATCTATAGAGAATTGTGAATGATTCACAAGTTTTCTGCACAAATTGAAATTTTACTTACCCTTTTACCACCAGGGTCATCAAGCCTGAGGCAGCTAAGGAACTTTGTACAGAGAAAACTTCTCTGATTTTCTAGATACAGAATTTCGATGGCCCCATGCCATAAGAATACCATTTTTATGCTTAGTTTCTATATCACATTTGCTTCCAACACCCATGTCCACCAGTGAATAATGAGAGAGACTTGGGCGCTGGATTTGGTTTCTGAAGTTGGGCTTTGCATTTGGGCGAGAGGTAGGCGAGGGAGACAGAAACGAGATGGGATATTGGATGCCTGCATGGGTGTTTTGGTCATTTTCCAAAATAATCCCTACGTGTAATTGGCCACTTGCTTTAGCCGGGACAAATGTTTCAGAAAAGGTGTCCGCAGAATTGAAAGGGGCGTATATATCAGCTCCCTAAAATACAGTTACACCCCCTCTACTTTTATACGACGCATTCAACTATAACCAAGTTTCAAACTCTGTGTATGAGGTAGACCCTATGTATGTGAGGGCCCATGAATACTTTGGATCATCAAAACAATGTGGGCCCAACAAGTTTTTGGTCTGCAAACTAAAGAAGGTTCCATAGTTAACGACCAGATACTAGAATCCGAGATCTTAATTAGCATTGATAGTGTTTCAAAAGAGGGGGTCTACCTTATACACATTGAAAAGTCAAGGCTGTAGTTGTAGTTGATGAGTTCGAAACTATAAGGTTGTCATTGAATGTGTTGGGGGAGGGCGTGGTAACTGTATTTTTCCCTAAATAATAATAAATGGCCCGGCTCAACCCAAAACCGGGTTCAACCCGATTCCGGCTTGTGTTGGGCTGGCATGTCATTGGGGTGTTGAGTTGGGTTAGGGTTTTTCCAAACCAATTTAATTTCAGGTTTGGTTAGGGTCAAGGCCTTAAGCAGCCTGGAACCAACGTGAACCCAACATGCACTCTAATTGTATCATGATTTCAAAACCCTTGTATTATGCTTCTTTCTTTGTTTTTGTATCTTTCTTTTTTTTTTTTTTTGGTGTCCCAGGCCAATTCGACCCGATTTGGAAAATACAGGTTAGCCAAGTTAGGTTAGGTTTGAGAGATTTAAAGGAGAGTTGGTTAGTATTTACCATTCTCAGGCTAAGGCCTGGATTGGGTCAGGTTAGGGTTGAGGGAATGCTGCTTCAAGTTGGGCCAGGGCTGGTCTCAACCAGACCCAACCCGGCCTGAATTGCAAAATGCTAAAATGACTGTGGATTTTAGGCTACGTGTCAAATTATTAGCGATCATAAATCAGGCCAAATGCCATTGAAAGTTGATCGTCACCATTAATCCCAACACCTTGATCGAATGATTCTAAGCCCTTATTCATGTGGCCTCTTTTAGGATTCTACTATCAAAAGGTAAAACGTTGGTCTTCGTAGTTCTCTGTCTTACTCATGGACTGCCCATTTGGAATGGAAACTAAGACCATGTGGGTCATCTCATGATATTCTAAAATATCAACGGTTTTGATTGCACATTTATGTCCACATGTGGGACTAAGAATTGATCATCACCATTGATCCCAGCAGTACTATTTGCCAAGTAGTTCACTAAATACCTTCTAATTGTAAATTCCTTTAAGAGGATTGCTAAACTGAATGGCACCCTTGCAAAAACCCAGCTGCAAGTACAATACGTCACCCAATTGCATTTACAACGACACTGAAAAATGAAAATCTGAAGAAGGAATGACAAATCTGTGGTGCTCTTCAGTTTAGCATTCCTCTTATATTAAACATATTCATAGGTAAATTTCCCTGGCTACAAAATACCTTGCAAATTTAAACATCTTTAAAGCCATTTAAATATTTTACTTCATAAAAATTTAGTCCTGAAACCATATGCAATTTTCCAATGGATATTAGAGGACATAGTGTATTCTATGTTATACAATGAGGTGCACTCACTAGGACATAGCGTATTCTACCTTGTCTGATCTGAACCGTCCATCTCACAGGCCTTGCTATCTGTCTACTGTAGCCCACAAATCATGCAATCTTTAATTGATGCTAAGATTGGATGACCGACTAGATTTTTGGGCTATAAGAGATCTAAAGGAAGGAATATAAAATAGAATATTCTGATCAGCCAAAGTTGAACCCACAGCACCATCCTGTAGATCACATCTTCATATAGAACTAAAAGAGATAATAAAACTTAGAAAGGTAAAGAAATGGTGTCAAAATTTCTTCATAAACCCATAAGATAGAGTCCAAAAATCCTAACAAGAGATGAAATAAACAAGATAAGCATATATGAACAAACCCAAACAACATTAAGAACTTATAAACACCTGCAAAGAATGATCTAAAGCAAGACTTAGAAACATCTGCTTAAATATAATCAAACCATCTTTCAAATTGCATCATAAAAATCTACAGGCGATATATGATTTGAAGAGCAAAATCTCATCTATATGCATTACGAAAAAAAAAAAAAAATGCGAAAAAAAGAAAAAGAAAACAAATGACCACTTGTAACAGTACCAGAACGCCAGAATGTGGGAACAAAAAACACTCTGCAACACTGTTAGAAAACCTTGTTGGGGAAAAGCCTTTGCTAAGAAACTTTGTCATTCTCTGCTAGATTTTTGAAAAGCTAAAATTATGGAACGGGTTGTTTCTTAGCTGAATTTTTTCTTTGCAGTTTATCAATTTTGTTCTTGCTGGAAATACCTTGTTCTTAGCAAGCTGGTTAGGACTGATCCCTCCATCTGGTGTCGCTGCCCTTTTCCCCTTCGAACCCTTTTGGAATCAGCTCCCTCCTCCCTCCCCCAACTTTCAGCTCTCTCTCTCTCTCTCTCTCTCTCTCTCTCTCTCTCTCTCTCTCTCTCTCTCTCTCTCTCTATATATATATATATATATATATATATATATATATATATATATATATATATATATATATATATTTGAACGGCATATATATAACCATTCCACCCATACATATATAAAAAAATTTAAAAATTCAGAAAAATCACCTTCCAATATAAAAATCTAATTCCTTGGACAAAGTGTCAGATGGCATCATTGGTACTAACTTCTGATACTACCATTATGAATTTATATATATAATTAATAAGCAAATCAAAGAAAGACCCAAATCAATAAATATTTCCACCCTAGGTACATAAATTTGAGAATGCATTTCCTACAACAAATTTTAGACTTAAGGTCTGTTTGCAAGAGCTGCTCACCTTAGAACAGAAAGTAAGGCAAGATAATATAAATCAAATGAGGTACAGACATAATCCAGGAGTGCAAGCTCATATAGGAGGATGAGAGAAGAGGAGAGCCACCTTACCTCCGAGCCTACGCCGAGCAGCATCCCACTTTCTTCAATGCCGAAACATCATCCTTGCCCACATTGATAGTTTTCCCTTCCAGTGAGACCGCGGCTTGCTCTTCCCCAGCATCAAGGGCCTTCCTACTGACTACACGATAAATCTGAGTAAGGACCTCACTGAAGGCATTCTCCACATTGGTTGATTCCAAAGCCGACGTCTCCATAAAGTAGGTAGACTCCCGTTCGGCAAATGCTTGTCCATCGTCTGTGGAGACGGATCTTAGATGACGGAGATCGGCTTTGTTACCAACCAGCATGATGACAATGTTGTCGTCTGTGTGGCCTCTGAGCTCCTTCAACCACCTCTCAACATTTTCAAAGGTGATGTGGCGGGTAACATCATAGACCAGAAGGGCACCAACAGCTCCCCTATAATATGCACTTGTGATGGCGCGGTACCTGTTAGTTGGAGGCAAAAGGATATCCAATGTGTCAGAAAATTCTCCTCATCGTTATTAGATAAGGTAATGTGAGAAAACCAATTACTCAAAAAGCTTACGCTATTAGAGTCGGTGTTATTTAATCATTGCGGCCCCACTTTTGGGTTGGCTCTACATGTAGATTTTAAATTTCAAGGAGTTGTTGGGTTTTGAACCCAGGACATGCTGTGTGGCAATAGCTCTGATTTCATGTGAAACAACCAATTTCTCAACAAGCTTAAGCTGTAAGAGTCGGTGTTATTTAATCATTTATACATTAACAGGTACTTTCTAGGAAGACTGACACCGGATGCCGCTGGAACTGAGGAACTCAAACCAGTGTCTCTAAGAGTTTAATCAGTGCATTGGATGAAACACATCAAAACCAAGCATATTCGCAGTGCAAATTTGATAATAGCTGAATGAATAAACTAAATCACCATTTGACCAGGAATATAAGAGATCATGACTCAATAATCAGGGATGGGAAACACAGAAATGAAGCAGCAAAAGAATCAAAAGAAGCCATATAATACAAGTAACTTGATGCATTGATATAATCATTGAGACTGTGACATGGATTCTATGAATCGGTGAGGTACGATGTCGGACACGTGTCAGATTTCAATACTTTGGAATTCATTGCGACACTTCTAGATCTCTTTAATCTATTTCTGAAAATAAGACAATAAATTTTTTATTATTACATGTTTTGTGTTTTAACTATCATAATTATTTTTTATGAAAATAAACATTATATTTTTTAGAGGAATGCTAGCAACAAGCGGTTAGTTCTCCACTTGAAATCATGCAGCCAGCCATTGGCCCACGTGCACGACTTTTCCCACTGTTATCCTCAGTGGAGAGTAAAGGCCTTTAAAAATAATATATTTCCCTGTAATTATTAAATATGCATCTCGTCTTTTGGTAAATGCATTTGCATGTCTATATTCTTGTCAGGAGCTTTATTAATAATGCCCAAATGGGACGAAAGCTAGAGAGCAGAGAATTAGTATGGCTGTTTCTCTATCGTCTAGACTTCTGTTTCTATTCGCTCCTTTCTGTTTATCTTCTCAAAACACCTCCCCCTCCTGCACAAAAACGTTGTCGTCCAAGTCCGAATACAGTATCCTTGGGAGAAAGAATAACCTTAATAAAAGCAGTGTTGGCAAATATCCCGATTTACTATTTATCCACCTTCAAATGTCCCATAAGCATGATTAATTGGATCGAGGATATTCAGAGGAGGTTTCTTTGGGGATGTTTGTCAACCTTTTTTTCCAGGAAAAGTATCTCTTAGGTGGATGCTTGTTACCTTAAAAAGGAAAATGAACGCTTACACTCAGCGATATGGTATGGTTAGTGGCCAACATATATCTACTGAATTGTATGTTAATGTGGCAAACATAGACGGCCTAATGGCCAAAGAAAGACAATGGACCCCACAGGTATACTTAATCAATAGTCTACTATTAGGGCTAAGATGAAGGCCCCAATGGTCATGATCTGCTATCGGACGGATCAGATCCTTCGAAGGAGCAATGACTCAGAACTCCTCTCTTCAATTTTTATGTTATGTTTTCAATAACCATATCGCACGGCTCTTCTTTGGACAGCAAGAAACGGGAGGCATGTATTGTGTAATATTAATCAAAATCAGCACTAGATAATAACTCCCTTAAGCACAAGCAGAACCGAAAATGAAACCCATAGGGACGCAGATCTTCTTAAGGCTGAGAAGCGCCCATCGTTTGTAACAACAAACACAAGCAAAACTAACTCAGATCTGCCACACACCACATGGGCACACCGTTTACAAAAAAATTCAAGAGGAGAAATTGGGCATCAGGATTAGATCCCTTTCTTCCTTCTTTTCTAGCTTTTTATTAGATTTTCCAAAGGAAAACAGCAACTTGTGGTCGTGGGTTTTCTGCCCAAAATTACAATACAATTTAATAGAAAATAATCAGTAAAGAATACTCCTCAAACTCCTACTCCTAAAAGCATCAGGTAAACTAAAATCTAGGATGGAAACTCGCCGTTGAAAAAAAAAAGCATTAGGTAAACTAATATCTAGGATGGAAACTCCTCTCAAAACAGTAATATAACCATACTTAAAAACACTTGTTCGTGGGGTCTAATGCCCACTTTCCATTGGACTCAAACTCAACTCAACTCAGCTAAGCCTTTGTCCCAAACTAGTTGGGGTCAGCTAATGAATCCTTTAGAAAATTTTCATGAAAAAGGTGAAAGGGTCTACCCGGCTCAAATCGACCAAGTCTAATCCTGACACTAGTTGGGTTCCCGTCTACATGGATCATTTTCTTCCATTCTCTCCTATCCAAGGTCATGTTCTCTGTTATGTTCCTAGCCATCAAGTCTTTCCTCACTGTTTCTACCCAAGTTGTTTTCGGTCTGCCCCCTCCTCTTTTTACTCCATCAACTTGGCACAATCACTTCTTCTCACTGGAGCATCCAAAGGCCTACGTTGGATATGCCCAAACCATCTTAATCGGTGCTCTCTCATCTTCTCCTCAATTGGTGCCACCCCCACCTTTCTACGGATGTCTTCATTTTTAATTCTATCTAACCTTATGTGGCCGCACATCCATCTAAACATCTGCATCTCCGCTACACTCATCTTATGCACATGCTGCTTCTTGGTGGCCAAACATTCTGAGCCATACAGCATGGCTGGCCTCACAACTATCTTATAAAACTTTCCCTTCAACTTGGTAGGTATTTTATGGTCACACAAAACTCCTGAAGCATGCTTCCACTTCAACCAACCTCCTCTTATTTTGTGGTTAACATCCTTTGCTACACTCATCTCTATCTCTGTGGTTCCATCGGACTCAAAGAAGAGAAAAAAATCCTAAAAAAAACCTCCCTAAATTACTTATTTACCGCAAGTTAAAACCTCCCAAAGATGTGTTTTTCTTGGGGAGTTTCTCAAGTTGGAAATCTGTTCCTTTTCCTATGCTAAATCCATCCAATGTTGGATGCTAATCCACTACATTTTCTGCTGAGAGTCTTGGAGGTAACCTTCATCTTGGAGATAACCTTCAATGCATTCCTGTAAATTTAGAGCATGTCCCCCATCTCGGTTAAACCACTCGGCGCGACTCAATAATTGTCCGTTCCGTCCAATGTGGAATGACTCAATCCATCCATGTCTGATTTCCATCAACTTCTTCTCAACTACATGATCTTCTATTAACAAATCTTCATGATCCAAAAGCAAATCATCAACCAATGGGACCAAGGGCACTTGCCCTTGGTCTAGGTCATCGTCCAACATCGATGGCTCAAATGCTTTGAGATTCCCCGCAATCACTATGGAGTGCACGTTCATTTATGGTCAAAGATCAAGCTGGAATGCATTCTCTCCCACCTTGATGCAGGAGCATCCCCTGGGTGAATTTTACATCAGCCATTACAAGCTCATTACTGTAGCTTTTAGTTGTGTCCTTAGCTTTTAGTGGTATTTTTGTCATTTGGTATTTCTATATGTCCTTAATTATCTTTAGTTACATTTACATGTAAGGGTAATTTGGTTATTTTACCACTCTAGTCATGGCTTTTAGGTCATTTAGCAATTAGGTAAGGGTGTGTTTGTCTTTTACCATGTAAGGGCATTATATAAGGCCATTTTCATTTTTTTTTCATTAATTCTTCAAGAAATGAATTAAGGTTTGTATTGTGGTGATTTTTAGGGTTTTATCAAGAAGAGCCTCTTGTTATTTTTATGAAGATTGGAGTTTTCTTCGCAGCTGGAATCTCAGCTTCTTCCTCCAATTCCACATCATCTCCTTGTTGAAGACAAGGTTTCAAATCCAACATCCTGACCGAGACTCCCCTTGCTAGGTCGAAACTGTTCATTAAGGAAATAGCAAGAAATGCTGGAGACATGTTCAACTTGGCGTGGAAATTTTCTATGCAGAAGCTGCTGGACGATAGGATATCTTCGTCAGTTTACTTCTTAAATGCCATCTCTGTAAGTTGTTTACATTCTTCCATTTCCTATGCCTCATCAGATCTGAAAACCTGCAAACAGATTTTGATCCAAAATTGTAATAAACTCCTTCAATCGGCAGCAATAGTCATTACCTTCTATGTTTGCTGTTAAGAGATGTGCTGTCGATTGTTGCTTGTTTGGATGCTTAAGCATTCTTTGGGCAAGTAAAGTCAATGGAGGGCAGGATTTTAAAACCCTGGTAAAGCCATGTGCTTTACAGAGTTCGGATGCAAGGTTAACGGAGAGAGAGAGAGAGAGAGAGAGAGAGAGAGAGAGAGAGAGAGAGAGAGAGAGAGAGAGAGAGAGAGAGAGGACCCTTACCAAAGAAATTTCTTCCTTTTCAGGTTATTTCACATGGAAATGGCTTGGCTGCCACATTGCCACATCACCAGACATGCAGTTATTACACTTGTTTCTTGCTTGGTAATCTCCAGGGATTTCAATGCTACATTGGCAACCAAGCACCATAAAGTTGAAGAAAAGTGATTTTTTTTCTTGTAAATTGAGGATGCCTTGCATGTGGCATCCAAACAGAGCCGACTGTGGATGAAATCCCTAAGGGGCGTTTCGATACACGGATTTTAGAATCTTGGATTTCCTCAAAATCGTGGATGGAAGACAAGAGAAGAAGGAGATTGTCCGTCGTATTCTGATTTCTCGCCATTCTTTCCGTCGAGCGAGAAAGTAGGAGATCGCCCCTGTTTCCAGGTTTTAGAAATCTCAGGATGGGAAAGAGATTTCTAAAACCCGGATTTCTTACTTAATCCCTTCATCTGCAACCTACTTCCCCCACATCTGCAACCTACTTCCATTGTAAAATCCAGAATTTTACACTGCTTTCAAACTAAAACCTGGATTCTGAATCCACATATCCAAACAGGGGGTTAGGAAACTGATCTTTAACATACCTAAGAGGACTTCTACCCAAGCTCTAAAGAATCTGGTAAGAATTTTGTGGTTTGATACTCTTTAAGCTGGAATTTCTGAGTTAAATTTGACATTTGAGATGCAAGAATTTGTTGAAGAATGCTAGCCAGTTCTAGCTCTCATTGGACATCTGACTTGATTGCAATCTCTTGGAAATTGCACGAAACTGCATAAAAGAAGAAAGATCTGTGTTTGTTAAATCCCTATCTCCAGAACCGTGTGCTTAATTTGTGTGAATTAACTTGAACTCCTGTGAGTGATTAAGTTGGGTATGGCAGTTTGGTAAATTTCACACATCCACCATATCTATCCATTGTTTTCCATAAATCTGCTCAGAGTGTTACGATAGTCATATTTCGAAGTTTGAATGAGGAGTTTTATTAGAAAATTAGCATATTGCATGTAATTCCACATACATGCTTTAAAGCCAAGAGCAATTTAGAAATAAAAGGTATGGTGGTTCAATCCATTGCATGTTGCTGCCAGTAATTCCCTAACAGAAGCTACAAGATTGACTTCGAATGATTTGGAGATCATCACCTCCTTTCTCAAGTTCAGATTCTTGCTTGCCTGTTTTGTGCTTGTTAAAAGGCTTCAAAGGAGCCTCGTTTCTATATGGGATTTGTCACTTTGTAGCTTGTAAACCTCAGCCACTTGCTGGAACCGTGAATTATTACTGAGCCCTTATCTACACAGGATACTTTCTTTCATTCCTAGCTTTACTCAAGTGAATGTGAAATCCTAAACTCAAGTGGAGCTAGTTTAAAGATTGTTACCTGATTGGTGTTAAGCTCTGAAGATATTAATTGCATCACAAAATAAGTTGCACACTTGGTTACCATCAACCTTGTATATAGTGGTTAATTCGAATCTGAGAGTTACTTGTACCAAGTTAATAGTAACAAAATTGTAAGTCACCAAAGTTCCAAGGAAGCTGGTCCATTGGACCAAGAAGAGTAGATTTTACCTATTGTTCGTGAGCTTCTTCTAATTACAAAAATTCTTAACGGTTTTGTAAATTTCAGATTGGAGTTTACTACTCTTAGCAGTGGTTCACAAAAGCCAGCCCACACTATACCATTGGATCCCTTTTTCCCTCTATGACAGTTCGGTCCATTATGATATTCAGCCATTGCTTCAGTTTTCAGTTTTCACACTTATTCGAAGGCTGTTTCCATTTCTGCATGAGATCGCCTACACAAAATGATAACATCACTACCCCGCACCCAAACATTCTGCATCACACCTTCCTGATGATCTTAAAGGGTATGTAATGGATCGACCTGAGCTTCCTTGCCTTGCCTTTCAACCATTTTTTGCACAAGTGTAGCCAAATCATCTCTCCTTGAAAGTTGCATCTTACCCGATGTTGATCATGTCGATCTTTATACTTCTGTTTGATTAGATTCAACAAATTAATGCACTCGACGGATTTTGTCAAAGAATCGTTGGGGCCTAGCACACTCTTCTACCTCCTTACTAGAACTTGATTGATCCACCACCGAGAATTCAACATCAAACGGGCTTTGTGGAAGGTAACCGAGGCACACTTCGAACAGGGCCTTCTAAGCCGAGCCGTGAATAGTTCGATTGTAGGCAAATAGTAGAAAAGGGAGGCTCTCGTCCTAGGTCCTCAAGTGTCTTGAATTGTAACCACATAGCAAATGCATCATGGTTCGATCCGCCAACTCAGTCTAGCCATAGGTGAAGGTGAGAGGACATGCTCCTTTTCAACTTTGTATCCATGATGGCCCACAAAGCTTTCCAAAGGTGGCTTAGAAAGCAGCTATCTCTATTAGAAAAGATAGATTCCAGTAGTCCAAAATGCTTCCACATGCGTTGAAAGAAGAACCTTGCTGCCTCCTCTTCTGTCACCATCGTCTTAAATGGAATGAGGTTGGCCATCTTGTTGATCCGATCCACAACCACGAAGAGATAGTCGTGATCCCCCAACGAAGTTCATGGATATGCTCTCCCAGGGTTGACTTGGCTCTGGCAATGGTGTGTATAACCCTAGCTTCCGATAAGAGGGATTGGAAGTACTGCAGATAACGCATCCTTTGATAAAGTTCTAAACGTCCAAGTTTACCCTCGGCCAGTAGACATATATGTGAAGGTTCTGTAGAGTCTTCTCAACTCCAAAATGCCCAGCCACCTTCGATGTGTGAGCCTCTCAAATCGACTGCACTCGAACGGCCTCTTTAGGTACGCGTGGTTTTCACTTTCGGCTGAAACATTTCATTTCAGCCAAAATATGTTGATTTCGGGTACTACCGAAACGAAATCCACTTGGATTTCAGAAAAATACCAGATTTCGCCCAAAATTTCGGGATTCGTTAATGTTTTGGTCGAAGTATGTGAAATAAACATGTAACTTTTCATATAAAAAGCAAAGTTTTTGTCAGACAAAAAACAACTCCAGTAGCAGAAAAGAGAAGAACAACGAGATTCTTTTAAAATATTTTTAAAAATACGACAAAAATAAAAATAAAAACCAGTGGTGAAGAATCTTACCTGGAATTCGATCGAGATTTCGTACCGAAATGTTTCCACGATTTTACAAAATTTAGGTCGAAATTTCGTACCGAAACCAAAATGTTTCTTTTTCGACGATGGCCGAAACTGAGATTTAAAACCTTCGTTACACATAGTTGGATACCCTTGTATAATAAACCCTCAACCAAGTGGAACTCAGAGGGCTTGTTGTTTCTGTAACTTAGCAATCTCCTTAGAGAACTCTGGGTCATAATCATACAACCACGTATTCTAGGTGTCGCATCGGCTAGATCTGCAAGGCCGTGAATAGTGCAGACACTTTGGATGTAGAGGAAGCATAGAAAGCATGTCGGCCAACTTGTCGGTTGCTTCCTTCTTGCATTTGATAATCAGGCCGAACTGTTAAAGGTAAGAAATCCACTTCATGTGTCAGGCTTGTTACAACTTCGATTGTGATCGTAGAAACTAGAGAGGCTTGCGATCGGTATGGCCAACCACTAACTTCCCCAGTAGATAAGGCGTCTAGTGCTTTACGGCTTGGTTTAGAGCATATAACTCCTTGTTGCAGGTGGGGTCATTGCTGACTGCTCCACTAAACTTCTCCAAGTGGTAGGCCATGGGCCGACCATCTTCAACAAGAGCGCACCTAGTGCATAACTTGATGTGTCTGCCTCCACCTCAAAGGGCTGTTGTAAGTTGGGCAAGTCAGACCTTGCATATCTTTTGGTTTAAAAGCATGACACTGTCCTCGTGCTGCTTCTCCCACCTGAACCTTTGATTGGTTTTGGTGAGTGCGTGGAGTGGAGCTGCGAAATGAGAAAAGTGGCAGATAAACTTCCGCACGTACTGGCAAGCTCCCATGAAGCTGCGAGCCTCAGTCACCATCTTAGGTCTGGGCCAATTCGTGATCACAGTCACCTTGCTAGGTCGATCTTCATCTCTCCTCTTCCAACGATAAACCCCAAGTAGATGAGCCTAGCCGAACTCGAACATCTTCAAATTCAGGTACAATTTTGCCTTCTGTAGGGTCCTCAGCACCTCTGTAAGTAGACAATGGTTTCTTTGCTGAACTTGAACATCTTCAAATTCAGGTGCAGTTGTGCCTTCTGTAGGGTCCTCAGCACCTCTGTAAGGTCCTCCACACACACAAGCGCTCGCGCACACACAAAGTTGTAGGTGTATAGGTTACATTTCAAATCCAAGCATTTATTCACACAATCAAACAACACCTTCTACCTTATCCTAGAGTCCTTGTCAAACAACACCTTCTACCTTATTCTAGAGTCCTCGTCATCTACCTCACTTCTCGACCCAGTTTTTAATTTTCTAACCTGCCAAAGAGAAGGGGATCTATGATCTGCCAAAGGACATGACTCAATGGGAATCCCTCAAGCATTACTTCAGCTCTGGACAGTATCTCTCTCGCATACTCCATTTCCTGATTGTCTGACCTTATGACTTCCTGCCAGGCTGACTCCTACCAATTCTCTATCTAGAGTCCTAATAAATGTGGCAGAGGATCAATCAGATAATTCCATCTAGGCTTTCACTGATGGGATTTTCTTTGGACTAGTCAAACCATAGTTATCAGGGTGGGAAACGAATTCGGGATACGAAACGTGAAACGGAAACGGGAAACGCATGAAAAAAAAATCCAGGGGAAACGAGAAAACAATAGAAAATCAAATGAGAAACGTCTTAGGAAACGCATTAGAAGTGTTTCAAAAACGATAGAAAAACACAAGACGTGTTTACACACGATTAAATAAGTTTCTCATATGCTTCCCATGCGTTTCGGAAACATTTCTCCAATTTTGTATCATGTTTCGGAAACGTTCCCGAAACGCGTTTCCCGCGTTTTTGGGGAAACGAGTTTCCCACCCGCGAGAAACATATATTAGGGGAAACGGGTTTCCCACCCGCCCATGGAGTTTCCGGCAACTATGATTCAAACCAACAATCTTTTGAGCTAGAATTGATGGACACAGCTTCAGTATTTATTTTAACCACTGACCCAAATCTCTGAAGGCTTGCAAATTCCATTCGAGAAAGAGGCTTCAAGAATCTGGACTGAACTGGAAGTGAGAACACCATTGAATAAAATGACAGAAGTTTTTGTTTTGATGATGCTAGTATTGCACTTTACAACACATTCTAATGATTTCAGTAGCAGTAATTCCAATACAAACAAAGGCAGTGTTGAATATCAACAAAAAATTTCATATATAGATAAGGCCCAAAAAGAAATCACAATATAAAAACACCAAATCTTATAAGGACAATCAAACACCACCACCTTATCCTATAGTCCTTGTCATCTACCCCACTTCTCGGCCCATTTTTTCATTTTCTAACCAGCCAAATAGATGGGGATCTATGATCTCATGGGCATGTCACAATGGGAAGCCCCTAAGCATTACTTCACCGGTGGATAGTATATTTCGCACATACTCCATTTTCTGCTTGTCTGATCTTATATGATTTCCTGCCAGGCTGGCTCCAATCCAGACTCCAGAGTCCTAATAAATGCGGAGGAGGCTGAATCAGATAAATCCATCTTGTTTCCACTGATGGGATTTTCTTTAGATGACTCAAAACAACAATCTTTTGAGCTAGAATTGATGGACATCGCTTGGGTATTTATTTTAACCACTGACCCAAATCTCTGAAGCGATGCAAATTTCATTCAAGAAAGAGGCTTCAAGAATCTAGAATGGATTGAAAGTAAAAAAAAAGCTTTAATAAAATGACCAAATTTGTTGTTTTCATGATGCTAGTATGCATTTTACAAGAAACTCTAATGATTTCAGTAGCAGTAATTTCAATACAAAAAAAGGCATTGTTGAGTATCAAAGAAAATTTCCATATAGAAATAAGGCCCAAGAAGAAATCATAATAGATCAAAACAAAATCTAATAAGAACAATCAAACAACACCTTCCACCTTATCCTAGAGCCCTTGTCATGTACCTCAGTTCTTGACCTAATTTTTTTTCTTTTTCCTAACCTCCTAAAGAGAAGAACGTCTATGACCTTATGGACATGACACAATCCAGAGTCCAAGTAAATGCGGAAGAGACTGAATCAGATAATTCCATCTTGTCTTCCACTGATGGGATTTTTGTTGGATGATTCAAACCAACAATCTTTTGAGCTAGAATTGATGGACACCACTTGAGTTTTATGCTAACCACTGACCCAAATATTTGAAGAGCTGCGAATTTCATTCGAGAAAGAAGCTTCAAGAATCGAGACTGGACTGAAAGTGATAACAGCAATGAATACATATCTACTGGCTGCTTTACTCCACGTGGTAACTTAATCACATGGCACCGTTAAAAGTGGCGAATGAGACAATATTGGGGGGCGATCTTACCAGCGCTGTAAATACTCTGTAATAATCATTACTGGAAATCCAAATATCCAATTGGTTGGAAATAGGGCTTAGTTGAGTTGAGTTGAGTTGTATGCCTTTTTTTGGTCCATTGGATTTCAGGGTTTAATCTATAATCTAAATTTGAGCATAGTCTATAGTCTATACCCATTGCATTTCACAAATATCTCGTGGGAGAGAAAGGTGGCATAGCAATCCTCAAAAACTCTCTTGGAAAATCATGGCGTGTGAAAGTTAGAGGACACATTAATGAAGTCTTCTTCGAAGAGTGTTGGGAACATTTTGTAGTAGACCATGGTCTTTGTTCTGGAGATTTAACCAACACAAAGGTTAGCAGCAACCTAAGGTAAAGATTCATATGCCCAGTTTAAATGAAGGGGATGGTAATATTGAATGTGAATTGAGAAACACAACAAGATAGTACTGGAAACCAAATCTTTTAGGGTCCATTTAGGACTGCAGCTTCACACCAAAAAAGCAATAGGGTTGCAAACCCATATGGAACATATGCAAAAGACCAACAATAAAACAACCAACATAACAAAACTCCGTTCCAAGAGGCAATTGGGTCCCACATCCATATGAAACATTACCAATTGAGAAAATGCAAAGGCACAAAAATTCTTCCTAATTAGAGATCCAACAACAATAAAAACATGGAAACTTGACCAGTTACCAAAATGAAAAGGAACCCCAAAAAAAAAAAAAAAAAATCTTCCTAGTTATAGGACCAAAACAAGAACCATGACCATGGAATAATCCCCCATTCTCAATCCTACAGTGCTGGTCAGTTGCATAAACCATAGAAAATCTAAACATGACAAAACAAGAGAAGAAGTAAAGGGAGAATAAGAAGCAGACCAGGTGTTTGTAAAAAGTCCTAACTGAGAAAAGTAGTAAAACTGGTACCTCTCTTGACCAGCAGTATCCCAAATCTGAGCCTTGACGACCTTATCATCAACGCGAATACTACGAGTGGCGAATTCAACACCGATAGTGGATTTAGACTCGAGGCTGAACTCGTTGCGAGTAAATCGCGAGAGCAAATTAGATTTTCCCACACCAGAGTCTCCGATCAAAACCAACTTGAACAAATAATCATAGTCTTCATCCACACGGTAAGAAGAAGTCATCTTCTTCTTATACTTGTTGCTGATCTAGTTAGGTCGATCGAATAGGGAAAAGGGCAAATAAGAAAGATTGGAGAGGCACCGAAAAACTTATATAGGGAAAAGAATAAAGTAGTGGAGAAATGGAAAAAGGGTATTGAGGGAGTTTGTCGGAGGGGGTCCTACCTCGTGAAAAATTAAACACACCACTTCCCTCTTGCAGGGGCAGTCTCTCTCTCTGTCCCTATTTAACTCCGATTTAATTTCAAAGGGGACACGCGCTACTACTGCTGGGAGCATAAAATAATGGGTGTTATTAACAAAATAAGGGAGTGCGGATTATGGATTGTTGTGTTCTAAGGAAATGATTTCAGGCGTAGGGATTGGCACTGCCCTAAGCGCCCACCAAATAAGGAGCATCAGGTATGGTTTGGCTCGTGCGTAGGGCATGCAACAGACTAATTAGGCCCACTTTGTTTCGAATTTTGATAACCGATTCTGAGTCCAAAATTTGTGAGGCCCTGTTCATTTGAGATTACGACAGCCGATTGTGACTGCCAAACCGATTATTGGACTGCTCGAAATTAAGGCCCTGCTCGTTTTAAACTGTGACTACCTATTGTGAGCACCCCAACTGATTATTGGCTCAAAATTAAGGCCCTACTCATTTGAGATTGTGACGACTGATTGTGCGCCTCAAAATTAAAGCCCTATTTGTGTCCAATAATCGGTTGGGTGGCACACAAGTTGTGGTCACGATCTCAAACGAACAGGGCCAAAACGTAATTTTGACCCAATAATCAGTTGGGGACTCACAGTCGGTGGCTACAAGTTGAAACGAACACTTAAGTCAAATAATCAGTTTTGAACTTACAATGGGTATCAGTTATCATGGATTATGCCTGTGACAAATGCGTCACAATTTTTCATTGGAAAATGTTATCAGCACAACTATATTTTTATATTTGCACAAACCCAGCTGTCTTTTCTTCTTTAATTGCCTTGTGCGAGTTTTTTGGGAAATGTAATAACCTTTTGACAGCTCTTTAAATACTATAATACAATGTGGATTAGTGTAAATATCAAAGTATGGTTGTGCTGATATCATTTCCCTTTTATAATTGCGGACTTTAACTATGGGAAATGATATCCCCCCCTCTTTCCCCTTTTTAACGGTTTCTGTGAGGATGGTTCACTGCTTGAGGATAAATTCACCACCTTTAACGTTTTTCTTTGCCTTTAGAACTTAGCGAATAACATTTGGAGGTGGTAGGATGGGGATTTTATCCGTCAGAGGGGGAAATATCAATCCCCTTAACTATTTGAGTTTTTATATGGTACCCGACCGGGCATGCTGGTGCATGAGGCACCACCGCCATTGATATTTGATCCAACAGCAGCGCATTTTTTAAGATGCTACTGTTGGATCAAATATCAAGGGCACCACATAATTTCTCTAACTATTTCAAGTTGCAGCCTTGACACTCACTCTCTTGGGATTGTGATAGCAACAACCTTTAAAATAACAATTATCTAAGATGCCGTAGTAAGAAAAATGGCTTGAAACTTGACAATCACTACCTAGGGAAATGTTATATTTGCCCCCTTTTGGATACTTGACATCCCTTCTAGTGTAAAAGAGTAGTCATCATTACACTAGAGAGGGCTGTCCCAAGTCAAATAAAAAAGGGGAGTGAGAATAGATCACTTCCCGTAGTATTATTGGATATGAATGCTAGACTGACAAGCGCCCTTGCAAATAAAGGTGAAAAGAGAACCCCCATTGGTCATTTTCCATTTAGAATGACATGGAAAATTACAATCATACATGTCCTAAGTGGAAAATGACCAATGGAGGCGCCCTTTTCACCATTGTTTGCAAGGGCGCCTATCAGTCTAGCATTCCTCAATATGATTATCAATTTTTCCAACCTATTATACATTCTTAGGCTAGAGAGGACTAGAGGAGAATATGTGACCCATAGTCCCTCATACCAGTAAATAGCATTTATCATCTCATTTTCCAGAGTTTAGCTATTGTTAGATTATTTTTATAGACGCAATTAATTGCTATATTAATGGTCCGACGTGGATGCCTCTCTCTCTCACACACACTCTCTCTCTCATATAGGGATTTACTAGGTAATTTCATAAAAAAGTCACTTATCAGTTCACTTCTGCAGGAGAGAGCAGCCACCTCAAATGAACTAAATGAATAAGACAAAGTCGGCTGAAAGGTGGTCGTTCTCTACTGCAAAGGTGAGCCGCGGGATGGCTTTTTGTGGAATTGCATTTGCGTAAGACAATCCTCTAGAATTATTTGAAACTAGGGAATTGCTAGTGTTTCACAAAAGGCATTTCGCGGCTGGTCTGTCGCATGTAAGAGCTTTTTGCGATATACCCTAGCAAATCCCTTGAAACTAAATAACTGCTACACATGGATTTAATTTACCTAAATGAAGAAACTACATAAAGAATTTGACTGACACTACTGAATTCTCCACAATCCCTATTCATTTTACTGAAGTAATTTTGTGTTTGTGTACTCCTATTCAACATCATTCAAAAAAAAATGTACACTCCTATTTAATGGATAGACAAGAAGTCTTAAATTCTCTCGTGCATTGTGGTACACATCTCAAGTCATTGTTGATTCCAATAATCTGGGACCCACTTCTTTGCTAGCCAATTTTCCAGGAACCCACTTCGCAGCACACTTTTGCAGGAGAGAATACCCACACAGGCTCACTTCTTTGCAGATTTTGTCTTATTTAACTTATTTCATCTGAGGTGGTTGTTCTCCCCCTTAGTAACCAATAAAGGCTCTTAAGATATGTTTAAAACGATTGATCTTTTTTAAGACAATCAAAGTATGAACCATTTCAATCAAGGTATGTCCATGTGCATGACACAACTAGGAAGCATGGCAATACAATGCATTCAGAAGCGTTGGTAATTCCTCTTGCAAGTGAGAAAAAGGCTCTCAGCAAGACAATTTCAACAGACCCTAGAATAAAATGAAAAGGCCGCTGAGTAAGACCTTATTTATAGACACAAAAGTTACTTGATTGATGGAAACAATGGACATGATATTGAACCATAGAACAAGCGATGCTACTATGCTTCTGGGCCTCCTAATCATTGCTACTATACACTGTGGCACATATTTAAGCTGGCTGAGGCAGTTAATCTGGTGTTCCACCACATGGATGGGCTATAGCCCAAAATTCACCAGATTACCACTGCCATTAAAAACAGGCAAACGTCACACAAGTTAGGAGGTTTAGGATCATCCTATTGGACATGTTTTCGCGTTGTGTCCTATCCACGCTACGGCTCTATAACCTACACATGGGCCATACACACAGGGAGGACGACACGACATAGAACTCATCACACAAAGCATAGTATTTTCCTTCCCTACAACAAGTTGATTGTCCAAAGTTGACATTGTTATTTATATTATATACATTTAAGACGATGGGATGCAAACCGAGGGAGGTCGATTGAATCATTCTTTCCCCTTGCAACATGTATCTGCAACCGCCGGAGTTTTGCAGACAGGGCAGGTGCTCTTTATCGACAACCATTTCTCGATGCAGGCACGGTGATAATTGTGTCCACAATCCAGTGCTGAAACCCTCTCTTTCTTGTTGTACTCTTCCTGTTAGACAAAACATAATGCAACCAAAGGATCAATTGATATACTTACTATCAATTAACCAAGCAACTAAGCTAGAAGGTCCATATGAACAATTCAATGACTCCTTACCAGGCATATAACGCACGTTGTTGTCGTTTCTTCCTCCGAAGAAAACATTGACTCCTTCAAACACTTTGAAATCATATGTTCAGATAAGCCTGTGCTAACATTACCGATCCGTTCCTCCAGAGCAAGTAGTTCCTGCTCCAAGCTCATAATCTTTAAGAACTGATATGAGCCCAGAAAAAGTAAAAGGAAATAGACATCGTGTGTGCTAACCTCATAACTCATGTTGTCTACATCAAGCCTCATGCCCATGTATTGATCAAGAAAATTTCTGGAACCATAAAATGCCGAATGATCCATCATCAACATAACATCCTGCAAAATAAAATGCATCTTGAGATCAATCAGTCTACGGACAGTAAGCAATAACTAACAACCATGAACGACTGCTTTTCTCAAAGGGCAAAAAATGTGCACCTCAGATGTTAACCTATCACGGGTGCCTTCCTGTTCAGAGAGAGATTGCAATCGATGGTAAGAAATCCTTGCCCTTCCATTCCTGTCATTGTTACGCCTCACTATGTTAGTAGGATGAGGCCTTGACTGTCTGGAAGAAGTATGTGGTTCCCCATATCCCAACCCTGAAAATTCCCTGTAAGTAGGCTGCAGTCTTTGAACATAACTACTTTGACCTCTCATGGCTTGTGTACCAGGAGGAAGACTCTGCAAAGGACCACCTGGATTACTGCTCTGAATGTGGCCGTGGAACCTGCCCGTCTCCATATAACCATTAGTCATACTGCTTCCTGCTAGGAACAGATTTGGCTCATGGCATAAGACACTGTTATCTGAAATTTTAAAATTCATATTTTTAATTAGGAAATATTAACATTATCAGAAGGGAAATGTAATCAGCACAACCATATTTTGGTATTTGCACAGACCCAGTTGTTTTTTTTTTTTTAACTGGCAGGTGAGATCTTTTTGGGAAAAGTAATAACCTTTTGAGAGCTCTTTAAATACTAAAAGACAAGATGGGTTAGCGAAAATAACAAAATATCGTTGTGCTGATATCGTTTCCCTATCAGAAAATCTGGAAGGTCGTCTTAAGATCATACTAACCTGAAGCCAGAAACCTTTCACCAGTGGCAGGAGGCATGGGAACATGGCTCCTATCCCATGGGATAGAACTAGCATTTTGATAAGCAAGATTCCCTGTGCTAGAATGAGCGATGGGATGGTGGGCTGCTGGATAGAAGTGTTGAGGCGGGTTGCCTGATAAATGTATACCAGCCGGGTTCGCTTCTAAGTGAAGGGTGGTACGGCTTCTCACATTTCTATGAGATCCTTCCCCTGCAATCATGGGACTGTTGACGCTGAAATTAGAGGCTATACCAATAGGATCCTGAGCCCAATGTTGGGACCCAGAACTTGGCTTCTCTTGCGGTACAAGATCCGAAGAAATGGAAAGGCTGGAGGAACTTCCAGCACTATAATTTCTGCTAGTAGGGCATGGCCCATAGGGGGGTGAGATGGCAGGCCTTTTTCTTTTATGTGGATCTCTTCCACTGTTGAGCGAGGGATTAATTGTGGTGGGCCCATCCCCATAAGTAGCATGTCCGTAATAACTGGAAGATGAGGCCGGCTGGACATGATATGTCGGGATAGGGCAAAAATTGCCTGCAGCTGATGTTTGCATGTTAGGATCATATGATGTGGCCGAAGTGGCTGACCCATAAATTGCCATTTCAGGTCCAAGACTTGACATACGATAGTCATTTGACCTTGGTTGCAAATTCCGGTGAGAGTTGAAATTTTCTCTGTTCACAGTTACATGTTCTGCAGGAAAACAAAACTTGTTTGCTTCAACCACAAAATACAAAATTGAATGACAGATTTTACAACAACAACCAGACTAGTTAAAGATACCAGTGCCTGATGAACTGACAAGAGTACCTACCCATTGGCATGGAAGGCTCGGGATGATGATGGAACCGGGTTTGGTCATCATCAATCACAAATCCTCGAGATGGGCTGAACAAGTAGTCTCTATGCCCCATAGTAAATGTTGACCAAATGTTCAAAATGGCATAAACTCTGGATGATATAACAAGAGGAGTCAGAATATCAGGCCTTAAAGGGAAAAATGCAACTGGATATAGCAAGCAAGTGATAAGTCTTACAGTAATATAACCATTCAAAAAAAAAAGAAAAAACCTTACAGTTATATACAACAAAGAGGGAATGACATATAAAATGAATGCAATGAGAATATGGCAAGGCTTACCAAAGAAAATAAAGTTTGAAAGGAAAAGAAATTTTCAGGTGATATCCTGCTAGGTCCTCACATTATAGGTTTACTGCACGTGATCAAACATGGATTCAAGCTTTAAGGCTTACCAATAATACTAAACAAAAGAAACAAATCCCTCCTTGTTAAATTTATTCTTCCAAATACATGAAGTGCACTAATAGGGGTACTTTGTCAAGAATAATGATAATAATTCCATCTGAATCCAAAATCACCAGGCATAAATTGCATGCAACCATTCAGTGTAAATTCTAAATACCACGGACAGAAGTCTCAGATTACACAGTATAACCCATAGGGGCCCTTGATAATTTTAGTTCAAATGCAGCTAGTTACTATAAGTTTCAAAGGATTACATTGTGGCTCCAAGTCAACAACTCGACATTTGAAACCCAAAATTGTGCTTGATCACTTACTTGTTATTGCTATACTTTACAATTTCAGATTACATTGTGGCTCCAAGTCAACAACTCGACTTTTGAAACCCAAAATTGTGCTTGATCACTTACTTTTTATTGCTATACTTTACAATTTCAGATCTGGATACCACAAGGGACAAGTTAACTATGTAAACAAAAAAATTTGCAAATATTATAGTTGCAACGGACATTCAAAACTTTGTTACTCATCAACACATGAAATAACATTTTTTGGATCTTTTGGAGGTATAGTACCTGTACAGATAAAAACATTTCCTATAACGAATAGACCAATCCCTTCAGAATATCCTCATGTTACTTAAGCCACAAGTTGACACTTGTTTGTTCAAGCCACAGGTTGTTAGGGGCATTCAAAGCTTAAGACACAAATCGATATCTATTTGTTTAATTATTAAAGCTTTTACTAACATTCAAAGCTTTGTAAGTTATGAGCACATGAATGAACTTGTTTGGATGTCTTGGAGGTTCAATATGTATAGAGCTTAAAAGTATTTCCTAAATGTAAAGAGAAGACTAATACTCCAGAACACCCTCGAATTACATAGGCCCCAAATGGATTGGTTTGTTCTTTGTCCTTGCACAATCCTTGATATCGAACATTCAACTTTAATTTTGAATTTCTAATGCTTAAAGAATCATCTTACTGGACAAAATCTACATAGGATAGCAAACGGGAAATGATACTCAGATTTCTTGAAAAAGAAATCTCCAACAGAACTAATTGACACTCCATTGAACGCCTTGGTCATGGCTGTTCGTTTCTAATAAATTCCCACCATTTCACACACACACACACGCAAAAAAAGAAAAAAAAAAAAAAAACTAATTGACAAAAACCTGTTAAGTTCAACTGTTCTGTTGAACTTCATAAGTCATGCATGCACAATCTCTTTGACCATATTTCTCATTTTTAAGAGAAATACAAAACAGTTCTTTCGAAGAGTACATCATAGATGCAGTGCCATATACACCCCGGAAGGCCACATACAGAAAAACAATTATTTGTGCTGCACTGAGAATATGGATAGCCTTTGACAACTGCAATGTAAACATACAGGACATTTGATTATCATTATAGAAGAAATATATTGACAATATTTATTTCAAAGTGAATCCCTTCTATTAATCTCACCTTCAGCCTCCCACTATCCCACGATGCATCCAACTGTTTCTTCCCTTATAGGAAGTGAAAATCGCTATGAGCAAAGCACAAAAGTAACACCCACAGACCACAAACCCATTCTGATTAGCAAAATGCTACAACTTAATATATACTGGGTATGCTACGAACTGCAAACGGTGGCTTGCAGTCCAGAAAAAAAAAAAGCTTCTCCTGCGAAGTTACAATCTTGTCCCACATAGTTGTATGCCAAATTTTTTTATGAAAAAAATGAGTTTTCAAATAGCCACTGGCAGCGAAGAGAAAGAACTGAATAAAGATACAGGAACCATAAGATATAAAACTAAGATAAGAAATGAAGTGGAGAATTCGAGTAGGAGTTGTGAAAGATAAGGATCGCATTCTAGTGAAGAGCTTACCTTGATGCAGAAAAAGAGAGGCATTCGACCGCCTTTCCTTAAGCCTGAAGAGGCTGTCAGTTAGATACAGAAAGAAACCTCGTTAATATTGGGCATATAACGATCTAAAAACCCTCTTTTTACAAAATCAGAAATGACTCAATTAAGCAAGGCTTTGAGAGGCGACAAAAGACATCACTAAATTGCTATCAGTGAGCTCAAGAAACCAGATGAAGAATAGAAGGCTGTGTAAGAAAGAGATGTGCAACAATTTTAGTCTTTGAGATGTGAAATCAGCAGGTAATAAGAGGGCAGCACACAAACTACTATGGAGATTAAGGGTAAGAAAGATAACAGAAATTAAATACACCCAAAGGAAATAATAAATACAAATTTAGAATTGCTAGTTAGGTGGCAAAGAAGAACCAAAGTTTCAGAATTGGAAACCCCATTGGCAGGGAGAATAATTTGGAAAAATGAATAAGCCAAATGAATCAAGGACTTAGAGAGAGGGAGGGAGATGGGAATGCTACCTTCCTAATTTATAAATCTAAAATCTCTACCCAATTCTGAAACAGCCACATAACAAAGCCCTTGCTCTCTTTTTGGTTCACTGAGTACAAACAACCACTGTCGAGATTGGAAGGATCACATCTTACCACCAAACTGGTGATTACATAATTCAGTTTTTGCTTAAAACTTGACAATTAGCTTGGTGATTTAGAATTTGAAAAATGTGCAAATTATTGCAACAGATCGGATTTTCTACCTCCCATCTTTTGCTAAAAAACAAATAAATGCTTCACGTTTCAACAGATCTCATCTTTAAAAAGAATACCATATTCAATGTCCTTCATGGATTACCATAACAATGGATCTTTTGCTTGCAAGACCATTCAATGTTAGCATTTCCATATTCCAGAAATATTTCATACCTGCCTCCATTGCAGCGCTAATAATTGTTAGACTACATGTCATCATTACCTGCATAATTCCCACTGCGTTATCTACCATATTGACAGAGAAGACAAAGTAGGTCTCAAGCTAGCACACATCAGCTTTGGTTAAATAAAAAAACAAGTAAATCTATCGTGCAGCTCCACGACTCAGATAAATGAGTTTAAAACAAAGATTAACTGCTCAAAATCAGAACAAAAAAAGTGGCAGCAAACAAAAACACGACGATCTATGAATAATTTTAAAACCACAAAGGCAAGTGATTTAACCGGTCAACTGCCATCTCCTGAATCATCCTAAGGTTTCTCATAAGCAGGATCGTCATAGTCAATGGAGTGGTAGCCCTCGTCGTCGGCGTCACCAGCATCTCTAGTAAAATCGCCACCTTCCTTGTCTTCATCGTCCGCAGCAGCAACTCCAGCAGGGTCTTAAATATTTTATCAACCTAAATCATCATAACATCAGGGTGATCTATACTAAGTGGGTCGCTAGTGGTTGATGATTTTCTATGTGAATCCCTGGAAAAAAAATTGCCCAACTCAAATAAGTTTAAATTTAAACATAAACTAGCGAAATTTAAGAGGTGAGAATATTAATTACAATTAGTACACCTTTATCGAAACTTAAGGTTGATGGTATTTTTTTTTAGCGACTCTAATGAGTTTTAACTTTAAACTTTAAAAAAAGTGTGATTTATTCTTGAGAACCGAGAATAGAAATTAAAAACATTATACCTTTCTTGAAACTTCAAAATCTAATGAACAAACACTAGTACATCAAATCTCTGATGCTCCAACATGTTCCTCTTTGCGGAGTGGATGTGTTCGAAAGTACTCAAGTTCCTTTCACATTCTTCGCACTACAAGTTTGACTAAGAATCCTAATTGCAAAGCTTTTCCATTCTGGGAACAATGCAGTTAAGGGCAAAATAATAGTGATTTACCATAGCATCATTAAATGTTGAAAAATGAAATGAACATCATAAAAGAAACAAAGTACCTGGACCCAACTTAGTTCGATTGTGGAAGGTCATAGCTATGCCAAAGTATCCTGACGCTTTGTGATACTCCTTGATCTAAGCTGTGAGGGTATCCTACGTACCTTCAGCAGTTATTAATTTGCTTATATAATCATCCAAGCCGTTAGCGACCCCTCATTATGCCTGGAAAAGGTGGGACTACAAAATAAAGTCGGTTTAAGTAACCCACTCCAAGAAGAGAATTGTGAAGCTAGTCATCCCATCATATATCGATATCTCTTCAGATAGGCATGTACTCCAACTTTATACTATTAAATGTCTTCATTATGGCTCCCTTAGTCTTATCCATGCCCTTGTATAAATATCTCATTGCAACTTTGTCTGGGCGGGCTACTGAACGAAGCAGTCTCACCACAGGCTCACTAACATTTCAAAATGAATCTACAGTTACTAAAAATAATTGTCCTACAAATTTTGAATACTCTCTGACCCAATGAATGCTTGGTATACCTATTAGAAGAATATTTGTCGGATAAAAAAAAATATGCTAGAGAGCTTTCTTACGTACCATAAGACTTTGTATGGTCAGAAAATTTGTTGAAAATCTCGTCAAAGCAAGACGGCATGAATATCTCCTTCTTGGAAAAAAATCTCATTAAGTCGAACAACCCTCCACAGTTAACGATAAATCGTGTTATTTTCTGGGTCCTCTCAATTGTGTTTGCCATGGTATGAAACTCATCCAGTTAGGCTAGGTTTTCTAACATAAGATCTAACGTAATGGACCACACAAGGGGTCCAGTAGAATGTTTAATATTTAATCTCTAACTTCTTCCCTGCAAATTTATAACTAGACTAACTATCAATTATTTACTTCACAATATTATTCGAACCTACTTTTGTAGAGATAGAATAAAAAAAAGAAAAATAAAACATAACCATTCTTCATTATGCTAGATACATCAACGGATTTACGAAAAACAACTCCTTTTGAGCCAATAAACTAAGAAATTGACTAATGAATATTGTTTTTTGCATACATTGCACTCAAAAAAATTTTGTTTTGCATACATCCATAACCCAACCCAATATTTCCTACTACATGAAACATTATTGGACAATATGAAAAATTAGAAGCATTGAAAGTGAGGTTCATAACAAAGCATGTCAACCGTCATGAGGGCTAGTAATACAAACATCAACATCCTCATCATCTTCCCGACCTATAACTTCTATTGACTTACCAAATGGATTACCAATCTTCACCATAATAATATTTTTTCTAGACTTCTCTATTGCAATCCTCTAAGAGTTTCAAAACACCCCATTTTACATCTAATGGGACCCTCTTACATGCTGTCACTTTTCTTTGAAAACCTGTTATAAGTTCTTTTAACCAGGTAATATCTCTACCCAATATAAATTTATTGCAAAATATGCAAATTGTTTTATTTCAATGACTCGACACCAATGTACCATAATATGCCCATGCTGGGTCATCAGACTTAGCAAGATCAGAACCAATGTATGAGCGTCCTTGGAAAGGTCCCAAAATCATCTTTTTCTTTAAATTTAATTGAAAATGGAAAGAAAAATGAAATACAACAATAAGAAAGTTGAAGGAATGCTAATAAAACCTAAAATGCAGTATGTATACGAGGTACCCATCTCGAATATACCATTTTGAAGCAGAAGAAACACAAAAAGGAATAGAGATAACCCTAAAATAATGACAATAAATGGATTTGATGAAGATAAAAGTATTGAAGAAGTACCTTTAAAAAAAAAAGGTATTGAAGAAGTGAAGAAAATAAGGGTTTGACTAGATTTTAAAGCCCACATTTGTTAAGAGGTAAAAAGACACAAAATTCCCTTTGAACAGCTATAAAATGGTCAAAACACAAGGTTTATATAAAAAAAAAAGTCATCGGGGTAAATTGTAATTTTTTCTTTAAAATGTAGTTTCTTTAATGGTAAAAAAATTCATTGATGAAAGGAGGAACCGAGGTGGTCCGCCCCAAAAAGAGTACAGAGGAAGAACATAATAGAAAAAAAGAGAAATAGAGATGGTGATGGGGTGATGCACAATTCGAAAGATATCTAGAGGAAGATATGAGATTTGTGGCATTTGGGTAGAAGGATGCTGATAAGTCTGTGTTGATAAAGGGCTGTGGGGAGGTGTTTAAGGATCCTTGTAGATGGTTAGGATTTTGGGGATTGGAATGCAATTGTGATGGCCTGGACAAGTATTCAAATTCATAACCTTTGTTCTTTATGTTGTTAATGGCCTAGGAGTGTATACCTGGTCAGCCTTTATTGATTCTATGTAATGCAAGTCGGGACCTCTGGTCCCTAATGTATCTTTCATAGCATCAATGAAATCGTCATCTTTAAAAAAAAAACGAAGAAAAAGCCATCACGGGGGCATGAAATCAAGCATCTCTAAGCTCAATCTTCCAACCCCTTCCTGCGCTAATTTATCAGCTTCACTATTAGCCGATCTTCTCGCATGGCTAAAAGTGATAGAAGAACCTTCTATCCGATCATGGATCTCATCAAAGAGACTTGAGAATCTTCAAGGAGGCACAACTGTTCCTTTAAGCCACCGAAAATAAATATATAAAGCAACGGAGATAGAGGTACGGAAAGGTCAGGTAAGACTACAGTCACTGCCCTCTGGTTCTGTATCAATATTAGGTTCGCGTCCGGGTTCTCACATCCGACAGTATGGATTGGGAAGAGGGGCAACCGGTTTCTGTCTCATCGTAGGCCTAGCTGTTGAACCCCATGAATCGAGTAGTCATTTTCTACATCGAAATGGGTGGACAACAACGAATTGGGCATTGAGAAGATTACATTTTTTATTTCGCTTTCTTCTGGCATGGAAATCAATCTCTCATTTTCCTCATATGTGACCAATCTAGGAATAACTCCCATCATCTTGGCACGTAATCTAGTCGCGGATTGTCGCATTCAAAGAGTAGTCTTCGGCAATCGTATTGTTCATTAAAGCTCGGTTTAGAAACTTTATACCATGAAATGCCGCTCTAAATTCTGCCTCACTAGCATCGGAGGTTCCTATCGGTCCTGAAAAGGTCCAAAGGACACTACCGCTGGAATCCCTTAGTACTCCACCAATACCTGCGGGACTCGAGGGCAACCGGTTTCTCTGTCTCATCGTAGGCACTAGCTGTTGAACCCCATGAATCGAGTAGTCATTTTCTAAATCGACATGGTTGGACAGCAACGAATTGGGCATTGAGCAAGGTTTTAAATTTCGGTTTTGGTGTTGGTTTCGGTCACCACCGAAATCGAACCGTTTCGGTTTCGGGCCGAAATCATGTAAAAATATGATTATGATTTCGTTTTTTTTTTAATTTCGACAGAAATGTCTAAAATTTCGGCAATTTCAGTGAAAATTTTGGCTATTTCTGTGAATATTTCATAAATTTCACTGGGAATTATAACATTTCGGTGGACTTTTCTAAAATTTTGGTGGATCTATTTAAAATTTCGGTGGAAATTTTTTTTAAAAAAGGCTAAAAACGAAATTATGAAATTTCAACCGAAATTTCGGTGACATTTCAGCGAAATTTCACCGAAATCTTGCAAAGAAATGACTTCATGTAAATTTCATTTCGATCGCGGCCGAAACCGAAATATTTCGGCTGAGATGAAACGTTTCAGCCGAAATTTAAAACCATGGCATTGAGAAGATGAAATTTTTTATTTTGCTTTCTTCTGACATGGAAATCAATCTCTCAATTTCCTCATCTGTGACCGATCTAGGAATAACTCCCATCATCTTGGCACTTTGTGGCCGTTGGTCTCGACGATTGTACTCTCATGGTGGCCGTTGTATTGTTTGTTATGTTTGTCATTATGTATTCACCACACTAGCTTGAGGAGGAGTGTTATACCAAGCTGGATGTGTATATGAGATTATTTTACTTTTTGTTATTTTTAGTTGTTTGTTGTAGTTTTTTTGTAGTAAGCTGGACTTCCATAGTATATACACTCCAGCTTGAGGGGGAGTGATGAATAACATGTAAGGGTAGTCTAGATATAACATGTATTGTCGAGGGTAGTATAGTCTTTGTACACATGTTGCCTTATTTGGGCCTATATATACATCATTTACCTGAGGAGCTCCCCAGTGGAGACTCTCCATCTGTCTACTCTTCTTCTTCTTCTCCAACCCTAACTCCATTTCTAACAGAAACAAACTGAACTAAGAATGAATTTCTGACCAGAATGTTTCAATAATACTTTTTGTACTAGATTTTCTAATAGTACAAACAGTTTCGTCCATTCTTGATGAAATAAAATGGTATGAACTGTGGTTTGGCTAAAGACTATGTTGAGTTGGTTGCCAAATCAAGAGATGTGGAAAGAAACATCTTCAAGAACTCTTTGAGTTTACAGGATTTGAAGCATCAAATTCTAGGACATCATAGTTCAAAGGTCAAAATACATTTGTTTCTACAAGTAAAGACAGTTCTAATGGTTAGTAAAGACAGCTCTAATGGTTCAGGTTTCAACGGGGAGCTCAGTGCCAACCCGATCCATGAATCAATTCTTACAAAGGATGTCCAAAAAATCATGGTTTGCCTAAGTAAATATTTGTGGATAGAGAAAGATAAAAAGCAGATAGGCAAGATAAAAATTTATTTGCCCTAATAGAAGCAAAAATGGTAGCAACATTCTTCTCTTAAGCTTGTATCAAATATGGCCGATAGTTTTATGATGCAAGTAAAACTTTCCAATGCAATGGAAGGCCGTCACAGTGGCAAAATAGCAAGACAGCCTCGCATTCTATCAAAAACACAGCATACAACTTTCTGTTGTATTGTGCTCTCCAAGTGTGCTTGTTGTCCCCTTCTCTCTCACGCTTCCCACCTGGGAATCTCTTCGTCCCCATTACTATAATAAGGCCTTTATCACCCTTCTAAAAAAATGGGCCTTTATCACTCCCTTAGTCATTAAGTGCAAGCAAGAATCTATCTCTGACTTCAATACCAGGTAAAAGTGACTTGGCTGAGAAGCAAATAGCACTTCCATATCAATTGTCATCAAGAAATGCAAAACAAAAACATAGTGTTACTCTGCTTCCTATTCTAAATCAAAATAAATGCAAAGGAAAAAAGCTCATTTCAAGAGATGGAACACCAACTTCTTTCTGTCAATTCCCAATTTATGATTATCAAACGTATATTCCTTCTGAAAAATAAAGTGAAAATCGGTATTGTGATGGATATTGATAAATACAAGTAAAGAAGTAAACATGCCGTAAGATCTTACATCCTTCAACAATTACAAGACAGAATAACTGCTGTATGTAACTACTATGTAACCATATCATATGGAGATAACAAGATTCACTTTCATAAGAATTGTTATCTCCAGCACACCATTGTGCAAGTTAACCCAAGAAATGGTTTACTTGTTTACAATTATGCATGAATGGTATCTTCCCCGATTGAAAGTTTGGTAGCATTTACCAGATGAATAGAGGAACATGAGAATATAGGAAAACTTGTATAAACTATGCCACCTTTTAAAATTCTCCCAAATTAGAGAACTACTACTTGAATTAGCCTCGGCAGAAGTCCATTATGTATTCTGTTCCCTTCTAACAACAAATAAGTAAGTCATTGTTCCCACTTAGTTGCAGAACTCATCATCCATGTCTAATCTCCGCCATGTCAATTTAATGTGTCATTGAAGTTGCAGGGCCTTCATAGTCCGTTAGGCAAATAAAGAAACAGTTGTGTTATGCTATTCTACTTACTGTTTTAAATTGTCTGACAAGACAAGAAAGATAACAGGCGCGATAAAGAACCTATGAAGTATCCCTTGCAGCTGTCCACACCCTGAACTTTGACATCATTTATAAATAGAAAAAATTATAAACGGATTGGGGATCTTTAAGCAAAAGGAAAATAAGAAATTGACAATAGAATTCTGAAGAAGAGGATGTTGCTATTTGTGGCATTTTCCTAGCTTTTATACTTTGACTTTACGATGACCAAAAGGCTGCAGATACTAATATAAACTCTGCCAAAAATTAAGGCAATGTATCACTAGTGTCTGTCCAACAAGTTACGATGTAATTGCTTGATACTAGAATCTCTGGCTAAATACTAATGGAAACCACTCCGTCTTCAATAGAACAAACCCCCTCAGCATAAGATCTACCAATAGATGGTTGAAAGGCCTGATGACATATAAAGATTAGAATTTACAAAAATAGAATTACCAGACTGGTTAATGTATAAATATTTCATCTCTAGATACAAATTTGCACCCAAAAAGGGAAAAGTTTCTCATGTTCAGAAAATCAGAGAAAAGCCTTATTCAACTTGAAGCCACAAAGAGTGGCTCGAGTGGATATATCCATTCCATTGATGCATTCCAATTACAATTTCGAGAAATTCTCTGCTGACATAAGAAGGAACTGCTCTTGGTATACAATTAGATGAATGTCTTCTTAACAGAAGCAACCTAGTGGTGTGGTTTGAGATTGAATAGACCTGTACCGCACAAACCCGGAGGACATACTTGGAACCCTATTAAGGATGGGAGTGGAAACTTTTGACTGGCAAACTGCAGCTGCAAACGGTCGGACCGAATTCATACAATTATCCCATAGCAAGAGGATCTGGATCCGAAGACACCTCCCCCCGCACCCAACTGGAGCCTTTTTTTTCAATACAGATCTGATGGTAGTTCTTAGATATCAGTCCTGCATAGCAGGATTGTTTGCAAATTAGTTGTGATCATTCACTTCAACATTAGAATGACAACAAGGCCTCATATACGTCCACCAGATCCTATTTAATCATTCTCACACTCCAGTAGGTAATTATCATAAAGACCTCTCCCACTTTCCATACTTTCCATTAAGCATATCAGATGCAAACATGTTCCCTCTAACCGACGGGAAGGACCTATCCTCCATAAAATCCCCATCCATATTAGTATTGGCGTGCCAGCAAGCGTGGAAGCAATTGGGTCCATCATCATAAAGCATATACCAGATTGCTTCAACTTTCACAAAGTAAGAGCCACATTTTGAAAGCTAAGCCAGATTGGCATTAATAGGAGAAACAGAGAATTTATCCACTACGCTTGTGTATGCACTTACAATTGCTATGTTCATTTTACCACTTCAGTGTGCCACTTAATGCAACTCAAGTTGAGCGAGGCCCAACATCTAGGCATGTAAGTTTCCTGGCACATATTGTGAAAGCTATCGTAATTGGAGATGATTTCCCGATGCATATGAAACAAAGAACTCCTATACGGAACCATGGTCCCAAGAGAGAAACCCAGAATCTCCTTGCCAGGATTGCTCCAACGGGCTATGTCTGGATCCTTCAAGTTGCCAATGCTCCTTGACTTGGCGTTGTCACTACGTCCAACATATAGCACTTCAGCTCACCAGGGGCTAACTCTAAAGATCCTATCACTCTTAGAACCGTTGTCTTGCTTGCTGGAAGCCAACAATGAAACCCCCAAGTCAACATAAACTCCTTTCCACAAAAGAACATGGTGATGTTACAATAGAGAAGCCCATGTGAGCAAGATAGGATAGTTCAAAACATTTGACCTTTAATTATCCCTATAGCTCACCTCTCCAACAAAAAGGCTGACCTAGTGTAGCCATGAAATTACAGATATTCAAGCTTCACATAATGGATCTTGATGAACACTCAGGATCTCAAAAATAGAAATCCTTTCTCCAGGGCCCAGAAAGGCCAATACAGTGACTGCAACACCGGTTTATGATTCAGATGAAAACTGCAAGGAAGAAATTTCCCAACTAAGCTACCCTTTAAATGCAGCCACCCTATGGATGGTCATAAAGTAAAGGGACCCCGTTGGAAAAGAAAACGCGTGTTAGTGTGTTTCCAAGAAAAAATGACAGCTAAAACATATCAATATTTAAAAACCAAAGTTTTTCAGTTGATTCATAGGCTAAACTAAAAGATAACTAGATAAGAAATTGGTAATTGAATCAACAAGAACAACCCATTCCGCTAATCAAGCTGGTGGAAAACTTCCTGTGATATCCATAGTCAATGCATAAATCTAAAACTAATCTAATCTCTTCAACTGAACAATATTTTGAGTGATTTAAGTCTAACCACTGAGAGAGAGAGAGAGAGAGAGAGAGAGAGGCACGGAGCCCTTGTTCTACCAGCCTGTTTCACCTGTGTTCAAAAAATCTTCTTGTAGCCTAAAGCTATGACTCTTCATATCTCCAAATTCATTGATGTTTGGAATTTGGATACATATTATACACTAATGATCATCTCCGCAGTATAAGCCAACATACCTGCATATTCAGAATAGCAAACTAAACCCAATCATAGGAAATGAAAACCAAGAGAATATATAGGAATTTTCAATGCTTATCATGATCTGGTGGAGACTCCTGGACAAGCATGCGCAAAACCCAACACCCAGGAAACGCCCCACAGGCCAAAAAATGCATTTAAATTATGAAGGAACTTTTCCACAGCAATAAGTAGGAGAATTCTTTGAATTGAGACACATGATCTACCTCCCTAAACTAATATAGCATCTTTCACTATCTGTGCATGCCACAAGAAAGAAACACAGACAGGTTGAAGTATTGATTGATTTTCAGATTTTTGAGTAAATGGTGGGGGACAGAAACTGTGAGTTTTTTTTTCCCCGATGTACTATAATTTCATTATCCTTTATCGAACCCCAGATTTCTGTTTTTCCTCCTACATGGTATTTGGTGTGTGTGGCAGATCTCTTCATTTGGATTCTCTTATTGTTATAGATGGATTTGTGGATAGGAAAGGTATGACCAACGATCAAAATTTTGGTTTTTGGGCTATCACTTTGGGGTTTTTTTTAGGTGGAAACCACTTTCTACATAGAGAAACGCCTCTGTTTTTATCCAAAAGGAAAACTGAGGGTGAAAGTATTAAAGTGTTGGTTAAATCTCATGAAATAAAAACTCTATTGAACACATTCTGAAACTTCCTAAAAATAATCATTAAATCGTAGCAGACTTAGTTAGAATATATAAAGGCTGAAACTTTGTAAAAATAATGTAGTATTACTAAACTACCTTTAATCCAAATCATAGATCTATAATACTGAAGCCGTGGATCTATGATGTTTCTCATAGATAAACCCAGAAAAAAAAGAAGATAAAAATCACATATATTCAAATATTAGTAATCAACAAAAGCACTATAAGTCCATGGATTTCATGCATAGGGTGGAGACCACCAGTCATGTTTTGATGAGGTGGGAGCTATTTTATTTTACACCCATCCATAGATTGGGCGAAGAACGCTAGTATATAGGAATTTTCAACGCTTATAATGATCGAATGCGCAAAACCCAACACCCAGGAAACTCCCCACCGATCCAACAACCAGGAAACTCCCCACGGACCGGAAAATGTATTTAAATTATGAACTTTTCCACCACAATATGTAGGAGAATTTTTTAAAGTGGTTGAAGCAGTGTTTGATTTTCAATTTTTTGAGTAAATGGTGGGGGCACATAAAATTTTCAGAATCTAATTGCTTGCCTTAAGAAGGAGCAAATTCCATTGGGTTTTCTAAAACTTTGAGATGGCTTAAGAAGGAGCAAATTCCATTGGGTATACGAGATAGATAGACATAGAGAGGGGTAAAATCCTCAATCACTACATACAAATAGATATATCCCAACTGACAAAAAAACCCATCAAACTAGGTTAAACCAAATAATTCATCGGTTGATTGAAACACAAGAAATTGCAATGAGAAAGAGACCAGAAAAATCAAATTAATAACAATAATAATAATAATAACAATAGATAAATAGATAAATCGCCATCCTCTTCTGAGAAATCCACAAATTTTGGATTGAACCCAATAATACAAACATATGAACAAGTCTAACCATCGATTACTCGATTCAATTTTCGATTATTCCCTTCAACAAGACACACCCACATATAAAATAATAATCTAATTAACTAATTTGTCAATTAATCGATTGATTGATTAGCATGAAAATAGGAACCCCTTATAAGAGATGAAATATTTCTCACCTTGAAGAAAGTAAATCCAAATCAAAACAACAACAACAACAAAAACAAAAACAAAAGATAATAAAAACGTAAACAAAAAAATAGGGAATATGGAAAATCGGGAAAAACCAAGAACCTCAAATTGCAGAAGAGAGATTCCTCTTCTTCTTCTTCTTTTTTTATATCTTCTCTTCAAAAACGGAGGCTGAAGAAGAGGAGAAGAGATTGGTTTGACGCAGGAGAATTCCTCTCTCTAATCAATCACATAAAATATAACGGGCAAAAGAGAGGGTGTGGAATTACCAAAAAAGAAACGTGCCGTCTAAAAGTGAATTACTTACGATTTATAACGGCACGCCAATCCAAGTGGAACGAATGGTTAAAGGACACGTGTAAATTTTATTTGACTCGCGTGTACATATAATCTTCCGCGTGGGCTTTTTATTTCCGTACTAATACCGAACTCTTCTCTTGGCCATGAAACAAGGACAAAACGAGGCCATCAGATTAACGGCCAGGATTTTCCCCTGAGGTGGCCAGAATATTTCGGTGCCGCTAAATCAAAGAGAATATTTCGTTGCATAAGTTGAAACTAGTGGGACACCCCGTGCGATGCACGGTGAGTGGGGAAAAATTATATTTAACTTCTCATTATCGACAATAGAGAAACTCTATATTACGGAAACCTTAAAGATCGGAGGGTTGCGATCATCCCATCGAAATGATCTTGGGGGCACAACCTATTTGCGTTGCGGCCCATCAAATGGACGGCCTGGGTCATCCTATGGTGTTGACTGCAAACTTCATTTAAAAAATATGGGTGGGGCCTACAATTTGGCCTTAATGTTAATGCACGACCTACACCATAGGATGATCGAAACCATTAATTTGATGGGCCACAATGTAAATAGGCTGTGGCCTAAAAATCATTTCCATGGGATGATCACAACTCTCCAATCTATAGAGGTTTTCCAAAAATCATTTCCATAAGTTGATCCTAGCCCTCCAATCTATAGAGGTTTCCATAATATGTTGCTCATCTTAAATCTGATGGTTAAGATCACCCATTAGATTTATTTTATTTAAAAAGCATAAAGGAGGGGGTAGGATTGAAATTATGTGGCTCTAATGGGTGCCTTTGCTAAAAAGCATAAAGGAGGGGTAGGATTGAAAATATGTGGGTTGAATAGGTGTCTTTCTTTAAATAAAGTCAAAAAAAGTAGTTTCCAAAAATTCATTAAATCCTTCCCTTTTCTCTCCTGTTGCCACCTCAGCAGTGAATAGTGAAACCCCCATCTAGCAAAAAGACACTGTGCGTTGCACGGGTCGAGGAAGAATTGTACATACCACATCATAAGGTGCCCAGAATTCGTCAATATTTTTACAGGTGTCTTGCATTGTAAGATCAAACTTTCCCTAATTTGACCCGCACATAGTGAATAAGGAAAAGTAGTTCCTGATTTCCAATTCGATCCAACGCGATCTACAAATTCCTCAACCCGACCCAACCTGATTTCCAATTCAGGTTGGGTTGGGTCGGGTTAACCCGATTGGATATGGTTCAAATTGTTGACGACCTCAACTGAAGCCGGGTTGTTTTGGATTTTGAGAAGCAATAGTAAGTCAGCAATAATCAGTTTTTAACTGACAATCGGTTCTCAAAATCCAAACCAAACGGGGACTAACAATTAACAAAGGGAAATGTTAGGGCTGCAACTCGGGTCGGGCGGGTCGGGTTTTGAAGAACCCAACCCAACCCGAGAAATATCTCGGGTCGGGTCGGGTCGGGTTTTTTTCCGGAAAACCCACGAGACCCAAACCCGGCCCTACCCATGATAAATCTCGGGTCGGGTCGGGTCGGGTCGGGTTTTTTCACGTTGACGCAATTTTTTAAGGAAAACTCTTGTTTGGCAAGCCAACTTCCTTTCTAGAATGGGCAAGCAATCATTTTCACCAAAAGAAATTAAAAATTAAACATGAAATATTACTTTTACGGGCTCACATTGAGGAAAAATCAACAATGAGTTATGGAAAGTTGGGCAAAGATAAGAGATTAATAATGAGTCTATTCTTCAATGACACAAAGAAGATGACCATAAAAAACAAAAAATGAACGAAGTTGCAGGCCATGCAATGAAATTAAACATACTAGATGTCTTGACTCAGTCGCTGTCATAGTATCATGGCTGATTTTTAGAAACCCAATTCCGATTTTAAATGCTTTCGGATGTGGAGTGACACTCCTCGGCTGTACTATCTACGGATACGTGAGGCACAATCTCTCTCAGAAACTGCCAGGAACCCCTCGAAAACGGATGGAGATGCTCCCGCTTGTAAATGTTAAATTAGATGATTAAGGTTTAATTTTCTTTTCTCATTGTTCCTTCAGGACCATCTCGGTTCTGCTTATTCATCTATATATTCATATTCTGGTGCCTTCTTCAAAAAAAAAAGATGATTAAGGTTTAAAGGCACAATAATATGGTTTTAATTGTTGTAAAGAGTGAGCTAATGTAATGGAACTGCTCTTCTAATATAGGGAAAGCATTTGAGCTGAGGATTGCTTTCTATTTCCTTCCATTTGATTAGTTGAAAGGTTCTTTGCCATGACATTTTGATTGGTAGATATTTATCAGACTTTTCACATAGCATGCCAACATCATAATTTAATATTGAATAAGAAACTATGTTAGGAATTGGATTTGAGAGATGACATAGTAACCAAGATATCAACTCTTGATTCAATTTTTCTGAGCAAAGATCTAAACTTTTTGTACAAAGGTTGCATGCTGAAATGTGGGTCTTTTGTCAAATGTTATACCGTCTACTAAGCAAGGAGCCAGAAGTTCTTCTGCCATCTAGTGCTGATGAGGTATCCACCAATGCCCCTGCTCTGTTTTCTAACACCCAATGTCAGACATTCTGCATTATTGATGCATTGCTCCACGAAATCCTCATTGCTGCTCTTGAAGAAACTGCAAAACAACAAGAAAATCTCAACAACATTTGATCTAAAATGCTTCAATAAGATCTCAGATAAGTAACCCAAAAACTACAATCTTTCCCTTCTATTTATGGGTGGATGGACAGAGAAGCCACAGATCAAGATCTAATTATAATGAAAAGTGAAACAAAGGCTTTTACCAATTGATTAGAGAAGGCTTCTTCTGACCCAAGACCAAAACAGAAGCTTCAAGTTTCTTGACTTGGCTGATGACAGTGGTTAATGTGGGTCCTTGGATAACCAGAGCTTCAACTTCCACCTGATGGATTAAAAAACCCACACAGGAAGTAAACAAAGTTATCAAAATGGGAATAGAATAAAATTAAAGGGTCAATGAACTTATCAATTTTTTGATGTGATAAGAAGGAAAACCATTCAAGACAAGAGATCTAGGAGAAATTGATTAGAAATGTGGTTCTTACTAGTCCTTAAACCAGAACACAAAATGAGAATACAAAAACCCATCTGGAAAATGTGGGCATTTTTTTTTTGAACAAAAAGAGAATCTAGTAAGAAAGTAGAAGATGGCCCAAAAAAAAGAAAAAAATCCAGTATCCCCTTGTGTTTTCCATTCTGTTTACATTACCTCTGGTTTGAAGGCCTTGCAAAGAGATCCAAGAGAGTTGGCAAGGTGAGGTGAAGAGTCAGAGGAGAGGGGGTTTCTTTGAGATTTGTGAGGTGGAATGATGTGAAGAAGAGTAAGGAGATCTCCCTTGTTAATCACATGTGAGAGTGCCCACATCATGGCATCCTTAGCACTTGTAGATCGATCTATCAAAGATAGAAATGAAATCAAAGACAGTAGATCAATGGTGAAGAAATCAAAATCATTGAGAGAAAAGAGATCAGAAACAAGGTGAAAGAAGAGTGAGGCTCGATCGTGTGAGGCTCCATCCTTGATTCTCTACTTCTCTTGAGACAATGAAACCCTAGTACCAAAGTGGGAAAAGATAAAACGAAGATGGAAAGAGGCCCTGGTTTGGAAAGAGTCCTGTTTTTGGCTTTTACATATTATAAAGCTTAAGTATCTCGGGTCGGGTCGGGTCCCTTCAAACCCGGCTCGACCCGAGATTCATGCGGGCTTTGTGTTTCTAAACCCGGCTCGACCCAAGACCCAAGAAACATCAACCCGACCCATGCTATTTTCGGGTCGGGTCGATGCGGGTCGGGTAAAACCCGGCTCAAGTTGCAGCCCTAGGAAATGTTATCCACACTACTATATTTTGATGATCACACTCCTCACTTTATTAAAGTACGGTATGGCCCGCACCATAGGATTATCCAAACCGTCCATTTTGGACTGTGGAGACTATTTAAGTGTTGAAAAAGAAAAACACATATACAGAACTTCTTGAGATAGAACCCAAATTCGGGTTGATTTTTCCCAACCCGACCCAACCCAAATTCGGGTTGAACCCGACCCGCGTGGGAACATCCAAGTAACAACGATGGTTTCAAATTATATAGTACTAATGTCCTCACTACCATATTTTATAATGCCACTACGCACCGTATTGTGATGATCGCAGTCCTCACTTTATTAAAATGTACGGTATGGCCCGTACCATTGGATGATCCAAACCGTCAATTAGATGGGCCACTGCCTACATAGGTTGTGCCTCAAAAATAATTTTCATAGGTTGATCCGAACCCTCCGATCTATAGCGGATTATATGTTGATCCAAACCGTCCATGTAATGGAACACAACATCAATCGGTTGTGCCCGTAAAATCATTTCCATGCCCTCAAATCGATAGAGATTTCCATAATTGTTGTTCCTCTCTAGATGCCCGTAATCTGTAAATATTTTGCAAGTGTCCTGCATGCGTAATATAAAACAGTTCTTTTGTCATTGTCATATGTCCTTACCTCTTCTTGGTAGTTTTTTTTCGTAATTGTCATAGACAGGTACCCTAGTCGATACTTTTTGTATGTAGATTACAATTTTACTCTCAAATAATTTCTCATAGAGATAGATGTTAGATACCAGTAAAGGGGTTAATGGTAAAAGGGATTTTCCAAAAATTCAAAAAATCTACTGCCAGCAGCAGCGAATAGTGAAACCCTCATCCTGCTATAATATAGTAGAATAGAATATTTGTAAAAAAGAAAGGAGTGATGTTACGGTGCTTCCTAAAAGATACATATTGGGCCCCACATTATGTTATACAAGATTAATGGTCATGATTTCACGTATAAGTTCCCATATGGAACCCACAAAATTTCATCTTATCATTAATAGTAAAAGTGACTTTTTGTGTGTTCATTATAGGGGGTGCAACTTGGGCTAGGCTTGGGTTGGGTTCTTATTTCCTCGTGGGTTGCATTAGGACTGGGAAAAGTTAACCCCATTTAATTTTGGGTTGGGTTGGCTTTGAGGCCATGGGCAACCCCAAGCCCAACTCATCCTCTAATGTTATCGCAATTTTCAAAATCTTATGGTTATATTTTAGGAGAAATGTTATCAGCACTACAATATTTTGATGATCGCACTCCTCACTTTATTAAAAGTACGGTATGGCCCACACTATAGGATGACCCAAACCGTCCATTAGGTGGACCACACCCTAAATAGGATGTGCCCCTAAAATCATTTCCATAGGCTGATCCTAACGAGGCCCATTTAATGGACGGTTTGGATCATCCTATGGTGCGGGCCATACCATAATTTTAATAAAGTGAGGAGTGCGATCATCAAGGATAACATTTCCCTATTTTATTTTTATATGTTTCAATTTTTGCTTTGGTCCAATCCAACCCACCCCGACTAACTCTTACCTGATTTTGAAAAACGGGTTAGATGAGCTGGGTTAGTGTTAGTGTTGAGAGATTTAGAGGCAAGTTGGGTTAAGGTTGACCCTCACTAGCCTTAAGCTTAAGGTTGAGGGAATGCTACATTGCATTGGGCTAGGATTGAAACCAAACGTGGCCCGAGTTGTACCCCTAGTAGCCATTCTAGTCCTACCTTGTTCTTGACGAGAAAGCTAGATGTAGACACAGGGTTTGCGTCTAGGGGTGCAACTCTAAGTCGATTTTTCGGAATTCGGGTTAAGCTTTTACCTTAAAATCGGGTTGGGTTCAGGTTGATTCCAATTCATTTTTCAGCAAACGCTCAACCTGGCCCGACCCAAGTTGCACCCCTATTTGCGTCCTCACCCTAAACAGTGAAATGATAAATGATGAAGTGCAACCATGTGGACGTAAAATGAGGCACGCCAATTACGACAATACGAGTCTTCTCTTTGATTGATCTGAGCCATTCATTTGATAAGGCCATGCTCTTTTAAGATTATAACAACTGATTGTAAGTGCTAAACTAATTATTGGACTCAAATTTAAGGCCCTGTTCGTTTAAGATTATGACAACCATTGTGAGTGTCAAACCTATTCTTGGACTCAAAATTGCATTTAAATTTGAGTCCAATAATCTGTTTTGCCCTCACAATCGGTTGACATAATCTTAAACAAACAGGGTCTAAACATAATTTTGAGTCCAATAAGGTTTGCCACTAACAATCGGTTGTCATAATCTTAAACAAGCAGTACCTAATCCTTGCTTACAGATAATTGTCACCTGAAAATCGCTATCCTTTCACCTAATGGTGTATCTTTTGTTGTTGAAAATAATGGAAAGACAACCAAACCTATTTTTTTAAATGTAGCTACCGAAATTCATGTGCCTTGCACATGGGAAAGTTGTAATAAATAATTTTGCGTACGAAAATGCAAGGCGGCCTTAATAAAAGTAAATATATGAATAAACAAAAATACTGAAATATATAGGCACATGCCTGTTAGGCTGTCTCCTAATAATCATTTTTGCAATGTGGATGTGATCGGATTCGTTGATCTAGTCAGGGGCGATGCCACTTGAAAGGAAAGGGGGACAATTGCCCCCCTTAATTTTTTGGAAAAAAAAAATACCTTTATTTTTTAATATTTTTTATACTTACCTCCTTTTTTTTAAAATATGCCCCCCTTTCCAATCATTCCTAAGATAGAAAATAAGTTTAAAATTTTAATTTTACCATCTTTATCTCCCTTCTTTGTGCAAAATTTCATATAGAAATTTTTTCTATCTTAATTTTAAGGTAGATAAAAAATTACTATAATTTTTGCCCCTCTTGTGCAAAATTTCTGGCATCGCCCCTGGATCTAGTCCGGCAAATTGTTGTCAACCCTATATATCTTAATAGAATGATCTTAGCCGCTGATAGCCTATTATATGATTGTAATTTGAGTAGCTAAATCGTTGATTTGTGCGGTCTTTTAGCTTACACTATAAGTGTTTCCTATGTGTCACATATGGGATTTTCATGATTGCAGCACATTATGACACGATTAAGCATTCTTAAATAATAAAGAAAAGTAAACTAATGCAAGCAAATGATCACACAAAACATTTGCAAATTTTAACACACTTTAGCAAAACCGAGAGCACCAAGGAAGGTTCAGAGTTAGACGAAAACATGAGCCTTCTTTGCTGTGCCAAATGTACAATTCCAATAAAGGGGAAAAATAAACATTGTAAAGAAAGAAAATAAGTTTCCCTTCATGGTGGTTGTAGAAAATAGGTATTTAACTGATTAAACTTTCAAGAATGTCGGGTCTCACAAATTAATCCAAAATATCAAATTGTAGCATAATGCAAAGGATTTAAAGACCGGAAATCAATCTTGTCAAACCTAAGTTGTTATTTCCATTTCGTTTCATCCGGAATTAACGAAAAATTTCGTTCCGAACCCAAATCTGGATTCGAAATCCATTTCGTTCTGGATTTCGGTTGATTTCGTCCATTCCCGGTGAAATTCAGACTAAATTACTAATTTCGGATGAAATACGCGAAATGCCCAATTTCATCTAAAATTCGTCAAATAGTCTCTCTCTCTCTCTCTCTCTTAATGTCCATTTACTTAAGATCTACATGTAAATAAGAGAATATCCCCATTTGGATTTATTAAAAATAGTTTCAAGACCTAATTCTAAAAAGATAAAAAGTCAACTTTCAAGTTCCAGTACAAAATTTAAAAAAATCGGGCTAAGTCAAAATCTTAACTTCTAAACGACGGGATATTTTTCTAAGTTAAAATTCATAAATTCTATCATGTCCAAATATTATTAAATCCCAAAAGTCCGGTAAAAAAATCTCATAATTTGGTCTCTAACAAATTTTTAAATTGTCAAGCACTGTCAACACACGAGTCAGCACAACTATTTCAGTTGATAGTGATTTTCCTTTTAGGTAAATGTTAGATAGTTTATATATTTGTTCATTAAATTATTTCTTCTATTCGTTTTAACAATTTCTAATTTGTTTTCATATTTTTTACCATTAAAAAAATTTTCAGTCGTTGTAAATGTTTTTCCTACGCCATCATAAATGCACTTCGTTGAAATTGACCAATGGGAGCGCCCTTGAATCTAGTTTTTGCAATGGTGAAAATTCATGGTAATATTGTTATATTAGGGTACATTAATTATAAAGTAAACAAAAATATGTTAGCATAGATAGCAGACCAAAGGGTCTATCCACCAACCAAGTTAAATGAAAATGATTCTCTACCAGTAATCTCATTTACAAAAGTATTGTCAAAATAATTCAATTGTTAGTAAAATTTTTAAGGCATGCGTCAAAATTATTCTAAAATAACCATTATCATATTAAATAACAATCAACATGAATTTTCACCATTCAAGTACTAAATCTTAGCAAAATTTGGATCAAGAAACATTCAACCAATATGATACTTGATGATACAAAAAACCTTACTCAGGGAAAACATGAGTTATTTTACTAAATAATTATGAACACAGACGGAGAACGATGATTTAGGCCAAGACTGACGAACAAAACTTGGCTGCAAAACACAGATTTTACAACGTGACATGGGTATTTTTGTAAATGTATAAAAAAGAAAGGGAAATGTTATCAGCACTACTGTATTTTGATGAAGGCAATCCTCACTTTATTAAAAGTACGGTATGGCCCGGACCATAGGATGATCCAAACCGTCCATTAGATGGGGCACGGGCCATACCTTACTTTTAATAAAGTGAGAATTGCCCTCATCAAAATACAGTAGTGCTGATAACATTTCCTAAAAGAAAATACAATTTTTAAGAGGACAAAGGTACCCCTGTCAAGTTGTAAAACGCTGCTATTTTGCATGAAGTTCCTGCCAAATGTTTTTCAGCCAAGTTTGGTTGGGCTACAACTATTTGTTGAGTTGCTCACCAAGGCGTTTCATATGAGCAAGTGAAGAACCCCCTTCTTCCACAGCTTTACGACTCGCCTCTGAAATCTCTTTCGCCCTTTTACTCACTTTCCTACGCTCCTCACACCCCTCCATTAAACACCTCAGCCCTCTCTCCACTTCCTCTTCACTAACCAAACCCCCTCCCTTATAATCCAATCTCAGCTCCATCGCCAAACCCAAATCCCTCACCAGCTGAAACCCATTGAGCCTCTGCTCAGCATCCAGAGGCCATGCCAAGATAGGCACCCCGTACCAAAAGCTCTCAAGACATGAGTTCCACCCACAGTGCGAAACGAAACCCCCCACAGCAGGGTGTGCCAAGATCGCTGTTTGTGGGACCCAAGAGGGCTATACCAATCCCTGTAAGTGTTCGATACAATATGAACACCGGCAACGGATCTTAGTGATTCAACATTTTCAACATTGAGAAAATCACATGTACCAATATGGAATAAATTGAAATGAGAAAAAGACATACCGGAAGCCATGAATCTTATTTTTCTTTCTCTTAAGGTTTCTCTTTGCTACACAATAGTCGGTGATGGGGACCGGTTTCCTTTCTCTTCAAGCGTGGATTCTCAAAGTTTGGAAACAAATTCGTTGTGTGCAAATAGGACCCAAGAGTACTTTTTATAAGCGTTTGTGGGAAGAGATGCGACTCCTCATCGCGCCGATCCCTCTCCCCAAACGTCTCTTTACGTCTATACATTTTCACATAAAGTCTTTTCATTAATGACTTTTCACAAAAGTAATTAACTAACCAAATGATCTTGACCGTCGATCTTGCAAAAGCCACATCCACCGTTAGGATTATTTCCTAACATTCTCCCACTTGGCTAGCAAGATCTTTGAGCCAAACATCATTGAACTCCCACTATTCATAAGCATCTTTTAGATGTGGGTTTAGTGAGCCTGTCATTCAATGATACATAGTCTAGCATTTTGTAGTCTTGAATTATGCAGATCTATTCCATCACTTGCTATGGTTTCTGACCCACTAAAGTACTCAACATAATCGGTATCTAGAAAAGACACTAAGATACCAACAACTTCAATGTCACAGACACAAACTTGCAGTTCCAAACATGCTCACTTCTTATAACACCTATTCAGTCCAGAAATGGAGTTTAATTAACTCAATCCACGATTTTAATCAATCCAACTGAAAAGAACGACTAAAATGTATAAAATCATGATGATACATAAGTGTGCTTCTAATTAGATACCATTGTGCCATCGTGGGTCGTCCATTGGACCGTGCCATGATGCAGAATTGGTTTCTAGTTTAGAAAACACAATACCATGATTATGAAGAGACACCGGTGTATCACCGTGGTCGTCCGTTGGGCCGTGCCACGGCACACAATTGGTTCTCACATACAATACTCAATCAATCTATCTTAAGGGAAAATTAGTTAGATTGCCCAGAATCACAAAAAAAACACAAAAATGTGACCCCGACGAAACATCAGACGTGTCATTGTGGGTCGTCCGTTGGGCCGTGCCACAACACACAAACGATTTTCAATTCAGGAAATCACAATACTGTGATTCTGGCGAGACACCAGGCTTGTCACCGTGGGCCGTCCGTTGGGCCGTGCCACAGCACACAATTGGCTCTCCCATAAGACCAACTAGGGCCTGATAACCCTATACTTGAGGCGCACATCACCGTTGGGCAGAAGTATAACCCCAAACCAGGTTACCCAGGCCTAGCCCTCTCACACCGCCTATTTGTGCAAAACAACAGTCATCCGTTGGGCTAAGTGTTGCTCTTGGACAAATAGTCGCAATTGAAAGTGGTTCATAGTCCATAAATGTGTCATTGTATGCGACACTGTTCTCAAAATTAACCACGTAACCTTAAGCGATTTCGTTTCCCAGTTGGAATCGCAGTTCTTTGTTCATTCATTTAGTGACCAATCATAACAAGATATAGTTCAATTTCAACTAAAAATAATGAACAACGTAATAAACTTGTGTATACAAAACCAACTTTCAAGTTCCATGATCAAACATAATTCAATGTTTTAGGATTTGAAAATACACACTATCAGTTTATTATAACCATAAGCTTGGGTTTTAAGCATATCTGGCATGAACTAATGTGCATTCAAGTTAAAAGTTTAGTCCCATATATGATTTCAACTAATCATTTTAACCCTTAAGTTATATGCAAAATATAAAGCATATAAACAACATATAGGGGTGCTTAAGTTAAGAATTAGAAACGAAGGTGTTCATTGACTGAGTTTTAATCATTAAACAACATCAAAACTTTACATAACTGGGTCTCCATGGCATTTAGTTAATTCTTCAAGAGTTTGAAATCAAAATTAAACTCAAGGCCCACTTTAAAAAACCCAAAAGTTATAAAATTACATTGGAATTTTAAAATTCAGACTCTGAACACCAAAACAGACCTTGGAAACGGGTTCATAATGGTCTAAAACCATAGGAATGGTCTAACCCAAGTCCAAAACCCCAAAATATTTGACTTAAAATCAAACTTACAAAACCAAAAGTCTTGATTTTACACTGTAACTATATCATATAGTGCTTAAATACCAAAAATGACCTCAAAAATAGGTCCAGAATGGTCTGTAACCTTAGGAACCAATCTAATCTGAGCCCAAAACTCCAAAACTTTTGACTCAAAACCAAATTTATAAAGTCAAAAGTGTTAAAAATATACTATAAGTGTATTATACAGTGCTCAAATGGCAAAATGGATAGCAAAAATGGTTTCAAAGGGTTACAAAATGTTCGGAACCAGTTTTACTTGGGCTAAAACCCTAAAATATTTGATTCAAAAACCAACTTGAAAAATCAAAAGTTTTTGAATTTACACTATACCTATATGATACAGATGCCAAATGCCAAAACTGACCCAAAAAATGGATTCAAAATGGTGCAAAACCTCCAGAACCACTATAATCTGGCAAAAAATCTCACAAAAATGGGCCAAACCGAGTCAAACACAGATTTAGGCCGTTTAGGCCTGTGGGCCGGTTCAGGTCAGGTTGGGCCATGCGGCCTGGTGGGCTTAGAGGGTCTACTGGGCCCTTTTTAATTGAAAAGCCTGTCGCGGATCCTTGATGGGCCCGCGCGGCCCGGTTCGGCCTGCCAAGCCCGACACTATTCATCGTCTTCTTCATTAAAAAAGTGAAAATTCCAGCAAAATCCGAAAAAACACTCAAAGTTCGATTTATTATTGCGGCTTCGTTTGAAGTCCGATTGAGGCTCACAATACGCCGTTGGACTCGTCTCTCGACGAACTTCACAACCACGCCAGAAAATCTCCGGTCGGACAAGCCGGTCGCCGGCGGCACACTGTTTTCCGGCAAGGTCCAAAATTTCCCCAAAACTTAAAATTTTCATCTTTAAATCGTCGCCAAACGCAATCCAGACATCGGATCGACGAACTGTTTGTTGCGTTGGATTCATGGGAACACAAGCAACGTTTCAGTGCCATTTAATCATCGATCCAACTCCAAAATTGATGGCGGCACTCAAAATACAAGTTTTCACAAACCCTATTTCAATTACTTTTAATGCGATTTTCTCGCCATTTTCTCGCCGGAACCGTCGCTCTGATACCACATGTAAGTGTTCGATACAATATGAACACCGGCAACGGATCTTAGCGATTCAACATTGAGAAAATCACATGTAACAATATGGAATAAATTGAAATGAGAAAAAGATATACCGGAAGCCATGAATCTTATTTTTCTTTCTCTTAAGGTTTCTCTTTGCTACACAATAGTCGGTGATGGGGACCGGTTTCCTTTCTCTTCAAGCGTGGATTCTCAAAGTTTGGAAACAAATTCGTTGTGTGCAAATAGGACCCAAGAGTACTTTTTATAAGCGTTTGTGGGAAGAGATGCGACTCCTCATCGCGCCGATCCCTCTCCCCAAACGTCTCTTTACGTTTATACCTTTTCACATAAAGTCTTTTCATTAATGACTTTTCACAAAAGTAATTAACTAACCAAATGATCTTGACCGTCGATCTGGCAAAAGCCACATCCACCGTTAGGATTATTTCCTAACAATCCCCTCTCTTCCTTTCGATCCACGAACCCTTCTGGCAAAATCTCGTCCAGATTCGCATCCGCGGGCATGCCAAAACCTTCCCCCGAACGGAACCGCAATGACCACAAAAATCTACACTCGCTTCGCTCTAGCCCAAAAGCTATCTCCTTCACCTGTGGCTCTGGGAAGGCACCCTTGCTCCCAAAGCACAAGAACACAACCGACGCCGGAGGTTGCTTGTTTAGCCACTCAATGCAGGGGTTTTTCGATGACCGATCGCTGTTGAGAGCGAGCAAGGGTCCGACTGGGTAAATGGGTGGGGTCGGATGGTCAGGCAAGCATAGACCCTCATTGATTCCCTCCAGCACTGCTGATTCTAGCTCTGAAAAGGTGTTGATTATTATACCCTTCATGAAATCCATATTCTTGGCAAAGGAGAGGAACCATGTATAGCCATCAGATTTCTTATTCAAGACCGGAGAAGGCATGACTAGAGGTGGTAATGGCTGAAAGCCCGGGATCTCAACCTGTCCTTCAAAGTCCTGGAAGTCGCAGGAGATTTTAGTGTCGAGGGTGGGGAGGTAGAGCATAAGAGCCAGCATGAGGGCTCCGGAAGTGAAGTAGAAGTAGGGAGGGATACCGAGCTCGGATCCCACATCGGTCATGGTGAGGCAAAAGACATCCATGATTAGGGCGGCGATAGGGGTGGAAGGAAAGGCAGAGAGGAGTTGGGTGATGGTGTGTTTGACGTGGGGCTTATGGCTGTTTATGTAGATGGAGTAGAAGGCTTCAGGGCTGGGATTTGAAGCGGGTTCGACGCGAGGAAGGTGGACAAAGTGTATGTCGAGTCCGGAGGAGGCTACAGATTCGATATAGGAGGCGGTGGTGGAGGAGGCGGAGGACTGGGTGGGGGGTTGAATCAAGAGGAAGGTGATAGAGAAGGGGTTGTGTTGGATGAGGCGCTTCGCTAACTCCACCAGGTGCCCCATTCCGGGTGATGGCACAAAAACCAGTCTCACCCCCATCTTCCCTTCACTGCCTTGCTTTGCCTGAGGGTATTTTTCTATGAAGGAACCTTAATGAGGATTGTCTAAAGGAATCTAGTGTACCGAAAGTTGAAATATAAAGCCTCAACCATTGACCTTCATATCCATCCCATGACCACCCGAATTTATTTTTAATGGGAATGTGTTTCACAGTGATTTTATTTTATTATTTATAAAACTATTCCTTTTTTAAAAAAAGGAAATGGGATCAGTAGTACTGAAACACCCCAAAACGATGGACGTTTTTGGAGGGGGTATTTTCGTCTCAAAAATATATTATTATTTAATTAAAAATTAGAAATAGTTAGTTTCCTAGTTAGAGTGGATTAGGATTTCCAAAAGCCTTGCTAAATTAGGACTCTTAAAGACAAGAGTCTATAAAAACACACTTAGGCTACAGATTTTAGAACTTTAAACCCTAAAGAAAGAAATCGTGTGGAGCCTGGGAGAGAAGAACGAAGAAAAGTTTGGGGAATTCATCTTCCAAGACGTATGTAAATATAATTTTGGTTTATTTGATTCTCTACAGAGGCTTAGATCTCTTGAGAATAATAAATATAGTGTATATTAGTGTTTAGATCAAACCTTGTGTTCTTCGATTGAAGAACCAGAATTGATTTTTCCTCGAAGATCTTCACGTTCTTTCATGTTAGATGCCTTAATCGATGGAAGAAATTAATAAATAACTTGTTAAGGTATTTAACATGTGTTAAGGGAAGAAAAAAGATGGGTTTTCGGGTAGAAATCCGGAAGGAACTAGTATTCTTTCGGGTTTTAGAAGAAAAACCAGTTTTTCTCCAGGGGTAGTCGACTGGTTCGACCAGTCTACTGGTGTGCCAAAACTGTGTTTTGGCCGAGAAACAGTAGTGGAGGGGCAGTCGACTGGAGCGCCAACACTGTACTTTTCATTTAATCAGCAGTCGACTGGCGGATCCCAGTCGACAGGCGGATCTCACTCGACTGCCAATGACCTGAAATTGTAAATTTATTTGGAGGGCACAGATTTGCCCGAGGGACTTAGATATTAACCCAAAGTATTGATTAGGAGTTAATATGGACTGTATGGGATACTACACAGTAATCGAAGGAGTTACTTCATGGGAGACAAATCAGACAAGTACCACAGGTGAGTAGACTTGTTCTACCACAATTATTCTATATATTGAATATGATTTATTATGCAAAATTATGCATGTCTTGATTGTTATTGGTTGTGTTGATATACACGAGGGTCAATAGTCATAGTATGGTATCAACTCCTAGTTCGGGTCTACCATATGAACGTATGTGCCCGTTAGGCTTGATAGTCACAGTTTTTACATCAGGACATGGTGTTGTCCAAGTGAGGATGCAACAGTTAATGTTTGTTGAGACAAAGTGTTAGGCTTGGTTACCAGTGTACGAGACTTTTTCTAGACCGTCGAAGTGAAGTCACGGATCAAGCCGCAGTATCACCTTTCACGATATTTTCGAGGGTGAAATCCCGTACGAGATCGTTTGGATTTGGCTTCCTACGAGTTAGTAGGCAGGTTCCGTTGGCTATGTAGTCTAGCAGTACTAGTTTCACTACACTAGGCATTAGGCGCAATTACAGTCGCAGTTACTGATATAGTTATGCATGTTTATGCCAGTTATACTGTAACGCCCCAGATTTTTTTTTGGAAATAGCAACTCGGTGCGTAGAAGAATATTACATCATCTTTCTCAAAAACTTTCATTATTCTCAAGTTCTCAAATACAACAACTACGTTTAGAGGGTTTACAGAAATTAGGTCTAACTTATTACATCTTAATTCAAGACATAGTTGATACATATTTAAAACATATATGTCCTTTAGAACAGTTCTGCATTCAACTCTAGCATTCCTCATCTTTCATCTATACTTCACCTGGGGGTTGGAACAATAAAACAAGAAAAAAAAGGGGTGAGCTCAAATAGCCCAGTAGGGTATAAACAACAAGTGATGTAGAATTGTCAAGCTCATAAGAACATGATATTTTGCAGATAGGACATCTCACATTATAAACATGGAAAGAAAGAATAAGCACAACATACTTTTCAAACGTATAGAGGAGAAAACTTACAGAACTTGATATCAAGAATTATATATATAGAATTATATATATAGACTTCATTAAGCATAGATGCTTTCATTCATAGCCGTATCTCGGCCCATTCATAGCCATACTTCGGCTCATAATCCTCTAGATTTACACTCTCTAGAGTCGTCTTTACCCACGTGCACATGAAGGACTATAACGCGTCCACCCGTCATCATATCATAACTCAGTCCATATTCAGAATTAGGGTATCACAAGATAAACTCTAAATATAAACATATCTCACAGAAACAAGTTTCGAGGATACAAAATAGAATTATAACTTTATTAGTAAAATCATTTATATGAAAGGAATGGGGTGTGAAAGAAAGGATCCCCCTTGGATTCTCATCAGTTGTGGATCTTAGAAGGATATAAACTCTTATAGCAATTGCGTATAAAGAGAATCAAAGAATATGAAATATTCACATCCAGTATATCAAAAGAGAATCAATGGAGAAAACTCTTACATATAGCAAAAGAGAATCAATGGAAGAAAACCCTTACATATAGCAAAAGAGAATCAATGGAAGAAAACCCTTACATATAGCAAAAGAGAATCAATGGAAGAAAACCCTTACATATAGTTTTCCGGTCACAGGTTTGTTTGAGCTTACACCTTGGAGTGGATAACCTGTAAATATATTCTAATTTTATCAAATTCATGTTTTAAGGCAGTGTTCTTTCTGTCCAGGTAATGTCCATCTATGTCCAAAATAATGTTCCTTGTGTTCAGTGTTCTTTATATTAAATTTTTAAGATCATGGGGCCCAGCATGCACTATTCATATGGACCCCACATGTTACTATTCATGTGGACCCCACAGGTTACTATGCTCAGCAATTCACCATTCTTTGATTTAGTTTATTTCTTGGCTACTATGCTCAGCAGTTCGCCTTTCTTTGATTAAAGTTTATTTTACGGTTACTATGCTAGCATTTCACCGTTCAAATAAGATGGGCTACTATGCTCAGCAGTTCGCATTTCTTTGATTAAAGTTTACTTTACGGTTACTATGCTAGCATTTCACCGTTCAAATAAGATGATAAAACTTGCATAATCTATAGTGAGTTATCGCCTCTTATGCATGCTTTATCCTAATATTTACATAGGTGGTAGAACCAACCATATTACACATAATAAATACTTTAACTATCTATATGAAAGACTTACCTTGGTAGTGATGAAGTGGATTTCCTTTTCCTTCTCCTCTCTATCTTTTTCCCTCTCTCTCTTACTCTTTCTTCTCTCTCGTTCTCTTTTCTCTCTATTTTTTTTCTTCTTCTTCTCTTCCTCTATTTATAGTTATTTTTTTTTCAACTACAGTCTTAAATTCACAACTACTCTTTTAAATGCTTTTACAAAAATATAGGAATAGTAAAGGTATAAATAAATGAATAGTAAAGGCTGCTTGAATAGTAACATGATGATTAATATTATTTAATTATTATTTTCGTCGGTGAAGCGCAACTACATTAATAATGATAGTGGTTGTGGAGTGACCCGCTTAACCAATGAGTTAATGAAAGTGGTTGCGGTGTGTCCTTCTGGTAGTGGTTCCCATTAGTGATGGGTCCCGCTGGTGTTGGGTCCCGCTATTTGTGGGTCCCACTGGTGGTAGGACCCGCTTGTGTGGGGCCCGCTGATGTGGGACCCACTGTTGGTGGGACCGGCTTGTGAATAGTACTCGGTGGGTCCTACTGTGAACAGTAATTTTGAATAGTTTATCTCAATAGTGAACTTGCATAGTATTTCTGCATAGTAATCTTACGTAGTATTTCTGCATAGTAATCTTGCATAGTGACTATTGTGAATAGTAATTATGAATAGTGACTATTGGTAATTTTTAATATGTGTAAGTATCTACTCATTTTTAGTTGACATCTGGGGCGGTGGTTTAGTGGTAGGAAGCCGTTCAATCCTCGCTCAGCGTTGGGTTCGAATCGCGTACGCCCCATTATGCCAGATGTCTTCATGCCCGATTAACTCGGAGAAAAATGAGTAATGGCCGATGATTACCCACCTATGAGGCCATTTTTATTTATTTGTATATATATATATATATATATATATATATATTACCGGTTATTACATTCTACCCCCTAAAAAAAATTTCGTCCTCGAAATTTTACGTACCTTAAGATGTAAATAGATGAGGATACTTTTGTTTCATCTCCTCCTCCGGTTCCCATGTTGCTTCCTCGATGGCTTGGCTCCTCCACAGAATCTTCACCAGTGATATTCTTTTTGTCCAAAGAATTTGTTCCTTTCGATCTAGGATTTGTACTGGTTGCTCTTCATAAGACAAACCTTGTTCCAACTGCATTGGTTATGTTTGCAGTACATGTGATGGGTCCGCCAAGTATTTCCTTAAAAGTGAGACGTGAAACACATTGTGAACATGTGACAAGGCTGGTGGCAAAGCTACACGGTATGCTACTGGTCCAATTCGTTCAAGTATTTCGTATGGTCCAATATATCTGGGACTGAGCTTCCCTTTCTTTTCGAACCTTATCACACCCTTCCAAGGTGATACTTTTAAGAATACACGGTCACCCACTGCAAACTCCAGGTCTCGACGTCGATGATCGGCGTAGCTCTTCTGTCTGCTTTGAGCCGTCCTCATATGTTGTTGGATCATACGTACTTTGTCAGTAGTTTCTTGTACTAACTCTGGGCCTAGAAGTTTTCTTTCTCCGACCTCATCCCAACACGTCGGTGTTCTACACCTCTTACCATAGAGAGCTTCATAGGGTGCACTCTCTATACTAGAGTGATAACTGTTATTATAAGAAAATTCAACCAATGGTAAGTGTTGGTCCCAATTACCTTGGAAGTCTATTATGCAAGCTCTAAGCATATCCTCTAGTGTCTGAATTGTCCGTTCGGATTGACCATCTGTTTGAGGATGAAAGGCAGTGCTGAAGTTCAACTTTGTCCCCCAATGCTTTTGTATACTCCTCCAAAAATTAGATGTGAAGCGCGGGTCACGATCAGATACAATGGATGCTGGTATGCCGTGTAAACGAACTACTTCTTTGATGTAGAGCTTCGCCAATTGATCTAAGGAAAATTTTTCTCGTATTGGGATAAAATGAGCTACCTTCGTCAGTCGATCAATGATGACCCATATTGCGTCATTTCCTTTCCTAGTCCTCGGTAGTCCCGTAACGAAATCCATTGCTATCATATCCCACTTCCATATAGGCACCTCTAGTGGTTGTAAGGCTCCCTTTGGTAGCTGTCGTTCTGCTTTAACTTGTTGGCAAACCAAGCATGTAGACACGAACTCAGCAATCTCTCTCTTCATATTATTCCACCAATAATGGGTTCGAAGATCTCGATACATCTTCGTACTCCCTGGGTGTATGGAGAATGCCGAACTATGTGCCTCAGTTAGCAACTTCCTTCTTAATTCTGGATCGGAGGGTACACACAGTCTTGTGTTGAATCTTAAGATGTCATCTTTATCAACATTGAATTCGGAAAGTTTGCCTTTCCGAACTGCTTCGATCTTTCCTTGTAATTCAAGATCGTCGACTTGAGTGGCCTTGATTTTCTCCAATAGTGATGGTTGAGCAACTATCTGTGCTATGTAGCCCTTGGTTCGCGGTTCTACTATTTCCATATCCAGTTTTCTCAGATCTTGGAGTAAATGCTTTTGAGTGGTTAGCATTCTTGCCAAGGTTCCGGAAGTTTTTCTACTCAATGCATCTGCCACTACATTCGCCTTTCCAGGATGATAATGAATGGTGCAGTCATAATCCTTTAGTAACTCTAGCCACCTTCTTTGTCTCATATTCAGCTCCTTCTGGGAAAATATGTATTTGAGACTCTTGTGATCAGTATAAATTTCACACTTTTCCCCGTGGAGATAATGTCGCCAGATCTTCAGTGCAAAGATTACTGCCGCCAATTCCATATCATGCGTGGGGTAGTTTTGCTCGTGGTATTTTAGTTGGCGTGATGCATAAGCTATAACTTTATCATTTTGCATTAATACGCAGCCGAGCCCTTCCTTTGATGCGTCACTGTAGATCACAAATCCTCCGGTTGGTATTGGTAATGCTAGCACAGGTGCGCTGACGAGTCTCTTCTTTAACGTTTGGAAGCTTTCCTCGCATTCTTTGGTCCAGATAAACTTCGCGCCTTTCCGAGTTAATTTCGTTAATGGATTTGCTAATCGAGCGAAGTTTTCCACGAACCTTCTATAATAGCCGGCAAGTCCCAAGAAACTCTGAATTTCTGTTGCTGTCGTGGGTCTTTGCCATTCTTCAACGGCTTTAGTCTTCGTTGGATCCACAGAAATTCCTTCTCGGGTGACTGTGTGACCCAAGAACGCCACTTGCTGCAACCAGAATTCACATTTACTAAATTTGGCATACAGCTTCTTCTGTCGAAGTGTTTGTAAAACAATCTTCAGATGTTCCTCATGTTCTTCGCGACTTTTAGAATAGACAAGAATGTCGTCGATAAACACCACGACAAACTTGTCAAGATAGTCGTGAAATACTCTATTCATTAGATCCATGAATACGGCTGGGGCATTCTTTAGTCCGAATGGCATGACAATGAACTCATAATGTCCGTATCGCGTGCGGAACGCCGTCTTTGGAACATCTTCCTTCTTTACTTTCAGTTGGTGGTAACCAGATCTGAGATCGATCTTGGAGAAGTACATGGCACCTTGAAGTTGGTCGAACAAGTCGTCGATTCTGGGCAACGGGTACTTGTTCTTTATTGTGACATTGTTCAGTTCTCGATAATCAATGCACAACCTCATTGATCCATCCTTCTTCTTTACGAACAGGACGGGAGCTCCCCAGGGTGATACACTGGGCCGGATGAATCCTTTGTCTAATAGTTCTTGCAGTTGCTTCTTTAGTTCCTCCAATTCTATCGGCGCCATTCGATACGGTCTTTTGGATATTGGATTTGCTCCCGATACTAGCTCGATAGAGAACTCCAGTTCTCGATTCGGTGGGGCTCATGGTAGATCGTCAGGGAATACATCCACGTACTTTTGCACAATAGGCACGTCCTCTAATTTCATCTTCTTTTTACTCGTGTCCACAACTTGAACTTGAGCGAGATATCTTTCACAGCCCTGTTTTAATAATCGTCTTGCCTGCAACGATGATATTAGTGCTGGAGTTTTGTTTCTGTCAAGGCTTTTATATACAAGTTGGGGTTGATCAGGAATAGTAAACCTGACTTCTTTCCTGTAACAGTCTATGTTGGCATGGTTTAAAGTCAACCAATCCATTCCTAATATAACATCGAATTCTAAAATAGGTAAGGAGATAAGATCTACCGATAAGTTTCTACCACAAATATCAACAGAGCATGCTCGATAAACTCCTGATGTAACTAGAGAATTTCCACCAGGCGTTTTAACAGAAAGTTCAAGATCTAACTTCTGAAGTGGTATGCTCAAATGCTTGGCAAACTTTGGTGAAACGAAAGAATGCGTAGAGCCAGAATCAAATAATATATGTGCATTCTTCGAACTTACAGACAAAGTACCTGTCACTACATCATTCGTCGCCTCCACTTCAACAGTTGTGATAGCAAAAGTACGGGCCTGTCCCCTTGGCTGTTGTTGTTGTTGTTGACCTCCTCCTACTGCTCTAGGCTTGGTGCATTGATTTGAATAGTGTCCCATTTCGTTACAATTGAAACACTTGATATCTGGGTGAGCATTCAGAGTCTGCTTGAGGGTTGGCTGACTGTTCCGAGTCAAAGTTGGATTTTGTTCCCGTTTTGGGACCGTCTTGCAGTCCTTTGCCACATGTCCTTCCATTCCGCATTGGAAGCATTTTCGTGTCCCCACGTAACAGACACCTCCATGTCTCTTTCCACATTTGAGCAATGTTGCTGATCTCCTGCTTCCTTGACATTAGGCCTCTTTGTTCCAGATCCTCCTGGTTGGCTTTCATTCGTTCTCTTTACGCCGGTCAACTTGTTTTTGGACTGCTGAAAGTCCAAATGTTCAATTTCCACTTTCAAAGCACATCTCACCACGGCTTCGTAGCTTTGAAAATCTAAAGTTGCTAATGCTCGCCTGACACTAGGTTTTAATCCGTATTGGAATTTGTCCACCTTACTTTGAACGTCAGTCACTAGGTGGGTTGCATATCGAGCCAGTCTTGTGAATTTTGCTTCATATTGGGAGACTGTCTCTCCCTCTTCTTACTTTAATGAAATAAATTCTCTCACTAGCTGAGCTTTTAGTGGTTGTGGAAAGTATTTTTTGAGGAAGATTCTTTTGAATTCATTCCAACACATTGCGTTCATTTCTTCTTCGGTTTTTGTATTTCGGACTAAATTCCACCACTGATCCGCGTCACCGTCCAATCTATACGTCGCCAATCTCACACGTTGTTGGCTGGTGCAGTCAATCACCGAAAAGATCTTTTCGATGGAGTGAATCCATCTTTCAGCTTCTAAGGGATCTGTAGTTCCCGAGAAGGCAGCAGGATGTTGCCTTATAAACTGTTCCAGTATAGCTCCTTCGTTTTGAAGTGGAGCAGATGGGCTGTTGGTTCATGTTTGCTGTCATTGCTTGGGCTAGCTGTGCCAATGCAGTGGCAATGGCATCATTTCCTGCGTTGTTGTTTCTAGCGTTGGCTGTAGGTTGTTCGTTTCTTGCTTGCCTTTCTCTGCGTGGCTTGCCACGTCCCCTCCTTGCCTTAGCCTCGATTGCAAAAATCTGTTCCTGATTCTTCGCCATCTTCATATCATAGTATCACATTAGTAATCTAAATTATAACTCATATTTAAAAGCATTTATATACAGAAGTATCACAGAAGTCATAAATAGCACATAAGTTCTATATTAACCAACGACTAGCGGTATAGTTAACATATTCTAACTTAACATTTAGATAGGGTAAATTCTAATCCTATCTTTTTGAATCCTAATTTTCAAAACCGACTAAACTTCGCTCTGATACCAAATGTAACGCCCCGGATTTTTGTTTTGTTTGGAAATACCAACTCGGTGCGTAGAAGAATATTACATCATCTTTCTCAAAAACTTTCATTATTCCCAAGATCTCAAATACAACAACTACGTTTAGAGGGTTTACAGAAATTAGGTCTAACTTATTACATCTTAATTCAAGACATAGTTGATACATATCTAAAATATATTTGTCATTTAGAACAGTTCTGCATTCAACTCTAGCATTCCTCATCTTTCATCTATACTTCACCTGGGGGTTGGAACAATAAAACAAGAAAAAAAAGGGGTGAGTTCAAATAGCCCAGTAGGGTATAAACAACAAGTGATGTAGAATTGTCAAGCTCATAAGAACATGATATTTTGCAGATAAGGACATCTCACATTATAAACATGAAAAGAAAGAATAAGCACAACATACTTTCCAAACGTATAGAGAAAACTTACAGAACTTGATATCAAGAATTATATATATAGACTTCATTAAGCATAGATGCTTTCATTCATAGCCGTATCTCGGCCCATTCATAGCCATACTTCGGCTCATAATCCTCTAGATTTACACTCTCTAGAGTCGGCTTTACCCACGTGCACATGGAGGACTATACCGCGTCCACCCGTCATCATATCATAACTCAGTCCATATTCAGAATTAGGGTATCACAAGATAAACTCTAAATATAAACATATCTCACAGAAACAAGTTTCGAGGATACAAAATAGAATTATAACTTTATCAGTAAAATCATTTATTTGAAAGGAATGGGGTGTGAAAGAAAGGATCCCCCTTGGATTCTCATCAGTTGTGGATCTTAGAAGGATAGAAACTCTTATAGCAATTGCGTATAAAGAGAATCAAAGAATATGAAATATTCACATCCAGTATATCAAAAGAGAATCAATGGAGAAAACTCTTACATATAGCAAAAGAGAATCAATGGAAGAAAACCCTTACATATAGCAAAAGAGAATCAATGGAAGAAAACCCTTACATATAGTTTTCCGGTCACAGGTTTGTTTGAGCTTACACCTTGGAGTGGATAACCTGTAAATATATTCTAATTTTATCAAATTCATGTTTTAAGGCAGTGTCCTTTCTGTCCAGGTAATGTCCATCTATGTCCAAAATAATGTTCCCTATGTTCAGTGTTCTTTCTATTAAATTTTTAAGATCATGGGGCCCAGCATGCACTATTCATATGGACCCCACATGTTACTATTCATGTGGACCCCACAGGTTACTATGCTCAGCAGTTCACCATTCTTTGATTTAGTTTATTTCTTGGCTACTATGCTCAGCAGTTCGCCTTTCTTTGATTAAAGTTTACTTTACGGTTACTATGCTAGCATTTCACCGTTCAAATAAGATGGGCTACTATGCTCAGCAGTTCGCCTTTCTTTGATTAAAGTTTACTTTACAGTTACTATGCTAGCATTTTACCGTTCAAATAAGATGATAAAACTTGCATAATCTATAGTGAGTTATCGCCTCTTATGCATGCTTTATCCTAATATTTACATAGGTGGTAGAACCAACCATATTACCCATAATAAATACTTTAACTATATATATGAAAGACTTACCTTGGTAGTGATGAAGTGGATTTCCTTTTCCTTCTCCGCTCTCTCTTTTTCCCTCTCTCTCTTACTCTTTCTTCTCTCTCGTTCTCTTTTCTCTCTCTCTCTCTCTTTTTTTTCTTCTTCTCTTTCTCTATTTATAGGTATTTTTTTAAACTACAGTCTTAAATTCACAACTACTCTCTTAAATGCTTTTACAAAAATATAGGAATAGTAAAGGTATAAATAAATGAATAGTAAAGGCTGCTTGAATAGTAACAGGATGATTAATATTATTTAATTATTATTTTCGTCGGTGAAGCGCAACTACTCATTAATGATAGTGGTTGTGGAGTGACCCGCTTAACCAATGAGTTAATGAAAGTGGTTGCGGTGTGTCCTTCTGGTAGTGGTTCCCACTGTAGACACCCCATTTTGACCGGCCCCTTTTCCTCGAAATTGAATAAAATTCCTGAATTCCGAGTCCCGAAATCAATATTTGAACCCTGGAATCATGAGCCTCGATCCCCATACCCATGTTTCTGAAGTTTCCAAAGATCACAAAATATCCCTGAGTTTTTAGCATTAGCCCTGCTCCATTTGTACCGTTAAACTCTAAATGACATTTTCACCAACCCATCTTGTCTATCAGTGTTTATCAAAGTTCATTACATTTCCTAAGAAGCTCTCACAAGCCTTTTAGAACCGAATAGGCAAGATCAGTTGGCGCGCTTATCTGAGCTTGGTTGTGACAATATCATTTAAAAAAAAAGAAATCATTTATCCCACCCCTACTCTTACCTGGGACACCCCCTATACAGCCAGCAATGATGGAAAATTACACCAGAGGGGGCTGTCCACGGAAAGTAGAGCGTGCGGATATGTCATTCCCCTTTTCTACTTGGGCCACCCCTTTGTAGAATAAAAAAAATATATATATATATATATATACACTAGGGAGAGGGGGGGCTGTCCAGGTAATGAATAGGGGGTGTGAATGCCTTTTGCCCCTTTTAAATACCCAACCAAATTAGGGCTAGAGGAGGGAGTCCCGATTTTTCAAAGGGAGAAAACCTAGCTGCAAGCTAAGATTTTCGAGAAGAGGAGAGAAGCAGAAAGCAGAGAGGGAGAGACAAGGGGAGGAGCCGCCATCTCCACGGCCTCGTCCCCATCTTCGTCATCATCTCCCCATCCTCCCTAGCCGAGCCGCATCTCAAACCCTCCCCACCATAGCAGCCACCACTCCAACCGCCTCCTCCAACCGATTCTCATCTCAGCCGCACCCGTCACCTCCTCCACTAACCACCACCACACTATCACCTCCACCACCTCAACCATCCCCATTAAACCCAAACCCATTTCCCTGCAAAACCCAAAACCCACATCATCCACCTCCATTACCCACCGGAGCTCTCACCCAACCCCATTTTCTCCGACCCATCTTCGCCTCCGCCACCGGCCATCTTCTACACCTATGTTCCCAAACCCCATCTCCATTTCCACCATCTTCCACTTCAAAACCCTCTTCTCTAACCCCTACCACTAAAACCCGCGGCCAAGACCCCATCTCTATTTCTGTAATCTCTCACCACCACCACCATTTTCTCCGGTGAGAAAACCCATTTTCGACCATCACAAACCCCATTAAATCCAATCCTCCATCCTCCACACTCCTAAACCCATTTTCATTTCAATCTTCCATCTTCATCCTCCGTTTCAGCCATTAAACCCCCATTTTCATCGGCTCCTTCTCCTGCAACCACCAAGCATCGGTCATCCTCCATCTCCACCCTCCGGCCTAGCCACCACCAACCGCCTTCTTCTCCGGTGGGAAATCTCGAAATCCGGCAATCTCTGCTCCATCGTCATAGTGAGTAACATCCCGACTCATCGGCGATTCCGTCATTGCTAATTAACTTCCTAAGGGATCATGGTGCTGCTGTCCAGTGCATTAATCCTCTGTAAGTTTAGATAGTTCCATCAAATTCTTTGAGCCTTATTCTTGGCCTATGTTTCTTTCAAGTGCATGTTGTTGCTTCTTCGATTTTCATATGCCTCGTGTTGAATTCAAGTAATAAATTGGTAGACAAATATATGATTGTTATTAGAATTCTCATAAAATTCAAAGTCATTAGTTTCCTTGATTTGTTCTTAGCGAAGAAGTGATAATCACATGTCTTATTTTGGGAAATTTGGGGATCTGCAAGAGCAATTGAGACTCCCTCTTTTACGTATGGGTCCAAGCTGATGGTATACTCGCAAAATAACTGTTGTTTCCTTCTCTCTGTGTTTGGAGATATGGCTCAAAGTTTTCCTTTATTGTGTATATAAGTTCTAGTTATTGGAGCTTTTGCAGGGTAATTGTGACTCACTTTTATGGGTCTGTCCAACTTGGTTTATTTGATGCTTAAGGTTTCAGAGCATTGGTTGTAGTGGAACGCGGAAATGGATTGTATTGCAATAACCCTTTCCCTTTGCTTCTTAGTTCTGCCTACACAGCGCACTTACTGTTTTTGTGGGTTCAAGTTGGATATAAGCAAGGTCCGGTCATTGTCTACATCTTACATACTGAGTGCTCAGATTTAAAATGCTACTCTGATTTTTTACCATTTGAGGCACATTTCCGGCATTGCTCGTGCATGTTTGAATTGTTAGGTGGCAGAGACTATCGAAATGAAAATGAATTGTTCTGACATAAGAACATAGTGCTACATATTTGTTGTTTATCATGCATGCACATTTTGTTTCACAGATTGTGTAATGATACCTAGATCTTTGATTTGGTGCTAAATTTACGTGTTGGGATTTTTTTTCTTTGTAGAATCTGTTGGATCCCTCCTTGGTGTGAACATTTGCTCCTTACCTACTAGGCTAGCAAGCTTGGTCCTCTCAAATATACTAGCATGTGCTTGAAATTCTTCAGAGTTTGCTCTCATGAGAACCATGGGATAGCTCAAATAGAACTTAAGTTGAGATCATTTTTCCCTCCCAAGTCCCCTTCTTACCCTACGATTTCCATAGAGCTTAGGGGTTCCATTTTCTTTGGCATTATCACTCTCTACAGGGTTTGGGGTTTATTAATCTCTTCTCTTTTGGGGTTATTCTTCACGTTCCTTCAGGATTCATTTTGCATTTCAAGATCTCATCGATTTTGAGAATACCTTGCCGGGTCAGGGCGATGAAGGCGCTAGCCCAAGCCCATCTTTAGGGGACTCGCTCAATCCAAGTAGCGCTCCCCTCTTTTGTTTAGTAGGCCTACCCAACCTTTTGGATTTCTTTTAACCATATTTAAAAAAAAAAAGAACCCTTCTCTGGGCAATGATAAGGTTACTTGGAGCCCGTCTTTATGTTTTATGGCTCACCGCTTCACACTTGGATCTGCACAAGTTGATGTCCCATGTATGCACTGAAATTTTTAATAAATTGGAATTATCATAATCTTTTGATATTTTTTTTATATTCTTCTCTTGTACTAATCTTTGAGTTAGGTTTTGAAGATGATAATAAATGGACTGCTCAGGTGAGACTCTCTTGAGGTTCATAAACTTGTCTTTTATTTAAATAAATTGTTTTAGGAAAGAAGGAGATCAGATGACTACTCTATTCGATATTATCGACATGAGTACTGTCTGATCTCAAGGCGGGCTTAGAAATATTATCCTGTGTATTTGTGATATCAGATGATTACTTTAGCATCATCTGATTTCACCCCCATATTGGGGCAGTGGTACTTGTGGTTGGGCATAGAAGTGTTTAATGTTGTTTCTTGCTTTATTAGGCTATCCAGCGGCTGGTCTGGACTAATTAATGTTGTTTACCATTTTATGGTTGATATTCTTACAGATTGTGCACTCTTTAGTTGTAAATCATACTTTGCGGATATTTGTTTTGTTTTTATAATAATTGATTGAAAATTTGAGATTATCTGGTAGCCTTTTCTTCTCTCTTTGATAGACTAACACAGTCTTATAGATTTCTGTTAATTTTTTTTAGATACTAGAATCCCCTCTCGTTGCGAGGGCGATGAAGGCGCTAGTCCAAGCCCATCCTTAGGGGACTTGCTCAGTCCGAGTAGCATACCCCTCCTTTGTATATAGGAGACTTGCCCAGTCTTGCTAGCATTTTTTCTCTATCCTACCTCTGTGTCTAAGAGACTTACCCAGTCTCATTCTCTTGCTAAACCTCCTCTTTGTGCGTCGTTTGGTTTTGGGAGAACACCTTACTCGGCTTGGCAGCATACCCCTACCCTTATGGGTATTGGGTTGCACATTTGTTGCACCCTAGGGCTAGGTAGCTGTCCGGCCCGGCTGGGTGTTTCACCTTTGCCAATTATGCACAGGGTCTTTTATTCGTTTTTACTTGTGAGCTTCTCCTTATTCGATAGTCCATTCGCATAGGAGTCAGCCCTGATTAGAGAGTCTTGGACTCATTCATCCTTTGTAGTGTTATTAGAGTCTCTGACTCATTTGTACTTCCTAGTGTTATTAGTTAGGAGTTTTTCCATTAGAGACTAACTCAGTCATATAGAGCCTTCCCTGCTTACGATCTTAGATTGTTTTCTCTGTTCTTGGGGCACTATCTTTCTTGTTGTGGTTTGTCTCTTTGAGACGCCAGTTTCTTGTTGTGGTTCGTCTCTTTGAGACCTTTGTTGCTTGTTTGGGGTTTCCCCTTTTTGCTTTAAGGCTTTGCCTTAGTTTATGGTATTACTTGCGTGTCCCCTTTAAGATTGAAAACATTTAAAGGTTTAGAGCATTGGAAAAGCTTTAAAATCCAAAAACATTAGAAATTTAAAACTCAAAAAACATTTGAAAACTTTAAAAATATCAAAAACATTTGAAAATATAAGAAAACCTTAAAAAAATCTGAAGTGTTGAGTGTTTCTTTTAGAAGAGTAGTTTGAGAGTTCGTTTCGAACTACGTTGGCTTGATCCTCTTCTAAGAGGTACGTAGTGCAGCTTGGGATCTTCATCCCAAGTCCAGCCAAACTTTGTAAATAAATGTTTTAACCCTTTTTTTTAAAACTTTATTTTTCAACAAAATCTTCCTCTAGAGTTAGAGCTTTGTCCTAGATAGAGAGTTTTTAGAGTTAGGGTTTTGTCTTTGATTTGTTGTCTGTTTGTTGTGTGCTTGTTTTAGAGTTAGGGGTTTGTCCTAGAGTTATAGGAGCGCCTCCGTCCGGTCAGTTGGCGATTCACATCGCCGGCTGATGACTAGGTCTTGGATACGTTAGCGATCCCATTGTTTTCCTTAGGACGCACAGCCTAGTTACATATAGGTTGTAGGAACCACCTGCATTAGCTTAGGGCTAACCTGCATTTAGTTAGGGCATATAGGGTGTCCTAAAATCTACAATTCACTGGAATTTAAATAATCGTTCAAGAAGCTTTAATAACTAGTCCGGTCTTTTAGATCGAGTCTAAGATAGAGGTCTAGGTGTCTTAGGCATCCTAGCTTAGAATAGACGCGAAGAACTACGTTGCCTTGATTCTCGTGGAGGCGGGGATACGTAGGCTTCTTTGGATGAATATCAGACCATCCGATGACTCGGGCTAAATCATTTAGAGTCTTAGGTTTTGTTGTGTTATATTTTATATTTTGTTGTGTTTTCTTACTTTCTTGTGCAGACCTATACCTTTAGCTGTAGTATGCATGCGTTCGTCCACCAGAACTTAGACACCTGTTAGGCATGTCACTCATAACCTAGTTGTCATTAGGTGACATTTATTTCGGTTCTTTTGTGTGTGCTTATTTTTATCTCCGAGACATGCATGATTAGATAGACGTTTTCTCGGAGATGTGTGTTCCCATTTCATATGATTTTCGCCCAAAACTCTTCGAGGTTAATAATAAATGGCATAAGAGACCAAGTGTTCGCACTCGGGCGAATTGGGGGCGCTCTTCGGACCTTCTCCATTCGTCATCAGGCACGGACCTTCTGTATCTCTGGTTATCCATTGCAAACAGAGCATTTGTTTTGGTTCTATGGCGTGTCCATGGATGGCGACTCTGAGTTATTTTTAGGTACATCTTGATTTCGAGCCCTGGCTCCTAATCAGGATGTATCTCTTTCGTTTTGTATCGCCACTCATGCTATGCTGTGAGGGTGGCACCTGTTTCGAGAGTTCCTTGGCAGAGCTCTCATTCACTTTGTGGAGATCTAGAGGATTGCAGTGGGGACCTCGCGTCCCTCGTCGCACTCGTCCTCAGGATCGGGGTCCACACCCACTAGTGATGGGTCCCGCTGGCGTTGGGTCCCGCTATTTGTGGGTCCCACTGGTGGTAGGATCCGCTTGTGTGGGGCCCGCTGATGTGGGACCCACTGTTGGTGGGACCGGCTTGTGAATAGTACTCGGTGGGACCTACTGTGAATAGTAATTTTGAATAGTTTATCTCAATAGTGAACTTGCATAGTATTTCTGCATAGTAATCTTACGTAGTATTTCTGCATAGTAATCTTGCATAGTGACTATTGTGAATAGTAATTATGAATAGTGACTATTGGTAATTTTTAATGTGTAAGTATCTACTCATTTTTAGTTGACATCTGGGGCGGTGGTTTAGTGGTAGGAAGCCGTTCAATCATCGCTCAGCATTGGGTTCGAATCGCGTACGTCCCATTATGCCAGATGTCTTCATGCCCGATTAACTCGGGGAAAAATGAGTAATGGCCGATGATTACCCACCTATGAGGCCATTTTTATTTATTTGTATATATATATATATATATATATATATATTTTAGCGGTTATTACATATACAGTTTGCTAGCTAGATTGTTATGCTAGTTACAGATTTACATATAATTGCCAATTATTATGTTTTTATTATTTGGTATTATGTTTTTAGTGTAGACATGTTTATTTCACTGAGCATTAGCTCATTCCACGCATTAGCTCATTCCGCGCATTCTATGTTACAGGTGATGGACAGTAGACGCTTGGTTTCGCGAGCTTGTGATTGAGCAAGGGCGACAGTTTAGGATTTATTATTTTTAGTTTCAGACAGTAGTTTTAGTTGGAATGAACATCTAGTCGTTTAATTTGGTTTATTTGATGTAGTCCATTGGATAAAGAGATTTTAGTTTTTGCATTGATTACTCTGATAGTTAATTAATTTGGTTAATTTTAATAACTCTGTTTATTGCATGGTTCCAGTGAGAATGCCTTACATATTCGTGGTTTGATAAATATGTGGTGATGTTATGTGCCTAGACCGGAAATTCAGTTTGGGGCGTGACAAGTACAATCGTGTTTTTATATTTTCACCAAGGCTCTATTTCTTTCTAGGGAAGTAAAATTTGTTTTATGTTATAAAAATGAACATAAAACAAATTTTACGTTCACTTTTACGTCCAAAGAAACTTAGGCTTTGTTCACTTGCGTTCCTTGGAAAGCAAATCCTTGGAAAACAACCACTTTTTTCCTTGACAAGACAGAATTCTGGTGTTCACTTGCTTTCCAGTGAAAATAGAATTACACATGTGGAATTTCTGCAATAAGTCAAAAAATGACATGGAAAAGCCCAATCCCCCCCCTTTGGATTCATTTCCGACCAAAAACACACGGATTTCGTTTCCCTGGGAAACTAGTGCAAAAAGAAGGGCAAGCAGTTTCCCTGGAATCATTTTCCTGCGCAAGTGAACAGTCCAGAAACAGTCCAGAAACAGTCCAAGAAAACCTTTTCCTGCACAGATTCCCTGGATTTCTTTTCCTAATGCCACGTCAGATTCCCGAGAAACATTTTCTTTTCCTTTCCCGGGAAAACAAGTGAACAGAGCCTTAGCCTAAAGTGTTTGAAAAAATGATGTGCAAATCTGTAATTTAGGATTCGAGAATACCTTGAACAGAATTAATCTCCTATGTTGTGTAGTCAGAAATCAACAGTATCTATTCTGCCAGAATTAAGTGTAAACAAATAAACAAAAGTCGTTAGATCACTTATCAAGTTGAGGCACGAAGAATCTTCGCTGTCCTTAAGGCAAATCTCGCCCCTACTACGACGAATCAACGGTGCAGATAAGCGACTTGGCGTATGCCTCCAGGATTCAACAACTCTCGCTCCAGGGGTGTGCACTCACGCAGCCCGGATGCTTTAGAACTTGCTTATATGAGCCGAATCGCCTTGATCCAGAAAGCTTAGGGGAGAAATAGAAGTTCCAGAAAAACAGAGAGAAGAACAATAGAAAAACAGAAAGTCGTTCCCAAAAGATGTCTTTCTGTTTCCCACAAATCCGAATAAATAGAAAACTAAGAGACACGTTAGGTTGAACGTCGCACTCATTTAGTGCATGAGAAACGTTTCCCAAAGTTCACTAAACCACGATTACGCGTTTTCTTAAACGGTAAAACTAATTAAATAATTAGTAAACCAAGAGAAAAGAAATAAAAGAAAATTAAAAGGCTTTGCGCCCACGCGCGCGGCCGGACCGAGCGGCGCGCGTGTGTGGTAAGACCAAAAGCCCACCGGACCCAAGTGGGCGATTCGTGCGCGTAGGATCCCCATAACCTCTTGCTCATTCACAAGGCTAAGAGAGTGAAAGTATATATATGACCACTCTCACCCTCTCACACTTCCCATCTAGGACTAAAGTTTTTTCATGACTTTAGTCCTTTTGGAGGGAAGCCCAAAAGCATAAAGAAAGAGAAACATATAATGACTAAAAACACCCCATTGTAAGTTTGAATTACAAAAATACTTTTTTTACATAAAAAGTCAATATAAATTAGCTTTGTCTTTTAGTATATAAAGAGTAGTCAAAAGGTTCTTACAGTTCCCAACAAGCTCATACGAAGTCAATTTAAAAATACTAGACAATGGGGTCTGTGCAATTATTTAAACATTGTTGTGGTGGTATCATTTTCCTTTTTAAAATATGAGTGAAATTATTTGATTATTATTTATAAAGAGAGATTTGCTAGGCAATTTCGTGAAAAGCCATTCCGCTGCTAACTTTTGCAGGAGAGAACAGTCACCTCAAGAATAAGACAATCTGTTAAAAAGTGAGCATGCATTGGGTGGCTGTTTTCTCCGGCAAAAGTTAGCCGCAATATACCTTTATGTGAAGCTGGCTAGCAAATCGCCCTCTCTGTTGCGCGCACAAGATGGCTTTATTAGGGCTGGCAATTTCACCCGTAAAAGCAGCCCAGTCTCGTGTGGGGCGTGGCTTCCCCGACTTGGGGGGCGACAAAGATGGGGACGGGGATTAAAAAAAATTCTCTGTAATAGGGACTGGGTGGGGACTGGAATGGCTCCCGCACCGCCCCGCCTCGATTCAATGCCATTATCAGTACATAATTTGTATTTTTTTAAAAAGTTATATTTTTAAAATTCCAAATCTTCCTTTGGCCTTTTCCTTTTAGTGTGTCTACAGGCGGGGATGGGGAATGCAACATCCCGCCACGTTGCCAGCCCTAGGCTTTATGTGAAATTGCCTAGCGAATCCTTCAAATTTAGAGCCGTAAACATTTATCGGTCGTCACCCCATTTGGCAGTGGTCGGTGGCAACCCCATTCTTAACATGAGCTTTTCTGTTTGTCAGTGAACAGAACTTGGCTCCGCAGCGTTGCGGAGGAAGTTCCTCCCCAAAGCTCTAATAGCAAGGCCAGCCCTAACCCAACTGGAGCCAAGTTCTGTTGCACAAAATGTTCGGAATCACGTACACTTGTTCTCAATCTCTGTATTGAGTTTATTTTCTATTTTATTTTAATTTTTATCAAATACTATATTGGTATTTTAACAACAATTGTTGAAGTGGTCCCACCTTTGACATCTTAGTGCAATGTCATTTACAAAAAATGGTTTAGAATTGGTACATTAGGATGTGAATCCTCGTTCTGGGGCTGTTCTCTCCAGAGATATAAATCCCTGGATATGTTGATTCCTTTTTATACTGAACCTGTTTTCTACCCTGGTCCACAAAGCCAAAGGTCCATTATAAAATATTGTAAGCCATTCTAAGTTCACTAAACCATGATTCATACTTTGGCCACAACTATGACCTCAAAATCAATCTCAAAAGGCCTAACAGATAGCTGTTTTAAGACTGATTCTGCTCAATTGGAAGATATCCCTCTCCGAGGATGCTGCGGGGAAAACGCGTAGAACCAGCACTGCCACTAGAACTTTAAAATTTCGGTTTCGGTAACCGTTTTGGACCCCACCAAAAACCGAAATTTCGGTATGAAATTTGGTAATTTGGTTCCAAAGACCCAAATTTCGAAATTTCAGACCGAAATTTTGTAACACTTTTTTTTTTTTAATAAATAATGTCATTAAACCGAAATTACCGAAGGTCAGAAATTTGGTAAATGGCGAAAAATTGAATTTCGGAAATTTTCAGTTTCGGTCCTCACCGGTATCTGAAATTTCGGTCCGAAATTTCGGATTTCGGTCGAAATTTAAAACCATGACTAGAACCATAAATGTCCTCCATTCCTCCAAAGGGCCTGGAAATACTAAAAATCTCTGACAAAATATCAGCACTCCTAGGTCAAACTTGAATTTTCACTCTACATTTCAATGAATTTTGCAAATCCGGTCGTGCCTACAATTTGTGACTAAAATACCCATGGTGGATTACTTTTGACACATCAAAGGACCAAAATGTCCTTATATGTGAGAATACGAAAATTACCTTGTAAAAGGGACCAAAATAGAAAATACTCGTGATGCTCACAAATATGATTTTGGGAGGGTGGTCTCACGATTATGCCTCATGTTTAGCTGGGTTGTCCCACTATATCCACCAGAGAAATTTTTTTTTACACCCATGCATAGTATTGGCTAGGGCTGCAACTCGGGTCGGGCGGGTCGGGTTTTGGAGAACCCAACCCTACCCGAGATAAATCTCGGGTCGGGTCGGGTCGGGTTTTTTTTCGGGAAACCCACGATTCCCAAACCCGGCCCTACCCATGATAAATCTCGGGTCGGTTCGGGTCGGGTCGGGTTTTTTCACGTTGACGCAAATTTTTAAGGAAAATTCTTGTTTGGCAAGGCAACTCAACTCATAGAAGCAGAAATTACACTCACATTACACTTGAATCAAACAATGATGTAATTACACTCACATCACACTTGAATCAAACAATGCTGTAATCAAACAATGTTGTAATTACAATCAAACAATGCTGAATCAAACACTTAAATCAACTCAACTCATAGAAGCAGAAATTACACTCACATACAGTAACAGTGGGTGCGTGGGTTTTCACTTTTAACTTTGGGAGAATTACATTTACACCCCCTCTAGTTTCTGACACATCCACTTCCACCCCTATAGTTTAAAACGTGACAAATACACCCCTGTAGTTTCAATTTGTTTAAGGTTTGCCCCCTCAGCTGAAGGTTCGTCCATAGATTGAAGGGTTAGGATGATCCGATGGAGCTGATTTTTTGGGCACACCATATCTATGTTAGGACCCATCAAATGAACGCTTTGGATCATCCAAATAATGTGGGCCCCTACCCGAATCCAAACACTACCAAAAAATCATCCAAATAATGTGGGCCCACATTGTTTGGATGATCCAAAGTGTTCATTTGATGGGTCCTGACATAGTTAGGGTGTGCCCAAAAAATCAGCTCCATCGGATCATCCTAACCCTTCAATCTATGGACGAACCTTCAGCTGAGGGGGCCTGCCTTAAACAAATTGAAACTACAAGGGTGTATTTGTCACGTTTTAAACTATAGGGGTGGAAGTGGATGTGTCAGAAACTAGAGGGGGTGTAAATGTAATTATCCCTTTAACTTTTAACTAACAATAGAAAAAAATGTACATACTATAACTTATGTAACTCGGGTCGGGTCGGGTCGGGTCGGGCCCCTTCAAACCCGGCTCGACCCGAGATTCATGCGGGCTTTTGAATGCTGAACCCGGCTCGACCCGAAACCCATGAAACCTGAACCCGACCCAGGCTATTTTCGGGTCGGGTCGATGCGGGTCGGGTTTTACCCGGCTCGAGTTGCAGCCCTAGTATTGGCCAAGAATGCTATATACTGAAATAATATTCTCACGCCCATATTCAAAACTTATGATTGACCGTCATGGTTATTTTGATAAAAAATTGATGGCACGACGTGATTTGCAAAATTCAATCCAATGTAATGCCTCTATTTGCAAAATGTCAAACTAGAAGACTCTTTTTGCAAATAAAACAAAGAAGAAGACTTATTTTTGTAAAGATTCTTTTTTTTATAGGTTTGGATATTATGCCAAAGGTCCCATGATTGATTCAACTATTCAAACTGTTAGGCTAGGCCCTTAAGCCACTTAGGATCGTATATATTTCACCGTGCTTCCCCGGCAGAGGTCTCCTTATGTTGCTAGCCCATTCCGTGACGGCTTTCACTCTAGTTGCTCTAGCTAGCCCTTTTTATAGGTAGCCATTCATCAGCCTACCATGCGACAGCTTTCACTCGGGTTGCTCAAGTTAGCCTTTCTAAAGGTTGCCTCATCTGTGACTCGAACATGAGACTGTGTGTTGAGTCTGATATCAAATGTTAGGTAAGAACCAATACTTTAAAAGCCCATGACTGACAGAATGTGTTAGGCTATTCCCTTAAACTACTTTAGGATCGTAACAGGAATCACAAGCAGAATTCCTTGTGCGATGAAAATGTACTGAAGCCTTTCGTCCAAATATTGCCATGTACACCAAAATAGGGCTAGCTTGTCATTTTTATCAAACAAGCCATAAGTATTCCTGTCAAAGAAAATGACCATTAATATATAATTAGGTACAGGTTTATTACGGATGTCAAGAAGATCCCAACATGTGTGTTCATTTCAGTCCGAGCCTGCATTGGTCTAACACTTAAAATTTCTCATGGAAACCCTAAAACACCCCATTTCAATTAGTAATTTGTGTCGGTTTCGGGTATAGGTACCCTTTTGTTAAAGGTTGTTCGAGCTTTTCCTGGGAGTATGGCATGGACCTGAACTTCAAACGGTTTACCTTTAACCATGTTAATGGTCCCACATTATTGGTTGATAGAGAATCAAAGTCAATTACCAATGAGTCACAAAATGCTATGGTTCTTACATAGTGTGTATTTTTCGTTGGAAATTTCCATGAATAAATCGTCGAATCTTCCTTCGATTTCTTATGAGAGATATCCAGTCGATCAGAATGGAAGTTAAAGAGGGCCTGTTGAGGCATCTTTCATTTTAGTATGAAAATTTTACCACTTGAATTCAAAGAGATTCTTAGACTATCAGTTAGGGTGGCTTTTATTTTGTCTACCAAGTTTTTTGTAGGTTGTTTATTATAGCTATGTGATAGTTTATTTTCAGCTTAATCCCAGCCCCCCCTTTTTTTTTGATAGGTAATTTGGGGTTAGGCAGACCCCCAGCAGAATTCAATAAAAAGAAAAAGAGAATACAAAAGATACAACCGGGGATATGGTATCCCTGAACAATCTTCAGAAATAATAACATTGAGATCTTCGGGTCTGAGGGAGAGGGGAATAGGGAACCCTTTACAGACGCAGCTGCTTTTTGAAAGGAAATCAGCAGCTCTGTTTCCTTCTCTCCAAATGTGGGAAACTCTCCAAGAATCAAGGCTGTTAAGGTTAATCATGAGATTTTCGAAAGCAGGAATTAGTCTCCAGGGGCAGGGCCATTCTTTGGTGATCATTTTCACAGTGTGGAGGGAGTCGGACTCGATCCATAGGTTTTTAGCATGAAAATCTTTTGCTAGCTGAACTCCGTTAATGACTGCTTGTAGCTCAACTTCTTGGATGGGGAATAAGACACCATCGATTGAGAATAGAGACAGTATTTCTGGAGTCATTTCTAAGGATTCCTCCTATGGACGCAGTATAAGCCGAGATCGAGGCATCCGAATTGAGCTTCATTTCAGCAGGGTTAGGGGCGATCCATTGGCAGTACCTAGTTTCTGATTTGGCTTGGAACAGAGGAAGCTTCCATGTCTGGGCTATTCTGAGATTTGCTTCGTTAGGAATGTCAGAGAGTTTTAAGAATAGAACACGAGCTCTAGCAGCTCGAGTGAACTTGTCCAGAACAGCTCTTTTGTGGGTTTTTGCATTGTTGTGTAGCCTGCAGTTCCTTTCGAACCAAATGTAGAAAATTGCAGTTGTGAAGAGGATTTTTGCTAAACAAGATGTTTGACCTTTATGTTGGAATTTGTCGTGAATCCACTGCTCTTCCTCGCCAATAGAATTTTTCTGCCTTTTCCTACCCGAGATCTTCTTGAGAATTGATCTCCATATCCATGTCGAGTAAGAGCATGAGAAAAAGTGGTGGTTGGAATTCTCATTGTCTTGGTTGCATAGGAGGCATCTTCTATCTCTGTTATTTCCCCGGAAATTCAGCTTATCTCTAGTAGGGAGGCGATCTTGAATTGCCAGCCAAGTAGTAAAGCTGAATTTGGGAATGTGGTCGGGGAACCAAACCGAAGGTACCCAAGGAGGGGCTGGGTGGGGTCGACGGATTGAGTTCTAAGCACTCTTTATAGAGAATTTGCCATCAGCTTGAGAGGTTTCCAAATTGGGTAGGTATGTGATGCAGATGAGAAGAGGCCAGAGTTTATGATAAGCTTCAGGTCACAGAGATGAGGTTGTTCTTGGATCGAGTCCCACCAATCCATGGACTCCGAGATAGATGCAGAGGGGGGTATGAGGTTGGAAAGAGATCCCAAAGAAGTTTGGGAATCAATTGGGCCGTTTGGGTGCCAAGGGTCCTTCCAGAACAGCAGAGGAGAATTTGGCCCAACAATGTAACATATGTGCTCTTTTGCTTTCTCTCTAGATTTTAGGATGCTTCTTGCGGCCCAAGATGGCTTTCCAGGCATTGGCATTGTCCAGAAGCTTCTCCCTCTGATGTATTTTCTATGAAACCATGTGACCCATGCGTTTTTTTTTTTTTTTCAGAGATGATGTTCCAAAGCTGCTTGAATTGACCAGCAAGATTCAGATCTCTGAGAGATCGGATGCCAAGCCCACCTTCCTTTACTGGACAGCAAATAGTTTCCCATGAAACAGGGTGAGATTTTTTATTAAGAGAGGGACCAGACCACATGAAGTTCGTTAAAATTTTCTCAATATCATGAAGAACTTCGGCAGGAATATGAAAAGCAGTAGACCAATAAACCTGATAGGTACTGAGAACAGATTTTACAAGTTCAGTAAGACCAAAATGGGAAAGGTGTCTGTTGGTCCAATTTGATTTTTTTTTCTGACTTTGTCAATGATTGGTTGGCAATCTCTTTAGTTGAGCCTGGTTGTGACGAGGGGAAGCCCCAGGTATTTGATAGGGAGGGGTGCCTTCATCAATATGGAGAATGTTACATATAGCTCTTTTGGTGTTGTTTTGCACTCCAGCAAAGTAAATTTCGCTCTTAGAAGGGTTAAATTCCAGCCCGGAGCAGGATTTGAACACCACCAAACATTCAACAATTCCGGAAGCTGTGCTTGGATCTGGAGTAGCATATAACATAACATCATCTGCAAAAGAAGTGTGAGAAATGGATAAATCTCCTTTGGAGAAGGGAGTTGAGATAAGACCCGAGATTGAATGGGAATAAAGGATACATGATAGCATTTCCTTTACGAAACAGAATAGGAGGGGGGATAAAGGGTCTCCTTGGTGCAGGCCCTTTGAGGAACGAAAAAAAACCATGGGGGGAACCATTGATTAACACTGAAAAGGAGGCAGTGGAAATGCATTGTTGAATCCATCTGCACCAGAAGGGGGGGGGGGGGGGGGGGGATGGGGAACCCAATTTTCATCAAGAAGCAGAGGAGGGAGGAGTGGCTCACATTATCGAATGCTTTCTTCAGATCCATTTTAATGCACATGGCTTTTTTGGGATTTTTTCTATGAAACTTATGACATAGATCATGAGCAATCAGGATATTGTCTTGAATATTTCTCCCTGCTATGAAGGCCGACTGAAATGGGGATATGAGGGAATTCATGAGAGGTTTCAGTCTATTGGCAATGAGTTTGGTTATAGTTTTGTAGAGGAAGTTACAGAGGGAGATAGGTCTGTAATTCTCAGGGGAGGAGGCATCTGGGCCCTTAGGAATGAGGGCTATGAATGTGGTATTGATTTGCGGCAACATTTTTCCTTTTTGGAAGGAGGACTGAATAGCAGAAGTGATGTCACGGCCAATGAGGTACCAAAATGCTTTGAAAAAAGCTCCATTGAATCCGTCTGGTCCAGGAGATTTATTTCCATCAGATTCTTTGATGACGTGCCAGATTTCATTTGGAGAAAATTCCTCTACCAGTTGAGAGGCTTCAGCAATTGTGAGGGTTCTGATAGGATCAAGGGTCAGGACAGAGGCATTATCAGCAGAGGCTGGATCTTTGTTTAGCAGGGTTTCAAAATACAAAGCCATCGCATCTGCAACTTCTTCCGGTTCAGTTATAGTGACTCCCTCAGGAGTAGTAGTACCTTGCCGTATTGGAATCCCCATTATTCAGCCAGTTCACCCTAGACTTTTGCCTGTCTAATTTTTCTTCCATGGAAGCAACCTTTATATAGGAGTCTTTAAGATCGTGCTCTTCATTTCTCAAGGTTTGATCAAAGGGGGGAGGCAGCAATCTGAGTCTGAATTGAGGCTAGATTCTGCCGGAGAAGAGGGGCTTGAACGTCAATTCTTCCAAAAACCTCCCTGTTCCAGGTTTTGATGGAAGCTTTAACCTCACGAAGTTTCTGAAAGACTCTATATAATGGAGTGCCCTCAACTTCCTTTCTCCAAGCTTTCTCTACAACTGGGTATAAGGATTGGTCATCAAGCCACATTGTGAAGAATTTGAATGGATTTTTTGAATTGGGAGAGGCTTGAAAGAGTTGGGTGACTATTGGGGAGTGGTAAGAAAGGCCGGGAAGAAGATAGTTTGCAAAGGAGGAGGGAAAATCCCAGCCCTTCACAAACAAATAAAAGGCTGATTTCCAAGCGACACACTTAGTCATGATGGAGACGAAATTATCTAGTTCAATGGAAGACACTTCTAAAACGGGATCCCTTTCCGAAAATAAAGACGAGATAAGTATGGCTGATTGATTTCGCAATCTTTGTTTTATGCCCAGGTGTCACAATAGAAGATCCCGTGCTTTTCATTACATAGTTCACCATTATGTCTTTTAAACTTCAATTTTTTTTCTTAATATTAATAATAGGAAAGTTCAAGTCCGTTATTTACTTTATTTTATGTGTAAATCTATCGGCCGGAGTACCTAAAGTTTCATTTTAAGTTGGAAACTATTGAAGAAATCTTGAATTTTAAATGTGTGGAGGATCATTATTAATGTTTTAAATTTTATTATTGAAATTCCAAGTATACCATTTCTTTTCTTTAGTTTTCTAAAGGCCCAAAATAGTGTTTTGATAATTCAGTTTTTTTGGTTTGTAACAATTAATGTTTTAAATTATATGAATGAAATTCCAAATATATCATTTCTCTTGTTTAGTTCTAAATGCCCATAAGGTTATTTTGATAATTCACTTTTCTTTTTGTTTGCTTTCAGGAAGGCTTAATTTCGACTTTCAAAAGTTTAATTCCACATGGAGAAAAATGTAAACTCAAACCTCTTAAAAGTCTATATGATTTGCTAGAGATGTCTTATATGTTGGATAAAATTTGGGTAAGTACGAGATTAGCTCAACAAATCAAGTGCTATAACAAGTAATTGTAATGAAGAAAATGAAATTACCGGCAATGATCTTGAATGTAATCCGCAACTACATAGGCTAAGAATGAAACCAAATATGTAAGGAATTGAAAAGAGTTAAGTGGTAGAGGCAGGTCACGGATTAACGCTACCGTTAAGATAGATTATCGCCCCCACCACGTTTGGTATGCAATCGGGTTCTCTTGTGACCTACCTCCAGGATACAACACCACTTCCTTGTCGTTGACGGTGTGTACACACCGGCTTGGACCTTGCGAACAACGGTTGATGCCGACCAATTTGCCCACTTAAAAAGCTCTTGTAAAGTACTATGAAATTGGGAAAAGTAATAAAGAACTTGTAAAGGACAAGTTTGTAACAGAGAGATGATAGAGAGCCTTTTTTGTGTATATCTGCCACCAAGGGGAAGATAAGAATGCTTTTTTGTATACACTTTACAACTGCATATAAGCCACAGACCCAACCAATATCTCTTCCCATTAAAAAAGAATCAAAACCTTGCAATCAAGAATGTAAAACATATAAATAGTAAAGCAATGCATAAAGAGTTATTAAATAAATTAAAGTCTAAATGGTAAAAAAGTATTGAAATAGTGAAACGTATAACAAAATGAATGACAAGGCAAAACTGTTTTGTATTTTGAAATTTGATTCAAAAGTTCAAAAGCCTTTAAGGCATTAAATGATTAAAATATCCAACAATCCCCCGCATGAATCAAAATTCAAATCAAATCAACTATGGGCAAATTTAAAATATCATGCAATGGGTGAAGGTGTCTTGTGGACTTGAACCTTTACTTAGTGTTTATATGTTCTAGTCTATAAAAGTTCCAAGTGAACTATGTCTTGAACTAAGAACCTTGAGTTATAGACCTTCACATATGACACACACGATATCGTCAATGTAATCGTGTTCTATCGGGGTAGCACATTTCGGCCATGCGTTGATCCTATTTCCTGAGCGCTCTAGAGAACAAGCCTTAATTCTCATAGGAAGAGCTCCACTCCCGCATTCATATAGGTGAGTCTATCAAGGGTACTGTAACTACACATCCCGCTTATAAACAATTATAGACCCATTCAGTACAAAGCTCTTCCTCTATAGCGTTACAGTTAGCACTATTTACATCTCAGGGACAGGCCAAGAGAAGTCATTCATTCTCTTGAAAATTTAAGTATAGTACTTAAGTATAGTCCAACAGATTAGGGGTGCAACTCGGGTCGGGTTGGGTCAGGTTGAGACCAACCCGACCCAACCCGAAAAGCTCAACCTCCAACCCTAACCCAACCCAACCCGACTCTTAACCCAGCATGGTTTACCCAACCCAAGTTGGTTTTTCTCTAACGCAAACCCGACCCGACCCGATTTTAAGAAAGAAAAGCACATGAGGAAGAAGAAAAACCCATTTTACAGTGAGAAAGAAAAGCACATGAGGAAGAAGAAAAACCCATTTTATAGTGAGAAAGGAAAGCATATGGTTAATAAAGGAAAAACCCCACTAAGAAAAGCATATGGTTAATAAAGGAAAAACCCCACTAAAACCAAAAACAAGAAAAACCAAGATTGCATTTTGGAAGGAGTTGTAGTGCCTACAAAAACAAGGAGTTTCGCGTGGCGGAAGCCGGAAGATGCACCCCTACAAGGTAGTGAGGCACGGCAATGGCAGAAGATGGAGGCTGCTGGTGATGACTTCTCTCAAGCCTAAAGATAGAAAAGAAAAAAAAAGATTTCTAGGTTTAGGGTTTTTAGGTTTGGGATATTTACATTTTAGAGTTTGCCTTTAAGACTTTTTTGAAATAAGTAATAAGTAATAGTAAATATTAAATAGGTATTGACTAAAAGTCTAAACTGGAAAGTGGAATTGTGGAAACTGGAAAGTGCAAAGTTGGAAAGAAAAAACAAAAACGTGAAGAGTTAACGGCTGTATATATTTGCCGGGTTACGGGTCGGGTCTGGTTGCCTGATACCCAACCCAACCCAACCCAACCTGAATTTTGGTCGGGTTGCCAAATCTCAACCTGGACCCGAACCCAACCCGAAAATGATCAACCCAACCCGCCCAAAAATCGGGTTCAACCCGACCCAAGTTGCACCCCTACAATAGATCCGACCACACGTGAAATCAAAGCTAAAACAAGAAAGTTATGGTCTGTAGAAGTTTTGGTAAAATCGGGGACGAATATGGAATTCTTGGCGAAAAACCCAGTCTCTGTCTTAGGAAGTCCAAGGGATTGTTCGGACCTCTGAAGCTCGGGCGTTCGAAGGATTCTTCGGAAGTCCGAACACACATGGACTGAGAACCCGAAAATGGTTATCTTCCGAACACAGGAATTTGTGAAGCTTTAAAAATTCATAACTTATTCGTTTCTTTTCCGTTCTTTACGCTCTTATACTCTACGAACTTGCCGGAAATGCGTACATTCTGTTAAAAATAGTTTCAAAATTTTTTGGAGACTTTATAATGATGATAATTCCAAAATACTAAAAAGAACCCTAGGACGGTTTACCGATTCTTTTCCGATGGGGCACTAAAGGGTGTCTTGTGCTAGTAGGAAGATATATATGCCTGATAGGATTGAAATTAATGGTGAAAATTCATACTCTTGATTGTAGGTAACTAAGGTGATTATGAAAAGGAAAAGTTTTCTTCATCGAGGTACGTCATAACGTACTACTTTGGGTGAATTGTTAGCCCTATTTGATTCGATCTCTTGCACGATTGACTAGTAGATTTGTGTACCTTTGCTTTATCCTTACATTATCTCAGCAACCAATTGGGTCTAGCATGCCTATTTTGTAATCCTATGGACCCTTATAACTTTTCTACTTGCCACTGCTTTGTTTATTGTATTTTCATTGCTTTGATTACTTTATTTGTAATATGAACCTTTGGACCACTTTTGTGGAAATCCTAAATCACCAATTGCCTGTAGCACTTGTTCTCATTCCTTTGCACACCTGATATCTAGTTTTGTTTCTTATGATCGTCTAACTCCTTCTTTCAAGAGTTTTGTGTTGTCTATGTCTTCTGTTGTGTTACCACAATCTTTGGATGAGGTTCTAGCTCACCCAAGATGGCGTGCTGCCATGGACCTTGAGATGGGTACTCTGCATACGAACCAAATGTGCGATCTGATTCCTCTTCGCTCTGGTGCTAAGCTCGCCTAGTCGCTAAAGGATATACTTAGATGTTTGGGGTTGATTACAATGAGACTTTCTCTTCCGTTGCAAAGATACCCTCTGTTCGCGGTCTTCTGTCACTTGCAGTCAATTATGGTTAGGATCTCCATCAGTTAGATATGAAAAATGCTTTCTTACATGGCGACCTTCATGAAAAGGTGTATATGGAGCAACCTTCAGGATATGTTGTTCAGGGGGAGATGTCCTCCTCTGTCTGTCGCCTCAAGAAATCTCTTATGGATTGAAACAGTCTCCACGAGCATGGTTTGTCAGATTGAATGAGGCCATTATGCGATTTGGTTTGAGAGAGTGCTCTGTAGATCATTCGGCATTCAGTCATCAGTCCTCAGCGGGGTGCATTCTATTGATTGTATATGTTGACAATATCATCATCACAGGTAGTAACTCAGGGGAATACAGAAACTGAAGACCTTCTTACAAAGAGAATTTTCTACAAAGGACTTGGGACGTCTCAGATATTTTCTTGGGATAGAGATGGCATACTCCTCTCGTGGCTTGTCTCTATCACAGAGGAAGTATGTGTTGAATTTGTTGGAAGAGAAAGGGAATCTTGGCGTAAAACCTGTGTTTGTACCTATGGATCTCAATGTAAAATTAGTTCCAGAAGAAAGGAGACCCGTTGGACCGTTCGGACAGGTATAGAAGGCTTGTGGGCAAGCTCATATACCTTACCGTTACTCGTCCTGATATATCTTATGCTGTAGGGGTAGTCAGTCAGTACATGAGCTCCCCTCATACCTCACACTGGAGTGCAGTGATTCAGGTTCTTAAATACCTAAAGAGTGCACCAGGAAAGGGCTTACTATTCAAGAGACATGGTCATATGCAAATTGAGGGGTTATCTGATGCTGATTGTGCTAGATCCCCTACAGACAAGAGATCGACTACCGGGCATTATACCTTTCTAGGAGGTAACCTGGTGTCTTGGAAAAGCAAGAAGCAGGACATCATTGTAAAGTCAAGTGCTGGGCGATGGCACACACGAGTACAGAGATTATCTGGTTGAGATCACTTCTCTCTGAGATTGGTATCATATCTTCTTCCCCTTCATAGTTGTACTGTGACAACAAGGCTGCCATCTATATTGCGACAAACCCAATCTTCCATGAGCGCACAAAGCACATCAAAGTCAACTGTCACTTCATTCATCAGAGAATTTGGAAGGGGGAGATCTATATTGTATTCACTCGTTCTGCAGATCAGTTGGCTGATGTGTTCACAAAACTATTGAATAAAAGTTGAGCGATATCTGTAATAAGCTAGGAATGTATAATTTAGGGAGTGTTAGAATAAGCCTAGTTATAGGGATATTATTGTCATTGTACTTTTCTCTTCATATATAAATACTTTAGTGAGGGGGAGCCTAACTCACTATTCTCTAATCTCTCTTTCTCTCTCTCTCAACATACGTCAATTTGAATAGACTAAACAAATAAAACTTAAACTATTTGATAATACTTGTCTACATCATTTTTATATTATACAATTAGAGCTCTCATAATTAGTGCTCCATAAATTTAGAATCTCTTATATCCTATTGCTCAGACCAAGAACATACATTGTTCCTACATTGGTAATTTATGTGGTGAATTGTACCATGTTTGTTTTTTCAAATTTAAATGCCTATGATTGAGTAAAGGGTGTTTATAATGATCAAAATCACCTACACCCATGCCTTTGATCAATTGAGCCGCATTTAGAATTCTTTTAAGACTTATTTTTTGTAATCATTTATTTTAAGGCATGGGATGTCCATTTGGGACGACGACCACATGGGTCCCTTCATGATGTTCTACAAGATCAATGGTTTTGATGTTTTTTACATAGCTTTATGCCCCCTTTGGATTGCAGCATTGCTTTTTACCATTGATTGTAAAAGTGATTTTTTTGTGCAGTCATTCTCAGGTCATTAATGCATATTCATGTGGGCTTTTTGCAACTCGCTTTGACTACTCTCTTAGACTGTAAATCAGTGTTACAATCATTTGACTCACAATAGCCACCAAAATATGAAACACCAAAATATGAAACACCAAAAATGAAGAATAGTTATGTCATGAGAAAAAAAGACAAGAAAAGGAAGCATATATTTCTTGCCTCTCAATTCTCTGTGCTTGCTTCATTTGTTGTTGCAAAGAAACTGATGAAGGATGTTCTTGTTTTTCTTTTTGTTTTTTTTTTCGTACTTGTATTAAATACAAGGAGTTTTCCCTCCGAAGAAACTAGTAAAATAATGAAAAAGTGAATGATGAGGACCAACATACGAGGACTCCTGATGGTGTCAGAAGGGTATTGGGGTCTTTTTCCCACCCGATTTTGAAGATTAGCCCGAGTTTCATTCTTGCTTTAAAAGGTGCCCGAATCTCTAATTTCTTGAAACATAAGCCCGCATTCCGTACTTTTCTCGCTTATAAAATTTGACTAGTTTTAATCAAGGTTTTAAATTTCGGTTTCGGTACCTGTTTCGGACCCCACTGAAATCCGAAATTTCGGTCCAAAATTCGGTAATAGTTAAAAAATATTATTTAATTAATTTCGAAATTCCGAAATTTCGGAGCGAAATCCGAAATTCCAAATTTCGGTCGAAATTTAAAACCATGGTTTTAATTAGGGAAAGGGGGATGATATTTTCATCCCTCCGGTCCGAAATTTTGGATTTCGGTCGAAATTTAAAACCATGGTTTTAATTATGGAAAGGGGGATGATATTTTCATCCCTCCCTGTAGTACGCATTCGCTCCCTTTTAAGGTGATTTGACGTCAAAAAGAATTAAAGTTGCCCACTGTTCACGTTATAAGGGGGCGAATGCGTACTGCAAGGGGTGAAAATATCATCTCCCTTCGGAAAAATATATCCTTTCTTTCCACACAGTGACCGACAAATTTGACTGGTCCACGTATGGTGTGAATGGAATCTTGATCCTAAACTAGGGACAGGAACCTATCCTTATTTGCCCCATACTAGTTTTTTTGTAGTCATTTTTTGAACTATCTGATCCGTCCATTCTACACCAATTATATTTGAAAGTTAACATCATCGTATTGAAAAGACTAGTAAAAATGCACGTGTTTCATGTAAGAACAACCACAAATTAAGTTCCATAAACAGAAGTATTATCTATAAGCTGGTTGGCTGATATGATTGGTTAGTAACTTCAATACAATAACTGTACAACTAACAGAAAAGTTGGTCCTTCCTTTTTCCACACGTAGAAAGATAATTTGACCCAACCTCGTTCAAACTGCCTACGAGGTTCTTCCATCATAGGAAAAAAGAAGATTTATTATTTCGAGATTCAAGAAATTGAATGGGATTCTGTACAGTTTTCAATGCACGTAATATAGCGCACAGACGAAAATTTTCAATATAGCCATTGACTCAATTAGAAGAAGCTTTTGTTCAATTACAAATTCAGATCGATTCATGCAATTAGAAAGTTTATCACACCGCATTATACAAAACAAATGCTATGGACCTGATCAGCTCCGAAAGATGAAATACAAGGCCCTATATGTGCAGCTCCAAATGTTGTTATGTAAAGGACTGCATACGGGATAGTTTCTCGCAATTATCTTGGCTCGGCTTCAAAATATTTGTCGTAGCACAAAAGGTTATTCCTATAAGACATTGCATATAAAAAGCAATAAAATTTACTTCAGTCATCAATAGATTTCACGAATAAACTAAATTGAACAAATAAGTAATCACACCAGAGATACTACACAGTAGAGAAAAGCTTTTTCATGGCTTACCATAGTATAGGTGAAAGCCATAAGTACTTTTAGATATTTATGTTACCTTGTAAAAAATCTCTTAATGTTTCCTATATAGAGCAGAGCTTCTTTTAATATGTAACTTCTCATATGATAAGTGTAAAAAATGCAAGGGTGTTTTAACAATTGAAAATATAACTTATATTGGAACCTTGTTGGTAAATAATGCTTGTTATGTGGATGTAATGTCTTGGTTGTTTCCAAAACCAACCAAACCCAAAGAATATCGATCATCGTAAGAACTCCGCTTGGAAGAGATTTTCAGAATGAGCCCCCCATCCATTGGAATGCCTACCACATAAATTGCCGACATCATCAAACAACATCAGCAGTAGAGGGGAGCAGTAGCCACAAGGTAAAATATTGGTGAATTTCTCATCCCACAGCATGTATCCAAACCTCATTAGAGCGGAGCAGTAGAAGTAGTACCCAGATCGAGTGTTATAGTAAATAATGCTTTAAGTACAATTGTAGTGATCTTGGTGTAGCTTATTAGACTTGCACTTAAAGATGGAAGATTTTTGACATGGCTTTGTTCTTTTGAGAGTTAAACTATATGATCACTAGAGTTGACGGCATAATAGGATCGTTAAAGGATCCCATTCATAAAGTAGGACAATGGATGTATTTGTTGTGATTGTGAATCTCGGCATGGGGTGTCATGGGGTGCGCACGTGCTCGCTCGCACGCACACACACATTTTCTCTTTAAAACATTCTTTAGTGCATAGAAATAGAATAAAGGAAAGAGAAGTGCAAGTTGATGCTGAAGCTAAATTAAGAAGGAAAGAAGGATATTAAAGGTTAGAAAAAGAACAAAAAAGGCCTACCAAAAAAAGAGAAGAAAAAGGAAAACTAAAGGAGAAAAGTAAGTCACAAAGTTTTTAAATGAAACCCACGACTTGTAATCTTCTGAATATATATTAAGAGAAGCAAATAATTAAAATTATGCCCATTGAGTTAACAACCAAATCATAAAGTCATGCACGCATACCAACACTCCTTGTTGAGTAGAAATTATGCCCACATTTTGATGAATAAGTGTTAGAAGAAATGCATGCATGAGATACTTTGGACTGTACAAAGTTCTATGCTACGAACTCATTCATCAGCACTCAGCTAAATCAGAATAGAGTAGAAATAGGCAACCTGGCTAGAAATGTAACCACAACGTTCACATGTTCCTTGCCTTTGCATTTTTTGTTGAAGTGAATATTATGAAACTCTCGCCTGTTCGGAGGATGTCAAGTATGGCCCGGGCCTTGAATCATTAAATTAGAAAATAACCAAATCATACAAGAAAACCATAAAACAATGAACAACACAAGCAGGTGAGGCTTGCTAGTGAAAATTGAAGTAACGACGACGACCAAAAAAAAAAAAAAAAAAAAACTTCTTCAAATCCTTACTATTCTAAAAGCCTAAATCTTGAAATTTCGTCAACCATCTTCTCTCGTAATTCCTGCCGTGTCCTGCAAAATTTACCTTCTTCAACCTTGGATTTCTCTGAAAAGCATCCCGTGCGTCGATACCCCGTACCCATTTTCGTCTTTTATCTTCTCAAATACCCTGGAGGACCCGTACAAAACCCACCGCCTTTCTTGTGTCGCCTGGAGCACGCGTGTCGTTCTTCGGACTTTGTTTGCACCACCTGTCTTCCCTTCCTCGTGGAAACACTACTTCTACTTCATGTCATCCAAATCCCATTAGCATCTTTTTTTCCTCCAAAACGAGAAGCTAAAGCAGAGAAACCGTGGTTGTTCTTCCAAACATTGAAGGAAAAGGCATGTTTTGTTTTGAAATTCTTTGCAAGTAAGTGGCTTAGGGTTTCTGTTGATGTGTTTTGCTTTTTTTTTCTCTGTTTGGTATGTTATTATTTTATGGATGTACTGACATTTTGCAGGACATCGGCCCATTGCAAGGTGGGAATACCTTAGTCTTGAAATTACTTTTTGTATTTTTTGTAGAAATGCTCATCTCTATATTAAGCTCTCCTCCCATTGTGTTTGTTTAGGAAATTTCCAGCTTCACTGGCAAACAAACAATCTTGTCACCAGGTACCTTATTTTGAGGAATAACAAATTGGTTCTCTCTGTTTTTTTTTTTTTTTTATATATATTTGAGGCGTTATTTGTGACCACTTATCTAAAACATAAATTGGTCAAGAATGATAAAAATAAGAATATATCTTTTAGGTGATTTAATAACTTGCTTATTTTGTTACACTGCAATTATTTTGTTACACTGTTTTTATTTGTTTTCTTCAATATGTCCAGATTGATTTACGTGTGTAAATATGATTTACATATGTAAATATAAATATTCAAAAAAAGAAATTTTGTCTATCGATTATATATATATATATATATATATATATATATATATATATATATATATATATATTTGCTTTTTCTATGTTCTATTGACATTTTCTCTAGACATGGGGTTGGGGGGTTAAGGATGTTGGGTCTCACCAAAATACAATTGGTGAATTAGTGCATGTTTAGGGCTTTGACTATCTCTTTTCTTTTCATTGCGTTGTTCTTAAAATGATTCCTTCAAAACCCATTTCGCTACCTATAAGCCATATTTCTATTATTAGTAAAAACTGCTTTTTAATATCTTATTGGATTTTTTTTTTCTTGTGTTTCGTAGGGAGGCCATGAGGGAGGACGGGGAAAGAACTTGCCCTCTATGCACTGAAGAAATGGACTTAACCCATCAGCAATTGAAGCCATGCAAATGCAGCTATGAAGTTTGGATATCAATTCCTCTTTCCTTGTACGTAACGGGGTAATGGCATTGAATTTTGTGTGCTGTTCTTGTTTCTTTAACCTGTCATGTGCTTTGATTTTTTTTTTTTTTGGCATAATGGGAAGCACCTGCCAAATGATTTTGATTCTGAGTCTTTTCATTGAATGGGAAGAATTGCAAATTGCAGTAGTTTACTTGATGTTTTGGGGGGTCGTTTCTCTGTTTTCTGTTTTGGTAATTCACCACATTTGAAGGAATACTGTATCAAATGTTTCAACACATTTGAATTGACGGAATAATATATCAGGCAAATATATGCTTCTGGAAAACTATGCAAATGTGTTGCATTATAGTTCTTCAAGATATCATACCCCTTCTTGCTAATGTGAAATAATACTATAGCTTTCAATGCTGATAAGAGTATTGAATTAGAGATGTCTCACATGTTTTGAGGATATAGTGTTGAAACTTTATTCCCTTTGTTGAAATCAACTCTCATTTCATCATATAAGTTGCGTTTGCTTATTGGATATCCTCCCAATAAAACTATATGATGGGAGAACTAGCTCTTTGCACATAGAAGAGAAGCTGAAATTTGATAACATGATTCAAATCTCAGGCAGGAAGATTGATCCATTTCATTTTGTTCTCTCTCTTTTTTATCCTTCTCAAAATTGCAATTTCAGGTTGTTAGACGTATTCAAAGATGGATTTCTACAGTAAAATTTGAGGAATTTTAATCGATGATACTGATTTTGCTTATTTTGTACATAGGAAGTATATGTTTTTGAGAGGTTGTGGAAATAAGGTCGTGCTTACGTATTAATAAACTCTTCTTATTCATGGTGTTCTTGGAGTCTGTAATGGAGGCTTACCTGTTACCAATTACCATGCCAATAGAATTCTCAGAATCCCCTTTTTATCTAGAGACGGGCAGCAACACCCTTTTCTGTCAAAATCAACCCATGTCTGAAGTTGATGATATTACTTGAAAATCTTTGCTGCAGGACTGCTTTTAAAAATCTTCAGAAGACATTTGGAGACAGTTTAGGGTTGGTGAGTTCATCTACAAACTAGGGTCTGCTAATTGTCTCGAAGAGAAGTATATTGATTTGAGATGCATGCATAATACTAACAATTTGCATGTGTACTCCAACGACATGTCTTTTATTTCTTGCTTAAATGTATTATGCAAGCGCATTGTCGGTCATGTGTTTGATCGCACCCTACACCCCATATAAAGGGAAAAGAAAAGTGTGTCACACATTTATCACTTCATTTAAAAAAAATCATGAAGTTATCTGCATTAGTTCCATACTTCTATTTAGCATATATGTATGATTAGCACTTTATGTTTGCACATACATATCATGATTTCTCCCAGAGTTCTAAGTTTGGCATTTTGGTCCTCTTATTTGGAAATATTCTTCAGGCAGGCTGGAAGGGATGTTGTTCGAAGCAAAGGGATCATGGGCTGATGTGGAAAAAGGAGACTCATCCGGAGGATACTCCACTTGATCAAGTAAATCAAACATTTTCCAACTCTCTTAACTCAGTATAATTAGGAGATGAACTAACCTTTATGAAGAAAAAATGGATATGGGAAGAGATTCAAGAAGTCGAAATTCTCAAAAGGATGTTTACTCACGACAGGGAAAATCTCAGCATTTCCACCCTTTCCAAAAGGGGGTTGCATCTTCCTTCTCTAGCCGTTGAGATTCTCTCTTAAAAGTATCATCTATCTATGTCCAATTTGCAGCTTTCGCTATTAGTAGTGACATGCTTTATGTTCTCTATTGATTTTGACATAGTTTTGATTGTGGTTCTTAGGAATTGCTACATGTTTTGAGGGGAAGATCATGATAAATGGTCATCGTAAACGGTTCTTGGAACTATGAATATGTTGAAAATTTCTTTTATGTCTAGCATTCAAACTCCATATGAGGTGGGATGCAAATTCGTTAAGAAATAGAGTAACGATTTAATCTCCTTTCCATTGACTACTAAAAGATGGTCATTGTCGAGGTTAGACTTGTAGCTCAATGGCTGATGCTTTGTTTCTCAGCCTTGAGGTTGCAAGTTCTTGATGTGGGCTGGATTGCTCATGAAATTGAATTGCAAAGTTCAACTAAAGTAGAAGCAGAAATAGGAAGAATGTCAATCCAAGGCTTCTCTTGAACTCTTCTTACAAAAGAAGAATTCCTCCTTCGTTTAAAAAATGAATATCAGATTGTAGTGTCCAATTTATATGGAACTTCCGTACAATAGCCCTCGCCTTCTAACTTCAATTTTCACTCAAAGTCTAACTTTATACTGATTTCCTATCTAACATTATACTGGTTTTCTAACTTCAAAGCAACTTCTAAACTATTTTCCTGCTATTAACAAAACAAACATATAGAAAAATTGTAAACAAGTAAACTTTCTTGCCTAAACTTCCCCCTTTTGAAACAATCTACTCTTCTCGACTTCTAGAAAAATAAAATAGAAAACACCATGAGTACAAAGAACCCAAAACAATGATGCTTAGTTTTCTGGTACAGCTAAGATTTTTGACATTCTTATTTCATGAAATTTTATGAATGGACGTTCTAAGGCCTTTCTCTTTCAAATAATCGACAAGAGGAAGGTTGTGATGGTAACGGCACAGGGAATTATTTCAATTATCATGGAATGGCTGAATTGATATTTTGAAATCATAGTGAGTTGGATTCAGATCCTATAATTTTAGGATAAATGTTTTGGTTTGTTTTTTGCTGTGTTGTGTATCTTACAAGCATTGCTGAGATGGTTGAATTTTATTTCAGATTTATGGCAGATCACGATGGATGGAAGTTTCTGAAATATATGTTCCCCGCAAATGTGAGACATATTTTCCATCTATGCTTATATGAAAGGTCCTTCATTTCACCAAACTTCTTTGTTGTTTCTTGTTGTAATCAGGTACAAGCATGCAACTTTTTGTTATGAGTAGCTAATATTATGTAAACCAACAGTACCCCTATATCTTATGCTGAGGCAAGTAGCTTTTGTATAGCTATTTATTTGATTAATCTACTGTTCTCTCTAACATCATATGTTTAGATCCTATCCGCACATCATGCTATGAAACTGTTCTTCTACTGTCCTTATTGCATCAGTTCAATTTTGTTTTATGTGCGTGTGAATTTGTGCTTAACTTAAACGGTGAATGGCTGGGGTTGTCCATGATAAGGAGGATTTTATGATTTTGTCCGTTGTTCCTTTGTGTGTTCCTATGGATTGGTTTCTCACATTAGTGACATTTGAAATGCTGACCAAAGTAAATTATTCTTGGATACAAACATGGCCACTCGGTACTCGAGAACAACCATAAGGTTACTATGACTCAAACCAAGCAATACAAATTACGGTCTGCAAGAATAGAAAAAGAGGCAAAGATCTAAAGAGGGATGGGAAATAATTGATTCAAATCGATCAAATTCCCAAAGCAAAAAACTCAATTCTCTTCTAGGAGGTGCAATTGGTGCGTTGGTTACCTCAGTCACTTCGGATGTACTTATTACAAAGCCACAAGTGCATTCTCTGGTGTTCACTGACAAGCAAAACTGTATCAATAGAATTCTTGAATGCCAAACAAAGTAAGACTTCTCAATATTCCTAAATTAACCCTGACCTGCTTTGGATCTCCACCATCCATCATAGGCTAATATCATTCCTTAATAGAAGACTTCCCTAATAATTTATGACTTCCAAAATAGACATAGGCAACCTAAAACACCAAGATTCATCTCACGGTTTTTTTTTTTTCATTTTTTTTCCTTTTAAATACAATGTAGAAATTTATTAAAGGAATGAAATGATACACTGGGGCAGAACTTACTCTACTTGCTCCTCATTTCCCATGGGCACCCAACATGTTGATAGCTATCCTAGGGGCATGAAAAACCAAACACCCATGTCTCTAACAATATCAACAATCTCACTAACAAAGCGAGCTAATGTCCAGGGACCAACATTATTCCTTGCAACCCATCTCATACCATTTTCTGAATTTCCTTGCTCCCAACTCCCTTTTTGAATAATCTAATTCTCATTAATAGCACTTTAGCCTCGGGCTTGTTTGAGTTAATTATGCCGTTCGGACCAGAGGCTGCCCAAAGAATTTTGTTTGAGTTAAATATGCCATTCTGATCATCTTGCATGTCAGAATTGGGAAGTAACCTTGGCTTGCCACTGATGGTTGTCCTCTCTCATAGCAGTCACTAGGTCTCTCTTTAATCTTTGTGTGTTCTTGTTATGTTCCTGTACTTTTTCTTTTTCTTTCTTTTTTTGCTAATTGGAGTTTTATATTTTGGAGTTTTTTTTTACTTGTTTTATGTTTGTTTTTGGATAGGATCGATAGATCTTGGATGGACCTTAGGAGCAAAGCAAAACAAGGGTAACATTCTTCTTATTCCTTTTTTATGAACGGTAAAAGTTCTTATTTCTTCTCTCTCCTTGTGAGTTTCTTGTTTATTTTTTATTTTTTTATTTTTTGATCCATATTCTCGATGGATTCAGTTTATGGTTACCTATGCCTTTTTATCCAGACTCTTCTTCGTTGCAATGAGTTGCATTGGCCAATTTATTGGATGATAGATACATTGCTGAATTTCTGTTGTTAGGTTTTAAAATCAAAATGGATTTATAGCACAAGAGTATGATTTTCTACTATTTTTCTCAATACGTTCCTCAAGAAATCGAGAATAGAGGATTCTCATTTGGAAGATAAATGAAGCACAAGAATAAATATAGTAGTTTTTTAACCAGTCAAAAAAGAAGAAAGAATTAGTAGTTCTTTGATAACCCACCTTTTTCGAAATGTAATATTGTTTTTGGGCTTTTTACCTTTTAGGATTGATTTATTCTGGTGCAAGTTTTGCCAAGATTCACAATTTCTGAATTGACTTCGACAATTATATTGGAGCAGTCGGAAGAAGCACCTAATCAAGTAATAGTTGGACAAAGTACCTGATAAAGCAATAACTAATGAAGATTCTCACTATGTTCTATAAGATTCACAAATCTCGTGTCTTTCTTTGTTTGTTAATTGTGGGCAGCTTGCATATGCAGATTAACTACATGACACTGGCATATCAATGGGTATGCAATTGCATTGTCTGCCTTTTGCAAAGTGAGCATGATGGGACATCACCAATCAGATTTGGATGCACATTTTAGAGAACTTTTGTGTGCGTAGTTCTATCCTCGCAAGGATTTTCAGCGTTGGGGGAGGGGTTGCAGGCAATATCACCAATTTTGTTGAGTTCCGGAGGAGGGTAGGGAAGAAATGTCGTGTCGATGATTCCAGGGCTTTCTATGGATTCCAAGAGCGGCAAGGCTGGGTGAGACCTTCAGATTGAATTTCCATGGGTGTTAAAGATAGTCATTTGTTTTTCCTGGCTCAAATTGGACTTCTACCATGTGGAATAGAACTGTAATTTTTGTACGGGTCATAACCTCTGGATTAATGGGTATGCGGATAAGTGATTGGCTTTCTCTAATTTAGCCTTTGCATTTTCATTGGTTCAATGGATTTTTTTGTTGTTGTGAAACTGAACTTGAATTTAGTATACCTCTGGTTACTTCAAATTCAAATTTTCTGAAATTTGAGTTTAGGGGTATGTGAAAATGACCGGTTTTCATTAATTTTGTGCTTGCTTTTCAGTTTTTTGTAATTAAAATTTATACTCATTGGGGGTCTCCTTGAATTTCAAGGCTATTGATGATATAACTTCATGAATTTAGGCTTTATGAGTAGGCAACATAATGAAATGATGATATAATAAAAAATACAATGAACTGTTGTTGTGGGTTTCATTCATGGGGAGCTTGTAGGGGAATTGGGTGAAAGCAATAGGTGAAGGCCAAAGTTTTCGATAGTCAAGAAGTAGCAGACCAGTTGGAGATGGGATGAGGTTTTATTTGATCAGAGTTGCTATGGGTGGTTATTATATTACCTCAAATATATAGCGCACACGCATGATAACACACTACTGCTTTCTTTTCTTCTTAGAAGTAATGTTAAAATGAAGGTGCCCTTGCAAAAAGCCAGCTACGCCTTTGCTGTTATTAGTGGTGGCCCAAACAGTCTTAAAGGGTTCCAACTTCCAAAGGATCCAAAGGTTAATGGTCAAGATTTGTACATAAATGAATGCCTCCTGAAGAGTTGAAACTTTGCCCAAGGGTTCCAAAAGGATACAAACGTTAATGGACAAGATTTGTACATAAATGAATCCTGCCTGTTGAATAGTAGAATCTTTTCACTAGGACGCTTCTTATTTCAATTGTGATTTTATCAATTTAACTGTGAAAAATTCTAGGAAGCAAGTCTTACTAAATTGTGTTATAAAATACCTTAGTTTCACGTGCAACGCACATGCACTTTTACTAGTACTAATAATAGAGGCCCTTCATCACAAAATGAATATTTCAATCTGAATATATTACAATCTCCTTCTCATAGGTGTATTTAAAGGGCTTGCATCTTGGAATAGGCCCATCTTCTCTGGTGGTTATGAGAGTACAATCTACTCAATCTACAATGTACAACACAATTTATCAAATGAATAACATGATACACTTGAACTAAACAAAAATCTTCCATGATACATTACCTTGTAATATCACCACTTAACCTGTTGAAGAGAATGGTTTCTGCAATGTCATCCGCATTATGTCCAGTATGTTGTCTGTTCTCAACAATGCAGCACATCGATCCAAAGCCTACGAGCATTAAGTAATACAATCATTTTAATATTGAAAGTATTCTAGTCGAAAGATCTTTTTCCAGTAACAAGCTTGTCTGTTCTCAACAATGTAGCACATCGATCCAAAGGCGAGCATTAAGCAATATAATCAATTTTATATTGAAGTATTCTAGTTAAATAATCTTTTTCCAAGAATAAATTTCATTAATGAGGAAGTGCAATGCACGTGCGTGCAAGTAAGGTATTTTGTAATGAAATTTAGTATAAGCATAGAAAACTTATTTCGAATTTTATAGAAATTTTCCAATTTTCAATTAATTAAAATACGATTCTGCAAAAAAAACAAAATTAAAATCCTGCTGCTCTCTACCAATATAAAACAAGATTAAATTCCTGCTGCTCTCTACCAATATAAAACAAGATTAACATCCTGCTGCTCTCTACCATATATAGGTACCATAGATCCCAATATTCATAAAACAATATTCATGAAACTCCAGCTTAGTGAAGAAATAATATGTTACTTAGAATTGAAATAGCAGTATTTATAACTCCTTTTTTTTTGTCTTTCTTCTGAATAAAGTTACTTTAGAGAGAGAAAAAAAATTAGCGTCAAAAGGGATCAAAGGGTTCATCAAACTCGGCATATCATCCAACCACGAGAAACGCGTTTTAGGGGAAACGGTTCCCACCCGCCCAAGGAGTACCGCCCAAGGAGTTTCCAGCAACTGTGGTCTTTTTATCATAGCCACAGGACGAGCATTTGTGATGGGACTAGGACCATGTGGATCGCCTCGTAATGTTTAACATAATCAATAGTCTAGATTTCACATCATCCCTCACATATATGTCCGTTTCTACACCACCTGGAAAACACCCACTTTTCAATTAACTTTTTACTTATAAAGCCTATTTTCATAAGCACTGGTTTTGTAGCCATTAAAAAAAGCACTTATTCTTATTTTGAAAAGTGGAATGATACGTTCACCCCTTTCTTTTACACTAGAGGGGGCTGTCCCAAGTAAAATGGCGAGAGGGATGTGGGTGGGGGAATCCCATATATATAATGACAACTGGAATCCCATATTATAATGACAACTTGGGTCGGGCTCAATCCGAGCCCGACGGGTTGATTTTGGCTCGAGTTGGGTTGGGTTGGGTTAGGGTTATGAAAAGCCAACCCGATTTAACTTTAGGTTGGGTCAGGGTTGAGGCCTTAACAAACCGACCTGACTCGAACCCGACCTCCGTCCTCTAATTTTATCTTGATTTCCTTTGGGTTATTGTATTTTTTGTTTGACCCAAGGTGAATCTGAACCCGACCGGATTTTGGGTTAGATGGGTTTGGTTTGGGGTGAGAGATTTAGAAGCAGAATGGTTTAGGATTGACCATCCCCAACCCAAGGCCCGGGTTGGGTTCCAACCCGGCCAAGTTGGACCCCGAGTTACTTTCTAGGCAGTGAGTCCACCGATAAAGTCATGCTTATTTACTTTGTTGCAATAAGTCAGAACATGGCAAGAGGGTAAAACCTATCTTTTCTTCCCACGATATACATTGGCCGATAAAATTTGACTAGTCTGCGTATTGTGTGAATGGAATCGTAAAATAGGGATAAGGAAAACCTATCCTTATTTTACACATGATTTTTTCAACTACATGTCCATTTTACACTTAATATATTGGAGGGTTAAGATCATCCAGCCAGAAGATTTTTGGGATATTATCTAATCAACTGCAAGGATAAACAGATGAATGAATCAGATCATACAAATAGGTGGGCCCCACTATACTTGTTTTTCGCGTAGAAGAAAAAACACCACCATTAATATGTGATCCATATCCCTCCGAAACATGGCATGCGTAAAGTAAAGACTTTTCTACGGGGGAACGGTAAGTGAGAGCTACGTGACATTATAGATCAAGGGCCGAGATCATCCCATTGATTGGGTTAGACTTATGGTCGTTGTCTACCTTGATACTTCTTCTTTTCTGTCTCACTGCTCTCTCTGTCTTCATTATTTTCTCCATCTCCTCTGAGACGTCTGGTTCGGATTTTCTTCTGTGGTAGAGTATGGCAGAAATCGCAAAAGTATCTGTATCCCCTGTTCTTGATGCACTGATTGTCAATCTGAAGGAATCGGCATTACAAGAAATTAAATCAATATGGGGTTTTGAGGATGAGCTTGAAAAGTTAGAGAGCGCAGTGACAATTATTCAAGACATGGTTGAAGATGCTGAGGAAAAGCAAGTTAGTTCTAAGGCTGTGCGAAAATGGCTTGGAAAGCTCAAGAATATCGCTTACGATGCTGATGACATCTTGGATGATGTTGTGACCGAAGCTCGGCGATCTGCTTTGATGTGCGAAATTCACACAAGCAAGAGGCAGAAGATAGTCCACTCCATCTCCTCTTTTTTCAGTTCTAATAACCCACTTTTATACAAACGTGGCATAGAACGTAAGATGAGGGAGATTAGAGAGAGGTTCGTTGTGATGGCAAATGAACTTCGATACCTCAATCTCCATAAGACAGATGGAGGGAGGCCTCTCCAAAGAGAAACTAGCTCTTTCATAGACGAATCTGATGTTATTGGTAGACAAGTCGACAAAGAAAAAATAATACAACTGTTGGTATCATCATCATCAGATGATGATCAATTGTACTCTGTTATTCCAATAGTTGGCATGGGTGGGCTTGGGAAGACTACTCTTGCTCAATTCGTCTACAACGATCACAGGGTCAAGACGCATTTTGGGCTACGAGCTTGGGCTTGTGTGTCTAACGATTTTAATCTATTGAGAATAACAATGTCACTTTTTGAATCTGCAAGTGGAAGCAAGTGCGATCTCTCATACCTGGATGCCGCTCAACATCACCTCCAAGAGAAACTCAACGGTCAGAAATTTTGTATTGTTCTCGATGACGTGTCGGGTGAAAATCAAATTCATAGTTGGGACAGTATACGAGCTCCTTTTGGAGTTGGAGCAAAAGGAAGTAAAATTATTGTAACTACACGAAATGAAGGGGTTGCAAGAATGATGGGCGCAATTCCTTCCCACCGTTTGAAGGGTCTACCACTTGATGATTGTTGGAAATTATTTACTCAGCGTGCATTTGCGGGAGGGATTTCAAATGCCCATCCAGAACTGGAGGGTATTGGTAGGGAAATCGTGCACAAGTGCAATGGTCTTCCTTTAGCAGTAAAGACACTGGGGGGCATCTTGTCTTCTAGAAGGAATGTGAGTGAGTGGGAAAGCATCTTGACAAGCGAAATATGGAGGGATGATAAAAATGAAATACTACCCGTTTTAAGATTGAGCTATCGTCACCTGCCTACGAATCAAAAGCAGTGTTTTGCCTATTGTGCCACATTTCCTAAAAATCATAAGTTTAAGAAGGACGTGTTGGTCCTAAAATGGATGGCTGCAGACTTCATTCAACCCAAAGGAAGCACTCTCCTAGAAGATATAGGTGGGGAGATATTTGATGATTTACTGCTAGCTTCTTTCTTTCAATATTCTCATGCAGTACGAATTCCTCAAGGAGGCTATCAGAAGACTTCAATATACGTGATGCATGATTTAATGCATGATCTAGCAGAATCTGTCTCAGGTGATGAATGTTGTAGAATGGAAGACGGTACGCCACGAAGCATTCCTGAAATGGCGCGTCATTTATCATGGATTGGCGGCAAACAGGGTTCAATGTCTTTGGAGGCCTTGAAGAAATGTAAGAGATTACGCACTTTAGAACTGAGGACTCCATCTTCCATTGACAACCAGATTCTCAATGATACATTGATGGAGTTGAGATGCTTGCGTCTATTGCATTTGTCTGGATCTGCAATCAACCAGTTGCCTGATTCGATTGGCCATTTGAAACATCTACGCTGCCTTGACTTCTCTGACACGGAGATAGATGGGCTGCCTGAATCAGTAACTAGTCTCTGTAATTTGCAAACGCTAGGTCTGCAACCTTTGAGAGGGCTACCCAATGGTATCACGAATCTAGTTAATCTACGACATCTTGATTGGGGCCACCCGTGGGACTCGATTTCTGTGCCAAGAATTGGGAAATTAACTTCGCTTCAAACATTGCCGAAATTGAAGGTGGGCAAAGAGAGTGGTTGTCAGATAGGAGAGTTAAAGAACCTGAGTAACATTAAAGGACGACTTCACATTTCGGGTCTCAAGGATGTGCAAAACATAAAGGAGGCGAAAGAAGCCAATTTGAAAGACAAAAAATACCTTAATGAGTTGAGTTTGGGATGGGAACAATATGGCAGTTCACAAGATGGAATAGTCAATGACGATGGGGTATTGGAAGGCCTCCAACCCCATGCCAACCTCAAAAAATTACATATAATATCCTACGGCGGTGTCAGTTTTCCAAGTTGGATGGGGCGTCTCTCTTCTCTTCAGAGGTTAACGATTGAATATTGTGATCAGTTGGAGTGTTGGCCTGAGCAGGTCTGTTTGCAAGATCTACCCTCTCTGAAACATTTGAAAATCCTTCGGTGTCAAAACCTAAAGTCTTTGCAAGATCTACCCACCACGCTCAAATCTCTAGAAATTCACAGTTGTCCTAATCTCAAGTCCATGCCTACTCGGCTGGAAAACCTCACCTCCCTTGTAGAGTTATCAATTGTTACTCAACTCCCACTTTTCTCGCAAGAGTCAGCACTGCCCATGACAATTGAAGTCCTCAAAATATTTTCATGTGACAATCTCATGTCCTTGCCCAAGGGGATGCAAAGCCTCACCTCTCTCAAAAAATTGGTAATCCGTGAATGTCCTCAAATCCATTCCTTGTTTCCAGATGATGAAAATAATGACTATGGGCTGCCCACCGAGCTCAATACTCTAGAAATCCAAACTTGTCCTAATCTCAACTCCTTGCCCAAGGGGATGCAAAGCCTCACATCCCTCAAGTATTTAACTATTATTTACTGTCCTGAAATATCATCCTTGCCAGAAGGTGGCCTCCCCACCACACTAGAATATTTGTTTATTAACGGATGTCCTAAATTGAATGAACGATGTCAAAAGAACGGCCAAGATTGGCCCAAGATACAACACATCCCCGGAATTAACTGCAGATAATCGTCATCTAGACAATGGTGCGACCTCTTTCCCTGTTTAAACAGTTTCTACCATTGCATTATTATTATTATTATTAATTAAATCATCATGATTTTAAGAAAAATTAAAGAAACTAAGCCAAGGACTATCCTTCTGTACAAAACATGGCAGATGTAGAAAAATGAACGGAGGAATCTAAGAAAAAGGATGCGGTTTCGATTGTTGGATTACTCTCAGTTCCTCTACCTCACCATCCACAACATTGGAGCATGTTTGTCTTCTTTTTTTGTAATATTCTGAAGATTTTCTATTTAACTCTGGAATCATTAAAAATGATTTCTCTATTTTTAAGTAAGTTTCAAAAAAATAAGAACTAGGATTCTAACCAGTACCGTGTTGGATTCTATATGCTCTCTGTTTTATAACTAATGTTTTCCAAAAAAGAGGAATGCTAAAATGAAGATCGCCCTTACAAAAATAAAGGAAAAGGGCGCTCCCATTGGATCCATTTTGCAAAGCCGTATTTATTATGGCACTGAAAAAGGCAAAATTAAAGGAATGATGAATGCTTATGAATGAGGTTTGGCAACATAGATCCAATGGGAGCGCCCTTGTGCTTTATTTTTGCAAGGGCACCCTTCTGTTTAGCATTCCTTATTTTGAGATGGGTGCCCTTATCAAAACTGAGCACGAGTTTTGGATGTCCTTGTCAAAACAAGGCTTAAACATGTCTATCTATTACTATGAGTGGCCTTACCCAAAAAGGGGGTGGGGGTGATGAAAATATCCTATTTTTAGATTAGAGTTTCAATTAAGATGAGATACTAATTGACGTAGCATGTCAAGAAATGGAAGGAAACAAAGTAGCATGAATAGCAAGCTTTGACAGTCAATAGCGACCTTTGATTTATTTCCTTATTTTTTGGCATAAGAGTAGGAGTATTTTTCCTTATTATCTTAGTTACTATGTCAGTAGGATTTGTTTTCCTATTTTAATGGTTTCTTAATTTATTAGTTTCTTAAAGTCAATAGGATGATTTTCCTTATCTGGTTAGCTGCTTTATGTCAATAGAGCTAATATGTAATGTGAGAACGTGAGAGGCATTCATTCCATCATTGCAATTACAAGATATTTTTCGTTATCTCTCATGGTCTCCCTTGTTCTTCTTCTTCCCGAGTGGATTCTAGGGTTTGCAAATTCTGCGCTTCGTCTACAATTTTCCATTTGCTCCGCTACGCTAGTTGGTATCAGAGCCTTGATTGACCTGGACTGATGGCAACTCGAGACGGAGAGAACAACCACAAACGATGCTAATCATGGAGAAGTCCTTATGAGGGCTGAGTTTCTTGAGTTCCTACATGAAAATCAATGAGTGTTGTAACGTTAAGAGGCAGCAATTGGTAGACTCAAGGTGGAACCCAATCGGGATCGCAACAATTACACACCTTGTACCGATGAAGGGGCTCGCGAGCAGTCTTTCTAGAGCACTTTCCTGGTCATTTTCCTGCTATGGATAGACCTATGGCCTATGAGGAGGAATCCAGGGAGAATGGTGAATATGACGAACGAGTTTTTGTAGACCGGACATCGTTAGAGGTTATCGTACGGTGGAGATCGGGATTCTTGGGATTTTTGTATGAAGATCGACCTTCCCACTTCAAACGGTCATCTTCATATTGAATATTTCCTAGATTGGTTGGCAGAGGTCCAGCGATTTTTTTATTATATGGGGATTCATGATGAGAAGAAGGTTAAGCTTGCAACCTACAAGCTTAAGGGTGGAGCATCAGCATGCTGGGATCAGTTACAACTTTCCCGAACACGACAAAGAAAGGCACCCATGCGAATGTGGACGAATGCGACAAAATAAGGCGACCTAGTGCACGAGGCTCCCATCATTGTGGGGTCTGGGGAGGGCTAGATGTACGTGACCACTAGGTCACATTGGATCAACCTTACCGTTGCGCTAATGGACGAGCACGACAAAATTAATTTTAATTTTGTGTTCTCCCAAGGCTTGCCATAGGACTTCACATGGGTATGATGTAAGCCCAAGAGTTCCTATTGGTCTAATCATTCACCTTACCTTCTTATTTTGATGCTAGCAAACTAAATTGATTAGCATTTATGGATTGATGTGTTGCATTGAGGTGTTGTGTTGTATACAAGAATTTCATGTCATAATCGCCATTACATAACTCTTCACAACACAAGGCTTGTGGATCAAGAAGCAAAGGAACAAAGAGCTTGCACCTACATTGGAATCATCACCATTTGGAGACGATCAAGTCAAGGAGCTCAACATGAAGATTCCACAAGTTCCTAAGCAAGTGTCAAGAAGAAGGAGCTTGGAGTTGAACATGCCATGGTGACACCTCATGTACCATTCAACAGGCATTGAAGATTGGAGGAGAAGTCACATGAGCCATATCAAGTTGAAGATGTTCACTCAAGCCAAAGAAGTCCAAGGAAGTGCAAAGGAGCGAATACATTCTAAGAAGAGTCAACGATATCATTTTTAGAATGTATTTAGAGTCCTCTTGATATCTTGTAAAATGCACTTTCAATAGGTTTTCAAATGGTTTTCATACTTAACTTTTTACATCTTTCAAAATCATACACACACCCAAAGACCATGGCCCAAAGCCCTTGAACTTTAAAGTTAAAAATGGAATTTTACACAAGGCCGGTCGACCGCGGGATGGAACCTGGAATTCCAGGGCATCTCGAATATTATCGGGCTAGTCGACCGGGTCAAGTCGGGCGACCGCAGAATGGGATCTGTTTAAACAGAACCATTCTGTCATGGGTTTGGGCGGGCGACCGCCGTGAGTCGGTCGACCGAGATAGGTTTATAAGCCGAATTTTTGAGCAAACAGGTAGCCCTCGCCGGGCGACCGCCATAGGGCCTGTCGACCGCAACGGTAAGAAATTTAAAAATATAAGAGGGTGCCTGATAGGCGCGGGCGACCGCGATGGCTAGGTTGACCGCCGCGGTCGAGCAAACTAGCCGTTGGGGCGTTTTCTGCTTGACTTTTTCAAACCAGTTATTTACAGTTTTACCCCAAACGGTCATATTTTCAAATACACTATATATACATCATTAAAACCTATCTCTATAAGCTTTTGAACATTTGAGAAACAAAAAATCCCATTTCTCTTTGAGCTTCAACTTTCCATTCAAAAGCTAAAACCTTTTTGAACTTGTATTTTCACATTCTTTCAAGAGGCACTCCATAGGGCTTTACATTTGTATTTTCTTGGAGTGATTGTGAGCTTATAAAGTTGTAATCCGCCTATCAAGAGGTATGAGAGTTTTTATTTTCTTTGTTCTTCATCGAGGGTCTTCTCTTCGGCCCGTTAAGAATCATGAAGATGAGGGTTTCCTCTTTGGCCCGTTAAGAAATGTAAAGATGGCATATGGGGGTTTGTCCTCACGCCAAAGGCTTCGTGCAGATGGGCTTCGCTTTGGCCCTTGAGAATGAACCACTATAAATCGTGTGTTCATTGTCTCTCTCTCTCTCTTCCTTTCCTTCGCTTGCACATGTGGTGATTGGTAATCTCTAACCCTAACTTGTTTATTATTTTAATGGAACAAGGGTTAATAAATGCACTTGAATTAAATGTATAAACCCTAATTGCATTTATAATATTTATTTGAACAAGGGTTAGTTAAATGTGCATGATTAGAAAGTCTAAACCCTAGAGTTTATTAACATGCCTATTTGAACAAGGGTTAGACTAATTAGTGCTTAATTAAATGGATTAATTTTTAATCTCTCCTTAATTAAGCCTAAAATTTCTAATTGACCAATTCACCCCCGCCTCTTGGGTTGTCACACCTGTATTTCATATGAAAACTTCTCCCTAAATAATGAGAAGGTAACAAGACCCAAAATTTACAGTCTTTTCTTCTTATACATTTCTCTTTCCCAGCATTGTGGGACTAGAAGTTTCAATGCTTTTCATACCAAATCTTTCTTTACTTAATATTGTTATCCTTTGAAAGTAAAATAACACTAATAACTGCGTCATTCGTCTTAGATGTTGAAAATCAAACCTAAGCAGTTCAAAAACTTAGACTTGAATTCATATAAATAGGTGTTTAGCTTTATTTTGGAACAATTTTCATCTACATTTTTAACCAAGAACATTACACAAATTAATTATCTAAAAATGAAATGAGAGAATTTTGTCACAAAATAGATATTCTTATCTTTTTATTTTGACCCAACATCTCCCATTGGTAGAAACAATGGGAACCAACTACTAACTACAGAGGCCATTGACCACGGTTGCAAAATATCACTGTTTTAATTTCGGTATTTTAAACTATCTTGATATATTAGAGCTTTAAATATCACGATCTATTGTCCTAGATACTATATTGTCCTATGTATCATGATATTTAAAATATCACCCATATATGTAGGTAAATCTGATATTCGCCCCCTTTTATTCCTGGACCACCACTTTTGGCATAAAAAGAGTATTTATAAATACTTAAGGGTGGCTCGGAGAGGAAAAGGGGAGAATATGTAGGGCCTCGTATTATTAGAGCCTCCATGAAATGATGTGGGGTTCAATAGTTGGACACGTGCGGGTCCCAATGCTTCCACCAATTATGGTTGCAAATTCTCTCCCTTGGGTTTGGTCAGGCACAACAGGCCCAATTTCTCCATGGGTCAAAAATGTGGTGCTACAAGAATCAGGCCTACACTTAAAGCCCACACTCGACCTAGACAGTCGGCCTCTCTTTCAGACCTACCACCAACATCTTTTCATCCCCTCTCAATATAAAATGTAAGACACTCATGATTCTCGAGTTTTAATAGAAGCAGAATGTTAGAGATTTGCAAAATGATGTTGAGAAATTTAAAAGAATTTTCTTAAGTTTTATTTAAATTAGTAAAACAATTTTCAGATAGGGCTGGTCGACCGGGGTATCCCGGGCGACCGCGGATTGGTACCTGGAAGTATGAACAATTTCCAGAAAGGTGTGGGCAGGCGACCGCGGGAAGCCGGTCGACCGCGGTTCTTTGGATCGAAAAAAGTAAAATGGACAGAAGCATGCCGACGGGTGACCGCGGATGTTCGAAAAACTATCCGTTGGGAAGAAATGGACATGGCTTTTCACTTTCGGTTTTCAACTATTCTTCATGTCTTTTGGTTCCCAACAGTCATGGATGTTTCAAACACAAGAGACACCTTGTGGATGATCCAAGCCACAAAATTCACAAAAGGTTGTGATCGAATGGCCATTATTCAAACCAATCCAAAGGATGTTTTGAAGGGATGTTTCCCTTAATGAAGAGACATCTAATGCTCTATAAAAAGAGCAGAAATCTGTCTTATATATATATATATATATATATATATACTGAAAATCAATTATTGCTGCACTTTTCTTTCTCTCTCTAGTAATTTCCTACTCCCTTGTTTTATCAAATTGTTTTGTTCATTAAACAGTACACAAAAGACTGTTTTCTGCAGAAACAGTTTTTGTATTTTTCTCTAAGGCTTGAAGTTCTTGAAAGACGTTTTGGGTTTGATTCCACTTGTGCAAAGTGTCATCAAACATTTGTAGGACATTCCTACAAGGCTTCATTGTATCTTGGAGGCAATTTGCAGATCCCCTTTGCACACAACTGGTGGGGCGAAATTTGTCTTAAGATTGTTGGTGGGATTCCTAAAATATAGAAATACGTAGAGTTACTTCAAGGCGCGTATTATTCATGAGACAACTGCCCCTTATACTCCACAACAAAATGAAGTGGCTGAAAGAAAAAATAGGACCTTAACTGAAATGGTTAATGCAATGCTTGTGAATTCTGATTTAAACAAAAGTTTAAGGCAAGACTAGTTGCCAAAGGGTTTACACAAAAACTCCGTATTAACTACTTTGACACTTATGCACCGGTTGCTAGGATTACTACCATTAGGATCTTGATTGCTCTTGCTTCCATATACAAACTTCATATTCACCAAATAGATGTTAAAACTGCATTCTTGAATGGTGAATTAGATGAAGAAGTATACATGGAACAACCTGAAGGTTTCATTTTGTCAGGACAAGAGCATAAAGTTTGTAAACTAATCAAATCTTTGTATGGTCTTAAGCAAGCCCCTAAGCAATGGCATGAAAGATTTGATAAAGTTTTAGTGTCAAATGGCTATAGAATACATGAGTCAGATAAATGTATTTATAGCAAATTTGAAGGTAATATAGGTGTTATAATATGTCTATATGTAGATGACATGTTAATATTTAGTATAGATATAGAGTATATTCAAAGTACTAAATCTTTTTTGTCTCAAAACTTTGATATGAAAGACATGGGTGAAACAGATGTAATCTTGGGAATAAGAATAATAAGGAATGACAATGGTTTGATTCTAACCCAATCTCATTACATAGAAAAGGTACTCAAAAGATTTAATCATTTTGAGTGTTCACCTGTTTCAACACCTATTGATCCTAGTGGGAGGATATATCCTAATAATGGGAGGATCATTTTCCAACTAGAATATGCTAGTGCTATTGGTAGTCTCATGTATACTATGACATGTAATAGACCAGACATAGCATTTGCAGTAGGTAAACTTAGTAGGTTTACAAGTAGTCCTGGTTTTGCACATTGGAATGCAATATATAGAGTATTTAAATACTTAAAGAGGACTATGGATTATGGCTTATGTTATAGTGGGTATCCAACAGTGATAGAAGGGTACACTGATGCCAGTTGGATAACTGAGCGGATAGACCATACATCAACCAGTGGGTGGATTTTCATTCTTGGTGGAGGAGCTATCTCCTAGGCTTCTAAGAAACAAACATGCATAACTACTTCTACTATGGAGGCAGCTTTGACTGCATGTTGTAAAGAGGCAGAATGGCTTAGGAATTCATCATTGGAAATTCCATTATGGCCTAAACCAATGCCATCGATTTATATCCATTGTGATAGTCAGGCCACACTATCAAGGGCATATAATCATGTTTATAATGGTAAGTCCAGACATATAGGACTTAGACATAGTACTATAAGAGAGTAACTGACCAATGGGGTTGTAACTATTGATTATGTGAGATCGAGCCAAAATTTGGCTGATCCTTTGACTCAAGCTCTTGCAAGAGATATGATGTGTAAAACATCAGTAGGGATGGGGTTAAAGCCATTAACCAATAGTCACCAATGATGGAACCTCGACTCAACGCTTGAATAAACATCAAGTCTTGAGTTCAATGAGTCCAAGTACATCATATGGAGTGATTGCAAGCACTATAATATTCATTATTTTCATCCCAAAGTAAAGTGCTTGGTACCTGTAATGTTTAAAAGGGTTAGGATGAGCAAATGGGCTCTTAATAGGCTTATAACAGGGTGTTGGAGTGTTGTAGTTACAGGGACACTCTTGATAAGTCTACCTATGTGAGTGGTGCCGCTTCCTATGAGACTTGGCTAGTCTCTAGAGCGTTCATGAAACCAAGATATAGACACAAGGCCAATACTTGTGTTGGCTCTTAGAAACAGCCTATAGAGACAAAATCTTGTGTGTGGAAATGTGTCCGGTTAGTCAAATTGAATAGTTAGTTCAAAGATACGTCTACTATGCAATTCTGACTAACTTTGATGTGTTTACACTAAGAGAAGGTTCAAATCGAGAGATACCTTAAGTTATGCATAAGGTTTCCAAGCTTGATGAGAAATTATTTTCATTTTGAAAATGGTGGGGGATTGTTAGAGATTTTGCAAAATGATGTTGAGAAAATTAAAAGAATTTTCTTAAGTTTTATTTAAATTAGAAAAACAATTTTCAGACAGGGCCGGTCGACCGGGGTATCCCGGGCGACCGCGGATTGTTACCTAGAAGTATGAACAATTTCGAGAAAGGTGTGGGCGGGCGACCGCGGGAAGCCGGTCGATCGTGGTTCTTTGGATTGGAAAAAATAAAATGGACAGAAGCATGCCGGCGAGCGACCGCGATATCCCGGGTCGACCGCGGATGTTCAAAAAACTATCCGTTGGGAAGAAATGGACATGGCTTTTCACTTTCGGTTTTCAACTATTCTTCATGTCTTTTGGTTCCCAACAGTCGTGGATGTTTTCAAACACAAGAGCCACCTTGTGGATGATCCAAACCACAAAATTCACAAAAGGTTGTGATCGAATGACCATTATTCAAACAAATCCAAGGGATGTTTTGAACGGATGTTTCCCTTAATGAAGAGACATCTAATGCTCTATAAAAAGAGCAGAAATCTATCTTTTATATATACTGAAAATCAGTTATTGCTGTACTTTTCTTTCTCTCTCTAGTAATCTCCTACTCCCTTGTTTTATCAAATTGTTTTATTCATTAAACAGTACACAAAAGACTGTTTTCTGCAGAAGCAGTTTTTATATTTTTCTCTAAGGCTTGAAGTTCTTGAAAGGCGTTTTGGGTTTGATTCCACTTGTGCAAAGTGTCATCAAACATTTGTAGGACATTCCTACAAGGCTTCATTGTATCTTGGAGGCAATTCGCGGATCCCCTTTGCACACAACTGGTGGGGGCGAAATTTGTCTTAAGGAAAGCGATTACGCGCCTTGAAACAACTCTACGTATTTCTATATTTTAGGAAATCCCACCAACACAGAAGAGTTCAAATTTTCATGAAAAGAAAAGGTTCAACAGGCCAGTCAATTAATTAAAGAGGTCGTTATACCAAGATCGTTAATTAATATCATTACTGTTTTCTCCAAATCATTCGCATAAATAGTATTATGCAACAATGTGTTTCCTAAAACAAATAGCTATTAAGGATGAGGATGTTTATGCTATACAAATGACAAAGATAATCCCATAGCTGGCCACGTGTGTGTGTGTGTGTGTGTGTGTGTGAGAGAGAGAGAGAGAGAGAGAGAGAGAGAGAGAGAGAGAGAGAGAGCACCCTTCTCTGTTTTCCCCCCCACCTAAAGCACAGAGTTGAACCAGATACGCACCTTGCGACACGTCTCATGATGGAACTTTTCTTTGTTAGGAGCCTTGTGAAAATACAAGTACCCTCCAAATATCTCATCGGACCTTTCACCAGAGAGAACCATCTTTACTCCTAAGGCCTTGATCTTGCGAGACATAAGAAACATGGGTGTGCTTGCCCTGATTGTGGTAGATAACATCTTCAATGGCATCAATACCATCCTGCCATTTTACCGAAACCACAAAACCTTATTTCTTAACTTCAAGGAAAAAATAAATGTATATGAAATCCATTTTATACAACTTGAAGACAAATCTAGTTCAAGTACCTGAACAGCAAAGTGAAATTCATGGTGAACGGTCCCAAGATAATCTGCAACCTCCTTCCCAGCCTTCAAATCAGGTAAACCCTGAGTAATAAACAGAGGAGATTGGATCTGTAGTAAATCCCTAGTTGAAATTCTACTTAGGGCAAAGGTATAACTAGGCATGTTATACTAACCTCTAGTCCAACACAAAAGGAACGAAGTTGTGCTCCCGATTGCTTGGCAGCCCTGGTCCCAGCCAAATGAAGTGCTGTAACAGCGGCAACTAATGATGAATCAAGCCCCCCCAGAGAGCAACACACCAAAGGGTACATCAGTCATCAGCCTGTGAAATGTGCAAGAAAAATTGATTTCTTTAGTAACATGAGTCATGAAAACTGAAGAATGCACTAAGCAAACACCATTGCACATTAGAAAGGAAGCATATAAGAGATATATGTAGGAAGGACACCATGAATTTCTATTATGTAGGCTTCTATATTTAGGCTTCTATTATCATAACAAGATTAAAATATGCAATGTTTTTACTATGGCACTCTAGGAATCTCTAAATATGTGAAGCTAACTACTTTTTTTTATACAATATTGGAATTTGATTTCGAGTTTTCTCAGTGGAAAATCTTTCAAAACATATTGCAATTTAAGTTGCTCACATCTTCAAAGGCCTTTCTCAAAACCAGTGGATCGTATGGAGTTGAAGGAATGGCCTATGAATACCAAGGGTGGTTATACCATCTCCGAAAGCCACTTGCGTTCATTTCAAAGAAACAGTTAAAAAACAGAGCTCAATAAACAATCAAAAAGCTCAAAAAGCTCCTTAGGGATAACTCTGTCACCTTCTTTACTGGAATATTTGTGACCAGGAGGAAAGCTCTCAAAATGTTCGCAATCATCATTCAGTCCCTTCATTTCAGGTGAAATCCAAATAGAACCTGTAAAGAAATGGAGAATAGAAAAACGAAATAAAATTATGTTCCTAGCTCTTGTGTTAACAGTCACAAGTCACAAGTCACAAGTCATAGTAGGTTAGGAGAGAAATAACTTTGTCAAAATTGGAATTTTGATTCGGAAACAAAAAACACTCCACATAGAAGCTTAATTACCATCAAGTCCCCAGCCAGTGTAGAGGGATGTGATCCCGATCGCATCTCGGGCGACAATGAAGTTGATATCCATCTCTAGTTATTTCCGACGGCCAAGATAGAAATGAATCCAAGGTTTTGTCGGTTCAAATACACATTCAAACGAACCAAAAGAAGTCTTGTGAAGCGTGCCAATTTAATAGGTAATAATGAAAGAGGACTCTGTCGATGTCAGAAGGGTATCAGGGTCTTTGACCACCCGATTTTGAAGATTAGCCCGTGTTTCATTCTAGTTTTAAAACGTGCCCGAAATCCATAATTTTTCTAAACATCAGCCCAGATTCCGTACTTTTCACTATTTTCAATGAGTCACGAATCTAACTATGTAGTCTCCTATTTTTTTTATTATTGGGGATGTGTGATTTTGGATCATTTACTGTGGGGGACATCTTGTCCCTAGGTAATGATTTATCATTGGTAATAAAATTCTGTTACTTTTTTTTAAAAATGTAGCTTATTTAAAACCTTCATCGCTGTTTGAAGCATCGAAAGTAATTAGACACAATGCATGCACACTTTTGCTCACCCTCACTTTTATTGCATCTTGCCCTACGCCTTCCAGTTATTGAATTTCGAAGAATGATCTAATGTTGCATGCCTAGGGTGAACCAGTAGTGGATTGGTGGCCCCCACTTCTCACCCATCTTGGTTCTCCGCGAAAAAAAGTGCCCACCTTGGATCTTCCATGCGGCGAAACATGATTTGGTAATGCAACCACAAGCTACATACAAAAAAAATTTGCACAATGAACTATTAAAATACATTTAGGGGTGTAAACGGATCGAATTCGAAACGAATATGGCTATATCCGAATTCGATTACAGTATACACTATCCGAATTTGAATTCGGATTCGAATTTGATGGATATTTAATATCTATTACCAAATTCGTATCCATCGGATATTGTTCGAATTCAGATATTATCCGTATCCGTTTATCCGGTAAATTCGAACATTTTATTGCAGTACTTTATCTTTGTTCTCCTTCTTACTTCACGAATGAATTTTCCAAACCCTAAAATAGACCTCTACCTTCTCTTCACAAAATTAACTCTCAAACCCTAAAATATATGAGATCCTCTTCTTCCTTTTAAAACAAAGGCAGAGAGAGAGAGAGAGAGAGAGAGAGAGAGAGAGAGAGAGAGAGAGAGAGGATGGATGATGGTGTTGGTAGTGGTCTTTAGGTTTTTTTTTTTTTTTGTATATGATGGAATGGGGTTTGGGCTATTTTGAACAGGGGAAGTGGGAGTGCTGATTGTGGAAGATGAAGAGAAATGGGGATGAAGATGGGGATTGGGTTAGAGATGGAGGTGACTGGCGGTGATGGAGGTGGCTGCGAGAAGGTGGAGCGGGGCGGCGGTGGATTTTGGTGGGGTTGGAGAACCAAGGAATGCCGAAGATGGTGTCCGAGCCTTCTCCTTTCTCCTTTCTCTTGCTTCTCCTTGCAAACCTTAGAAGTCCCCTCTTTTAAGTTGGAAAATTGATCTGAGCCGTCCATTTACCATCAATGACCTAGATGGCCTTTTTGCTTTAAAATTCTCTAGAAGCTATGACATCTTCTTTCAATTACCATCATCCATTTGTCACTTTCATCCTACAACCCACATTTGTTGCTCATAAAGAAGCCATGTCAAACTCCAAGAATGCCCTTAAAATGAGAGATTACTTCATTTCCTACCCAAAACACTTTTTGTTTTTGTTTTTTTCTAAAATGAAAATTCACTTTTCTTTTAGAAAGAAAAGATAGTGTGTCATTACTAAAAATAAATATTAATGATATTATTAATAATAAATAAAAAAGGATTTACTTCTTAGATTTGGATGTTAAATGGATCGGGTATACCATTTACCAGATTCGCATCTGCTAAGAGCCGGATATCTCATAAACGGATTCGGATAATATCCGCTTGAAATGGATCCGGATAATATTCGCTTTAAACGGATTCGGATGCGGACGGTAATCGAATTTTCGAATATCCATTTACACCCCTAAATACATTTAATCGAATGGTTAAGATAATTGGACCAGAGGGAGTTTTTTTTATCATAGTCGATCCAAGATACGGATGTAAATGGATGGTCTGGACTAATTAAAGATGGGGTCCACCCATCCAATACAATATATTATGTTTGGGACTCGATCCATGTCACTTCTTCCATCTTATCCGGTACAACAACGGGATGTTGCTGTCCCTTTCTCAAATTTATGCGGGGGGATGTAAACAATCAACCAATACAAAAAACAAAGGTTTAATTTGTCTAAAACAAAGGTTTAATTTGTCTCCTTGAGTACTCCGCTTGGAATTATAGACTATGGCAGCTCACAACAGTGTTAGTCCCTCAGCATATTCTGCACACCACACATTGTATTCCTTTGGAGATTGCTAACAATGAAATCAAATATCCCTTTGTTTGTTTATTGCATACAAAATAGTAATGAGTGGGATATTCTCCCAGAATATGTGTTGATCGTCGTTACCCCTTTGTGTGATCTGGGCTGTCCTTTTCACTGCTAAATTATTATCTACAAATACTTAGGTATATAAACTGACAATATGAACTTCATTCATGGGTGGGTTTTGGGCTTGTACATCTTTCATCTTTTATCTTTCTTCTCTTTGTCCTCTCAAGCTATCTCCATTCCAGTAATGGGTACCAGGATTGCCATATCCCAGAACGTGTGTTCAAGGCAGAATGTGTGCTACGAGAATTACGATCCTTGTTTTCCTGATCAACCCGTCGTGGATCTCTACCTCCCAATGTGGGCCAGCCAACGGGCCTTTCGGTCCAACAACACGAATGAGAACATCCCATCCAACATGTCCACAAAATCTTCTCCATATTCTTCATTCTATTAGAGTAAGAACATAATTCAAAGTTATTTACAATAAAAGGCCTAGAAATCAAAGAAGAAAGTAGAAAATTCCAAAGCCCAAATGAAAACCAAAAAGTCTACTGTTGTGTTTGAAACATTGAATTAATTCATCTAATCATTCATCAACTGGGCTTGTACATTTGAATTCAAAAAATTCAAACTTTGAAGTAGTGAGGTGGAGATCAGGCAAGATAACTAAAGTCCTAGAAATTCACTAACTTTGGAATCAGAAACACTCACCAGATGGGCAATAACATCGCAGTCGCTACCAGTTCGGAATTCATGATTAGATGAGCGTTTCCTAAGCTCTTCATGGTTGTAAATCTCTCCATTCACCTATTTTAAGCATCATCGTCCTTTAGTCAATTTATCGAGCAATCGAAAATACAGAAAAGAAGAAGAAAATTGTGATTATGTTGGGAGAAGATTTACATGAGGAATTGAAGCATTTTTTCCATGAGGAAACAATAACATGTCCCAATTGTCAACATTAACAAGCAAAAAGAATTAATTTCCAAATACCGTCACAACGATGACTTAGTCCTCATTAAAGAGCGGTTGATCTCCGGAAGCAGGATCGATGATCGCTAGCCATTGATGGGCTAAAATGAAGCCCCCATGTTGGTAGATCCCACTCCAATCTGGCCCTCTGTGCTTCAATCATATTTGCCACAACAAACCATCTCCATCAACTCATGTGATTTCCTTACAAAAATAAAAGATCAAATTCATAGTCTTATGTTATTATATTATTTACTCGATCCCCACATCATAGATTACAGTTTCTTTAGCATAAACCCAATTCACTTGCCAAATAATTTGTTAGAGATTTTAGAAATAAAAAAAACGAAGTCAATTTTGTTGGAACAAACAAGTGGATGTGAAAATGCTGGAAGCGGGGGTGAACATAACATTTCAATATATAGAAGCCATGTCCCAGAATCTGACTCATCAAACTATCATGAAGGTTTCATACTTTCATTTATAGAGGCTTAATCCATAGGGAAATCGTATCTTCATAAACATGTTTTGATATTCTCACTAACTCATCTTGTCTTTTTGCATTTAAAGAGCTGTCAAAGGTAATAGCAGTCCCCAAAAAGCTCTCACAAGCCAATTAAAATAGAAAAGACAAGCCGGCTTTGTGCCATTATTAAAACATGTTGTGCTGTTAACAATTCCGTAGGGAGAAATAGTGTCATTATGCAAATTGGGAAATGATCTCAATTCGACCATGTTTTGATATTTGCCGTAACCAATCTTGTCTCTTCGTAATTAAAGAGCTATCCAAAGGTTAATTAAAGAGCTATCAAAAGTTTATTACAGTTCCCAAAAAACTCTCACACGCTAGTTAAAAAAGAAAAGACAAGCTAGAACCGTGCATATAATAATCTTCAACTAATTAGAAAGTGAAGAAACGGAAATGATATCGGCACAACCGTACTTTGATATTTTCACTAACTCATCTTGTCCTTTTGCATTTAAAGAGCTGTCAAAGGTAATTGCAGTTCCCAAAAAGCTCCCACAAAGTCACAAGACAAGCTGGTTAGTGCCGTTATTAAAACATAGTCGTACTGATGTCATTTCCCTAGAAAAAATAGTGTCAATCCTTTACTACTAAAAGGGAAAACGCATGAAAGTTCATTTGCGTCTTTTTCTGAAATTACATACCCTTGCTTTGTAAATCTTCATGTTCGGTCCCATTTTCTTGGGCATTTTTGTCATTTCGCCCATCAAGGCAAGTGTAAAAAATCCCACCACATGTAATCTTGACCTTTCCTTTCCCAGCCATGCGTTTCCATCTGCAAGAATCTTGTCGTCTTCCCCTACTTTATTTTCGTCCCCATAGTTCCAAAACCCTTCCTACTCTCATTCCTCACGAAAATCGCACGGAGCTGCCATTAAAGAAGAGGATTCCCCACGTTCGAATCAATCTCTTGTTGGATAAGGTAATTTTTCACATCATATCTGCAAAATAGGGTTTTGGTGGGTTGGGATATTTTTTTCCTGGGTTTTTTCTTTTGGGTAAACTACCCCTGTCTAACTTGGGGTTTGGGCTCAAATCATGGCTGCCAAAGAGGGTTTTGTGGGTGGGGCTTTTTTATTTTGCTTTGAAATGGAAGAGGGTTTTGGAGGGGTGGGTTTTTTTTGGTAGCCTACCTCTGTCTAAGGAGGGCAAAATTCTCTTTTGAGATATCCCGCATTTCTTTTCATATTTGATAAGGTCTGAGATCTAGAGTGATGTAGGGTTTAATAGAGTTTAGGATCCATGTAATTACACATGCATTATTTATGTTCCTTGGTGCCATTTTTTTTTTTTTTTCAGTTCACAGCTTCACCTCATTTCCATCGTGCATTTCCAACTGCACTGTTCCTTTTACAAAAATGTGAACATGAAACTCCCAGAGGGAGTAAGATGTTTAAGGAAAATAATTTTTGCTGTTCTTGAAAGTTAACTCGAAGGTAATATCTTGTAAACTTAGGGCTATTTTAGTCCATAAAGAAAATGTCCACTTGCTCTTTTGTTCTGATGTTTTAAAAATATGAAATTTCCCAATAATTTCCTATATGCCACTTCAGAACAAGACATAAATAGCAATTTTTAGCATATTCTGAAGATATTGAGAAATTTTCAATATGTCTGTTTTTTGTCAGTGGTTAAGTGACTTTTGTCTGTATTTTAGACCCCTCATTTTCGAAGAGAAGACAATAAATATACCTTTTTCTTATGGAAATGCTACTTATATATTGGTGATTATTCTTAAAAATTGAGATTAAATTGTTTTATGAGGTACTTGTTATAAATATCACAAGAAATGATTGCTTTCCTGTTCATTATTCTTCTGATGTGACAGATTAACACCATTTTTGTGCTAGCTATTCCTTCCTAAGTTATAGTGATTGTTGCTGTTCTTAAGCCCGTTTCTTAACTTAACTCTGTTGTTTTTGTAGGCTTCCATTTTCGGAGGATCTAACAGAGATCCAATTACATGGGAAGATAAGAAGTGCAAAGGTGAATCAATATTTCCTGCACAGGTAAATTGATCATGGGTTGATGTTTTATATTATTTTCCTTTTCTATCATTTCTAAGTCGAGACATCTAATCCACGGAATTAACCAATAATAATGGGTAAGGATTCGTGTTCGGAAAATGTGCACGGCATCGGAAGAAGGTGCTTTCAAGCCAGTTTTTTGCATCATTATGATGGTCCCAAATTTCGTCTCGAACTGTCCATTTGGTAAGCCCGGGGGGATTTGAACTCGCATCAATGGGGAGCATACCCATGACTTTAAGCCAAAGAGCCACACCTGTACGGGTTAATCCAACAGTCTCTTTACCAGAATCATGCAATTACGGCTCGTAATACGTCTCTTGAAAATATATGTCCTCTCGATGCGGTGCCGGTAATTAAATTACAAGTCTTGATTTCAAAAAAGCCATGTCTCAATAAATTACAAGTCTGAAATTTCGGCAAGGGCCGAAACACATACCAAAACCAAAATTTAAAACCATGCCTATGCCACTGTGCATTAGAACTGACTTTTGAGTGGATCTACATTGTCGCCAATGGAAGTTTTGGTGGTGTATTCCTTTAGATACCAAAAAAATTAATTGAATCCTTAGTGAAACGTATCTGGTCTATTTCTCTCTTATTCTGGATGCACTTGGAGTGGTTTACTAATGAATGGCAAGAACCGAATGCATGGAGGTTGTGATGGATGTTTATGAGTGTAGACACCCCATTTTGACCGTACCTTGAGCCTCCCATGTTTAAGCAAAAACCCAACCAAATCTCAGCATTAGGGTCCCAAACTTCACCCTAGGCTAGATGAAGGTCTTCTTTCCCCCCTTTTGCAAAATTTCATCGAGATCGGAGCTCGTTTGCCCAGCAAGCAGGCTGAGAGGGGGTGTGTAGTGTAAATAGGGGGTGGCCCACTAGATTTTTCATTTTTCCCTAAAAACCTTGTATTTTAGGAGAAATTCAAGTTATACAAAGACCCCAAATATCCATGAATACATTTTCAGAAACCTTAGGATCTCAGAATTGTCTCGGCAAAATTTCAGAAAAATCCACCAAGAAAATTCGAAAAAGACAAGCAGAGTTTGTGCAGTTATCAAGCGTGGGGGGTGAATTAGTGTATTAGAGTCGCACATTTGTGCAGATATCAAATGGTAGTGCCAATATCATTATCCCAAATTCCCTATAAATATCAGCTTAAGCCTCATTTTAATGAGATCTTTTGAAAATTAGAGAGAGAGAGAGAGAGAGAGAGAGAGAGAGAGAGAGAAATTCCCAAAATCCCCAAACCCTTTTTCTTTTTTTTTTTCTTTTCCGATCGATTCCTTCTTCTCCGATCAAGCTCCCACCGGCGAGATCCACCGGAGCTCTGGCAGAATTTGCAACTTCTGAACATTTTCTCCATCTCAGCTTCAAGTAGGTTTTGATTTCTCGTTCGGAACCTTAGCTTATTAGTTTTTTTTTTTTCGATCGGAAATTTCTTTTCTCCGGCACCTCCTTCTCCGGCAGATCTCCATTAGACAGCAGATTTGAGCTTTGATGAATTTCGTCTTCTCCGGCTACACTTCCTTGATTGAATTCCATCTCATCTACCATTAGATCTGATCTGTCTCTCAAATCTGTAGATCTGTTCATACAAAACCTCAAATCTGTAAAGAAAATATAGATCTCTGTGTTTTCCGATCATCTTCTCCGGTAGATCCGGCAAAGTTCCGGTCATTTTCCGATCGGAATTCTTTTTTTTTTTTTTTCGGCCTAGCTCCGATCTGCTTATCCAGAAGCTCCGATTTATAAAGGAGGAAGACAAATCTCACTTCAGATCCAAGCTTTTAGCTTCAACAAAGATCAAAGCATTTGTAGATAAGGTGTTGTTGCTTTTCAGCAGATAAGAAAAAAAAATCGTTCTACTTTTACAGGTATTTTATTATTCTTATAATTAATTTGCTCTAATTCAATCAGATCAATTTTTTAGATCAAATAAGATTTACGGAAATCAAAGTCAAAATTCAATTTCTGTAATTTTGTGCTCGAATCAGAAGCAAATCAAGTGAGTTTCTTTAACAATTTAGAATTCTTATTCATATATTTTTTTTTTTAAAAAAAAAATAAAAAATATTAGCAATCGAATGTTCTGTGTATCATGATTTTCATTTTTATTAAATTTAATCCCCTTTTGAGTATGATTCAGATGATTTATATCACTTATTTTGATTTTTCAAGAGTATTTGATTTAGGTAATCATATTAAAAAAAATAACAGGGTGTTGATTTTGATTTTTTTTTTATCAAGTAATGATTTTTTATCTCTTATCATTTTTCTGTTATCTGTAAGTATCTCCAGGAGAAAATTTGTAAAGATCTCAGATGTTGTGGCTTATGTTTTTAAGTCTGTTGTGAATAGTTTGTGGATGTGTGTTGTATAGCCTCAGAAATTTTCGTGTTTTCTTATCTTATTCTTAAAATTTTTTTTATAAAAGGTTATAAGCATGCTATGTATTTAGTGGACAGCACGCACCTTTGGATTCATGTTGAATTGATTATATATAAAATTGGAGGTTGGCATGTTTGCACTGATGTTTATATTGTATTATAATGTTCTAGTAGGTTTTTATAATAAGGGCACTATTAGCAGGTGCTATGTACATGCAATAATATAATATTTTAGGATTTGTACAGAGAATGAAACTTACTCCTAATTCTGTTTTTCATCCAGGTTTCATCTTTTAGTTTTGGTTGGCAATTTAAAATGAATTTCTATTAAGATGTTTATAACTTACATGCTTTATTTTATCTTATCAGTACGCTTTGTCCATAGAATGTATTAAAAGCAAAATTTGATTTTTTGAACTATTGTGTAAATTACAAGGTATGGTTCAATGTTCATTACAAAGTCCACTTCAACAGGCATATGTCCTCACTTGCAAAATTTAATAGATGTGTAAGACTAGTTATTGTCAAGATGAGCCCATTTGGAATTGTCCCATAGGTTCTATTTTCTAAAATGATTAGAATGATAGTTTGATTTTTTTTAGGGTATCTAATATTGAGCTGAACCTGTTCCCATTATGTTGTACATTCTAATTATCGAATATTTGTCTCATTGTGCTCTTGTGTTATTTTGGTTGTATTACGCAAAGCTGAATAATGTTTCCAATACATTGTGTATTTTAAATAATCAATGAATGCCTTATTGTATAATTTTAAGCACATAACTGCTGTAATTTAGTGTGTATATCTGCTGTCCATTGTTATATAAAACTGCTGTACATTGATTGATTCACTGCTTGTTGCTCATTGCTTTGTGTAAAAGTGCTGTCCATTGTTATATAAAACTGCTGTACACTGATTGGTTCACTGCTTGTTGCCCATTGCTTTGTGTAAAAGTGCTGTCCATTGTTATATAAAACTGCTGTACATTGATTGGTTCACTGCTTGTTGTCCATTACTTTGTGTAAAAGTGTTGTCCATTGTTATATAAAACTGCTGTACATCGATTGGTTCACTGCTTGTTGTCCATTACTTTGTATAAAAGTGCTGTACATTGTTATATAAAACTTTTGTACATTGATTGGTTCATTGCTTGTTGTCCATTACTTTGTATAAAAGTGCTGTCCACTGTTATATATAATTACTGTCCATTGATTGGTTTATTGCTTGCTACCTAAAGTGCTGCCCAAATGGTTGTTCACAAACATATAACTGTTATATACTGATTCTTTTCCTGGAATGACCCTGATGTGGCTGGACCATCAAACCAGTCATACGTTCTGCAATGTGAGGATGAAGAGAAAGAAAGCGAAGCTCTATATGTCTTGAGAATGAGTGATGATGAAGAAGAAGAGATGCAAACCCCATACATCCTTAAGATAGATGATGAAGATCTGTTGCTCTTGACTGATCAATGTGATGAGCTCCGCCACGTCACGCGTGGTGGACGAGTCTTCAAACCAGCTGAGCTCAGAGTTGATAATCCAGCTGAGGTTGCAAGAGGGGTTGACAATCAGAAGCAGAAGCAGAGGCTTGATGAAGAAGAAGATAACCTGCTGAATCAGCTTAAGAAAACCCAAGCTAATGTTTCTATCTGGGGTTTACTGATGGCATCCCCAAAACATAGACAGGTTGTGCTTCGTGAGCTGAACTCATCCCAGGTATCAGTTGAGATTACTCCTGACGAGCTGGTTGGTTTGGTGGCCATGACCAAGGCTTCAAAAGCCTTGTCTTTTTCAGATGAGGACTTGCCTTCTGAAGGAAGAGATCATACGCGTCCTCTCAAAATTACCCTGCTTTGCAACCAGAAGAAAGTATCAGAAGTACTGGTAGACAATGGGTCAGCGTTGAACGTGTGTCCCTTGAGCACTGCCACTACTCTGGGTTTTGGGCCTGAAGACTTCATTCCGTCTGAGCAGGGTATACTGGCATATGATGGAACCCGAAGGGACGTTATTGGAACATTGGCTACTGAGATTGTCATTGGAGGAGAAACCTTTGACATTGAATTTCAGGTGTTGGATATCAAGACTTCTTTTTGTCTGTTGCTTGGTCGACCTTGGCTGCACAAGGTTGGAGTCATTCCTTCCACACTTCATCAAAAATTGAAATTCATTCGAAACAACCGGGTGATCACAGTCAAGGGAGATCCTGAGCCAGAAGTCGGACAAATATGTCAAGAGCTTGTTACTGAAAACACAAGAGATATCAGTCTGACAGGATTTTCAGTGGAAGTTTCGGCTATCACCATGAAAGAAGCTATGAGTGAAGAAATTATGTTTCTCTCTAGCACTAATACTCGGGTAGTCAAGATGATGCGCCGATTTGGGTATCTCCCAGGGGCAGGTTTGGGAAAGAATATGCAGGGTCCGACTGAGCGGCCCGAGTTGAAAGCATCTGATGGGTTGTTTGGGTTGGGATACAAGCCGACTCGCAAGGAGGTGCAGGAAATGAGAGCCTACATGTTTAAATGGGCAGAATGTCGCCGCAGAGGCTTAGAGTTTCCAATGGGACCTTTCAGCAAAGTCATGAATGGTAGATTCCGAAAAGAGGGAGCTGATTGCCCTTATTATGGTTTCTCAGAGCCATGGTATGATGAGAATGGGACCAAGCTGCCGGGTCTTGAGATTTTCTTTGCAGATGAGCTGCCAGCAGAATTTTACAGTAAGCAGATTGCGGAGTCAGTTGTAACAGAGGAATCAGACTCAGACTGGGTTGAGAACTTTGAGCCAGAACTCCTGAATTCTTTGTTTCAGACCGAGGCTCCAGTCATTGCTATGATTGGGAGAGACGCACCCTTTGTTAACCCACAGGACTATATCACCCCAGCCGAGGGACCTCTGGATAACTGGACGTCACAGGTTATACCCCATGTAATCCCTCAGTACATTCCAGTCCCTTCAAAAGAGTCAGTTGTTTCAAAGTATGTGTCAGTTTCTGAGTCCGTCCCAGAGTCTGTCATTTCTAACTTTTCTTTTGATGCAGGTACTGTAGAGGTCGGGTCTACCTCTGGAATGGGTGACGAGTCTGTCCTTGGTGGCGTTGAGTCCGAGTCTGAGGGCGTATTCATTGATTCTTTGGCTGTACATGTTTCTAGTTGTGTCGATACTGATGTCGACTTATTTTTTCATCCTGTTTTAGAGTCTGTAACGCCTGATGTGGGCGAGTCATCTGATGTAATCATTGATTCTGATGAAATAAAAGACTCTTTTGCTTATATTCCTGTACTTGTCTCTTCTGCTGATTCTGCTTCTGAACTTGATCAAGTAACTAATAATAACAATCAAGACTCCCCCTCTAAAGAGGAAGCTGATGATACTACTCTTGAAATCAAACATATGATTCAACAAGAGGAGAGTCACCGAGCTAAACCACTTGAAGAGGAAATTGAGACCGTAAATATAGGTGATGAAACCTTAATTCGGGAAATACGAATTGGCAAAATTTTATCTCCTGAGGAGCGCGAAGAATTAATCACCTTGCTAAAGGAGTTTAAGGAGGTTTTTGCTTGGTCTTACGACGACATGCCAGGATTGAGTGAGGACATTGTCCAACACAAATTACCTTTAATCCCGGGCATCATGCCGAAGAAGCAAAAACTTCGAAAACTTAAAACAGAATGGGAGTTGAAAGTTCATGATGAGGTTAAGAAACTACTAGAAGTGAAATTCATCGAAGTAGTTGAGTACCCTGAATGGCTTGCAAATATTGTACCGGTACCCAAGAAGGATGAGAAAGTCAGGATGTGTGTCGATTTCAGAGATTTGAATAAGGCCAGTCCGAAAGATGATTTTCCGCTTCCGAACATTGGTCTCTTGGTTGACAATACCGCTGGACATGCACTCTTATCCTTTATGGATGGATTCTCAGGGTATAATCAAATCAAAATGGCGCCTGAGGATATGATGAAGACGGCATTTATTACTCAGTGGGGGACATATTGCTACAGAGTGATGCCATTTGGTCTCAAGAATGCTGGTGCCACATATCAAAGGGCTGCGACTACTCTTCTTCATGACATGATCCATAAGGAGGTCGAGGTCTATGTAGATGACATGATTGTCAAAGGCAAAACTCGGCCGGAGCATACAATCGCTTTGAGAAAGTTTTTCGAACGAATCCGAAAGTTTCAGCTTCGCTTGAACCCTAATAAATGTGTATTTGGGGTCACGTCAGGGAAGTTGCTTGGATTCATGGTCAGTGAAAGAGGAATCGAAGTGGACCCTCAGAAGATCAAGGCAATTCAAGAAATGCAACCACCAAAGACAGAAAAGCAGATTCGTGGATTCCTGGGCAAAGTGCAATATTTGAGGAGATTCATATCTCATTTAACTATGACGTGTGAACCCATCTTCAAGTTATTAAAAAAGAATTCCTCCAAGAAATGGAATGAAGAATGTCAGGAAGCGTTTGAAAAGGTCAAGCAGTGTTTGTCTTTGCCTCCTGTCTTATCCCCAGTCACTCCTGGTCAACCGTTGTTGATGTATTTGTCCATCACGGATACAGCAATGGGTTGTATGCTTGCTCAGCAGGAGGCAGGGTCTAAGAAAGAAAAGCCCATCTACTACATCAGTAAGAAAATGTTGGAATATGAAATCAAGTACACTGTCTTGGAAAAGACGTGTTTAGCATTGGTCTGGGCGACTCAAAGGCTTAGACATTATCTTCTGTCGAACAAGATATTTTTGCTCTCACGGATGGATCCGTTAAAGTATTTGTTCGAAAAACCCGCTCTTACTGGAAGAACAGCCAGATGGTTGCTATTATTGTCTGAGTTTGACATCACTTATGTTACTCAAAAATCAATTAAGGGACGGGTCATCGCTGAGCAGTTGGCTGATGCTCCTGTTGAGGAGAATGCTTTTCTGAAAGCTGATTTTCCTGATGAGGAGATCATGGACATTGAAGAAGAGACTCTGAGTTCCAAGTGGCTTATGTATTTTGACGGGGCTGTCAATAATCACGGTCAAGGAATAGGGGCTGTTTTGGTATCTCCAAAGAAGGAGTACATTCCGTTATCCATCAAGTTGCAATTTGAGTGCACCAATAACATGGCTGAATATGAAGCATGTATCGCAGGACTTGAGGCAGCATTAGCTTTGCGGATTCAAGACATCGATGTATTTGGAGATTCAATCCTGATCATTTGTCAAATAAATGGGGATTGGAAGACAAAAGAGGCGAGGTTGATCTCATATCACACTTATCTCGAATCTCTGGTAAAAAAGTTCAGGAATGTCACCTTCACTCATCTGTCGAGGACAAGGAATCACTTTGCTGATGCTCTGGCTACTCTGGCATCAATGTTGGACATTTCTGCTACTATGGAGGTTCAACCTTTAGCTGTAAGATTGCAATGGGCTCCAGCACATGTGAATGCCATTGAAATATCTGCCAGGTGTCCAGATGGAAAGCCATGGTATACAGATATCAGAAATTTTATTTCAGGCAAGGGGCATCCGCCTGAAGCTTCCAGCAAAGAGAGGAAAACTCTTCAGAAGTTCGCTGCCAACTTCATCATTTGTGGTGAAGAGTTGTACAGAAGGTCATTTGACAGTATTCAGCTTCTGTGTGTTGATGAAGATCAGGCTGCAGAGCTCATAGAGCAAACACATGAAGGTGTTTGTGGTCCTCACATGAATGGTAAGATGCTGTCAAAGAAAATCCTTAGACTTGGATTCTATTGGCCCACAATGGAAACAGATTGTTTCGCATTCGTGAAGAAATGTCATAAATGCCAAGTCTATGCGAATCTTATTCATGTGCCTCCGTCAGAGCTGCATTCTATGACCTCACCATGGCCATTTTCAGTATGGGGAATTGATATCATCGGAAAAGTCTATCCTAAATCGTCAAGTGGACATGAATACATCTTGGTGGCCATTGATTATTTCACAAAATGGATAGAAGCTGCTTCATATGCTTCCATAACTTCCAATACAGTTGCGAAGTTCATTCGTGCGAATATCATTTGCAGATATGGAGTACCTAATGAGCTGATTTCTAATAATGGATCTCACTTCAAGAAAGAGGTAGTCCACCTGTGCGAAGAGTTTAAAATCAAGCATCATAAATCATCTCCTTACAGACCGCAGACCAACGGGGCTGTAGAAGCAGCGAATAAGAATATCAAGGTCATAATCAGTAAGATGACCGAGACTTATAAGGACTGGTCGAACAAGCTTCCTTTTGCTTTGTGGGCTTACAGGACATCGATCAGATCTTCTACAGGTGTAACTCCGTACTCTCTGGTGTATGGAATGGAAGCAGTCCTCCCTGTTGAAGTGAGAATCCCGTCTCTAAGAGTTATGATGGAAGCGAATCTGCCAGAGTCTGAGTGGGCCAAAGCCAGACATCAGGAATTGCAGATGATTGATGAAAAGAGGCTGAGAGCCTTGTATCACATCCAAGGGTATCAGAGAAGAATTGAAAGAGCCTTTAACAAGAAAGTCAAGGTCAGAGACCTGAAACCAGGAGATCTCGTCTTAAAGTCTTACCGAACACCCGTGTTTGATCCCAGAGGAAAGTTCAGGCCAAATTGGTCTGGTCCTTACATTGTTGATGAAGTCCTGCCTGGAAAAGCCGTAAGACTCCTTAATGAAAATGGAGAAAAATTAACAGAACCTACAAACCTGGACCAACTAAAAAAGTACTATGCTTAGATACACCAGGAGGCCGTCTTTGATCGATCAGAGCTCAAAAGCCAACAACCTCAAAGTCAAAAACCATTTGCAAACACTTTGGGCCTAAATAAAAAAAAAACTTTCATTCTTTGATAAACTCAAACCAGGGGCATCTTTTATGAATTGCGTCATAAAAGATAATAGCCTGAACTACGTCATGACCTGATCCCTCTCTACAGGGTACGTAGGTAGCCTGATTAATTCGGGTTCGGTCAAATCCTTCAAACCTTTCAATTCCTTAAAAAAAAAAAAGAAGGAAAGAAAGAACAAAATAAACAATTTTTGAAACCCAAATAGGCGAACTACGCGGACCTGATTCCCATTTCTTTGGGGATACGTAGGCAGTCTGGAGGGCCAGATTCGGTCAAATACATGAAAACTTACCAAATGTTAACCTGTTTGAACCCAAGCCTACCTAAAAGTCCTTCTGGTGTACTTAAGCCCAGGTTTGTAGAGAAACAGAAAGAAAATAAAAATGATGGAGTCTAAGACCCGCTAGACTGAAAACCCGCAAGGGCAGTTTAGGCAAAAGTTAGGGTCATTCGCCCGTTAAGCTGAAAACCTGAAAGGGCGGCTTAGGCAAAAATTAGGGTGCTGAACCTGGTGGATGGAAAATCTGCAAGGGCAGACAGTCCAGGCAAAAATTAAGGCATGCGGTCCGCCAAATCGAAAACCTGAAAAGGCGATTTGGTCATGGCAGTGACTTCATAAAGGACAAAACCTCTGAAAGCCAGCAAGACTTTCATTTCTTCGGTGACACTACTCCAAAGTCTGAGTAAGCACCGGCAGAAATTCTTCTAACACTCTCAAGGCTAAGGGGGTTAAGACTAAGCAATCCAAGGGAATAATAACCATGATGGAAATACCGGAAAAAGGAATGAAACATCTTTAAATACGGTTTTCAAAAGATTCTAAGAGTGGTAGACTGTACCTTTTTTAAAAAAAAATACTTATCAGACTAAGAAGCAGATTCAGTCTCTCTTAGAGTTTAAGTCATTGTGCCCATCGAAGTCCTCATTTGCTGGTTGTCCAAGTCTTTTTCTATGTCGAGTCAAGGTCAAATTCCAGAGTCCTGTGTGGTTAGTATTCCTCCCAAGGCTGGGGTGATGAGAAAAAAATGATGAATTTGTATCCCCTCAAGGGTGATGCGCAACAGAGTGAAGTTCAGAAGATGATTGATTCTCAAATCCATATGGCAGGCTTTCAAGCCCATATGAAATGGCAGAGATCGTCAGAATTGAAAGGCAATTGTCGGGCAGATACAGTCTGTTGTAAACCTGAAAGCTTTGTAACCTCAGATATTCAATGAAATGAAAATTTTTGACCATTTCCGTGTGTTTTGCTCTCCTACGAATCTGTCATGGAAGTATTTCATACTAGGGGCATCTTTTATGACTTACGTCATAAAAGATATCAAACGTGATGATAACTGGGATAACTATTCTCAGCAAATGAAAACCAGAGAAGCTTGAGCACAATCTTTGAGTCAGTCTCTTCAATCAAATTGTTCTCTTTTGAAGTCCAGTTTTCAGAAAATCTTATCCCTAGCGGAGTCTAAAATTTGCTCCTGCAATTGTCAAACCCTCAGCAAAATGCTTTTCACTTATTCTAAAAGGGTCGATACATGAATTTTTCTTCAAGTTTCTTGAGTTTTATCTTCAGCAAAGATCATGCATTTTCAATCATTCTTGGCGAAGAATGACTTATTCACCTTGTGAAATCGATTAAAATTTGGTCATTTCTTTCCTTTCATTTAAAAAAAATATTTCTGCCTTTGGCTCTGTGATTTGGAGTTTGGTCTTTTCTTTCACCATTTGAAAGATTTAAAAAAAAAAAAATGTTTTCGCCAATGGCTCCGTGATTTGGAGTTTGGTCATTTATTTCACCATTTGAAAGATTTTAAAAGCTGTTTTCGCCAATGGCTCCGCGATTTGGAGTTTGGTCATTTCTTTCACCATTTGAAAGATTTTAAAAAATGTTTTCGCCAATGGCTCCGTGATTTGGAGTTTGGTCATTTATTTCACCATTTGAAAGATTTTAAAAGCTGTTTTCGCCAATGGCTCCGCGATTTGGAGTTTGGTCATTTCTTTCACCATTTGAAAGATTTTAAAAGCTGTTTTCGCCAATGGCTCCGCGATTTGGAGTTTGGTCATTTCTTTCACCGTTTGAAAATTTTTAAAAGCTGTTTTCGCCAATGGCTCCGCGATTTGGAGTTTGTTCATTTCTTTCACCATTTGAAAGATTTAAAAAAATGTTTTCGCCATGGCATTCAAAGTCCGTTTTCACACGGCATTCAAAACCATTTTCACATGGCATCCAGATTCTTTTTTATTTTTCAAATTTCAAGATCATTCACAATCAAATCAATCCTTTAAAGTTTGTAAGAGAGGTTATCTCATCCATATATCCATTGTTGAGTTACGAGTTGGAGAGAGGCTATCTCACCAGTGTTTGCAGAGTCAGAGTCCGGTGAAAGGCTATTTCACTGTGTTATCTTTGTAAATATTGTTTTCAAAGCCAAAAATCAAAATTTGATTTGCTCTTTTTTCGGGTCGGCCAAAATGGTTTGTCAGTTCAGCTTTGACATTCGCGCAACAAGCACGCTCTGCCAAAGAGGGGCATCTGTAGACACCCCATTTTGACCGTACCTTGAGCCTCCCATGTTTAAGCAAAAACCCAACCAAATCTCAGCATTAGGGTCCCAAACTTCACCCTAGGCTAGATGAAGGTCTTCTTTCCCCCCTTTTGCAAAATTTCATCGAGATCGGAGCTCGTTTGCCCAGCAAGCAGGCTGAGAGGGTGTGTGTAGTGTAAATAGGGGGTGGCCCACTAGATTTTTCATTTTTCCCTAAAAACCTTGTATTTTAGGAGAAATTCAAGTTATACAAAGACCCCAAATATCCATGAATACATTTTCAGAAACCTTAGGATCTCAGAATTGTCTCGGCAAAATTTCAGAAAAATCCACCAAGAAAATTCGAAAAAGACAAGCAGAGTTTGTGCAGTTATCAAGCGTGGGGGGTGAATTAGTGTATTAGAGTCGCACATTTGTGCAGATATCAAATGGTAGTGCCAATATCATTATCCCAAATTCCCTATAAATATCAGCTTAAGCCTCATTTTAATGAGATCTTTTGAAAATTAGAGAGAGAGAGAGAGAGAGAGAAATTCCCAAAATCCCCAAACCCTTTTTATTTTTTTTCTTTTCCGATCGATTCCTTCTTCTCCGATCAAGCTCCCACCGGCGAGATCCACCGGAGCTCTGGCAGAATTTGCAACTTCTGAACATTTTCTCCATCTCAGCTTCAAGTAGGTTTTGATTTCTCGTTCGGAACCTTAGCTTATTAGTTTTTTTTTTTTTTTCGATCGGAAATTTCTTTTCTCCGGCACCTCCTTCTCCGGCAGATCTCCATTAGACAGCAGATTTGAGCTTTGATGAATGTCTTCTTCTCCGGCTACACTTCCTTGATTGAATTCCATCTCATCTACCATTAGATCTTATCTGTCTCTCAAATCTGTAGATCTGTTCATACAAAACCTCAAATCTGTAAAGAAAATATAGATCTCTGTGTTTTCCGATCATCTTCTCCGGTAGATCCGGCAAAGTTCCGGTCATTTTCCGATCGGAATTCTTTTTTTCTTTTTTTTTTCGGCCTAGCTCCGATCTGCTTATCCAGAAGCTCCGATTTATAAAGGAGGAAGACAAATCTCACTTCAGATCCAAGCTTTTAGCTTCAACAAAGATCAAAGCATTTGTAGATAAGGTGTTGTTGCTTTTCAGCAGATAAGAAAAAAAATCGTTCTACTTTTACAGGTATTTTATTATTCTTATAATTAATTTGCTCTAATTGAATCAGATCAATTTTTTAGATCAAATAAGATTTACGAAAATCAAAGTCAAAATTCAATTTCTGTAATTTTGTGCTCGAATCAGAAGCAAATCAAGTGAGTTTCTTTAACAATTTAGAATTCTTATTCATATTTTTTTAAAAAATAAAAAATAAAAATAAAATATTAGCAATCGAATGTTCTGTGTATCATGATTTTCATTTTTATTAAATTTAATCCCCTTTTGAGTATGATTCAGATGATTTATATCACTTATTTTGATTTTTCAAGAGTATTTGATTTAGGAAATCATATTAAAAAAATAACAGGGTGTTGATTTTGATTTTTTTTTTATCAAGTAATGATTTTTTATCTCTTATCATTTTTCTGTTATCTGTAAGTATCTCCAGGAGAAAATTTGTAAAGATCTCAGATGTTGTGGCTTATGTTTTTAAGTCTGTTGTGAATAGTTTGTGGATGTGTGTTGCATAGCCCCAGAAATTTTCGTGTTTTCTTATCTTATTCTTAAAATTTTTTTTTATAAAAGGTTATAAGCATGCTATGTATTTAGTGGACAGCACGCACCTTTGGATTCATGTTGAATTGATTATATATAAAATTGGAGGTTGGCATGTTTGCACTGATGTTTATATTGTATTATAATGTTCTAGTAGGTTTTTATAATAAGGGCACTATTAGCAGGTGCTATGTACATGCAATAATATAATATTTTAGGATTTGTACAGAGAATGAAACTTACTCCTAATTCTGTTTTTCATCCAGGTTTCATCTTTTAGTTTTGGTTGGCAATTTAAAATGAATTTCTATTAAGATGTTTATAACTTACATGCTTTATTTTATCTTATCAGTACGCTTTGTCCATAGAATGTATTAAAAGCAAAATTTGATTTTTAGAACTATTGTGTAAATTACAAGGTATGGTTCAATGTTCATTACAAAGTCCACTTCAACAGGCATATGTCCTCACTTGCAAAATTTAATAGATGTGTAAGACTAGTTATTGTCAAGATGAGCCCATTTGGAATTGTCCCATAGGTTCTATTTTCTAAAATGATTAGAATGATAGTTTGATTTTTTTTAGGGTATCTAATATTGAGCTGAACCTGTTCCCATTATGTTGTACATTCTAATTATCGAATATTTGTCTCATTGTGCTCTTGTGTTATTTTGGTTGTATTACGCAAAGCTGAATAATGTTTCCAATACATTGTGTATTTTAAATAATCAATGAATGCCTTATTGTATAATTTTAAGCACATAACTGCTGTAATTTAGTGTGTATATCTGCTGTCCATTGTTATATAAAACTGCTGTACATTGATTGATTCACTGCTTGTTGCTCATTGCTTTGTGTAAAAGTGCTGTCCATTGTTATATAAAACTGCTGTACACTGATTGGTTCACTGCTTGTTGCCCATTGCTTTGTGTAAAAGTGCTGTCCATTGTTATATAAAACTGCTGTACATTGATTGGTTCACTGCTTGTTGTCCATTACTTTGTGTAAAAGTGTTGTCCATTGTTATATAAAACTGCTGTACATCGATTGGTTCACTGCTTGTTGTCCATTACTTTGTATAAAAGTGCTGTCCATTGTTATATAAAACTTTTGTACATTGATTGGTTCATTGCTTGTTGTCCATTACTTTGTATAAAAGTGCTGTCCACTGTTATATATAATTACTGTCCATTGATTGGTTTATTGCTTGCTACCTAAAGTGCTGCCCAAATGGTTGTTCACAAACATATAACTGTTATATACTGATTATTCATTGCTTGCTGTCTATTAGAATAAGAGAAGATAAGGTTTGAAGGAGCTAAAAAATGAAATGTGAATTAGAGGAGATTTGAAATAAGGCGATGAAGGCGCTAGCCTAAGCCCATTTTTTAGAGGTTTTATTTAAATAAATTGTTTAAATAGGAAGAAGGAGATCAGATGACTACTCTATTCGATATTATCGATATGAGTACTGTCTGATTTCAAGGAGGGATATAGAAATATTATCATGTGTATTATGATATCAGATGATTACTTTAGCATCATCTGATTTCATCCCCATATTGGGGTGGTGTTTGTGGTTGGTTTTGAAGTGTTTTGATATTGTTTTTACTTTATTAGGCTATCCAGCGGCTGGTCTGGACTAATTAATGTTATTTATCATTTTATGATTGCTATTAGATTGTATATTCTTCTTTGCTTAGCACTTGATTTATTCTTAGAATAAAATTTGCGATTATCTGGTAGCCTTTTCTTCTCTTTTTGATAGACTAACACAGTCTTATAGATTTCTGTTAAAATTCTTTGATATTAGAATTCCCTCTCGTTGCAAGGGCGATGAAGGCGCTAGCCTAAGCCCATCCTTAGGGGACTCGCTTAGTCCAAGTAGCACTCCTCTCATTTATTTAAAGACTTGTCCAAGTCTTTATGGTGTGTATCCCCTAGAAATTAGAAATCCATTCATTGCAAGGGCAATGAAAGAGTTCTCTAGAGCCCTCTCAGGGAGACAGGCTATGTCTCAGACAGAGAAAGTTGTATCCTTTAGAGACAAGCTTTGTCTCATTAGTGAGTCTATCCTTAGGAGACATGCCATGTCTCATCAGCACCTCTCTTGGAGCTCATCTTTTTGTTTAGGAGTCTCACCCAATCTCATTTTTCTTTCTAAACCCCATCTTTGTGCGTCTTTTGGTTTTGGGAGAACTCCTTGCTCGGCTTGGCAACATACCCCTTACTCTTATGGGTATTGGGTTGCACATTTGTTGCACCCTAGGGCTAGGTAGCTGTCCGGCCCGGCTGGGTGTTTTACCTTTGCTAAATATGCGCAAGGTCTCTTTTTCCTTGTTACTTGTGAGCTTTATCTTAGCTTGATAGTCTCACTAGCACCCTTCTTTATCTCATTTTCTTTTAGGAGACAGGCTTTGTCTCATTAGCACCTCCTTCTTAGAATCCTATTTTCAGAGTCAGTCCTTAGCCTAGGAGTCTGTCCTTAGCTAGAGAGTCTGTCTTTCTTTCAGGATTCAGTCCTATCATCATAGGGGTTAGGATTTTATCCAACCTCTCATCAAATCTTGTGTTTTTCTATCCGCTCTTGTAAGGTATAGGATGCTGTCCAACCCTTGCAGAGTTGTTATTCTGTTCATTCCCCCCCGCAAAGCATAGGATGCTGTCCAACCTTTGCGGGATTTCAAGAGTCTGTCCTCCCCTTATGATGATAGGATTTGTCCCCCTTGAGTCAAAAACACTTAAAAATAACAAAAACATCTGAAAAACCAAAAATCTCAAAAATCTTGAGTCATTAGAAGTAGTTAGGAAATCTGTTCCGGACTACGTTGGCTTGATCCCTTTCAACAGGGTACGTAGTGCAGCTTGGGATCCACATCCCAGGTCCAGCCAAACCTTTAAAAATAAACATTTCAAATCTCCCAAAAATACAAAAAAACTTCAAAACCTTTTCAAAAAGATCTTCCTCTAGAGTTAGGAGTCTGTCCTAGCTATTTAGGGTGTTTTAAGAGTTGGATGTCTGTCCTGATTTGTTGATATGGTGTGTCCTGTCGCGTGAGTGTCCCTAGAGTTAGGAGGCCTCAAGTTGATCGGTTAGACACTTAGTCGAACCGATGGCTAGACTAGGAAGCATATAGTCAGCCCATGGTTTTCATTAGGTTGCACAGCCTAGATACATATAGGATGTAGGGCCCACCTGCATTAGTGTAAGGCTAACCAACTTGCATTAGTTAGGGCATATAGAGAGTCCTGAAAATTACAATTCACTTGAATTTAAGCAATCATACAAAAAAGCTTTAAAAAATCAGTTGAGTCTAATGGATCGAGTCTAGGATAGCGGTTCTAGATGGTTAGGCATAGTAGTTTGGAATAGGGCATCGAACTACGTTGACTCCGATTCTTCCCGAGGCTGGGATACGTAGAGCAGCTGGGATGGACGGCCATCTTGGTCCGAGTCAGGTCGCATTAGAGTTAGGACTCATTTTGTCCAGTCAGGTATAGAGTTGATTTGTGTTGTATGTTTTTGCTGTGTTTTCTTACTTTCATGTACAGATCCTATACATTTAGCTGTGACATGCATGTGTTTGCACACCAGAACTTAGACACCCATTAGGCATGTCACTTATAACCTAGCTATGCTTAGGTGACACATGTTTCTTTTATTTTATCTTGTGTGCCTTTGATTTCATCTCCGAGACATGCATGATTAGATAGACGTCTTCTCGGAGATATTCATTCCCATTTCATATGATTTTCGCCCAAAACTCTTCAAAATTATTAAGTAAATGGCATAAGAGACCAGGTGTTTACACTTGGGCGGATGAGGTGCTCTTTAGACCTTCCGAATTCGTAACCAGGCACGAACCCTCTTTTTATAATCTCTGGTTATCCGTTGCAACAGAGCATAGTATGGGATCCTTGGCCCACTTCCTTGGATGGCGACTCTTCTTTGTTTAAGGTACGCCTCGAATCTGGGCTAGTCCCCGAATCGAGAGGTATCTCACCTTTTATATCGCCACTCATGCTGTGAGAGGCACTTCTTTCGAGAGTTCCTTGGTAGAGCTCTCCATTCACGTGGATGATCCTGAGACTGACTCGCGTGGGGGCACACGTCCCCGCCGCCTCTCTCGGATCGGGGTCCACAGGCTGGCGACTCTGCTGGGGATATTCTTGGAACATTGCCTAACTCTGTTAAAATGCCATTTGTTATTAATTTTGAAGAATTTTGAGCTAAAATCATTATAAATGGGAATTTAATCGCTTAGAATCCAGGGGCACCAGATAGGTGTTTAAAACAAGGGATTCACACACTGCACAGCATACATCATTTTGTTCTTTATTTTCTTTTATTGATTTGCTTATTATTGGCTCCACGGGATAGATATAATGCGTGCCTCATGGGATATCACTATCCAGATGGTGCTGTTGTATCTATTACCAAGCTATGCGCCAGTGCTGCAGTCGTAAACACTCGGTGTACTTGTGTTTACAGCAGCCGGTGAGCAATGAAGCATACTGTATATAACACTCGGTGTACTTGTGTTATATACTTAAAGTATGGATCATATGCATAGTACCTGATATTGAGTCCGGAGCTCTACTTTCATTTTACATATATTATGTACTTGGATATATTTGTTGATTTAGTAAAACCCAATTAGGATCTGCATGTGCATATATATATATACTGTATTCATATAAGGACGAACATGTGTTGCTTACACATGTTGGAACTTAGATTTAGGAGCTATGTCCTATCCTTAGATTATTGTAGCTCACCTTATGTGACCACATCGCAGTCCTAGTACACTCACATGTCTGTCTTGAGTCAAGTGTCTTGACTCTGCGGGACTATATTTAGGGCTGGTGCCCCTGGTTTGTATATATATGTATATATTTATATTTTGATTATTAGATTAGAGCCTACTCATTAGTGAGGCTTCCTTATCTAATCAAATTAGTCATATCAGTCCGTTCTTCGGATCTAGACCCGACCAGTGGCTTTTACTTGCCTTCTCATGGTCGTGGCCTATCTTTTGCTCTATTCATTGAGATTTTTGTCCATATATCTTTTGATTATAAGATTAGGACCTACTTTCTAGTAGAGATTCCTAGCTTGAATCAATCAGTCGTGTATATTCATCTCTCAGATCTAAACCTAGCTAGTGGCTTCTACTTGTCACACTCATAGCTATGGTTTATTCCTTGACCCAATGATGATAAATATTACCTGTTTTCATCCTTTAAATTCAAACCTCATTTATCCATTCTTTTGTTGTATTACTCAAATTACTGTTCGTCCTGTCTTAGATATGGTCGATAGCTTGTCTGCTGTCTCTATGACCATAGTCTATCATTATTGATCTTCTTGATCGTACATTTTTGTCGTCCACCTTTCAGATTTAGATCCGGTCTATTGATCTACTTTTGTCATTTTATGACCGTGGTCTCTTCCCTGAGTTTCTGATCATCTTTGATCATCAATGGAACATTTGATGTCGCCAATTATATCCTTCTTGTGATTAGTGGTTAAGTTCATCCTTATTCTTTGTTTATTCCAAGTTATTCTCCAGTCCCTAATTATCCCGTTCTATTCTTTGTGTTTAGGTTAAAATTATGGCGAATAATGTGTTGAAAGGCTGGATAAGCGAGACTATTAGGGCTCTTCCGCTAGAATCTTCGAACAGGAGTATGGCTGATCGGTTCATCTGTACCTTCAATCATTTGAGTGTATCCGATATAAATTGGAAGTTTCTCCAAGCAGCCGCTAGATTCTGGGATCCTAATCTTCATGTTTTTCGATTTGGATCCTTCGAACTTTGTCCTATATTCGAAGATTGGTGTGCTTTATTAGAACTCCCAACAGATGGACTGTGGATACAATCTTCGAACATAGATTCTTCTCATTCCATTTTTTGCAAGCTATTCAAAAATCAAACTGTTGATGCACTTTCATGCTTAACGGATACATGTGTGCAAGTTCAAAACCTCATCACCCTTTTTTCTGAAAACGTCGATCCTACTAACTCTCGTTTTCAGAATTGTCGACGCAATGCTTTGATTTTTAGTGTCTTTGCGCGATATGTCATTCGGAAAAACCCTCGTGTTGCTCCGTTAACCTTGTTAACTGTGGTAGACCAAATTAACAAAGGGAGGAATCCCATTCCTACCATGTTAGCAGAGACCTTTTTGGGACTAGATCTTATTGCTTCCCAAAATATCAAAGACAATTTCTGTGGGTGTGTCAAGTTGTTGTATGTCTGGCTTGGTGAAAAATTTCAAATTCTTCAGCGACAAAACCAAAATCCATATACCCTGAAGAATTTTCATACCTGGAAACCAATAGCCCATCAACCTCAGTCCATCGATGAATGGCACAATTGGTTGTAACATGTAGAGGAGAGTCAGTTTCGCTGGGTAAGTCATTCATGTTTCCATGTTTTTACCAGCACTTATCCGCATTCATTTGTTTACCTCATGGGTACCGAGAAATCTTCCTTTTATGCACCCATGCGAATTCTCCACCAGATTACGGGAATTCCGTGTCCTCCCGGAATCATAGTCCCTCCTCTTTGTGAAGATCTCACTCCTGACCTTATCCGATCCATTGTGGCTGCTTGGGGAAACAAAAATATAGAAAGGAGGTTAGGCTTATCTCGCAAATTCCGACGTGGAGAAATATCGGAAGAACCCGCAAGTCGGAGGGCTCGGATTGAGGAACCTTGAAGATCCGTATCATGTTTTGTTATTCTGATTTCTGCATTTCCCATTTTTGTCAGTCTGTTTATCCAGTTGTGATTAGAGATTAATATTTTCATCCGTTGTAATCACAATTTGGAATCTTATTAATGAAAGTGTGTTTTTGTTTCTTTTGTCATTGTTTGATCAAAATAGTTTATCTCGATTATCAAAATTTTAATCTAGTGTTTATATTTCCATATCAGGATTCTTGATTGAGCAGCCATTGCTCCTAAGAAAATCCTCGTTTCAAAATCAACCTGGTCCCGTGAGTCCGCTGATTCCAGGCTGAGTCGTTTTTCTTCCTCACCAATTTCTTTTACCTCCCCTGCATTACCTTTCTCCAATATCCAGGAAATCCCTTCGCCCGTTCAATTTACTCCTGAACAGATGGCTGAATCTGCAAACGCTATAGCTGAGATGAGTGAGATGATGAAGGTTATGCTCCAGCAAATGAATAACATGAATGAGGAGATAGCCCGTCTGAAAAATGATAGAGAATCTACCTCTAAAGAACATGTGGCTCAGCATCCTTCTGTTTTACCTCCTCCCCCTCCTGCAATGGCCCGGCCTGCTGTTTTAAATGTCGAAGACGATCTCGATGATGAGCAGTATGCAGAAGAGAATTGCCATCCCAATATAGATAGAGCCAATGAGGGCAAAGCGATAGCGGACAGAATGGATATGTTGGCCCGAGAGGTGGAAAACATAAAATTTCAAGGCCCGAAGAAGTTGAACATGGCCGATTTTATGTTGTATCCAGGAGTCACATTGCCTCCTAGATTCAAAGTTTCGGACATGGATAAGTACGATGGGACCGGGTGTCCTCGAAGCCATCTCGGTTCTTCCGCTTTTACAGCAGCATGGTCTATCTCCGGAGCAGGTTGCTCTCTTATTTCCCCGATCTTTGGTCGGAGTGGCTAAAAAGTGGTTTTTGAGCTTAAAGTCTGAAGAGATCAGAACTCTAGAGAATATTGCAAATAGGTTCGTTGAGCAGTTCTCCATGGAGGAGGGAATCGACGTGACCAAGAGAGATCTCAAGGCTTTGAAGCAAGGCCATAATGAAACCTTTACTTCCTTCATCCGCAGATGGAGAAGGAAAGCCGCGCAAATGACTCATCGTCTTTCAGATGAGGAGCAAATCAAAATTGTAGTGAAAAATCTGTCGCCGCAATATTATCATCATATGGCTATTCAGTATTTCCTCGATTTCAATCATCTCATTAAGACTGGGACTCAGATAGAAGATGCATTGGCTAAAGGCCTGAGATCTAGAGTATCGTCTGATGTCAGAGAGGGAAAGCGACCTGTGATGGCGCCGAAGGAAGTACATAATGTCAATTATGTCAGGCCCCCACCCAGGGTAGTCACTGAAGTGAGAAGGCCGCCGATGGAGCAGAAGCCTCCTCGCCACTTTGATCCCCTTCCCTATTCTTTGTCTATGGCTTTGAAGAAGTTGTTAAAAGACAGAAAGATTAAGCTACCTGATATTAAGCCTCCTCCCAACCCGTTGCCGAGATCCTGGAGAGAGGATCAGTTCTGTGATTATCATCGTAACACAGGTCATATAACTGATAGGTGTTTAGCTTTGAAACACCAAATTCAAAATATGATTGATAGGAAGGAGCTGTCAATCGAGTTACCAAATGTAACCAGAAACCCCCTTCCAACACATGCAATGCCGCCTCCACCTTCAGTCAATGTCATTTGTGCTGAAGAGTCTGTTATTGATCCTGCTTCCTTCATATGCGCAATTGAATCTGAGGAAAATTATGTTTGGAAATTTGAAGAGGAAGATCAGTGGACAGAAACAGAAGAGCCATATGTCTTTTCCTGGAATGACCCTGATGTGGCTGGACCATCAAACCAGTCATACGTTCTGCAATGTGAGGATGAAGAGAAAGAAAGCGAAGCTCTATATGTCTTGAGGATGAGTGATGATGAAGAAGAAGAGATGCAAACCCCATACATCCTTAAGATAGATGATGAAGATCTGTTGCTCTTGACTGATCAATGTGATGAGCTCCGCCACGTCACGCGTGGTGGACGAGTCTTCAAACCAGCTGAGCTCAGAGTTGATAATCCAGCTGAGGTTGCAAGAGGGGTTGACAATCAGAAGCAGAAGCAGAGGCTTGATGAAGAAGAAGATAACCTGCTGAATCAGCTTAAGAAAACCCAAGCTAATGTTTCTATCTGGGGTTTACTGATGGCATCCCCAAAACATAGACAGGTTGTGCTTCGTGAGCTGAACTCATCCCAGGTATCAGTTGAGATTACTCCTGACGAGCTGGTTGGTTTGGTGGCCATGACCAAGGCTTCAAAAGCCTTGTCTTTTTCAGATGAGGACTTGCCTTCTGAAGGAAGAGATCATACGCGTCCTCTCAAAATTACCCTGCTTTGCAACCAGAAGAAAGTATGAGAAGTACTGGTAGACAATGGGTCAGCGTTGAACGTGTGTCCCTTGAGCACTGCCACTACTCTGGGTTTTGGGCCTGAAGACTTCATTCCGTCTGAGCAGGGTATACTGGCATATGATGGAACCCGAAGGGACGTTATTGGAACATTGGCTACTGAGATTGTCATTGGAGGAGAAACCTTTGACATTGAATTTCAGGTGTTGGATATCAAGACTTCTTTTTGTCTGTTGCTTGGTCGACCTTGGCTGCACAAGGTTGGAGTCATTCCTTCCACACTTCATCAAAAATTGAAATTCATTCGAAACAACCGGGTGATCACAGTCAAGGGAGATCCTGAGCCAGAAGTCGGACAAATATGTCAAGAGCTTGTTACTGAAAACACAAGAGATATCAGTCTGACAGGATTTTCAGTGGAAGTTTCGGCTATCACCATGAAAGAAGCTATGAGTGAAGAAATTATGTTTCTCTCTAGCACTAATACTCGGGTAGTCAAGATGATGTGCCGATTTGGGTATCTCCCAGGGGCAGGTTTGGGAAAGAATATGCAGGGTCCGACTGAGCGGCCCGAGTTGAAAGCATCTGATGGGTTGTTTGGGTTGGGATACAAGCCGACTCGCAAGGAGGTGCAGGAAATGAGAGCCTACATGTTTAAATGGGCAGAATGTCGCCGCAGAGGCTTAGAGTTTCCAATGGGACCTTTCAGCAAAGTCATGAATGGTAGATTCCGAAAAGAGGGAGCTGATTGCCCTTATTATGGTTTCTCAGAGCCATGGTATGATGAGAATGGGACCAAGCTGCCGGGTCTTGAGATTTTCTTTGCAGATGAGCTGCCAGCAGAATTTTACAGTAAGCAGATTGCGGAGTCAGTTGTAACAGAGGAATCAGACTCAGACTGGGTTGAGAACTTTGAGCCAGAACTCCTGAATTCTTTGTTTCAGACCGAGGCTCCAGTCATTGCTATGATTGGGAGAGACGCACCCTTTGTTAACCCACAGGACTATATCACCCCAGCCGAGGGACCTCTGGATAACTGGACGTCACAGGTTATACCCCATGTAATCCCTCAGTACATTCCAGTCCCTTCAAAAGAGTCAGTTGTTTCAAAGTATGTGTCAGTTTCTGAGTCCGTCCCAGAGTCTGTCATTTCTAACTTTTCTTTTGATGCAGGTACTGTAGAGGTCGGGTCTACCTCTGGAATGGGTGACGAGTCTGTCCTTGGTGGCGTTGAGTCCGAGTCTGAGGGCGTATTCATTGATTCTTTGGCTGTACATGTTTCTAGTTGTGTCGATACTGATGTCGACTTATTTTTTCATCCTGTTTTAGAGTCTGTAACGCCTGATGTGGGCGAGTCATCTGATGTAATCATTGATTCTGATGAAATAAAAGACTCTTTTGCTTATATTCCTGTACTTGTCTCTTCTGCTGATTCTGCTTCTGAACTTGATCAAGTAACTAATAATAACAATCAAGACTCCCCCTCTAAAGAGGAAGCTAATGATACTCCTCTTGAAATCAAACATATGATTCAACAAGAGGAGAGTCACCGAGCTAAACCACTTGAAGAGGAAATTGAGATCGTAAATATAGGTGATGAAACCTTAATTCGGGAAATACGAATTGGCAAAATTTTATCTCCTGAGGAGCGCGAAGAATTAATCACCTTGCTAAAGGAGTTTAAGGAGGTTTTTGCTTGGTCTTACGACGACATGCCAGGATTGAGTGAGGACATTGTCCAACACAAATTACCTTTAATCCCGGGCATCATGCCGAAGAAGCAAAAACTTCGAAAACTTAAAACAGAATGGGAGTTGAAAGTTCATGATGAGGTTAAGAAACTACTAGAAGTGAAATTCATCGAAGTAGTTGAGTACCCTGAATGGCTTGCAAATATTGTACCGGTACCCAAGAAGGATGAGAAAGTCAGGATGTGTGTCGATTTCAGAGATTTGAATAAGGCCAGTCCGAAAGATGATTTTCCGCTTCCGAACATTGGTCTCTTGGTTGACAATACCGCTGGACATGCACTCTTATCCTTTATGGATGGATTCTCAGGGTATAATCAAATCAAAATGGCGCCTGAGGATATGATGAAGACGGCATTTATTACTCAGTGGGGGACATATTGCTACAGAGTGATGCCATTTGGTCTCAAGAATGCTGGTGCCACATATCAAAGGGCTGCGACTACTCTTCTTCATGACATGATCCATAAGGAGGTCGAGGTCTATGTAGATGACATGATTGTCAAAGGCAAAACTCGGCCGGAGCATACAATCGCTTTGAGAAAGTTTTTCGAACGAATCCGAAAGTTTCAGCTTCGCTTGAACCCTAATAAATGTGTATTTGGGGTCACGTCAGGGAAGTTGCTTGGATTCATGGTCAGTGAAAGAGGAATCGAAGTGGACCCTCAGAAGATCAAGGCAATTCAAGAAATGCAACCACCAAAGACAGAAAAGCAGATTCGTGGATTCCTGGGCAAAGTGCAATATTTGAGGAGATTCATATCTCATTTAACTATGACGTGTGAACCCATCTTCAAGTTATTAAAAAAGAATTCCTCCAAGAAATGGAATGAAGAATGTCAGGAAGCGTTTGAAAAGGTCAAGCAGTGTTTGTCTTTGCCTCCTGTCTTATCCCCAGTCACTCCTGGTCAACCGTTGTTGATGTATTTGTCCATCACGGATACAGCAATGGGTTGTATGCTTGCTCAGCAGGAGGCAGGGTCTAAGAAAGAAAAGCCCATCTACTACATCAGTAAGAAAATGTTGGAATATGAAATCAAGTACACTGTCTTGGAAAAGACGTGTTTAGCATTGGTCTGGGCGACTCAAAGGCTTAGACATTATCTTCTGTCGAACAAGATATTTTTGCTCTCACGGATGGATCCGTTAAAGTATTTGTTCGAAAAACCCGCTCTTACTGGAAGAACAGCCAGATGGTTGCTATTATTGTCTGAGTTTGACATCACTTATGTTACTCAAAAATCAATTAAGGGACGGGTCATCGCTGAGCAGTTGGCTGATGCTCCTGTTGAGGAGAATGCTTTTCTGAAAGCTGATTTTCCTGATGAGGAGATCATGGACATTGAAGAAGAGACTCTGAGTTCCAAGTGGCTTATGTATTTTGACGGGGCTGTCAATAATCACGGTCAAGGAATAGGGGCTGTTTTGGTATCTCCAAAGAAGGAGTACATTCCGTTATCCATCAAGTTGCAATTTGAGTGCACCAATAACATGGCTGAATATGAAGCATGTATCGCAGGACTTGAGGCAGCATTAGCTTTGCGGATTCAAGACATCGATGTATTTGGAGATTCAATCCTGATCATTTGTCAAATAAATGGGGATTGGAAGACAAAAGAGGCGAGGTTGATCTCATATCACACTTATCTCGAATCTCTGGTAAAAAAGTTCAGGAATGTCACCTTCACTCATCTGTCGAGGACAAGGAATCACTTTGCTGATGCTCTGGCTACTCTGGCATCAATGTTGGACATTTCTGCTACTATGGAGGTTCAACCTTTAGCTGTAAGATTGCAATGGGCTCCAGCACATGTGAATGCCATTGAAATATCTGCCAGGTGTCCAGATGGAAAGCCATGGTATACAGATATCAGAAATTTTATTTCAGGCAAGGGGCATCCGCCTGAAGCTTCCAGCAAAGAGAGGAAAACTCTTCAGAAGTTCGCTGCCAACTTCATCATTTGTGGTGAAGAGTTGTACAGAAGGTCATTTGACAGTATTCAGCTTCTGTGTGTTGATGAAGATCAGGCTGCAGAGCTCATAGAGCAAACACATGAAGGTGTTTGTGGTCCTCACATGAATGGTAAGATGCTGTCAAAGAAAATCCTTAGACTTGGATTCTATTGGCCCACAATGGAAACAGATTGTTTCGCATTCGTGAAGAAATGTCATAAATGCCAAGTCTATGCGAATCTTATTCATGTGCCTTCGTCAGAGCTGCATTCTATGACCTCACCATGGCCATTTTCAGTATGGGGAATTGATATCATCGGAAAAGTCTATCCTAAATCGTCAAGTGGACATGAATACATCTTGGTGGCCATTGATTATTTCACAAAATGGATAGAAGCTGCTTCATATGCTTCCATAACTTCCAATACAGTTGCGAAGTTCATTCGTGCGAATATCATTTGCAGATATGGAGTACCTAATGAGCTGATTTCTAATAATGGATCTCACTTCAAGAAAGAGGTAGTCCACCTGTGCGAAGAGTTTAAAATCAAGCATCATAAATCATCTCCTTACAGACCGCAGACCAACGGGGCTGTAGAAGCAGCGAATAAGAATATCAAGGTCATAATCAGTAAGATGACCGAGACTTATAAGGACTGGTCGAACAAGCTTCCTTTTGCTTTGTGGGCTTACAGGACATCGATCAGATCTTCTACAGGTGTAACTCCGTACTCTCTGGTGTATGGAATGGAAGCAGTCCTCCCTGTTGAAGTGAGAATCCCGTCTCTAAGAGTTATGATGGAAGCGAATCTGCCAGAGTCTGAGTGGGCCAAAGCCAGACATCAGGAATTGCAGATGATTGATGAAAAGAGGCTGAGAGCCTTGTATCACATCCAAGGGTATCAGAGAAGAATTGAAAGAGCCTTTAACAAGAAAGTCAAGGTCAGAGACCTGAAACCAGGAGATCTCGTCTTAAAGTCTTACCGAACACCCGTGTTTGATCCCAGAGGAAAGTTCAGGCCAAATTGGTCTGGTCCTTACATTGTTGATGAAGTCCTGCCTGGAAAAGCCGTAAGACTCCTTAATGAAAATGGAGAAAAATTAACAGAACCTACAAACCTGGACCAACTAAAAAAGTACTATGCTTAGATACACCAGGAGGCCGTCTTTGATCGATCAGAGCTCAAAAGCCAACAACCTCAAAGTCAAAAACCATTTGCAAACACTTTGGGCCTAAATAAAAAAAAAACTTTCATTCTTTGATAAACTCAAACCAGGGGCATCTTTTATGAATTGCGTCATAAAAGATAATAGCCTGAACTACGTCATGACCTGATCCCTCTCTACAGGGTACGTAGGTAGCCTGATTAATTCGGGTTCGGTCAAATCCTTCAAACCTTTCAAATCCTTAAAAAAAAAAAAAAGAAGGAAAGAAAGAACAAAATAAACAATTTTTGAAACCCAAATAGGCGAACTACGCGGACCTGATTCCCATTTCTTTGGGGATACGTAGGCAGTCTGGAGGGCCAGATTCGGTCAAATACATGAAAACTTACCAAATGTTAACCTGTTTGAACCCAAGCCTACCTAAAAGTCCTTCTGGTGTACTTAAGCCCAGGTTTGTAGAGAAACAGAAAGAAAATAAAAATGATGGAGTCTAAGACCCGCTAGACTGAAAACCCGCAAGGGCAGTTTAGGCAAAAGTTAGGGTCATTCGCCCGTTAAGCTGAAAACCTGAAAGGGCGGCTTAGGCAAAAATTAGGGTGCTGAACCTGGTGGATGGAAAATCTGCAAGGGCAGACAGTCCAGGCAAAAATTAAGGCATGCGGTCCGCCAAATCGAAAACCTGAAAAGGCGATTTGGTCATGGCAGTGACTTCATAAAGGACAAAACCTCTGAAAGCCAGCAAGACTTTCATTTCTTCGGTGACACTACTCCAAAGTCTGAGTAAGCACCGGCAGAAATTCTTCTAACACTCTCAAGGCTAAGGGGGTTAAGACTAAGCAATCCAAGGGAATAATAACCATGATGGAAATACCGGAAAAAGGAATGAAACATCTTTAAATACGGTTTTCAAAAGATTCTAAGAGTGGTAGACTGTACCTTTTTAAAAAAAAAATACTTATCAGACTAAGAAGCAGATTCAGTCTCTCTTAGAGTTTAAGTCATTGTGCCCATCGAAGTCCTCATTTGCTGGTTGTCCAAGTCTTTTTCTATGTCGAGTCAAGGTCAAATTCCAGAGTCCTGTGTGGTTAGTATTCCTCCCAAGGCTGGGGTGATGAGAAAAAAATGATGAATTTGTATCCCCTCAAGGGTGATGCGCAACAGAGTGAAGTTCAGAAGATGATTGATTCTCAAATCCATATGGCAGGCTTTCAAGCCCATATGAAATGACAGAGATCGTCAGAATTGAAAGGCAATTGTCGGGCAGATACAGTCTGTTGTAAACCTGAAAGCTTTGTAACCTCAGATATTCAATGAAATGAAAATTTTTGACCATTTCCGTGTGTTTTGCTCTCCTACGAATCTGTCATGGAAGTATTTCATACTAGGGGCATCTTTTATGACTTACGTCATAAAAGATATCAAACGTGATGATAACTGGGATAACTATTCTCAGCAAATGAAAACCAGAGAAGCTTGAGCACAATCTTTGAGTCAGTCTCTTCAATCAAATTGTTCTCTTTTGAAGTCCAGTTTTCAGAAAATCTTATCCCTAGCGGAGTCTAAAATTTGCTCCTGCAATTGTCAAACCCTCAGCAAAATGCTTTTCACTTATTCTAAAAGGGTCGATACATGAATTTTTCTTCAAGTTTCTTGAGTTTTATCTTCAGCAAAGATCATGCATTTTCAATCATTCTTGGCGAAGAATGACTTATTCACCTTGTGAAATCGATTAAAATTTGGTCATTTCTTTCCTTTCATTTAAAAAAAATATTTCTGCCTTTGGCTCTGTGATTTGGAGTTTGGTCTTTTCTTTCACCATTTGAAAGATTTAAAAAAAAAAAAATGTTTTCGCCAATGGCTCCGTGATTTGGAGTTTGGTCATTTATTTCACCATTTGAAAGATTTTAAAAGCTGTTTTCGCCAATGGCTCCGCGATTTGGAGTTTGGTCATTTCTTTCACCATTTGAAAGATTTTAAAAAATGTTTTCGCCAATGGCTCCGTGATTTGGAGTTTGGTCATTTATTTCACCATTTGAAAGATTTTAAAAGCTGTTTTCGCCAATGGCTCCGCGATTTGGAGTTTGGTCATTTCTTTCACCATTTGAAAGATTTTAAAAGCTGTTTTCGCCAATGGCTCCGCGATTTGGAGTTTGGTCATTTCTTTCACCGTTTGAAAATTTTTAAAAGCTGTTTTCGCCAATGGCTCCGCGATTTGGAGTTTGTTCATTTCTTTCACCATTTGAAAGATTTAAAAAAATGTTTTCGCCATGGCATTCAAAGTCCGTTTTCACACGGCATTCAAAACCATTTTCACATGGCATCCAGATTCTTTTTTATTTTTCAAATTTCAAGATCATTCACAATGAAATCAATCCTTTAAAGTTTGTAAGAGAGGTTATCTCATCCATATATCCATTGTTGAGTTACGAGTTGGAGAGAGGCTATCTCACCAGTGTTTGCAGAGTCAGAGTCCGGTGAAAGGCTATTTCACTGTGTTATCTTTGTAAATATTGTTTTCAAAGCCAAAAATCAAAATTTGATTTGCTCTTTTTTCGGGTCGGCCAAAATGGTTTGTCAGTTCAGCTTTGACATTCGCGCAACAAGCACGCTCTGCCAAAGAGGGGCATCTGTAGACACCCCATTTTGACCGTACCTTGAGCCTCCCATGTTTAAGCAAAAACCCAACCAAATCTCAGCATTAGGGTCCCAAACTTCACCCTAGGCTAGATGAAGGTCTTCTTTCCCCCCTTTTGCAAAATTTCATCGAGATCGGAGCTCGTTTGCCCAGCAAGCAGGCTGAGAGGGTGTGTGTAGTGTAAATAGGGGGTGGCCCACTAGATTTTTCATTTTTCCCTAAAAACCTTGTATTTTAGGAGAAATTCAAGTTATACAAAGACCCCAAATATCCATGAATACATTTTCAGAAACCTTAGGATCTCAGAATTGTCTCGGCAAAATTTCAGAAAAATCCACCAAGAAAATTCGAAAAAGACAAGCAGAGTTTGTGCAGTTATCAAGCGTGGGGGGTGAATTAGTGTATTAGAGTCGCACATTTGTGCAGATATCAAATGGTAGTGCCAATATCATTATCCCAAATTCCCTATAAATATCAGCTTAAGCCTCATTTTAATGAGATCTTTTGAAAATTAGAGAGAGAGAGAGAGAGAGAGAAATTCCCAAAATCCCCAAACCCTTTTTATTTTTTTTCTTTTCCGATCGATTCCTTCTTCTCCGATCAAGCTCCCACCGGCGAGATCCACCGGAGCTCTGGCAGAATTTGCAACTTCTGAACATTTTCTCCATCTCAGCTTCAAGTAGGTTTTGATTTCTCGTTCGGAACCTTAGCTTATTAGTTTTTTTTTTTTTTTCGATCGGAAATTTCTTTTCTCCGGCACCTCCTTCTCCGGCAGATCTCCATTAGACAGCAGATTTGAGCTTTGATGAATTTCTTCTTCTCCGGCTACACTTCCTTGATTGAATTCCATCTCATCTACCATTAGATCTTATCTGTCTCTCAAATCTGTAGATCTGTTCATACAAAACCTCAAATCTGTAAAGAAAATATAGATCTCTGTGTTTTCCGATCATCTTCTCCGGTAGATCCGGCAAAGTTCCGGTCATTTTCCGATCGGAATTCTTTTTTTCTTTTTTTTTTCGGCCTAGCTCCGATCTGCTTATCCAGAAGCTCCGATTTATAAAGGAGGAAGACAAATCTCACTTCAGATCCAAGCTTTTAGCTTCAACAAAGATCAAAGCATTTGTAGATAAGGTGTTGTTGCTTTTCAGCAGATAAGAAAAAAAATCGTTCTACTTTTACAGGTATTTTATTATTCTTATAATTAATTTGCTCTAATTGAATCAGATCAATTTTTTAGATCAAATAAGATTTACGAAAATCAAAGTCAAAATTCAATTTCTGTAATTTTGTGCTCGAATCAGAAGCAAATCAAGTGAGTTTCTTTAACAATTTAGAATTCTTATTCATATTTTTTTAAAAAATAAAAAATAAAAATAAAATATTAGCAATCGAATGTTCTGTGTATCATGATTTTCATTTTTATTAAATTTAATCCCCTTTTGAGTATGATTCAGATGATTTATATCACTTATTTTGATTTTTCAAGAGTATTTGATTTAGGAAATCATATTAAAAAAATAACAGGGTGTTGATTTTGATTTTTTTTTTATCAAGTAATGATTTTTTATCTCTTATCATTTTTCTGTTATCTGTAAGTATCTCCAGGAGAAAATTTGTAAAGATCTCAGATGTTGTGGCTTATGTTTTTAAGTCTGTTGTGAATAGTTTGTGGATGTGTGTTGCATAGCCCCAGAAATTTTCGTGTTTTCTTATCTTATTCTTAAAATTTTTTTTTATAAAAGGTTATAAGCATGCTATGTATTTAGTGGACAGCACGCACCTTTGGATTCATGTTGAATTGATTATATATAAAATTGGAGGTTGGCATGTTTGCACTGATGTTTATATTGTATTATAATGTTCTAGTAGGTTTTTATAATAAGGGCACTATTAGCAGGTGCTATGTACATGCAATAATATAATATTTTAGGATTTGTACAGAGAATGAAACTTACTCCTAATTCTGTTTTTCATCCAGGTTTCATCTTTTAGTTTTGGTTGGCAATTTAAAATGAATTTCTATTAAGATGTTTATAACTTACATGCTTTATTTTATCTTATCAGTACGCTTTGTCCATAGAATGTATTAAAAGCAAAATTTGATTTTTAGAACTATTGTGTAAATTACAAGGTATGGTTCAATGTTCATTACAAAGTCCACTTCAACAGGCATATGTCCTCACTTGCAAAATTTAATAGATGTGTAAGACTAGTTATTGTCAAGATGAGCCCATTTGGAATTGTCCCATAGGTTCTATTTTCTAAAATGATTAGAATGATAGTTTGATTTTTTTTAGGGTATCTAATATTGAGCTGAACCTGTTCCCATTATGTTGTACATTCTAATTATCGAATATTTGTCTCATTGTGCTCTTGTGTTATTTTGGTTGTATTACGCAAAGCTGAATAATGTTTCCAATACATTGTGTATTTTAAATAATCAATGAATGCCTTATTGTATAATTTTAAGCACATAACTGCTGTAATTTAGTGTGTATATCTGCTGTCCATTGTTATATAAAACTGCTGTACATTGATTGATTCACTGCTTGTTGCTCATTGCTTTGTGTAAAAGTGCTGTCCATTGTTATATAAAACTGCTGTACACTGATTGGTTCACTGCTTGTTGCCCATTGCTTTGTGTAAAAGTGCTGTCCATTGTTATATAAAACTGCTGTACATTGATTGGTTCACTGCTTGTTGTCCATTACTTTGTGTAAAAGTGTTGTCCATTGTTATATAAAACTGCTGTACATCGATTGGTTCACTGCTTGTTGTCCATTACTTTGTATAAAAGTGCTGTCCATTGTTATATAAAACTTTTGTACATTGATTGGTTCATTGCTTGTTGTCCATTACTTTGTATAAAAGTGCTGTCCACTGTTATATATAATTACTGTCCATTGATTGGTTTATTGCTTGCTACCTAAAGTGCTGCCCAAATGGTTGTTCACAAACATATAACTGTTATATACTGATTATTCATTGCTTGCTGTCTATTAGAATAAGAGAAGATAAGGTTTGAAGGAGCTAAAAAATGAAATGTGAATTAGAGGAGATTTGAAATAAGGCGATGAAGGCGCTAGCCTAAGCCCATTTTTTAGAGGTTTTATTTAAATAAATTGTTTAAATAGGAAGAAGGAGATCAGATGACTACTCTATTCGATATTATCGATATGAGTACTGTCTGATTTCAAGGAGGGATATAGAAATATTATCATGTGTATTATGATATCAGATGATTACTTTAGCATCATCTGATTTCATCCCCATATTGGGGTGGTGTTTGTGGTTGGTTTTGAAGTGTTTTGATATTGTTTTTACTTTATTAGGCTATCCAGCGGCTGGTCTGGACTAATTAATGTTATTTATCATTTTATGATTGCTATTAGATTGTATATTCTTCTTTGCTTAGCACTTGATTTATTCTTAGAATAAAATTTGCGATTATCTGGTAGCCTTTTCTTCTCTTTTTGATAGACTAACACAGTCTTATAGATTTCTGTTAAAATTCTTTGATATTAGAATTCCCTCTCGTTGCAAGGGCGATGAAGGCGCTAGCCTAAGCCCATCCTTAGGGGACTCGCTTAGTCCAAGTAGCACTCCTCTCATTTATTTAAAGACTTGTCCAAGTCTTTATGGTGTGTATCCCCTAGAAATTAGAAATCCATTCATTGCAAGGGCAATGAAAGAGTTCTCTAGAGCCCTCTCAGGGAGACAGGCTATGTCTCAGACAGAGAAAGTTGTATCCTTTAGAGACAAGCTTTGTCTCATTAGTGAGTCTATCCTTAGGAGACATGCCATGTCTCATCAGCACCTCTCTTGGAGCTCATCTTTTTGTTTAGGAGTCTCACCCAATCTCATTTTTCTTTCTAAACCCCATCTTTGTGCGTCTTTTGGTTTTGGGAGAACTCCTTGCTCGGCTTGGCAACATACCCCTTACTCTTATGGGTATTGGGTTGCACATTTGTTGCACCCTAGGGCTAGGTAGCTGTCCGGCCCGGCTGGGTGTTTTACCTTTGCTAAATATGCGCAAGGTCTCTTTTTCCTTGTTACTTGTGAGCTTTATCTTAGCTTGATAGTCTCACTAGCACCCTTCTTTATCTCATTTTCTTTTAGGAGACAGGCTTTGTCTCATTAGCACCTCCTTCTTAGAATCCTATTTTCAGAGTCAGTCCTTAGCCTAGGAGTCTGTCCTTAGCTAGAGAGTCTGTCTTTCTTTCAGGATTCAGTCCTATCATCATAGGGGTTAGGATTTTATCCAACCTCTCATCAAATCTTGTGTTTTTCTATCCGCTCTTGTAAGGTATAGGATGCTGTCCAACCCTTGCAGAGTTGTTATTCTGTTCATTCCCCCCGCAAAGCATAGGATGCTGTCCAACCTTTGTGGGATTTCAAGAGTCTGTCCTCCCCTTATGATGATAGGATTTGTCCCCCTTGAGTCAAAAACACTTAAAAATAACAAAAACATCTGAAAAACCAAAAATCTCAAAAATCTTGAGTCATTAGAAGTAGTTAGGAAATCTGTTCCGGACTACGTTGGCTTGATCCCTTTCAACAGGGTACGTAGTGCAGCTTGGGATCCACATCCCAGGTCCAGCCAAACCTTTAAAAATAAACATTTCAAATCTCCCAAAAATACAAAAAAACTTCAAAACCTTTTCAAAAAGATCTTCCTCTAGAGTTAGGAGTCTGTCCTAGCTATTTAGGGTGTTTTAAGAGTTGGATGTCTGTCCTGATTTGTTGATATGGTGTGTCCTGTCGCGTGAGTGTCCCTAGAGTTAGGAGGCCTCAAGTTGATCGGTTAGACACTTAGTCGAACCGATGGCTAGACTAGGAAGCATATAGTCAGCCCATGGTTTTCATTAGGTTGCACAGCCTAGATACATATAGGATGTAGGGCCCACCTGCATTAGTGTAAGGCTAACCAACTTGCATTAGTTAGGGCATATAGAGAGTCCTGAAAATTACAATTCACTTGAATTTAAGCAATCATACAAAAAAGCTTTAAAAAATCAGTTGAGTCTAATGGATCGAGTCTAGGATAGCGGTTCTAGATGGTTAGGCATAGTAGTTTGGAATAGGGCATCGAACTACGTTGACTCCGATTCTTCCCGAGGCTGGGATACGTAGAGCAGCTGGGATGGACGGCCATCTTGGTCCGAGTCAGGTCGCATTAGAGTTAGGACTCATTTTGTCCAGTCAGGTATAGAGTTGATTTGTGTTGTATGTTTTTGCTGTGTTTTCTTACTTTCATGTACAGATCCTATACATTTAGCTGTGACATGCATGTGTTTGCACACCAGAACTTAGACACCCATTAGGCATGTCACTTATAACCTAGCTATGCTTAGGTGACACTGTGGGAGCCAGATCCCGCGAGAGGGGCGTGGGGCGCGAGCCGCCGCGCGCTCTCTCTTGGTCTCTCGTACCCACGCGATTGGCGTGTGCATTTTAATTATTGATTTGAATTTTGTCTTTCCTGTGGACTTGGGATCACTAAGGCAATCCGAATTCCACACGAAAGAGACTGACAGAGTCGCCACCTAGATGTGGGATCTAGGACCCGTAATTAACCAGAAATCTAGACTTGCTACCTGGTTACAAGAATGGAAGGTATGGGGAGTTATCCACCACATGCACCATTCCTGCCCGATAATCGGTCTTCGATTCCAAAAGCTAACTCTTTTAAATTTATTTTAAATGGCTCATTCAACTCTATGTTAATGTGCGAACTAAGTGACATGCATCCTAGAATCTAATTTCAATGTGAATCCTAGATGTGTATCTTGATTTATTAATTTGTCTGGATTCATTCTAAGTGAAAGTTCTCCTAGAATTCTAATTTCATGGAAAACCCTAACTGATTTGATTAAGTATTTACAAGAAAATTAATATACAAAACACCACAATTTGTTGTGGTGCCGACTCGCGGGTGGTATGCCGTCAGACATCCAAGCTGCCTACGTACCCAAGCCTCACTGGGATCAGAGTCGACGTAGTTCGGTGTACCTAAGCTAAGCTACATATGCCTAACTCAACTAGGACACCGACTTAGACGGATTTGACTGTTTCAACAGTTTTAAGAGGAATTATTTAATTCAAGTTGAGGATTTTATTATCTTAGGATTTCATCTAAGATGCTGTATGATTCTTATCTAAATGCAAATTGTTCCTTAGACTAATGCAGGTTTGCCTACATCCTAGTTTACTAGGCTCGTCTTAAGGAAAGATTGGGCGACTAGTGTAACTAGACCTATGGTACGGTTGCTATTCATAGCAAGCGTCCGTGATGAGGCTGGACTGCTAACTCTAGGACTCCCTAAAACCTAGGACACGGCACGACACCAGTGTTCCTAAATTGGGCTCTAATGGTTCTTAGATTGGAAACCATAATCCAATGGTTCCGAAAGACACAAGATAAATCGATTTAAGTTCTCGAGGTTAATGAGTTTCAGATTTCGAAGATTTTCAGTTTCTAGACATTTAAGGATTACCAATGGTTCTAGGGTTCACCAATTTCGGCCTTGAATGGCATCCAAAGGAGGGAATCGTGCGCTCTTTCCTTGTGCAATTTAATACTTAGGTTATAGCATCTTATTGCCTGGCAGAATCTCAGGATTTCCGTGGACACTAACCTCGGAGCCAACAACATGCTATAACTTAAATATTCAAATTGTCAAAGATCAAGTTGCAATTGGGATACGATTATGGATGCACTGGCCATTTTTCCAGGAAAATCTAAAGATCCTAAAATTTCTGTTTCAATGGATTAAGGAGTGAACATGTGACAGAATTTTAAAGTTCTTTAGGAATTTTTATATGATTTTCAATTAATTTCGAATTTTCCATGGATTTTATCAATTTTAAGCATATGAGCGGTTTTACAAGTGAAATTGTTGCAAATAAATTCGAAATGATTTGAAATTTCTACAGCAGCAAGATGAAAATGTATGTAGCTTACAGGATGAGTTTTGCATATTTTTACATTAAATTCACATTTAATCTTGATTAAACCATTAAATGTCCAGATTGCACAATTAACACATGAACTAGTAGAAATATAACTCTAAATTCTATGAAATTTCTACAGAAATACTATATGAATCAAAATAGCATGCAGTGAGATTTTCATGAATTTTAGAAATTATTTACTATCAATTTCGGATTTTACAATTTCCAGACCAGATTATAAATTAACACTACATCCCATATTAAAACAGATCCAAATCACACGAAACTTTTACAGTAACAAGTAATATGGAAGATAAGACTACTGTAAAACTTTTATGAATTTTAATGATGATCTGATGTTAGTAAAAATTCTCCTAAAATCTGATAAGTTTCAAAGAAAATATTAAATAATATACCAAATAAACTCCAAAAATCTTTACAAATTCATGGTAAAATGAATCAGTAACATATTATTTTCCCACGAAATTTCATTAATTTTAGAATCTGTTTGGTATATAATTTAATTTTTCTTCGTCAAAAGATGTTTTTTGAAGAGTTTTCCATTTTTAAAACACAATTTGCGGAAAAAATCAGAAAAATTCGGAAAAATACAGAAATATTTTGAGAACAATGCACCTACCTGTGGTGAAGATCTCCGCCCAATCCAAAAAAATATAAAAAATCCTGCCGCCGCCGATCCGCTCCGCCGTCTTTCGCTTTCTCTGGAGTGTTTAGAGGGAGTGATTGAGGGAGTGAAGAGATAATGGAAGAAGAATATTAGGGAGAGGGATGGAAGAATATATTGAGGAAAGGGATTGGAGGGAGTGATTAGAAGAGATAATGGAAGAGAAAGAGATAATGGAAGATAAATTTCTTTTTTTTTTCCTCCCTCTTATGGATGGGAAGGGAGATATATATAGGGAGAGAAAGAGAGAGAGAGAGATATGTTGGTGGAGAGCTCATCATGTTGTCCCTCTTAGTGGAGAATCCATCATTATTGTTCTTAGTGGAGGGCCCATCATGTTTCTTAGTGGAGAGTCCATCATTATTGCTCTTAGTGGAGGGCCCATCATGTTTCTTAGTGGAGAGTCCATCATTATTGCTCTTAGTGGAGGGCCCATCATGTTTCTTAGTGGAGAGTCCATCATTATTGCTCTTAGTGGAGGGCCCATCATGTTTCTTAGTGGAGAGCTACCATCATTGCTCTTCATAAGAGGCCTCACAAGAGGCCCCACTGAGGCCCCACAACGCGGGCCCCACAATGTGGGCCCTCGGTTGATTCGATTTTAAACAAATGTTCAATGCGGGCCCACCAAACGAGTCCAAATTTAATCAAAATGCATCATGCGGCCCCACCAAATGGGTCCAACTTTCTCGATCCAAATTTAATCGAAGCACCCAATGCGGGCCCACCAAACGGGTCCCAATTCTCTCTGGTTTAGATTTTTCTGAATAATCCTTCTCAACATTTAGCGGGAAAATACGAAACACGACGGAAACGACCAAAAATATTTAGAAATGTAACAAACGGATGCGGGAAAGAAAGACATTGGAAAACCGACGGAAAACAAACCCTAATTTCTTTATCGATTAAGGTAGAGCAAAATGGGGTGTCTACAGATGCCCCTCTTTGGTAGAGATGACGTAGTCATCGAATACCAAAGTCAAAATGACAGAGCCATTTTGCGTAGCTTTAATCGACAAAAGACTCTACACAAACGGAACTTAGACGCAAACATTTACTACCTAATGCAAGGCCCTAAATGAAATCCTAGAATTAGAACATAATAAGAAATCCTGATGCGGTGCCGTTCACAAACGGGCAACGAGAGAATGAGATACCACTTTCGAATGGATTCCGAACAGAAAGAACAAAGATCGTTCTCAAGCGGTTTTTTTTTTTAAAAAAAAAAAAGAAAATGAGACATCTTTCACAAGCGGGCTCAAGGAGGATAAGAGACCATTCACAAATGGATTCAGAAAATGAGGTACCGTTCACAAACGGGCTCAAGGAGAAGACGAGACCATTCACAAATGGACTCGAAAATGAGGTACCGTTTACAAACGGGCTTAAAGAGAACACATGACCATTCACAAATGGACTCGAGAAACGAGGCACCGTTCACAAACGGGCTCAAGGAGAACATGAGACCATTCACAAATGGACTCAGAAAATGAGGTACCGTTCACAAACGGGCTCAAGGAGAATAAAAAGACCATTCACAAATGGGCTCAGAAAATGAGGTACCGTTCACCAACGGGCTCAAGGAGAAGACGAGACCATTCACAAATGGATTCGAGAAACGAGGCACCGTTCACAAACGGGCTCAAGGAAAACATGAGACCATTCACAAATAGACTCAGAAAATGAGGTACCGTTCACAAACGGGCTCAAGGAGAATAAAAAGACCATTCACAAATGGGCTCAGAAAATGAGGTACTGTTCACCAACGGGCTCAAGGAGAAGACGAGACCATTCACAAATGGATTCGAGAAACGAGGCACCGTTCACAAACGGGCTCAAGGAAAACATGAGACCATTCACAAATAGACTCAGAAAATGAGGTACCGTTCACAAACGGGCTTAAGGAGAAGACGAGACCATTCACAAATGGACTCGAGAAACGAGGCACCGTTCACAAACGGGCTCTAGGAGAACATGAGACCATTCATAAATGGACTCGAGAAATGAGGCACCGTTCACAAATGGGCTCAAAGAAACAAGATAGCTTCAACCACGAAGAATTTAGAGATTTTTCATAAACTTGAATTTGACGTAGGATTGGATTTGATGAATTTTTGATTTTTCAGAAATAAGGCAGCGTCCACAAACGGGCTCAAGGAGGACATGAGACCATTCACAAATAGACTCAGAAAATGAAGTACCGTTCACAAACGGGCTTAAGGAGAAGACGGGACCATTTACAAATGGACTCGAGAAATGAGGCACCGTTCACAAACGGGCTCAAAGAAACAAGATAGCTTTGATTGATGAACTCAACAACGAAGAATTTAGAGTTTTTTCATGAACTTGAATTTGACATAGGATTGGATTTGATGAATTTTTGATTTTTCAGAAATAAGGCACCGTCCACAAACGGGCTCAAGGAGGACATGAGACCGTAAATGGACTCAGAAAAATGAGACACCGTTCACAAACGGGTTCAAGGAGAAGACGAGACCATTTACAAATGGACTCGAGAAAAGAGGCACCGTTCACAAACAGGCTCAAAGAAACAAGATAGCTTTGATTGATGAATTCAACAACGAAGAATTTAGAGTTTTTTCATGAACTTGAATTTGACATAGGATTGGATTTGATGAATTTTTGATTTTTCAGAAATAAGGCACCGTCCACAAACGGGCTCAAGGAGGACATGAGACCGTAAATGGACTCAGAAAAATGAGACACCGTTCACAAACGGGTTCAAGGAGAAGACGAGACCATTTACAAATGGACTCGAGAAAAGAGGCACCGTTCACAAACAGGCTCAAAGAAACAAGATAGCTTTGATTGATGAATTCAATAACGAAGAATTTAGAGATTTTTCATGAACTTGAATTTGACATAGGATTGGATTTGATGAATTTTTGATTTTTTTGAACTTAATGAAATCGAGGATGTTATAGATCGTGCCTGACAAAGATATCGGAAACTAGGACTTTGACGAATGATGAAACGGCAAACCGAAGAACCATTACTAACAAGAATGGATTAGAAACACTTTTATGAAACTTCAACAAGATTTTTCTCAAAGAGACTGCTGGTCTTGTCTTTGGGGATTTGGATGACTGAAACCTTGAACAAGACACTTGAAATTGGTAATCTAGAATAACGGCTCTCTTGGATATAATCATGGAAAAGTGGGACTTGCCTCTTGATAGGTGTTTAGATAAACATTTCTTGACCAGGAAAGTATTTAACTAACTGGAAGGAAATTCTGAATTTTAACGGTTCATCTTTCTGAGAAATTGGCTCGACCATCATTGCATCTGAGGCTCTTCCAAGCTTAAGATGCCTTCCTGGGGTATGATCTTTTTACGGAAGCTGGGCTTTCTGATGTTTCTACTTCTGAATTCTTCTGGGTTGATCATCTTTGAAATATAGCTGTTTGACTAGATTCTCGAACTTTTTCAGGTACAATCGCAGGGAGCTGACGAGGCCGGGCCTCCTTCACCGAGACAGTTGCATCATTTGGACATATGGATGACGATTGACTCTTTTTAAATAGAAAACTTAGATAAAAGGCACTACTCAAAGGATTGAGGAGCTCTAAAGGAGTGAACATAGAATAACAACGATTGATTAACTACACTGACAGACACAGTAATGCTTCTGACTTAGTTAACGTTTTATTTGGTAAGTCTATCCTTTCAAGGAATATTTTTTTCAATTGGTAAACACTGGACTTTTTCCTTAAAACAGTAATGCCTCAATGATTTAATTACAACTCCTAGGATTGCTTAGCTCCAATGCCCCCAGTTTTGAGGATGTCACTTGAATTTGTTTGAACTTCAATTGATCTTCAGTCCTGATACCGGCTGTAACCTTCTTATAAATTTGCTTGAACTTCAGTTGATCTTCAGTCTTGATACTGGCTGTAGCCTTCTTATAATGATTCTCTTACCGTGACCAAGTCACCTCTTCAGGGTTTTTAACTTGGCGGACCGTGGTAGCCTTAACTTTTGCCTGAACCGTCTTTCTAGGTTTTCGATTCAGCAGGCTATCCCCTTAGCTTTTGCCTAAGCCGCCCTTTCGGGTTTTCAACTTAACAGGGGAATGATCTTAAATTTTGCCTAAACCGCCCTTTCAGATTTTCAGTCTAGCAGATCTTCAAACTCCATTTTTTTTTATTCATCATCATTTTTTTTTTTGTTTCGGGACCTAGATCATTAGTTCTGAACACCGGAAGGACTTTATAGGTAGGATAGGGCTTTTCAAAGAATGGCTTAAGGTTCAACAAAGATTTCGACCGAACCTGTGAATAGGTTGCCTACATATCCCAAGGTAGGAATCAGGTCGTGTATAGTTCAGGGCGAATGCCCCTAGTTTGAAGATAAATTGTTCGAAAGTTTATTGATTTTTCTTTTTTTTTCTTCTTTCTGGAATAATTGACTTCTCTTCTTTAGGAACTTGTCCCCTCTTTTTTTTCTGAAAGGATTGAATTTCTTTTTTTTTTTTTTGGATTGATTGAATTGCTTTTCTTTTTTGAATTGACCGAACTCAGTTTAACCGAGCTGCCTACGTACCCCAGTGTAGGGATCAGGTCTCGCGTAGTTCGGGGCGAATGCCCCGAGTTTGATGGGTTTTCAAGAAAATTTTATTCAGGCTCGAAGGGTTTGCAAACCAGTATTCTTTTGACGTTGGGTTCTGATTTTGGGATTTATTCGGCCAAAGGAGGCCTTCCGATGTTCAGATTGAGAATCGATCTAGGTTACTAGAGTCCCTCTGGTACTGATTATTTATTTATTTTTTCTTTTTTTTTTCACAGAGCTTGACGGCATTTCCAGGTAAGAGATAATGGATCTTCTTCTTCCAAGATTCTTATGCGTGCTTTCGACTTTCATAGAGCGAAACTTGTTCTTTGACATCCTCCATCTATGGATTCGTACTCTTGATATCTGATGATCACTTTTCAATGCTTGCTCTTGAACTTCTTATCTTGAATTTGTTGGCTTTATGTTATGAATTTGAGAACCAAGGTCATTGATTGGAAATATGAAAGTTGTTTCCACTCTATGCCCCTTGTACAGCATATATCTTCTCACTTTCTTCATTTTCTTTGAGCTTTCCATCCATGTCTTGCCCCTGGTATCGGTTGTAGCTTTTCTAGACAATCTTCTTATTCTTGAAATAATTTTATCAATTCTTCACACTCTTCAGAGGGTAATGTATTTTCAATCAGCATCCACTGAATCAAAGTTTCAGTGCCAGTGTTTACCACTTCAATTTCATCTTTTAGAAGCTGGGCTCGGTGCTCCTTCACTTGTTTGAGCATAGGCTGCAACCTAAGAGGAGTTTTGTCAATTTTGTCCTCATTTGAGGAGGGAGTCTTATTTTAAGATCAGAAGCACACTTAAGAAACAGACACCAATGAACTTTTGGAACTGAAATTTTTATTTAAAGAAATGGCTATTACATCTGATGACCTATCCTGAACATTCTTAGGATTCACAACTCTAAATAAAAAAGAGAAGCAGAAGATATCTTGCCTGGACTAGGCATTGACCTTGAACTGTAAAACCGGACTCAACAATTGTACTGACCATGGTGACTGACTCAATATAAAATAGTAAATGACTAAAACTTTAACTGCTGCAACTGTCTAGCTTTGGAGGCTCGGCGAAAGCTGGCTCATAAATGGTACTTTCAACTTCTGATTCTTTTCATTGCAACCGGACCTGTGCCCCTTTGAGCCTTCAGTTATTTAAGCATTGCGAACGGCTGGCGGCAGTACTGCATGATTCGGTAATGGGTTATTGGTAGCAACGGGACTTGGCTCAAACACAAGGCTTTTATTGTCGAGCAACCTCTGGATTCTGAATTTTAGGGCAATGCAATTATCAGTGAGATGGCCAGAATTTCTATGGTATTCGCAGTGTTGATCTGTTCGCCAATTTGCTGGTAAAGGATTAGGAAGAGCCCTAATGTCGGGCAGGATTATGCGACCTGAGGCTAGACACTCCTTGAGTATCACAGATGGTGGAAGAGGGAGAGGGGTAAATTCTGTCTGGGCCTGTGGCCGAGGTGCGACAGCAGGTTGGGTATAATCCATCACCATGGGGTTCTGAGGTTTTGAAGGCTGAGGCTTGGAGCGGGAAAGGTTATTAATTTCAGCTGATGGAGGCTTCCTGAATTCTTTGGTATTCGGGTTACTTCGGTTGAACACACCTTGAGCCATAGCCTCCTCTATTTGGGTGCCTGCCACGATAAAGTGTTTGAAGTCCGGATAATACTGCAACGACATGTGATACTGGAGCTGGGGGGAAATATTTTTCATGATTATTTGGACCTGCTCTTCCTCAGAAGGGCGCTCCATCATCTGAGCTGCTATTCTCCTCCATCTTTTCACAAAGGTCAGAAAGGATTCCCTCAAGTCTTGCTTTGTCCTTTCCAAATCCTTTCTGGTGATTTCTGTCCCGTCATCATATTTGAATTGCCTGATGAACTGCTCGCCGATATCCTTCCATGTCCTGTAACGAGTCTTGTCCAAGACCATGAACCACCTCCTGGCAACCTTGGTTAGGGAAACCGGGAACAATTGAGCCATTTGCTCAGAAGATAAGCCTTGAGGCTGACACATGATGGTGAACATTTGCAAATGTGTGATTGGACAACCCACACCATCATATTTATCAAAGTCCGGCATTTGAAAATTGGCTGGGAGACGGATTTCTGGGAACAGTGTGAGGTCACTTGGATTGAAACCACCCTGGTCCTGAAACTGAATGTCCTGAACCTTCCTGGTAAGACTTTCTAATTTCTCCATAACTACTTTATCAACCATGGACTGAGAAGGCCTGCTGCGATCTTCGCTGTACTGCTCTTTTTCAAAATCTTCTTCAGTTTTGTCAGGGATAGGAATGAACACTGGCTGGGCAGGTGCGCCTGAAGTAACTGTATGGTGCATGGACCCTTTATCTTTGGACAACGATGGCCCCAACTTTTCAGAAAGCTGGGCCTTGATAACTTGGTTCTCTTCTTTGAGTTCTTGAAGCTGCCGGAGAATCAAGGTGAGAGTATCGGTAATAGCAGCGGGTGGAAGACTACTGTTCTGGTTTTCTGCCATTGGGGAGGATGAGGATGGGAAAGAAGGAGATGCTGGGGTCCTCAGAGAAGGTGGCGGGGAGACAGATTTCCTCTGCAATCGAGAAGAGATCCGAACCCAAGGAATAGTAGGGTTAGCTATGGTGTTTAGTGCCCTGTCATGGAAATAATGAACACGAGGTATATGAGCTTGAAATTCATGGAGTGTTTCTTCTCAATGACTGAAAAATATTACACATTTAAGCAAGTAATTGGGACAATAGAATGAATCCAAATGATGAGGGGAATGCCCTTAGTTCAAGGATTATGAGAGTAAACTCTGAAGGATTTAGCAGAAATATTCTTGAAAAAGGTAGCCCCTAGAGGAGGAAGAGATCAAGGGTACAGGCAAGATTGGATCATCAAGATTGCACGATCAAATGATTGAGACACAATTTCCGCCAATGAAGACATAATCGAATCCCACAAGAGACGAATGATAGACACATGATCAAAATGTGAGATTGCATAGGATTACTTTCAACGGGTAGATCAAGAATAACTAATCCTATGAGATCTTTGGAAATGATGGGATTTATATCCTAACCCCAAAGGAAAAGTTTTTAGTCTTCGCACATTTTAACAGTGTTACCTGAAGGCATCAACCCTAATCCTAATCTAGCGGAGTGGAGAGAGGATCTCGACTCATGACTTTGTTTGTGTACCTAGGACCGATCGTAGCCATTGGAAGATGGACTACGGCCTAATCTAGACACAAATGGGTAAGATATCCTAAACTAGGCTCACACATGTGGTGCACATGTGTTCGTATACTGCATGCATGTGTGGGTTAATCTAGGGGTAAGGCCAAGAGTCCCCTTAGCGCGAATCCATGTTCGATATACTGTACCAGTGTCCGGCGTATCAGTACGTGAACAAGAGATCCGTTTACGCACCATAAAGGTACTAGGCTAAGGGTGGAATGCTTCTCTAGCACAGAGGCACCAGGTGATGAAATCCCAGTCAACCATGCTAGATAACACTCCGGGTTCCTAAAATAGGACGTGTGTGCATGTGAAATGCAAAGGTTTAGATGCAAGTGATGTAAGTGTGTGCAATAAGTTCGCGCAATCTATGATGCCTTCAGGTTTTGTTAAATTAAGTTCGAGTAAAATATGATGAGAAAATAAAACGAGACAAACTAATCTAACAAGTATAGAGTTTTTATGAGCCAGTTAAATTAAATTCAAATGAATTATCTTTTGAAATTTTAATGAAGTTAGGTGGTCCCCAGCAGAGTCGCCAGACTGTGGGACACGATCCCGCGAGAGGGGCGTGGGGCGCGAGCCGCCGCGCGCTCTCTCTTGGTCTCTCGTACCCACGCGATTGGCGTGTGCATTTTAATTATTGATTTGAATTTTGTCTTTCCTGTGGACTTGGGATCACTAAGGCAATCCGAATTCCACACGAAAGAGACTGACAGAGTCGCCACCTAGATGTGGGATCTAGGACCCGTAATTAACCAGAAATCTAGACTCGCTACCTGGTTACAAGAATGGAAGGTATGGGGAGTTATCCACCACATGCACCATTCCTGCCCGATAATCGGTCTTCGATTCCAAAAGCTAACTCTTTTAAATTTATTTTAAATGGCTCATTCAACTCTATGTTAATGTGCGAACTAAGTGACATGCATCCTAGAATCTAATTTCAATGTGAATCCTAGATGTGTATCTTGATTTATTAATTTGTCTGGATTCATTCTAAGTGAAAGTTCTCCTAGAATTCTAATTTCATGGAAAACCCTAACTGATTTGATTAAGTATTTACAAGAAAATTAATATACAAAACACCACAATTTGTTGTGGTGCCGACTCGCGGGTGGTATGCCGTCAGACATCCAAGCTGCCTACGTACCCAAGCCTCACTGGGATCAGAGTCGACGTAGTTCGGTGTACCTAAGCTAAGCTACATATGCCTAACTCAACTAGGACACCGACTTAGACGGATTTGACTGTTTCAACAGTTTTAAGAGGAATTATTTAATTCAAGTTGAGGATTTTATTATCTTAGGATTTCATCTAAGATGCTGTATGATTCTTATCTAAATGCAAATTGTTCCTTAGACTAATGCAGGTTTGCCTACATCCTAGTTTACTAGGCTCGTCTTAAGGAAAGATTGGGCGACTAGTGTAACTAGACCTATGGTACGGTTGCTATTCATAGCAAGCGTCCGTGATGAGGCTGGACTGCTAACTCTAGGACTCCCTAAAACCTAGGACACGGCACGACACCAGTGTTCCTAAATTGGGCTCTAATGGTTCTTAGATTGGAAACCATAATCCAATGGTTCCGAAAGACACAAGATAAATCGATTTAAGTTCTCGAGGTTAATGAGTTTCAGATTTCGAAGATTTTCAGTTTCTAGACATTTAAGGATTACCAATGGTTCTAGGGTTCACCAATTTCGGCCTTGAATGGCATCCAAAGGAGGGAATCGTGCGCTCTTTCCTTGTGCAATTTAATACTTAGGTTATAGCATCTTATTGCCTGGCAGAATCTCAGGATTTCCGTGGACACTAACCTCGGAGCCAACAACATGCTATAACTTAAATATTCAAATTGTCAAAGATCAAGTTGCAATTGGGATACGATTATGGATGCACTGGCCATTTTTCCAGGAAAATCTAAAGATCCTAAAATTTCTGTTTCAATGGATTAAGGAGTGAACATGTGACAGAATTTTAAAGTTCTTTAGGAATTTTTATATGATTTTCAATTAATTTCGAATTTTCCATGGATTTTATCAATTTTAAGCATATGAGCGGTTTTACAAGTGAAATTGTTGCAAATAAATTCGAAATGATTTGAAATTTCTACAGCAGCAAGATGAAAATGTATGTAGCTTACAGGATGAGTTTTGCATATTTTTACATTAAATTCACATTTAATCTTGATTAAACCATTAAATGTCCAGATTGCACAATTAACACATGAACTAGTAGAAATATAACTCTAAATTCTATGAAATTTCTACAGAAATACTATATGAATCAAAATAGCATGCAGTGAGATTTTCATGAATTTTAGAAATTATTTACTATCAATTTCGGATTTTACAATTTCCAGACCAGATTATAAATTAACACTACATCCCATATTAAAACAGATCCAAATCACACGAAACTTTTACAGTAACAAGTAATATGGAAGATAAGACTACTGTAAAACTTTTATGAATTTTAATGATGATCTGATGTTAGTAAAAATTCTCCTAAAATCTGATAAGTTTCAAAGAAAATATTAAATAATATACCAAATAAACTCCAAAAATCTTTACAAATTCATGGTAAAATGAATCAGTAACATATTATTTTCCCACGAAATTTCATTAATTTTAGAATCTGTTTGGTATATAATTTAATTTTTCTTCGTCAAAAGATGTTTTTTGAAGAGTTTTCCATTTTTAAAACACAATTTGCGGAAAAAATCAGAAAAATTCGGAAAAATACAGAAATATTTTGAGAACAATGCACCTACCTGTGGTGAAGATCTCCGCCCAATCCAAAAAAATATAAAAAATCCTGCCGCCGCCGATCCGCTCCGCCGTCTTTCGCTTTCTCTGGAGTGTTTAGAGGGAGTGATTGAGGGAGTGAAGAGATAATGGAAGAAGAATATTAGGGAGAGGGATGGAAGAATATATTGAGGAAAGGGATTGGAGGGAGTGATTAGAAGAGATAATGGAAGAGAAAGAGATAATGGAAGATAAATTTCTTTTTTTTTTCCTCCCTCTTATGGATGGGAAGGGAGATATATATAGGGAGAGAAAGAGAGAGAGAGAGATATGTTGGTGGAGAGCTCATCATGTTGTCCCTCTTAGTGGAGAATCCATCATTATTGTTCTTAGTGGAGGGCCCATCATGTTTCTTAGTGGAGAGTCCATCATTATTGCTCTTAGTGGAGGGCCCATCATGTTTCTTAGTGGAGAGTCCATCATTATTGCTCTTAGTGGAGGGCCCATCATGTTTCTTAGTGGAGAGTCCATCATTATTGCTCTTAGTGGAGGGCCCATCATGTTTCTTAGTGGAGAGCTACCATCATTGCTCTTCATAAGAGGCCCCACTGAGGCCCCACAACGCGGGCCCCACAATGTGGGCCCTCGGTTGATTCGATTTTAAACAAATGTTCAATGCGGGCCCACCAAACGAGTCCAAATTTAATCAAAATGCATCATGCGGCCCCACCAAATGGGTCCAACTTTCTCGATCCAAATTTAATCGAAGCACCCAATGCGGGCCCACCAAACGGGTCCCAATTCTCTCTGGTTTAGATTTTTCTGAATAATCCTTCTCAACATTTAGCGGGAAAATACGAAACACGACGGAAACGACCAAAAATATTTAGAAATGTAACAAACGGATGCGGGAAAGAAAGACATTGGAAAACCGACGGAAAACAAACCCTAATTTCTTTATCGATTAAGGTAGAGCAAAATGGGGTGTCTACAGACACATGTTTCTTTTATTTTATCTTGTGTGCCTTTGATTTCATCTCCGAGACATGCATGATTAGATAGACGTCTTCTCGGAGATATTCATTCCCATTTCATATGATTTTCGCCCAAAACTCTTCAAAATTATTAAGTAAATGGCATAAGAGACCAGGTGTTTACACTTGGGCGGATGAGGTGCTCTTTAGACCTTCCGAATTCGTAACCAGGCACGAACCCTCTTTTTATAATCTCTGGTTATCCGTTGCAACAGAGCATAGTATGGGATCCTTGGCCCACTTCCTTGGATGGCGACTCTTCTTTGTTTAAGGTACGCCTCGAATCTGGGCTAGTCCCCGAATCGAGAGGTATCTCACCTTTTATATCGCCACTCATGCTGTGAGAGGCACTTCTTTCGAGAGTTCCTTGGTAGAGCTCTCCATTCACGTGGATGATCCTGAGACTGACTCGCGTGGGGGCACACGTCCCCGCCGCCTCTCTCGGATCGGGGTCCACAATGAGGTATGCGGCTTATCGGAAGGAGCCAGAGGATGGGAACTAATCCTTGCTATGGACCACCTCCAAGATTGTTTCTGGATTCCTCTTTTACCATTTTCTGGATCTGGGCTTGACAGGGCAGACTGCATTAATCTTTAAGTTGATTTATTGCTTGATGGACATAAAAAGGCCCCGTTTGTTTTGGATTTTGAGAACCGATTGGGAGTCGCAAACTGATTATTGGACTTAAGATGGCCAAAAGTTGCACCTTAGGGTGTTAGTTGATGTCAGAGACTAGAATCATGGAATATCTTGACCAAAAGGGAAAGGTTATGACTTATGAAACATTGGGTTCCATGTTTTTGGTTTGCTCATTTATTATTGTTGGGATTTTAGGGTTTGGAGTAATTGATGAGAAACCAGAGGCTTTTGAAAATTACATGCATTGAGGGTGGTTACTGGTATTTATTTGGAGATGTATGCTTTATGATCCATCAAGGTTTCATTCTTTTGAAGAAAATGCAGTGGGGTTTTGGGTTCAATAAATTTCATGATTGTGGTTACATGTTAACCTGAATGTTAATTGGGTGGCCAATTTATTAATTTATATTATTTTAATATTCTGATACTTGCCATTTTGAAGGGTTGGTGGTGTTCTGTTGCTATTTAATGGCCATTGATCTTAATTGTTTCTCTGTCATTTCATGCATTTTCCCTTAGCCCATGTGTCTATGAAGATGAGCTTTTAAGCTAAGCCACATCTTTCGCCTTTAGCTTGACAGTGCCTCCTTTATGAGTAAGCCCCTATCAATATCTAATTCTTCCTGCAATCTCACCATTGACGAAAAGGTGATTCCAAACCGCGGTATCAGCCATTCATTGTGTGCAGAGACCAAAGAGATCACCGGGCTTCTTCTTGGTCACAGCCATGTGAACGTAATTCTTACTACTTCGGTAGTTTTGACCTAGAGTGACCCGATTCTATGTCGGGTCCCCCATGCTTTGTGATTGTTTATGTTTCTATAGTCTGTTGGCATGAAGTGAGTCAAATTTAATAATTTGGTATAGTTTATTTAGACTCATATTGTGGACCCCGATCCGAGATAGGCGGCGAGGGAACTAGTCCCTAACACCCTCTGGATCATCCACGTGAATGGAGAGCTCTACCAAGAAACTCTCAAAACGGGTGCCACCCTCATAGCATAGCACGAGTGGCGATATGAAAAGAAAGAGATATGTCTCGATCCGGAGCCAAGGCTCGAAACCAAGACATACCTGAAATAAACTCAGAGTCGCCATCCATGGATATGCCATGGAACCTTAAAATCAAATCCTCTGTGCAATGGATAACCAGAAATATATATGGGTTCGTGCCTGGTTACGAATGGGGAAGGTCTGAGAGCACCCCCAATTCGTCCGAGTGCAAGCACTTGGTCTCTTATGCCATTTTTAGTAACTCCAAAGAAGTTTGGGTAAAAAATCATGTGAAATGGGAACAATCCTCAGGAGTCGTCTACCTAAGCATGCATTTCCTGAGAATACAAATAATAAACACACATAAAATAAAATGAAAGATGTGTCACCTAAGCATAGCTAGGTTATGAGTGACATGCCTAATGGGTGTCTAAGTTCTGATGTGCAAACACATGCAAGCTATAGCTAAAGGTATAGGACCAGTACAAGAAAGTAAGAAAACACATCAAAACATACGATGACTACACAACAAATCCTAAGACTCTAAATGATTAGCCCGAGTCTTCGGATGATCTGATATTCATCCAAAGAAGCCTACGTATCCCCGCCTCCACGAGAATTAAGTCAACGTAGTTCTTCGAGCCTATTCTAAGCTAGGATGCCTAAGACACCTAGATCTCTCTATCCTAGACTCGATCTAAAAGACCAGACCAGTTATTAAAGTTTCTTGTACGATTATTTAAATTCCAGTGAATTGTGGATTTTAGGACATCCTATATGCCCTAACTAAATGCAGATTAGCCCTAAGCTAATGCAGGTGGTTCCTACAACCTATGTGTAACTAGGCTGTATTTCCTAAGGAAAACCAAAGGTGGACTAGCGTATCCTACTCTAGTCATCACTCGGCGATGTGGATCGCCGACTGACCAGACGGAGGCACTCCTATAACTCTAGGACAAACCCCTAACTCTAAAACAAACACAAACAAGCACACAACAAATCAAAGACGAACTCCTAACTCTAAAACTCTCTATCTAGGACAAACTCCTAACTCTAGAGGAAGATCTTATTGAAAACAAGATTTTGAAGAAAAAAGGTTAAAACATTTATTTACAAAGTTTGGCTGGACTTGGGATATGTATCCCAAGCTGCACTACGTACCTCATGGAAGAGGATCAAGCCAACGTAGTTCGAAACGAACTCTCATAATTACTACTTCTAAAACACTCAACACTTTAGATTTCTTTTGGGGTTTTCAAATGTTTTTTATGTTTTAAATTTCTAATTTCACCATTTTGGTCAAAGACCTAAGGGAACAAACAAAACAAAACCCTATGGCTAAACCTTAGGGCAAATAGGGGAAAACCCCTAAACCAGGTAAACTAACGTCAAAGACGAGGGAATGATCTAAGATCAAAAATAAGAAAAACTCTAATGAGACTGTACTAGTCTCTGACAAAGAAGAACGACAATAACACTAAAGAGAAAAACCCAACTAAAAACATTACCAAAAGCGAAGGTAAATGAGTCAAAGACTCTCGAATAACATTCCTAAAAGGACAAATGAGTCAAGGACTCTCTAATAACACCACAAAGGACAAGTGAGTCAAAGACTCTCTGAAAGAAAAAGAATATGAGTCAAAGACTCTAACAATACCAACTAAAAGGATAAATGAGTCAAGGACTCTCTAAAAGAAATGGAAACACGAGTCAAAGACTCCAATAACACCAACTAAAGTATAAATGAGTCAAAGACTCTCTAAAAGAAATGGAAACACGAGTCAAAGACTCCACTAACACCAACTAAAGAATAGACGAGTTAAAGACTCTCTAAAAGGAATGGAAACATGAGTCAAAGACTCCAATAACACCAACTGAAGAATAGACTAGTCAAAGACTCTCTAAAAGAGAAAGAAACACGAGTCAAAGACTCCGCTAATACCAACTAAAGGATAGATGAGTCAAAGACTCTCTAAAAGAAAAGGAAACACGAGTCAAAGACTCCACTAACACCAACTAAAGGATAAATGAGTCAGAGACTCCCTAAAAGAAAAGGAACATGAGTCAAAGACTCCACTAACACCAACTAAAGGATAAATGAGTCAGAGACTCCCTAAAAGAAAAGGAACAAGAATTTGCACATTTGGCAGAGGTAAAACACCCAGCCGGGCCAGGCCGGACAGCTGCTTAGCCCTAGTGTGCAACAAATGTGCGCCCAGTACCCCATAAGGGTAGGAGTTTGAAGCCAAGCCGAGTAGGGTGTTCTCCCAAAAACCAAACGACGCACAAAGAGGAGAACTAGCGAGAGAATGAGACCGGGCGGGTCTCCCAAACACACACAAAGATGGGCTCCAAGTAACCTTATCATTGCCCTTGCAAGGGGTAAGCAAGGCTAAGACAACTAATTGACCAAATTGGTCTCTAATTAACAGAGGTACAAATTGAGGTGCAACCTCAGAGAGGATTCTACAAATGAGGCCAAGCAGGCCTTCTAAAGGCTAATTACTTACAAAGCCAAGACAGATGACTCCCTAATAACAACAATAAAGATCAAATGAGTCAAAGACTCCCCCGATAACATCACCACACAAACGAATGATTCAAAGGCTCTCTAAATGAGGCAAGGCATGCCTCCTATGGGTACACCATTTATCAAAATCAAAGCAACCTCCCAGAGGTTAAGCTAAAAATGAGGCTTGCCTCCAAAGGAGGATTTCCTAATGAGACAGAATATGCTTCCTAGTACAGGTTCTAGTATCTAAAGAAGTCTAGAAGACTGCGTTAGTCCACTAAGAGAGCAGAAAAGAGCTACTAGGCAGTCTCAAATTTCCATTCAATTCTTATATAAACAAATCAAGTACTAAGCAAAGAAAGACTTATAACTAAAGAGTACACAACCTGTAATAATAGCAATCATAGCATGATAAACAACATTAATTAGCCCAGACCAGCCGCTAGGTAGCCTAATGAAGTAAAAACAATATCAAACACTTCAAAGCCAACCACAAACCCCAATACGGAGACTCCAATGAAATCAGATGATGCCAAAGTAATCATCTGATTTCCTACACGTATAATATTTCTACAAACCGCCTTGAAATCAGACGATATTCGTGTCAAGGACATCGAATAGTGCAAATCATCTGATTTCCTTCTTCAATTAAACAATTTATTTAAAATAAAATTAATTAGCCCAGACCAGCCGCTGGGTAGCCTAATGAAATAAAAAAATGATATTAAACACTTCAAAGCCAACCACAAACCCCAATACGGGGACTCCAACGAAATCAGATGATGCCAAAGTAATCATCTGATTTCATACACATATAATATTTCTACAAACCGCCTTGAAATCAAACAGTACTCATGTCGATAACATCGAATAGAGTAGTCATCTGATTTCCTTCTTCAATTAAACAATTTATTTAAATAAAAAATAAGTATGATAAGCTTTCAAGATAGTCTCACCTGAACGGTCCATTCATCTTCAGAACCTAACTCAAAACTTGACATAAAAGAAGAATCTTAAATTTTCAACAAATTATACAAATGCATGCAATGATATTTCTGATTTTTATAAATTTTGGTGCATAACAGGGGGCATCAACTTGTGCAGATTCAAGTGCAAGAAAACGGTGAGCCACAAAACACAAAGACGGGCTCCAAGTAACCTTATTATTGCCCAGAGAAGGGTTCTTTTAAAAAAAATGGTTAAAAGAAATCCAAAAGGTTGGGTAGGCCTACTAAACAAAAGAGGGGAGCGCTACTTGGATTGAGCGAGTCCCCTAAGGATGGGCTTGGGCTAGCGCCTTCATCGCCCCTTTGCAATGGAAGGGAACTACAGGTTAGACCTTATCATAAAAACAAATAGCAACACTCTAATTACTACTTTCTAATTTCATAAGAAGTCAAAAGAAAAATAAACCATTCAGAATGTCATAACATCCTTATGCTATATTCTCATGCAAAAGCACCAGCACAGTCACTTCAAATGATCAACTTAACGTCATTTGACCCTAGATTCGAGACATGGTCTCCTCCTCCTAATTTTTCATAAGCAAGCTGGGGCATTGCCATGATAGGGAATTTAAACATAGGGAGCTATAACTACAACCCAAGGTTCTTACTTGATTAGACCACAGCTACAAGCATTCTCACACATTATGCACCAAAGACAACACCACAAAGAATCCCCGAACAAACCATTGTCCATATCATGAATCATATGACAAAATTATTTATTCATATGAGGTGGGGATTATATATTTATGCAAGGTTATAGTTCAAACCAAAATTCATCCACAACAGAAATATCCCAACCACTTCTCCTTATTTTCTCCTATGAAGTACTGACCCTACATAGCCAAAACAGTGAAAGGTCCCAAAAACATGGACAGATTCATGATCGAACTTGCCATTATATGCAATGCTACTGATGTGAAGAGGATTGACTTGGTGCCATCACTAATACATACAGTGCTATTAATGTGCAAAGGGCCGAACTATTGTGCAGAAAATATGCTGAACCCATACCAAAACAGGGCAGAATTGATGAACTGGACTGTGTCCGAAACAGGGCTGAATTGTAATTGAAACATACATTGCAGATGCTCTGAATATAAGAGGTCTAAATCCATATGGAAATATGCATGAAAACAAGAAAACAAGCTGGTAAAAGCTACTTATCTGAACATGGAAACCACAATTTTTCATGACTATACAAATTCCATTTCGCCCTTGATGCTTCTTTTACCTTTCTATTTCAACCTCGGAAATGCTCTGATCCAATATGGCTCTTCTGCTCTTCATGCAATAGCTTTCAGAGAAGAGAACTGAGTGCTCGAACAAATTTGTCAAATAGAGATCAACAATCTCTTCTACATTTTCTTCGCAGTTAGGGTTTCAACAACCAATCTAAAGCTCACAGTGCAGAAAATGAGTTTTAAGTTGAAATAGGGCTTCGATCTGAGATTTGAAAACATGGATTTAGGATTTCCAGCAAAAGAGATAACGGATCTTGCCGGAGAAGATAAGAATCGGTGAGACGGTCGAAACTCCGGTGACATGGTTGGTTTTAATGGAGGTTTAGCAGATCTATGAGGTAAATAACCCGATTTATGGGGTAAATCACCAGATCTAAAAATTAGAGGTGGTGGTGATAATGGATCTGGTAGGGAAAAAGATCAGATCTAGGTTAAGAGAGAAAGAATCAATGAATTCCATCGGTTTTAGGGTTGCAATGGCCGGATTGGTCAGGACTACGGTCAAGCCGCCAGAGAAATTTTTTTTAAAAAAAGGTTTGGGGATTTTCTCCTCTGCTCTCCCTCAGATCTCTCTCTCTCTCTCTCTCTCTCTCTCTCTCTCTCTCTCAAAGCCTCTCTGCAAACCCTTTTTTCCCTCTCACTCCTCAGATCTGAGATTTTTTGTGGAGAAGATGATGAATAAAAGAAAATCGAAGAGGAAAATTTCAAAAATAAACTAACGGGAGTTTCAGCCGGAGCTTGAACCGGAGAAACGGTCGGAGAAGAGAGGTTGTGGTGGCTGAGAAGTGATGGAATGAGTTTAGATCTAGGGAAGAAACAAAGAAGATATTATGACCGGATTTCGGTTGGAATACGGCCGGAACCTTGGGGAAGATGATCGGAAAATGAGGAATAAGGGTAAGGTTTTGAGATCTGGGTTTTTCCTTCTTCTCTCCCTCTCTCTGCGAAAAATCATGAATCCCCTCTGCTCTCGCTCTCTCTCTCTCTGTTCTTTTTTCTGCAAAACGAAGAATCCTCCCCTTATTATTATTATTTTTTTTATAACCTTTGAAAAGCTGCTGATAATGGCACTCCGGAAATTGATGGGCGCACAAAAATTGATTGGCGCGCCCGTCAATTTGTCCCATTATTGTTTGGGTTGGCCCACTACAGGATAAATCACTCCCCCTTTTGGATTCGTACTACACACACTGCCCTGGCTCGTTCACTAAGCAAACGCGCTCGGATCTCGACGAAATTTTACAGAGACCTACGGGAGACCTTAAGCTACCCTAGGGTTCAATTTGGGATCCCAGCTCACTGATTTGACAAGGTTTCACACCAACGCTACGAATTTGGGTCCGGTCAAAATGGGGTGTCTACACATATTTTCAGCTAACTTTCTATTTATTTATGTTTTGCTTCCATTAGAGAATTAATTGTGGCAATGGAATTGGACGTCCAGATTCTTTAAAATTTGGTTGCTGTTTTGAAATTTTGTCTTATGTTTGGGACTGTCATTTTTGGATGGATCTTTGTGATTTCCATGGGTTTTCTTCTCTTATATATATATATATATATATATATATATATCCAACTGTGTATTAATTGTTTCTTTTTGTCTTCTCACTCTATCTAATGCTATCATGTGTTTCGGTTTGTAAGTTGTATGGTATCTGTGTGTAGTTTGTTTAGACCAATTGACTTGCATTGTCAGGTATTGCTTATTTAGGTTATATATTTTGTTTATGTTGTGTATTCTAAAGTTTTAGTTTCTTGGGCGGGGTTGAGATTTCAGAAATTATCCTTGGAATGGGTCTAGGAAATTATGATAAAAACACATGTGCACACATACTAAAACAGTTCTTCCAAAAATCCTCCCAATTTCTGGACTATAGAATGAAATACAAGCAAAAATATATATTAAACAAATGAAGTGCTAAGACATTGTAAGAAGGCTTCCTGAAGAATAGGAATCGGATATCGTACTCTTAACACCCAAAAAACAAAAATGAAATATTTCTCTTCATTGGTCAAAGTCATTAGTTTTAATGATGTTTATAGGCAGTGGTAGATGCAAATAAGTCTCTTCATTGGGCCCTAATGTGGGGTGGGATGATCCGAACCATCCATTTGATGGGCCACAACTTAAATAGGTTACCCTCTATTTGCTATATTAGAGATCATCTATTTTCCCAACACTTCAAAAGAAAATATTCTAAATTAAATTAAATTAAAAAATTTCTATTAAATAGAAACCCTAACTTTCTATGTTTTCGTAGGATCATATCATAGGAACAAACAAACTCTCCTCGAGACTTTAATTTCAAACTTTATCGAAAATGATGAATTCTCTATTCTATGCTCAAAATGGATGCAGAATGCCTTATGTACTATAAACCCATAATTTCTTCACCAACACGGGCAAATTAAGATTTCAGAGACCTAATCCCAAAACCGGAAATCCCTCCACAAAGCCCCAATTTCTGCATATATATATATATATATATATATATATATATATATATCTCACCAAATCAGAAACTCTAATGAATACGAATTCAAAAAGTAAAATGCTACTCCACAAAGACCATTAACTGTCAAATCTCTTCTAAGAACATCATGATCCTAAACATCTTCCACCGAAATAGAATATCAAAGCGCAGTCCCTAATTAACTTTACATCTTAGTTCACTGACTGTATTTTTAAATAACACTAATTTACTTGGATTGATCTCATTTTTGTGAAAGTTCTTCCTATGGTAAAGTTGTTTAGTAGTCTAGAGAAAGAGTAGGTTTCTTCAAATAAATATATGTTTGATTTTATGCAAGAGAAAGATGGGGTTGGAAAGAGGCGAATTTTGGTTTGGAAAATTATTTTATTGGTAAAACAAAGAGAACAGAAGTTCCAAATCATTGCTATATGATCGTTTTCTTTTGTTATTATTTGTATGTGATGGGAATTAATTTTTCGATGAATTTGTATACTTGGAGTTATATTTATGGTTTGAATTTTTTTTTTTCATTATTTTATAGTATCTATCCCTCTCCCACCCTCTCTCACCATTGGGTAAGCAAATATTTCAAGAAAAAAAATTGTGGCAGCCAAACATGCCCTTAAAGGCCATTTGTATTCTTGTTTGCAATTGGAATGCTTATTTTAAGTTTTGTATGCTTTTCATATATTTCCTTTTATTGTAGGCAGAAGATATTTCTTTCTGTAATTTTCAATGAGCCAACTCTGTGATCGATTGAAAAATAAATTCTCTCTCTCTCTCTCTCTCTCTCTCTCTCTCTCTCTCTCAATTATTTAACTAAAACCCTGTTTTCATTGCAGAATTTTTATGAAAATGTTTGGAAAATGACAATTTTTTCCTAATTTTTCGCTTTTCCATTGTTTCATTGCACATGAGAAAGTAAGTTAGGTAACCGCAATTCATTTTTTATCCAGAGAAATGTTTATTTTTTTTGCCAAAGATGCTTTTCTTGCAATCCAAACAAGGCCTCACCGGGTTTGCTATCTGTATGAGAGCCCTCATTTTCCTCAATTCACACAAATTTGATGCTTTTGTATAACAAATTAGGATAATTTTCTTTTGCAAATTCGTTGACCCAGATTATTCTCTTTCGTAATTAAGTTTTGAAATTAGTTGCCTAAAGAACTTAAATAATTCCAGTTCAACAAATGATAAATCACTTGAAAGAATGGAGTATTTATGTGTATGTTGTCTATTTAATGGAAACACTGACTTGCTTTTTTGTTTCTGGTTAATTTTTTCTCTTACATGGTGAGGCAATTTTTCATGAATTCCAATCGGGACTTTCGGTCTTACAGGGTTGCTGATTTGTAAAGGATGTCAAGATTGAAATAAACGTACCTTGACACTACAATGAGGTTTATTCCACTATGAGCTGATTAAGGGTAATTAGTATCGCAAATTATTTCCTCTATTGTTGAGTTGCCATCTTTAAAATCATTTCTACTATATTTTTCCCCGTTGTTATTAAGAGCTTATCTTCTTTCTTGCTAATAAGCGTTTCGAACGCAACAAATCTCTCTACAGAATTGCATCCAAAATGCTTATTAACAACAGAGAAGAAAATAGTTTGAACAGAAAAAGAAAAAAAATTGCATGAGAAAGTATTTTGAAGAGACAACTCATCAACAGAGAAAATAAATTTGAAAAAAAAACTCTTCTTTTAAGGATGACCAAAAGAAAATCTTCAGAACAACCGCATTCTCTGCAAACCTTTCTCCAAAGCTTCGCTTAGAAAGTTGTAAGTTTTCTTCTCTTTGCTTAGAAAGTTGAACGTTTTGTGCTTCTTTTTTTACACCATAAATGCTTTATGATATTTTTCAACTTTTTAAAAAAAATCCTCTATATCATATGTTCTCTCCTCTGCATGACTTTATTTTCTTTATTTTGAAAATTTTATTAAAGTGACGAGTGTAATTTCGTATCGAAAGGCTAAATTGTTCATATATTTAGTTAATTACTCTCTAATTTCATTTCTAATCATTGTCATGTTTCACATTCCACTACTATAATTTCTTTTTCTTTCCTCAAAATTTGTTTTTATTCGTTCGTATCTTTTTTGTTGTATGAATAGTTTCTAGATTATATTTCTTTATGCTGATAATGTTAAATGTTTTATTTATCATAAATTTGAAGGGATCCAGCTTTATTATCATCTTATTGTTTAAACACTTTTCATTATTATTTGGAAGAATAATCCCTATTTTTGGTTCTATTCCTTGGAGAGCTTCGAACACAAGGCTCTAAATCCTAACTCCAAATCTGGTTGGACAATTTAATAATTTGAATGATGTCTTAAAATATTCCCTCTTAATTGGAATCAACCAAACGTAAGTAGGAAATTAAAAATTGAAAAATTGGAAAATTTTTAAGCAAAAAAATTTTTAAAACAAAAAAGTCAAAATTGCTAGAAAAATTTCATTAATGAGCAAATGCAAGAAGGCTTGGATCCACTGGTGCATGGTAAGAAAATCACACAACCAAGAGTGTGTCAACAAAAACCTTTAGAATGCTATTAGAGTAGTTATCTACAGGACAATCCTGCAGTATCAACAACTGCAACCAGCAACTGCAAGACACTATAGGTTTCAAAAGCTGTTCTAATACCTTCCAAAAGTGTAAGAATCTCAGCTCTCAACCACATCAAGAAAGTGCACACAATTAATAATAAGGGAAAACAAAAAGCAATTCAGTTGTCATTTATGAAATGATCGAAATAACAAAAAGGGAAAATAACTCAAATCGGTGATGAAAGCCTAAAAAATCAACAGCAAAAAAATAAGGTGGTTCGTTGACCAATCCTTCCTAATTCACATCGTTGAGAAAAAATCATTTGTAATTATTTGCATAAGGGCTCAGAAAATGCTAGACCCCACCTACACAAGAAAATTGTTGATAAAACTCCTAGATGGAATTTTCCCTTGACTCAATCCTTTTTTTTCTCTTTTTCATTTCGGAAAGACAAGAAAATTTTGGATTGCAAGAAATTTCTGGAAAAGTTTCGAAAGGAAACAATTTCTAAAATGTCTTACTTTTTTTACAAATGAAAAAGATAACCCGAAATGACCCTATTCAATTTTATATTTGTTGGTATTTTAATACAAAATAGCCCTCGTTGGTATTTTGCAAAGTTCTTTTGTTTACAAAAAGAAGCCACTTTGTTTTGGAAAATGGGTTTGCTCACTTCCTTCATAAAAGCGAATAGTTCCATATTGGAAAGTGGGGGGCCTACTCACATGAACCACCAAGTAGAACCGGTGGGCTTTTGGCTATACCACACGCACGTCGCCCGGCCCGGCTCGGCTCGGCCAGCCGCGCGTGTGAGTCAAGGTTTTTCCATCCCCTACATTTTAATTTTGTTTCTGTCCGTTTAACTTCCCTTTAGCTTTGCCGTTACCTTCGCCGTTATTGATAAGGTAAGCCGACGTACCTGAAGTAAGCCGGCTTACTAGAATGTCAATTAACTGGGTAAATAACGGCACCTTTCTTGGGTAAGCTGGCGGACCACCGGCGTACCTAATCATTGTGACTGTTGGGGAAGTGTCTCTTTGCATCTGTAACGTTTTTTAACGGCTCTTTTCTTAGATGTCGTCTTTACTCCATTAAAGGGTGCATTGAACGGACATGTTTTGGTTTATAAAAGAGGAAGTTCTCTAGTTTTTTCTGAACAACAACAGAACAACGAAAACTACTATTTTCTTCTTGCTTTCTCTATTTTAGTGTAAACAGAGATTTCATTCTTCTTCTTTTATTTTACCTATTTTGTTGGGCAATTGGAGTGTTCGGGGGTTCGAATCTCTGAGATCGTGCAGTTCTTGGAGATCGATGGTGCGTCAGGCTGTTGTATCCTGGGGTTGATTGCGGCCAGTAATCTGCTGCATCAGAATTAGTTTCCGCAGAAGCGCAAATTCACCTTAAAGAGAGCGACATAGTCCATGCCTCATCTCGCTGCATCGGAAAAGGATTCACTAACATCGTTTGTTTGTTGTTTCTGTTTCTCAACAGAAGTCTGGTAAGCTGTATTATTTTCTAAATCCACAACAATTTTAAGGTGAATTTGTTATCTTTGTTTAATATGGCATCACGCGATGAAGTTTTATCAGATTTCTCCAATCCAAATAAACCTTTTCGTTTTAACGGTGCAAATTTTAAGAGATGGAAGAAGAAGATGTTCTTTTATCTATCCATGACAAAAGGTAGCCCATGTTTTAACCGAACCTAAGACATGGAGATCGGAGCTTGAATCGACTCGTTCCGTCTTGAAAAAACAGTGGAAAAAATCTGATTTTCTGTGTCAAAATTTTATCTCGAAAAGCCTTTCCGATGAATTGTATGATTTCTATAGTGACTCTCAAGATTCTAAGTCGCTTTGGGAAGCATTATAGAAAAAATATGACATGGAAGAAGCGGGTTCAAAGAAGTATGCTGTTAGCAAATACTTTAGATTTTACATGGTGGATGAAATGACTGTTATATCACAGACCCATGAGTTGTAGAAATTGGTCCATGACATTCTTGCTAAAGGAATGGTCATTAGTGAACAATTTCAAGTGGCTGCTGTGATTGACAAGTTGCCTCCTTCGTGGAAAGATTTTAGAAACTCTCTTTTACATAAATCTAAAGAGCTCTCTATGGAAAGTCTTCTTGTCCGTTTGAGGATTGAAGAAGAAAATCGTAACCAGGATAAGAAACAGGAAAATGTTAGTAATGTAAATGATATTTCTGTTTTCCAAAGCCCAAACCAGAAACCGCAAGTGAATCTGAAGCCTAAGAAGAAGTCAATGAAGAGGAAACAGAACCAAAACCGAGGTACCAATAAGAGTCAGAACAAGAACCCCAAAAAGAATACTGATTATTCTAAGGTTGTGTATTACAACTGTGGGTTGAAAGGGCATATTTTCCAGATGTGTCGGCAAAATAAAGGTGCACAAGTCCCTCAGGCCAATGTGACTGAAGAGCCTCTTGTGGCTATGATCACAGAGGTGAATGCCGTTGGCGGGTCTGATGGGTGGTGGGCTGACACAGGGGCTTCTTGTCATGTGTGTTATGACAGAAGTTGGTTCAAGACTTATGCACCCGTTGAAAGTGGTAAAAGGTGTTATTGGGAGACACTCACACCACTAAGGTACTCGAAACTAGGGATGTGGAACTCTGATTCACTTCTGGGCGGAAAGTGATGCTGAAGGATGTTCTTCACACTCCTGAACTGAGGCAGAACTTAGTTTATGGATTTCTGTTAAATAAGGTTGGATTTAAACAAACCATTGAATCTGATCGGTACATTGTAACCAAGCATGGATCCTTTGTTGGGAAAGGATATGCTTGTGATGGAATGTTTAAATTAAATATTGAAATGAATGAAATTTCTTCTTCTACTTACATGCTTGATTGTGTGAATTCATGGCATGCTAGATTATGTCACATAAATAAGAAGTATGTGCATGGTATGAGTTTACTTGGTTTAATCCCAAAAATGAAGTTTGAAGATTTTCAAAAGTGTGAAACTTGTAGTATGGCTAAAATAACTAGAAAGCCTTTCAAAAGTGTTGAAAGAAATTCAAAGTTATTAGAGTTAGTCCATACTGATATATGTGAGTTAATGGTATCTTAACCCGTAGTGGTAAAAGATATTTCATAACTTTCATAGATGATTTTTTTAAATATTCAATCATTTACTTGATAAAGTAAAAGAGTGAAGCTTTGAAAATATTTAAGGAATATTTGTTAGAAGTTGAGAATCAATTTCACATGAAAATCAGGAGACTTAGAAGTGATAGAGGTGGTGAGTATGAATCACTAGAGTTTACTGATTTTATGAAATCTCTAGGGATTATACATGAAACCACGGCTTCTTACTCCCCCACCTCAAATGGGGTTGCAGAAAGGAAGAATAGAACATTAGTTGAACTTACAAATGCTTTACTCCTAAGTTCAGGAGCCCCTTCCAATCTATGGGGTGAAGCAATTCTAACTTCAAATTATGTTCTTAATAGAATCCCAAACTATAAAACTAAAGTGTCACCACTTGAGTTATGAAAAAACAGGAAACCTAATGTAAGTTACTTTAGAGTATGGGGCAGTTTAGCCTATGTTAGACTTCCTGATCTTAACAGACCCAAACTAGGAAATAGAGCCATAAAATGTGTTTTTATGGGCTATTCTTTAACAAGTAAAACATATAGGTTCCTTGACTTAAAAAATAATGTAATTGTTGAATCAGTAGATGCTGAATTTTTTGAGGACAGATTTTCTTTTAAATCTAGATATAGTGGGGGTACCAAAACTATTGTAGATAGTAGAGGTACTAAACATAGTTTAGATGAACACACTAAAACTGAAGTTGAACCAAGGCGAAGTAAGAGGGCTAGAATATCCAAAGACTTTGGCCCTGACTTCTATGCCTTTACCATAAAGGGAGATCCATCTTCCTTAGAGGAAGCTTTATCCTCTTCAGATGTTGATTTTTGGAGAGAATCTGTCAATGATGAGATGGAATCTTTGTTGTTTAACCAAATGTGAAAATTGGTAGACTTACCTCGAGGATGTAAAACTATTGGTTGTAAATGGGTTCTTAGAAGAAAACTAAAATAAGATGGAACCATAGATAAGTTTAAAGCAAGGCTTGTGGCCAAAGGCTTTAAACAGAAAGTGAACATAGATTTCTTTGACACTTACTCTCCAGTTACCAGAATCACATCTATAAGAGTCTTAATTGTAGTGGCAGCCATCCATAACCTTGTTATCCATCAAATGGATGTAAAGACTGCATTTCTAAATGGTAGTTTAGAAGATGAGATCTATATGGATAAACCTGATGGTTTTGTTGCCTTTGGTCAAGAGAACAAAGTGTGTAAATTGTTGAAATCACTTTATGGTCTTAAACAAGTACCTAAACGATGGCATGAGAAATTTGATAATGTTGTTATATCAAATGGGTTTAAGATAAATGCATTTACTATAAGTATTTTGATTCATGTTGCATTATCATTTACTTGTATGTTGATGATCTTTTGATTTTTGGTTCTAACTTAGAAGTAGTTAATAAAACCAAAAGCTTATTTATACAAAACTTTGATATGAAAGATCTTGATGAAGCAAATGTAATCTTGGAAATCAAAATAACTAGATCTGAAAATGGTATTTCACTTCATCAATCCCATTATATTGAGAAAATACTTAAAAAGTATAAGTATTTTGGTTATAAATCTGTTTGTACTCATTTTGATCCAAGTATTAGATTGTATTCTAATGATGGTGACAATGTGAATCAAAAAGAGTATGGTAGTATCATTGGTAGTTTAAGATATGCTACAGATTGCACTAGACCTGATATTGCATATGATGTTGGTTTGCTATGTAGATATACTAGTTGTCCTAGTATAGAACATTGGAATGCTATATCACGTGTAATGAGATATCTTAAACGTACTATTACTAATGGGATTCATTTTCAGAGATTTTCTGCTGTCTTGGAAGGATTTAGCGATGCGGATTGGAATACTTTGTCAGAAGATTCTAAAGCTACCACAGGTTATGTATTCACTATTAGTGGTGGTGCTGTCTCTTGGAGATCCAAGAAACAAACTATAATCGCTCAATCTACTATGGAATCAGAACTGATTGCTTTAACTTCTGCTTGTGAAGAAGTTACTTGGTTAAAAATTTTTTTATCTGACATATCTGTGTGGTATAGACCTGTGTATGCAGTTTTGATTCATTGTGACAGCATGGCAGCCATTGGAAGAGTACATTACAGAACAAGTACTATAATGGAAAGTCGCGACAGATCTGAAGAAAGCACAGTACTGTGAGAGAATTGATATCCAATGGCGCAGTCACCGTTATTTTGTGAGATCAGGTGACAACTTAGCAGATCCCTTAACTAAGGCCTTATCAAGGGAAAAAATCTGCATTACATCGAGGGGGATGAGACTTAAGCCCATTAATGAGTAATTACCTATGATGGATACCCAATCTAGGGACTGGAGATCCCAAGAACTAGATTTTCAATGGAAAAAACGAGTCATAGTGTTATTGGTGGATGGTGCCACGATCATGCTAAATATGAGTTTATCTCGAAGTCCATCCCTATGGTGTAACCCAGCATGATATCCTGAAGCTTTGTGAGGTTGAGTATTTAACTCTTAATGAGATCTATAACTCATATGAGTGGGATGTCTAGGCTACAGAAGCACCACTGATAGACTCACCTACATGTTTGCTATGAAGTCGGCCGCTTTCAAAGAGAATGTGGGCTTAATTCTCTTCTGCTTACATGGACACTAGGATGTGCACAAGGCCGTAATGTGCAAGCTTGTAAGAACCAATAGAACACTTTAGCTTCATGCGTGTGGTGTATTTCTTTCTAGCCCCCAAGGATTGTAGTTCAAGACATAGTCACTTCAACTCATGGCAGTTAGAATACACTTACACTAAGTAAAGGTTCAAGACATAGTCACTTTTATTACGCGTGTTGCTTCGTCGGTTGCCCAACACAAGTTATATTTTATTTTGTTTTCTATTAAAATAAGTAGGGGATTGTTGGTATTTTAATACAAAAATAGCCCTTGTTGGTCTTTTACAAAGTTCTTTTGTTTACAAAAAGAAGCCACTTTGTTTTGGAAAATAGGTTTGCTCACTTCCTTCACAAAAGCGAATAGTTCCGTATTGGAAAGTGGAGAAAAGCTTCTTGTGTTTACATAGCTTTTCACTTCCATGGCTTTGTGAATGAGAAGAGGAGAAAGTAGGCCTGCGCGCATGAACCACCAAGTAGACCCGGTGGGTTTTTGGCTATACCACACACGCACGCCGCCCAGCTCGGCTCGGCTCGGCCTGCCGCGCATTTGAGTCAAGGTTTTTCCATCCCCTACATTTTAATTTTGTTTCTGTCCGTTTAACTTCCCTTTACCTTTGTCTTTACATTCGCCGTTATTGATAAGGTAAGCCGGCGTACCTGAAGTAAGCCGGCTTACTAGAACGTCATCTCAAGTAAAACCCATTCAAAATCATTAACCAACACATGAGAAGAAGAGCAACAGTTTAGAATTCAAACTAACTTAAAACGAAACGATGAAAGTTCTCCAAAAAGAAAGTTACACGAGCGAAAGGGGTATTTTTTTTTTAATGCTGAAAAGGGTTCTTAACCATGAACGAAGACTCTGTAAGCTTCTTCTGCTTCTTCTTGTTGATTGTTAACTTTGGGACAAGTGGTGAAATTTCATTGGTGCTAGAAAAGCCTTTGGGACAAGTGGTGAACGAGATAGAAAAGGCCTTTGAAGTATGAGAATTTTGATACGCCTCTTCTCTTGGATTGGTTAAATGACAGAAAAGCCCTGGGTTGGGGACATGACTGGAAATAGAGAGAAAAGCCTTGGGCTACTGGGTTGTGGGACACGACTGGAAATAGGGAGAAAGGGAGGAAGAAATTAACCCATGATTCTCGCTTTATATATAGTATAAGGACTTTTGGGAAATTGTCTAATCTACTTCAAGGTAGACCTGGCAAACGGGCCGGTTGGGTTGGGTTGGGTTGGGTTACACCTGCAGGTCATGCGGGTGTTGGTCAAACGGGTTGGGTAAAAAATGACCCGCATCCCTACGAGTAACACTTAGGTGACCTGCACCCATGATTCTCCTTTTCATTATTTTCGTATTTTCTTTATAGAGAAAATCTAGAAAAAAGTACGGAATGAGGGCAATAATTACAAGAAATTACGGATCACAAGTGCCCATAAAAGTAATTTTTAAACAATGGTGATTACTAAAAAACGGGTGGAAAAGAGACCTCAATAACCTTTCAACATTATCAGAACGAAGAAAGAGTCCTCTTATGTTTGTGCTTACATTATTCTCCATTTCAATACTTTAGTATTTTATTTCTATGGAAAATCTTGAAAAATTACGTACTGAAGGAATTAATTACGAAAAATTACGAATCACAGGTGCCCATTAGTTTTTTGCTAAAGTGTATTTTTTTTTCTTTGGGAGGGAAGCATGTTCAGCCGGCTCTCTCTCTCTTTCTTAGGTCATTCAAATAGGTGGGCCCTACTATATTTTCTTCGCACCCTTGCAAAAATAAGATGAAAGGGCGCTTCCATTGGCTGTACCTCACCAATCTTCTTCTTCTATGACAATAGTTTTTCTCTGTTAATTTTTGGGTCTTTCAAAAGGATATATGTATGTAAAATCGAGACCGTTGATCTTTGATGTGATCCACATGATCGTTGAAACATCCTACGCGTGAGGTAAAGACTTTTCAAGGCGGAACAATAAATGAGAAATCATAGATCAAGGGCTGAGATTATTCAATTGATTTGGCCAGACTTAGGTCGTTGTCCGGACCTTACTTTCCCTATTGACTACTTATACCACTAATCTACAAGGTAAACTACCTGTATCCAAAATAGATGTTTTGAATTACCTATCCTCCTTTTGCACATGATGTTTTCAATTACCTGAACCGCCCATTTTACAACAAATATATTGAAGGGTTAAGATCATCCTGTGAAGAAGATCTTTGGGATACTGTCTAATCTAAACAGATGAATGTCTTAGATCATACAAATACTTGGGCCTACTTGTCATTTTTTATCCCATGTATTTTCCAAGAAAATGCATGTTAAAATCTCAGAAAATTTTCTGTCAAGCAAGTGGCCAATCACTGCGTAATGACGGTAATGTAAATACTTTTCTAAGAGGAACAATAAATGAGGCATCAGAGATCAAGGGCTGAGATTATCCAATTGATTTGGTCAGAATTGTGGTCGTTGTTCGGACGTTAATTTCCACGCGGTGACTCCACCGACAAATCTGACTATCCCGGCATGTTTACTTTGTTGCAGGAGCTTTGATTAAAACAATATTCTTCTTCTCTCTTGCTTCATTCATTATTTTCTACAGAGATCTGCTTTGTTCTTGGGGGATTGATTTTCTTCTTTTCCAGAGAGGAGAAGAAGGTATGGCAGAAATAGCACAAATATTTGTATCCCCTCTCCTTCGTGCACTGTTTGGCAACCTGACGGAATCGGCAATACAAGAAATTAAATCAATATGGGGTGTTGAGGAGGAGGTGGAAAAGTTACAGAGCACAGTGATAGTAATTCAAGACGTGGTTGAAGATGCTGAGGAAAAGCAATTTCACTCTAAGGCTGTGCAAAATTGGCTTCGTAAGCTCAAGGATGTGGCTTACGACGCTGATGACATATTAGACGATGTTGCTACGGAAACTCTACAATCTGCGTTGATGGACAAAGTTGAAACAGGCAAAAGAAATAAGGTGCGGAAATTCTTCTTCTGCTCTTGTTTCAGTTCTAAGAACCGCCCTGTTTTATATCGAAGGGACATTGCACATAAGATCAGTGATATTAGAGGGAGGTTAGATTTGATAGCAAAGGAAAAACATGACCTCCATCTTGAAATAAGAAGAGATGGAGGGAGGCGTCCCCAAATCGAGGAGGTGCGACGAGAAACTAGCTCTTTGGTAAACGAATCTGATATTATTGGTAGACAAGTCGAGAAAGAGAAAATTATACAATTGTTGGTATCCTCATCATCAGATGATGATGAATTGTACTCTGTTATTCCCATAGTTGGCATGGGTGGGCTTGGGAAGACTACTCTTTCTCAATTCGTCTATAACGATCAGAGGGTAAAGACCCATTTTGGGCTAAGAGCGTGGGCTTGTGTGTCTGACAATTTTAATGTATTGAGAATAACAAATGCAATTATTGAATCTGCAACTGGAAGTAACTGTGGTCTCTCAAACCTGGATGCTGCGCAACGTCTTCTTCAAGAGAAACTTAATGGTGAGAAATTTTTAATTGTTCTAGATGACATTTGGGACGAAAATCAAAATCACTGGGACAGTCTACGAGTCCCATTTGGTGTTGGAGCAAAGGGGAGTAAAATTATGGTAACTACACGAAGTGAAAGGGTTGCAATTATAGTGGGCACAGTTGGTGCTCACCATTTGAAGGTTTTACCAGATGGTGATTGTTGGGAACTATTTTCTAGGCGTGCATTTGTGACAGGAATTTCAAATGCTCATCCAAAATTGGAGGATATTGGTAGGCAACTCGTGCAGAAATGCGAAGGGCTACCTTTGGCCATAAAGACATTGGGGGGCATCTTGTCTTCTAAAACGAATGTGAGTGAGTGGGAAGGCATCTTGACAAGCGAAATATGGAAGGATGATAAAAATGAAATATTACCAGCTTTAAGATTGAGCTATCATTACTTACCACCGAATCAAAAGCAATGTTTTGCCTATTGTGCCACATTTCCTAAACATTTTCGGTTTGAGAAGAATGTGTTAGTCCGACAATGGATGGCTGTGGGCTTCATTCAACCCAAACGAAGTATGATCCTAGAAGATATAGGTGGGGAGATATTTGATGATTTATTGCTTAAGTCTTTCTTTCAATATTCTCATCATGAATTCTATCGGGAGACTTCAATATACGTGATGCATGATCTCATGCATGATCTAGCAGAATCTATCTCAGGTGATGAATGTCTTAGAATGGAACGTGGTGTGTCACGCACCATCCCTAAAATTGCACGCCATTTATCGTGGATTCTTGACGAAGAGAATCCAATATCTTTGAAGGTATTGTACAAATTTAAGAGCTTACGCTCATTTCTAGTGGGTGTTAATTCTCTTAATCCCCCACCGATCATCAATGATGCCCTCGCAGAGTTGACATGCTTGCGGGTATTAGATTTGAGTTTCACTAGAATCGAAAAGTTGCCGGATTCAATTGGCAATTTGAAGCATCTACGTTACCTTGACCTCTCTTTCACGATGATAGACAGGCTACCTGAATCAGTAACTAATCTCTATAATCTGCAAACACTATGTATGGATTTTTGCGTCAAACTTAAAGGGTTACCCAAAGGTATCACGAATCTAGTTAATCTACGATATATTGCTATACGATCGGTCCATTTGAATTGGTACTCGATTTCTTTTCCAGGAATTGGGAAATTAACTTCCCTCCAAACATTGTTGAAATTCAAGGTGTGCAAAGAGAGTGGTTGTCAGATAGGAGAGTTGAAGGACATGAGGAACATCAAAGGAAAAATTCACATTTCGGGTCTCAAGAATGTGCAAAACATAGAGGAGGCAAAAGAAGCAAATTTGAAAGATAAAAAATACCTTGATGAGTTAGTGTTGGAATGGGATGGAGATGATAATTCAGAAGATGGAATGGTTAATGACGAGACGGTCTTGGAAGGCCTACAACCCCACACAAACCTAAAAAATTTACAGATTTTCGCCTATGGTGGTGTCAGCTTTCCAAGTTGGATAGGACATCTCTTCAATTTAACAAGCATTACCTTTGAGGATTGTAGAAAATGTGAACGCCTCTTGCCTCTTGATATCCATCTTCCCTCTCTTCGTGAGCTTACATTAAGATTATGCCCTAAGCTGGAGGCATTTCCTGAAGCCAACCCTCTTCCTGCCCTCACAAAGTTGGAAATAATTGGTTGTGAAAAATTGAGTACCCTTCCATTGCTCTCATCTCTTTGTGATTTAAGACTAGGGAGGTGTGGTGAGAAGCTATTAAGCTCATCAGTTCCTTGCCTCACCTCTCTTTCCATATTGACTATCGAACGCTTTGAAAGCCTAAGATCACTACCACATGGGCTGCTGAAACCCCTAACCGCTCTTCAGAGGTTAAACATAGGATGGTGTGATGATTTAAAGTATTGGTCCACGGAAGGCTGGTTGCAAGATCTTCCCTCTCTCCAACATTTGGAGATCTATAGCTGTCACAACCTAGAGTCCTTGGCAAATGGAGAGGGGGGGCTTCCCACCACACTCAAAACTCTAGAAATCCATTTTTGTTCTAATCTCAAGTTCATGCCCACTCGGCTGGAAAATCTCACCTCCCTCAAAGAACTGATAATTGAAGATTGTCTTCAACTCCATTCCTTGTTTCCTGGTGATGACAATAATGATTATGGCCTCCCCACCGCACTTGAATGTTTGAAGATTTTATGTTGCCTAAACTGGAGGAGCGATGTAGAGAAGAAGGCGGCCAAGATTGGCCCAAGATACAACACATTCCCCACATTGACATCATTTAATCATCGTCCAGGCATAGGTACGATCTCACTCTCTATTTAAATGTTCTACACCATTACAATGTTATTATTAAAATCTCCATAATTTTAAGAAAAAATAAAAGAATTGTGCCAAGAAAGATCTTTCCGTATGAAATATATGGAAGCATCGACGGAGGCATCTGAGAAAAAGGATGTGGTTTCGATTTCAGGATTAGAATCAGTGCGAAAGGTGAGCCTTTGGAATTCACAACTGGAAAAAGCTTCTAGAATGCATGTGAGATTGAGGAATGAATTGCTGGACTACACTCAGCTTCTCTTCCTCGCCATCTACAACCACCACAGGTACAAAGAATAAAATTAACTGTGTATTTTTCATTTTCTGTCATCTTCTAATTTGAGCATGTATGCTTGTCTTGTATGATTCATGTTTTATGGTGAAATTCCAAAGATTATCAATTTAGCTCGAGAATGATTAAAATTAATTTTCCTTCTAAAGTAGGTTTCATAAAAGAGGTCGTTTCACCTCCATAGTGACACAGGGCAAAGCCATTCGTCGCCCACGTGATAGCCACAGGATTACATCTGCGGTCAAGATTTAATATGTTTAAACCCACTCCAACAGGTATCCAGTTACCCTCTTCCACCACTTCTCTGATTACTTTGGATGAAAAAATTGCCCAATTTCGATTTTGCTTTTAAGCAGGAATTTTGTACTATTTTCCGTTTCATTCTCCAAAAAGCTCTCATGTCTTCTTCTTTCACTCCCTTTACTAGTCTCTACAATGACCCATCTTCTCTAACTCTGTTTCTCTCCCTTCCCCTTTTAATCTTTTCTCCATGTTCTTTAGCTCTCTGCAGCAATCCCATCTTCTTTGCACCAACTCCTGTCGTTTTGCTCTCTGCAACAATGTGTGATCAACAAGAGTCCTTTAGCTCTCGCATAAACAGCATATTCAAAAACATTCTAAACATATCCTCTCTCTCTCTCTCTCTCTCTCTCTCTCTCTCTCTCTCTCTCTCTCTCTCTCTCTCTCTCTCTCTCTCTCGTGGCTATGTAGATTAGAAGGTTTCTAAACATATCCTCTACCAAATCAATCAAATACCAATCTACGAAATCTTGATTCTAAACATCTCCTCTACCAAATCAATCAAATACCAATCTATGAAATCTTGATTTTCATTCCTGGGTCTGAATAGCCCTTGTTTGCCATTGTTTGTAAGCTATTCTGTTTTTTGCGTAGAAAGATGACACATTCCATATATGAGAAGAGTGAGAGGAAGTCAGAAGACACTACAAGCATCCACCAAAAAGAGTTTGCTTCATGGAAGGAGTAATGAACAGACCAAAAAGCACTGACTTCAAACACCTGACATCTATGAGAAGTCCCATTTTCCTTGCATGAAACAAATTACCAGCTGTGAGTCTGTCACCAAACTCACCTTATTGGAACCAAGATCCAAAACCACCTTTAAACATTTTAAAGGACCACCAATATGAATAACTCATTCGTACTGGTGGTGCAGATTCCAGTGGCAATGGAAAAGCAGAATAATACATCATCATCACAGTCCATAATGACAATCTATAAGCAAGATGATGTGTTGCTTAATCCCAACCCAAAGGTAGCAAAAATTATCACGGATGGAGCCTTATCCGATAGAAGAAGGAAAAATAGATAAAAACCCATCACCTCCTACTATTACGAAAAAAGCTCACTCATATCACATAAGTTTCAATCAAGCATAAAAGAATGAATTTATGACAGGAAGGTGTAAAATAATGTGTATTTAGGGATCAACATGTGTATGTTTCTCCTAGATAGTGGCCGTGAAAGTTGTTTTAACCAATGAACAATGGGAAATATAGACCATGAGTTCAAAGCTCACAGAAGGTTCAGGTTCAGGTTCCATGGATTTTTATAGAATATTGTTTGCATGATATTTAGTTGAGTTGAGTTGAGTTGTATTGTTTGCATGATATAATGCCACAATTCCATTTGAATGCTATCAAGTTATCACAATACAAATGCAACACTATTTCATTTATACATGCTTTGGCCAGTCCGCTAAAAATCTCTTAGGAATGAATGCACCCACTAACACCCTGATAATATCTATAAAAGAAGTAATAGCTTAGCCCCAAAACAGAGTTTCTTCAACTCATTTCCCAGGGAAAGATGATTGTCATTTAGATTCAGCCCCACCCTTCAATCTTGATTTGCATAATACCCGGCCCTGAGAAGCTTGAGGTTACATGTAACCAAAGGCATGCTGCAACATGGACTGGTAACAATCTTTGGGAACACCTAAATATCAGCATATCCATGGAATTGCAATTGGTGATTTGATTCTTTTTCTATCGACACTATAGACTATCACTTGCCTCGTTATAGTGCCACATGCTTTTATGAATGTTGTTTCTTCTTCTTCTTTTTTTAAAGGTAAATGAACGTTGTTTCTTCTCTGTCTTAAGATGAATGATTTGTAATTGAACAAATGCTGGAATTGGATTTTTTGGTTTTTTTAATATATATTATTGAATAATGATATGGGAACCGATAGTGGAACCGAACAAATAGCCTTTTCCCAACTTAGATTTCTTTTCCTTGTTTTTTGGCTTTTTGTTTCCTTAGAATAGCAAGACTACCCCTCCTATGCTATCTGGCCTGGAGGGATTTGTTTGGTTCCACTCTCGGTTTGGTAGTAGCATTCTATATTTTTTTCATCTAATAGTCTCTCCCGAGAAAATTACGCCTCCCTGGGAAATTCCCGAAGCAAGAATATTAGTGAGTTTGTGACTGGGTATCGCTCAGTAAGTATAATATGTTACTGTGTCAGTTGTAAATAGAATTCATGGTATCGTTCCAAAATTTTCTGATTAACTAGAAATGAAAGATAAAATAGATGCATTTAATGGAAAACTTTTATTGTTCAACATTGATCATTCGTATAAGCTATCTGAGCAGCTGCTCACAAACCATATTCATTATATATATATATATATATATATATATATATATATATATATATATATATATAGAGAGAGAGAGAGAGAGAGAGAAAACGGTTCCTACACATATGTGTAGAGAGTTCTCTACACACTAGCTTAAAATACAGTGGGGGCCCACATTATTTGGGTGATCCAAGCCATCCATTTTAAAGGCCCTCACATAGATAGGGTGTCTACAAAAAATCAGATCCATAGGATCATCCCAACCCTACGATTTGTGGAGGTAAAATGGATGTCTTTAAACCTTCACAAATTAGTCGATTTTTTGCCTCCACAATTCAAATGGTTAGGATGATTCTATGGATCTGATTTTTTGTGGACACCCTATCTATGTGAGGGCCAATCAAATGAATGGTTTGGATCACCCAAACAATATGCCCTCCACTGTATTTTAAGCTAGTGTGTAGATAACTTATCTACACATGTGTGTAGAAACTGTTTTCTCATTGTCCATAAAAAATCAGCTCCATAGGATCATCCCAACCCTACGATTTGTGGAGGTAAAATGAACGTGTATAAACCTTCACAAATTTGTTTATTTTTTGCCTCTACGGTTCGAAGGGTTAGGTTGATCCTATGGAGCTGATTTTTTGTGGACAGTAGAGGGCCAATCAATATGTGAAAACAGTTTCCACACACATGTGTAGATAAGTTATCTACACACTAGCTTAAAATACAGTGGAGGCCCACATTGTTTGGGTAATCCAAAGCATTCATTTGATGGGCCCTCACATAGATAGGATGTGCCCAAAAACTCATCTCCATAAGATCATGCCAACCCTACAATCTGTGGATGTAAAATGGACGTGTATAAACCTTCACAAATCTGTCCATTTTTTGCCTCCACGGTTTGAATGGTTAGAATGATCCAATGGAGCTGATTTTTATGGCACACCCTATCTATGTGAGGGCCCATCAAATGAATGCTTTTTTTTTTTGAAAATTGACATATTTCATTAATATTAGGATAGCAATCATGACCGGTAGTCCCATCCTGCATTACAAAATATTAAGGTGGACTGGACCGACATGTCGGCTCCAGTTCAAAGTAAACATAACATTAACATTGGATTATATACGTCCCTGTACTGCACAAAAAGTTGTAATCTTTACATTATATTTTGCTCACAAAAATATACCATCTATCCATGATTAGACCACCACTCACTACTTGTCGACACCCTAAAACCTCAAAACATCATCTTGCAAGACTGGGGAGTAGATAATATTGCACCCTTTGAATTCTGCACTTCGAAACTCCCACTTCCCCAGGAAGGACCTAGCTAGAATGACCAGACAAAACTAAGCGAAAGAACTAATCTCTCAAGCTACTGCAATAAAAAGTGAATTCTGGCTATTTAGCAACTGGCAAGCTAATAGTCCATAATTCCTGGGGGGGAACGTTCTTCAAACCCTAAAACCTGAATATTGAGTCTTTGGCTCGCATAGCCTCGCCAAGAACCATTGAATCCCACCTAAACTATCCTAAAATCAATCTTCTTAACTCACTAAACTAACACATTTTACCCCATAATTTCCTTTGAAGTCCTTTTAACAGTTCCTTTCTTTCCTTTCCTCATTTTATCTTTTCTACTCCTTTTTCTCTAATCCTTTTTTTTCTTTTTCCTCTCCTTTTCCTTCTTTTTACTTCCACGGGGCCAGAAGACAAAATCATTTAGGGTTGTTACCCTCGGCCCCCTTAATCTCCTTCTCCTTATCAGCTTCTCTGTTCTCTTTCAATGCCCTAATAGCCATATCTGGAAACGAGTTCTTTGTTGCTTCCAAATTGTCATCAAAACCAATTCCAAAAACATCTCCTACTGCCAAAAGCTCGTCCATTTCTTCACGAGGGACAGCAACATCCTCTTCGGAATCCAGGACATCTAAAGTGCTGGAATCCTCGTCCGATCTGTTCACCTCCTCACCCATCTGCTTGTGAATCTCAAAGCTAACTTCCCTATCAAGGGTGTCTCGAGACACTAGGGAGACTTCATTAGAGGAGCCTATTAACTTCTCTAGCCGCTCAATCTCTGCCGCCTTGTTCTCTTCCCAACAATGACGACGCGCAAGTCGCTCTTCTTCGAGGGCCTTCTGGAAGAAGTCCATCTTATAAGTTTGAACAAAAGCTTCTTTAGGTTCAGACATGCCTGAAAATCTTGAAGAAGCTTTCCTTATTGGCCATAGCTTCCCGTTTGAATTGCTTCCACTGATTCTTCAGGATGGACATATAGGTTTCCTTGAGCGTAGGACATTCTTTAGACGCCAGAGCCTCATCATACTGTAAATCTCGGAGGAACTGAAGGTCACTAATCTCAAACGGGATTACCTCCAGAGAGCTAGGAAGAGATGGAACAGGAGAATCCATAGAGGGCTTAAGAGGGCAGAAAGGTTTATCAAAGTCTTTAAGGAGAGATTTAAACTTCGACGCTAGATTTTTTGGAGCCTCTCTCTTACAAGAACCCAGAAGGTTTCTTTTGAAGAGAGACAAACCGCCATTTGTTGCCAATAAATATTTATTCTCGATATTCCTCCCGCGCCCTAGCAGACCTTTTTGGGGCTTATCACTTTCAATAATGGCGCCGCTCCTAAGCAGTCGACTATTGGTATTCTTTGCTGAGTGTTTTTTGGATTATCTTATTTTTCTTCCATCTGAAGAAAAGATTTTTGATTTTGGCTGACTTCTCTACTGACAAGGGTGAAGGTGACTATCAAATACGTCCTTTCTAACACCTTTCCCTGTCAGGATACCAGATTTAGCTTTTGAGTGCTTCTGGCCTGATATTTCCTTGGGATTAACCAAAATCCCATTCGGTGAAAGGACATGGTCCATCACTACACCTTTCTGAGAGACTATTCCCGAGGTAGACGAAAATTCAAATTCAGGGGTAGGTATACCAAACGAAACTTTCCCAGTGGAATTGAAAAAAATACCCCTGAGGCAACCAGAAGGGGCCCAACCGGAAGTGGAATTTCCACCGGAGATGAATCAACCGGATCGCCTTCCTCCGAGACCACCGGTTGCCTTTCTTCCGGAAGATATTTAATGGGCTTTAAAGGCTCTTCCACCAACCTAACTCCAATTGGGAAGATCATGGAGTCTACCATCATATTAATGAAGGATGGCAGACAATTCCATAATGGAGTTAATACTTTGATGTTGGCAAATTCCATACAATGTTCGTGACTACCTGACAGTTGCAAGTCCAAAATTTGACCAAAATACTGACCTAGCTTCTCCATCGTGGATAAGGACCAGGCATGAGGGGGGAATATTAAAGAATCTAATATTCACAGATCTTGCACCCGTATTCAAAATCGAAGACCAAGGTTGGAGGGACAAGAGATAATCTCCCAAAGCATCACCCCCAGACGCAGAATAGAGGTAATCTGACGCTGGGAATCGAAGGGAAAAAGCACCGATAAAGGGCTCAAACAATAGGGCTTGCTAAGCTGTGGCAAAGCCCAGTGTCTTTTGGCCCAAGACCAGATTTCTTCCAGGAGCACTCTATTTCTCAAGGTGCCAACTAAGCAATTTTTTAGAAAATTCTTCCTTTCGCTAATCACTTCATTAGGGATAGATATTACATGATTGCCTTCCCTAGAAGGCTCTGGGATGAATTGGGGTAGCTTCGGTATCCATATTTGCCCCGAAGCTGTCTTTCTGCCGATATCAGACGGTTTCCTGGTCTTTGGCTCCAAACATTTTCTACAAATGCGTGTAGTGCCAAAATTATTGTAGCTACACTTTGAACATCTCCAATCGCTAGGAGATGAGACAAATTGTTTTCCACGAGCAAAGCCATTTCTGAGGTCAAGACGGCGAGTCAATAGTTACACATCTTCTTGGCTTCTGATAGATCGAGGGAAAGATCTGGGAGGGCGCCACGAGGGGACATCTCTATTTCCCCTTTGGTCCAGAACAATCAAGGAACTCTGACAGCAACTATTAAAAGCCCTGATCGAGGAGAAAGCTTCCTGGGATGAATATCCGCTATCAAGTAAATCCAGAAAGGTCGAGGATGCCCAATCCAAATTAGCAGCACAAATACAGTAGTTGGAGTTAGAGTCGAAGTCCACCTGAGTGTTAGAACGTCGACGACTAAAGAAATCTCGGACCGACATCCTTTTTTTACTTTTCCTTTCCTCTTTAATTCAAAGTTCTGGCACTACATCTCTCTCCGGCATTGGTTGGATCATTACTACTCCATAACTGTTCCTCTCTTCTCCACAAGATTTTTTTCTTCAAATGAATGCTTTGGATCACCCAAACAATTTGGCCCCACTGTATTTTAAGGTAGTGTGTAGAAAACTTTTTCTCATATATATGTGTGTGTGTGTGTGTGTGTGTGTGTGTGACAATGTATAAGAGGAAGTTGCAAGGTAATTTTTGTCGCATTTAGGTTTGTGGGTATGTGTTCTAGCGTTATGGTTGGTAGTTATGCCTATGTTTTATGTAATATGGTTAGTGGGTAGGGATGTGGCACTACTTTTGTTCTTATATTTAAGTTCTTTATTTCAATGAAATGGGAGGAAGTAAAGAACTTTACACCAAAGGAAACTAAGGGCGTGTTTGGCAACCATTCATTAAATGGGGTTTTTCCATTTTTTTTGTTTAAAAGATAAAAAACCGAAATAATGTTGTTCGTTATCTTGGATAAGAATGAATTTTAGGTTGGATCACGGCCCCTTAAACTCGGATTTTCAGGAGCGACTAATAGTCGTTTCCGAAAATCAAGTAAGAGAGTTTATCGGGAATGCTCGTTAAAGCCCCCACAACTTAGTTTTTCTCTCCACATTCCTCCTTCCCTCTTCAATCCTCTGCTAAACAACTTTCACCTTAACCTCGGGGAGTTATGGTTCCTCTCGATTTGAACCGTTAGGAGGTCCGGTTTCCTCGAATCAACCTCTCTCCCTTCTTTCTATCTTTTTTATTTGTTTATTTTTGTTACGGCCAATTAGGCTTGTAACAGGGAGAGACTCCTCGTCTGGAGAGAGAGAGAGAGAGAGAGAGAGAGAGAGAGAGAGAGAGAGAGAGAGAGATCTCCCAATTGAATTTCAATTGAAATATAAAGTGTGTGTGTGTGGGAGGGGGGGGGGAGGTGTATTCTCTAAGTCGTTTGCTATCCACTCCTCCATACATATATGAATGGAAAAAAATGATGAAGGTTAGTTTATAAATATCTTAGGCATTTTGATTAAGATTTAACATTAATTTTGTATTAATTTCCCTGAATTTGATTTTAAAGATGAAGATTTGAATAGTTTTCCAATTTTGGGGGTTTAATAGTTACAATAATAGTAATAATAGAAAGGGGAAAGGAATACAGAGAAAGGAATTGAATTTTATGGTGTATATATTAGAGACAGGTTTAGGTGTGCAGTTGAATTTTGAAATTTTGTAATTTTACTAATTATAGGATTAAAGGAAGAAACTTAGAAAGAATTTATAAGCGATTACTTTGGCATTTTTAGGCTGTGCATGAAAGGTAAGTGTTCTACCTTTTCTAGTTATTCGCAACACGAGATTTACTAAAATATGTTATATTGATATAACTAATGAAAAGTGATCATACCGTTGAATTTTGACAAGTGAAATCTGTTTGAGATTTATTGCTTTATTTTTATCATAACCATTATTTATTACAAACTCAGATCAAGTATATAAAGTATCTGCTTGACATGAACTGCTCAAAAGTATTTATTTCTGTTGCTCAAAGAATTAACTCTAGATTATGAACGCATTACGTACGTTGACTTTTATACTCTGGATCTTAGAAGCAGGAATCTTCCCTTGAGGTGCTACTCCCACCTCGGAACCTCGATTCGGCGCTCCTTAGGAAGAAGCGTCCAAGGAGCGCGACCCCAAAGAGATGGGAACCTCTCTCATGACGCTCCTAGCCTACTTCTATTACTCTATAAGTCCCACCATCACCAACTTCTTTATATCAAACTCCTCCAACTCTTCAAAGTACCTCATTGGAGCAAGCACAAAGGCTTGTGCATCTTCAGAAGGCACAATGAACGAGTGCACACAAATGAGATGGTGAAGATGGTTAGAAATTAGCTTTTAGATGTACTTAAATTTTGAAAGATGCATATGAAAATGGTTAGAAACTATTATTTTTTGATGTACTTGAATTTTGAAAGATATATAAAGAAAATATTACTTACACGCTCCCAAACTTAGACTCTTCTAGACCCCACGCTTCCCCGCCTCCGCCCCTGCACCCACTTCGTGCTTCTAAGCTCTGGATATATTTATTAAACTCTGGATATTTTAAACTCCGCATAAGTTTTGGACCATCGGCCTGATTATGCCCTGCCCCTGCCAATGAGGGCTAAATATGAGTGGCATGATTATGTTCTTTGTTTCACATGGTATTACTTCTGCCCTGCTACAAGGGTGATATGTAGTTTTTATTTTAACCCTTCCACAGGAGTGATATATGGTATTTATTCTGACCCTACCACAGGGGTGATATGTGGTTTCTGTACGGGCCCTGCCACAGTGATAAGTATGGCTGTAGTCGTAAAGTCTGCAGGGTTAAAAATGTGTTTTGAATTTGTTTGTGAATTGTTCATGCAAATGAAGCTTGTAAAACCGTGTAAGATTTGATTGGGGACTCATTGTTTTACGAAAGAAAAATATTTATACTTTGGAAATCTCTTCTCTAAAATGTTTTATCTTACATTCTTGCTCTAGCTAGCTAAGGTTGGTAGTTACTTACTTGACTATCTAGCTCACTGTATATTTATTTTGTTACAGATGATCAGCTAGGTTGATTAACTCCAATGCTTGCGGGAATATTGAGGAGATTCATGGACGCTTGAAAACTTAATGTTAGAATTTGCTTAGAGACAAGACAATTTATTTTAATTTGTTATTACCATTGATTTGTTATTTGGGAGTTTGTCATATCTGTTAAAGATTATAACCTCATTATGTTTGGAAGTTCATATTTTATTTTATTTTTATTGAGGAGTTATTTGGGGAGTTATGGATTTATTTTATTGCGGATTGTGACCTCGTTTGGCAGGATTTAGTGTATTAAATTATTATTGATATGTTTTGGAATTGTTCTGGTATGAAAGTTTGAAATGCAAATTGAGACCTTACATGTTAATGGGATTGAGCCCTTTGGGCATGTTTATGGCTCGAATGGTACGATCCCTCCAACCCAGAATGAAAGGGGTGATCTCGTAGTTCTTGGTCCGTGAAAGAATTATTGCAGATTCAATAACAAGCTAGATTGAAGTTTGTCAAGGAAGCGCCCCCCCCCCCCCCCCCCCCCCCCCCCCCCCCCACAAAAACGAAAAAAAAGAAAAAGAAAAAAGAAGTGGCTTAACTACACTTTCTTCCGATAAGAGGATGTAATTAAAATATAAAAGTTTGCTAGAAACTTGCTTATCAAACCCTAACTTTTTTTAAGTGAAAGCTAAGGTTACCATCATTAAAATCAGGGAGAAAAGCTAATTAGCTAAATCATTCCACAGAAAGAGACATGAAAGGAACAACAGAAAAGGTAACTAGTGCTTGTATTTTAGGCATTCACCTCAATGATGGGCATACAAACAAGGACAACAAGTGTTGAAGCTCTTATTACTTTATTGCAAGAAATTGATAAAAGGTGATGCTTATTGGCTCTCAGTACTTGCTTCATTGTTTGTTACTGCAACAGTGAGTCCTCTCTCTGTACTTGCTTCATTGTTTGTTACTGCAACAGTAAGTCCTGAAACTCTTATTATTTTCTCTCTGCACCATAAACACATATCTGGGTCTGTTCTTGGGTTTGTTTACTAGAGAAGGAATGGCAGCATTAGCACAAATATTTGTATCCCCTCTTCTTGCCACACTATTTGGCAATTTGAAGGAATGGGAATACAAGAAATGAAAAGCAAATTCAAGGCGTGATTGAAGATGCCGAGGAAAAGCAAATTCACTCTAAGGTTCCACAAAAATGGCTTGCAAAATCGAGTAGTTTCAATTCCCATCCTCAAAATGGTGTACAAAAACTTCAAATGCTTGCAACTACTACAGCTATTAGTGCAACAGAAGAATAAGTGGCAGGAGGGATATTAATAGGCTAATAGACAAGTCTATAGGATTTAGCAAACATGCAGTAGGTATATATGTTTATAATCTGTTTTTTTTTTAATGGTAAAGAATTGAATTAAGTATAATCCTATTTATAATCTTAATTCCACACCTTTGTAATTCCAATCCTATTTTTGTTTCTAATTCTACTCATATTCCAATTTTTAATTCTAAACAAGGATTCAAACATTGGTTTTTGTCTGGACACAGGGTCCACAATAAAGTGGAAGTACTTCGTAGAAGTTTACGAGAGTCCATGGAATTCTTATAAAAAAGACAAAGATATTTAAGGAAGTCCATGCAAATGATGGAAACTTGAGATGGAATGTCGTGAAATGCTAGACTAAGCACAAATACACACTTAGAAACCATGCGTTGTGCAGCAGACAATGGATCATCTTTTCATTCACGAGAGTTTCATAGGAAGATATGGTTCTACATTCTTGATTTATTTGGAATGGCTAGACATTTCCATTCATATAGATGATATGGTGGAGGCTTGGGTCCTCATGACAGGTTTGGAAGGAGTCAAGGAGAGAAATAAAAGGATCTACAAGGAAAACAACAAAGGCAACATAGTATTTAGCAAAATATTTCATCTTGTGTGGTGAAGTGAGCAATCATCCTTCCAAAGTTCAGAGGCTAATTCGAAGTCTTCCATCTGTTTCTCGTGGAATGTGATTCACTTGAGTGCAATACGCTCCAATCACCAGCAACATAGGTGGGTGCCTCCTGACCCTATATTAGTTAAGCTGAACTTCCATGTCTAGCTTAGTTAATCCGAGCTTTGCTGGCAGTGGTGGACTTGCTCATAATGATGAGAGCATTATCAGATGGGCCTGTTTGGTTTTGGTTCTAATAGGTATGACGGATTCTAAAGATGCAGATTTCCCAGCTCTCTTCAGAGGGAGTTGGCTTGTGGATTCCTCCCTCCTTAAGTCCCTAGTGGTGTAAGGGGACTCGCTCCCTTCATATATGTAGGGTCGGGGTATCCTTGGATATTTTTTTATGCTATGGCGGAGATTGTGGATATGGTGGAGGGGAATGTGATGTCCTTCGCGCACATCCTCTGTTCAGCTAATAGTGACACAGATCATCCGGTTCGATCTGGGTCGAGATGTAGAATTTGGGGGTGTTTGATCACCTTCCTCCTTGAAGGGTTGTCGCATATTTACCTTTTGTTTGGGTGTAGTCGTTGACTAGCTCAATCAAAATTTTCACTTTTTTTACCTTAATGAAGCTTAAAAAAATCTAGGGATAATTACATTTACACCCCCTCAACTATAGCCAATTTCCAATCGGGTCCGTGTGGTTTCAACTTCACCAAAGACACCCCCTCAAGTTTCTGACATTTTTAAGTAGACCCCCTCCATTGACAGACCGTTAGTTTAACCTGACGGAATGACTAAAAGTAACCATGGTTAATATTTTAAGGACAGCAATACCATTGGTTTTAAGCCATTTGCAGAGGATTAGGGTTACGCCATTTCCCACCGCCGTCGTCGCACCTCCGGCCACTGCCGTCACCTCCACCATAGACAATGAAACCCCATCTCATGGCTACATCAAACCCACATTTCAAGAAGAAAAATAGTGATGAAAACAAGAAAAGCCCTAAAATAGTAGGGTTTCTATGCAAATCATAATAATGATGTGAATGAAGACAAATAAAACTCCTAAATCGTTTATGTTGATAAATAAACAAGGGTTGGAATCAAACCCTAAATTTTCGTTCTCAAGTATGAAAACCCTAATTTTCAATTGGGGAAGACGAGGGCATTATAGTCATTTCCTCCTCTCCGTCAGTTAAAAAAACCGACGGAAACTTGAGGGGGTATCTTTGGTGAAGTTGAAACCACAGGGAACCGATTGGAAATTGGCTATAGTTGAGAGGGTGTAAATGTAATTATCCCAAAAATCTACAATAAGCCAACAAATCTTTAAAAAAAACATGGTTTCTATTAATATCACCTACTAAAACCCACCCAAACTTAACCCTAGATTCAAGAAATCATAGAAAATCCCTATAGATAGAAACACATCATCCAACTTTCAGCTCGAATCATAGTTTCTCGTGATCAACCCCATGGCTTGATAGCTTGCAACAGACAAGGTTGACAAATTGGATCTAGAAAAAAATTTAAGCTAAGAAAAGAAGAAAGTGCAGAGAGAATGAATGATGTGCAAATATAGAATAATAGGAAACAGATTGAATGGGATAAGTGACATGATGAGGCTCATGAAATGCAATAAGCGAAAAATGGGAGAGGACTAAAACATTACAATGAAGAAAACTAACTACGTATGAGGGATACTTGAATAACTTTTTCTTGTAATTATGTAAGAAGTATTTCTCCACATAAAATTTCCTAATAAAATCAATCAACATCAAAAGCCTAATGCCATGAACATAATCTCTACTTATTCCAAAGGAATTAACAATGACAAAAATAACAATAGTACACATTAAAACATAGATTCATACTTTTGCCACAACTATTACCTCAAAATCAACCTCAGAAGGCCTAACAGAAAGTTGTTTTAAGACTGATTCCGCAAAATTGGAAGATATCCTCTCCGAGGATGCTCCGGGGAAAACGTCGCTGCCACGAAAACTATCCATGTTCCCCATTCCTCGGAAGGGGCTGGAAATACCAAAAATCTCTGAGAAGATATTCCTTTTTGGGTGATGATATTTTCACCCCCGCTGCATTACGTGCACGCCCCCCTATAACCTGATTTGACATAAAGTTGCCCACTTTTCACGTCAAATCAGGTTATAAGGGGGGTGTGCAAGTAATGTAGCGGAGGTGAAAATATCATCACCCTCTTTTTTTTTTTTTTTACTTTTATGCGTAAAAAAAAAATCTTCTCTGAGAAGATATCAGCACTGCTAGGTCGAACTTGAATTTTCACTGGAGGCGTCACATTTCAATGAATTTAGCAAATCCTGTCGTGCCTACAATTTGTGACAAAAATGCCCGTGGTGGATTGTTTTTGACAAATCAAAGGACCAACATGTCCTTATATGTGAGAAGACCAAAATGTGCTCATATGTGAGCATACCAAAATATGTTTTACTAGGGCTGCAACAGGGTCAGGTTTTTGAAAACCCTAGCCCAACCTTGGATCCCATTATCTCGACCCTGGCCAGCCTTGACCTTGAGTCAGGGCCGAAAAACCTCAACCCATTCCCCGCCTTACAGGGCTCAGTGCAGCCCTGGCCCTTGTTGATTGGCCCTGATTGGGCTGGGCTGGCCCTGATTGACCCTAGTGCAAATACCTGTTAAGAGTGCAAAAAATAAAGCAACCACATATCATATAGAACAAAATCTAACTACTATATATAAAGGCAAAATGGTGGGTTATTTTCTTCCACCCTTTGCCTTTATTTCCACTTGTGTCCCATAGCCTTAATTCCCCTTGTGTCCCACAGCGCAGAGCAATTTTGTCATTCGCATTCAACAAAGGAAACGTAAGAAAAAAAGTCGAAATCCAACAGCCATTTTTCGTTGGAATTCCAAAAGCCTTGCGATAGAAATTAATATCAATTACGTCTTATCTATCTATTTAAAAAGGCGAATTCCAACAGCCATTTTCGTTGGAATTCCAAAAGCCTTGCGATAGAGCTTAATATCAATTACGTCTTATCTTTCTATTTACCTATTATACTATAGCAACGAAATGTTAGGAAGAAGTATTCTTGGCAACTCAGGAATCATCGGCAAAACACTTTAGGAAGCAGAATTTTTAGGCAAAAAATCAGGTCCGTTTCTATTCCAAATCTTTCTTTGAAAAAAATTAGGGGAATGCTAAATCGACTCCCATATATCTTAAATCGACCCCCTAAGCTGTGATAGTAGTTAGATTATTGGGCACAATCTATTTACGTTCTTGACCATCTAATGGATGGTAGATCAATGTCGAGATTATCTTATGAAATTTTTTTGCACAATCTATTTACGTAGTTGTCCATCAAATGAATGGGTTTAGATCATCCAATGGGGCACAATGTACTTTCGTTGCTGCCCATCAAACGGACGTTTTGGACATGTTATGGTGTAAGCTATACAGTACTTTCTCGTTGTGATCTTGCGCCTGTGTTTTCTGAAATAAAATTTAGGTATGGTTTCAAGAGGCATGAAGGCGTAGAATTTTCCAAAATATACAGTTTGTTAGAAACCTTCCTAAATTAGTTTTATTTCATATTTCTTAGTTTCCAAATAAAAGTTTATTGCTGTAATGGCTTGATTTAGGGAATAATTATATTGATGTAATTGCTTGATTGTGGGAGTTGATTAGGGTAGAATTATTATAAGAAAGGCTTGATTGTAAGAGAAGGGACACAGAAATTTATCAATATTAATTGGAAGTCTGGGTTTCCTTGAATTAACCTGTCTTCTTCGTCTTCTTCTTTTATCTCTCTATTTTCTATTTTATATAGAGCAGTGCTCATCATCTGGTATCAGAGCAAGGCTCTTGTGCGTGCCTACTACACGCGCACAAAGTAAAAATCATTCTACTGTAACGATGTCATCCTTGCCTCCCAATCAAAGGATCGGAGATGACCGTGTCGCTGATCCGTTGCTAGAAGCAAGGTTCGCCGCTACAGATCGTCAGATCGGAGAGCTTAAGGAGTACATATCGGCTGTGACAGCCCAACAAACAAAGAGTATTGAAGCTTTAACCCATCAGATTTTGTCAATCACGGCTCCTTCGCGTTACACCACTGAAAAAGTACAAAACGATCCTGAGATTGTATCCGGGTCAATCAATCATGGCTAAGTCAATGAGATTGTATCCGGGTCAATCAATCATGGCTAAGTCAATCATCAGGCCCGTCGATTAAGCAATCGGGATAGTCACGAACATGGGGTGACGGGAGATCGGATGCAAAATTACCCCTTCATGAAGGTTGAGTTTCCACGTTGGGGAGGTGACGATCCAACGGGATGGATATCAAGAGCGGAAAAATATTTTCGCTTTCACCGCATAGCTGATAATATGAAGGTGGAGATTGCTACCATCAATTTGGCCGGTGATGCCATCCAGTGGTATGATTGGTACGAGTCAAGCCATGGAGTGCCCACATGGGAAGATTTTGTCAGAGGTCCCATGGCGCGTTTTGGTCCTACGGGATATGAAGATGTTCATGGACAACTTGCAAAAATTCATCAAACGTCAATGGTACTGGAATACCAAGGTCGCTTTGAGCGACTCTCCAATCGAGCTCATGATTGGACTGAACGACAACTCATTGGCACATTTGTAGAACGGCTTCGTTTGGATATTCGTCGTGACACTACAAGAAAAGTGACATTCATCGACGGTCATGACCGTCAGCATATATGCCAATGAATGTTGGTGAAACTTACACCGACACTTTTAGTGAACGTTACTGATACTACCGTGCCTAAAGGTATTTACCGATGTTTAATGCAAAGCGTCGGTGCTACCCTTTATACCGGCGTTTATGAACGTCGTCAAAAGTAAAAAACAAACGTTGGTGTTAAGGCTTTCACCGACGTTTTAAGTAAACCGTTGGTGTATGTAATATTACACCGACGGTCAAGACCGTCACTAAAAGAATCACATGGGCCTTTGGATATGTTTCTTTTGCGACAATTAATACAGCAACGTTTTGGACCATCGGTGAATACCTTATTCACCGACGTTTTGTGAGCGTCGGTAAGAACACCGACGCTAAAAACCATCGGTGAATGGCAAATTTCGCGACATTTTTGTGAGTGTCGGTGTATATACTGACGGTTAAGGACCATCAGTGAAAATGTATGGCCGTAGTTTGATTGTGAGAATCACCGACGGTTCTGACCGTTGGTAAATATAGATGTATATATATTTTTTAAATTCCCTTTATCAGAATATTGGGATACAACCTGCAATATGGCATTCAAACAACCTCACACTACAATCCATCATATTGAGATACAACTTGTAATATGGCATTCAAACAACCTCACACTACAATGAGATACAATCTTACTATACAAACAACTTGTAATACATGTAATATGGGATACAATTTTAAAACCTGTAATACAGGATAAAGTCTCATTTCCAATTGTACAATAGAAAAAAGTCTCAGTTCCCTAAGAAAGAGTGAAGCAATGGAAAAAGCAAAAAAAAACACCATCTCCATCTTGTAAAGATCAGAAACCGATGAACACTACAATCCAGGTAGTTGCCAGTAACCCTGTACGTCACAGCTGCAACTATGTATCTATCAACACTTCTCGTACTATCTTGGCCCCCCTTCCCTTGGCCATGTAAAGACCAACGTGATGCATCACTTCCTATAGGGAAAAATGCAAGAAAGAATGAAAAAAATGTGTCATGGGTACAATACTAATTACTATTACCAACGGGAGTTGGTCATGTGAAAAACTGAACAGATGAATAATCCCATCCAGATTCCTTTTCAATCTAAAGTTACCCAATATGAAAAATATATTGCATATAAAATCATAGCTAGGTCATATGCATAATATTATAATGAAACTGTAGGGAAGGAAAGACTTTTATGAAAGACAAAATGCACAATGAGAAATCTATGATATAATGTATTAATTTCATGGTCTAGCCTTTCTGTTAGTTTATATGGTCATGGAGTAGCTCACATGCTAATATCATGCTAGTTTATTAACTGTGAGATCTCCATAGATTTAGAAGCCATAATGAGGTCACATGTCTATAATGGTAGGTGATAAGATCTAAGGATAGACATTCATACTTTCATGGGCAATTTTTGTTACAAAAACAAGCAGCCAACGAAGCTTCTGCATGCAAAGTCCTCGCTATAACTCTTTGTTTATGATATTTTCTTGTGTATTTGCAAGCTAAGTAGAAACACCACTGGTGAGTTCTGGTTATTTGTCATCACAAACATATATCTAAAGTGGTGGCTGAGCGCTTTCACCTCAGTGGTTGCTTCCAATGCAATAGAAAACATCGTTCTTTTCAGGTGGGAAATGTTATAAATTCAATCCATTATTCTCGAGATGGTAGGACCTCAAGTTTTTATTTTATGCATGGCTTAGCTCAATTGAACCAGTATGACTAGTTGGGGGACAGGCAAAAGCAACATATTAGGGTTAGGTTTTAACTTTTATCATATGAAACAAGATTATGACAGAATTCTCTTCTTCTCAAGGTAAAAATGTCCATACATTTCTGAAAACACCTCAAGACAGCTACAATCTCAACCATATAAACCAGCTTAATCACCAATATGAATTTTACAGCATATTTAGCCCCTAACCTGTGTGGAGAATTTTCAAAAAGTGCGTAAGTCTGGAACTCCAAAAACCTTCATATGTTTGTTGGCACACATCTGCACTCCTAAAGAAAACTGAACACAGTGACATGAATAATCTCTAACCCTTACCACAATAAATTGTCACCAAGTGGTGGCACATGTATGGATTTACTTAATATTTTACATTTAACCCTCAGAAATGAGAGACACCACTTCAATTGTCCAAGTAAATTACCATGATTCCACCAATACACACTTCTATTAATACCAAAGACTATGGATGTCATTATCTTGCCTGCAGATTCACAAATTCGAATGGTTAACAGAACCAGTTGAACAGAACACATGTACTATGTTACATTACACATTATAACTGGCTATTTATATGATAGACACAACAAAGTCTGTGCAACTGCAGACAGCCCCATACGAAGAGGTATCCATAAATTCTACGACATGCTGCCTACAGTAGTGTGCAAAGAATGACACCATTAATCAGAAAATGCCTCAATATTGAATATAGTGGGAGGTTGAGGGAAATTTGACTGAACGATCTTATGAATAAGGGAGAAGATGTGAGTGCCTGTATTACCCTGCATATTGAAGATGAATAACAGAAAACATGTGATAAAGTTTTAACTTTTAAAGCATTGTAAAGCTAGTTTGCATTTTACCTTTCCAGGGATTGGTGGGCACCATACAGGTACCAGGGCCAAAAGGAGTAGGACTATTGAGAGATGGGCATGAGGATCATACAGAGTTCTATCCTAGATAGGCTGACAGTATAAGGAGACTCAATGTTATCTGGTGGAGGTTTGGATCCAGATTCACTTGTAAAATATCCGACAATAAAGCATTAGTGATCACTCAAGTCATTTGATATGCATAAAAGTTGTTAACTGTTGACATCAAAAGACTATGGAGGTTTGGATCCCTAAGAGTTAAGAAATGAAATTATAGAATTGATTCATGCAATTTCTTATGAAGAAATAGTATCAGCATAAGTCTGTTTTAGTGCTTTCACTTTTCATGACCCACTTTATCTTTTATACAAACTATCAAAATGTAATTGTAATTCTATAAAAAAAATCCATACACCCTAAAGAAAAGATCTGTTGTGGCCATACAAAAATCAATTATGGGTATGCCAATACCAATTTTCAGAAGAAACAGAAGAGGGAATACCTCTTTTATGCTAGAAGTATCAATACTGTTATGCTTTGTTAGATACCCCAATGCACCTTGTCTTCTAATTACAACAGTTGTGTGGATTCAATACAATCCAAAAGGAATATGGTTTCAACAAGCTGAATTTGTAGAATTCACAAAACATGATTGAGCAGCTATCAATATCTACAAGACATTAAATTAATTTGATACTATCATCTAAACATCGCTGCATGGCATCAAACGATGGGATGAAATTTGTTGGGCTCACTTATCTGTAAAAATCTAGTACCATCAAGATTCCTTACAAGAAAAACCTCAAAACAGCATCAAAGCTAAAGTGAATCAAAATCAATTGATCTAACAAGTCAAAATAAAGTGATCATGCAGTTGCCTTATTTTTATTTGGATCACCCACTCGTAGCGTTAAAGAATAATCACAAATACATGCTAAAAGGAGTGACCCAAGGAACAACAGGGAATTAATGCATTCTTTCCTTAAGAAACAATGGAGAAGTTTCATAAACCAACCCCTTGAATTTCCATTAGATCATTTAAAATCCTGTTATGTAGAGAAATTGAAACAGTAGGCAGCAAAACACTTCGAAAACTTAGCCTAACAAGACAGGCATAATTTTCATAGGAATCATAAACAGTAAAAAGGGTAAAGGATTACCTGAGTACATGTGCAAGAACAACCAATACATTGTGGCATGACTGTACAGTTAACTAATGATATTAGGAATAAAATCTGAGTACATGTAATAACAACCAATGTTAGAACAACCAATGCCTGAATACATGTGCAAGAACAACCAATACATGTGCAAGAACAGCCAAAATCCAAAGAAGTAAGTAAGGCCTAGCATTTATAAACGTACAGTTAACTAATGATATTCACATAAGCCAAAATTAAGTAGATAATAAGATATGATAAGAAATATTGAAACAATCGCTACCCTTCTCAAATAACTAAAGCTCTTCCTCTTAAAATCAAGTAAAGATATGCTCCATTCCCCCGAGTAAGTATTATTTGAGACCAAGGTATACAATGTACACATAACACATCATGATTATCAGAGAGAACTAATTCACTATTTCTATCTAATGAGTGAACCAACAAAAGAAACAGTATAAACACTATCAAGTATTGGCATTTGGCCAAAGCCTTAACTTAGTTTCAATAAAAAAAAAATTCACTCAATTGATCGAAAAGAATAAATTCAATGATAACGTAAGAACATTGAAACCAAGTTAGGCTAGTATGTCCCTTAAAAGACACACTAGCCTTCCTTCCGTAACCTATATGAATACATCTCTTGAACCAAATGTGTATTAGGAATAAAATCTACCAGAATCTTGTTCTAAAATTTTTCTCAACAAAAGAGAATTTTACTTACAATTAGACACATAAATAAGTTTTGAATAAGAGTTATTGAGATGCACTGACCAACTTACATTATCATCAGATGCCACAATCAACTCTATTATGTCACCATAGAACAGGAAACTAAGGTTAAGGAAAAGAGAATAAAGAAATAAAGAAGTTAATTGCCTGAAATATTTGTTCCTAGACAAATTTGGATTGTTGTCCGATTCAAAATTATTCATGATGTGTTTGAGCTTATAAAATTGTTGATGGCTGTACTTAGTCTGTGTACATGCCCCAATTTTATTTCCATGTACAATTTGTTTGAAACATTGGTGTTTAGTTTTAAAATGTCAATTCAAATCTTCCTTAAATTGTTTCATGAATTGTCGGTACATTGAGGCTTTCCTTACCACCTCACTCTAACATTCGGAGAAACTACCCACTCACAGCACTGTCATGCCATATTTTTTAATTTGGTGTCTTCTCTAAATTGTGTTTCAATCACATGGTGAGCATGGTCTTGATCGATTAGGGAACAACAAAGGAATAGATGATCTAACACTTGGAAAGACACAAATTTTCATTAAAATGATTCAATAAAATCAGCTACATGAGCATTAAGTATCTAATAGAAAAGCAAGGAAATGGATTACTACTGTAGGAAATGGATGATAGTTGAATCAGAGAATTACTATTGTCGGTACATTGAGCATTAAGTATCGAATAGAAAAGCAAGGAAATGGACGACAGTTGAATCAGAGAATCAGAAACAAAAAATGCATGTCCCTTATGTTCTTATCCATCAAAATGGCTAATTTGCGATAGTAATATCTAGTGCAAAAGGCAAGGCAAGGGTGTTATAGTCTTCTTAGCAGTTATTAACTAAGGTTGTGTTCTTTTTACCTTCTAGAAATTTGATTTTCCCTCTTTTCGTTCCCCCAAAGAAAAGAATTGCCCATTTGGGTTCTACAACTACAACCCGATCTGCCCATTTCTCCGATCCCCACCCAATGAGCAATGAAAAAAAAATGCAAAATTCTACTTAGTGTAGTGTGTAGAGATATGGCAGGAACATAGTAGAGAATTTTAAGCCCTGTTTGTTTTGGATTTTGAGAACAGATTGTGAGTCCAAAACTGATTATTGGACTAATTTTGAGTCCAATAATCAGTTTTGGACTTAGTAATCAATTCTCAAAATCCAAAGCAACAGGGGCTTACAAGAAACAAACTTAAATCCAATAAAGCATCAGCAGCTAGTAAGAGAGGAGACAAAATAATAGATAGATGGGAGATTTGATATGTGAAATGAGAGATATGAGATGAGAGACTACAGGTTTGAGGCATACCGTTGATGCCATTAAGAGAGGAGACAAAATCAATCACCCTTGCAAGCCCTCTCTCTTCTGAACAATCTGCAAGGGGAAAAAAAAACTAATAAAACAGGGAGGAAGAAGATCAACCTATTGGGAGAAAATGGTGAGAGATGATTTCAAGATGACTAAGACACATTCAGATGACAAAAATCATGAAACTCAAATGACTTGAAGATGAGTACGACACATTCACATAAATTTTACTGGTAGAGATAAATAAATCACTGAACAACAAACTGACCCAAGTTGCGCCCCAACAGGTTAGTATTGTCCGATCAAGATGGGTTCAACAGTAATGGGCTGGATATCACTCAGATCAAAAGATTTGATCAAATCCATGTCACACATGTTAGTAGCCAGAAAGTGGCACCTAGGAAAGAGTTTTTTTATGGTGAGAGTTGTTTTCCTTGTGAGTCGTTAATGCTTAACATACATAAGAAATTAAATATGAGACTACAAGTGTCAGACAATTAGTTAAATGCAAAACAAACACCACTTATCTTCATACTAGCAACATTCAATTAGGTGTATGACAACAATCACTCAAGACAATATCAATTGCAATTATTCACTAGTGAAATTAAAACTACCAAATCCTTCAGTCACCTAGTCTTTGGTTGTGCTTAGAAATCTGTTGTGCAGCTGCTCTCAAATGAAACAACTGGCCACGAAATGTCTTTCTACGATGGTCCCTAGCATATCCCAACCCACATATATTGTGATGAGTTGCAAGCATGTAAACACTATTGCAGTTTACATGTAAGACTAGTGGCAAGGAATGTGAGAGTTGAGAGATCCTCACAATCACAATACTGACTTATGACAGCTCCTTAATTTAGGGTAGCTCCTTCTCAAATGTGCATAATAGGACATTTCTTTTACAGAACTTAGGGTAGCTACTTTGCATTAAAAAATTTACAGTTGGCTATATTTTTACTTCCCTATATATATATATATATATATATATATATATATATATATATATATATAGAGAGAGAGAGAGAGAGAGAGAGAGAGAGAGAGAGAGAAAGAGAGAGAGAGACTCAACTCATAGGTTTTGTTGAAGAAAGTAAAAAAGAATTTAGAATTTGTTGACTAATCATATTGTTTTAGAGTTTAAACAGAACCATGGTGTTAATATAAGTGATTGGTGTTTGATTCGTTTATTTTGAGCATAGTATATGACCTATAGTGGTTTTACTACAATCTAATAAAATATCAACAGCTTTACAAATATTTTGGCAATTTTCCATTTGCCGTGGTTATGCAAAACGAACCTTGAGTATCACCATCTAACAGACAACCAAATAAAAAACATACGGAAAGGAGTCTATAGATTAGCAAACCAACACCTCATGTACTTGACCATGACCAAAAATGTCTTCTCCTCCATTGTTGTTGGTTTAGCTAACCAACATAGTCGAACAACGTGCATCATTTAAAGGGTTTTCTTGAAAGGGAAACACTTTTTTTCTCGTAGCAGTGATATATGTCAAAGGTGTTCGCAGGAAGAGATTACAGGTGTTAAAACCTGTGGCTTGTAGTAATAAGTATTCGTCCATCAAAGGAAAATAAAAGGAAAAAATATAAGAAAAAACATTAAGTATTCATTCATCAACAGGATGCCTCCACAAATTTTGGAGAGACCCAGCCTAGCAAAAAACGTATAAACATTAATCCTTAGGCAGAGTAATATTATGTGATAGGGAACAAGAAATGCATATCTAATTATTAGGGAACAAGAAAAAAGAACCTAATTTATAATAAAACCTAAATGTCTACTACTCATTCATCAGAAAGGATGAAAATAAGGAACAAAGAGTCAATTAAAAACAAAAGAAGGAAAGAAATTAGATAAATTGCTCTCGGACTACGGAAAATAAGAACATAACAATTAAGATCAGGGAACAGAATTCCTAAAATCCATACAAATCCCATTATTTATTAAGATACTAAAAACCTAAAAGAGGGAGCTCCTAAAATTTGAAGCCTTGCTTTTCTTTTCAGAACACATATTATTCAGTAAAAACATGAAACTAAAAGGGAAGAGAAACACAAAAACCCTAGAAAGCAGTGCTAAAATTATGAAATAGAAAAATAAGGGAAAAACCCATATCTTACCTCCAAACACACCTAGGGTTTTCTCAGATTTTCGTGCTCGAAATCTCCTCGAGGGGAACAAGAGACAAACTTGAGGATGGATTGATTTTCATGCTCAAAACCTCCACACGGAGACTGATCGTCTCAAACAAACAAAGGAAGAATCAAGTTACCAAAAAAACTAAAAATTATACTGATCTTAACGAGATTGAGTTTTGATTGTCTCACATACAAAGAGAATGACAGAAACAAAGATATTCAAAGTGAAAATTGTGTTAGAACCGACCATAAATCACACAGCTTACGTCAACATGCAGAAACCCTGGCTTTTCTTTGATTTCCGTGGAGATCGAGGGCAAGGAGCTGAGCTTGAAGTCGAAATCCACAGAGTTTCTGGTTTAGGGAAAGAAAAAACCAAAGTTTCTGGTCTAGGGAAGCAAATCCCAAAATTTTTTGGGAAGAAACCAACCAAAATCGAAAATTTTAGGGAAGAAAATGGAGATTTTAGGGCACGAAAAGAATTGATAAACGCTTAGGTTTTTCTTCCCCGCGCGATCGGCTTCGTTTTTTCGTTTGCCCGCACGAGAGTCTCCCGAATATTTTATCTCTGCCCTCACCGACATTCAAAGAATCACGCCGGTGTTTTACCAAATCAGCGACGCTTGAGAAAGTCGGTAATTCCTCTTTTATTTAAACAAACATTTAACGACATTTTAATTGTAAAACGTCAGTAAATAATCACTTTCAGTGATGTTACAGGAACGCCGGTAAATTATTAAGCGTATTTTTTTGGGCGCGAGTGGTTAGTCACCCTTCACCGTCATTCCTTCAGTGAACGTCGATGCATGTACTATTATTAGGGACATTCTACATGACGAACGTTGGTGAATGCCCTTTTTCTTGTAGTGTGAAGTCAAGATTCATAAACCTCGCACGATGACTGCAGCAATATCATTTGCCCGATTACAAGAGGAGCGGCTTGCAGATGATAACCGTCGCATGAGCAAGGTACTCACAAGCCGATCGAGCGATGGTATCCAAGGAGGAGCATCAAATATAAATACACCGGCTCACAGTCCGCCTGTGAAGCGGCTTACACGGGAGGAAATTAAGGAAAGGGCAGCACGAGGTCTTTGTTGGCACTGCGATGAAAAATGGCAAAGGGGTCATCATTGTAAACAAAAGACACTCTACCTCATTGAACCAGCTGAAGACATTATTGATCCCAATGAGTCAGACACTGATGAGATTGAATTACATGATGAGGACGGTGGAGATCATGACGATACATTGGCGATCTCTGTTCATGCTTTGGCGGGGTTTTCTACCCCCCAAACTACGCGAGTCAATGGATTTATCAAGAGGCAGCCATTGACAATATTAATTGATTTGGGAAGTACAAACAACTTAGATTCAAAGATGGCGAAACAACTTGCTTGTCCAGTGGAACGTGCTGACCAATTCAAAGTAAAGGTGGCTGATGGGAGGTCCATAACCAGTGGAGGTAAATGTTCTGATATCAAAATCACAGTACAAGACCATGCATTCACTACAAATTTGTTCCTCCTTCCTCTGGATGGATGTGATATGGTCTTAGGGGCACAATGGCTACGCACTCTCGGGGACATTACCTGGAAGTTTTCAAAGCTTGTTATGCATTTCACGGTGAATGGGAAGTCAGTTACTTTCAGAGGCAGAAGCGGGGGTAATGTAACAACTGTTAGTGCCCACCGTATAGAGAAGATGTTACGGAAGGAGCATGAAATCTTCCTGGCACAGTTACAAAAGGTAGAGGCAAGGGAAATCACCTCTCATGAAACTCCAGATATGGAGTCGTTATTATCAGAATTTTAGGATGTCTTTGAAGAACCAAAGGGTTTGCCACCTAAACGTTTGCATGACCATAAAATACCATTGCTCCCAAATAGTGGTCCTGCAAATGTGAGGCCTTATCGTTATCCATACGTACAAAAGGCCCAGATTGAAAAGATAGTCCGAGAGATGGTGGAGACTGGGATTGTTAGGCCAAGTGTCAGTCCGTTCTCTTCACCAGTTCCACTAGTTAGCAAAAAAGATGGATCGTGGAGGATGTGTGTCGACTATCGGGCATTGAATTGGATAACCGTTAAGGATAAGTATCCTATTCCGATAGTTGACGAGTTGCTTGATGAAGTCGGTGGGGCCCAATATTTCTCCAAGTTGGATCTACGATCGGGGTACCATCAGATTCGTGTCCATGATCAGACATACCAAAGACGGCTTTCAAAACCCATGATGGCCATTATGAGTTCCTAGTAATGCCGTTCGGGTTGTCTAATGCTCCATCAACCTTTCAGAGCCTAATGAATGACATCTTTCGCCCATATCTACGTAAGTTCATCCTGGTATTCTTTGATGACATTCCCATATTTAGTGCATCGTGGGCCAAGCATTTACATCACATGAAAATTACTCTGACTATTTTAAGAGAGCATTCTTTGTTTGTTAAGAAGTCGAAATGCAGCTTTGGAAAGACCGAGGTTGAATACCTTGGTCATATTGTCTCAAAGGAAGGAGTGTCAACTGACCCATCGAAAGTGAAGACAATGGTAGAATGGCCAACCCCAACCAACATCAAAGGGCTAAGAGGTTTTCTTGGGTTGACGGGCTATTACCGCAAGTTTGTCCAAGACTGTGGAAAAATCAGTGCATCGTTGACAGCACTATTACACAAAGATGCTTTCAAGTGGAGCCCATCTGCTGAGGAGGCTTTTATCAAATTGAAGAAGGCGATGTCGTCCACTCCGGTCCCAGCCCTACCTGACTTCCACAAGTTGTTTGTGGTGGAATGTGATGCATGTGGGATTGGAATAGGAGAAGTATTGATGCAAGAGGGGAGGCCTTTAGCTTACACCAGCAAGGCTTTATCTCGCCAACATCAAACCATGTTTGTGTATGATAAGGAGATGATGGCTATTATTCATGCAGTGACAAAATGGAAGCCATATCTACTGGGTCGACATTTTCATATCAGAACCGATCATAGGAGCATAAAGTACATTTTGGAGCAGCGAATTTCATCCATGGAACAACAAAAGTGGGTTTCAAAAATTATTAGGGTATGATTTTGAAATTATTTACAAGAAAGGGAAGGAGAATGTCGCAGCAGATGCACTTTCAAGAATGTAGCCATGTCAGTTCCAATATTTAGTGGCCTCGATGACATACGGAGGGAATGGGCACAAGACAATGATATACAGGCATTGATTCAAAGGCTACAGTAAGATCCAAGTTCCGACCCTCACTACACATGGGATGCATTAGACCTTCGGCACAAGGGTTGAATTGTTTTGGCTGCCCACTCTACCCAGAAGGCCTTGATCTTGAGTGAGCTCCATTCATCTCCTAGTGTGGGTCACTCGGGATTTTTACGCATATACAAACGTGTTGCTTAGGATTTTTATTGGCGTGGCATGAAGAAGGATATCAAGCGGTTTGTGGAAGAATGTGATGTGTGCCAGAGAAACAAAAGGGAAAATGTGGCCAACCCAGGATTACTCTCACAGGGAAAGAGTGCCATATTCGTAGTGGTGGACCGACTTGCTAAGTATGCTCATTTTTGCCCGTTGTCCCATCCATATACGGCGGCGACTGTTGCCCAGTTGTTCATTGAGAATATTTTTAAATTACATGGGATGCCACAATCCATTGTTAGTGATCGCGATCCAACTTTTATTAGTCACTTTTGACAGGAATTCTTTAAGCTGCAAGGAACTGAGCTAAGGATGAGTACTTCGTATCACCCCCAAACAGATGGCCAGACAGAGGTGGTTAACAGATGCTTAGAAAACTACATGAGGTATTTTACAAGTGACAAACCGAAGCAATGGGTTCGATGGCTACCTTGGGCTGAGTGGTGGTACAACACAACATATCACTCGTCAACAAAGAAAATACCTTTTGAAATTGTTTATGGTTGTTCCCCGCCACTCATCACATCCTACACTCATGGATCTACTAAGGTACATCAAGTGGATTGTGAGTTAAGAGATCGAGATCGCGTGCTAGAAATTCTTCGAAATAATCTCCACCAAGCACAGGCTAGAATGAAGCAGCAAGCGGATAAACATCGCTCAGAATGAGAATTCGAAGTTGGAGACTAGGTGTATCTGCGTCTGCATCCATATCATCAAGCATCTGTAGCGGTTCAGGCATCTACGAAACTCTCCCCCCGATTTTATGGACCGTATCGCGTACTCCAACGCATTGGGACAGTTGCTTACAAGTTGGAACTTCCTCCTGGTTCCAAAATACATCCGGTTTTCCATGTGTCATGCCTAAAGAGAAAGTTGGGGGATCAGTTCAAGTCTCAAAACCAATTGCCTGCTACTAATGAAAGGGGAGAAATTCAATTCCAGCCCCACACTATCTTGGATCGCAGAATGGTCAAGCAGGGTAATTGAGCCATCACAGAAGTATTGGTTCAATGGGCCAACTTGCAAGTGGAGGATGCAACGTGGGAGAATTTTGAAAATTTAAGGGAGTGTTTTCCTGATTTTGCGCTCAATCAACCTTGAGGACAAGGTTGAAAATAAGGGAGGGGGGATGTTAGAAACCTTCCTAAATTAGTTTTATTTCATATTTCTTAGTTTCCAAATAAAAGTGTATTGCTGTAATTGCTTGATTTAGGGAATAATTATATTGATGTAATTGCCTGATTGTGGGAGTTGATTAGGGTAGAATTATTATAAGAAAGGCTTGATTGTAAGAGAAGGGACACCGAAATTTATCAATATTAATTGGAGATCTGGGTTTCCTCAAATTAACCTGTCTTCTTCTTCTTTTTCTTTTATCTCTCTATTTTCTATTTTATATAGAGCAGTGCTCTATCACAGTTTCTCTAAATAGGATGATCTAAACCGTCCATTTGATGGGCAACAAATAGACTTATGGGCTTTTTTCATTAGTTTTTTCATTAAAAGTACTTCCTATACATGGCGTGCATTTTTTTCATGCACAATTGGCCATTATTTTTTCAGTTGTTCGTCATTTCCACTGATTATTAAATTGTGTCTATGCACAAGGAGGAGCCAGGAGGGTTCAAGGGGGCAGTTGCCCCCTCAAATTCAGGATTTTTCTATTATACGGTAGTTTCATGCACCATTGCCAATTCAGGATTTTTTTTTAATTAGCAATCAATTTCAAAATCTCTACACTTTCTTATTTTTTTCCTGGATAATTAGTGCAACGATTTTTCATAGATCTTGATTTGTTGATCTGCTATCTCTCATTTAGGCGCAAGTTTTAATCAATGGCGAGAGCACTTCCCATTTACCTATATGCATACGACTTCGAAATTTGAGAAAGTTCTCGGATAATTTATTTGGACCAATCAATCATTTCGAATCACATGTAAGTATTTGTTGTTGTTATTATTATTGCTATTGATATTGTTGTTCTTATTGTTATTGTTTTTCAGGGTTCAAGAGATATAGATTTTTGTTGTCGCGTTTGGGTAATTTGTGTTCGTATTTTTTTTCATTTTTTTTTTTTTTTTGTGTTATGGTTTGATTTTTTCGTTCGATGTCTAACTTATTTTTTGGCCATTATTTATGCGCATGCTCGATCTAATACTTTATCTCTATTCTATATAGATCTGATTTGCGGTTTTATGTGGGTTAATGATAATATGGGTGCAGGTTTTCGAGAGGATGAATATGTGATCAATTGACTAAGTTTTGTCGTGGATATTTGAGATCTTTGTCAAGGTTGAAATAATCTTAAACGAATAGGGCCCAAGTTGCTATTTTTATTGGTCATATTTATCTGGTAAAACTGCTAAAAGGATTGGTGATCAATAAACAGAGAAAGGGAACAAAATAAGACAATATCAATTCAACAACATGACGGGCAACATAGACAATTAATAATAATAATCTAAAGAAACATCAATCCAAGATAATAGAAAACATTAGCAAAAAAAACATGCACGGATGATTCAATTCTATAATAGAAAACTTAGGGTCGGGCAGGGTCGAGCTGACCCTAGGTTTTAACCCTGAACCCGACCCGACCCTGAGTCAGGGCCTAAAAAATGAACCCTCACCCGCCCTCAGGGTTGGAAAATCCAGCCCAGACCCTGTCAGGGCTCAGGGCGGGTCAGGGCTGACAGGGCCAAACTTACACCCCTATGTTTTACTATACATTTCATTCTACGAACAAAACTTGGCTCCTCAACGTTAAGGAGGAGACTCCTAAGCAATTCAACGTGCCACGTTGGCGGACTAAGAGTCTACCACGTTGAGGACTATTCAGACTAAAAAAAACTTGACTTTCATGAGGACAATTGTACCCCGAGACCCTTTTCATGCCGCCATCACATTTGGAAAAAAAAGACTAACTTTTGTTAGGACAATCGTAACCCTGCCGTATTTTATTTAACCAGCTATCAAATGTTAAGGACAATTTCCAAAAGGCTCTTGGAAGCAAATTAAAAACGAAAAGACATGGTGAGTTTGCTCCAATATTAAAACGTTGTAGTGCCAATAGCAGCAGCCTAATTATATCATATACAGATAATTAGATTTAGTTTCAAAAACCTTGCTGCTAATATAAGATGATTTTTTTTTTCAAAGACGGTAATCACTGTTTATATAAGGTGATGCACGAATCATTTTAATTGTGCATCCAAAACATAAGCTTAGCACATCTCTAAAGGAAAATGATATCAAGACATGCTTGTTTCACATCTCTAAAGGAAAATGATATCAAGACATGCTTGTTTCATATTGATCCTAAACGTACTCCTATGTCTTGTTTGGATGCCATAAATTTTTGAAATGGAAAATGAGTTTTTCATGGCTAACTCAGTTTTCATGCTCAATTCTTTCAAAAATTAAAAAAATCGACCCCTATCAGAGAAAATTAAAATCGAACTTTTTCCTGGAATTTTTTTATGTCTCAAAGAATTTACATAATTTGGTTTACGTACATCCAATCGGCTCCAACCCTTAAGCCTTCACCCTTAACGGCAGATTACACATACTCCCTTGAAATTTCCCTCTTCAATTTTCTGTAGTTGCTATTATGATGGAAGGAATGTTAAACTCAAGGACGCTCATGCAAAACCATACTACAAGGGCGCCCCCATTGGACTATCTCACCCAAGTGAATTTTGTAATGGCATAGAAAAATACAAAATAATAGTAATAAATGCACTTTGGTGAGATGGTCTACTAGGGGAGCCCATGTAGCTTGTTTTTGCAAGTGCACCCTTGATGGGGCACAAATACGGCTACGCTCCCAAATATCGTCACGTGTCATCCATGCACGGCAAAGACCACACAATCATGACACTTGTCGCCCTCTCGCCGCCCAGGCCTCATCATCACAAATTATGGACAATTGTAGGCCGCCAAAGCCACGCGCGCCGGCGAGGCAGAGGGACGGCCCAATCCTGCAAAGGAAGGTTTTCTCTCCATAATGATGAAAAGGGCCGCACACCTCCCTTTAAAAGGAAGGGAAAGGAAGAAGAGAGGGATGGACTTTTTCTCTGAAAAAAGGACTTCACCCATTCTCCACTCTGCAACACCGGAAAAAGAGGCGAAACAACAACAGAGGAGGCTAGGAACTCAATCCTATTCTCCCTGCTAGTCCCCTCCGACCCACTCACTCACACACCCAGAAAAGAGCCCGCGCGCTGGCCCTGGTAACCTTGATCGAAACCCCTTCCCCCTCTCGCTGTTCTTTATATTGATTGGTCGAAGGATCTGACTTGGGTGTCGAAGTGCTCGTCCGGGACCCACCCCGGACCCCCTGACCCCCTTTGTTTGTGATTGCAGACCCCTTAGAGGCCCTCTACCGACCGCGCGATCGCAAACCCGGATTCAGACGCCATCATATTGGCGCCATCCGTGCGACTCGTCGAGTACTGAATGCCTTATGGCGATGAGAAACCACACCCAACAGCAAGAGATAGGGGTAATGACCAGAAGCCAGGCTCAACGCACACAAACCAACACCTCAAGCTCCCAAGAACCCAACTCACCGCCCTCGGGCCTACACCAGCCCTCCTTTAGTGCGCCACAGATGGTCCCCACCATGGAGATGTTCAACGAACTTCGCCGAGAACTACTCCAACGCTTGCCTCCTCCGGCCCCGGAGAGGCCCCAGACAACGCAAGACCAGACAGAAGCCTATGACGAAGGCGACGAGGAACAACCAGGGGAGCGCCATCCCCGGCGAAAGCAAGCACCAACTCGCCGACGCCGTCCCCATCAGCAAATAGCCCTTTGCCCCCCGCAACTAGGGGATACCAGCGAGACAGCGGGAGGCAGGCTACGAACAGTCGCGCTCCCCCTGTCTAAGCTACCCGCCTCCAGGAACCCCCCCTGACTCGGGCGGAAGAAGTGGCAACCTCAGCACAACCGTCCGGCGTGGATCCGATAGCTGACCTACAAAGGCAGATCCGAGAGGTAAAACTAGAAATGAAAAAACCCTTCTCCCACGGTATCCTTGATGAGTGGGGAAAGGGAGACGGCATCCTCATTCACCTCAGATGTCTTAAAAACCCCAGCAGAAGCAGGCATAGACCTCTCCCGCTTCGGTATGTACGATGGAAGCACGGACGCCCTCGAGTTCCTCCAAACCTTCAAAAGGGTAATGACGCTCCGAGGCGCGTCGGACGGATTCATGTGCAGAGCCTTTGCGTCCCTACTAAGAAAAACCGCTAACGACCGGTACATGAGATTGGAGCCCGACTCCATCGCATCCTTCCACGAATTCGGGAGGAAGTTCAGCGCAAGGTTCGCCAACAACCGCCTCCGCCATGACCCAGCGGACGCCCTCTTAGCCCTCCGGCAAGGAAGAAACGAGACCCTAAGAGACTTCATGTTGAAATTCAACGCCGAATTGGCCCAACTTTCTAACATGGACGTCCAAATAGCGGTTGCCACACTAAAGCATGCCACCACCGATCCGAATCTCAAGCTGCACCTCACCCTCAAGCCACCACGGGACCTACAGGAACTTGAATCCAAGGCTGATAAGTTCGTCCGAGCGGAAGAAGCATGCGCTCGAGAACAGAATCAGCCCGGCCCCGATGAAAGAAAAAGCGACGGCCGAAGGGCCATAAGGCCACGTGCCGATGAGAGGCAGGCGGGCAGGAACCCCGTCCCCGTCTTCGAGAGACTAGGAACCGCCCCGCTAAAGTTCCCCCTCTCCCACATTCTACTAGCTATCAGGGATCAGGGTCTCCTGACCCCCCCCCCCCCCCCAAGAGAATGGCTACAGACCCAAAGAAGAGGTCCGCTAGAAAATTCCTACGAATTTCACGGGGACCACGGCCACGAAACTGACCATTGCTTCCACCTCCGCCTCCAACTGGAAAAGCTGGCCGAAGAAGGGCACCTAAATCAATATCTCAGGAGCCCTGATGAAAGCTCGCGCGAGGTCCAGCATCCACCCGACGAGCCCAGAGGTAGGCATCAGTCACCCAATGGACACCGGTCCAACAACCGTCGCCGATCCACAAGCTGACACCGATCCCCTAGCAGGCATCGCTCACGAAGCAAACGCCGATCCCGCAGCAGACACGACACGCACTGCCACCAGCGCCCCCGGAAAGAGGAGCCCCCCGAGCAACCGCAGGCCCGCGAACAGCCGCCCACCATTATCGAAAAAATCAATATCATCACAGGCGGGCCAGCAGCGGGAGGGTAAACAACCACCGGTCGGCGGGCATATGCGGAACGAATATTCTCCATGGATATGCCTTCCAAAAACGCCCGAACGGATCCATCCCGACAAGACCAGATCATCACTCTTTCCAACGAAGACCTCGACGGGCTACAAGTCCCGCATGACGATGCACTGGTCATCAGGCTAGTCGTCGCCAACTTCGATATAGGAAAAATCCCGGTAGACACAGGGAGCTCCGTCAATGTGCTACACCTCGAGACTTTCGAAGAAATGAAACTGGACAAAGAAAGGCTGGGACCCGCGGAGTACTCTATCTACGGGTTCTCCGGTGCGTCCGTACGTGTCGACGGCAAGATCGACTTACCCGTGACCTTCCGGACATAGCCCCTCCAAAAAACCATCCTGACCACCTTCCTGGTCGTAGATATACCATTCACTTACAACGCCATCATTGGGCACCCTGCTCTAAGAGATTTGGGAGCAGTAGTCTCCACCCCCCACCTCAAGATGAAATTCCCCACTCCGACAGGGGTGGGGGAGGTCTGGGGACAGCAAATGATAGCACGCCAGTGCTACGCAGCAAGCCTGAGAGGAACCAACGCCCCGGCCAAAAAATTCACGATCGGTAGTGAAGATCCTCGGCAGCGGGCCCGCACAATCAGAGGAGAGCCCGCCGAGGAGCTAGACTCCATCCCCCTAGCCCAAGATCAGCCGGAGAGACAAGTTCGGATCAGTTCCCTGCTAAAAGGCCCCCTGCGAGACCAGATGATCAACTTCCTCAGAACAAACAAAGACATGTTCGCATGGTCCGCTAAGGACATGCCCGGGATACCCAAGGAACTGGCCGTTCACAAGTTAAACGTGAACCCAGCCCTTAAACCCGTCCGGCAGAAAAAAAGGAACTTCGCGATAGAGCGTCAAACTCACATAAAGGCCGAAGTGGAAAAACTACTACAACCCGGGTACATCAGAGAAATCCGGCATCCCGAGTGGCTGTCAAACGTCGTCATGGTCAAGAAAGCTAGCGGAGGTTGGCGGGCCTGTATAGACTTCACAGACCTAAACCGGGCCTGCCCAAAGGACCCCTACCTCCTGCCGCGCATAGACCAACTCATCGACGCCACATCCGGGCACGAACTTCTCACCTTCTTGGATGCATTCTCATGCTACAATCAGGTCAAAATGCACGAGCCAGACATCCCGAAAACAGCTTTTATCACCGATTAGGGCGTCTACTGTTATACTGTTATGCCCTTCGGTTTAAAAAATGCGGGCGCCACCTACTAGCGGCTCGTAAATAAGCTATTCCAAGCACAAATCGGAAGGAACGTAGAGGTGTATGTCGACGATATGCTGGTAAAAAGTCTGGAAGCCTCCAAACACATCTCTGATCTTCAGGAAACTTTCAACACCCTACGACGAGCCCGAATGAAGCTCAACCCCGCGAAATGCGCCTTTGGGGTAACTTTCGGAAAATTCTTGGGGTTCATGGTCAGCCAGAGAGGGATCGAGGCCAACCCCGAAAAGATCCAGGCCATCCTAGACATGGAACCCCAGGCAACAACGGTAGAAGTACAGAGGCTCGCAGGTCGAATCACGGCCCTCAGCCGATTCATGCCCAAATCGGCAGAAAAATGCCAACCCTTCTTCAAACAATTAAAAAACATACGGGAATTCGAATGGACCCCGGCCTGCCAAGAGGCCTTCGACTCCTTGAAGCAATACCTTCAGACACCACCCATACTCGCCAAACCCGAGCCGGGGGAAGAGCTATTTTTATACCTGGTCGTCAGCCCCACGGCGGTAAGTGTGGTGTTGGCCAAGCAAAGCGACAAAAAGGAACACCCGGTGTACTACGTGAGCAAGACTCTCCACGGTGCAGAAATCCGGTACCTAAACATAGAGAAATTCGCCCTCGCAGTCGTCAGCGCCGCCCGAAAGCTCCGCCCCTACTTCCAGGCCCACCCCATTGTGCTTCTGACCGACCAACCTCTAAGGAAAATTCTCCAGAAACCAGAGACCTCGGGTAGGATGGTAAGTTGGGCCGTCGAGTTGGGAGAGTTCGACATACAAGTCCGCCCGAGGCCGGCTATTAAATCTCAGGCCCTCGCTGACTTTATAGTGGAATCCACGGCCCTGGCCGCGGAACCAACGACAATGGAAAATGGCGAGGGCCCCACCGAACAGACGGCTCGCAAAAATGTGGCGCCAGACTCAGCGGAACAAAGCGACGAGATTCATTGGACCCTGCACGTTGACGGCTCAGGGGGCAAAAAAGGGCACGGGGCGGGAGTGGTCCTCCACAGCCCAGAAGGATTTACACTGGAATACGCCCTCAGGTTGGATTTCAAAGACTCCAACAACGAGGCTGAATACAAAGCCTTACTGGCAGGACTAAGTCTAGCCGCGGAGCTCGGCGTAGGAAAGTTAAAAGTCCATAGCGACTCCCAGCTCGTCGTCAACCAAGTGAACGGCGTATATGAAGCTAAGGGCCTCAGAATGAAGAGATACCTCCAGAAGGTAAAAGAAAAGCTGCAGGGAATGGGAGAGGTAGAGATCCTCTAGGTACTGCGGGACATGAACAATCGAGTGGATGCATTATCAAGAATGGCCGCCGAAGAGACACATGACTTCGGTACCGTGCTTACAGAAATACTGCCCCACCCCAGCATCGACGAGGTGCAAGTTTTGGAGATTCCACCTGGACCAAACTGGATGGACCCCATCATGCGATACCTGAAAGACGGCATACTACCCGCAGATAAGTTGGAAGCCCGGCCTAACCGCAAGAGCCGCCCACTACGTGGTCCACGGGCCCAGGCTCTACAAACGGTAATACACATGGCCGTACCTCCGATGCCTGGTGCCCTCCGAATCAGACTACGTGCTACGAGAAGTATATGAAGGGATCTGCGGAGACCACGGGGGCGGCAGGACCCTGGCTCAGAAAATTGTAAGGCACGGCTACTTCTGGCCTACGATCCTCAGGGACGCCAAGAACTTCGTCAAAAAATACAGCCCATGCCAAAGGTACGCGACCACCCCCCACCAACCGGCCACACCATATACCGCGATAGCAGGACCCCTGCCTTTCGCCATGTGGGGCATGGATCTACTCGGACCCTTCCCGAAAGCCTCCGGGGGGCATACAATGTTATACGTCGCCATCGACTACTTCACCAAATGGGTCGAGGTCAAAGCTGTGGCAAAACCCAATTTGAAAGCAACGGAGAAGTTCTTCTATCACGACGTGGTTTGCCGCTTCGGCATTCCAAAGACACTTGTAACGGACAACGGTCCCCAGTTCGCAAGCGCTGAATTTGGCAGATTCTGCGATAACCTAAGCATCAAACACCGTTTCGCCTCTGTAGTACACCCGCAGGCCAACGGGCAGGTAGAGGTAACTAACAGGATCTTGCTTCAGAGCCTCAAGAAGCGATTGGGAGAAGCCGGGAAAAACTGGGTAGAAGCACTACCTAGTGTCCTCTGGGCCTATCGAACGACGCCGCGGACCGCGACTGGAGAATCCCCTTTCAGCTTAACCTTCGGGGCCGAAGTGGTCATTCCGCTAGAAATTGGCCTCCCCAGCTTCCGCACCGCGAATTATGACGAACAGGGAAATTCCGAGCTCCTCCGGAACACCCTCGATCTCGTGCTCGAAAAAAGAGAGCAAGCCCTTCTCCGAACCGCCTCCTACCAGCAAAAGGTGGCACGGTACTACAACGCCCGGGTAAGAAAGCGCTCGGCAAAACCCGGAGACCTAGTACTACGGCGTGCGGAGGTATCCGACCCCCGCAACACTAGAAAACTCGCACCTAAATGGGAAGGACCGTACAGGGTCGTTCGAGCACTCCGCCCCGGGGCCTACCAACTAGAACGTCTCGACGGGACCCCAGTCCCTCGAAGTTGGAGCATGGACAACCTCTGAGAATTTTACCAGTAAAAAGACAGGGTAAGTTCCATGTTTTTCTTTAAAAGCATGACGAATGTTTGTTTGTTTCTTTTTGTGTCTCTAGAAGCAAAGATGTATTTTCTCCTTAAAACGAATCAATGGAATAGCGTTTCTACTTAAAGCCATACGTATCCCCACTTTCCGGCCCATAATAAACAAGGGACCCGAAAGAAAACAGGGAGTGAGACAAAGGTAGCATCGAGGCCGATCCCCACGAGAATACCCTAAAACGCTCCCCATGAAGAAAAGACCTCCCCTTAAAGGGCAGGCGGGACCCATTAACCCCGAACTGATCACTCGAGGGGAAGATAGTCCTTCCGCAAAAAGACACCCCGCGGGGTGTACCAGGAATATTCTCGACGGTCAGATTGAAATTCAATACCAAAAGGCTCGGATAACCCGGAGCACGTCGCATATATAAAAAAGAAAGAAGAAAGCAGAAAAGAAGAAGAAAAAGAAGGAGGATTCAAAAGTTATTACAGACCCACAAGAAAAAGTAAAATATAAGATCCAAAAGACATCCTGGCATCACTGAGCCCCCTCAAAGGTCTCAGTAACTACAGGATCCGCCAGGGCAGCCACCTCCTCCTCGACCAGCTCCGGTGCCTCTACTGGTATCGACGGAGGATCGACCTGAGCCTCGTGCATCAGTTTGTCAAGGGGAAAGGAAAGATCAACCTTGTGAACACGCCGCCGGCATTTAGCAAAAGCATCAATCTCAACATCCACGCTAAACGCAGCCGCAGCCTTAAGGAACTCCTCTGAGCCACGCCACTCCTCCCGCGCCTCCGCCAGCTCCCGGGCATGCGTTCACCGGGCCACCGCCAATTTGTCCGCCGCACGACTTCTCCCCTCCATGGTTTTCCGGAGGTCTTCCCGAAGTTGAGCGACAGTATCATCAAAGGTCGCTCTCTCCGCCCGGGCTCTGTCCAAGTCCTCGCTTAGCCGCCAGTTTCGCTCCGCAAAGGCACTTATCTCAGTCTCGTCCTCGAGCAGGCACTGCACCATCCTCCTGGCATAGCTCTGGGACTGCAAAAGCAACCTATCAGAAAATTTCTAACGTACATTCTCAAAATCACAAAGAGAGAAACGTACAAACAGAAAACCGGCCACCCGGTACTTACGCAAGATGTTGATTGAAAATACTGAGCCCCAAGGGCCCTAGGATCATAGCCCTCCAACTCAGCCTCGTCGCCAGGAAGGGCGGTCATCACCCCCAGCTCCACCCCAACCCGGGGATTCGCAAGAATGCTATCCTCGACATCGATCTTCCAGTCAGGCTTAAACAGCTCTCCTCGCGCCTGGAAGCTCTGCGGAGGAAGCACCACTCGTTCCAGAAGAAGTTTGGTCATAACCGCCCCCTCCATCCGACTTGGCACGTCCTCGGCAAAGACAGGAGGACGCACCACACGAACAACGTCCCCCTGTCGAGCGCCAAAAGAGGCAGCCCTCTTGGCGAACGGCTCCGACTCCGAAGCAAAAAGCCCAGCCGCTCCCTTTTCTCCGACCGCTCGAACAGAAGGACTAGAAGGCACGGATGCCTCGAGTTTTGCTTGTGACCGGCCCAACCTGGCCGCGGCCATAAAATCAGAAGGGATCTTCTTGTGACTCGTCAGACCCTTCGTCACCACCGCAACTCCCTTCCCCTTCGCAGCATCGTCGGAAGAAGACATACCTCCTGCCAAAAATAGGAGAACAACAACTGCTCAGAACGAGGGAAAGCAACAAAAAAAAAGAGGAGAAACAGAGAGAGAGAAAGAGGGGAGGGGCTCACCATGATGACTGGCGGAACTCTCCCCCATTCCCTCGCCCGTACAACGGGCCCTCCTCTCCACAGCTCCCAGCAAGCCAAGCCTCTTCAGGCTCCTCTCCCATTTAAACTCGGAAACGTCGATAGCCTCCCCAGAGGCGAGCTTCCCCAAGTCAAACTTGCTATAGTCAGACTCATCGGGGAGGGACTTCCTTCGCCACTCAACGAAGCGCCTCCAAGAGCGAGGAAAGCCCCAGCCAGCGTCCGACGGAGGGGTGATGAACACATACTCCTCCTTCCACCTTTTGATGGAGGAAGGCAAGTTCGCCGCCATTTTCACCTGAGGACGTTGGGTCAGATATAGCCAGTTGTCCTCCCCTTTCACCAATGGGCTAAGGGCAACACAGACCCGGAGCAGCGGAAGGGTAGGCTGAACCTTGTGGAGACCCGCCTTGGCCACAAAGGCCAAGAGAGTGCACCAGCTATTGGGCGCCAGTTGGGAGGGGGCCACCCGGTAAAACTCAAGGGCCTCTACTATGATGCCCAAGAGCGGGAACCTAACCCCCGCCCGAAACGCCTCCACGTAGAAAGCTACCTCTTCCTCAGTGGTACCTCCACACACCCCCTCTACAAAGGAAGGAACCCTAATCCCATAATCATCGGGAATGTGGAACTCCCTCCTAATTTTCTCCGCCGCCCCTTCTCCCAAAGTGTTCCTGAAACACGCCACCCGACCAGGACAAATAACGGCACCAGACCGAATCTCCCCAGTCTCCGCCTCACGAGCGGAAGAAACCCGAGCCAGAGATTCCGAAGGAGCGGCCCCCACCGATGACCCAGAGGCTCCGGAGCTATCTCTCAACTCCGTGGGCTGCTGTACATCTTCAGAGACACCACCCCCACCCTCTACAGACAACCTCCTCCTTTTTCTCTGCGGAGCCCTCTCCACTACTTCTACCGACTCAGAAGAAGGGCTCTGAGGTACAGTCGCGACGGACATCGTAAACTATCAAATGGCGGAATAAAAAAAAGAAAAAAGACACAGAACTCACCGGAAGAAGGTTAGTGAACAAGCAACGCGCAGAAAAATCCCCGCGGAGGGAAACCCGTTTAACCCGAGGAAGACGAAGAAATAAATCAAAGAATGAAATCCCCAAAAGGCTTTAAAAAGGGCTAGGGTTTCGACACACGTCGTTTGATTTCCCTCCTTTTCTAAATCGATGGGACACACACACGTGGCGCCGATTGGGAAACCCGAGGGAACCGCCAAAAGTCCCACACGGAAAAGACGCCCCTACCCTACATGACTTCCCTAGCAAGCTATCCTTAAACCTTCACCGCGCTCAACCCGCAAAAGATTTGGACCCCGTCACAAGGGCCCGGCACGGAAATCCACTAAATGGAAAAAAGCCGCGTTCATAAGGGAAGGGCTCAGATCCCGTCACAAGGGTCCGGCATACATCTCCACAAGATGGAAAAAACCGCGTTCGATGGCAAAAGGCTCGGAACCCGTCACAGGGGTCCGGCATACATCTCCACAAGATGGAAAAAACCACGTTCGATGGCGAAAACCCGACACACAGTACCACCAGGCAAAAATACCAAACGCAGCGAAAAGGGCTCTAGTCGCGCGGGAAAGCAAACACGCAAGAAGAAGGCAAACATAAGATATAAGTTGTAAGAAGCGGAGAAAAGAAACAAAAACAAAGAGAGCAATTCATAAACTACTTCCTTCTGGCCCACGGGCCTACAAAAGAGGGGGGAGTAAAGACATAAGGCACGCAGGCCCGGACTCCCAAGGCCCCTAGCAAAAAAAAAAAAGAAGCTTCCTCCGAAACCCTACTCATCCCGCCACCTCCTGCTCAGAGCGATTCGCCGCTGAAAGAGTTCTCCGCATCGGAGAGCTCCCTATCACTCCGTTCCCCCTCCGAAGAGCTCCCCCAGCGGCGATTCTCAGCAAATCGGGCCTGGTCATTTAACCAGCGCACCCGATTCCTCAACAAATCATTCCCTACCACCAGGCAAAAATACCAAACGCAGCGAAAAGGGCTCTAGTCGCGCGGGAAAGCAAACACGCAAGAAGAAGGCAAACATAAGATATAAGTTGTAAGAAGCGGAGAAAAGAAACAAAAACAAAGAGAGCAATTCATAAACTACTTCCTTCTGGCCCACGGGCCTACAAAAGAGGGGGGAGTAAAGACATAAGGCACGCAGGCCCGGACTCCCAAGGCCCCTAGCAAAAAAAAAAAAGAAGCTTCCTCCGAAACCCTACTCATCCCGCCACCTCCTGCTCAGAGCGATTCGCCGCTGAAAGAGTTCTCCGCATCGGAGAGCTCCCTATCACTCCGTTCCCCCTCCGAAGAGCTCCCCCAGCGGCGATTCTCAGCAAATCGGGCCTGGTCATTTAACCAGCGCACCCGATTCCTCAACAAATCATTCTCCGCCCGCAAGGCCGCAATCTCCCGATCCATGTCAATCATCCGACTGCAAACCGCCATCTCCCTACGATGGACATGAGAGAAGAACGACCGGTGGCGATGGACAAAAGCTTCATGGGACTCCCTCTCGTAAAACGGAGGAAGGGGAGAACGCGGGGAAAACCCTGGAGGCGGGTTCCTCTCAGGAATCGTTTGCCGGGGCCCCAACCCATCGGGGTTACCCTCGGGACTGCTAGGAGGACTCCCCTCGGTAGCAACTCTCCCCCCACCACTGATGGATAGACCTTGGAAAGACGACGACATCTCTGGCAAGCCTAAAGAAAGGCCGGAAGAAAGCAAAAAAAGGGGGGACAAAAGGCAATCTGCATAAAAGCAGGAGAGCTCACCCCTTATAAAACCCTATGGAAAACCCTGGGGTAGGAAAACGAAGCGGTTGCCATCCGCGTGTTCATTTCCTATTGAATGATCGAGCGGCGCCGTGAAATGGCAACACAATTCCTTGGGAAGGAACTGCCGGATGAGACAGCACGTCCTCTCGAACCCCAAAGCTCCCATAAATGCCTTCGACACGATGTTCTCTGGCCAGGCAAGCAAGCCCGCTCCCCGGGACCAATCAATGAACTAAAAGTAAAATCACGATGAGATATAAAGGCGGCGCTATTCCCAGAACACGCCACGTGTCGCCCCCCACACCTATATGAAGCTTAAACTCCATAAAGAAAAGCAAGGGGAAACGACAAGACCATACGAAATCGACATGTATCGCTATCCCCACCCCACGCAGGTTCGGGGCCCGGAGCGCAGGCCTACAAAAAAAAAGAGAAAAGGACGAGGCCCGGAGCCCAGATGCAAAGGCCACGGCACGCGAGCACAATGAGCAAACGAGATTAAAAGCGCCAGAGAAAGGCTCGGAACCCCTCGTAAGTTCGATCAGAACGTCGCAATTCCTTACAACAAAGATAATCCCTATCAAAAAAATGCAAAAAAAAAAGAGCACAAAAGGACACGGCACCTATTCATAAAGATCATCCATTCACACCCTCCTGGCCCACAGGCCTACAAAAAGAAAGGAAAACAAGAAAACACAGCAAAGGGCACACAGGCCTCAGAAATCCCCGACAAAGAAAGGGATAGGCACGCAGAAAAATAAGGAAAGCCAAAGCTTAATCGGAGAAAGACTCCTCTCCCGAAGGGTTCCCCTCCTCCTCCCAAGAGGTCTCCAGCAGGGGGTCCACCTCATATTCCAACAGCTGCTCGTTGAGAAGGTGAACCTTTTTCTGTAAAGCCTCGTTCTTCCGCTTCAAGTCCTCGATCTCCTTGCCCATCTTCAAAACACGGCCGTGCAGTTCCGTTCCCTGGTGATAGACTCGGGAGAAAAAAGACCACTCCCTGGCGACGCGGGACCGAGACGATTTGTCCTCCCTAGGCAAGGAGGAAAGGTGAAGGGGGGAAGCCAGAGGAAGGACCCGGGTCCCTCCTAGTCTTCTTCCGACGAGCCACGAGATCCTCCTCTGGATCGGAGGACAAGTAAGGGTCACTCGACGACTCCTGGAGGAAGCGGGCCTTGCCCCTAACTCATGAAGGAGAACCAGACATGTTGCTGAAGAAGATACGAAAAGAACCCCTACTGCAAAGGAAAGAAGAAGAACGACGAGGAGCCACAAAAAGGCACCAGGGTAATTCCCCTCTTTTAAACTCGGGAAAGGAATCCTGGTACCTCGAGATAACGCAACCTCCCTAACGGCGCTGCCGCTTCCCGGGGACAGCTGCCGGATAAAACGGCACGTCTCCTCGTACCCCGGAGCCCTCGTAAATATCATCATCATGACTTCGCTCGAACAAAACGTTACTCTCTTGGCCTATTCAATGGACCAAAGGAGTAAGGGGGAGTTATGATGGGGCACAAATACGGCTACGCTCCCAAATATCGCCACGTGTCATCCATGCACGAGTAGAGCCCAACCATCATGAAGAAAGGCGTTGGAAAATGGCAAAGACCACACAATCATGACACGTGTCGCCCTCTCGCCACCCAGGCCTCATCATCACAAATTATGAAAGGAAATGGCCGCCAAAGCCACACGCGCCGGCGAGGCAGAGGGACGGCCCAATCCTGCAAAGGAAGGTTTTCTCTCCATAATGATGAAAAGGGCCGCACACCTCTCTTTAAAAGGAAGGGAAAGGAAGAAGAGAGGGATGGACTTTTTCTCTGAAAAAAGGACTCCACCCATTCTCCACTCCGCAACACCGGAAAAAGAGGCGAGGCAATAACAGAGGAGGCTAGGAACTCAATCCTATTCTCCCTGCTAGTCCCCTCCGACCCACTCACTCACACACCCAGAAAAGAGCCCGCGCGCTGGCCCTGGTAACCTTGATCGAAACCCCTTCCCCCTCTCGCTGTTCTTTATATTGATTGGTCGAAGGATCTGACTTGGGTGTCGAAGTGGTCGTCTGGGACCCACCCCGGACCCCCTGACCCCCTTTGTTTGTGATTGCAGACCCCGCAGAGGCCCTCTACCGACCGCGCGATCGCAGACCCGGATTCAGACGCCATCAACCCTTCAATTTATTAAAAAGTTAGATTTTTCATCTAACTTGTTCGGTGCGTGAAATGGGATTACGGGTACGATTCTCCTCATAAAAGTTTAAGTTTTTTTCTCAGTGTAAAGAGTCCTCAATGTGGCAGAGTCTTAGTGGGCCACGTTGAATTGCGCTGGAGACTCCTCAACGTTGAGGAGCCAAAGTTTTGTTCCAATTCTACATATGGGTACCATATATATAGAAGAAGATAGAGAAAAGGGAAATGGAAAAGAAAATAAGCAACAAAATTCACATATCGCAAGCTAGCAATCGTATTTTATGCCACTGAAGTTCTGATAGCATTTGATGGTGTGTATATTGAGTACGCATGTTTCTAACTCAAAAAATCATGGATGTCTTTTTGTATCAATTGTGCAGCATTGCGCTCCTGCTCCTTTTCCCTTCCATATATCATGTCGCAACATGAAAAGCTTTAAAATCTCTGCTTTATTTTCAACGAGGTCCTCATCCAACCTTCTGATAATAAGGAGCAAGGCAGCGAGAAGCTCAGCTAGTACAATGTCACTTACATCAACATCTTCTTCTCCATGACAATCCTTTTCTTCTCCTACCTCAAATGCAGCTAACAATGCGTCTTTCATAAAGATTTGGTGTTCATCGAGTTTCTCAATCGTTTTCAACAAATTTTCAATCTCCATAGGCTTATAAACCTGTAGCTTGTTGATATGATCATGTAGGCTAGTGTCACAGTGCAACTCTTTAAAAATCAAAATGATCATGTAGGCTAGTGTCATGGTGCAACTCTTCAAAAATCAAAATTTCTTTGATAAAGGGGTTGTCCCTGATGACCTAGTACTACGCTAGTCAGCCAACCAAGTTTGCACGCACAAAGATCACACAACAAATCAAGAACACTCACAACAACACAAAGGAACAATTTAACGTGGTTCGGCCAACACTTGCCTACTCCACGGACCCAACTAAGGCACTATATTGCTACTGTACTAGGGATCTCTCTCCCCCAAGCCAAGGCATACAAGCTTACAAAGGTTTTCTCCCAAAAACCCACAATACAACTCTCTTGGGCATTTTTGCCTATGCCAAGACTACAAATTCAAATATCCTTTAGATTTGAATTTTTCCAATCCCTGTGCCTAAGCACTTACAAATGACAAGTTAACATGTGGCATAACAATTGTCTAACCATCCAGCCATGATTGCCTCAAGTGGTCTTCCCAATGTGCAAGTGCAAGCCAATGCCTCGCTGCCATGTGTGCAAGCCCATGCCAAAACCGTCCACCAGTTGCTTTTGCTTTGACTTCCTTGTCCTTTGAACACGACCAAGCATGCCTTGGTTTGAATTCTAACCATTGCCTCCATTTGCAAACACTCCTATGTGCTTGCCAAATGTCACACGCGCACTAGTGCCTTGGTTTTGCCTATCCGTTTCCCACCAGCCAGAGCCCACCAACCAGTGCCCACTATCCAGTGCCCAATAGCTAGTGCCAATTAGCCAGTGCTCAATGATCCAGTGCCCACCAATCTAGTACCCACACCGATCCAGTGCCCAATGATCCTGTGCCCACCGATCCAGTGCCCAACTAGTGCTCATTCACACTTGAGTTAGGTTCCCACTAATGCTTACCCGTTCAAGCTGTGCATAGCCCACACCTATGCTCTAGACCATGCCAAAGCCTTGGTTCCATGGTCTTCTTCCCCACCTCGATGTTCCAAGTGAAAATTGGCAAGGCTGCAAGGTACCACTACAAGCCAATGTGTGTGCCAACATTTTAAGGGGCTGACAGCTAGCCTCAACCTCTTTCTCTAATGGCAAAGTGTCGTAGTCCTCCATTGGTGCACCACATGCAGCTTGCCTAGTGATAGATCCATCTAACTAATGTAGGTTAATGATCTCACAATGCCTGTAGCAATTCTTGATTGTCATTGTCGTCACCCAATGTTCTACCTTTGTCCACCGCAATGCCTCCGTGCACCTCTCTTCTATCTCTCTTTCTCTCTCTTATCCAAGCCTGGCATTCATTGTTACTAGAGTGAATAAAAAGAAACGAAGGGCAATGCGCGGTGGTGATGTACATATTTTTTAAGGGATTTGCTATGGACCATCGAAGAAAGACATTTGCGGCTGGTTGTTGCATGTAAGAGCAGCCACTGAGACCCACTTTTCAACAGATTTTGCGAAATGCGATGATCCCTGGAGTAACCAATTTTTTGATATATAATATTGAGAAATGATATCCCCCTAATGGTTTCTGTGAGAATGGTTCACTGCCTGAGCATAAATTCACCGCATTTAACGTTTTTTCTTTGCCTTTAAAACTTAACAAATAACGTTAGGAGCGGGATCATTTTATAGAGGGGAAAATATCATTTCCCTACAGAGTCGATTACAACAAACCAAGGTGGTCCACCTGACTACGAGACCTTTCCTAACTACTATCCGACACCCTAGAATTGAGTCTATATCCAACTTCAACCATGGCTAGGCTTCGCTATTTTTGACATTGATGGGGTAGGTTAAGAGTTAAGATGGCTGGTCTATCCGAATCCAAATTGCCGGGTAAAACGTTAGGAAAATGGAGTTACAGGTGAGGAGTCAAGGTAAGCAAAAAGCAAGTTAGCCACCTTCTAATTGTTTTACCTAAATATATTTTGGTTTACATGATAATATATGAATAATTCAGGGAATTACCGATTGATACATTGCCCATTGATCTGGACCGTCCAATTGAATGATACTTTATCCTCACTTCGTTTTTTCAATAGGCCCATAAATTTTGATCCGATGCTCAAGAGTAGCTGATCAATGATACTTTGAGACTATATGGCCCCATCTAAACAGTGGCCTAATGATATTGGCACGCATCTTACACCAAATAAATCAGAGCTTTATTTCTTAATTAATAAAAAGTAACATTAATGGTAGTAAATAGTAATCTCATTTTATTTATATTTATATTTTAAGAGTGCAATGATGTTAGTAGAAGAGTGAGATGACTTGGATGGAACGGCATCCTCTCATCCCAAAAGCTTAGGTGGAAAAGAGACAGATCCTTGCATTTTAGAATCCAATGTTAACAAATCTGACAAGAGAGGGCCAGGGGCGACCAAAACAACAACGACCCTTATAAATTGAGAAATGATATTTCCACCCCCATTCTCAGCATTTCAAATATTTTCAGAAGACAAACAACAGGGGGTGGAAATTTCATTTACCCATAAAGTATATAAAACAATGCAAGACAGTGAGTGGTAAGAAAAAGATAATGACATGACATTAGCTAGCATAACAAAAATAACAAATCTCGACCCCTGAGTCTACTCAGCACTCACTTTTTTTTTTGTTGCCGGGTTTTTTTTTTTGCTCTTGGGAGTTATGTGGGAGAGTAAGTTAAATTTTGGTCCCATCCCATGTTTGGTTGCCTTTTAGCACTACGTTTTTTTTAATCCCACTCTTGTAATGATTGCTTGTGAGGTGAATTTTTTAATCCCACTTTTGTAATGACTGCCTTTTCATCCCATCCCAAAATAACCCCAGGAACAAAAATAAACTCAGGAACCGAAAATAAGCTTGAGAAGAATTTTTTTCTACCCAACAGTTCAAGCAACCAAACAAAGGTTTTTTTTTCCCACCATAATTCGGTCAACCTAACATGGGATTTTTATTTTACCAGGATACTTCTAGGACTTTTTTTTTTCCCACCTATCTCCCAGGATATTTTTTTCTCCCACATAACTCCCGAACAAAAAAAACCCGGCAACCAAATGGATTAGGGTTTTGGGTTATGGTTATGGTTAGGGTTATGGGTTATGGTTATGGTTATGGCTATGATTAGTGGAGGCTTTCAAATTGATGGCTACTAACTATTTGGGTTAGTGTAGGGGTGTTCAATCGGTTATAACCCAAAAAATATAAACATGAAAAGGTTTCTGAGGTATCGCGCAAGGTGAGCAGCCCTCTAAATACCCTATGTGCCATAATTGGTTAAGTCATCCACCCCATTAGTTTTGTAGGTTATAGGTAGGATTATGGTTAGGGTTAGGGTTAGTGTTAGGGTTTTGGGTTATGGTTATGGTTAGGGTTAGGGTTAAGGGTTATGGGTTATGGTTATGGCTATGATTAGTGGAGGCTTTCAAATGGATGGCTACTAACTATTTGGGTTATGGTAGGGGTGTTCAATCGGTTATAACCCAACCGAAATAACCGAAATTTGATAACCAAAATAATTTTGGTTATCAAATTTCGGAAATCGAAACTGAACTGAATTTTACGAAAACCGAACCGATTAAAAGTTTGGTTATTCGGCTATAACCGAATAGTGATAAAAAGACAAAAAAAAAATCTATTTGGACGGTTTGATCGGAGGGCTATGATCAATCTATCGAAACGGTTTTTTCGGCACAACCTATTGAAGTTGTGATCAATCAAATGGACGGTTTGGATCATCCTACGGAGTGCCCATATACCATTTTTTGAAAAAAATAATGTTTATTTTTGGTTATTCGGTTAACCGAATTTTTTTCCCGAGATAACCAAAACCAAAACCGAATAACCGAACTAACCAAAAATAAAAACCGAAACCGAACAGAATTAGCAAAAACCGAACCGAACCGACCGAATCAGTTCGGTTCGGTTCGGTTATTCGGTTAAAACCGAATAATGAACACCCCTAGTTATGGTTATCGTTATAGTTAGGGTTATGGTTATGGTTTGTTAGGGACACCTAATCTATGTGAGGTCCTATAGGATGAATGGGTTGGATGAGTGAAGCTACATGTAGATGGTGTTTTATAGAGGGCTGCTCACCCTGTGCGATACCTTAGAAACCTCGCCCCCAAATATAAAATATTAGAGCTGCAAATGTGTATGGGTTCGAGTTTTTGTGGGAATACACATGCAGAAAAAAGTATAATGGATCTTACATATTGGGATTATCTAAAACATTCATTTGTCGGTCCTTGTGTAGATAGGTCGTACCTCAAAAATTGTCTCTCTAGCCGTTCGATTTATGTTGTTTTTTGTTTTAAACTTTCTAAACCACCCATTTTAGACCAAATATTGAAGGGTGAAGATCATTCTATGAAGATGATTTTTGGGACATGGTTTTATCTACTGCAACGTCTTAGATCATCCAAAAGGTAGGCTCCACTATGCGTTTTTGGCAATTCTCACCAAAATACATATAAAATCTCCATTTACAAAAGGTCGGCTCCGGAAGACCATGTAATTCTCTGAAACTTTGTTTCTGCTAGAGTAGTAGGAATCATTATCCCGTGACGGGGTCAATTTTGACAGGTTACTCAAATGTCAACCTATACCCGCAAATTTGCGGGTGGGTTGGGTCGACCCGCGGGCACGGGTCGATTTTGCCAGGTCTAGTTGTCATTTTTTGAACTATTGATACCCCCATTTTACACCAATTATATTTGAAGCCTAATATCATCCTATTGAAAAGATTTTTGGGAAATTGTCTAATCTACTTCAAGGATCAACAAATGAATGTCTTAGGTCATTCAAATAGGTGGGGCTAACTATATTTTCTTCACACCCTTGCAAAAATAAGATGAAAGCCTGAAAGGGCGCTTCCATTGGCTGTACCTCACCAATCTTCTTCTTCTATTACAAAAGTTTTTCTCTGTTAAATATTTTTGGGTCTTTCAAAAGGATATATGTAAAATCGAGACTGTTGTTGATCTTTGATGCGATCCACAAGATCGTTGAAACATCCCATGCTTAAAGTAAAGACTTTTCAAGGCGGACAATAAATGAGACATCATAGATCAAGGGCTGAGATTATTCAATTGATTTGGCCAGAGTTAGGTTGTTGTCCAGATCTTACTTTGCATGCGCGAGTCTACTGATAAAATTGACGCGTCCATGTGCCTCGGTGCTCACTTTTGATAAAAGTTTAAGCTTCTTGTCTCTTGGTGCTCTCGCTTCATTATTTTCTCCATTCGTTCGTTCTTGGGATTTTCTTAATACAAATATAAATATTTGTATCCCCTTTTCTTGATGCATTGTATTTGCAGTCAGTATATGTTAGTAGAGGGAATACACATGCTCCCCACTTTAATAATTAATATTTTTCAATATATTATACAAATTAGGCATATTACATATTAGAGATCCAAATTAATATTTTGCCCGAAAAATCATTTCCAGAGGATAATCCCAACCGTCCGATCTATAGAAGTTTCCATAATGTAAGTCCCTCTCTAGATCGGACGGTTAGAATCATGCTTTGGTAATGATTTTTGGGGCATAAACTATTTACATTGTGGCCCATCAAATTGGTGGTTACCTATAGTGTGGACTGTACAGTCCATTTTTGAAAAATACGGGGTGAATCCATGCTAAAATGTGGTGAATTTATCACTAGTTTTTCTTTGAAACAAAGTAATGGCCAATCACAGTCAAGGCCAACAATGACATTTGATTTTTGGGTCCTTCAAACGGATATTTACCGAAAATCAGACCGTTGATCCTTAATACCATTATGATGTGATCCACTATGATCGTTGCCCCACGGCCCTCACATGGCATGCTTTTAATTAGGGAAGTGATATATCCGCCCCTTTTGATCACCAGGAACACCCCCTGTCAGTGTTTTTGGCAATCAAGGGCATTGAATTCTTCTGACAAATTAGGGAAGTGATATATCTGCCCCTTTTGATCACCAAGAACACCCCCTGTCAGTGTTTTTGGCAATCAAAGGGCATTGAATTCTTCTGACAAAAGTACAGCATCCCCTCTTTAGTCATTGATACACTGGCAGGGGGTGTACCTGGTGATCAAAAGGGGCGGATATATCATTTTTAATGGGTGCTGATATCATCCCCCCCCCCCCCCCCCACCCCCCCAACGTCTGGCTAAAGTTTTCTCACCATTTGACCGGTCTCTCTCTCTCTCTCTCTCTCTCTCTCTCTCTCTCTCTCTCTCCTCACACACACAACAGGAACAGTTGGTGGGCCCAACAGAAACCGTTGGTGAAATGGTGGGCCCATCTTTGAACAACGTAGGCCCCACCCATTCCACACCATAGGATAATCCAAACCGTCCATTTGATGGGCCATAAACGTAAATAGGTTGCGTCCCAAAATATTATTTCCATAGGCTAATCCTAGCCCTCCGATCTAAATAGAAACTACATCTTATGCAACCTCTATAGATTGTAGGGTTGTGATCATCCTACAGAAATGATTTTTGGGGCACAACCTATTTACATTGTGGTCCATCAAATGGATGGCTCAGATCATGCTGTGGACTGGACGGTACACTTCATTTTCAAAAATATGGGTGGGGCCTAAATTGTTACGAACCACACCATAGGATGATCCAAACCATGGATGGCTTGGATCATCCTATGTTGTGGACGGTACGCTTCAATTTGAAAAATATCGGTGGGGCCTACGATTGGGCCTTCATGTTAGTGTAAGACCAACTCTATAGGATTATCCAAACCATAGACAGCTTGGATCATCCTATGTTGTGGAATGGCCTTAATGTTACTGTACGACCACAGGATGATCCAAACCATTCATTTGATGGGCCAACCCTTTTGGGGGCACAACCCATTTACGTTATGACCCATCAAATGGAAGGCTCAGATCATCCTATGGTCTGGACGGTACACTTCATTTTCAAAAATATGGGTGGGACCTAAATTGGGCCTTAATGTTACTGTACGAACCACACCATAGGATGATCCAAACCATGGACGGCTTGGATCATCCTATGTTGTGGACGGTACGCTTCAATTTGAAAAAATATCGGTGGGGCCTACGATTGGGCCTTAATGTTACTGTACGACCAACTCCATAGGATTATCCAAACCATGGACGGCTTGGATCGTCCTATGTTGTGGACGGGCCTTAATGTTACTTTACAACCAACTCTATAGAATGACCCAAACCATTCATTTGATGGGCCACAATGTAAATAGCTTGTGCCCCAAAAATCATTTCCATAGGATGATCACAACCCTACAATCTATAGAGGTTGCATACGATGTAGTTTCTATTTAGATCGGAGGGCTAGGGTTAGCCTATGGAAATAATATTTTGGGACGCAACCTATTTACGTTTATGGCCCATCAAATGGACGGTTTGGATTATCCTATGGTGTGGTATGGGCGGGGCCTACGTTGTTCAAAGATGGGCCCACCATTCCACCAACAGTTTCTTTTTTCTTTTTTTCTTTTTTTGATGGGCAAGCTGGGGTTACCCCTACCAGATATATTAAAAAATCAACAAAGATACAACATGGAAGCAGGAGAGCAAGCCCCCTCACATCTGTAGAGGAGGCAAACAAAAGACCAAACAAGGTGGCCAAGGGACACCAAAACAAGCAAATACAACACAACAAAATAGGAAAAACCGAACATCAACGATATAAGGAGACCAAAAGAACACAACACAGCCTATAGACTAGGCAGCCAAATACCAGCAGCACCAGAAACAACACAACAGGCCAAATCTCAAGATTTCAAACCTCCCGGAATGAGCCCACGAAATGGGAACCGGATTCCAGGGGAAGAGATCGAAATTGATTTTGGAGAGATGGATGACAGCATGCAAGATGAAGGTGGCCGAAGGAGGGAAGCAGCTGATTTTCCTTTTTTATCCTTCTTGTTCTGAACTATGTTCCAAGGACCTTCAGGGGAATGGGAAGCTAATGGGGGATCATTATTGGAAGGGGTGAGGTCTGAATCTTGAAGGGCGGAAAATTTATTTTTATGGATCCTAATTTGCGGAGATCCGGATCCAATATCTATTCCTTTAGAAGATTCTCTGATGTTCATCCGAGACTGAGCATAGTCTGCATCCTCATTGATTTGAGGTTGAGCCTTGCTTTGATATGGGGCAGTAAAACCCACCTTATCAGGCACTGTGCTAGGGTTTTTTACAACCCATTCACTCTTTCTGATCTGACTAGTTTGAAGGCATCTCTGAGGGCAAATCAGGGGGCAATTATCATGGAGTGACTGATAATTGGGCCCACCAACTGTTCTTGTTGGGTGTGTGGAGAGAGAGACCGGTCAAATGGTGGGAAAGTGACATATACGTTAAATCCTAACGTTTAATGTTAGCCAGCCGTCAAGCGGGGAAAATAGCCTACAGGGGGGAATATCAGTGCCCTTTTTAATTCATGTAGGCTCTGTTTGGTTGCAAAAAGTAGGGAAGACGGCTGAGCATTTCTAGGAATATGAAATACCAAGTGTTGTTTGGTTGTCATTTTTTAGCTCAAATTCCATTTGACTACTAGACATGGAAGAGACATCATTATTAGTTTTTTGCTTAGGTGGCACCTATGTGGCGGGATTGTCCTCTCCCCTACTTTTCCAATGCCAAACCTTGTTTTTGGTAAAATTTAGAATTGTCCTCTCCCCTACTTTTCCAATGCCAAACCTTGTTTTTGGTAAAATTTAGAGGGGAGAAGAGTAGAATATGAAATGCCATGTGTAATCATTACTTTTTTCTCTCTTTCTCTCTCCTCTTTCTCTCTCCTCTTTCTCTCTCCCCTACTATTTATTTTGTTAATGACACCCCTCCATTCTCCCACATGTTTTGACATCTAACTAAACACACTACCAAAATTCCCCAAAATTTCCTCTAATCTTCTCTAGACAAGTCTACACATATCTCACCCATGTCACCTCCTTGTTGACTACTACTTCCACTAAAATCTCATCTAACCAAACAGAGCCGTAAAGAATTTCCTGGGTGGAACAATAAATGAGGCATCATAGATGAAGGACTGAGTTATCCGATTGTCGTTGTCCAGACTTAACTTTCCACCGACAACTCTGACTAACCCGTGTGGGCTTCAACTTTCCACAGACAACTCTGACTAACCCGTGTGGGCTTCACTACTTTTGTTGCAGACTTGCAGGAGCTCTGATTAAAGTAGATGCTTCTTCTCCCTCTCTCTCACTCACTGCTCTCTCACTCTCCATTCATTATTTTCTCCATCTGCACTTCTTGTGATTTTCAAGGGCTGAGATTATTCAATTGATCTGGCCAGACTTAGGTCGTCGTCCAGACCTTACTTTTCATGCGTGAGTCTACTGATAAAGCTGACGCGTCGGTGCTCATTTTTGATAAAAGTTTATGCTTCTTGTCTCTTATTGCTCTGGCATCATTATTTTCTCCATTGGTTCGTTCTCCCTCTCTCTCACTGTAGACAAACATCTGGTTCGTTCTTGGGATTTTCTTGTTTCCTTAGAGGAGAAAGTATGGCAGAAATGGTGCAAATGTTTGTATCCTCTGTTCTTGGTGCACTGTTTGGCAATCTGACGGAATCGGCAATACAAGAAATGAAATCAATATGGGGTGTTGGTGTTGAGGAGGAGGTGGAAAAGTTAGAGAGGAAAGTGAAATTAATTCAAGGCGTGATTGAAGATGCTGAGGAAAAGCAATTTCACTCTAAGGCTGTTGGAAGTTGGCTTCGAGAACTCAAGAATATCGCCTACGACGCTAATGACATATTGGACGATGTTGCTTCGGAAGCTCAATCAAGCAAGAGACAGAAGGTAGGGGCTGTTCGGTACATCTCCTCTATTTTCCAGTACGAACGTGGCATAGCACGTGAGATAAGGGAGATTAGTGGAAGGTTAGATGTGATTGTAAAGGAAGGACATGACCTCCATCTCGAAATTAGAAGAGATGGAGGGAGGGGTTCCCAAATTGAACAGGAGCGACGGGAAACTAGCTCTTTGGTAGACGAATCTGATGTGATTGGTAGACAAGTCGACAAAGACAAAATCATACAATTGTTGGTTTCAGATGATGATGATAAATTGTACTCTGTTATTCCCATAGTTGGCATGGGTGGGGTTGGGAAGACTACTCTTGCTCAATTCGTCTACAACGATCACAGGGTCAAGACGCATTTTGAGCTCAGAGTGTGGGCATGTGTGTCTGATGATTTTAATGTGTTGAGAATAACAAATGCACTTGTTGAATCTGCAAGTGGAAGCAACTGTGATCTCTCAAATCTGGATGCCGCACAGCGTTGTCTCGAAAAAAAACTCAACCGTCAGAAATTTTTAATTGTTCTCGATGACGTGTGGGGTGAAAATCAAATTCATACTCATTGGGACACTCTACGAGCTCCTTTTGGAGTTGGAGCGAAAGGAAGTAAAATTATCATTACTACACGAGATGAATGGGTTGCAAGGATGTTGGGCGCAATTCCTTCCCACCATTTGAAGGTTTTACCAGATACTGATTGTTGGGAATTGTTTACTCGGCGTGCTTTTGCGGGAGGGATTTCAAATGCCTTTCCGGAACTGGAGGAAATCGGTAGGCAAATTGTGAAAAAATGCAAAGGCCTGCCTTTGGCAGTAAAGACAGTGGGGGGAATCTTGTCTTATAAAAGGACTGTGAGCGAGTGGGAAAGGATTTTGACAAGCGAAATATGGAAGGATGATGATAATAAAATTTTGCCAGCTTTGAGATTGAGCTATTGTCACCTGCCAGCCAATCAAAAGCATTGTTTTGCCTATTGTGCCAAATTTCCTAAAGATCATTGGTTTGACAAAGATGTGTTGGTCCGACAATGGATGGCTACAGGCTTCATTCAAATCAAAGGAAGCACACTCCTTGAAGATATTGGTGGGGAGATATTTGATGATTTATTACTAAAGTCTTTCTTTCAATGTATTCACCAAAGCGTCTTTCTGAAGACTTCAATATACGTGATGCATGATTTAATGCATGATCTAGCAGAATCTGTCTCAGGGGATGAATGTTGTAGAATGGAAGACGGTATGCCACGAAGCATCCCTGAAATGGCACGTCATTTATCATGGACTGACGTCAAAGAGGGTTCAATGTCTTTGGAGGCCTTGAGCAAATTTAAGAGATTGCGCACTTTACAACTGACGACTCCATCTTCCATTGACAACCAGATTCTCAATGATGCATTGATGGAGTTGAGATGCCTGCGTGTATTGGATTTGAATGGATCTGCAATCGACAAGTTGCCGGATTCGATTGGCCATTTGAAACATCTACGCTACCTTGACCTCTCTGGCACGAAGATAGAGAGGCTGCCTGAATCAGTAACTAATCTCTGTAATTTGCAAATTCTAGTTCTGAAATCTTGCTGGAATCTTAAAGGGCTACCCAAAGGTATCACGAATCTAGTTAATCTACGGAATATTTTTGTAGAGTGGGTTCCTTTGCTAGGAATTGGAAAATTAACTTCACTCCAAACATTGCCGCATTTCAAGGTGTGCGAAGAGAGTGGTTGTCAAATAGGAGAGTTGAAGAACCTGAGCAACATTAAAGGAAGACTTGAAATTTCAGGTCTCGAGCATGTGCAAAACATAGAGGAGGCAAAAGAAGCCAACTTGAAAGATAAGAAATACCTTAATGAGTTGAGTTTGAAATGGCACCGAGATGACAGTTCACAAGATGGAAGAAACAATGATGATGGGGTATTGGAAGGCCTCCAACCCCATGCCAACCTTAAAAAATTACATATAAAATCCTATGGCGGTGTCAGTTTTCCAAGTTGGATGTCACATCACTCCAATCTAACTTTGCTCACTACTCTAGACATCTCTGCTTTTCTTAATCTCAAGTCCTTGCCCAAGTGGATGCAAAGCCTCCTCCCCTGCCTCAAAGAATTGAAAATAAAAGATTGTCCTCAACTCCATTCCTTGTTTCCTGATGATGAAAATAATGACCATGGGCTACCCACCACGCTCAATAACCTAGAAATCTCTTCTTGTCCTAATCTCAAGTCCTTGCCCAAGGGGATGCAAAGCCTCACCTCTCTCACAAATTTTGGAATCACTAGTTGTCCTCAACTCTTTTCGTTGTTCCCTGATGATAACAACAATGATTATGGGCTGCCCACTACTCTCGTCACTCTTTTCATCTGGGGTTGCGAAAACCTCAAGTCCTTACCCAATGGGATGCAAAACCTCACATCCCTCAATGATTTACATATTATGTTCTGTCCCGAAATATCATCCTTGCCAGAAGATGGCCTCCCCACTACACTTACACGTTTGTATATTAATGGATGTCCTAAATTGAAGGAATCATTTCAAAAGAACAACCGCCAAGATTGGCCCAAGAAACAACACATCCCCCATCTATTTGTGACTTAGAACTCATTAGTTGTGGCGTGAAGATGCTATTAAGCTTGACAACGCCTTGCCCTATCTCTCTTCAAAGGTTAACCATACGAAGGTGTCATCAGTTGGAGTGCTGTCTCGAGTAGGTCTCTTTGCAAGATCTAACCTCTCTCCAACATTTGCAAATCTTTAACTGGCCAGGACTAAAGTCCTTGGGATATGGAGAGGGGGGGGCTTCCCACCACGCTCAAATCTCTAAGAATTGTCGGATGTCCTAATCTCAAGTCCATGCCTACTCGGCTGGAAAACCTCACCTCCCTTGTAGAATTATCCATTGCTACTCAACTCCCGCTTTTCTCAAAAGAGTCAGCACTGCCCATGACAATTAAAGACCTTAAAATATTTTCATGTGACAATCTCATGTCCTTGCCCAAGGGGATGCAAAGCCTCACCTCTCTCAAAACTCCATTCCTTGTTTCCAGATGATGAAAATAATGACTATGGGCTGCCCACCACGCTCAATACTCTAGAAATCTTCACTTGTCCTAATATCAAGTCCTTGACCAAGGGGATGCAAAGCCTCCCCACTACACTTAAACGTTTGTATATTGTTGGATGTCCTAAATTGAAGGAATCATGTCAAAAGAACGACGGCCAAGATTGGTCCAAGATACAACACATCCCCGTAATTACCTGCAGATAATCGTCATCTAGACAAAGGTGCGACCTCTTTCCCTGTTTAAACATTTTCTACCATTGCATTATTATTATTATTATTTTAATCTTCATGATTTTAAGAAAAATTAAAGAAACTAAGCCAAGTACGGTCCTTCTGTACAAAACATGGCAGATGTAGAAACATGAACGGAGGATTTTAAGAATCAGAGCGAGAGCTGAATCGATGGAATTCGGTGGTGGAAAGAGATTCTAGAATGTAGATGGGATTAAAGGATAGATTGTTGGATTACTCTCAGTTCCTCTACCTTGCCATCCACAACCATGACAGGTAAACAAAGATGAGTATTTTTTTCATTTTCATTAACACAAAATTGGAGCACGTCTCTGTCTGCTTTTTTTGTATGATTCTTCATGGTTTTTTGTTTTTTACTATTTAACTCTGGAATCATTAAAAATGCTCTCTTTTTTAAGTAAGTTTTAGAAAAATAAGAATTGGGATTCTAAACAGTACCGTGTTGGATTGTATATGCTCTCTGTTTGAACTAATGTTTTCCGAAAAAGAGGAATGCTAAACTGAAGAGCGCCCTTGCCCGCCCTTGTGCTTGTTTTTTTTGCAAAGGGGGGTGATAAATTCTTATAGATAGGATGTGCCCAAAAATTCAAACTTCATAGGATCATCCTAACCCTTCCATTTGTTTAGGTTAAAATTGAGGGGTATAAACCTCCATAAATTTGCCCGTTTTTAACCTCCACAAATGGAAGGGTTAGGATGATCCTATGAAGTTGATTTTTTGGGCACATCCTATCTATACGAGGGCCTATCAAATGAATGCTTTGGATCATCTAAAGAATGTGGGCCCCTTATATTTGTGAGCTCTAGCTCATATAAGTTTATATGAGCTCTAGCTCACAAACATTTTTAACATATATATATATATATAAAGAGAGAGAGAGAGAGAGAGAGAGAGAGAGAGAGAGAGAGGAACTCCCCCCATTGACTTTCAACTGAAATATAAAGGAGGGGGTATGTTAAACTAATGAAAAGTGATCCTACAGTTGAATTTTATTTGACAACTAAAATTTGTTTTAGATTAATTTCTTCTTCTTCTTTTTATCATAACTATTATTTATTATAAACTCTGGATATGTTAAACTCCATATAAGTTTTGGACTATCGGAGTATAATATAAGTGGCATCCAGATGGTATTACTTCTGACTACAAGGGTTATATGTAATTTTTATTCTAACCCTTCCACAAGAGCAATATGTCGTAAGAGCGATATAGTATGGCCAATTGTTTTGAATTTGTTTGTCAATTGTTGTAAAGTCAATTGTTTTGAATTTGTTTGTCAATTGTTCCATGCAAGTGAAGCTTGTAAAACTGTGTAAGATTTGACTGGGAACTGTCATTGTTTTACAAAAGAAAAATATTTTAACTTCGGAAATCTCTATTCTAAAATGTTTTATCTTACATTCTTGATCTGGCTAGCTAAGGTTGGTGGTTACTTACTTGACTATCTAGCTCACTCTGTATTTATTCTGTTACAGATGACCTAGGTTGATTAACTCCAATGCTTGCGGGAACACTGAGGAGTTTCATGGACGCTTGAAAACTTAAATGTTAGAATTTGCTTAGAGACAAGACAGTTTATTTAAATTTGTTATTACCATTTTTTCTTATTTGGGAGTTTGTCATATCTGTTATAGATTATAACCTCATTATGTTTGGAAGTTCATATTTTATTTTTTTATCGAGGAGTTATTTAGGGAGTCATGGATTTCTTTTATTGCGGATTGTGACCTCGTTTTGTTGGATTTAGTTTATTAAATTATTATTGATATGTTTTGGAATTGTTCTGGTATGAAAGTTTGAAATGCAAATTGAGACCTTACATGTTTATGCGACGAGCCCTTTGGGGCTCGACTGACGATCCCTCCTTCAACCCAAAATGAAAGGGGTGATCTTGTAGTTCTTAGTCTGTGAAAGAATTATTGCAGATCCAATAATAAGAAGCTAGATTGAAGTTTGTCAAGGAAGCCCCCCAAAAAAGAAGTGGCTTAGCTATACTTTCTTAATATAAGAGGATGTAATTACAATATAAAATTTTGCTAGAAACTTGCTTATCAAACCCCACCTTTTTTTAAAGTGAAAGCTAAGGTTACCATCATTAAAATAAAAGCAAGAAAATTGAGGAAAAAGTAGAAGGGAGAAAAGCTATTCCACAGAAGGAGATATGAAAGTTACAACAGAAAAGGTAACTAGTGCTTGTATTTTAGGCATTCACCTCAATGATGGGAATACAAACAAGGACAACAACTGTCGAAGCTCTTATTAATTTATTGCAAGAAATTGATAAAAGCTTATGCTTATTAGCTCTCAGTACTCGCTTCATAGTTTGTTACTGCAACAGTATGTCCTGAAACTCTTACTATTTTCTCTATCTTCACCATGACGCTGTTCTTGGGTTTGTTTTCTAGAGAAGGAATGGCAGCAATAGCATACATATTTGTATCCCCTCTTCTTGCCACACTATTTGGCGATTTGAAGGAATGGGCAATACGAGAGATGAAAAGCAAATTCAATAGCTGCTTGAAGATGCTGAGGAAAAGCAAATTCACTCTAAGGCTGTGCGAAAATTGCTTGCAAAATCGAATAGTTTCAAGTCCCATCCTCAAAATGGTGTACAAAAACTTCAAATTCTTGCAACTACTACATCTATTACCACAACAGAAGAACAAGTGGCAGGAGGGATATTAATAGGCTAATAGATAAGTCTATAGGATTTAGCAAATATGCAGTAGGTAGATACGTTCATAATCTATTTTTTTTTAATGGTAAAGAATTGAATTAAGAATAATCCTATTTATAATCTTAATTCCACACCTTTCTAATTCCAATCCTATTTTTGTTTCTAATTCTACTCATATTCCAACTTTTAATTCTAAACAAGGATTTAAACATCGGTTTTGTCTGGACACAGGGTCCACAATAAAGTGGAAATACTCGCAGAAGTTTACTTGAGATGGAATGTCGATAAATGCTAGACTAAGCACAAATACACACTTAGAAATCATGTGTTGTGCAGCAGACAGTGGATCATATTTTCATTCACAAGAGTTTCATAGAAAGATATGGTTCTACATTCTTGATTTATTTGGAATGGCTGGACATTTCCATTCATATAGATGATATGGTGGAGGCTTGGGTCCTCATGACGGGTTTGCAAGGAGAGAAATAGAAGGATCTAGAAGGGAAACAACAAAGGGAGCGTAGTATCTAACAAAAGATTTTATCTTTTGTGGTGAAGTGAGCAATCATCCTTCCGAAGTTCAGAGGCTATTCGAAGTCTTCCATATGTTTATGGTGGAATGTGATTCACTTGAGTGGAATGTGATTCACTTGAGTGCAATACGCTCAAATCACCACCAACATAGGTGGCTGCCTCCTGACCCTATATTAGTTAAGCTGAACTTCCATGGTTATAGCTTAGTTAATCCGAGCTTTGCTGGTAGTGGTGGACTTACTCATAATGTGAGAGCATTATCAAATGGGCCTGTTTGGTTCTGATAGGTATGAAGAATTCTAAAGATGCGGATGTCGTAGCTCTCTTAAGAGGGTTGGCTTGTGGATTCATCCCTCCTTAATTCCCTAGTGGCGTAAGGAGACTCGCTCACTTCATATATTAGGAATGTAGGGTCGGGGTATCATTGAATATTTTTTTATGCTATGGAGGAGATTGTGGATATGGTGGAGGGGAATGTAATGTCCTTTGCGCACATCCTACGTTCAGCTAACAGTGACACAGATCATCCGGCTCGATCTGAGGTTGAGATTTAGAATTTTAGGGGTGTTTGATCACCTTCCTCCTTGAAGGGCTGTTGTATATTTACCTTTTGTTTGGGTGTAGTTGCTGATCAGCTCCATCAAATTTTTCATTTTTTTATCATAATAAAGCTTAAAAAAATTTACTATAAGCCAACAAATCTTTTAAAAAAACATGGTTTCTATTAATATCACCTACTAAAACCCACTCAAACTTAACCCTAGATTCAGGAAATCATAGAAAATCCCTATAAATAGAAACACATCATCAAACTTTCAGCTCGAATCTTAGTTTCTCATGATCAACCCCATGGCTTCATAGTTTGCAAAAGACGAGGATGGAAAATTGGATCAAGGAAAAAAACAGGGTAAGAAAAGCCGAATGTGGAGAGAGAATGAATGATGTGCAAATATAGAATCATAGGAAACAGATTGAATGAGACAAGTGACATGATGAGGCTCATGAAATGCAATAAGCGAAAATGTGAGAGGACCAAAATATTACAATGAGAAGAAAACTAACTACGTATGATGGATACTTGAATAACTTTTTCTTGTAATTATGTAAAAAGTCTTGGCTCCACATAAAATTTCCTAATAAAATCAATCAACATCAAAAGCCTAACGCCATGAACATAATCTCTACTGATTCCAAAGGAATTAACAATGCCAAAAAAGAACAGTACCCATGAAAACATAGATTCATACTTTTGCCACAACTATTACCTCAAAATAAATCTTAGAAGGCCTAACAGGTAGTTGTCAAGAGTGAATTCCATCAACCCAACAATGGCAACTATGAAATATACAAGTGTTTGCATGAAATGACAAAGCTGAAGAAAAATAAAATACTCACCCAACGGGGTCAACGGCATTAGTCAAAATCTTCACCTTCTTGCCGGTACCATTATACACATGCTCCTGGCTACAAGGGAGATTCAGCTCAATGGGGGTGCTTTCGAGGGGGCAGGAGAAGGTTTTGTTTTTGCTGAGTATTATGAACTATGCCAAAGGCCTCCGTGATGCATTGAAAGCGGTAGGGAAGGCCCTTGTTTGTGATATTAAATAACCGCAAGTGCACGGATTGTGTAAATACGGGTCGAACTCAGGGAAGAGAAATATAGTTGTCAATCCTATTCTTGTACTCATTAGAATACTAGCTATGATATAATGTTGCCTGGAATGGACTCAGGATTTCCGTGGACTTGACCTCGGAGCCAACACTATATATAAGGGTATATTCTAATCAATTTAAGAATCAAATTTAACTAAGATCTTTTTAATTTAAAATCCTAATTTAGGCAAAGTGTACCAAGGTTCTAATGATCTCTTTTAACTACTTATCTAATTTAATTAGAAAAACCAAAATTCTAAGGGCCTAAGTTAATTGGAAAATTGCAAAAGTAATTTGGAATAGTGTAAAAACCTTAATTCAATATAAAAAATTACTTAGGGTTAGAATCCACCATGGGTTTGGATTAGATAATTAAAATAACTCTTGAATTGGGTTGAAAATCCGATTAACTAGTCAATAAGGAATAAGATCAAAGGGATGTCATTCCTTATAAGTAATTAATCAAATCTACTATCCAATTTACATTGATTATATAGAACTTTATATTTGTTAATCAACAACCATTCATACGAAAGGGGAAAGCCAATGGCATGAATGATTGTGATTTTCCAAACACAAAATCCTATACAATTTTTCAACTGAGTACATTGATTTAATTATAAATATTTCTCCTTCCCCATGGCTTCATCATATAAAAGGGTGCGACAAAGCGTATACCTCGGATCTACGCACCCTAGAGACAAGGAGCGCGATCAACGGTAAGATCTTTATCTTTGTAATATCAAAAGTAGAAAAGCATGCTAGGGTTTTACTTTTGATAGATCAAATCAATGAAGTTTTTCTTGAAATTCTAGTACGTTATAATATAGATTATGAGTTTTCAAAATCCAAAATTTGATCCAAAAATTAAATTTCCTCCATTTAATAATGATTTTCTTTCGTTTTTTATTCAATATGGATTTAAATCGGATTATCAAAGCAAGTGTTAGAAAACGTGGGTTTCTTTAAAAACTGATATTTTTTAGGATTTCTATAAAATAAAATACTACTGGAAACTTAATTTCCAACTGCGGTTCAGCCGTTTTATTTTTCATTCTATTTTTCAAAGAATAACCCCGAAAAGGGTTATTTCTTGATGAATGGAGCCCAAAGTATATCAAATCATGTCCAAATTTAGTGAAAGTTTGTTTCCAGTAGTTTTACAAGGTTTTTAGATCACCTAAAAAATTTCATATTTTTTGGACTTTATTTAATCGGATTATTAATTATTTTAAATTTCGGCCATTTTTAATAAATATCAAAATATTTTAAAAATTAATGAAACTCTCCAGAATTACTTTTCAATAATAAATTGAATTTTTCATGAGATTTGTTTTATTGAAAAAAGGTTTTTTTATTTGTTTTCTAATCGCTTTTTCGTTTTACATGCCGTAATTCTTTTTCGTATTAAATTAATAAATTTTTAAATTTTTCTTTACAAACCAGTAACTTAGGTTACTGGAATGTTAGATAAAAATTTTAAATTGGTTTTGCAAAGTTTTAATATGGTTTTGTAATTTATTTTAATAAATGGGTTTCAATTTCTAGGAAACGAATTCCCCTTTTCTATTTAAAATCGATTTTATGGAGGAGATTTAATTTTTAAGTTTTGAAATTTTGATAGAAAATTTTATAATCTATTATTTATCTACTGGAATTTTTAATTTGATTTTAGGATACTATTAGATTTGCTTTTTAAGTAATTCTTTGGTTTCATCCGATTTTTGTGTGAATTTCAATTGGCATTAAATCTTAATAAAAGTTTATGAAAGTCATACAGTAATCTAATCTCATGATTATATTTATTCTGTGAAAGTTTGGATTAATTTGAAATTGATATGCTACAAGTTGATGTGTTAATCTATAATCTGATTTAAATTTTGGAAAACCAGAAATTGATATCAAATCTTAATGATAATTCATGAAATTTTTCCAGTAAGCTACAATTATCCATATCTTGTCACTGAAAATGTTTTAACTGATTTGGAGTTCGATTGCTTAGGGTTGTGTATTCCTAGCAATCTGGTCTTAATGATATTAAATCACAATTTAATAGCAAATCAATACAAAAGTCAGTAAAAATCCCCAAAAAACCTTAACTTTTCATCATAAATTCAATCCCTAACTTTTTGAAACAGAAACCTTAGGGTTCATAGAATGCCTTTGTAAATTGGCAATGCTGTGACAATTTAACTGCCGAGATCGTAACCATAATCGTATACTAATTGCGATCGATCCAGCATAATTGGAGTGCGTAAATTATAGTATGATATTGGCTTCGAGGTCCACTGTCCACGGAAATCCTGAGAAATATGCCAGGCAATAAGATACTATAATTTACGTGCTAAATTATACAAGGGTTGAGAGCACGATTCCCTTCCATGGTTGTGATTCGAGGTCGAAACTTGCGAACCATAGAGCCTTTGGTATTCCTTAGATGTTTAGGAACCGAAAATCCATGAAATCTGAAAATCATTAACTTCAGCAAATTGAATCAATTTACATCATGTCTTTCGGAACCGTTGGATTACGGTTTCCATCGTAAGAACCATTAGAGCCCTATTTAGGAACATTTGCGTCATGTCGTGTCCTAGGTTTTAGGGAGTCCTAGAGTTAGAAGTCCAGCCTCATCACGGGCATTTGCTATGTATAGCAACCGTGCCATAGGTCTAGTTACACTAGTCACCCAATCTTTCCCTAGGACAAGCCTAGTTACCTAGGATGTAGGTTAACCTGCATTAGTCTAAGGGACAACTTGCACTTAGATAGGATCATATAGCATCTTAGATGAAATCCTAGGATAATAAAATCTTCAACTTGAATTAAATAACTTCTCTTAAAACTGTTGAAACAGTCAATCCAGTCTAGATTGGTGTCTTAGTTGAGTTAGGCATAAGTAGCTTAGCTTAGGTGCACCGAACTACGTCGACTCTGATCCCAGTGAGGCTTGGGTACGTAGGCAGCTTGGATGCTTGATGGCATACTAATCACGAGTCGGCTTCACACATAAGTGAGGTTTTGTACATTAATCCTTAAATTAAAAGTAGTGAAATCACTTAGGACTTTCCATGAAATTAAAATTTTAGGAGGACTTTCACTTAGATTGAATTCAAACAAGTTAAGAAAATCAAGATACGCATTTAGGAATTACATTGAAATTAGATCTTAGGATGCATGTCACGTAGTTCGCATATTAATATAGAGTTAAATGAGCCATTTAAAAGAAATTCAAAAGAGTTAACTTTTGGAATTGAAGACCGATTATCGGGCAGGAATGGTGCATGTGGTGGTAACTCCACATACCTTCCATTCTCGTAACCAGGTAACGAGTCTAGATTTCTGGTCAATTATGGGTCCTAGATCCCTCATCTAGGTGGCGACTCTCTCACTCTCTTTTGCGTGGGATTCGGATTGCCTTAGTGATCCCAAGTTCACGGAAAAGATGAATTGAATCACACATTGCTAGGCTCGGCGGCTTACCCCTGCCCTTATGGGTACTGGGTTGCACGTTTGTTTGTACTCTATGGCTTGGTTGCTGCCTGCTTGGTTGGGTAATTAAAATCAATAATAAAAAGCACACGCCATTCGCGTGGGTACGAGAGACCAAGAGAGAGCGTGGCGGCTCGCGCCCCACCCCTCTCGCGGGATCGGATCCCACACCGTCCTCGACCAAAGAAACTGGAGCATCCCTTTGGATAACTCTCACTCCGCAGCCAAAGCTCCCTTAGAGCACGCACATGAGCTGCAGTAAGCACGCATAAGCAAGTTCTCGTACAACCCAAAACCAAACCACCAAGGTTACGACCTAAACCTGTTGGGCCTATCGGGGAGGAGTCAGAATGTCACGGGCCAACTCCCCCTAAAGAGTTTGGCCAACCAACCCTTTCAACCAGGAGTGCCCACCAAAGGTGCTCTTAGTGACTACCCCTGAAGAATTATTGGGACATTGATTGCCCGAAATACCGATTGCATCCCTATGACACTGAGCACTCTGCGAAGGTTGGGTTTCCCTCAACTGTTTTCCCATGACACTCTCTAGCTGATAACTTTGAAGCCCTCTTCGACACTAAGCACTCTGCGAAGCTCAATTCCACAATAGTAATGACTTCACAATCTTAAAAGCAGGTGATACTGGTACTCCGACATTCAGTCCAACCCGACCTCCTCTACATACTACACCACGTCAAGTTCTTCCAACCACTGCTTTATAGATCTCTTGTAGTTATCCCAAACGTCGATGGTTTTCTTGGACTCCATCAAACTATGCGAAGGCTTTGTGTCACCACTACCTACAAACGCCGTGGAAGGTTTTATGACGATACCTGCCAATACTGAGAGAGTGCCACCACTTCCGGCACGGCACTTGCCACTCATTGGCCAAGTGTTGCACTTACCACATGCAAAGTACAAACGATTTCCAGGAAGCAACATTCATAGGCGAAAGGAATCGCCATAGGTCCCACCTCCTCCTGAGGCCAAGAATCCCTTCCTGGGATCAACTGCTGCTGCAACTACGCAAAGTCCGAACATTCTCCTGGAAGAAGGAACCACCATAGATCCCACCTCTTCGTGAGGCCAAGAATCCCTTGTTGGGATCAACAACTGCTGCAACACATGCCGCTTAGGCCATGTGAAAAGTGTCGTGGGGAATACCTGCATCCCCGAACCAAAGGAACGACCACACATGCAAGTCGGAAGGGAAGTGTTTCCAGTGGCGAACGGTTGAGTAGCACGTAAGAACCTGCCCTTGCGAGGGGAACAACAACTGGAAATGGCTTCTAATATCCCATAGGCTGAGGAGCAAAAGGAGGAATCCAGCCGCCTCGTCGTGAGGCCAATCATCGTCTGCTGGGATCACCCACTGCAACACACCTGCCACTCTGGCCAGGTGCAAGATCTCACAGGGAACCAACTACATCCCTAACTGCGACCCTTAGTGTTTCTTACTTCAGTCCGTCACCAACCTAGTTGTTTGAACAATCAACCCTTATACCACTAATGGCCTCCTTAGGTACCCATGGCTAGTACTCACACTACTAACAGTCCAAATCCACCATCATTCAGAATGAGATGCCCTTTTGATCCCATCCAACATTGAAATTCCAAAGTAGCAAGAGACAAATAAGTCCACCATGTTATTCTATACCAACACAGCCAACTCATATGCCATCTGAGCTCACCATACTGTCCCATACCAATGCAACAAGATCTATTGTCAATGTAAGCGGCCTTGGTGTCCATTCCAAGGTCTTTCTGAGAAGGGCATCTTGCATGCTCGATTGTGTTGTGAACTGTCATCTAAGTACTTTAGTCATTGACCAGTTCTTCACCCTAAGTATGTGTCTTCAGTCCTTGGGTGTCGTGAACATCTTCACCCTACTAGCCCCTAGTATCGCCTCCCTGTCAGAGTAAATCGGATACCTTGACCCAGGTTCGTCTGTGCTTCCTCTTCACCCTAAGAGCATACTACGAGTCCATCAAACTGGTTATGCTATCGCACTAAGTGAACAAATCCACCTCTATAAGTGCTTTAGTGCCGACACGTTCAGCACCTCATCTCGTGTAGGGAAGGCTTCTTGCCTGCGTGCCAACCCTTTGTCATTGCGAGCCCTTAGGTCATATGCAAACCCATCGCTACTTAGCCAACTCTGCAACGGACCATTTACAACTTTCCAACTGCCACTTCCGATCTCACACATTGGTGGGTCATTGAAACATGCGAACTCATTCGCTGATGGTTGATGTTATTCCACTGTATGAAACTTCGAGCAAATTCATTGGCCAATGCTTACTCCAACATTGACGGTACAAATCCTTCCATGCCATCGCACCTCAGTTGCATGACTCAAGAAAGATAGGGGAGAGTCCAAACTTTCAAGTTGTCATACTTTACCACTTTGTTTGCTGAGCTCACAAAGTAACCCATGCCACCAAAACAGCTCAATGATTTCTCACAAAAAACATTGAGAAAGCTTTGCATCCGCTCTTCAGAAATAAACATCCCCAAACATTCACTACTCTTGCCGGCTGACTATGGACTTTCAAGGTGTTAGTTTCAAAGACATCTGCAACTTCGCACACCAAGCTGCCACCACTTGGACAACATTAAAGTTCTTTTAACTCTGCCATAACTGAAAGCGTTTCCCATTCTTTCATCCACTTCCACTTGCACTTGAGATGTACTAACAATAGCCACAAACAATGCCACCTGTGGCAACTATGCCAAGCACAAACACCAACTGTATCACCGCTCCTTGACAAGCCCTTACATTCACAACCTGCCCTAATTTGCCACTTGATACCTATCTGATACCAACTATCAAAGCATACTATGAATTTAGCTTGGACAATTTTGCTCTAATACCAACTGTCATGGGCCTTTTGTTTTAGCAGCGGAATTACCCGTGCGGCGCCTCAACATATGCATATGCTAAGGCCAACCTTCAACCGTGCAAGGCTCTGAAGGCCCTACTCTCCCAACACCTCTTGATGCTTCATATGTGCACACAATCTCTAAGCAGTTCAACAGGCATCTCGGATAAGATCTTGGCATGCACTTCTAGGTACTTTGCTCATGGACACCAAACCTTTCATCAAGCTATTGAGCTTAAACTTGTCGAGACCAACTCTAAACCCACTCTCGTGATCAGCCAACACCACGAGTACATTGAACATCAGGCCTTAAAGCCCACTATAAAGTCCATCCAGTAGGAGGCATGACGTTGTGACACAAAAATCAGCCAAGCACAGAGGCTTGGTCATCCAAGAAACAAGCATGCTCCATGGACTGATCCGCAAGGTATGCACCTTGCGAGGGTGACCAAAGCCACCCCAGCATGAACTCATGGGAAAGCCTAGAGATTGGCCTAACCACAAGGCGTACCATGGTGCAGAAACCAAAAGTAATATAGCGAGCCCCCTGCACCGGTCCGTACGCGCAATGCATGTGGGAACCCGGCCCAACATGCATTGTCTTTGGCCCCCGTCCTCGACCAAAGAAATTGGAGCATCCCTTTGGATAACTCTCAGTCCGAATCCAAAGCTCCCTTAGAGCATGCACATGAGCTGCAATATGATTTCCTGCTATGTGCCTCACACGCACAAGCAAGTCCTCACACAACGCACAAGCAAACCACCAAGGATCCGGCCAACACCCACTGGGCCTATCGAGGGAGGAGTCAGCATGTCATAGGGCCAACTCCCCCTTAAGAGTTTGGCCAACCAACTCTCTCAACCAGGAGTGCCCACCAAAGGTGCTCTTAGCGACTACGCCTGATGAATTATCAAGACATTGATTGCCCAAAATACCAATTGCGTCCCCGTGACATTGAGCGCTCTGCGAAGGTTGGGTTGCCCTCAACTGTTTCCCCATGACACTTGGCAACCCGAATGTGACCTTCCTCCTCCAATTTTATCTTGATTTTCTTTGGGTTATTGTATTTTTCCATTTGGCCCAAGGTGAACCTGAACCAACCCAAGTCAATCCAACCCGATTTCAGGTTTGATGGGTTGGGTTAGGGTTGAGAGATTTAGAGGCAGGTTGGGTTAGGGTTGACCATCCTCAACCGGAGGCTTGGGTTGGATTGGGCTAAGGTTGGCCTCAACTCGATCGAACCCGACCCGAGTTGCACCCCTACACAGCCGTGTATGAATGTGCAGCTCAAAATTATAGTGGGCCGCAGATTGGTAGGGTGATAACCCATACAGGTGCAGCTCTTTGGCTTAAAGTCATGGGTATGCTCCCCATTGATGTGAGTTCGAATCCCCCAGGTTTACCCAATGCACATGGTTTTCGGGTGATTGCACAAATCCGTAGGGAATGGTCCCGCCTAAAAGTTGGGGTGGGGATACCCTATGTCATAAAAGAAAAATGTTTGGGTGATCCAAACCATTCATTTGTGGGGCCCAGATCCTCATCCCCTGATTTATGGAGGGTTAGGATGATCTAGCTCTTCAATATGTATAGATTTAAATATGGTGCCAGCATATTAGATTGGAGGATTAGGATCAGCCAATGGAGATGATTTTTGGGGCACAACCTATTTATGTCGAGGCTCAACAACTGAACAGTTTGGATCTTTGAACAAAGTGGCCCCAATGATTTTTCTAAAACAAATATACGTTTTATGAGGTATGCACGTAGGTGGCATGTAATAGGTGGGCATTAATGTATATTGTGTCCGTTCTTAGGTGAGCATATATTTTGAAACATACAATGAAGCTCATCTTGTTCGAAGGTCCAAACCTGCTGGGCCCCGATGTTATTAGATTGTGCCCCCAAAATCATCTTCATGGGATGATCTAACCCTCTGATGTGTAGATAAGCTACATCATATTACACCTCGATAGATCGTAAGGTTAGGAACATCGAATGGAGTTGATTTTTGTGGTACGGTACTACGTATTTACGTTGTGATCTAACAACTGAATGGTTCAGATCTTTTAATAAGAAGGGTCCACTCTATTTTTACAAAAAAATGTGCTCGCATTTTTATTAAAAAAATCATTACTACCTACATTATTCCAACATCCAGACCGTTCATTTGATGGGCCCCGCTGTAAATAGGCCTTTCTCGGGAGATTATTTTTTCACCTCCCTGGGATAATGCGCCCTCATTTTAACGGATGTGTACTGGGCTGACTTTAACACTTTTTGATATCAAATCGCATTAGCAGGGGGGAGCATAATCCTGGGAGCATCATCTCCAGAGAGAGAGGAGAGAAGAGAGAGTATTTACAAGTGGAGAGAGAGAGAGAGAGAGAGAGAGAGGATTTACCGTCTTGTAGAAAGCGAGAGAGATGAATTTATTACTGCCCATTTCTTTTTATTTAATCAAATCATTTGATCCGAATACAAATCTATATATCTAATACAATAAGCTGGGATGAAAAGAAGAGAGTTTTTTCCATTTTTTTGAAAATCACGTGAGAATTACACGTCACATTTTTTGACTTTTTTTAACAAATGCACCCATTCAACTCATATAATTTCAATCCTACCCCTCCCTTTATGCTTTTAACAAAGGCACCCATTAAATCATATAATTTCAATCCTACCCCCTCCTTTATGCTTTTAACAAAGGCACCCATTAAAGCCATATAATTTCGATCTTACCCCCCTCCTTTATGGTTTTTTAATTAAAAAACTATAGGATCTTGACCATCCGATTTAAGATAAGAGGAATTATGGAAACATCTATAGATTGGAGGGCTAGGATTGGCCTATGGAAATGATTTTTGGGGCACAACCTATTTATGTTGTGTTCCATCACATGGACAGTTTGGATCAACCTATGACGTGGTCCGTACAATTCTTTGTCGGCCCGTGCATCGCACGGGTTTTTTACTAGTAAAAGTAAAGCGGAATCCTCTAAGCTGTGGTGGTGCCATGTGGCACCCCTCCTCTATCCCATAATTTTAATTCCAATACGATTTTAGAAGTTTATACGCTATAATTAAGGCATTTACGCCTACGTGCAAAAGTCGGAGTTATAAATAAAAGAGTTGCATTTTGTTAAAGCATATCATGTCTCTCTCTGCCTTATCACTAGGGGTGGCAAAATTGGCCGAACCGAACCGACCCGAAACCGAACCGAAAATTCGGTTTCGGTTTGGTTAAACCAAACCGATTCAAATTTCGGTTTGGTTCGGTTTGGGTATCAAACCGAACCGAAACCGAATATTTGCAATTATTATGAGTAAAGGGTGGCAAAATTGGCGGAACCGAACCGAAATTTCAGTTTTGGTTCGGTTTTGGTTTGGTAAAACCAAACCGATTCAAATTTCAGTTCGGTTCGGTTTGGGGGTCAAACCGAACCGAAACCGAACCATTGCCACCCCTACTTATCACTTGCTATTTGTTATTCCCCACTATATTCCGGATTTTTTGGGCGTTATTCTAAAACTGGCTGACTTTCATATCTACGATATCTATATCCATATATAAGTATGTTTGAAGGGATATAGATAATTTTCACTAAATCTAGCTGGCACATAATATTCCAACGTGGTAATTTTTTTGCTTATGGAACCTCCAAAGCCGCTGTTAATACGCTATTTCATAGTAAATGAGTTTAGAGGATAACCGATTTACACAATTAATTTGGCTATTAATTTGCGTTTTCCACCTACTAAATTGAATTGAATTGCAATTACTTACTCAAAACAGACGTTTCATATTTCCAATTATGAATTGCACCATTTCCAATAAACCTTTCTAACTCTATGATTTGACTAAATCTCTACTAATCCATATTAAATCTTTATTAAATGTCGCCCGTTCCTATGGCAATATTTTTTGAGGGGATTCCTATGGCAATGTTTCCATTTTTTTTTTGATCGGTAAGCTGGGGTTAGGCGGACCCCTACCAGGGCAATGTTTCCATTACAACATTATTTCCAGCTCTGTTCAATATCATTTTTAACGTGAATCTCTCTCTCTCTCTCTCTCTCTCTCTCTCTCTCTCTCTCCCTGGACACCATCGGTCGCCTCCATCTCGAATTAATCTCCTTCCTCTTCACTTCCGCGGTTACAAGCAATAGGCCCTCCCTCAACTTTTCTTCCTAAACGCCTCAACCTAACCCTAACGGATTCTCCATTGTTTGAATTTAATGCGTTAAAACCTCTATACATTATACGATCTGATGGAAACAACCTTCCTTCCGCACCTATTCCACTACCTCTTCTATTCGTCCTTGACACTTCCTCTCCTGCATCCAGAGATCAGCAATGAGAAGATAAAAAACGAGGTTAGTTATTTTATTTCAGTAGTTTTTTTTTTTTTTTTTTTTTTTCAATTTTCGTCTTTGCAAGATCCATTTGAAAGGATTTGTGCAACTTCCTTTCGACCCTTTATCTATATTGAAGGGTGCAATCTTGCTTTCTATATAATAGTAGTGTAAAATGTCGGGCAGGGATTTCTTTTATTATATTTTTGTTTTGTATTTTTATCTATGAAATATTATTTTTCCAATTCATCTTTGACAACCACATTCTAACAGATTTGGGTAAAGATCAGAAGCCGCGATGCAACCAGGATGTACATGAGGCCAGCATCGACCACAATCAACCCTCTCCTCCGACCCTTTTGTATCTGGGTTTAAGAGTTGTGCAGAGTAGAGGATTAAGATGCAATCAGTATTTTTTTTATTTTGGGCAGTTCAAGCGCCGCAATTTCCAGAGAGTTTCGGGTTTCAGTTGCTTGGATTGCAAACGACGTGGCATGACAACGATACTTAACCAGCAACTGCGACACCATTACAAGGGGCATGAAAGAGTAGTGGAGCGGTGAGTTCATTCAAGCATGGATGCAGCCCGGTCGTCATAACGATATTAATGATATTTTAAAAATGTTGGCTAACACTACAGTTTTAGGTGGTTTTAAACCACCCAAAGGGAAGGTACTGTTAATATTTTGTTTATAAATTTTGCCTCTTTTTCATTTGTTCTCCAGGTGTATTACATTTGGATGTGAAATTTCACAGCAGCTCGGTAAGTTTCTTTGACACTTTTTGCTTTAGTCCCTTTCACTCAATTATATTCCTCTCTTTGAAGCTCTGAAACTTTGGGGATGCAAGTAACGAAGCTGGATCCTCTCGCTACTTGACGTTTGTAAATACATATGTATAGAAGAGGCAATGATGAAATAGTTTTCCACAATGCTTTTATCAACATCACATTGCATTTTAATGGTTGTAATACAGATTATAATTCCAACAAAATCGAGTGACAAGAGCTATACCTGATGTACTAAATTGGGTTCATTCTAATTCTCCTTTTCTTTATTTTAGTTCTTCAGTTTAATCTGTACCTTAGTCTGAAATGAATATATGCTTTCCTTGGACAATTTGAGCATCAGGGCATGGAAGAGATCGTCCTCTGATTCTTCACTTCAAGGTCTCAATCCACAGCGAGACACATGCACCTTTCCATGGCTGAGACCAAGATCATATCAAGGATATTTAATTTTCAATTTCTGGTGCTTATTTCTGAATTGAATTACTTTTCAACCCGTGCACACACGGTTTGTCCCATTATAACTGATTAGAATAAGACATTAATTATGTACTATGATAATTATATAATAATAGTATGGTTATTTAAGATTCTATATTTGATTTCCTATTATATTCCTAATGTTACGCACATAAAATATATTCCATTCCTAATTTTTTAAGATTCTATATCGGCACCATAAATGGACAAGTTGTGCCAATCTTGTTTTTAAAAAAAGGCTCAAAATACCCTTTATCATCACATTGGAAGGTAAGGTATGACCCATCTAGGTGTTCTTTATCCAATTGAAACATAAAAAATTCATAGAAGTCTTATTTATCCTACCTAAGTTTTGTATTTCCTCAATAAAAGCCCTACATGTCCGTACCAACACATCTTATTATCTTTTTAACCTAGCTGGTTATTTGTCCAAACTTGTATCTAACTTGTAGTTAGGGCAAAATATTTTAAATGTTTTGTAAAACCCCCTTTTTTATAAGGACACTCTTCTCTTTGTATCTATTAGTTTGATTGAATGTTGGTAGGTTTTCTTTCAAAACTTTGAGGCCTGCCTAAAGTTGAAAAAAAAAATAATAAATAAAGAGAAAAATGGCATGAAGTTTTGAATTAGCTTTCCATACCTTGTGAGTCACTTCACACTTTATTGGTTACAACAATGACACTAAAATGTTAGGTATTGAGGAAGGAAGATCACCAGGGAAATTATATCCACCTTTCATTTGATACTTGCACTCTTTTTCTTTTCTGCCGATTTTCTTTGTTGATTATAACAGCTTGAATCAACCAACTTTAGAAATGCATTGCCCCATTTGTTTTGGATTTTGAGAACAGATTGTAAGTCCAAAACTGATTATTGCTACGGCCCTGTTCGTTTTAGAGTTTGACAACCGACTGATTATCGCACTCAAAATTAAAGCCCTGTTCATTTAAGAATATGAGTCCCAAACTGATTATTAGACCCAAAATTATACATGGCCTAAATCTAAACGTAATTTTGATCCAATAACTGGTTGGGCTTACATAGAACCAACCTAATTTATTCATTGCCCCGTGCATCGCACGGGTCTGCAACTAGTTCCAAGAATACCTTGATCGATTTTCCTAGCTCTTAATTCATTAAGCCTTGTTTGTAGTCCTTTACCTTTGCATGGAACCATGATCATGTGAAATGATCAATAGTCATGATTGCACATCATCCCTCGTATGCTCTTGTGCGAGCCAGAAATTAGCCTTTTTTGGATTATAGGAATTTTCTGAAAAAGTTCGGAAAGAAAAAAATATTTTCAAAGTTCTTCCCTTTTTAACGCACGAAATAAGATAGCTTAAAGAAACAATATTCAATTTTAAACATAATTATAACATTTCATTCTAAATAGTGGAAAGAAAAAAAATTCCCAAGAAAAAATATTTGAGGAGTGCTAAACTCAAGGTTGCAAAATGAGCTGAAAGGGCACCCCATTTGCTACCATCATAAATGCATGATGGTGACTTGTCAGTCAATAGGGTGCCCTTTCAGCCCATTTTTGCAAAGACAGCCTTGAGTTTAGCATACCTCATTAGTTAATACTTGTTTTAATAGGCCGTGCCTAAAAAACGGTCTCTATAGCCCTTCGATTTTTGGAACTTCATAAACCGTCCATTTTACACCACATAATATTGAAGGCTTAAGATCTAAGAAGATTTTTTGGACATTCCTATCTGCGAGAGCAATAGATGAAGTTTTTATATGATGGGACATAGTCCATTATTTTTCAAAAAGTACAGTACGTCCCAGACTATAGGATGATCCAAACCGTCCATAAGATGGGACACAACCTAAATTGGTTGGATCATCCTATGGTGTGGGCCGTATGGTACTTTTTGAAAAAAGAATGGACTATAAGGCCTTTCATCATAAAAAAAAAAAACTCATAAATGAATGTCTTAGATCATCCAATGGATGGGCCCGACCACATATTTTGTGCATGCATTTCCCCGAAAGTACATATAAAATCTCTTGGAATGATAAATTCCCTTTCTCCAAAGGCCAACCAAGGTTTTAAATTTCAATTTCGGTCATCACTGAAACCGAAATTTTAGCTGAAATTCGGTAGAAAGCAATCGAAATGTCTTTTTTTGGGCCAAAATTTCGGTAATTGCGGCTGAAATTTTGTAAAGGATTAAAAAATTAATATTTTATCATAAATTTTGCCGAAATTTCCAAAATTTCGACTGAATTTTGGTAGATTTCAGCGATTTCGGTTTCGGTCCAAAATTTCGGATTTCGGCCGAAATTTAAAACCTTGAGGCCAACCCCTTGTAGTGTAAAAAGAGAATCATTTCTACACTAGCGGGGGCTGGCCGAAGGAAGAAAAGGGGGCAAATTTATCACTTCCCTAAAATCTCCTATTACAAAAGTATTTAATTAAATGACTAGATATACAATAACCATCAGATGATCAATAACATTTTAATTTTTGTGTACTTCAAAGGCGCATATATATGTAAAATCGAGACCGTTGATCTTGCATACCCTTTCGCTACTAATCTGGCTTTGTATCTCTCGATGTTCCCATCATCATCTTTCTTTAACTTGTACACCCATCTGCAACCTATAGCCTTCCTCCCCTTTGGAAGTTTAACTAACTCCCAAGTCTGGTTTTTATGTAGAGCCTCAATTTCCTCTTCCATAGATACTCTCCACTAATCTGCATTTACAGACTCACAAGCTTCTTTAAAAGAAGAAGGTTCATGCTCCTCTGTAATGCAAGCATAAGCAGTAACATAATCATGTAGCCATGTAGGAGCTTTGCGGTCTCTTGCAGAACGACCTTGGTCACCTTGAGTTTCAAGTTCTAGTACATCAACATCAACATGCTCATTATCACTATCCTCCTCCTCATCTTCCTCAATGTCTAGTACATTTGGAAGATTGAGAAGATTTTCTAAAGACTCCATATCAAACATCTCTGTTGTACTTGAGTTTGGCTGCAACTTCTCTTTTTGCAATGAATCTTCTCTGAACACAACATCTCGGCTAACAATAATCTTGTGGGCAGTAGGATCCCACAACCTGTACCCCTTTGTTCCTGATGCATAGCCAAGAAAAATTCACTTTCTGGACCTTACATCCAGTTTAGTTCTTTGCTCTTTAGGAATCCACACATAAGCATCACAACCAAAAGTACGTAGGAAAGAATAATTAACAGGTGTTTCAGACCCTACCTCTTCAGGAATTTTGCAATCACGTGCAGTGGTTGGAGAACGGTTCACCAAATAGCAGGCTATGCAAACAGACTATGCCCAAAAACACTGCTCTAGCCCAGCTGAACCCAACATACTCCTAGCATGATCCATGAGTGTACGGTTCATGCGCTCCGCACCCCATTTTGTTGTAGAGTACCTGGAACTGTAAACTGTCTGTCTATGCCGTGCTTACCACAAAAGTCCTTCAATTCATTATACTCAGTCCCATTACCAGTTCTCAGACACTTAATTTTCTTCCCCTTTTGGTTCTCAACCAAAGCCTTGAACTTTTTGAAACAAGAGGAAGTATCACTCTTCCTTTTGAGCATATACACCCACACCTTTCAAGAGAAATCATCAATAAATGAAACAAAATAATTTGCACCTCCAATGGATGCCACAGGAGAGTCCCACGTATCAGAATGAATCAAATCCAACACATCTTTAGATTTATATGTAGAAGTGGGAAAACTAGCCCTATGGTGCTTACCAAACAAACAATCCTCACAAAAATCTAAACTTGTAGATTTTAAACCAAGAAGTAAATTGTGATCAAGGAGTACCTTTAGTCCACGCTCGCTCATGTGACCCAATCGCCGGTGCCATGTCATAACAGACTCAGTCACGGCATTTGCAATAATAGCATCACCAACCACAGTATCCCCAATCAAACGGTACAAGCTTCCCTGTAGCTTTCCCTTTGCAACAATGAGTTCCCCCTTCACAATCTTCAATCGACCATTTTCTCCAAAAAATTTGTAACCATCATTGTTAAATTTTCCCAATGAAAGCAAATTTTTTCGCAGCCCAAGTACATGTCTCAGATAAGAAAAAGTATGTATCGTGCCATCAAACATAGTAATTCTGACATCTCTAACTCCCACTATTTTACATGTGTTATTATCACCCATGTAAACAGTTCCTCCATCACACGACTGGTAGGTATAAAACCACTCCCTGCATGGTGTCATATGGAATGAAGCGCCAGAATCCAAAATCCACTCAGCATAACTAATATCTGGTGGAAGAACAGACAACACCTCACCATCTTCTGAAGCACTTTCCTCGGCTAAATTTCCATGGGAATTCTTTGAACTAGACTCATGATCATGCGAATCAGATTTGGGCTTATCTTGATTCCCTTAGCGAGACTTACAATTCTTTTGCAGATGACCCTTCTTTTAGCAATTCCAACACCGTAAATTTTTCTGAAGTTTCGATTTGGATCTTGAATTATGTTTTGTATCACCACCTCGCTCCATGGATCTTCCACTTACCATCATTGCATCACCCGAAGAGTCCGCTCCAAATTTTCTGCGACTCTCTTCGGATAGCAATGTAAAAACTACAATCTCCATCGTGAGGTCTTTCATATTACCGAAATTCATAATCAAGCTATCCCACGAACTTGGTAAAGTACATAACAAGAGACTAGCTCTCTCTTCCTCATCAGTTTTAACATCAACAACAGTCAATCTACTAATGAGGGTGTTAAAGACCCATCTTTCATCCTTAGGTTGTATAATTGTCTATGAAGGAAAATCCTATTTGACATAGATTTCCCTTCGTACAGATTCTTCAATTTGTCCCATAAACCTTTTGCAGTGGTTTCATCGGACACATTGAACAATACCGAATCATCAAGTGCAAGAAGTAAATCGGCCATTGCTAATTTATTTTTCTTTCGAAAAACTGCATCAGTCATATCAGTAGGCTTTTTTTCAATACCTTCAATCGCGACCGCACAATCCTCTTTGACCAAAACCACGTTCATCTTCAATTTCCACAACGCGTAATTTGATCCGTTGAATTTCGGCACTTCAAATCTCGTCGAACTTGAACTAGCCATCCCAACCTGAGCAACCACGATCAACAATCAATCTTGTGTGAAGATCTGACAACCGGTATAGCTTTGATACCAATTGTTAGAGTATGCAGCGGCCACAAGATCAATAAAAAAACCATAAAGTAAAAGAATAATTAAAGCCACAGACAAGAACACAGAGATTTTACGTGGTTCGGCAATATCCCTACTCCACTGGGCAGCAACGGAGACTTCTTCTTCACTAATCAAAGAGAAAATTACAGAGTACACACTCACCCTCTCAAACAGAAAACAACTCAAGAACAACCCTTTACAACAGAAGAACCCACCCCTTTGAAGAGAAAACTGGATCTCCAATACTGCTTTATACGGCTCTTCAGTATATAAAAACTATGTTATCGAACCTTTAAACGATTCCATCCCAGTTGGGGAAGATTGTTATTGACAATAAGTTGAAGGTTGGAGATTCTTGTGTTTTTTGAGTTCATGGACAATAATAGAGTGCAAATTTTAATGGCATAGCAATGATGTGATGATGCAAGTCGTAGAAATTAATTGTAGTTATCAAATGGTTTGTATTAAGTTCAATATAATGATGACTAGAGAATGTCTAAGATGTGGCTTTGATGATTATTATAGATATGATAGTCAGGTTACATGATACTGTTTTACTAGCTTCAAGCTGAATTTTGATGGACAGTTAAAAAAATAGCTGATTGCTTAGGCCCTGTTTGTTTGAGATTATGACAACCAACTGTGAGTGCCAAACCAATTATTGGACTCAAAATTGTGCTTAAATTTGAGTCCAACAATCAATTTGGCACTCACAATCTGTTGTCATAATCTTAAAAATTAAACACGTAGGGCCCATCATAAGGTGATCTCAAGGTTTGAAGGTATCGTATTCCAGCCCTCTCAAATCCCTCCGAAGATGATATTATTGGTTTTAATGTAGTGATAATTAAAGTCATGGGTCATCTTAGACCATTAATTAGGTGGATTTTTTATAATTATGCAAGTTTGGCACTCACAATCTGTTAGGTTGGAATTATGTATAATCGATTATCCACTATAACTGATTTTACAATCAATTATGCTTAAATGTGTGTTCCATCTAACAATTGTTTATAATCCATAATCCGATTATGCGATTATGATGAAATATACTAACAGCTATAATCACCAAATTCGGTGCTTATAAACCGATTGGTTCATTTTGGAGGCGGAAATTTCCCAAATTCCGACCCCACCATTACCCCAATCAAAATCCCTTCTTGAAAACACTCTCCCCCTAGCAACAGAACCCTAACTCCATCTCTTTCACTCCACAAACCCTAATCTTGTAAAACCCTAACTCCACCTCTTTCACTCCACAAACCCTAGATCTTGTGAAACCCTAACTCCATCTCTTTCAATCCAAAAACCCTAGACCATGCGAAACCCTAGACCTTGTGAAACCCTAACTCCATTTCTTTGTCTCTTCAAAACCTAGACCTTGCGAAACCCTAACTCCATCTCTTTGTCTCATCAAAACCTAGACCTTGCGAAACCCTAACTCCATCTCTGTCGGATTCCTCCACTGATGAATCATAATGATAAACATCAAACTCCATCTCTCGACAAACGCTACCTCCTTTAATCTTCTCTTTTCTCCATTTTCTCTATATTTTCAGAGTATTATTTTTCTATAATCCCAGCGGCATAGCAGAATACAATTATACCATGAGAGATTATTTTTATAATAGCTGATTGTCATAATTGGTTGTAACAATTGCAATCGGTTGGTCCGTAATCCCAAACCGAACAGGGCCTAAGTGTGGCAATTTCAAGCTAATGAGCCGCCTCAAATACTGGCCCTATGTATTTTGCATGGGCCCGCCCTCTCCTCTTTTAATAAACGTAAGAATACAGTTTTTAGAACTGATTCTGAGTCCAAAATGATTAATAAACATAAGAATTCAGTTTTTCGAACTGACTCTAAGTCCAAAATGATTAATAAATGTAAAAATACAGTTTTTAGAATTGATTCTGAGTCCAAAATGATTATCGGCACCCAAAAGGAACATTGTGCAAAATTGTCTCCAGATCATGTTCAGACACCTCCCTTTGATCTTCAACAACCCTCGATCAGATACACAGGAATGGAGAATGGAACCCGATCCTGGACAAATCCTCCCTCACTGAAGAGAAAGCTCTTCTCCAAAAGGCAATATTTACCTATGATGGACCTTCAAAAGCCATCTGGAAACCAAAAACTGACGGCCTACGTTCTGTAAAGAGTGGTTGGAACACTTTCAGAGATGCCCACCTAACTTCCCATGGTAGAAAAAACGATCTGGTTTATGCGTCACGTTCCTAGATATGCCATCACAACATGGAAAGCAATACAAAACAAGCTTAGCACCAAAGATAGACTACAATTCTTGTGCACCTCATTGGACTCAAAATGCACCCTATGCAAAGATGATCAGGAAAGTGTTGATCACCTTTTCTTCAGAAATAGTTTCTCTGCCTAGATCTGGAGATCGGTTCTCTTGAGGGCCGGGTATTTTAGAGAGCCCAAAAAGAGCCTTATGGAAGAAGAGAGTTGGCTGAGATCAAACGCCATGGGAGAAGGACAAGCATCCACAGCTCTGAAGTTTGGCTTCTCGACGGCAATTCACAAAATTTGGAATGAACGAAATCTCAGAATCTTCGAAAATGCCTCCCACCATAAGTAGTACATTCTTGGGACATCCACATGGAAATCAAGCTAAAACAGCTGAATCTCAAGGACAACGCGGACGACAAGATAAATTTGAATTCCTCTATGAAGTTCGGCTACAGATTCTTTCCCATCAAAACTAACAAGCAATTCCGCACTTGGCAGAAACTTAATCCTGAAGAATATAAAATAAACACTAATGGGTCTTTGGACGATGAGGAAGGTGGCATTGGCAGCATTGTGAGAGATAGAAAGGGAATGGTTCAGGCTATGTTCTCTGAAAGTGTAACTAGAAAAGAAATCTATGCTTTGGAGCTGCTTGCGATAAAAAAAAGGGGTTGATCTTGCTATATATCATGGACTGTGCAAGGTATGGATCGAATTGGACTCAAAATTTGCAGTGGATATAATCAATGGGAGATCAAAGGCCCCTTGGAAACAAGTCATGTTTGTTGATCAATTCTCAAGCTCCTTGAGTCACTTCCTTTCTTGGTGAGTAACCAACTCTTGGAGGGCACTCTCCCTTATAAGCATTGATTGTTGTCTTTTTCCTATGGCTTTTGCTTGCTATTTTGTCGAGTTAGAGGCTTCCCCTCCTCCTTACTCTCTTTCTAGGGCTACGGCTTCCTGTATTGTTGGCTAGGAGGTTTCCCCTCCTTTTGTATGGTCCCAACTTTTTATATATAAATTTGCCGATCCGCCCCAAGGTCGTTATCTTTCCGGGTTAAAAAAAAAAAAAAAACCAACTCTTGGAGGGAAGGAAATATGGCTGCTGATTTTCTCTCAAAAAGAGTCTGTCCTTGTAAAGGTTTCGACATCCCCCCCTCCTCCCCTTCTCGATATTATCAATACTGATAGGGATTGGAAAATCTATCTTAGAATGTAATTTCCTTTCTTTATCTTTGTAATCATTTCTCTATTTATTATATCTGGTTCGAGGTCATGCCTAACCCCAGTTTACTCATTAAAAAAAAAGGAAATGGTTGGTGGTCATTTTCAGGCATTGCCTATTTGTCGTTTCCCAATGGGTTTAGGGTTTTGGCCAACCCAAAACTTTTTTTTTTTTTTTTAGCATTCCATGGTTTTCTTAGCCTTGTAAAATTCCCCTTAAACCGAAAAAACAAGGAATTCATGTCAAAGCAAATAAGTGTTCGTCAGATAAATAGTCCCACATTAAAATAAGAGAAAATGCATTTAAACAAAGGGATTTGCTGGGGACCATCTCAGAAGGCATTTCGTGATTAGGCCGTTGCATGTGAAAGCAGCCACATCAGAGGAATTAAACGAATAAGACAAAATCTGAGCCTGTGTAGCTGTTCTCACATGCAACACCCCAGGCGCAAAATGCTTTATGTGATGGTCCATAGCAAATCCCTTTGTTTAAATGCATTTTCAAAAGCTTTGAATGCAATAGACGATATCATTTGATTTTCCAAGAAACCATAGAATCTTCTTTTGCTTTGAATGCCCAAAGCCCATAAGGCCATAACTACCATTTACTTACTGAGGAATGATAGATGCGAGGGCTCTCTTTAGGCAAGGGTTAAAGAAGGGCCTTGAATAGATCCACATCATTAAGTGCAACCAAATTCAGTTTCTCAACCGACTTTAAAAGTGACGTGGATCTATCCAGGGCCCTTCTCCAGCCCTTGCGTCTGTCATTCCTCTTACTTATAACTTCTTGTTGAAAGAAAAGGTAAAGTTTTTGGGCGGTGATAAATTCACTTGCTTCTATGACGAATTCATCTCAGGTTTTTCAAAATGGATGGTCCACGTATGGTGTGAATGGAATCTTGGTCCTAAAGTTGGGACAGGGGAACCTATCCTTATTGGGTTTTGTTAACGAGTGCCCCGGGGCACTCGTTAAGGTGCTTTGAAAATGTAAATATGCAATAAATTTGCATAGGGATTAAGAGTGTTACATGGCTTTTGAGTCATTTTTCTCAAAAAAGGTGTAGATTTACATTTTCAAAGCCCCTTAACGAGTGCCCCCGGGGCACTCATTAACAAAACCCATCCTTATTTACCACACGGTAGTTTTTGTGTTGTCATTTTTTGAACTATCTGATCCCCCCATTTTACACCAATTATATTTGAAGGTTAATATCATCCTATTGAGAAGATTTTTGGGAAATTGTCTAATCTACTTCAAGGATCAACAAATGAATCTCTTAGGTCATTCAAATAGGTGGGCCCTACTATATTTTCTTCGCACCCTTGCAAAAATAAGATGAGAGCAAAGGGGGCTTCCATTGGTTGTACCTCACCGATCTTCTTCTTCTATTACAAAGTTTTTTTCTGTTAATTTTTGGGTCTTTCAAAAGGATATTTGTATGTAAAATTGCGACTGTTGATCTTTGATGCGATCGACATGATCGTTGAAACATCCCATGCGCAAACTAAAGGCTTTTCAAGGTGGAAAAATGAATAAGACATCATAGACCAAGGGCTGAGATTATTAGATTATTCAATTGATTTGGCCAGACTTAGGTCGTTGTCCGGACCTTACTTTCCATGCGCAAGTCTATTGATAAAGTTGATGCGTCCATGTCCCTCTGTGCTCACTTTTGATAAAAGTTTATGCTAGAGAATATCAGATCTGATTGGATTTGATTGGATTGTGCTGGATTAGGCAAATCAGTTGGATTAGGATTACATCTTAGATTAGGTTTATCTCCTTCCATGTTTATCTGTAAGTGCTTATTTAAGCACATGTTACTGATTAATGAAAGTATTCTAGATTAGCAGAAATCCAAATTCTACATGGTATCAAAGCAGGTCGGTCGGACCTAGCCTGAGCACAACCTCGGCTATTTCATTATCCGGCGGACGACCAATTAGCCGCCGTCCGCCGGGCACTACACCCATCATCCTATCTGCAAACCCAGACTTCTTGTCTTCTTGCGTAGCTTTCTCAAACATCTAATAAAATAGCTACAAATCCAAATCATTTCTACTTCCCTTCCTGTTCAAGTTCAATATTCAACCGGATCTCCAACCCGTCAACGGTGTAACCTTCGTCTACATACAAGGAGATATCAAATTGAAATTTGAATCTCACATTCTAAATCATTGGCCAACGCGGGCTGGTCACCTGCGATGTCAAATCCGATTGCCGCAAACAGTTTTTTTCCCCTTCTATTTCAAAAGAGAAGGATGAAATTAGCATCCTCTATTCTATTTCACAAACCCTGATTCATTCATCTTTAGCCCTATTAACCTCTCCTCCAGATTTGATAAGCACACCCCTTCCAGTCTCATATGTCCCCAAATTTCCAGTTTGATCATATCTTTCACTCCCTCCTTTTGTCCTTAGACACCCCGTTTTTCATTTTTTGCCAAATAGCAACCATGCTTAAAGGAAAGGTTGCAGCATCACCCATTTCTTTATTTTCTCATTTCCTAAGCCTTGCACGGGAATGGTACGATCCCTCCATCACCCCAGAATGAAAGGGGTGATCTCATAGTTCTTGGTCTGTGAAGATGCGTTGTTAGGTGCTTTTTTCCCATTGAGGCCAAACCCACCTATGCTCGAGAGATAGTTGTCCATACACTGATAAGGGATGTATGGAATGGAAAATACCGGAACGGAAGAATGGACAAGGAATAAAAATCTCACCGCTGATCCATTTGTAATACGTGAATGGGAGAAAAATTCGGATCAAACCTCTTAGATCTATTTACTTCGGCGAAAGAAAAAAAGGGGCTTGTCCAAAGCTTTATTATTTTAGTTTCTTTGCACCCCTATCCATCTTCTTGGATTTTCTCTCTTGCCATAAATCCACCTCTCATATTGATAACAGCACCCCCATATTTTAATCATGCCACCCATTTATTCCCATTTCTTACTCTCATTGATAATTAACCCTCCCCAAATTTGATATATACACTCTTCTCCATCCCATGTCCTAAGATTCAAAGTTTTGTATTATCGTTGGAGCATTATTCTCAACCGCAAACCGTCGCTTCTCTTCATTTTTTTTTCTTTCACCTATTCAGCTGAGGTACCCCTCCGTGGTGAGCGCCTGAAATAGGAGCTCTTCTCAGTTGAGGGGCCTCTCTCCTTGAGGTCCGTGCCTGAGAGAGCAATTTCTCTCTTGTTCGGTATTCAAAATCGACCCATGATATATGTCCATCGAGGCTTTGTTCCATAGTGACCCACTTTTATGAAGTTCGGTAATCCAAAACCGGCCCATGATAATTCTCCCATCGTGGCTTGAGTTTGATTCAACCAACTAAGGCTCTTTGCAGCACATCAACAAAGCGGCACCTTCTTCGACAAACATGTGTTATCATCATTGGCGACTTCGGTCATCATCATCAAGGGATCTTCATCATCCACTTTCGGCAGTGTGCATTGCATTTTGATTAAATTTGCAATTTGGGAAATTCAATTGTATTGGGGAATTTCATTGTAATCAAACGTATGTTTACGTTTGAGGGAGCATGTTAGAGAATATCAGATCTGATTGGATATGATTGGATTGTGGTGGATTAGGCAAATCAATTGGATTAGGATTACATCTTAGATTAGGTTTATCTCCTTCCATGTTTATCTATAAGTGCTTATTTAAGCACAAGTTACTGATTAATGAAAGTATTCTAGATTAGCAGAAATTCAAATTCTACACTTCTTGTCTCTCAGTGCACTCGCTTCATTATTTTCTCCATTGGTTCGTTCTTGGGATTTTCTTCTTTTGGTATGGCAGAAAAAGCACAAATATTTGTATCCCCTATTCTTGATGCATTGTATTGGCCGTGAGTATATGTTAGTAGAGGGAATACACGTGCGCCCCACTTAATAATTAATTTTTTTCAATATATTATACAAAATAGGCATATTACATATTAGAGATCCAAATGTATATATGTTTGAGTTTTCGTGAAAATACACATACTCAAGTAAAAAAAGAATAATGGATCTCACCAATATGGATTATATCTAAACCATTCATTTGTTAGCCCTTGTGTAGATAGGCCTTGTCTCAAAAAATTTCACTCTAGTTGTTCAATTTGTGTTGGTTTTTAGTTTTGAACTTTCTAAACAGCCCATTTTACGCCAAATATATTGATGGTTTATGACCATCCTATGAAAAAGATTTTTAGGACATGGTCTATCTATTGCAAGATTAATAACAGAATTTCTTAGATTAACTAATTGGTGGGCCTTACAATACATTTTTTGTGCACGTGTTTTTTCTCCACAAAAATACATAATTTAAAAGCTCTTACTACAGAAGGACTCTTCGGAAGACCCATCTAATTCTCCCAACTATTCTACAAGTTAAATTCTAGGCAAATATTTGTCTCCTCTGTATTGACTACTTATACCACTAATCTACAAGGTAACTACCTGTATCCAAACAGAGCCTAAACCTAGACTGAATGGAATTTCTAAAATTTGACATGAATTAGGGAAAACCTATCTTTTCTTTTGAGTGTGGGGAGTCGGCCTGACAAATTTGACTAGTCCCCATATTGTGTGAATGAAATCCCAATCCCAAAACAGGGATAGCAAAAACTTATCCTCCTTTTCCACCTGATTTTTTGAATTACCTGAACTGTCCATTTTACACCAAATATATTGGAGGGTTAAGATCATCTTGTGAAGAAGATTTTTGGGATAGTGTCTAATCCACACAGTTGAATGTATTAGATATACAAATAGGTGGTTGACCTTTTGTTACTTTTTTTCAGCATGTATTTCCAAGAAAATGCATGTTAAAATCATCATTTACATAAGTTTTGGGGTCGTGATAAATTCACCCCTTCTGTGATGAATGCACCTCGTATTTTTCAAAATGTGAGTCCCTCATTAGATGGGAGGGTTAGAACCATCCTATGGGAATGATTTTTGGGGCACAACCTATTTACATTGTGGCCCATCAAATACACAGTTTGGATCAACCTATAGTGTGGACTGTACAGTCCATTTTTGAAACATACGGGGTGAATCCATCCTAAAATGTGGTGAATTTATCACTAGTTTTTCTGTGAAACAAGTGATGTCCAATCTCTGTCAAGTTCAACTAATTTCTAATTGCTATTCCTTCCACCATTCATTTGTTAGCCCTTGTGTAGATACTAGATAGGCCACGTCTCAAAAATTTTCCCTCTAGTTGTTCAATTTATGTTGGGACATGGTCTATCTATTGCAAGATCAATACAAGAATTTCTTAGGTTAACTAGTAGGTGGGCCATACTAAGTACATAATTTAAAATCTCTCACTACAAACGGACTGTTCGGAAGACCATGTAATTTCCCCACCATTCTACAAGTTAAATCCTAGGCAAATGTTTGTCTCCTCCGTATTGACTACTCATACCACTAATCTACAAGGTAACTACCTGTATCCAGACAGAGCCTAAACCTAAAGTGAATGGAATTTCTAAAATTTGACTAATCAGCATGAATTAGCGAAAACCTATCTTTACTTTGAGTGGGTGAGTCGGCCTCATAAATTTAACTAGTCCCCATATTGTGAGAATGAAATCACTATCCCAAATAGAGATGGGGAAAACCTATCCTTCTTTTCCGTGTGATTCTTTGAATTACCTGAACCATCCATTTTACACCAAATATATTGGAGGGTTAAGATCATCTTGTGAAGAAGATTTTTGGGATAGTGTCTAATCCACACAGTTGAATGTATTAGATATACAAATAGGTGGTGGACCTTATGTTACGTTTTTGTCCGCATGTATTTCCAAGAAAATGCATGTTAAAATCATCTATTACGTAAGTTTTGGGGTCGTGATAAATTCACCCCTTCTGGCTTCTATGATGAATGCACCTAGCATTTTTCAAAATGTGAGTCCTTCAAGGTTAGAACCATCCTATAGGAATGATTTTTGGGGCACAACCTATTTACAATGTGGCCATCAAATGGGTCATACAAAGTGGTGGCCAATCACTGTCAAGGTCAAACAGTGTGGACTGTACAGTGGTGGTGAATTTATCATTAGTTTTTCTGTGAAACAAAGTGGTGGCCAATCACTGTCAAGATCAAACACTTAATTTTTGGGTCCTTCAAACTGATATTTACTTAAAATCCAGACCGTTGATCCTTTATACCATTATGATGTGATCTTCATGATCGGTGCCCCACACGGCATGCTTTAATGTAAAGACTTTTCTAGGCGGAACATAAATGAGGCATATAGATGAAGGGCTGAGATTATCCCGATTGTCGTTGTCCAGACTCAACTTTCCACCGACAAATTTGACTAACACGCGTGGGCTCATTACTTTTGATTAAACTTGGTTCATCTTCTTCTCTCTCTGCTCTCTCTCTCGCTCTCTCTCTCACTGTAGACAAACATCTGGTTCGTTCTTGGGATTTTCTTGTTTCCTTAGACCAGAAAGTATGGCAGAAATGGTACAAATGTTTGTATCCTCTGTTCTTGGTGCACTGTTTGGCAATCTGACGGAATCGGCAATACAAGAAATGAAATCAATATGGGGTGTTGGTGTTGAGGAGGAGGTGGAAAAGTTAGAGAGGAAAGTGAAATTAATTCAAGGCGTGATTGAAGATGCTGAGGAAAAGCAATTTCACTCTAAGGCTGTTGGAAGTTGGCTTCGAGAACTCAAGAATATCGCCTACGACGCTAATGACATATTGGACGATGTTGCTTCGGAAGCTCAATCAAGCAAGAGACAGAAGGTAGGGGCTGTTCGGTACATCTCCTCTATTTTCCAGTACGAACGTGGCATAGCACGTGAGATAAGGGAGATTAGTGGAAGGTTAGATGTGATTGTAAAGGAAGGACATGACCTCCATCTCGAAATTAGAAGAGATGGAGGGAGGGGTTCCCAAATCGAGCAGGAGCGACGGGAAACTAGCTCTTTCGTAGACGAATCTGATGTTATTGGTAGACAAGTCAACAAAGACAAAATCATACAATTGTTGGTTTCAGATGATGATGATAAATTGTACTCTGTAATTTCCATAGTTGGCATGGGTGGGGTTGGGAAGACTACTCTTGCTCAATTCGTCTACAACGATCACAGGGTCAAGTCACATTTTGGGCTCAGAGCGTGGGCTTGTGTGTCTGATGATTTTAATGTGTTGAGAATAACAAATGCACTTGTTGAATCTGCAAGTGGAAGCAAGTGCGATCTCTCATACCTGGATGCCGCTCAACATCACCTCGAAGAGAAACTCAACGGTCAGAAATTTTTAATTGTTCTCGATGACGTGTGGGGTGAAAATCAAATTCATACTCATTGGGACACTCTACGAGCTCCTTTTGGAGTTGGAGCGAAAGGAAGTAAAATTATCATTACTACACGAGATGAACGGGTTGCAAGGATGTTGGGCGTAATTCCTTCCCACCATTTGAAGGTTTTACCAGATGCTGATTGTTGGGAATTGTTTACTCGGCGTGCTTTTGCGGGAGTGATTTCAAATGCCTTTCCGGAACTGGAGGAAATCGGTAGGCAAATTGTGAAGAAATGCAAAGGCCTGCCTTTGGCAGTAAAGACATTGGGGGGAATCTTGTCTTATAAAAGGACTGTGAGCGAGTGGGAAAGGATTTTGACAAGCGAAATATGGAAGGATGATGATAATAAAATTTTGCCAGCTTTGAGATTGAGCTATTGTCACCTGCCAGCCAATCAAAAGCATTGTTTTGTCTATTGTGCCAAATTACCTAAAGATCGTTGGTTTGAAAAAGATGTGTTGGTCCGACAATGGATGGCTACGGGCTTCATTCAACCCAAAGGAAGCACACTCCTAGAAGACATAGGTGGGGAGATATTTGATGATTTATTACTAAAGTCTTTCTTTCAATGTTCTAATCAAAGTGATGCATACGTGATGCATGATTTAATGCATGATCTAGCAGAATCTGTCTCAGGGGATGAATGTTGTAGAATGGAAGACGGTATGCCACGAAGCATCCCTGAAATGGCACGTCATTTATCATGGACTGACGTCAAAGAGGGTTCAATGTCTTTGGAGGCCTTGAGCAAATTTAAGAGATTGCGCACTTTACAACTGAGGGCTCCATCTTCCATTGACTACCAGATTCTCAATGATGCATTGATGGAGTTGAGATGCCTGCGTGTATTGGATTTGAGTTATTCTAAAATCGACAAGTTGCCGGATTCAATTGGCCATTTGAAACATCTACGCTACCTTGACCTCTGTGGCACGAAGATAAAGAGGCTGCCTGAATCAGTAAGTAGTCTCTGTAATTTGCAAACGCTAGGTCTGAAATATTGCTCGAATCTTAAAGGGCTACCCAAAGGTATCACGAATCTAGTTAATCTACGACATATTGTTTCAGAGTCGATTCCTTTGCTAGGAATTGGAAAATTAACTTCGCTCCAAACATTGCCGCATTTCAAGGTGTGCGAAGAGAGTGGTTGTCAGATAGGAGAGTTGAATAACCTGAGTCACATTAAAGGAAGACTTGACATTTCGGGTCTCGAGTATGTGCAAAACATAGAGGAGGCTAAAGAAGCCAATTTGAAAGATAAGAAATACCTTAATGAGTTGGGTTTGAAATGGCACCGATATGACAGGTCACAAGATGGAAGAGTCAATGATGATGGGGTATTGGAAGGCCTCCAACCCCATGCCAACCTCAAAATATTACATATAAAATCCTACGGCGGTGTCAGTTTTCCAAGTTGGATGTCACATCTCTCCAATCTGACTTGCATTACCATTGAGGATTGTAGAAATTGCGAACATCCCTTTCCTCTTGATTGCCAGCTACCTTCTCTTTGTAAGCTCACCTTACAGAACTGCCCCAAGCTGCAGGAGTTGCCCGCTGACCTTCCTGCCCTCACAGAGTTACTTATAAATGGTTGCGGAGAATTGAGTGCCCTTCCGAGGATCCCATCTGTTTGTGACTTAAAACTTTTTAGGTGTGGCGTGAAGATGCTATTAAGCTTGACAACGCCTTGCTTTACCTCTCTTGAGAGGTTAAGCATAACAAGGTGTGATCAGTTGGAGTGTTGTCTTGAGGAGGTCTCTTTGCAAGATCTAACCTCTCTCCAACATTTGAAAATCTCTAACTGCCCACGACTAAAGTCCTTGGGATATGGAGAGGGGGGGCTTCCCACCACGCTCAAATCTCTAAGAATTGTCGGATGTCCTAATCTCAAGCCCATGCCTAGTCGGCTGGAAAGCCTCACCTCCCTTGTAGAGTTATCCATTACTACTCAACTCCCGCTTTTCTCAAAAGAGTCAGCACTGCCCATGACAATTCAAGACCTTCAAATATTTTCATGTGACAATCTCATGTACTTGCCCAAGGGGATGCAAAGCCTCACCTCTCTCAAAAATTTGGTAATCCGTGAATGTCCTCAACTCCATTCCCTTTTTCCAGATGATGAAAATAATGACTATGGACTGCCCACCGAGCTCATTACTCTAGAAATCTCTTCTTGTCCTAATCTCAAGTCCTTGCCCAAGGGGATGCAAAGCCTCACCTGTCTCAAAAAATTGGTAATCCATGCATGTCCTCAACTCCATTCCTTGTTTCTAGATGATGAAAATAATGAACATCGGCTGCCCACCACGCTCGATACTCTAGACATCTCCACTTTTCCTAATCTCAAGTCCTTGCCCAAGTGGATGCAAAGCCTCCTCCCCTGCCTCGTAAGATTGATCATAAAAGATTGTCCTCAACTCCATTCCTTGTTTCCTGATGATGAAAATAATGACCATGGGCTACCCACCACGCTCAATATCCTACAAATCTCTTCTTGTCCTAATCTCAAGTTCTTGCCCAAGGGGATGCAAAGCCTCACCTCTCCAATAGATTTGGTAATCAATAGTTGTCCTCAACTCTTTTCGTTGTTCCCTGATGATAACAACAATGAGTACGGGCTGCCCACCACTCTCGTCTCTCTTTCCATCCACGGTTGCAAAAATCTCAAGTCCTTACCCAAGCGGATGCAAAGCCTCACCTCTCTCAAATGTTTGATAATCAATGGTTGTCCTCAACTCTTTTCGTTGTTCCCTGATGATAACAACAATGAATATGGGCTGCCCACTAATCTCTTCACTCTTTTCATCTGCGCTTGTGAAAATCTCAAGTCCTTACCCAATGGGATGGAAAACCTCACATCCCTCAATGATTTACTTATTATGTTCTGTCCCGAAATATCATCCTTGCCAGAAGATGGCCTCCCCACTACACTTACACTTTTGCATATTTCTGGATGTCCTAAATTGAAGGAACGATGTCAAAAGAACGACGGCCAAGATTGGCCCAAGATACAACACATCCCCCAAATTGACTGCAGATAATCGTCAGCTAGACAAAGGTGCGACCTCTTTCCCTGTTTAAACATTTTCTACCATTGCATTATTATTATTATTATTTTAAGCTTCAATGATTTTAAGAAAAATTAAAGAAACTAAGCCAAGGAGGGTCCTTCTGTACAAAACATGGCAGATGTAGAAACATGAACGGAGGAGTCTAAGAATTAGAGCGAGAGCTGAATCGATGGAATTCGGTGGTGGAAAGAGATTCTAGAATGTAGATGGGATTAAAGGATAGATTGTTGGATTACTCTCAGTTCCTCTACCTTGCCATCCTCAACCATGACAGGTAAACAAAGATGAGTATTTTTTTCATTTTCATTAACACAAAATTGGAGCACGTCTCTGTCTGCTTTTTTTGTATGATTCTTCATGGTTTTTTTTTTTACTATTCAACTCTGGAATCATTAAAAATGCTCTCTTTTTTAAGTAAGTTTTAGAAATATAAGAATTGGGATTCTAAACAGTACCGTGTTGGATTGTATATGCTCTCTGTTTTAGAACTAATGTTTTCCGAAAAAGAGGAATGCTAAACTGAAGAGCGCCCTTGCCCACCCTTACAAAATTAAAGGGCAAGGGCGCTCCCATTGGATCCATTTTGCAAACTGTATTTATTATGGCATTGAAAAAGGCAAAATTAAAGGAATCATAAATGCTTATAAATGATGTTTGGCAACATGGATCCAATGGGAGCGCCCTTGTGCTTGTTTTTTTTGCAAAGGGGGGTGATAAATTCTTATAGATAGGATGTGCCCAAAAATTCAACGTCATAGGATCATACTAACCCTTCCATTTGTTTAGGTTAAAATTGAGTGGTATAAACCTCCATAAATTTGCCCATTTTTAACCTCCACAAATGGAAGGGTTAGGATGATCCTATGAAGTTGAATTTTTGGGCACATCCTATCTATACGAGGGCCTATCAAATGAATGCTTTGGATCTTCCAAACAATGTGGGCCCCTTATATTTGTGAGCTCTAGCTCATATAAGTTTATATGACCTCTAGCTCACAAACATTTTTAACATATATATATATATATATATATATATATATATAGAGAGAGAGAGAGAGAGAGAGAGAGAGAGAGAGAGAGAGAGAGAGAGAGAGAGAAAGAGAGAGAGAGAGGAACTCCCCCCATTGACTTTCAACTGAAATATAAAGGAGGGGGTATTCCCCAAGTCGTTTTTCTAACCTCTCTTTCATACAGATATGAATGGAAAAAAATATATATAGGGCTCTCATGAAAAAACATTTTTACATTCCTCTTTCCTCTATGAATTTTTTTTAAAGATATATATCTTTCTACTATGTTATAATTGGAATTTCTCTCTCTTCCATCTCTCTCATTATCTTCCTTGATCTTAAAAAAAAAAACAGAGAAAGAGATGTTCTCACGAAAGGAAAGAAAAGCAAAAAAAAGGATTTCTAACCATTGTAAATGGCAGGTCAGCAAACCTATTGTAGCTTAACTTAAGCAAACGAAGCCTTAGAAAGGAAATCCAGTCAGTCGGGAAGGAAAAGCAAGTCAGGAAACGAAAGGAAAGTCAGTAGCTAATGCTAAAAGTGTCTCGGCTAATCTTTAAGGTCTCTAACTCCCCGACTCATAAAGCTTCTGCCTATCTTCCCCTCCCCCCCCCCCCCCCCCCCCCCCCACCCCCCCCACTGTTGTTTGTAGAATTTGAAATGTGATTTAGATTTGGGGTTATGAATAAATCACACTTGTTAACAATAATATCCACCGTAGATTTATCATGTTATGCATGTAGATTAGACTAACCATGATAATTTGGAAGTTTCTAGTCTGAATTTAATTTGGGGTTAAATGATTGTGAAATTTTATGAAAATTTTGGAGGTTTTGCTTAATAACAATGATGAAGGTTAGTTTATAAATATGTTAGGCATTTGGATTAAGATTTAACATTAATTTTGGATTAATTTCCCTAAATTTGATTTTAAAGATGAAGATTTTGATAGTTTTCCAATTTTGGGGGTTTAATATTTACAATAATAGTAATAATAGAAAGGGGAAAGGAATGCGGAGAAAGGAATTGAATTTTTGGGTGTACATATTACAGACAAGTTTAAGTGTGCAGTTGAATTTTGAATTTTTAAAATTTTATTAATTATAGGATTAGATGAAGAAGCTTAAAAACAATTTACAAGCGATTACTTAGGCATTATTAGGCTGTGCGTGAAACGTAAGTGATCTTCTACCTTTTCTAGTTATTTGCAACATGATATTACTAAAATATGTTATATTGATATAACTAATGAAAAGTGATCCTACAGTTGAATTTTATTTGACAACTAAAATTTGTTTTAGATTAATTTCTTCTTCTTCTTTTTATCATAACTATTATTTATTATAAACTCTGGATATGTTAAACTCCATATAAGTTTTGGACTATCGGAGTATAATATAAGTGGCATCCAGATGGTATTCCTTCTGACTACAAGGGTTATATGTAATTTTTATTCTAACCCTTCCACAAGAGCAATATGTCGTAAGAGCAATATAGTATGGCCAATTGTTTTGAATTTGTTTGTCAATTGTCGTAAAGTCAATTGTTTTGAATTTGTTTGTCAATTGTTCCATGCAAGTGAAGCTTGTAAAACTGTGTAAGATTTGACTGGGAACTCTCATTGTTTTACAAAAGAAAAAATTTTTTACTTCAGAAATCTCTATTCTAAAATGTTTTATCTTACATTCTTGATCTGGCTAGCTAAGGTTGGTGGTTACTTACTTGACTATCTAGCTCACTCTGTATTTATTATGTTACAGATGACCTAGGTTGATTAACTCCAATGCTTGCGGGAACACTGAGGAGTTTCATGGCGCTTGAAAACGTAAATGTTAGAATTTGCTTAGAGACAAGACAGTTTATTTAAATTTGTTATTACCATTTTTTGTTATTTGGGAGTTTGTCATATCTGTTATAGATTATAACCTCATTATGTTTGGAAGTTCATATTTTATTTTTTTATCGAGGAGTTATTTAGGGAGTCATGGATTTCTTTTATTGCGGATTGTGACCTCGTTTTGTTGGATTTAGTTTATTAAATTATTATTGATATGTTTTGGAATTGTTCTGGTATGAAAGTTTGAAATGCAAATTGAGACCTTGCATGTTTATGCGTATGCGACGAGCTCTTTGGGGCTCGACTGGTACGATCCCTCCTTCAACCCAAAATGAAAGGGGTGATCTTGTAGTTCTTAGTCTGTGAAAGAATTATTGCAGATCCAATAATAAGAAGCTAGATTGAAGTTTGTCAAGTAAGCCCCCCAAAAAAGAAGTGGCTTAGCTATACTTTCTTAATATAAGAGGATGTAATTACAATATAAAATTTTGCTAGAAACTTGCTTATCAAACCCCACCTTTTTTTAAAGTGAAAGCTAAGGTTACCATCATTAAAATAAAAGCAAGAAAATTGAGGAAAAAGTAGAAGGGAAAAAGCTATTCCACAGAAGGAGATATGAAAGTAACAACAGAAAAGGTAACTAGTGCTTGTAGTTTAGGCATTCACCTCAATGATGGGCATACAAACAAGGACAACAACTGTCGAAGCTCTTATTACTTTATTGCAAGAAATTGATAAAAGCTGATGCTTATTGGCTCTCAGTACTCGCTTCATAGTTTGTTACTGCAACAGTATGTCCTGAAACTCTTACTATTTTCTCTATCTTCACCATGACGCTGTTCTTGGGTTTGTTTTCTAGAGAAGGAATGGCAGCAATAGCATACATATTTGTATCCCCTCTTCTTGCCGCACTATTTGGAGATTTGAAGGAATGGGCAATACGAGAGATGAAAAGCAAATTCAATAGCTGCTTGAAGATGCTGAGGAAAAGCAAATTCACTCTAAGGCTGTGCGAAAATTGCTTGCAAAATCGAATAGTTTCAAGTCCCATCCTCAAAATGGTGTGCATAAACTTCAAATGCTTGCAACTACTACAGCTATTACCACAACAGAAGAACAAGTGGCAGGAGGGATGTTAATAGGCTAATAGATAAGTCTATAGGATTTAGCAAACATGCAGTAGGTAGATACGTTCATAATCTGTTTTTTTTTTTAATGGTAAAGAATTGAATTAAGAATAATCCTATTTATAATCTTAATTCCACACCTTTCTAATTCCAATCCTATTTTTGTTTCTAATTCTACTCATATTCCAACTTTTAATTCTAAACAAGGATTTAAACATCGGTTTTGTCTGGACACAGGGTCCACAATAAAGTGGAAATACTCGCAGAAGTTTACTTGAGATGGAATGTCGATAAATGCTAGACTAAGCACAAATACACACTTAGAAATCATGTGTTGTGCAGCACACAGTGGATCATATTTTCATTCACAAGAGTTTCATAGGAAGATATGGTTCTACATTCTTGATTTATTTGGAATGGCTGGACATTTCCATTCATATAGATGATATGGTGGAGGCTTGGGTCCTCATGACAGGTTTGCAAGGAGAGAAATAGAAGAATCTACAAGGGAAACAACAAAGGGAGCGTAGTATCTAGCAAAAGATTTTATCTTTTGTGGTGAAGTGAGCAATCATCCTTCCGAAGTTCAGAGGCTATTCGAAGTCTTCCATCTGTTTATAGTGGAATGTGATTCACTTGAGTGCAATACGCTCCAATCACCACCAGCATAGGTGGCTGCCTCTAGACCTTATATTAGTTAAGCTGAACTTCCATGGTTATAGCTTAGTTAATCCGAGCTTTGCTGGTAGTGGTGGACTTACTCATAATGTGAGAGCATTATCAGATGGGCCTGTTTGGTTCTGATAGGTATGACGGATTCTAAAGATGCGGATGTCGTAGCTCTCTTGAGAGGGAGTTGGCTTGTGGATTCCTCCCTCCTTAATTCCCTACTGGCGTAAGGAGTCTCGCTCACTTCATATATTGGGAATGTAGGGTCGGGGGATCATTGAATATTTTTTTATGCTATGGAGGAGATTGTGGATATGGTGGACGGGAATGTAATGTCCTTTGCGCACATCCTATGTTCAGCTAACAGTGACACAAATCATCCGGCTCGATCAAAGGTTGAGATTTAGAATTTTAGGCGTGTTTGATCACCTTCCTCCTTGAAGGGCTGTTGTATATTTACCTTTTGTTTGGGTGTAGTTGCTGATCAGCTCCATCAAAATTTTCATTTTTTTTATCATAATAAAGCTTAAAAAAATTTACTATAAGCCAACAAATCTTTAAAAAAAACATGGTTTCTATTAATATCACCTACTAAAACCCACTCAAACTTAACCCTAGATTCAAGAAATCATAGAAAATCCCTATAGATAGAAACACATCATCCAACTTTCAGCTCGAATCTTAGTTTCTCGTGATCTACCCCATGGCTTCATAGTTTGCAAAAGAAGAGGATGGAAAATTGGATCAAGGAAAAATGCAGGGTAAGAAAAGCTGAATGTGGAGAGAGAATGAATGATGTGCAAATATAGAATCATAGAAAACAGATTGAATAGGATAAGTGACATGATGAGGCTCATGAAATGCAATAAGCAAAAATGGGAGAGGACCAAAATATTACAATGAGAAGAAAACTAACTACGTATGATGGATACTTGAATAACTTTTTCTTGTAATTATGTAAAAAGTCTTGGCTCCAGATAAAATTTCCTAATAAAATCAATCAACATCAAAAGCCTAACGCCATGAACATAATCTCTACTGATTCCAAAGGAATTAACAATGCCGAAAAAGAACAGTACCCATGAAAACATAGATTCATACTTTTGCCACAACTATTACCTCAAAATCAATCTCAGAAGGCCTAACAGGTACTTGTTAAGAGTGAATTCTAGCAACCCAACAATGGCAACTATGAAATATACAAGTGTTGCATGAAATGACAGAGCTGAAGAAAAATAAAATACTCACCCAACGGGGTCAACAGCATTAGTCGAAATCCTCACCTTCTTGCCGGTACCATTATACACATGCTCCTGGCTACAAGGGAATTTCAGCTCAATGGGGGTGCCTTTCGAGGGTGCAGGAGAAGGTTTTGTTTTTGCTGAGTATTAGGAACTATGCCAAAGGCCTCCGTGATGCATTGAAAGCGGTAGGGAAGGCCCTCATGCCACAGCCAACGGTGCAACTTGGATCGGGCTCAACCTGAACCTGACAGGTTTAACCCAATTTGAGCTCGGGTTGGATCAGCATTTCCTTGGGTTAGGGTTAAAGCCAACCCGATTTAATTTCGGGTTGGGTTAGGGTTTAGGCCTTGTGTCACGGACCTTTTGTTTTAGCAGCGGAATAACCTGTTTGGCGCCTCAACATATGCATATGTTAAGGCCAGCCTTCAACTGCCTAAAGGCCCTACACCCCCAACACCTCTTAATGTTTCATATGTGCACACAATCTCTAAGCTGTTCAACAGGCTACTTGGCTAAGATCTTGACATGCACTTCTAGATACTTTGCTCACGGCCACCAAATCTTTCATCAAGCTAATGAGCTTTGACTTGCCAAGACCAACTCTGAACCGACTCTTGTGATCAGCCAGACTCACGAGTAGATCGAACATCGGGCCTTGATTCCCAATGCAAAGTCCATCCAGTTTGAGGCATGATACTTCCACTCATAAATCTGCCAAGCATAGAGGCATGGTCATCCAAGAAGCAAGCATGCTCCATGGATTGATCTCCAAGGTATGCACCTTGCGAGGGTAACTAAAGTCACCCAGGCACAAACTCACGGGAAAGCCTAGAGATTGGCCTAACCACAAGATGTACCACGGTTCAGGAGGCAAAGTAATTTAGTGAGCCCCCTGCACTGGTCCGTACGCACAATGCATGTAGTAACCCAACCCAACATGCATTGTCTTTGGCCCCCGTCCTCGACCAAACAAACTGGAGCATCCCTTTGGATAACTCTCAGTCCGCACCCAAAGCTCCCTTAGAGCACGCACATGAGCTGCAGTATGCACGCATAAGCAAGTTCCCGTACAACCCAAAACCAAACCACCAAGGTTACGACCCAAACTTGTTGGGTCTATCGGGGAGGAGTCAGAATGTCACGGGGCCAACTCCCCCTAAAGAGTTTGGCCAACCAACCCTTTCAACCAGGAGTGCCCACCAAAGGTGCTCTTAGTGACTACCCCTGAAGAATTATTGGGACATTGATTGCCTGAAATACCGATTGCATCCCTGTGACACTGAGCGCTCTGCGAAGGTTGGGTTGCCCTCAGCTGTTTTCCCATGACACTCCCTAGCTGATAACTTTGAAGCCCTCTTCGACACTAAGCACTCTGCGAAGCTCAATTCCACAATAGTAATGACTTCACAATCTTGAAAACAGGTGATACTGGTACTCCGACATTCAGTCCAACCCGACCTCCTCTACATACTACACCACCTCAAGTTCTTCCAACCACTGCTTTATAGATCTCTTGTAGTTATCCCAAACATCGATGGTTTTCTTGGACTCCATCAAACTATGCGAAGGCTTTGTGTCACCACTACCTACAAACGCCGTGGAAGGTTTTATGACGATACCTGCAAACATTGAGAGAGTGCCACCACTTCCGGCACGGCACTTGCCACTCGTTGGCCAAGTGTTGCACTTACCACATGCAAAGTACAAACGATTTCCAGGAAGCAACCTACATTCATAGGTGAAAGGAATCGCCATAGGTCCCACCTCCTCCCGAGGTCAAGGGGAACAACAACTGGAAATGGCTGCTAATATCCCATAGGCTGAGGAACAAAAGGAGGAATCCAGCCGCCTCGTCGTGAGGCCAAGCATCGCCTGTTGGGATCACCCACTGCAACACACCTGCCACTCTGGCCAGGTGCAAGATCTCACAGGGAACCAACTCATCCCTAACTGCGACCCTTAGTGTTTCTTACTTCAGTCCATCACCAACCTAGTTGTTTGAACAATCAACCCTTATACCACCAATGGCCTCCTTAGGTACCCACGACTAGTACTCACACTACTAACCGTCCAAATCCACCATCATTCAGAATGAGATGCCCTTTTGATCCCATCCAACATTGAAATTCCAAAGTAGCAAGAGACAAATAAGTCCACCATGTTGTTCTATACCAACACAACCAACTCATATGCCATCTGAGCTCACCATACTGTCCCATACCAATGCTACAAGATCTATTGTCGATGTAAGCGGCTTTGGTGTCCGTTCCAAGGTCTTTCTGAGAAGGGCATCTTGCATGCTTGATTCTGTTGTGAACTGTCATCTAAGTATTTTAGTCATTGACTAGTTCTTCACCCTAAGTATGTGTCTTCAGTCCTCCGGTGTCATGAACATCTTCACCCTACTGGCCCACAGTATCGCCTCCCCGTCAGAGTAAATCGGATACCTTGACCCAGGTTCGTCTGTGCTTCCTCTTCACCCTAAGAGCATACTACGAGTCCATCAAACTGGTTATGCTATCGCACTAAGTGAACAAATCCACCTCTATAAGCGCTTTAGTGCCGACACGTTCAGCACCTCATCTCGTGTAGGGAAGGCTTCTTGCCTGCGTGCCAACCCTTTGTCATTGCGAGCCCTTAGGCCATATGCAAACCCATCGCTACTTAGCCAACTCTGCAACGGACCATTTACAACTTTCCAACTGCCACTTCCGATCTCACACATTGGTGGGTCATGGAAACATGCCAACTCATTCACTGATGGTTGATGTTATTCCACTGTATGAAGCTTCGAGCAAATTCATTGGCCAATGCTTACTCCAACATTGACGGTACAAATCCTTCCATGCCATCACACCTCTGTTGCATGACTCAAGTAAGCTAGGGGAGAGTCCAAACTTTCAAGTTGTCATACTTTACCACTTTGTTTGCTGAGCTCACAAAGTAACCCATGCCACCAAAACAGCTCAATGATTTCTCACAAAAAACATTGAGAAAGCTTTGCATCCGCTCTTCAGAAATAAACATCCCCAAACATTCACTACTCTTGCCTGCTGACTATGGACTTTCAAGGTGTTAGTTTCAAAGACATCTGCAACTTCGCACACCAAGCTGCCACCACTTGGACAACATTAAAGTTCTTCTAACTCTGCCATAACTGAAAGCGTTTCCCGTTCTTTCATCCACTTCCACTTGCACTTGAGATGTACTAACAATAGCCACAAACAATGCCACTTGCGGCAACTATGCCAAGCACAAACACCAACTGTATCACCGCTCCTTGACAAGCCCTTACATTCACAACCTGCCCTAATTTGCCACTTGATACCTATCTGATACCAACTATCAAAGCACACTATGAATTTAGCTTGGACAATTTTGCTCTAATACCAACTGTCATGGGCCTTTTGTTTTAGCAGTGGAATTACGCATGCGGCGCCTCAACATATGCATATGCTAAGGCCAACCTTCAACCGTGCAAGGCTCTGAAAGCCCTACACTCCCAACACCTTTTGATGCTTCATATGTGCACACAATCTCTAAACTGTTCAACATGCATCTCGGATAAGATCTTGGCATGCACTTCTAGGTACTTTGCTCACGGACACCAAACCTTTCATCAAGCTATTGAGCTTAGACTTGTCGAGACCAACTCTAAACCCACTCTCGTGATCAGCCAACATCACGGGTACATCGAACATCAGGCATTAAAGCCCACTGTAAAGTCCATCCAGTAGGAGGCATGACGTTGTGACACAAAAATCAGCCAAGCACAGAGGCTTGGTCATCCAAGAAACAAGCATGCTCCATGGACTGATCCGCAAGGTATGCACCTTGCGAGGGTGACCAAAGCCACCTCAACATGAACTCATGGGAAAGCCTAGAGATTGGCCTAACCACAAGACGTACCATGGTGCGGAAACCAAAAGTAATATAGCGAGCCCCCTGCACCGGTCCGTACTCGCAATGCATGTGGGAACCTGGCCCAAGATGTGTTGTCTTTGGCCCCCGTCCTCGACCAAAGAAATTGGAGCATCCATTTGGATAACTCTCAGTCCGAATCCAAAGCTCCCTTAGAGCATGCACATGAGCTGCAATATGATTTCCTGCTATGTGCCTCACACGCACAAGCAAGTCCTCACACAACGCACAAGCAAACCACTAAGGATCCGGCCAACACCTACTGGGCCTATCGGGGGAGGAGTCAGCATGTCATAGGGCCAACTCCCCCTTAAGAATTTGGCCAACCAACTCTCTCAACCAGGAGTGCCCACCAAAGGTGCTCTTAGCGACTACGCCTGATGAATTATCAAGATATTGCTTGCCCAAAATACCAATTGCGTCCCCATGACATTGAGCACTTTGCGAAGATTGGGTTGCCCTCAACTGTTTCTCCATGACACTTGGCAACCCGAATGTGACCTCCCTCCTCCAATTTTATCTTGATTTTCTTTGGGTTATTGTATTTTTCCATTTGGCCCAAGGTGAACCCGAACCAACCCAAGTCAATCCAACCCATTTTCAGGTTAGATGGGTTGGGTTAGGGTTGAGAGATTTAGAGGCAGGTTGGGTTAGGGTTGACCATCCTCAACCGGAGGCTTGGGTTGGATTGGGCTAAGGTTGGCCTCAACCCGATCGAACCCGACCCGAGTTGCACCCCTACACAGCCGTGTATGAATGTGCAGCTCAAAATTATAGTGGGCCCCACATTGTTAGGGTGATAACCCATACCGGTGCGGCTCTTTGGCTTAAAGTCATGGGTATGCTCCCCATTGATGTGAGTTCGAATCCCCCAGGCTTACCCAATGCACATGGTTTACGGTGATTGCACAAATCTGTAGGGAATGGTCCCGCCCTAAAAGTTGGGGTGGGGATACCCTATGTCATAAAAAAAAATGTTTGGGTGATCCAAACCATTCATTTGTGGGGCCCAGATCCTCATCCCCTGATTTATGGAGGGTTAGGATGATCTAGCTCTTCACTATGTATAGATTTAAATATGGTGCCAGCGTATTAGATTGGAGGATTAGGATCAGCCAATGGAGATGATTTTTGGGGCACAACCTATTTATGTCGAGGCTCAACAATTGAACAGTTTGGACCTTTGAACAAAATGACCCCAATGATTTTTCTAAAACAAATATACGTTTTATGAGGTATGCACGTAGGTGGCATGTAATAGGTGGGCATTAATGTATATTGTGTCCGTTCTTAGGTGAGCATATACTTTGAAACATACGATGAAGCTCATCTTGTTCGAAGGTCCAAACCTGCTGGGCCCCGTGTTATTAGATTGTGCCCCCAAAATCATCTTCATGGGATGATCTAACCCTCTAATGTGTAGATAAGCTACACCATATGAAACCTCGATAGATCGTAAGGTTAGGAACATCGAATGGAGTTGATTTTTGTGGTACTACGTATTTACATTGTGATCTAACAACTGAATGGTTCAGATCTTTGAATAAGAGGGTCCACTCTATTTTTACAAAAATATGTGCTCGCATTTTTATTAAAAAATCATTACTTCCTACATTATTCCAACATCCAGACCGTTCATTTGATGGGCCTCGTTGTAAATAGGCCTTTCTCGGGAGATTGTTTTTCCACCCCCCTTGAGATAATGCGCCCTCATTTTAACGGAAGTAGATTGGGCAGACTTTAACACTTTTTGATATCAAATCGCGTTAACAGGGGGGAGCATAATCCTAGGGGGCATCATCCCATATGAAGATACTAACTCTCCTACTCATAGAGGTTGATCGGAGGGGTTGGATCATCCTATGGTGGGCACAACAATTAAATGTTTTAGATCTTTGAAACATGTAGGCCCATGTGATTTTCATTTAAAAATATCCTTTTTATGGTGTCCACCTTCTCCAATGATCCAAACCATTTATTTATGGGCCCACCAAGGGTTTTCTCTCAAAGATAAAGGAGAGAAGAGAGAGTATTTACAAGTGGAGAGAGAGAGAGAGAGGATTTACCGTCTTGTAGACAGCGAGAGAGATGAATTTATTACTGCCCATTTCTTTTTATTTAATCAAATCATTTGATCCGAATGCAAATTCCAAGAATACCTTGATCGATTTTCCTAGCTCTTAATTCATCAAGCCTTGTTTGTAGTCCTTTACCTTTGCTAGGAACCATGATCATGTGAATCACCCCATGATGTTTCAAATGATCAATAGTCATGATTGCACATCATCCCTCGTATGCTCTTGTGCGAGCCAGAAATTAGCCTTTTTTGGATTATAGGAATTTTCTGAAAAAGTTAGGAAAGAAAAAAATATTTTAACTCGCGAAATAAGAAAGCTTAAAGAAACAATATTCAATTTTAAACATAATTATAACATTTAATTCTAGGAAAAATTGTTAGAAAAATGCAAAGTTTTCATTATATTGTGAAAAAAGGGTAGTCATTTAAATTTATAAAAAATGGGCTGTCAGGGTACGAAAATAGGCCTTTAGGACAAATATACCCCTTGCTTTTTCCCACCAACTTTAGAAGCTCGTTTCCCTAAGCTATTTGACCTACCACCTTCTCTTTTTCTTTCTTCTTCCCCAACCAACTTCCAACGTGAAAAACAACCATTGTTGGATACCTTGGTAGCTCATCCAACGTGAATAACAGCCATAGTCTTTTGGAAAAAAAACACCATTACTTGTTTCTTCTTGGTTGATAAACATAGCTCCAAGTATGGCCATCCTCCTCTACTTGAATAGGGTTTACATATTCTTTTCATGTTTTCATGATTTCTTGGGTTTTCATGTTTTTCATGTTATTTGTGCGTTGTTTTCATATTTTCATGGTCTACCAGCCTCTTTGTTTGGATATTACCATGTTTATCTGTGTGTGTGTGTGTGTGTGTGTGTGTGTGTGTGTGTGTATAGAGAAGCCTGATTGGACATCGTATGTATACTTGGACTCTTGGAACCATTAGTTAGGCTTCAGAACCACAATTTAGTAGTTCCTCGGAGGTTAAATAGTGGTTTCATGAGTGTAAATTATGGTTTCCAAGTGGTTGGTACATTGTAATACTACTTTATTGGTTGTGAAAGGGATCATGACTGTATCATTAGTGTTTGGAACATATTGGAAACATTACGTAGGATTTGGAACCACAATTTAGTGGTTTCAAGAGGTTACATAGTGGTTCCAAGACTCAAAATTGTAGTTCCAAGAGTCCAACTAGTGTTTGGTATATTATTACAGTATTTTAGTGGTTTTAAAAGTCATCAAAGACGTATCATTGGTGTTTAAAACCTATTGGAACCATTACTTAGGCCTCAGAAACACAATTTAGTGGTTCGAAGACATTTTTTACCGCTGAACATGTAGTTCCCTAGTGGTTCCGGGGTAGAAAATGTGGTTCCGTAGTGGTTCTGAGGTATAAAATGTGGTTCCCTAGTGGTTCCGGGGTATAAAATGTAGAAAATGTGGTTCCGTAGTGGTTCCAGGGTAGAAAATGTGGTTTCCTAGTGGTTCCGGGCTACAAAATGTGGTTCCCTAGTGGTTCCGAGGTATAAAATGTGGTTTCCTAGTGGTTCTGGGGTATAAATGGTGGTTCCCTAATGGTTCTGGGGTATAAAATGTGGTTCCATAGTGGTTCTGAGGAATTAAATGTGATTCCTAGTGGTTCCGAGGTATAAAATGTGGTTCCCAAGTGGTTTCGTGGTAGAAAATGTGGTTCCCTAGTGGTTTCGGGGTGAAAATTGTGGTTCCCTAATGGTTTCGAGCTATAAAATGTGGTTCCGTAATGCCATTTCAAAAAAATAAAATAAAATTGTGGTTCCGTAATGGTTCCGCGGTAGAAAATGTGGTTCCGTAGTGGTTTCGACTTATAAAATGTAGTTCCCTAGTGGTTCCGGGGTAGAAAATATGGTTCCTTAGTGGTTCCTCGGTATAAAATGTGGTTCCCTAGTGGTTTCGGGGTATAAAATGTGGTTCCCTAGTGGTTCCGAGGTATAGAATGTTGTTCCCGACTGGTTCCGGTGTATAGAATGTGGTTCCGTAGTGGTTCCGATGTATAAAATGTGGTTCCGGAGTATAAAATTTTGTTCCGTAGTAGTTCCGTGGTAGAAAATGTGGTTCCCTAGTGGTTCCGGGGTCAAAATTGTGGTTCCCTAATGGTTCTGAGATAGAAAATATGGTTCCCTAACGGTTCCTTGGTTGAAAATGTGGTTCCCTAGTGGTTCCGAGGTATAAAATGTGGTTCCTAATGGTTCCGGGGTTGAAAATGTGGTTCCCTAGTGGTTCTGGGGTGGAAATTGTGGTTCCCTGGTGGTTCCGAGCTATAAAATGTGGTTCCGTAGTGGTTCCGGGGTATAAAATGTGGTTCCGTAGTGGTTACGAGGTATAAAATGTGTTTCCCTAGTGGTTTCGACTTATAAAATGTGGTTCCCTAGTGGTTCCGGGGTAAAAAATATGGTTCCCTAGTGGTTTCTCGGTATAAAATGTGGTTCCCTAGTGGTTCCGGGGTATAAAATGTGGTTCCTTAGTAGTTCCGGGGTATAGAATGTTGTCCCGAGTGGTTCCGGTGTATAGAATGTGGTTCCGTAGTGGTTCCGAGGTATAAAATGTGGTTCCCTAGTGGTTCCAGGGTATAAAATTTTGTTTCGTAGTGGTTCCGGGTAGGGGTGTAAACGGATCGAATTCGGAGCGGATATGGCTATATCCGAATTCGATTACAGTATACATTATCCGAATTCGGATTCGACGGATACTTAATATCTATTACTGAATTCGTATCCGCCGGATATTGTTCGAATTCGGATATTATCCGTATCCGTTTATTCGGTAAATTCAAACATTTTATTGCGGCACTTTATCTTTTTTCTCCTTCTTACTCGAATGAATTTTCCAAACCCTAAAACTAGACCTCTACATTCTCTTCACAAAATTAACTCTCAAACCCTAAAATATATGAGATCCTCTTCTTCCTTTTAAAACAAAGGCAGAGAGAGAGAGGGAGGTGGTGGGGATGGATGATGGTGTTGGTAGTGGTTTTTGGGTTTTTCCTTTTTTTTTTGTATATGATGGAATGGGGTTTGGGCTATTTTGATGGAATGGGTTTGGGCCATTTTTGTTTTTATTTTTTTTTCTAAAAAGAAAATTCACTTTTCTTTTAGAAACAAAAGATAGTGTGTCATTACTAAAAATAAATATTAATGATATTATTAATAATAAATAAAAAGGATTTACTTCTCGGATTCGGATGTTAAACGGATCGGATATACCATTTACCAGATACGCATCCGCTAAGAGCCGGATATCTCATAAACGAATTCAGATAATATCCGCTTGAGACGGATTCAGATAATATTCGCTTTAAACGGATTCGGATGCGGACGGTAATCGAATTTCTGAATATCCATTTACACCCCTAGTTTCGGGGTAGAAAATGTAGTTCCCTAATGGTTTCGGGGTCAAAACTATGGTTCCCTAATGGTTCCGAGCTATAAAAGGTGGTTCCCTAATGGTTCCTTGGTAGAAAATGTGGTTCCGTAGTGGTTTGGACTTATAAAATGTGGTTCCCTAGTGGTTCCGGGATAAAAAATGTGGTTCCCTAGTGGTTCAGAGGTATGAAATGTGGTTCCCTAATGGTTCCGGGGTTGAAAATGTGGTTCCCTAGTGGTTTCGGGGTGGAAATTGTGGTTTCGTAGTGGTTCCAAGCTATAAAATGTGGTTCCGTAGTGGTTCCGGGGTATAAAATGTGGTTCCGTAGTGGTTCCGTGGTATAAAATGTGGTTCCCTAGTGGTTCCGGAGTATAAAATGTGGTTCCCTAGTGGTTCTGAGGTATGAAATGTGGTTCTCTAATGGTTCCGGAGTTGAAAATGTGGTTCCCTAGTGGTTCCGGGATGGAAATTGTGGTTCCCTAGTGGTTCCAAGCTATAAAATGTGGTTCCGTAGTGGTTCCGGGGTATAAAATGTGGTTCCGTAGTGGTTCCGGGGTATAAAATGTGGTTCCCTAGTAGTTCTGGGGTATAAAATGTGGTTCCCTAGTTCTTCCGGGGTATAAAATGTGATTCCGTAGTGTGTCCGGGGTGTAAATGGGGTTCCCTAGTGGTTCCGAGGTATAAATGATGGTTCTATAGTGGTTCCGGGGTATAAAATGTGGTTCCCTAGTGGTTCCGAGGTATAAAATGTGGTTCCAAGAGTGTAAATAGTGCTTCCAATAGTTTAAAATATGGTTCCAAGAGTGTAAATAGGGGTTCATGCTTTGTAAAAGTGGGGTAATACACTGGGAACCATAATTTAGTAGTTCGAAGAGTGTAAGTAGTGGTTCCAAGAGTGTAAATTATGGTCCCAAGAGTGTAAATAGACTTTCATGCACTTTATAAGTGCTTTCAAGAGTGTAAATTAGGGTCCGAAGAGAGTAAATAGGGGTTCATGCTTTGTAAAAGTGGTTTAATACATTGGGAACCATTATTTAGACCTTGGAACCACAACTTAGTGGTTCCAAGAGTGTAAGTAGTGGTTCGAAGAGTGTAAATAGACTTTCATGCACTTTATAAGTGATCATGGGTGTATTGATAGTGATTAAGGTACTCATACTCAGTATGTATATAATCGGACCATTATGAACACCTTGGAACCATAATTTAGTGGTTCCAAAAGTGTAATAGTATTGTTTTGGTTCAAAAGTGATCATAAGTGTACTAATAATGGTTCTTATCGAAACAGGGTGTGCAAAAATGATGGAAAAAATGGCTTCTTTTATGTTACACGTTGATGGGTACTTGAAGGATGAAGTATCATTCCAATATATTGGCGGGACGAAAATGTGTTTAACTGTGACTCGCCATATAAAATTTTTGGAATTTCAGTCTCGAATTCACCAAAGGATTGGGACCACAGGAATCGGCGTGTCATTATCTATAAAATGTCGATATGTCATAGATCCATATCAAATCGTGTTATACGACATTCGAAATGATGATGAGCTAGGTATGGTGATGATGGTTTTTGAGAATAGCCTCTTTAATTCTATCAGCCTGTACATAACTAAAGAGTACAGAGTTGGAGAAATTATATCTGCACCCATCCCCATGAAGAGGTAAAATATTAACTCAGCTGGACTTTGGCATTCTTTAAATTCTCATTCCATTAGAATATTATCTCATGTGGAAATTTTCATTGCTCAGAAATGTAATTGATATAAATGAACATTATGAAGCTTCTACTCCAATCGAACCTGCTTTGAGTCCCAAAAATAATTCCGTTCGTGCAGTGTCAGCAACACCTATTCCATCTGAAGCTCCCGGCAAACGAATACGACATGACGAAGGACATACCAACCATAGGTACTATCCGTGTATGAAATTGTGATTCCATTGATGAAATTGTCATTCCATTATTGTTAGTCTAATGTTGATCGGGTTGGCAGATATTCAGTAGACTTGGATGAAGACTATGAGGATCCAATTTTTAATGAGACAGAGGAAGATACAACTGAACATAAGACCACTTTCATGTAATAAATTATAGAAATTATATTTAGTTTGGAGGTTATATTTTTGTCTCATTGAATTTCATTCTAACCTAGTCCTTACCATACAGGCACGATGCACGGTTCAGTAGGGTTTTCATAGTGATATGTATGTTAATGATGCCATTTGCGAGGATGGTGATGAGGACTCTGATGAGGACAATGAGGATTTTGATGAGGACGATGACAGCCAAGGTGTAGAGCAGGATGGTGTAGATGATCAGGATAGTGTACATAACATTCTCGGAGACCAGGATAGTGTACATAACATTATCGGCGACCCGTTCGGTAATACGTATACAAGGGAGCCGATGGAAGTAGATGAAATGGTTGTGGATGAATTAAATGTGGGGAGAATAGGACTTGAGAAGTTGAAGGTGGGGGGAATCTTCCCGAATTTAAAAGTATTTAAGAACAAAGTTAGAGAGTATGCAATTGATAGGCGTTTTGTATTCGTCCCAGTAGACTCAAAACCTACAAAGTATGCTATTAGATGCAAGAATGGAAGTTGTCCTTTCAGAATCAGTGGGACAAATTACCTGGATTGTGTTAGGGTGAACAGGTTTGTGCCAGAGCATACATGCTCAAGTACGAGGAGTGGTAATGATCATCCCCTTGCCACATCATCTTGGGTAGCTGAAACATGCTTAGGGTTATTTCCCCGTCCGGGAGACGTGACACCTAGTTTGATAAGAGCATACATCAAGGATAAGTGGAGTATAACCTTAAGTTATACGAAGGCTTTCAATGCGAAGGTTATTACACACAAAATTATGTGTGGAAATGCGGAGGCTTCTTACCGCATCCTTCCTGCATATGCTCAGGAGATGGAGAGATGTAATCCTGGCACCATTATGTGTGTATACCGAACCTGGCAGCTATGGGGTAGTGGAGATGACACATTTGGTCGTTTATTTTGGTCATTTGGCCCCAACATCCGTGCGTTCAGTCGAACAATTAGACCCCTGATACTAATTGATGGGACACATTTGCGAGGGAGATATAAAGGAATCTTATTGGCTGCGACAACTCTAGATGGTGATGGTGGATTATTTCCGTTAGCTTTTGCTATGGTTGAGAACGAGAACTTTGACAGTTGGCTATGGTTTCTTCTTTTACTCCGCCAGAGGGTGATGCCAGTAGACAAAAACAACAATGAATTTACGATTTCCTCCGATCGGATGAAGGGTCTGCTTAGAGCTGTTGCTGAAGTATTACCGGGATCATACCATAGCTACTGTATTCGTCACCTCAATGCCAATCTGTTGAAGACCTTTAAGAGTCAAAAACTTTGTAAACTATTTTCGAGAGCGGCATATGCCTTAAGGGAGAGTGACCATAAGGAGGCGATGGAACTCATAAAAGCAAAGAATGAAAAAGCAGAGAAATGGATATCTGAGATTCCTAAAGAAAATTGGGCTAATGTACATTTTAAAGGGGCCAGGTGGGATGTGCTCACCACTAATGCAGCAGAGTGCTTCAACAACGTATTGAAGGACGTAAGGGAGTTGCCGATTGCTGCTCTAGTCGATCACACTAGATGGAAAGTACAAGACTTCTTCCACTTTCGCCAGAAAGCTGGGGCTACATGGAAAACGCATTTAACTCATAGAGCAGAAAAGTGGTTGGACAGATCATGTTCGTTTGGCAGTAAGTTTCTACCCCACACGTGTAGTTGGAATGAATATGAAGTGCTCTCATCCACTCATACGGATAGTCTGGATTTAGAGAAGAAAACATGTACTTGTGGTCTTTTCCAAACGATGGGATTGCCGTGTGGGCATGCCATAGCAGCTATGGGATTAAATAAGCTTGACCGATATAAGTACTGCCAGGATTGGTTTTTGGCTTCAACATATCGGAGTACGTATGAGGAGGTGATTCTTCCAACTTTAGATCGAACACAATGGCCTGAGCCATCCCATGATTTACTAGTACTATTGCCACCGCGAGTAAGACGACAGCTCGGAACTGTACATTTTTTGGAACCACAATTTTGGAACAACTGGTTGAACAATTTTGTTTGGAACCATAATTTTAATTGCTATTGGATACACCCTGTTCATCTTGGAACAACTGGTTGAACACTTTTGTTTCGTTATTGTCATGTTTATCTTGACCTCTCTCTCTCTCTAACTCTCTCTCTCTCTCTATCTCTCTCCACACTTTTGTTTCGTTATTGTCATGTTTATCTTGACCTCTCTCTCTCTCTCTAACTCTCTCTCTCTATCTCTCTCTCTCTCTCTGTGTATAGAGTTGGTCTCCAATCTGGGTTTATTCGGGAGTCCGAAAAAACCTTCGGAAGTCTTATCCGGAAGTCCGACGATTAATTCGGACTCCCGAATTAATGCCAGTAGAATTGGCCTCCAATCTGGGCATCATCAGGCGTCCGAAGGACGCTTCGGACTCCCGATTTGGAATTTCGAAGGTTCATTCGGACTCCCGATGGACTTACAGTAATTTTGGGTTCCTACTGGGCATCATCAGGAGTCCGAAGGAAGCTTTGGACTCCCGACTCGGAATTCTGAAGCTTTATCCGGACTCCCGATGGACTTCCAGTAGTTTTGGGTTCCTACTGACCATCCATCAGGATACCAAATGAATCTTCGGACTTCCTAATCGGGTGTCCGAAGGTTCATTCGGACTCCCGATGGACTTATAGTAATTTTGAGTTCCTAATGGGCATCATCGGGAGTCCGAAGGAAGCTTCAAACTCTTGAATCGGAATTCCGAAGGTTCATACGGACTCCCGATGGACTTCCAATAGTTTTGGGTTCCTACTGGCCATCCTTCGGGAGTCCGAATGAATATTCGGACTCCCGAATACCCGAAGGATGGCCAGTAGTTTTGGGTTCCCCCTAGGCATCATTCGGGAGTTCGAATGAAACCTTCGGAATTCCGATTCGGAAGTCCGACGATTCATTCGGACTCCCGAAGGATGCCCAGGTTTTGGGTTCTTACTTGTCAATATTCGGGGGTTCCCCTCTGGGCATCATTCGGGAGTCAGAATGAAAAGTTCAGAAATCCGTTTCGGAACTCCGAAGATTCAATTGGCGGCTCGGGGGTACACCATATGATTCAACTGTCATTTTAAGCCGGTTGCATAGATGGTGAGAATGAGGAGGCTATTTGGGTGTTTCCCAATTACCAAGTCCTAGTAAACAATTCATTTGTTTCCCCACAAAATGTCTTCTTGTTAATACTGTGTAAAATGTGTTATATAATGTTGGTTATATATAATTTTTCCAGCCATTTCCATTATAGAACTCACAAATTAAACCTGCAGACATCGATATGCATCACTATGTATCAAGCACAAAATAAGCACAAAATAACTGAAACAACAATTACATTACAAATCATGCCCACGAAACAAAATAACAATTACATTATAAAGTTACAACATCACTTCCTCCCAAAAGTTAAATGGATACTTTCCCATACACCCCATTTAACATTTCAGAAAATAGAGAAGTTCGCATAGCCGTAATATCTTTCTGGGTGATATCCAAACTAGCGTCACGACTGAGGTATTCCATCTCTTTCAAAACGAACAGCCCACAATCGTGGCTGCAAAACATGAAGAATATGCAACAATAAGAATTAATCATTTACGTAGGTTTCCCTAACTCAAGTAATTGGAAGTTACATCACCCATTATTTTGTATGGGCCGAACAACCACTTCATCAATGGGGAATGCACTTATATCAATGTCTTTCACCATTTTGAATCATTGAACAAGGTAATCAACCTACAAATCAATAATTCAGTACGTTATGCCAGTAGTCAGCATAAATTAATATTTGGCCTACGAAACAAGTTTAGGGTAGTACTCACAAGGGGTTACACCCTTCTAGGATCCGTGCGAGCGACTAGAGAGTCGTAAAGAGCGAAGGTACACTGACCCATATCCAAGAGTAGAAGAACCCAATGAACCAAATCTATGTTGATTGGAATAAGTACTTTTCTTAGCTCTTTAAGTGGGATATTCTCTAGACGCTTTATGAATCGGGAACATGCTTCGAGATTTTCACATCTATCGGATATTATAAGTTGCTGCAACCACGAAAACAAATGTTAGAATTGCCGGCAGCTTCAAATACACAAATCATTACTTGTAAGTCACTTTAATCTCACAGCTAGATGGGTAGTAAGGCAAATGCATGCTCCCTTTTGTTCTTTTCGCAAACATTCGTCCCGCAAGTTCAAGTACTCTTTACGTTACTCAATGAACCATATCTAACAAATAACATAAAATCTTACCGGAGATGATAACCACCCTCTACGATCGCTTAGTAGAAGCAAGTCTTCTTTACACATGTAGTACCCATCACTTTCAATGACTTTGTCACTGCAAATCCAGTAAAAAGTCATCTCCCTCTATGGACCTTAGCTCAGATCATTCTACTTAAACAACCTATCTATGAATTTAATCGGACAAGATAGAGTTCCAAAAAATGAAACGGGCTTTCCAACACAATCTAAGTTATAAGGAATTTACCAAGGTTGTAGCGCTGCCAATGCATCCACCTTGCTCGCTGCAGGCCCGGTGACTTTGCCAAGAGCATCCTTGAATTTCCGCTAGCCTATGTAATATGGTGATCTCATTGCTCTACTAGGTCTTGTTCGCCTTCGACGTTGCTTTACATTGTTTTCAATGCTCCATTGTTTACTCTTCATTTCGGGAGTGTCAAGCAAGATAGCAACTATATTAGCTGCAGCTTCCCGGTCATCCTCTGTAATTTGACTATTAATATAGATCTGGTCTATTGGATCAACAACCACATCTTTCCCAACATCATACCCAAACTCTACAATATCCATCGTCTTCAGATCTTCTACTAATCCATCCTCCCAACGTCCCTTATCACTCCCTATCCCAACGTCCCCATCTTTCTTTTCAATATGTCCTGTTTTATCGACTTGTTCATCTTCATTTCTTTGCTTCTTCTTTGTTCAAGCATCTTTCTTTTTATCCTTCACTACCTTCTCCTCCTCACCCGATAACTGTACACCTTTCTTCTTCAATGAATCTGTCCCTTTCAACTGACTTTTTAGCTCCCTCACTTCACGTTCAAGTTTCACTATCCTCTCCAACAAAGAACTATGAGATGCAGATTCCTCTACTTCTTTCAGAAGTCCCTCTCTTACTTTCATCCCTCATCTTCTTCGTTCTCTCCCCTTACATGCCACAATTGGCCCGATCGCATTCCCCACTGTAGGCACAATTGCCCCAATCGAATCCCCCACTGAATCCTCTACAACACCAACAACGTCGTCCTGAACCTGGGCGAGCAATAGGGCTTCCTCTCTCGCCATAGCTTCAACCATCAGAACCACCTGAAATAAATGTCATATTTTTTTATTACAAATACGAATGTAAGAAAACAACACGCAAGACATACATACAACGACCAATTAACATTAATCTCTTACCTCTGTTGCTTTCACCATCCCATCACCAACACGGTCAATCAACTTTCTATGCTCTGTCTTCTTGGTATCCTCACCGATCCACTTAAATAGACGTGGATAAGCATCAGGGTAATCAGGTACCCAGAACGGGGTATGCTCAAATAGCCATACCTGAAACCACGCTACATTATTTACGCACTCCTATAATTTAGAAACAAGTAACTATAAGACATGAATGGAAAATTACCTGTAAAATGATAGAGCAACCCAATATATGCCCCTTCCCACCAAGTGCAGCATGTGAATTTAAGGACAGGACCAAGAATTCATGAACGAGATAAGCCCACGCAACTTCTCCTATAGTCCCCAAATCAATATAAGGGAACAGGCAAGAACATGCCTTGTGATCCCTCTGTGCGAACAAGACAGTACTACAGAATAACAAGATCACATGTTTCACTGTCGACTTTATCGACTCTTCTTCATTTGAATCCATTTCCGCATGAATAACATTTACGACCTCTTCGAAGGTGGCTATTGGAAGCCCAAACCTCCAACCATCCACTATTGTCATGCTATCCCGATCTAGTTGCAGCCTCTCCCCTCTCATAGTTAAGCCTAATATTTTGGCTACATCACTAACTAGAAAAGGAACTACAATACTCCCCAATCTAAATGCTTTCCGCTTCAGATCCCACTTTCTCACCAATGTCGTCAAAATCCTCTTGCGCAACTCGACATCCTCGAGGTTCTTGTGTAGTAACAAATCTCTGAATGGGGTCTCATTTATCAAATTCTTATGCGCATCATGTAACCGAAACATTTTTAAGGACTCCTAGAAGCGGGAAGGACAGCATCTAGATAAGACATATTTGGCCTGCAAAAAAAGCTATTAGGAAACAGTTGAGGTAGAAACCTAAGGAGATGCAAATGGAAATGGAGAAGTTAATCACCATGACGAAGCCGCAACGAAGGAAATGGGAACCTTTGTATCCTTAACTTAAACACAATATGTAGAAAGCAGCGACAACCACTTGAAACACAGTGTTAGTCCCATGCACAGGTAAAGAGAATCAAAATTATCCATAAAGGCCTGACAAATATCCCTAACTCACTTTAGAGTTGTACCATTCATTGGATTAGTAGGACCATTGCTATTCATAACAACTATGAAAACATACCATCCATCCAAGACAGAGAAATAGAACAACTATAATAACATACCATCCATCCATCCATAATATCAACCATAATAATATATCACTTCATAACAACCATAATAACATACCATCCATATACATGCCAGAAACACTAAACCAAAAAGTAAATAACTGCATAGGGATCATGTACAGCTCTCATCGGCAGCAACAACCTAATGATCTGGGGGCAGCAGGCGGCGGACCAACTCGCTGAGTGAAGAAACCTGCTCAGTGAGGGAGGTGAATGATGTCCCATACTCCTGCCGGAGGGTGGAGACCTCGGTGCGTAGGGCGCTCACAGCCTGTTGTGTCGCGACATGGCCCTCATGATGAGATGCAAGGAGCTGAGAAAGCGCAAAAAACTTCTCGTCAAAGTACTGAAGATGTGCAACGAGCTCCTCTGCCGATACACGTTGAGCCTGCGGACGAGGTGGTGGAGCGGGCCTCTGCTCATCAAGTCGCATTGCCTTTATAGTTGTACGATTCATTGGATTAGAAGGACGAACGCGTTCTTCGCTACCTTGGATCAGCTTCTCATGTTGGAAGATACGTGTTAGAAGCATCCCAAATGGTAGACTAGCCAAGGTCTTTGTCCTCGTGTCCTCCATGAAGCTAAGTATGATATAGCCAAGGTGAAGGGGCTGGCCCTTTAGAAGTCGATACATAATAAACGCCTCAAAAGGCCGGACCATGTCACTATTGCCTCCGCGAGGCGTGATATTGCCGGTCAGAATCTTGTGTAGGACTTTGCACCTACGGCTAAGGGAATTGTAGGACACGTTGGTTGATCCGTCATTAGGTGGGGGTCTGCAACCAAGGTCCCCATAAGCAGTGGCAGGATCAACCATACAACGATCAAAGTCATCCATGGTACCGGGCCAGAAGAAAATCTCATCGCCTATGGTGGGAAGAGAGGCGACTTCACAAAACTTCTCCATGGTCATGCGAAAGGTTTTATTATTGACTGTAGAGTGGAAGAACTTATAATCTTCGTCGACTCTATAATTGGCATAGAATTGTTTGACAAGAGTCGGGGATGAATCGCAGTGTACTCCGAGAAAATTGACCCATCCAAAGGCCACAAAAAGGGATCGAACATCATATGCGGCAAGATCTTCAAAGACGATTTTCCTACCTCGCAATATGCCCTTCCTTTCTATACGACGGACGGAGGATGCCGCCTTTACGGAGCCGACCTCGACATCCACCTCTCCTTCGCCCATATATTCGGCTTCCTCGGAGGGAGGTGTGGGAGGGGAGGGCTCACGGACATCCTTCCTATTCCGTTTGCGGCTGGAAGAGCCTTCGGGCACAGTGGCAGTCTTCTTCGCGTTCTTCGTGCGCGGCATGATCTCTATATGGGGTTTTGGCTTAGGTTTTTAGGGGGTTGCAAATACGAAAAAGGGAACCACTTCCACTTCTTATTTGCAGAAACTAGGACAAGATACTTGAACGAAAAGAAACTTCAAACACACTATTATTCCATTCACAGAACTACGATGCAGTATAACACACTTCAAACCACATTTAATTACTATTAGACACATGGAACACTATATAGATACTTGAATTTAAAAACATTTACAGACTTAAAAAAAACCACTCTTTACAAACTCCGAACCACTTCAAACCACTGTCAAAGGATCCTCGGAACCACTAAAACAACATTTGGAATCACATATTACGAAATTGGAATTAGTATTTACTGCAGAGAGGGTCCATTCATACCATTGAAACCACTCAAAACCATTGAAACCCCAAGTGAAAGCCTTCAAAGCATTGAATGAAACCCTTTCACACCGAAAATGAAAAATGCTGAAATACCAAGTAAAATGAAACCCTTTGGAACAACAATTTCGACAGTTGGAACCACATATTAGACTGTTGGAACAGATTACTGATTAGAGGATCCAGGGAACCTTAAATTAGACAGTTGGAACCAATATTACTAGATAGAGGATCCATCGAATACTGCTTCCAACTTTCTAATATGTGGTTCCATGGATCCAACTTCCATGGAATACTGGTTCCAATTTTCTAAGTCCTAAATGAAACCCTTTCAAACCCTAACAAACCAATGCAACCATTGAAACCCTAAATAAATCCTTCAAACCATTAAATCCATTAAAACCCTATATGAAACACTAAATGAAACCATAAATGCAACCATAAACCATTGAAACCTTTTGAAACCTTAAATGAAACCCTATGAACTAGAGTGAAATCCAACATGAAATATACCGAAACCATTGAAAACCTAAATGAAACCTTTTGAAACCATTGAAACCCATTGAAATCCTAACTGAAACCCCTTAAACCATTGCAACCATTGAAACCCTAAATGAAAGAATTGAAATCCCAACTAAAACCCTAACTGAAACCATTGAGAACTATTGAAATCCTAAATAAACCCTAAATTAAACCCTAAACCATTGAAATACTTTGAAACCCTAAATGAAAATAATGAAACCCTTTCAATCCCAAAATGTTGTTTCAAACCCTAAATAAAACTATTGAAACCCTAAATGAAACCCTTTGAAACCATTGAAACCATTGAAAACCAAACCCTAAATTAACCCATTCAAACCACTGAAACCATTGAAACCCTAAATTAAAGCATTCAAAAACCCTACATGAAACCCTAAACCATTCAAACCCATTGAAACCCTAAATGAGATCATTGAAACCATTTAAACCCTAAATGAAACCCTTTCAAACCCTAACAAACCAATGCAACCATTGAAACCCTAAATGAATCCTTCAAACCATTAAATCCAGTAAAACCCTATATGAAACAATAAATGAAACCATAAATGCAACCATAAACCATTGAAACCTTTTGAAACCTTAAATGAAACCCTTTGAACTAGAGTGAACTCCAACATGAAATATGCCGAAACCATTGAAAACCTAAATGAAACCTTTTGAAACCATTGAAACCCACTGAAATCCTAACTGAAACCCCTTAAACCATTGCAACCATTGAAACCCTAAATGAAAGAATTGAAACCCCAACTAAAACCCTAACTGAAACCATTGATAACTATTGAAATCCTAAATAAACCCTAAATTAAACCCTAAACCATTGAAATACTTTGAAACCCTAAATGAAAATAATGAAACCCTACATGAAACCCTTTCAATCCCAAAATGCTGTTTCAAACCCTAAATAAAACTATTGAAACCCTAAATGGAACCCTTTGAAACCCTTTGAAACCATTGAAACCATTGAAAACCAAACCCTAAATTAACCCATTCATACCACTAAAACCATTGAAACCCTAAATTATTGTATTGAAAAACCCTACATGAAACCCTAAACCATTCAAACCCATTGAAACCCTAAATGAGATCATTGAAACCATTTAAAGCCCTAAATGAAACCCTTTCAATCCAAAAATCAAAGCCCAACCATTGAAAACCTAGAAACCCTACATCAAAATATTTTGTTTCTAACAATTAATGGTTCCAACCCATTGAAACCCTAAAAATTCGAAAACCATCCAAATGAAACCCCTTCCAAAGCATTTCAAAGCCTTAAAAAATACATACTAATGCAAATCCGTTTCACACACTAGTAAAGAGGCACTTAAAAGAGGTTCAGAGAGCAACAGACATTGTTGGAAGTGTGTGAGATCCAACCCCTCAAGAAAAAAACCCAAAATAAACAAAACCCTAGATGAAATGTTTGAAAATTACCTTCGTATAGGGGAGGAAACTGATTTCCGGCGAGAGGGGATGGTTTCCGCCGAGTAGGTTGTGCTTCCGGCGAGTAGAACGGGCTTCGGGAGCGACGTACGAGGTCGACAGAGAGTTTCTCCGGCGAGATGAAACCCTCGTTTGGGAAGAGAGAATGGTAGAAGTGAGAAACGGTGAAAAATAATGGGTTAAGAGTTAAAAGTAAAAGTAAAAACTAAAGAGGGGTATTTTCGTCAAATTCATTGTCTGACCGTACCTGACAACCACTCTTTTACAATTTCTCCAACTCTACCCTTACTTCACAATTCAACCAAAACTTTGCATTTTTCTAACAATTTTTCCTTCATTCTAAATAGTGGAAAGAAAAAAAATTTCCCAAGATAAAATATTTGAGGTGTGCTAAACTCAAGGTTGCAAAATGAGCTGAAAGGGCTCCCCATTTGCTACCATCACAAATGTATGATGGTGACATGATGGTGACTTGTCAGTCAATGGGGTGCCCTTTCAGCCCATTTTTGCGAAGATTACCACCTTGAGTTTTTTTATTTTTTATTTTATTTTATCGGTAAGCTGGGGTTAGGCAGACCCCGACCAGAGATTCATTAAAATAAATATAAAACAGAGATACACGGGGGCCTGAATCGGTGCCAAGCTAGAAAAGATATATCAAAAAGACGTAAAAGAAAGCTAGAAGAAATAGGGATAATCAACTGAGAATAAACTCCCATGACTTCAGGCAAGGATTGAGCAAGACAGAGGGGGAAATGGAGCCATCTAAAGCAACAAGAGAATATGTCTCTTTCTGTTAGTAGCCACAACATGATGAGGATGGGAGTCATTTCTACCGTTTGTAGAGAGTTCCTTGAGCGTCACTGGATATGGTTTGGAGAAGATCCGTCGTGAATGAAGAGGGTAGAAGTCTTTCTCTTTTGATGGGGCACTCTACCTTTGAGAGGTAATCAACAGCACCATTAGATTATTTCCAGACATGAGTGATTTCCCAAGATTTGAAACTAATCAACTTGGAGTGAATTGAATGAAGGAGTGGTCTTTGCTTCCAGTGACATCTGACTGTGCCCAAGATGTTTAGAACTGAAGTGAGGGAGTCCGATTTAATCCAGAGATTTTCAATTCCTTCATCGGAGGCCAGATGGATTCCTTTATGAATTGCTTCCATTTCAAGCTGCTAGATGCTTTTTTCCGAGGTGTTAACAGAGAATACAATGGAGGCGATACCTTTTTCATTTCGGATGATGCCTCCAATAGATGCTCTGTTTTCTTCGAGAGAGGCATCAGTATTCAATTTGGATCTGCCTTTAGCTGGAGGGATCCATTTAGAGAATTTTTCAGGAATGTCTGAAGGGCTGACATTGAGATTGAAAGACTTTGCAAACTCTGGGGTTGGGGGAATCTGTCATTCCCAAGTGAATGATTCGAACTCTGATCTAAGCTAGGATCTCCCTTAGGATGATTTGCTTATGGTTTTTCTTTCCTTGAAGATTCTGTTATTTTTTTCGAGCCAAATGTGATGAATAGCAGAGTTGAATGCTATTCTATTGCGGTATCAATTATGTTCCTACCTGGGAATTCTTTTCTGATCCATTCCTCCTCTTCGATAGATTTTAGAGGTTTCCTTCGGGTGGAGAAGCGCCACAGTATCGATCTCCATATCCATGAGGAGAAAGAACATCTAAAGAATAAGTGATCATGAGTTTCTCTGTCATTTAGGCACAGAGGGCATCTTGTTTCTCTGGAAGATCCAAGAAAAAGTAATTTGTCCCTAGTGCTGAGCTTGTATAGGAGAGCTTGCCAGGAGGTAAAATTTTGCTTTGGGATTGAGCCTTTGAACCAAACAGTGGAGGCCTGTGGACCCCGATCCGAGAGAGGCGCGGCGGTGGAGGACGTGTGCCCCCACGCGAGTCAGTCTCATATGGATCATCCACGTGAATGGAGAGCTCTACCAAGGAACTCTCGAAAGAAGTGCCCCTCACAGCATGAGTGGCGATACAAAGGTGAGATACCTCTCGATTCGGGGACTAGCCCAGATTCGAGGCGTACCTTAAACAAAGAAGAGTCGCCATCCAAGGAAAAAGGCAAATGGGCCCTGGATCCCATACTATGCTCTGTTGCAACGGATAACCAGAGATATAAAATAAGGTTCGTGCCTGGTTACGAATTCGGAAGGTCTAAAGAGCACCTCATCCGCCCAAGTGCAAACACCTGGTCTCTTATGCCATTTACTTAATAATTTTGAAGAGCTTTGGGCGAAAATCATATGGAATGGGAATGAATATCTCCGAGAAGACGTCTATCTAATCATGCATGTCTCGGAGATGAAATCAAAGGCACACAAGATAAAATAAAAGAAACATGTGTCATCTAAGCATATCTAGGTTATAAGTGACATGCCTAATAGGTGTCTAAGTTCTGATGAACAAACACATGCACGACACACCAAAAAAGTATAAGGTCTGCGCAATAAAGTAAGAAAACACTGCAAAACATAGAAAAATGACTCGATACTATACAACCCTAAGACTCTAATCTATACCTAGGCCCGAGTCTTTAGATGACCTGATGTTCATCCAAAGAAGCCTACGTATCCCCGCCTCCACGAGAATCAAGGCAACGTAGTTCTTCGCACCTATTCTAAGCTATGATGCCTAAGACATCTAGACCTATATCCTAGACTCGATCTAAAAGACCGGACTAGTTCTTAAAGCTTCTTGTGTGATTATTTAAATTCCAATGGATTGTAGATTTTAGGACACCCTATATGCCTTAACTAAATGCAGGTTAGCCCTGAGCTAATGCAGGTGGTTCCTATAATCTATGTGTAGCTAAGCTGTACGCCCTAAGGGAAACAGTAGGATCTATCGCATCTTAGACCTAGTCATCAATTGGCAATGTGGATCGCCAACTGACCGGACGGAGGCGTAAAACTCCTAGCTAGGACTCACTCCTAACTCTGACACAAACAAATAAAACACACAACAAACAAACAACGAACAAGGGAGCAACTCCCGACTCAAAAACTCTCTAACTATGACAAGCTCCTAACTCTAGAGGAAGATCTTTTCGAAGAAAACAATATTTTGAAAGATTTTTGTAATTTTTGGAAGATTTAAAATGCTTATTTTTAAAGGTTTGGCTGGACTTGGGATGTGGATCCCAAGCTGCACTACGTACCTCGTGGAAGAGGATCAAGCCAACGTAGTTCGGAATTGATTTTCCTAACTACTCTGAAAGACTCAAGATTTTTAAGGTTTTTGGTTTTTGGAATGTTTTTGATGTTTTTGACACGAGAGGACTGAATCCTATCATCATAAAGGGAGGACAGACTCCTGATATCCCGCAAAGGTTGGACAGCATCCTATGCTTTGCGGGGGGAATGAACAGAAACACGACTCTGCAAGGGTTGGACAGCATCCTATACCTTGCAAGAGCGGATAGAAGAACATGATCTGATGAAAGGTTGGATAAAATCCTAACCCCTATGATGATAGAATTTGATTCCTGAACAGGAGGACTGACTCTCTAGACTAAGGACGGATTCCTATGCTAGTGGACTATCAAACTAAGATAAAGCTCACAAGTAATAAGGGAAAAGAGACCTTGTGCATATTTGGCAAAGGTAAAACACCCAGCTGGGCCGGACAGCTACCTAGCTCTAGGGTGCAACAAATGTGCAACCCAATACCCATAAGGGTAGGGGTATGTTGCCAAGCCGATCAAGGTGTTCTCCCAAAACCGAACGACGCACAAAGAGGAGGTTTAGTAAGAGAATGAGATTGGGTAAGTCTCTTAGACACAGAGGTAGGATAGAGAAAAATATTAACAAGGAAAAGAGACCTTGTGCATATTTGGTTTAGGTAAAACACTCAACCGGGCCGGACAGCTACCTAGCCCTAGGGTGCAACAAATGTGCAACCCAATACCCATAAGGTAAGGGGTATGGTGCCAAGCCGAGCAAGGTGTTCTTCCAAAACCAAACAACGCACAAAAAGGAGGGTGCTAATAGAATGAGACTGGGCAAGTCTCTTTAGACATATAGGTAGGATAGAGAAAAATACTAACAAGGAAAAGAGACCTTGTGCATATTTGGTTTAGGTAAAACACTCAACCGGGCCGGACAGCTACCTAGCCCTAGGGTGCAACAAATGTGCAACCAGATACCCATATAGGATAGGGGTATGAAGCCAAGCCGAGTAGGGTGTTCTCCCAAAACCAAACGACGCACAAAGAGGAGGGTTTGGGTTTGGACAAGATCCGGCTTCTCTCTCCTCAGAGCTTATCTCTCTAAAAAATTAAGAAAAGCTAAGATTTTCTTAAAAATGAGCTTAAGTGAGTATTTATAGAAAAACAAATGAAGTTGCTATTGGCACCAAAATTGATGGGCGCACAAATGTGCGACTCCTCTGGGATAATGCACCCCCTATACTTGATAACTGCACTAACTTGCTTTGTCCTTTGCAAATTTTCTCGGCGGAATTTTTTGAAATTTTACAGGGGTATTTCTGGGATCATAAGGTTCTCAAAAATATGGTCATGGGTGCTTAGGGTCTTTGGATGACTGGAATTTTCCTTCAAATACACGGATTTTGGGGTAAAATGAAAAACCTAGTGGGCCACCCCCCATTTGCACTACATACACTATTTCGGTCCATTTACCGGGCAAACGAGCTCCAATCTCGATGAAAATTTGCAGGGGGTTAGAAAAGACCCTCATCCAGCCTAGGGTGAAGTTTGGGTCCCTAATGCTGAGATTCTGATGGATTTGGCACGAGCCGGGAAGGTTTAGGGCTTAGTCAAAATGGGGTGTCTACAGATGCCCCTCTTTGGTAGAGCGTGCTTGTCGCGCGAATGCCAAAGCTGAACAGACGTCACATTTTGACTAGCCCCAAAATTGATTTAGAGAACAGGATGGAGAAAATGACTTGGTGAAGTTTGGATTATAAGAGGGTTGGTTTGTTAGGAATGTTGGTTTTCTGCTCAGAGGCGGATGGTTTTATGCTCAGAGGCAAAATGGTTTATGCACGGAGGTTGAAAGGTTTTAGCTTAGATGCTATGGAATTTTAGCTCGGAGGCCTGAGTTTTTGCACAGAGGCTTGTTTCTATGTTCAAAATCATGGTTTTATGCTCAGAGGCGAGGATTTATGCTTGGAAGCAAGGTTTTATGCTCAGAGGCAAGGATTTATGCTTGGAGGCAAGGTTTTATGCTCGGAGGCAAGGAATTTATGCTCGGAGGCAAGGAATTATGCTCGGAGGCAAGATTTATGCTTGGAAACAAGAAATTTATGCTCGGAGGCAATGATTTATGCTCGGAGGCAAGGATTTTATGCTCGGAGGCTGGGTTTTATGCTCGGAGGCAAGGAATTTATGCTCAGAGGCAGAATTTTATGCTCGGAGGCAAGGATTTGTGCTCAGAGGCAGGGTTTTTAATTTGAATGCTTGGTTTATTTATATTTTATGGATAGAAACTCCACTGGGGATTATGAGATAGATTTTCAATAAGATGATAAGAAAGACTCTCAGAGGAATTTGACCAAAAACTCTACTGAAGCTCTTCTTATCTTCATTTAATGAAATTAATTATCTCAATTATCAGAGTTCACTTGATATCTTTTATAACCTGAACAGGTTATAAAAGATGCCCCTAGTACGAATTTACTTCCATGACAAATTCATAGGAGAACAAACATAGGGAACATTGTAGAAAAGGTTTTCATTTCCTGAATTTTTGAAGTTACAAATCTTTTCAAATACAACAGACTGAATCTGATAATCTTCTTCTCTTTCTGTCCGCTGCCAAAACTTCGAATGGTCTGAGTACTATCCTTCTGAACTCTGCTCTGCTCTGTATCACTTTCGAGGATCTACAACCTCATCATTTTTCTATCACTCCAACCTTGGAGAGACATTGACCACACAGGACTCCCCACACAAGACCTTGGAGTTTAACCTTGACTTTGACAAGGACTGAACTGTGGCTAACAACAAAGGAGGACTTCGACCATGACTTGAATTCTAAGAGAAACTGAATCTGCTTTTCAGCCTGATAAGTATTTTAAAATGGTATAGTCTACCACTTCTTAGAATCTTTCAAAAACTGTATTTAAAGGCGTTTCATTCCTTTTTTCAGGTTTTCCGTCATGGTGATTATCCCTTTGGTTTGCTTAGTCTTAACTCCTTAGCTTATAGAGTGTCAGAAGAATCTCTACTGGCGCTTACTCAGACTTCAGAGTAATGCCTCAGAAGAAATAAAAGTCTTGCTGGCATTCAGAGGTTTTATCCTTTTGAAGTCACTGCCATGACCAAATCGCCTTTTCAGGTTTTTGATTTGGCAGACTGCATGCCTTAATTTTTGCCTAAGCCGCCCTTTCAGGTTTTCAGCTTAGCAGGCAAATGACCCTAACTTTTGCCTAGACCGCCCTTGCGGGTTTTCAGTCTAGCGGGTCTAAGACTCCACTATATTTTTTTATTTTCTTTCTGTTTCTCTACAAACTTGGGCCTAAGTACACCAGAAGGACTTTTAGGTAGGCTTGGGTTCAAACAGGTTAACATTTGGTAAGTTTTCATGTATTTGACCGAATCTGGCCCTCCAGACTGCCTACGTATCCCCAAAGAAATGAGAATCAGGTCCGCGTAGTTCGCCCATTTGGGTTTCAAAAATTGTTTATTTTGTTCTTTCTTTCCTTCTCTTTTTTTTTTAAGGATTTGAAAGGTTTGAAGGATTTGACCGAACCCGAATTAATCAGGCTACCTACGTACCCTGGAGAGAGGGATCAGGTCATGACGTAGTTCAGGTTATTATCTTTTATGACGCAAGTCATAAAAGATGCCCCTGGTTTGAGTTTATCAAAGAATGAAAGTGTTTTTTTTTTTATTTAGGCCCAAAGTGTTTGCAAATGGTTTTTTTGACTTTGAGGTTGTTGGCTTTTGAGCTCTGATCGATCAAAGACGGCCTCCTGGTGTATCTAAGCATAGTACTTTTTTAGTTGGTCCAGGTTTGTAGGTTCTGTTAATTTTTCTCCATTTTCATTGAGGAGTCTTACGGCTTTTCCAGGCAGGACTTCATCAACAATGTAAGGACCAGACCAATTTGGCCTGAACTTCCCTCTGGGATCAAACACCGGTGCCCTGTAAGACTTCAAGACGATATCTCCTGATTTCAGGTCTCGGACCTTGACTTTCTTGTTAAAGGCTCTTTCAATTCTTCTCTGATACCCTTGGATGTGATACAAGGCTCTCAGCCTCTTTTCATCAATCATCTGCAATTCCTGATGTCTGGCTTTGGCCCACTCAGACTCTGGCAGATTTGCTTCCATCATAACTCTTAGGGACGGGATTCTCACTTCAATAGGGAGGACTGCTTCCATTCCATACACTAGAGAGTATGGAGTTACACCTGTAGAGGATCTGATCGATGTCCTGTAAGCCCATAAAGCAAAAGGAAGCTTGTTCGACCAGTCTTTATAAGTCTCGGTCATCTTACTGATTATGACCTTGATATTCTTATTTGCTGCTTCTACAGCCCCGTTTGTCTGCGGTCTGTAAGGAGATGACTTGTGATGCTTGATTTTAAACTCTTCGCACAGGTGCACTACCTCTTTCTTGAAATGAGATCCATTATCAGAGATCAATTCATGAGGTACTCCATATCTGCAAATGATATTCGCACGGATGAACTTCGCAACTGTATTGGAAGTTATGGAAGCATATGAAGCAGCTTCTATCCATTTCGTGAAATAATCAATGGCCACCAAGATGTACTCGTGCCCACTTGACGATTTGGGATAGACTTTGCCAATGATATCAATTCCCCATACTGAGAATGGCCATGGCGAGGTCATAGAATGCAGCTCTGACGGAGGCACATGAATAAGATTCGCATAGACTTGGCATTTATGACATTTCTTCACGAATGCGAAACAATCTGTTTCCATTGAGGGCCAATAGAAACCAAGTCTAAGGATTTTCCTTGACAACATTTTACCGTTCATGTGAGGACCACACACACCTTCATGTGTTTGTTCTATGAGCTCTGCAGCCTGATCTTCATCAACACACAGAAGCTGAATACCGTCAAATGACCTTCTGTACAACTCTTCACCACAAATGATGAAGTTGGCAGCGAACTTCTGAAGAGTTTTCCTCTCTTTGCTGGAAGCTTCAAGCGGATGCCCCTTGCCTGAAATGAAATTTCTGATATCTGTATACCATGGCTTTCCATCTGGACATCGCGCTGATATCTCAATGGCATTTACATGCGCTGGAGCCCATTGCGACCTCACAGCTAAAGGCTGGACCTCCATTGTCTCAGAAATATCCAACATCGAGGCTAAGGTAGCCAAGGCGTCTGCAAAATGATTCTTGGTTCTCGACAGATGGGTAAATGAAATACTCTTGAATTTCTTGGCCAGAGATTCGAGATAGAAATTATACGGGATCAATTTTGATTCTCTTGTCTTCCAATTACCATTGGTTTGACAAATTATCAGAATTGAATCTCCAAATACATCAATCTCTTGGACTTTCAAAGATAAAGCTGCCTCAAGTCCTGCGATACAAGCTTCGTATTCTGCCATGTTATTTGTACATTCGAATTGCAACTTGATGGATATTGGGATGTATTCTTTCTTGGGAGATACAAGCACTGCTCCTATTCCTTGTCCTCGATTGTTAACGGCTCCATCAAAGTACATTGTCCATCTGGTATTTGGAATTTCTTCTTCAAGTTCCATGATCTCTTCATCAGGAAATTCAGCCTTCAGAAAAGCATTCTCCTCAACAGGAGCATCAGCTAGCTGCTCAGCAATAACCCGTCCTTTGACAGATTTCTGAGTGACGTATGTGATGTCAAACTCAGATAACAATAGCAACCACCTTGCAGTTCTTCCTGTAAGGGCGGGCTTCTCGAATAAGTACTTCAACGGATCCATCCGTGAAAGCAAAAATACCTTATTCGATAAGAGATAATGTCTTAGCCTTTGAGTCGCCCAGACTAATGCTAGACAAGTCTTTTCCAAGATAGTGTACTTTATCTCGTACTCTAGCATTTTCTTGCTGATGTAGTAGATAGGCTTCTCCTTCTTAGATCCTACATCTTGCTGAGCAAGCATACAACCCATTGCTGTATCTGTGATGGACAAATACATCAACAATGGTTGACCAGGAATGACTGGGGATAAGACAGGAGGCAAAGACAAACACTGCTTGACCTTTTCAAATGCTTCCTGACATTCTTCATCCCATTTCTTGGAGGAATTCTTTTTCAATAATTTGAAGATGGGTTCACATGTCATAGTTAAATGAGATATGAATCTCCTCAAGTATTGCACCTTGCCAAGGAATCCACGAATTTGCTTTTCCGTCTTTGGTGGTTGCATTTCTTGGATAGCCTTGATTTTCTGAGGGTCCACTTCGATTCCTCTTTCACTGACCATGAATCCCAGCAACTTCCCTGACGTGACCCCAAATACACATTTATTTGGGTTCAAGCGAAGTTGAAACTTTCGGATTCGCTCAAAGAACTTTCTCAAAGCGACTGTATGCTCTGGCCGAGTCCTGCCTTTGACAATCATGTCATCGACATAGACCTCGACCTCCTTATGAATCATGTCATGAAGAAGAGTTGTCGCAGCCCTCTGATAGGTAGCTCCAGCATTTTTGAGGCCAAACGGCATTACTCGGTAACAGTACGTCCCCCATTGAGTAATAAATGCCGTCTTCATCATATCCTCAGGCGCCATCTTGATCTGATTGTAGCCTGAAAACCCATCCATGAAAGATAACAGAGCATGTCCAGCAGTGTTGTCTACCAGGATATCGATGTTCGGAAGAGGAAAATCATCTTTCGGACTGGCCTTGTTCAGATCTCTGAAATCAACGCACATCCTGACTTTTCCATCTTTCTTGGGCACAGGAACTATATTTGCAAGCCATTCGGGATATTCCACTACTTCAATGAATTTTACTTCAAGTAGCTTCTTCACCTCATCATGAACCTTTAACTCCCATTCTGTCTTGAGTTTTCGGAGTTTTTGCTTCTTCGGCTTGATGCCCGGAATTAGAGGTAATTTGTGTTGCACAATGTCCTCACTCAATCCCGGCATGTCATCGTAAGACCAAGCAAAAACCTCCTTAAACTCTTTTAGCAAAGTGATTAATTCTTCGCGTTCCTCAGGAGATAAAGTTTTGCCAATCCGAATCTCCCGAATTAAGGTTTCATCACCTATATTTACAGTCTCAATTTCTTCTTCGAGTGGTTTGGCTCGGCGAATCTCCTCTTGTTGAATCATGTATTTGATTTCAAGAGGAGTTTCGTCGGCTTCCTCGTTTGAGGGGGAGTCTTGATTATTATTATTATTAGTTATTTGATCAGGCTTTGAAGCAGAATCAGAAACAGAATTAGAAATAAAGACAGGATCGTACACAAATGAGTCTTTTATTTCTTTTGCAGAATTGATGATTACATCGAATGATTCACCCACATCGGGCGTTACAGACTCTGAATTCAAATGAAATGACATGTTGATATCAGTATCAACATAGACAGGACTATGTACAAATGAAGAATCAGCAAAAACATCCTCTGACTGAGACTCGACAGGGACCGACTCTTCACCACCTCCGAGAACTACTCCGACCTCTATGGTACCTGCATCAAAAGAAAAGTTAGAAATGACAGACTCTGGGTTGAACTCAGAAACTGACACGCTTTTTGAAATGACTGACTCTTTTGAAAGGACTGGACTATACTGGAGGACTACTTGGGGTATAACCTGTGCGGTCCAATTGTCTAAGGGTCCAGTGGCTGGAGTAATGCAATCCCTTGGGCTCGTGAAGGGCACATCTCCTCCAATCATAGCGACGATTGGGGCCTCAACCTGATATAGGGAGTCTAGGAGATGCGGCTCAATATTTTCCGCCCAATCTGTAGCTGGTTTTTCTGCTATCGATGGCAAGGCAAACTGCTCACTGTAGAAATCTTCTGACAACTCATCTGTGAAGAAGATCTCTAACCCTGGAAGCCTTTTCCCAGTCTTATCGCACCAGGTCTCAGGAAAACCATAGAACGGACAGTCTGCCCCTTCTCTTCTGAATCGGCCGTTCATAATCATGCTGTACGGTCCTGTCGGAAATTCTGTACCTCGACGACGGCATTCAGCCCACTTCATCATATAACGCTTCATTTCTTGAACCTCTTTCGGAGTTGGCTCGTACCCTAACCCGAATAATCCGCCGACTGCTTTCAATTCCGGCCACTCAGTTGGGCCCTGCAGATTTCTTCCCAGACCAGCTCCCGGGACATAACCATATTTCCGCATTATTTTCACCACTTGAGTGTTCGTGCTTGAGAGAAACATTATTTCTTCATTCATTGCTTCCCCAAAAGAAATAGTAGAGACTTCTAATGAAAAGCCAGTTAAACTAACATCTCTTGATTTTTCAGTGATCAACTCAGATGTTATTTGACCAATTTCCGGCTCAGGGTCGCCTCGCACTGTGATCACCCGATTGTTTCGGACAAATTTCAATTTCTGGTGAAGTGTGGAAGGAACGACTCCAACTTTATGAAGCCACGGCCGGCCAAGCAGGAGAAAGAAAGATGTTTTGATGTCAAGAACCTGAAACTCTATCTCGAAAGTTTCACCTCCTATTTCGACTTCTGTGGCGAGTGTCCCGATGACATCTCTTCTGGTCCCGTCATATGCCAATATCCCCTGTTCCGACGGGATAAAATCGGCTGGCCCGAATCCCAGGGTAGTGGCGGTGCTTAAAGGACATACATTTAAAGCCGACCCATTATCCACTAATACCTCGGGGACTCTCTTCTTGTTACACAGTATGGTGATACGGAGAGGTCTTGTGTGATCTCTTCCTTCTTGAGGCAGATCCTCATCAGTAAATGACAATGTTCTAGAAACCCTGGCCATTGCCACGAGATTGACCAACTCATCGGGGGTAATTTCAACTGATACTTGAGAGGCATTTAATTCTCGAAGCACAACCTGTCTGTGTTTCGGTGATGCCATTAGTAAACCCCAGATGGACACGTTAGCTTGTGTCTTCTTCAGTTGTTTCAACAAATTTTCTTCCTCTTCATCCACAGTCTGCTTCTGTTTCAGATTCTCTGCAGCTCTTACAACTTCGGCAGGATTTTCTGCTCTGAGTTCTGCAGGTTTGAAGACACGACCACCTCGTGTGACATGGCGGAGCTCGTCACACTGATCTTCCAGAAGCAACAAGTCTTCTTCTTCCAATCTTAAAACATAAGGGATCTTTTCTTTCATCTCTTCCTCCTCCTCACTCTTGACGACATAAGAACAAGAACACTCAGAGGATCCTGTTAATCCTTCATCTAGAGGGGATAGTACATAAGGTTTCTTGTTTTCGATCGCTTCATCTTCATCATCCCATCTCAGAATATACGGTCTATCAGAAATAACCGCACAAATACGGGAGTGATCTAAGAGGATTTCTTCAGTGAAAATGGCATACACGTTCGGGGGAGGCATTGCATGTGTAGGCAATGGGTTTCGAGTGACGTTCGGTACTTCAACGGCGAGATCCTTTGCTTCTATCATGTCTTGGATCTTGTGTCTTAAAGCCATGCATTTGTCAGTCAAATGCCCTGAATTCTGATGATAATCGCAGTATTGGTCCTTCCTCCAATACTTGGGCAAAGGGTTGGGAAGCTCTCTAGGTTCCAACAAAGTAATTTTTTTATCTCTCAGCAACTTCTTCAAAGCCACTGATAAGGAGTAAGGGAGGGGGTCAAACTGACGAAAAACCTTCTTTTCAATAGGCCTCCTGACTTCAGTCACCGTTCTGGATGGTGGTTGATCATAACCCGGTGGTCTGGCATAACTGGAAGGCCTGGTATAGTTAAGATTGTGCACCTCCTTCGGTGCCACAATAGGTCTTTTTCCCTCTCTCACATCAGACGAAGATCTTGATCTTAGTCCCTTGGACAAAGCATCTTCGATTTGAGTCCCTGTTTTTATCAGATGATTGAAGTCCAGAAAATATTGAATAGCCATGTGATGATAGTATTGCGGGGATAGGTTCTTGACAACAATCTTAATTTGATCGGCATCTGATAATCGATGTGTCATCTGCGCCGCTTTACGCCTCCATCGGCGAATGAAAGAAGTGAAGGTTTCATTGTGCCCTTGTTTCAGCGCCTTCAGATCTCTTTTTGTTACATCTATTCCCTCCTCCATGGAGAATTGCTCAACAAATCTATTGGCAATATCCTCCAGAGTTCTGATCTCTTCGGTTTTCAAGCTTAAAAACCATTTCTTTGCTGTTCCAGTAAGAGATCTAGGGAAAAGAAGAGCAATCTGCTCTGGAGTAAGCCCATGCTGCTGTAAGAGAGGAATAAGGGCTTTCAGATGACTCTTGGGACATCCTGTCCCATCATACTTATCATGATCCGGCATCTTGAAATTAGGAGGTAGCACAACTCCCGGTATTATCATATACTCGGCCATGTTTAATTTTTTCGGACCCTGCATTTTCATGCTCTCCATCTCCTGGGCCATCTTATCCAACCTATCGACTATCCCCTTGCCTTTATCCAGATGGGGGCGACAGTTCTCTTCTTCATACTGCTCGTCATCAGAATTGTCAAAGATTGGCAACACAGGAGGCTGAGCCATCGTAGGAGGTGGGCGAGGCATGATTGGGGTTTGCTGAGGTGCAGGATTCTTGGTAGTAGATTCTCTGTCATTCTTTAATCGGGCTATTTCTTCATTAATGGTACTCAATTGTAACATTATAGCTTTCATCATCTCATTGGTGTCCATACTATTTTGCCCATTCTCTGCCATCATTTCAGGGGTTGGTTGGACGGGTGAAAGTATTTCTTGAAAATTCAAGGAAGGCGATAAAGGAGAAGTAAAAGAAAAAGGTGACAAGGATTGCCGGCTCAGCCTGGAATCAGATGTCTGACGGGACCAGGTTGGTTTTGAAACGAGGATTTTCTTAGGAGCAATGGCTGCTCAATCAAGAATCCTGAAATGGAAGTATAATCACTAGATTAAAATTTTGATAATCGAGAAAACTATCTTGATCAAACAATGACAAAAGAAACAAAAACACACTTTCATTAATAAAATCCAAATTGTGATTACAACGGATGAAAAAAATAATCTCTGATCACAGCTGGATAAACAGACTGACAAGAATGGGAAATGCAGAAATCGGAATAACAAAACATGATATGGATCTTCAAGGTTCCTCAATCCGAGCTCGCCGGCTTGCGGGCTCTTCCGATATTTCTCCACGTCGGAATTTGCGAGATAGACCTAACCTCCTTTCTATATTTTTGTTTCCCCAAGCAGCCACAATGGATCGGACGAGATCAGGAGTAAGATCTTCACAAAGAGGAGGGACTATGATTCCGGGAGGACATGGAATTCCCGTAATCTGATGGAGAATTCGAATGGGTGCATAAAAAGAAGATTTCTCGGTACCCATGAGGTAAACAAATGAATGTGGGTAAGTGCTAGTAAAAACATGAAAACATGAATGACTTACCCAGCAAAACTGGCTCTCCTCTACATGTTGTAACCAATTGTGCCATTCATCAATGGACTGAGGTTGGTTGGCTATTGGTTTCCATGTATGGAAATTCTTCAGGGTATACGGATTTTGTTTTTGTCGCTGAAGAATTTGAAATTTTTCACCAAGCCAGACATACAACAACTTCACACACCCACAGAAATTGTCCTTGATATTTTGGGAAGCAATAAGATCTAGTCCCAAAAAGGTCTCTGCTAACATGGTAGGAATGGGATTCCTCCCTTTGTTAATTTGGTCTACCACAGTTAACAAGGTTAACGGAGCAACACGAGGGTTTTTCCGAATGACATATCGCGCAAAGACACTAAAAATCAAAGCATTGCGTCGACAACTCTGAAAACGAGAGTTAGTAGGATCGACGTTTTCAGAAAAAAGGGTGATGAGGTTTTGAACTTGTACACACGTATCCGTTAAGCATGAAAGTGCATCAACGGTTTGATTTTTGAATAGCTTGCAAAAAATGGAATGAGAGGAATCTATGTTCGAAGATTGTATCCAAAGTCCATCTGTTGGGAGCTCTAATAAAGCACACCAATCTTCGAATATAGGACAAAGCTCGAATGATCCAAATCGAAAAACATGAAGATTAGGATCCCAGAATCTAGTGGCTGCCTGGAGAAACTTCCAATTTATATCGGAAACACTCAAATGACTGAAGGCACAGATGAACCGATCAGCCATACTCCTATCCGAGGATTCTAGCGGAAGAGCCCCAATAGTCTCGCTTATCCAGCCTTTCAACAAATTATTCGCCATGATTTAACCTAAACACAAAGAATAGGATGGGATAATTAGGGAATGGAGGATAACTTGGAATAAACAAAGAATAAAGATGGACTTAACCAATAATCACAAGAAGGATATAATTGGCGACATCAAATGTTCCATTGATGATCAAAGATGATCAGAAACTCAGGGAAGAGACCACGGTCATAAAATGACAAAAGTAGATCATAGACCGGATCTAAATCTGAAAGGTGGACGACAAAAATGTACGATCAAGAAGATCAAAAAAGATAGACTATGGTCATAGAGACAGCAGACAGGCTATCGACCATATCTAAGACAGGACGAACAATAATCTGAGTAATACAACAAAAGAATGGATAAATGAGGTTTGCATTTGAAGGATGAAAACAGGTAATATTTATCATTACTGGGTCGAGGAATAAACCATAGCTATGAGTGTGACAGGTAGAAGCCACTAGCTAGGTTTAGATCTGAAAAATGAATATACACGATTGATTGATTAAAGCCCAGGAATCTCTACTAGAAAGTAGGTCCTGATCTTATAATCAAAAGATATATGGACAAAAATCTCAATGAATAGAGCAAAAGATAGGCCACGACCATGAGAGGGCAAGTAAAAGCCACTGGTCGGGTCTAGATCAGAAGAACGGACTGATATGACTAATTTGATTAGATAAGGAAGCCTCACTAATGAGTAGGCTCTAATCTGATAATCAAAATATAGATATATACATATATATCCTAACCAGGGGCACCAGCCCTAAATATGATTCCATAAAGTCAAGAAGCTTGACTCAAGACAGACATGTGAGTGTATTAGGACTGCGATGTAGTCACATAAGGTGAGCTACAATAATCTAAGAAATAGGACATGGCTCCTAAATCTAAGCTCCAACATGTGTGAGCAACACATGTTCGTCCTTATATGAATGCAATATATATATAAGCACATGCAGATCCTAATTGGGTTTTACTAAATCAGCATATATATCCATGTACATAATATATGTAAAATGAAAGTAGAGCTCCGGACTCAATCAGGTACTATGCATATGATCCATACTTTAAGTATATAACACAAGTACACCGAGTGTTATATACAGTATGCTTCATTGCTCACTGGCTGCTGTAAACACAAGTACACCGAGTGTTTACGACTGCAGCACTGGCGCATAGCTTGGTAATAGATACAACAGCACCATCTGGATAGTGATATCCCATGAGGCACGCATTATATCTATCCCGTGGAGCCAATAATAAGAAAATCAATAAAAGAAAATAAAGAACAAAATGATGTATGCTGTGCAATGTGTGAATCCCTTGTTTTAAACACCTATCTGGTGCCCCTGGATTCTAAGCGATTACATTCCCATTTATAATGATTTCAGCTCAAAATTCTTCAAAATTAATAACAAATGGCATTTTAACAGAGTTAGGCAATGTTCCAAGAACTCCCCAGCAGAGTCGCCAGCCTGTGGACCCCGATCCGAGAGAGGCGCGGCGGTGGAGGACGTGTGCCCCCACGCGAGTCAGTCTCATATGGATCATCCACGTGAATGGAGAGCTCTACCAAGGAACTCTCGAAAGAAGTGCCCCTCACAGCATGAGTGGCGATACAAAGGTGAGATACCTCTCGATTCGGGGACTAGCCCAGATTCGAGGCGTACCTTAAACAAAGAAGAGTCGCCATCCAAGGAAAAAGGCAAATGGGCCCTGGATCCCATACTATGCTCTGTTGCAACGGATAACCAGAGATATAAAATAAGGTTCGTGCCTGGTTACGAATTCGGAAGGTCTAAAGAGCACCTCATCCGCCCAAGTGCAAACACCTGGTCTCTTATGCCATTTACTTAATAATTTTGAAGAGCTTTGGGCGAAAATCATATGGAATGGGAATGAATATCTCCGAGAAGACGTCTATCTAATCATGCATGTCTCGGAGATGAAATCAAAGGCACACAAGATAAAATAAAAGAAACATGTGTCATCTAAGCATATCTAGGTTATAAGTGACATGCCTAATGGGTGTCTAAGTTCTGATGAACAAACACATGCACGACACACCAAAAAAGTATAAGGTCTGCGCAATAAAGTAAGAAAACACTGCAAAACATAGAAAAATGACTCGATACTATACAACCCTAAGACTCTAATCTATACCTAGGCCCGAGTCTTTAGATGACCTGATGTTCATCCAAAGAAGCCTACGTATCCCCGCCTCCACGAGAATCAAGGCAACGTAGTTCTTCGCACCTATTCTAAGCTATGATGCCTAAGACATCTAGACCTATATCCTAGACTCGATCTAAAAGACCGGACTAGTTCTTAAAGCTTCTTGTGTGATTATTTAAATTCCAATGGATTGTAGATTTTAGGACACCCTATATGCCTTAACTAAATGCAGGTTAGCCCTGAGCTAATGCAGGTGGTTCCTATAATCTATGTGTAGCTAAGCTGTACGCCCTAAGGGAAACAGTAGGATCTATCGCATCTTAGACCTAGTCATCAATTGGCAATGTGGATCGCCAACTGACCGGACGGAGGCGTAAAACTCCTAGCTAGGACTCACTCCTAACTCTGACACAAACAAATAAAACACACAACAAACAAACAACGAACAAGGGAGCAACTCCCGACTCAAAAACTCTCTAACTATGACAAGCTCCTAACTCTAGAGGAAGATCTTTTCGAAGAAAACAATATTTTGAAAGATTTTTGTAATTTTTGGAAGATTTAAAATGCTTATTTTTAAAGGTTTGGCTGGACTTGGGATGTGGATCCCAAGCTGCACTACGTACCTCGTGGAAGAGGATCAAGCCAACGTAGTTCGGAATTGATTTTCCTAACTACTCTGAAAGACTCAAGATTTTTAAGGTTTTTGGTTTTTGGAATGTTTTTGATGTTTTTGACACGAGAGGACTGAATCCTATCATCATAAAGGGAGGACAGACTCCTGATATCCCGCAAAGGTTGGACAGCATCCTATGCTTTGCGGGGGGAATGAACAGAAACACGACTCTGCAAGGGTTGGACAGCATCCTATACCTTGCAAGAGCGGATAGAAGAACATGATCTGATGAAAGGTTGGATAAAATCCTAACCCCTATGATGATAGAATTTGATTCCTGAACAGGAGGACTGACTCTCTAGACTAAGGACGGATTCCTATGCTAGTGGACTATCAAACTAAGATAAAGCTCACAAGTAATAAGGGAAAAGAGACCTTGTGCATATTTGGCAAAGGTAAAACACCCAGCTGGGCCGGACAGCTACCTAGCTCTAGGGTGCAACAAATGTGCAACCCAATACCCATAAGGGTAGGGGTATGTTGCCAAGCCGATCAAGGTGTTCTCCCAAAACCGAACGACGCACAAAGAGGAGGTTTAGTAAGAGAATGAGATTGGGTAAGTCTCTTAGACACAGAGGTAGGATAGAGAAAAATATTAACAAGGAAAAGAGACCTTGTGCATATTTGGTTTAGGTAAAACACTCAACCGGGCCGGACAGCTACCTAGCCCTAGGGTGCAACAAATGTGCAACCCAATACCCATAAGGTAAGGGGTATGGTGCCAAGCCGAGCAAGGTGTTCTTCCAAAACCAAACAACGCACAAAAAGGAGGGTGCTAATAGAATGAGACTGGGCAAGTCTCTTTAGACATATAGGTAGGATAGAGAAAAATACTAACAAGGAAAAGAGACCTTGTGCATATTTGGTTTAGGTAAAACACTCAACCGGGCCGGACAGCTACCTAGCCCTAGGGTGCAACAAATGTGCAACCAGATACCCATATAGGATAGGGGTATGAAGCCAAGCCGAGTAGGGTGTTCTCCCAAAACCAAACGACGCACAAAGAGGAGGGTTTGGGTTTGGACAAGATCCGGCTTCTCTCTCCTCAGAGCTTATCTCTCTAAAAAATTAAGAAAAGCTAAGATTTTCTTAAAAATGAGCTTAAGTGAGTATTTATAGAAAAACAAATGAAGTTGCTATTGGCACCAAAATTGATGGGCGCACAAATGTGCGACTCCTCTGGGATAATGCACCCCCTATACTTGATAACTGCACTAACTTGCTTTGTCCTTTGCAAATTTTCTCGGCGGAATTTTTTGAAATTTTACAGGGGTATTTCTGGGATCATAAGGTTCTCAAAAATATGGTCATGGGTGCTTAGGGTCTTTGGATGACTGGAATTTTCCTTCAAATACACGGATTTTGGGGTAAAATGAAAAACCTAGTGGGCCACCCCCCATTTGCACTACATACACTATTTCGGTCCATTTACCGGGCAAACGAGCTCCAATCTCGATGAAAATTTGCAGGGGGTTAGAAAAGACCCTCATCCAGCCTAGGGTGAAGTTTGGGTCCCTAATGCTGAGATTCTGATGGATTTGGCACGAGCCGGGAAGGTTTAGGGCTTAGTCAAAATGGGGTGTCTACAAGGCCTAAGGAATTTTTGGATGAGAGATTCGAGTGATGTTCCAGGCACTCTTATTGGAGAACCTCCCATCTGGGTTTGGTTTCCAAATTGGGGAGTCTTCACAACCAGGAATCAGAATTGCTGCATTGAGAATGGAGTTGATGTTTGGGAGTGAAGCTATGTTTGGGAGTGAAGCTAGACGTGAAGGGAGCCATTCTCCATTAGAGTAAATTTGATCAATTGACGTGGTTTGAGAGATGGCAATGAGAGGTTTGCCATCTGGGTACTGAGATATGATGGGGCCATTTGGGTGCCAAGGGTCTTTCCAAAATTTATTCCTTTCCCCTTACCTATTTGATAGCATATGTGAGGTTTTGCAAGATCTCTCGCACGGAAAATGCTTCTAGTACCCCATGATTGGAGCTTGCCAGATGGATTTATTTTTTAGGTATTTGGAGTGAAACCAAGCTTTTCAAAGGGATCTTGAGCTGTTTATGATGTTCCAGAGAAGATTTAATTGGCAGGCAGTGTTGACTTCTTTGGTTTTTCTGAGCCCAAGCCGTCCTTCCAGTTTTGGTGTACAGATATTGTGCCATGCTATCAGGTGGTAATTCTTTTTTACAGTAGTCCCAGTCCATATGAAATTTCTTGTTATCTTATCAATTCTATCAAGGACTCTGATAGGCAAATTGAAAGAAGAAGACCAGTAGAGTTGGAAAGAATTGAGAACTGTTCTAGTGAGCTCAACCCTCCCAGCTCTAGTGAGAAGTTTGCTCGACTAGCTTGGCAATCGTTTTTCAATCTTTCCAATCAACGGATTACAATCAACTGAGGTTAAGCGGTTGGAGGTGAGTGGAAGGCCCAAGTATTTTATTGGCAGATGGCCCTCGGGGAAGCTAAGAATTGGAGCAATGAGACTTTGGAGATGCATGGAGCTTTCCGAATAGAAGATTTCACTTTTTTGAACATTCATATGTAGGCCAGAGCATTGATTAAACTTTTTGATGAAATCTGTGATATTTCTAGCAACTTGAGGATTGGGAATTGCAAATATAAGAATGTCATCAGCAAAGAGAAGGTGGGAGAGTTGGAATTTTCTGCAAGAGTAAGGGGAAACTATGAGCCCAGAGGAGGTGGCATCATTGAGGATGGTGGAGAACATCTCCATGCAGATGCAGAAAAACAGAGGGGATAAGGGATCCCTCTGTCTTAGCCCATTGGTGGATTTGAAGAATCCACAAGGAGAACCATTAACCATCACTGCGAAAGAGGCAGTTTGGATACATTGTTTAACCCAATTACACCATGTTTCATTGAATCCCATCTTTTTCATGAAGGAAATGAGGGAGTTATGAGAAACATTATCAAAGGCTTTCTTTAGATCGATTTTGAGGCAAATGGCAAGGGGAGAGTTTTTCCTATGGAAATTGTGGGTGACATCATGAGCAAGGAGGATATTATCTTGGATTATCCGGTTTTTTATGAAGGCTGATTGGTTTGGGCTAATGATTTTATCCATAAGAGGTCTTAGACGGTTTTCCATGACTTTGGCAATGACTTTATAGAGAAAATTACAGAGGGATATGGGTCTGAACATCTTGGGGGACAATGCATCAGTAACTTTGGGATTAAAGAGATGAAAGTGGAATTTAGCTGGGTGAGCATCTTACCTGATTTGAAGAATTGGGAGATAGCTTTAGTGACATCCTTCTCAATAAGGTACTAGAATGCTTTGAAGAAATTTCCATTGAAACCATCGGGGCCAGGGGCTTTGTTCCCATCTTATTCTTTTATGACTTGTTCTATTTCCTCAGCAGTGACTTGCTTTGAAAGAGATTCGGCTTCTTCACAGGTTAATTTTGTTCCAGGGGTTAGGAACAGAGTTGTTGTTGTTGAGGAGTTTCTGAAAGAAGTTGACCATGGTACTTTCAATCTCAGTGGGTTCTGAAATAGGATCTCCTGCTTCATCAGTTAACATGGTCATGGAATTATGGTGTTTTCGAGATTTCTTGCTGAATGGAAGAAAGAGGAATTTTGATCACCACAATTGAGCCATTGGATCCGAAATTTTTGCCTCGCCATTAACTCCTCTTTAATTGCAACTCTAAAGTATTCCTCCCTGATCTTGAGTTCTTCTTTTCTGAGGTTGGTATCTGTGGGAGATATGGCTATTTTTGTCTGGACGTTATCAAGCTGACTTTTGATGATGGGAAGTATGATATCCACCTGGCCGAAGATATCCTTGTTCCAGATCTTTATGTACCTTTTTGTTTCTTTAAGCTTCTGAATAACAATGAACATGGGGTTACCCTCTAATTTAATCGACCAAGCTCTTTCAACTACCTCATATAATGACATTTCATCTAACCAGATATTGAAGAATCTGAATGGTCTTTTGAGAGGTTGGGGCAATGGGGTGGAGTTGTGGATGGTGATTGGAGCATGATCTAATAAGCCAGGATTCTTGTAGTGGGCTGCAGAGTAAGGGAAATCACATAACCATTCCTCATTTACAAGAACTCTGTCTAACTTCCTTAGTTTTAGATTGTGAGCTGATTTATTTGACCAGGACAAAGGTTGGCCAATAAATTTGAGATCACTGAGCAGTCATAAATGCAGGAATTAAACTCAGAGAGATCTTTAAGGACAGGATTTGCTCCTCCATACCTTTCACAAGGGAATCGGGTGACATTAAAGTATCCAAATGCCGCCCAAGGGAGGGCATTAGAAGAAGAAATTTGTTTGAGGCTTTCCCAGAGAGGTCTTCTACCAATACCTGAGTTCAGGGCATAAATGGCTGTCAGAGAGATGTGTGTGTTTGAGGGGTGGAAGAGGGCTTCAAAGTGAATGTGTTGGATGGATTCATTTATGATAGAGACAGACACAAGCTTTGGGTTCCATAAGATCCAAATACGGCCTTTGACATGTGGTTGTAATTTGCATAGGCTAACCAATCAACACAGATTTCAGAGAAATAGGCTTGAAAAGTATCAATTCGAGCTTTGGTTTCTAAGAGGCAAATCAGAGGGAGGTCTTCTTTCTTGATAAAGCTTTTGATTTCATCCCTTCGAAGGCTGGTACATAATCCTCTAACATTCCAGACTCCTAACTTCATCATTTAGGCTATTAGGTTTAGAGTTTTGGACACCATTGAGTGCAGGGTGGATGAGGGAACAGAATTCAGGAGAGTGTCTGTGATCTGCATATTTCTTTTCGAAGCTGCTTCAAAGCCAGGGGACCAGTTTTTCCTGAGGTTTGCAAATGGTTTGTGGGATGATTTATCTAGCTCTTCTCCTACAGAAGTTGTGCCTTCATCAGCAATGGAATTTCCATCTATTGATGCCTTGATATCATCTTTTTGGTGGGAATCCTCTGGCTGGTTTTCTCCTTCATCACCTGAGGAGGTATTTGTAGGATTGCTTTCTTCTTCTTCCATCAGAAGATCAATGGGTTTGGCGAGTGGAAATTTTTTGGCTCTTTTGGGGAGTGGGCACTAATTGGCTTGTAGGTAGGAGGAATTTTAATAGTTTCAGCAGAAGTTTCTGAAATTGGCCCTTTGGGTTCATTTTCAGGACAGGGTTGTGGAGCAGGATGTCCAATAACATTCCCGGTAGGTTTCCATTCCATTTTTTGTTTGAGGCATTTTTTTCATTGGTGATTGGGCAGTTTTTGGATGTGTGGTTGAAGGTTGTGCAAGTTGGACATGATTGAGGCTTCCAGTCATATTCTACTTCTTGCACTGAGGAACCCTTTGAGGTTTTTACGAAATGAAGTCTGGAAGAGGCTTTCCAGCTTGAACTTCAACACAAATTCGGGCGTAATTCAGTCTAGTAGAGCTGGCCGTTTGGCTGTCTAGATAAAGGGGTTTCCCTACCCCACTCGCAATTCGACTGAGACCATTCTTTGTCCAGAATTTGAGGTGCAAACCAGGGACGCGAATCCAAATTGAAACTGAAGACATATCTAGTTTCTCTAGAGGAAGATCAGAAGACCATTTTCTCATAATTAGGGGTCTCCCTCCATAGTGATTATCTGGCATCTCGAGAAGCTTTTCGCAGTCCTCTTCATTTGTGAACTGAAAGAGAAAGAAACCATTTCTTAATGCAAAAACTGCAATTCCCCTCTTAGATTCCATTTTCTGGACAAGTTTTCCTTTAGGGCAAGGAAGTAAGGGCGACGTCCCATGAAATATCCTACCAGACAGAATTTCCATTTAGATTCAACTTCTTCAATATCGCTATCCGGGACTTCAATGAAGGTTTCCCCTGATTCATTTAGATAAGACTCAAAGGTTTCAAGTTGGGGTATGATTTCTCTAGGTTGGTTTGCAAAGAGGGATGCTCATTGATTTGAATGAGAAAGGAGTTGGGGAGGGTTTGTGAGTTCCTGCTCATTTTGAGGTATATGATTTTCAAAATTTCTGGGTCCTTGCAAGGGGGGGAAAGTCTCATCTGAGATTTGACTAGAGATTTGGACCATTTGGCTTTGGCGAGAAATTTTCGAAGGGCATTGTTAGAATTTTTTAAACAAAATAATAAAAAGATTTGAAAAGTCAAAGATACTTTTTCTTTTTGTTTAAAAAATTTGGAGGGAAGATTCAAATTATGTTTCCCTCTCTTGCTTTAAAGCAAAAGACTTTTGCATATGTGGGGACTTGAACCCAAGACCTTGGTGAGTGTGCCTGTGGTGTGTTTTCAAAATCAAAACCGTTTTTGTCTTTTAATGGTAATTAAGAGAGAAACGTTTATGTCTTTTAATGGTAATTAAGAGAGAAACGTTTTTGTCTTTTAATGGTGATTAAAAGAGAAACGTTTTTGTCTTTTAATGGTAATTAAGAGAGAAACGTTTTTGTCTTTTAATGGTGATTAAAAGAGAAACGTTTTTTGTCTTTTAATGGTGATTAAAAGAGAAACGTTTTTTTGTCTTTTAATGGTGATTAAGAGAGAAACGTTTTTTGTCTTTTAATGGTGATTAAAAGAGAAACGTTTTGGTCTTTTAATGGTGATTAATTATCCTCCAACAGTCATATTCTCATCTATAAAAAGAAGAGAACAGCACCATTGGAGGATATAGTTTTTACAGAAAACATCAAAGTTTCTGCTTGTCTTTTTCCTTTCCTCTGTTCTGATCTGAGCACAGTTCTACGGTGATTCTGGGTGGACCAGTCAGCGAGTGCACGTGGATTGGAGCCAACTTTGGCTATTTTATCTTGGAGCATCGGTTCGCGGATCCCTGTTTGCACCGGTAGGGGGCGGATACGATTCTTAAGGAGAGTGACCAGTGGCACGACTCAGCCTTCTTCTTCTCGATCTGTTTTACAGAAACGTTTTCTACAAAAGCTAAGTACTGATTTATTTATATTTCTAATTTCTGGATTCAATCAAGCCATATATCAGACCCTACTGGACAACATCTAATTTGTCCAACAATCTTAAGAATCGTATCCTTCAAATCTGATCATATGGCTTCTGATAATCCGAACCCAACTTCTGTTGATACCATCTCTATTGAGAATTCCAATCCAACGGTTGTTCGCACCTCTGTTGTGAACAGAATTCTCAACACCATTCCAGATTTTTCCAAGATCGAACGCCTTACTGGATTGAACTATAAAAGATGGAAACAACAGATCTTGTTTGCTCTACAACAAATTGGTGCCGCTTTTGTTCTTACAGAATCAAAACCATCTGAAGATTCTGCTGATTTTGAAAACTGGAATAATGCTGATTATATTTGCAAGAACCATCTCTTGAATGGTTTGTCAAATGACCTTTATAACGTATACTATTCATTTGAACATGCTGCTGATCTTTGGAATGCATTGGTAACTAAATATGATTTAGAGGATGCTGGAAATAGGAAATATGTGATAGGGAATTTTTTAGACTTTGCTATGGAAGATGGGAAACCTATATCTGCTCAAATAGATGAGTATCAGTTCCTAATTGGAGAATTGGCTAAGGAAGGTATGAAGTTACCTGACACATTCGTGGCTGGTTCTCTTATTGAGAAACTGCCTTTGTCTTGGAAAGATTTTAAAATCGGAATGAAACACAAGACAAAAGAATGGACCTTAGACCAAGTAGTTGTTCGGATTAAAATCGAAGAGAAAAACAGACTAAAAGATAAGCAACAAAATGCCAAAGAGTATACCTCTAAGGCAAACATTGTTGAGACTAAGAATGATGGGTCTAAGAATCTGAAACCGAAGAAGGAAAAGAACTTCAAGAAATTTGGACCCAAAAAGAAAGGAGTCTGTTTTGAATGTGGAAAACCCGGACACTACAAGAAGGACTGCCGACACCGAAAGACTGGTTCGTCCAGTGCCAAGGTTAATTTAACCGAGGCAGATGTGATTGCAGCGGTTGTGACTGAGGTAAATCTGATGGAAAATCCAAAGGAGTGGGTTCTGGATACTGGTGCTACCAAGCACATTTGTGGAAACCGAAACTCCTTCTACAACTACACCTTAGTTATGGAAGGGGATCAAGTTTTCATGGGGAACTCACAGACCTCAAAAGTCGTTGGTAAGGGCAAGGTCTTGCTGAAGTTAACTTCAGGGAAAGTACTTGCACTTCAGGAGGTGTTGCATGTGCCGGATATACGGCGTAACTTGGTGTCTGGTGCGCTCTTGAACAAGAATGGACTAAAGCTCACTTTTGAAGCAGACAAGGCAATCATTAGCAAAAATAATGTGTCTGTAGGGAAGGGCTACAATGCAAATGGTTTATTTGTTCTTAATGTACTTGAAATCCTGAACGAAAAAGTATCATCTTCTTCTGCTTACATTGTTGAGTCCTTTGATATTTGGCATGGTAGATTAGGACATAGAAGTGCACCTTACATTAAAAGACTTTGTAATTTAGGTTTAATAAATGAAAAAATTGAACCTAGTAAAGAAAAATGTGAAATATGTGTTGAAGCAAAATTCACAAAGAAACCTCACTTTAGTGTTGAAAGAAAATCTGACTTATTAGAGTTAATTCATAGTGATCTAGCTGATTTTAGAAATCTTGGATCTAGAGGAGGTAAAAGGTACTATGCGACCTTTATAGATGATTACTCTAGATACACTAAAGTATATCTTCTTAGAACTAAAGATGAGGCTGAACAAGCCTTTATCAAATATAAAAATGAAGTGGAAAATCAGTTAGATAGAAGAATTAAAAGACTTAGAACAGATAGAGGTACAGAATACTCTATAACTAAGTTCTGTGATGATAATGGTATTATCCATGAAACCACAGCCCCGTACCAACCTGAATCAAATGGTATAGCAGAACGAATGAACAGAACATTAAAGGATATGTTTAATGCTATGTTGATAAGTTCTGGTTTACCCTTGAACTTGTGGGGGGAAGCACTTCTTTCAGCTTGTTATATATATAACATGATACCTCCAAAGAAAAAGGGTCAAATACCATATGATCTCTGGCATAACAAAATGCCTAGTTTATCTCATTTGAAAGTTTGGGGTTGTTTGGCTAAGGTTGGAATACCAGAACCTAAGAAAAGAAAACTAGGACCTAAAACATGTGATTGTGTATTCATAGGATATGCTCAAAATAGTACAGCCTATAGATTTCTAGTTTTGAAATCAGTTGAAATATCCTTGAATATAACACTATAATTGAATCTAGGGATGTTGAGTTCTTTGAACATCACTTCCCTATGAAGAAAGAAATTCCTAAAGAACCTAGTAATGATTCAAGAAATCAACCTGAAACTGAAAAGGAATTGGATTCTGAGTTTCAAGAACTCAGAAGAAGTAAAAGACAAAGAAAAGAAACAAATCTAGGAGATGGGATGTTTACCTATCTAATAGATAAAGATCCTGTAACTTACTCTGAAGCTGTAACATCTCCAGATGCTGTATTTTGGAAAGAAGCTATTAAAAGTGAATTAGATTCCATAATAGAAAATCACACTTGGGAACTAGTGGACCTTCCACCTGGAACAAAAGCACTAGATAGCAAGTGGATATTTAAAAAGAAGCTAAGACCTGATGGGACAATTGACAAGTTTAAAGCAAGACTAGTATCTAAAGGCTTTAGACAGAAAAAGGAGATAGATTATTTTGATACCTATTCTCCCGTTGCTAGGTTGTCCACCATTAGGATATTATTAGCTATAGCTTCTATTCATAAATTGGTAATACATCAAATGGATGTAAAAACAGCTTTCTTAAATGGAGATTTAGAAGAAGAAATTTACATTAAACAACCTGAAGGATTCATTGTGTCTGGTCATGAAAACAAAGTTTGTAAACTAATTAAGTCACTGTATGGTTTGAAATAAGCACCTAAACAGTGGAATGACAAATTTGATAGTGTCTAAATTACAAATGGGTATAAGATAAATGAATCTGACAAATGTGTTTATAGTAAGTTTAATGGGGATAAAGGTGTAATACTTTGTGTATATGTAGATGATATACTAATTATTGGTACTAATTTGGACATAGTAAAATCTACTAAGAGATTTTTAATGTCAAATTTTGAAACCAAAGATATGGGTGAAGCTGATGTAATCTTAGGGATGAAGATCATCAGAAAAGAAAATGAAATAATATTGTCTCAGTCTCATTATGTAGAGAGCATTCTAAGGAAATTTGGACAATATGATAGTTCACCTGCAAAGACACCTTTAGATTGTCAGGTACACCTAAAGAAAAACAAAGGTGAGTTGGTATCCCAAAAGGAATACTCAAGTATTATAGGTTTAGTGTCATATTTAATGAACTGTACTAGACCTGACATTGCACTAGCAGTTGGAAAACTCAGTCAACACACACATAGACCAGGACATGAACACTGGCGGGCTTTGACTAGGTTGTTAAGGTACTTAAAAGGTACAATAAATTTTGGACTGCATTTTAGGGGGTTTCCTGCTGTCTTAGAAGGCTATAGTGATGCGAATTGGATCTCTGATTCAAGAGATTCAGTGTCTACCAGTGGATATGTATTCACCCTTGGTGGTAGTGCGATTTCTTGGAAATCGGTTAAACAAACTTGTAGTACAAGTTCTACTATGGAAGCAGAATTTATAGCCTTAGCCCTAGCAGGAGCTGAAGCCGAATGGCTCAGGAATTTTATGGCAGATGTGCCTTTATGGCCAAGGCCGGTTCCCTCAGTGTCTTTACACTGTGATAGTCAAGCTGCTTTAGCCAAGGCCAAAAGTAAGACCTATAATGGCAAAAGAAGGCATATACGCCTGAGGCATAATTTGGTAAATCAATACTTGAGTGAGGGAACAATAGCACTCGACTTTGTAAGGTCGGAGAGGAATCTGGCAGATCCTCTGACAAAACCACAGATAAACAAGGTGGTTTATGAGACATCGCAAGGAATGGGGTTTAAGCTCGTGGCATGAATCATTAGTGATGGACACCCAACCAATGTGAAAGGAGATCCCTGGAATTTGGTTCAATGGGTACTAACAAGTCACCGGATGGTTTGTTAACACTATCACCCCCTACTCCTAGATGCAAAATGATGAAAGATAGTGTTCACTGCAAATGAGAGAGGATGAGTTATAGACTCTTAATCAGATCATAACCTGTATTGGGTGGTATGTTACTTGCAGTGCATACTTGATGACTAACCTAAGTGAATGTGGAGGTAAGGCCGCTTCCTATGAGAATTTAACGAGTAATTCTCTAGAACATTCATGAGAACCAAGAGGGGAACAAGGCCAAAATGTTCCAAAACTGTGAATGAATCACCAAGGAATCAAATGTAGAGTGTGGATAACAGGTTAGTCAGTTACACCCACGAGGAAAGGTTGAAGGAGTCTAACTCTACTCGTACTCGGTAACGTAATCTGTTTATCTTAAATATCGGTTGAAGTCCAAAAGACACCGGTATGAATCCACTCTATTTTCTAATGTGCTCAGATACTTCTGTTTTCAATTTTCAACTGTATCTTGAATCTTGTGGGGGATTGTTAGAATTTTTTAAACAAAATAATAAAAAGATTTGAAAAGTCAAAGATGCTTTTTCTTTTTGTTTAAAAAAATTTGGATGGAAGATTCAAATTATGTTTCCCTCTCTTGTTTTAAAGCAAAAGACTTTTGCATATGTGGGGACTTGAACCCAAGACCTTGGTGAGTGTGCTTGTGGTGTGTTTTCAAAACCAAAACCGTTTTTGTCTTTTAATGGTAATTAAGAGAGAAACGTTTATGTCTTTTAATGGTAATTAAGAGAGAAACGTTTTTGTCTTTTAATGGTGATTAAAAGAGAAACGTTTTTGTCTTTTAATGGTAATTAAGAGAGAAACGTTTTTGTCTTTTAATGGTGATTAAAAGAGAAATGTTTTTTGTCTTTTAATGGTGATTAAAAGAGAAACGTTTTTTTGTCTTTTAATGGTGATTAAGAGAGAAACGTTTTTTGTCTTTTAATGGTGATTAAAAGAGAAACGTTTTGGTCTTTTAATGGTGATTAATTATCCTCCAACAGTCATATTCTCATCTATAAAAAGAAGAGAACAGCACCATTGGAGGATATAATTTTTACATAAAACATCAAAGTTTCTGCTTGTCTTTTTCCTTTCCTCCGTTCTGATCTGAGCACAGTTCTACGGTGATTCTGGGTGGACTAGTCAGCGAGTGCACGTGGACTGGAGCCAACTTTGGCTGTTTTATCTTGGAGCATCGGATCGCGGATCCCTGTTTGCACCGGTAGGGGGTGGATACGATTCTTAAGGAGAGTGACCAGTGGCACGACTCAGCCTTCTTCTTCTCGATCTGTTTTACAGAAACGTTTTCTACAAAAGCTAAGTACTGATTTATTTATATTTCTAATTTCTGTATTCAATCAAGCCATATATCAGACCCTACTGGACAACATCTAATTTGTCCAACAGGCTTTTAGGGAGGTTTGACTTTTCTTGGCTGGAATTTTCATGGGGCAGGCTTTCCTTATTTGGGAGTAAATTTGGAGGGAAATTTCCCGAAATGGAAAGGTTTGTCTCTAGTGCCGGAGGTAAGGCTGCCGGAGCAAGAAAATGGTTACTGGTGGGAGGAGGTGGTGGGCGATATTTTTCAGTGATTGAGGGATCAGATGGGGTTATGGGGGCCTTGAGGTGAGTTTTGGGGCTGGTGGAGGCTCTACCATGCCTTGGAGGGGGATTTGGTTGGTTTTTAAAAGATTTTATGAGTTCTGGTACCTCTTTTGAAATGGGTTTCAGGGAGGGGGTCTGAGCTTGCTTCCTCGAAGGATACTGATGCTAAGTTTGGGGAGTGTCGAGAGGATGAGTTCAAAAAGGATATTTTGTTTTTCAGAGTTAGGTCTGATGGCCAGTACTCATGTTCTAAATCCAGCGCATCTAGGATTGAGTGTGAGGGATACAAATTTGTGGAGCTGGCTTGGTCTTTTTTCTGATGGGTTTCTTTTTGGATTTCTGCAATATGATTGAAGAAACTATCTTCTGGTTTTTCTTGCATTGTCCAGGTTCGCTCATCAGGTGAGAATGAGATGCTTGGATCGGGGGCCGTGGTTCTCTAGGTGCTGGGGGTGGGGATTCATTTGGGAAAGGAGGTATTTGGGTCCCTTTCTTCGTTCTAGTCAGCAAGAACCTGCAGAACGAAAGGAGAAAAAACCCCAATCTCTCTCTCTCTCTCTCTCTCTCTGCAAAACCCTAGAACAGAGCTGGCCCTGTTCTAGATATCTTCCGTCTTGATGTAGGCTTCCTAGTGTTTTTTAGACAAGTGTAGCTGTTTTTTTCCAGATAACTCATGCAATCCAAACGGGGTTTTGCCACCACCAATTCAAGAGCAGACGTGCACACGGTTTTCACAAAATTACCTCCAGGATAACTAATCGAATATTGAAGGATTAAGATCGAAGGGCTGCCGAAATTTGGTACATTTTGACAATTTTCGGTTTCGGAACGTTTCGGTTTTGGTCCTCACCGAAATTTCAGATTTCGGCCAAAATTTGAAACCTTGAGACCAACCCCTTGTAGTGTAAAGAGAGAATCATATATACACTAGCGGGGGCTGGCCCAAGAAAGAAAAGGGGGCGAATTTATCACTTCCCTAAAATCTCCTATTACAAAAGCGTTTAATTAAATGACTAGATATACAATAACCATCCAGAGACGGTTGATCTTGTATACCATTATGAGATGATCTGCTTGACCTGGATCCCACATTCCCATCCTAAACGTACAATCCGTTATTTCGAGGAGGAATAATAAATGAGGCTTCATGAATCAAGGGCTCGTAATCACACCGAGGTAATAATTAGAGAAAACCAATTCCTACTTCCGCACGGTAAGTCCGTGGGGCAAATTTGACTGGTCTGAAATCTCCCTAATTGTTTCTAGGTGAGTCAGCTGAGAAAATTTGACTACTCTGCTTTGTGGTGACTGGAATCACTGTCCTAAAATAGGGATGGGAAGATGTATCCCTATTCGCTGTAATCTGAGTGACATTGTGACACGACCCTCAAATTCGACAACTAGGTCGTATGATTTGTTTGAAATCTAAGTATAGTAAGATGTAGGGAAGACTTGAGAAATTATTTTGTACTGGCTTATAGCCAAGTTGGGAAAGCGTGAATTATTTTTCTATGGAATATTAGTTTATCAAGTGGCGAGAGATAGGGAGTAGGGGTGCAACTTGGGCTGGGCTCAACCCGATTTTGGCTCGGGTTGGGTTGGTATTTCCTCGGGTGGGTTGGGTTAGGGGTTGGGAAAAGCCAACCCGATTTAATTTTGGGTTGGGTTAGGGTTGAGGCCTTGGCAACCCGACCCGACCCGACCTCCGTCTTCTAATTTTATCTTGATTTTCTATGGGTTATTGTATTTTTTTATTGAATCCAAGGTGAACCACATCCAACCCGACTCGATTTTTGTTAAGATGGGTTGGGTTAGGGTTGAGAAATTTAGAGGCGGGTTGGGTTAGGATTGACCATCCCCAACCCGAGGCTGGGGTTGGGTTGGGTTAGGGTTGATGGAAACCTATCTCGGGTTGGGTTAGGGTTTGCCTCAACCCGATCCAACCAAACCCGAGTAGCACCCCTAATAGGGAGGGTGGGAGGTGAAGAGAACTGAGATTGCATGATTGAGGAGAGGGTAAAAAGGGGCTAAAAACAAGTGGGAAAAATAAAGGGTACTGTGGTGTCGGCAACACGGTTTGAATAAGCAGGCTGAGTTTGTGCAATTATTAAAACATGGTAGTGCTAATATCATTAACCAAAAGAAATTTTAATTTGATTATAAATTAAAAAATTTCTTTTCCTTGTTTTCTCACCCTCTCCTGAATCATGCTCTCCCTAGTCTATCCGTCTCCCACTCTCCATAGCCCTCTTTCACCACTTGACAAGCTAAAAAATCCATCCTAAATTTTTTCATGGCAATCAAAGATGGCGTACATGGCTTTGAGTTTTGGTAAAAATACCTCTATAAACCATTCATTTATTGGTCCCTGTGGAGGTAAGCCGTGCTTCAAAAAATTTCATTAGGCCTTGTGTTAGGTACCTTACTGATACTCCAAAAGCTCCAGAGCTGATGGAAAAAGTTAGGCAAGGCCCTTTAAACCTATCCCATACCAGGCTGGGTCTCACCCAGTCCCATACCTAGGCGGGCCACCACTTAGGACTGTAACATACCATCATGCTTCCGAATCCGCCGTCCTCGGCGGTCCACTCTTTGATGGCTTTCACTTTGGCCTTTTTTCCAAGTAGCCCTTTCCACAGGTTGCCCCTTCCGCGGCTACCCACTCTGTACTTCACTCTGGTGGCTTTCACTCTAGCTTTTTTTTTTACTAGGTAGCCCTTTTCAGGTAGTCCTCTCCACAGGTCGCTTCTTCCGTGACTCGAACACGGGATGTGGTGGCTGCTCTGATACCAAATGTTATGTATGCGGAAGAAAAACATAGAAGCAAGAATATATTATGGTTCCCTCATCCGGGAGGAAGCCCTCTGCACAATTTCTAATATCAAAATAGTTTTCTCATTATTGTCAAAAGGAAAACAACTTGGCTTATCATAGCCCAACGACTCCAACAGATAGACTTTGACTCCTACAATTTAGCCTATTGATATCTCAAATAGAGTCCTACCTAAGAAGGATTATTCAACATAGCAAATAACATGAAATAAATAACTAGATAATCATAACCCAAAAGATAGCAGATACGTATCATTCCACCCTCTTTGGAAAGAACCTTGTCCTCAAGGTTCAAAATGTGGAAAGCGCACCTTCAACTGATGCCAATTTTCCCAAGTTGCATCCTCAGGTGCCATATTTGACCATTGCACTAGAACTTGTGAAATTGCTCTGTTGTGTCTCTTAACCATCCTGCATTGAAGGACAGCTACGGGTTCGGCAAGGAATTGACCTTCATCGTTAACATCTGACAAGACCGTTTGTGGTATGACCTGCTGTCCGAGCTTCTTTTTTAAACATGAGACGTGGAAGACGGGGTGGACCTTTGAGCCCTCAAGAATTTCTAGCTTATAAGCCACACTGCTGTAGACACCCCATTTTGACCGTGCCCTAAACCTTCCAGTTTTGCGAAAAACCCCATCAAATCAAGCAGCTAGGATCTCAAATTTCACCCTAGGCTAGGTTAGGATCCCAGCTAAGCCCCTGCAAAGTTTCAGGAAGAGCCGAGCGCGTTTGCCCAGCAAACGGGCTGAGAGAGTATATGTAGTGCAATCAAGGGGTGGCCCACTAGGTTTTGATTTTTATCCCAAAATCCTTACTTTTTAATGAAAATCTAGGTCAACCTAATGCTTCAAATGCCCATGAACACATATTTAGAAGCCTTAAGACCCCAGAAAAATCCCTGCAAAATTCCAGAAAGATCCGACGAAAAAATTCGAAAAAGACAAGTGGAGTTAGTGCAGTTATCAAGTGTGGGGAGGGTACATTAGCCAGCTGGGGCCGCGCATGTGTGCGCTTGTCAAATGGGAGTGCCGATATCAACTACCTAGATTTATATAAATATTGGCTTAAGCTTTCATTTTCGAGATCAAGGTTTTTTTCTAATTTTTTTAGAAAGAGAAAATCTGAGGAGAGAGAGAGAGTGAGATCTGTGCAAGAAACCCAAGCGTTCCCATCTTCGTCTTCCCCGATCTCCATTCTCCGGTGAGCTTGAGTCCGGCCAACCATTCTTCATTTCACCATCTGCTATACTCCGATCTGAAGCTCTAAACTCGGTCCTCCATTTTTTCCGATCGAGTCATCTTCTCAGGCAAGATCTTGCCAGAATCGGGTCATCTTACTGGAGATTTGATCTCCTACCGAGTAAATCTAGTCATCTCTCTCATTTCTTTAGCTTCCATAGCCATCATCACTGTGAAACCCTAGATCCATCATATTTTTCTACTCGAAACCCTAACTGAGAAATCAGATTTGAGAGAGAGAGAGAGAGAGAGAGAGAGTGAGATTGCAGAGAAAGAAAAATCCGTGTTTTCCTTTTCTCCGGCAAGAATCCGATCGGATTCCGGCGGCTTCCATCTTCTCCGGCATCTTCTCCAACCAATCCCTTCCGGCTATCTCTGCAGATCTGAGATCCGCAACTCGATCCTTCTCCGATCTGCACAGTTACAAAAAGAGATCCGGCAATTTTCTTCTCCGATCAACGTTTCATTGTCCTTGCCGGAGCTCCGGCCGATGCTTGTCATTTGTTCGATCACCGGAATTTCCCTACATCTCCGATCCGTCAGCTCCGATCTATCTCCGATCCGTCAGCTCCGATCCATCTCCGATCATCTTCTCCGATGAAATCTGAAGCTCCGGCCGGCCAATTTACTCCTTCTCCGATTGAAACTCCGGTTGTAACTCCGACTCCGGCCAAGCTCCCGTTAATCCATCACATTTTTCTGCTATTGAAGCCTTAACCTTAGATCTAAGGTGTAGAGCTTCAGATCTGATCTTCTTCTCCGGCAAAAGCATCAGATTCCGGCATCATCTTCTTATCTCTGCAACTCTCTTCCAAAAGCGAATCACCTTCTTCTTCCTTACTTCATTAATGGAGATCGAGTAATCTGCAACAGTGCCGAGTTTCAATTACAAGTCTGGTTCAACATTTCAGTTCCCTTTGATGCTCAATCTCGATCGGAATCCTGCAACACTCACCGGAGCTCCGGCGCTCGAATCAACACCGTCGATCTTCGAATCTCCTTGATATTGATTATCTTCCCTTCATTCACTGGAAATTGAGAGGTTAGATCTAACTACTGGCAAATGGATCGAGGATCTGATAAATTCTAGTACAATTCAAAAGAGGTATTTTCCTCATCACTCTTTCATTCTACTGTTTGATGTTTATGTTAACTAATTGCCATGAAAAATGACACTTGCACAACTTTGATTGATTATTTTATGAGCTCTATAATGTCATTCATTTCATTTTGAAGAGATGTCAAAATTTCAAGGTTTAGTGGCTGTAACAGAATTCAATTACTTATGACACTTATTGAACACATAGTTTCTTGACTTTAAGTTGTATCTCATGATGTTTTGATAATTTCCTTGTATGAGAATTATTAGTGTTGATGTTGAACACAAGAGACCAGTAGATTGGACTATTTGGCTAACTCACCTGAACCTAAGATTTCCTTACAACCATTGCATCCCTTTAAGAAATTGCAATTGTACATGTGTTGATGTTGGAAAAATGTCAAAGAACTAGAGAAGCCCATAATATTATTTTTTTAAGATTCCTATCCTTGATAGGTATATGAAATTGGTTCATTTTCTTGGAGATTGGAATAAATTTCGATAAGAGACTCTCATGCATATATATTGCCAATTTAAGATAATGATATTGAATCTTCCTGCACTTTCTATCATATTTGGTAGCTCAGTTGAATGTTTGAGAGGAAGTTATTTTGTATAGGAGCCAAGCAAAGAATGCAAGTAGTGTTTAGAGTGTTGCTCCATTTTATGCCTCAGCTCATGACATTAATTAGTTGCAATGGTAGTATGGAATGAATTTGTCATTATTGTTTTAACCTGTTACATTTGTTATGCGATTGAAGTAACTCATGTGATTATCTCAAAGCTTCTTATACTCATTCCTATTTATTTAAATAAATTGTTAATAGGAAGAAGGAGATCAGATGACTACTCTGTTCGATATTATCGATATGAGTACTGTCTGATCTCAAGGCGGGATTAGAAATATTATCATGTGTATTTGATATCAGATGATTACTTTGGCATCATCTGATTTCATTGGAGTCCCCGTATTGGGGTTTGTGGTTGGTTTTGAAGTGTTTGATATTGTTTTTACTTTATTAGGCTATCCAGCGGCTGGTCTGGACTAATTAATGTTGTTTATCATTTTATAATTGCTATAGATCGTGTATTGTTTTATTGAAAATTTTTCTTTGTTTAGTACTTGATTTATTTTTATAAGAATAGAATAGAATTTATGATTATCTGGTAGACTTTCCTTCTCTCTTTGATAGACTAACACAGTCTTTTAGATTTTTGTTAAATTCTTTAGATATTAGAATTCCCTCTCGTTGCAAGGGCGATGAAAGTGATAGCTCAAGCCCATCCTAGGAGACTTGCCCAGTCTTGCTAGCATTTTTCTTTATCCTACCTCTATGTCTAAGAGACTTATCCAGTCTCATTTTCTTGCTAAACCTCCTCTTTATGCGTCTTTTGGTTTTGGGAGAACACCTTACTCGGCTTGGCATCATACCCCGACCCTTATGGGTATTGGGTTGCACATTTGTTGCACCCTAGGGCTAGGTAGCTGTCCGGCCCGGCTGGGTGTTTTACCTTTGCCAAATATGCACAAGGTCTCTTTTTCCTTGTTAACATTTTTCTCTATCATACCTATGTGTCTAAGAGACTTACCCAGTCTCATTCTCTTACTAAACCTCCTCTTTGTGCATCATTTGGTTTTGGGAGAACATCCTACTCGGCTTGGCATCATACCCTTACCCTTATGGGTATTGGGTTGCACATTTGTTGCACCCTAGGGCTAGGTAGCTGTCCGGCCCGGCTGGGTGTTTTACCTTTGCCAAATATGCACAAGGTCTCTTTTTCCTTATTACTTGTGAGCTTTATCTTAGTTTATTAGTCCACTAGCATAGGAATCCGTCTTTATTCTAGAGAGTCAAATTCTATCATCATAGGGGTTAGGATTCTATCCTACCTTTCGTTAAATCATGTGTTTTTCTATTCACTCTTGGAAGGTATAGGATGCTGTCCAACCCTTGCAGAGTTGTGTTTCTGTTCTTTTCCCCTGCAAAGCATAGGATGCTGTCCAACCTTTGCGGGATATTCAGGAGTCTATCCTCCCCTTATGATGATAGAATTCAATCCTCTTGTGTCAAAAACTCAAAAAGAAAACACTATAAAACAACCAAAACAACAAAAAACATTTTAAATCCAAAAATCTCAAAAATCTCAAGTCATTAGGAGTAGCTAGGAATTCTGTTCCGAACTACGTTGGCTTGATCCCTTTCCACGGGGTACGTAGTGCAGCTTGGGATCCACATCCCAAGTCCAGCCAAACTTTTAAAAATAAACTCATTTCAAACCCTCCAAAAAATACAAAAAACTTCAAAACTTTTTCAAAAAGATCTTCCTCTAGAGTTAGGAGTCTGTCCTAGCTGTTTAGGGTGTTTAGAGTTAGGAGGCTGTCCTGATTTGTTTTGATATGGTGTGTCCTGTCGTGTGAGTGTCCCTAGAGTTAGGAGGCCTCAAGTTGATCGGTTAGACATCTAGTCGAACCGATGGCTAGACTAGGAAGCATATAGTCAGACCATAGTTTTCCTTAGGTTGCACAGCCTAGTTACACATAGGATGTAGGGCCCACCTGTACTAACATATGGCTAATCAACTTGCATTGGTTAGGGCATATAGAGAGTCCTAAAAATTACAATTCACTTGAACGTAAGCAATTGTGCAAAAAGCTTTAAAAATCAGTCGAGTCTAGTGGATCGAGTCTAGGATAGCAGTTCTAGATGGTTAGGCATCATAGTTTAGAATAGGGCATCGAACTACGTTGACTCTGATTCTTCCCGAGGCCGGGATACGTAGAGCAGCTGGGATGGACGGCCATCTTGGTCCGAGTCAGGTCACATTAGAGTTAGGACTCATTTTGTCCAGTCATGTATAGAATTGAATTGTGTTGTGTGTTTTGCTATGTTTTCTTACTTTCATGTACAGATCCTATACTTTTAGCTGTAGAATGCATGCGTTTGCACACCAGAACTCAGGCACCAATTAGGTATGACACTCATAACTTAGCTTTTTAGGTTTGTCACTCAGAATCTAGCTACTCCTAGGTGACACTTATTTTATTTCTTTTATGTGTGATTATTATTCATCTCCGAGACATGCATGATTAGATAGACTTCTTCTCGGAGATATTGATTGTCATTTCATATGAATTTTGCCCAAAACTCTTCAAAATCATTAAATAAATGGCATAAGAGACCAGGTGTTTACACTTGGGCGGATGAGGTGCTCTTTAGACCTCCAAATTCGTAACCAGGCACGAACCCTCTTTTTATAATCTCTGGTTATCCGTTGCAACAGGGCATAGTATGGGATCCTTGGCCCACTTCCTCGGATGGCGACTCTTCTTTGTTTAAGGTACGCCTCGAATCTGGGTTAGTCCCCGAATCGAGAGGTATCTCACCTTTTATATCGCCACTCATGCTGTGAGAGGCACTTCTTTCGAGAGTTCCTTGGTAGAGCTCTCCATTCACGTGGATGATCCTGAGACATAGCGTGGGGCCCGTTCCCCGCCTCTCTCTCGGATCGGGGTCCACAGGCTGGCGACTCTGCTGGAGAATTCTTTCGAGATATTGCCTAACTCTGTTAAAATGCCATTTGTTATTAATTTTGAAGAATTTTGAGCTAAAATCATTATAAATGGGAATTTAATCGCTTAGAATCCAGGGGCACCAGATAGGTGTTTAAAACAAGGGATTCACACACTGGATAGCATACATCATTTTGTTCTTTATTTTCTTTTATTGATTTGCTTATTATTGGCTCCACGGGATAGATATAATGCGTGCCTCATGGGATATCACTATCCAGATGGTGCTGTTGTATCTATTACCAAGCTATGCGCCAGTGCTGCAGTCGTAAACACTCGGTGTACTTGTGTTTACAGCAGCCGGTGAGCAATGAAGCATACTGTATATAACACTCGGTGTACTTGTGTTATATACTTAAAGTATGGATCATATGCATAGTACCTGATATTGAGTCCGGAGCTCTACTTTCATTTTACATATATTATGTACTTGGATATATTTGTTGATTTAGTAAAACCCAATTAGGATCTGCATGTGCTTATATATATACAGTATTCATATAAGGACGAACATGTGTTGCTTACACATGTTGGAGCCTAGATTTAGGAGCTATGTCCTATCCTTAGATTATTGTAGCTCACCTTATGTGACTACATCGCAGTCCTAGTACACTCACATGTCTGTCTTGAGTCAAATGTCTTGACTCTGCGGGATTATATTTAGGGCTGGTGCCCCTGGTTAGGATATATATGTATATATCTATATTTTGATTATTAGATTAGAGCCTACTCATTAGTGAGGCTTCCTTATCTAATCAAATTAGTCATATCAGTCCGTTCTTCGAATCTAGACCCGACCAGTGGCTTTTACTTGCCTTCTCATGGTCGTGGCCTATCTTTTGCTCCATTCATTGAGATTTTTGTCCATATATCTTTTGATTATAAGATCAGGACCTACTTTCTAGTAGAGATTCCTAGCTTGAATCAATCAGTCGTATATATTCATCTCTCAGATCTAAACCTAGCTAGTGGCTTCTACTTGTCACACTCATAGCTATGGTTTATTCCTTGACCCAATGATGATAAATATTACCTGTTTTCATCCTTCCAATTCAAACCTCATTTATCCATTCTTTTGTTGTATTACTCAAATTATTGTTCGTCCTGTCTCAGATATGGTCGATAGCTTGTCTGCTATCTCTATGACCATAGTCTATCATTATTGATCTTCTTGATCATACATTTTTGTCGTCCATCTTTCAGATTTAGATCCGGTCTATGATCTACTTTTGTCATTTTATAACTGTGGTCTCTTCCCTGAGTTTCTGATCATCTTTGATCATCAATGGAACATTTGATGTCGCCAATTATATCCTTCTTGTGATTAATGGTTAAGTTCATCCTTATTCTTTGTTTATTCCAAGTTATTCTCCATTCCTTAATTATCCCATTCTATTATTTGTGTTTAGGTTAAAATTATGGCGAATAATGTGTTGAAAGGCTGGATAAACGAGACAATTAAGGCTCTTCCGCGAGAATCTTTGGAAAGGAGTATGGCTGATCGGTTCATCTGTACTTTCAATCATTTGAGTGTGTCTGATATAAATTGGAAGTTTCTCCAAGCAGCCGTTAGATTCTGGGATCCTAATCTTCATGTTTTTTGATTTGGATCTTTCGAGCTTTGTCCTATATTCGAGGATTGGTGTGCTTTATTAGAGCTCCCAACAGACGGACTGTGGATACAATCTTCGAACATAGATTCCTCTCATTCCATTTTTTGCAAGCTATTCAAAAATCAAACCGTTGATGCACTTTCATGCTTAACGGATACGTGTGTGCAAGTTCAAAATCTCATCACCCTTTTTTCTGAAAACATCGATCCTACTAACTCTCGTTTTCAGAGTTGTCGGCGCAATGCTTTGATTTTTAGTGTCTTTGCACGATATGTCATTCGGAAAAACCCTCGTGTTGCTCCGTTAACCTTGTTAACCGTGGTAGACCAAATTAACAAAGGGAGGAATCCCATTCCTACCATGTTAGCAGAGACCTTCTTGGGATTAGATCTTATTGCTTCCCGAGAAATCAAAGACAATTTCTGTGGGTGTGTGAAGCTGTTGTATGTCTGGCTTGGTGAAAAATTTCAAATTCTTCAGCGACAAAGTCAAAATCCGCATATCTTGAAGAATTTCTGTACATGGAAACCAATAGCCAATCAACCTCAGTCTATTGATGAATGGCACAATTGGTTACAACATGTAAAGGAGAGCCAGTTTCGTTGGGTAAGTCATTCATGTTTCCATGTTTTTACTAGCACTTACCCGCATTCATTTGTTTACCTCATGGGTATCGAGAAATCTTCTTTTTATGCACCCATGCGAATTCTCCATCAGATTACGGGAATTCCATGTCCTCCCGGAATCATAGTCCCTCCTCTTTGTGAAGATCTCACTCCTGACCTCATCCGCTCCATTGTGGCTGCTTGGGGAAACAAAAATATAGAAAGGAGGTTAGGTTTATCTCGCAAATTCCGACATGGAGAAATATTGGAAGAGCCTGTAAGCCGGAGAGCTCGGATTGAGGAGCCTTGAAGATCCATATCGTGTTTTGTTATTCTGATTTCTGCATTTCCCATTATTGTCAGTCTGTTTATCCAGTTGTGATTAGAGATTAATATTTTTCATTCGTTGTAATCACAATTTGAATCTTATTAATGAAAGTGTGTTTTTGTTTCTTTTGTCATTGTTTGATCAAAATAGTTTATCTCGATTATCAAAATTTTAATCTAGTGTTTATATTTCCATATCAGGATTCTTGATTGAGCAACCATTGCTCCTAAGAAAATCCTCGTTTCAAAACCAACCTGGTCCCGTCAGACATCTGATTCCAGGCTGAGCCGACAATCCTTGTCACCTTTTTCTTTTACTTCTCCTGTATCACCTTCCTTGAATTTTCAAGAAATACTTTCACCAGTCCAACCAACCCCTGAAACAATGGCAGAGAATGGGCAAAATGGTATGGACACCAATGAAATGATGAAAGTTATCCTAGCGCAATTGGGCACCATCAATGAACAGATTGCTCGCATGAAAGCTGATAGAAGTTCTACTTCCAGAGAGCATGTAGCCCAACACCCTTCTGTTATACCTCCTCCTCCTCCAATGGCCAGGCCCGCGGTTTTGAATGTCGAGGACGATATCGAAGATGAGCAGTATGCAGAACATAATTGTCTCCCTCATCTGGAGAGAGACAATGAGGGTAGAGCGATGGCAGACAGAATAGACAAGCTGGCCCAGGAGATGGAAAACATAAAATTCCAAGGCCCGAAAAAGCTGAATATGGCCGATTTTATGATCTATCCAGGAGTCACACTGCCTCCTAGATTCAAAGTTCCGGACATGGATAGATATGACGGGACAGGGTGCCCTAGAAGTCATTTGATGTCAGTGCTTCCGCTTCTGCAGCAGCATGGTCTATCTCCAGAGCAGGTTGCTCTCTTGTTTCCTCGATCTTTAGTCGGAGTGGCTAAGAAGTGGTTTCTGAGCCTGAAATCTGAAGAGATCCGAACCCTAGAAGACATCGCCAATAGATTCGTCGAGCAGTTCTCCATGGAGGAGGGGATCGACGTAACTAAAAGAGATTTGAAAGCTTTAAAGCAGGGCCACAATGAAACCTTCACTTCCTTCATCCGCAGATGGAGAAGGAAAGCCGCGCAGATGACTCATCGTCTGCCAGATGAGGAGCAAATCAAAATTGTTGTGAAGAATTTGTCTCCACAATACTACCACCACATGGCCATCCAGTACTTTCTTGATTTCAATCATCTCATCAAGACGGGAACCCAAATAGAAGATGCATTGTCTAAGGGTTTGAGATCAAGAGTTCCTTCTGATTCAAGAGAAGGAAAAAGACCTATGGTTGCACCTAAGGAGGTTCATAGTATGAATACTGCTCCGCCAGCGCGGAGAGTAAATTTTGGTGAAGGTCGCCCTGAGAGAAAAGAGCCAAGACGATTTGACCCTTTGCCATATTCCTTGTCAGTGGCATTGAAGAAGCTGTTGAGGGATAAGAAAATTGAGTTGCTAGAACCTAGGGAGGCTCCGAATCCTCTCCCGAGGTATTGGAGGAAAGATTACTATTGCGAGTACCATCAGGGTGTCGGACATCTGACTGATCGATGTATGGCCTTGAAACATAAGATCCAAGACATGATTGAGGCAAAGAAAATTTCTGTTGAAGCTCCTAACGTCACTCGCAATCCTTTGCCGACACATGCAACTCCCCCACCAAATGTTTATGCAATCCTTACAGAGGAAGTTGTTTTGGACCATTCCCGTATTTGCGCAGTAATCTCTGGGGAGCCGTATGTTCTGAGATGGGAAGATGGAGACAGTGATACAGAAAATGAGAAGCCTTATGTACTGTCTGCTCGAGATGGGGGATCTGCAGAATCTGCCGAATGTTCATATGTCCTCAAATTTGAAGAGGGAGAGAGCAGCGAAGAAGTCCCTTATGTTCTAAGATTAGAGGACGAGGATTTGTCGCTCTTGAATGACCAGTGCGATGAGCTCCGTCACGTCACACGTGGTGGACGAGTCTTCAAGCCAGCTGAGCTCAGAGTTGAGAATCCCGCTGAGGTTGCAAGAGGGGTTGACCATCAGAATCAAAAGCAGAAACAGAGTTTAGATGATGAGGAGGACAATTTGCTGAAGCAGCTGAAAATGACACAAGCCAATGTGTCCATTTGGGGTTTACTGATGGCGTCGCCAAAGCACAGACAGGTTGTGCTTCGTGAGCTGAATTCGTCCCAAGTATTAGTTGAGATTACTCCTGATGAACTGGTCAGTTTAGTGGCCGCGACAAGAGCTTCCCGGGATCTGTCTTTTACAGATGAGGACCTGCCTCCAGAAGGAAGAGACCATGTTCGCCCTCTCCGAATAACCATAATCTGCAATAAAAAGAGAGTGCCGGAAGTCTTGATTGATAATGGGTCAGCTTTGAACGTTCGCCCATTAAGTACTGCCACTACCCTAGGGTTTGAACCAACAGATTTCATACCATCTGAGCAAGGTATATTGGCGTACGACGGCACTAGAAGGGATGTGATCGGGATATTGGCCACTGAGATCGAAATTGGAGGAGAGACTTTTGAAGTCGAATTCCAAGTGCTCGATATCAAGACCTCTTTCTTTCTTCTCCTGGGCCGACCTTGGCTGCATAAGGTCGGAGTTATTCCTTCGACGCTGCACCAAAAATTGAAATTCGTCCGGAATAACAGGGTGATTACAGTACGGGGAGATCCAGAGCCTAAAATTGGGCAGATAACTGCTGAATCAGTTGATGAAAGTGCCAAGGATGTCAGCTTGACAGGATTCTCATTAGAGGTCTCTACTATTACTATGGGAGAGGCCATGAATGAGGAGATCATGTTCTTAACAAGTACCAATGTTAGTGTCGCAAGGATGATGCGACGGTTTGGTTATATTCCGGGAGCTGGCCTAGGAAGAAACCTGCAAGGCTTGACTGAATGGCCATTAATGAAGGCGATGAATGGATTATTCGGGTTAGGGTATCAGCCTACCCGAAAGGAAGTCCAAGAAATGAAGGTTTACATATTGAGATGGGCTACATGCCGCCGCTGGGGTTTTGAGTTTCCAATGGGACCGTTCAGCATGATTATGAATGGTAGATTCAGAAAGGAAGGGGCCGATTGTCCGTTTTACGGTTTTCCTGAGCCGTGGTATGATGAGACTGGGAAGAAGCTGCCAGGTCTAGAGATTTTCTTTGCTGATGAATTGCCGAAGAACTTTTTCTTTGAGCAAACTGCAGAGACAGCTGAATTAGAAAAGCAAGACTCGGATTGGGTTGAAAATTTTGAATCAGAATCCCTAGACTCTTTGTTTCAGGTTGAGGTATCGGTTGTGGCAATGATTGGAAGAGACGCACCCTTCATAAACCCAAGAAGCTCCATCACCCCAGCTGAGGGACCTCTGGATAACTGGACCTCACAGGTTATACCCCAAGTATTCTTTCAGTATAGTCCAGTCCCTTCAAAAGAGTCAGTCGTTTCAAAATTTGTGTCAGTTTCTAAGTCCGTCCCAAAGTCTGTCATTTCTAACTTTTCTTTTGATGCAGGTACTATAGAGGTCGGTTCTACTCCTGGAGTGGGTGACGAGTCTGTCCTTGGTGGTATCAAGTCTGAATTAGAGGACAACTTCATTGATTCTTTGTCTGTACATATTTCCCATTGCGTCGATACTGATGTCGACTTATTTTTTCATTCTGTTTCAGAGTCTGTAACGCCTGATGTGGGCGAGTCATCTGATGTAATCATTCATTCTGATGAAATAAAAGATTCTTTTGCTTACATTCCTGTACTTGTCTCTTCTACTGATTCTGCTTCTAAACCTGATCAAATAACTAATAATAAGAATCAAGACTCCCCCTCTAATGAGGAAGCTGACGAAACTCCCCTTGAAATCAAACATATGATTCAACAAGAGGAAAATCGCCGAGCTAAACCACTTGAAGAGGAAATTGAAACCGTAAATATAGGTGATGAAACCTTAATTCGGGAAATACGAATTGGCAAAATTTTATCTCCTGAGGAGCGCAAAGAATTAATCACCTTGCTAAAAGAGTTTAAGGAGGTTTTTGCTTGGTCTTACGACGACATGCCAGGATTAAGTGAGGACATTGGTCAGCATAAATTACCTCTAATCCCAGGCATCAAGCCGAAGAAGCAAAAACTCTGAAAACTTAAAACAGAATGGGAGTTGAAAGTTCATGACGAGGTTAAGAAACTACTCGAAGTGAAATTCATCGAAGTAGTTGAATACCCTGAATGGCTTGCAAATATTGTACCGGTGCCCAAGAAAGACGGAAAAGTCAGGATGTGTGTCGATTTCAGAGATCTTAACAAGGCAAGTCCGAAAGATGATTTCCCGCTTCCGAACATTGATCTTTTGGTTGACAATACCGCTGGACATGCACTCTTATCCTTTATGGATGGATTCTCAGGGTATAACCAAATCAAAATGGCGCCTGAGGATATGATGAAGACGGCATTTATTACTCAGTGGGGGACATATTGCTATAGAGTGATGCCGTTCGGTCTCAAGAATGCTGGTGCCACCTATCAGAGGGCTGCGACTACTCTTCTTCATGACATGATTCATAAGGAGGTCGAGGTCTATGTAGATGACATGATTGTCAAAGGCAGGACTCGGCCAGAGCATACAGTCGCTTTGAGAAAGTTCTTTGAGCGAATTCGAAAGTTTCAACTTCGCTTGAACCCAAATAAATGTGTATTTGGGGTCACGTCAGGGAAGTTGCTTGGATTCATGGTCAGTGAAAGAGGAATCGAAGTGGACCCTCAGAAGATCAAGGCTATCCAAGAAATGCAACCACCAAAGACAGAAAAGCAGATTCGTGGATTCCTTGGCAAAGTACAATACTTGAGGAGATTCATATCTCATTTAACTATGACGTGTGAACCCATCTTCAAGTTATTGAAAAAGAATTCCTCTAAGAAATGGAATGAAGAATGTCAGGAAGCATTTGAAAAGGTCAAGCAGTGTTTGTCTTTGCCTCCTGTCTTATCCCCAGTCATTCCTGGTCAACCGTTGTTGATGTATTTGTCCATCACGGATACAGCAATGAGTTGTATGCTTCCTCAGCAGGAGGCAAGGTCTAAGAAAGAAAAGCCCATCTACTACATCAGTAAGAAAATGTTGGAGTATGAAATCAAGTACACTGTCTTGGAAAAGACGTGTTTAGCATTGGTCTGGGCGACTCAAAGGCTTAGACATTATCTTCTGTTGAACAAGATATTTTTGCTCTCACGGATGGATCCGTTGAAGTATTTGTTCGAAAAACCCGCTCTTACTGGAAGAACAGCTAGATGGTTGCTATTGTTGTCTGAGTTTGACATCACTTATGTCACTCAGAAATCAATTAAGAGACGGGTCATCGCTGAGCAGCTGGCTGATGCTCCTGTTGAAGAGAATGCTTTTCTGAAGGCTGATTTTCCTGATGAAGAGATTATGGACATTGAAGAAGAGATTCCGAGTTCCAAGTGGCTTATGTACTTTGACGGAGCTGTCAATAATCATGGTCAAGGAATAGGGGCAGTTTTGGTATCTCCGAAGAAGGAATATATCCCTATATCCATTAAGTTGCAGTTTGAATGCACCAACAATATGGCAGAATATGAAGCATGCATCGCAGGACTTGAGGCAGCTATGGCTTTGCGAATTCAAGACATCGATGTATTCGGAGATTCAATCCTGATCATTTGTCAAATAAATGAGGATTGGAAAACGAAAGAGGCAAGGTTGATCTCATATCACACTTATCTTGCATCTCTGGTCGAGAAGTTCAGGAATGTCACTTTCACTCATCTGTCAAGAACAAGAAATCATTTTGCTGACGCTCTAGCCACTCTGGCTTCAATGTTGGACATTTCTGCAACGATGGAGGTTCAACCTTTAGCTGTGAGGTTGCAATGGGCTCCCGCACATGTGAATGCCATTGAAATATCCGCCAGGTGTCCAGATGGTAAACCATGGTATACAGATATCAGAAATTTCATTTCAGGCAAGGGGCATCCGCCTGAAGCTTCCAGCAAAGAGAGGAAAACTCTTCAGAAGTTCGCTGCCAACTTCATCATTTGTGGTGAAGAGTTGTACAGAAGGTCATTTGACGGTATTCAGCTTCTGTGTGTTGATGAAGATCAGGCTGCAAAGCTCATAGAGCAAACACATGAAGGTGTTTGTGGTCCTCACATGAATGGTAAGATGCTGTCAAGGAAAATCCTAAGACTTGGATTCTATTGGCCTACAATGGAAACAGATTGTTTCGCATTTGTGAAGAAATGTCATAAATGCCAAGTCCATGCGAATCTTATTCATGTGCCTCCGTCAGAGCTGCACTCTATGACCTCGCCATGGCCATTCTCAGTATGGGGGATTGACATCATTGGCAAAGTCTATCCTAAATCGTCAAGTGGACACGAGTACATCTTGGTGGCCATTGATTATTTCACGAAATGGATAGAAGCTGCTTCATTTGCTTCCATAACTTCCAATACAGTTGCGAAGTTCATCCGTGCGAATATCATTTGCAGATATGGAGTACCTCATGAACTGATTTCTGACAATGGATCTCATTTCAAGAAAGAGGTAGTGCACCTGTGCGAAGAGTTTAAAATCAAGCATCATAAGTCATCTCCTTACAGACCGCAGACAAATGGTGCTGTAGAGGCAGCAAACAAGAACATCAAGGTCATAATCAGTAAGATGACCGAGACTTATAAGGACTGGTCGAACAAGCTTCCTTTTGCTTTATGGGCTTACAGGACATCGATCAGATCCTCTACAGGTGTAACTCCATACTCTCTAGTGTATGGAATGGAAGCAGTCCTCCCTGTTGAAGTAAGAATCCCGTCCCTAAGAGTTATGATGGAAGCGAATCTGCCAGAATCTGAGTGGGCCAAAGCCAGACATCAGGAATTGCAGATGATTGATGAAAAGAGGTTGAGAGCCTTGTATCACATCCAAGGGTATCAGAGAAGAATCAAAAGAGCCTTCAACAAGAAAGTCAAGGTCCGAGAGTTGAAGCCAGGAGATCTCGTCTTGAAGTCTTACCGGGCACCAGTGTTTGATCCCAGAGGGAAGTTCAGGCCAAATTGGTCTGGTCCTTACATTGTTGATGAAGTCCTGCCTGGAAAAGCCGTAAGACTCCTCAATGAAAATGGAGAAAAATTAACAGAACCTACAAACCTGGACCAACTAAAGAAGTACTATGCTTAAATACACCAGGAGGCCGTCCTTGATCGATCAGAGCTTAAAAGCCAACATCCTCAAAGTCAAAACCATTTGCAAACCCTTTGAGCCTAAAAAAAAGAGAAAACCTTATTTCTTTGATAAATTCAAACCAGGGGCATCTTTTATGACTTGCGTCATAAAAGATATTGAACCTGAACTACGTCATGACCTGATACCTCTCTACAAGGTACGTAGGTAGCCTGATCAATTCAGGTTCGGTCAAATCCTTCAAATCTTAAAAAAAGAAGAAACAAAATAAACAATCCTTGAAACCTAAATGGGCGAACTACGCGGACCTGATTCCCATTTCTTTGGGGATACGTAGGCAGTCTGGAGGGCCAGATTCAGTCAAATACATGAAAACTTACCAAATGTGTAACATGTTTGAACCCAAGCCTACCTAAAAGTCCTTCTGGTGTACTTAGGCCCAGGTTTGTAGAGAAACAAAAAGAAAAGAAAAAAAAAATGATGGAGTCTTAGACCCGCTAGACTAAAAACCCGCGAGGGCGGTCTAGGCAAAAGTTAGGGTCATTTCACCCGCTAAGCTGAAAACCCGAAAGGGCGGCTTAGGCAAAAATTAGGGTGCTGAGCCTGCTGGATGGAAAATCTGCAAGGGCAGACAGTCCAGGCAAAAATTAAGGCATGCGGTCCGCCGAAACGAAAACCTGAAAAAGGCAATTTGGTCATGGCAGTGACTTCATAAAGGACAAAACCTCTGAAAGCTAACAAGACTTTCATTTCTTCTGAGGCATTACTCCAAAGTCTGAGTAAGCGACGGCAGAAATTCTTCTGACACTCTCAAGGCTAAGGGGATTAAGACTAAGTAATCCAAAGGGATAATAACCATGATGGAAATACCGGAAAAAAAGAATGAGACACCTTTAAATACGATTTTCAAAAGAATCTAAGAGTGGTAAACTGTACCATTTTAAAACACTTATCAGACTAAGAAGCAGATTCAGTCTCTCTTAGAGTTTAAGTCATTATGCTCGTCAAAGTCTTCGTTTGCTGGTTGTCCAAGTCTTTTCTACGTCGAGTCAAGGTCAAACTCCAGAGTCATGTGTGGTTGATATCCCTCCCAAGGCTGGGGTGATGAGAAAAAATGATAAAGTTGTGTCTCCTCAAAGGTGATACACAGCAGAAAGAAGTTCAGAAGATGGTAAATTCTCAAGACCATCTGGCAGGCTTTCAAGCCCCTATGAAATGGCAGAGATCATTAGCAGTGAAAGGCGGTTGTTAAGCAGATACAGTCTGTTGTAAACCTCAAAACTTTGTAACCTCAAATATTCAAGAAATGAAAATATTTTTAACCTTTTCCCTATGTTTTACTCTCTCATGAATTTGTCATGGAAGTATAATAATACTAGGGGCATCTTTTATGCCCTGAGTAATCAGGTCATAAAAGATATCAAATGAGTAATGATTGAGATGATTATTCTCAGCAAATGAAGATAAGAGGAGTTTGAACACAGCCTTTGGATTCAACTCCTTAATCAAATTTCTTTGAAAGTCTATCTTGGCAATTCTCTGAGAATCTTTTTCATCATTTCATAAAGAATTTGCCTCATTATCCCCAGCGGAGTTTCTACTCACAAATGAAGTTTGTAACCAAATCAAGCATTTCGCTCCAAGTGTAAAGCAAATTATTCTCCCTGAGAGCATTCACCCCGAGTGAAAATACCAAAAATTCTCCCCGAGAGCATTAACCCCGAGTGAAGAAACTGAATTATCCCATAAAGCATCAGCACCGAGCAAAATATCCGTTTTTTTTCCTGAAAGCTTTCGCTCCAAGCGTAAAATCATCTTGTCTCCTGAAAGTATTCGCTCCAAGCGTAGAACTCAAATTCTTCCTGAAAGCATTCGCTCCAAGCGTAAAATCAATTTGTCTATATTGAAAAAGCATTCGCTCTAAGCGTAAAACCAAAATTCTTCCCGAAATCATTCGCTCCAAGCGTAGAATCCAAATTCTTCCTGAAAGTTTTCGCTCCAAGCGTAAAATCAATTTGTCTCTTTGAAAATCATTCGCCCCAAGCGTAGAACCCAAATTCTCTTTGAAAGCATTCGCTCCAAGCGTCGAACCCATTTTCTTTCTAAAAGCATTCGCTCAAAGCGTAAAATCAATTTTTTTCTTTGAAAGCTTTTGCTCTAAGCGTAAAATCAATTTGTCTATTTTGAAAAAGCATTCGCTCTAAGCGTAAAACCAAACTTCTTCCCGAAATCATTCGCTCCAAGCGTAGAACCAAAATTCTTTTTGAAAGTATTTCGCTCCAAGCGTAGAATCCAAATTCTTCATGAAAGCATTCGCTCCAAGCGTAAGATCAATTTTGTCTCCTAGAAAGCATTCGCTCCAAGCGTAAGATCAATTTCTTCCTGAAAGCATTTGCTCAAAGTGTAAGATCAATTTATCTCTTTGAAAAGCATTCGCTCTAAGCGTAGAACCCAATTTTTCCTGAGAATTTTCGTCCTGAACGTAAAATCAAATTTCTTCTTGCGATCATTTGCCCCAAGCGTAGAAAAAAGCTAAAGTCTCTCTGAGAGCATCAAGCAAATAATCAAAAACCTTTCCAATTGAAGACCCCTGAGGCATCTCTTCCATTTAAAACCCCTGAAACACCCGTTCCACATCACAATCCCTACGGTATCTGATCAATCCAACATTCACAAAATCATCTTCTTCATTCTTCTTTCTCTTCAATCAATTTTGGGCCAGTCAAAATGTGCTGTCTGTTCAGCTTTGACATTCGCGCGACAAGCACGCTCTGCCAAAGAGGGGCATCTGTAGACACCCCATTTTGACCGTGCCCTAAACCTTCCAGTTTTGCAAAAAACCCCATCAAATCAAGCAGCTAGGATCTCAAATTTCACCCTAGGCTAGGTTAGGATCCCAGCTAAGCCCCTGCAAAGTTTCAGGAAGAGCCGAGCGCGTTTGCCCAGCAAACGGGCTGAGAGAGTATATGTAGTGCAATCAAGGGGTGGCCCACTAGGTTTTGATTTTTATCCCAAAATCCTTACTTTTTAATGAAAATCTAGGTCAACCTAATGCTTCAAATGCCCATGAACACATATTTAGAAGCCTTAAGACCCCAGAAAAATCCCTGCAAAATTCCAGAAAGATCCGACGAAAAAATTCGAAAAAGACAAGTGGAGTTAGTGCAGTTATCAAGTGTGGGGAGGGTACATTAGCCAGCTGGGGCCGCGCATGTGTGCGCTTGTCAAATGGGAGAGCCGATATCAACTACCTAGATTTATATAAATATCGGCTTAAGCTTTCATTTTCGAGATCAAGGTTTTTTTCTAATTTTTTTAGAAAGAGAAAATCTGAGGAGAGAGAGAGTGAGATCTGTGCAAGAAACCCTAGCGTTCCCATCTTCGTCTTCCCCGATCTCCATTCTCCGGTGAGCTTGAGTCCGGCCAACCATTCTTCATTTCACCATCTGCTATACTCCGATCTGAAGCTCTAAACTCGGTCCTCCATTTTTTCCGATCGAGTCATCTTCTCCGGCAAGATCTTGCCAGAATCGGGTCATCTTACTGGAGATTTGATCTCCTACCGAGTAAATCTAGTCATCTCTCTCATTTCTTTAGCTTCCATAGCCATCATCACTGTGAAACCCTAGATCCATCATATTTTTCTACTCGAAACCCGAACTGAGAAATCAGATTTGAGAAAGAGAGAGAGAGAGAGAGAGTGAGATTGCAGAGAAAGAAAAATCCGTGTTTTCCTTTTCTCCGGCAAGAATCCGATCGGATTCCGGCGGCTTCCATCTTCTCCGGCATCTTCTCCAACCAATCCCTTCCGGCTATCTCTGCAGATCTGAGATCCGCAACTCGATCCTTCTCCGATCTGCACAGTTACAAAAAGAGATCCGGCAATTTTCTTCTCCGATCAACGTTTCATTGTCCTTGCCGGAGCTCCGGCCGATGCTTGTCATTTGTTCGATCACCGGAATTTCCCTACATCTCCGATCCGTCAGCTCCGATCTATCTCCGATCCGTCAGCTCCGATCCATCTCCGATCATCTTCTCCGACGAAATCTGAAGCTCCGGCCGGCCAATTTACTCCTTCTCCGATTGAAACTCCGGTTGTAACTCCGACTCCGGCCAAGCTCCCGTTAATCCATCACATTTTTCTGCTATTGAAGCCTTAACCTTAGATATAAGGTGTAGAGCTTCAGATCTGATCTTCTTCTCCGGCAAAAGCATCAGATTCCGGCATCATCTTCTTATCTCTGCAACTCTCTTCCAAAAGCGAATCACCTTCTTCTTCCTTACTTCATTAATGGAGATCGAGTAATCTGCAACAGTGCCGAGTTTCAATCACAAGTCTGGTTCAACATTCAGTTCCCTTTGATGCTCAATCTCGATCGGAATCCTGCAACACTCGCCGGAGCTCCGGCGCTCGAATCAACACCGTCGATCTTCGAATCTCCTTGATATTGATGATCTTCCCTTCATTCACTGGAAATTGAGAGGTTAGATCTAACTACTGGCAAATGGATCGAGGATCTGATAAATTCTAGTACAATTCAAAAGAGGTATTTTCCTCATCACTCTTTCATTCTACTGTTTGATGTTTATGTTAACTAATTGCCATGAAAAATGACACTTGCACAACTTTGATTGATTATTTTATGAGCTCTATAATGTCATTCATTTCATTTTGAAGAGATGTCAAAATTTCAAGGTTTAGTGGCTGTAACAGAATTCAATTACTTATGACACTTATTGAACACATAGTTTCTTGACTTTAAGTTGTATCTCATGGTGTTTTGATAATTTCCTTGTATGAGAATTATTAGTGTTGATGTTGAACACAAGAGACCAGTAGATTGGACTATTTGGCTAACTCACCTGAACCTAAGATTTCCTTACAACCATTGCATCCCTTTAAGAAATTGCAATTGTACATGTGTTGATGTTGGAAAAATGTCAAAGAACTAGAGAAGCCCATAATATTTTTTTTTTAAGATTCCTATCCTTGATAGGTATATGAAATTGGTTCATTTTCTTGGAGATTGGAATAAATTTCGATAAGAGACTCTCATGCATATATATTGCCAATTTAAGATAATGATATTGAATCTTCCTGCACTTTCTATCATATTTGGTAGCTCAGTTGAATGTTTGAGAGGAAGTTATTTTGTATAGGAGCCAAGCAAAGAATGCAAGTAGTGTTTAGAGTGTTGCTCCATTTTATGCCTCAGCTCATGACATTAATTAGTTGCAATGGTAGTATGGAATGAATTTGTCATTATTGTTTTAACCTGTTACATCTGTTATGCGATTGAAGTAACTCATGTGATTATCTCAAAGCTTCTTATACTCATTCCTATTTATTTAAATAAATTGTTAATAGGAAGAAGGAGATCAGATGACTACTCTGTTCGATATTATCGACATGAGTACTGTCTGATCTCAAGGCGGGATTAGAAATATTATCATGTGTATTTGATATCAGATGATTACTTTGGCATCATCTGATTTCATTGGAGTCCCCGTATTGGGGTTTGTGGTTGGTTTTGAAGTGTTTGATATTGTTTTTACTTTATTAGGCTATCCAGCGGCTGGTCTGGACTAATTAATGTTGTTTATCATTTTATAATTGCTATAGATCGTGTATTGTTTTATTGAAAATTTTTCTTTGTTTAGTACTTGATTTATTTTTATAAGAATAGAATGAAATTTGTGATTATCTGGTAGACTTTCCTTCTCTCTTTGATAGACTAACACAGTCTTTTAGATTTTTGTTAAATTCTTTAGATATTAGAATTCCCTCTCGTTGGATGGGCGATGAAAGTGATAGCTCAAGCCCATCCTAGGAGACTTGCCCAGTCTTGGTAGCATTTTTCTTTATCCTACCTCTATGTCTAAGAGACTTATCCAGTCTCATTTTCTTGCTAAACCTCCTCTTTATGCGTCTTTTGGTTTTGGGAGAACACCTTACTCGGCTTGGCATCATACCCCGACCCTTATGGGTATTGGGTTGCACATTTGTTGCACCCTAGGGCTAGGTAGCTGTCCGGCCCGGCTGGGTGTTTTACCTTTGCCAAATATGCACAAGGTCTCTTTTTCCTTGTTAACATTTTTCTCTATCCTACCTATGTGTCTAAGAGACTTACCCAGTCTCATTCTCTTACTAAACCTCCTCTTTGTGCATCATTTGGTTTTGGGAGAACATCCTACTCGGCTTGGCATCATACTCTTACCCTTATGGGTATTGGGTTGCACATTTGTTGCACCCTAGGGCTAGGTAGCTGTCCGGCCCGGCTGGGTGTTTTACCTTTGCCAAATATGCACAAGGTCTCTTTTTCCTTATTACTTGTGAGCTTTATCTTAGTTTATTAGTCCACTAGCATAGGAATCCGTCTTTATTCTAGAGAGTCAAATTCTATCATCATAGGGGTTAGGATTCTATCCTACCTTTCGTTAAATCATGTGTTTTTCTATTCACTCTTGCAAGGTATAGGATGCTGTCCAACCCTTGCAGAGTTGTGTTTCTGTTCTTTTCCCCTGCAAAGCATAGGATGTTGTCCAACCTTTGCGGGATATTCAGGAGTCTATCCTCCCCTTATGATGATAGAATTCAATCCTCTTGTGTCAAAAACTCAAAAAAAAAACACTATAAAACAACCAAAACAACAAGAAACATTTTAAAATCCAAAAATCTCAAAAATCTCAAGTCATTAGGAGTAGCTAGGAATTCTGTTCCGAACTACGTTGGCTTGATCCCTTTCCACGGGGTACGTAGTGCAGCTTGGGATCCACATCCCAAGTCCAGCCAAACTTTTAAAAATAAACTCATTTCAAACCCTCCAAAAAATACAAAAAACTTCAAAACTTTTTCAAAAAGATCTTCCTCTAGAGTTAGGAGTCTGTCCTAGCTGTTTAGGGTGTTTAGAGTTAGGAGGCTGTCCTGATTTGTTTTGATATGGTGTGTCCTGTCGTGTGAGTGTCCCTAGAGTTAGGAGGCCTCAAGTTGATCGGTTAGACATCTAGTCGAACCGATGGCTAGACTAGGAAGCATATAGTCAGACCATAGTTTTCCTTAGGTTGCACAGCCTAGTTACACATAGGATGTAGGGCCCACCTGTACTAACATAAGGCTAATCAACTTGCATTGGTTAGGGCATATAGAGAGTCCTAAAAATTACAATTCACTTGAACGTAAGCAATTGTGCAAAAAGCTTTAAAAATCAGTCGAGTCTAGTGGATCGAGTCTAGGATAGCGGTTCTAGATGGTTAGGCATCATAGTTTAGAATAGGGCATCGAACTACGTTGACTCTGATTCTTCCCGAGGCCGGGATACGTAGAGCAGCTGGGATGGACGGCCATCTTGGTCCGAGTCAGGTCACATTAGAGTTAGGACTCATTTTGTCCAGTCATGTATAGAATTGAATTGTGTTGTGTGTTTTGCTGTGTTTTCTTACTTTCATGTACAGATCCTATACTTTTAGCTGTAGCATGCATGCGTTTGCACACCAGAACTCAGGCACCAATTAGGTATGACACTCATAACTTAGCTTTTTAGGTTTGTCACTCAGAATCTAGCTACTCCTAGGTGACACTTATTTTATTTCTTTTATGTGTGATTATTATTCATCTCCGAGACATGCATGATTAGATAGACTTCTTCTCGGAGATATTGATTCTCATTTCATATGAATTTTGCCCAAAACTCTTCAAAATCATTAAATAAATGGCATAAGAGACCAGGTGTTTACACTTGGGCGGATGAGGTGCTCTTTAGACCTTCCAAATTCGTAACCAGGCACGAACCCTCTTTTTATAATCTCTGGTTATCCGTTGCAACAGAGCATAGTATGGGATCCTTGGCCCACTTCCTTGGATGGCGACTCTTCTTTGTTTAAGGTACGCCTCGAATCTGGGTTAGTCCCCGAATCGAGAGGTATCTCACCTTTTATATCGCCACTCATGCTGTGAGAGGCACTTCTTTCGAGAGTTCCTTGGTAGAGCTCTCCATTCACATGGATGATCCTGAGACATAGCGTGGGGCCCGTTCCCCGCCTCTCTCTCGGATCGGGGTCCACAACTGCCAATGCATTGTAATACCTTATAGGGACCATAGAATTTTGGTGTCAACTTCATATTTGCCCTCAATGCTATAGTGACTTGCCGATATAGCTGCAATCGTAGGAAAACCATATCTCCAACCTGAAATTCCCGCTCAGTCCGATGTTGGTCAGCTTGTTGCTTCATTCTGTGAACTGCTCGTTGCAAATTTTCTCTAACCGAGCGAATGACATTATCCCTTTCTCTTAGTTGTTGTTCTACAGCAGCCACTGTAGTTCCTCAGTGTGAGAGAAGGTGGTGGTTGTCCATAAATGACCTTGTATGGGGTGTTGGGTATATATTATAACCCATATGTGTTCGATAATGGACCGGTGTAGTGGGCCTACATGGGCTAGAGTCCACTAACCAGTCAATAACCCTAGTATATATATATATATATATATATATATATATATATATATATAGGGGCTGGAGGCAACAAACTTGGTATTCCAAACTAGATACCTTGGGTGTAATGCTGTAAGCAACTTCTTGCTTAACCCTAATTCTCTTAACATGGGGTGGCAAGGGTAGCAGAATGAAATGATGTACCAAATGTTAGGTACCTTACTGATACGCCAAAAGCTCTAGAGCTGATGGAACGCGTTAGGCAAGGCCCTTTAAACCTGTCTCATACCAAGCTGGGTCCCACCTAGTCCCATCCCTAGGCGGGCCCCCACTTAGGACTGTAACACCTTGGATTTACGGTAGTTTTTGTGCCTCAAAATTTGTCTCTATGTCATTTATTTGTTTCATTTGTTCGTTCCTGGGGTTTTCTTCTTTTCTTGAAGAGAATGTACTATAGAAATAGCACAAATACTTGTATCCCCTCTTCTTGATGCACATCACTATAGCCAAGGCTCCCAGAAACAATGACATTCTCACTAGTCACCACCAGAACCTGTTTTCAAAGTTTCGGGATTTCAACATTAGGAACCCCACTTTATGTTTCTAGGATTTCAATTTCAGATAATGCAAGCAATAGATCTCGCACATTCTTGGTAGAGACCGGTTTATAATTGGGCGGGCCCAGTTCCTAACACCTTCCTGCCCAGTAATTGAAAATTGCCCTGTATTTTGGTGACAGTGTCGTGCTCATGGAGTCAAGACCGATCCTAGGCCCTAATCTTATGGCCTGATTGGTTTGCCGGAAAGGTCATTCCACCTTGGGAAGGCTTTTCGAGGAAAGCCTTCCTTTCCTTTCCAGGAAAATCCTCTCCGTCGTTTGGTACAACTAAGCTGAAATAGAAAGCTTTTTCCTGGAAAGGTATTAATCTTGTTTGGATACATGTTATTTGGAAAAGAAATATTCAATAAGCCTATCAGAAGAACAAGATACTTTCTGACATAATTGGAATTGATGGAAATGAAGATATTGTTAATTTGCTATTGTTGTGATCATTGAGGATGAAAATGCCACGTGTGAAGGGTAAAGGAACAATGGGATATAATAAGATTTGACAAGAGCAAATAAATGATGATTTGACCGAGGATCTATGTATTCTAAAGAAGATCCTAGATCAAATTGAGTGCTATTGAAATTGAGTGTAAGTGCGCCTTAGCTCAAATCCATAAAGAACAGATTGATAGTGGAACTTTGAGTCATGGATCCCAAGTAGAATTTTGGCCTTAACTAAAACAGTCACTTAAATCCATATCCCTTGCCAAAGATAATATCAAACACTAACAACATGTCTTTGTCAATCCCCAAGATATTCAAATCGGCTTGAATATTAATATGGATTTAAGAAAATACAATATTCGAGGAGAAATATCAATTGGCAGAATTTTTTCTCTCTCACACACCTAAGCCCAAACAGTAGGTATGCAATTTGAAGAACTATGAGTATGGCCGTGTAAGTGTCACGGAGTTGATGCTTTTCATGTGAAATTCTCTCATTCTCATGAAGCATGCGACCTTCAGAGATTCATGGATAAGTGAAATTCTATTGAAAATTTATTATCTACCACCAAATATTGAAACCAACCCTATACTTTTCTACAAAAATTTACGTAAACTGTATGAAAAGGACCGAAGACCTAGTGCCAATTGAAACAAGAACAACACTTGTTCATGACGATTCTGTTGACTTTTCCTTTGTGTGAAAAGGAGAAAGTCTTATTATAATTCAAAATTATAATATTTATCCAATTGCTTTTGTCTTTAAACTTTTACACTCTAAGCTTTTGTGGACTTTTTAAAGCAAACTTGAGTTTCCCTCCTTTCCCTTGGTCATTTATGAGAACTTTCAGTCCCGAATTGGAAAGTGGAGGAAAGGCTCATGGGTTTATATTATGTTTCACTTTCTTTGTCTGTGAATGAGAAGAGGAAAAGGGGGGCCTACACGCATGAGTGTCCGAGTGGACCCGGTGGACTATTGGCTATACCACACACGCACGCCGTCGGGCCCGGTGCGGCTCCGCCGGCCGCACGTGTGGCTCAAAGCTTTTCCCTATCTTTTATTTTTCTTTTTGTTACTAGCTATATGTGTTCCAAAAGAACTTCGAAGTTATTGACAAATAACCTCACCGTTCTTGAATTGAACTTCGCTGGTATTTAGAGAATAACTTTGCCGGTATTTGGGAAATAACTTCATTGTTCCTGGAAAATAACTTCGTCGTTCCTGGGAACTTCGAAGTTATTCAACACATTGTTTTGACGCTTTGGTTTTGTAACCGCACATTAAGTGTGGTTTTGTCTTTCTTACCATTTGGCAACATTTCCAAAAACGTGTCCCTTAATTAAGGGATTAATGGATGTGACTTTTGGAAGTCCTTTTAAGGCTTCCTTTGGCTTGAGAGAAAGATACGAAAAAAGAAAAGTTCTCTCTAGTTTTTTTCTTCTTCTTCTACCTACTGGTTCTTTCTGTTTGAAGAGTTTTCTATCATTTTTCATCTCTGATCAAAGACTATGTAAGTGTTTTTGCTAGGAATCTTGGTAGCGTGAGTCACACCCCCTGGAGCGGAGTTGTTCTATCCTAGAGACCTATGCCAAGAGACCCAATATGCACCATGATTCGTCGTATGTGGGGCCATTACTTGTCTCAAAGACAACGAACTGAGATTTATGCCTCAAATCATTGATAAGTTTCTCCTCACTGTTTATTTGATTATTCATTTATTTTACAAATTAGATCTTACAAATTTCTACACATTGCTATTTATCATCAGATTCATCTTGGTAAAAGGTATAATTCTAAATTTCCCCCTTTCCCTAAATAACAATCTTGAGACAAGTATCTGATTTTTATAAAGGGATATTTCGGATTATTCTATCATGGATTCAACTCATACTGAAAGGCCTGAGAAGTTTGATGGATCTGATTTTAAGAGATGGCAACAAAAACTGAAATTTTTCCTTGCAACTCTAGAACTTGAGAATGTCCTTTCTGGTATGGTTAATAATGAAGAAGAAAATGAACCTGCTAGATCTCATGTTTCGGATAAGAGTAAAAAAAGGATGATTATATGTGTAGGGGGCACATTTTGAATGCCTTGAGTAACAAAGGAATTTGGGAAACCCTAGAGAAGAAATACCTAGTAAATGCTGCATGGTCTAAGAAACATGTCATAAGAAAGTATTTCCGATTTATGAAGGTGGATGGGAGATCCTAATGGATCAAGTGAGTGAAATTCAATTTATAGTAGCTAAAATCCTTTCTAAGGAGATTAAAATATATGAAGAATTTCAAGTATCCGCTATCATTGATACGTTACCACTGTCTTGGGAGAAATATCAGAACTCCCTCTAACATGATAGAAATGATGTCTCTTCATGATCTCTTTGTGTATTTAAGAATTGAAGAAGAAAACCTCTCTAGAAACAAGTCCCATAGAAACTTTGAATATATATCTAAGGCCAATCGCACATAGTCTAAGTATGATAGTAAACACAAACCAAAACATAAGAAATGTGGTAAATTCTAAAAAACCACCAAGAACTTTAAGAAGAAGAATGGTGATTGCTTCATCTATGGGAAGCCACATCAATATGCCAAGGATTGCAGAATGTAGGAGGAAAATGTGTCTAATGTAAACATGAGTCTAAGCAACCTCAAGCCCATGTGACAGAAGATCAATAATATCTTTCTGCAGTGATTTCGAAGGTGAACGTAGTGAGCAGTATGAAGGACTAGTGGGTGGACACTAGGGCTACAAGTCACCTCTGTAGTGATAGGAGTGCATTCACTTCCTATTATTTTTGGGCAGATGGAGAGCAGCTTTTTATGGGGAACTCTTCTTCATCAATTGTTGCTGGAAAGTGAACGGTAATCTTAAAGCTCACATATGGTAGAGTTCAAAAGCTGAAAGATGTCCTTCACGTACCAGATATTTGAATGAATATGGTGTCGGGTTCACTATTGGTCAAGAAAGGCTTTAAGATAGCGTTTGAAGTCGACAAAGTTTTTTAACTTTGAATGGGTCATTTGTGGGGAAAGGGTATGCTTGCAAGGGACTCTTCAAACTTAATGTAATTAAAAGTGACATGAATAAATCGTCTTCTTTTTCTTCTTATATTGTGGACTCTTTCGATGTGTGGCATGGTAGACTAGGTCGTGTGAACCTTTCTTCCTTGAAGAAAATGGTGAACTTAGGTTTACTACAGTACTGATCGTAGTTCAAATGACAAATGTGAAATTTGTGTACAATCTAAGTACAGTAGAAAACCATTCTATAAAATATAAAGACAATCAAAAGTCTTAGGACTTATTCATAGTGATGTGTGTGGATTAAACAATATATTAACTAGGGGTGGTAAAAGATACTTTAGAACATTCATAGAAGACTATTCTAGGTTTGCACGGTCTACCTTATGAGAAATAAGGATTAGTCATTTGAAAAATTCATTACCTATAAAACTGAGGTTGAAAACTAGTTAGGAGAAGATAAAAATTATAAGGTCTGGGAGGTTAATATACCTCAAATGAATTTATTGAATAGTATGAAAACCATGGAATAATCCATTAGGTGACAGCAACTTATTCTCCACAACAGAATGGTGTGGTAGAAAGAAAAGATGCCCTAGTTGAAATGGCTATGCAATTCTAGCAAGTTTAGGTTTACCACAAAACATTCGGGAGAGGCACTTCTCTCCTCATGCTATATTCTAAATAAAATTCCATATTCAGATATTGATAAAACTCCATGAGTTATGAAAAAACAGAAAGCCTAGCTATAAATACATTAAAGTGTGAGAGTGCTTGGCTAACGTAGCAGCACCTAGTCCTAAGAAATCCAAACTAGGATCTAAAACAGTTGATTGTGCATTTATCAGATATGCACATAATAGTAGTGCTTATAAGTTCCTAGTTATTAGATCTCAGAAAAGTGAGATTCAGCCTAACACTATCATAGAATCCAGAGAAGCTGAGTTCTTTGAGAACATATTTCCATATAACACTAGACATACTAATGATAGTTTAAGAGGCCATTGGCTTCGTCGTCTTGTTATAGTGACACTTTTGATAAAGTAATGGAAGTTAGATGATCAAGAGTGCTAGAACTGAAACTAGCTTTGGTCCTGATTTTATATCTTGTAGAAGGTGACCCTTTAATATATAAAAAGTAATATCTTTGCCCGATGTATCCTTTTAGAAGGATGTTATTAAAACTGAAATTGAGTCAATAATGTTTAACAACACTTGGATATTGATTGGTCTACTTCTTGGGTGTAAACCACTTGGTTGCAAGTGGATCTTTAAAAGGAAATTAAAAACTGATGGAACAGTAGATAAATATAAAGCTAGATTGGTAGCTAAAGGGTTTAAACAAAAAGAAGGAGTAATGAGATAGCAATCCTGGACATGATGATTAGAATGCACTACTTGGAGTAATGAGATACCTTAAGGGTACTATTAACTATGGTTTACATTTTCTAACTATCCATCTGTATTAGAGGGATACGGTGATGCTAACTGGGTGTCAGGGTTGGAAACAAAGTCTAGGAGTGGATATGTCTTCACTCTTAGGAGAGCTGCAGTTTCTTGGAAGTCAACCAAGCAAACTTGCATTGTCGGATCCACTACAAAATCTGAGTTTGTCGCTTTAAAGAAAGCAAGTGAGGAAGCCCAATGGCTTATAAATCTTCTTATATATATTCCTCTTTGGAATAAACCGGTATCGGTGTTGCAATTCATTGTTAATACAAGGCTGCCATTGTAGGCGCAGAAAATAATGTATACAATGAGAAATCCTGACATACGTCAGAAGCATAACTCCATAAGACAACTGTTGCAAATGGAGTGATCACAATTGATTTTGTGAGGTAGGATGAAAAAATATCAAATTGTTTGACCAAATGACTAAGTAAGAACTTGGTCTTGAGCACATAGGGGGATGGGTCTGAGGCCCATGTCTTGAACCACCTGTAATGGTAACTCAACCTATCTGTCTGGAGAACCCAAGAAGTAGGTTCAATAGGAACAACAAATTACTTGAGTAGTTTTGTTTTGTACCGTGTTTAAAGTGAACTTCACTAAACTTGTCCCTATGGTGTGCGTGGGTGCAACCTGTAACGAGTAGATGATGAGTTATTATAACTCTTAATGTTATCTATAGCTGAGTTTCCAGGGGGGTGCGTAGCTACAGGGCACTCTTGATATATACACATATGTGAGTGTAGAAGTGTGGCCGCTTCTATGAGAATTTAGGCTGATTCTCTAGAGCACCCATGAGACAGGATCGAGCACATGGCCGACAAGTGCCACACTGAGAAAACGCTTGAACCAAGCACATACGCTCGCGTGATTTGTTGTGTGTGTGATATGTTGTCTCTGTTTATCCCTAAAGGTCCTTGGTACAAGACTCTAGTTCACCAAGTACTTGGTAAACTCGATATATTTGCACTAGGTCTAGGTTCAAGTCCAAAAAATACATATACTGATGCATAACTTATTTTCTTACCTTGATTAGAGTTGTCCCTTATTAACTTTCTTTCTTTAACTATAATTTTCAATTTGTGGGGGGTTGTTGGCTTTTCCTTTGTGTGAAAAGGAGAAAGTCTCATTACCATTCAAAATTATAATATTTACCCAGTTGTTTTTGTCTGTACGCTTTTATACTTTAAACTTTTGTGGACTTTTGAAAGTAAACTCGAGTTTCCCTCCTTTCCCTCTGCCTCGCAAGACTCGCTAATTAAAAGAATTGTGCCAAGAAAGATCCTTCCGTATGAAATATGTTGAAGCATCGACGGAGGCATCTGAGAAAAAAGATGTGGTTTTGATTTCAGGATTAGAATCAGTGTGAGAGGTGAGTGTATGGAATTCGCAAGTGGAAAAGGCTTCTAGATTGCATGTGAGATTTGGGGAATGAGTCGCTGGACCACACTCAGTTTCTCTTCCTTGCCATTCACAACCTCCACAGGTAAAAAAAATAAAAATTAACGGTCTATTTTTCCATTCCTAATTTTTTAAGATTCTATATCGGCACCATTGTGGCGGGCTTACATAGAACCAACCTAATTTATTCATTGCCCCGTGCATCGCACGGGTCTGCAACTAGTTCCAAGAATACCTTGATCGATTTTCCTAGCTCTTAATTCATCAAGCCTTGTCTGTAGTCCTTTACCTTTGCATGGAACCATGATCATGTGAATCACCCCATGATGTTTCAAATGATCAATAGTCATGATTGCACATCATCCCTCGTATGCTCTTGTGCGAGCCAGAAATTAGCCATTTTTGGATTATAGGAATTTTCTAAAAAAGTTCGGAAAGAAAAATATATTTTCAAAGTTCTCCCCTTTTTTAACGCACGAAATAAGATAGCTTAAAGAAACCCTATTCAATTTTAAACATAATTATAACATTTCGTTCTAAATAGTGGAAAGAAAAAAATTTCCCAAGAAAGAAAATTTGAGGTGTGCTAAACTCAAGGTTGCCCTTGCAAAATGAGCTGAAAGGGCACCCCATTTGTTACGATCATAAATGCATGATGGTGACATGATGGTGACTTATCAGTCAATGGGGTGCCCTTTCAGCCCATTTTTGCAAAGACGACCTTGAGTTTAGCGTACCTCATTAGTTAATACTTGTTTTAATAGGCCGCGCCTAAAAAATGGTCTCTGTAGCCCTTCGATTTTTTGAACTTGATAAACCGTCCATTTTACACCACATAATATTGAAGGCTTAAGATCTAAGAAGATTTTTTGGACATTCCTATCTGGGAGAGCAATAGATGAAGTTTTTATATGATGGGACATAGTCCATTATTTTTCAAAAAGTACAGTACGTCCCAGACTATAGGATGATCCAAACCGTCCATAAGATGGGACACAACCTAAATTGGTTGGATCATCCTATGGTGTGGGCCGTATGGTACTTTTTGAAAAAATAATGGACTATAAGGCCTTTCATCATAAAAAAAAAAACTCATAAATGAATGTCTTAGATCATCCAATGGATGGGCCCGACCACATATTTTGTGCATGCATTTCCCCGAAAGTACATATAAAATCTCTTGGAATGATAAATTCTAGGGCTGGCAATTTCACCCAAGAGGGGGATGAATTGGGTGTCTTTTTAAAATTTAAGAGCTTTGAAAAATATTCTTGCTCTAGTTTATGATGATTAAGAATTAGAATTAGTTTGAGATTCAAGAGTTGAAGTACTTAAACCCAAGACCTACTCCACTATTTTCAAGTTGATCTCTTGAGGAATCCAGTAAGAATCTTCTTCCAAGGAACTTAAATACGGCGTTCTTTCCGCCAAGTACAATCCGAGCTTGAACGCTCCAAGAAACTTAACTACGGCGCCTCTTTCGCCAAATACAATAAAGAAGAGAAGATGTAGCTCGCTTGCCTGTTAGTAGGCTAATTACAATATAGGAATCACTCACTCTCACTCAAAGAGAAGATGAACAAGTAAAACCTAAGGTCTCTCAAGAGTAATCAAAGATTAAAGACACAAGAGAGATTAAGAAAGTGATTTTCTTGGGAGAGTATGATTAAAACCCTTATGAATGCTCGTGGAGAGTCATAAAAAAGTATCCATTAAGGCCTTAATAACTCATATATAAATATATATATATATATATATATATATATATATATATATATATATATAAGGGAGTATGAAATATGGCCGTTTTAGACTCCCCAACGGTCATTACGGAAGCATTGCACGGAATTCCGTAGTGACCGTTGCCCTTTTTATTTTTCCAACAGAACATGTCACGGAATTCCATGGGAATCCATGGAATTCCGTGAAGGCTATCTGGACTACAGTTTTGCCTTTTTGTTTGTTGTTTTGTTTTAGCCTTCGGAATTCACTTTTAACTTGATGAATAGAATGCCATATGGGTCCAAATATGTGAGGACACCACTATGGTCATTCACTTGTCCAATTAGGTTCATTTTAAGTTTATTTTATGCTCTCTTTTGTGCCTTTAACTGAGATATATATGATAGACCTAATACAATATAAGTAGAGCTTGCTCTTCAATCTTGATGGCACTTTGATGAAGCTTTGTCTTGGCGTCCATCAACTTCCTTTATTCGCTTGAGCATGGCTTTGATCTTTGAAGTGATTTCCATTCTTTTGGGCTTGCATTTGACTTTGGTTTTGAAGGTTCTTGGACATGTCTTGAACTTGCTTTGCCTTTGATTTGTTCTTACCTTCTTCATGCCTTTGAATTCACTTTGTACATGAGTGAATTGTCCTTTGGGTTACAGCCTTGATAGTATTTGAGCTTGGAACATATCCACTTAGACATTGAAGAACATTAGTCCAAATATTCATCATATGACAAATTGAGTTCGTTAATCATCAAAACACATAACTAGAAGTACTTGTTGAACCCTTGGGCTAACAAACCCAATTTGCACCCGATTCGTCGTATGTTGGGGCGATACTTATCTCAAGGACAGCGAATTGAAATTCGTGCCTCAACTCATTGATAACTTTCTCCTCACTATATATTTAATTATTGTTTTATTTTACAGGTCAGATCTTGCAGATTTCTAAATATTGCTATTTATCATCAAATTCATTTTGGTAAAAAATATAATTCGAAATTTCCCCCTATCCCTAAATAACAGATTCAACCACAATAGCAGAACTAACACATTTAATATATGAAGTAGTAGAACTAATACTTAAAAAAAATAATACTTAAAAATAAAACTAAAAGGGACTCAACAAAAATCTGAGTCAACTTCAATAGCAGATTAAGAAAACAAAAATAAAGAAAATTGGGATACATATTCAGCCTACAAAACCCATTAAGCAAGATAAAAAAAGATCATCTGATACAGAATAATCACATGAATGGAGCATCTACTAAAAAACAAATCTCAAATAAAACTCCCATAGAATCCTAGACTAAGATTTGATGAACTCTTAACTATATTTTGCTTTAACAAGGACCGATTCTTTGCAATCTCTTCGTTGTCGGCGGCGAGATCCAAGCGATGAAGAATAGCAAAGCAGAACCGAGTAGGGGGAGAGAGAGAGAGAGAGAGAGAGAGAGAGAGAGAGAGAGAGAGAGAGCTTGCCTCTTTTTATAAGTGCGAGAGTCGTATGATGAGACCCCGATATTGATTTCCGTTGTTGGAAAGGAAAGTTGCATCCCTCATCCCACGATGGAAAGATTTTCGGGCAGTTATGGCTACTTTATCCCAAATCCAGAAAGGTCATTCCACCATGGATTAGGTTTCCTTCTCCATCCAAACAATGGAAAGGGGTGGAAACGTTGAAAAGTGTTCCCTTCCACTTTTTTCATCCCTTTCTTGAAACCAAACAGGGGGCGACTCTATCCATTCTCTTAAGAATGGAGAAGAACACTGGGGATGGATGATGTATTGCCCAAAATACCGATTGCATCCCCGTGACATTGAGTGCTCTACGAAGGTTGGGTTGCCCTCAACTGTTTCCCCGTTACACTTGGTAACCAGAATGTGACCTCCCTCCAATTTTATCTTGAATTTCTTTGGGTTATTGTATTTTTCCATTTGGCCCAAGGTGAACCCGAACTAACCCAAGTCAATCCAACCCGATTTCAGGTTAGATGGGTTGGGATAGGGTTGAGAGATTTAGAGGCAGGTTGGGTTAGGGTTTACCATCCTCAACCGGAGGCTTGGGTTGGATTGGGCTAAGGTTGGCCTCAACCCAATCGAACCCGACCCGAGTTGCACCCCTACACAGCTGTGTATGCATGTGCAGCTCAAAATTATAGTGGGCCCCACATTGTTAGGGTGATTACCCATACAGGTGCGGCTCTTTGGCTTAAATTCATGGGTATGCTCCCCATTTAAAGTCATGGGTATGCGGGATTGATATGAGTTCGGATCCCCCAGGCTTACATAATGCACATGGTTTACGCGTGATTTCACAAATCCGTAGGGAATAGTCCCGCCCTAAAAGTTGGGGTGGGGATACCCTATGTCATAAAAAAAAATTGTTTGGGTGATCCAAACCATTCATTTGTGGGGCCCAGATACTCATCCCCTGATTTATGGAGGGTTAGGATGATCTAGCTCTTCAATATGTATAGATTTAGATATGGTGCCGGCGTATTAGATTCGAGGATTAGGATCAGCCGATGGAGATGATTTTTGGGGCACAACCTATTTATGGCGAGGCTCAACAATTGAACAGTTTGGATCTTTGAACAAAGTGGCCCCAATGATTTTTCTAAAACAAATATACGTTTTATGAGGTATGCACGTAGGTGGCATGTAATAGGTGGGCATTAATGTATATTGTGTCCGTTCTTAGTTGAGCATATATTTTGAAACATACAATGAAGCTCATCTTGTTCGAAGGTCCAAACCTGCTGGGTCCCGATGTTATTAGATTGTGCCCCCAAAATCATCTTCATGGGATGATCCAACCCTCTAATGTGTAGATAAGCTACACCATATGAAACCTCGATAGATCGTAAGGTTAGGAACATCGAAGGGAGTTGATTTTTGTGGTACGGTACTACGTATTTACGTTGTGATCTAACAATTGAATGGTTCAGATCTTTGAATAAGAAGGGTCCACTCTATTTTTACAAAAAAATGTGCTCGCATTTTTATTAAAAAAATCATTACTACCTACATTATTCCAACATCCAGACCGTTCATTTGATGGGCCCCGTTGTAAATAGGCCTTTCTCGGGAGATTATTTTTTCACCCCCTTGGGATAATGCGCCCTCATTTTAACGGAAGTGTACTGGGCTGACTTTAACACTTTTTGATAACAAATCGCATTAACAGGGGGGAGCATAATCCTGGGGGCATCATCTCCAGTGAGAGAGAGAGAGAGAGAGAGAGAGAGAGAGAGAGAGAAAGAGGATTTACCGTCTTGTAGAAAGCGAGAGAGATGAATTTATTACTGCCCATTTCTTTTTATTTAATCAAATCATTTGATCAGAATACAAATATATATATATATATATATATATATATATATATATATATATATATATATATATAAGTAAAGTGGAATCCTCTAAGCTGTGGTGGTGCCACGTGGCACCCCCTCCTCTATCCCATAATTTTAATTCCAATACGATTTTAGAAGTTTATACTCTATAATTAAGGCACTTACACCTACGTGCAAAAGTCGGAGTTATAAAAGAGTTGCATTTTGTTAACGCATATCATGTCTCTCTCTGCCTTATCACTTGCTATTTATTATTCCCCACTATATTCCGGATTTTTTGGGCTTTATTCTAAAACTGGCTGACTTTCATATCTACGATATCTATATCTATATATAAGTATGTTTGAAGGGATATAGATAATTTTCACTGAATCTAGCTGGCACATAATATTCCACATGGTAATTTTTTTGCTTATGGAACCTCCAAAGCCGCTGTTAATACGCTATTTCATAGTAAATGAGTTTAGAGGATAACCGATTTACACAATTAATTTGGCTATTATTTGCGTTTTCCACCTACTAAATTGAATTGAATTGCAATTACTTACTCAAAACAGACGTTTCATATTTCCAATTATGAATTGCACCATTTCCAATAAACCTTTCTAACTCTATGATTTGACTAAATCTCTACTAATCCATATTAAATCTTTATTAAATGTCGCCCGCTCCTATGGCAATATTTTTTGAGTGGATTCCTATGGCAATGTTTCCATTACAACATTATTTCCAGCTCTATTCAATATCATTTTTAACGTGAATCTCTCTCTCTCTCTCTCTCTCTCTCTCTCTGGACACCATCGGTCGCCTCCATCTCGAATTAATCTCCTTCCTCTTCACTTCCGCACACTACAAGAAAAAGGGCATTCACCGACGTTCGTCATGTTGAACGTCCCTAATAATAGTACATACACCGACATTCACCAAAGGAGCGACGGTGAAGGGTTTTTCCGCACCACTAACCACTCGCGCCCAAAAAAATATGCTTAATAATTTACCTACGTTCGTATAACGTCACTGAAAGTGATTATTCACCGACGTTTTCTAATTATAACATCGTTAAATGTCTATTTAATTAGAAGAGGAATTACTGGCTTTCTTGAGCGTCGCTGGTTTGGTAAAATACCGGCGTGATTTTTGAACGTTGCTGAGGGCAAAGATAAGGAAACCCTCGCGCGCGGGAAAACCTTATTTCTATTCGGTTAACCTTTTTCATCATTTTCATCGACTTTCTCTCTGGCGCAAAACCTTATTTCGCTCTCTCCTCTCTGGCGCGAACAAAAGCTAGGGTTTCCTTCTTCCTTTCTCTTGCCGTCGCCGCCAAGAAACTCAACCGCCGTCGCCACTGGTTTCAAGGTAGGGTTTGTTTTCTGAAGAGGAAAAAGAAGAATGGGTTTGGGTTTCGATTTATGGTCGTTTTGAAGAACAAAAACAGGGAGGATTCATCAAGGAGGAGCTCCATTGTCTCAGCCTCCATCATCTCTCAGATCTCGTTTTTTGGGAGGGTTTTAGAGGTCTCTACGTAAAAAGGGTACCCTCTCTCTCTCTCTCTCTCTCTCTCTCTCTCACACACACACACACACACACACACACACACACACACGCTTCTTTATAAGTAGATTAATTTCATGGAAGATTCAGTTTGATATTTGGGGCTTTTTTCATGGATTTTTTGGGGTTTTTTCATGGTAATATGATTATGTTTTTTTGGGTTTTCACGAGATTTTATTTTGGGGTTTTCGTGGACTATGTATGTATCGGACCTAGGGTTTTCGTGGGTAGCGAATCCAAGCCTTTGCCTTAATTTTTTTTTCCTGTGAGTGGACTTATTTTAATGGAATGTGGAAGTATATGTTGAATGTCATCTGTAAAAGTTGTTCTGCTATTACTTGTTTGATTTTGTTTGATTGCATAGCTACTTTCTGTTAGTCTTATTCATGCATGTTTCATTATTTGTAGCATCTGTTATGGTTTTGTATGGGTTTGGAAAGGGTTTCAGCCTAGAAACCCTATATATGTTATTACAACCTAAAAAATTTATTAAACCCTAAGGGGAGTTTGGATACGTGGATTTTGGAATCCTGGATTTCTTCAAAATTGTAGCTAAGAGACAAGAGAAGAAGCGGATCAGCTGTCGTTTTTGACTCATTTTTTACTTCTTGCCCTTCTTCCCGTCAGCAACAGAGAAGCATATCCTCCCATATTTCCAGGTTTTAGAAATCTTAGGATGCAGGAAAGATTTTTAAAACATGATTTTCTCACTTAAAATCCATGAAACGCTGCCACGACAGGGCAGCAGCTTGATCATGAACCCTCTTTTACACTGTTTTTAAACTAAAAACCCGGATTCTAAAATCCGCGTATCCAAACGGCCCCTAAATATATTATTAGACCCTAAATCACTACAAGAAAAACGGTAATTAGCGGCATTCTCTTACCGACGTTCCTAAAAAGCGACCCTAATATTCTATATGCAATGACGTTCAAGTAGTAGAACGTAGGCGAATTGATATTCCCGCGCAAGTAACTTGTCCCGCCCAAAATAACTTATGTTTAGGTGGTAACTTGCGTAAATGCTAAATTGATCATCTGTTAATAAGCTCCAGTGTTCGCTAAATAAGTCAAATTTCATTTTCTCAAGTGGAATCTTGCTAACTTTGGCTTGAAGTTCTTATCTTACAGGTGAATTGAAGGTGGAGCACCATTACTATTACGGATTTAGAGGTTAGATCCCTAGCCAAGATCTCTGGGTATGTATTGGGGTTTTTTTCTCTCATTTCAATTCTTATGGATTCTATATTTTCTTTAATCGTTATTTCAATTGGAAAGTAGCTCCTTTGGTGATGGAAGTGTGAAATCCACTGCCAGTCTTTCTAAAAGCTGTGGCAATGGTTACATAAGTTCTTGGCACCCTCCCCTTCTAAAAGTATGATTTTCTTTCTGTATTTAATTAGATCAAGCATAATGGTTTAGTGGTAGTGTATTCCTCCTGGTTGGATGACAAACATACTAATTATCATCAAATTGGAGCATTCACTGACGGTCGTCATGTTGAATGTCCCTAATAACAGTACATGCACCGACGTTCACTGAAGGAGCGACGGTGAAGTCCCACCATCATTCTTTGTTAGCATCTTGGAAAATTTTAGATGCGTAACTTCATCTTGTAGAAGTCCCACCATCATTCTTCCTTGTTCGTTTTGCAGAAATGGTTATCCTTTGATTATAGGATTTAATTGTTAGTGATTTTTTTGGCATGTGGGTTCTTGGTTATTGAATTTGTGTTTTGAATTTTGGATTTGAAGGTGTTTAGGTTATTGAATTCAGGCTCTGTATTTCTTGGATGCTTGAATTTGCATTATTTAGTTTGAGTAATTTGCTTTTAAATTTTGGGGTTTCCAGTTTTAAGGATTTTTGTAAACTTGGCTGATGGGTTTTTAATCTACAACGGTCTCCAAGCTTGTTTTGATTGTTTTTTTTTAGGTTCTGGTTTGTTGAATATGAGTTGTTTGTTTTTTTTACCATTATTTGCAGTGTCTATTTCATTTTTTTTCCATTTCCCATTTATAATTGGAAGGTGGCAACTGTCTGGTATGACACGTTGAAAGTTTCATCTGTATTTGCACTTGGTTGCTTCTAGGATGGAATTTACATCAACTAGTTGCAGGTCAAAGACAAGTATTTGATTGTTTACTTATTACATCAGTGTGGCAAGGTTCTGTGCTGCCATAGGTTTGGAGCATGATGACTTGTATGATTCTAATATCAGCTTGTTTGTGTTGTTGTACAAGATACTCTATATGTATCTTCTAAATATTACTTATGATTGCATCATGGCAAAACCTCAGTCGTAACTGACATTTGAAATTGTTTTCTATTTCCCTTTGATTAATGGTCATAGGATGTTAATGGGGCATACAGCTCAGTTGAAGAAGAAATATTTCATTAGGAGGTAGAGACAAAAATTGGTTACGTTATTTGTACTTTTGCACACAGAAAACTTTAAAGCTAATCTAATGGAAGTTCTTTTTGATGAACCTTTAGGATTCTAAGTTGTTTTACACAGCATGTACTATTATGTACCAACATATAAGTACATCACTACCTTTTCTGCTGTCTCTGAGATTAGTATCTACTTAATTCAAAAGTACATTATATGACCTCCACTAACAACCTTTTGGAAGCACTAACACCTCCATGAACTTAGGCATCTTTTAATGCCCATAAAAATTATTTGCATATAATTTAATATGCATATAATCTTGTTTGGACACAATCTTGAATGCTAATGTTACTTATTATACTTATGAATCGATCTTTGTTAATGGCTTGCTAGGCATTAATGTCCAATTGGTAAATAAGATTAGCTTAAAATAATCATATTTGCAGATAAGGACCAATTTGGTCAGATCTAAAGTGGCCCTCAGTTTCAAAAGCCTGTGTCAAAACCAATCATAATGCCTGTGTGCTTTTATCTTTTTCAAGCTCTCAGTGGCCCTAGCTCTCAGTGGCCCTTTTAACTCTCTCCCTGCTTCATCATTGCAAATCTCTCTGCTTGTTTTTCCTTGGTAAGCACATGAAGCACGAGTTGATCATAAAACTTTTCGCAATTCAAAACCTCTTTCAAAAGTGAGTTCTATTTTCAATTGTTACTTTAATGGCTCTGCCTAGGCATGTCAAATCTTGAATAACATCTAATGTGGAAAGAGGCAACATAACTCCATTAATCTCATACTAGGGTAGATTGCCTAATATGCGAAATATGATGAATCACAGCCCCAAATAGCAAAAATGATCATAGACAAATACGAATAGGCTCAACTGCTCAAGTACTAATACTAATTTTCTTTACAACTAAAATATAACACAGTCATGTGAATATGCTAACTTCCTCCGCTTTCTAATTCTATTGGATGTCAATAAGGGAGAATTTCTTGATAGGAAACCAATTGTCTATGGAAGCCATAACCATTGTGAACAAGTCTGTTGTCAGTGAGCCTGTGAATGAATATCTAGGGAAAATGATGGTCCCCTCATTGAGTTTCTCACATTTAAATGACAATCAAACCAATATTGCTCATTCATGGAAAACTGGACTCTGCCAATTTTAATATTACTAAGGAGTCAAAATATATTGTTGTAGGCGAGGACAAATATAAAGATTAAAGAGAACCTCTGAATGCCTTCTTTTAGACAAACACATTGATTCATTAATAGTATTCGTCTACAGCGTAGTTTGCACCTAAACCACATTGGGGTAGTGTTGTAGAAGAAAGTTATGTTCTTATCTGGGACTTTATTGAAGATTATCGTTTTGTGAAGATCATAAATAAGCTGCTCGAGTAACTTTTCATCAAAAGTCACACCAGTTTCCTCCTTTGACAAAAAAACATGGGTAATGTATCCCTCTCCATTTGTCTCCTTCGTAAATCTTGGCTCTTCTTATGCGAGAGACCAGATGTTGGTGACACATCCTAGGATTTAGCACTCCACCTAATCTTTATCTTCTTCAAATGGGAATGCACAAGTCATTCAGAATAAAATGGCTTCCGAATGACTATAAGACAACTGTGTAGTGATCAAACATGGATTTATGAAGTACCATCATAAGAACAGGGAAGCAGTGATCCCACTTTGTAGACACAAAAAAAAAGCAGTCTGGTCTATAAAGGATAGGTGGTAATGGATTTAAAGATTTTCCTATACTATTAAATATCAACCAAAGGGAAGGAACAAGAAATTGTATGTGTTGTTCGATACATGAACTATCCATTCAACATCCATATTGTATGGTGCAATACAGTGTTTGCATTGGATAATATGTTACGGTATGTGTCAGGTTTTAGAGCCTTTTGATCAACTATTTTCCCCAGTTTAGGGCCCGTTTCTTCTTTCTCATTGCCATATGAAGATTTGAAACAATCGAATGACGGTATCATTGAAAACCATATGGAGCTATTGGATGATGAGATTGAGAGGGATACCCTGCTTATGGATGTTACTCAGCAGATAGTGATTTCAGTGGAGGATAGAGAGGCAGAGACCCTCATAACCTTTACGAAGGCAAAAAAGAGAGAAGCTCTAGATAATCAGAAATTGAAAGGCTTAGGGCATGTTCGGCAAGGCTTCTCATTCTCTCCCAAAAAGTCGTGCGGAAACGAATTAATGAGAATCTCAGAAGAGACTGTCGCTCCAAAGAATTTGATCTTTTAGCTGCAAAATAAATGGAAAAGAGGGAAACTGGCTTTGTGGGTTGGCATTGCCAGACGGGATTTTTGAGATTTTTGCCTTTTCTCATTCTGCCAAATGCACCCTTGGCTAGAGTGAATTGTAATCAAAATGACTTGCAAAACTCTTCGATTTTTGGCTCGATTAGAGTGAACAAATTGGAAATCATGGGAGGTTCTAAAACAGGTTGCAAATGAAGATGAAAATCATGTCTTGGAACTTAAGGAGGCTGAATTCTAGCTCGAATGTCTGGGCTATCTGAAATTTGATAACCTCTTAAATTTTGGAGGCCTTGTGTTTGCAGGAAACGAATGAGATTTTCTCTAATTAGTTGGTGCGAATTTGGTGGGTACTTGTGAACTTTTACTAGATCTTCCACTTGTCTATTGGAAAACCATAGGGTATGATGATTGTCTGTTATTTGGAGCTTTTGTATGAGGAAATTCACAGTGAACTACCATTAAAAAAAAAAAAATCACAGTGGACAAATTCTTACTTTCGATTTGTTTTCACTCGCTGCACGATGTTTTCAGTCACTGCAAAACATTTTCAGGTGGAAATTCTCATCTATTTAGGGTCCGAACGATTCGAAGCTTTGTGCCTATCTTTGGTTTGAGATTAATAGCATGACATCTTGGGTCTGCTTCCCTAGGTAATATGGTAGGGGATTTTAATACTATCCATTTCAGGGATGAGAAGACATGTCAGGCTAAGGTAACCTCCAACATGACCAATTTCAATCTTCATTTTGTGGACCGTCCTTTGGAAGGACTAAAATTCACTTGGACCAATAATCAGCCTGCTTTAGTTTTGGACCAGTTCGATTGTTTTCTCTTCTCTTTGAATTGGGAGGATCATTTTCAAAATGTTTTTTCAGGAGGCCTATCCCAGACCAGTGTCTCATCTTTCACCTATCGGTCTTGGACAAAGTGTTCTTAGGGGATTTCCCCCTCCCTTCAGATTTGATAACATTTGGCTCAAGGTTCCAGGATTCAAAGACTCTTAAGGATTGGTGGGTTGGTAGTTGATGGGGCACAAATACGGCTACGCTCCCAAATATCGCCACGTGTCATCCATGCACGAGCAGGGCCCAACCATCATGAAGAAGGGTGTTGGAAAACGGCAAAGACCACACATTCATGACACATGTCGCCCTCTCACCACCCAGGCCTCATCATCACAAATTAGGGAAGGAAATGGCCGCCAAAGCCACGCGCGCCGGCGAGGCAGAGGGACGGCCCAATCCTGCAAAGGAAGTTCTTCTCACCACCCAGGCCTCATCATCACAAATTAGGGAAGGAAATGGCCGCCAAAGCCACGCGCGCCGGCGAGGCAGAGGGACGGCCTAATCCTGCAAAGGAAGTTTTTCCCTCCATAATGATGAAAAGGGCCGCACACCTCCCTTTAAAAGGGGAGGGAAAGGAAGAAGAGGGGGACCTTTTTTTTTCTTTTGACCCCGGAAAGCAGGGAATTCACCCATCCTCCACCCCGCAACACCGGAAAAAGAGGCGAGGCAACAACAGAGGAGGCCAGGAATCCCATCCTGCCCTCCCTGCTAGTCCCCTCCGACTCACTCATTTATGCCCCAGAAATGTCCCCGCGCACCGGCCCTGGTAACCCTGGTCAAAACCCCCTCCCTTTCTAGCTGTTCTTTATATTGATTGGTCGAAGGATCTGACTTGGGTGTCGAAGTGGTCGTCCGGGACCCACCCCGGACCCCCTGACCCCCTTTTGTTTGTGATTGCAGACCCCGCGGAGGCCCTCTACCGACCGCGCAATCGCAGACCCGGATCCAGACGCCATCATATTGGCGCCATCCGTGGGACTCGTCGAGTAACTGAACGCCTTATGGCGATGAGAAACCACACCCAACAGCCAGAAACAGGGGTAATAACCAGGAGTCAGGCCCAGCGCGCACAAGCCAGTTCCTCAAGCTCCCAAGAGCGAAACTCACCGCCTTCAGACCGACCCCGACCCTCCTCCAGCACGCCGCAGATGGTCCCCACCATGGAGATGTTCAACGAACTTCGCAACGAACTACTCCAGCGTTTGCCTCTCCCGGCTTCGAAAAAGCCCGGGACGACACAGGACCGGACAGAAGCCTACGACGAAGGCAACGAGGAACAATCAGGGGAACGACATCCCCGGCGAAAGCGAGCACCGACTCGCAGAACGCCGTCCCCATCAACAAATAGCCCCTTGCCCCACGCAGCCGGGGGACATCAGCGAGGCAGCAGGGGACAGGTTACTAACAGCCGCGCCCCCCCTGTCCAAGATACCCGTCTCCGGGAACCGCCCTTGGCTAGGGCAGAAGAAGTTGCAACCTCGGCGCAACCGCCCAGCTTGGATCCAATAGCGGACCTGCAAAGGCAAATCCGAGAGGTAAAACTAGAAATGAAAAAACCCTACGCCCACGGCATCCTCGATGAGTGGGAAAGGGAAACGGCATCCCCGTTCACCTCAGAGGTCTTAAAGACCCCCGCAGAAGCAGGCATAGACCTCTCCCGCTTCGGTCTATACGACGGGAGCACGGACCCCCTCGAGTTCCTCCAGACTTTCAAGAGAGTAATGACGCTTCGAGGCGCGTCGGATGGATTCATGTGCAGAGCCTTTGCATCCCTACTAAGAAAAACCGCCAACGACTGGTACATGAGATTGGAGCCCGACTCCATCGCATCCTTCCACGAATTCGGGCGAAAGTTCAGCACGAGGTTCGCCAACAACCGCCTCCGCCGTGATCCTGCGGATGCCCTCCTAGCCGTCCGCCAAGGCAGAAACGAGACCCTAAGAGACTTCATGTGGAAGTTCAACGCCGAATTGGCCCAACTCTCCAACATGGACGTCCAGATAGCGGTCGCCACACTAAAGCATGCCACCACTGATCCGAATCTTAAGCTGCACCTCACCCTCAAGCCCCCGCGGGACCTACAGGAGCTTGAATCAAAGGCTGATAAGTTCGTCCGAGCAGAAGAAGCCTACGCTCGAGAACAGAATCGGCCCGGCCCCGACGAGAGAAAAAACGACGGCCGAAGGGCCATAAGGCCACGAACCGATGAAAGACAGACGGGCCGCAACCCCATCCCCGTCTTCGAAAGGCTGGGAACCGCCCCACTACAGTTCCCCCTCTCCCACGTTCTATCGGCTATTAGGGATCAGGGTCTCCTTACCGCCCCCAAGAAAATGGCCACAGATCCAAAGAAGAGGTCCGCCAGGAAATTCTGCGAATTCCACGGGGACCACGGCCACGAAACTGACCACTGCTTCCACCTCCACCTTCAGCTGGAAAGGCTGGCCGAGGAAGGACACCTAAACCAATACCTCAGGAGTCCTGACAAAAGCCCATGCGAGGCCCAGCGCCCGCTCGGCAAACCTAGAGGTAGGCATCGGTCACCAAACCGCCGCCGGTCCACAAGCCGACACCGATCCCTCGGTAGGCACCACTCACGAAGCCGACGCCAATCCCGCAGCAGACACGACACGAGCCGCCACCAGCGCCCCCGAAAGGGCGAGCCCCCCGAACAGCCACAGGCTCGCGAGCAACCGCCTACCATCATAGGAAAAATCAATATCATCGCAGGCGGGCCCGCGGCGAGAGGGCCGACAACAGCCGGTCGGCGGGCATACGCGGAACGGGTATTCTCCATGGATATACCTTCCAAGAAGGCCCGAGCAAATCCACCCCATGAAAACCAGATCATCACTTTTTCCAACAAAGACCTCGACGGGCTGCAAGTCCCGCATGACGATGCACTGGTCATCAGGCTAGTCGTCGCCAACTTCGATATAGGAAAAATCTTGGTGGACACAGGAAGCTCCGTCAATGTGCTACACCTCGAAACTTTCAAAGAAATGAAGCTGGGCAGGGAAAGGCTGGGACCCGCGGAATACTCCATCTACGGTTTCTCCGGGGCATCCGTACAGGTAGACGGCAAGATCAACTTACCCGTGACTTTCGGGGCGTACACCTTGCAGAAAACCATCCTGACCACCTTCCTGGTCGTAGACATACCGTTCACCTACAGTGCCATCATTGGGCGCCCTGCTCTCAGAGACTTGGGAGCCGTAGTCTCCACCCCTCATCTCAAGATGAAATTCCCCACTCCGGACGGAGTGGGAGAGGTCAGGGGACAGCAAATGATAGCACGCCAGTGCTACGCGGCAAGCCTGAAAGGAACCAACGCCCCAGCCGAAAACTTCACAATCGGCAGTGAAGACCCTCGGCAGCGGGCTCGCGCAATCAGAGGAGAGCCCGCCGAGGAGCTAGACTCCATCTCCCTGACCCAAGATCAGCCGGAGAGACAAGTCCGGATAAGTTCCATGTTAACAGGCCCCCTGCGAGACCAGATGATCAACTTCCTTAGAATAAACAAAGACATGTTCGCATGGTCCGCCAAGGACATGCCCGGGATACCCAAGGAAATGGCCGTCCACAAGTTGAATGTGAACCCCGCCCTTAAACCCGTCCGGCAGAAAAAGAGGAACTTCGCAGTAGAGCGCCAAACTCACATAAAGGCCGAAGTGGAAAAACTGCTACAAGCTGGATTCGTCAGGGAAATCCGGTATCCCGAGTGGCTGTCAAACGTCGTGATGGTCAAGAAAGCTAGCGGAGGATGGCGGGCCTGTATAGACTTCACCGACCTCAACCGGGCCTGCCCAAAAGACCCCTATCCCCTCCCGCGCATTGACCAACTCATCGACGCCACCTCCGGACACCAACTTCTCACCTTCTTAGACGCGTTCTCAGGCTACAATCAGATCAAAATGCACGAGCCAGACATCCCGAAAACAGCGTTCATCACCGATCTGGGCGTCTACTGCTACACTGTCATGCCCTTCGGGTTAAAAAACGCAGGCGCCACCTACCAGCGGCTCGTGAATAAGCTATTCCAAACGCAAATTGGAAGGAACGTGGAGGTGTATGTCGACGATATGTTGGTAAAAAGCCTGGAAGCCGCTAGACACATCTCCGACCTTCAGGAAACTTTCGACACCTTACGACGAGCCCGAATGAAGCTGAACCCCGCGAAATGCGCCTTTGGGGTAACTTCCGGAAAGTTCTTGGGGTTCATGGTCAGCCAAAGAGGGATCGACGCCAACCCAGAAAAAATCCAGGCCATCCTAGACATGGAACCCCCGACGACAGCAGTAGAAGTACAGAGGCTCGCAGGACGGATCACGGCCCTCGGCCGATTCATGCCCAAATCAGCAGAGAAGTGCCAACCTTTCTTCAAACAATTAAAAAACATACGGGAATTTGAATGGACCCCGGCCTGCCAAGAGGCCTTCAACTCTCTGAAGCAATACCTCCAGACACCGCCCGTACTCGCCAAACCCGAGGCGGGGGAAGAGCTATTTTTATATCTGGCCGTCAGCCCCACGGCAGTAAGCGCGGTGTTGGCCAAACAAAGCGACAAAAAGGAACACCCTGTGTACTACGTGAGCAAGACTCTCCACGGTGCAGAAATCCGATACTCGAACATAGAGAAATTCGCCCTCGCAGTCGTCAGTGCCGCTCGAAAGCTCCGCCCCTACTTCCAGGCCCACCCCATAGTCCTGCTAACCGACCAGCCCCTCAGGAAGATTCTCCAAAAACCAGAGACCTCGGGTAGGATGGTAAGTTGGGCCGTCGAGCTAGGCGAGTTCGACATACAAGTCCGCCCAAGGCCGGCTATCAAATCTCAAGCCCTCGCTGACTTTATAGTGGAATTCACGGCCCCGGCCGAAGAACCAGCCACAATGGGGAGCGGCGAGGGCCCCACTGCGCACACGGTTTGCGACGACGGGATGTAGGACCCCTCGGAACAGAACAATGAAACCCCTTGGATCCTGCACGTTGATGGCTCCGCCGGCAATAAAGGACACGGAGCGGGAGTGGTCCTCCACGGCCCAGAAGAGTTCACACTGGAATATGCCCTCAGGTTGGATTTCAAAGCCTCCAATAACGAGGCCGAATACGAAGCCTTACTAGCAGGACTAAGTCTAGCCGCGGAGCTCGGCGCGGGCAAGTTGAAAGTCTATAGCGACTCACAGCTTGTCGTTAACCAAGTAAACGGAATATACGAAGCCAAGGGCTTCAGAATGAAAAAATACCTCCACAAGGTAAAAGAGAAACTACAGGGGATGGGAGAGGTAGAGATCCTCCAGGTGCCGCGAGACATGAACAACCGAGCGGATGCATTATCAAGAATGGCCGCCGAAGAGACCCATGACTTCGGCGCCGTGCTCACAGAAATCCTGCTCCACCCCAACATCGACGAGATACGAGTTCTGGAGATTCCACCGGGGCCAAACTGGATGGACCCCATCATACGATACCTGAAAGACGGTATACTACCCGCAGATAAGCTGGAAGCCCGGCGCCTAACCGCAAGAGCCGCCCATTACGTGGTCCACGGGCCCAGGCTCTACAAACGGTCGTACACATGGCCGTACCTCCGATGCCTGGTACCCTCCGAATCAGACTACGCGCTACGAGAAGTACATGAAGGGATCTGCGGAGACCATGGAGGCGGTAGGACCCTAGCCCAGAAAATCTTAAGGCACGGCTACTTCTGGCCCACGGTCCTTAGGGACGCCAAAGAATTCGTCAAAAAATGCAGCCCCTGCCAAAGGTACGCAACCACCCCCCACCAACCGGCTACACCGTACACCGCGATAGCAGGACCCCTGCCTTTCGCCATGTGGTGCATGGATCTACTCGGACCATTCCCCAAGGCCCCCGGGGGGCATACAATGTTATACGTCGCCATCGACTACTTCACCAAGTGGGTTGAGGTCAAAGTCGTGGTGAAACCCAATTCCAAAGCGACGGAGAAGTTCTTCTATCACGACGTCGTTTGCCGTTTCGGCATTCCAAAGACCCTTGTAACAGACAACGGTCCCCAGTTCGCAAGCGCCGAATTTGGCAGATTCTGTGATAGCCTAAGCATCGAACACCGTTTCGCCTCCGTAGCACACCCGCAGGCCAACGGGCAGGTCGAGGTAACCAACAGGATTTTGCTACAAAGTCTCAAGAAGAGATTGGGAGAAGCCGGAAAAAACTGGCTGGGCGCACTCCCTAGCGTCCTCTGGGCCTATCGAACAACACCACGGATCGCAACTGGAGAATCCCCTTTTAGCTTAACCTTTGGGACCGAAGCGGTCATTCCGCTAGAAATTGGCCTCCCCAGCTTCCGCACCGCGAATTACGACGAGCAGGGAAATTCCGAACTCCTCCGGAACAACCTCGATCTCGTGCTCGAGAAAAGAGAGCAAGCCCTCTTCCGAACCGCCTCCTACCAGCAAAAGGTGGCACGATACTACAACGCCCGGGTAAAAAAGCATTCGGTAAAACCCGGAGATCTGGTGCTACGGCGTGCAGAGGTATCAGACCCCCGCAACACGGGTAAGCTCGCACCCAAATGGGAAGGACCGTACAAAGTCGTTCGAGCACTTCGACCCAGGGCCTACCAACTAGAACGCCTCGATGGGACCCCGGTCCCTCGCAGTTGGAGCATGGACAACCTCCGAAAGTTCTATCAGTAAAACGACAGGGTAAGTTCCGTGCCTTTCTTTTAAAAATATGACAAGTGTTTTGGTTTCCTTTTTGTGTTCTAGAAGCAAAGATGTATTATTGTCAACAAATTAATGGAAAAGCACTTCTACAAAAGCAGCATACATCTCCACTTTCCGGCCCACGATAAATGAGGGACCCGAAAGAAAACAGGGAGTGAGACAGAGGTAACATCGGGGCCGATCCCCCCGAGAATACCCTAAAACGCTCCCCATGAAAAAAGACCTCCCCCTTTAAGGGCAGGCGGGACCCATTAACCCCGAACTGATCATTCGAGGGGAAGATAGTCCTCCCATAAACAGATGCCCTACGGGGTGCACTAAGAATACTCTCACCAACACAATTCGCAAAGGCCTGAGGACCTCAAAAACCTCGCGGCGCATCGTATATATGCAGAGATGTCAATACGGTTACACACCAAACAACAAAAAATAGGTAGTTCAAAAGTTATTACAGACCAAATAACCAGGAACATTGAAAGAAAAGAGCAAGCCCCCCGAGGCATTCACAACATCACTGGGCCCCCCTCGGAAGTCTCGGCAACTACGCGATCCACCGGGGCGGCCACCTCCTCTCCTACCGGCTCCACCACTTCCGCCGGTGCCGGCAAAGGATCAACCTCAGACTCATGCATCAGTTTATTGAGAGGGAAGGAAGGATCGACCTCTTGAACGCGCCGCCGGCATTCAGCAAACGCATCAATCTCAATATCCACGGTGAACGCAGCCGCAGCCTTAAAAAACTCCGCAGAGTCGCGCCATTCCTCCCGTGCCTTCGCCAATTCCCGGGCATGAGTTCGCCGAGCCAGCGCCAATTTGTCCGACGCACGACTCCTCCCCTCCACAGTTACCTGGAGATCTTCCCGGAGTTGAGCAACAGTGTCATCAAAGGTCGCTCTCTCCGCCCGGGCTCTGTCCAATTCCTCACGTAACTGCCGGTTTAACTCCCCCGCAGCACTTATCTCAGCCTCATCCTCAAGAAGGCACTGCACCATCCTCCTGGCATAACTTTGGGACTGCAAAAGGCAAGTTATCAGAAAACTTCCAACATGCAATCTCGAAAACAGCGAGGAGAGAAAAATACCATCAGAAAATCGGCCACCCATTACTTACGCAGGAAGTTGATTGAAAATACTGAGCCCCCAGGGCCCTACGATCATAGCCCTTCAGCTAAGCCTCGTCACAAGGAAGGGCAGTTGTCACCCCTACCTCCACCCCAACCCGGGGATTCGCAAGAACGCTGTCCTCAACACCAATCCTCCAGCCAGGCTTAAACAGTTCCCCTCGCATCTGGAAACTTTGCGGGGGAAGCTCCGCCCGCTCCAGAAGAAGCTTGGTCATTACCGCCCCCTCCATCCGACTTGGCACGTCCTCCGCAAAGATTGAAGGACACACCACGCGGCCGGCGACCCTCTTGGCAGGATGCTCAGACCCCGGGGGAGAGGAACTAACTGGCCCCTTCTCTCCAACCGCTCGACCAGAGGGGCTGGAAGGCATAGATGTTGCGAGCCTCGCTTGCGACCGACCTAGCCTGGCCGCGGCCATAAAGTCAGAAGGAATTTTCTTACGGCTCGACAAGCCCGTTGTCACAGCCGCAACCTCCTTCCCCTTACCAACGTCACCAGAAGAAGACATCTCTCCTGCCAAAAACAAGAAAATAACAATCGCTCAAAGCAAAGGAAAAACAAAAAAAAATAAAAAAGAGAGAGGAAGAGGGGAGGGGCTCACCACGATAGCTGGCTGAACTCTCCCCCGTTCCCTCGCCCATGCAACGGACCCTCCTCTCCACAGCTCCCACCAAGCCAAACCTCTTCAGGCTCCTCTCCCACCTAAACTCGGAGACGTCAATAGCCTCCCCAGAGGCGAGCTTCCCCAAGTCAAACTTGCTGTAGTCAGACTCGTCGGGAAGGAACTTCCTCCGCCACTCAACGGAGCGCCTCCAAGAACGAGGAAAATCCCAGCCAGCGTCCGATGGAGGGGTAACAAACACATACTCCTCCTTCCACTTCTTGATAGACGAAGGCAAGTTCGCTACAATCTTCACCTGAGGATGCTGGGTCAGATAAAGCCAGATGTCCTCCCCCTTCACCAACGGACTGAGGGCCACGCAGGCCCGGAGCAGCGGAAGGGTGGGCTGAACCTTATGAAGACCCGCCTTGGCCACAAAAGCCAGGAGTGTGCGCCAACTATTAGGCGCCAGTTGGGAAGGAGCCACTTGGTAAAACTCAAGGGCCTCTTTTATAATGTCCAAGAGCGGAAACCTAACCCCCGCCCGGAAAGCTTCCACGTAGAAAGCTACCTCTTCCTCCGTGGTACCCCCACACACCCCTTCTACAAAGGAGGGGACTCTAATCCCATAATCGTCGGGGATGTGGAACTCCCTCCTAATTTTCTCCGCCGCCCCTTTTTCCAAAGTATTCCTGAAACACGCCACCCGGCCGGGACGAATAACGGCGCCAGGCCGAATGTCCCCAATCTCCGCCCCACAAGCATAAGAAACTCGAGCCGGAGATTCCGAAGCAGCGGCCCCCACCGACGACCCGGAGGTCCCGGAACTATCCCTCAACTCCGTGGACTGCCGCACATCTTCAGCGACGCCGCTCCCACCCTCTACAGACAACCGCCTCCTCTTTCTCACCGGAGCCCTCTCCACCACCTCTACCGACGCAGAAGAGGGGCTCTGAGGCACAGTCGCAACAGACATCGTAAGCTATGAAACATAGACACAGAACTCACCGAACGAAGCGTGGACGACAAGCAACACGTAGAAGAATCGCCGCGGAGAAAAAACCCGTTCTAATCGAGGAAGACGAAGGAATAAAGTTAAAAAATGAAATCCCCAAAAAGGCTTTAAAAAGGGCTAGGGTTTTGACATCTGTCGTTCGATCTCCCGCCCTTTCTAAGTCGATGGGACGTGCACACGTGGCGCCGATTGAGAAACCTAAGGGAACCGCCATAAGTCGAAGCGCCATACGGAAAGGACGTCTCTACCCCTACCAACGACATAACTTCCCCAGCAAGCCATCCATACACCTCCACCAGATGGACAAAACTGCGTTCATAAAGAAAGGGCTCGGACCCCGTCACAAGGGCCCGACATACACCTCCACAAGAAAAAAAAAAAAAAAAAAAAAACCACATTCGATGGCAAAGAGCTCGGAACCCATCATAAAGGTACGACTAGATACCCCATACAAAATACCACCGGGCTGAAAATATCGAACGCAGCGACAAGGGCTCAGAAATGCGCGAGAAAGCAAGCATACAAAAGAAAAGCAAACACGTAAGGAGAAAACACACATCAGAAACAGGAAAAAGAAAGGCACCATTCATAAACCACTTCCTCCTGGCCCAAAGGCCTACAAAAAGGGGAGTAAGGACAATAGGCACGCAGGCCCGAAGCCCCCAAGATCCCTAAGACAAAAAAAGAAAGCGCAAAGACAAGAGGCTTCCTCCAAAAATTCCGAACTCCAACCGCAATCAGCTCAGAGGGACTGACCGCTGAAAGAGTTTTCCGCATCAGAAATCTCCCTATCACTCTGTTCCCCGTCCGAAGAGCTTCCCCAACGCCGATTCCCAGCCAAACGGGCCTGGTCATTTAACCAACGCACCCGGTTCCTCAGCAGATCATTCTCCGCGCGCAAAGCAGCAATCTCCCGATCCATGTCCCTCATCCGGCTAAAAACCTCCATTCCCCTACGATGGACGCAGGAAAAGAAGGAACGGTTGCGGTGAATAAACGCTTCATGAGACTCCCTCTCGTGCAGGGGAGGAGGATGATCCACGTCCCCCTCCGGAACCCCTCGCTGAGGCCCCAGCCCGCCAGAATTTGCCTCGGGGTTATTCGGACGACTCCCGTCGCGATCAGACCTACGATCGCCGCCCGCAAAGGGAGCCTGGAAAGGCGACGACATCTCGGACAAGCCTGAAGAAAGGCCGGAAGAAATCAAAAAGGCAAAGAAGAAACAAAGGGCGATATTCCTGACTTCAGGAAAGCTCACCCCTTATAGAACCCTTATAGGAAACCCCGGTGTGAAAAAACGAAGCACTTACTACCCGCGTGTCCGTTTCCTACTGAACAACCAAGCGGCGTCTCGGGAAGGAGCCGCCGGACGGAGCAGAATATCCGCTCGCACCCCAATGCTCCCATAAATGCCTTCACCACATTATCCTTTAACTATGCCAACGGGCCCGCTCCCCGAGGCCAATCAATGGACTAAAGGTCATATCACGATAACATGCAAAGACAGCGCTATCACCGGAGCACGCCACGTGTCGCCCCCAAATCTACATAAAGCCTAACCTTCATAAAGGAAGTAGAGGGTAAAGGGCAAAATCACATGAATTTGACACGCCTCGCTATCCCGACCCCACGCAGGTTCGGGCCCCCCCCCCAAAAAAAAGGGGAGAGCGCCCGGAAAGGTCGGAGCATCGCAAATCCTTGCAAACACAGAGATTCTCCATCACAAGCCAAGAACAACATTAAGAGATATGGCCCAAATACACATAAACTACCCATTAACATCCTCCTGGCCCATAGGCCTACAAAAATAAAGGGAAACCAAAAAACAGCACAGGGCACGCAGGCCTCAGAAATCCCCGCCAGAGAAGGGGATAGACACGCAGGAAAACATAGAAAGCCAAAGCTTAATCGGAGAACGACTCCTCCCCAGAGGATTTCCCCTCCTCCTCCCAAGAGGTCTCCAGCAGGGGGTCCACCTCATATTCCAACAGCTGTTCGTTGAGAAGATGAACTTTCTTCTGTAGAACCTCGTTCTCCCGCTTCAAGTTCTCGATCTCCTGACCCATCTTCGAAACACGCCCACGCAGTTCCGTTCCCTGACGATAGGCTCGAGAGAAAAACGACCACTCCCGGGCAACGCAAGACCTGGACAATCTGTCCCTCCTAGGCAGGGAAGAAAGGCGAAGGGGGGGAAGCCCGACGAAGCGCCCGGGCCCCTCTTAGCCTTCTTCTGACGAGCCACGAGATCCTCCCCCGGATCGGAGGACAAGTCAGGGTCGCTCGACGACTCCTGGAGGAAACAAGCCTTGCCCCTAACTCGTGAAGAAGAGCCAGACATGTTGCTGGAGAATATACGAAAAGAACCCCTACCGCAAAAGAAAGAAGAAGAGCGACGAGGAGCCACAAAAAGACACCAGGGTAATTCCCCTCTTTTAAACTCGGGAAAGAAATCCTGGTGCCTCAAGACAACGCAGCCTTCCTAACGACGCCGCCGCTTCCCAAGGACAGCCGCCGGATAAAACGGCACGTCTCCACGCACCCCGGAGCCCTCGTAAATATCCTCATCATGACTTAGCTCGAACAAAATGTTACTCCCTTGGCCCATTCAATGGACCAAAGGAGTAAGGGGGAGTTATGATGGGGCACAAATACGGCTACGCTCCCAAATATCGCCATGTGTCATCCATGCACGAGCAGGGCCCAACCATCATGAAGAAGGGTGTTGGAAAACAGCAAAGACCACACATTCATGACACATGTCGCCCTCTCACCACACAGGCCTCATCATCACAAATTAGGGAAGGAAATGGCCGCCAAAGCCACGCGCGCCGGCGAGGCAGAGGGACGGCCCAATCCTGCAAAGGAAGTTCTTCTCACCACCCAGGCCTCATCATCACAAATTAGGGAAGGAAATGGCCGCCAAAGCCACGCGCGCCGGCGAGGCAGAGGGACGGCCCAATCCTGCAAAGGAAGTTCTTCTCACCACCCAGGCCTCATCATCACAAATTAGGGAAGGAAATGGCCGCCAAAGCCACGCGTGCCGGCGAGGCAGAGGGACGGCCCAATCCTGCAAAGGAAGTTTTTCCCTCCATAATGATGAAAAGGGCCGCACACCTCCCTTTAAAAGGGGAGGGAAAGGAAGAAGAGGGGGACCTTTTTTTTTCTTTTGACCCCGGAAAGCAGGGAATTCACTCATCCTCCACCCCGCAACACCGGAAAAAGAGGCGAGGCAACAACAGAGGAGGCCAGGAATCCCATCCTGCCCTCCCTGCTAGTCCCCTCCAACTCACTCATTTATGCCCCAGAAATGTCCCCGCGCACCGGCCCTGGTAACCCTGGTCAAAACCCCCTCCCTTTCTAGCTGTTCTTTATATTAACTGGTCGAATGATCTGACTTGGGTGTCGAAGAGGTCGTCCGGGACCCACCCCGGACCCCCTGACCCCCTTTTGTTTGTGATTGCAGACCCCGCGGAGGCCCTCTACCGACCGCGCGATCGCAGACCCGGATCCAAACGCCATCAGTAGTGAGAGTCATGGATGAGAGGTCTTTAAAGTGGTAGACTTAAATTTGCCTGGAAAATTTGAGGAATGGAAAAGACGTACTTTTGGTCCTCTTAAGAAGGAAGATATTATTGCCAAACTCAGGGTCATTGAGGAGGTATTGAAGAAAGAATCTTGGATGCAACTTCTATTACTCGAAGAATCGTTTTAGGTGGGGTGCTTGACAAAGAGACAACACTCAAAATTCTGTGGCTGAAAGAAGGGGATGGGGATACCTCTTTTTTCACATAATGGCTTCTTCTACATCTTGTAGAAATACCATATGAGGAATTTGGGTAGATGGCCTCTTTATTGGGAATGAATCGGCTATGGCAGAAGCTAACATCAACTTCTTTTTTTATGTTGTTTGTGGGGGGTAGCGGTTGGTGTCCTAAGATTGACAGGTTATCTTCTAGGAGTATTTCTGACCCGGAAAGGATCTGCCTTGACAAGGATTTTGAGGAAGAAGTTGAATGGTTTTTTTTGTTTTCCCCTATGGATCATCATGACAAAGTTCCCTGGTCCTGATGGTTTTACTATGACCTACCAAGAGGTGTGAGGATAGATTAAAGATGATAGTTTTGAGGTCGGGAAGCGATATCTACACTATCTTCCTTTGATATTCACACTCCTCTCTTTAATTTAAACTTCTCATATTGGCTGTTATCGTTTCCAAAAGCTATTTAGATATCTTTAAAAATGATGTTGACATACAGCATAGCACCTGTGATCAATTGTGTTATGAACATATAGGCCTCATCTTCCTTACATCTCTTTTTATCAGGATGATCTGTTTTTGTACGTATTTTTTTTGGGAAATGTATGGCCTAGCTCTTTGATCTTTGGAACCCAACCTGCCGCTTATTCTGATAGACCAAAACTGATAGACGCAGTTCAGGTAATTTTAATTTCTGCTCTACGACCATTTGATTTTGGAATGTAAGTCATTGTTTATGCATTCGAGGAAATTGTGCATGCTACAGGTTGTATCTCCATTTGATGGACAAATTCAAAATAAAGGGATTAAAAAAAAAGAATATTTATCTATATTTACCGACGGTCAGGACCGTCGGTGATTTCAACAATGAAAGTGCAGCCATATCCTATTCAACGACGTTTTGTGAGTGTCAGTCTTATCACCGACTGTGGACCCCGATCCGGGAGAGAGGTGGGGGACGAGCCCCCAGCGACCTCTTGGATCATCCACACGTGAAGGAAAGTTCTACCAAGGAACTCTCGAAACAGGTGCCACCCTCATAGCATAGCACGAGTGGCGATATAAAAGAGATACCTCTCGATTCGGGAACAAGTCCGGATTCAAAACGTACCTAAACAAACTCAGAGTCACCATCCATGGTATACGGCCATGGATCCTTAAACAAACTGTATACCATGGATAATCAGAAATGAATGGGTTCGTGCCTGATTACGAATGGAGAAGGTTTGAAGAGCACCCCAAATTTGCCCGAGTGCGAACACTTGGTCTCTTATACCATTTTTATTAATTTCAAGGAATTTTGGGCAAAATCATGTGAAATGGGAACAATTTTTAGGAGTCGTCTACCTAAGCATGCATTTTCTGAGAATAGAAATAATAAGCATACAAAAAATAAATGAAAGAAGTGTGCCACCTAAACATAGCTAGATTATGAGTGACATTCCTAATGAGTGTCTAAGTTCTGGTGGACAAACACATGCAAGTTACAGCTAAAGGTATAGGATCAGTACAAGAAAGTAAGAAAACATATCAAAACATACAATAACAACACAACAAATCCTAAGACTCTAAACGATTTGATCCGAGTCTTCGGATGGTCTGATGTTCATCCAAAGAAGCGTACGTATCCCCGCCTCCACAAGAATCAGAGTCGCATAGTTCTTCGCGCCTATTCTAAGCTATGGTGCGTAAGACACATAGACCTCTATCCTAGACTCGATCTAAAAGATCGGACTAGTTATTAAAGTTTCTTGTACGATTATTTAAATTCCAGTGAATTGCGGATTTTAGGACACCCTATATGCCCTAACTAAATGCAGATTAGCCCTAAGCTAATGCAGGTGGTTCTTACAACCTATGTGTAACTAGGCTGTGTTTCCTAAGGAAAACAAAGGGTGGACTAACATATCCTATTCTAGTAATCAGTCGGCGATGTGGATCGCCAGCTGACCAGACGGAATCGTTCCTATAACTCTAGGACAGACCCCTAACTCTAAAACAAGCACACAACAAACAAACAATCAAACACCCTATCAAAAAGAAACTCCTAACTCTAAAACTCTCTATCTAGGAGAAACTCCTAACTTTAGAGGAAGATCTTTTGAAAACAAGGTTTTAAAGGTTTTTGAATGAGGTTTAAAACATTATTTACAAAAAGTTTGGCTGGACTTGGGATTTGGATCCCAAGCTGCACTACGTACCTCGTGGAAGAGGATCAAGCCAACGTAGTTCGAAACATATTTCGAGATAAGACACTAAACAAGCAAACAAGTGCGATTCACAAACAAGTAAACTAGCGTGCTCACAAACAGGTACACCAGCGTGGTCACAAACAAGTAAACTAGCATGATCACAAAACAAATGAAACACCAATCGGATAAAACATGTCTAAAGGGAATATCTGAAAGACTTGGAAAGTCTTCTAAAATGAAGAGAAATGGATGCTACAGGATTTAAACAATTTCTCCTAAAAGAAGGGCTTGGGATGACTCCTTCATCGCCCTTGCAATGATAGGGTTCTAATATCTAATGGTGACTAAAAGACTAAGAAAATCTAGTAAATAAAGAGGAGAGTACTACCTGGACCGAGTAAGTCCCCTAAAGATTGGGCTTGGACTAATGCCTTCATCGCCCCCACCATTCGCAGCCCCTGCACCTTCATCTTCCACTATCATTTCATCCTCCTCAAATGACAAAGACCCAACATCCACAGAAACAACCAACGACTTCCTATGCAACCTCAACCTGCAAATAGTCGCCTGCGTCACTCCCCTACACCTCTTCACCTTCAGCTTCACTAAATTGGGGCAACCCAATGCGACAACCTCTATCCCACCATCAGAGACAGGGCAATTCTTAACACACAGCTTCTTCAGTGAAGTAAATTTAGCAGCCACAAAGCCCATCTCAGAATCTCCAATTGACTCTGTGTTGCAGAACGCCATCCTCTCAAGGACCGGGCAGTTCAAGGCGAGGGCATTTAGCGAGAGAACCGTAATGGGCACACCCATAAGCACAACCTCCTGCAATTGGGAACACTTGGTGGCCATTGCCATCACCCCCTCATCCCCAACAATGTTCCGTATGCCAAATTTGCTGCAGGCATCAATGTGAAGCTTCCTCAGCTTCCTATAGGAATTCCCAATGGCTGAAAATCCGGCATCAGTACAATCTGAAACCCGGCTAACATATAATACCTCGAGGTCGAAACACACAGAGGAGATAGCAAAAATGCCAGCATCAGTGAGTTGCATATTCTCCATCTGAATCTCAATTAAACTGCACTGTAAATTCCCCAAAATTGGATCCCAATCCCCTGAGCTCCGACACACGATAAGGGTCTTCAATCCCTTGGATGAAGATAGTAGGGATGCGAAAAGCCGAGCGTTGTGTAGGTCTTTCAAACACAACCTCTCAAGACTATAATTACCATACGAATTGTATAACCCTTTCTTCTTCTAGGTAGAGTTTTTCTTCATTAAAATCATTCAATTCAAATTCACCCAGCTGTGTATTCTGAGCATCCAATTTCCTCAGCCTCATCAGAGTAAGATCTTGAGACCGGCGGCAATTCGCAAGAACAGAGTTCAAACCCTTAGCACCAAAGGTACAAGAAGCACAATAAAGCTTAGAGAGAGATTTACAGAGGAGAGAGAAATTACAGAGCCCTTCATCTGAGAGCTCGACGCAACCCTTGAGCTTGAGCTTCTTAAGCGAAGTGAGACCGCTTCCGATCAAAGCTAGGGCATCATCATCAATACTAAGAAGCTTTCTAGAGCATTTGAGAGAGAGAACAGAAACAGAATCAAAACGAGAGATCATGTCACTCGGAGCTTGCCGGAGCTAGCTGGAGAATGGCCGGAGAAAGGAAAATCCGATCGGAAAAATTAGGTGAAGAAATTCTGATTTCTAACTAGAAAAAACGAAATTGCAGGGCTTCCAAAACAGATCTAAGAAGGCAAAGTGAATCAACAACTTATAATGGAGGAAAATCAAAGACAAGGTCTCGGCCGAAGCTCTGGCAAGCTCGCCGGAGAAGACGAAGTTAGGGTTTGAAGCAGATTTTCTTTCGTTTGGGTTTTTTCTCTGCTAGGGCTTTCTTTTGAAACGAAAAAATGAGAGCCTCTTCTTTCTTTTTCTTTTTTTTTCTGTTTTTTATAACCTTGAAAGGTTGCTGATAATGGCACCCCATTAATTGATGAACGCACAAAATTTTTATGGGCGCACAAACATTTCGATGGGCGCACGAATCGGCTCCGTCCCAGACGAGCTAATTCACCCCCCTTGCTTCAGATATTCCATAATATGAATAATTCACTCCCCTTCATTGCTTACACTATGCTTACTGCATCGCCTCGCTGGCTGAGCGAATGAGCTCAGATCTCGACGAAATTTTGTGAGGATCTGGACGGGACCCTAATCTACGCTGGGGTTAAATTTGGGGCATCCACTCACTCATTGGACGGGGTTTTGCACAATCAACACGAACTTGGGTCCGGTCAAAATGGGGTGTCTACACCGACGCTCCAAAAACGTCGCTGAATAGCATATTCACCAATGGTCAGTAACCGTCGGTGTACTTACCAACGCTCCAAAAACGACAGTAAATATACGTATCCAAAGGCCCACTTGGGATTTATTGACGGTCGTGACCGTCGGTGTAATATTATATACACCTACGGTTTCTTAAAGCGTCGGCGATTACCTTAAAAGCAACGTCTGATTTTTATTTATAACGACGTTCATAAACGCCGGTATAAATGGTATCACCGACGTTTTAGGCACGGTAGCATACATTTAGGCACGGTAGCATCAGTGACGTTCACTAAAAGTGTCGGTGTAAGTTACACCGACGTTCATTGGTATATACACCGACGGTCATGACCGTCGGTGAATGTCCCTTTTCTTGTAGTGGCGGTTACAAGCAATAGGCCCTTCCTCAACTTTTCTTCCTAAACGCCTCAACCTAACCCTAACGGATTCTCCATTGCTTGAATTTAATGCGTTAAAACCTCTATACATTATAAGATCTGATGGAAACAACCTTCCTTCCCCACCTATTCCACTATCTCTTCTATTCGTCCTTGACACCTCCTCTCCTGCATCCAGAGATCAGCAATGAGAAGATAAAAAAAGAGGTTAGTTATTTCATTTCAGTACTTTTTTTTTTTTTTTCAATTTTCGTCTTTGCAAGATCCATTTGAAAGGATTTGTGCAACTTCCTTTCGACCCTTTATCTATATTAAAGGGTGCAATCTTGCTTTCTCTATAATAGTAGTGTAAAACGTCGGGCAGGGATTTCTTTTAATATATTTTTGTTTTGTATTTTTATTTATGAAATATTTTTTTTCCAATTCATCTTTGAGAACCACATTCTAACAGATTGGGGTAAAGATCAGAAGCCACGATGCAACCAGGATGTACATGAGGCCAGCATCGACCACAATCAACCCTCTCCTCCGATTAAGATGCAATCAGTATTTTTTTTATTTTGGGCAGTTCAAGCGCCGCAATTTCCAGAGAGTTTCGGGTTTCAGTTGCTTGGATTGCAAACGACATGGCATGACGACGATACTTAAGCAGCAACTGCGACACCACTACAAGGGGCCGCATGAAAGGGTAGCGGAGCGGTGAGTTCATTCAAGCATGGATGCAGCCCAGTCGTCATAACGATATTAATGATATTTTTAAAATGTTGGCTAATACTACAGTTTTAGGTGGTTTTAAACCACCCAAAGGGAAGGTACTGTTAATATTTTGTTTATAAATTTTGCCTCTTTTTCATTTGTTCTCCAGGTGTATTACATTTGGATGTGAAATTTCACAGCAGCTCGATAAGTTTCTTTGACACTTTTTGCTTAAGTCCCTTTCACTCAATTATATTCCTCTCTTTGAAGCTCCGAAACTTTGGGGATGCAAGTAACGAAGTTGGATCCTCTCGCTACTTCACGTTTGTAAATACATATGTATAGAAGAGGCAATGATGAAATAGTTTTCCACAATGCTTTTATCAACATCACATTGCATTTTAATGGTTGTAATACAGATTATAATTCCAACAAAATCGAGTGGCAAGAGTGATGGGGCACAAATACGGCGTCGCCCCCAGATATCGCCACGTGTCATCCATGCACAAGTAACGCACAGATCATCATGAAGAAAGGCGTGGTAAAATGGCAAGACCGTACGATCGCGACACGTGTCGTCTTCCCGCCATCCAGGCCTCATCATCACAGACTATGGAAGGAAGCAACCGGCGAAGCATGCGCGCCGGAATGGCACACGCGCCGGCGAAGCAGGGGAACGGCCCAATCTCGCAAAGGATGGTTTTCTTTCCATAATGATGAAAAGGTCTGCCCGTCTCCCTTTAAAAAGGGAGGAAAGGAAAGAGGGGAAGGAGGCAGATTCTCAGAAAAGTTTCCCCCATTCACAACTCCACAAAAACAACCGAAAAAAGAGGCGTGGCAACGACGGAGGAGATTAGGGACTTGATCCCACTCTCCCTGCTAGTCCCCTCCGACCCACTCATTCCCACCCAGAAAAGAACCGCGCGTTTTGGTCCTGGTAACCCTGATCAAACTCCCTTCCTCTCCTCGCTGTCCTTTATATTGATTGGTCGAAGGATCTGACTTGGGTGTCGAAGTGGTCGTCCGGGACCCACCCCGGATCCCCTGACCCCTTTGTTTGTGATTGCAGACCCCGCGGAGGCCCTCTACCGGCCGCGCGATCGCAGACCCGGATTCAGACGCCATCATATTGGCGCCATCCGTGGGACTCGTCGAGTACTGAACGTCATATGGCGATGAGAAACCACACCCAACAGCAAGAGATAGGAGTAATGACCAGAAGTCAGGCCCAACACGCGCAGACCCACGCCTCGAGCTCCCGGGAGCCAGATTCGCCGCCCTCGGGCCGGCGCAACCCCTCCTCCATCACACCGCAAATGGTCCCCACCATGAAAATGTTCAACGAACTCCGTCAAGAGCTACTCCAGTGCTTACCCCCGCCGGAGCCCCCGGCATCGGGGAGGCCCCCGACAGCACACGACCAGACAGAGGCCTACGAGGGTGATGAGGAACGGCCGGAAGAACACCACCCACGGCGAAGACGAACACCAGCCCGCCGAACGCCCTCCCCATCGGCCAACAGTCCCTTACCCCCGCTGCAAGGGGACACCAACGACCCGACGGAAAGCAAGCAATGTTCAGCCGCGCCCCCCCTTTTCGGCCGGCTCACCATCAGGAACTGCCCCCCGCCCGGACCGAAGAGGTGGCAACCTCAGCGCAACCCGCAGGGCCAGACCCAATAGCAGACCTACAAAGGCAAATCCGGGAAGTTAGGTTGGAAATGAAAAAACCCTATGCCCACGGCATCCTCGATGAATGGGAAAAAGAAACTACGTCCCCATTCACCTCTGAGGTCTTAAAAACCCCGGTGGAGGCAGGGATAGACCTTTCCCGCTTCGGTCTGTATGACGGAAGCACAGACCCCCTCGAATTCCTCCAAACTTTCAAAAGGGTAATGACGCTCCGAGGCGTGTCGGACGGATTTATGTGCAGAGCCTTTGCCTCCCTATTAAGAAAAACCGCTAACGACTGGTACATGAGATTGGAGCCCGACTCCATCGCGTCCTTCCACGAGTTCGGAAGAAAGTTCAACGCAAGGTTCGCCAGCAACCGCCTACGCCACGATCCGGCGGATGCCCTCTTAGCCCTCAGACAAGGGAAGAACGAGACCCTAAGAGACTTCATGTTGAAGTTTAACGCTGAACTGGCCCAACTCCCCAACATAGACGTCCAAATAGCGGTCGCGACACTGAAGCACGCAACCATCGATCCGAACCTCATGCTACACCTCACCCTCAAGCCACCTCGGGACCTGCAGGAACTAGAATCCAAGGCAGATAAGTTCGTGCGAGCAGAAGAGGCCTGTGTACGGGAGAGGAGCCGACCCGGTCCTGAGGAAAGAAAAGGCAACGATGGCCTAAAGCCACCAAGGCCACGAGCCGGGGAAGGGTCTGCCAACCGGAACGCCATCCCCGTCTTCGAAAGGCTCGGAAGCGCCCCCCTAAAGGTCCCCCTCTCCCATGTGCTGCTCACCATCAGAGATCAGGGTCTCCTGACCCCCCCCCAAAAGAATGGCCACGAACCCCAAGAAGCGGTCCATTAAAAAGTTCTGCGAGTTTCACGGAGACCACGGCCACGAGACCGACCATTGTTTCCACCTCCGGCTCCAGTTAGAAAAACTGGCAGAGAAGGGGCACCTAAACCAATATCTCTGGAACCCCATTGAAAGCTCTCACGAGGCCCCCCGCCGCGACGACCAGTCCAGAGATAAGCGCCCGACGCGCAGCAGCCGTCGGTCGGAAAATCGGCACCGGTCTGGTAGCCAGCGCCGATCCGATAGCCGACACCGCTCCCCTAGCAGATGCCGCTCCCGCAGCCGACATCGATCGCGCAGCCGGCACGACTCGCACCACCACCAGCGCCCCAAGAGGGAGGAGCCGGTCAAACAGGCTAGGGAAGAGCCACCCGCCATCATTGGAAAAATCAATGTCATCGCGGGTGGGCCCGCAGCCGGAGGACCGACGACGGCCGGCCGACAAGCGTACGCAGAACGGGTGTTCTCCATGGACATACCTTCCAAAAAGGCCCGAACAGATCCACCCCGACAAAACCAGATCATCACCTTTTCCAACAAAGACCTCGACGGGCTACAGGTCCCGCACAACGACGCACTGGTCGTCAGGCTAGTCGTCGCCAACTTCGACGTAGGGAAGATTCTGGTTGACACGGGAAGCTCCGTCAACGTATTACACTTCGGTACCTTCGAGGAAATGAAACTGGGCCGAGAGAGGTTAGGACCCGCAGAATACTCCATCTACGGGTTCTCCGGGGCATCTGTGCGGGTCAATGGCAAAATCGACTTACCCGTGACCTTCGGGACATACCCCCTCCAGAAAACCGTCCTGACCACCTTCATGGTTGTGGATATACCTTTCACTTACAGCGCCATTATTGGGCGCCCCGCTCTAAGAGATTTAGGAGCAGTAGTCTCCACCCCTCACCTCAAGATGAAATTCCCCACTCCTACCGGAGTAGGGGAGGTCCGGGGGCAGCAAATGATAGCACGCCAGTGCTATGCAGCCAGCCTCAGAGGGACCAACGCCCCGGCCGAAAACTTCACGATCGGCAGTGAAGACCCCCGGCAGCGGGCCCGCACAATCAGAGGAGAGCCCGCCAAGGAGCTAGACTCCATCCCTATAGCCCAAGATCAGCCGGAGAGACAAGTCCGGATCAGTCCCCTACTTCCAGACCCACCCCATTGTGCTTTTGACCGACCAACCCCTGAGGAAAATTCTCCAAAAACCGGAGACCTCGGGCAGGATGGTAAGTTGGGCCGTCGAGCTGGGAGAATTCGACATACAGGTCCGACCGAGGCCGGCTATTAAATCTCAAGCCCTTGCTGATTTTATAGTGGAATATACGGCCCCGGAAGCAGAACCAGTAACAATTGAAAATAGCGAGCGCCCCACCGAGCAGACAGCTCGCGAAGACATGGCGCCGGGCCCAGCGGAACAGAGCGACGAGGTCCACTGGACCCTGCACATTGACGGCTCAGCAGGTAAAACAGGGCACGGGGCGGGAGTTGTCCTACGCGGCCCTGAAGGGTTCGTACTAGAATACGCCCTCCGGCTAGATTTCAAAGCCTCCAACAACGAGGCCGAATACGAAGCCTTACTGGCAGGGTTGAGTCTAGCCGCGGAGCTCGGCGCGGGAAAATTAAAAGTCCATAGCGACTCCCAGGTCGTCGTTAACCAAGTGAACAGAATATACGAGGCCAAGGGCTTCAGAATGAAGAGATACCTTCAGAAGGTAAAAGAGAAGCTGCAGGGAATGGGAGAGGTAGAGATCCTCCAGGTACCGCGAGACATGGACAATCGAGCGGACGCATTGTCGAAAATGGCCGCCAAAGAGACCCATGACTTCGGCACCGTGCTCACAGAAATACTGCCCTACCCCAGCATCGACGAAGTGCAAGTCTTGGAGATTCCACCTGGACCAAACTGGATGGACCCCATCATGCGGTACCTGAAAGACGGGATACTGCCCGCAGGTAAGCTGGAGGCCCGGCGCCTAGCCGCAAGAGCCGCCTACTACGTGGTCCACGGGCCCAGGCTCTACAAACGGTCATATACGTGGCCGTACCTCCGATGCCTGGTACCCTCCGAATCAGAGTACGCGCTACAAGAAGTACATGAAGGGATCTGCGGAGACCATGGAGGCGGCAGAACTCTGGCTCAGAAAATCGTGAGGCACGGCTACTTTTGGCCTACGATCCTCAGGGACGCCAAGGAGTTCGTCAAAAAATGCAGCCCATGCCAAAGGTACGCGACCACCCCCCGCTAACCGGCCACGCCGTACACTGCAATGGCAGGGCCTCTACCTTTCACCATGTGAGGCATGGATCTACTCGGACCCTTCCCAAAAGCCCCCCGGGGACATACAATGTTGTACGTAGCCATCAACTACTTTACCAAATGGGTCGAGGTCAAAGCCGTAGCAAAACCCAGTTCGAAAACGACGGAGAAGTTCATTTATCACGACATAGTCTGCCGTTTCGGCATTCCAAAGACACTTGTGACGGACAACGGTCCCCAGTTCGCAAGTGCTGAATTCAGCAAATTCTGTGACAGCCTAAGCATCGAACACCGTTTCGCCTCCGTAGCACACCCACAGGCCAACGGGCAGGTAGAGGTAACTAACAGGATCTTGCTTCAGAGCCTCAAGAAGCGATTGGGAGAGGCCGGGAAAAACTGGGTAGAGGCGCTCCCTAGCGTCCTCTGGGCCTATCGAACGATGCCACGGACTGCAACTGGAGAATCCCCTTTTAGCTTAACCTTCGGGGCCGAAGCGGTCATCCCGCTAGAAATTGGCCTCTCCAACTTCCGCACGGAAAATTATGACGAACAAGGAAACTCCGAACTCCTCCGGAACACCCTCGACCTCGTGCTGGAAAAAAGAGAGCAGGCCTTCCTCCGAACCGCCTCCTACCAGCAAAGAGTGGCGCGGTACTACAACGCCCGAGTAAAAAAGCGCTCGGTAAAACCCGGAGATTTAGTGCTGCGGCGGGCGGAGGTATCCGATCCCCGCAACGTCGGGAAACTCGCACCCAAATGGGAAGGACCATACAGGGTCGTTCGGGCACTCCGCCCCGGGGCCTACCAACTAGAACGCCTCGACGGGACCCCAGTCCCTCGAAGTTGGAGCATGGACAACCTCCGACAGTTTTACCAGTAAAGAGATAGGGTAAGTTCCGTGTTTTTCCTTTAAGGCATGACAAGTGTTTTGTTTGTTTCTCTTTTGTGTTTTAGAAGCAAAGATGTATTCTCCTCCTTAAAAGAATCAATGGAATAGCGTTTCTACCTAAACCGCACGCATCTCCACTTTCCGGCCCATGATAAATAAGGGACCCGAAAGAAGACAGGGAGTGAGACAGAGGTAGCATCGGGGCCGATCCCCTCGAGAATACCCTAGAACGCTCCCCATGAAAAAAAAGACCTCCCCTCTAAGGGCAGGCGGGACCCATTAACCCCGAACTGATCACTCGAGGGGAAGATAGTCCTTCTATAAAACAAAAAAAAGACGCCCTACGGGGTGCACTAGGAGTACTCTAGCCAACAAAGATCACAACTCAAATAGCCCAAGAAGCCATACCGAAAACTCAAAGAGCTCGCGGCACATCACGTATAAAGAAGAGAAAGATAGTTCAAATGTTATTACAAACCAGATACGTCAATAAGACCAAAAAAAAGGAGAAAGCAAACTCCCCAAGGCATCCGAGCATTATTAAGCCCCCTCAGAAGTCTCGGCAACCGCGGGATCTACCAGGGCGGCCACCTCCTCCTCGGCCGACCCCGGTACTCCCACCGATGCTGGCGAAAGACCCTCTGAAGCGCCTCCCTCTGCCTCATGCATCAGCTTGTCCAGAGGGAAGGAAGGATCAACCTCGCGGACACGCCGCCGGCATTCGGCAAATGCGTCTATCTCAACATCCACGCTGAACGCGGCCGCCGCGGCCTTGAGAAACTCCTCAGAGTAGCGCCATTCCTCCCGCGCCTTCGCCAGTTCCCTGGCATGCGTTCGTTTAGCCACCACCAGTTTGTCCGTCGCGCGGCTTCTCCCTTCCACAGTCACTCGGAGGTCTTCCCGAAGTCGAGCAATGGTATCATAGAAAGTCACTTTCTCCGCCTGGGCTTTGTCCAAATCCTCACTCAGCTGCCGGACTCGCGCCTCGTCCTCAAGCATGCACTGCACCATCCTCCTGGCATAGCTTTGGGACTGCGAAAACAAGCCACCAGAAAATTTCCAACAAAAAGAAAAAAAAACAAAGGGAATGAAGTACAATAAAAAAAAAAACCGGCCACCCGGTACTTACGCAAGACGTTGATTGAAAATAATGAGCCCCCAGGGCCCTACGATCAAAGCTCTCCAACTCAGCCTCGTCGCCAGGGAGAGCAGTTGTCACCCCTAGCTCCACCGCAACCCGAGGATTCGCGAGGACGCTATCCTCGACGCCGATCTTCCAGTCAGGTTTGAACATCTCTCCCCGCACCTGGAGACACTGCGGCGAAAGCTCCGCCCGCTCTAGAAGAAGCTTGGTCATGACCGCCCCCTCCATCCGACTTGGCACGTCCTCCTGTCGAGCGCCAAAAGGGACAGCCCTCTTGGTGGAAGGTTCCAACTCCGGAGGAGAAGACCTAACCACCCACTTTCCTCCGACCCTTCGGCCAGAGGGGCTGGAAGGCACGGATGCCAGAAGCCTCGCTTGCGACCGGCCCAGCCTGGCCGCGGCCATAAAATCGGAAGAGATTTTCTTGCGGCTCTCCGGATCTTTTGTCGTCGCCGCAACCTCCTTCCCCTTGCCAGCATCGCCAGGAGAAGACATACTTCCTGCCAAAAACAGGAGAACAACAATCGCTCAGAACGAAGGGAAACAGCAACAAAAGAAGAAAAAAAAGGGGGGGGGGGTCTCACCGCGATGGCTGGCAGAACTCTCCCCCGTTCCCTCACCCATACGGCGGTCCCTCCTATCCTCAGCTCCCAGCAAACCAAGCCTCCTCAGGCCCCTTTCCCATCTGAACTCGAAAACATCAATAGCCTCCCCAGGGGCGAGCTTCCCCAAGTCAAACTTGTTGTAATCAGACTCGTCGGGAAGGGACTTCCTCCGCCACTCAACGGAACGCCTCCAAGAGTGAGGAAAGTCCCAGCCAACGTCCGATGGAGGGGTGATGAACACATACTCCTCCTTCCACCTCTTGATGGAAGAAGGAAAGTTGAAATTCCAAGGGTGGTCCCGAATTGGCAACTAATGAGGAGGTAAAATTAGCTTGCTTACAAGTTTTAACCTTTTGAAAAACTCCTAAACCAATTTTAAAGATTAAGGAATCAAAGATGAAAATTAAGCATATAAGTTAAATCCTAAGTGCAGTACAAATTCAAATCAAGAGATAAGAGAGAGTGCACCCGAGATTTAAAGTGGTTCGGTCCTCCAACGTGAGGCCTACTCCACTCCACCAACCAAACCCGTTGATGGCTTCACTAAGGATTCCTTTACTGGCGAGGAATCAACCCAATTACAATTTGGTTCGGCTCCGCCTCGCAAGACTTGCCACGAACCGGAGAAAGCTCCTCGTCTCCTTGCACTCACTCTTGGGATGGCTCCGCGTCCCTTCGCACTCGCCCAATTACAATCTTTTGAATAAGAAAGAAAGAACAAAGAAAAAAATCCCTCACAAGGGTTTACAATGTTTGTAGAAGATGTACAAATTGAAGCCTATGATCCAAATCCTAATCTTGGATGATGAGAGGCATAAACAAGCTTTAATCACTCTTTGGATGTTCAAATGAAGTTTAAGAGTGTTAGGATTGATGATTTGGGTGTTTAGAATGCCCATATTTATAGAAGAACCAAAATATGACCGTTCAGTGGCATTGTTGTAAGTTCTGAAAAATTCCCAACGGCTCAAAATCCGACCGTTATAGTGTTCTCGGAGTTCCGAGAACATTTCTCGGAGTTACAAGAAAATTCTCGGAGTTCCGAGAAAAATCTCAGAGTTCCGGGAATACACACAGAAGTTGGAAAAATGTCTACTGGACCATTTCTCGGAGCTCCGAGGAATCTCTCGGAGTTCCGAGAAGCCTATGAAATGCAGATTTTCAATTCAAGTTTTTGGGCTTCCAACTTTATACTAACTTGGGATTGTTATGAGGGTTCCAAAGTGTTGGAACACCACAAAGTCAATCTCTTATATATTTAGGGTGTGTGTGTGTGATTACTTATTTATGCCTTTTAAGATCTAAACTAGGTTTGGATCATTTACAATCTAACATGACTTGATCTTCAATGCTATGCTTCAAGTCTTCATTTGTCTTGGATTATGATGTCTTTGGCCTTCATGATGTGGTCCAATGAGATCTTCTTGGCCTCAATCCAAGCAATGTTGTCTTAACACCAATGTGATCTACAACTTAAACAATCAAACACATTAGTGATCTTAAATCACTTGTGTATTGGAATCATCAAAATAAGATGGGAATGCCAAGGTGGAAACCATTGGGCTTACAATCTCCCCATTTTTTATGATGACAAGCACAAGAGATTTTCCAATTAAAAGCACATATATTTCCTTACATTAGATTTCTCTCCCCCTTTAGCATCAATCAAAAAGATTGGGGTAAAGAAAAACAAAGGGATGAAGTATTCAATTTAAAGCTCCCCCTTTTTCAAGGAAAAAGACAAAACTAGAACTCCCTCTATTTTGAATTTTTATTCAACACAAGAGGGGATTTTTAAACTTCTCATAAAAAGATTTTCAATTTAATAGCTTAAGCCCCTAATCTAAGCATATATGATGAAAATCATATGGGGGCTTTGGGAACCCAAGCCTTCTTGGGTCCACCACTATCCCTAATCTTAGATGCACATTGGAATTGGTAATGACCATGAATTCCACAAAAATGGCATCTAACATGAGGGTTAGACAAACTAGTCCTATCATAAAATGCATGAGTAGGTTTATGACTAGCTTTCTTTAAGATTATGTCAATTATTTTGTCACCATTTAGGAATCCATGGAGACATAATCTTAACCTTTCATTTTCATTATGAAGATGGGTTATTTGATTTAAAGAATCATTAAATTCATCTTCATAAGATTTGGAAGAGCTTGCCATATTTTGAAATTGTGCTAATTGGCAAGTTTTCTCATCCAAACAACCCTTAAGGGTTTTAATCTCAAGTTTAAATTTTCAATTTGGGCTTGAGATTTAGATATGGAAGAGGATGACTCATTTTTCAAAACATCAAGTTCATTTTCTAATTTAGAAATAGATTTTTTAAGAACTTTGTTTTTTAAAATTTGAGAATGTAAAGTAGAGCACAATTCATCATAGGATATTTTTTCACTATCACTACTTGATGAATAACAAGAGGGGTTAGAGTTTACCTCAACTTCATGGGAGAGAGCCATGAGGCAAAGATCATCCTTCTTTTCGTCCCCTTCGCTTGAGCTTTTGCCCGAGGTGCTCAAGGCATCCCAACCGGCGGCAAGAGCCTTGTGCTTCTTCCAATCCTTCTTCTTTCCCTTGTACCTCGAGGAAGATGACTTGAGAAGTGGACACTACGGTTTTATGTGTCCCGTCTTCTTGCAATTGTAACATCTTATAGCTCCCTCAACTTCACTTTCTTCTTTCTTCTTCTTTTTATCCTTCTTATGTTTCTTTCTCCATAAGCTTTTAAACTTTCTTAAAGATTCTTCTTCATCGCTATCCGCTTCGCTAGAGGATGATGAGTTCGCTTTGGAGGCTTTTAGAGCTAGAGATCGACTCTCTTTTTCTTTCGGCTTCTTCTCCTCTTGTCGGCTAGTGAGGAGCATCTCATGGGTGATGAGAGATCCTACAAGCTCCTCCATAGTTAGCGTTTTGAGATTCTTTGATTCTTGTATTGCGGTTACCTTTGGATCCCAATATGGAGGAAGAGACCTAAGCAACTTACTCACAAGCTCATCAGTAGGATAAGATTTACCAAGATTGGCTAATTCATTAGAAATTTTAGAAAATCGAGTATACATTTCGGAAATACTTTCATGTTGATCCATTCTAAACATTTCATATTTGCTCTTTAACAAGTTTATTTTGGAATCTTTAACTTGTGATGTTCCCTCATGGGTAACGGCAAGTGTATCCCAAATAATCTTGGCGGAATCAAAAAGAGCAACTCGATTAAACTCCTCCGTAGATAAGACGCAAAACAAAGAATTTATAGCTTTGTAATTTAAATTTGCATGCCTTTTCTCTACCGTATTCCATTCTTCAAATGGTGTGGAAGGCAAAGTGTAGCCATTTTCTACAATATGCCAAAGTTCCACATCTATCGAAAGAAGATATATGCGCATCCTTGTCTTCCAATATCCATAGTTGGACCCATCAAAGAAAGGATGTCTAGTTGTGGAATGGCCCTCAGGAAGACTGGTTCCATTTTTGTCTGCCATTTCACAATTAGAAAAGTTGCCAAAGATCTTATGATCTTTCCCTCGTTGAAATTTTAAAGAAAAATTTACCAAAGATTTTTAGAAAAGAAAATCTTTTAAGAGCCTTTGCTCTGATACCAAATGAAATTCCAAGGGTGGTCCCGAATTGGCAACTAATGAGGAGGTAAAATTAGCTTGCTTACAAGTTTTAACCTTTTGAAAAACTCCTAAACCAATTTTAAATATTAAGGAATCAAAGATGAAAATTAAGCATATAAGTTAAATCCTAAGTGCAGTACAAATTCAAATCAAGAGATAAGAGAGAGTGCACCCGAGATTTAAAGTGGTTCGGTCCTCCAACGTGAGGTCTACTCCACTCCACCAACCAAACCCGTTGATGGCTTCACTAAGGATTCCTTTACTGGCGAGGAATCAACCCAATTACAATTTGGTTCGGCTCCGCCTCGCAAGACTTGCCACGAACCAGAGAAAGCTCTGCGTCTCCTTGCACTCGCTCTTGGGATGGCTCCGCGTCCCTTCGCACTCGCCCAATTACAATCTTTTGAATAAGAAAGAAAGAACAAAGAAAGAAATCCCTCATAAAGGTTTACAATGTTTGTAGAAGATGTACAAATTGAAGCCTATGATCCAAATCATAATCTTGGATGATGAGAGGCATAAACAAGCTTTGATCACTCTTTGGATGTTCAAATGAAGTTTAAGAGTGTTAGGATTGATGATTAGGGTGTTTAGAATGCCCATATTTATAGAAGAACCAAAATATGACCGTTCAGTGGCATTGTTGTAATTTCTGGAAAATTCCCAACGGCTCAAAATCCGACCGTTATAGTGTTCTCGGAGTTCCGGGAATACACACAGAAGTTGGAAAAATGTCTACTGGACCATTTCTCGGAGCTCCGAGGAATCTCTCGGAGTTCCGAGCTCGGAGCTCCGAGGAATCCCTCGGAGTTCCGAGAAGCCTATGAAATGCAGATTTTCAATTCAAGTTTTTGGGCTTCCAACTTTATACTAACTTGGGATTGTTATGAGGGTTCGAAAGTGTTGGAACACCACAAAGTCAATCTCTTATATATTTAGGGTGTGTGTGTGATTACTTATTTATGCCTTTTAAGATCTAAACTAGGTTTGGATCATTTACAATCTAACATGACTTGATCTTCAATGCTATGCTTCAAGTCTTCATTTGTCTTGGATTATGATGTCTTTGGCCTTCATGATGTGGTCCGATGAGATCTTCTTGGCCTCAATCCAAGCAATGTTGTCTTAACACCAATGTGATCTACAACTTAAACAATCAAACACATTAGTGATCTTAAATCACTTGTGTATTGGAATCATCAAAATAAGATGGGAATGCCAAGGTGGAAACCATTGGGCTTACACAAGTTCACTGCAATTTTCACCTGAGGGCGCTAGGTCAGATATAACCAGCTGTCCTCCCCCTTCACCAACGGGCTAAGGGCAACGCAGGCCCGGAGCAGCGGAAGGGTGGGCTGAACCTTATGAAGACCCGCCTTGGCCACAAAGGCCAAGAGAGTGCGCCAACTATTAGGCGCCAGTTGGGAGGGGGCCACCCGGTAAAACTCGAGGGCCTCTACTATAATATCCAGGAGCGGGAACCTGACCCCCGCCTGAAAAGCCTCCACGTAGAAAGCAACCTCCTCCACTGTGGTACCTTCACACACCCCCTCTACAAAGGATGGAACCCTAATCCCGTAACCATCGGGAATATGAAACTCCCTCCTAATCCTCTCCTCCGCCCCTTCCCCCAAGGTGCTCCTAAAACACGTCACCTGGCCGAGACGAATAACGGCACCAGACCGGATGTCCCTAATCTCCGCCTCACGAGCGGTAGAAACTCGAGCAGGAGATTCCAAAGGAGCGGCCCCCACCGATGACCCAGAAGCCCCGGAGCTGTCTCTCAACTCCGTACGCTGCCGCGCGTCTCGAAAGTCGCCGCCCCCTCCCTCCAACAACAACCGCCTCCTTTTTCCTGGCGAAGCCCTCTCCACTACTTCTACCGACTCAGAAGAGGGACTCTGAGGAACAGTCGCGATAGACATCGTAAACTATCAAATGTCGAATGAAATAAAGACACAAGACTCACCGGGAGAGGGTTGGTGAAGAGCAATACGCAAATAAATCGTCGCGGAAGAAAACCCGTTTCACCAGAGGAAGACGAAGAAATAAGACAAAGAAGAAAATTCCCCAAAAGGCTTTGAAAAGGGCTAGAGTTTCGACACGCGTATATTGATTTCCCTCCTTTTCTAATCCGATGGGACGCGCACACGTGGCGCCGATTGGGGAACCCGAGGGAACCGCCAAAGGTCGAAGCGCCGTAATGAAAAGACGTCGCTACCCCTACCGCTAAGCGACTTCCCCAGCAAGCCATCCCTAAATCCTCCCCACGTACAATGGCAAAGGGCTCAGGACCCATCACAGGGGCACGGCCGAACAAACCCACCAGATGGGAGAAACCCAAGCACATGCAAAAAGGGCTCAGGACCCATCATAGGGGCACGGCCAAACAAACCCACCAGATGGAAAAAACCCAAGTGCACGGAAAAAGGGCTCGGAGCCCTTCACAAGGGCCCGTCATACAGTCCCACCCGACGGAAAAACCCAAATGGCTCAGCCACGGTGCAGATAAAGAGAATGCATGAAATACAAGTCCGAAATGCAAAAAGAAGCCATTCATAACCATTTTTCCTCTGGCCCGTAGGCCCACAAAAAGGGGAAGGAAAGCAAAGACAAAAAAAGATCGGGCGCGCAGGCCCGGGTCCCGAAGACCCCAAAAAAAACAAACAAGGAAAGAAGGGGGGGAAAGGGAGGAATCCCTCTAAATATTCCCCACATTCCGCCCCCCCTCCGACCTAAAGCGACTGGCCACTGAAAGAGTTCTCCGCGTCAGAAAGCTCCCTATCAGTACGTTCCCCCTCCGAAGAACTCTCCCAGTCCGGATCCGCCAGGCCCGCCGCCCTCTGGTCATTCAACCACCTGTGGACCCCGATCCGAGAGAGGCGGCGGGGGACGTGTCCCACACTAGCAGTCTCACTGGATCATCCACGTGAATGGAGAGCTCTACCAAGGAACTCTCGAAAGAAGTGCCTCTCACAGCATGAGTGGCGATATAAAAGGTGAGATACCTCTCGATTCGGGGACTAGCCCAAATTCGAGGCGTACCTTAAACAAAGAAGAGTCGCCATCCAAGGAAGTGGGCCAAGGATCCCATACTATGCTCTGTTGCAACGGATAACCAGAGATTATAAAAAGAGGGTTCGTGCCTGGTTACGAATTCGGAAGGTCGAAAGAGCACCTCATCCGCCCAAGTGCAAACACCGGGTCTCTTATGCCATTTATTTAATAATTTTGAAGAGTTTTGGGCGAAAGTCATATGAAATGGGAACGAATATCTCTGAGAAGACGTCTATCTAATCATGCATGTCTCGGAGATGAATAATAAGCACACCTAAAAGAAATGAAATAAGTGTCGCCTAAGAATAACTAGGTTATGAGTGTCATACCTAATTGGTTTCTGAGTTCTGGTGTGCAAACACATGCATGCTACAGCTAAAGGTATAAGATCTGTACATGAAAGTAAGAAAACACAGCAAAACACACACTTCAATTCTATACATGACTGGACAAAATGAGTCATAACTCTAATGCGACCTGACTCGGACCAAGATGGTCGTCCATCTCAGCTGCTCTACGTATCCCGGCCTCGGGAAGAATCGGAGTCAACGTAGTTCGATGCCCTATTCTAAACTACTATGCCTAACCATCTAGAACTGCTATCCTAGACTCGATCCACTAGACTCGACTGATTTTAAAGCTTTTTGTACAATTGCTTAAGTTCATGTGAATTGTAATTTTTAGGACTCTATATGCCCTAACTAATGCAAGTTGGTTAGCCTTACGCTAATGCAGGTGGGCCCTACATCCCATATGTATCTAGGCTGTGCAACCTAATGAAAACCATGGGCTGACTATATGCTTCCTAGTCTAGCCATCAGTTCGACTAAGTGTCTAACCGATCAACTTGAGGCCTCCTAACTCTAGGGACACTCACGCGACGGGACACACCATATCAACAAATCAGGACAGACATCTAACTCTAAAACACCCTAAATAGCTAGGACAGACTCCTAACTCTAGGGGAAGATCTTTTTTGAAAAGGGTTTGAATATTTTTTAAATTTTGAAAGGTTTGAAATGTTTATTTTTAAAGGTTTGGCTGGACTTGGGATGTGGATCCCAAGCTGCACTACGTACCCTGTTGAAAGGGATCAAGCCAACGTAGTTCGGAACAGATTTCCTAACTACTCCTAATGACTCAAGATTTTTGAGATTTTTGGTTTTTTATATGTTTTTTATGTTTTTGACACAAGAGGATTAAATCCTATCATCATAAGGGCAGGACGGACTCCTGAATATCCCACAAAGGTTGGACAGCATCCTATGCTTTGCGGGGGAAAAATGACAGAAACACGACTTTGCAAGGGTTGGACAGCATCCTATGCCTTGCAAGAGCGGGTAAAAACACATGATTTGATGAAAGGTTGGATGGAATCCTAACCCCTATGATGATAGAATTTGATTCCTGAACAAGAGGACTGACTCTCTAGACTAAGGACGGATTCCTATGCTAGTGGACTATCAAACTAAGATAAAGCTCAGAAGTAATAAGGAAAAAGAGACCTTGTGCATATTTGGCAAAGGTAAAACACCCAGCCGGGCCGGGCAGCTACCTAGCCCTAGGGTGCAACAAATGTGCAACCCAATACCCATAAGGGTAGGGGTATGATGCCAAGCCGAGTAGAGTGTTCTCCCAAAACCAAACGACGCACAAAGAGGAGGTTTAGCAAGAGAATGAGACTGGGTAAATCTCTTAGACACAGAGGTAGGATAGAGAAAAATGCTAGCAAAACTGGGCAAGTCTTCTAAGCACAAGAATGGGCTCCAAGAGCGGTGCTGACGAGACATGGCATGTCTCCTAAGGGTGAACTCACTAATGAGACAAAGCTTGTCTCTAAAGAGTATAACTTTTCTTACATGAGACATAGCCTGTCTCCCTAAGTTGGGGCTCTAAATGACAATGTTTAAGGGTATCTCAAAAGACTGGGCACGTCTTAAAAACAAACGAGGGGAGGGCTACTCGGACTAAGAGAGTCCCCTAAGGATGGGCTTAGGCTAGCGCCTTCATCGCCCTTGCAATGAGAGGGGTTTCTAATATCTAAAGAAAAATTAACATAAATCTATAAGACTGTATTAATCTATCAAAGAAAGAAGAAAAACCTATCAGATAATCGCAAATTCCATTCTATTCTTATAAAAATAAATCAAGTGCTGAGCAAAGAATAATTTTCAATAAAAAAAAATACACAATCTTTAGCAATCATAAAATGATAAACAACATTAATTAGTCCAGACCAGCCGCTGGATAGCCTAATAAAGTAAAAGAAAACAATATCAAACACTTCTATGCCCAACCACAAACACCACCCCAATATGGGGATGAAATCAGATGATGCTAAAGTAATCATCTGATATCATATACACATGATAATATTTCTATATCCCGCCTTGAGATCAGACAGTACTCATGTCGATAATATCGAATAGAGTAGTCATCTGATCTCCTTCTTCCTATTAAACAATTTATTTAAATAAAAAGGAATGAGTATAATAAGCTTTGAGATAATCTCACCTGAACAATCCATTTATTACCGTCTTCGAACCCTAACTCAAAGCTTAGTATGAAAGAGAAGTACTAAATTTATAATAGAAACTTCTTGTGCTAACCCTTAAAAACTTGAGATATATGATATAGTAAAAACAATAAAGCATACATTAACCATTTTTTTGAAATATACGCATAGCATATGCAGGCAAAACCAATGAAGAAACCACCAGATTTCAGGGAAAATGTGAGATGAAAAAATGCATGTCAAGATGAATCATAGAAAACATGAGAACTGCATGGTACAAGGATCACGTATTCATGTAATGTATCATAGAAACCAACCTGTAGACACCCCATTTTGATTCGTTTTAATCAACAAAGAAGTTAGTGTGATGTTGTCGAATTCTAGTGTTTTCCATTCCCGTGTTCGTCCCTTATGCTTTCTCAATCTTTCCGATCTATTCTGCAATGTTCCGCATTTTTCTTTTCGCTAGTGTTGAGGATGGTTATTCAGGAGAATCCAAGCTAGGGGAGAATTCAGACCCATTCGGTGGGCCCGCATTGGACATTTATTGGAGCTTGGACCGTCGGTGGGCCCGTATCGGATATTTGTTTAAATTTGGATCAATCAAGGGGCCCGCATATTGTTTCAATGAAAATAAGTGTTAAACCTTCTTCGATCCAACACCTAAAGATGATCATCAAGAGAACGGTCAAGATCTCAGAGAAGTCGTTTTAACAACCAATTTTGAAATTATCATCAGGTTGAGTTACTCGGGTCAGCCCATTGAAATGATTTAGGAGGACACAACCTACTTAGGTAGGGGACCCATCAATTGGATGGTCTGGATCGTCATAGAGGAATGATTTAAGGGGGCACAACCAATTTACATTGCGACCCACCATTTGAACGGTCAAGATCATCAATTGTCGCCCATCAAATGGACGGTTCGGATCATCAAATGGGAGTGATTTAAAAATGGGGTAACATATTCACATTTTGATCTATTGGATGGTTTGGATCAGCCCATAGGATTGATTAGTGGAGCACAAATTAAATCACATCGCAGCCCACTATTTGAACGGTCAAGATCATCAATTGTCGCCCATCAAATGGACAGTTCGGATCATCAAATGGGAGTGATTTAAAAATAGGGTAACATATTCACATTTTGATCTATTGGATGGCTTGGATCAGCCCATAGGATTGATTAGCGGAGCACAAATTAAATCACAATGTCGCCCATCAAATGAACGGTTCCGATCATACTTTGGAGTGGGGCATATGATTTTATGCACAATTGGGAATTTGGTCACATATGGGACCCACTTGGGTTATCTTTTACCTACTCAAAAGGATTTTAAAAAAACATGCATGGGGCCACACACATGTCAAAATTCAATGTCCACAATGGTGGCCACCTACCATGGAATATGTCCACAATGGTGGCCACCTACCATGGAATAAGTCCACAATGGTGGCCACCACCCTCCCATTCCTTTGCTATAAATGGTTCAATGAGGGTGAGTAAGAGGACAACTCATTTCTCTTCTATCATGAGTTCTAACAAAGTGGCTATGTGGGGTTGAAAAGAAAAAAAGAAAGAAAAAGAAACAAGAAAAGAAGAAAAAGAAACAAAAAAGAAGGAAAAAGAGAAAGAAAGCGGAAGCGATCGCACGGAGGCGGGATTTTCGAGTTTTTCGGCTCTCGGATTCGGCGAGGATTTCGATCACAGGTAGGTACACCGTTCTCGGAATTTTTTTAGAATTATTTGGTATATTTTCGGATTTTTGCATGATTTTTAACAAAGAAAACTAAACGTTATACTAAACAGATTCCAAAAATAATGAAATTTCGTGGGAAAATAATATGATAATGATACATTCTACCATGAATTTGTGAGAATTTTTGGATTTTGTTTGGTATATAATTTTATGCTTTCTTTGAAAATCAGCAGATTTTGGGGGAATTTTTACTGACATCAGATCACAAAGAAAATTCTTAAAATTTTTACAGTAGTCTTATATTTCAAATTTCTTGCTTCTATAAAAGTTTCAATTACTTTGGATCTTGTTTTACATGGGATGTAGTGTTAATTCATAATCTGGTCTAACAATTGAAAAATCCGAAACTGATAGTAAATAGTTTTTTAAATTCATGAAAATCTCACAGCATGCTAATTTCACTTATATCTTACTAATGTAGAAATTTCATGGAATTTAGATTTCTATTTCTAGTAGTTTCTGTGTTATTTTTGCAATCTGGTCAATTAATTGTTAAATCAAAATTAAATATGAGCTTAATGTAAAAATCTGTAAAAATCTTCCAGCAAGCTACATCTCATCATATCTTGCTTCTGTATAAGTTTCAACTCATTTCGAATTCGTTTGCAACAATTTCACTTGTAAAATCACTCATATGCTTAAAATTGATAAAATCCATTGAAAATCCGAAATTAATTGAAAATCACCTGAAAATCTCTAAAGAACCTTAAATCTTTGTCATATATTAAATCCTTAATCCATTGAAACAGAAATCTTAGGATCTTTAGATTTCCCTGGAAAAATGGCCAATGCATCCATAATCGTATCCCAATTGCAACCGATCTTTGACAATTTGAATACTTAAGCTATAGCACGTTGTTGGCTCCGAGGTTCACTGTCCACGAAAATCCTGAGATATGCCAGGCAATAAGATGCTATAACCTAAGTATTAAATTGCGCAAGGAAAGAGCGCACGATTCCCTTCCTTGGATGCTATCCTGGGCCGAAACTGGTGAACCCTAGAACCATTGGTAATCCTTGAATGTCCAAAAACTGAAAATCCTTGAAATCTAAAATTCATTAACCTCGAGAATTTAAATCGATTTGTCTTGTGTCTCTCGGAACCATTGGATTATGGTTTCCGTCTTAAGAACCATTAGAGCCCACTTTAGGAACACTGGTGTCGTGTCGTGTCCTAAGTTTTAGGGAGTCTTAGAGTTAGGAGTCCAGCCTCATCACAGACGTTTGCTATGTATAGCAACCGTGCCATAGGTTTAGTTACACTAGTCACCCAATCTTTTCCCTAGGACAAGCCTAGTTACCTAGGATGTAGATTACCTGCATTAGTCTAAGGGACAACTTGCATTTAGATAAGAATCATATAGCATCTTCGATGAAATCCTAAGATAATAAAATCCTCAACTTGAATTAAATAACTTTTCTTAAAACTGTTGAAACAGTCAATCCCGTCTAGATCGGTGTCCTAGTTGAGTTAGGCATATGTAGCTTAGCTTAAGTGCACCGAACTACGTCGACTCTGATCCCAGTGAGGCTTGGGTACGTAGGCAGCTTGGATGTCTGATGGCATACCACCCGCGAGTCGGCACCACAACAAATTGTGGTGTTTTGTATATTAATTTTCTTGTAAATGCTTAATCAAATCACTTAGGACTTTCCATGAAATTAGAATTTTAGGAGAACTTTCACTTAGATTGAATCCAGACAAATTAATAAATCAAGATACACATTTAGGATTCACATTGAAATTAGATGTTAGGATGCATGTCACTTAGTTCGCACTTTAACATAGAGTTGAATGAGCCATTTAAAATAAATTTAAAAGAGTTAGCTTTTGGAATCGAAGACCGATTATCGGGCAGGAATGGTGCATGTGGTGGATAACTCCCCATACCTTCCATTCTCGTAACCAGGTAGCGAGTCTAGATTTCTGGTTAATTTCGGGTCCTAGATCCCACATCTAGGTGGCGACTCTGTCATTCTCTTTCGTGTGGAGTTCGGATTGCCTTAGTGATCCCAAGTTCACATGAAAGATGAATTCAAATCAATATTAAAATGCACACGCCAATCGCGTGGATACGAGAGACCAAGAGAGGAGGCGCGGCGGCTCACGCCCCACCCCTCTCGCGGGATCCGGGTACCACAGTTTGGCGACTCTGCTGGGGATCACCTAACTTCATTAAAATTTCAAAAGATAATTCATTTGAATTTAATTTAACTGGCTCATAAAAACTCTATACTTGTTAGATTAGTTTGTCTTGTTTTATTTTCTCATCACCTTTTACTTGAACTTAATCTAACAAAACCTGAAGGCATCATAGATTGCGCAAACATATTGCACACACTTACATCACTTGCATCTAAACCCTTGCATCTCACGTGCACACACGTCCTATTTTAGGAACCCGGAGTGTTATCTAGCATGGTTGACTGGGATTTCATCACCTGGTGCCTCTGTGCTAGAGAAGCATTCCACCCTTAGCCTAGTACCTTTATGGTACGTAAACGGATCTCTTGTTCACGTACTGATACGCCGGACACTGGTACAGTATATCGAACAGGGATTCGCGCTAAGGGAACTCTTGGCCTTACCCCTAGATTAACCCACACATGCATGTAGTATACGAACACATGTGCATCACGTGTGTGAGCCTAGTTTAGGATATCCTACCTATTTGTGTCTAGATTAGGCCGTAGTCCATCTTCCAATTGCTACGATCGGTCCTTAGATACACGAACAAAGTCATGAGTTGAGATCCTCTCTCCACTCCGCTAGATTAGGATTAGGGTTGATACCTTCAGGTAACACTGATAAAATGTGTGAAGATTAAAAAACTTTCCCTTTGGGGTTAGGATATAAATCCCATCATTTCCAAAGATCTCATAGGATTAGTCATTCATGATCTATCCGTTGAAAGCAATCTTATGCTATCTCATCTAATCTCTTGATCGTGCGTCTTTCATTCTTCTGCCATACGATTCGATCGTATCTTCATGCCATCCCCTAACTGGCAGGAGCACAATCTCACAATCTTTCGATTATGCAATCTCATGATCTGATCATGCCTGGTCCAGATGATCCAATCTTGCTTGTACTCTTAGTCTTTCTTACTCTAAGGACAACCTTCTTCGAGAATATTTTGCTAAGTCCTTCAGAGTTCACTCTCATGATCCATGAACTAGGGGCATTTCCTTATACGATTTTATTATCATTGTCATATCTTGGTCTTTTGGGATTCACTCTATTGTCCCAATTACTTGCTTAAATGAGTAATCTTTGTTTTAGTCATTGAGAATGAACACTCCATGAATGTCAAGCTCATATACCTCGTGTTCATTATTTCCATCACAGGAAGTTGACACAATAGCTAACCCCACTGCTCCTTGGGTTCGGGTCTCTTCACGATTGGAGAGGAATTCTGTCTCTCTACCATCCTCTCTGAGAACCCCAGCGTCTCCTTCTTTCTCATCCTCACCAATGGCAGATAACCAAGATGGCCTTCCACCTGCTGCAATTACCGATACTCTTACCTTGATTCTCCAACAGCTTCAAGAACTCAAAGAAGAAAACCAAGTTATCAAGGCTCAGCTTTCTGAAAAGTTGGGACCATCGTTGTCCAAGGATAAAGGGCCTATGCACCAAGCAGCTACTTCAACAGCACCTGCCCATCCAGTGTTCATCAATATCCATGATAAAACCGAAGAAGATTTGGAAAAAGAGCAATATAGCGAGAATCGCAGTAGGCCTTCTCAGTTCATGGTTGATAATTCTGTTATGGAGAAATTAGAGACTCTTACCAGGAAAGTTCAAGACATTCAGTTTCAAGACCAGGGTGGTTTCAATCCCAGTGATCTTACTCTATTTCCCGAAATCCGCCTTCCTGCCAATTTTCAAATGCCCGATTTCGACAAATATGATGGTGTGGGTTGTCCAATCACACATTTGCAAATGTTCACCATTATGTGTCAGCCTCAAGGCTTATCTCCTGAGCAAATGGCTCAATTGTTCCCAGTTTCCTTAACCAAGGTTGCTAGGAGATGGTTCATGGTCTTGGACAAGACTCGTTACAGGACATGGAAGGATATCGGCGAGCAATTCATCAGGCAGTTCAAATATGATGATGGGACAGAAATCACCAGAAAGGATTTAGAGAGAACAAAGCAAGACTCGAGGGAATCCTTTCTGATTTTTGTGAAAAGATGGAGGAGAGTAGCAGCTCAGATGATGGAGCGCCCGTCTGAGGAAGAGCAGGTCCAGATAATCATGAAAAATATTTCCCCCCAACTCCAATATCACATGTCGTTGCAGTATTATCCAGACTTCAAACACTTTATCGTGGCAGGCACCCAAATAGAGGAGGCTATGGCTCAAGGTGTATTCAACCGAAGTAACCCGAATACCAGAGAATTCAGGAAGTCTCCATCAGCTGAAATTAATAACCTTTCCCGCTCCAATCCTCAGCCTTCCAAATCTCAGAACCCCATGGTGATGGACTATACCCAACCTGCTGTCGCACCTCGACCACAGGCCCAGACAAAATTTACCCCTCTCCCTCTTCCACCATCTGAGATACTCAAGGAGTGTCTAGCCTCAGGTCGCATAATCCTGCCCGACATTAGGGCTCTTCCCAATCCTTTACCAGCAAATTGGCGAACAGATCAACACTGCGAATACCATAGAAATTCCGGCCATCTCACTGATAATTGCATCGCCCTAAAATTCAGGATCCAGAGGTTGCTCGACAACAAAGATCTTGTGTTCGAGCCAAAACCCGATAACTCATTACCTGGTCATGCAAACCCTGCTGATGCTGTTAATGCTATAACCATAGGGGACCCAAAATTTGATCCTCTCACTCTTATCTGTGCCTTAGAACCTACCTTTGAAACGTCTGGGTCGGAACCTTTTGAAGAAGAGGAAGATGCAGACAGTGGAGATGTTCTAGTAGCTGCTATCCCGATACGAGCCAGCCTTCGCCGAGCCTTCAACGCCAAACGGTTGCAGCAGTTAAAGTTTTAGTCACTTACTATTTTATGTTGAGTCAGTCATCATGGTCAGTATAATTGTTGAGTCCGGTCTTACAGTTCAAGGTCAATGCCTAGTCCAGGCAAGTTATCTTCTGTTTCTCTTTAGAGTTGTGAATCCTGAGCATGTTCAGGATAGGTCGTCAAATGTAATAGCTTTTCTTTAAATAAAAATTTCAGTTCCAAATCCTTAATGTAATTCACTTGTGTCTGTTTCTTAAGTATGCTTCTGATCTTAAAGTAAGACTCCCTCCTCAAATGAGAACAAAATTGACGAAACTCCACTTGAGTCAGCAATTACTTGAACAAGAGGAGGAGCGCCAATCCCAACCTTTCAAAGATGAAATTGAAATGATAAACATTGGCACTGAAACTTTGATTCAGTGAATACCGATTGAAAATACATTACCCTCTGAAGAGTGTGAAGAATTATTTCAAGAATAAGAAGATTGTCTAGAAAAGCTACAACCGATACCAGGGGCAAGACATGGATGGAAAGCTCAAAGAAAATGAAGAAAGTGAGAAGATATATGCTATACAAGGGGCATAGAGTGGAAACAACTTTCATATTTTCAATCAATGACCTTGGTTCTCAAATTCATAACATAAAGCCAACAAATTCAAGATAAGAAGTTCAAGAGCAAGCATTGAAAAGTGATCATCAGATATCAAGAGTACGAATCCATAGATGGAGGATGTCAAAGAACAAGTTTCGCTCTATGAAAGTCTAAAGCACGCTTTAGAATCTTGGAAAAAGAAGATCCATTATCTCTTACCTGGAAATGCCGTCAAACTCCGTGAAAAAAAAAACAACAAAAAAAGAAAAAGAAAAAAAGAAAAAAATAATCACTACCAGACGGACTCTAGTAACCCAGATCGATTCCCAATCTGAACATCGAAAGGCCTCATTTGGCCGATTAAATCCCAAAATCAGAACCCAATGTCAAAAGAATACCGGTTTGCAAACCCTTCGAGCCTGAATAAAATTTTCTTGAAAACCCATCAAAGCAGGGGCATTTCCCCGAACTACGCGAGACCTGATCCCTATACTGGGGTACGTAGGCAACTCGGTTGAACCGAGTTCGGTCGATTCAAAAAGGAAAAGAAATTCAATCCTTTCAAAAAAAAAAGAGAGGGACAAGTTCCAAAAGAAGAGAAGTTAATTGTTCCAGAAAGAAAAGAAAAAAGGAAAAAAAAATCAAACAATTTATCTTCAAACTAGGGGCATTCGCCCTGAACTACACACGACCTGATTCCTACCTTGGGATATGTAGGCGACCTGTTCACAGGTTCGGTCGAAATCTTTGTTGAGCCTTAAGCCATTCTTTGAAAAGCCCTATCCTACCTATAAAAGTCCTTCTGGTGTTCAGAACTAATGAGTTAGGTCCTGAGATACAATAAAAAAATGAAATGATGATGAATAAGAAAAATAACGGAGTTTGAAGATCTGCTAGACTGAAAACCTGAAAGGGCGGTCTAGGCAAAATTTAAGATCATTCCCCTGCTAAGTTGAAAACCCGAAAGGGCGGCTTAGGCAAAAGCTAAGGGGATAGCCTGCTGGATCGAAAACCTAGAAAGGTGGTTCAGGCAAAAGTTAAGGCTAGCGCGGTCCGCCAAGTTAAAAACCCTGAAGAGGTGACTTGGTCACGGTAAGAGAATCAGTATAAGAAGGCAACAGCCGGTATCAAGACTGAAGATCAACTGAAGTTCAAGCAAATTCAAGTGATATCCTCAAAACTGGGGGCATTGAAGCTAAGCAATCTTAAGGGTCGTAATTAAATTCTTGAGGCATTACTGTTTCGAGGAAGAAGTCCGGTGTTTACCAATTGAAAAACTATTCCTTGAAAGGATAGACTTACCAAACAAAACATTAACTAAGTCAGAAGCATCACTATGTTTGTCAGTATAGTCAGTCAATCTTTATTATTCTAAGTTCACTCCTTCAGGGCTGCTCAATCCTTTGAGTAGTGCCTTTCATCTAAGTTTTCTCTTTAGAAAGAGTCAATTGTCGTTCCTATGTCCAAATGATGTAACTGTCTTGGTGAAGGAGGCCAGGCCTAGGCAGCTCCCTGCAATTATACCTGAAAGAGCTCGAGAATTTAGTCAAACAACTTCATTTCAAAGAAGATCAGCTCAGAAAAATTCAGAAGTAGAAACATCAGAAAGCCCAGCTTCCGTAAAAAGATCATACCCCAGGAAGGCACCTTAAGCTTGGAAGAACCTCAGATGCAATGGTGGTTGAGCCAATTTCTCAGAAAGATGAACCATTCAAATTCATAATTCCCTTCCGGTTAGTTATCCTGGTCAAGAAATGTTTATCTAAACACCTGTCAAGAAGCAGATCCCGCTTTTCCATGTTAATATCCAAGAGAGTCGTTGTTCTAAATTACCAATCTCAAATGTCTTGTTCAAGGTTTCAGTTATCAAAATCCCCAGAAGACAAGACCAGCAGTCTCTTTGAGAAAAATCTTGTTGAAGTTTCATAAAAATGTTCCTAATCCATTCTTGCTAGTAATGGTTCTTCGTTCTAAAGGTTTGCCGTTTCATCATTCGTCAAAGTCCTAGTTTCCAACATCTTTGTCGGGCACGATCCATAATATCCCCGATTTCATTGAGTTCAAAAAAATAAAAAATTCATCAAATCCAATCTTACGTCAAATTCAAGTTCATGGAAAATCTCTAAATTCTTCGAGCCCGTTTGTGAACGGTACCTCTTTTCTCGAGCCCATTTGCAAATGGCCTCGTCTTCTCCTTGAGCCCGTTTGTGAACGGTGCCTCATCTCTCGAGTCCATTTGTGAATGGTTTCGTCTTCTCCTTGAGCCCATTTGTGAACGGTGCCTCATTTTCTGAGTTCATTTATGAATGGTCTCATGTCCTCCTTGAGCCCGTTTGTGGACGGTGCCTCATTTCTCAAAAAATCAAAAATTCATCAAATCCAATCCCCAATTCAAAAAATCCAATCCTACGTCAAATTCAAATTCATAAAAATCTCTAAATTTTTCATTGTTGAATTCATCAATCAAAGCTATCTTGTGTCGTCGAGCCCGTTTGTGAACGGTGCCTCATTTCTCGAGCCCATTTGTGAATGGTCTCGTCTTCTCCTTGAGCCCGTTTGCGGACGGTACCTCATTTCCCAAAAATAAAAATTCATCAAATCCAATCCCCGATTCAAACAAATCCAATCTTACGTCAAATTCAAGTTCATGAAAAATCTCATGTCCTCTTTGAGCCCTTCTGTGAAAGGTGCCTCATTTCTCGAGGCCGTTTATGAATGGTCTCGTCTTCTCCTTGAGCCCGTTTGCGGACGGTACCTCATTTCCCAAAAATAAAAAATTCATCAAAACCAATCCCCGATTCAAACAAACTCAATCTTACGTCAAATTCAAGTTCATGAAAAATCTCATGCCCTCTTTGAGCCCGTTTGTGAACGGTGCCTCTTTTCTCGAGACCATTTGGGGATGGTCTCGTCTTCTCCTTGAACCCGTTTGTGAACATGTTTCTCATTCTCTGAGTCCATTTGTGAATGGTCTCATGTCCTCTTTGAGCCCGTTTGTGAACGGTGCCTCTTTTCTCGAGGCCATTTGTGAATGGTCTCATCTTCTCCTTGAGCCCGTTTGCGGACGGTACCTCATTTTCCAAAAATAAAAAAATTTATCAAATCCAAATCCTTAATTAAAAAATAAAAATAAAAATCCATTCCTACGTCAAATTCAAGTTCATAAAAAAATCCCTAAATTCTTCGAGCCCGTTTGTGAACGGTGCCTCATTTCTCGAGTCCATTTGTGAATGGTCTCGTCTTCTCTTCGAACCCGTTTGTGAACAGGTGTCTCATTCTCTGAGTCCATTTGTGAATGGTCTCATCTTCTCCTTGAGCCCGTTTGTGAACGGTGCCTCATTTTCTGAGTCCATTTGTGAATGGTCTCGTGTCCTCTTTGAGCCCGTTTGTGAACAGGTGTCTCATTCTCTGAGTCCATTTGTGAATGGTCTCATCTTCTCCTTGAGCCCGTTTGTGAACGGTGCCTCATTTTCTGAGTCCATTTGTGAATGGTCTCGTGTCCTCTTTGAGCCCGTTTGTGAACGGTGCCTCATTTCTCGAGTCCATTTGTGAATGGTCTTGTCTTCTCCTTGAGCCCGTTTGTGAACGGTGCCTCATTTCTCGAATCCATTTGTGAATGGTCTTGTCTTCTCCTTGAGCCCGTTTGTGAACGGTGCCTCATTTCTCGAATCCATTTGTGAATGGTCTCGTCTTCTCCTTGAGCCCGTTTGTGAACGGTGCCTCATTTCTCGAGTCCATTTATGAATGGTCTCGTCTTCTCCTTGAGCCTGTTTGTGAATGGTGCCTCATTTCTCGAGTCCATTTGTGAATGGTCTTGTCTTATCCTTGAGCCCGTTTGTGAATGGTGCCTCTTTTCTCGAATCCATTTGTGAATGGTATCGTCCTCCTTGAGCCCGTTTGTGAACGGTGCCTCATTTCTCGAGTCCATTTGTGAATGGTCTTGTCTTCTCCTTGAGCCCGTTTGTGAACGGTGCCTCTTTTCTCGAATCCATTTGTGAATGGTATCTTCCTCCTTGAGCCCGTTTGTGAACGATGCCTCATTTCTCGAGTCCATTTGTGAATGGTCTCGTCTTCTCCTTGAACCCGTTTGTGAACGGTGTCTCATTCTTTGAGTCCATTTGTGAATGGTCTCATATCCTCTTTCAGCCCTTTTGTGAAAGGTGCCTCATTTCTCGAGTCCATTTGTGAATGGTCTCGTCTTCTCCTTGAACCCGTTTGTGAACGGTGTCTCATTCTCTGAGTCCATTTGTGAATGGTCTCATGTCCTCTTTGAGCCCTTTTGTGAAAGGTGCTTCATTTCTCGAGTCCATTTGTGAATGGTCTCGTCTTCTCCTTGAACCCGTTTGTGAACGGTATCTCATTTTCTGAGTCCATTTGTGAATGGTCTCATGTCCTCCTTGAGCCCGTTTGTGAATGGTGCCTCATTTCTCGAGTCCATTTGTGAATGGTCTCGTCTTCTCTTCGAACCCGTTTGTGAACAGGTGTCTCATTCTCTGAGTCCATTTGTGAATGGTCTCATCTTCTCCTTGAGCCCGTTTGTGAACGGTGCCTCATTTTCTGAGTTCATTTGTGAATGGTCTCGTGTTCTCCTTGAGCCCGTTTGTAAACGACGCCTCATTTCTCGAGTTCATTTGTGAATGGTCTCGTCTTCTCCTTGAACCCGTTTGTGAACGGTGTCTCGTTTTCTGAGTCCATTTGGGAATGGTCTCATGTCCTCCTTGAGCCCGTTTGTGAACGGTGCCTCATTTCTCGAGTCCATTTGTGAATGGTCTCTTATCCTCCTTGAGACCGTTTGTGAACGATACCTCATTGTCCGAATCCATTTGTGAATGGCCTCCTATCCTGTTTGAGCCCGTTTCTGAACGGTATCTCATTTTCTGAGTCCATTTGTGAATGGTCTCATCTTCTCTCGTTGCCCGTTTGTGAGCGGCACCGCAGCGGGATTTTGTGCATTCCAAATTCCAGGATTTCATCTAGGGTCTTGCATTATGTTAAGGTACGTTGTGTTTAGAGAGTCCTTTGTCGATTAAAGCTACGCAAAATGGTTTTGTCATTTTTTGCTTTGGTATTCAATAACTACATCATCTCTACCAAAGAGGGGCATCTGTAGACACCCCATTTTGATTCGTTTTAATCAACAAAGAAGTTAGTGTGATGTTGTCGAATTCTAGTGTTTTCCATTCCCGTGTTCGTCCCTTATGCTTTCTCAATCTTTCCGATCTATTCTGCAATGTTCCGCATTTTTCTTTTCGCTAGTGTTGAGGATGGTTATTCAGGAGAATCCAAGCTAGGGGAGAATTCAGACCCATTCGGTGGGCCCGCATTGGACATTTATTGGAGCTTGGACCGTCGGTGGGCCCGTATCGGATATTTGTTTAAATTTGGATCAATCAAGGGGCCCGCATATTGTTTCAATGAAAATAAGTGTTAAACCTTCTTCGATCCAACACCTAAAGATGATCATCAAGAGAACGGTCAAGATCTCAGAGAAGTCGTTTTAACAACCAATTTTGAAATTATCATCAGGTTGAGTTACTCGGGTCAGCCCATTGAAATGATTTAGGAGGACACAACCTACTTAGGTAGGGGACCCATCAATTGGATGGTCTGGATCGTCATAGAGGAATGATTTAAGGGGGCACAACCAATTTACATTGCGACCCACCATTTGAACGGTCAAGATCATCAATTGTCGCCCATCAAATGGACGGTTCGGATCATCAAATGGGAGTGATTTAAAAATAGGGTAACATATTCACATTTTGATCTATTGGATGGCTTGGATCAGCCCATAGGATTGATTAGCGGAGCACAAATTAAATCACAATGTCGCCCATCAAATGAACGGTTCCGATCATACTTTGGAGTGGGGCATATGATTTTATGCACAATTGGGAATTTGGTCACATATGGGACCCACTTGGGTTATCTTTTACCTACTCAAAAGGATTTTAAAAAAACATGCATGGGGCCACACACATGTCAAAATTCAATGTCCACAATGGTGGCCACCTACCATGGAATATGTCCACAATGGTGGCCACCTACCATGGAATAAGTCCACAATGGTGGCCACCACCCTCCCATTCCTTTGCTATAAATGGTTCAATGAGGGTGAGTAAGAGGACAACTCATTTCTCTTCTATCATGAGTTCTAACAAAGTGGCTATGTGGGGTTGAAAAGAAAAAAAGAAAGAAAAAGAAACAAGAAAAGAAGAAAAAGAAACAAAAAAGAAGGAAAAAGAGAAAGAAAGCGGAAGCGATCGCACGGAGGCGGGATTTTCGAGTTTTTCGGCTCTCGGATTCGGCGAGGATTTCGATCACAGGTAGGTACACCGTTCTCGGAATTTTTTTAGAATTATTTGGTATATTTTCGGATTTTTGCATGATTTTTAACAAAGAAAACTAAACGTTATACTAAACAGATTCCAAAAATAATGAAATTTCGTGGGAAAATAATATGATAATGATACATTCTACCATGAATTTGTGAGAATTTTTGGATTTTGTTTGGTATATAATTTTATGCTTTCTTTGAAAATCAGCAGATTTTGGGGGAATTTTTACTGACATCAGATCACAAAGAAAATTCTTAAAATTTTTACAGTAGTCTTATATTTCAAATTTCTTGCTTCTATAAAAGTTTCAATTACTTTGGATCTTGTTTTACATGGGATGTAGTGTTAATTCATAATCTGGTCTAACAATTGAAAAATCCGAAACTGATAGTAAATAGTTTTTTAAATTCATGAAAATCTCACAGCATGCTAATTTCACTTATATCTTACTAATGTAGAAATTTCATGGAATTTAGATTTCTATTTCTAGTAGTTTCTGTGTTATTTTTGCAATCTGGTCAATTAATTGTTAAATCAAAATTAAATATGAGCTTAATGTAAAAATCTGTAAAAATCTTCCAGCAAGCTACATCTCATCATATCTTGCTTCTGTATAAGTTTCAACTCATTTCGAATTCGTTTGCAACAATTTCACTTGTAAAATCACTCATATGCTTAAAATTGATAAAATCCATTGAAAATCCGAAATTAATTGAAAATCACCTGAAAATCTCTAAAGAACCTTAAATCTTTGTCATATATTAAATCCTTAATCCATTGAAACAGAAATCTTAGGATCTTTAGATTTCCCTGGAAAAATGGCCAATGCATCCATAATCGTATCCCAATTGCAACCGATCTTTGACAATTTGAATACTTAAGCTATAGCACGTTGTTGGCTCCGAGGTTCACTGTCCACGAAAATCCTGAGATATGCCAGGCAATAAGATGCTATAACCTAAGTATTAAATTGCGCAAGGAAAGAGCGCACGATTCCCTTCCTTGGATGCTATCCTGGGCCGAAACTGGTGAACCCTAGAACCATTGGTAATCCTTGAATGTCCAAAAACTGAAAATCCTTGAAATCTAAAATTCATTAACCTCGAGAATTTAAATCGATTTGTCTTGTGTCTCTCGGAACCATTGGATTATGGTTTCCGTCTTAAGAACCATTAGAGCCCACTTTAGGAACACTGGTGTCGTGTCGTGTCCTAAGTTTTAGGGAGTCTTAGAGTTAGGAGTCCAGCCTCATCACAGACGTTTGCTATGTATAGCAACCGTGCCATAGGTTTAGTTACACTAGTCACCCAATCTTTTCCCTAGGACAAGCCTAGTTACCTAGGATGTAGATTACCTGCATTAGTCTAAGGGACAACTTGCATTTAGATAAGAATCATATAGCATCTTCGATGAAATCCTAAGATAATAAAATCCTCAACTTGAATTAAATAACTTTTCTTAAAACTGTTGAAACAGTCAATCCCGTCTAGATCGGTGTCCTAGTTGAGTTAGGCATATGTAGCTTAGCTTAAGTGCACCGAACTACGTCGACTCTGATCCCAGTGAGGCTTGGGTACGTAGGCAGCTTGGATGTCTGATGGCATACCACCCGCGAGTCGGCACCACAACAAATTGTGGTGTTTTGTATATTAATTTTCTTGTAAATGCTTAATCAAATCACTTAGGACTTTCCATGAAATTAGAATTTTAGGAGAACTTTCACTTAGATTGAATCCAGACAAATTAATAAATCAAGATACACATTTAGGATTCACATTGAAATTAGATGTTAGGATGCATGTCACTTAGTTCGCACTTTAACATAGAGTTGAATGAGCCATTTAAAATAAATTTAAAAGAGTTAGCTTTTGGAATCGAAGACCGATTATCGGGCAGGAATGGTGCATGTGGTGGATAACTCCCCATACCTTCCATTCTCGTAACCAGGTAGCGAGTCTAGATTTCTGGTTAATTTCGGGTCCTAGATCCCACATCTAGGTGGCGACTCTGTCATTCTCTTTCGTGTGGAGTTCGGATTGCCTTAGTGATCCCAAGTTCACATGAAAGATGAATTCAAATCAATATTAAAATGCACACGCCAATCGCGTGGATACGAGAGACCAAGAGAGGAGGCGCGGCGGCTCACGCCCCACCCCTCTCGCGGGATCCGGGTACCACACAACCCCTGAGCTCATTTGCCCCTCACGAAATGGAACGGATTCAGTTAAAAAGAGATAGAAGATCAGTGCCTCATGTTCAATAAAACTGTCTCCTTCATGATATTTGAAGAGATCTTTGATAGGCACACCACTCACAAACACTATGGTCATCACAAAAAAAGAAGAAAGGATTCTAACACAGTCACTACTCTATCCCCACAGATGTACCAAACCGATTTAAACTCATGCTATCAAGCAATCACAAAGCCATGTACTGAATACAAACATGAAATTAGATTTCCAAGACAACCTCTCTAAGCAACAATTGCCCCAAAGTCCAACAATTCTGTATCAAAACCTATCATGTACATTGACTCAAAAATAAAGAAGGGCATGTACAGAGCTTCAACACTTGGAAAGTTGAATGAATAGTGAGAAATGAACAGAACCTGTATTATACTAGAATTTATAACAACATAACATGTGCTAAATGGATCAAAATCACTCCCCACTGTGATGCTTCCTAAGATGAATCTCATAAGACTTAGTAAGCAAGGTTTTAAATTACAAGCAGATTACACTGAAGAGGAAATGGAATAAAAGATGTAAAAATTAATTTTTTTTATTTTTTTAAAAGAGCGGAATTTTTACTGGTCACAGACAACCGCTGCAAACTCTGAAAATAATATCATAAAAGGATAGATTAACTTGTACAGGAAAAATACATATAAATCGTATGCCCTAAACTATTTCAGGTGAAAAGAATTGCATATAATAAGAGAAGAAAATACCTGATTAAAGTAATAACGAGAATTGCTAGTAAAAATTTCCACAAAAACCTCCAGACCTTTGTATTCTACTAGAGATCTTGGCTTCTTGATCTCATATGAAATTCCTCATTCAAACCTCAAAATTTACAACTAATTTCTCTAACAATGAAAGTCACGAAGAATTTTATAGCACTGAAACCTCAGATTAGTGAAAAAAATTTGATAAGGTCACAGAAATTCGAACAGATCATGAGGTTTATTGAGGCTTGAGTAAAGAAGAAACAATGAGAGCTAGAATTCTGTCGGATTTTATTTTTTATTTTTAATATATTTTTTTTTGGAGAATAAGATCTCGATCGGAAAATGAAAATAGCAAAGGGTTTGGAAGAAAAGAAACAGAGTAGATCTATAATTCAAAGGAAAAAACAAACTAAGATGAACAAAAAATCCAGAAGAGGATGCACTTACCGGAGAAGATGAGCTCGCCGGAGCTCAGATCCGCCGGAAAATGGAGACCGGAGAAGAATAAGAAGGCCGGAGCTCAGATCCACCGGAAAAATGGAGATTGGAGAAGAAGATCGAAGGCCGGAGCTCAGATCCACCGGAAAATGGAGATTGGAGAAGAAGATCGAAGGCCAGAGCTCAGATCCACCGGAAAATGGAGATCGGAGAAGAAGATTGAAGGAGAAGAGTCAGACTAGATCTGAATCAAACGCTAAAAAGTGTGATTTGGAACGAGATCTTTGGATTGTAAGATCGGAGCTATGGTGTTGCCGGAGAAGAAAGATCGGACGGAGATAGGGTTTCAGATTTTCTCTCTTCTCTAGTTCTTGAGATCATGAGGAGAAGAAACAGAGAAATCAAAACTAGCAATGGAAGAAAAAGAGGTCATGGCTGAAGGTTTAGCAGGAATCCGATCGGATCTTCGCCGGAGAAGGAAATTTTTGATCGGAGAATACGGGTTTCGGGGTTTCTCTCGCTAATCTCTCTCTCTGCGATTTTTTTCTTTTTTTTTTTTAAACAAAGCTTAAGTTGGTATTTAAAGGGAATTTGGGGTGATGATATCGGCACTCTCATTTGATAAGCGCACACATGCGCGATCCTGACTAGCTAAATCACCCCCTTGTTTTGATAACTACACAAACTCAGCTTGTCTTTTGTGAATTTTTTTGTCGGATTTTTCTGGAATTTTGCCGGGACATTTCTAGGGCTTTAAGGCTTCTAAAAATGTATTCATGAGCACTTAGGGTCTTTGGATGACTGAAATTTTCCTTCAAATACATGGATTTTGGGGTAAAATGAAAAACCTAGTGGGCCACCCCCTCATTTGCACTACACACACTATTTCGGTCCATTTACTAGGTAAACGAGCTCCGATCTCGATGAAATTTTGCAGGGGGTTAGAAGAGACTCTCATCCAGCCTAGGGTGAAGTTTGGGACCCTAATACTGAGATTCGGATGGATTTGGCACGAGCCGGGAAGGTTTAGGGCTTAGTCAAAATGGGGTGTCTACACCACCTCACCCGGTTCCTCAGCAAATCATTCTCTGCACGTAAGGCCGTAATCTTCCGATCCATGTCAATCATCCGGCTAAAGACCTCCGTTTCCCTACGATGGATGTAGGAAAAGAAAGAACGGTTGCGGTGAACAAAAGCTTCGTGAGACTCCCTCTCGAGGGGGGGAGGAGGATAGAAGCGTGGGGGAAACCCTGGAGGCGGGTTCCTCTCAGAAATCGTCTGCTGGGGCCCCAACCCATCAGGGTTAATCTCGGGACTGCGGGGAGGGCTCCCCTCGGCGGCAACTCTCCCCCCACCACTTATAGAGAGACCCCGGAACGAAGACGACATCTCCAACGAGCCCTAAGCAAGATCGAAAGAAAGCAAAGAAGGGAAAAGAGACGAAAGGGTAACCTGCGTACAAAGCAGAAGAACTCGCTCCTTATAAGCCCTATGAAAAACCCCTGGGCGGGAACTCGAAGCAACTCGCCTACGCATGTCGATTGCCCATTTGGCGGCCAACCAACACCACATAATGTCACCGCAGTTCCTCGGGAAGGAGCCGCCGGACAAGGCAGTACACCTTCTCACATTCCAAGGCCCTCATAAGTACTTTCGTCACGATATTCTTTGACCAGGTAAACAAGCCTGCTCCCTTGAGCCAATCAAGGGACCAAGGGTAGTCTTAAATGATGGAACACAAAAACGGCGCCGTTCTCAGCTCTTGCTGCGTGTGGTCCATACACCCGTACGACTAAACCTCAGCCCCACCAAGGAAAAATCTGCGCCCGAGCACGTAACCCCGGCGCGAGGCCACGGCACGCGAGCTCGATAGGGGAAGGAAATAAAAAACACCGGGAAAAGGCTCTGAGTCCCTCGCGGGTTCGGACAAGGACGTCACAAGTCCTCACAATCAAGACAATTTATATCAAACAGGCGGAAAAAGCAACACAAAGAGGCACGGCATGAATTCGTAAAGATTACTCTTTCACATCCTCCTGGCCCACAGGCCTACAAAAAGAGAAATCAAGGAGCAAAAGCATGGGCGTGCAAGCCCCCAAAATCCCTAATAGGAAAGGGGCAGAAAGATAAGCGCGTAGAAAAAAAAACAGGAAAGGCCAGGAACTAATCCGAAAAGGACTCCTCTACCGAAGAGTTCCCCTCTTCCTCCCAGGAGCTCTCCAACAGGGGATCCACCTCATACTCAAACAACTGCTCAGTGAGAGAGCGAACTTTCTTCTGCAAAGCTTCGTTCTCCCGTTTCAGGTCCTCGATCTCCTTACCCATCTTCGAAACACGGCCGCGTAATTCCATTCCCTGGTGATAGGCCCGCAAGAAAAAAGACCACTCCCTAGCAACACGGGACCGAGACGACTTGTCTCCCCTAAGCAAAGACGAAAGGCAAAGAGGGGGGAAGCCCGAGGAAGGACCCAAATTCCTCCTGGCCTTCCTCCGATTAGCCGCGGGCCCCCCCCCCCCCCGAATCAGAAGACAAGTCGGGGTCACTCGACGATTCCTGGGGAAGACAGGCCTTGCCCTTGTCTCGCGAAGGGGAACCAGACATTTTGCTAAGAAAAGCACGAGAGAACGCCTGCTGCGGAAGAGGAGAAGCAGAAAGCCACAACGAATCGCCAGAATAGTCTCCTTTTCTTAAAGCTCGAAAAAGGAAACTCGGCACCTCGAAACAAGGCGACCCGCCTATCGACGCCACCGCTTCCCGGGGACGACTGCCGGATAAAACGGCACGTCTCCTCGTACTCCGGAGCCCCCATAAATGCCCTCATCATGACGACGCCCAAACAAAACGTTACTCCCTTGGCCCATTCAATGGACCAAAGGAGTAAGGGGGAGTTATGATGAGGAACAAATACTGCGTCGCCCACAGATATCGCCACGTGTCATCCATGCACAAGTAAAGCACAGATCATCATGAAGAAAGGCGTGGGAAAATGGCAAGACCGTACGATCGCGACACGTGTCGTCTTCCTGCCGTCCAGGCCTCATCATCACTGACTATGGAAGGAAGCAACCGGCGAAGCATGCGTGCCGGAATGGCACGCGCGCCGGCGAAGCTGGGGAACGGCCCAATCTCGCAAAAGATGGTTTTCTTTCCATAATGATGAAAAAGTCCGCCCGTCTCCCTTTAAAAGGGGAGGAAAGGAAAGAGGGGAAGGAGGCAGATTCTCAGAAAAGTTTCCCCCGTTCACAACTCCACAAAAGCAACCGGAAAAAGAGGCGTGGCAACGACGGAGGAGATTAGGGACTTGATCCCACTCTCCCTGCTAGTCCCCTCCGACCCACTCATTCCCACCCAGAAAAGAACCGCGCGTTTCGGTCCTGGTAACCCTAATCAAACTCCCTTCCTCTCCTCGCTGTCCTTTATATTGATTGGTCGAAGGATCTGACTTGGGTGTCGAAGTGGTCGTTCGGGACCCACCCCGGACCCCCTAACCCCTTTGTTTGTGATTGCAGACCCCGCGGAGGCCCTCTACCGACCGCGCGATCGCAGACCCGGATTCAGACGCCATCAAAGAGCTATACCTGATGTACTAAATTGGGTTCATTCTAATTCTCCTTTTCTTTATTTCAGTTCTTCAGTTTAATCTGTACCTTAGTCTGAAATGAATATATGCTTTCCTTGGACAATTTGAGCATCAGGGCATGGAAGAGATCGTCCTCTGATTCTTCACTTCAAGGTCTCAATCCACAGCGAGACACATGCACCTTTCCATGGCTAAGACCAAGATCATATCAAGAATATTTAATTTTCAATTTCTGGTGCTTATTTCTGAATTGAATTACTTTTCAAACCGTGCATCACACGGTTTGTCCCACTATAACTGATTAGAACAAGACATTAATTATGTACTATGATAATTATATAATAATAGTATGGTTATTTAAGATTCTATATTTGATTTCCTATTATACTCCTAATGTTACGCGCATAAAATATATTCCATTCCTAATTTGTTAAGATTCTATATCGGCACCATTGTGGCAGGCTTACATAGAACCAACCTAATTTATTCATTGCCCCGTGCATCGCACGGGTCTGCAACTAGTTCCAAGAATACCTTGATCGATTTTCCTAGCTCTTAATTCATCAAGCCTTGTTTGTAGTCCTTTACCTTTGCATGGAACCATGATCATGTGAAATGATCAATAGTCATGATTGCACATCATCCCTCGTATGCTCTTGTGCGAGCCAGAAATTAGCCTTTTTTGGATTATAAGAATTTTCTGAAAAAGTTTGGAAAGAAAATTATATTTTCAAAGTTCTTCCCTTTTTTAACGCACGAAATAAGATATTAAAGAAACCCTATTCAATTTTAAACATAATTATAACATTTCGTTCTAAATAGTGGAAAGAAAAAAATTTCCCAAGAAAGAAAATTTGAGGTGTGCTAAACTCAAGGTTGCCCTTACAAAATGGGCTGAAAGGGCACCCCATTTGCTACCATCATAAATGCATGATGGTGACATGATGGTGAGTTGTCCGTCAATGGGGTGCCCTTTCAGCCCATTTTTGCAAAGACGACCTTGAGTTTAGCGTACCTCATTAGTTAATACTTGTTTTAATAGGCCGCGCCTAAAAAATGGTCTCTGTAGCCCTTCGATTTTTTGAACTTCATAAACCGTCCATTTTACACCACATAATATTGAAGGCTTAAGATCTAAGAAGTTTTTTTGGACATTCCTATCTGGGAGAGCAATAGATGAAGTTTTTATATGATGGGACATAGTCCATTATTTTTCAAAAAGTACAGTACGTCCCAGACTATAGGATGATCCAAACCGTCCATAAGATGGGACACAACCTAAATTGGTTGGATCATCCTATGGTGTGGGCCGTATGGTACTTTTTGAAAAAATAATGGACTATAAGGCCTTTCATCATAAATAAAAAACTCATAAATGAATGTCTTAGATCATCCAATGGATGGGCCCGACCACATATTTTGTGCATGCATTTCCCTGAAAGTACATATAAAATCTCTTGGAATGATAAATTCACTCCCTTTCTCCAAAGGCCAACAAAGGTTTTAAATTTCAATTTCGGGGTAATTTCGGTCCTCATTGAAACCGAAATTTTAGCTGAAATCCCGAAATTTCGGCTGAAATTCGGTAGAAAGCAATCGAGATGTCTTTTTTTGGGCCAAAATTTCAGTAATTGCGGCTGAAATTTTGTAAAGGATTAAAAAAAAAATATTTTATCATAAATTTTGCCGAAATTTCCAAAATTTCGACTGAATTTTGGTTGATTTTGGTGATTTCGGTTACGGTCCAAAATTTCGGATTTCGGCCGAAATTTAAAACCTTGAGGCCAACCCCTTGTAGTGTAAAAAAAGAATCATTTCTACACTAGCGGGGGCTAGCCGAAGGAAGAAAAGGGGGCAAATTTACCACTTCCCTAAAATCTCCTATTACAAAAGTATTTAATTAAATGACTAGGTATACAATAACCATCAGATGATCAATAACATTTTAATTTTTGTGTACTTCAAAGGGGCATATACATGTAAAATCGAGACCGTTGATCTTGCATACCCTTTTGCTACTAATCTGGCTTTGTATCTCTCGATGTTCCCAGCAGCATCTTTCTTTAACTTGTATACCCATCTGCAACCTATAGCCTTCCTCCCCTTTGGAAGTTTAACTAACTCCCAAGTCTGGTTTTTATGTAGAGCCTCAATTTCCTCTTCCATAGATACTCTCCACTAATCTGCATTTACAAACTCACAAGCTTCTTTAAAAGAAGGAGGTTCATGCTCCTCTGTAATGCAAGCATAAGCGGTAACATAATCATGTAGCCATTTAGGAGCTTTGCGGTCTCTTGCAGAACGACCTTGCTCACCTTGAGTTTCAAGTTCTGGTACATCAACATCAACATGCTCAGTATCACTATCCTCCTCCTCATCTTCCTCAATGTCTGGTACATTTGGAAGATTGAGAAGATTTTCTAAAGACTCCATATCAAACATCTCTGTTGTACCTGAGTTTGGCTGCAACTTCTCTTTCTGCAATGAATCTTCTCTGAACACAACATCTCGGCTAACAATAATCTTGTGGGCAGTAGGATCCCACAACCTGTACCCCTTTGTTCCTGATGCATAGCCAAGAAAAATACACTTTCTGGACCTTACGTCCAGTTTAGTTCTTTGCTCTTTAGGAATCCACACATAAGCATCACAACCAAAAGTACGTAGGAAAGAGTAATTAACAGGTGTTTCAGACCATACCTCTTCAGGAATTTTGCAATCACGTGCAGTGGTTGGAGAACGGTTCACCAAATAGTAGGCTATGCAAACAGCCTATGCCCAAAAACACTGCTCTAGCTCAGCTGAACTCAACATACTCCTAGCATGATCCATGAGTGTACGGTTCATGCGCTCCTCTCCCCATTTTGTTGTGGAGTACCTGGAACTGTAAACTGTGTGTCTATGCTGTGCTCACCACAAAAGTCCTTCAATTCATTATACTCAGTCCCATTATCAGTTCTCAGACACTTAATTTTCTTCCCCTTTTGGTTCTCAACCAAAGCCTTGAACTTTTTGAAACAAGAGGAAGTATCACTCTTCCTTTTGAGCATATACACCCACACCTTTCAAGAGAAATCATCAATAAATGAAACAAAATAATTTGCACCTCCAATGGATGCCACAGGAGACTCCCACGTATCAGAATGAATCAAATCCAACACATCTTTAGATTTATATGTAGAAGTGGGAAAACTAGCTCTATGGTGCTTACCAAACAAACAATCCTCACAAAAATCTAAACTTGTAGATTTTAAACCAAGAAGTAAATTGTGATCAAGGAGTACCTTTAGTCCACGCTCGCTCATGTGATCCAATCGCCGGTGCCATGTCATAACAGACTCAGTCACGGCATTTGCAATAATAGCATCACCAACCACGGTATCCCCAATCAAACGGTACAAGCTTCCCTGCAGCTTTCCCTTTGCAACAATGAGTGCCCCCTTCACAATCTTCAATCGACCATTTTCTCTAGAAAATTTGTAACCATCATTGTTAAATTTTCCCAATGAAAGCAAATTTTTTCGCAGCTCAGGTACATGTCTCACATCAGAAAAAGTATGTATCGTGCCATCAAACATAGTAATTCTGACATCTCCAACTCCCACTATTTTACATGTGTTATTATCACCCATGTAAACAGTTCCTCCATCACACGACTGGTAGGTATAGAACAACTCCCTGCATGGTGTCATATGGAATGAAGCGTCAGAATCCAAAATCCACTCAGCATAACTAATATCTGGTGGAAGAACAGACAACACTTCACCATCTTCTGAAGCACTTTCCTCGGCTAAATTTCCCTGGGAATTCTTTGAACTAGACTCATGATCATGCGAATCAGATTTGGGCTTATCTTGATTCCCTTTGCGAGACTTACAATTCTTTTGCAGATGACCCTTCTTTTAGCAATTCCAACACCGTAAATTTTTCTGCCGTTTCGATTTGGATCTTGAATTATGTTTTGTATCACCACCTCGCTCCATGGATCTTCCACTTACCATCATTGCATCACCCGAAGAGTCCGCTCCAGATTTTCTGCGACTCTCTTCGGATAGCAATGTAGAAACTACAATCTCCATCGTGAGATCTTTCATATTACCGAAATTCATAATCAAGCTATCCCACGAACTTGGCAAAGTACATAACAAGAGACTAGCTCTCTCTTCCTCATCAATTTTAACATCAATAACAGTCAATCTACTAATGAGGGTGTTAAAGACCCATCTTTCATCCTTAGGTTGTATAATTATCTATGAAGGAAAATCCTATTTGACATAGATTTCCCTTCATACAGATTCTTCAATTTGTCCCATAAACCTTTTGCAGTGGTTTCATCGGACACATTGAACAATACCGAATCATTAAGTGCAAGAAGTAAATCGGCCATTGCTAATTTATTTTTCTTTTGAAAAACTGCATCAATCATATCAGTAGGCTTTTTTTCAATACCTTCAATCGCGACCGCACAATCCTCTTTGACCAAAACCACGTTCATCTTCAATTTCCACAACGCGTAATTTGATCCGTTGAATTTCGGCACTTCAAATCTCGTCAAACTTGAACTAGCCATCCCAACCTGAGCAACCACGATCAACAATCAATCTTGTGTGAAGATCTGACAACTGGTATAGCTTTGATACCAATTGTTAGAGTACGCAGCGGCCACAAGATCGATAACAAAAGCAGAAAGTAAAAGAATAATTAAAGCCACAGACAAGAACACAGAGATTTTACGTGGTTCGGCAATATCCCTACTCCACTGGGCAGCAACGGAGACTTCTTCTTCCCTAATCAAAGAGAAAATTACAGAGTACACACTCACCCTCTCAAATAGAAAACAACTCAAGAACAACCCTTTACAAGAGAAGAACCCACCCCTTTGAAGATAAAACTGGATCTCCAATACTGCTTTATACGGCTCTTCAGCATATAAAAACTCTGTTATCGAACCTTTAAACGATTCCATCCCAGTTGGGGAAGATTGTTATTGACAATAAGTTGAAGGTTGGAGATTCTTGTGTTTTTTGAGTTCATGGACAATAATAGAGTGCAAATTTTAATGGCATAGCAATGATGTGATGATGCATGCCGTAGAAATTAATTGTAGTTATCAAATGGTTTGTATTAAGTTCAGTATAATGATGACTGGAGAATGTCTAAGATGTGGCTTTGATGATTATTATAGATATGATAGTCAGGTTACATGATACTGTTTTACTAGCTTCAAGCTGAATTTTGATGGACAGTTAAAAAAATAGCTGATTGCTTAGGCCCTGTTTGTTTGAGATTATGACAACCAACTGTGAGTGCCAAACCGATTATTGGACTCAAAATTGTGCTTAAATTTGAGTCCAACAATCAATTCGGCACTCACAATCTGTTGTCATAATCTTAAAAATTAAACACGTAGGGCCCATCCTAAGGTGATCTCAAGGTTTGAAGGTATCGTATTCCGGCCCTCTCAAATCCCTCCGAAGATGATATTATTGGTTTTAATGTAGTGATAATTAAAGTCATGGGTCATCTTACACCATTAATTAGGTGGATTTTTTATAATTATGCAAGTTTGGCACTCACAATCTGTTAGGTTGGGATTATGGATAATCGATTATCCACTATAACCGATTTTACAATCAATTATGCTTAAATGTGTGTTCGGTTTGCTCATCAAACAATTGCTTATAATCCATAATCCGATTATGCGATTATGATGAAATATACTAACAGCTATAATCACCAAATTCGGTGCTTATAAACCGATTGGTTCATTTTGGAGGCGGAAATTTCCCAAATTCTGACCCCACCATTACCCCAATCAAAATCCCTTCTTGAAAACACTCTCCCCCTAGCAACAGAACCCTAACTCCATCTCTTTCACTCCACAAACCCTAATCTTGTAAAACCCTAACTCCACCTCTTTCACTCCACAAACCCTAGATCTTGTGAAACCCTAACTCCATCTCTTTCAATCTAAAAACCCTAGACCATGTGAAACCCTAGACCTTGTGAAACCCTAACTCCATTTCTTTGTCTCATCAAAACCTAGACCTTGCGAAACCCTAACTCCATCTCTTTGTCTCATCAAAACCTAGACCTTGCGAAACCCTAACTCCATCTCTCTTGGATTCCTCCACTGATGAATCGGAATGATAAACATCGAGCTCCATCTCTCAACAAACGCTACCTCCTTTAATCTTCTCTTTTCTCCATTTTCTCTGTATTTTCAGAGTATTATTTTTCTATAATCCCAGCGGCACAGCAGAATACAACTATACCATGAGAGATTATTTTTATAATAGCTGATTGTCATAATTGGTTGTAACAATTGCAATCGGTTGGTCCATAATCCCAAACCGAACAGGGCCTAAGTGTGGCAATTTCAAGCTAATGAGCCGCCTCAAATATTGGCCCAATGTGTTTTGCATGGGCCCGCCCTCTCCTCTTTTAATAAACGTAAGAATACAAGTTTTTAGAACTGATTCTGAGTCCAAAATGATTAATAAACGTAAGAATTCAGTTTTTCGAACTGATTCTATGTCCAAAATGATTAATAAATGTAAGAATACAGTTTTTAGAACTGATTCTGAGTCCAAAATGATTATCGGCACCCAAAAGGAACATTGTGCAAAATTGTCTCCAGATCATGTTCAGACACCTCCCTTTGATCTTCAACAACCCTCGATCAAATACACAGGAATGGAGAATGGAACCCGATCCTGGACAAATCCTCCCTCACTGAAGAGAAAGCTCTTCTCCAAAAGGCAATATTTACCTATGATGGACCTTCAAAAGCCATCTGGAAACCAAAAACTGACGGCCTACGTTCTGTAAAGAGTGGTTGGAACACTTTCAGAGATGTCCACCTAACTTCCCATGGTAGAAAAAACGATCTGGTTTATGCGTCACGTTCCTAGATATGCCATCACAACATGGAAAGCAAAACAAAACAAGCTTAGCACCAAAGATAGACTACAATTCTTGGGCACCTCATTGGACTCAAAATGCACCCTATGCAAAGATGATCAGGAAAGTGTTGATCACCTTTTCTTCAGATATAGTTTCACTGCCTAGATCTGGTGATCGGTTCTCTTGAGGGCCGGGTATTTTAGAGAGCCCAAAAAGAGCCTTATGGAAGAAGAGAGTTGGCTGAGATCAAACGCCACGGGAGAAGGACAAGCATCCACAGCTCTGAAGTTTGGCTTCTCGAAGGGGCAATTCACAAAATTTGGAATGAACGAAATCTCATAATCTTCGAAAATGCCTCCCACCATAAGCAGTACATTCTTGGGACATCCACATGGAAATCAAGCTAAAAAGGCTAAATAAGCTGAATCTCAAGGACAACGCGGACGACAAGATAAATTTGAATTCCTTTATGAAGTTCGGCTACAGATTCTTTCCCATCAAAACTAACAAACAATTTTGCACTTGGCAGAAACCTGATCCTGAAGAATATAAAATAAACACTAATGGGTCTTTGGACGATGAGGAAGGTGGCATTGGCAGCATTGTGAGAGATAGAAAGGGAATGGTTCACGCTATGTTCTCTGAAAGTGTAACTAGAAAAGAAATCTATGCTCTGGAGCTGCTTGCGATAAAAAAAGGGAGTTGATCTTGCTATATATCATGGACTGTGCAAGGTATGGATTGAATTGGACTCAAAATTTGCAGTGGATATAATCAATGGGAGATCAAAGCCCCCTTGTAAACAAGTCATGTTTGTTGATCAAATCTCAAGCTCCTTGAGTCGCTTCCTTTCTTGGTGAGTAACCAACTCTTGGAGGGCACTCTCCCTTATAAGCATTGATTGTTGTCTTTTTCCTATGGCTTTTGCTTGCTATTTTGTCGAGTTAGAGGCTTCCCCTCCTCCTTACTCTCTTTCTAGGGCTACGGCTTCCTGTATTGTTGGCTAGGAGGTTTCCCCTCCTTTTGTATGGTCCCAACTTTTTATATATAAATTTGCCGATCCGCCCCAGGGTCGTTATCTTTCCGGGTTAAAAAAAAAAAAAAAAAACCGACACTTGGAGGGAAGGAAATATGGCTGCGGATTTTCTCTCAAAAAGAGTCTGTCCTTGTAAAGGTTTCGACATCCCCCCCTCCCCCACTTCTCGATATTATCAATACTGATAGGGATTGGAAAATCTATCTTAGAATGTAATTTTCTTTCTTTATCTTTGTAATCCTTTCTCTATTTATTATATCTGGTTCGAGGTCCTGCCTAACCCCAGTTTACTCATTAAGAAAAAGGAAATGGTTGGTGGTCATTTTCAGGCATTGCCTATTTGTCGTTTCCCAATGGGTTTAGGGTTTTGGCCAACCAAAAACTTTATTTTTTTTTTAGCATTCCATGGTTTTCTTAGCCTTGCAAAATTCCCCTTAAACCGAAAAAACAAGGAATTCATGTCAAAGCAAATAAGTGTTCATCAGATAAATAGTCCCACATTAAAATAAGAGAAAATGCATTTAAACAAAGGGATTTGCTGGGGACCATCTCAGAAGGCATTTCGTGATTAGGCCGTTGCATGTGAAAGCAGCCACATCAGAGGAATTAAACGAATAAGACAAAATCTGAGCCTATGTAGCTGTTCTCACATGCAACACCCCAGGCGCAAAATGCTTTCTGTGATGGTCCATAGCAAATCCCTTTGTTTAAATTCATTTTCAAAAGCTTTGAATGCAATAGACGATATCATTTGATTTTCTAAGAAACCATAGAATCTTCTTTTGCTTTGAATGCCCAAAGCCCATAAGGCCATAACTACCATTTACTTACTGAGGAATGATAGATGCGAGGGCTCTCTTTAGGCAAGGGCTAAAGAAGGGCCCTTGATTAGATCCACATTATTAAGTGCAACCAAATTCATTTCTCAACCGACTTTAAAAGTGACGTGGATCTATCCAGGGGCCCTTCTCCAGCCCTTGCATAAAGAGAGCCCTTGCATCTGTCATTCCTCTTACTTATAACTTCTTGTTGAAAGAAAAGGTAAAGTTTTTGGGCGGTGATAAATTCAGCCGCTTCTATGACGAATTCATCTCATATTTTTCAAAATGGATGGTCCACGTATGGTGTGAATGGAATCTTGGTCCTGAAGTAGGGATAGGGGAACCTATCCTTATCGGGTTTTGTTAACGCGCGGGCACTCGTTAAGGTGTTTTGAAAATGTAAATATGCAATAAATTTGCATAGGGATTAAGAGTTTTACATGGCTTTTGAGTCATTTTTTCTCAAAAAAGGTGTAGATTTACATTTTCAAAGCCCCTTAACGAGTGCCCCGGGGGCACTCGTTAACAAAACCCATCCTTATTTACCACACGGTAGTTTTTGTGTTGTCATTTTTTGAACTATCTGATCCCCCCATTTTACACCAATTATATTTGAAGGTTAATATCATCCTATTGAGAAGATTTTTGGGAAATTGTCTAATCTACTTCAAGGATCAACAAATGAATCTCTTAGGTCATTCAAATAGGTGGGCCCTACTATATTTTCTTCGCACCCTTGCAAAAATAAGATGAGAGCAAAGGGGGCTTCCATTGGTTGTACCTCACCGATCTTCTTCTTCTATTACAAAGTTTTTTTCTGTTAATTTTTGGGTCTTTCAAAAGGATATTTGTATGTAAAATTGCGACTGTTGATCTTTGATGCGATCGACATGATCGTTGAAACATCCCATGCGCAAAGTACAAGCTTTTCAAGGTGGAAAAATGAATAAGACATCATAGATCAAGGGCTGAGATTATTAGATTATTCAATTGATTTGGCCAGACTTAGGTCGTTGTCCGGACCTTACTTTCCATGCGCAAGTCTATTGATAAAGTTGATGCGTCCATGTCCCTCTGTGCTCACTTTTGATAAAAGTTTATGCTAGAGAATATCAGATCTGATTGGATATGATTGGATTGTGGTGGATTAGGCAAATCAGTTGGATTAGGATTACATCTTAGATTAGGTTTATCTCCTTCCATGTTTACCTGTAACTGCTTATTTAAGCACAAGTTACTGATTAATGAAAGTATTCTAGATTAGCAGAAATCCAAATTCTACATGGTATCAGAGCAGGTCGGTCGGACCTAGCCTGAGCACAACCTCGGCTATTTCATTATCCGGCGGACGACCAATTAGCCGCCGTCCGCCGGGCACTACACCCATCATCCTATCTGCAAACCCAGACTTCTTGTCTTCTTGCGTAGCTTTCTCAAACATCTAATAAAATAGCTACAAATCCAAATCATTTTTGCTTCCCTTCCCTGTTCAAGTTCAATATTCAACCGGATCTCCAACCCGTCAACGGTGTAACCTTCGTCTACATATAGGGAGATATCAAATTGAAATTTGGATCTCACATTCTAAATCATTGGCCAACACGGACTGGTCACCTGCGATGTCAAATCCGATTGCCGCAAACAGTTTTTTTTCCCCTTCTATTTCAAAAGAGAAGGATGAAATTAGCATCCTCTATTCGATTAACCTCTCCTCCAGATTTGATAAGCACACCCCTTCCAGTCTCATATGTCCCCAAATTTCCAGTTTGATCATATCTTTCACTCCCTCCTTTTGTCCTTAGACACCCCGTTTTTCATTTTTTGCCAAATAGCACCCATGCTTAAATGAAAGGTTGCAGCATCACCCATTTCTCTATTTTCTCATTTCCTAATCCTTGCACGGGAATGGTACGTTCCCTCCGTCACCCCAGAATGAAAGGGGTGATCTCATAGTTCTTGGTCTGTGAAGATGCGTTATTAGGTGCTTTTTTCCCATTGAGGCCAAACCCACCTATGCTCGAGAGATAGTTGTCCATACACTGATAAGGGATGTATGGAATGGAAAATACCGGAACAGAAAGAATGGGCAAGGAATAAAAATCTCACCGCTAATCCATTTGTAATACGTGAATGGGAGAAAAATCGGGATCAAACCTCTTAGATCTATTTACTTCGGCGATAGAAAAAAAGGGGCTTGTCCAAAGCTTTGTTATTTTAGTTTCTTTGCACCCCTATCCATCTTCTTGGATTTTCTCTCTTGCCATAAATCCACCTCTCATATTGATAACAGCACCCCCCTATTTTAATCACACCACCCATTTATTCCCATTTCATACTCTCATTGATAACCCTCCCCAAATTTGATATATGCACTCTTCTCCATACCATGTCCTAAGATTCAAAGTTTTGTATTATCGTTGCAGCATCATTCTCAGCCGCAAACCGTCGCTTCTCTTCATTATTTTTTTCTTTCACCTATTCAGCTGAGGTACCCCTCTGTGGTGAGTGCCTGAAATAGGAGCTCTTCTCAGTTGAGGGGCCTCTCTCCTTGAGGTTCGTGCCTAAGAGAACAATTTCTCTCTTGTTCGGTATTCAAAATCGACCCATGATATATGTCCATCGAGGCTTTGGTCCATAGTGACCCACTTTTATGAGGTTCGGTAATCCAAAACCGGCCCATGATAATTCTCCCATCGTGGCTTGAGTTTGATTCAACCAACTAAGGCTCTTTGCAGCTCAACAAAGCGGCACCTTCTTCGACAAACATGTGTTATCATCATTGGCGACTTCAGTCATCATCATCAAGGGATCTTCGTCATCCACTTTCGGCAGTGTGCCTTGCATTTTGATTAAATTTGCAATTTGGGGAATTCAATTGTATTGGGGAATTTCATTGTAATCAAAAGTATGTTTACATTTGAGGGGGCATGTTAGAGAATATCAGATCTGATTGGATATGATTGGATTGTGGTGGATTAGGCAAATCAGTTGGATTAGGATTACATCGTAGATTAGGTTTATCTCCTTCCATGTTTATCTGTAAGTGCTTATTTAAGCACAAGTTACTGATTAATGAAAGTATTCTAGATTAGCAGAAATCCAAATTCTACACTTCTTGTCTCTCAGTGCACTCGCTTTATTATTTTCTCCATTGGTTCGTTCTTGGGATTTTCTTCTTTTGGTATGGCAGAAAAAGCACAACTATTTGTATCCCCTATTCTTGATGCCTTGTATTGGCCGTAAGTATATGTTATTAGAGGGAATACACGTGCGCCCCACTTAATAATTAATATTTTTCAATATATTATACAAAATAGGCATATTACATATGAGAGATCCAAATGTATATATGTTTGAGTTTTCGTGAAAATACACATACACAAGTAAAAAAAGAATAATGGATCTCACCTATATGGATTATATCTAAACCATTCATTTGTTAGCCCTTGTGTAGATAGGCTTTGTCTCAAAAAAATTCACTCTAGTTGTTCAATTTTTGTTGGTTTTTAGTTTTGAACTTTCTAAACCGCCCATTTTATGCCAAATATATTGATGGTTTATGACCATCCTATGAAAAAGATTTTTGGGACATGGTCTATCTATTGCAAGATTAATAAAAGAATTTCTTAGATTAACTAATTGGTGGGCCTTACTATACATTTTTTTTGCACGTGTTTTTTCTCCACAAAAGTACATAATTTAAAATCTCTTACTACAGAAGGACTCTTCGGAAGACCCATCTAATTCTCCCAACTATTCTACAAGTTAAATTCTAGGCAAATATTTGTCTCCTCCGTATTGACTACTTATACCACTAATCTACAAGGTAACTACCTGTATCCAAACAGAGCCTAAACCTAGAGTGAATGGAATTTCTAAAATTTGACTAATCCACATGAATTAGGGTAAGCCTATCTTTTCTTTTGAGTGTGGGGAGTCGGCCTGACAAATTTGACTAGTCCCCATATTGTGTGAATGAAATCCCAATCCCAAAACAGGGATAGCAAAAACCTATCCTCCTTTTCCACCTGATTTTTTGAATTACCTGAACTATCCATTTTACACCAAATATATTGGAGGGTTAAGATCATCTTGTGAAGAAGATTTTTGGGATAGTCACAGTTGAATGTATTAGATATACAAATAGGTGGTGGACCTTATGTTACTTTTTTTCCGCATGTATTTCCAAGAAAATACATGTTAAAATCATCATTTACATAAGTTTTGGGGCCGTGATAAATTCACCCCTTCTATGATGAATGCACCTCGTATTTTTCAAAATGTGAGTCCCTCATTAGATGGGAGGGTTAGAACCATCCTATGGGAATGATTTTTGGGGCACAACCTATTTACATTGTGGCCCATCAAATACACAGTTTGGATCAACCTATAGTGTGGACTGTACAGTCCATTTTTGAAAAATACGGGGTGAATCCATCCTAAAATGTGGTGAATTTATCACTAGTTTTTCTGTGAAACAAGTGATGTCCAATCTCTGTCAAGGTCAACTAATTTTTGGGTCCTTCAAACGGATATTTACTTAAAATCGAGACCGTTGATCTTTTATACCATTATTATGTAATCTACAATCCGACAATCGAGATAATTATTGTACATGAGTTCTAACTTCTAAGGTAGTTATTATGTATTGAAAATGAAAGAGTCCTTGTATGTTTTCTAGGGTCCTTTATGCCGGGTTAATTCTCGAAGAGTCCTTGCACTTATGGGACTACAATTGTGTTTAATGTGGTTAGCTATTTTAGGAAGTGGCTTGTGTCTATAAGTATGTATTATCTGTGTAGAGATTGAATGGAAAAGGTAAAAGAAGAAAGTTAAAGGCTGAAACAAGAGAAAAGAAGAAGAGTACTAGAGATTTAGAGAATGGAGAAGAACACCAAGTTTATGGGAAATGGGAGATCAAAGCTAAGGCTTATTCAATGGAGGGTTCAGATCAATCAAAGGTGGGACCCACAATGCCATGGAGGACATATCCATGTTAGGTGAAGACCTTACCTAACATCGTTTTCTTTTTTGTTTGTTGATTAAACTATGTAATAAACCATTAAAGCAAAGCATTAGGTGAAAGTATAAAAAACAGAGACTTTCATTAGACGGAAGAGTAAGAGAGTATTCTAATTTCTATACATTGAGGCGGCCCAAAAAAACGAAAAGAGTTTATTATATGGTGTGCCAGCCAAACAACACGTAATCCGTCCAACATACCTAAGGTAGACACCTTGTGAGACTTTTTCTCTCCTTTTTTTTTTTTATTCCTTTCGGTGTATTGCCTTTCAAAAAGTCAATTAAACCTTTTAATTGACATTATCTGCGTGTCTTGTTGTTTGATTGCTTTGAATTGGTTCTGCACCTGCTATCCTATTGCATTACTGCATTCAGAAAGGCCATCTCTTGCAAGAAGAAGAAACACAAAGCAGGTGCACACACATTTCTAATTGATATTCCTTCCACCATTCATTTGTTAGCCCTTGTGTAGATAGGCCACGTCTCAAAAATTCTCACTCTAGTTGTTGAATTTATGTTGGGACATGGTCTATCTATTGCGAGATCAATAAAAGAATTTCTTAGGTTAACTAGTAGGTGGGCCATACTATACATTTTTTAGCACAAGTTTTTTTTTTTGAACAAAAAAGTACATAATTTAAAATCTTTTACTACAAACGGACTGTTCGGAAGACCATGTAATTTCCCCACTATTCTACAAGTTAAATCCTAGGCAAATGTTTGTCTCCTCCGTATTGACTACTCATACCACTAATCTACAAGGTAACTACCTGTATCCAGACAGAGCCTAAACCTATAGTGAATGGAATTTCTAAAATTTGACTAATCGGCATGAATTAGGGAAAACCTATCTTTACTTTGAGTGGGTGAGTCGGCCTGATAAATTTAACTAGTCCCCATATTGTGAGAATGAAATCCCTATCCCAAATAGAGATGGGAAAAACCTATCCTTCTTTTCCGTGTGATTCTTTGAATTACCTGAACCATCCATTTTACACCAAATATATTGGAGGGTTAAGATCATCTTGTGAAGAAGATTTTTGGGGTAGTGTCTAATCCACACAGTTGAATGTATTGGATATACAAATAGGTGGTGGACCTTATGTTACGTTTTTTCCGCATGTATTTCCAAGAAAATGCATGTTAAAATTATCTATTACGTAAGTTTTGGGGTCGTGATAAATTCACCCCTTCTATGATGAATGCACCTCGTATTTTTCAAAATGTGAGTCCCTCATTAGATGGGAGGGTTAGAACCATCCTATGGGAATGATTTTTGGGGCACAACCTATTTACAATGTGGCCCATCAAATGGGCGGTTTGGATCAACCTATAGTGTGAACTGTACAGTCCATTTTTGAAAAATACGGGTGAATCCATCCTAAAATGTGGTGAATTTATCATTAGTTTTTCTATGAAACAAAGTGGTGGCCAATCACTGTCAAGGTCAAACACTTAATTTTTGGGTCCTTCAAACGGATATTTACTTAAAATCGAGACCGTTGATCTTTTATACCATTATGATGTAATCTACAATCCGACAAATTTGACTAAACTTGGTTCTTCTTCTTCTCTCTCTCACTGCTCTCTCTCTCTCTCACTGTAGACAAACATCTTGGGATTTTCTTGTTTCCTTAAGAGAAAGTATGGCAGAAATGGTACAAATGTTTGTATCCTCTGTTCTTGGTGCACTGTTTGGCAATCTGACGGAATCGGCAATACAAGAAATGAAATCAATATGGGGTGTTGGTGTTGAGGAGGAGGTGGAAAAGTTAGAGAGGAAAGTGAAATTAATTCAAGGCGTGATTGAAGATGCTGAGGAAAAGCAATTTCACTCTAAGGCTGTTGGAAGTTGGCTTCGAGAACTCAAGAATATCGCCTACGACGCTAATGACATATTGGACGATGTTGCTTCGGAAGCTCAATCAAGCAAGAGACAGAAGGTAGGGGCTGTTCGGTACATCTCCTCTATTTTCCAGTACGAACGTGGCATAGCACGTGAGATAAGGGAGATTAGTGGAAGGTTAGATGTGATTGTAAAGGAAGGACATGACCTCCATCTCGAAATTAGAAGAGATGGAGGGAGGGGTTCCCAAATCGAGCAGGAGCGACGGGAAACTAGCTCTTTCGTAGACGAATCTGATGTTATTGGTAGACAAGTCGACAAAGACAAAATCATACAATTGTTGGTTTCAGATGATGATGATAAATTGTACTCTGTTATTTCCATAGTTGGCATGGGTGGGGTTGGGAAGACTACTCTTGCTCAATTCGTCTACAACGATCAGAGGGTCAAGACGCATTTTGAGCTCAGAGTGTGGGCTTGTGTGTCTGATGATTTTAATGTGTTGAGAATAACAAATGCACTTGTTGAATCTGCAAGTGGAAGCAAGTGCGATCTCTCATACCTGGATGCCGCTCAACATCACCTCGAAGAGAAACTCAACGGTCAGAAATTTTTAATTGTTCTCGATGACGTGTGGGGTGAAAATCAAATTCATACTCATTGGGACACTCTACGAGTTCCCTTTGGAGTTGGAGCGAAAGGAAGTAAAATTATCATTACTACACGAGATGAAGGGGTTGCAAGGATGTTGGGCAAAATTCCTTCCCACCATTTGAAGGTTTTACCAGATGCTGATTGTTGGGAATTGTTTACTGGGCGTGCTTTTGCGGGAGGGATTTCAAATGCCTTTCCGGAACTGGAGGAAATCGGTAGGCAAATTGTGAAAAAATGCAAAGGCCTGCCTTTGGCAGTAAAGACATTGGGGGGGATCTTGTCTTATAAAAGGACTGTGAGCGAGTGGGAAAGGATTTTGACAAGCGAAATATGGAAGGGTGATGATAATAAAATTTTGCCAGCATTGAGATTGAGCTATTGTCACCTGCCACCCAGTCAAAAGCATTGTTTTGCCTATTGTGCCAAATTTCCTAAAGATCATTGGTTTAAGAAAGATGAGTTGGTCCGACAATGGATGCCTACGGGCTTCATTCAACCCAAACGAAGCACACTCCTAGAAGACATAGGTGGGGAGATATTTGATGATTTATTACTAAAGTCTTTCTTTCAATATTCTCACCATGTCTTCTTTCTGAAGACTTCAATATACGTGATGCATGATTTAATGCATGATCTAGCAGAATCTGTCTCAGGGGATGAATGTTGGAGAATGGAAGACGGTATGCCACGAAGCATCCCTGAAATGGCACGTCATTTATCATGGACTGACGGCAAAGAGGGTTCAATGTCTTTGGAGGCCTTGAGCAAATTTAAGAGATTGTGCACTTTACGACTGTGGGCTCCATCTTCCATTGACAACCAGATTCTCAATGATGCATTGATGGAGTTGAGATGCCTGCGTGTATTGGATTTGAGTAATTCTAAAATTGACAAGTTGCCGGATTCGATTAGCCATTTGAAACATCTACGCTACCCTGACCTCTTTGGCACGAAGATAGAGAGGCTGCCTGAATCAGTAACTAGTCTCTGTAATTTGCAAACGCTAGGTCTGAATTATTGTTCGAAACTTATAGGGCTACCCAAAGGTATCACGAATCTAGTTAATCTACGGCATATTGTTTCAGAGTTAATTCCTTTGCCAGGAATTGGAAAATTAACTTCGCTCCAAACATTGCCGCATTTCACGGTGTCCGAAGAGAGTGGTTGTCAGATAGGAGAGTTGAATAACCGGAGTAACATTAAAGGAAGACTTGACATTTCGGGTCTCGAGTATGTGCAAAACATAGAGGAGGCGAAAGAAGCCAACTTGAAAGATAAGAAATACTTTAATGAGTTGAGTTTGGAATGGGGCCGAGATGACAGTTCACAAGATGGAAGAGTCAATGATGATGGGATATTGGAAGGCCTCCAACCCCATGCCGACCCCAAATATTACATATAAAATCCTACGGCGGTGTCAGTTTTCCAAGTTGGATGTCACATCTCTCCAATCTGACTTGCATTACCGTTGAGGATTGTAGAAATTGCGAACATCTCTTTCCTCTTGATTGCCAGCTACCTTCTCTTTGTAAGCTCACCTTACAGAACTGCCCCAAGCTGCAGGAATTGCCCGCTGACCTTCCTGCCGTCACAGAGTTACTTATAAATGGTTGCGGAGAATTGAGTGCCCTTCCGAGGATCCCATCTGTTTGTGACTTAAAACTTTTTAGATGTGGCGTGAAGATCAAGCTTGACAACGCCTTGCTTTACCTCTCTTGAGAGGTTAAGCATAAAAAGGTGTGATCAGTTGGAGTGTTGTCTCGAGGAGGTCTCTTTGCAAGATCTAACCTCTCTTCAACATTTGCAAATCTCTAACTGCCCACGACTAAAGTCCTTGGGATATGGAGAGGGGGGGCTTCCCACCACGCTCAAATCTCTAAAAATTGACGGATGTCCTAATCTCAAGTCCATGCCGACTCGGCTGGAAAACCTCACCTCCCTTGTAGAGTTATCCATTGCCACTCAACTCCCGCTTTTGTCAGAAGAGTCAGTGCTGCCCATGACAATTCAAGACCTTCAAATATTTTCATGTGACAATCTCATGTCCTTGCCCAAGGGGATGCAAAGCCTCACCTCTCTCAAAAATTTGGTAATCCGTGAATGTCCTCAACTCCATTCCCTTTTTCCAGATGATGAAAATAATGACTATGGACTGCCCACCACGCTCAATATTCTAAAAATCTATACTTGTCAAAATCTCAAGTCCTTGCCCAAGGGGATGCAAAGCCTCACCTCTCTCACAAATTTGATAATCGATAGTTGTCCTCAACTCTTCTCGTTGTTCCCTGATGATAACAACAATGAGTATGGGCTGCCCGCCACTCTTGTCCATCTTTCCGTCGACAGTTGCGAAAATCTCAAGTCCTTACCCAATGGGATGCAAAACCTCACATCCCTCAATGATTTACGTATTAGAAACTGTCCCGAAATATCATCCTTGCCAGAAGATGGCCTCCCCACTACACTTAAAAGTTTGTATATTGTTGGATGTCCTAAATTAAAGGAATCATGTCAAGAGAACGACGGCCAAGATTGGCCCAAGATACAACACATCCCCCGATTTAGCTGCTGGTAATCGTCATCTAGACAAAGGGGCGTCCTCTTTCCCCGTTTAAACATTTTCTACCATTGCATTAATATTATTATTATTTTAATCTTCATGATTTTAAGAAAAATTAAAGAAACTAAGCCAAGGAGGGTCCTTCTGTACAAAACATGGCAGATGTAGAAACATGAACGGAGGATTTTAAGAATCAGAGCGAGAGCTGAATCGATGGAATTTGGTGGTGGAAAGAGATTCTAGAATGTAGATGGGATTAAAGGATAGATTGTTGGATTACTCTCAGTTCCTCTACCTTGCCATCCACAACCAAGACAGGTAAACAAAGATAAGTATTTCTTTCATTTTCATTGACACAAAATTGGAGCATGTCTGTCTGCTTTTTTTGTATGATTCTTCATGTTTTTTATTTTGTAATATACCAAAGATTTACTATTTACAAAATTAAAGGATTCATAAATGCTTATAAATGGTGTTTGGCAACATGGATCCAATGGGCGCGCCCTTGTGCTTGTTTTTTTGCTAGCATGCCTCATTTTGAGATGGGTGCCCTTATCAAAACTCATGCCCTTGTCAAAACAAGGCTTAAAGATGTCTATCTATTACTATGAGCGGCCTTACCCAAAGGGGGGTGATGAAAACATCCAATCTTTAGATTAGAGTTTCAGTTAGGATGAGATACTAATAGATTTCGTTTAGACTTTCTATGTTGGTTGAGATAAGAATCTTATTCAATAGTAAATGTATAGGGTGGATCTAAGCTTTTTGAGAACTTTCCTCCAATTATCGTATCTTATAATAATTTCGAACTAGATTATGGCCTTTCTAAAACAAATTGTGTGAGAGAGGGAGAGATCTTAGGAGAACTTCATGCATCTAAATTTTAGAGGCGTAGGTTGGTTTCCTTCCTAAATTTTGTTAGAAATGGGTTCGGATTTGTTGTTAGGATTTTAATAGAACGAGATATCCTATTGGATCCTATATATTTAGGAAGAGAGAAAGTGGACAAAGATTTCCATGTATACATTTAGGAAGCTTCTTTGGTTAATCAATTACATGTGATTTTTTAGATTGAGAAATTAAAAACATTAGGAAGTCTCTTAAAATGTCATGACTTGCAAGGGAGAAGGTTTGGTAGATTTTTGAGGAGCTTAAGGGATTGATTAGAAAAATTATTTAGGAATTTTCTTTTGAATTGTTGAGAGAGAGAGAGAGAGAGAGAGTATTCTAATTGGTCTAGAGCGATTGAGAGAAATTTTCAATACAAATGTTCAAATGGATGCGTAATAGCCATTTAAGGCAGCAGAGAGAGCAGTAGTCATGAATAGAGTTAAAGTACAATACTTAAAGCTTCATACCACAACATGCAGAGAAAATGTTCCCCTGACGATTTTATATGATTTCCACCACCTGATTTTTTTAAAAATTTTGGGGAAACTTCCTTTCGAAGGGACGTCCAGGTGACAGAGAGAGAAGAGATGAAAAAAAAAAAAAGAGAGAGAAGGGGGAGAAAGAAAGAGAGAGAAGATAAAGAAGATGAATACTGTTCTTTTAATGGTGGAAGAACAGATGTCTATACATCTGTGACAATTAAAAATGTTGATATTATAAAATAAATGCTTTGATAAAAGAATTGGGGCATATATCCAAAAGAAAAATTGAAACTTGCGTAAATCTTAAAAACCTGAAAGGGTCCTACACGGTTGATCATGGACTGAGAGGTCGATCGTCCAGGTTCTATTATTTGGGTACAATCGATCGTTTATTCGAATTTTAGGATAAGTGGCGCCTTGACACATTTTGGTGACATATTTCAAGGGAACATTATTGTAGACACCCCTATTTTGCTCCGCTTTATCCAACAAAGGCATTTGTTAGTTCTCCTCATTTTAAGTCCGTTCCCTATGTTTTCCTGTCGTTTTCCATTGTTTTCCATCAATTTCCATTTCATTTCCATCCATTTTCTCTAGGGGTATTTTTAGTGAAAAATTCAAATTCCAAAGGGCTAGTATTTCGGTCAATTTGACTACGGGATGACTTAATTTCAAAAATTTCGGTTTCTACTGGGTCCATTATCATTTTAAAATTCGGAATTTTAAGTTGAGCCCACTAATATTAAAAGATTTTGAAATTTGTAGGAATATCTATTCTGATAGTGGAGCCCTCTAACATTTTCAAAGTTTATATATTAAATGAAAGAAAATCGAATTTTATGGAGTTCGGCTAACTTTTGTGTCTGCTTGGGAAAAGATAAAAACCATATTTTTTAGGGTTCAAGCTTCAGTACTAATTAGAAAAGAAAACGTTTTATATAGAATCTCAATTCGCATACTTTTTTGTGGGACCCACTTTGGGTTTATCCCATCCCAATAGGAATTAAACCCACATGGCCGGAGGTAAGTTCCTCAAATTAAATAAAGTCTAACAACATGGTCTATCTATTGCAAGATTAATAAAAGAATTTCTTAGATTAACTCCTAGGTGAGCCATACTATACATTTTTTTAGAACATGTTTTTTTTTCCACAAAAAAATACATAATTTAAAATCTCTTACTACAAAAGGACTGTTCAGAAGACCATCTAATTCTCCCCACTATTCTACAAGTAAAATCCTAGGCAAATGTTTGTCTCCTCCGTATTGACTACTCATACCACTAATCTACAAGGTAACTACCTGTATACAAACAGAGCCTAAAACTAAAGTGAATGGAATTTCTAAAATTTGACTAATATGCATGAATTTAGGAAAACCTATCTTTACTTTGAGTGGGTGAGTCGGCCTGACAAATTGGACTAGTCTCATATTGTGAGTAGGGCTACAAACGAGCCGAGCCAAACATTGGGGTGTTTGTGCCCCTTTTCATTTCTTGGAAAAAAAATTTCCTTCCGTCCAATAGGGCACAACTTAAATTCTTAGGCGGCAAACTTAAATTGTTAGGAAGGTGGGGGGAAATCAAACTTTTGGAGGTGGAAAAATTATTCTTAGAAAAACTCTTTCCGGAAAAGGCGACTGACATTTTGGAATCCTACAGGCTTAGTGAGTGAGTGTGTGTGTATCTAGTACTATATAGTAGAAGAGAAAATAAGAGAATTTTTTGTGGAATTACTCATCACTTTTTTTGACTTTTTTTAACAAATGCACCCATTCAACACACATATTTTCAATCCTACCCCCTCCTTTATGCTCTTTAACAAAGGCGCCCATTAAAGCCACAGAATTTCAATCCTACCCCCCTCATCTATGCTTTTTTAATAAAAAAATCTATGGGGTGATCTTAACCATCCGATTTAAGAGGAACAACATATTATGGAAACCTCTATAAGATTGGAAGGCTAGGATCAACCTATGGAAATGATTTTTGGGGCACAACCTATTTATGTTGTGTTCCATCACATGGACGGTTTGGATCAACTTGTGATGTGGTCCGTACAGTTCATTGTCTGCCCGTGCATCGCACGGGGTTTTTTACTAGAATATATATATATATATATATATATATATATATATAATCTGAGCTTTAAAGCTCGGCTCGGCTTTATGAACCGAGCCTAAAAAAGTTCATGAGATTGTCCAAGCCGAACTATACAAAGCTCGTTTATTTGACGTGCCTAATTTTTAGGCTTGGGCTCGGGCTCGCCTCGTTTAGTAAACGAATGAGCCCGAGCCAAGCTTTTAATGAGCCGAACCCAAACATGCATGTTCGTGATCCGGCTCGGTTAATTTGCAGCCCCAATTGTGACAATGAAATCCCTATCCCAAATAGGGATGGGAAAAACCTATCCTTCTTTTCCGAGTGATTTTTTGAATTACCTAAACCATCCATTTTACACCAAATATATTGGAGGATTAAGCTCATCTTGTTAAGAAGATTTTTGGGATAGTGTCTAATCCACACAGTTGAATGTCTTAGATCATACAAATAGGTGGTTGCCTTAGTGTACTTTTCTTTCGGATGTATTTCCAAGAAACTGCATGTTAAAATCTTCTATTACATAAGGTTTTAGGCGGTGATAAATTCACCGCCTTCTATGATGAAATCACCTTGTATTTTTCAAAATGGATGGTACAGCCCACACCATAGGATGATCCAAACCGTCCATTTGATGGGCCACAACGTAAATAGGTTGTGCCCCAAAAATTATTTCCATAGGATGATCCCAACCATCCTATCTATAGAAGTTTCCATAATGTGAGTCCCTCTTTGGATTGGAGGGTTAGAATCATCCTATTGTAATGAATTTTGGGGCACAACCTACTTATGTTGTAGCCCATCAAATGGACGGTTTGGATCATCCTATGGTGTGGGCTGTACAATCCATTTTGAAAAAATAGGGGGTGAATATTGTAATAGAACGGGGTGAATTTATCAACTGCAAGGATCAATAGATGAATGTCTTATGCCATACGAATAGGTGGGCCACTATCTGTTTTTTCCCATCTACTTTGGTCTATGATAGTTTCACCCCATGCAGTACGCGTTCGCCCCCTGTAAACGAGATTTGACGTCAAAAAAAGCGTTAAAGTTTTTTTTTTTGAAATGGTAATATTACAAATGATGGAAAATCAGGAGACCGAGATGAAACTCCCATATTTACGAAAGAATACAATAAGACAAATGAGTCGAAAGATACAATCAATGGCACACCACTCCTCAAGGAGGAAGATGGTCAGACCACCTAATAGGACCACCAGATACACCGCGCTTGGCAAGCGCATCCACCTTACCATTTGCCGATCTTCTGACATGTTGATATCCAATAGAAGACCCCGAAGTTATATCACCAATCTCATAAAAAATGGAAAGAAATCTCCACGGAGAAGCCGCCCTACCTTTCAGCCAACGAATCACATTTAACGAATCCCCTTCAACAATGGTCTGATCCAACAAACTTCTATCAATATGTAAAATGCCAAAATGTGCAGCCCTCACTTCAGCTTCAAAGGCATCACAGACACCTATAGAGCCGTAGTATGCCCACACTACTCCCCCCTCTTCGTTATGACACACCCCTCCCACCCCAGCCGGACCTGGATTGCCGAAGCTCGCTCCATCGAAGTTAACCTTAAGCATATTTTGAGGAGGTGACTCCCACCTTCGCGAAACAAGAGCTCTCCGATCAACACTAAAACAAACCTCCCTCCAACCTTCCCAAAGATCATAAGCCGATACAAACCGGAAAGAAGGAAGACATCTCACCAAAGATATAACTAAAGTGACAATCTTCAAGTAGATCCAATGAGGGTTCTTAGCTTTCCCCTCAAAGATCCTAGAATTCCTCTCCTTCCAAATAAACCACCACGTAGCGAGTAAACAAAAATTCCACAAAGTTTTCCCCTTTTCCTTCAAAGGAACTCCTCTCCACTGATGTAATAATGACGGAATAGACTTTGGGAAAACCCAACAAATTCCAAATCTCATGAAAATGAAACGCCAAATGAGCCGAGTAAAAGAACAATGCATAAACAAATGATCCACAGATTCCCTTCTTGCAGGCATAGCGGGCAATGATTGATAAGACACATACCACGATTTCTCAGAAAATTGATAGTTTGCATTCTATCACGACAAATTGCCCAACCAAAGATACAAACTCTAGGCAGGAATTTAAATTTCCATACCTATGCCGAATACGAAGGGTTAGAAATGGGCAATAAACTCTTATAGAAAGATTTGACCGAGAAAGACCCATAAGGTTCCTCAGTCCAAAGCCTTTTATCCTCTCCATTCCTCTTAATATAACATCCCTCAAGAAGGACCCGCAAGCTAGAGGCCAATTCCACCTCCCACTCAAAAAAAGATCTTCTAAACCCTGGATTCCACACAAGGACACTATCATTATGCTCAAAGCAATCGCAAACAAAGGCCTCCTTATTAGAAGCCATGCTAAATAATCTCGGGAATCTACATTTAAAGGACACATCACCGCACCACACATCATGCCAGAACAAAATTCTATCACCCCTATAGACTCTAAATCTAACTTTTGACATGAAAAGAGATCACATTTTTAAGATATCTCTCCATACCAACAGCCCTTCTTTCGCAAACGAGTCCATGGATTCCCATCTCCCCCTATCGCATCCATACTTGCTACTAATGACCTTAACCCACCACCTATCATGCTCCTCCCCAAATCTCCATAACCATTTGCCCAAAAGCGCATGGTTGAGTTCTTTAACTCTCCTGATGCCCAACCCGCCCATGTTGATGGGGACACAAACATCTTCCCATTTGACCAAAGCAATCCCTTTCTTTTCCTTATTCCCACCCCACAAGAATCTCCCCTGAATCTGTTCAATTCGCAGAGAGACACTCACAGGGCATTTAAATAAAGACATGAAGTAAATGAGTATGTTGGACAGTACAGCCTTCACCAACACAAGCCTACCACCACGAGATACTAGATTCCTTTTCCATGAGCCCAATCTTCTCTCAATCCGCTCAACTATAGGATCCCACAAGTCTTTATTCGGTCTGCTCACCTCCAACGGAAGACCCAAATACGAGGAAGGGAGTGATTCCAACTGACACCCCAGGATCAAAGCTATCTCCTGGGCCCTCTCCTCAGAAATATTCAAGGCAAATATTTTAGACTTGTGGAAATTAGATTTTTGACCCGAAATGAGCTCATAACATCTCAGAATGGCTTTTAAGTTCCGCACTTGACCAGACTCTGGCTCATAAAACAATAAAGTATCATCAGCAAATTGCAAATGAGAGACCTCCACCTCATCTAGACCGATCCTAAAACCTCTAAAAAGATCAAGACCACTCCCCAACGCCAATAACCTACTAAGGATTTCCACAACTATGACAAATAAGAAAGGGGATAATGGATCTCCCTGTCTAAGCCCTCGAGATGACTTAAAGAATCCCTTTGGAGATCTATTTATAAGGATAGAAAACCAAGCAGAGGAAACACAACTCTTCATCCATGAACGCCATAGACATCCAAAGCCCATTCTCTCTAAAGAGAAATTCAGGCATCCCCAATCCACTCTATCATAAACTTTCTCCATGTCCAATTTACAAAGAATGCCTTTCTTTCAAAGTTTTCTATACGAGTCAATGGCCTCATTCGCAATCAAAGAACAGTCTAAAAAAACGTTTAAGTTGCCCTCTAGCCTCTAGTGTTAACATTATAAGGGGGCGAATGCCTACTGTAGAGGGGATGAAAACATCATCTCCCGTGTACTTTTTTCCGTCCTATCTATAGAAGTTTCCATAATGTGAGTCCCTCTTTAGATCCATGGATTAGAATCATCCTATTGTAATGAGTTTTGGGGCACAACCTATATGTTGTATCCCATCAAATGGACGGTTTGATATATATGGTAAAACCATACCATGAAATTTATTTTTGTGTGCTTGAAAATGATATATATGTAAAATGAAGACCGTTGATCTTTTATATCATTATGATGATCGTTGCCCCATGGCACGTAAAGACATTTCTTTCCTTCGGGGAACAATAAATGAGGCATCATAGATGAAGGGCTGAGATTATCAGATTGATTTGGCCAGCCTAATAGGCTTCAGGAGCTTCGTTATTGTCGATGCTTCATTATTTGCTCCGTCTCCACTATATACAGCGAGAGATCTGGTTCGTTCTTGGGATTTTCTTGTTTAATGTCCAGAGAAGAGGAAAAGAAGGTATGGCAGAAATAGCACAAATATTTGTATCCCCTCTCCTTCGTGCACTGATTGGCAATTTGACGGAATCGGCAATACAAGAGATCAAATCAATGTTGGATGTGGAGGAGGAGCTGGAAATGTTACGGAGCACAGTGACAGTAATTCAAAACGTGGTTGAAGATGCTGAGGAAAGGCAAATTCACTCTAAGTCTGTACGAAATTGGCTTGGTCAACTCAAGAATATCGCTTATGATGCTGATGACATATTGGACGATGTTGCTATGGAAGCTCGACTTTCTACGTTGAAGTACGGAGTTGAATCAAGCAAGAGAAATCAGGTGCAGAAATTCTTCAGTTCTAAGAACCCTGTTTTATATCGAAGGAACATTGCACATAAGATGAGCAAGATTAGAGGGAGGTTAGATGTGATAGTGAAGAAAAGACATGACCTCCATTTGAAAGGTAGAGATGGAGGGAGGCCTCTCGAAATCGAAGAGCGATGTGAAACTCAGATTCGATAACATCAGATTCTTTGATAAACGAATCTGATGTTATTGGTAGACAAGTCGAGAAAGACAAAATCATGCAATTGTTGGTATCATCAGACGATGATGATGAATTGTACTCTATTATTCCAATAGTTGGCACGGGTGGGCTTGGGAAGACTACTCTTGCTCAATTCTTCTATAACGATCACAGGGTCAAGACGCATTTTGGGCTACGAGCTTGGGCTTGTGTGTCTAACGATTTTAATCTATTGAGAATAACAATGTCACTTTTTGAATCTGCAACTGGAAGCAAGTGCGATCTCTCATACCTGGATGCTGCTCAACATCACCTCGAAGAGAAACTCAACGGTCAGAAATTTATAATTGTTCTCGATGATGTGTGGGGTGAAATTCAATTTCATACTCCTTGTTTCTAGATGATGAAAATAATGACCATCGCCCTGAATCGATGGAATTCGGTGGTGGAAGAAGATTCTAGAACATAGATGGGATTGAAGGATGGATCGTTGGATTACTCTTAGTTTCACAATCTACAACCACGACAAGAAAGTAAGATTCTAGAACACGTCTGTTTGCTTTTCTTATATGATTTTTTATGGGTTTTTTTTATAATATTCCAAAGGTTTTTTATTTAACTCTGGAATCATTAAAAATGATTTCTCTTTTTTAAGTAGGTTTAAGAAAAATCAGAACTACGATTCTTACTAGCACCGTGTTGGATTTTATATGCTCTCTGTTTTAGAACTAATGTTTTCTGAAATAGATTATTGCTAAACTGAGAGCGCCCTTGTGCTTGAATTTTGCAAAGGCACCCTTCCGTTTCGCATTCCACATTTTGAGATGGGTGCCCTTATCAGAAGTCAGCATGAGTTTTTGATGTCCTTGTCAAAACAAGGCTTAAAGATGTCTATTCCTCGTTTAGCATTCCGTTTCGCCATGTGGCACCCCCTCTATACCCAGTTTTACTCGATTTCAATAGATTAAAACTAAAGTTTCGATTTAAAGAGGCTCTTATTGCGTCTAAAATTTTGGGATAAAAACTAAAACTAAAAATGGATTTTGGTTTTCCTTCAAGAGATTTTGGTTTGGGATTTTCTTTTCTTCCTTCAATTATTTATTGTCCTTGATTTTTTAGTTTATGGCATTTTATTTATCTATTGGATTTCCTTCTAATGCATCCAGTTTGAATGGATTAAGGGTTGGAGACTCCCTCTCTAATTTGACTGAATGTGGAGTAGAGGTAAGGAATTAGAGTGAAGGGAGTAGAGGTAAGGAAGCATGAAATTCTGATGTTGGATGAAGATTTGGAAGGGTTTAATTGAATGTCCGGTGGGTCTTCTCTGGTGTGTTGCTTCTTCCTCTCCTCTTTGCAACACTTAATTTGTTTTTCTTTCATTCACCCCCTTTCCCTACCATCTTCTTAGCATTTTGCATCAAAAAGTGAAATAAATAACAAATAGTTAACCATATATGTGTCTGTTAATTAAAGGATTATTGTTCAGCCGAGTGATAAATCGATAAATTGCAAGCTCTTCTCCAATTTATGTTATTGTCTATGCTTCTGTGTTTCTACTGGCTTATTATTATTGAAAATTAACAATAAGCGAGTAAGTCTTCTTTCAATTACAAAAATCATCTCCTGTTATTCGTGGTAGTAAAAAAAAATTGTACATATGTATGTATGAATATTTTGTTGGAAATTTATTGATACTTCGATTTTCATTATTTGTGGTAGCAAAAAATTTGTCAAGCTGATTCTTTGTTTGTCGTCCCCGTGCAACGCACAGGTCTGCAACTAGTATATATATAAGTAAAGCGGAATCCTCTAAGCTGTGGTACTGCCACGTGTCGCTCATTTTATATCCAACAAGAGAAAACATTGTCTCTCTATATGGTCTTATGTACATCGTTTAGAATTCCAAACGTATTCCCAAATTTAGAAATACTAAACGTTTATACTATATATGATGATATACACAATTTATGTTTCCAAAACGCATAGATTTTTCACTTGCACGAGATAGAAACTACCTCCTTGCATTCCACGCTTTCGGTGCTATATTTTAGGAAAAATTTTGTATATATGTAAAATAGAATCTTGGACGACGTGGGTGTGCCACGTGTAAACCCATCTTTACAACGTATTTTAGCAAAATTAATTGTTATTAGTTTCCTGCTTTTCACTTTCTAAGTCCTACTTTTTCGCACAAATATAGAAAAACAGCCCAATCGGTTTCTTTTTTCTGTCTTTTATTCTGAAGTTTCTTATTCGATATTATTAGATTTGGGCGGAGAGTGGCAGTCCAAAACGTTTGTAATACTTTCCTGCTTTTTAGCTTAAATTGTTTCAAGTCCTACTTTTTAGCTCAAATAATATAATCAGCCCAATCAGTTTCTTTTTTCTATCTTTTATTCTAGCCCAATCAGTTTCTTCTTTTCTTTTTTTTCCTTTTTTTGGTAGGTAAGCTGGGGTTAGGCAGGACCCCGACCAGATATATTGAAAAAGGAAAGGATTACAGAATCAAGGGGGCTTAAAAGCCAAGCAAAGGGGAACAAGCTCCTCAAGGCACCAGAGGAAAAGAGGGAGGACCTTTATAGAGGCATTAAACATGGAAAATTAAATTACAATCTATAATGGGGGGCTCCAGTGGAGTCGCGAGCAATAAGAACCAGCAGTTGAGGCGGGATGTCTTGAACTTGAATATCATCTCCTTTGCAGATGCAATCCGTCTTTGAGAGAAAATCAGCGGGCTGATTTCCTTCCCTCCAAAGATGGGTGATTTTCCAATTATTGAAGGTGCTAAGAAGGGTTTCAATTCTGTCAAGAAGCATGATAGCTTTCCAGGGGCATTTAGACTCCTTTGAGATGGTTTCGACAGCAGATAGGGAGTCAGATTCCACCCAGATTTTGCCAATGTTTTTGGATTTGGCTAACTCGAGCCCACGATTAATAGCTTGAAGCTCCATGATGTTGATTTCTGATTTCGCTGTCTGAGAGGAGAATAGAGATGTTGTCGTACCGGTGTGATCTCTAATGATGCCGCCGATAGAACCTTCTGAGTCGGTGAGCGACGCATCGGAATTCAGTTTTGACCATCCAGGATCAGGTTTTTTCTAGATGCAGGACTGCATTTTATCCTTTTTCTGAAAGAGCGGGAGGCCGAAGTTTTCAGAGAAGAGTTTTGATCGAGTTAGATCTTCATCGTTCAATTTCATAAAACAGATGCGGGATCTCACTGAGTGGAGGATATGCTTGAGGACAGATTGCTTGTGAGTTTCTTTCTGATCATGAACTCTTTTGTTTCTCTCGATCCAGAGAAAGAAGATAGCAGATTGAAAAGCTAATCTAAGAGCAGTAGCTGACTGACCTTTACCCCGGGAATAGCTCCGGAGCCATTCCTCTTCAAGGAGTAATGATCTTTTTGGATTTTTCCTGAGATTGAATCTCCAAAGAACTGAGTTCCAGACCCATCTTGAGTACGAACATCGAAAGAAAATGTGATCAATTGATTCGTGCACGGTATGACAGAGAGGGCATTTGAGATCTCTGTTTGGGCCAAGGAATCCGAGCCTATCTCTAGTAGTTAATCTCCCATGAAGAGCCAGCCAAGCAGTAGAAGCAAATTTGGGCACATGACCAGGGAACCAAATGGAGGGTGCCCAGTTGATCAGAGGAGATTTCTTCCGGATTGAATTCCACGCAGACTTCGAGTCGAATTCTCCCGAGGATGATGGTTTCCAAACAGCCATGTTTAAAGAGCCAGGGGTAATGATGGCCGTAGAAATGATCTCTTTCAGGTCTTGGAGATGAGGGTGCCACGAATTGCCAAAGTATAACTGACTTACCTGGACATTCTTTGGATGGATGTTGAAGGAGCCAGCAGAAACGAGATCAGAGATAGCGCCATTAGGGTGCCAAGGTTGCTTCCAGAAATCGATGCCTTTACCATCACCAATAGCATAGCAGACAAGCTTCTTCATTTTCTCCCTAGTCTGAAGGATCCCTCTGAATCCCCACGAGGGGGAGGAAGGCATTGGGATAGTCCAGAGATTCCGTGATCTGATATATTTGCAGGAGATCCAATCTTTCCAGAGGGAAGGCTTGCCAGAGGCTAGTGCCCAGAACTGTTTCATCTGCCCCACCTGGTTGATATCTCTGAGGTGTCTAATACCTACTCCTCCCTCAGCTTTTGGTTTGCAGAGATTATCCCAGGCAATGAGGTGGATATTTTTGGTTTGATTTGACCCAGACCAGATAAATTTTTTGAAGATTTTCTCAATTTCCTCTAATATTTGGATGGGAACATTGAATGCAGCCGACCAATAAACTTGGAAGGAGGTTAGGACCGATTTGATCAACTCAATCCTCCCAGCTCTAGACAAGGTGAGATTATTCCAAGCAGCTAATCTTTTCCTTATTTTGGAAACCAAGGGAGAACAGTCTTTAGTTGAGAGCCTGGAGGTGATGAGGGGGAGCCCGAGGTAACGGATGGGAAAGGAACCAGTGGGAATACCAAGGATATAGCATATGAGTTCTTTTTGAAAGTTGTTAGAATTGTTGAAGAAAACCTCGCTTTTTTGTCTATTCAAGGAGAGGCCAGAGCAGTAAGAGAATCTGTCCAGGCAATTTACCAAAGATTGGGCAACATTTTGGGAGGCATTGGCGAAAATGACCACGTCATCAGCGAAAAGAAGATGGGAAATGTGGATATCTCGCTTGGAGAAGGGAGTGGAAATGGTCTTTGAGAGGATTGCTTCATTGAGTATGCAGGTAAGCATTTCCATATGGATGCAAAAGAGAAGGGGGGAGAGGGGATCTCCCTGTCTAAGCCCATTAGATGAAGGAAAGAATCCTTTTGGCGAGCCGTTGATGAGCACTGAGAAGACAGGGGTGGATATACATTCGGTGACCCACCTGCACCACGAGTTCTTGAATCCTATTTTTTCCATGAAACAGATAAGAGATTTATGACAAACTCTGTCAAAGGCCTTTTGGAGGTCAAGCTTGAGACCAATAGAGGAAGATTGGGATGCTCTATGGAAGTTGTGCAATAGGTCATGGGTGAGAAGGATGTTTTCCTGGATTGATCTACCCTTTATGAAAGCAGATTGATTTTGGCTAATAATATCCCCTAGGACAGTACGGAGCCGATTAGCCAAAATTTTGGAGATAATCTTATAAAGAAAGTTACAAAGAGAAATGGGACGATATTTGTCTGGGGAACAGGAGTCAGAGCTCTTGGGGATAAGGGCAATGAAGGTGGCATTGACTGACTTGAGGAGATTACCGGTCACAAAGAAATTTTGCACAGCTTTAACAACATCATTCTTGATTAGATACCAGAAGGCTTTGAAAAACTCTCCATTAAAACCATCAGGCCCAGGGCTCTTGTTTCCATCAGCTGCTTTGACAACCATTTCAATTTCTTCACAGGAAATTGGGGGCAGAGGTTTTCAGCCTGGGTTTGAGAAAGACAGTTTGAGGGATCTGGTATGGATTCGAGGGAGGGGTCAGGGTGGTTGGAATTCAGGATGGACTGGAAGTGAGAGACAAAAATCTGATTTACCTCGGCTTGATTTGAGGTGATTTCCCCATTAGGCAAAGCAGTAGCCTGAATACAGTTGATGTTTCTCCTGGAGCTGATTGCAGCATGGAAGAAGCTGGAATTTGTATCTCCTGAATTCAGCCAGGATATTCTCGATTTCTGTCTAGCAATCTCTTCCTCCTCTCTCCGGGCGGTTAGCAGGAATTGATCTTTTAAAACACTTTCTTCCCTTCTTAAAGCCAGATTCTGAAGATCAATGGAAATTATCTTTTGAATGTCCTCAAGTTTCTGCCTAACAATGGGAAGCTGAAGATTAACCCGACCAAAACTTTCTTTGTTCCATTTTTTCAGATCCTCCTTTGTTTTCTTTAATTTAGAGACAAGCCGAAACATGGGGTTACCAAAGGTTTCAGATTGCCAAGATCTCTCGACAATCTCGAAAAGAGAGGAGTCCTCAAGGCAAGCGTTGAGGAATCTGAAAGGCTTAGCATCAAGGGGAGGGGATTCTTGGGTTTGAACTATAATTGGGGAATGGTTAGAAATGTTAGGATATTTATAAATTCCCAAGGAATTGGGGAATTTCTGAATCCAAAATCCATTGACCAGGGCTCTGTCCAGACGCCTCAATTTGATGTCTCCAGATTTGGAGCAATTTGACCAAGACAATGCTTGTCCAACAGTTTTCAAGTCAAGAAGAGAGCAATCATCAATGCAGTCATTAAAAGCATTCATATCTTCAATGTTTGGGGGAGCTCCACCTAGCCTTTCAGAGTGGAATCTGGTAACATTGAAGTCTCCCACCAAAAGCCAAGGCTGAGAAGAGGATCGAAGTGATCTGAGTGCCTCCCATAGGGCCTTGCGTTCCCCCCCATAATTTCTAGCATAAATGGCTGAGAGGAGAAATGATTCTTTGGATTGGAGATGGGTAATAGTTCCATGTATGTACTGGTCAGAATCTCCCATAAGAGTAAATGATATGGTACTTGGGTTCCAGCTGACCCAGATCCTACCTTTAGCCACATGGGCATAGTTAGCACAATGGTTCCAGTTCGGGCAGATCGTATCTATGTATTCTTTGAAGAAATTGGGTCTAGCTTTAGTTTCTAAGAGGCATATAACATGGAGCTTTTCAGAGGAAATTAGATTCTTTGCAGCTTCTCTTTTTGAAGTGGAACAGAGGCCTCTAGTATTCCAACTGCCAATCTTGATCATTGAGAACTGTTGGAGGTGGGCGGGGGGGCTGCTGCAGGAGCAGTGATGAGGGGAGGGATTTTCAAGGTATGCTGATTTTTTGCTATAAGAGATAGGTCAGGAGGGAGAGTTCTTTGGGAACTAGGGGGTTCCTCCCAGAGGGGAGAAGAGAGAGGTGGGTCAGAAAGGCTAGCTACAAGAGGAGTTTGCTCAGTATCAGTCTCAGGGGGATCAATAGAGCCAAGGACAGAGAATTTATTTACAGTAGGGAGGGTGGAATGAGGAGTTTCAGGATCCAGAGATAAGGGATCATGAGTATCGGCAGAGGAATTAGAAGTCAATTGAGCCTCAGGGATCAGATTTTCTAAAGGAGCGTTCTTGAGGGAAAGCTTAGATGCCTCTTCAGTGGGGGAGTCTATTTGATTTCCAGGGTTGGGGGAAGCAGTGAAGGTTTTAAGGACCCATTTTTTGAATTGAGTCTTCTGAGCAGCCTGATAGATTGAGGATGATCTAGCTTCAGGAGGGGACTTTGGGCATCTATCAGAAGAATGGGAGAAATCCTTACAGGAATGGCAAGCAGTAGGTTTCCAATCATATTCAACTGGTTGGGGATATGAATCTTGGGGAGTATGAATTTGGATGGAGTCAGGAAGGATCTTATCAGCTTCAATTTCCATACTGACTCTGGCAAAACCTAGTCTCGTTCCACTAGCAGTTTGGTAGTCCATATAGAGAGGTTTTCCGATGGAGCTTGCTATTTTACTGAGACCAGTTTTGGACCAAAACTGTAAGTGAAGACCCGGGAGCTTTATCCATAGAGGAATTGAGGACAATTTAAGCTTTTCAAGAGAGCAACCAGGAGCCCATTTTTGTAAGATGAGAGGCCTCCCCCCAACATTGAGAACCTGGTTTTCGAGAGCGGTGGTGCAATCTTCTCCATTTGAGAATCTTATGAGGAAGAAGTTCTTGGCCATTGGATGGATTTGGAGGTCCCCTTTGGTTTTCCATTTCCAAAGAAGAAAATCACGGAGGGCTAGAAAGTAAGGTTTTTTACCCAATAAGTAACCAAGGAGACAGTTAGTCCATTTGTTTTTGGCTTCAAGGAGATCATTATCTTGGAGGAAGACTTGTGTGGGTTCAAGGGTTTTGTTTAGATTATCAGGGTAATGGTCGAGGGCTGTGGGTTCAGATGGCTCAGTCTGGTCATTGAAAAGACCTTTCCAGCTTTTGGGGGGTGGCTGAATCACACAGGGGGCAGGGGGTGCTGGATGGGTGGCCTGGGGAGAAGGCGGCTTTTCTTGGCTTTCAGTTCTTAGATGGGAGGAAGTGGACACAGGGAAGAGGGTTTCTCCTGGACTGGGGGATGAGATGGCTCCCTTGGGACTTTCGATGTTCGGGAATGGAAGGAGAGGGGGGAGTAAAGATAAATTTTCGCATTTGGTGAGTGGTCCAGAAATTATTTTTTCAAACTTGCCAGCTGCGGCAAGCCTGGGATTCAATAAAGGGCTCAGACTCTGGGGGGAGGAGATGACTGGTTCGTGAAGGTTAGGATTGATGGGAGTAGGTCGTGCAGCATTCGAAGTGTCTAAGGGTTTTCTAACAATAGCAAGATGGGCAGGGCCCAAAGCAGAGATACCGGAGGAGAGAGTGTTCGTCCCGCTTCCATCATCTTCACCGGTGGATTCTAGATAGAGGCTGACATTAGGAGGTGGAGGAGGCTTGAATAGTTCCTCGGTTTCTCTATCTCTTGGAAGAGGGATTTTCCTTTTCTGTCTTTTCTTCTTTGTAGAGGAGCTAGAATCCGATTGGAAGGATCCATTCTTTTTTGGGTGATTGGATGGGTAGATAGGAAGATATCGGGATGCATCCGATTGAGACTTTCCCTCACGCAGCGCATTAATCCTTTGGAAGATACCTTCAGGGCTTTGTGATGGGTTTGGGATTCTAGGTTTCTCGGGCTGGAGATTTGGGGTTGGGGACAGGGTTTTACTGTCTTCTTCTTCAAGAGTCTTTGCTTTTTGGTAGTTCTCTTTTAGATTACCTAAGAAGCTGAAGAAATTATCGGAGGGAAAATTCTGCGTCGGCCACCCTTCGCCTTCCATTCTCCGTGGGAGAAAGGGGGAATCCTTCCCTGGGTCGGGGGGCTCCATGAATCTCGGCAGGGCTTTTCAATCAGAAACCCTAACGTCTTGCGCAAAACCCTAACGTCTTGCTTTTCAATCAGAAACCCTAACGTCTTGCGCAAAACCCTAACGTCTAGAATCAACGGTTCGATTGGGATGTTCTCTTTCTCTCTATTATTATTATTATTTTAATTTCTTGATTTTATTCTACTCAAACTCTTGAAGAAAACTAAAAGGTTAAATCTCAAACCGATGAGAATCACTTTTTTCCTCTTCTATGCCAATTCATATATTTGCATGAAATTTCCCTTCGCATTTTTTTGCTTCTCTTCTCGGTATGTTCTCTTTCTTTCAACTTGGTTGAATTTGATTTTTTCTTCTTCTAGATAATAATGTGACTTTCATATCTGGGCATGAGATTATTGTCAATTGTTCTGACCGTATCAATCAACTCCACGGATTAGTAATTGATAGTAGATTCGGTTTTGATTAGCACACTATTTATCGAAAGATAAACTAAACTTGATGCTATGCTAGATGTTTAGATTTCCCATTACGTACCTCTTTGATATAGATATGACAAAATTAAAAATAAAAATCAGGGGCCGCTCCAAGATCTCTAAATAATTCTAGACGCTCTCCAAAGATTCATTCTTTTCTTAGAAGTAACTAATAAATATAAAAATAAAAATCAGGGGACGCTCCATCCTTCTACTATTTGGTTGAAGTGGCATAATGAGATGCAACTCTCTTTTGATAGAGTGATGGTCAAAGGGGTCGCCTTTTTTATGTTTTATGTATAATTAGATTTTGTAAAATGGATAATTAGCTGGAGGAGTAACATCCCCTGTTTTAGAGGTTAATTTTTTTCCAGGGTTGATTGTTGATGAGATTCTTCAAAGGGTAGTATATTGAAGAGTATTTCTTCTCAAATTCAATCACTAGCAATGTGTTTTTGGGCCATTGAATGATACCTAGATTAGAAATCTTTGACTTTTTAAAGAATTTTTTAATATTGTATTTATTTTAGTCCATGTATGTTGGAGCATTCACTCATCTGATTTTTTACTTGCTTTCGCACTTACTTCATCCATGTTGTTTGTGTTGATGTTATTGTTGTTAGGTAGGACTGCTATTATTGGTTCCACAATTGAACCCGTTCTCACATCCTGTTTTCAAGCGAACCATCTTCCATCATCCGTTCTTGAGAATTGATTGCCTTTCTCTGTCCTACATCCCTTTGGGAATCCATTTCCCTTCCTCGAGTGTTTGAGTGTACGTACTTTGTTCATGATCTTACTCCTGGACTAGGTAAATTGGAACCTCGAGCGATTAAATATATTTTTCTGGGCTATTCTCACACTCAAAAGGGCTATCGGTGTTTTAGTCTTCAGCTTCGTCGTACTTATGTGTATGCAGATGTTTCTTTTTTTGAAGATAAGCCTTATTATACTGGAACTATTTCTATCCAGGTTCCAGACGCTGAGGTTCCATTACCTGTCCCAGTCCCTATCTCAGTACCGATTTCATCACCTATTGTTCAACCCAAACCTTTGCAGGTTTATTCTCGTCATCATTGGCCAACCGCTGGTCAAGATGCCACTTCATGCCCTTCGCCCCCCTAACCGCTCGCTGCTCCTTAGGTTTGTGATTCTTTTATTGAAGCTCCGATTGCATCTCGTACCACTCATCACCCTATTTCTGATGTGGTTTCTTATGGTCATGTGCCGCCTTCTTACAGTTCCTTTTTGTCCTCTCTATCTTCTATTTCTATTCCTCACTCTTTTGTCGAGGCTTTTGCTAATCCAGGTTGGCGAGCAGCAATGGAGGCAGAGATGGGTGCTATGAAGGAGAATCACACATGGCAATCAGTCCCTCTTCCACCAGGAGCACAGGTGGTTGGCTGTAAGTGGGTATTCATAATGAAATATCTATCAAATGGGACAGTAGAAAGACTGAAGGCTCGATTGGTTGCAAAGGGATACACACAAACATATGGCATCGATTATACAGACACATTCTCTCATGTGGCTTCTGTATCAATTAGATGTCAAGAATGCATTCTTGCATGGTGATCTACCGAAAGGGGTATATATGGAGCAACCTCCTGGGTTTGTTGCCCAAGGAGAGATGAAGGATTCTGTTTGCAAGTTACAAAAGGCGATATATGGTCTTAAGCAATCTCCCCGTGCTTGGTTTGGCAAATTTAGTGAGGAAGTCATACATTTTAGAATGAAACAGTGTGTTGTAGATCATTCAGTATTCATCTCTCAGGGCAAAGATGGCAGGATCTTTCTGATTGTTTATGTCGATGATATCATCATTACAGGGAGTCACAGTGTAGGGATACAAAGGCTGGAGGACTTTCTTCAGAAAGAATTCAGCACCAAAGATCTTGGTCGTCTGAGGTACTTTTTAGGGATAGAGGTAGCATATTCTCGTGGAAGGCTATCCCTATCACAGAGGAAGTATGCACTAGATATATTGGAGGAGACTGGTCTTCTGGGAGCTAAGCCAGCTGAGACTCCCATGGACCCCAAATGTCAAGCTTTCACCTGATCAGGGGGAGTTACCTTTGGTCAAAAGGTAATCAATTTGCTAATTTTACATTCACATATATTTTCCTAGTTTTATTATTGATTAACTGCAGTTCCTCTAATTTTGCATTTCAAAATGCTCTTCAGCAGGCTGTATACTACGTGGATGGATATTTCATAAATGCTTTTGTAATACAAAGCTCAATTTTAGTATGTTGTTTCCATCGTCCTGCTACGGTATGGTTCTTATCTTTGATCTACTTTTGAAAATATTTATTATATTTGGGGCCCTTTTCCACAACTTCTGATTAGCTGTCAATGGGCAGTTCAATTCATCACTTATTATCTATTAAATTTTATAGTGTATTTTTTGGGTAGCTTTATTTTATTTTTATTTTGAGTGATGTAGTGAGGACAAAATTGTATTTTGTGTCCATGGACATATTGGTCATTTTGCCTAGCTTGCACATGTGTGAGCCACACATGTTTGCTCCATCTTTTCCCACTACCCACCTATTTCAAATTCAAATCCATACTTGGAACTCCAAACCCACCACTTCCCTAAGCATTAAAGACTCCACTTTCCCATACCCACTACCACTTACCAAAGCCATTACCTCTCTACTTTCCTTAGTCTCAGCCAATTCTCATTAACTCCTTTTTGGTAGAGATTCTCCACTATCTTCCTAGACCTCCATTGACGCTCCATTGATGCTTTGTTATGTGCAAGCTAGTGTTTGAAGCTTTCCCATATTTTCTCCGTAGTTTTGAATCTTTCTTCTTGAAGCTTTCTTCTTGTAGTTTTGTTCTTCTCTCATATATATTAAAGCACATCTTGTTAGTGATTGCTCTTCTTCCACTTTGGTTGTTGATTTTGTGCTAGTGTAAACTTTGGTTTCACTATCTGAGAAGAGGATTTTCTGGTGTTGCGAAATCCATCTTTCTCTATATGGTATCAGAGCTACAAGGATTATAGTTGTTGCTTGTCAAGATTTTCTCGATGAAGAAGAAGTTCAATCAATGCTTCGGATATGGATAGCGGAAGGGTTAGTGGACTCCGCATTGAGTTACTAAATCAATCAAATTACAAGATATGAAGAACATGTATAGAGTCATATCTAGTGAGAGAAGATTTATGGGAGGTTGTTTGTGGCAATGCTGTTGTAGCTCCGGAAGATACACAAGAAAATGCCGATGTATTGAAGGCGTGGAGGATGAAGAATGCCAAGGCCGGATTTCTTTTGAAGCGGTCTATTTCTCATGACTTGTTTGAGCATATCATCGGGTGTAAATCGGCGAGTGAGATTTGGATTACCCTTGATGGATTGCTCAACAAGAAGAATATTACTCGTCTACAAATGTTAGAAAATGAGTTGGGAAATACTTCACAAGGTAGTCTCTCTATTTCTCAATTCTTTTTTATTACTAAGAATCTTTGTTCGGAGATTTCTTTATTGGATCTGGAAGAGCCTATTTCGGAGGCACGAATGAAGCGGCATATTATTCGTAGGTTAAAAAGAGAGTACATTCCTTATGTTACGTCGATTCAAGGGTGGGATCGACAACCTTCTTTGGTAGAATTTGAGAATCTTCTTGCTTCACAAGAGTCTTTAGCTAGACAAATGGCGGGTTGTTCAATATCCGGGAGTGAAGGAGAAGCATTATTTTCAAGCAACAAGTAGCCCTTCAACAAATACATAGAGAAGAAAAATGTTCCAAGTAAAAGTGGAGATGAAGGAGGATCGTCCGTTATGGGTAATGGAAACCGAAAGGGTATCAAGTGTTACCGATGTGATAAACTTGGGCATATACAGAAAAATGTTCCAAGTAAAAGTGGAGATGAAGGAGGATCGTCCGTTATGGGTAATGGAAATCGAAAGGGTATCAAGTGTTACCGATGTGATAAACTTGGGCATATCCAAAAGAATTGCCGTGTGAAATTGAAGGATAGCAATGTAGCAGAAAAAGTTGATGATCGAAAAAATGAAGAAGATTGGGGTAGATGTTTCGTGGCGGAAACTACTACGGTCGGTGCTTTGGCATCCATCAATTTTGAGGATGATTGGATTGTCGATTCCGGTTGTGGGCATAATCTTACCAGGCGACGAATCTAAGTTCTCAAAGTTCCAAAAATATGAAGGATATGTTGCTATCATCACGGCGGACAACACCATGCAGCCGGTAGAGAAAGAAGGGGTCATTACCATTGGTGGAACGAATGAGGATCCTATTATACTCAAGAGTGTGTTTCATGTTCCCGGCATGAAGAAGAATCTTTTCTCGGTGGCAAATGCGGTTGATGTGGGAAATTATGTTTTGTTCGGGCCTAGGGAGGTGAAATTTCTTCAGAATATTGCAAGCTTGAAGGTGGATGTTGTCTATACCGGTAAGAGAGTTAGAGATTTGTTTGTTTTATCGGCTTCAACCTTATATGTTGATAAAATGAGTACGAATGATGGCGCTTCAATTTGGCATGCTAGATTGGGTCATAGGTCATATTAGCATGGACAAATTTAAAGTCATGGTCATAAAGAATCTAGTGAATGGGCTACCAAATTTGAATTCCTTTGGTAATGAAAAGGTGTGCGAGGTTTGTCAATATGGTAAGGCACATCGTCTTCCATTTGACAAGTCTCTTTCAAGGTGCAAGGCTCCATTAAAGCTTGTCCGTAGTGATGTAATGGGACCTTGTAAGACACCTTCATTTTTCGGCTTCCGCTATATGTTGCTATTTGTTGATGATTTTACTAGATTCACATGGGTACATTTTATAAGGGAGAAATCCGATGCATTTTCTAAGTTTGTTGAGTTCAAGAAGAATTTTGAAGGTGTACTTCACAAGAAGATCAAGCGGTTGAAAACCGATAATGGTTGGGAGTTTACTTCCGATGAATTTTCTATGTTTTGTCATGATCATTTTATCAAAAGGAATCTCACTTGTGCCTATACGCCTCAACAAAATGGAGTGGCGGAGAGAAAGATTAGATATCTTGTGGAGACTTGTAAAAGTTGGTTGCATGCAAAGAATTTACCCAAGGTCTTATGGGCGGAAGGTATGGCATGTGCAACTTATGTGATTAATCGGGTGCCTCTTAGTCCGATTAATATGAAGTCTCCTTATGAGTTGATGTTTGGGATGAATCCTAGAGTTAAGCATTTCAAGGTTTTTGGTTCAATTTGTTATGTGCATGTGCCGGATGAAAGGAGAACCAAGTTGGATGCTAAGGCGAAGAAGTGTATTTTCATTGGGTATGATGAAATGAAGAAAGGTTGGAAGTGCATGGATCCTATAACTCAAAAGTCTATTGTTTCAAGAGATGTTGTGTTTGATAAAGTCTCTTCTAATTATGGTTTGAATGGTGGTTCAACTAAGGGTGTGGGTGTAGGTAAGCGCATCCTTGTTGAGTTTGAGCCTCAATCAACAATGAACTTTCCGGTCACACCACATGTTCCAATGGCATCCAAGTCTTCTTCTTTGCCGATGGGGGAGCAAGGTGATAGGGGGAGTGATGTTACATGTCATGATCAAGAAGATGACCGAAATGAAAAAACTAATGAAGAGTGTAGTGCATCACATCTTAGAAGATCGAAAAGAAAGATTGTCAAGCCGGCATGGTATCGAGATAAAAATATGGTGAGCACTTATTCTTGTTTTCTTTCCGGTCCATTTGATGATAATGAGCTTTCTTGCTTTGATGAAGCAAAAGGGGTGAGAGAATGGAAGGATGCTATGAATGAGGAGATGAAGGCACTTGTGAAAAATGAGACTTGGGATCTTGTTCCTAAGCCTAAGGATGTGAATCCGGTTACATGTAAATGAGTGTACAAATTGAAGCGGAAAGCGGATGGGAGTGTGGATAGATTCAAAGCAAGGTTGGTGGCTAGAGGATTCTCTCAAAAGTATGGAGAGGATTATGAGGAGACCTTTAGTCCCATTGCAAATATGACTTCTGTTCGAGTTGTAATCTCTTTAGCCGCTTATCATGGTTGGAAATTGTTTCAACTTGATGTTAAAAATGCATTTTTGTATGGTGAGATTGACAAAGACATCTACAAGGAGCAACCACCGGGTTACAATTCAAGTTAAAGTCTAATTTGCCCTTAATAAAAAATAAAGCCTAATTTGCCCTTAATAATTGGAAAACTCACCCTGGAATGGAACATAGATTTATGTAAGGGGCCATATTAATAGAAGTCGTTGTTAGTGTTTATTTCATTTTGAGTTGGGAATTGATCCTCAGTATAAAATAAAGAGTTCTGAATAGAAGAATTGAATAAGTATCGTGCCCTCCCACAATTACTTCTATTAAATATTTTAACAACTTCCCCTTCTAATCAAGTGAAAAAAGGATAAGAAAAATATAAAAAGAAAAATGCTAATTCACCCTTAATACTGCTAAAACTCATCCTAGGGTGGGACATAGATATGTGGTCATGCCCGACTTGTCTATAATGGATTTTGATAATTGTTGCTTTGTGCTTTAGTTAAGGCATCCTCCAACTGATCAACATGTTTTACAAATATACTAAATATTTCATTGATTTTTTTCTCCCTAAGGAGGCAACAATGTACATCTATATGTAAATTCAGCATTGCTACAATGACCCACCAGTGTATCGTATGTGATACTATCTAGAACTGAGTTATCATAAAACAACTTAAATAGTAGCTGTTTTGCTTCTCTCGTTTGAGCTTGTCTGGTTAATCCATTTATAAGCACACTATAGGTAACAATGTCTCGAAGGATTTTTCTTAAATTGAGAGGTATAAATCGTCTAACACACACAAATTGAGTATAAATTATTTTTTTCGATAGCCTTCCATATTTAGATATTATCTTTAACATTCATGTATTCAATTTACCTTTTCTTGCTTTCTTTTTTTTTCTCAATCAATTGATACATAGAGATTACACTAGCAACGTGCTTTGCCTAAAAGGCAGGTGACAATAACCTTATTCTCTACATTAGACAGAGAAATAGATAACTCAGAAAACAGATGAAAGTCTCGGCTACATAAAAAACCAAACATCATTACCATCCTAATCATTCCCTAAATCAGATCTTAACACCTAAACAAATCTCTGAACAACAAAACCAATATCATGAAATAGTGTAATATTGATAAAAAAAACTATAGATAACAGAGAGAACACATAAATAAACTACTATAGTGTAATATGGATTGTAATCTAAAAAGAAATGAGATATTAACCTTCTAATGGATTGAGCCTGATGAGCTTGGCAAATCGGACAGGTTGCATTATCTTTAAGTCAAGAATCAACACATACGACATGAAAGCTGTGGCTTCAATTAGGGACCAAACGAAGAGATTCCCTGTATTTGAATTCACCCAATCATATGGCACACTCTAGTGTGTCTCTATGCATCTTCATCACGCCATATTCAAATGTAGGAAAACTATCTATCACAGTCCCGGTAAGCCCTCGGCTCTGTGGAACTCCCTGGTTCCCTCCGTTGCTATTCTCTTCATGGTACCATTTTATCAGAAAATATAACAGAATGCAAATCACGACGAAAATTGTGGCAAGGACACCGATCGCCGGCCATGGAGTCAAATGCCTACCATCGTCGGGGTCGGGACGGAGCTGATACAAGGTATGATCCGTTGCCATCAAAGAGAGTATCCCAACGTTGGGATTTTTCAATCAGTAGAGTATGTTTGAAAGAGGCTATGAAACTGGCTACTAGACTGTTAATTCATGTATATTTGAAATCACCAAATCAAAGAAGAGAGATTATGTCATTCTCACTCCTTTATTTTGGCTAGGGACCATGGCAGAAGGCATTTTGGAGCCCCTCTGTTGTATGATAGTGCAACCACATAGGCTCACTTTTCAATAGATTTTGTCCTTTTCATGGGGTGACTGCTACTGGACTTCTAATTCAAGTTTGTTTGAAGCCAACAAACAAAGAATAGAGAGTATGTCATTCTCACTTCTTTACTTTTGCTAGGGACCACGGCAGAAGGCATTTTGCAGCCCCTCTGTTCCATGATAGTCCAGCCACATAGGCTCACTTTTCAACAGATTTTGTCTTATTCATGGGGTGGCTGCATTCTCATCTCAAATCCCAAGAATTGTAGTCTATCTTTGGTGCTAAGCTTGTTTTGTATTGCTTTCTATTTTTAGGTGTTACTAATAATGGTGGAGTAAGGTTTATTATCTTTAGATTTCATTTCCTCATTTTTGGATGGTTTGGAACAGTTATGATTAGGATCAAACTTTAAGATTTGTTATAAATTAAATATTTGAACCATTTCACTTTGGGTTAGGAGGATGAAAAAAGAGAGAATATTAAGAAGTGGTTTCCGAGTGGAAGTAGGGACAACGTCCAATAGGTCTTTTCATTGTCCCTCAAGCCTCATGTCTCTATAAATGCAAGTTACTGTTCATATATAAATACCCCAACCGAAGGAGGATTTAAACACTCGTTCAAGTATGGATTGATTTCTACATCTACCTATTTACTTAGCATCTAAAATTAGAAATAGAATTTGATCATGTATGTTAATTAAGAAGGTTTCTATACATCTCCACTCCTTTGTGACAGTTAAAAATGTTGATCTTATAAAATAAATGTTTTGATAAAAGAATTTGGGCATATCTCCAAAAGAAAAATTAAAAATTGCGTACATCTGAAAAACCTGAACGGGCCTGCACGGTAGATCCTGGACTGAGACGGTCAATCGTCCAGGGATCTTTCATTTGAGTACAATCGACCATGGTGCAGCTCAGTTGACTGTCCCAGAGGCTTTATTTTCGGCCGATTTTCTTCCGAATAGGACCTTAGGGATTGGTCCTTGCACCTAAATCATTCTGTATGCGTGTATTAAGGAGAATTTATACCATGGGTGGGCGCGAAAACACGTGAAGTCTTAAAAAGTAGGTACGGGCCACCTTTTGAGATGATCCAAACCGTTCATCTGTTTGGGCACAACATAAATAGGTTGTGCCCCAAAACTCATTTCCATTGGATGATCCTAACCCTCCGATCTGAACTGATCTGAACATGGAGATTTTCAAAAATCATTTATGGAATCTTCTACAGATCGGAGGGTTAGGATCATGCTATTGAAATGATTTTTGGGGCAACCCCTATCTACGTTGTGCCCAAACAGATGAACGGTTTGGATCATCAATAAAAAGTGGGCCGTACCTGTTTTCCAAAACTTCACGTGTTTTCACGGCCACCCCTCATATAAATTCTCTGTATTAAGATGCGTTTCTTATTTTTGGGTGATTTTTGATATTTGGTGGTTGATTTTAAGATCTGTGGGTGGATTTTGGTTTACTCACTCAGGGTAATTGATATAAATATATAGTACTTTCCTAGTGTTTTACTTCGAAAACTACCCTTTTGATACAAATAAGGTTTGATACTTTGGGAGTGTAAATTATGATGGCACTTTATGTTTTTTTTTTATGTCACCTATGATTTGGAATATTCGTCTAGCATACCTATTTTGAAATATTTCAATCATTTATATTCTCTTGCTTGCTGAATGGTTTCCGAACATTGTGTTATTGGAATTTCGGGATAAGTGGAGCCTTGACACATTTTGGTGACACATTTCAAGGCAACTTTATTACTTTTAAAAACTTATTTTGAAACTTACCATGCTATGGCTGAACATACATTTTCTGACTCTGTGCATTCAGACACCTCTGTGCATGTTTTACAAATATGGTTGGGTAACTGTTTTGTCTGGGCTTTTGGTATGTCATGTTGGCTATGATCCCTTCCCTCCAGGGGGATGTGATACGTTGGTCTGCCAATGGGACGTGATACATTGGCCTTGTGGTCTTGCATTCCGAGGAATGCCTCCGACGATCGCGAGTGACCTGCAGCGGGTCACTCTATTTGGTACTTCGGTACCCCACGATTATGTGTTATGATCTATAGCCTATCGATAAGATTTGATTTTTATATTCCATGCATAGCCTTGCTCTGGTTTATCTAGTCCCATGAAAGATGAGAATTTTCTGAAAATATACATTTTGATGCCTAGTCATGATTATCCACTTTGACTTACCAGTTTTGACGAATATGAGGATTTTGCTATTTTGCTTTGTGCTCAATCCCGAACATTGATTTTTGCACATGTTTTGTTTATTTGTTTGATAAAAAGTGAGAAATTCTGAATATCTTTGATGACCAGCATTTCTGATTTGTCTTTACTCGAATAACTTATTTTAGCCTTTCTGTTTTTGGGCATGCTTAGACACAGCTAAGGCAGCACTATGTTACTTGCTGATTGTTAAGCTCACTATGTTGTTACCTTATGTTTTCAAATTATGAGATTTGACTTTCCATTGGAGGCAGAGAGAGTGCCTTCTTAGGCTAGCCATAGGGGTTCTGGTCAATGGAATCCATTATATCATTTGGTATGCGTGAGCAATTTATTTGTCTTGAATATTCAAAAGAATTCTAATGGGTCTTATGGGTTTGGATATTAGTTATTTAAGAACGTGGAGATCTTCAGAAGATCAAAGCACTCGTTTTGGAAATGATGGAAGGACATCGACGGTTTGTGGAAGGCCTGAACAAAATCAGGACAACGATCGAAAAGGCGTGCACGGCGAAATAGAAAAAGAGGAGAAAAGAAGAAGGGCGAAAAAAATCAGCCAGAAGAAAAGGCAAAAAAGCTGCGAAAGAAAGGTCGTAGCTGAAAAATCTACCGCCATGGAAAAAATCCAACCCCCGACCATTCGTTCATCAACGTCTAAATCATTCTAGAAAGACACAACGAAGGAGCTTTGATGAATGCCACGATGAGATTGTTTTAAAAATGGGGTTGTCTAAACCATTGATGATGACATACCGCAAGACAAAGAGAAAAAGAAAAGGCTGGAGACGGAAAACGACTTTTGGAAAATGCGCAAGATCTGATTTTTCATCAATTGGTTCGAAATCTCCAACCTTGAGGACAAGGTTGCTTTCAAGGCGGGTGGAATGTTACGTACCAATATGGGTCCCACTCTGGCTAAAATAAATTAGTTTAGATATTCATTATTTTTAGATTTGCTAGGAGTCTTAGAGATAAGGATTATCTAGAATGGTTGGTGTTAGGTAGATTTAGAGAAAGTGGTGACGTGAGTTTTTTATTTATAAATAAGATGTAAGGAGTCTTTGGAAATCAACGAAGGACGATTGATCCTTCCCTCCGAGAAGATCAAATCAGTTGCGAACCGATCTAGGTTCGTAACAAAGTATTAACTGGTGTTGAATATATGTGCGCACCCTTGTTTTAGGGATATTTATGTCTTTCCATATGTATTCACACGTATATTAATATATGATGTGCGTGAGAGACAGTACGGTTCTCTCATTTTACTTCTTCTCTCTAAACTCTCTTCTCTACTCTCATCTTCATCTTCAATGTAGCGTATAGCATCGTATTAGAGCGAGAAGTTTGAAGATCGAGATTAAAGGTACCTGTGGACCCCGATCCGAGAGCGAGGCGGCGGTGGGACGTGCCCCACGCGCTAACTCTCTATGGATCATCCACGTGAATGGAGAGCTCTACCAAGGAACTCTCGAAAGAAGTGCCTCTCACAGCATGAGTGGCAATATAAAAGGTGAGATACCTCTCGATTCGGGGACTAGCCCAGATTCGAGGCGTACCTTAAACAAATAAGAGTCGCCATCCAAGGAAGTGGGCCAAGGATCCCATACTATGCTCTGTTGCAACGGATAACCAGAGATTATAAAAAGAGGGTTCGTGCCTGGTTACGAATTCGGAAGGTCTAAAGAGCACCTCATCCGCCCAAGTGCAAACACCTGGTCTCTTATGCCATTTATTATTGATTTTGAAGAGTTTTGGGCAAAAGTCATATGAAATGAGAATCAATATCTCCGAGAAGACGTCTATCTAATCATGCATGTCTCGGAGATGAATAATAAGCACACATAAAAGAAATGAAAGAAGTGTCGCCTAAGCAAAACTAGGTTATAAGTGACATGCCTAATGGGTGTCTAAGTTCTGGTGTGCAAACACATGCATGCTACAGCTAAAGGTATAGGATATGTACATGAAAGTAAGAAAACACACCAAAACATACAACACAAATCAATTCTATACACGACTTGACAAAATGAGTCCTAACTCTAATGCGACCTGACTCGGACCAAGATGGCCGTCCATCCCAGCTGCTCTACGTATCCCGGCCTCGGGAAGAATCGGAGTCAACGTAGTTCGATGCCCTATTTTAAACTACTATGCCTAACCATCTAGAACCACTATCCTAGACTCGATCCACTAAACTCGACTGATTTTTAAAGCTTTTTGTATGATTGCTTAAATTCAAGTGAATTATAATTTTTAGGACTTAATATGCCCTAACTAATGCAGGTTGATTAGCCTTAAACTAATGCAGGTGGGCCCTACATCCTATGTGTAACTAGGCTGTGCAACCTAAGGAAAACCATGGGCTGACTATATGCTTCCTAGTCTAGCCATCGGTTCGACTAAATGTCTAACCGATCGACTCGAGGCCTCCTAACTCTAGGGACACTCACACGACATGACACACCATATCAACAAAAACAGGACAGACTCCTAACTCTAAAACACCTTAAATAGCTAGGACAGAATCCTAACTCTAGGGGAAGATCTTTTTTTGAAAAGGTTTTGAAGAAGTTTTTGTATTTTTGGAAGGTTGGAAAAGTTTATTTTTAAAGGTTTGGCTGGACCTGGGATGTGGATCCCAAGCTGCACTACGTACCCTGTTGAAAGGGATCAAGCCAACGTAGTTCGGAACAGAATTCCTAGCTACTCCTAATGACTCGAGATTTTAGAGATTTTTGGATTTTAAAATGTTTTTTGTTGTTTTGGTTGTTTTATAGTGTTTTTTTGAGTTTTTAACACAAAAATGATTGAATCCTATCATCATGAGGGGAGGACAGACTCCTGATATCCCGCAAAGGTTGGACAGCATCCTATGCTTTGCGGGGGAATGAACAGAATAACAACTCTGCAAGGGTTGGACAGCATCCTATACCTTGCAGGAGCGGATAGAAAAAATATGATTTGAATGACAGGTAAGATAGAATCCTAACCCCTATGATGATAGAATTTGATTCCTGAACAAGAGGACTGACTCTCTAGACTAAGGACAGATTCCTATGCTAGTGGACTATCAAGCTAAGATAAAGCTCACAAGTAATAAGGAAAAAGAAACCTTGTGCATATTTGGCAAAGGTAAAACACCCAGCCGGGCCAGACAGCTACCTAGCCCTAGGGTGCAACAAATGTGCAACCCAATACCCATAAGGGTAGGGGTATGATGCCAAGCCGAGTAAGGTGTTCTCCCAAAATCAAACGACGCACAAAGAGGAGGTTTAGTAAGAGAATGAGACTGGATAAGTCTCTTAGACACAGAGGCATGATAGAGAAAAATGCTAGCAAAACTGGGCAAGTTTTCTAAGCACAAGAATGGGCTCCAAGAGAGATGCTGACGAGACATGGCATGTCTCCTAAGGGTGAACTCACTAATGAGACAAAGCTTGTCTCTAAAGAGTATAACTTTTCTTACATGAGACATAGCCTGTCTCCCTAAATTGGGGCTCTAAATGACAATATTTAAGGGTATCTCAAAAGACTGGGCACGTCTAAAAAACAAACGAGGGGAGGGCTACTCGGACTAAGAGAGTCCCCTAAGGATGGGCTTAGGCTAGCGCCTTCACCGCCCTTGCAATGAGAGGGGATTCTAATATCTAAAGAAAATTAACAGAAATCTATAAGACTGTGTTAGTCTATCAAAGAAAGAAGAAAAAGCTATCAGATAATCGCAAATTCCATTCTATTCTTATAAAAATAAATCAAGTGCTGAGCAAAGAATAATTTTCAATAAAAAAAATACACAATCTTCAGCAATCATAAAATGATAAACAACATTAATTTGTCCAGACCAGCCGCTGGATAGCCTAATAAAGTAAAAGAAAGCAATATCAAACACTTCTATGCCCAACCACAAACACCACCCCAATATGGGGATGAAATCAGATGATGCTAAAGTAATCATCTGATATCAAATACACATGATAATATTTCTATATCCCGCCTTGAAATCAGACAGTACTCATGTCGATAATATCGAATAGAGTAGTCATCTGATCTCCTTCTTCCTATTAAACAATTTATTTAAATAAAAATGAATGAATATAATAAGCTTTGAGATAATCTCACCTGAATAATCCATTTATTACCGTCTTTGAACCCCAACTCAAAGCGGAGATTGATGGCCGGAGCAGAGAAAAACCACCGGAGAAGATGACCGGAAATCTTTCTCTCTCTCTCTCTCTCTTTCTATGTTTTTTATCGGAAAAAATCAACTCCTCAAATGAGCAACTCGATCTCCCTTTTATAGGTGGAGATGGTGGGTAATGGTGGAGAAAATGGGGTGTATCTGGTTGGGGAAGATGGAAATGGTTGCCGCGGATCTCTCCCTCCCTGCAAAAATTCTTCCCGATCTCCTTTTCTAGAAAATGAAATCCTTCCCCCTCTGTAAAATGGATTTTTCAATTTTATAAGTAAAAAATGGGTGGTGATATTGGCACTCCAAGCTTGATGAGCGCGCGGTTCACGCGGATTTTGATAAGGCGTGCGAAGAAATTATGTCCTTTCTGGAATAAAATCGCCCCCCCTTAGGATAAACTCACCCCCCTCTTCTGTTTTACACTACAACTTCGCCTGGGTTCGTTTGCTAGGCAAACGCGCTCGGATTCTGACGAAATTTTGCAGGGATCTTAGTGGGACCCTAACCTACCTTGAGGTGAAGTTTGGAAACCTAGTTGATTGATTTGGTGGGGTTTTGTACAAAATGAAGGGATTAGGGCACGGTCAAAATGGGGTGTCTACAGTACCTAACCCTAAACCTACAAACCCAATTTCTACTTTTCTCCCTAACCCTAATCCTAACTGTACCCTCTCCAAATCTCCAAACCCAAATCTTCAAATCCCCAAAACCATAACCACCACCACTAGAAGTGACCAAAATTCAATTTTCAAAACCCAAAATATATATGCGCATACCCTAGCACCCTTTCCAAATCTCCAAACCCAAATCCCGAAATCCCCAAACCCATTGCCACCACCACTAGAAGTGACCAAAATCCAATTCTCCAAACTCAAAATAAAATATATATGCGCATACCTAAACACCCTAGCAAAAAAAACCCCACTTTATGATTTTTACATCATCCAAACCCTAATCGCACTCCTAAATCCTAGTCGCACAATCCAAACCCTAATTCTCATCAACCCTAAACATAATCGCACCACCTTCCTTGCCTTTTCTCCATTGTCGCACCCTAATCATAGCCCTCATCCATTGATCACACCCCCTTTCCTCCAATTTCGGCATCATATCCAAACCCTAATCAATTTATTTATACAAATCAGTCCCTAAAATTTTCCTTTCTTCACTTTTACTCATGTTCTAAACATCTATTAGTGGATATTTTCACTTTGTGGATGGTTCCGGGTGTTGGTGATTCGTTTTGATCGTGATATTAGTGTTGACTTGTGGTGTTGATGATTATTTCTATCCCGGAACAAAATAGTGGAGTGTCATATCACATCTTTAGATGCAGTTGTTGGTGCCTATTTTGTCGATGGTTTGATAGTAGTTTGATGGTGTTCCGTAGTCGCTGTTGATTACTTATTACTCGGTTGTGACTTATTTTAGGGTTATCTGATTGTTGTTCGTTGTGCATGGGTTGGTTGATGTTTCTGTGGTGGATGATTTTTGTTGGGTATTGTTGGTGGCTGTGGTTATTTGTTTGTGCTATTGTAATTAACTCACCGATTCAGGATATTGAGATTCACTTTGTGATTCGATATCGCTTTGCCTTCGACCTCTTCTACAGTACCTAGTTCGTTTCCTGTGACTTCTATGACGTCCGTCAGGCTTGATGGTTCGAGCTATCCTGCTTGGAGTTGATCTGTTCAGCTCTATCTCTGTGGGCAGGGCAAGTTGAGTTTTATTACATCGGATCCCCCTAATCCTAAGGATTCCTCTTATGAAAAGTGGAGTCAGGAGGATGCCCAACTTCAGTCACTCTTATGTCAGAGTATGGATCCGAAGATTGCTAGTCATATGTTGTTTCTGAAGACCTCTTGTGCAATTTGGTTACGTGCAGAGACTCTCTATTCGGAGACTAACAGTCTCACTCGGGTCTGTGATGTTTACATTGATTTCTTCACTCTACTATCCTCCATGCACCGAACTTGCTAAGTTGGCAAAGCAGAAAAATGAGATACGTGTTGCTCGATTTTTGGATGGACTTGGTCGAGATTTTTTGCCTATTCGTCAGCAGATCCTAGGCCTTGGTACTCTACCGGACATGGACGAGGTTTTTTCTCTAGTTCAGAGAGCATGTCGTGTTGATACTCAAGGTGATATGATTGGTGAGCAATAGGCCCTTGCCGTTCACTCTAGTTGCAGTAGAGGCACTGGGGGGTCGTGGTCGGGGTCACAGAGGTTCTGGTCGTGGTTTTGGCCGTGATTCAGGGGGAGGCCGTACCACTGGTGGTCGTGGAGCCCGTTATTGTTCCCATTGTGATATGGAGGGTCATACTGTTGATTTCTTTTATGATTTACATCCAGAGTTACGACCCTCTAGAGTTGCACATCATGTTTCGGGGACTTCTACAGAGACTCCCACTTTATGTCTACAAATTCTTCTGAAACCCTAGTGATCCCTCGCACTAAATACGAGTCTCTTCGATGCCTAAAGGAAAAAGGGAAACAAGCATATGCCACTCTTGCGACGGAAGGTAGCACCCCATCCTGCTCTCTCAGTCATTCCAGTTCATGGCTCATTGACTCTGGAGCCTCACATCACATGACTGGTAACTGTAGCCTCCTTAGCACCTTTAAGCCTAACTCTTCTTCTACATTGGTTTCTTTGGCTAATGGGGCAAAGTACCCCATTTCTGGTACAAGAGATCGACACTTCTGTCAATTCTCAATTATCTCTTTCTTCTGTTTTATGTTTACCTAGTTTCTCCTGTAATCTTCTTTCTGTTAGTAAACTTACTCGTCGACTTAATTGTTCAGTAACATTCTTTCCTTCTTATTGTTTTTTTCACGATCTGGCGACTGGGAGGAGGATTGGTTCAGGACATGAAGTGGATGGTCTCTACTACCAAAATGGTGTTGCAGACAGAAAAAATCGATATATTGTGGACATAACTAGGACTCTTCTTTGTCAGATGCATGTTCCTAAATCATATAGGGCCGAACCCGTTCTCACATCCTGTTTTCTAGCGAACCATCTTCCATCATCCGTTCTTGAGAATTGATCGCCTTTCTCTGTCCTACATCCCTTTGGGAATCCATTTCCCTTCCTCGAGTGTTTGAGTGTATGTACTTTGTTCATGATCTTACTCCTGGACTAGATAAATTGGAACCTCGAGCGATTAAATGTATTTTTCTGGGCTATTCTCACACTCAAAAGGGCTATCGGTGTTTTAGTCCTCAGCTTCGTTGTACTTATGTATATGCAGATGTTTCTTTTTTTGAAGATAAGCCTTATTATACTGGAACTATTTCTATCCAGGTTCCAGACCCTGAGGTTCCATTACCTGTCCCAGTCCCTATCTCAGTACCGATTTCATCACCTGCTGTTCAACCCAAACCTTTGCAGGTTTATTCTCGTCATCATTAGCAAACCGCTGGTCAAGATGCCACTTCATGCCCTTCGGCCCCCTAACCGTTCGCTGCTCCTTAGGTTTGTGATTCTTTTATTGAAGCTCCGATTGCATCTCGTACCCGATCTCGTACCACTCATCACCCTATTTCTGATGTGATTTCTTATGGTCATGTGCCGCCTTCTTACAGTTCCTTTTTGTCCTCTCTATCTTCTATTTCTATTCCTCACTCTGTTGTCGAGGCTTTTGCTAATCCAGGTTGGCAAGCAGCAATGGAGGCAGAGATGGGTGCTATGAAGGAGAATCACACATGGCAGTCGGTCCCTCTTCCACCAGGAGCACAGGTGGTTGGCTGTAAGTGGGTATTCACAATGAAATATCTACCAGATGGGACAGTAGAAAGACTGAAGGCTCGATTGGTTGCAAAGGGATACACACAAACATATGGCATCGATTATACGGACACATTCTCTCATGTGGCTTCTGTATCAATTAGATGTCAAGAATGCATTCTTGCATGGTGATCTACCGGAAGGGGTATATATGGAGTGATAATTAAATTCATTGGTCATCTTAGACCATTAATTCGGTGGATTTTTTATAATTATGCAAGTTAGGCCCAGACTTGGGGCATTAAGGTCCTGTTAGGTTGGGATTATGGATAATCGACTATCCACTATAACCGATTTTACACTCAATTATGCTTAAATGTGTGTTCGGTTTGCTCATCTAACAATTGCTTATAATCCATAATCCAATTATGCGATTATGATGAAATATATTAACAGCTATAATCACCAAATTCGGTGCTTATAAACCGAATTGTGCATTTTGGAGGCGGAAATTTCCCAAATTCCGACCCCACCATTACGCCAATATAAATCCCTTCTTGAAAACACTCTCCCCCTAGCAACGGAACCCTAACTCCATCTCTTTCACTCCACAAACCCTAATCTTGTGAAACCCTAACTCCATCTCTTTCACTCCATAAACCCTAGATCTTGTGAAACCCCAACTCCATCTCTTTCAATCCAAAAACCCTAGACAATGCGAAACCCTAGACCTTGTGAAACCCTAACTCCATCTCTTTGTCTCATCAAAACCTAGACCTTGCGAAACCCTAACTCCATCTCCCTCGGATTCTTCCATTGATGAATCGGAATGATAAGCATCGAGCTCCATCTCTCGACAAACCCTACCTCCTTTAATCTTCTCTTTTCTCCATTTTCTCTATATTTTTATAATAGCTGATTGTCATAATTGGTTGCAACAACTGCAATCGGTTGGTCCATAATCCCAACCGAACAGGGCCTAAGTGTGGCAATTTCAAAGCTAATGAGAAGCCTCATATACTGGCCCTATGTATTTTGCATGGGCCCGCCCTCTCCTCTTTTAATAAACGTAAGAATACAGTTTTTAGAACTCAAAACGCACCCTATGCAAAGATGATCAGGAAAGTGTTGATCGCCTTTTCTTCAGCTGTAGTTTCACTGCCTAGATCTGGAGATCGGTTCTCTTGAGGGCCGGGTATTTTAGAAAGCCCAAAAAGCGCCGTATTGAAGAAGGACAAGCATCCACACTGATAGAGGAAAAGAGTGAAAAGGTCTTATTGTATTGATTCCCGAAGTGAACTTACCGTGATTGCTTTAGGAGTTAGCTCTTAAGTTTGGCTTCTCGACGGCAATTCAAAAAAATTTGGAATGAACGAAATCTCAGAATCTTCGAAAATGCCTCCCACCATAAGCAGTACATTCTTGGGACATCCACATGGAAATCAAGCTAAAAAAGCTAAATAAGCTGAATCTCAAGGACAACACGGACGACAAGATAAATCTGAATTCCTCTATGAAGTTCGGCTACAGATTCTTTCCCATCTAATGGGTCTTTAGACGATGAGGAAGGTGGCATTGGCAGCATTGTGAGAGATAGAAAGGGAATGGTTCTGGCTATGTTCTCTGAAAGTGTAACTAGAAAAGAATTCTATGCTCTAGAGCTGCTTGCGATAAAGAAAGGGATTGATCTTGCTATAAATCATGGACTATGCAAGGTATGGATCGAATTACACTCAAAATTTGCAGTGGTTATAATCAATCGGTGATCAAAGCCCCCTTGGAAACAAGTCATGTTTTTTGATCAAATCTCAAGCTCTGAGTCGCTTCCTTTCTTGGTGAGTAACCAACTCTTGGAGGGAAGGAAATATGGCTGCGGATTTTCTCTCAAAAAGAGGCTGTCCTTGTAAAGTAACCACTTTACTCATTAAAAAAAAAAGGAAATGGTTGGTGGTCATTTTCAGGCATTGCCTATTTGTCGTTTCCCAATGGGTTTATGGTTTTGGCCAACCCAAAACTTTCTCTTTTTTTTTTTTAGCATTCCATGGTTTTCTTAGCCTTGCAAAATGCCCCTTAAACCGAAAAAACAAGGAATTCATGTCAAAGCAAATCAGTGTTCTTCAGATAAATAGTCCCACATTAAAATAAGAGAAAATGCATTTAAACAAAGGGATTTGCTAGGGACCATCGCAGAAGGCATTTCGTGATGAGGCCGTTGCATGTGAAAGTAGCCACATCAAAGGAATTAAACGAATAAGACAAAATATGAGCCTGTGTAGCTGCTCTCACATGCAACACCCCAAGCGCAAAGTGCCTTCTGTGATGGTCCATAGCAAATCCCTTTGTTTAAATGCATTTTCAAAAGCTTTGAATGCAATAGACGATATCATTTGATTTTCCAAGAAACCATAGAATCTTCTTTTGCTTTGAATGCCCAGAGCCCATAAGGCCATAACTACCATTTACTTACTGAGAAATGATAGATGCGAGGCTCTCTTTAGGCAAGGGCTAGAGAAGGGCCCTTGAATAGATCCACATCATTAAGTGCAACCAAATTCAATTTCTCAACCGACTTTAAAAGTGACGTGGATCTATCCAGGGGCCCTTCTCCAGCCCTTGCATAAAGAGAGCCCTTGCATCTTTCATTCCTCTTACTTATAACTTATTGTTGAAAGAAAAGGTAAAGTTTTTGGGCGGTGATAAATTCACCCGCTTCGTCATCTCATATTTTTCAAAATGGATGGTCCACGTATGGTGTGAATGGAATCTTGGTAAGTAGGGATAGGGGAACCTATCCTTATTGGGTTTTGTTAACGAGTGCCCCGGGGGCACTCGTTAAGGTGCTTTGAAAATGTAAAATATGCAATAAATTTGCATAGGGATTAAGAGTTTTACATGGCTTTTGAGTCATTTTTCTCAAAAAAGGTGTAGATTTACATTTTCAAAGCCCCTTAACGAGTGCCCCGGGGGCACTCGTTAACAAAACCCATCCTTATTTACCACACGGTAGTTTTTGCGTTGTCATTTTTTGAACTATCTGATCCCCCCATTTTACACCAATTATATCCTATTGAGAAGATTTTTGGGAAATTGTCTAATCTACTTCAAGGATCAACAAATGAATCTCTTACGTCATTCAAATAGGTGGGCCCTACTATATTTTCTTTGCACCCTTGCAAAAATAAGATGAGAGCAAAGGGGGCTTCCATTGGCTGTACCTCACTGATCTTCTTCTTCTATTACAAAACTTTTTCTCTGTTAATTTTTGGGTCTTTCAAAAGGATATATGTATGTAAAATCGAGACTGTTGATCTTTGATGCGATCGACATAATCGTTGAAACATCCCATGCGCAAAGTAAAGACTTTTCAAGGTGGAAAAATAAATAAGACATCATAGACCAAGGGCTGAGATTATTAGATTATTCAATTGATTTGGCCAGACTTAGGTCGTTGTCCGGACCTTACTTTCCATGCGCAACTCTATTGATAAAGTTGATGTGTCCATGTCCCTCTGTGCTCACTTTTTATAAAAGTTTATGCTTCTTGTTAGAGAATATCAGATCTGATTGAATATGATTGGATTGTGGTGGATTAGGCAAATCAGTTGGATTAGGATTACATGTTAGATTAGGTTTATCTCCTTCCATGTTTATCTGTAAGTGCTTATTTAAGCACAAGTTACCGATTAATGAAAGTATTCTAGATTAGCAGAAATCCAAATTCTACATGGTATCAGAGCAGGTCGGTTGGACCTAGCCTGAGCACAACCTTGGCAATTTCATTATCCGGCGGACGGCCGATTAGCCGCCATCCGCCGGGCACTACACCCATCATCATATCTGCAAACCCAGACTTCTTGTCTTCTTTCGTAGCTTTCGCAAACATCTAATAAAATAGCTACAAATCCAAATCATTTCTGCTTCCCTTCCCTGTTCAAGTTCAATATTCAACCGGATCTCCAACCCGTCAACGGTGTAACCTTCGTCTACATACAGGGAGATATCAAATTGAAATTTGGATCTCACATTCTAAATCATTGGTCAATGCGTACTGGTCACCGCGATGTCAAATCCGATTGCCGCAAATAGTTTTTTTTCCCTTCTCTGGTGTTTTTCTGCTCAGTATGCAATCTAATCCTCGTCCAAGCGGCGAAGGAGATAGGTGAGGTATTTGGACAAGAAGGCGTTTAATACCATTAAGAAAGAGAATGAGTAGATGTTGGGTCTCTCGTATTTTGTAAAAAGGGCCAAAAGAGAATGATGAAATTAGCATCCTCTATTCTATTTCACAAACCCTGATTCATTCATCTTTAGCCCTATTAACCTCTCCTCCAGATTTGATAAGTACACCCCTTCCAGTCTCATATGTCCCCAAAATTCTTGTTTGATCATATCTTTCGCTCCCTCCTTTTGTCCTTAGACACCCCGTTTTTCATTTTTTGCCAAATAGCACCCATTCTTAAAGGAAAGGTTGCAGCATCACCCATTTCTCTATTTTCTCATTTCCTAAGCCTTGCACGGGAATGGTACGATCCCTCCGTCACTCCAGAATGAAAGGGGTGATCTCGTAGTTCTGGGTCTGTGAAGATGCGTTGTTAGGTGCTTTTTTCCCATTGAGGCCAAACCCACCTATGCTCTAGAGATAGTTGTCCATACACTGATAAGGGATGTATGGAATGGAAAATACCGGAACGGAAAGAATGGACAAGGAATAAAAATCTCACCGCTGATCCATTTGTAATACGTGAATGGGAGAAAAATCTGGATGAAACCTCTTAGATCTTTTTACTTCGGCGAAAGAAAAAAAGGGGCTTTCCCAAAGCTTTGTTATTTTAGTTTCTTTGCACCCCTATCCATCTTCTTGGATTTTCTCTCTTGCCATAAATCCACCTCTCATATTGATAACAGCACCCCCATGTTTTAATCACGCCACCCATTTATTCCCATTTCATACTCTCATTGATAACCCTCCCCAAATTTGATATATGCACTCTTCTCCATGCCATGTACTAAGATTCAAAGTTTTGTATTATCGTTGCAGCATTATTGTCAGCCGTAAATCGTCGCTTCTCTTCATTTTTTTTTCTTTCACCTATTCAATTGAGCTACCCCTCTGTGGTGAGTGCCTGAAATACGAGCCCTTCTCAGTTGAGGGCCTCTCTCCTTGAGGTTCGTGCCTGAGAGAGCAATTTCTCTCTTGTTCGGTATTCAAAATCAACCCATGATATCTGTCCATCGAGGCTTCCTTTTGCCCATCGAGGCTTTGGTCCATAGTGACCCACTTTTATGAGGTTCGGTAATCCAAAACCGGCCCATGATAATTCTCCCATCGTGGCTTGAGTTTGATTCAACCAACTAAGGCTCTTTGCAGCACATCAACAAAGCGGCACCTTCTTCGACAAACATGTGTTGTCATCATTGGCGGCTTCGGTCATCATCATCAAGGGATCTTCGTCATCAACTTTCGGCAGTGTGCATTGCATTTTGATTAAATTTGCAATTTGGGGAATTCAATTGTATTGGGGAATTTCATTGTAATCATTTGAGGGGGCATGTTAGATAATATGAGATCTGATTGGATATGATTGGATTGTGGTGGATTAGGCAAATCAGTTGGATTAGGATTGCATCTTAGATTAGGTTTATCTCCTTCCATGTTTATCTGTAAGTGCTTATTTAAGCACAAGTTACTGATTAATGAAAGTATTCTAGATTAGCAGAAATCCAAATTCTACACTTCTTATCTCTCAGTGCACTCGCTTCAATATTTTCTCCATTGGTTCGTTCTTGGGATTTTCTTCTTTTGGTATGGCAGAAAAAGCACAAATATTTGTATCCCCTATTCTTGATGCATTGTATTGGCCGTGAGTATATGTTAGTAGAGGGAATATAGGTGCGCCCCACTTAATAACTAATATTTTTCAATATATTATACAAAATAGGCATATTACTTATTAGAGATCCAAATGTATATATGTTTGAGTTTTCGTGAAAATACACATACACAAGTAAAAAAAGAATAATGGATCTCACCAATATGAATTATATCTAAACCATTCATTTGTTAGCCCTTGTGTAGATAGGCCTTGTCTCAAAAAATTTCACTCTAATTGTTCAATTTATGTTGGTTTTTAGTTTTGAACTTTCTAAACCGCCCATTTTACGCCAAATATATTGATGGTTTATGACCATCCTATGAAAAAGATTTTTGGGACATGGTCTATCTATTGCAAGATTAATTAAAGAATTTCTTAGATTAACTAATAGGTGGGCCTTACTATACATTTTTTTTGCACGTGTTTTTTCTCCACAAAAATACATAATTTAAAATCTCTTACTGCAGAAGGACTCTTCGGAAGACCCATCTAATTCTCCCAACTATTCTACAAGTTAAATCCTAGGCAAATATTTGTCTCCTCCGTATTGACTACTTATACCGCTAATCTACAAGGTAACTACCTGTATCCAAACAGAGCCTAAACCTAGAGTGAATGGAATTTCTAAAATTTGACTAATCCACATGAATTAGGGAAAACCTATCTTTTCTTTTGAGTGCAGGGAGTCGGCCTAACAAATTTGACTAGTCCCCATATTGTGTGAATGAAATCCCAATCCCAAAACAGGGATAGGAAAAACCTATCCTCCTTTTCCGCCTGATTTTTTGAATTACCTGAACTGTCCATTTTACACCAGTTATATTGGAGGGTTAAGATCATCTTGTGAAGAAGATTTTTGGGATAGTGTCTAATCCACACAGTTGAATGTATTGGATATACAAATAGGTGGTGGACCTTATGTTACATTTTTTCCGCATGTATTTCCAAGAAGATGCATGTTAAAATCATCTATTACATAAGTTTTGGGGTCGTGATAAATTCACCCCTTCTATGATGAATGCACCCCCGTATTTGTCAAAATGTGAGTCCGTCTTTAGATTGGAGGGTTAGGACCATCCTATGGGAATGATTTTTGGGGCACAACCTATTTACATTGTGGCCCATCAAATACGCGGTTTGGATCAACCTATAGTGTGGACTGTACAGTCCATTTTTGAAAAAGGTGGGGTGAATCCATCCTAAAATGTGGTGAATTTATCACTAATTTTTCTGTGAAAGAAGTGATGTCCAATCTCTGTCAAGGTCAACTAATTTTTGGGTCCTTCAAACGGATATTTACTAAAAATCGAGACCGTTGATCTTTTATACCATTATGATGTAATCTACAATCCGACAATCGAGATAATCAGTGTACATGAGTTCTAACTTCTAAGGTAGTTATTATGTATTGAAAATGAAAGAGTCCTTGTATGTTTTCTAGGGCCCTTTATGCCGGGATAATTCTCGAAGAGTCCTCGCACTTATGGGACTACAATTGTGTTAAATGTGGTTAGCTATTTTAGGAAATGGCTTGTGTCTATAAGTATGTATTAATCTGTGTAGAGATTGAATGGAAAAGGTAAAAGAATAAGAGTACTAGAGATTTAGAGAATGGAGAAGAACACCAAGTTTATGGGAAATGGGAGATCAAAGCTAAGGCTTATTCAATGGAGGGTTCAGATCAATCAAAGGTGGGACCCACAATGCCATGGAGGACATACCCCATTTGTCAAGGCTAGGTGGTGCCCCACCGAAGAATGCCTTGTGGAAAGAATCGATCCAGTTTAAAAATGCAAGGAGAGGACAAACATATAAGCATTTCTCTTTGAAATATTCTACCCATGTTAGGTGAAAACCTCACCTAACATCGTTTTCTTTTTTGTTTGTTGATTAAACTATGTAATAAACCATTAAAGCAAAGCATTAGGTGAAAGAATAAAAAAAAGAGACTTTCATCAGACGGAAGAATAAGAGAGTATTCTAATTTCTATACATTGAGGCGGCCCAAAAAAAACAAAAACAGAGTTTATTATATGGTGTGCCAGCCAAACAATACGTAATCCGTCCAACATACCTAAGGTAGACATAGTAATTGCCTAGCACACCTTATGAGACTTTCTCTCCTTTCTTTTTTTTATTCCTTTCGGTGTATTGCCTTTCAAAAAGTCAATTAAACCTTTTAAAATTCTCTTAGCTGGTTTCCTCCTTGACATTATCTGCGTGTCTTGTTGTTTGATTGCTTTGAATTGGTTCTGCAAAGGCCATCTCTTGTAAGAAGAAGAAAGACAAAGCAGGTGCACACACATTTCTAATTGCTATTCCTTCCACCATTCATTTGTTAGCCCTTGTGTCCATAGTAGGGCTGCAACTCGAGCCGGGTTTTACCCGACCCACATCGACCCGACCCGAAAATAGCCTGGGTTGGGTTCAGGTTTCATGGGTTTCGGGTCGAGCCGGGTTGGGCATTCAAAAGCCGGCATGAATCTCGGGTCGAGCCAGGTTTGAAGGGGCCCGACCCGACCCGACCCGAGTTACATAAGTTATAGTATGTACATTTTTTTCTATTGTTAGTTAAAAGTTAAAAGTGAAAACCCACGCACCCACTGTTATTGTATGTGAGTGTAATTTCTACTTCTATGAGTTGAGTTGATTCAAGTGTTTGATTGTAATTACAACATTGTTTGATTACAGCATTGTTTGATTCAAGTGTAATGTGAGTGTAATTATATCATTGTTTGATTCAAGTGTACTGTGAGTGTAATTTCTACTTCTATGAGTTGAGTTGCCTTGCCAAACAAGAATTTTCCTTAAAAAATTACGTCAACATGAAAAAACCCGACCCGACCCGAGATTTATCATGGGTAGGGCCGGGTTTGGGAATCGTGGGTTTTCCGGAAAAAAACCCGACCCGACCCGACCTGAGATATTTCTCGGGTAGGGTTGGGTTCTCCAAAACCCGACCCGCCCGACCCGAGTTGCACCCCTAGTAGATAGGCCACGTCTCAAAATTTTTCACTCTAGTTGTTCAATTTATGTTGGGACATGGTCTATCTATTGCAAGATCAATAAAAGATTTTCTTAAGTTAACTAGTAGGTGGGCCATACTATACATTTTTTTAGCACAAGTTTTTGTTTTTCCACAAAAAAGTACATAATTTAAAATCTCTTACTACAAACGGACTGTTCGGAAGACCATCTAATTTCCCCACTATTCTATAAGTTAAATCCTAGGCAAATGTTTGTCTCCTCCGTATTGACTACTCATACCACTAATCTACAAGGTAACTACCTATATCCAAACAGAGCCTAAACCTAAAGTGAATGGAATTTCTAAAATTTGACTAATCGGCATGAATTAGGGAAAACCTATCTTTACTTTGAGTGGGTGAGTCGGCCTGATGAATTTAACTAGTCCCCATATTGTGAGAATGAAATCCCTATCCCAAATAGAGATGGGAAAAACCTATCATTCTTTTCCGTGTGATTCTTTGAATTACCTGAACCATCCATTTTACACCAAATATATTGGAGGGTTAAGATCATCTTGCGAAGAAGATTTTTGGGATAGTGTCTAATCTACACAGTTGAATGTATTGGATATACAAATAGGTGGTGGACCTTAAGTTACTTTTTTTCCCTATGTATTTCCAAGAAAATGCATGCATGTTAACATCATCTATTACGTAAGTTTTGGGGTCGTGATAAATTCACCCCTTCTATGATGAATGCACCTCGTATTTTTCAAAATGTGAGTCCCTCATTAGATGGGAGGGTTAGAACCATCATATAGGAATGTTTTTTCGGGCACAACCTATTTACAATGTGGTCCATCAAATGGGCAGTTTGGATCAACCTATAGTGTGGACTGTACAGTCCATTTTTGAAAAATACGGGGTGATTCCATCCTAAAATGTGGTGAATTTATCACTAGTTTTTCTGTGAAACAAGTGGTGGCCAATCACTGTCAAGGTCAAACACTTAATTTTTGGGTCCTTCAAACGGATATTTACTTAAAATCGAGATCGTTGATCTTTCATACCATTATGATGTAATCTACAATCCGACAAATTTGACTAACCCGCGTGTGCTTCATTACTTTTGATTAAACTTGGTTCTTCTTCTTCTCTCTCTCACTGCTCTCTCTCTCTCACTGTAGACAAACATCTGGGATTTTCTTGTTTCCTTAGGAGAAAGTATGGCAGAAATGGTACAAATGTTTGTATCCTCTGTTCTTGGTGCACTGTTTGGCAATCTGACGGAATCGGCAATACAAGAAATGAAATCAATATGGGGTGTTGGTGTTGAGGAGGAGGTGGAAAAGTTAGAGAGGAAAGTGAAATTAATTCAAGGCGTGATTGAAGATGCTGAGGAAAAGCAATTTGACTCTAAGGCTGTTGGAAGTTGGCTTCGAGAACTCAAGAATATCGCCTACGACGCTAATGACATATTGGACGATGTTGCTTTGGAAGCTCAATCAAGCAAGAGACAGAAGGTAGGGGTTGTCCGGTACTTCTCCTCTATTTTCCAGTACGAACGTAACATAGCACGTGAGATAAGGGAGATTAGTGGAAGGTTAGATGTGATTGTAAAGGATGGACATGACCTCCATCTCGAAATTAGAAGAGATGGAGGGAGGGGTTCCCAAATCGAACAGGAGCGACGGGAAACTAGCTCTTTGGTAGACGAATCTGATGTGATTGGTAGACAAGTCGACAAAGACAAAATCATACAATTGTTGGTTTCAGATGATGATAAATTGTACTCTGTTATTCCCATAGTTGGCATGGGTGGGGTTGGGAAGACTACTCTTGCTCAATTCGTCTACAACGATCAGAGGGTCAAGACGCATTTTGGGCTCAGAGCGTGGGCTTGTGTGTCTGATGATTTTAATCTACTGAGAATAACAAAGGCACTTGTTGAATCTGCACTTGTTGAATCTGCAAGTGGAAGCAACTGTGATCTCTCAAACCTGGATGCCGCACAGCGTTGTCTCGAAAAGAAACTCAACGGTAAGAAATTTTTAATTGTTCTCGATGACGTGTGGGGTGAAAATCAAATTCATACTCATTGGGACACTCTACGAGTTCCCTTTGGAGTTGGAGAGAAAGGAAGTAAAATTATCATTACTACACGAGATGAAAGGGTTGCAAGGATGTTGGGCACAATTCCTTCCCACCATTTGGAGGTTTTACCAGATGCTGATTGTTGGGAATTGTTTACTCGGCGTGCTTTTGCCGGAGGGGTTTCAAATGCCTTTCCGGAACTGCAGGAAATCGGTAGGCAAATTGTGAAGAAATGCAAAGGCCTGCCTTTGGCAGTAAAGACATTGGGGGGAATCTTGTCTTATAAAAGGACTGTGAGCGAGTGGGAAAGGATTTTGACAAGCGAAATATGGAAGGATGATGATAATAAAATTTTGCCAGCTTTGAGATTGAGCTATTGTCACCTGCCAACCAATCAAAAGCATTGTTTTGCCTATTTTGCCAAATTTCCTAAAGATCATTGGTTTGAGAAAGATGTGTTGGTCCGACAATGGATGGCTACGGGCTTCATTCAACCCAAAGGAAGCACACTCCTAGAAGACATAGGTGGGGAGATATTTGATGATTTATTACTAAAGTCTTTCTTTCAATGTTCTAATCAAAGCTTCTTTCTGGGGACTTCAATATACGTGATGCATGATTTAATGCATGATCTAGCAGAATCTGTCTCAGGGGATGAATGTTGTAGAATGGAAGACGGTATGCCACGAAGCATCCCTGAAATGGCACGTCATTTATCATGGACTGACGTCAAAGAGGGTTCAATGTCTTTGGAGGCCTTGAGCAAATTTAAGAGATTGCGCACTTTACGACTGAGGATTCCATCTTCCATTGACAACCAGATTCTCAATGATGCATTGATGGAGTTGAGATGCCTGTGTGTATTGGATTTGAATGGATCTGCAATCGACAAGTTGCCGGATTCGATTGGCCATTTGAAACATCTACGCTACCTTGACCTCTTTCGCACGAAGATAGAGAGGCTGCCTGAATCAGTAACTAGTCTCTGTAATTTGCAAACGCTAGGTCTGAAATATTGCTCTAATCTTAAAGGGCTACCCAAAGGTATCACGAATCTAGTTAATCTACGGCATATTGTTTCAGAGTCGATTCCTTTGCCAGGAATTGGAAAATTAACTTCGCTCCAAACATTGCCGCCTTTCAAGGTGTGCGAAGAGAGTGGTTGTCAGATAGGAGAGTTGAAGAACCTGAGTAACATTAAAGGAAGACTTGAAATTTCGGGTCTCGAGCATGTGCAAAACATAGAGGAGGCTAAAGAAGCCAATTTGAAAGATAAGGAATACCTTAACGAGTTGAGATTGAAATGGCACCGAAATGACAGGTCAAAAGATGGAAGAGTCAATGATGATGGGGTATTGGAAGGCCTCCAACCCCATGCCAACCTCAAAATATTACATATAAAATCCTACGGCGGTGTCAGTTTTCCAAGTTGGATGTCACATCTCTCCAATCTGACTTGCATTACCGTTGAGGATTGTAGAAATTGCGAACATCTCTTTCCTCTTGATTGCCAGCTACCTTCTCTTTGTAAGCTCACCTTACAGAACTGCCCCAAGCTGCAGGAGTTGCCCGCTGACCTTCCTGCCGTCACAGAGTTACTTATAAATGGTTGCCGAGAATTGAGTGCCCTTCCGAGGATCCCATCTGTTTGTGACTTAAAACTTTTTAGTTGTGGCGTGAAGATGCTATTAAGCTTGACAACGCCTTGCTTTACCTCTCTTGAGAGGTTAAGCATAAATAGGTGTGATCAGTTGGAGTGTTGTCTCGAGGAGGTCTCTTTGCAAGATCTAACCTCTCTCCAACATTTGCAAATCTATAACTGCTCACGACTAAAGTCCTTGGGATATGGAGAGGGGGGGCTTCCCACCACGCTCAAATCTCTAAGAATTGTCGGATGTCCTAATCTCAAGTCCATGCCTAGTCGGCTGGAAAACCTCACCTCCCTTGTAGAGTTATCCATTGCTACTCAACTCCCGCTTTTCTCAAAAGAGTCAGCACTGCCCATGACAATTCAAGACTTTCAAATATTTTCATGTGACAATCTCATGTCCTTGCCCAAGGGGATGCAAAGCCTCACCTCTCTCAAAAAATTGGTAATCCGTGAATGTCCTCAACTCCATTCCTTGTTTCCAGATGATGAAAATAATGACTATGGGTTGCCCACCACGCTCAATACTCTAGAAATCTTCTCTTGTCTTAATATCAAGTCCTTGACCAAGGGGATGCAAAGCCTCACCTCTCTCAAAAACTTGGTAATCCGTGAATGTCCTCAACTCCATTCCTTGTTTCTAGATGATGAAAATAATGACCATCGGCTGCCCACCACGCTCAATACTCTAGACATCTCCACTTTTCCTAATCTCAAGTCCTTGCCCAAGTGGATGCAAAGCCTCCTCCCCTGCCTCAAAGAATTGAAAATAAAAGATTGTCCTCAACTCCATTCCTTGTTTCTTGATGATGAAAATAATGACCATGGGCTACCCACCACGCTCAATTACCTAGAAATCTCTTCTTGTCCTAATCTCAAGTCCTTGCCCAAGGGGATGCAAAGCCTCACCTCTCTCAGAAATTTGATAATCAATAGTTGTCCTCAACTCTTTTCGTTGTTCCCTGATGATAACAACAATGATTATGGGCTGCCCACCACTCTCGTCTCTCTTTCCATCAACCGTTGCAAAAATCTCAAGTCCTTAACCAATGGGATGCAAAACCTCACATCCCTCAATCATTTACATATTAGTTACTGTCCTGAAATATCATCCTTGCCAGAAGATGGCCTCCCCACTACATTTACACGTTTGCATATTGTTGGATGTCCTAAATTGAAGGAATCATGTCAAGAGAACGACGGCCAAGATTGGCCCAAGATACAACACATCCCCCAATTTATCTGCAGATAATCGTCATCTAGACAAAGGTGCGTCCTCTTTCCCCGTTTAAACATTTTCTACCATTGGATTACTCTCAGTTCCTCTACCTTGCCATCCACAACCATGACAGGTAAACAAAGATGAGTATTTTTTTCATTTTCATTAACACAAAATTGGAGCACGTCTCTGTCTGCCTTTTTTGTATGATTCTTCATGGTTTTTTTTTTTTTTTTGAAATATTCCAAAGATTTACTATTTAACTCTGGAATCATTAAAAATGCTCTCTTTTTTAAGTAAGTTTTCGAAAAATAAGAATTGGGATTCTAAACAGTACCGTGTTGGATTGTATATGCTCTCTGTTTTAGAACTAATGTTTTCCGAAAAAGAGGAATGCTAAACTGAAGAGCGCCCTTGCCCGCCCTTACAAAATTAAAGGGCAAGGGCGCTCCCATTGGATCCATTTTGCAAACTGTATTTATTATGGCATTGAAAAAGGCAAAATTAAAGGAATCATAAATGCTTATAAATGATGTTTGGCAACATGGATCCAATGGGAGCGCCCTTGTGCTTGTTTTTTTTGCAAAGGGGGGTGATAAATTCTTATAGATAGGATGTGCCCAAAAATTCAACTTCATAGGATCATCCTAACCCTTCCATTTATTTAGGTTAAAATTGAGGGGTATAAACCTCCATAAATTTGCCCATTTTTAACCTCCACAAATGGAAGGGTTAGGATGATCCTATGAAGTTGATTTTTTGGGCACATCCTATCTATACGAGGGCCTATCAAATGAATGCTTTGGATCATCCAAACAATGTGGGCCCCTTATATTTGTGAGCTCTAGCTCATATAAGTTTATATGAGCTCTAGCTCACAAACATTTATATATATATATATATATATATATATATATATATATATATATATATAGAGAGAGAGAGAGAGAGAGAGAGAGAGAGAGAGAGGAACTCCCCCCATTGACTTTCAACTGAAATATAAAGGAGGGGGTATTCCCCAAGTCGTTTTTCTAACCTCTCTTTCATACAGATATGAATGGAAAAAAATATATATAGGGCTCTCATGAAAAAAAAATTTTACATTCCTCTTTCCTCTATGATTTTTTTTAAAGATATATATCTTTCCACTATGTTATAATTGGAATTTCTCTCTCTTCCATCTCTCTCATTATCTTCCTTGATCTTAAAAAAAGAAAAAGAAAGAGATGTTCTCACGAAAGGAAAGAAAAGCAAAAAAAAGGATTTCTAACCATTGTAAATGGCCGGTCAGCAAACCTATTGTAGCTTAACTTAAGCAAACCAAGCCTTAGAAAGGAAATCCAGTCAGTCGGGAAGGAAAAGCAAGTCAGGAAAGGAAAGGAAAGTCAGTAGCTAATGCTAAAAGTGTCTCGGCTAACCTTCAAGGTCTCTAACTCCCCGACTCAGAAAGCTTCTGCTTATCCCCCCCACCCCACTGTTGTTTGTAGAATTTGAAATGTGAATTAGATTTGAGGTTATGAATAAATCACACTTGTTAACAATAATATCCACCGTAGATTTATCATGTTATGCATGAAGATTAGACTAACCATGATAATTTGGAAGTTTCTAGTCTGAATTTAATTTGGGGCTAAATGATTGTGAAATTTTATGAAAATTTTGGAGGTTTTGCTTAATAACAGTGATTAAGGTAAGTTTATAAATATGTTAGGCATTTGGATTAAGATTTAACATTAATTTTGGATTAATTTCCCTAAATTTGATTTTAAAGATGAAGATTTTAATAGTTTTCCAATTTTGGGGGTTTAATATTTACAATAATAGTAATAATAGAAAGGGGAAAGGAATGCGGAGAAAGGAATTGAATTTTTGGGTGTACATATTACAGACAAGTTTAAGTGTGCAGTTGAATTTTGAATTTTTTAAATTTTATTAATTATAGGATTAGATGAAGAAGCTTAAAACAATTTACAAGCGATTACTTAGGCATTATTAGGCTGTGTGTGAAACGTAAGTGATCTTCTACCTTTTCTAGTTATTTGCAACATGATATTACTAAAATATGTTATATTGATATAACTAATGAAAAGTGATCCTACAGTTGAATTATATTTGACAACTAAAATTTGTTTTAGATTAATTTCTTCTTCTTCTTTTTATCATAACTATTATTTATTATAAACTCCATATAAGTTTTGGACTATCAGAGTATAATATAAGTGGCATCCAGATGGTATTACTTCTGACTACAAGGGTTATATGTAATTTTTATTCTAACCCTTCCACAAGAGCAATATGTCGTAAGAGCGATAGAGTATGGCCAATTGTTTGGAATTTGTTTGTCAATTGTCGTAAAGTCAATTGTTTTGAATTTGTTTGTCAATTGTTCCATGCAAGTGAAGCTTGTAAAACTGTGTAAGATTTGACTGGGAACTCTCATTGTTTTACAAAAGAAAAATATTTTTACTTCAGAAATCTCTGTTCTAAAATGTTTTATCTTACATTCTTGATCTGGCTAGCTAAGGTTGGTGGCTACTTACTTGACTATCTAGCTCACTCTGTATTTATTTTGTTACAGATGACCTGGGTTGATTGACTCCAATGCTTGCGGGAATACTGAGGAGTTTCATGGACGCTTGAAAAGTTAAATGTTAGAATTTGCTTAGAGACAAGACAGTTTATTTAAATTTGTTATTACTATTTTTTTGTTATTTGGGAGTTTGTCATATCTGTTATAGATTATAACCTCATTATGTTTGGAAGTTCATATTTTATTTTTTTATCGAGGAGTTATTTAGGGAGTCATGGATTTCTTTTATTGCGGATTGTGACCTCGTTTTGTTGGATTTAGTTTATTAAATTATTATTGATATGTTTTGGAATTGTTCTGGTATGAAAGTTTGAAATGCAAATTGAGACCTTGCATGTTTATGCGACGAGCCCTTTGGGGCTCGACTGGTACGATCCCTCCTTCAACCCAAAATGAAAGGGGTGATCTTGTAGTTCTTAGTCTGTGAAAGAATTATTGCAGATCCAATAATAAGAAGCTAGATTGAAGTTTGTCAAGGAAGCCCCCCAAAAAAGAAGTGGCTTAGCTATACTTTCTTAATATAATAGGATGTAATTACAATATAAAATTTTGCTAGAAACTTGCTTATCAAACCCCACCTTTTTTTAAAGTGAAAGCTAAGGTTACCATCATTAAAATAAAAGCAAGAAAATTGAGGAAAAAGTAGAAGGGAGAAAAGCTATTCCACAGAAGGAGATATGAAAGTAATAACAGAAAAGGTAACTAGTGCTTGTATTTTAGGCATTCACCTCAATGATGGGCATACAAACAAGGACAACAACTGTCGAAGCTCTTATTACTTTATTGCAAGAAATTGATAAAAGCTGATGCTTATTGGCTCTCAGTACTCGCTTCATAGTTTGTTACTGCAACAGTATGTCCTGAAACTCTTACTATTTTCTCTATCTTCACCATGACGTTGTTCTTGGGTTTGTTTTCTAGAGAAGGAATGGCAGCAATAGCATACATATTTGTATCCCCTCTTCTTACCGCACTATTTGGCGATTTGAAGGAATGGGCAATACGAGAGATGAAAAGCAAATTCAATAGCTGCTTGAAGATGCTGAGGAAAAGCAAATTCACTCTAAGGCTGTGCGAAAATTGCTTGCAAAATGGAATAGTTTCAAGTCCCATCCTCAAAATGGTCTACAGAAACTTCAAATGCTTGCAACTACTACAGCTATTACCACAACAAAAGAACAAGTGGCAGGAGGGATATTAATAGGCTAATAGATAAGTCTATAGGATTTAGCAAACATGCAGTAGGTAGATACGTTCATAATCTTCTTCTTTTTTTAATGGTAAAGAATTGAATTAAGAATAATCCTATTTATAATCTTAATTCCACACCTTTCTAATTCCAATCCTATTTTTGTTTCTAATTCTACTCATATTCCAACTTTTAATTCTAAACAAGGATTTAAACATTGGTTTTGTCTGGACACAGGGTCCACAATAAAGTGGAAATACTCGAAGAAGTTTACTTGAGATGGAATGTCGATAAATGCTAGACTAAGCACAAATACACACTTAGAAATCATGTGTTGTGCAGCAGACAGTGGATAATATTTTCATTCACAAGAGTTTCATAGGAAGATATGGTTCTACATTCTTGATTAATTTGGAATGGCTGGACATTTCCATTCATATAGATGATATGGTGGAGGCTTGGGTCCTCATGACAGGTTTGCAAGGAGAGAAATAAGAGGATCTACAAGGGAAACAACAAAGGGAGCGTAGTATCTAGCAAAAGATTTTATCTTTTGTGGTGAAGTGAGCAATCATCCTTCCGAAGTTCAGAGGCTATTATTCTTGATTTATTTGGAATGGCTGGACATTTCCATTCATATAGATGATATGGTGGAGGCTTGGGTCCTCATGACGGGTTTGCAAGGAGAGAAATAGTAGGATCTACAAGGGAAACAACAAAGGGAGCGTAGTATCTAGCAAAAGATTTTATCTTTTGTGGTGAAGTGAGCAATCATCCTTCCGAAGTTCAGAGGCTATTCGAAGTCTTCCATCTGTTTATCGTGGAATGTGATTCACTTGAGTGCAATACGCTCCAATCACCACCAGCATAGGTGGCTGCCTCCTGACCCTATATTAGTTAAGCTGAACTTCCATGGTTATAGCATAGTTAATCCGAGCTTTGCTGGTAGTGGTGGACTTACTCATAATGTGAGAGCATTATCAGATGGGCCTGTTTGGTTCTGATAGGTATGACGGATTCTAAAGATGCGGATGTCGTAGCTCTCTTGAGAGGGAGTTGGCTTGTGGATTCCTCCCTCCTTAATTCCCTAGTGGCATAAGGAGACTCGCTCACTTCATATATTGGGAATGTAGGGTCGGGGTATCATTGAATATTTTTTTATGCTATGGAGGAGATTGTGGATATGGTGGAGGGGAATGTAATGTCCTTTGCGCACATCCTATGTTCAGCTAACAGTGACACAGATTATCCGGCTCGATCTGAGGTTGAGATTTAGAATTTTAGGGGTGTTTGATCACCTTCCTCCTTGAAGGGCTGTTGTATATTTACCTTTTGTTTGGGTGTAGTTGCTGATCAGCTCCATCAAATTTTTCATTTTTTTATCATAATAAAGCTTTAAAAAATTTACTATAAGCCAACAAATCTTTTAAAAAAACATGGTTTCTATTAATATCACCTACTAAAACCCACTCAAACTTAACCCTAGATTCAAGAAATCATAGAAAATCCCTATAGATAGAAACACATCATCCAACTTTCAGCTCGAATCTTAGTTTCTCGTGATCAACCCCATGGCTTCATAGTTTGCAAAAGACGAAGATGGAAAATTGGATCAAGGAAAAATGCAGGGTAAGAAAAGCCGAATGTGGAGAGAGAATGAATGATGTGCAAATATAGAATCATAGGAAACAGATTGAATGGGATAAGTGACATGGTGAGGCTCATGAAATGCGATAAGCGAAAATGGGAGAGGACCAAAATATTACAATGAGAAGAAAACTAACTACGTATGATGGATACTTGAATAACTTTTTCTTGTGACTATGTAAAAAGTCTTGGCTCCACATAAAATTTCCTAATAAAATCAATCAACATCAAAAGCCTAATGCCATGAACATAATCTCTACTGATTCCAAAGGAATTAACAATGCCAAAAAAGAACAGTACCCATGAAAACATAGATTCATACTTTTGCCACAACTATTACCTCAAAATCAATCTCAGAAGGCCTAACAGGTAGTTGTTAAGAGTGAATTCCAGCAACCCAACAATGGCAACTATGAAATATACAAGTGTTTGCATGAAATGACAAAGCTGAAGAAAAATAAAATACTCACCCAACAGGCTCAACGGCATTAGTCGAAATCTTCACCTTCTTGCTGGTACCATTATACACATGCTCCTGGCTACAAGGGAGATTCAGCTCAATGGGGGTGCCTTTCGAGGGGGCAGGAGAAGGTTTTGGTTTTGCTGAGTATTAGGAACTATGCCAAAGGCCTCCGTGATGCATTGAAAGCGGTAGGGAAGGCCCTCATGCCACAGCCCACAGTGCAACTTGGATCGGGCTCAACCTGAACCTGACAGGTTTAGCCCAATTTGAGCTCAGGCTGGATCGGCATTTCCTTGGGTTAGGGTTAAAGCCAACTCGATTTAATTTCAGGTTGGGTTAGGGTTTAGGCCTTGTGTCACGGACCTTTAGTTTTAGCAGCGGAATAACCTGTTTGGCGCCTCAACATATGCATATCTTAAGGCCAGCCTTCAACTGCCTAAAGGCCCTACACCCCTAACGCCTCTTAATGTTTCATATGTGCACACAATCTCTAAGCTGTTCAACAGGCTACTTGGCTAAGATCTTGACATGCACTTCTAGATACTTTGCTCACAGCCACCAAATCTTTCATCAAGCTAATGAGCTTAGACTTGCCAAGACCAACTCTGAACTGACTCTTGTGATCAGCCAGACTCACGAGTAGATCGAACATCGGGCCTTGATTCCCAATGCAAAGTCCATCCAGTTTGAGGCATGATACTTCCACGCATAAATCTGCCAAGCATAGAGGCATGGTCATCTAAGAAGCAAGCATGCTCCATGGACTGATATCAAAGGTATGCACCTTGCAACGGTAACTAAAGTCACCCCGGCACGAACTCACGGGAAAGCCTAGAGATTGGCCTAACCACAAGATGTACCACGGTTCAGGAGGCAAAGTAATTTAGCGAGCCCTCTGCACTGGTCCGTATGCACAACGCATGTAGTAACCCAACCCAACATGCATTGTCTTTGGCCCCCGTCCTCGACCAAAGAAACTGGAGTATCCCTTTGGATAACTCTCAGTCCGTACCCAAAGCTCCCTTAGAGCACGCACATGAGCTGCAGTATGCACGCATAAGCAAGTTCTCGTACAACCCAAAACCAAACCACCAAGGTTACGACCCAAACCTGTTGGGTCTATCGGGGAGGAGTCAGAATGTCACGGGGCCAACTCCCCCTAAAGAGTTTGGCCATCCAACCCTCTCAACCAGGGGTGCCCACCAAAGGTGCTCTTAGTGACTACCCCTGAAGAATTATTGGGACATTGATTGCCCGAAATACCGATTTCATCCCTGTGACACTAAGCGCTCTGCGAAGGTTGGGTTGCCCTCAGCTGTTTTCCCATGACACTCCCTAGCTGATAACTTTGAAGCCCTCTTCGACACTAAGCACTCTGCGAAGCTCAATTCCACAATAGCAATTACTTCACAATCTTGAAAACAGGTGATACTGGTACTCCGACATTCAGTCCAACCCACCTCCTCTACATACTACACCACCTCAAGTTCTTCCAACCACTGCTTTATAGATCTCTTGTAGTTATCCAAACATCGATGGTTTTCTTGGACTCCATCAAACTATGCGAAGGCTTTGTGTCACCACTACCTACAAACGCCGTGGAAGGTTTTATGACGATACCTGCAAACACTGAGAGAGTGCCACCACTTCCGGCACGGCACTTGCCACTCGTTGGCCAAGTGTTGCACTTAACACATGCAAAGTACAAACGATTTCCAGGAAGCAACCTACATTCATAGGCGAAGGGAATCGCCATAGGTCCCACCTCCTCCCGAGGCCAAGGGGAACAACAACTGGAAATGGCTGCTAATATCCCATAGGCTGAGGAGCAAAAGGAGGAATCCAGCTGCCTCGTCGTGAGGCCAAGCATCGTCTGCTGGGATCACCCACTGCAACACACCTGCCACTCTGTCCAGGTGCAAGATCTCACAGGGAACCAACTACATCCCTAACTGCGACCCTTTGTGTTTCTTACTTCAGTCCATCACCAACCTAGTTGTTTGAACAATCAACCCTTATGCCACCAATGGCCTCCTTAGGTACCCACGGCTAGTACTCACACTACTAACCGTTCAAATCCACCATCATTCAGAATGAGATGCCCTTTTGATCCCATCCAACATTGAAATTCCAAAGTAGCAAGAGACAAATAAGTCCACCATGTTGTTCTATACCAACACAGCCAACTCATATGCCATCTGAGCTCACCATACTGTCCCATACCAATGGAACAAGATCTATTGTCGATGTAAGCGGCCTTGGTGTCCGTTCCAAGGTCTTTCTGAGAAGGGCATCTTGCATGCTCGATTGTGTTGTGAACTGTCATCTAAGTACTTTAGTCATTGACCAGTTCTTCACCCTAAGTATGTGTCTTCAGTCCTTCGGTGTCGTGAACATCTTCACCCTACTGGCCCCCAGTATCGCCTCCCTCTCAGAGTAAATCGGATACCTTGACCCAGGTTCGTCTGTGCTTCCTCTTCACCCTAAGAGCTTACTACGAGTCCATCAAACCGGTTATGCTATCGCACTAAGTGAACAAATCCACCTCTATAAGCGCTTTAGTGCCGACACGTTCAGCACCTCATCTCGTGTAGGGAAGGCTTCTTGCCTGCGTGCCAACCCTTTGTCATTGCGAGCCCTTAGGCCATATGCAAACCCATCGCTACTTAGCCAACTCTGCAACGGACCATTTACAACTTTCCAACTGCCACTTCCGATCTCACACATTGGTGGGTCATTGAAACATGCCAACTCATTCACTGATGGTTGATGTTATTCCACTGTTTGAAGCTTCGAGCAAATTCATTGGCCAATGCTTACTCCAACATTGATGGTACAAATCCTTCCATGCCATCGCACCTCTGTTGCATGAATCAAGTAAGATAGGGGAGAGTCCAAACTTTCAAGTTGTCATACTTTACCACTTTGTTTGCTGAGCTCACAAAGTAACCCATGCCACCAAAACAGCTCAATGATTTCTCACAAAAAACATTGAGAAAGCTTTGCATCCGCTCTTCAGAAATAAACATCCCCAAACATTCACTACTCTTGCCGGCTGACTATGGACTTTCAAGGTGTTAGTTTCAAAGACATCTGCAACTTCGCACACCAAGCTGCCACCACTTGGACAACATTAAAGTTCTTCTAACTCTGCCATAACTGAAAGCGTTTCCCGTTCTTTCATCCACTTCCACTTCCACTTGCACTTGAGATGTACTAACAATAGCCACAAACAATGCCACTTGCGGCAACTATGCCAAGCACAAACACCAACTGTATCACCGCTTCTTGACAAGCCCTTACATTCACAACCTGCCCTAATTTGCCACTTGATACCTATCTGATACCAACTATCAAAGCACACTATGAATTTAGCTTGGACAATTTTGTTCTAATACCAATTGTCATGGGCCTTTTGTTTTAGCAGTGGAATTACCCGTGCGGCGCCTCAACATATGCATATGCTAAGGCCAACCTTCAACCGTGCAAGGCTCTGAAGGCCCTACACTCCCAACACCTCTTGATGCTTCATATGTGCACACAATCTCTAAGCTGTTCAACAGGCATCTCGGATAAGATCTTGGCATGCACTTCTAAGTACTTTGCTCACGGACACCAAACCTTTCATCAAGCTATTGAGCTTAGACTTGTCGAGACCAACTCTAAACCCACTCTCGTGATCAGCCAACATCACGAGTACATCGAACATCAGGCCTTAAAGCCCACTGTAAAGTCCATCCAGTAGGAGGCATGGCGTTTTGACACAAAAATCAGCCAAGCATAGAGGCTGGGTCATCCAAGAAACAAGCATGCTCCATGGACTGATCCCAAGGTATGCACCTTGCGAGGGTGACCAAAGCCACCCCAGGATGAACTCATGGGAAAGCCTAGAGATTGGCCTAACCACAAGACGTACCATGGTGCAGAAACCAAAAGTATAGCGAGCCCCTTGCACCGGTCCGTACGCGCAATGCATGTGGGAACCCGGCCCAACATGCATTGTCTTTGGCCCCCGTCCTCGACCAAAGAAATTGGAGCATCCCTTTGGATAACTCTCAGTCCGAATCCAAAGCTCTCTTAGAGCATGCACATGAGCTGCAATATAATTTCCTGCTATGTGCCTCACACGCACAAGCAAGTCCTCACACAACGCACAAGCAAACCACCAAGGATCCGGCCAACACCTACTGGGCCTATCGGGGGAGGAGTCAGCATGTCATAGGGCCAACTCCCCCTTAAGAGTTTGGCCAACCAACTCTCTCAACCAGGAGTGCCCACCAAAGGTGCTCTTAGCAATTACGCCTGATGAACTATCAAGACATTGATTACCCAAAATACCAATTGCGTCCCCGTGACATTGAGCGCTCTGCGAAGGTTGGGTTGCCCTCAACTGTTTCCCCATGACACTTTGCAACCCGAATGTGACCTTCCTCCTCCAATTTTATCTTGATTTTCTTTGGGTTATTGTATTTTTCCATTTGGCCCAAGGTGAACCCGAACCAACCCAAGTCAATCCAACCCGATTTCAGGTTAGATGGGTTGAGTTAGGGTTGAGAGATTTAGAGGCAGGTTGGGTTAGGGTTGACCATCCTCAACCGGAGGCTTGGGTTGGATTGGGCTAAGGTTGGCCTCAACCCGATCGAACCCGACCCGAGTTGTACCCCTACACAGCCGTGTATGAATGTGCAGCTCAAAATTATAGTGGGCCCCACATCGTTAGGGTGATAACCCATACAGGTGCGGCTCTTTGGCTTAAAGTCATGGGTATGCTCCCCATTGATGTGAGTTCGAATCCCCCAGGCTTACCCAATGCACATGGTTTACGGGTGATTGCACAAATCCGTAGGGAATGGTCCCGCCCTAAAAGTTGGGGTGGGGATACCCTATGTCATAAAAAAAAAATGTTTGGGTGATCCAAACCATTCATTTGTGGGGCCCAGATCCTCATCCTCTGATTTATGGAGGGTTAGGATGATCTAGCTCTTCAATATGTATAGATTTAAATACGGTGCCAGCGTATTAGATTGTAGGATTAGGATCAGCCAATGGAGATGATTTTTGGGGCACAACATATTTATGTCGAGGCTCAACAATTGAACAGTTTGGATCTTTGAACAAAATGGCCCCAATGATTTTTCTAAAACAAATATACGTTTTATGAGGTATGCACGTAGGTGGCATGTAATAGGTGGACATTAATGTATATTGTGTCCGTTCTTAGGTGAGTATATACTTTGAAACATACAATGAAGCTCATCTTGTTCGAAGGCCCAAACCTGCTGGGCCCCGTGTTATTAGATTGTGCCCCCAAAATCATCTTCATGGGATGATCTAACCCTCTAATGTGTAGATAAGCTACACCATATGAAACCTCGATCCATAGATCGTAAGGTTAGGAACATCGAATGGAGTTGATTTTTGTGGTACTACGTATTTACATTGTGATCTAACAACTGAATGGTTCAGATCTTTGAATAAGGAGGATCCACTCTATTTTTACAAAAATATGTGCTCGCATTTTTATTAAAAAGCATTACTTCCTACATTATTCCAACATCCATACCGTTCATTTGATGGGCCTCGTTGTAAATAGGCCTTTCTCGGGAGATTGTTTTTCCAGCCCCCTTGAGATAATGCGCCCTTATTTTAACGGAAGTGGACTGGGCATACTTTAACACTTTTCGATATCAAATCGCGTTAACAGGGGGAAGCATAATCCTGGGGGGCATCATCCCATATGATGATACTAACTCTCCTACTCATAGAGGTTGGTCGGAGGGTTTGGATCATCCTATGGTGGGCACAACAATTGAATGGTTTAGATCTTTCAAACATGTAGGCCCATTTGATTTTCATTTAAAAATATACTTTTTATTGTGTCCACCTTCTCCAATGATCCAAACCATTTATTGATGGGCCCACCAAGGGTTTTCTCTCAAAGATAGAGGAGAGAAGAGAGAATATTTACAAGTGGAGAGAGAGAGAGGATTTACTGTCTTGTAGACAGCGAGAGAGATGAATTTATTACTACCCATTTCTTTTTATTTAATCAAATCATTTGATCCGAATACAATTCCCAAGAATACCTTGATCGATTTTCCTAGCTCTTATTTCATCAAGCCTTGTTTGTAGTCCTTTACCTTTGCATGGAACCATGATCATGTGAAATGATCAATAGTCATGATTGCACATCATCCCTCGTATGCTCTTGTGCGAGCCAGAAATTAGCCTTTTTTGGATTATAGGAATTTTCTGAAAAAGTTCGGAAAGAAAAATATATTTTCAAAGTTCTTCCCTTTTTTAACGCACGAAATAAGATGGCTTAAAGAAACAATATTCAATTTTAAACATAATTATAACATTTCCTTCTAAATAGTGGAAAGAAAAAAATCTCCCAAGAAAAAAAATTTGAGGTGTGCTAAACTCAAGGTTGCAAAATGAGCTGAAAGGGCACCCCATTTGCTACCATCATAAATGCATGATGGTGACTTGTCAGTCAACAGGGTGCCCTTTCAGGCCATTTTTGAAAAGACGGCCTTGAGTTTAGCATACCTCATTACTTAATACTTGTTTTAATAGGCCGTGCCTAAAAAACGGTCTCTATAGCCCTTCGATTTTTGGAACTTCATAAACCGTCCCTTTTACACCACATAATATTGCTGCGAGAATAAGAAATGAAGAGTTTTTATATGATGGAAGGTCTTATAGACTTATAGTCCATTATTTTTCAAAAAGTACAGTACTTCCCACACTATAGGATGATCCAAACCGTCCATAAGATGGGACACCACCTAAATAGGTTGGATCATCCTATGGTGTGCGCCGTATGGTACTTTTTGAAAAAATAATGGACTACAAGGCCTTTCGTCATATAAAAACTCATGAATGAATGTCTTAGATCATCCAATGGACGGGCCCGGCACGTATTTTGCGCATGCATTTCCCCGAGAGTACATATAAAATCTCTTGGAATGATAAATTCACTCTCTTTCTCCAAAGGCCAACCAAGGTTTTAAATTTCAATTTCGGGGTAATTTCGATCCTCACCGAAACCAAAATTTTAGCCAAAATTCCATAGACGAAATCGAAATGTCATTTTTTGGGCCAAAATTTCGGTAATTTCGGCTGAAATTTTGTAAGGATTGAAAAATTAATATTTTATCATAAATTTTGCCGAAATTTTGAAAATTTCGACTGAAATTTGGTAGATTTCGGCGATTTCGGTTTGGGTCCTCACCGAAATCTGAAATTTCGGATCTTGGCCCTTGAGGCCAACCCCTTGTAGTGTGAAAATAGAATCATTTATACACTAGTGGGGGCTGGCCCAGGGAAGAAAAGGGGGCGAATTTATCACTTCCCTAAAATCTGCTATTACAAAAGTCTTTAATTAAACGACTAGATATACAATAACCATCAGATGATCAATAACATTTTAAGGGACCTGCTAGCATCCATCGCAGAAGGCATTTCACAGCTGGTCCACCTCGTCAATGAAGACAATGACTAGCTTTTGTCTCCATTCACGAGGTGGCTGGTCTGACATGCGACAGACCAACCGTGAAATGCCTTGTGCGACACGTTTTAAAATCGAGACCGTTGATCTTGTACACCATTATGAGAAGATCTGCTTGACCTGGATCCCATCCTGAACGTGCAACCGTGCTTAAGAGAGTTAGTTCGAGGAGGAATAATAAATGAGGCTTCATGGATCAAGGGCTCTCGGAGTCGAGGTAAGAATTAGATAAAACCTATTCCTACTTCCACACCGTAAGTCCGTGGGGCAAATTTGACTGGTCTGAAATCTCCCTAATTGTTTCTAGGTGAGTCAGCTGAGAAAATTTGACTACTCTGCTTTGTGGTGACTGGAATCTCTGTCCCAAAATAGGGATGGGAAAATTTATCCCTATTCGCTGTAATGTGAGTGACAGTGTGACACTACCCTCAAATTTGACAACTAGGTCGTATGATTTGTTTGGAATCTAGGTATAATAAGATGTAGGGAAGACTTAAGAAATTATTTTGTACTGGCTTATAGCCAAGTTTGGAAACCATGAATTATTTTTCTATGGAATATTAGTTTATCAAGTGGCGAGAGATAGGGAGTAGGGGTGCAACTTGGGCCGGGCTCAACCCGAATTCGACGGTTTCAACCCGATTTTGGCTCGGGTTGGGTTGGTATTTCCTCGGGTGGGTTGGGTTAGGGGTTGGGAAAAGCCAACCCGATTTAATTTCAGGTTCAATTAGGGTTGAGGCCTTGGCAACCCGACCCGACCTCCATCGTCTAATTTTATCTTGATTTTCTATGGGTTCTCGTATTTTTCCATTTAGCCCAAGGTGAACCCCATCCAACCCGACCCGATTTTGGTTAGATGGGTTGAGAAATTTAGAGGTGGGTTGGGTTAGGATTAACCATCCCCGACCCGAGGCTCGGGTTGGGTTGGATTAAGGTTGACGGAAAGCTATCTCGGGTTGGGTTAGGGTTTGCATCAACTCTATCCAACCCGACCCGAGTAGTACCCCTAAAAGGGAGGGTGGGAGGTGAAGAGAACAGAGATTGCATTATGGAGGAGAGGGTAAAAAGGGGCTCAAAAGAAGTGGGAAAAATAAAGGGTACTGTGATGTCGGCAATACGGTTTGATTATTGCACAAACTCAGCCTTTCTTTTATTATTTAAAAAGCTTTCAAAGGTTATTTCCAAAAAGCTCTCGGAAGCCAATTAAAAATGAATAAGCAGGCTGAGTTTGTGCAATTATTAAAACATGGTAGTGCTAATATCATTAACCAAAATAAGTTTTAATTTGATTAAAAATTAAAAATTTTCTTTTCCTTGTTTTCTCACCCTCTCCTCAGTCATGCCCTCCGTAGTCTATCCGTCTCCCACCCTCTATAGCCCTCTTTCACCACTTGACAAACTAAAATTCCATGCAAAATTTTTTCATGGCAGTCAAAATGGTGGCTTTGAGTTTTGGTAAAAATACCTCACCTATTTAGATTATCTACAAACCATTCATTTATTGGTCCATATGGAGATAAGCCCTGCTTCAGAAAAATTTCATTAGGCCTTGTGTTAGGTACCTTACCGATACGCCAAAACCTCCAGAGCTGATGGAATGCATTAGCCAAGGCCCATTAAACATGTCCCATACGAGGCTGGGTCCCACCCAGTCCCATACCTAGGCGGGCCCCCACGTAGGACCGTAACATACCACCATATTTCCGAATCCGCCGTCCTAGGCGGCCCACTCTGTGACGGCATTCACTCTGGCCTTTTTTCCAGGTAGCCCTTTCCACAGGTCTCCCCTTCCACGGCGGCCCACTCTGTGGCAACTTCACTCTGGCGGTTTTCACTCTAGCCTTTTTTTTTTTTAACCAAGTAGCCCTTTCCAGGTAGTCCTCTTCACAGGTCACCTCTTCCGTGACTCAAACACAAGACGTGGTGGCTGCTCTGATACCAAATGTTATGTATACGGAAGAAAAACACAGAAGCAAGAATATATTATGGTTCCCTCATCCGGGGGAAGCCCTCTGCACAATTTCTAATATCAAAATAGTTTTCTCATTATTGTCAAAAGGAAAACAACTCGGCTTATCATAGCCCAACAACTCCAACAGATAGACTTTGACTCCAACAATTTAGCTTATGGATATCTCAAATAGAGTCCTACCTAAGAAGGATTATTCAACATAGCAAATTGAAATCCTAGTTGAGCAACCAAGAGGGGGGTGAATTGGTTGGATATTAAAAAATTTACTCTTTTAAAAACCTTTTTAAAATGTTTACTAACCCTTGTTAATTAATCTTTGGTTAATAGTGGTTAACACAATAAAAGTAAAAGAATTATCAACTACAAAGTAAATGAGAAGAGGGGAAGGGTAATAGAAGAGATACCACACAAGGATTTTAAGTGGTTCCGTCTTAAAACTCCAAGACCTACTCCACTCTTCCCAAGTTTGTGTCCTTGAGGGAATCCACTATAAGTATGATTCTTGATACACGGAAGAAGGCTCCGCATCTTCAACACTCGCCCACGAAGATGGCTCTGCGTCTCCGAGCACTCGCCAATTCCAAGGGGTTAATATAGGTGCCCTTTCCACCATTACAATATTTTTCAAATTACAATGTGTGAATGCCTTTTCTTAAAGCTAATACACCACTTCAATACAAGAAATCTTCTCCAAATGGTTGCAGGTAAGCTTGATGAGAACTTCTCCAATGATGGGATTGCAAGTGAGCTTATGGGATCTTCAATAATATTGATGGAGAGTAAGCTTGGGTGATTCTTCTTCAAGTAGATTGCAAATAGGCTTTTGGAGATCTTCTTCAAGGTAGATTGCAAGATTTAGGGCAAAGAAGAAAGGCTTTTGTAAAGATTGCTTGAAAATATTAAATCACACTTAGGGTTCTCTTTTCAAGCTTGCAAAAGTGTTGAAATGATGAAAATAAACTCATATATATAGCCCCTTAGAAGATATAACCGTTGGAGGACATAATGGGCATTTTTAGGTTTTGAAAAATAAAAAAAAGAACTAGCCGAAAGTCCCAACGGTCATATTTTCCGACGCCAGACGTCTGGTTGCCTCCGGGACCAACTAGATGATTTGGCAAACCTCTGCCGCAAGGTCTGTCTGCAAGTTCACTTATCAAATGAATGAGTTTTTCTCTGATTTTTTGTACACATTGATATTGATATTAGAAAAGATTATGGACCAAAATTTAGCTCATTTGGAAAACGTTTGGGTCCCTTTTTGATCAACCAGATGATTGGACCACTTCTGCCGCAAGGTCTGGTCTGCAAGTTTAGCAAATAAATTAATGAGTTTTCTTCCCATTTTTTGTACATATTAAAGTAGATATGAGAGAAAGGAGTGGACAAAATTTTGGCACAATCTGAAAATATTTGGGTCCATTTGTGATAGAAAAGCACATGGTCTTAGTTATGGTTTTCAAAGAATGTTAGGATTTTTGCTTTAAAATCATTTTGGAAACTCTTTGAAAACACTTGCAATCTTGTTTTGAAGTTGATCTCCATTCAACCTACTCTTGAATAATCCTCTTGTGTCCGGTGGTTGAATGAGCATGCTTAGCCTTCCTTGTTCATGCTTGTTCTTTGGTCTTCGATTTGACTTAGCTCTTAATGACTCCATCTTGATGTTGATTGCTCTTCTCTAACGTTCAACTTGATTTGTCTTTGTCCTTCTTAGTTGACGGATCTTCACTTTGCCTTTGATCGCATTGTTTTGCCTAGTTGTCCATCTTGGTACTGTAAATTTTCTGTGTAAGCTTATCATGGTAAAATCATTAGTACCAACCTACTTCGATCAATGTGGGTTTGCTGTCATCAAAACAATGAGTAGGGCCACACATGGGAACCCTTGGGCTAACACAAATAACAGGAAATAAATAACTATATGATCATAACCCAAAAGATAGCAGATACGTATCATTCCACCTTCCTTGGAAAGAACCTTGTCCTCAAGGTTCAAAATGTGGAAAGCACACCTTCAACTGATGCCAATTTTCCCAAGTTGAATCCTCAGGTGCCATATTTGACCATTGCACTAGAGCTTGTGAAATTGCTCTGTTGTGTCTCTTGACCATCCTGCGTTGAAGGACAGCTACGGGTTCAGCAAGGAATTAACCTTCATCGTTAACATCTTACAAGACCGTTTGTGGTATGACCTGCTATCTGAGCTTCTTTTTCAAACATGAGACGTGGAAGACGGGGGGGACCTTTGAGCCCTCAGGAATTTCTAGCTTATAAGCCACACTGCCAATGCGTTGTAATACCTTATAGGGACCATAGAATTTTGGTGCCAACTTCATATTTGCCCTCAATGCTATAGTGACTTGCCGATATGGCTGCAATCGTAGGGAAACCATATCTCCAACCTGAAATTTTTGCTCAGTCCGAGTCTGATGATGGTCAGCTTGTTGCTACATTCTGTGATTTGCTCGTTACAAGTTTTCTCTAACCAAGAGAATGACATATCCATTTCTCTTAGTTATTGTTCTACAGTAGCCACCGTTGTTCCTCCTGAAGTATATAGTGTGAGAGAAGGTCGTGGTTTTCCATAAACAACCTCGTATGGCGTGGCAAGGGTAGCAGAATGAAATGATGTACCAAATGTTAGGTACCTTACCGATATGCCAAAAGCTCCAGAGCTGATGTAATGTGTTAGGCAAGGCCCTTTAAACCTGTCACATTCCAAGCTGGGTCCCACCCAGTCCCATACCTAGGCGGGCCCCTGCTTAGGACTGTAACACCTTGGATTTACGGTAGTTTTTGTGCCTCAAAATTTGTCTCTATGTCATTCATTTATTCGTTTCATTTGTTCGTTCCTGGGGTTTTCTGCTTTTCTAGAAGAGAATGTATTATAGAAATAGCACAAATACTTGTATCCCCTCTTCTTGATGCACATCACTGTAGCCAAGGCTCCCAGAAACAACAACATTCTCACTAGTCACCACCAGAACCTGTTTTCAAAGTTTTGGGATTTCAACAATAGGAACCCCACTTTATGTTTCTAGGGTTTCAATTTCAAATAATGCAAGCAATAGATCTTGCACATCCTTGGTAGAGATTGGTTTATAATTGGGCGGGCCCAGTTCCTAACACCTTCCTGCTCAGTAATCGAAAATTGCCCTGTATTTTGGTGATAGTGCCGTGCTCATGGAGTCGAGACCGATACTAGGCCCTACTCTTATGGTCTGATTGGTTTGTCGGAAAGGTCATTCCACCCTGGAAAGGCTTTCCGAGGAAAGCCTTCCTTTCCTTTCCAGGAAAATCCTCTCCGTCGTTTGGTACAACTCAGCTGAAATGGAAAGCTTTTTCCTGGAAAGGTATTAATCTTGTTTGGATACATGTTATTTGGAAAAGAAATATGCAATAAGCCTATCAGAAGAACAAGATACTTTCTGACATAATTGGAACTGATGGAAATGAAGATACTGTTAATTTGCTATTGGTGTGATCTTTGAGGATGAAAATGCCACCTGTGAAAGGTAAAGGAACAATGGGATATAATAAGATTTGACAAGAGAAAATAAATGATGATTTGGCCGAGGATCTATGAATTCTAAAGCAGATCCTGGATCAAGTTGGGTGCTATTTAAATTGAGTGTAAGTGCGCCTTAGCTCAAATCCATAAAGAACAGATTGATAGTAAAACAGTCACTTAAATCCATATCCCTTGCCAAAGATAATATCAAACACTAACAACATGTCTTTGTCAATCCCCAAGATATTCAAATCGGCTTGAATATTAATATGGATTTAAGAAAATACAATATTCGAGGAGAAATATCAATTGGCAGATTTTCTTTCTCTCTCACACAACTAAGCCCAAACAGTAGGTATGCAATTTGAAGAACTATGAGAATGGTCGTGTAAGTGTCACGGAGTTGATGCTTTTCATGTGAAATTCTCTCATTCTCATGAAGCATGCGACCTTCATAGATTCATGGATAAGTGAAATTCTATTGAAAATTTATTATCTAGCACCTAATATTGAAACCAACCCTATACTTTTCTTCAGAAATTTACTTAAACTGTATGAAAAGGATTGAAGACCTAGTGACAATTGAAACAAGAACAACACTTGTTCATGACGATTCTGTTGACTTTTCCTTTGTGTGAAAAGGAGAAAGTCTTATTATAGTTCAAAATTATAATATTTACCCAATTGATTTTGTCTTTAAACGTTTACACTTTAAGCTTTTGTGGACTTTTGAAAGCAAACTTGAGTTTCCCTCCTTTCCCTTTGTCCTTTATGAGGACTTTTAGTCCCGAATTGGAAAGTGGAGGAAAGGCTCATGGGTTTATATTATGTTTCACTTTCTTGGTCTGTGAATGAGAAGAGGAAAAGGGGGGCCTACGCGCATGAGTGTCCAAGTGGACCCGTGGACTATTATTGGCTATACCACACACGCACGTCGTCGGGCCCGGCGAGGCTCCGCCGGCCGCACGTGTGGGTGAAAGCTTTTCCCTATCTTTGATTTTTCTTTTTGTTACTAGCTATATGTGTTCCCAGAGAACTTCGAAGTTATTGACGAATAACCTCACCGTTCTTGAATTGAACTTCGCTGGTATTTAGAGAATAACTTTGCCGGTATTTGGGAAATAACTTCATTGTTCTTGGAAAATAACTTCGTCATTTCTGGGAACTTCGAAGTTATTCAGCACTTTGACGCTTTGGTTTTGTAACCGCCCATTAAGTGTGGTTTTGTCTTTCTTACCGTTTGGCAACGTTTCCAAAAATGTGTCCCTTAATTAAGGGATTTAAGGACGTGACTTTTGGAAGTCCTTTTAAGGCTTCCTTTGGCTTGAGAGAAAGATACGAAAAAACAAAAGTTCTCTCTGGTTTTTTTCATCTTCTTCTACCTACTGGTTCTTTCTGTTTGAAGAGTTTTCTGTCGTTTTTCATCTCTGATCAAAGACTACGTAAGCGTTTTTGCTAGGAATCTTGGTAGCGTGAGTCACACCCCCTGGGGGCATTACTTGTCTCAAAGACAACGAACTGAGATTTATGCCTCAAATCATTGATAAGTTTCTCCTCAATGTTTATTTGATTATTCATTTATTTTACAAATCAGATCTTACAAATTTCTACACATTGCTATTTATCATCAGATTCATCTTGGTAAAAGGTATAATTCAAAATTTCCCCTCTATGCCTAAATAAGAATCTTGAGATAAGTATCTGAATTTTATAAAGGGATATTTCGGATTATTCTATCATGGGTTCAACTCATGCTGAAAGGCCTGAGAAGTTTGATGGATCTGATTTTAAGAGATGGCAACAAAAACTGAGATTTTTCCTTGCAACTCTTGAACTTGAGTATGTCCTTTCTGGTATGGTTAATAATGAAGAAGAAAATGAACCTGCTAGATCTCATGTTTCTGATAAGAGTAAAAAAAGGATGATTATATGTGTAGGGACACATTTTGAATGCCTTGAGTAACAAAGGAATTTGGGAAACCCTAGAGAAGAAATACCTAGTAAAGGCTGCATGGTCTAAGAAACATGTCATAAGAAAGTATTTCCGATTTATGATGGTGGATGGGAGATCCTAATGGATCAAGTGAATGAGATTCAATTTATAGTAGCTAAAATCCTTTCTAAGGAGATTAAAACAGATGAAGAATTTCAAGTATCCGCTATCATTGATAAGTTACCACTGTGTTGGGAGAAATATCAGAACACCCTCTAACATGATAGAAATGATATTTCTCTTCATGATCTCTTTGTGTATTTAAGAACTGAAGAAGAAAACCTCTCTAGAAACAAGTCCCATAGAAACTTTGACTATATATCTAAGGCCAATCACACAGAGTCTAAGTATGAGAGTAAACACAAACCAAAACATAAGACATGTGGTAAACTCTAAAAAACCACCAAGAACTTTAAGAAGAATCACATTTGTAGTGATAGGAGTGCATTCACTTCCTATTATTTTTGGGCAGATGGAGAGTAGCTTTTTATGGGGAACTCTTCGTCATAGGCTGTTGTTGGAAAGTGAACGGTAATCTTAAAGCTCACATATGGTAGAGTTCTAAAGTTGAAAGATGTTCTTCACGTACCAGATATTTGAAAGAATCTGGTGTCGGGTTCACTATTGGTCAAGAAAGGCTTTAAGATAGCATTTGAAGTCGCCAAAGTTTTTTTAACTTTGAATGGGTCATTTGTGGGGAAAGGGTATGCTTGCAAGGTACTCTTCAAACTTAATGTAATTAAAAGTGACATGAATAAATCGTCTTCTTCTTCTTCTTATATTGTGGGCTCTTTCGTTGTGTGGCATGGTAGACTAGGTCATGTGAACCTTTCTTCCTTGAAGAAAATGGTGAACTTAGGTTTAATACATAGTACTGATCGTAGTTCAAATGACAAATGTGAAATTTGTGTACAATCTAAGTACAGTAGAAAACCATTCTATAAAATAGAAAGACAATCAAAAGTCTTAGGACTTATTGATAGTGATGTGTGTGGATTAAACAATATATTAACTAGGGGTGGTAAAAGATACTTTATAACATTCATAGAAGACTATTCTAGGTTTGCACAGTGTACCTTATGAGAAATAATGATTAGTCATTTTAAAAATTCATTACCTATAAAACTGAGGTTGAAAACTAGTTAGAAGAAGATAAAAATTATAAGGTCTGCTAGTGGAGGTTAATATACCTCAAATGAATTTATTGAATACTACGAAAACCATGGAGTAATCCATTAGGTGACAGCACCTTATTCTCCACAACAGAATGGTGTGGTAGAATGAAAAGATAGAACCCTAGTTGAAATGGTTATGCAATTCTAGGAAGTTTAGGTTTACCACAAAACCTTCGGGAGAGGCACTTCTCTCCTCATGCTATATTCTAAATAAAATTCCATATTCAGATACTGATAAAACTCCTTGAGTTATGGAAAAACAGAAAGCCAAGCTATAAATACATTAAAGTGTGAGAGTGCTTGGCTAACGTAGCAGCACCTAGTCCTAAGAAATCCAAACTAGGATCTAAAACAGTTGATTGTGCATTTATCGGATATGCACATAATAGTAGTGCTTATAAGTTCCTAGTTATTAGATCTCAGAAAAGTGAGATTTAGCCTAACACTATCGTAGAATCCAGAGAAGCTGAGTTCTTTGAGAACATATTTCCATATAACAATAGACATACTAATGATAGTTTAAGAGGCCTTGGCTTCGTCGTCTTGTGATAGTGACACTTTTGATAAAGTAATGGAACTTAGAAGATCAAGAGAGCTAGAACTGAAACTAGCTTTGGTCCTGATTTTATATCATACCTTGCAGAAGGTGACCCTTTAATATACAAGAAGTAATATCTTCGCCCGATGCATCCTTTTAGAAAGATGTTATTAAAACTGAAATTGATTCAATAATGTTTAACAACACTTAGATATGACTGGTCTACTTCCTGGGTGTAAACCACTTGGTTGCAAGCGGATCTTTAAAAGGAAATTAAAAACTGATGGAACGGTAGATAAATATAAAGCTAGATTGGTAGCTAAAGGGTTTAAACAAAAAGAAGGAATTGACTTCTTCGACACATATTCACTAGTTACTAGAATCACAACCATTAGAGTGTTGATTTCTAATGCAGCAATTTATAACTTGGAAATCCATCATATGGATGTTAAAACAGCATTTCTAAATGGTGAGTTAGATCAACAGATCTACATGGAGCAACCTGAAGACTTTGTAATTCAAGGCCAAGAACACAAAGTGTGTAAACTGGTGAAATCATTGTATGGTCTAAAAAAGCTCCTAAACAATGGCATGGGAAATCTGATAGGGTGATGCTATCAAATGGATTCATAATTAATGAATCAGATAAATGTTTCTATAGTAAATTTAATGGAAACACGGGTGTAATTGTATGTTTGTATGTAGATGATATGTTGATCATCAGAATAGATGTTAAAGACATAAAAGAAACCAAGAAGTTTTTATGAACTAAGTGTGACATGAAAGACTAGGGTAAGGGTGATGTTATCCTAGGTATTGAAATTAAAAGGAACCAAATGAAATAATTTTAACCCAGTCTCATTAAATAGAGAAAATTCTTCAAAGGTTTAACCAGTATGACTATAAACCTGTGTCTACACCTTATGATTCAAATATAAGTTTGGGTAAAAATAAAGGAGATGGTGTTAACCAACCAGATATTATAGAGTAATTGGGAGTCTTATGTATTTGATGATTGTACAGTGCCAGATATCGCTTATGTAGTATGGAGACTCAGTAGTTACAATAGCAATCCTGGACATGATGATTAGAATGCACTACTTAGAGTAATGAGATACCTTAAGGGTACTATTAACTATGGTTTACATTTTCTAAATATCCATCTGTATTAGAGGGATACAGTGATGCTAACTAGGCGTCAGGGCTGGAAACAAAGTCTAGGAGTGGATATGTCTTCACTCTTAGGAGAGTTGCAGTTTCTTGGAAGTCAATCAAGCAAACTTGCATTGCCAGATCCACTACAAAATCCGAGTTTGTCGCATTAAGGAAAGCAAGTGAGGAAGCCAAATGGCTTAGAAATCTTCTTATATATATTCCTCTTTGGAATAAACCGGTATCGGTGTTGTAATTCATTGTGAATGCAAGGCTGCCATTGTATTCGCAGAAAATAATGTATACAATGAGAAATCTCGACATACGTCGGAAACATAACTCCATAAGACAATTGTTGAAAATGGAGTGATCACAATTGATTTTGTGAGGTAGGAAGAAAAAATATCAAATTGTTTGACCAAATGACTAAGTAAGAACTTGGTCTTGAGCACATCGAGGGGGATGGGTCTGAGGCCCATGTCTTGAACCACTTATAATGGTAACTCAACCTATCTATCTGAAGAACCCAAGAAGTAGGTTCAATAGGAACAACAAATTACTTGAGTAGTTTTGTTTTGTACCGTGTTTAAAGTGAAGTGAACTTCACTAAACCTATCCCTATGGTGTGCGTGGGTGCAACCTGTAACGAGTAGATGATGAGTTATTATAACTCTTAATGTTATCTATAGCTGAGTTCTCAGTGGGGTGCGTAGCTACAGGGCACTCTTGATATATACACATATGTGAGTGTAGAAGTGTGGCCGCATCTATGAGAATTTAGGTTGATTCTCTAGAGCACCCATGAGACAGGATCGAGCACATGGTCGAAAAGTGCTACACCGAGAATACGCTTGAACCAAGTACATACGCTTGCGTGATTTGTTGTGTGTGTGATATGTTGTCTCTATTTATCGTTGAAGGTCCTTGGTACAAGACTCTAGTTCACCAAGTACTTAGTAAACTCGATATATTTGCACTAGGTCTAGGTTCAAGTCCAAAAAATACATATACCGATGCATAACTTATTTTCTTGCCTTGATTAGAGTTGTCCCTTCTTAACTTTATTTCTTTAATTATAATATTCAATTTGTGCGGGATTGTTGGCTTTTCCTTTGTGTGAAAAGGAGAAAGTCTTATTACAATTCAAAATTATAATCTTTACCCAGTTGTTTTTGTCTTTACGCTTTTATACTTTAAGCTTTTGTGGACTTTTGAAAGCAAACTTGTGTTTCCCTCATTTCCCTTTGTCCTTTTTGAGGACTTTTAGTCCCGTATTGGAAAGTGGAGGAAAGGCACGGGTTTATATTGTTTTTCAATTCTCTTGGTTTTTTAATGAGAAGAGGAAAATGGAGGCCTACGCACATGAGTGGCCAAGTGGACACCGTGGGCTTTTGATTATACCACACACGCGCACCACCCAGCGTGGCGCAGCTCGGTCGGCCGTGCGTGTGGCTCAAAGCTTTTCCCTATCTTTTATTTTTCTTCTTATTACAGGGAACTTCGAAGTTATAGACGAATAACTTCACCGTTATTGAATAGAACTTCACCAGTATTTAGAGAATAACTTTGCCGGTATTTGGGAAATAACTTCGCCATTCTTGGAAATTAACTTCGTCGTTCTTGGAAATTCAAAGTTATTGAGCATGTGTTTTGACGCTTTGGTTTTGTATCCGCCCATTAAGTGCAGTTTTGTCTTTCTTCCCGTTGGGCAAGGTTTTCAAAATCATCCCTTAATTAAGGGATTTAAGGATGTGACTTTTGAAAGTCCTTTTAAGGCGTCCTTTGGGTTGAGAGAAAAATACGAAAAAAAGAAAGTTCTCTCTGGTTTTATTCATCTTCTTCTACCTACTGGTTCCTTCTGTTTTGAAGAGTTTTCTGTCATTTTTCATCTCCGATCAAAGGCTAACTAAGCATTCAGGTAGCGTGAGTGCACACCGCCTGGAGCGGAGTTGTTGTATCCTGGAGACATAGGCCAAAAGACCCTGAAATTCCACTTAGCAACCCAAGAGGGGGGTGAATTGGGTGTCTTTTTAAAATTTAAGAACTTTGAAAAACTTTCTTGCTCTAGTTTTAAGATGATTAAGAATTGGAATTAGTTTTAGAGTCAAGAGTTGAAGTACTTAAACCCAAGACCTACTCGACTCTTCCAGAGTTGATCTCTTGAGGAATCCACTAAGAATCTTCTTCCAAGGAACTTAAATATGGCATTCTTTCTGTCAAGTACAATCCGAGCTTGAACGCTCCAAGGGACTTAACTTCGGTGCCCCTTCTGCCAAATACAATAAAGAAGAGAAGATGTAGCTCGCTTGCCTCTTAGTAGGTTGATTACAAAGTAAGAATCACTCACTCTCACTCAAAAAGAAGATGAACAAGTAAAACCTAAGGTCTCTCAAGAGTAATCAAAGATTAAAGGCACAAGAGATAGTAAGAAAGTGATTTCCTTATGAATGCTCAAGGAATATTTGGTGAGTCATAAAAAGTATCCATTAAGGCCTTAGTAACTCATATATATAGGGGAGTATGAAATATGGCCGTTTTAGACTCCCCAACGGTCATTATGGAAGCATTGCACGGAATTTCATAGTGATTGTTGCCCTTTTTATTTTTTCCAACGGAACATGTCATGGAATTCCGTGGGAATCCACAGAATTCTGTGAAGGCTATCTGGACAACATTTTTGCCTTTTTGTTTGTTGTTTTGTTTGAGCCTTCGGTATTCACTTTTAACTTGATGAATAGAATGCCATATGGATCCAAATATGTGAGGACACTACCATGGTCATTCACTTGTTCAATTAGGTTCATTTTAGATTTATTTTAAGCTCTCTTTTGTGCGTTTAACTGAGACATACATGATAGACCTAATACAATCTAAGTAGAGCTTGCTCTTCAATCTTGATGGCACTTTGATGAAGCTTTGCCTTGGCGTCCATCAACTTCCTTTATTCGCTTGAGCATGGCTTTGATCTTTGAAGTGATTTCCATTATTTTGGGCTTGCATTTGACTTTCCTTTTGAAGGTTCTTGGAAATGTCTTGAACTTCCTTTTGAAGGATCTTTGAAGTGATTTGTTCTTGCCTTCTTCATGCCTTTGAGTCCACTTTGTACTTGAGTGAATTGTCCTTTGGGTTACAGCCGTGATAGTATTTGAGCTTGTTGAGCTTGGAACATATTCACTTAGACATTGAAGAACATTAGTCCAAATAATCATCATATGACAAATTGAGTTTGTTAATCATCAAAACACATAACTAGAAGTACTTGTTGAACCCTTGGGCTAACAGACCCAATTTGCACCCGATTCGTCGTATGTTGGGGCGATACTTATCTCGATGACATCGAATTGAGATTCGTGCCTCAACTCATTGATAAGTTTCTCCTCACTATATATTTGATTATTATTTTATTTTACAGATCAGATCTTGCAGATTTCCACATATTGCTATTTATCATCAAATTCATTTTGGTAAAAGGTATAATTCAAAATTTCCCCCTATTCCTAAATAACAGATTCAACCACAATAGCAGAACTGACACATTTAACATATGAAGTAGTAGAATTGATACTTTAAAAAAACAATACTTAAAAATAAAAGAGACGTGAAGCAGTCAGTCTCCTTCTTTTCTCATCTCCCAACTACAATTTTGAGGAGATCCAAGATTTTAAAATCCATGTATCGAAACGTCCCCTTAATATCATGGGATTCCAATCACATGGTAGGATCCGATCTTGATAATTCTTATTTGAAAAATGCTAAACAGACGAGCTGTTGGGATCATACCAACATAAACATATGGGGCCCCATTTGTGGCATAAGGGACCGGTCATCCATTCATCTTGTTAAAGTCCAACTAAATGAATCTGACTCAGAAGCGGAGTCTCACCATTTTCATTTTCTGTCTATTTTTTCTTCAGTTTCCCGACAACTAAGCCCTCATCTCACAATTTTTCTTTTTCATTTCAATGTACTTGAAATGCGAGAAACAAAAATGCCGTGAGAGTGTATGTCTTGTTGTACCTACGTTGTGCTCGGGGAATGATGCAAAGGTGAAACACGAGATTGAATGATAATCTTGACAATTGATTTGGACGTTCATTACATATAATTTCATGGGAAATAACTATCATGGCATTCCTAGTAAGATTTGAAAATAATAAATGTATTATATGTCACGGCAACTAATCTATAGCATGATAAATAGTGAGGATCATTGGCATGTAAAGCAATTCAACAATCTATTATGCCCTATTTGGTTGCTCAGGCGTGGCTTGGAGAGCAGTGGAATAAGAAGTCAAAAGGGTTTAGACAAGCATGGAAGATGTGTTGAATTTCCATTCGGAAAATAGTGGAAGAGTGGTTAGTAGTGTTCAGTTGCACAGCAATCCTCTTGAAGATAGGCGTGCAACTTGGGTCGGGTTGAGTTTTCCCAACCCGGGCTGAGTTTTGGACGGGTTCGGGTTGAGGGTTTGGGCAACCCGACTGAAATCCCCAGGGTGATGGCAACCCAAGAGGGAGAGTGAATTGGGTTTCAAAAACTTTTGCCTTAGTTAATGCAAAATTAAGAAAAACAAAGGCAAATTTAGAATTTAAGCATAGACAAGTAAAAATGCAATGCACAATAGAGATAGAGTTAGAAAGAGTGCACCGGATATTTAAGCGGTTCGGTCCAAGGATCCACATCAAGGCCTACGTCCACTCCACCAAGAATCTTGATGGCTGCGCTAATCCGGTTCCCTTAATGGAGGGTACAATCAATGAAAGGTCTGCCTCGCAAGACTCACTAACTCAGAGAAAGCTACGCGTCTCCAACACTTGCTCTTGAGATGGCTCCGCATTTCTTCGCACTCGCCCTTGAGATGGCCCCGCGTCCCTTCGCACTTGACCCAATACAAGAATAATAAAAAGAAAATGAAAATACAAATGCCTCTTCAAAGGCAAGATCAATCTCTCAAGTACTCACAAAACAACTCTCAAAGATATACAATGAAGTCCTATGCCCAATCTTTTATAAATGACCAAGTAGAGGCTTAAGGAGGATTCTCCACACTTAGATATGTTCCATTTAGGTTTTGGAGTGTTAGAGATGAGTTTAGGAAAGTTAGAGACATTTATATAGGTAGGGGAGACCAAAAGTAGCCGTTATAGGGGTAAAACTGTAATTCAGTGCAACTTTTAGAACTTCAACCGCTATTTTCAGTGTGCCAGAGACCGTCATGGACGTCCACTGGTTTTCCAGATGTTCAGCGTTGGCTCGGCCATTTGTTCCAGTTTACAGACGGACGAAGTTCGAACGTCCGCGGTTACAAAAATTGGTTTTTCAGCCTGTTTTGTAAAATTCGTATCTCACTCGTTTCTCATCGGATTTCGACTTTCTTATACTCGATCTGAATGGAAACGATGAGATATTTCTATTAAAAATATTTTAAAAAATATTTTTGAAAATATTTTTGACCAATTATTATCAAATTAAGGTCTGTGGTCACTAAGTGAAATACTAAGCAAGTGCCAATGATGTCTATCTTTTCGATTTTTTCTCTCAGGCTTGTCCCAAGATATTTATCATGTTTTAGGACCTTATTTAATATTCCCTTGACCCTCTAATAGATCCTAAGCTAAGGATTAGGCTTAACATTCAAAAGATTTGAGACACACTTAAATCTTCAACAATGATCTTCCTCTTTAAGTCTTCATTGTCTCCATGGATCATTTCTTCATTCCTTTGGCTTCACATAGTCTCCATGGTTGGTTCGAGCCTTCTTCTTTTCTTTGGTCCATTTGATCTTCAAGATAATTCAAGTCTTGATCCATGCTTCCTTGACTTTAGTGTTTGATAGCTTGATTTCCAATACATGCACTTGAAACACCAACACATTAGAAATACAACACAAATCAACTTGTGTTTGGAATCATCAAAATACAGAAGATTGCCAAGGTGGGATCCATTGGGCTTACACCGACACGAGTGAATCCCGACATTTTTTTATCATTTTTTTGTACCCTTAAAACCTCGGGTGGGGTAGGGTTGAGCTCGGGTCGGGTTGGAAAAAAGGGTTCCTCGGGTCGGGTCAAGTTGGCCTCAACCTGACCCAACCCCACCCGAGTTGCACCCCTATTCGAAGAGTAGGGATGTCATTACCAATATAGAGTTTGGTAGAGAGAGATAGGGAAGAGAGAAAGAAAGAGAATAAAATAAGACCTTTTCCACTCTTCTTCCATCCAAATTTCTCCATTTTGGTAAATTTTGGTTGGAAGATGAGGGGGGGGGGGGGAGGGGGACATTAGCGCCACATGGGCATCACTTAGGAAAAAAAGGCAATGATGATGTTCCAAACATACCTGAGAGTCAAATGGAGTTTCAATGCAAATTTGGCAACCAAACATAAATCAACATTCATTGAAAGTTCATTGTACCCTCCAAAATGAATTTGCTATGACAAGTTTGGGAAACTTGATTTATTTTCTTGGCATTCAAGCGTCAAAAACAAAAAATGGATTATTTTTATGCCCAGCAAAGTATGCTGCAGAAATTCTTCAAAAGACGAAAATGGATTGTTCAAAGCCTGTTTCTACTCCTATTACTCCAAAAACTCAGTTATCAGAACATGATTCATCTGACCTTCTAAATGATCCAACGGAATATTGACGGATTGTAGAGGCACTCCAATATCTAACATTCACAAGACCTGATGTATCTTACGCAGTTAATTTAGTTTGTCAGTATATGCATGCCCCAAGGCAAAGTCATCTTCAGACCGTCAAAAGAATCCTCCGCTACATTAAAGGCACTGTCAATTATGGTATAAATTTATTCTCTACTTCTATCAATTCTTTACATGCCTTTTCAAATGCAAACTGGGTTGGTTGTTTAAATACAAGAAGGTCAACGACGGGCTACTGCATTTTTCTCGGAAATAATTTAATATCTTGGTCTGCAAAGAAACAGCCTACTGTCTCTCGTTCAAGCACGGAATCAGAATATCGAGCAATTGCCTATACAGTGGCGGATACTTGTTGGATTAAATCTTTATTAAGGGAACTTAATTTTTTTTTGTCTAATCCAGTGGAGGTACATTGTGACAACATTGGCGCAACTTATTTGGTCGAAAATCCTGTCATGCACTCGCGTACAAAACATGTTGACATTGACTATCATTTTGTTCGCGAAAAAGTGGCCAAGGAGAACTCAAAGTTTTTTATCTACCAACTGAACATCAGCTTGCAGACATTTTTACTAAAGGCCTATCAACGGCACGTTATGCTTATCTTCGTTCCAATTTGACTGTTTGTGAAAAACCGGTTCAAATTGCGGGAGGGTAATAACCTGTAAAATATTCAATGTAATATTAGCCCTATCAAAGGGGCATACTGTCATGTAAATATGCAATGCAATATAAATAGCAACCAAAAGTCATAACTGACTCAAGGTTGCAGATTCTCTCAATTCTCAAATCTCTTCAAGATAGACATAATTTAATATGCTTCAATTCTTTGAAATTCAATATTTAAACAAAAGAAGTTGATAAAAGCTGATGCTGCTTGCCACTATAGTGCTTGCTTCATTATTTGTTGTTGTAACAGCAGCTCCTGAAGCTCCTGCTATTCTCTCTCTGAACTACAGACAGAGGCATCTTGGGGTTGTACTCCTTTCTAGAGGAGAAGGTATGGCTGCAATAGTATCCACAAGTCTTGCTTCAGTGTTTGTCAATTTGAAGGAATTGGAAATACAAGAAATTAAATCAATATGGGGTGTTGAGAAGGAGCTGGAAATCTTACAGAGCACAGTGAAAGTAATTCAAGATGTGCTTGAAGATGCTGAGGAAAAGCAAATTCACTCTAAGGCTGTGCGAAACTGGCTTCGTAAACTAAAGGTTGTGGCTTACGACGCTGAAGACATACTGGACGATATTGCGACGGAAGCTTTACTATCTATGTTGAAGTACGGAGTTCAACCAAGCAAGAGAAATCAGGTGCGGAAATTCCTCTTCTCTTGTTTCAGTTCTAAGAACCCTGTTTTGTATCGAAGTGACATTGCACATAAGATAAGCGAGATTAGAGCGAGGTTAGATGTGATAGCCAATGAACGTAACTTCCATCTGGAAATAAAGATAGAGAAAAAGAAGAAGAAGAGAGACGTCTCCAAACTAGCTCTTTAGTAAACGAATCTGATGTCATTGGTAGACAAGTCGACAAAGAGAAAATAATAAAATTGTTGGAATCAGATGATGAACTTTCTGTTATTCCCATAGTTGGCATGGGTGGGCTTGAGAAGACTACTCTTGCGCAGTTCGTCTATAACGATAGCAGGGTTGAGAATCATTTAAACTGAGATCATGGGCTTGTGTGTCTGACGATTTTGATGTAATAAGAATAACAAATAAGCTGATTGAATCTGCAACAGGATCCAAATGTGATCTCTCCAACATGGATGTCATGCAGCAGCGTCTCCAAGAGTTACTAAGGATCAAAGATTTTTAATTGTTCTAGATGACATGTGGGATGACAATCAAAATCATTCGGACAGTCTACGAGTGCCCCTTGGAGTTGGAGCAAAGGGAAGTAAAATTATTGTAACTACACTAAGTGAAAGGGTTGCAAGGATGATGGGCACAATTCCTTCCCACTCTTTGGAGGGGTTACCAGTTGATGATTGTTGGGGATTGTTTACTCGGAGGGCAAGAATTTCAAATGCCCATCCGGAATTGGAGGAAATTGATAGGCAAATCCTGTGGAAGTGCAATGGCCTGCCTTTGGCAATAAAGACATTGGGAGGCATCTTGTCTTCAAAAAGGAATGTGAGTGAGTGGGAAAGCATCTTGAAAAGCGAAATATGGAAGGATGAAGAAAGTGAGATTTTGCCAGCTTTACGATTGAGGTACCACCACTTACCAGCAAATCAAAAGCAATGTTTTGCCTACTGTTCCATATTTCCGAAAGATCATGAGTTTCAAAAGGTTGTGTTGGTTCAACAATGGATGGCTGTGGGCTTCATTCAGCCCAAAGGAATCACACTCCTAGAAGAGATAGGTGCGGACTTATTTGATGATTTATCGTTAAAGTTTTCTTTCAATATTCGCATCAATTTGGTGAGACTTCAATATACAAGATGCATGATCTAGCAGAATCCATCTCAGGTGATGAATGTCTTAGAATGGAACATGATATGTCACGAACCATCCCTAAAATGGCCCGTTATATATCATGGATAAAAGAGGATTTAATATCTTTGGAGGACTTATACAAATTTAAAAGCTTACGCACTTTTCTATTGAACACTCAATTTTCCTTCAAGACACCAATCATCAATGATCCATTCACGGAGTTGAGATTCTTGCGTGTGTTGGATTTGAGTTGGACTGCAATAAAAAAGTTTCCAGATTCGATTGGCCAATTGAAACACCTACGCCACCTTGACCTCTCTTACACGCACATCGATAGGCTGCCTGAATCAGTAACTAGTCTCTGTAATCTGCAAACGCTAAATCTGGTGTGTTGTTTAAAACTTGAAGAGTTACCCAAAGGCATCACGAATCTGATTAATCTACGACATCTTGATTTAGATCAGAACTTGTGGTACTCAATTTCTTTGCCATGAATTGGAAAATTAACTTCTCTCCAAACATGGTCGAAATTCACGTTGTGTAAAGAGAGTGGATGTCGGATAGTAGAGTTGAAGAACATGAGGAACCTTAAAAGAGAAATTCACATTTCAGGTCTTGATGATGTGGTAAACACGGAGGAGGCAAAGGAAGCCAATTTGAGAGATAAAAAACAACTTAATGAGTTGGAGTTGGAATGGAATGGGTATGATGATAATTCAGAAGATGAAATAGTTAATGACGAGAGGGTATTGGAAGGCCTCCAATCCCACACAAACCTCAAAAAATTACTCATAAAATCGTACGGAGGTCTCAGCTTCCCAAGTTGGATCGGGCATCTCTTTAATTTAACAAGCATTACCTTTAGCGATTGTCGAAAATGCGAACATCTCTTGCCTCCTGATGGCCATCTTCTCTATCTTCGTGAGCTTACATTAAGCGAATGCCCAAAGCTGCAGGTGTTTCCCAAAGCCAACCTTCTTCCTGCCCTCACAATGTTGGATATAAGTGATTGTGAAAATTTGAGTGCCCTCCCGATGCTCTCATCTCTTTGTGATTTAAAACTAGGGAGGTGTGGTGAGAATCTATTTGGCTCATTAGCGCCTAACCTCACCTCTCTTTCCATATTGACTATCACAAAATTTAAACGCCTAGGCTTACTACCATGTGGGTTCCTGCTACCCTTAACTGCTCTTCAGAGGTTAAACATAGAATGCTGTGATAAATTGAGGCATTGGCCCAAGTTCTTGTTGCAAGAACTGCCCTCTCTCCAACATTTGAAGATCTATGACTGTTTCAACCTAAAGTCCTTGAAAAATTAAGAGGAGGGGCTTCCCACCACACTCAAAACTCTTCAAATCCATGGTTCTAGGCTCAAGTCCATTCCGACTCGACTGGAAAATCTCACCTCCCTCAAAGAATTGATAATTGAATATTGTCCTCAACTCCATTCCTTGTTTCCTGATAATACAAATAATGACCATGGCCTCCCCATCACACTTCAATATTTTAAGATATCAAGTTGTCCTAAACTGAAGGAACGGTGTAGCGAGGGCGGACAAGATTGGCCGGCAAGGCATAGGTGTGATCTCACTCTTTATTTAAATGTTCTCCACTATTACATTGTTATAATTGAAATCTCCATAATTTTAAGAAAAATAAAAATAATTGGGCCAAGAAAGATCCTTCCCTATGAAATACACGGTAGCATGGACGAAGCATCTAAGAAAAAAGATGTGGTTTCGATTTCAGGATTAGAATCAGTGCAGGAGGTTAATCAATGGAATTCGGTGGTGTAAGAAGCTTCTAGAATGCATGTGAGATTGAGGAGTGAATGGTCGAACTACACTCAGTTTCTGTTCCTCGACATCCATAACCACCATTGGTAACAATAACAAAATTAAATGTTTATTTTTCATTTCTGTTAACCAAAATTTCAGAATGTCTGTTTGTATTGTATGATTCCTGTTTTTTAGTGATATTCCTCGAGTCTTCAATACATTCAGCCCACTCCAACAATAGCAACCATTTCAATTTTTTATGGGTATGCTTAGTTTTCTTTTCATATTTTAATGTTAAAAATGCACGACATTTCTTTTTTATTTATTTTTAAATGGTCTGCATTTCTGTTCTTATAAATTGCATTTGTCTTCCAACTTTATTGAGACAATATTTTTATGGGTTTTGTGTTGTTATCATGGTTTTGTTCGATTGCTTGCCTATGTTTGGAGATTTCATTTCCTCTTTTTCCCTCTATTTGGCTTCTTGTATCCACTCTTTTATTTATTCATCACTGCTTTTGGTATAATTTTGATGGGTTTGTGTCCTTTCTTTCTTGAATGATTTGTTTTATATATTTGTTTTTTCTGAGCTCATTTCTTTTTCCTTTTCTAATAGATTGTGGCATCAATTCCTCACAGCCATTTTCTCTTAGGCTTTGTTGCAGACATGCTAAAAAGAAAGTACCTATGAGACACCAGTGGTATGAGAAATGCAATCATTTTGAGAATGTTTTGAATCATTCTGGCACCATGATGATGATTCCGGGTGTTGATTAAACTGTTTAATCAGATTTCAACTCTAAAGCTTCAGCGACTGCCTCAGTGGAAAGCAAAAGAAAGAAACTCTTTGGTCATGGGAAAGCGATCATAGCAAAGAGCATTTCAGGTTGCCTTTCATTAATTTTCATGGTGTTGGACGTGTTTCAGATTGAAAAAGTTTCACCAGAAGGACATACAACATCCCGAATCTATCTGTAAATTATATTGAAAACAACAGGATTTGGTGGAATCTCAGGTAGCTTGGGGGTGAGATGAAATTTACCTGTGACAGAATTTTTTTATTTTTATTTTTGGAATGATTACCTGTCACTGATATCAACCATTTTAAGTTAGTTGAAGGACGTATATGCATGGCTTTTCTTGGTTGCTATTACCTTTGGTATTCTGTAGCCTTTCGAGTTAACATGGGTGGTGAAATGCTTGGTTTTTCATTTTTTTTTAATTTATTTAGGTCTCGCGAGTGTGAAGCTAAGGCTTATGAGTGAGAAAATAACAGGACAAATCTGCCTAGTTTGTCGTCAGCATTCTTTCCAGAATTGATATTTTCCCCTTTATTTCTCTGTGTTTTGTAGTTTTGGATCTTACTATGGAATATGAAGATATGTAAAAGAAAACAAAAAAAATTAGCAATGATATGTAAAAGAATGGATTGGAGTCAAAACTCAAATTTCTCTATATTAAGTTCTAAATCTGTTAGTTTCCAATTCCTCTAGGTGATGCGGTGAATATGTTACTTTATCATTACTGCTTGTTCTTCTAAACTATCAGTAATTTTCGATGACTCCAATCCATTCTTTCCAGTTATTACTTTTCACTTGAAGATGGCATTCTGTTGCAGGGATGATTACTAGATCAATCAATCATGGAATTTTACAATTGGTGAAAAAGCAAAGAACATCGGAGGTCTGAAGTTTCCAATAGTTACAATTTTAGGTCTGATCTTTATGTTTGTTTTCTTGGTCTGATAATTCTGCCTTGGATTATATGAATATTATAAATGATCTCATAGGAGATTTTGTTTGTTATAAATTTGGAACTTCTGTGTAGAACTGAAGGACCTTTTTAATCAATAAGGTCCTGTCCGTTTGAGATTCTGACAATCGATTGTGAGCCCAATAATCGTTATTGGGGTTGATAATCGGTTGTTACAATCTCAAACGAACAGGGCCTAAGGCATTAGGTAAAATCTATGGTATTGCTCGTGATTGAGTTTGTATTCTTTCTATTTATGAGTCCAATAATCGGTTTGGGGCTCACAATCGGTTGTTACAATCTCGAACGAGGAGGGCCTAAGGCATTCGGTAAAGGCTACTTTGAATTGAAAGTGATGTTTTGTCATAAACCTTGTGCAGGAGAATATGGGGAGCAAGACAATTCAGTTGTGCAGTTTCTCTTGTATTAATGCGACAGAGCAGCAGGGATTAAGGATTTTCTGGAAGTGCATACATGGGAGGGAATTGTTTATGCAATCAAGGTTAGACAGCCCAAGAGTATAGACCTCGGATCAAGAGCACTGAAAATATTTCCCTTAAGGCTAAGAACTTGGTTACATTATCTGTTTCAAGACCAGGAATTTTTATCGGTCTGCTGAAATCTGTTTAAGGCCCCGACTGAGGAGGTCTGGACAAGCAATACAAATGTGGAAAACCCAACAATGTACAAAGAAAAAGAGGATGACAGAAGGTCGGGGCGTAGAAAGTTGAATATCTCCAAACTATCCCGTTTGACCCCACCCTTGGCTAGTCGATCCGCCTCTCACTATTAGCTGACCTCCTAACATGTTGAACTCTGACTTAAGCCCCTGCAATCTGATCGTGTATCTCGTCAAAGACCTCTGCGAACCTCCAAGGAGGGAATGTGATCTGACCAATCATCTAATAACATTGAGAGAATCTCCCTCGACCATGAGATGATCAAATCAGTTATTTTCGTTGACAGAAGGATCATAATTGTTTTATTGTCTCTTACACTTTCTAGGTTATGCCTTTGCTTCATCATCCTTCTCACCGCCAGCTGAAAGTGCTCCGGTGACACATATTCTGAATTGACTATACTGATTGTTATTTGAATGGTGATTTTATTAATTGAATGGTGATTTTTATAATGAACTGATGATGATAGAAAATTTCAACAAAATACATCTTCAGTTTATACTAAATTATGTTGCAAAATACCTCAGGTCTTTTTTTTTTATTAGTAAAATACCTCAGTTCTACATGCAACACACGTGCATTTTTACTAGTGGGTTAATAACATCAAAGATCTAGTGACGTGTTGTCGCGTATGTCTGATAATTCAATAATACTACATTTCAAATGTAATTTGTATAATTATTTATATATAATACATACACCACATTTCACATGCAATCCTAAATACTATCTATAAAGGCAAAATCGTGGGTTTTTTTCTTCCACCCTTTCTTTTTATTTCCAGTCGTGTCCCACAGCCCAGGGCTTTTCTGTTCCCATCTTTTGGATAAATTCTCTCCGTGTCCTGCTCATTTTTGGACTGCTCTTCCCACGGCACCGACTTTATTGGTGTCATTTTTGGCATTTCCTTGGACGGCTTACCCATGTGCTCGTGATTGAGTTTGTGTTCTTTCTATTTATGAGTCCAATAATCGGTTTGGGGCTCACAATCGGTTGTTACAATCTCGAACGAGGAGGGCCTAAGGCATTCGGTAAAGGCTATGGTATTTTTCGTGATTGAGTTTGTGTTCTTTCTTTCAAAGATTAATTTACTCTACTACTTTGAATTGAAAGTGATGTTTTGTCATAAACCTTGTGCAGGAGAATATGGAGAGCAAGCCAATTTAGTTGTTCGCTTCCTTGGACGGCTTACCCATGTGCGTCCGTCCAAAAACAATGCAACGTGTTTCCTGCCTTCATTTCTCTTACGCTAAATACTCTTCATGGTCATTTCTATGGCTATGATCAGTTTAGATACATCAACAGCTGTTTGAAATACATGCGTCGTGTCATTCATCAATTCAGTGATGTATATACTCTTCATGGTCATGGGCATGGCCATGATCATTATATATACATGGACAGCTGTTTGAAAATACAGCCCATACACACTTCATGGCCATGGCATGACTATGATCATTTTACCTACATGGACAGCTGTTTGAAATACAGACGTCATGTCATGCATCAATTCAGTCATGTACGTGTTATGAAAAATACACAATTTCCTAAAATCCTAAAATATACCTACGTTAAGATAACAAAATGCCATCATCCCAATAGGGTTTGTTATTGTGAGCTATGGTTTTCATGGTTGTGATGATCTTAGCAACCTCCAATTGAAATGGCTCTGATCAACTTAAATAATTCTAATATATAATAAATTTTATTGCTTAATCATGAAAATTTGGCAAGTGTGCTACACCCTTTTGAGTAAAGTTTGACGAGTAGATTAAATTTTTTTAAATGTAAAAATATAAAAGAAACACATTTTTAAATGGCTATGAAAACCTATTTACATTTCTGCTCAAGTAAAGTTTTAATTTTTTTAAGCAAATTCAATAGGTTTTAATAAGCACGCCGTCCACATTATTCGGGTGATCGAAAACATTCATCTATTAGACCTTGTTTATGTGATCAAAACCATTCATTTCTTGGACCTGCTCTTAGATAGGGTGCGGCCAGAATGTCTACTTCATAGGATGGTCCTAACCCTCCGATTGTTGGATTTTAAAAACCTCCACTGACATTACTGAAGGATGTTTAGAATACAAGTGTGGAACACTTAAAATATATATAAAAAAGTATTCGGGTGATAAGAACAATTCATTTGTTGGGACTAGACTTAGATAGGGGTTCATTTGTTGGGACTTGACTTAGATAGGGTGTGCAGAATGTCTTATTCGTAAGATATATGATCCTAACCTTCCGATTGATGGGCGTTTAAAATGGAAGATGCAAGTGTGAGAAACACTTAAAATTTATTAAAAAAATTATTCGGATGATCAGAACCATTCATTTGTTTGGCCTTTCATGGAACTGTATGGTTTTAATTTAGCTGAAGTGCTCCTGAAGAGCTCATGTTCAATTACTAATAGATTAAGACATGCACCAAAAACTTTAATCATACGTGCATTTTTACTAGTTCATATAAATATAATTAGGTAACACGTACTGATATATTATATTACTAATGCACTTAGGATTTTGGTTTCGATATTCGTTTCAGTTTCGGTATAGTTCCAGTGGGGATGGAAACAAAAACATTTCGGTCGTTTCTTGTCGGTTTCGGTGGAAATATAAAACCATGTTTATGCGCAGATTTGCTAATTTTTTTTTCTTTCTGTTTCAAATATTTGCACCATGCTTGAATTGATTTGTCTTTATGGGGTGCTTCAGTAGTTATAGAACCATCATCTTGCACTTTATTGGATTAGATTAACGTCTATTGATGTTTAAATTCAGAAGTTATATATTTCAATAAATGTTCTAATTGTGAATGTCTGATGCGTTTGCTTAAATTGTTTGTAATCGTACGCATACTGCTCCAATTGAACTGAACCCCTTTAACACTCCTAAAAGTTCAATGGATCTGATTGTGAATCCTAGGTGTTCATTAAACGGTTAAAACACAGATTGCAATTTCTAAGTTCTATGAATTTTGTGATTTTTTTTTAAGATGGGGGGGGGGGGGGGGGGGGGGCAAGTATGCCCTAACTTGAGCCTAGGATATACTTTAGTAATGATTGCCTTTCTTCTCCAGCACCATAAAAACAAAATGTTCTCAATGCACCATGTCTTCTCATTCTCAATGGGTCGATTGCACATATTACAAAAAAATGGGAATCAATACAAGTATAATATAGATTGAAAAAAAAATCATAAGCATGTTCTGCCCATGGTTTTAAATTTCGACTGAAATCCGAAATTTTGGGTTTCGGTGGAGATCGAAACCGAAATCATAAATAGTCGAAACTGTGATTTATTTCGACCGAAATTTCGAAATTTCAGTTCAAATTTCGTTTACTCCGAAATTTCGGCCGAAATTTTAGGGATTTCACCCAAAAATCTTGAAGTCAGTTAATTACTTAATATTTTCCCAAAATTTCGGCCGAAATTACCGAAATTTTGGCTGAAATTTCAAGTGCCATGAGAGATAGTACTAGACTAATAGATAAGTCTTTAGGATTTAGAAAATATGATGTAGGTACATACATTTATAATCTTAATTCCACTCCTTTATAATTCCAATCTTATTTTTGTTTCTAATTCTACTCATATTCTAAACAATGGTTCCATCATCGGTTTCTACCTGGACATTGGCTCCCCATGAAAGTGGAAGTACTTCGTGGAAGTTTACGAGAGTCCATGGAGATCTTGTAAAAATACAAGGATGCTTAAGGAAGTCCATGCAAACAATGGAAACTTGAGATGGAATGTCGAGAAATGCTAGAATAAGCCCAAATGCACACTTAGAAACCATGTGTTGTGCAGAGGGAGAGATGGTAGACCATCTTTTCATTCACGAGAGCTTCATGAGGAAGATATGGTTCTTCTTTCTTGATTTATTTGGAATCGATCATATGGTGGAGACTCGAGTCCCCATTGCTGGTTTGGAAGGAGAGATATAGAAGTATCTTCAAGAGACCCAGCAAAGGAGACCGTAGTATTAGAAAAAGATTGTATCTTGTGTGATGACTATGAGAAATCATTCTTCTGAAGTTCGGAGGCTATTTGATTGTTAGAGTATGCAGCGGCCACAAGATCGATAACAAAAGCAGAAAGTAAAAGAATAATTAAAGCCACAGACAAGAACACAGAGATTTTACGTGGTTCGGCAATATGCCTACTCCACGGGGCAGCAATGGAGACTTCTTCTTCACTAATCAGAGAGAAAATTACAGAGTACACACTCACCCTCTCAAATAGAAAACAACTCAAGAACAACCCTTTACAAGAGAAGAACCCGCCCCTTTGAAGAGAAAACTGTTCTACCTCTCTCACACAAGGATTTCTCACTATTTGCTCTCTCACAAAGTATTTAGCCAATAGCTTATTTTTAGAGTTATTGTATACGTGGGTTTTCAAACCTAGAAAAACTAGGCTTCACATCCTACGTGTGGCCCGCTCTCACTATTTTACAAACCGTAATAGATAGGCACAAAGGAAGAGAGTCGATGGAGAGTTGTTTCCGTTTAGGAAACTAACTCCTCAACAAAAGCCGTTCTCAACATTCTCCCACTTGAAGCCTAGTTTCTTCTAGAGTGTAAAAAACGCTCCCACTGAATCGCTGCCCAACGTCACCATTCATCAAGTGACAACAAGCGCGAGAGAAGTTCTGCACCACACAAACTTCTCTCTAATGACGGACTTCGTCAATATATCAGCAACATTGTCATTGGTGTGAATCTTTTGCATTGAGACATTTCCATCTTCCACAACGTCACGAACAAAGTGATATTGAACATCAATGTGCTTGGTAAGAGCGTGATAAACAGGATTTCTTGCCAAATGCAATGCGCTCTGACTGTCACAATGAATTGTCACCTTCTTTAACTTGACCTTAAGATCTTCAAGTAACCTCTTCAGCCATATAGCTTCTTTACATGCATGCGTAGCTGCCATATATTCAGCTTCTGTCGTAGACAAAGCAACTATAGACTGCAACCTTGACATCCAACCAACCGCGCCATTGGCTAAAGAAAACACGTAACCCGTGGTCGACCTTCTTCTATCAATGTCCCCTGCATAATCAGCATCTACATAACCAACCAAATCCAAACTTTGGCCACTATAGTAAATAGAAGCCTCAGAAGTACCCTTCAAGTAGCGAAGGATCCTCTTCACAGCAGTCCAATGATCTCTCCCCAGATTTGCCATATACTTACTAATTGCTCCCACTACTTGCACAATGTCTGGTCTGGTGCAAACCATGGCAAACATAAGACTCCCTACTGCAGACGCATTTGGTACTCGAGACATTTCTTCCTTCTCCGCTTCGGTGCCAGGACACTGCTTAGAAGATAATCTGCAACCAATAGGAATTGGAGTACTCACTGGTTTGACGTTCTGCATATTAAAGTGGCACAGAACCCTTTCAACATAACTCTTCTGAGTTATCCAGAGTTCCCTATTCTTTCTGTCTCTAAGTACTGTCATACCAAGTATCTGATTTACTGCCCCCAAGTCCTTCGTATCAAACTCCCTGGCCAACTGAGCTTTCAAAGTCACAACATTAGCTTTATTGGTTCCTGCAACTAACATGTCATCGATATAAAGTAACAAGATAATGAAACCACCATTATCCAACATACGAATATCAGCACAATGGTCAGCTTCACATATAACAAATCCGAAGCTCAAAATAAAGGAGTCAAATCGCTTGTACCAACACCTCGGCACCTGTTTTAAACCGTGTAGCGATTTGGTCAGCCGGATTCTTTTTACTTTCTTCAACAAAGCCTTCGGGTTGAGTCATATAAATTTCTTCATTAAGATTTTAATGCAAAAATGTTGTTTTAACATCTAACTGCTCTAATTCCAAATCAAGCACTGCCGCCATCCTCAAAACAATACGAATAGTAGTGAAACGAACAACTGGAGAAAAGATTTTGTTGAAGTCAATACCTGATTTATGAGCATACCCTTTCGCTACTAATCTGGCTTTGTATCTCTCGATGTTCCCATCAGCATCTTTCTTTAACTTGTACACCCATCTGCAACCTATAGCCTTCCTCCCCTTTGGAAGTTTAACTAACTCCCAAGTCTGGTTTTTATGTAGAGCCTCAATTTCCTCTTACATAGATATTCTCCACTAATCTGCATTTACAGACTCACAAGCTTCTTTAAAATACGAAGGTTCATGCTCCTCTGTAATGCAAGCATAAGCGGTAACATAATCATGTAGCCCTGTAGGAGCTTTGCGGTCTCTTGCAGAACGACCTTGGTCACCTTGAGTTTCAAGTTCTGGTACATCAACATCAACATGCTCATTATCACTATCCTCCTCCTCATCTTCCTCAATGTATGGTACATTTGGAAGATTGAGAAGATTTTCTAAAGACTCCATATCAAACATCTCTGTTATACGCGAGTTTGGCTGCACTTTCTGCAATGAATCTTCTCTGAAGACAACATCTCGGCTAACAATAATCTTGTACGCAGTAGGATCCCACAACCTGTACCCCTTTGTTCCTGATGCATAGCCAAGAAAAATACACTTTCTGGACCTTACGTCCAGTTTAGTTCTCTGGTCTTTAGGAATCTACACATAAGTATCACAACCAAAAGTACGTAGGAAAGAGTAATTAACAGGTGTTTCAGACCATACCTCTTCAAGAATTTTGCAATCACGTGCAGTGCTTGGAGAACGGTTCACCAAATAGCAGGCTGTGCAAACAGCCTCTGCCCAAAAACCATTGCTCTAGCCCAGCTGAACTCAACATATTCCTACCATGATCCATGAGTGTACGGTTCATGCGCTCTGCCACCCCATTTTGCTGTGGAGTACCTGGAACTGTAAACTGTCTGTCTATGTCGTGCTCACCACAAAAGTCCTTCGATTCATTATACTCAGTCACATTATCAGTTCTCAGACACTTAATTTTCTTCCCCTATTGGTTCTCAACCAAAGCCTTGAACTTTTTGAAACAAGAGGAAGTATCACTCTTCCTTTTGAGCATATACACCCACACCTTTCTAGAGAAATCATCAATAAATGAAACAAAATAATTTGCACCTCCAATGGATGCCACAGGAGACTCCCACGTATCAGAATGAATCAAATCCAACACATCTTTAGATTTATATGTAGAAGTGGAAAAACTAGCTCTATGGTGCTTACCAAACAAACAATCCTCACAAAAATCGAAACTTATAGATTTTAAACGAAAAAGTAAATTACGATCAGGGAGTACCTTTAGTCCACGCTCACTCATGTGACCCAATCGCCGGTGCCATGTCATAACAGACTCAGTCACGGCATTTGCAACAATAGCATCACCAACCACGGTATCCCCAATCAAACGGTACAAGCTTCCCTGTAGCTCTCCCTTTGCAACAATGAGTGCCCCCTTCACAATCTTCAATCGACCATTTTCTCCAGAAAATTTGTAACCATCTTTGTCAAATTTTCCCAATGAAAGCAATTTTTTTCGCAGAATCCTGACATCTCCAACTCCCACTATTTTACATGTGTTATTATCACCCATGTAAACAGTTCCTCCATCACACGACCAGAAAGTATAAAACCACTCCCTGCATGGTGTCATATGGAATGAAGCGCCAGAATCCAAAATCCACTCAGCAGAACTAATTTCTGGTGGAAAAACAGACAACACTTCACCATCTTCTGAAGCACTTTCCTTGGCTAAATTTTCATGGGAATTCTTTGAATTAGACTCATAATCATGCGAATCAGATTTGGGCTTATCTTGATTCCCTTTGCGAGATTTACAATTCTTTTGCAGATGACCCTTCTTCTGGCAATTCCAATACCGTAAATTTTTCCGCCGTTTCGATTTGGATCTTGAATTATGTTTTGTATCACCACCTCGCTCCATGGATCTTCCACTTACCATCATTGCATCACCCGAAGAGTCCGCTCCAGATTTTCTGCGACTCTCTTCGGATAGCAATGTAGAAACTACAATCTCCATCTTGAGGTTTTTCATATTACCGAAATTCATAATCAAGCTATCCCACGAACTTGGCAAAGTACATAACAAGAGACTAGCTCTCTCTTCCTCATCAATTTTAACATCAACAACAGTCAATCTACTAATGAGGGTGTTAAATTCATTAAGGTGTTCTTGCAATGAAGACCCATCTTTCATCCTTAGGTTGTATAATTGTCTATGAAGGAAAATCCTATTTGACATAGATTTCCCTTCGTACAGATTCTTCAATTTGTCCCATAAACCTTTTGCAGTGGTTTCATCTGACACATTGAACAATACCGAATCATCAAGTGCAAGAAGTAAATCGGCCAGTGCTAATTTATTTTTCTTTTGAAAAACTGCATCAGTCATATCAGTAGGCTTTTTTTCAATACTCTCAATCGCGACCGCACAACCCTCTTTGACCAAAACCGCGTTCATCTTCAATTTTCACAACGCGTAATTTGATCCGTTGAATTTCGGCACTTCAAATCTCGTCGAACTTGAACTAGCCATCTCAACCTGAGCAACCACGATCAACAATCAATCTTGTGTGAAGATCTGACAACCTGTATAGCTTTGATACCAGTTCTTAGAGTACGCAGCGGCCACAAGATCGATAACAAAAGCAGATAGTAAGAGAATAATTAAAGCCACAGACAATAACACACAGATTTTACGTGGTTCGGCAATATGCCTACTCCACGGTGCAGCAACGGAGACTTCTTCTTCACTAATCAAAGAGAAAATTATAGAGTACACACTCACCCTCTCAAATAGAAAACAACTCAAGAACAACCCTTTACAAGAGACGAACCCACCCCTTTGAAGAGAAAACTGTTCTACCTCTCTCTCACACAAGGATTTCTCACTATTTGCTCTCTCACAAAGTATTTAGCCAATAGCTTATTTTTAGAGTTATTGTGTACGTGGGTTTTCAAACCTAGATAAACTAAGCTTCACATCCTACGTGTGGCCCACTCTCACAGTTTTACAAACCGTAATAGATAGGCACAAAGTAAGAGAGTCGGTGGAGAGTTGTTTCCGTTTAGGAAACTAACTCCTCAACATTAGCCGTTCTCAACATCGATGTCTTCCATCTATTGAATGTGATTCACTTAAGTGCAATATGCTCCAATCACCAGCAGCTAGGAGGCTGCCTCCTAGCCCTATATTAGTTAAGCTGAATTTTTATGGTTCTAGCTTAGTCCAAGCTTTGCTGGTAGTGGTGGACTTATTCAAAATGATGAGAGCATTATCAGATGGGCCTGTTTGGTTCTGATAGGTATGACGGATTCTAAAGATGTAGATGTCCTAGCTTTCTTGAGAGGGAGTTGGCTTGTGGATTCCTCGCTCCTTAATTCCCTAGTGGTGTAAGGGCACTCGCTCACTTCATATAATGGGTGAATGTAGGGTCGAGGTATCATTGGATATTTTTTTATGCCGGAGGAGATTGTTGATATCACCTACTAAAACCCACCCAAACTTAACCTCGATTCAAGAAATCATAAAAAATTCCCTATAGATAGAAAATGTAAATACCCGAATTACCCTCCCTCTAAAACCCACCCAATCGGTGTAGCATACAAGGAATTGAATGCTCCATTGCTTGGCATTCATACTGGCCATGGCAAGCACAAGGATGCACATCCTGACTCTTGTCCACTATTTGTATTTATGCAGTTTTGATGCTTTACATGTGAACTCTGGAGCAATTTGCATGTATAAAATCAGGTATGCACATCCCGACTCATGTCCACTCTTTATATTTATGCACTTCTTTCAATGGATAGGTAATTTCTTGTAATTTTTATTTTTTGGAATGATAGAAAAATATTATATGAAATGAATCCTATAGAAAATTAGCCGACCCTGACTAGTTTGGGACAAAGGCTTTGTTGAGTCGAGTTGAGATACAGAAATATTATCAGAGAAGAGAACATCTTTTGATTAGTGTCAGTTCATGTGTTATAGCATAAAACATTTTCTCCGATTGATTCAGACACTTATAGTACTTGATCATGGTTTAGACCATTTCATATTTTCTTTGTTGAATACAACCTGATTCTGTTGCATGCCACTAATTCAGCGTCTCGAGAATGTTGACCCTAAGACTATGAAGTATAAAGAGAAGCTGAATCCCTGTGTGATTTCATTCTATATCAAGTTCAGGAAATAGTTATAGTGAAGTGTTATTTGCATATTATATGGCTTTGTTCCATCAAAACATCATTCTGTTATGGTTTATATATTTTTTCAGGCATATTTAGCTAATGGAGTTCCTCAGAATCACATGAAAATTGCATCCTTTAGGACCTTTGGTCAAAAGGTAATCAATTTGTTAATTTTACGTTCACGTATATTTTCCTAGTTTTATTATTGATTAAGTGCAGTTCCTCTAATTTTTCATTTCAAAATGCTCTTCAGCAGGCTGTATACAACGTGGGTGGATATTTCATAAATGCTTTTGTAATACAAAGCTAAATTTTAGGATGTTGTTTCCATCGTCCTGCTACGGTATGGTTCTTATATTAGATCCACTTTTGGAAAAAATATTATATTTGGGGCCCTTTTTTAGCACTTCTGATTAGCTGTCGATGGGCAGTTCAATTCATCACTTACTATCTTGTAAATATACTAGTAGTTGATGTTTTCTTTTGGATATGAAGTGCTTTTCTTTCCTTCAGGTTGTGCATGTACACACATTCATGCACTTCCTAAGATAATTATCATATTACCAGTATATCAGAACTCCAAAAGTGAGAAATTTCATTTTAACTCTTAAATATTTCGGATACAACATAGTGTTATTGGCTTATTCTACAACATTTTATAATATTCCCAGTGATGCTTTTTTTTTCCTAGGGTATCCGCCTGCGTAGATGCTTACCAAAGGGATCTTTGACAACTTTTTAATGAGAAAAGCTCTAAGATCATGCCAGACCATATCGAGCATTAACCATTGTCCTTCTCAAATGATATGGCGGGATTGGCACCATTAGACAATCTAGCTTCACTTATATAACATTCTACTACTTCTGCATTGATGTTTTAATTTGACCCGTCGGCGGTAAATGACCAGTGTATCTGTTTCCTTCTAGCTTGCAGTCATCAAGGAATTGAGCTACTGGAAGGACCATGTGGATGCCATTGATGGTGAGAAGCATGTGTTCAAATACTGTGGTTGATGGTGCTCTTGAAAGAAAGTGAAGACTACTTCATTTGAGCTCAAATTGAAGCTTGCCCTGGTGGGGGGAGTTTATGCAAGTTCAGTGGGGAGTATGAAACTTTTGAGAGAATCCTACCAACTGAAACTACCGAGATAATGGGGAGTATTGGTTGGGATGTCGAAGGCAATTGAAGACTAACTTGTTTCAAAACCTAATTTGTATGCCTAGCTTTGGCTTCTTGTAAGAATGATGCTGCTGTATTTTTCATATATTACGCTAGTGATAGATTTTAGTAAGGCATGTCTTGATGATCTTCTATGTATTAATTTCCTTGTCTTTGTAACGTGTTCAATGTTCAAATAAGAACTTAGTTTTGCGTGTTTATTTTGATTGGAAAAAGTGAGATTTATTGCAAAAGAACATATTTTATATTCATAATATCCTAACAAAAAGTATATAAAATATGCTATGATACAATTCCTCATTAAACATTAAAAACTAAAATCAGTGGTTTTGGAATCCAAGGTTGCATCCAAAGTTCACGATGAAAAAAGATTCCGAAGTTTCAAAATTAGGGGTGCAACCCGGGTCGGGTTGGAAGGATTCCGAAGTTTCAAAATTAGGGGTGCAACTCCAGTCGGGTTGGGTCAGGTGGAGGCCAACCCGTACCCGACCCTAGGAACCATTTACGCAACCTGACCCCGACCTGACCTGAGTTCCAAGATGATGAGGTTCAACCTGACCTGAGTTCAACCCGACTCAAACCAAGTTTTTAAGCTTACTAAAAAAACAAATGATAAAAAATGTCCGGTTTCAGTCGGGTCAGGTTGCCCAAGCCCTCAACCCAAACCCAACTCAAACTCATCCTGGGCTGGGAAAACTCAACCTGAACCCGACCTGAAGGATACCCAACCCGGCCCAACTTTTTTCAGGTTGAAGCCGACCCAAGTTGCACCCGTATTTAAGATGCATTAGTCATTATAATTCTCAACTAAATTTAGTAAATGATAATTAAAGAAATTCAACATTAAATACCAAAATGTAGTTTAAAACGGAGTTTTGCTAACTATGCTTTCACTCCATATCAGCCATCTTCCCCCCAAGTCATTTTCCTCATGCCACTAAACTGCAGCAATCTAACGTCTGGAGTTCTGTCTTTTAGGCTAAAAGCACTACTTTCCAATGGATTCCACTATGAAGTACAGCAACTGAACAGTGAGAATTGGAGAAGTAGAAAAAACATATCCTAATCCTTATCGTCCACATTGAGTCGGTCGCCAAAATTTGACTATTTCTCATTATATTAAGAATTACAGGAAACATGATCCGCATATCGTGTGATTCGAATCAAATACTCCGATTAGTCAAATACTCAAATTTTCCTGCCTCACTCACCTTGTAGAAGGAAAGGATTAGTCGAATTTAGTTGGATTTATAGTGGTTAACCTTATGCCACAAATGGCCCCATATGTGTATGTTGGTATAAGCCAAACAAGCTCATCTCTTATAACATTTTTCAAATAAGATTTATAAACTATGTGATTGGGAAACCCACAATATTAAGAATTGGAGAAAACCTACCCTAGCTACAAAAAACTATCCTTATCTTCCACGCCTAATTCCCATATGGTGTGATAGGAATCCCAATATTTTAAGCATTAAGAAAACCTATCTTCCACAAATCCTCATATAGTGCGAAGGGATTCCCAGTATATTTAAAATTAGAAAAAATCTGTCCTAAGTCCTAACCTAGAAAACCTAAATTTTCATATGCTGGGCAACAATTTTTGGGTCCTACAAGAAGGCAAAGTGGTGATGCATGTAAAATCAAGATCATGAATCTTGTACAACATTAGCCCATCCTAAACGGACAACTCATGGTTAAGATAAAGGATTACAAAAATTAATAGTTTAGCTGTACTTAGCTGAACCTCAAGGGGCCGTTTGCGGATTTTAGAATCTTGGATTTCCTCAAAATTGTCGATTTGATTGAGAGAAGAAAGTGACCAACCGTCATTTTCTGATTCCTCGCCCTTATTTCCGATAGCAAGAGAACAGGAGATCGTCCCATGTTTCCAGGATTTAGAAATCTCAGGATGGGGGAGAGATTTCTAAAACTTAGATTTCTTATGTAAAATCCAAGAAACGATGTCAGTACAGCATACAGGCTTGATCGTGAACCCTCTTTGACCCTGTTTTCAAACTAAAACCTGGATTCTAAAATCCGCATATCCAAACGGCCCCCAAATGAAGCTTGATGGATAAAGAGACTTGGATTATCCAATAAAGGTGTTCTCAACTGGCATTTGGTTAGACTAATAGATGGATCCACACATAACAAGCACGAAATTGAGAACAAGGAAAACAAAAGAGAAGGACACGTTTGGCTACCACGAATTTATTTTCATGATAAATTAGCTTCTTCATGTGGTGAGGGAGGCTGGGAATGGGACTCGGCGAGGAGAGGGCAAGAAAAGCCTGAAAAATCAGGAAACAAAAATCTCCACTCCAAATGTAATGGACTAACCACTCTCACAACACTTTGAGGCACTATTTTATCATGAAAAAACAAAATCCTGGCTGCTAGATAGCTAAAATCATTACACTCGAAACAGAAAAAAAAAACGAAAAGATAGAAAGACTTGCGATTGAATTAAGAAGCAGCCAAAATGACGATAATAAAATAGTAGAAATTGTGTTTGTTATAAATCTCTCGAATGAATTGGGAGACCTTGTTTTTTACAAGAATATTTGTTACAAGAGATTTTCTAGGGACTTTAGCAGAAGGGCATTTCGCGGCTGGCTGTTGCATGAGAGAGCAGCCACACAGGCTCAATTTTCACGAGATTTTGTCTTATTTGGTGTGTCGTCAGCAGGCCAACTAATCCGTCTAATTTAAACTACTAATCTACTAAACAACTTCATTTAATTCATGTAAGGTTCTGTTTTCATGTAAGAGCCAGTCACAAAATGCCCTTATGTGAAAGTCCCTAATAGATAGACATAATTTAAGAAGTTTCAACAACTCTTTGAAATTCAATAATCAAACAAAAGCTAAATCATCCCTCTCTCTCCATTACTTCATTGCAAGAAGTTGAGCTGATACCTCTTGCCTCTATAGTGCTTGCTTCATTATTTGTTGTTGCAACAGCAGGTCCTGAAGCTCCTGCTATTTTCTCTACCTGCACTATAGATAGAAACATCTTGGGGTTGTCTTCTTTTCAAGAGGAGAAGGTATGGTAGAAATAGGACAAATGTTTGTATCCCATCTTATAGATGCCATCTTTGGCAATTTGAAGGAATCGGCATTACAAGACATTAAATCAATATGGGGTTTTGGGGAGGAGCTGGACAAGTTAGAGAGCACAGTGACAATTATTGAAGGCGTGGTTGAAGATGCTGAGGAAAAGCAAGTTAGTTCTAAGGCTGTTCGAAAATGGCTTGGAAAGCTCAAGAATATCGCTTACGATGCTGATGACTTATTGGACGATGTTGGGACTTGCGTTGATGTGCCAAGTTCAAACAAGCAAGAGACAGAAGGTAGTCCACTCCATCTCCTCCTTTTTCAGTTCTAATAATCCAGTTCTATACAAACGTGGCATAGCACGTAAGATAAGGGAGATTAGAGAGAGGTTTGATGTGATAGCAAATGAAGGACGATACCTCAATCTGGAAAAGAGAGATGGAGGGAGGCCTCTCCAAAGAGAAACTAGCTCTTTGGTAAATGAATCTGATGTTATTGGTAGACAAGTCGAGAAAGAGAAAATAATACAATTGTTGGGATCAGATGATGATGAATTGTCTGTTCTTCCAATAGTTGGCATGGGTGGGCTTGGGAAGACTACTCTTGCTCAATTCGTCTACAACAATGAGAGGGTAAAGACGCATTTTGGGCTAGAGCCTGGGCTTGTGTGTCTGAAGATTTTAATGTATTGAGAATAACAAAGGCACTTGTTGAATCTGCAAGTGGAAGCAAGTGTGATCTCTCATACCTGGATGCCGCGCAACATCACCTCGAAGAGAAACTCAACGGTCAGAAATTTTTAATTGTTCTCGATGACGTGTGGGGTGAAAATCAAATTCATAGCTGGGACAGTCTACGAGCTCCTTTTGGAGTTGGAGCAAAAGGAAGTAAAATTATTGTAACTACACGAGATGAAGGGGTTGCAAGAATGATGGGCGCAATTCCTTTGCAACAGTTAAAGGGTTTATCAAATAATGATTGTTGGGAATTGTTTACTCGGAGTGCAGGAATTTCAAATGCCCATGCCAAATTGGAGGAAATTGGTAGGCAAATCATGAAGAAATGCAAACGCCTGCCTTTGGCAGTAAAGACATTGGGGGGGATTTTGTCTTCTAAAAGGAATGTGAGCGAGTGGGAAAGAATTTTGACAAGCGAAATATGGTAGGATGATGAAAATAAAATTTTGCCAGCTTTGAGATTGAGCTATCACCACCTACCAACTAATCAAAAGCAGTGTTTTGCCTATTGTGCCATATTTCCTAAAGATTGTTGGCTTCGGAAGGATGTGCTGGTCCGGCAATGGATGGCTGCGGGCTTCATTCAACCCAAAGATATAGGTGGGGAGATATTTGATGATTTATTGCTAAAGTCTTTCTTTCAATATTATACTCAATTGTCTGGGACTTCATTTTACGTGATGAATGATCTCATGCATGATCTAGCAGAATCTATCTCAGGTGATGAATATTTTAGAATGGAAGATGGTACGTCACGAACCATCCCTGAAATGGCGCGTCATTTTTCAAGGATTGGCGACAAAGAAGGTTCAATGTCTTTGGAGGCCTTGAACAAATTTAAGAGATTGCGCACTTTACTATTGATAGATCTAGCTTCCATTGACAAGCTGATTCTTAATGATGCAGTCATGGAGTTGAGATGCTTGTGTATATTGGATTTGAGTTGGTCAAAAATCTACAAGTTGCCAGATTCGATTGGCCATTTGAAACATCTACGCTACCTTGACCTCTCTCTCACGAAGATAGATGGGCTCCTGAATCAGTAAGTAGTCTGTGTAATTTGCAAGCCCTAAGTCTGAAACAATGCCAGGATCTTGAAGGCTTACCCGATTCGATTGGCCATTTAAAATATCTACGCTACCTTGACCTCTCTGGCACGAAGATAGATAGGCTACCTGAATCAATAACCAGTCTTTGTAATCTCCAAATGCTATATTTGAAATTTTGCTTTAATCTTAATGGGTTACCCAAAGGTATCACGAATCTAGTTAATCTACGACATATTGATGTAGATTCGAGCCCGAGTGGTTGGCAGTTGATGCATTCGATTTGTTTTCCAGGAATTGGAAAATTAACTTCTCTCCAAACATTGCCGGCATTCAAAGTGTGCAAAGAGAGTGGATGTCAGATTGGAGAGTTGAAGAACATGAGGAACATCAAAGGAGGAATTCGCATTTCGGGTCTCAAGAATGTGCAAAACATAGAGGCGGCAAAAGAAGCCAATTTAAAAGATAAAAAATACCTTGATGAGTTAGTGATGGAATGGAATCGATATGATAATTCAGAAGATGGAATGGTTAATGACGAGACGGTCTTGGAAGGCCTCCAACCCCATGCAAACCTCAAAAAATTACTCATAAATTTGTATGGTGGTGTCAGCTTCCCAAGTTGGATAGGGCATCTCTTTAATTTAACAAGCATTGCCTTTGAGTATTGTAGAAAATGCAAACGCCTCTTGCCTCCTGATAGCCATCTTCCCTATCTTCGTGAGCTTACCTTAAAGAATTGCCCCAAGCTCGAGGCATTTCCCGAAGCCAACCTTCTTCCTGCCCTCACAATGCTGCGTATAAGTGAATGTGAAAAATTGAGGGCCCTCCCGATGCTCCCATCTCTTTTTCAATTAGAACTAGAGTGGTGTGGTGAGAAGCTATTATGCTCGTCAGTGCCTAACCTCACCTCTCTTTCCATATTGACTATTAGAGGATTTGAAAGCCTAAGATCACTACCACATGGGTTGTTGAAACCCCTAACCACTCTTCAGAGGTTACAAATAAGCCAGTGTGATGATTTGAAGTGTTGGTCCACGGAAGACTGGTTGCAAGATCTACCCTCTCTCCAACATTTGGAGATCTATAGCTGTCGCAACCTAGAGTCCTTGGCAAATGGAGAAGGGGCCAAATGGAGAGGGGGGCTTCCCATCACACTCAAAACACTAGAAATCTCTTTCTGTTCTAATCTCAAGTTCATGCCCACTCAACTGGAAAATCTCACCTGTCTCAAAGAATTGAGAATCTCAAACTGCGATCAACTCTATTCCCTGTTTCCTGATGATGAGAATAATGATTATGGCCTCCCCACCACACTTGAAAAGTTGGAGATTTTATATTGTCATAAACTGGAGGAACAATGTAGAGAAGGCGGCCAAGATTGGCCCAAGATACAACACGTCCCCCACATTGTCATCCGTTAATCGTCATCCAGGCATAGGTACGATCTCACTCTCTATTTAAATATTCTACACCATTACATTGGTATTATTAAAATCTGTTGAGTTGGGTGTCTTGAATTAAACCCGGTTGGGTCCAAAATATTGGCCCGTTTATAAGGGCCGTTAAAAGCAAGTTTGGGCCTGCGTTATAAAAGGGGGTTTTTACTTTTTTGGGCTATTTTCGAGTCTTGTCTTTCAAAGAGGGTTTTAGAGCTCAAAAGAAGTGGAAAAGGGTATGCTAGGGTTTCTTGGGCTATTTTGGTGCGAGACACTGATCATCCCTTGTAATCTCTTAATCTTCTAGTGGGTTTTTCTTTCGACTCTGCCATGGAGTAGGCTTTGCCGAACTACATAAATCTTTGTGTCTTTGTGTGATTGCTTGTGTTTGTTCTTTCATTTTGCTTTGCCATTGAAATCACAAATTGCTATTTGAGGTTTTTCACAACAAAATATCCATAATTTTAAGAAAAATTAAAAGAATTGTACCAAGAAAGATCCTTCCGTATGAATATGTTGAAGCATTGATAGAGGCATCTGAGAAAAAAGATGTGGTTTTGATTTCAGGATTAGAATCAGTGCGAGAAGTGAGTGTATGGAATTCGCAAGTGGAAGAAGCTTCTATAATGCATATGAGATTAGAATCAGCCACAGGATTACATCTACGGTCAAGATTTAAGAGATTTAAAACCCACTACAAAAGATTTTCCTTCCTCATGCTTCTCAGGGCTGGGTATTATGCAAATCAAGGTTGAAGGGCGGGGCTGAATCAAAACAACAGTCATTTATCCCTAGGGAATGTGGTGAAGAAACTCTGTTTTGCGGCTAAGCTATTACTTCTTTTTCTAGATATTATCAGGGTGATAGTGGGTGCATTCATTCCTAAGAGATGTTTAGGTGGCCAAAGCATGTATCAATGAAATAGAGTTTCATTTGTATTGTGAAAACTTGATAACATTCAAATGGAATTGTGGCATTAAATCATGTAAATATTATTATATGAACCTGAACCTTCCATGAGCTGTGAACTCATGGTCTATATTTCCCATTGCTCATTGGTTACCACAACTTCCACGGACATTTCAATTGATATAGATGATATGGTGGAGGCTTGGGTCCTCATGGCTGGTTTGGAAGGAGAGAAATAGAAGTGTCTACAAGGGAAACAACAAAGGGAGCGTAGTATCTAGCAAATGATTTTATCTTCTGTGGTGACCGAGCTTTGCTGGTAGTGGTGGACTTATTCATAATGATGAGAGCATTATCAGATGGGCCTGTTCGGTTCTGATAGGTATGACGGATTCTAAAGATGCAGATGTCCTAGCTCTCTTGAGAAGGAGTTGGGTTATGGATTCCTCCCTCCTTAATTCCCTAGTAGTGTAAGGGCACTTGCTCACTTCATATATTGGGTGAATTTAGAGTCAGGGTATCATTGGATATTTTTTGATGCTATGGAGGAGATTGTGGATATGGTGGAGGGGAATGCGATGTCCTTTGCACACATCCTCTGTTCAGCTAATAATGATGCAGATCATGCGGCTCGAACTGAGGTTGAGATGCCATTGAGGAGATTGTTTGTGTCACCCACTAAAACCCACCCAGTAGGAACTAGGAAGCATGTTAATTAATGCAGCAGAATGCACCACATGAATATCTATGGATGAAAAACTAGGGTCATTGTTCCTTCAAACACTGACCTCGCACTATATAGCAATTGACATAATTAATCTAGATGAACCAGTAGTTTACACACTGCCTTCTGCTTGATCTTGATGGAATATCCTAAACCACTATTCAGTCTCCTGATTAAAAAAAAAAAGAACCAAGCAAACAATCTGGAAGGAGTGAAGTAATCACCTTTAAATATGCCCATGTTTTATTATTATTATTTAGTTGTTTATCAATTCCAACTTTGCCTCAAATCTACAGCTGCAATTGTATTCCCGTTCAAAATATAAAAGCTGCATTCTCCTCTGGGGAACCCATCACAGAATGAAAATTAACATATAAAAACAGGGAAAACCTGCATCAGACTCTGGGCAAAATCTCAGTTTTAATGTAAAGCCCCCCATCCCTAAACCCAAACCATAATTGGGATAATCTCATTCTTGAACAGTGCCATTTGATGCTGCACTGTCCATGGGTTCGGCTTCAGCGGACTCGTCTCTCACATCGCCTTTCTTACCTGCAATGGGGGTCAAATGCACCGATGAGATCTACAGGATAATCTTACCAGTAAATACAATAAAAGTTTTTATGGCAGGCAAACAGAAAGTAAAGGGTGCACACCTTTTTTCTTCTTTCCCCGCCTTTCTTCTTCGTCTTTGTGCCCAGAGCTAACCAAGCCTTGATTTCAGGGTCATCATCGATCGCCTTTGTAGGCTGCAACTCCTGCAAAGCATAGGATGTGATCCTGTCTGATCCGTTCGGCATTCACCAAACTGTGAACTTTATATGAGCAACAAGGTCTCCTGTAATCACCAGACTACAAGTTAATTAAAACCCGCCCACTTCCAAAACAAAATTCAAATGGCTAAATGTCACTCCACGTGGTTTACAACACCAGCACATACTAGATGCCACTTTGTAGACATATTCAACTGATGATACACATAAATTTCCAGACATTCACGCATATAACACGGAAAGCTACATCCCTCTTTGGATTGCAGGAATTTTTGGGAAAATTTTGAAAATGAAAAATATTTCAAAATTTTGTCACTTTTTTTTAATGGTAAATTTTGTCACCTTTTTTACATGTAAAAAAAACGATAACTTTTTCTTTGAATGATAAAGAAGTTTATTAGTTTGGAGAAGGGAGAAAATACAGAATGAGATCCTCACGGAGGCAGAAAATTGAAGAGGTCAAGAGACTCGCGTTGAACTCCTAATAAAAAACGATAACTTGAACCAAACCTATTCAATTTTTTTTAGAGGAACCTTCAATTTATGATAATATCCCTCTAAATTAACTATAATCACATCATTTCCCTATAAATCATGAAAAGAAGAAAAAAATTCCATCAGAAATGTTTTTCTTGCAATCCAAACAGGGCCTAAAATACAATTTTCATTTAACGGAGCATAAAAAACATTGTTTAACAGACCAATAAACAAATAAAGCATCGGACTCGAAGTGAACTGAACACTTACCGGGCTTTTCATGCAGAACTGGATATGGTTGCTAGAGATCGTGATTCATACATTCAACTAGTCCCAGCTGGGCACGCTTCTCTTCCAGCGCCCTGTTAAAAAACACACAAGATTATTATTGTCGAGAAATTTTCAAGAATTATTAAGACACTTAAATATTTACTCAAATAAAAATGGTAAGGAGCTGACAAACCTTGCGGTAAATGGCATAATCGGAAATTTCTGACTTATTTCACTGAAGATGAACCTTGATGACATCATTTTCAAGTGATAATTTTTGTCGACGGCTCTTCTATAGATGGTTGTCTGCCTCTCATCCAACAGCTTAGGCTGCATTTTAAAGCATGTAGCAGTTGAAATTCCACAGCAATAGACTCCAACATGGAATTTGACAGTTTCAATTGAGGAAATATCGGTTAAGGAATTTGTCCTCACCTTGCCTTCGCCTGTGCTGGTAACTATATCAATGGCATAGACTTCATTCTCCTCGAATTCTACATCATCAACTTTGGTCTCGGGGTTGGTTACGCTCAGTATGACCTTGTTCCCATCAATAACAAACTGTTTAAGCTGATGGCTGTGGACACCTTCAACAATTTTTCAATCGTAGGCAGCAGCAACTTTTTGAATAGCTTCTGTTACATATAGGGTTTGTGAGTAAATGTAACTAATTATAAAACTTAAAAAAAAATAACACAGGAAGAGAGTATGATGTATTCTTTTTTTGAAATTATAATAGATATCTAACAGATGCTCAGAGCCACAGACTCTGGAATCAAATCAAGATAAAACACCAGCCAAGACACAAACAAGTACAAAAGACTAAGTTATGAAATGAAGTGGTGTTTCCAACATAAATATTTGAGTTATGTTTCTACCACAAATCAAATGGATATATCTAACAGATGCTAAGAAAGGAATGAGAAATGTAATTTATTAAAGTAACTTGGCGCTTAACAATCCAAAGCACATATTGCTAGGATACGTCTTTTTTAAAGTTTTACGACAGAGATCTATTTTTCTATGCACTCATCATATTACGCAATCATCGTTGATTTTTCAGCACTCATTCTTTGGACCGTTCTGTGACGAAAACAATGGGTTCTTCACTTTTTTAAACATAGTTTAAGGCAATAAATGACTTCAATGTGAGAAGCATTCAAGAACACTACCAAAAGGGCTACCAGTAACATTGAACTTAGGTCTACAGCAAGAATGGGGCATCGGTCGAAAGTAACTTTCATTTGGAACTTAACTAAATATGGACAGGCAAAGCCCTGGACTTCAATTTTTGAAGTAATATAGAAGGAGTCCCAACATTCATCTCTGATGTAAACAAACTTCAATCAGAAAATTTAACACCGGTCTTCAATAAATAAACCAGTGAAGCCCTGACCTTCAATTTTTTAAACAAATCAATCAAAATCTTTCACTAGCAAATTAACCAAAAATGTAATCCTCGAACTACACAGATTTCTTCCCATGTCTACAGTTTATCTAGTCTCAAGCAAAGACAAAAATGCATAGAACTAGTTCTAAACAAAGTGACACATAATGCTGAGCTCGTTGGCTAAGTTTGTAGACTAACTCTACAACTATTACTTTGTGCTCAAGTGCCAATCAGTAGGCAATAATAGCTTTCTTGATACCATTAAAAAAAAGCTTTCACAAATAGCAACTTAATACCTTCCATAATGAAGAAGAAATACAAGCACAAAACATTTAAAAGAGTAAAACAACTATAGAGAAGTCTCTGTCATAAAAAAAATTATGGCAAATCGGGTAGAGGGGGTCGGGTTTCCAAAGACCCTACCCTACCAGAGAAACTACACCGGGTCGGTTGAGTTTTTTTATGGGAAAACCAAAGATTCATAAAACTGACCCTACCTGGGATAGTTTCTCCTGTGGTTAGGTTGAGTCGGTTTTTTCACCAACACTCATTTTACCTTGAAAATACCTAACATGAATGATGTGCCATTAAGCAATAGCGTAAGCAAAGATTCAAATAACAGCTTCGGATTTGGAAATGCTTCTCTTGTGAAGAGATATTTGATAGGGGTGTCAAAGGATCCACTTCGGGTTGGATCCACCCATGTTACAGTCACGATCCATTCAAATTCCTTATCGGTCTGGTCGGAGTCGGATTGTTCTTCAGATCCTACCTTCCACGTCATGATCACGATCCATTTTAATTCGGACCGTCCATCGGAGTGTCCTATTATGTTCCTCTAAGCTAAGTAAACAATTAATTTTTTTAAAAGGAGATAGAATGGCAGTCCACTATTAGTGTCTCTATCCATTTTCTTCAACTAAATTAAAAATTTATCTATGTTTAATCTATGTGTGTAATAATGCTTGCAAACAATAAAACTAATCAAAATTACATACACAAATATAATGTATAACTATTATCAAAGAATATAATGCATAAAGAACAAAACCCCTCTCTCTTTTCCTTCGTGAAAGTATGAAATGAAACGACTGAAATGAGTGAAATCCCATTCCCATCCGATTCATTAAGTGATAAGAGAGATTTTGAGCAAAATACCCTTCATAGAATGGTTAGCATTAACAAAATTTGGAGGGTATTTTTGTAAACCATTTCGGATCGTGACTATCCAATGGGCATCTGTGGTGTGCCCATACACAATTCAAAAAATTTTGGATCCCAGATTTGATGATCCGAAATATGCCCATGGATCCTATTCATATGTTTAGATCCCGTTCATTAATGTTCGGATTCGGACGATTCATCGGACAGTCTGGATCCATTGACGCCCCTAATATTTGATACAACTAGGGCCCGTTTGGATGCTGGGAAGATTTTGATTTGGATTTCTCACATTTGCATTGCTTTTTGTGTTGTGATTTGGGTCCAGATCAAATCCTTGAATTTCCAAATTAGTTAATAAGAGTGAAAAAAAATCAAATTTCCAAATATACTGTGGAAATAAGTAATTGGAAATCCACAGATCTGGCAGTTTCCTTCACCCTCTTTGCTCCTCAACCACTTCCCGGCAATAGGAAGTTCCCCCTTTCCTCTCTGTCTTCCCAACATGAGTTGGCAGATCTATTCATTCTGTATTCAAAACTCAATTCCAAATCCAAATACAGAATATGAGGCAACCAAACAGGCCCCTAACGGTTTTCACTTTGTGGGATTTGAATGAATGAAGGAGATTAAAGGAGGAAATTGAGGGGCGTCAAACGCCAGGTGAGTTGTGTAATAAGAGAGGAGTATTAGGGCTTTATCTTTTATGTTTCAACGAAGAACTGGGAAAAAAAATTTATGTTACAAGGCTCCGGTCGTTTTTTGCGTTTGTATTCTTTAAACCCAACCTGACTCAAGTTTGGGTCGGTTCTTTTTTCTTTTTTTTTTGAAGAGGTAACGAATTATATTGCAAAATCAAGAGCAATACAGAGGGACAGGGCGTCCCCAGGAGAAGCGAAGGCCATTAGTAGTTCTCCGCCTATGAGTCAGCACCGGATGGATTGTGGAGACTAAATCCCTGACCTCATCAATCTTAGACACAAGCCGCCATGGACCACAGCTCTTCGTCATAGCCCAATCCACAGTATCGGAGGAGTCCCCTTTGACAATGAGTGGCCCAAACCCATGATCAACATATTTCTGTGGCCCAAAAGGGAGGGCTGACACCTCCGCCTCATTCACATCACAGGCACCAATAGGCCCAGAGAAGGTCATGCGAGTAACACCATTATGGTCTCGAATCACACCACCAATACCCGCCCTACCCGGATTGCCCCTTGAGCTCCCATCGAAGTTGAATTTAAACGAGCCCTCCGGTGGGGGATTCCAAGTAGGAGATAACCGGGTAACGGACCTTTTTTCCGCAAATACTGCAAGCCAATTCCGGAGGAGGTCCCCAGGTAAATACGGAATACTGCCTTTGGTCATACACCATTTTATGATAGTTAGCTTAATGTCTAAGATGATATTGAACCAGACGTGAGGGGGAGTATTAAAGTATAAAAGATTAAATAAAACCTTCTCCAACAACTTAAGCTTTTGGAGTAACCGGTAAGTTTCACATACCAGTTACTCCAAAAGCTTAAGCTGTTGGAGAAGGCGTTATTTATTCTTTTATACTTTAACACTCCCCCTCACGTGTGGCCCCTCTATCTTTGGGTTGGCCTACATGTGGCACATGTGGCCTCACTTTTGGGTTTGGCCATTGCATGTGGATTTTGCTATCAAGGAGATTTGAACCCAAGCGTTTGCTCTGATACCAAGTGAAACTACCTGTTACTCCAAAAGCTTAACCCAACCCAAGACCCATGATTTCTAAACCCGACCCAGGATATTTATGGGTCGGGTCAATGCGGGTCAGGTAAATCCCGACCCATGTTGCAACCTTAATAAAAACTAACCTTTATATCTTACTGTGACATAAGGAACTTTTAAATTAATTGCAATATGTGAAAGGTCAATAGAGCAAGAGATAAGAATTCAGGGAAACCTGGTAAATGAAAAAGTGTTGATCCATTTATGATCAAGAGTTGAAGCTTATAGGACAGGGAACAGTCACCCATGGTCATTTTCAGCCATCATTGCATCAAAAAGAAAGAAACAGATGTAAATTACAAGATGGTTAACTTAAGTAATCTACTTACACTCAAATCCACTAAGATGTCATCCTTCATTACAAGCATAGTGACAAAAACCGTTTTAAGAATTTCTTGACTGGAAATTCTTAAGAAAGTGGAAATATAAAGAAAGTGCCAATAAACCCATTTTATTTAAATGCTGAGGAAGTATCATTTTATGAAAACATCATTTTGAGAATCTCAAAGATATGTCATGGTGGGGACAAGCAACTCAATGCGTAAATGTTGGTTGCTGAGAAACAGACTAGTCGTCCATCAATAGAGTAGCCTACAGTATAGGGTGAACATTCTTTTTTGAATGGTATAGGGTGAACATTCTATAGTTGCCTAGCGTACTTCATGCTGAAATTAAGCATAATTTCTCTTGCAATAGTAGTAAAACGCCTATACGAGCAATGGCAAAAGATTTCTTAAATGCACCATATGAATTTATCCTTTCTATGGCCGCGAAGTAAGATAAGACTGTTAGCTCATCAGCACAAACCCAGAGTGAACATCAGTGGGAGCAGGTACCCTGAATTGACATTAGGAACATAAAACTAATCTCACCATCGAGAGAGCTCAAGGATTCGAACTTTAAAGTATAGTTTCAAAACTCCCTTGTGTGCACGTCGATTTCTTATGCTGCATCCGTGTTTTGCCCTATAAAGTCAATAAAAACTCCTTTGATTCACGAATTATGACCGAGTCAACTGAGTACCCAGCCGCGTCAACCGATTACTCGACCGCATTGTGCTGAGTTGACTAGGATTTTGTTCAACGGCATTCGGCGCCGCATCCACGTTTTTAAAACACTGCTTTAAAGAACATACATTTTAAGATAGTTTGCAGCTGACAAACTTCGACATTTTATTACTTGAACAAAACACAAAAGAAAAACTTGGGCATTTTTAGGGCTATTTGAGGCTCCACTCGCTACAGTACGAGATTAGCAACCCGTACGAAAGATTGAAGAACTAGTACAGATCTAAGAATCACAAAACTTTAAACAAAAAATAATAATTAGTAAGGTGATCTCTTCTAGCGACATATTTTACCTACCAAAAACTTTAAACCAACAATGTATTTTCATGCTAAAGTTATATTGGGTTTGGAGGAATGAGCAAGCAAAGGAGTGAGGCCTCCCATACAACATCTCAAATTTTAATGAAACCTTACCAATCCACCAAATTTTTGTCACGGTGGTTAACCTTTAACCATGCTTAGACCTAGAGTTAATTGTTGAGTGTTTTCTGTTATCGCTGCGAAGGGGAGAGAATAAAAAGTTTTTGTTCTATTACTTTTTCCAGTGTCAGCTCCAAAGAAGGAAAAGTCTTTGCTTTCAATCGATGATGAAAACAAAGAAAAAGCCGCAACAGCAATACCATCCGCCAACTCTCTGTTTTCACATGTGTACCCTTGTGCATGTCTTTTGTTTAAAATTAAATCATTTTCAGGGAAGGACAAACAAAACAGGGTGGAAATGCTGGAACAGAGCCATAAAAAAGAAACTAATTATATAGGCCCGATCTTCTTATTTGTCCCCATTTGTTCTCTAATCAGGGAGCCTGAGATCAAGCAAATAGGACTTGAAGAGAGAAGAAAAGAACGTAGCCAGGGAGAGCTGCTGAATAAAAAACTGTTTTTAAAAAGCATTCTAGGTTGTGGAGTGTTTGAGCAGCTGAATAAAAAACGTACGACCACAGCGTTTTTGAGTTATGGCCTGCTACTTAAACCTTCACCCCTCGCTCTTATTAAATCTCGTCAAACCCGTTTAAGCTCTAGTCTGTGAAATTGACAAGAAGAGCCTCCCTCCCCTTTGCATCAAGGTATCCCCCTCTCTCCGTGTCCTCTTTTCTTCTTTTCTGTCATTTTTCTGCTATTACAGACACCCTCTCATCCCCTTTCGTTTCTCTGTTTCACTTCTCTTTCCCCACCTTTCCCATCTCAGCTTACGGCTATAAGCCTTATACAACCCTACTCTTTCTCATATTTCCTCTTGTTCTCTTCTCATATCTTCTTGGCTGAGGTCAGATCTTACTATTTGTTACATTTACTTACCCAAACTTTTCCCAGATCTTACTATTTTCACCTTCCCGTACACTCCACACCCTAGCCACCCTTAGATATTGTTTGAGCTATATGTTGTTTTGTTTCATAGAGCTATTTTTTGCAATACATTACTTGAGACTTGTTTTACTTCCATTAGCTAGCTGTTTTGATTATAGATTTGATGTATCATGTATGAAATCTGCATGGGGTGAGTTACTATTTGATGAATGAATTTCCATGATTATGATTTCCTACGAAATTCTAGCTATAATTGAATCTTAAGAGATGTTTAATTTGATTTTGGGAATACATGTTTCTGTTTTGTTGAATTAGGAAATTCTTATTGCTCCTAAATTCCTAAAAGTTCTATTGCGAACACTAGATTTGCACTAGTGATCCCTTGGCTATTCACCATTTCTTTCTTAGTTTTATTCTATCCAGACACCTATCATACCCAAACACCTGTAGAGGCCGAATGCATTGTGTTCGATACGATGTGAAACTAATACTCGTATCAGATACATCATGGACACTTCTGTTGGTCAAATAACTATCAACTTTCAAATAGATATCAGTCTCTTCAAATTAAGTATCATGTTTTTTTTTTTTTTTTTTGGTTAGTGTCACATATTTGTACAGTAGCTATAATTTCTATCATGTGGATCTTACAGATAATCCGATTATGTGGATCCTACAGATCATCCATACCCAACAGCCCCCCAACATAACATACACACACAAAAATAAAATCTAGTTATGTTTTTTGGTGTTTTATTTACAGATAGCTCATGGCATTGATACCCTTATCCCTTTCCCAAGAAAGGGTCTACATGACCCTTAGGAATTTCTTTTAATTGAAGTGACTTCTTTTATTTTAAATGTTATAGGTTGGACATAAAAGGGATTAGTTTATTTTACAATATGGGTTTAAGTGAAGGGTAGTTTAATAATTTAATCTCGTTATGGAGACGAACCATGGAAGCTAGGCTATTGAGTTTTATTTTGTTTAAGATGAGATGATAGTTTACTACTTTTGCTTCAATCCGTTTAAGCAAAGGGTAGGTTAGTAAGTTAATCTCATCATGGAGACGAGGGGTTTAAATTGGGGAGAGGAGACGATCGGTTTAAATTGGGGAGAAGACCCATGGAAGCTAGGCTTTTGAGCTTTATTTTCCTTAAGAGAATAAAACCCAGGAAGTCGGTTACTACTTTTGCTTCCACCTCCGAGACATGGACTTGGGTGGAGCTCCTACTAGATTTCGACTATTTTTTCCTTCAAATGATTTTCTCTCGTCACTCTATTCTTGGATTGCCTCTTACTATTTTTGTTTGGATTAATATCGCTTAATGTCATATTCTTCCCAGGATCTTTGCTTTGAGTAATTTTAGAATTGTTTCCATGATATGGAAGTCCTGTATTAGATTATTTAAAATACTTTTTTAATGATATTAGATTATTTAAAATGAAATTGTTTGGATTAGTTCCAACATTCATCTTGTACTAATATAGTATGTGAAACCCTTCTCGGGACTGCATCAATGATGCATTGATGGTGACTTCAATTTCATTTGCTTTTTTTGTCAATTGTTACTTCACTTGTTCCTGGACCTTCCTTTTAAAGGTTCTCATTTCATTTAGTTCAACCACCAGCCTTATCCCATTCTATGCCGATTGAACAAGTTTTTGGTTGGTGTTGAGTGGTCATCTTAGTACCCTTGATCATTGTAGACTGCCCATGAGCCTACTTCCAAATTCTGACATCGCCCTGTTGTGTTGGACTTCGCAGTGGGCTCATGGGGCCTATTGTCTTTTGAGCTAGCTTGGCTCAAGGAGCTAAAGGTGGCTGAAAGGTTGAGAGTGGCAGATGTTTGCGGACGTTAATAGGACCCTGCCATTTGTGGAAGGCAAAAAAGGGCGGAAACATGGACACACAATGTCTGTCCATTTTCCGCTCCACCTTTGATTGGGTTAGGATGATCCTATAGGGCTGATTTTTGGTACACACCTTATCCATGGAAGAGCCTTCCAAATGAACGCTTTGGATCCCCCAAAAAATGTGGGCCCACATGTGTTTTTGAGCTCGAGCTTAGGAACACTTTCCTCATATATATATATATATATATATATGAGGAAATGGTTTGTGAGTAGCTGCTGAGATAAGCTTATCTGAGTAGAGCTCAACAACCATAAGGGGGGCACATTTTTGGTGGGATCCGAAGCATTCATTTGGAAGGCCCATCCATGGATAGGGTGTGTACCAAAAATCAGATCAATATGATCATCCTAACCCAATCAAAGGTGGAGGGGAAAATGGACAGACACTGTGTCCATGTTTCTGCCCATTTTTCCCTCCACAAATGGCAGGGTTAGGATGATCCTATAGGGCTGATTTTTGGTACACACCCTATCCATGGAAGGGCCTTCCAAATGAATGCTTTGGAAACCCCCCCCCCCCCCCAAAAAAAAAAAAAAAAAAAATGTGGCCTCCCCTATGGTTTGTGAGCTCTGCTCAAATAAGCTTATCTGACCAGCTGCTCACAAACCATTTCCTCATTATATATATATATATATATATATATATATATATATATATATATATATATATATATATATATATATAACTGTTAAATGTAATATACCCTTAGATGGGTATAATTGTCCAAAGATATATAATATATATAGTGGTTCGTATGGGAGAGATTGCTTAACGCAACTCTCAACCATACGACCTATTCTCCCCTCCATCCTCCATCGTCTCTCTCCCTCTCTCTCTTTCTCTCTCTATTCTCCCTTTCATTTATCTCTCACACCATCATGTAGCTCTCTAACATGGTATCAGAGCCGATGGTGTGAGAGATCTCCTTCTTGCCTCTTTTTTTTTCTTTTTTTTTGGGTTTTTGATTTCAGCCCTAACCGTTTAGGGTTTCCAACCCAAACTTTGCACAAATCTCCCATACCCCATCCTCTTGATTTTCGCCCAACTCTTTCTCCCAATTTTTTTCATTTTTCGTCTTATTCACAAAACCCTAGTTTTTTGTCCTATTAAAAAATCAGCACCTTCGGTCCCCTTTTTCCATACCCTAAACCCATCTTTTCTTGTCTTTCTTCCTCGATTGTGATTCCAATTCTTCGATACCTTTTACCCATGATCTAAATCATTCTTTTTCCTTTATTGTGAAACTTGTGCTTCGTATCGTGGTGGTTTACTTGAGGATGGTTGGCTACATGTATTATAGCCTCTCCTTAGTCGTTTTATCTTGTGGATGTTGTGGTGGTTATTGTGGGTGGTGATCTTCTTACGTTTGTTGGCTGATGAGGTGTTACTTCGTGGTGGTTGTTGTTAGTGCTGCCATGATTTTGCAGTAGGTTGTTGAGTGCCTTGTGGAATTTTCTGTTTTATTTTTCAGTGGTGATTGTGGTATTCTTGGTAGTTGTTCATGGAGTCTGTGGAGCCATCTGCCCGGCAACTTTCTACCCTCAAGGTTGATGAGGGCCGTTCTTCGTTGTCTCCTGCTCAGTCTAGCTATTCCTATGTTGAGCCTCCTCTTCAGATGACTTCAATAAAATTGGATGGCACAAATTATCCCCCGTGGAAGATGGCAGTTTATACTTATTTACTTGGCCGTAGAAAAATCAGTTTTCTTGAGCGCTCTCCTCCGCGTAACACTGATCTGACATATGATCAGTGGCGTGGGGATGATGCTGTGGTTCGCTCATTTCTATGGGGCTGTATGGATTCCCATATCGCTACATCCATGATGTATCTACAGTCCTCGAAGGAAATCTGGGGGCATGTGGCTACGATGTATTCATGGGTGGATAATTTGACTCGTATTCTGTGATCGGTTTTCATATTGGTTTAGTCTTGAGCGTGGAGACAAATCTGTAGGATCCCACTACAGTGATTATCTTGCCCTCTGTCAGGAGCTTGACTTGTTGTTGCCATTTACTGTTGATCCTGAGGTTCTCAAAAAGCGTCAGGAAGAGATGAGGGTAATTCGGTTTCTTGATTCTTTGAGCCCTGACTATCTCCAGATCTATCAGTAGATTGTTAGTTCTGGTTCGCTTCCCACACTCGCAGAGGCCTTCTCCCGTGTCCAGCGTATGCGAGTACCTCAATCTGGTGAACCTCTTGTTGATGGATCTGCTCATGTCTCATATGGTGGGGGTGATCGTGGCCGGGGTGGTGGTCGCGTTGGACGCGGCCGTGATGGTGGTTGGCGGGGTCGTGGCCGTGGTCGTGGTGGTGGTCGTGAGTCATGGGGAGGCAGAGATGGTGGTGGACGAGGCCGTGAGGGTCGTCATTGCACACACTGTCGTTTGGATGGTCATACTGTTGACTATTGCTAAGACTTGCATCCTGAGCTTCGTTTACACAGGCCTGTGAATGCTTCTGCTGCTGCTTCTAATTGTATTTCTTCTTCTGTGGCTCCATTTACATCTTAGTCCCTGACTATCCCTCGTGCTGAATATGATGAGCTTCTCCGTATTAGGGACAAGGGAAAAGAGCCAGCTGCCACGTTTGCACATAAAGGTAGTCCCTCCTGTTTTCTCTCTGGTACTTCTTCTGTGACATGGCTCATTGATTCAGGAGCATCCGGTAACCCTACAATTCTTTCCTCTTTCCTGTCTATTCCTTCTATGGGACCTCGTACTGTTACATTGGCAGATGGGACTACATACCCTGTTTCTGGCATGGGTGCAGTCTCCGTCTCGATGGGACTTCAATTGTCTTCTGTTCTTTATGTTCCGTCCTTTCCTGTTAACTTATTATGTGTTCACCAATTAACAAAATCACTGAATTGTACTGTTTTCTTTTTTTCTTCCTATTGTATTTTTCAGGACATGAAGACTGAGACGAGGATTGGAGTGGGCCATGAGATTGATGGTCTTTATTACCTTCACCAGGCTGGTGCTGGTGTAGCTCTTCGTTCCTCTGTGGATGTCGTGTGAGTGAGGGAAACACCATCGTGTGTCCTTCCCTTCTCGAGTTAGTAGTAGAGTGTCTCATCCATTTGAACTTATTCATTCTGATGTTTGGGGTCTCGCAAGAACTACTTCATTCAATGGATATCGATATTTTATTATTTTTGTTGATGATTATTCGAGGGCCACAGGGTTGTTTTTCCTTAAAGATAGATCTCAAGTGTTTAATGCATTTCATCATTTTTACTTTGAGGTAACCAACCAGTTTCACTGTTCTATTAATTGCTTACGTACTGATAATGCTAAGGAATATTTATATGTATCTAATGGTTTTCATGATTTTCTGTCCTCTCGTGGTATTATTCATCAGTCATCCTGTGCACACACTTCACAACAGAATGGTGTGGCTGAAAGAAAATTTCGGTATTTGCTGGATATGACTCTTACACTTATGTTTCAGATAAAGGTTCCCAAAGTTCATTGGGGCGATGCTGCTCTCAAAGCATGCTTCCTCGGTAACCGTCTTCCTTCTTCAGTTTTATCTGGGAAAACACCTTTTTCGATTTTGTATCCTCTACGTGATCCATTTCCATTAGTACCACGTGTCTTTGGCTGTACCTGCTTTGTCCATCACCTGTCTCCAGGGCTTGGCAAGTTGGACCCTAGGGCAGAAAAGTGCCTTTTCTTGGGTTACTCACGTACCAAAAAAGGTTATAGTCCTCGTCTTAGGAAGACATGTCTCTGCACATGTCACGTTCTTTGAGGACCAGCCTTACTTCTCTATCTCAGGTTCATTACTTCATGTTGATATCTCTAGGATGGATCCCTACCATGATGGGTCAACCTGTGCTAGTGCCTATCATGATGGATCCTGCTACACCAGCCTCTGTGGCTGCCACTGAACCTCAAAATGATACCACTGTTACTTCTAAGGATTCTGAACTGAAGACTTATACTCAGGGACCTCGCCAGGTTGTTCATTCTATGATTAAAGATGCATCATCTTCGCCTACTGATCCTCTTCCACAGTCGGATTATCTGCCCTCAGGTGTTTGTCCTACACCTCATGATTCACCATTGCCTCTCGTACTAGATCTCATACTGTTGCTCATCCTATATCGAATTTTGTCTCTTATGACCATCTCTTACCTTCCTTTCGGTCCTTTGTGTCTAGCATGTCTTCGATTACTTTGCCTAAGTCTGTTGCAGATGCCCTACGTCATCCGGGATGGCGAGCTGCTATGGATGCTGAGATGGGTGCTCTTCAATAAAATAAAACGTGTTGGTTGGTTCCCCTCCCTTCTGGTGCCTAACCGGTTGGTTGTCGTTGGGTGTTTGCCATTAAGTACCTTCCAGATGGGTCTGTTGAGCGTCTCAAAGCCCACCTTGTTGCTAAGGGGTACACTCAAACATTTGGTGTTGATTATCAGGAGACGTTCTCGCCGGTTGCTAAGATTCCATCGGTTCGTGTGTTGATCTCGTTGGTTGTTAATCGTGGTTGGCCTCTCCATCAATTAGATGTCAAGAATGCCTTTTTCACGGCGATCTGACTGAGGAAGTCTATATGGAGCAACCTCCTGGGTATGTTGCTTAGGGGGAGATGTGCTCATCAGTATGCCGTCTTCAGAAGGAAATTTATGGACTCAAACAATCACCCAGGGCTTGGTTTGGACGATTTAGTGCTGCGGTTCTTTGTTTTTGGGTTGAAGCAATGTGCTGTTGATCATTCTGTGTTTAGTCACAAATCTAGTCTTGGATATATTCTCCTCATTGTATATGTTGACGATATTGTAATTATAGGAGATTGCAAGTCTGGCATACATAATCTGAAGTCTTTTCTCCATGGAGAATTTTCTGTGAAAGATCTAGGTCAACTCAGATATTTCCTTGGTGTTGAGGTTGCTCGCTCTCGTCATGGTCTCTCCTTGTCCCAAAGGAAATATGTGTCGGACATCTTAGAGGAGACAGGCTCAATGGGCGTAAAACCTGCTGCTATTCCTATGGATCCAAATGTTAAACTTCTTCCTAATCAAGGAGAGTTAGTGGATGATCCTGGTCGATATAGAAGATTGGTTGGGAAACTAATCTATTTGATTGTCATCCGTCAAGACATATCATTTGCAGTTGGTATGGTTAGTCGCTTTATGAGTGCTCCACATAGTTCCCACTGGGCGGCTGTCATCCAGATCGTCAAATATTTGAAAAGTATACCAGGTAAAGGTCTATGCTTCAGAAAACATGGACATGAAAAGGTAGAAGGATTCAGTGATGCAGATTGGGCAGGATCTCCCGCTGACAAGAGATCAACGACGGGGCACTGCACGCTTGTCGAAGGTAATTTGGTATCGTGGAGAAGTAAAAAGCAAGATGTCGTGTCTAAGTCAAGTGCAGAGGCCTAGTATAGAGCTATGTCATATACCAGTGGAGAGCTCATATGGCTTCGCTCATTCTTATCAGAGATTGGGTTCACATCACAGTTGTATTGTGACAATAGAGCAACAATCCATATTGCAATGAATCCAGTATTCCATGAGCAAACCAAGCATATTGAAGTTGATTGTCACTTTGTTCGTCATTGGATTCAAAGTGGTGAGATTTGCACATTGTTTACTCGATCTGCAGATCAACTTGCAGATATGTTTACCAAACCATTAGGATGTGCAAAATTGAAAGATTCTTATAATAAGCTTGGAATGTATGATATATACATTCCAGCTTGAGGGGGAGTGTTAAATGTAATATACCCTTAGAGGGGTATGCTTGTCCAAAGATATATAATATATATAGTGGTTCGTATGGGAGTTAACCCAACTCTCAACCATATGACCTATTCTCCAGTTCATCCTCCATCGTCTCTCTCTCTCTCTCTCTATTCTCCCTTTCATTTATCTCTCACACTATCATGTAGCTCTCTAACATATACATATACATATATACATATATGTATATATATGATATATGCATATCATATATACATATAAATACATATAAATATATATATATATATATATATATATATATATATATATATATTCACCCGTATATTTCAACGATAACTCATATACATTAGGCGGAACTTGCATACATGTGTGTAGCAAAGGGAAACAAAAACTAGCAGGGCCCATATTATTGGGTGATATAAAGTCTAAACCATTCAAAAGTTGGGCCCTGGTGTAGATAGACTGTGCCTCAAAAAATCTTTTCCACAGGATGATCCTTACCCTCCAATTTGTGAAGGTTTCTATACCGTGCCACCCATTTGAACCTCCGCAGATCGGGTTTGGATCATCCTATGTAGAGGATTTTTGGGGCACGAGATATTTCCAAGCTTCAAATCCTTTGCAATCTAGATCTCACTCCACCCAATCATACGTCCCTCTCTGTCTCTCTCTCCTCTTGTTCTTATGTTGTGAAGAATACACTCATGAGCAATGAGATGTACATCAATGATATGCCTCCTCACAACGACCACACACACACACACACACAAACACGTACACAGATCCTCCATATTATATTTAGGGTGATGATTTTTTTACTCCCCCCCCATTTGAACCTCCACAGATCGGGTTTGGATCATCCTATGTAGAGGATTTTTGGGGCACGAGATATTTCCAATCTTCAAATCCTTTGCAATCTAGATCTCACTCCACCCAATCATACGTCTCTCTCTCTCTCTCTCTCTCTCTCTCTCTCTCCTCTTGTTCTTATGCTATGGAAGAATACACTCATGAGCAATGAGATCTACATCAATGATATGCCTCTTCACAACACACACACACACACACACACAGATCCTCCATATTATATTTAGCGTGATGATTTTTTCACTCCCCCCCAAGGATGCTCATGACGAATACACTCATGAGCAATGAGATCTACATCAATGATATGCCTCTTCACAACGAACACACACACAGACACAAGACACACACAGATGCTCCATATTATATTTAGGGTGATGATTTTTTCACTCCCCCCCAAGGATGATGCATCCACAATTCACGTTGAAAGGGGGCCGCATCATCCTACCGGGGGGGGGGGGGGGGGGAATCATCTCCTTATATATATATATATATATATATATATATATATATATATATATATATATATATATATAAGAAGAGAGAGAGAGAGAGAGAGAGAGAGAGAGAGAGAGGAGAGTGTTGGTGCGCTTAAGTGGTTATAACGCCTCCCATTGGTTCGCTTAAGCGGGACCCAAACATTTAAACGAATGGGAGGCGTTATAACCACTTAAGCGCACCAAAAAAATGGTGCGCACCAACACTTTTCTCATATATATATATATATATATATAAATGATTTTTTATATGAGGAACTTGCAAACATGCGAGTAGAAAAAAATAAATTTGGGGCCCACGTTGTTGGGCGACATAGATAGGCCGTGCCCCAAAAAATATTTTCCATAGGATGATCCAACTTCAATCTTTGGAGGTTTAAAATGGATGGCATGGTATAGTAAGGAACCTTCACAAATAAGAGGGTAAAGATGATCCTATGGGAAAGATTTTTTGGGGCAAAGCCTATCTACACCGTGGTCCAACTTTTGAATGGTTTAATTCACCCAATAATGTGGGCCCCACTATTTTTTATTTTTTTTGCTACTCACATGTATTCGAGTTCACGGTATAAAAATTTATCCATCTATATACACTATACATGCATGTGTGCGACGTGTGTGTGTGTGCGCGTGTGCGTGCGTGTATTCTAGTGCTCTTGGGCCTTGTTACCTCATGCAACCTAAACCATTCAACAATAAATGTGCTGGCAACCTAGAGCCACCCAGTCAGAAAGCCATTGCCTAACTCTCCACCAATCTGATGATTGTAATTTCTTGACTAGTCCACAGTATTGTCAGCGGGCATGGTTACCTTATGCAGCCTAAACCATTCAACCATAAATGTGCTGGCAACGTAGAGCCACCAGTCAGAAAGCCATTTCCCCAACACTCCACCTATCTGATAATTGTAATTGTTTGACCAGTCCACAATATTGTAAGATAAAAATAAAAGTGGACAGTGGTATACTGTTTTATGATATATGGCATACATTTTCCATTCTTATACTCCAAGCCATTTTATACTGATGCACATCATTTTTTATTGCATTGCTATTAGTGGTACTTTACAAAAAAAAAACATGAAGGACTTGAAATAACTAATTCTTCCTACTTGTACTGTGGATTAATCCTGTGCAATACTGATTTATTTGGAAAATGTAATGATTGCAGCGACCTGGAGTAGAGTTCCCACAACGTTCAGCAGATACAGCTCCAATATTTACTCCTCCCATAACTCATCCAACAGAAAGACATACTCAAGCAGGTTATGGAATGCCCAGTAATATTTCTAGAAGACTTGATGACGCAATGGCATCTAAGATGGAAAGTTTAAGGTAGGATTTTGATTTCAGCTATGTGCACTGTATTGTTGTATTGTGTTCCCTTCAGTTTTTTTTTTTTTTTTTTAAGTTGGGGGTTATATTCTGGCTTTTGTATTGAAATATATGTTTCTCTGCTGCCAACACTGTCTTTTCAGTTTATTGTGTTGTGTTATCTTTTCAGTTTATCAGGCCTGGATAACATTCGGAGTGTCATGGAACTTCTAACTGACATGTTACAATCTGTGAACCCAAATGATCGTGAGGTGCATCTTACTGCATTTTTATTTTGTACTAGAACATTGTATAATGTTAATATGGTGTGTGTGATCAAGGAAATTATTTTCTGATGAAGCATTCATGTCAGATATTTTCAGTACTTCCACTGTATAGTTTTTTTTTTGTTGGAATGGTTACTTCCACTGTATAGTTGTTTCTAATATACCCATGAACTGTACTTTTAATTATCTTCCATATGGATAATGATGCTGCAAGCCCATCTACAACTTCCTAACAGGCAGTGCTATTTTCATATTTTCATAATGTAAAAATATTAATTGTTAGTTTTGCATGCATTGAATTTGACCAAAATACCTAAGTGCTTGTTTGACCAAAATACCCTTATGTGCTTGTTTTAACACGTTTAACACTCCCCTCAAGCCGGAGTGTATATATCATACAATCCGAGCTTGTTACAAGCATCTTTTAACTTTGCAGGTCCTAAGGATCTAGTAAATACATCTACAATCGAGTGAACATCGTACTTATTTCGCTTCTCTGAATCCTCTGGCAGATGAAATGACAGTCAACTTCAATGTGCTTGGTCCTTTCATGAAAGACAGGATTAGTGGCAATATGAATTGCAGACTTGTTATCACAATACAATCGAGCTGGGCTTGAAGATGAGAGACCAATCTCTGATAGAAAGGAACGTAACCAGATCAGTTCTCCACTAGTATAAGACATAGCCCTGTATTCTGCTTCTGCACTTGATTTGGATACAATGTCTTGCTTCTTACTCCTCCATGATACCATATTATCTCCAACAAAGGTGCAACAACCAGTCGTGGATCTCGGTTCTCCTGTAGCTGGAGATCCTGCCCAATCGGCATCAGTGAATCCCTCTACCCTTTCATGACCATTCTTCTTGAAACACAATCCTCTTCTCAAGTACCTTATGATCTGTATTACTGCTACCCAATGGGAAGTCCGAGGAGAATTCATAAATTGACTGACTACCCCTACAGCAAAAGAAATGTCAGGATGAGTAGTGTAGACACCCCATTTTGCTCTGCTTTAATCAATAAAGAAGTTAGTGCTTTCTTATCGGTTTTTCAGTATTTTCCCTTTCTGTGTCCGTCTCTTATGTTTTCTCGATCTTTTCAGTCATTTCCGCCGTGTTTTGTATTTTTCCGCCGGGTGTTGAGAATGGTTATTCACAGGAATCTAAATAAGAGAGAACTTTGGGATAATTTGCTTCAGGCAGAGTTAATCGAATGGGCCCGTGCAGTGTTTTGGGGAAGAAATGAGTTTTGGCTTACTTGGATCCAATACTTGAGGTTGCTCGTGGGGGAGAAACTCCATTTTATGTATCCTAATGAATCTATGGTTCGGATCATATGGGGTTAATTTCTGTGCGCATCCCGTTGTGGCCTCGCAAATAAATGATTCAAATTGCTTGTAGAAATGATTTAGTGGTGCAGTATCAAATCATATCCCATTTATATTGTGGTCCATCCAATGGACAGATTGGATCATCCTATGGGAATGGTTTTGAAGGGCACAACCTGTTTACATTGCAGTCCAACAAATGGACAGATAGGATCATTCTAGAGAAGGGGCTAGGGCTGTGCAATTAAAATCACATCGCGGCCCATTATTTGGACGGTTATGATCAACCCATAGAAATGATTTGCAGGGTGTAACCAATGCGCTTTGCTGCCCATCAATTGGACAACTTGGATCCACCCATAGAATTGATCTAAGGGGGCGCAACCCAATTTATATTGTACCCATCAATCAACGATTCAGATTATCATATGGGAGTGATTTAAAGATGGTGTAACCTATTCTCATTGTGGCCCAAGAAATAAACAGCCTGGATTGTCTCATGGAAGTGATGTTGGGTAGGGAAACCCATTTGACCATTTCAGCCCATCAAATTGACAGCTTAGATCATACCATGGAAGTTATTTTGGGGGTGTACCTAAACTAAATTGTCTCCCATCGAATGGACGGTCAGGATCATTCTATGAAATTGATTTTTTTTGGATGACCCATTTACATTGTAAGGGGCAGTTTATGCAGCCTACATTGTAAAGTAATCTGAACCATTCATCTAGTGGGTAATCTTTCTCTCTTAGAACCCAAACGTCCCTAACATTTGGTTACTTTTTTGAAGATCTCATATTTTGGTAGCAAGTGGGACCCACCCATAATCGGTTGGTTGGTGCTTTCTATTTGAAATTTAGAAAGCAGCCAACGTGGTGCATTCTTTCCTCTTTAAAGCATCTATTACAATATAGCAATGAAACCATGTGTGTCTAAGAGCATTGATTCGGTTGGTTGAAATGGGGTAAGTATAAAAAGGAGTTGCTTTTTATGGTCAAGGTAGCTTCCAAAGTTTTTTTTTTGAATTGGACTGTTTTAAGAATGAAAATAGCATTTTCTAAATCTATACATGCAAGATAAGTGGGCCCCACTTTGGGGTTTAGAAAGGTGTTAAAGCAAAGCAAGAAACTACAAAATTTTTACAGCTATACTTATGTGGAATTGTTTTTGAGCCAATAATAAAAAGCACTGTTATGGAAATTTTCATCACTTTTGGCATATTGCTACAAGAAGTCCACGTTCTTTTATATACAAGGAAGCATGACACGTGGGACCCATTTGAAATAGAAGATGCTAAGATTGTTTTAAAAAAAAAAAGTAGCTAACGTTTTGGTTATGAATTAAAAATAGTATGTAGCAGGGAAGAGATGGCATATTTTCAAAATTATTGCTTTTGCTTAGTTGTTTAAATAAAGAGTGCTTTTTGGCTATGGGCTTTTTCTTTTGGATAAGTGGTATTGCATTACATGAAGTTATTTAAGCTTTGAGTTCAATTTCGGCCTCACATATATTTTGGCCGAAATCTCTCTCTCGCTCCTCCACTACTGATTTTGGGTGGTGCAACTCTTGCTCCTCATCTCATATGGTTTTTTAGCCCTCCTCCTTCTCGTGGACAGTTTTGGAACTCTCCCTCTCCCTTGTCTAATTAAATTGGACAATTGCATTCATCTCTTAGCAACCCTCTCTCTCTCTCTCTCTCTCTCTCTCTTACAGCCCCCTCATAATTCTCTACCTATATACCTTTCACATCTCTTTAAACTCTACGCTTTCTCATCTCTATCTCTCACAAATCTCTCTCATATATCTCTCCGACTCCCTCAGCCATCTTTCTGCGGGTCTTCGCACATGATTCGCAACTTCATCAAAGGGGTTTTCTAGAGCGTATAAAATGGTGCGACAAAGTGTATACCTCGGATTTACGCACCCTAGAGACAAGGAGCGCAATCAACGGTAGGTTACTCTATTTTTATAATATCAAAGGTAGAAAAACATGCTTATGACCGTTTCTTTTTTGTTTTCTTCATGATTTTCGTAAGAGCTACTATGCATGATCTAATATGATTTTGGTGGGTCAGTTTATTTGATTATCGATTTTGGTAAAAAAAATGAATCGTTATATGAGAAAATTGGGTGTTTAACCGATTAGGATATCTAGTGGCTTTTGAATCCTTTTACAAAGTGAGTGTTTTAAAACTAAGGGTTTTTCGCGAAGCGATATTTTCTGAGTCTTAATGAGGTTAAAAGAACACCAAAAATCTAAAACTTCAAGTAGATTTCATTTGTTTTGATGACTCAAAAATTCGTTTAAAAAATACCCGGAAATAAAATTTTGATGGTTCTAAAAATTGTTCATATGACAAAACAATTTGAAACTGATTGAAATTTCGTCCTCAGAAGAGTTTTAATGTTTGAATATCATACAAAAATTTTCAAAAGATTTGGAGTTTATTTATTATTTTTAGTGGAATTGTTTTGGTAAAATCACTGATTTTCACATATATGAAGGACATATCACTAAACAAACTCCTTAAAAGCAGAAATTTGGTAGCAAGATGAACTCACCAGTCGGAATCATATTTTGAATTTATTGGGAATTTTGGGCATATTTTAATATTTTGTATTGATTTTTAATTGCTCTGACCAGAACATTAATATATCTGTTAAAAATAGAAAATTATCGAGATAATGTTTGAAAGTTTTCTCATAATTTTCTATTCGTCCGAGAATGTTCTAGTAAAAGTTTAGTTGGATGTAGAATTCGTTTGCTATATGTTTTAGTGTAATGTCATCAATCTGACCCGAAAATGGAAAATCAATTAAAAATCAAATTTTAATCTCTAAAATCATGAAAAATTCAAGAAGAATATATTTTGAAGAACAGATCATATCCTAAAGTTTCTGGAACAGATAATTTAATTAGCTATAGGATGCTTTATAAAATCATTAATCTGATCCAATTGTGATAAATTCATTTAAAAATCAAAATTAATTCAAAGCACCTTGAAAATCTTTAGAGAACTCAAACTTTTTATCATGTATTCCATCGTTAAGCCATCTGAAACAGAAATCTTAGGGGTCATAGCTAGATATCCTTTGTAAAATGGTCATGCTAGGATAGTTAGATGCCAAGATTGCATTCATAATCGTATTCTAATTGCGATCAATTCTTGATGATTTGAGCATTTAAATTATAGTACGTTATTGGCTCCGAGGTCCATTATTCACGGAAATCTTGAGAAATATGACAGGCAATAACATACTATAACTTACGTGCTAAATTATTCAAGGGTGGAAAGCACGATTCCCTTCTATGGATGCAACTCAAGGCGAAAACTTGCCAATATTAGAGCCATCGGTATTCCTTAGATTTTAGGATTCGGAAGCCTTTAAGGAACTGAAAATTATTAACTTCAACAAATTGAATCAATTTACCCCATGTCTTTTGGAACCGTTGGATTGCGGTCTCCATCGTGAGAACCTTTAGAGCCCCCTTTAGGAACACTTGTGTCATGTTGTGTTCTAGGTTTTAGGGTGTCCTAGAGTTAGGAAGTTCAGCCTCATCACGACTGATTGCTATTATTAGCAATTGAGTCATACATCTAGTTACACTAGTTACCCATTTTTCCTATAGGAGAAGCCTAGTTACCTAGGATGAAGGTTCACCTGCATTAGTCTAAGGGATGTCTTGCACTTAGATAGGACCATATAACATCTTAGATGAAGTCTTAGGATAATAAAAGCTACTCAACTTGAACTAAATAATCTCTCTTAAACTGTTGAAACAGTTCATCCAATCTAGATCGGTGTCCTAGATGAGTTAAGCATAAGTAGCTTAGTTTAGGCGCACCGAACTACGTTGACTCTGATTCCAGTGAGGCTTGGGTACGTAGGCAGCTTGATAGCATACCAATCACGAGTCGGCCCCACACACAAATGGTGGGGTTTTGTATATTGGTTTTTTGTAAATTCTTAATTAAAATATATAGGATTTCCCTCAAATTAGCATTTTAGGAGTATATTCACATAGATTGAATCCAAACAAATTAAGAAAATCAAGATACACATTAGGGAATACATTTAAATTAGATCTTATGATGCATGTCACATAGTTCACACATTAATAAAAAGTTAAATGAGCCATTTAAAAGAAATTCAAGAGAGTTAACTTTTGGAATTGAAGACTGGATTATCGGGCAAGAATGGTGCTTGTGGTAGTAATTCCCCATACCTTCCATTCTCGTAATCAGGTAGCGAATCTAGATTTTTGGTTATTTACGGGTCCTAGATTCCTCATCTAGGTGGCGACTCTATCATTCTCTTTTGCGTGAAGTTTGGATTGCTTTAGTGATCCCAAGTTCACGGAAAGGACGAATTAAATCAACAATAAACGGCACACTCCAACCGCGTGGGTACGAGAGACCAAGAGAGAGGGAGGCGGCTCGCGGGCCATTCCCCTCTCACGGGATCGGGTCCCACAAGTAGCTGTCAAATAAATCAATTTTCCAACTAACCTCTCGTATCCATGGATTGAAATTTCGATTTCGGCATAAATTTCGGACATAGCCGAAACTGAAATTGCAGCCGAAATCCTAAAATTTCAGCCGAAATCCAGTAAAGTCACACGAAATGTTGGTTTTTTGGGCCGAAATTTCGGTAAAGCAAAATTTCCCCGAAATTGACCAAATTCTCGAAATTTCGGTAATTTGGTACATTTCGGCAATTTCGGATTTCGGCCGTTTTGGATTTCGATCGAAATTTAAAACTGAAATTTCGGATTTCGGTCGAAATTTAAAACCATGCTTGTATCGTCCTGGATCATCTAACAAGTTCCCTTCTTCTAGAATGAGTTTAACATTTGGATCCATAGGTGTGGATGTTAGCTTTCCCTCGTAGAACTTTTCTCCTCTAAAATATCCAAGGTATACATTCTTTGTGATAAGGACAATCCATACTTAGAACGAGCCACTTCACTGCCAAGGAAATATCTGAAAAGTCCCGGATCTTTGGTGAAAAACTCTTGAAGAAAAATTTTCAATCTTCGTATCCCAACTTTGTCATCTCCTGTGATTACAATATCATCCACATATACTATCAAGATGTAGCCAGCAGTGGACTGATAGCTGAAGACGGAGTGATCAACGGCACACTGTTTCATACCAAATCTGATAACTGCAGATTGAACCTCCCAAACCATGCTCTCGGAGATTGCTTGAGACCATAGATTGCTTTCTGTAGATGACATACTCATGAACACATCTCCTCCATGAGCAACATACCCGGGAGGTTGCTCCATATACACTTCCTCACCGAGATCACCATGAAGAAATGAATTTTTAACATCTAGTTGATATAGTGGCCAGCCACAATTAACGACAATAGAAATCAAAACTCGAACAGACGATATCTTGGCCACAAGTGAGAATGTCTCCTGATAATAACCCCAAATGTCTGAGTGTAACCTTTAGCCACAAGTCGAGCTTTGAGCCTTTCAATGGTTCCATTAGGAGGTACTTAAGTGCAAAGACCCATCGACACCCAACAATCTTTGCACCAGACGATAGAGAAACCGGTCACCACATATTATTTTAATACAAAGCAGCCATTTCGGTATCCATAGCCACACGCCAACCAGGTGAGCAAGAGCATCTGAAATAGACTTAGGCAAAGAAATGGAAGATACATTAGAAACAAATGAACGAAAGGAAGGTGATAGATGCTCATATGAAACAAACTGAGAAATGGGATGTGCAGTAGTAGTATGTGACCTAGTGCGAGAGCCAATAGGCGAATCAGATATAGGAAAGGAAGTACCTGACGTAGGATCTTCCGACTGAGAGTGAGGATCAGCTGTATGAGATGATGGCTGAGAAGTAGATAGAACAATCTGTCGTGGTCCTCGAGTATAAACTTTCGCCTTAGGTTCTATGCGATCCTCGGATGTCTCTCTATCACCCACCACTAGAGAATGAACTGTAGAGGGCTCTACAGGCCCGTCTGCAGCAGAAATAGTAGAGTAGGCACCTCAAAAGAAGTACAAGGTGTGTCTGGAAAATAAGGGCTATCCTCAAAGAAGGTGACATTTGCAGAAACATAAGTTTTCCGCAGTCGAGGAATATAACACTTGTATCCCTTTTGGGTACGAGAGACACCCAAAAAGATACATTTTTTAGCCCGAGGATCTAGCTTATCAAGACCACGTCCAAATCTATGAACGAAACATTCACATCCAAAGACACGCGGAAGTAATGGAAAGGGATAACCTAACGGGTATAATATAGAGAAAGGCGTCTGGCCAGATAACACTGTAGAAGGGAGTCGATTTCCTATGAAGCAACCCATAAGAACTGCATCTCCCCAATAGATCTTTGGCACGCGCATCTTAAACATGATAGTGCGAGTAATATCCAAGAAATATCGAATCTTCCTCTCCGCGACACCATTTTGCTGTGAAGTATATGCACAAGATGATTGATGGATTATACCACGTGAATCAAGAAATTGATGAAAACCATTATTGTTTGAAAAATATTCTCTAGCATTATCTGTACGTAAGAAAGAAATAAAACATTTAAATTGATTAACAATTTCAAAGTAAAAGTTGCGAAATGCATTAAAGACTTCAACGATCCATCATGAGGAATAACCATGTAACTCGTGAAAATCATCCATAAGTATAACAAAGTATCTAAATCCAAATAAAGAGACAGCACGTGAAGGACCCCATACATCAGAGTGATTAAGCTCATAAGGTCGTGACGCACAACGAATACCACGTGAAGGAAAAGCCACACGATGGTGCTTTCCCAACTCACAAGACTCACAAGAAAAAGACTCAACATGTTTAGTAATAAAATGAGATTTCCTAAGACTATCAGCATGAGGATGGCCCAAACAATAGTGCCATTGATAAGCATCAACAGAGGTGTGTAGCGCAGCACCAACAAGAGTAGAATCGAGATAGTACAAGCCACCCATCTCACGACCTAAACCAATCCTCGTCCCAGTCTTCAGATCCTGAAAAACACAATACGACGGAAAGAAAGAAACTGAACAGTTCAGAGTTCAATTGACGCACAAACAATAAACTAACATGAAATGAAGGAACATACAGGATAGAAGATAAGCAAAAATCTTTAGAAATGGAAACTACACCAACCCTTGAATAAGTTGATGTAGTACCATATGCTAAATAACAATATGAGGCGTACTAGATGATGCTGACTGGAAAGAAGTAGTTTGAAATTACTAGTCATGTGATGGGATGCCCTTGAATCAATAAGCCACGATCTAGAAGCATTGCTAGAGAGGAAACAAGACGAGCTACCTGGCTGGGCAAATGTGGCAGTGGGCCGCTTGCCTCGATCACGTAGGTGTACAAGTTCCTCATACTCAGCTTGATCAAACATCAGAGAGTCTCGCTGGACCAAAGGAGCAGGAGCAGAAGCATGTGAAAGAATAGGAACAACAGATCCAGTAACAAAGTCAGGGGGTGGCTATCAGATGCAGCAACAAAAGCGATGGTAGACCGATATGGGCGAAGCTTCATATGTAAATCATAACAATAATCGATAGTGTGACCCTCCATACGACAGTGCGTACAATATCAAGACCCATGACCACGGCCACCCCCTGAATCACGACCATGACCACGTGCACCTCCATCACGACCACGGCCATAAGAGCCTCCATCATGTCCACGGCTAGGTCTAGTAAAAACACGGCCACAATCTCCACCAGTAGATGTGGCAAGGGCGGATCCATCCAAGGGTTGGTCTCTGGATGGAACAACCCTCATACGCTGTACTTAGAAAGAGACGGAAGAGACCCAGAACTATAAATCTGCTGTCGCATCTAAAGATACTCAGGCCCAACAGAATCAAGATAGCGAACCACACATAATTTTTCTTGAGGCTCAGCAAGAACGATATGATCGACAATGAAAGACATAAGCATATCTAGCTGCTGGCACAATGCAATGTATGAACTGTAATGATCGAGTGTGGACATGCCACCACGCTGAAATTTAAACCAGTCTGATAATAGATCACACATCCGGGTGATGTTATCTGCTCCAGAATACAAAATCGCAGCCTGGTCCCAGACTTCCTTAGAGGAGTCAAGATACATCATATTAGCAGCGATCTGTAAGTCCATACAACTCCATAAGAAGGATTTGATAACTGCATCCTCTTGTTCCCATCTCGTATAAACAGAATCTCTCTTGGATGAAGGAGACTGCTCAAGAAAATGAACCTTTCCCTGACCCAGAAGATATACACAAACAACCCTCTTCCAAGCCGGGTAATTATGTCCATTAAGTTTGATAGATGTCATCTGGAGAGGAGCTTCTACGAGGGCCTCCACATGAGAATAGCGAGTGGAGAGAACCGTAGATGAAGTAGGGACCTCATCAACTTTAATGGATCTGAGTTGCTGTGAAGATAAATCAATTAAATCCATAGCACCAACAAAGAACAAGCAATCTCCAATACACGGCAAAAACACCACGTCGAACCCAAAGAGCAATCAACTAACGACTAGAATGTCATAACACATTCAATAACCACAAATAACATACTGGGTCAATCACCAACCCAAGAAAAACAACACCACAACCACCAAGGTTGACTTTAATGGATCCGAGTTGTTGTGAAGATAAATTAATTGGATCCATAGCACCAACAAAGAACAAGCAATCTCCAATACACGGAAAAACACCACGACGAACCCAAAGAGCAATCAACTAACGACTAGGGTTGCTGGGCGTACTGATAGAGAGAGGAGTTCCATCAACTAGGGCACTAGGCGTGACTTGATAGGATACGAAGGAGCTGAAAGAGAGAGAGACAGCTTTGAAGCCTACTCTTGCTTGACTGGACGTTGCCCTGTTAGCTTGGTACCTGGCTCTGTAATTGCCTCTGTTTGCTTGCTTGGCCCCGTTAATTGCCCTGTGCAAGCAAATAGAGAGCCCCCGCCCGTTTGAGTCAATGTCATAACACATTCAATAACCACAAATAACATACTGGGTCAATCACCAACCTAAGAAAAATAACACCACAACCACCAAGTTCACAGAAATAGAATCAACACCACAATTAGTGAACAACCCACAATCACTATTAATAATCAACCTATCCATCAACAATCATCCAATAACAAGTAGCCAACAACCACCACTCACAATAGTCGACAATCACCCCAAACTGCTCCACCAACGACCATTACTAACAACAACAACAAATAAATCACCAACAACCACAAAACCACTCCAAATACAATTCAATACACATCAACAATACCAACCAACACTTAGAATCACCAATAAGAAATCACCAACAACTAATAATCACCACAACGAATATCCAATAACATTAGCAATAAGAACCAAACACTTGGAACCACCATCAAAAGGAAGTAAGCAAGAAGAGTAGAATCTAGATCATGAATAGATGCAAATAGATTGCTGATTTGAAAAGAAAATATGGTTAGCATATGATGGAATCACTAACTTAGGTGATAGGCTTCACAAAAGATCACATATAGAAGCTTGGACTAGGGTTGGAAGAAAAAAACTAGGGTTAGGGTTTATGGTTAGAATAGGACAAAATGGGTCCAAAGGTGTGTGTGTGTGGAGGGGGGGGGGGTGCGAAAATTTTTCCTAGGGTTAGGCTAGGGTTAAATATGGGTGGAGAGAAGCGGCTAGGAGAGAATAAAAAGCCACAAAATGGCTTAGGTTTGTGCGGTTAGGAAGGTTAGGGAAGGATTTTGAGGTGTTTTGATGATAGAAAATAAGGTTTAAGAATGGAAGTTTGAAATTTGGAGGTCACTTCTAGTGGTGGTGGTTATCGGATGGAAAGGATTTGGGTTTGGGAATTGAGTTTGGGGAATGAGTTTGGGGATTGGAGTTGAAAGAAAGAAAAGAGAACAAAAAAAAGATGAAGAAGAAAGAGAAAAGATCCGTAGCACCTTTTTAATGAGGGATGAACACTTCAACCTTTAGCTCTGATACCATGTTAGATGATTACATGATTAAAAGAGATCAAGGCTTGAAGAGAAGGAGAAAGAGAGACAATGAAAAGAGAGAAGCGTGCATGAGTTAGGGCTCTCTCCACACAAAAATTATTATATATATATATATTTTTTGATAATTGACCAATATATTCATACCAACAAAATTACAATGGGGACCAGTAGTCCCACTAGATTTACATAGTTGGCCCAAAAAAGCTCATTACCCCTTACATTACCCAATAGCCTCAATTTAATCGAATCCAGCAAAAAGTGCCAAATTTGGGGGACCCTGAGTCATGATCGTGACCTGCCACGTCACACCAATTTCTCCACTAGCAAATTCGATTTTCAAAAATCCCGCTCAAAGGCCCAGAGCTATTGTGCGCCCCTAATCGTGCACGATAGCCAACCACCCAATATCATCATCCGATCTCCGGCGACCTCCACCTCGAACCACCACCAAACACCGACGGCTCCTCATTAAAAATATATCAAATTCTTCTACCATCTTCTCCAAAACCTACTTCCACTAACCCAAAAATCATTCCATCCAAAAGTATACTCCTAGCCCTAACCCTAAGCCGTAACCCTAAAGACTATACTACTCCCCCACCTCCTTCCCCAATCAACCCTAACCCTAACAACCCTAAAACTCCCCTCCTTTTTCTCCTCCTTCAAACCTTAACCCTACAAGGTTCATTGCCGCTATCCACAACCTCCCTCGACTCCCTATTTAACCTCCTCCTTTTCCCCTGAATCGAACACCATTTTCCTTACATCGGCCCCTTCCAAAGCCTCCAACAACTCCCCCATCCATTTTCTCTATCAACCCTAAATAGATCCGGCCCTTTCACCATTAAATCCGGCCTTCTCGAGCCCAGCTCCGACCATTCCGCCCTATATATGGCCCCCGGCTTTCCATGACCCCCGGATCCGATAATCCACGGCCTCACAGCGCCTGTAGCTGGCCTTCCACGACTCCAGGTCTAGCACCACACGGCCTTTCACGGCCACCGGAAACCTTCACGGTTTTCCCCGGCTCAAGATCCAGCTTCACGGCCTCCATGGCTTTGGATCCGGCCTCCACGGCTCCCAATCCAGCCTCCACGGCCCCAGATCCAGCCTCCACAGCCCTAAATCTAACCATCACGGAAAAACCATGTTCCAGATCTGGCCTCCACGGTTCCCGATTCAGCCTCCGCGACTATCTTTTGCCAACCACGGGAGAGACGGTAAAAAGTGGGTTACCAATGGGGAGAGAGAGGAAACGAGCGAGAGAGGGAGAGAGAGAGAGAGAGAGGGAGAGCGAGTGAGAGAGAGAGAGAGAGAGGGAGAGAGAGCGAGACGAGAGAGAGGAAGATGTGGGAGAGAGAGAGGGGACGAGAGAGAGAAACCGCCTCCCTCCCTAGGCCGACGCCCTAGGGAGGGCGCTTTTTTTATCGCCCTCTAAAAAATTATTATATATATGTGTTGTGTAAATTGACCAAGATACCCTTAAGTGCTTGTTTTAACTCGTTTAACACATGTGAATAAGGATTGCTGTCTTTTGTATCCAAGTTTCTGTTTTCATGGAGTTTCTTCATATTAATAAAAGATGTTGTTCGTGGTTATTTAATTTTGAGTTGGGAATCGATCTGCAGCATAAAAGAAGAGTATTGAATGGAAGAATTGCAAGAGTATCATGCCCTCTCACTGTTACTGATATTAAAAAATAGGCTAATCATTCAAATACCAATATCTTCCTATAATTATTTCCATAATCAGGTGTAAAAAGGAGAGGAAATTATAAAAAATAAAGCCTAATTTGCCCTTAATAATTGGAAAACTCACCCTAGAATGGAACATAGATTTATGCAAGGGACCATATTAATAGAAGTTGTTGTTAGTGTTTATTTCATTTTGAGTTGGGAATTGATCCTCAGTATAAAATAAAGAGTTCTGAATGGAAGAATTGAATAAGTATCATGCCCTCTCACAATTACTTCTATTAAATATTTTAACAACTTCCCCTTCTAATCAGGTTAAAAAGGATAAGAAAAATATAAAAAGAAAAATTCTAATTCACCCTTAATACTGCTAAAACTCATCCTAGAGTGGGACATAGATATGTATCATGCCCGACTTGTCTATAATGGATTTTGATAATTGTTGCTTTGTGCTTTAGTTAAGGCATCCTCCAACTGATCAACATGTTTTACAAATATACTAAATATTTCATTGATTTTTTTCTCCCTAAGGAGGCAACAATGTATATCTATATGTAAACTCATCATTGCTGCAATGACCCACCAGTGTATCGTATGTGATACTATCTAGAACTGAGTTATCATAAAACAGCTTAAATAGTAGATGTTTTGCTGCTCTAGTCTGAGCTTGTCTGCTTAATCCATTTATAAGCACACTACATGTAACAATGTCTGGAAGGATTTTTCTTAAATGGAGAGATATAAATCGTCTAACACACACAAATTGAGTAAATTATTTTTTTCGATAGCCTTCCATATTCATATATTATCTTTAACATTCCTGTATTCAATTTACGGTTTCTTGCTTTCCTTTTTTTTCTCAATCAATTGATACATAGAGATTACACTAGCAACGTGCTTTGCCTAAAAGGCAGGTGATAATAACCGTATTCTCTACATTAGACAGAGAAATAGATAACTCAGAAAACAGATGAAAGTCTCGGCTACATAAAAAACCAAACATCATTACCATCCTAATCATTCCCTAAATCAGATCTTAACACCTAAACAAATCTCTGAACAACAAAACTAAAATCATGAAATAGTGTAATATTGATAAAAAAACTATAGATAACAGAGAGAACACAGAAATAAACTACTATAGTGTAATATGGATTGTAATCTAAAAAGAAAGGAGATATTAACCTTCTAATGGACTGAGCCGAGTGAGCTTGGCAAATCAGACAGGTTGCATTATCTTTAAGTCAAGAATCAACACATGCGACATGGAAGTTGTGGCTGCAATTAGGCAGCAATCGAAGAGATTCCCGATATTTGAATTCACCCAAGCGTATGGCACACTCTAGTGTGTCTATATGCATCTTCATCACGCCATATTCAAAGGTAGGAAAACTATCTATCGCAGTGCCGGTCAAGCCCTCGGCTCTGTGGAGCTCCCTGGTTCCTTCCGTTGCTATTCTCTTCGTAGTACCATTTTATCAGAAAATATACCAGAATGCAAATCACGATGAAAATTTGGCAAGGACACCGATCGCCGGCCATGTAATCAAATGCATACCATCGTCGGGGTCGGGATGGGGCTGATACAAGGTATGATCCGTTGCCATCAACGAGAGTATCCCAACGTTGGAATTTTTCAATCAGTAGAGGATGTTTGAAAGAGGCTATGAAACTGGCTACTAGACTGTTAATTCATGTGTATTTGAAATCACCAAATCAAAGAAGAGAGATTATGTCATTCTCACTCCTTTATTATTGCTAGGGACCATGGCAGAAGGAATTTTGCAGCCCCTCTGTTGCATGATAGTGCAACCACATTGGCTCACTTTTCAATAGATTTTGTCCTTTCCATGGGGTGGCTGCTACTAGACTTCTAATTCAAGTTTGTTTGAAACCAACAAACAAAGAATAGAGAGTATGTCATTCTCACTTCTTTACTTTTGCTAGGGACCATGGCAGAAGGCATTTTGCAGCCCCTCTGTTGCATGATAGTGCAGCCACATAGGTTCACTTTTCAATAGATGTTCTCTTATTCATGGGGTGGCTGCATTCTCATCTCAAATCCCAAGAATTGTAGTCTATCTTTGGTGCTAAGCTTGTTTTGTATTGCTTTCGATGTTGTGATGGCATATCTAGGAACGTGACCCATAAATCAGATCGTTTTTTATCAGGGGGGTTAGGTTGGCATCTCTGAAAGTGTTCCAACCACTCTTTACAGAGTGTAAGCCGTCAGGTTTTGGTTTCTAGATGGCCTTTGAAGGTCCATCATAGGTAAATATTGCCTTTTGGAGAAGAGCTTTCTCTTCAGTGAGGGAGGACTTGTCCCGGATCGGGTTCCATTCTCCATTACTGTGTATTTGATCGAGAGTTGTTGAAGATCTAAGGGAGGTATCTGCACATGATCTGGAGACAATTTTGCAGTGTTCCTTTTGGGTGCCGATAATCATTTTGGACTCAGAATCAGTTCTAAAAACTGTATTCTTACGTTTATTAATCATGTTGAACTCAGAATCAGTTCTAAAAACTGTATTCTTACGTTTATTAAAAGAGGAGAGGGCAGGGCCATGCAAAATACATAGGGCCAGTATTTGAGGCGTCCCATTAGCTTTGAAAATGCCACAATCAGCTTTTTTTTTAACTGTCCATCAAAATTCAGCTTGAAGCTAGTAAAATAGTATCATGTAACTTGACTACCGTATCTATAATAAGCATCAAAGCCACATCTTAGACATTCTCCGGTCATCATTATACTGAACTTAATACAAACCATTTGATAACTACAATTAATTTCTATGGCATGCATCATCACATCATTGTTATGCAATTAAAATTTGCACTCAATTACTGTCCATGAACTCAAAAAACACAAGAATCTCCAACCTTCAACTTATTGTCAATAACAATCTTCTCATGATCGACTTTCTGAGCATTACATTGTCAACAAAGTCATTGTCACCCCGTACTCCTCTGTCGCCTCCCTCTGCTTCTATCCAATCTGGGGCATCAGGTACCAGTTTCCCCCAATGCACAAGGTTATCCCCATGGTCCTCAGCAATATCCCGTAAAACAGGGACAGAGGCCCTACAGCAGTTATGTTGTCCCTTGGGCTCAACCCCAACATCAAGCTCAACCTCAATATCAACCTCAATATCAGCCTCACCCTCAACCTCAATATCAGCCCCAACCCCAATTCCCCCAGTACTCATCTAGCTTACCACCCCGCCATGGGTAGCCCATGTGAATCCCATCTATAGTCCATTGCCTTCGCCTTCTCCCTCATTTCAATCATCTAATGCGAACACTGCTGCCTCTCACACACCCATGCATGCCACTAGACCGTTGCAGCAGTTCAATTCTTTTAGCTCAAGAGGAAATAACGTTCCGAGTTCCAACAACGCATGGAGAAACACAGGGGAGCCCCAAACCTGCCCATGTGGACCCTTCAGCTGCACATAGTTGGGATTCAAACAGTTTGTTTGAAGATCTGATTGATTTGAGAAATGCAGATGGCAGGCTTAAGACAAGTTCCTCCCACACTGGCTTGGGAGGAATGCCTGACCAAAGCATGGTGAGTGGAAGGAAGTGAAGTCCCTCAATGTATATGTAATGCTGTGTCCGCATGAAGTTCTGGGTGAACTCTCATGTGAATGTATTGAAAATTTTGTCAGTTTGAAATGTAATTGGGAGGTGCTATCCTACATCATATACATACAGTTATCATAAAAATGTACTTATATTTGCGTGCTCCCATTCTGATGGTAAGAAATCTATCATGTCTTTACCAAGTTGACTTAAATTAATCTCTACTTCGTGACATATGATTTGCCATGTTTTAGAAATGTTTACAGTTTGTCATTCACCATCACACTAGCCTGTAATTGAGCTCTCACCAGTGGTTTCCACAAGAACATATGCCGCCTTTGAATTGATGAAATCTACTCGCATCTCTCCCCACAATTTCTCGTCCTTCGATCTCTGATATAAACCTGGTTATTGTATGGCCATTGGCACACACCCGGAGATTCTTAACAATCACTATCCTAGTCCCGGCGGTGTTCTGATAAGCCCAAGTCCGATCGCAAGCTTCTCACTGTGCCCAAGAAGAATCTCTTCCTTCAGATGCTCATCCTTTTTGCATCACCATGCTTGTGTTGGGCACATTCCCCATTGCTTCTCATTCTCATAATGAGACCCTCCAAGTAGTTACAGGTCTCTTTGTAGAGAGGGTGAGATCTATCTCCTTATTCAAAAGCATGAACTCTTCTATTAATTTCAATCCATGTACAGGCATTCTCTTTCCTTATTCCTCTATCCAACATCAGCCTTGTAACCTTTGCGACACCTTCCAATTCTTTAATCAAACCATTAAAATTAGACATCAACATATAAGCTCCTGCTTGAGGCTTCAATTCAAGTACTTTGTCCTCAACCCTCTTTGTTAGCTCTACATTCATATGGAAACAACAAGAGCTGAGAAAAGCTGTCAACAGTTTGGCGTCGGGCTCGACCGGCATTCCGTTGATAAATTCATGGGCTTCTCCACCATGCAAGTATAATGCTCCATTGTGGGTTTAATAGAGTATGTGTGGATCATGGAGTTGAAGATTTTCCACTCTTCCTGTACAAGGCCATAGTGACTACATGCATAAAGGGTACCTAAAAATGTTATTTTGTTAGGGACAAACCCTTTCAATTCCATTTGATCAAATGTTCTCAAAGCCTCCCTTGCAAGGGCATGTTTTCCATAACCCACTATAAGAGAAGTCCAAGAAATTATATTCTTGATTGGCATCTTATCAAAACATTGGCTTGCATCCTCCATGCATCCACTTTTAGCATACATGTCAATGATAGCATTCCCAACCGGAACATACAACTAAAAACCATGGTTAGTTACCAAACCATGGATTTGTTTACCATTAACCAAGGCCGCCAGATCGGCACACCCTGAAAGAATAGTAACCCTCATCGTAAGATCCACCCTTTCTCCCTCTAATCGCATATTTTTAAAAGAAAAACTAAGCTTTTCCGCCATTTCTGTTTTGTGCAAGGCCTGAAATCAAAGAATTCCATGATGCTACATCTCTCCAGGTCGTGCTGTAGAAAAATCTGTATCGGAAGCTAGGCCACATCGACATAATCCGGCTATCATTCTGTTCATTAAGACCACATCTTTTTCTGGCATCTCATGGAAAATCCGACGAGCTTCTTCGATATAAGTGCACTTTGAGTACATGTCAACCACTGATGTCATTAGGACCATATTTCTATTGAACCCATATTTCAAAATTATACTATTGAGGTTCCTTCCAACAATTTAAAGGGAAATAATATGATTATTGTTAATCTAGAGGCCCCACTAAGTAAAAATGAAATATGGTTCGTTCAACTCACTATTTGCACGTGTAAAAACTGTAGGAACTTTGAGACAGTTAAAAAAATAGTTGATTTCTTAGACCCTGTTTGTTTGAGATTATGACAACCAACTGTGAGTGCCAAACCGATTATTGGACTCAAAATTGTGCTTCAATATGAGTCCAACAATCAGTTTGGCACTCACAATCAGTTGTCATAATCTTAAAAATTATACACGTAGGGCACGTCATAACGTGATCTCAAGGTTTGAAGGTATCCTATTTCGGCCCTCTCAGATCCCTCCGAAGATGATATTATTGGTTTTAATGTAGTGATAATTAGGTGGATTTTTTATAATTATGCAAGTTAGGCCCAGACTTGGGGCCATTAAGGTCCTGTTAGGTTGGGATTATGGATAATGGACTATCCACTATAACCGATTTTACAATCAATTATGCTTAAATGTGTGTTCGGTTTGCTCATCTAACAATTGCTTATGATCCATAATCCGATTATGCTATTATGATGAAATATACTAACAGCTATAATCACCAAATTCGGTGCTTGTAAACCGATTGGCGCATTTTGGAGGCGGAAATTTCCCAAATTCTGACCCCACCATTACCCCAATCAAAATCCCTTCTTGAAAACACTCTTCCCCTAGCAACGGAACCCTAACTCCATCTCTTTCACTCCACAAACTCTAATCTTGTGAAACCCTAACTCCACCTCTTTCACTCCACAAACCCTAGATCTTGTGAAACCGTAACTCCATCTCTTTCAATCCAAAAACCCTAGACCTTGTGAAACCCTAACTCCATCTCTTTGTCTCATCAAAACCTAGACCCTGTGAAACCCTAACTCCATCTCTCTCGGATTCCTCCATTGAAGAATCGGAATGATAAACATCGAGCTCCATCTCTCGACAAACCCTACCTCCATTAATCTTCTCTTTTCTCCATTTTCTCTGTATTTTCAGAGTATTATTTTTCTATAATCCTAGCGGCATAGCATAATACAATTATTACATGAGAGATTATTTTTATAATAGCTGATTGTCATAATTGGTTGCAACAATTGCAATCGGTTGGTCCATAATCCCAACCGAACAAGGCCTAAGATTGGCAATTTCAAAGCTAATGAGCCGCCTCAAATACTGACCCTATATATTTTGCATCGGCCCGCCCTCTCCTCTTTTAATAAACGTAAGAATACAGTTTTTAGAACTGATTCTGAGTCCAAAATGATTAATAAACGTAAGAATACAGTTTTTAGAACTGATTCCGAGTCCAAAATGATAAATAAATGTAAGAATACAGTTTTTAGAACTGATTCTGAGTCCAAAATGATTATCGGCACCCAAAAGGAACACTGTGCAAAATTGTCTCCAGATCATGTTCAGACACCTCCCTTAGATCTTCAACAACCCTCGATCAGATACACAGGAATGGAGAATGGAACCCGATCCTGGACAAGTCCTCCCTCACTGAAGAGAAAGCTTTTCTCCAAAAGGCAATATTTACCTATGATGGACCTTCAAAAGCCATCTGGAAACCATAAACTGACAGCCTACACTTTGTAAAGAGTGGTTGGAACACTTTCAGAGATGCCCGCCTAACTTCCCATGGTAAAAAACGATCTGGTTTATGGATCACGTTCCTAGATATGCCATCACAACATGGAAAGCAATACAAAACAAGATTAGCACCAAAGATAGACTACAATTCTTGGGCACCTCACTGGACTCAAAACGCACCATATGCAAAGATGATCAGGAAAGTGTTGATCACCTTTTCTTCAGATGCAGTTTCACTGCCTAGATCTGGAGATCGGTTCTCTTGAGGGCCAAGTATTTTAGAAAGCCCAAAAAGAGCCTTATGGAAGAAGAGAGTTGGCTCAATCAAACACCATGGGAGAAGGACAAGCATCCACAGCTCTTAAGTTTGGCTTCTCGACGGCAATTCAAAAAAATTTGGAATGAACGAAATCTCAGAATCTTCGAAAATGCCTCTCACCATAAGCAGTACATTCTTGGGACATCCACATGGAAATCAAGCTAAAAAAGCTGAATCTCAAGGACAACGCGGACAAGATAAATCTGAATTCCTCTATGAAGTTCGGCTACAGATTCATTCCCATCAAAACTAACAAGCAATTCTTCACTTGGCAGAAACCTGATCCTGGAGAATATAAAATAAACACTAATGGGTCTTTGGACGATGAGGAAGGTGGCATTGGCAGCATTGTGAGAGATAGAAAGGGAATGGTTCAGGCTATGTTCTCTGAAAGTGTAACTCGAAAAGAAATCTATGCTCTGGAGCTACTTGCGATAAAGAAAGGGATTGATCTTGCTATAAATCATGGACTGTGCAAGGTATGGATCGAATTGGACTCAAAATTTGCAGTGGATATAATCAATGCCCCGTGGAAATAAGTCATGTTTGTTGATCAAATCTCAAGCTCCTTGAGTCGCTTCCTTTCTTGGTGAGTAACCAACTCTTGGAGGGAAGGAAATAAGGCTTTCTTTATCTTTGTAATCCTTTCTCTATTTATTATATCTGGTTCGAGGTCCTGCCTAACCCCAGTTTAGTCATTAAAAAAAAAGGAAATGGTTGGTGGTCATTTTCGGGCATTGCCTATTTGTCGTTTCCCAATGGGTTTAGGGTTTTGGCCAACCTAAAACTTTCTCCTTTTTTTTTTTTAGCATTCCATGGTTGTCTTAGCCTTGCAAAATTCCCCTTAAACCAAAAAAACAAGGAATTCATGTCAAAGCAAATCAGTGTTCGTCAGATAAATAGTCCCACATTAAAATAAGAGAAAATGCATTTAAACAAAGGGATTTGCTAGGTACCATCGCAGAAGGCATTTCGTGATTAGGCCGTTGCATGTGAAAGCAGCCACATCAGAGGAATTAAACGAATAAGACAAAATATGAGCCTGTGTAGTTGCTCTCACATGCAACACCCCAGGCGCAAAATGCCTTCTGTGATGGTCCATAGCAAATCCCTTTGTTTAAATGCATTTTCAAAAGCTTTGAATGCAATAGACGATATCATTTGATTTTCCAAGAAACCATAGAATCTTCTTTTGCTTTGAATGCCCAAAGCCCATAAGTAGGGCTGCAACTCGAGCCAGGTTTTACCCGACCCGCATCGACCCGACCCGAAAATAGCCTGGGTTGGGTTCAGGTTTCATGGGTTTCGGGTCGAGCCGGGTTGAGCATTCAAAAGCCCGCATGAATCTCGGGTCGAGCCGAGTTTGAAGGGGCCCGACCCGACCCAAGTTACATAAGTTATAGTATGTACATTTTTTCTATTGTTAGTTAAAAGTTAAAAGTGAAAACCCACGCACCCACTGTTATTGTATGTGAGTGTAATTTCTGCTTCTATGAGTTGAGTTGATTCAAGTGTTTGATTCAGCATTGTTTGATTGTAATTACAACATTGTTTGATTACGGCATTGTTTGATTCAAGTGTAATGTGAGTGTAATTACATCATTTTTTGATTCAAGTGTAATGTGAGTGTAATTTCTGCTTCTATGAGTTGAGTTGCCTTGCCAAACAAGAACTTTCCTTAAAAAATTGCGTCAACGTGAAAAAACCCGACCCGACCCGACCCGGCCCGAGATTTATCATGGGTAGGGCCGGGTTTGGGAATCGTGGGTTTTCCAAAAAAAAACTCGACTCGACCCGACCCGAGTTGCAGCCCTACCCATAAGGCCATAACTACCATTTACTTACTGAGGAATGATAGATGCGAGGGCTCTCTTTAGGCAAGGGCTAAAGAAGGATCCTTGAATACATCATTAAGTGCAACCAAATTCAGTTTCTCAACCGACTTTAAAAGTGACGTGGACCTATTCAGGGCCCCTTCTCCAGCCCTTGCATAAAGAGAGCCCTTGCATCGGTCATTCCTCTTACTTATAACTTCTTGTTGAAAGAAAAGGTAAAGTTTTTGGGCAGTGATAAATTCACCTGCTTCTATGACGACTTCATCTCATATTTTTCAAAATGGGTGGTCCACGTATGGTGTGAATGGAATCTTGTAGGGCTGCAACTCAGGTCGGGCGGGTCGGGTTTTGAAGAACCCAACCCTACCTGAGAAATATCTCGGGTCGGGTGGGGTCAGATTTTTTCCGGAAAACCCACAATTCCCAAACCCGGCCCTACCCATGATAAATCTCGGGTCGGCTCAGGTTTTTTAACGTTGACGCAATTTTTTAAGGAAAACTCTTGTTTGGCAAGGCAACTCAACTCATGGAAGTAGAAAAACCCAAGCATGGCAAACTCTTTAGTGCATTAACTAATAACTAGTCCAAAGAGAATAAATTGATACATTACCAAATGCAAATTATTACACTCATATGAGATAAACAACAAACTATTTAGTGCATTAACTATTTAGTTGAAACTTGAAACCCTAGAAGCTAAAGGGGGGAAATGAACAAAAGATGTAAACAGTCCCTGTGATTGCGTGCGTGCGTGAGTTTTACTTTTAAGCTTTCACTTTTAAAGTAACAAAGTTTTAGAAAAAAATAAAAATACATACTATAACTTAAGTAACTCGGGTCGGGTCGGGCCCCTTCAAACCCGGCTCGACCTGAGATTCATGCGGGCTTTTGGATCGTAGACCCGGCTCGACCCGAAACCCGAGAAACATGATCCCAACCCAAGCTATTTTCGGGTCGGGTCGATGCGGGTAGGGTAAAACCCGACCCAAGTTGCAGCCCTAGAATCTTGGTCCTGAAGTAGGAACAGGGGAACCTATCCTTATTTTACCACACGGTGGTTTTTGTGTTGTCATTTTTTGAACTATCTGATCCCCCCATTTTACACCAATTATATTTGAAGGTTAATATCATCCTATTTAAAAGATTGTTGGGATATTGTCTAATCTACCTCAAGGATCAACAAATGAATGTCTTAGGTCATACAAATAGGTGGGCCCTACTATATTTTCTTCGCACCCTTGCAAAAATAAGATGAGAGCAAAGGGGGCTTCCATTGGCTGTACCTCACCGATCTTCTTCTATTACAAAAGTTTTTCTCTGTTAATTTTTGGGTCTTTCAAAAGGATATATGTATGTAAAATCGAGACTGTTGATCTTTGATGCGATCGACATGATAGTTGAAACATCCCATGCACAAAGTAAAGAATTTTCAAGGTGGAAAAATAAATAAGACATCATAGACCAAGGGCTGAGATTATTAGATTATTCAATTGATTTGGCTGAGATTATTAGATTATTCAATTGATTTGGCCAGTCTTAGGTCGTTGCCCGGACCTTACTTTCCATGCTCAAGTCTATTGATAAAGTTGATGCGTCCATGTCCCTCGGTGCTCACTTTTGATAAAAGTTTATGCTTCTTGTTAGAGAATATCAGATCTGATTGGATAAGATTGGATTGTGGTGGATTAGGCAAGTCAGTTGAATTAGGATTACATCTTAGATTAGGTTTATCTCCTTCCATGTTTATCTGTAAGTGATTATTTAAGCACAAGTTACTGATTAATGAAAGTATTCTAGATTAGCAGAAATCCAAATTCTACATGGTATCAGAGCAGTTCTGTCGGACCTAGCCTGAGCACAACCTCGGCTATTTCATTATCCGGAGGAGGGCCGATTAGCCGCCGTCCGCCGGGCACTACACCCATCATCCTATCTGCAAACCCTGACTTCTTGTCTTCTTGCGTAGCTTTCTCAAACATCTAATAAAACAGCTACAAATCCAAATCATTTATGCTTCCCTTCCCTGTTGAAGTACAATATTCAACCAGATCTCCAACCCGTCAACGGTGTAACCTTCGTCTACATACAGGGAGATATCAAATTGAAATTTGGATCTCACATTCTAAATCATTGGCCAATGCGGACTGGTCACCTGCGATGTCAAATCTGATTGCCACAAACAGTTTTTTTTTCCCTTCTTGGGTGTTTTTCTGCTCGGTATGCAATCTAATCCTCGTCCTAACCTAATCAAAGTTGGAGGGGAAAATGGACAGACACTGTTTCTGCCCATTTTTTCCCTCCACAAATGGCATGGTTAGGATGATCCTAAAGGGCTGATTTTTGGTACACACCCTATCCATGGAAGGGCCTTCCAAATGAATGCTTTGGATCCCCCCAAAATGTGGCCCCCACTATGGTTTGTGCAGCCATGCACAGATAACTTATCCGTGCAGCTGCACATACTTCATTTCCTCATTTTAAATATTGATTTGTCTTTTTAACAATTTGAGTTTACATGATTGTTTTAAATGATTACTTACAACATTTACAATTATCCAAATACCACAGTAGATTTACAAATTTTTTTTAAGTACATTAACTGAGTACTACTTTTACATGCTATGGGTTTCATATTTTTGCTATTTTGGTCCTAAATTGACTTTTAAAATTATCTTATTGGGTAAATGTTAGGGGGCATATTAGCATTATTTATGTACTAAAACTTAATTGGAAAATCAATAAGATTGACAAAAGGGCCATGTTTGGAGTCAAACCTTATCTGATTGCTGAGTTTGAGAGCTGTTAGGCTTACTTCAATTAGAGAAGTGTACAAAGCGAGTAGAGTCATTATCGTAGTATGGGATTGCAATATATTATTTTGTTCCATTATTCAGGTTGAATAAATAGTGAGAGCTAAGGAGTGTCATTATCAAAATATAGAAATGCAGGATATTACTTCACCCTATTATTCAGGAGTTTCATGAACGTTGAGAGCTATGATACCAATATAGTTGAGAGCTATGATACTAATATACAGTAGAAAGCAAGAAGATTTTAAGTTTTTTATTTTTATTTGGCATAATAGCAGTAACTCCAAAAAAAATTATACAAAGCTTGTATTAGAATCAACTTACTTGGTATTGGCAATTATCTATCTTTATCACCTTATTTTAATTTGTTGACAACTTATTTTATTTAGTTGCAAAATGGAAAATTTGTAGAAAATCAGTTTCCTTTATTTATACAAAATTTTATTGTAAAATACCTTAGTTCATGCACGTGCAATGCACATGCATTTTTACTAGTACCATTAAGAAAGAGAATGAGTGGTTGTTGGGTCTCTCGTATTTTGCAAAAAGGGCCAAAAGAGAAGGATAAAATTAGCATACTCTATTCTATTTAAAAAACCCTGATTCATTCATCTTTAGCCATATTAACCTCTCCTCCAGATTTGATAAGCACACCCCTTCCAGTCTCATATGTCCCCAAATTTCCAATTTGATCATATCTTTCACTCCCTCCTTTTGTCCTTAGACACCCCGTTTTTCATTTTTTGCCAAATAGCACCCATGCTTAAAGGAAAGGTTGCAGCATCACCCATTTCTCTATTTTCTCATTTCCTAAGCCTTGCATGGGAATGGTACGATCCCTCCGTGACCCCAGAATGAAAGGGGTGATCTCGTAGTTCTTGGTCTGTGAAGATGCGTTGTTAGGTGCTTTATTTTCCCATTGAGGCCGAACCTAAACCTGTGCTCGAGAGATAGCTATCCATACACTGATAAGGGATATATGGAATGGAAAATATCGGAACAAAAAGAATGGAGAAGGAATAAAAATCTCACCGCTCATCCATTTGTAATACGTGAATGGGAGAAAAATTCGGATCAAACCTCTTAGATCTATTTACTTCACCCCCATGTTTTAATCACACCACCCATTTATTCCCATTTCATACTCTCATTGATAACCCTCCCCAAATTTGATATATGCACTCTTCTCCATGCCATGTCCTAAGATTCAAAGTTTTGTATTATCGTTGCAGCATTATTCTCAGCCGCAAATCGTCGCTTCTCTTCATTTTTTTTTCTTTCACCTATTCAGGTTAGGTACCCCTCTGTGGTGCGTGCCTGAAATAGGAGCTCTTCTCAGTTGAGGGGCCTCTCTCCTTGAGGTTCATGCCTGAGAGAGCAATTTATCTCTTGTTCGGTATTCAAAATCGACCCATGATATCCGCCCATCGAGGCTTCCTTTTGCCCATTGAGGCTTCGCTCCATAGTGACCCACTTTTATGAGGTTCGGTATTCCAAAACCGGCCCATGATAATTCTCCCATCGTGACCTGAGTTTGATTCAACCAAGGCTCTTCGCAGCACATCAACAAAGCGGAACCTTCTTCGACAAACATGTGTTATTATCATTGGCGACTTCGGTCATCATCATCAAGGGATCTTCGTCATCCACTTTTGGCAGTGTGCATTGCATTTTGATTAAATTTGCAATTTGGGGAATTCAACTGTATTGGGGAATTTCATTGTAATCAAACGTATGTTGATTTTCAATCCACATACGTTTGAGGGGGCATGTTAAAGAATATCATATCTGATTGGATATGATTGGATTGTGGTGGATTAGGCAAATCAGTTGGATTAGGATTACATCTTAGATTAGGTTTATCTCCTTCCATGTTTATCTGTAAGTGCTTATTTAAGCACAAGTTACTGATTAATGAAAGTATTCTAGATTAGCAGAAATCTAAATTCTACACTTCTTGTCTCTCAGTACACTCGCTTCATTATTTTCTCCATTGGTTCGTTCTTGGGATTTTCTTCTTTTGGTATGGCAGAAATAGCACAAATATTTGTATCCCCTATTCTTGATGCATTGTATTGGCCGTGAGTATATGTTAGTAGAGGGAATACACCTGCTCCCCACTTAGTAATTAATATTTTTCAATATATTATACAAAATAGGCATATTACATATTAGAGATCCAAATGTATATATGTTTGAGTTTTCGTGAAAATACACATACCCAAGTAAAAAAAGTATAATGGATCTGACCAATATGGATTATATCTAAACCATTCATTTGTTAGCCCTTGTGTAGATAGGCCTTGTCTCAAAAAATTTCACTCTAGTTGTTCAATTTATGTTGGTTTTTATTTTTGAACTTTCTAAACTGCCCATTTTACGCCAAATATATTGATGGTTTATGACCATCCTATGAAAAAGATTTTTGGGACATGGTCTATCTATTGCAAGATTAATAAAAGAATTTCTTAGATTAACTAGTAGGTAGGCCTTACTATACATTTTTTTAGCACGTGTTTTTCTCCACAAAAATACATAATTTAAATCTCTTACTACAGAAGGACTCTTCGGAAGACCCATCTAATTCTCCCCACTAGGCAAATATTTGTCTCCTCCGTATTGACTACTTATACCACTAATCTACTGTTGGGTATATAATATAACCCTATTATGTTCTAATATAAGCCCAATAAGATAATGGACCGGTGTAGTGGTCCTACATGGGCTAGAGTCCATTAACCAGTCATTAACCCTAGTGTATCTCTATATATAGGGGCTGGAGGCAACAAACTTGGGATTACAAATTAGATACCTTGGGTGTAATGCTTTAAGCAACTTCTTGCTTGACCTAATTCCTCTAACAATCTTGAAGCATTAACGAACCTAATTTTTAATCGTTTTTTGTCGTGGGTTTTTCTTCACAAAATCCATCATTTTGATTAGGGCGTTTTGGATCCACAGAAGTTTGGGCGTGGTTACTCTCCAATCAAATTTAACGTCTGGATTCTTTTAATTGAGCGTGGGTTTTATCCCTTTCAGAAGTAGAATTGGCCGTGGAAATACACCTTGGAGTCCTTACTCCCTCTCTCATCTAATTTATATAACCCCTCTTTTGGGTTGTCGGTGGAATTGATTTCTTTATTTTAATTTTGAGCAAGCTGAGAGAGAGAACACGCGGTTCCGCCATTGAAGCTTTCTTTGCAAGCTTTAAACGCTTTCCGCCATTGAAGTTTTCTTCGTATGCCGCAACTCACGTTGGAACCATAGCCGGTTATCAACTACCGTTGGAACCTCTGCAACTTTCTGCCAGATTTCTTTTCACACACAAAAAAAAAGACAGAAATAGCAACGATTTAGGCAGAAATAGAAAAAAGAAAAGAAAAGAAACTGATTGCTATTCTTAAACTTTGTTTTTTTAAGGAAGGATTGCTTTTGTTGGAAACAAAAGATCTCTTTCAACGGAAGCAAAAGAATCCATTGAAGCTTTCCTTGCAAGCTTTCCTCCACCTTTGAGAATCGATTTTTTTTAAGAAGATGGTGATGTGGCTTCTCGTTTAAAACAGACCCTTGTTGCTACCATCCGAACAGACAGGGACATTTGTTACAGTCCCATCAAACAGTGACGTTTGTATCTCTTTGGGCCAAACCTACTGTTTTGGTGTTGGTCTTAGATTCTAGATTTTTTTTTTGGGAATTTAACTCGAGGCAGTAGATCACTCGGAGTAGATCTTGGATACGTTTCTCGGATTAGGTTTTTCGGTTTTCGTAATTCTCCACTCAGGTGCACTCTTTCCAATTTTTACTTTTCTCTAATTATACAATAGACAAGAATGTTATGCCTTTTGAGATGGTCAAACTTCAATCCTTTGGTGGGTCTAAGTTTAATTCATGGAAGCGAAAGACTTAATTCGGTCTAAAATACATGAATTGTTTTTACACCGTTTTGAGTACCTTTGCTGAGATGGATGAAGAAGTTGATGAATCTTAATGGCTTAAAGATAAGGATTTCTGCAAAGTCTCTGTTGAATTGTCTTTCCGGCCGTCTTGCAGAAACCTATAGCAAATATAACACTGCTAAAGAAATATGGGACAACTTAGATGCTCAATTCAAGGAGGAGGAATTGTCGAAGGCCCATCTTGTGGACAAATTCATGGATTTTAAGTTTCAAGAGGACAAGGAAATCACTCCTCAAGTTACTGATCTAGAGAATTTGAGATCTAAGTTGCATAATGAAAAAATATTTGTCAATTGATTCATTTCTTGTGGGTGCAATTATATACAAGTTACCAGATGCATGTCACTCTTTCAAAACCGAGATGTATCAGAAAAAGGTGCAAGTGGGACTGGATGATCTCAAAACGATTCATTCGAATCGAAGATGAGAATCGCGCTAGGAATAACTTGGAGATAGTTAGACAGCAACAGTCTGCTGCTAAAGCGGTAATAAATCCTAAGAAATTTCCTCGGAAATCCAAGTCACCTAAAAGTGAACATCCCAAGTTGGAGGCCAAAAAAACTATCTTTCAGAAAAAGAAGGGTAAGTACCACAACTGTGGGAAATGGGGTCACTTTGCTGCAGAGTGTAAACAACCTAAGAAGGCTAAATCTGACACACCACAAAAAGAAGCTCATATGATGGTGGGTAGTGTTGAGCCTAAGAGTTTTGTTGCCATGTTAGACTAGTGGTTAGATACAGGAACCACCTGCCATGTTTGCAACTCGAAGAAACTACTTACAAATGATGTTGGTGTGAAAGAGACCGTTACAGTGGCTAGTGGAGCCGAGGCAGAGGTGACTCACACTGGAACTGCGAACCTGGTCCTTTCTTCAGGTAAAATACTAACTTTAAAAAATGTTAAAGTAGTTCCTGCTAGTCAAAAGAATTTAATTTCTATTAGTCTTTTAGACCATGCTTGCATGTGTTCATCTTTTTTGGGTGGTGGAGTAACTTTAACCGTTAATTCTTATTATTTTGGCTGTGCTTTCTTAATCGATGATATGTATAGATTGAGTTTAGCAAATGAAACTGTTAGTCAGGTTAGTTCCACTTTGATTGATCCTAAATTGTTACACACTAGATTGGGACATGTGAACTATTATAGGAAAATGGTCAAACTTGCTAAAACTTATAATATACCTTTAGATACATCAATTAGATTTAACAGATGTGAAGTGTGTGCACAAACCAAGATCACTAGAAAGCCTTTTTGTTCAGTTTCTAAGAGCACACAACTTCTTGAGTTAATACATTCTGACCTCTGTGACTTTAAAAGTTTCACTACTAGAGGTGATCAGATGTATTTAATCACTTTTATAGACGATTTTTTCCAGATATTGTCATATTTATCTCCTAAAATCGAAAGATGAAGCTTTTGATAAATTTAAAGTTTTCGAGAATCGTGTTGAAAATCAATTGAACTTGAAAATTAAGCAATTTAGAAGTGATAGAGGAGGAGAATACACTTTGACAGAGTTCAAGAAATTCTATGCCTCTCAGGGCATAATACTTGAAACTACTGCTCCTTACTCGCCTCAATCTAATGGCATAGCTTAACATAAGAACATGACGTTAACTGAAATCTTAAACTCTATGTTATTGACAGCTGGCATGCCTAATAGCTATTGGGGAGAAGCAGATTTAACTGCAAATCACATCCTGAATAGAATACCACACTCTAAGTTGACCTCTACTCCTCATAAGTTATGGCATAAACATCCTTGTAAATATGACACTCTTAAGACTTTGGGTTGTATTGCTTATGTGAGGATACAAGACCCTAGGAGACCTAAGGTAGGACTTAGAACCAACACTTGTATTTATTTAGGTGGTGCAGAAGATAGTGCTGCTGATCGATTTTTTGATCTATCTACCAATATGGTTATAGAATCTAGAGATGCAGAATTCTTTGAGAATAAATTTCTCAGAGATCATGGTTTGACCATACCTGGCGATATTGAGATGGTTACAGAATCGCACGTAGAGTTTGAACAGAATATTTCTGACACCCGTCCTACAATGATTTCTAAATCAGAACCTTTAAGAGTTTCTACATGAGATAGAGTACCCAAGAACTTTAGTGAGGACTTTGTGACCTACCATGTAGAGAATGATCCATCAACCAATAAGGAAGTGATGAGATCTAGGGACTCTTTGTTATGGGTAGAAGTCATTAATGATGAAATGAGCTCTCTATTACAAAATCAAACTTGACAGCTTGTCGATTTGCCAAAAGGGACTAAGACTGTAGGCTCTAAGTGGATTTTGAAGAAGAAACTTAATCCTGACGGTTCCATAGCTTGGTGTAAAGCACGTTTAGTAGCTAAGGGCTATACTCAATTAAGTGGGATAGATTACTTTGATGTCTACTCACCGGTCTGTCATTTGTCCACGATAAGAATTCTTTTTGCTTTGGCATCTATTGATCAATATGTTGTGCATCAAATGGATGTTAAAACGGTTTTCCTTAATGGAGACCTCACAGAGAAAATCTACATGAACCAACCTGAAGGGTTTGTTATGAAAGGTTTTGAGCACAAAGTTTGTAAGTTAAACAAATATTTGTATGGTCTTAAACAAGCACCTAAAATGTGGCATCAAAAATTTGACAAGGTAGTAAAGAGCTTTGGTTTTCAGACCAGTTACTCAGATAAATGTCTTTACTTCCGTTCTGTGTCGAATACAGTTGCAATTATTTGCTTGTATGTAGACGACATGTTGATTCCTGGTTCTGATTTCTCTGTAGTGAGTGACGTGAAATCAATGTTGGTTAAAGAATTCGACATGAAAGATTTTGGTGTGGTAGACATCATTCTTGGTATGAAAGTAAGTTTTGAAAGGTAAGGGATCACTCTTAGCCAAGCCCATTATATTGAGAAACTACTTTCTACATAGAGATACAATGAGTGTCAATCGATTGAGACACCATTTGATTATACCAAGAAGCTGATCTCTAATGAAGGAGACAGTGTGAATCAGTTAGATTATTCTAAACTGATTGGTAGTCTCATGTATGCTATGAGTTGCACTAGGCCAGACATAGCCTGTACAGTTGACATGCTGAGTCGTTTCACTAGTAATCCTGGCCATGAGCACTGGGATGCCCTTACGAGGCTGATGAGATACCTTAAGGGTACTCAAGGTTATGCTCTATGTTATAATGGCCATCCTCCTATCCTGAAAGGATATTCTGATGCATCATGGGGCTCAGAATTAGGAGACAGTAAATCTATCAGTGGTTATGTATTTACACTGGGTGGAGCCGCTGTTGCATGGAAGTTAAAGAGACGGACTTGTATTGCTCTGTCATCTATGGAATCAGAACTTTATGCTTTAGCTTCTGCAGGAGATGAAGCAGAGTGGACAAGAGATCTGATCCTGGACATTCCATTGACCCGTTTAAAGATTAACTCTTTAAGTTTGTTCTGTGATAATCAAGCTACAATTATAATTGTGAAAAACTCACTCTTTAATGGTAAGAGGAGACATGTCAGGTTGAAACATGCCACGCTGAATTATCTTATAGAACAAGGTATTATCACTTTGGTTGATGTGAGATCGAAGGATAATATGGCCAATGCTCTTACGAAGGAACTGAATAAAGATTGAATATTCAAAACTGTGGGCGAGATGGGGTTAAAGACTGTGTAGACCTGTCTTAACCTACATCCATGTTATTTTGATTTTTTTTAATCTCCCTATCGTGGCCAAGATAAGCATTTGATATGTTTCAATGATGTCTACAGTTGTGTTTATGTCATTCCACATCTGATGACATGTACTTCTTGGGAAATGTTGTTTCATTCCAAACTTAATGATACAGCTTAACTCAATTTGGATATGATGCCTGTAACAGTCCAAATGGAAATAGGGAATGGTTCTTTGTAAAAGAAATTGTTTAGGTCTTATTCTTGATTGAAGCTTGACATTGATGCTTATTGATATTGATATTTGTTTTTCAGCCATTATGAAATTGTACTAAGTTCTTTTGGTAGAAGTAGATACTTTTAGTAAAGTACACAAATGATTGGATTCATTTTTTTAATGAAATTCATATTTGGTAATTTACAGGAATTGGCGAAAATGGAGGAGATTGCCTCAATTTGGATCTTGATGAGGATGAGTTACTTGATGAGTGAATCCTTATAGAGGAGTTGGAACTATTATTTTCTTTTCAGTTGATTAAATAGTTCACCTACATGTGAAACTGCTTATGTCTGAGTTTAGATTATTTCTAAAACTCTTGGTTATTCTTTAAAGTATTCTTGTTTTCAGTTGGATTATAGATCTTTATTGACATGGTGATATGGATGATTCAATAATTTTGTTTGGACATCACATTAACTATCTATTGGATTGTGCTATATGTAGAATATATGAGGAGATTGTTGGGTATATAATATAACCCTATTATGTTCTAATATAAGCCCAATAAGATAATGGACCGGTGTAGTGGACCTACATGGGCTAGAGTCCAGGAACCAGTCATTAACCCTAGTGTATCTCTATATATAGGGGCTAGAGGCAACAAACTTGGTATTCGAAATTAGATACCTTGGGTGTAATGCTTCAAGCAACTTCTTGCTTAACCTAATTCCTCTAACATCTACAAGATAACTACCTATATCCAAACAGAGCATAAACCTAGAGTGAATGGAATTTCTAAAATTTGACTAATCCACATGAATTAGGGAAAACCTATCTTTTCTTTTGAGTGCGGTGAGTCGGCCTGACAAATTTGACTAGTCCCCATATTGTGTGAATGAAATCGCTATACCAAAATAGGGATAGGAAAAACCTATCCTCATTTTCCGTGTGATTTTTTGAATTACCTGAACTGTCCATTCTACACCAAATATATTGGAGGGTTAAGATCATCTTGTGAAGAAGATTTTTCGGATAGTGTCTAATCCACACAGTTGAATGTATTGGATATACAAAAAGGTGGTGGACCTTACTATACTTTTTTTTTTTGCATGTATTTCCAAGAAAATGCATGTTAAAATAATCTATTACATAAGTTTTGGGGTCGTGATAAATTCACCCCTTCTATGATGAATGCACCCCGTATTTTTCAAAATGTGAATCCCTCTTTAGATCGGAGGGTTAGAACCATCCTATGTGAATGTGCACAAATACATTGTGGCCCATCAAATGGGCGGTTTGGATCAACCTATAGTGTGGACTGTACAGTCCATTTTTGAAAAATACGGGGTGAATCCATCTTAAAATGTGGTGAATTTATCACTAGTTTTTCTGTGAAACAAGTGATGACCAATCACTGTCAAGGTAGACTAATTTTTGGGTCCTTGAAATGGATATTTACTTAAAATCGAGACCGTTGATCTTTTATACCATTATGATGTGATCAACATGATCGTTGCCCCCACATGTCATGCTTTTAAATAATGTAAAGACTTTTGTAGGTGGAACAATAAGTGAGGCATATAGATGAAACATATGTTTCGTTCTGGGGATTTTCTTGTTTCCTAGAGGAGAAAATATGGGAAATAGCACAAATATTTGTATCCCGTCTTCTTGATGCAGTGAATGGCAATTTGACGGAATCGGCAATACAAGAAATTAAATCAATATGGGGAGTCAGCTCATAAAATTGGACTAATTTTAATTAGGAAAAACATATCCTTTCTTTCCACACGGTGAGTCGGTTGACAAATTTGACTGGTCCACGTACAGTGTGAATGGAATCTTGGTCCTCAGATAGGGACAGGACAACCTATCCTTATTTACCACATGGTAGTTTTTTTGAACTATCTGATCCCCCATTTTACACCAATTATATTTGGAGGTTGATATCATCCTATTGAAAAGATTTTTGGGAAATGGTCTAATCTACTTCAAGGATCAAACAAATGAATATCTTAGGTCATTCAAATAGGTGGGCCCTACTATATTTTCTTCGTACCTTTGCAAAAATAAGATGAAAGCCTGAAAGGGCGCTTCCATTGGCTGTACCTCACCAATCTTCTTCTTCTATTACAAAAGTTTTTCTCTGTTAATTTTTGGGTCTTTCAAAAGGATGATGCGATCCACACCATCGTTGAAAGTCTTGAAACAACCCGTGCTTAAAGTAAAGACTTTTCAAGGCGGACAATAAATGAGACATCATATATCAAGGGCTGAGATTATTCAATTGATTTGGCCACACCTAGGTCGTTGTCCAGACCTTACTTTCCATGCGCGGGTCTACTGATAAAGTTGACGCGTCCATGGTTCTTGTCTCTTAGTGCTCTGGAGTCATTATTTTCTCCATTGGTTCGTTCTTGGGATTTTCTTCTTGTGGTATGGCAGAAATAACACAAATATAAATATTTGTATCCCTTTTTCTTGATGCATTGTATTGCAGTCAGTATATGTTAGTAGAGAGAATACACATGCTCCCCACTTAATAATTAATATTTTTCAATTTATTATACAAAATAGGCATATTACATATTAGAGATCCAAATGTATGTATGTTTTTGTGAAAATACACAAGTAAAAAAGAATAATGGATCTGACCTATGTGGATTATCTAAACCATTCATTTGTTAGCCCTTGTATAGATAGGCCACGTCTCAAAAATTTTCACTCTAGTTGTTCAATTTATGTTGGGACATGGTCTATCTATTGCAAGATCAATAAAAGAATTTCTTAGGTTAACTAGTAGGTGGGCCATACTATACATTTTTTTTTTAGCACAAGTTTTTTTTCCACAAAAAAGTACATAATTTAAAATCTCTTACTACAAACGGACTGTTCGGAAGACCATGTAATTTCCCCACTATTCTACAAGTTAAATCCTAGGCAAATGTTTGTCTCCTCCGAATTGACTACTCATACCACTAATCTACAAGGTAACTACCTGTATCCAAACAGAGCCTAAACCTAAAGTGAATGGAATTTCTAAAATTTGACTAATCGGCATGAATTAGGGAAAACCTATCTTTACTTTGAGTGGGTGAGTCGGCCTGATAAATTTAACTAGCCCCCATATTGTGAGAATGAAATCCCTATCCCAAATAGAGATGGGAGAAACCTATCCTTCTTTTCCGTGTGATTCTTTGAATTACCTGAACCATCCATTTTACACCAAATATATTGGAGGGTTAAGATCATCTTGTGAAGAAGATTTTTGGGATAGTGTCTAATCCACACAGTTGAATGTATTAGATATACAAATAGGTGGTGGACCTTATGTTACTTTTTTCCGCATGTATTTCCAAGAAAATGCATGTTAAAATCATCTATTACGTAAGTTTTGGGGTCGTGATAAATTCACCCCTTCTATGATGAATGCACCTAGTATTTTTCAAAATGTGAGTCCCTCATTAGATGGGAGGGTTAGAACCATCCTATGGGAATGATTTTTGGGGCACAACCTATTTACAATGTGGCCCATCAAATGGGAGGTTTGGATCAGCCTATAGTGTGGACTGTACAGTCCATTTTTGAAAAATACGGGGTGATTCCATCCTAAAATGTGGTGAATTTATCATTAGTTTTTCTGTCAAACAAAGTGGTGGCCAATCACTGTCAAGGTCAAACACTTAATTTTTGGGTCCTTCAAACGGATATTTACCCCACACGGCATGCTTTTAATGTAAAGACTTTTCTAGGCCGAACATAAATGAGGCATATAGATGAAGGGCTGAGATTATTCTGATTGTCGTCGTCCAGACTCAACTTTCCACCGACAAATTTGACTAACCCGCGTGGGCTCATTACTTTTGATTAAGGGAAAATGACCAAATAGAAGGGGTTTCTACTGACTATGGCATGTGAAGAGGGGTGTTTTCTAAATCACCAATCAAGAGTGCATATGACTAAAATGCCCTTGATTCTCTCTCTCTCTCTCTCTCTCCCTATCAAATCACCTTTTTTGAAATGATTACATTTAGAATACAAATCCCAAAACCCACCTTTTTCCCTCTTCTTCTTCTTCCTCCCACCTACCAAAGAAAACTTACGTATGAAAAACCCAAAAACCTCCATTTTTGAAACCCAAAAACCTCCATTGTTAGATGCCAAAAGCTCCATTCTATTGCTGAAAACCTCATTTTTAGATGTGAAAGCCTTCCTAACCCTTCATTGCATTACACAACGCCTCCATTTACAACAACTATTGCAAAAAAACGTTATTTGAATTCCGAAATCGCAAAAATCTTCACTAGAAACCACCATTCCATTGCACAAAGCCTCCATTGAATGGAAAGGTGTATATTTCTAGCCCTCTCCCTTCTCTTTCCATTATAAGGCATGTTTATAAACTTGAATGAAAGTTTTCCATGTTAAACTATTGTCTTCCATTGCACAAAGCCTTCAATCACTATTTAATCATATTTAAATTACTTTAAACACTTTATAATCATTGTTATTTTACTGTAAACTACTAATTTCTTAAGTTAAACCACTATTTCACTACGATAAACCACTACTGAAGTGGGTGTTTATAAGTGGTTTATATAGCTTCTTTGGTTAAGAATCCTCAGTAGTGGTTTATAATCCTAAGTAATAGTTTATTAAGGCTTACCAGTGGTTTATAGTGTTTATAATTGGTTTATAAGGATTGACAATGGTTTAAAGTGTTTATAAGTGATTTATACAGGGTGATCAGTAGTTTATAGTGTTTATAAGTGGTTTATATAGGCTTATCAGTAGTTTAGAGTGTTTACAACTGGTTTATATAGGGTAAACAATGGTTTATCTAAGCCTATCAGTGATTTAGAGTATTTATAAGTGGTTTATATAGGCTTATCAGTGGTTTAGAGTGTTTATACATGGTTATACAGGGTAAGAAGTAGTTTATAGTGTTTATAAGTGGTTTATATAGGCTTATCAGTGGTTTAGAGTGTTTACAACTGGTTTATATAGGGTAAACAGTGGTTTATCTAAGTCTATAAGTGGTTTATATAGGCTTATCAGTGGTTTAGAATGTTTATACATGATTTATACAGGGTAAACAGTGGTTTAGAGTGTTCATAAGTATTTTATATAAGCCTAGCAGTGGTTTAGAGGATTTATAAGTGTATAATATATGGTAAACAATGGTTTAGAGTATTTATAAGTTGTTTATATAAGTCTAACAGTGGTTTACAACTGGTTTATATAGGGTAAATAGTGGTTTATCTAAGTTTATCAGTGGTTTAGAGTGTTTATAAGTGGTTTATATAGGCTTATCAGTGGTTTAGAGTGTTTATACATGGTTTATACAGGGTAAACAGTGGTTTAGAGTGTTCATAAGTATTTAATATAAGCCTAGCAGTGGTTTAGAGGATTTATAAGTGTATAATATATGGTAAACAATGGTTTAGAGTGTTTATAAGTTGTTTATATAAGTCTAACAGTAGTTTAGATTGTTTATAACTCGTTTATATAGGCTTAACAGTGGTTTAGAGTGTTTATAAGTTGTTTATACAGTATAAGTAGTGGTTTATATAGGGGTAAGCAGTAGTTTAGAGTATTTACAAGTGATTTATATAGGGTAAACCGTTGTTTAGAGTGTTTATAAGTTGTTTATACAGTGTAAGCACTAGGTTAGAGTGTTTATAAGTGGTTCATGTAAGCCTAGCAGCGGTTTAGAGTGTTTATAAGTTGTTTATATAAGCCTAACAATGGTTTATAGTGTTTATAAGTGGTTTATATAGGCTTAACAGTGGTTTAGAGTGTTTATAAGTTGTTTATACAGTGTAAGCAGTGGTTTAGAGTGTTTATAAGTGGTTCATGTAAGCCTAACAGCAGTTTAGAGTGTTTATAAGTGGTTTATATAGGGTAAGCAGTGGTTTGGAGTATTTACAAGTGGTTTATATAGGGTAAACAGTGGCTTAGAGTGTTTATAAGTATTTTATATAAGCCTAGGAGTGGTTTAGTGTGTTTACAAATGTTTAATATAGGGTAATCAGTGGCTTAAAGTGTTTATAAGTGGTTTATATAACCCTATCAGTGGTTTAGAGTGTTTATAAGTGGTTTATATAGACTTAGCAGTGGTTTTAGAGTGTTTATAAGTTGTTTATTTAGGATTACCAATGGTTTAGAGTGTTTATAAGTGGTTTATATTGGCTTAACAGTGGTTTATAATATTTATAAGTGGTTTATATAGGGTAAGCAGTGGTTCATATTTCCTTGTCATGACTTAGTAGTGGTCTAGAGTGTTTAAAAGTAGCCCGAATTGTCTTAGTAGTGGTTTATGTTGTTTTATGGAGACTTAGTAGTGGTTGAAGTTGTGCATAATTCTAAAATGGCTGCTTTACTTGTTAATTGGAATGGTTTTTTTCAATTGGTTATTTTGACAATGGTTTAATTTTGTGTAAACAGAAGAATGGTAGAACGAAGAGCTTCTTTTATCTTACACGTCGACGGCTTTGTAAAGGATGCAGTATCATTTGAATACGTCGGCGGGAAGAAGTTGCCCGTAACTGTGGGTCGGAAAAAAATTGTGAAAGAATTGGAAGCAATTAGGGGTTTAAACCAAACTTTAGGGCTTTAAACCATACAATTCTAAGAAATTAGGGGTTCAAACAAAACATTACGACTTTAAACCATATATTTCTAAAAAACATAACCAAACTTTAGGGCTTTAAACCATAGATTTCTAAAAAAAATTAGGGTTTTAGTTGCTGATTTTCCAAACTGAAAGAGAGAGCTAACTTATTGGTTTGAGTCTAAACTGATTTGGGAAAATTATAGAGTTTTCTAAACTGATTTTCCAAAATATACGGTTTTCTCAACTAATTTGGGAAAATATAGGGTTTTCTAAACTGAATTTCTAAACCAAACTTGGAGGTTTAAACCAATAATCTATGAAAATTAGGGGAAAATTAGGGGTTTAAACCAAACTTTAGGGCTTTAAACCATAGATTTCTAAAAAAATTAGGGGTTTAAACAACTGAGAGGGAGAGACTACCAACCTGTGAGAGGAGGTTCACTTAGAATAAGAGGATACCGGAGAGAGATGCACGAACCTACGGGGCATTGTGACCATCTAATGGACGGTTGGGATCATCCCATGAGAGAAAGAGGGCATTGTGGCCCTCTAATGGACGGCTGGGATCATCCCATGAGAGAGAGGGGCATTGTGACCCTCTAATAGACGGTTGGGATCATCCCATGAGAGAGAGGAGGGCATTGTGGCCCTTTAATGGACGGTTGGGATGATCCCATGAGAGAGAGAGAGAGGGGGGCATTGGGGCCCTCTAATGGACGGTTGGGATCATCCCACGAGAGAGAGAGAGAGAGAGAGAGAGAGAGAGAGAGAGAGAGAGGGCATTGTGGCCCTCTAATGGACTGTTGGGATCATCCCATGAGAGAGAAAGAGAGAGGAATTGTGGCCCTCTAATTGATGGTTGGGATCATCCCATGAGAGAGAGAGAGAGAGAGGTGACGGTATTTTAAAAATGAGGGTATTTTTGTCCTAAACCCTTGCAAACAGGTCACCATCACTCTAGATTGGTTATTTCCAAGTCTCCCCTCTTCACATGTCATAGTCAGTAGAAAGCCCTTTCATTTGGTCATTTTCCCTTTGATTAAACTTGGTTCTTCTTCTTCTCTCTCACTGTAGACAAACATCTGGTTCGTTCTTGGGATTTTCTTGTTTCCTAGTGGAGAAAGTATGGCAGAAATGGTACAAATGTTTGTATCCTCTGTTCTTGGTGCACTGTTTGGCAATCTGACGGAATCGGCAATACAAGAAATGAAATCAAAATGGGGTGTTGGTGTTCAGGAGGAGGTGGAAAAGTTAGAGAGGAAAGTGAAATTAATTCAAGGCGTGATTGAAGATGCTGAGGAAAAGCAATTTCACTCTAAGGCTGTTGGAAGTTGGCTTCGAGAACTCAAGAATATCGCCTACGACGCTAATGACATATTGGACGATGTTGCTTTGGAAGCTCAATCAAGCAAGAGACAGAAGGTAGGGGTTGTCCGGTACTTCTCCGCTATTTTCCAGTACGAACGTAACATAGCACGTGAGATAAGGGAGATTAGTGGAAGGTTAGATGTGATTGTAAAGGAAGGACATGACCTCCATCTCGAAATTAGAAGAGATGGAGGGAGGGGTTCCCAAATACGGGAAACTAGCTCTTTGGTAGAGGAATCTGATGTGATTGGTAGACAAGTCGACAAAGACAAAATCATACAATTGTTGGTTTCAGATGATGATAAATTATACTCTGTTATTCCCATAGTTGGCATGGGTGGGGTTGGGAAGACTACTCTTGCTCAATTCGTCTACAACGATCAGAGGGTCAAGACGCATTTTGGGCTCAGAGCGTGGGCTTGTGTGTTTGATGATTTTAATCTACTGAGAATAACAAAGGCACTTGTTGAATCTGCAAGTGGAAGCAACTGTGATCTCTCAAACCTGGATGCCGCACAGCGTTGTCTCGAAAAGAAACTCAACGGTAAGAAATTTTTAATTGTTCTCGATGACGTGTGGGGTGAAAATCAAATTCATACTCATTGGGACACTCTACGAGTTCCCTTTGGAGTTGGAGCGAAAGGAAGTAAAATTATCATTACTACACGAGATGAAAGGGTTGCAAGGATGTTGGGCACAATTCCTTCCCACCATTTGAAGGTTTTACCAGATGCTGATTGTTGGGAATTGTTTACTCGGCGTGCTTTTGCGGGAGGGATTTCAAATGCCTTTCCGGAACTGGAGGAAATCGGTAGGCAAATTGTGAAGAAATGCAAAGGCCTGCCTTTGGCAGTAAAGACATTGGGGGGAATCTTGTCTTATAAAAGGACTGTGAGCGAGTGGGAAAGGATTTTGACAAGCAAAATATGGAAGGGTGATGATAATAAAATTTTGCCAGCTTTGAGATTGAGCTATTGTCACCTGCCAGCCAATCAAAAGCATTGTTTTGCCTATTGTGCCAAATTTCCTAAAGATCATCAGTTTGAGAAAGATGTGTTGGTGCAACAATGGATGGCTACAGGCTTCATTCAAACCAAAGGAAGCACACTCCTAGAAGATATTGGTGGGGAGATATTTGATGATTTATTACTAAAGTCTTTCTTTCAGTATTCTTACCAATTCTTCTTTCCGAAGATTTCAATATATGTGATGCATGATTTAGTGCATGATCTAGCAGAATCTGTCTCAGGGGATGAATGTTGTAGATTGGAAGACGGTATGCCACGAAGCATCCCTGAAATGGCACGTCATTTATCATGGACTGACGTGAAAGAGGGTTCAATGTCTTTGGAGGCCTTGAGCAAATTTAAGAGATTGCGCACTTTACGACTGAGGGCTCCATCTTCCATTGACAACCAGATTCTCGATGATGCATTGATGGAGTTGAGATGCCTGCGTGTATTGGATTTGAATGGATCTGCAATCGACAAGTTGCCGGATTCGATTGGCCATTTGAAACATCTACGCTACCTTGACCTCTCTGGCACGAAGATAGAGAGGCTGCCTGAATCAGTAGCTAGTCTTTGTAATCTGCAAACGCTGACTCTGGAATTTTGCAGTCAACTTGAAGGGTTACCCAAAGGTATCACGAATCTAGTTAATCTACGGAATATTTTTGTAGAGTCTGTTCCTTTACTAGGAATTGGAAAATTAACTTCGCTCCAAACATTGCCGCATTTCAAGGTGTGCGAAGAGAGTGGTTGTCAGATAGGAGAGTTGAAGAACCTGAGTAACATTAAAGGAAGACTTGAAATTTCGGGTCTCGAGCATGTGCAAAACATAGAGGAGGCTAAAGAAGCCAATTTGAAAGATAAGAAATACCTTAATGAGTTGACATTGCAATGGGCCCGATATGGCAGTTCACAAGATGGAATAGTCAATAACGATGGGGTATTGGAAGGCCTCCAACCCCATGCCAACCTCAAAGAATTAAGTATAGAATCCTATGGCGGTGTCAGTTTTCCAAGTTGGATGTCACATCTCTCCAATCTGACTTGCATTACCATTGAGGATTGTAGAAATTGCGAACATCCCTTTCCTCTTGATTGCCAGCTACCTTCTCTTTGTGAGCTCACCTTACAGAACTGCCCCAAGCTGCAGGTGTTGCCCGCTGACCTTCCTGCCGTCACAAAGTTAAATATAAATGGTTGCAGAGAATTGAGTGCCCTTCCGAGGCTCCCATCTATTTGTGACTTAGAACTCATTAGTTGTGGCGTGAAGATGCTATTAAGCTTGACAACGCCTTGCCCTATCTCTCTTCAAAGGTTAACCATAGGAAGGTGTCATCAGTTGGAGTGTTGTCTCGAGAAGGTCTCTTTGCAAGATCTAACCTCTCTCCAACATTTGCAAATCTCTGACTGCCCAGGACTAAAGTCCTTGGGATATGGAGAGGGGAGGCTTCCCACCACGCTCAAATCTCTAAGAATTGTCGGATGTCCTAATCTCAAGTCCATGCCTACTCGGCTGGAAAACCTCACCTCCCTTGTAGAGTTATCCATTGCTACTCAACTCCCGCTTTTCTCAAAAGAGTCAGCACTGCCCATGACAATTAAAGACCTTCAAATATTTTCATGTGACAATCTCATGTCCTTGCCCAAGGGGATGCAAAGCCTCACCTCTCTCAAAAATTTGGTGATCCGTGAATGTCCTCAACTCCATTCCCTTTTTCCAAATGATGAAAATAATGACTATGGACTGCCCACTGAGCTCATTACTCTAGAAATCCGCACTTGTCCTAATCTCAGGTCCTTGCCCAAGGGGATGCAAAGCCTCACCTCTTTCACAAAATTGGTAGTCCATGAATGTCCTCAACTCCATTCCTTGTTTCTAGATGATGAAAAGAATGACCCTAGGCTGCCCACCCCGCTCACTACTCTAGACATCTCCGCTTTTCTTAATCTCAAGTCCTTGCCTAAGAGGATGCAAAGCCTCCTCCCCTGCCTCAAAGAATTGAAAATAAAAGATTGTCCTCAACTCCATTCCTTGTTTCCTGATGATGAAAATAATGACCATGGGCTACCCACCACGCTCAATAACCTAGAAATCTTTTCTTGTCCTAATCTCAAGTCCTTGCCCAAGGGGATGCAAAGCCTCACCTCTCTCAGAAATTTGATAATCGATAGTTGTCCTCAACTCTTTTCGTTGTTCCCTGATGATAACAACAATGAATATGGGCTGCCCACTAATCTCTTCAATCTTTTCATCTGCACTTGTGAAAATCTCAAGTCCTTACCCAATGGGATGCAAAACCTCACATCCCTCGATTATTTACATATTTGTTACTGTCCCGAAATATCATCCTTGCCAGAAGATGGCCTCCCCACTACACTTAGAAGTTTGTATTTTGTTGGATGTCCTAAATTGAAGGAATCATGTCAAAAGAACGACGGCCAAGATTGGCCCAAGATACAACACATCCCCCATTTTGTCTGCATATAGACAAAGGTGCGTCCTCTTTCCCCGTTTAAACATTTTCTACCATTGCATTATTATTATTATTGCCTAGGACTATCCTTCTGTACAAAACATGGCAGATGTAGAAACATGAACGGAGGATTTTAAGAATCAGAGCGAGAGCTGAATCGATGGAATTCGGTGGTGGAAAGAGATTCTAGAATGTAGATGGGATTAAAGGATAGATTGTTGGATTACTCTCAGTTCCTCTACCTTGCCATCCACAACCATGACAGGTAAACAAAGATAAGTAATTTTTTCATTTTCATTAACACAAAATTGGAGCATGTTCGTCTGCTTTTTTTGTATGATTCTTCATGTAGTTTTTTTGTAATATTCCAAAGATTTACTTTTTTTGTAAGATTCCGTTTTGGAGATAAAAACGGGAGTGATGTGACTGACTGTTGATTTGATTTATAAAATTTTGCTTCTATAAGACATCAAATAGTGACAAAAACTTTTCATTTACATGGCTTAAAATAAAGTTGAGGACCACCCAAGTTTTCCCTAGATACTTCCTTGAGATGCATTTATAGTCGTGGGACATAATATGATTGGCAGGGGCGGAGGGACATATAGTGTGGGGGTGGCCATGGCCCCAATGACTTGAAAGGGGATCCCTTAGATTTTAATAGTTTTCCAATTTTGGGGGTTTCATATTTACAATAATAGTAATAATAGAAAGGGGAAAGGAATGCGGAGAAAGGAATTGAATTTTTGGGTGTATATATTACAGACAAGTTTAAGTGTGCTGCTGAATTTTGAATTTTTTGAATTTTATTAATTATAGGATTAGATGAAGAAGCTTAAAAACAATTTACAAGCTATTACTTAGGCATTATTAGGCTGTGCATGAAACGTAAGTGATCTTCTACCTTTTCTAGTTATTTGCAACATGATATTACTAAAATATGTTATATTGATATAACTAATGAAAAGTGATCCTACAGTTGAATTTTATTTGACAACTAAAATTTGTTTTAGATTAATTTCTTCTTCTTCTTTTTATCATAACTATTATTTATTATAAACTCTGGATATGTTAAACTCCATATAAGTTTTGGACTATCGGAGTATAATATAAGTGGCATCCAGATGGTATTAGTTCTGACTACAAGGGTTATATGTAATTTTTATTCTAACACTTCCACAAGAGCAATATGTCGTAAGAGCGATATAGTACGGCCAATTGTTTTGAATTTGTTTGTCAATTGTCGTAAAGTCAATTGTTTTGAATTTGTTTGTCAATTGTTCCATGCAAGTGAAGCTTGTAAAACTGTGTAAGATTTGACTGGGAACTCTCATTGTTTTACAAAAGAAAAATATTTTTACTTCGGAAATCTCTATTCTAAAATGTTTTATCTTACATTCTTGATCTGGCTAGCTAAGGTTGGTGGTTACTTACTTGACTATCTAGCTCACTCTGTATTTATTCTGTTACAGATGACCTAGGTTGATTAACTCCAATGCTTGCGGGAACACTGAGGAGTTTCATGGACGCTTGAAAACTTAAATGTTAGAATTTGCTTAGAGACAAGACAGTTTATTTAAATTTGTTATTACCATTTTTTGTTATTTGGGAGTTTGTCATATCTGTTATAGATTATAACCTCATTATGTTTGGAAGTTCATATTTTATTTTTTTATCGAGGAGTTATTTAGGGAGTCATGGATTTCTTTTATTGCGGATTGTGACCTCGTTTTGTTGGATTTAGTTTATTAAATTATTATTGATATGTTTTGGAATTGTTCTGGTATGAAAGTTTGAAATGCAAATTGAGACCTTGCATGTTTATGCGACGAGCCCTTTGGGGCTCGACTGGTACGATCCCTCCTTCAACCCAAAATGAAAGGGGTGATCCTGTAGTTCTTAGTCTGTGAAAGAATTATTGCATATCCAATAAACATCGGTTTTGTCTGGACACAGGGTCCACAATAAAGTGGAAATACTCGCAGAAGTTTACTTGAGATGGAATGTCGATAAATGCTAGACTAAGTACAAATACACACTTAGAAATCATGTGTTGTGCAGCAAACAGTGGATCATATTTTCATTCACAAGAGTTTCATAGGAAGATATGGTTCTACATTCTTGATTTATTTGGAATGGCTGGACATTTCCATTCATATAGATTATATGGTGGAGGCTTGGGTCCTCATGACGGGTTTGCAAGGAGAGAAATAGAAGGATCTACAAGGGAAACAACAAAGGGAGCGTAGTATCTAGCAAAAGATTTTATCTTTTGTGGTGAAGTGAGCAATCATCCTTCCGAAGTTCAGAGGCTATTCGAAGTCTTCCATCTGTTTATGGTGGAATGTGATTCACTTGAGTGCAATACGCTCCAATCACCACCAGCATAGGTGGTTGCCTCCAGACCCTATATTAGTTAAGCTGAACTTCTGTGGTTATAGCTTAGTTAATCCGAGCTTTGCTGGTAGTGGTGGACTTACTCATAATGTGAGAGCATTATCAGATGGGCCTGTTTGGTTCTGATAGGTATGACGGATTCTAAAGATGCGGATGTCGTAGCTCTCTTGAGAGGGAGTTGGCTTGTGGATTCCTCCCTCCTTAATTCCCTAGTGGCGTAAGGAGACTCGCTCACTTCATATATTGGGAATGTAGGGTCGAGGTATCATTGAATATTTTTTTATGCTATGGAGGAGATTGTGGATATGGTGGAGGGGAATGTAATGTCCTTTGCGCACATCCTATGTTCAGCTAACAGTGACACAGATCATCCGGCTCGATCTGAGGTTGAGATATAGAATTTTAGGGGTGTTTGATCACCTTCCTCCTTGAAGGGCTGTTGTATATTTACCTTTTGTTTGGGTGTAGTTGCTGATCAGCTTCATCAAATTTTTCATTTTTTTTATCATAATAAAGCTTAAAAAAATTTACTATAAGCCAACAAATCTTTAAAAAAAACATGGTTTCTATTAATATCACCTACTAAAACCCACTCAAACTTAACCCTAGATTCAAGAAATCATAGAAAATCCCTATAGATAGAAACACATAATCCAACTTTCAGCTCGAATCTTAGTTTCTCGTGATCGACCCCATGGCTTCATAGTTTGCAAAAGACGAGGATGGAAAATTGGATCAAGGAAAAATGCAGGGTAAGAAAAGCCGAATGTGGAGAGAGAATGAATGATGTGCAAATATAGAATCATAGGAAACAGATTGAATGGGATAAGTGACATGATGAGGCTCATCAAATGCAATAAGCGAAAATGGGAAAGGACCAAAATATTACAATGAGAAGAAAACTAACTACGTATGATGGATACTTGAATAACTTTTTCTTGTAATTATGTAAAAAGTCTTGGCTCCACATAAAATTTCCTAATAAAATCAATCAACATCAAAAGCCTAACGCCATGAACAAAATCTCTACTGATTCCAAAGGAATTAACAATGCCAAAAAAGAACATTACCCATGAAAACATAGATTCATACTTTTGCCACAACTATTACCTCAAAATCAATCTCAGAAGGCTTAACAGGTAGTTGTTAAGAGTGAATTCCAGCAACCCAACAATGGCAACTATGAAATATACAAGTGTTTGCATGAAATGACAAAGCTGAAGAAAAATAAAATACTCACCCAACGGGGTCAACCGCATTAGTCGAAATCCTCACCTTCTTGCCGGTACCATTATACACATGCTCCTGGCTACAAGGGAGATTCAGCTCAATGGGGGTGCCTTTCGAGGGGGCAGGAGAAGGTTTTGTTTTTGCTGAGTATTAGGAACTATGCCAAAGGCCTCCGTGATGCATTGAAAGCGGTAGGGAAGGCCCTCATGCCACAGCCCACGGTGCAACTTGGATCGGGCTCAACCTGAACCTGACAGGTTTAACCCAATTTGAGCTCGGGTTGGATCGGCATTTCCTTGGGTTAGGGTTAAAGCCAACCTGATTTAATTTCGGGTTGGGTTAGGGTTTAGGCCTTGTGTCACGGACCTTTGGTTTTAGCAGCGGAATAACCTGTTTGGCGCCTCAACATATGCATATGTTAAGTCCAGCCTTCAACTGCGTAAGGGCCCTACACCCCCAACACCTCTTAATGTTTCATATGTGCACACAATCTCTAAGCTGTTCAACAGGCTACTCTGCTAAGATCTTGACATGCACTTCTAGATACTTTGCTCACGGCCACCAAATCTTTCATCAAGCTAATGAGCTTAGACTTGCCAAGACCAACTCTGAACCGACTCTTGTGATCAGCCAGCCTCACGCGTAGATCGAACATCGGGCCTTGATTCCCAATGAAAAGTCCATCCAGTTTGAGGCATGATACTTCCACGCATAAATCTGCCAAGCATAGAGGCATGGTCATCCAAGAAGCAAGCATGATCCATGGACTGATCTCCAAGGTATGCACCTTGCGAGGGTAACTAAAGTCACCCCGACACGAACTCACGAGAAAGCCTCTAGATTGGCCTAACCACAAGATGTACCACGGTTCAGGAGGCAAAGTAATTTAGCGAGCCCCCTGCACCGGTCTGTACGCACAATGCATGTAGTAACCCAACCCAACATGCATTGTCTTTGGCCCCCGTCCTCGACCAAAGAAACTGGAGCATCCCTTTGGATAACTCTCAGTCCGCACCCAAAGCTCCCTTAGAGCACGCACATGAGCTGCAGTATGCACGCATAAGCAAGTTCTCGTACAACCCAAAACCAAACCACCAAGGTTACGACCCAAACCTGTTGGGCCTATCGGGGAGGATTCAGAATGTCACGGGGCCAACTCCCCCTAAAGAGTTTGGCCAACCAACCCTTTCAACCAGGAGTGCCCACCAAAGGTGCTCTTAGTGACTACCCCTGAAGAATTATTGGTACATTGATTGCCCGAAATACCGATTGCATCCCTGTGACACTGAGCGCTCTGCGAAGGTTGGGTTGCCCTCAGCTGTTTTCCCATGACACTCCCTAGCTGATAACTTTGAAGCCCTCTTCGACACTAAGCACTCTGTGAAGCTCAATTCCACAATAGCAATGACTTCATAATCTTGAAAACAGGTGATACTGGTACTCTGACATTCAGTCCAACCCGACCTCCTCTACATACTACACCACCTCAAGTTCTTCCAACCACTGCTTTATAGATCTCTTATAGTTATCCCAAACATCGATGGTTTTCTTGGACTCCATCAAACTATGCGAAGGCTTTGTGTCACCACTACCTACAAACGTCGTGGAAGGTTTTATGATGATACCTGCAAACACTGAGAGAGTGCCACCACTTCCAGCACGGCACTTGCCACTCATTGGCCAAGTGTTGCACTTACCACATGCAAAGTACAAACGATTTTTAGGAAGCAACCTACATTCATAGGCAAAAGGAATCGCCATAGGTCCCACCTCCTCCAGAGGCCAAGAATCCCTTCCTGGGATCAACTGCTGCTGCAACTACGCAAAGTCCGAACATTCTCCTGGAAGCAACCTACATTCCCTGGTGGAAGGAACCACCATAGATCCCACCTCTTCGTGAGGCCAAGAATCCCTTGTTGGGATCAACAACTGCTGCAACACATGCCGCTTAGGCCATATGAAAAGTGTCGTGAGGAATACCTACATCCCCGAACCAAAGGAACGACCTCACATGCAAGTCGGAAGGGAAGTGTTTCCAGTGGCGAACGGTTGAGTAGCGCGTAAGAACCTGCCCTTGCGAGGGGAACAACAACTGGAAATGGCTGCTAATATCCCATAGGCTGAGGAGCAAAAGGAGGAATCCAGCCGCCTCGTCGTGAGGCCAAGCATCGTCTGCTGGGATCACCCACTGCAACACACCTGCCACTCTGGCCAGGTGCAAGATCTCACAGGGAACCAACTTCATCCCTAACTGCGACCCTTAGTGTTTCTTATTTCAGTCCATCACCAACCTAGTTGTTTGAACAATCAACCCTTATACCACCAATGGCCTCCTTAGGTACCCACGGCTAGTACTCACACTACTAACTGTCCAAATCCACCATCATTCAGAATGAGATGCCCTTTTGATCCCATCCAACATTGAAATTCCAAAGTAGCGAGAGACAAATAAGTCCACCATGTTGTTCTATACCAACACAGCCAACTCATATGCCATCTGAGTTCACCATATTGTCCCATACCAATGCAACAAGATCTATTGTCGATGTAAGCGGCCTTGGTGTCTGTTCCAAGGTCTTTCTGAGAAGGGCATCTTGCATGCTCGATTGTGTTGTGAACTGTCATCTAAGTACTTTAGTCATTGACCAGTTCTTCACCCTAAGTATGTGTCTTCAGTCCTTCGGTGTCGTGAACATCTTCACCCTACTGGCCCCCAGTATCGCCTCCCTGTCAGAGTAAATCGGATACCTTGACCCAGGTTCGTCTGTGCTTCCTCTTCACCCTAAGAGCATACTACGAGTCCATCAAACTAGTTATGCTATCGCACTAAGTGAACAAATCCACCTCTATAAGCGCTTTAGTGCCGACACGTTCAGCACCTCATCTCGTGTAGGGAAGGCTTCTTGCCTGCGTGCCAACCCTTTGTCATTGCGAGCCCTTAGGCCATATGCAAACCCATCGCTACTTAGCCAACTCTGCAACGGACCATTTACAACTTTCCAACTGCCACTTCCGATCTCACACATTGGTGGGTCATTGAAACATGCCAACTCATTCACTGATGGTTGATGTTATTCCACTGTATGAAGCTTCGAGCAAATTCATTGGCCAATGCTTACTCCAACATTGACGGTACCAATCCTTCCATGCCATCGCACCTCTGCTGCATGACTCAAGTAAGATAGGGGAGAGTCCAAACTTTCAAGTTGTCATACTTTACCACTTTGTTTGCTGAGCTCACAAAGTAACCCATGCCACCAAAACAGCTCAATGATTTCTCACAAAAAACATTGAGAAAGCTTTGCATCCGCTCTTCAGAAATAAACATCCCCAAACATTCACTACTCTTGCCGGCTGACTATGGACTTTCAAGGTGTTAGTTTCAAAGACATCTGCAACTTCGCACACCAAGCTGCCACCACTTGGACAACATTAAAGTTCTTCTAACTCTGCCATAACTGAAAGCGTTTCCCGTTCTTTCATCCACTTCCACTTGCACTTGAGATGTACTAACAGTAGCCACAAACAATGCCACTTGCGGCAACTATGCCAAGCACAAACACCAACTGTATCACCGCTCCTTGACAAGCCCTTACATTCACAACCTGCCCTAATTTGCCACCTGATACCTATCTGATACCAACTATCAAAGCACACTATGAATTTAGCTTGGACAATTTTGCTCTAATACCAACTGTCATGGGCCTTTTGTTTTAGCAGCGGAATTACCCGTGCGGCGCCTCAACATATGCATATGCTAAGGCCAACCTTCAACCGTGCAAGGCTCTGAAGGCCATACACTCCCAGCACCTCTTGATGCTTCATATGTGCACACAATCTCTATGTTGTTCAACAGGCATCTCAGATAAGATCTTGGCATGCACTTCTAGGTACTTTGCTCACGGACACCAAACTTTTCTTCAAGCTATTGAGCTTAGACTTGTCGAGACCAACTCTAAACCCACTCTCGTGATCAGCCAACATCACGAGTACATCGAACATCAGGCCTTAAAGCCCACTGTAAAGTTCATCCAGTAGGAAGCATGACGTTGTGACACAAAAATCAGCCAAGCACAGAGGCTTGGTCATCCAAGAAACAAGCATGCTCCATGGACTGATCCGCAAGGTATGCACCTTGCGAGGGTGACCAAAGCCACCCCGGCATGAACTCATGGGAAAGCCTAGAGATTGGCCTAACCACAAGATGTACCATGGTGCAGAAACCAAAAGTAATATAGCGAGCCCCCTGCACCGGTCCGTACGCGCAATGCATGTGGGAACCCGGCCCAACATGCATTGTCTTTGGCCCCCGTCCTCGACCAAAGAAATTGGAGCATCCCTTTGGATAACTCTCAGTCCGAATCCAAAGCTCCCTTAGAGCATGCACATGAGCTGCAATATGATTTTCTACTATGTGCCTCACACGCACAAGCAAGTCCTCACACAACGCACAAGCAAACCACCAAGGATCCGGCCAACACCTACTGGGCCTATCGGGGGAGGAGTCAGCATGTCATAGGGCCAACTCCCCCTTAAGAGTTTGGCCAACCAACTCTCTCAACCAGGAGTGCCCACCAAAGGTGCTCTTAGCGACTACGCCTGATGAATTATCAAGACATTGATTGCCCAAAATACCAATTGCATCCCCGTGACATTGAGCTCTCTGCGAAGGTTGGGTTGCCCTCAACTGTTTCCCCATGACACTTGGCAACCCGAATGTGACCTCCCTCCTCCAATTTTATCTTGATTTTCTTTGGGTTATTGTATTTTTCCATTTGGCCCAAGGTGAACCCGAACCAACCCAAGTCAATCCAACCCGATTTCAGGTTAGATGGGTTGGGTTAGGGTTGAGAGATTTAGAGGCAGGTTGGGTTAGGGTTGACCATCCTCAACCGGAGGCTTGGTTTTGATTGGGCTAAGGTTGAACTCAACCCGATCGAACCCGACCCGAGTTGCACCCCTACACAGCCGTGTATGAATGTGCAGCTCAAAATTATAGTGGGCCCCACATTGTTAGGGTGATAACCCTTACAGGTGCGGCTCTTTGGCTTAAAGTCATGGGTATGCTCCCCATTGATGTGAGTTCGAATCCCCAATGCACATGGTTTACGGGTGATTGCACAAATCCGTAGAGAATGGTCCCGCCCTAAAAGTTAGGGTGGGGATACCCTATGTCATAAAAAAAATGTTTGGGTGATCCAAACCATTCATTTGTGGGGCCAGATCCTCATCCCCTGATTTATGGAGGCTTAGGATGATCTAGCTCTTCAATATGTATAGATTTAAATATGGTGCCAGCGTATTCGATTGGATGATTAGGATCAGCCAATGGAGATGATTTTTGGGGCACAACCTATTTATGTCGAGGCTCAACAATTGAACAGTTTGGATCTTTGAACAAAATGGCCCCAATGATTTTTCTAAAACAAATATACGTTTTATGAGGTATGCACGTAGGTGGCATGTAATAGGTGGACATTAATGTATATTGTGTCCGTTCTTAGGTGAGCATATACTTTGAAACATACAATGAAGCTCATCTTGTTCGAAGGTCCAAACCTGCTGGGCCCCGTGTTATTAGATTGTGCCCCCAAAATCATCTTCATGGGATGATGTAACCCTCTAATGTGTAGATAAGCTACGCCATATGAAACCTCGATAGATCGTAAGGTTAGGAACATCGAATGGAGTTGATTTTTGTGGTACTGCGTATTTACATTGTGATCTAACAACTGAATGGTTCAGATCTTTGAATAAGGAGGGTCCACTCTATTTTACAAAAATATGTGCTCGCATTTTTGTTAAAAAATCATTACTTCCTACATTATTCCAACATCCAGACCGTTCATATGATGGGCCTTGTTGTAAATAGGCCTTTCTCGGGAGATTGTTTTTCCACCCCCCTTGAGATAATGCGCCCTCATTTTAACGGAAGTGGACTGGGCAGACTTTAACTCTTTTTGATCTCAAATCGCGTTAACAAGGGGGAGCATAATCCTGGGGGGCATCATCCCATATGATGATACTAACTCTCCTACTCATAGAGGTTGGTCGGAGGGTTTGGATCATCTTATGGTGGGCACAACAATTGAATGGTTTAGATCTTTGAAACATGCAGGCCCATGTGATTTTCATTTAAAAATATACTTTTTATGGTGTCCACCTTCTCCAATGATCCAAACCATTTATTGATGGCCCCACCAAGGGTTTGCTCTCAAAGAGAGAGGAGAGAAGAGAGAGTATTTACAAGTGGAGAGAGAGAGAGAGAGAGAGAGAGAGAGAGTTAGTATCATCATATGGGAAAGATCATAAGATCTTTGGTAATTTTAGCTCTTAAAGGATTTTCTTTTCTTAAAATCTTTGGTAAATTTTTTTAAAAAAATTTAACAAGGGAAAGATCATAAGATCTTTGGCAACCTTCTAATTGTGAAATGACAAACATAAATGGAACCGGACTTCCGGAAGGCCATTCCACAACTAGACCTCATTTCTTTAATGGGTCTAACTATGGACATTGGAAGACAAGGATGCGCATCTATCTTCTTTCGATAGATGTGGAGCTTTGGCATATTGTTGAAAATGGATACATTTTGCCTTCAAGCTATTTGAAGAATGAAATGTTGTAGAGAAAAGGCATGCAAATTTAAATTACAAAGCTATAAACTCTTTGTTTTGCGCCTTATCTATGGAGGAGTTTAATAGAGTAGCTCTTTTTTATTCCGCCAAGGGTATTTGGGATACTCTTGCCATTACCCATGAGGGAACATCACAAGTCAAAGATTTCAAAATAAACTTGTTAAAGAGCAAATATGAAATATTTAGAATGGGTCAAAGTGAAAGTATTTCCGAAATGTATACCCGATTTTCTAAAATATCAAATGAATTAGCTAATCTTGGTAAATCTTATCCTACTGATGAGCTTGTGAGTAAGTTGCTTAGGTCACTTCCTCCACATTGGGATCCAAAAGTAACCGCCATACAAGAATCAAAGGATCTCAAGACACTAACTATGGAGGAGCTTGTAGGATCTCTTATCACTCATGAGATGCTCCTCACTAGCCGTCAAGAAGAGAAGAAGCCGAAAGAAAAAGAAAAAGAGAGTAGATCTCTAGCTCTAAAGGCCTCCAAGACGGACTCATCCTCAAGTGAGGCGGATAGTGATGAAGAAGAAGCTTTGAGAAAATTCAAAAGCTTATGGAGAAAGAAGCATAAAAGAATAAAAAGAAGAAGAAAGAAGAAAGTGAAGTAGAAGGAAGAATAAGATGCTATAATTGTAAGAAGATGGGACACAAAAGACCGGAGTTCCCTCTTCTCAACTCATCTTCCTCAAACTACAAGGGAAAGAAGAAGGATTGGAAGAAGAATAAGGGTCTCGTCGCCGCTTGGGATGCGTTAAGCACGTCGGGCAAAAGTTCAAGCGAAGGGGAAGCTAATAAAGATAATCTTTGCTTCATGGTACTCACCCATGAAGATGAGGTAAATTCTAACCCCTCTTGTAATTCATCAAGTAGTGATAGTGGAGACATATCTTATGATGAATTGTGCATTACCTTGCATTCTCAAATTTCAAAAAATAAAGTTCTTAAAAAATCTATTTCAAAATTAGAAAATGAACTTGATGTTTTGAAAAATGAATCTTCTTCTTCCATATGTCAAGCTAAAGTAAAAATTAAAAATTTTAAACTTGAGATTGAAACCCTTAAGGGTAGTTTGGATGAGAAAACTTGCCAAATTCAAAATATGGCAACCTCTTCCAAATCTTATGAAGATGACACTAATGATTTTCTAAATCAAATAACCCATCTTCATAATGAAAATGAAAGGTTATGATTATGTCTTCATGGATTCCTAAATGGTGATAAAATTATTGACATAATCTTAAAGAAGGCTAAATCATGTAGTTTATGATAGGACTAGTTTATCTAACCCTCATGTTAGATGCCATTATTGTGGAATCAATGGTCACTACCAATTTCAATGTGCATCTAAGATTAGGGATTGTGGTGGAACCAAGAAAGCTTGGGTTCCTAAATCCCCCATATGATTCTCTTCATATGTGTTTAGATTAGGGGGAACTTAAAATTGAATATCTTTTTATGGTTATTTAAAAATATCCCCTCTTGTGTTGAATAAAAACTCTAAATAGGGGGAGTTCTATGTTTGTCTTTTTCCTTGAAAAAGGGGAGCTTAAAATTGTAAATTCATCCCTTTGAGTTTCTTTTACCCCATCTTTTTTTTATGCCAAAGGGGGAGAAAAATCTAGTGTAAGGAAATATATGTGTGCTTTTATTGGAAAATCTCTTGTGCTTGTCATCATAAAAAAGGGGGAGATTGTAAGGCCAATGGTTCCCACCTTGGCATCCCATCTTCTTTTGATGATTCCAATACACAAGTGATTTAATATCACTAATGTGTTTGAATGTCTAAGTTGTAGATCATAATTGTGCTAAGACAAGATTGCTTGGATTGAGTCCAAGAAGCTCTCATTGGACCACATTCGGAAGGCTAAAGACATCGGAGATCCAAGATGCATGAAGACTTGAAGCATCGCAATTGATGATCGAAGTCATTTTAGAATGTATAAGATCCAATCCTAGTTTAGATTTTAAGAGGCATAAATAAAGTTAATCTCACACACCCTAAATGTTTAAGAGATTGTCCTTGTGGTGTTCCAACACTTTGGAACCCTCATAACAATCCCAACTTGGTGTAGAGTTGGAAGCCCAATGAACAGAATTGAAAATCTGCTGGAAATAGGCTTCTCGAAACTCCGAGAGAATTCTCGGAGCTCCGAGACATTCCTCGGAGCTCCGAGAAATGGTCTAGTAACATTTTCTTAACTTCTGTTTGAATTCTCGGAACTCCGAGATAAATTTTCGGAACTCCGAGGAATTTCTCGGAACTCCGAGACCACTACTTCGGGAAGAAAAAAGAGCCGTTGGTATTTTTGCCAGATTGACCACTATGCCACCAAACGGTCATATTTGGGTTTTTTCTATAAATATGGGTATTCTAAACTTCCCAATAATCAATTCTAACACTCTAAAAACCTATTGGAATATCATAAGAGTGAATCAAGCTTGTTTATGCCTCTCATCCTCTAAGATTTGGATTTGGATCATAGGCTCAATTTGTACATCTTCTTCAAAGATTGTAAACCCTTGTGAGGGATTTTTTGTTCTTTCTTTCTTTATTCAAAAGATTGTATTTGGGCGAGTGTTCGGAGAAGCGGAGCCCACTCTCTGTGGTGAGGATTGCTATCAAGGTTAAAGGCAATTGGAATTGTAATCGGCACCGATCTTCGCCGAAGTTAAGAAGATCAAATAGTGAAGCCATCAATGGGTTTGGTTGGTGGAGTGGAGTAGGCCTCGCGTTTGGAGGACCGAACCACTTTAAATCTCGGGTGCACTCTCTCTTATCTCTTGCTTTACATTTGCATTGCACTTAGGATTTAACTCGTGTGCTTAAATTTCATTGTTGATCTCTTAATCTTCATATTGGGTTAGAAGTTTTCAAAAGATTAAAACTTGTTAGGAACCTAATTTTTTCACTCCTCATTTGTTGCCATTAGAGTAAGTACTCGGGCCTACCCTTGGAATTTCAGCGAGAGAGATGAATTTATTACTTCCCATTTCTTTTTAGTTAATCAAATCATTTGATCCGAATACAAATTCCAAGAATACCTTGATCGATTTTCCTAGCTCTTAATTCATCAAGCCTTGTTTGTAGTCCTTCACCTTTGCATGGAACCATGATCATGTGAATCACCCCATGATGTTTCAAATGATCAATAGTCATGATTACATATCATCCCTCGTATGCTAAACTCAAGGTTGCAAAATGAGCTGAAAGGGCACCCCATTTGCTACCATCATAAATGCATGATGGTGACTTGTCAGTCAATAGGGGCCCTTTCAGCCCATTTTTGCAAAGACGGCCTTGAGTTTAGCATACCTCATTAGTTAATACTTGTTTTAATAGGCCGTGCCTAAAAAACGGTCTCTATAGCCCTTCGATTTTTGGAACTTCATAAACCGTCCATTTTACACCATATAATATTGAAGGCTTAAGATCTAAGAAGATTTTTGGGACATGTCTATCTACTGCTGCGAGAACAATAAATGAAGAGTTTTTATATGATGGAAGGTCTTATAGATTTATAGTCCATTATTTTTCAAAAAAGTACAGTGCGTCCCACACTATAGGATGATCCAAACCATCCATAAGATGGGACACCACCTAAATAGGTTGGATCATCCTATGGTGTGCGCCGTATGGTACTTTTTGAAAAAATAATGGACTACAAGGCCTTTCGTCATATAAAAACTCATGAATGAATGTCTTAGATCATCCAATGGACGGGCCCAGCACATATTTTGCGCATGCATTTCCCCGAGAGTACATATAAAATCTCTTGGAATGATAAATTTACTCTCTTTCTCCAAAGGCCAACCAAGGTTTTAAATTTCAATTTCGGGGTAATTTCGGTCCTCACCGAAACAAAAATTTTAGCCAAAATTTCAGTAATTTCGGTTGAAATTTTTGTAAGGATTGAAAAATTAATATTTTATCATAAATTTTGCCGAAATTTTCAAAATTTTGACTGAAATTTGGTAGATTTCGGCGATTTCGGTTTGGGTCCTCACCGAAATCTGAAATTTTGGATCTTGGCCCTTGAGGCCAACCCCTTGTAGTGTAAAAATAGATCTGCTTGACCTGTATCCCATCCTGAACGTGCAACCCGTGCTTAAGAGAGTTATTTCGAGGAGGAATAATAAATGAGGCTTCATGGATAAAGGGCTCTCGGAATCGAGGTAAGAATTAGATAAAACCTATTCCTACTTCCACACCGTAAGTCCGTGGGGGCAAATTTGACTGGTCTGAAATCTCCCTAATTGTTTCTAGGTCAGTCAGCTGAGAAAATTTGACTACTCTGCTTTGTGGTGACTGGAATCTCTATCCCAAAATAGGGATGGGAAAATTTATCCCTATTCGCTGTAATGTGAGTGACAGTGTAACACTACCCTCAAATTTGACAACTAGGTCATATGATTTGTTTGGAATCTAGGTATAATAAGATGTAGGGAAGACTTAAGAAATTATTTTGTACTGGCTTATAGCCAAGTTTGGAAACCATGAATTATTTTTCTATGGAATATTAGTTTATCAAGTGGCGAGAGATAGGGAGTACGGGTGCAACTTGGGCCGGGCTCAACCCGAACCCAAAGGTTTCAACCCGATTTTGGCTCGGGTTGGGTTGGTATTTCCTCGGGTGGGTTGGGTTAGGGGTTGGGAAAAGCCAACCCGATTTAATTTCAGGTTCAGTTAGGGTTGAGGCCTTGGCAACCCGACCCGACCTCTGTCCTCTAATTTTATCTTGATTTTCTATGGGTTCTCGTATTTTTCCATTTAGCCCAAGGTGAACCCCATCCAACCCGACCCGATTTTGGTTAGATGGGTTGGGTTAGGGTTGAGAAATTTAGAGGTGGGTTGGGTTAGGATTAACCATCCCTGACCCGAGGGTTGGGTTGGATTAAGGTTGACGGAAAGCTATCTCGGGTTGGGTTAGGGTTTGCATCAACTCGATCCAACCCGACCTGAATAGTACCCTTAAAAGGGAGGGTGGGAGGTGAAGAGAACAGAGATTGCATTATGGAGGAGAGGGTAAAAAGGGGCTCAAAAGAAGTGGGCAAAATAAAGGGTATTGTGATGTCGGCAATACGGTTTGATAATTGCACAAACTCAGCCTTTCTTTTATTATTTAAAAAGCTTTCAAAGGTTATTTCCAAAAAGTTCTCGGAAGCCAATTAAAAATGAATAAGCAGGCTGAGTTTGTGCAATTATTAAAACATGGTAGTGCTAATATCATTAACCAAAATAAATTTTAATTTGATTATAAATTAAAATTTTTCTTTTCCTTCTTTTCTCACCCTCTCCTCACTCATGCCCTCCGTAGTCTATCCGTCTCCCACCCTCTATAGCCCTCTTTCACCACTTGACAAACTAAAATTCCATGCAAAATTTTTTCATGGCAGTCAAAATGGTGGCTTTGAGTTTTGGTAAAAATACCTCACCTATATTGATTATCTACAAACCATTCATTTATTGGTCCCTGTGGAGATAAGCCCTGCTTCAAAAAAATTTCATTAGGCCTTGTGTTAGGTACCTTACCGATACGCCAAAAGCTCCAGAGCCGATGGAATGCATTAGACAAGGCCCATTAAACCTGTCCCATACGAGGCTGGGTCCCACCCAATCCCATACCTAGGCGGGCCCCCACTTAGGATCGTAACATACCACCATGCTTCCGAATCCGCCATCCTCGGCGGCCCACTCTGTGACTGCTTTTACTCTGGCCTTTTTTCCAGGTAGCTCTTTCCACAGGTCGCCCCTTCAGAGGCGGCCCACTCTGTGGCAACTTCACTCTGGCGGCTTTCACTCTAGCCTCTTTTTTTTTCAACTAAGTAGCCCTTTCCAGGTAGTCCTCTCCACAGGTCACCTCTTCCGTGACTCAAACACAGGATGAGGTGGCTGCTCTGATACCAAATGTCATGTATACGGAAGAAAAACACAGAAGCAAGAATATATTATAGTTCCCTCATCCGGGGGAAGCCCTCTGCACAATTTCTAATATCAAAATAGTTTTCTCATTATTGTCAAAAGGAAAACAACTTGGCTTATCATAGCCCAACGACTCCAACAATTTAGCTTATGGATATCTCAAATAGGGTCCTACCTAAGAAGAATTATTCAACATAGCAAATTGAAATCCTAGTTGAGCAACCAAGAGGGGGGTGAATTGGTTGGATATTAAAAAATTTACTCTTTTAAAAACCTTTTTAAAATGTTTACTAACCCTTGTTAATTAATCTTTGGTTAGTAGTGGTTAACAAAATAAAAGTAAAAGAATTATCAACTACAAAGTAAATGAGAAGAGGGGAAGAGTAATAGAAGAGATACCACACAAGGATTTTAAGTGGTTCCGTCTTAAAACTCCAAGACCTACTCCACTCTTCCCAAGTTTGTGTCCTTGAGGGAATCCACTATAAGTATGATTCTTGATACAGGGAAGAAGGCTATGCATCTTCAACACTCGCCCACGAAGATGGCTCTGCGTCTCCGAGCACTCGCCAATTCCAAGGGGTTTAATATAGGTGCCCTTTCCACCTTTACAATATTTTTGAAATTACAATGTGTGAATGCCTTCTCTTAAAGCTAATACACCACTTCAATACAAGAAATCTTCTCCAAATGGTTGCAGGTAAGCTTGATGAGAACTTCTCCAATGATAGGATTGCAAGTGAGCTTATGGGATCTTCAATAATATTGATGGAGAGCAAGCTTGGGTGATTCTTCTTCAAGTAGATTGCAAATAGGCTTTAGGAGATCTTCTTCAAGGTAGATTGCAAGATTTAGGGCAAAGAAGAAAGGCTTTTGTAAAGATTGCTTGAAAATATTAACTCACACTTAGGGTTCTCTTTTCTAGCTTGCAAAAGTGTTGATATGATGAAAATAAACTCATATATATAGCCCCTTAGAAGATATAACCGTTGGAGGACATAATGGGCATTTTTAGGTTTTGAAAAATAAAAAAAAGAACAAGCCGCAAGTCCCAACAGTCATATTTTCCAGACACCAGACGTCTGGTTGCCTCCGGGACCAACCGGATGATTTGGCAAACCTCTGCTTGAAAGGTCTGTTTGCAAGTTCACTTATCAAATGAATGAGTTTTTCTCTGATTTTTTGTACACATTGATATTGACATTAGGAAAGATTATGGACGAAAATTTAGCTCATTTGGAAAATGTTTGGGTCCCTTTTTGATCAACCAGATGATCGGACCACTTCTGCCGCAAGGTCTGGTCTGCAAGTTTAGCAAATAAATTAATGAGTTTTCTTCCCATTTTTTGTACATATTAAAGTAGATATGAGAGAAAGGAGTGGACAAAATTTCGGCTCAATCTGAAAATATTTGAGTCCATTTGTGATAGAAAAGCACATGGTCTTAGTTATGGTTTTCAAAGGATGTTTGGATTTTTACTTTAAAATCATTTTGGAAACTCTTTGAAAACACTTGCAATCTTGTTTTGAAGTTGATCTCCATTCAACCTACTCTTGAATAATCCTCTTGAGTCCGGTTGTTGAATGAGCATGCTTAGCCTTCCTTGTTCATGCTTATTCTTTGGTTTTCGATTTGACTTTGCTCTTAATGACTCCATCTTGATGTTGATTGCTCTTCTCTAACGTTTAACTTGATTTGTCTTTGTCCTTCTTGGTTGACGGATCTTCACTTTGCCTTTGATCGCCATGTTCTGCCTTGTTGTCCATCTTGGTACTGTAAATTTTATGTGCAAGCTTATCATGGTAAAATCATTAGTACCAATCTTCTTCGATCAATGTGGGTTTGTTGTCATCAAAACAATGAGTAGGGCCACACATGGTAACCCTTGGGCTAACACAAATAACAGGAAATAAATAACTAGATAATCATAAACCAAAAGATAGCAGATACGTATCATTCCACCCTCCTTGGAAAGAACCTTGTCCTCAAGGTTCAAAATGTGGAAAGCGCACCTTCAACTGATGCCAATTTTCCCAAGTTGAATCCTCAGGTGCCATATTTGACCATTGCACTAGAACTTGTGAAATTGCTCTGTTGTGTCTCTTGACCATCCTGCGTTGAAGGACAGCTACGGGTTCGGCAAGGAATTAACCTTCATCGTTAACATCTGACAAGACCGTTTGTGGTATGACCTGCTATCTGAGCTTCTTTTTTAAACATGAGACGTGGAAGACGGGGTGGACCTTTGAGCCCTCAGGAATTTCTAGCTTATAAGCCACACTGCCAATGCATTGTAATACCTTATAGGGACCATAGAATTTTGGTGCCAACTTCATATTTGCCCTCAATGCTATAGTGACTTGCCGATATGGCTGCAATCGTAGGAAAACCATATCTCCAACCTGAAATTCCCGCTCAGTCCGATGATGGTCAGCTTGTTGCTTCATTCTGTGATTTGCTCGTTACAAGTTTTCTCTAACCAAGCGAATGACACTATCCCTTTCTCTTAGTTCTTGTTCTACAGTTGCCACCATTGTTCCTCCTGAAGTATATAGTGCGAGAGAAGGTCATGGTTTTCCATAAACAACCTCGTATGGCGTGGCAAGGGTAGCAGAATGAAATGATGTACCAAATGTTAGGTACCTTACCAATACGCCAAAAGCTCCAGAGCTGATGGAACGCATTAGGCAAGGCCCTTTAAACTTGTCACATACCAAGCTGGGTCCCTCCCAGTTCCATACCTAGGCGGGCCCCCGCTTAGGACCGTAACACCTTGGATTTACGGTAGTTTTTGTGCCTCAAAATTTGTCTCTATGTCATTCATTTATTCGTTCCTGGGGTTTTCTGCTTTTCTAGAAGAGAATGTATTATAGAAATAGCACAAATACTTGTATCCCCTCTTCTTGATGCACATCACTGTAGCCAAGGCTCCCAGAAACAACAACATTCTCACTAGTCACCACCAGAACCTGTTTTCAAAGTTTCGGGATTTCAACAATAGGAACCCCACTTTCTGTTTCTAGGATTTCAATTTCAGATAATGCAAGCAATAGATCTTGCACATCCTTGGTAGAGACCGGTTTATAATTGGGCGGGCCCAGTTCCTAACACCTTCTTGCAGTGTAATCGAAAATTGCCCTGTATTTTGGTGACAGTGCCGTGCAAGATACTTTCTGACATAATTGGAACTGATGGAAATGAAGATACTGTTAATTTGCTATTGGTGTGATCTTTGAGGATGAAAATGCCACCTGTGAAGGGTAAAGGAACAATGGGATATAATAAGATTTGACAAGAGAAAATAAATGATGATTTGGCCGAGGATCTTTGAATTCTAAAGCAGATCCTGGATCAAGTTGGGTGCTATTTAAATTGAGTGTAAATGCGCCTTAGCTCAAATCCATAAAGAACAGATTGATAGTGGAACTTTGAGTCATGGATTCCAATTAGAATTTTGGCCTTAACTAAAACAGTCACTTAAATCCATATCCCTTGCCAAAGATAATATCAAACACTAAGAACATGTCTTTGTCAATCCCCAAGATATTCAAATCGGCTTGAATATTAATATAGATTTAACAAAATACAATATTCAAGGAGAAATATCAAATGGCAGATTCTTTTCTCTCTCACCCAACTAAGCCCAAACAGTAGGTATGCAATTTGATGAACTGTGAGTATGGCCGTGCAAGTGTCACGGAGTTGATGCTTTTCATATGAAATTATCTCATTCTCATGAAGCATGCGACCTTCACAGATTCATGGATAACTGAAATTCTATTGAAAATTTATTATCTAGCACCTAATATTGAAACCAACCCTATACTTTTCTGCAGAAATTTACATTAACTGTATGAAAAGGACCGAAGTCCTACATCCAATTGAAACAAGAACAACACTTGTTCATGACCATTCTGTTGACTTTTCCTTTATGTGAAAAGGAGAAAGTCTTATTATAATTTAAAATTAATATTTACCCAGTTGTTTTTGTCTTTAAACTTTTACACTTTAAGCTTTTGTGGACTTTTGAAAGCAAACTTGAGTTTCCCTCCTTTCTTTTGTCCTTTATGAGGACTTTTAGTCCCGAATTGGAAAGTGGAGGAAAGGTTCATGTGTTTATATTGTTTTTCACTTTCTTGGTCTGTGAATGAGAAGAGGAAAAGCGGGGCCTATGTGCATGAGTGTTTGAGTGGACATGGTGGACTTTTGGCTATACCACACAAGCACGCCGCTGGGCCCGGCGCAGCTCAAAGCTTTTCCCTATCTTTTATTTTTCTTTTTGTTACTAGCTATATGTGGTCCCAGAGAACTTCGAAGTTATTGACGAATAACCTCACCGTTCTTGAATTGAACTTCGCTGGTCTTTAGAGAATAACTTCGCCGGTATTTGGGAAATAACTTTGTTGTTCCTGGAAAATAACTTCGTCATTCCTGGGAACTTCAAAGTTATTCAGCACATTGTTTGACGCTTTGGTTTTGTAACCGCCCATTAAGTGTGGTTTTGTCTTTCTTACCGTTTGGCAACGTTTCCAAAACGTGTCCCTTAATTAAGGGATTGAAGGATGTGACTTTTGAAAGTCCTTTTAAGGCTTCCTTTGGCTTGAGAGAAAGATACAAAAAAATGAAAGTTCTCTCTGGTTTTCTTCATCTTCTTCTACCTACTGGTTCTTTCTGTTTGAAGAGTTTTCTGTTATTTTTCATCTCCGATCAAGGCTACGTAAGCATTTTTGCTAGGAATCTTGGTAGCGTGAGTCACACCCTCTGGAGCGGAGTTGTTGTATCCTGGAGACCTACGCCAAGAGACCCAATATGCACCGCGATTCGTCTTATGTGGGGGCATTACTTGTCTCAAAGACAACAAACTGAGATTTATGCCTCAAATCATTGATAAGTTTCTCCTCACTGTTTATTTGATTATTCATTTATTTTACAAATCAGATCTTACAAATTTCTACACATTGCTATTTATCATCAGATTCATCTTGGTAAAAGGTATAATTCGAAATTTCCCCCTATCCCTAAATAACAATCTTGAGACAAGTATCTGATTTTTATAAAGGGATATTTCTGATTATTCTAACATGGATTCAACTCATGCTGAAAGGCCTGAGAAATTTGATGGATCTGATTTTAAGAGATGGCAACAATAACTGAGATTTTTCCTTGCAACTCTAAAACTTGAGTATGTGCTTTCTGGTATGGTTAATAATGAAGAAGAAAATGAACCTGCTAGATGTCATGTTTCTGATAAGAGTAGAAAAAGGATGATTATATGTGTAGGGGACACATTTTGAATGCCTTGAGTAACAAAGGAATTTGGGAAACCCCAGAGAAGAAATACCAAGTAATGGTTGTATGGTGTAAGAAACATGTCATAAGAAAGTATTTCCGATTTATGATGGTGGATGGGAGATTCTAATGGATCAAGTGAATGAAATTCAATTTATTGTAGCTAAAATCCTTTCTAAGGGGATTAAAATAGATGAAGAATTTCAAGTAATAACTATCATTGATAAGTTACCACTGTCTTGGGAGAAATATTAGAACACCCTCTAACATGACAGAAATGATATGTCTCTTCATGATCTCTTTGTGTATTTTAGAACTGAAGAAGAAAACCTCTCCAGAAACAAGTCCCATAGAAATTTTGACTATATATCTAAGGCCAATCTCATAGAGTCTAAGTATGACTGTAAACACAAACCAAAACATAAGAAATGTGGTAAATTCTAAAAAACCACCAAGAACTTTAAGAAGACGAATGGTGATTTCTTCATCTATGGGAAGCCACATCAATATGCCAAGGATTGCAGAATGAAGAAGGGGAAAAATGTGTCTAATGTAAACATGATAGAGTCTAAGCAACCTCAAGTCCATGTGACAAAAGATCAATAATATCTTTCTAGAGTGATTTCGAAGGTGAACCTAGTGAGCAGTATGAAGGACTAGTGGGTGGACACTAGGGCTATAAGTCACATCTGTAGTGATAGGAGTTCATTCACTTCCTATTATTTTTAGGCAGATGGAGAGCAGCTTTTTATGGGGAACTCTTCATCATCGGCTGTTGCTGGAAAATGAACGGTAATCTTAAAGCTCACATATAGTAGAGTTCTAAAGCTGAAAGATGTCCTTCATGTACCAGATATTTGAAAGAATCTGATGTCGGGTTCACTATTGGTCAAGAAAGGCTTTAAGAAAGCGTTTGAAGCTGACAAAGTTTTTTTTAACTTTGAATGGGTCATTTGTGGGGAGAGGGTATTCTTGCAAGGGACTCTTCACTGTTGTTTGTAGAATTTGAAATGTGATTTAGATTTGGGGTTATGAATAGATCACACTTGTTAACAATAATATCCACCGTAGATTTATCATGTTATGCATGTAGATTAGACTACACATGATAATTTGGAAGTTTCTAGTCTGAATTCAATTTGGGGCTAAATGATTGTGAAATTTTATGAAAATTTTGGAGGTTTTGCTTAATAACAATGATTAAGGTTAGTTTATAAATATGTTAGGCATTTGGATTAATTTCCCTAAATTTGATTTTAAAGATGAAGATTTTAATAGTTTTCCAATTTTGGGGGTTTAATATTTACAATAATAGTAATAATAGAAAGGGGAAACGAATGCGGAGAAAGGAATTGAATTTTTGGGTGTACATATTACAGACAAGTTTAAGTGTGCAATTGAATTTTGAATTTTTTGAATTTTATTAATTATAGGATTAGAGGAAGAAGCTTAAAAACAATTTACAAGCAATTGTTAGGCATTATTAGGCTGTGCGTGAAATGTAAGTGATCTTCTACCTTTTCTAGTTATTTGCAACATGATATTACTAAAATATGTTATATTGATATAACTAATGAAAAGTGATCCTACAGTTGAATTTTATTTGACAACTAAAATTTGTTTTAGATTGATTTCTTCTTCTTTTTTTATCATAACTATTATTTATTATAAGTGGCATCTAGATGGTATTACTTCTGATCCTTCTACAAGAGTGATAATGGTATTTGTTCTGACCCTACTATAGGGGAGATATGTAGTTTTTGTACGGGCCGTGTCAAGGTCATAAGTATGGCCGTAGCGCAAAGTCAATTGTTTTGAATTTGTTTGTCAATTGTTCCATGCAAGTGAAGCTTGTAAAACTGTGTAAGATTTGACTGGGAACTCTCATTGTTTTACAAAAGGAAAATATTTTTACTTCGGAAATCTCTATTCTAAAATGTTTTATCTTACATTCTTGATCTGACTAGCTAAGGTTGGTTGTTACTTACTTGACTATCTAGCTCACTCTGTATTTATTCTGTTACAGATGACCTAGGTTGATTAACTCCAATGCTTGCGGGAATACTGAGGAATTTCATGGACTCTTGAAAACTTAAATGTTAGAATTTGCTTAGAGACAAGACAGATTATTTAAATTTGTTATTGCCATTTTTTGTTATTTGCAGGAGTTTGTCATATCTGTTATAGATTATATCCTCATTATGTTTGGAAGTTCATATTTTATTTTTTTATTGAGGAGTTATTTAGGGAGTCATGGATTTATTTTATTGGGGATTGTGACCTTGTTTTGTAGGATTTAGTTTATTAAATTAGTATTGATATGTTTTGGAATTGTTCTGGTATGAAAGTTTGAAATGCAAATTGAGACCTTGCATGTTTATGCAACGAGCCCTTTGGGGCTCGACTGCTACGATCCCTCCATCAACCCAGAATGAAAGGGGTGATCTTGTAGTTCTTAGTATGTGATAGAATTATTGCAGATCCAATAATAAGAAGCTAGGTTGAAGTTTGTCAAGGAAGCCCCCAAAAAAGAAGTGGCTTAGCTATACTTTCTTAATATAAGAGGATGTAATTACAATATAAAATTTTGCTAGAAACTTGCTTATCAAACCCTACTTTTTTTTTAAGTGAAAGTTAAGGTTACCATCATTAAAATCAAAGCAAGAAAATTGGGGAGAAAGTGGAAGGGAGAAAAGCTATTCCACTGAAAGAGATATGAAAGTAACAACAGAAAAGGTAACTAGTGCTTGTATTTTAGGCATTCACCTCAATGATGGGCATACAAACAAGGACAACAACTGTCGAAGCTCTTATTACTTTATTGTAAGAAATTGATAAAAGATGATGCTTATTGGCTCTCATTACTCGCTTCATAGTTTGTTACTGCAACAGTATGTCCTAAAACTCTTACTATTTTCTCTATCTTCACCATAGACGCTGTTCTTGGGTTTGTTTTCTAGAGAAGGAATGGCAGCAATAGCATACATATTTGTATCCCCTCTTCTTGCCGCACTATTTGGCAATTTGAAGGAATGGGCAATACGAGAGATGAAAAGCAAATTCAACTGCTTGAAGATGCTGAGGAAAAGCAAATTCACTCTAAGGCTGTGCGAAAATTGCTTGCAAAATCGAATAGTTTCAAGTCCCATCCTCAAAAGGGTGTACAAAAACTTCAAATGCTTGTAACTACTACAGCTATTACCACAACAGAAGAACAAGTGGCAGGAGGGATATTAATAGGCTGATAGATAAGTCTATAGGATTTAGCAAACATGCAGTAGGTAGATACGTTTATAATCTGTTTTTTTTTTTTGAATGGTAAAGAATTGAATTAAGAATAATCCTATTTATAATCTTAGTTCCACACCTTTCTAATTCCAATCCTATTTCTATTTCTAATTCTACTCATATTCCAACTTTTAATTCTAAACAAGGATTCAAACATCGGTTTTTGTCTGGACACAGGGTCCACAATAAAGTGGAAATACTTCGTAGAAGTTTACTTGAGATGGAACGTCGATAAATGCTAGACTAAGCACAAATACACACTTAGAAATCATGTGCTGTGCAGCAGACAGTGGATCATATTTTCATTCACAAGAGTTTCATAGGAAGATATGGTTCTACGTTCTTGATTTATTTGGAATGGCTGGACATTTCCATTCATATAGATGATATGGTGGAGGCTGGGGTCCTCATGACGGGTTTGCAAGGAGAGAAATAGGAGGATCTACGAGGAAAACAGCAAAGAGAGCGTAGTATCTAGCAAAAGATTTTATCTTTTGTGGTGAAGTGAGCAATCATCCTTCCGAAGTTCAGAGGCTATTCGAAGTCTTCCATCTGTTTACGGTGGAATGTGATTCACTTGAGTGCGATACGCTCCAATCACCAGCAGCATAGGTTGCTGCCTCCTGACCCTATATTAGTTAAGCTGAACTTCCATGGTTATAGCTTAGTTAATCCGAGCTTTGCTGGTAGTGGTGGACTTACTCATAATGTGAGAGCAATATCAAATGGGCTTTTTTGGTTCAAATAGGTATGACGGATTCTAAAGATGCGGATGTCGTAGCTCTCTTGAGAGGGAGTTGGCTTGTGGATTCCTCCCTCCTTAATTCCCTAGTGGTGTAAGGAGACTCGCTCACTTCATATATTGGGAATGTAGGGTTGGGGTGTCATTGAATATTTTTTTATGCTATGGAGGAGACTGTGGATATGGTGGAGGGGAATGTGATGTCCTTTGCGCACATCCTCTGTTCAGCTAACAGTGACACAGATCATCCGGCTCCATCTGAGGTTCAGATGTAGAATTTTGGGGGTGTTTGATCACCTTCCTCCTTGAAGGGTTGTTGTATATTTACCTTTTGTTTGGGTGTAGTTGTTGATCAGCTCCATCAAATTTTTCATTTTTTTTATCATAATAAAGCTTCAAAAAATTTACTATAAGCCAACAAATCTTTAAAAAAAAAACATGGTTTCTATTAATATCACCTAATAAAACCCACCCAAACTTAACCCTAAATTCAAGAAATCATAGAAAATCCCTATAGATAGAAACACATCATCCAACTTTCAGCTCGAATCTTAGTTTCTCGTGATCAACCCCATGGCTTCATAGTTTGCAAAAGACAGGGATGGAAAATTGGATCAAGGAAAAATGCATGGTAAGAAAAGCCGAATGTGGAGAGAGAATGAATGATGTGCAAATATAGAATCATAGGAAACAGATTGAATGGGATAAGTGACATGATGAGGCTCATGAAATGCAATAAGCAAAAATGGGAGAGGACCAAAATCTTACAATGAGAAGAAAACTAACTACGTATGATGGATACTTGAATAACTTTTTCTTGTAATTATGTAAAAAGTCTTGGCTCCACATAAAATTTCCTAATAAAATCAATCAACATCAAAATCCTAATGCCATGAACATAATCTCTACTGATTCCAAATGAATTAACAATGCCAAAAAAGAACAGTACCCATGAAAACATAGATTCATACTTTTGCCACAACTATTACCTCAAAATCAATCTCAGAAGACCTAACAGGTAGTTGTTAAGAGTGAATTGCAACAACCCAACAATGGCAACTATGAAATATACAAGTGTTTGCATGAAATGACAGAGCTGAAGAAAAATAAAATACTCACTGTGGACCCCGATCCTAGAGAGGCGATGGACGAGCCCCCAGAAAGTCTCTCTGGATCATCCACATGAAGGAGAGCTCTACCAAGGAACTCTCGAAAGAATGCCTCTCACAGCATGAGTGGCGATGAAAGATGAGATACCTCTCGATTCGAGGACTAGCCCGGATTCGAGACGTACCTTAAACAAAGAAGAGTCGACATCCAAGGAAGTAGGCCCTGAATCCCATACTATGCTCTGTTGCAATGGATAACCAGAGATATAAAAGAAGGTTCGTGCCTGGTTACAAATTTGGAAGGTCCGAAGAGCACCTCATCCGCCCAAGTGCAAGCACCTAGTCTCTTATGCCATTTATTTATTGATTTTGAAGAGTTTTGGACGAAAGTCATGTGAAATGAGAACATATATCTCCAAGAAGACGTCTATCTAATTATGCATGTCTCGGAGATAAATAATAAGCACACACAAAATAAATGAAAGAAGTGTAACCTAAGAGTAGCTAGATTTTGAGTGACAAGCCTAAATGATGTCTAAGTTCTGGTGTGCAAACACATGCATGCTACAGCTAAAGGTATAAGGTCTGTACATGAAAGTAAGCAAACACGACAAAACACACAACACAACTTGACTCCACACACGATTTGACACGAAAAAACCTGGACTGTAATGTGATACTTGACTCGGACCAAAATGGCCATCCATCCCGGCTGCTCTACGCATCCCGGCCTCGGGAAGAATCAGAGTCAACGTAGTTCGGTGACCTATTCTAAACTACGATGCCTAACCATCTAGGACCGCTATCCTAGACTCGATCAACTAGATTCGACTAATTTTTAAAGCTTTTTGTGCAATTGCTTAAGCTCAAGTGAGTTATAATTTTTAGGACTCTCTATATGCCCTAACTAATGCAAGTTGGTTAGCCTTAAGCTAATGCAGGTGGATCCTACATCCTATGTGTAACTAGGCTGTGCATCCTAAGGAAAACCATGGGCTAACTAAATACATCTTGGTCTAGCCATCGGCTCGACTAATTGTCTAACCGACCACGACTTGAGGCCTCCTAACTCTACGGACACTCACACACAAGACACACCATATCAACACAAACAGGACAGACTCCTAACTCTAAAACACCCCAAACATCCAGGACAGACTCCTAACTCTAGGGGAAGATCTTTTTAAAAATGTTTTGAAGAAGTTTTGTATTTTTGGAAGGTTTGAAAAGTTTATTTACAAAGGTTTGGTTGGACTTGAGATGTGGATCTCAAGCTGCACTACGTACCCTGTGGAAAGGGATCAAGCCAACGCAGTTCGGAACAGACTCTCCTAACTACTCCTAATGACTCAAGACTTTTGAAATGATTTGAAATTTTCCAATTTGTTTTGATTTTTTGAAATTTCTGAATATTTTTTAGTTTTTGACACAAGAGGAGAGAATCCTATCATCATAAGGGTAGGATAGACTCCTGATATCCCGCAAAGGTTGGACAGCATCCTATGCTTTGCGGAGAGAACTGGATGGAATCACATCTCTGCAAGGGTTGGACAGCATCCTATACCTTACAGGAGTGGATAAAAATCACATGACTTGACGAGAGGTTGGACAGAATCCTAACCCCTATGATGATAGGACAGACTCTTGAAAGACTGATTCTCTAACTAAAGACAAACTCTCTAGCTAAGGACGGACTCATATACGAAAGGACTGACTCCTAATGAACAACCCTAAGAGGGGAGTGCTAATGAAACTAGGCTAGTCTCCTAAAAGAAGATGAGATAAAAAAAAGGTGCTAGTGAGACTGGGCAAGTCTCCTAAACACAGAGATGGGCTCCAAGTAACCTTATCATTGCCCTTGCAATGAATAAGTAAGGTCAAGGAAACTACAAGATCAAGTAGGTCTTCAACTAATAAAGGAATTCTACCATGAGGCTTGGATAAATTCTCTAAGGGGTAGGCTCTAAACAAGGCTTGTCTCTAAGGGAGGTGTGCCTTACGAGACATAGTGTGTCTCCTAATGGGTTGACTCACTAATGAGACAAAGCCTGTCTCCAAAGGGGGTGACTTTTTATGAGACAAAGCATGTCTCTCCAAAGGGTGGGCTCTAGATAACTCTTTCATTGCCCTTGCAATGAAGGAACCTAATTTCTGAAGGTATACACATCTAAAAGACTGGGCGAGTCTTCCAAATTAAAGAGGAGAATGCTATTTGGACTGAGCAAGTCTCCTAAGGATGGGCTTGGGCTAACGCCTCCATCGCCCTTGCAATGAGAAGGCCACTAGTGTCTTACTTTCATACCTAAAGACTTGGAATGCTCTCTAAAGAGAAGAAGAAGAGGGGGAATGTTATACGGACTAGGCTAGTCCTCTAAAGGATGGGCTTGGGCTAACGCCTTCATCGCCCTTGCAATAAAGAGAAATTCTTTAAGCTAAAATCAAAACTATAGCAAATGACCTAAAAGAATAGGCAAAGAATATTTCCGAAAGAAAGTAGGAAATTCTGAACTAAAAAAAATCAATAAGAATAAAGACCAAAAGGGTTATTGGGAATTATATCACAAAAGCATGCTTGATCTAATATCTCCTATAATTATATCAGCCAACAATAAAGCTTCCTTCCTCTCAATCAAAATCAATGATATCTTGTAATAATAACTTCAGCCTACTCTCTTTCTTTAATTGTCCTAATGAGTTGTAATTAAAGTGAAAAGAATTAGAAAACCTCTCTATAAATCTCTAATCTGTCTATGTTGTGAGAATATAAAACAATGCTCATATGTATAACCAAATTTCTATCTAAATAATTAGCATTTACTTACATAGACTCACAAAAGATCAAACTAAATAAGGTCTTAACAAAAGATCAGAACACTATATTAGTTTATATATATATTCCCTAAAAAAATGGTGTCAGTATGAGCATACTTTAATACTTTTACAAACCATGTTATCAGTTATTAATTGCAGAACTATCTAAAATTAGTAAATGAGGAGCTTCCACAAAGCCATCAAAGAAGAAAAGCAAGAAAAGGCAGCTGGGCTTATATATTACATAAGGACAAAAAGACAACACTACTCTGTTCATGATAATTAATGAACAAGACACCAAATAATTTTCATACAGGGACTACCAATGAGCTCACTCGACTACTCTTTTAAAGACATAACATCAAATGTTAAGAAGGGGTAAAGAATGGACATTTCACATGATCCCAATGAATGCATACAGTGAAACCAACATGTGGAAATGAGAAAACTATAATGGGATACTAATAAGAGGTTAAGATGCAGGCGTGTAAAACCATTTGTGAAAATGAAAAGGCTAGCATGGTTGAAAATCTGGAAACCCAAAACTACAACTGTAAAACCCAAAATCCAGTTGTCATGTGACCTGTCAATAGTTGAAAATCTTAGATGAAAATAAGATCTTGATAAGAAAGACAACTAAGAATATAAAACCCCTTGGCCATATAGACAACACACTCTACTCGTAAAACTCAAAACTATAGGAAATAAGAGTAACATTTCAACTGAAATGAGGGACAAAGGGAAAGAAAACTCCTATGACAAATAATGACTATTATCTATGAATATAACATGGCATTTCAAAAGGCTGTATTACTACCGAACATGACAGGGTGATTAAATGACTCCTTCATTTTCATCTCTCATCACTAAACCATTTTCAAGAACTATTACACTTCTTATCTTAGTCACTACACCATGAAGATAATAAGCACAAATTTCATTTCAGCACAGTATACTACAAGAATTTTTATTTCAGCACATGAATATAAAATTAGACTTCAAAACATGACAGTAAAATCTTTCCTTTGTAACCATTATGTAAATCATGTGATGCTAATTACATCAGTAATCATATATGTCTCAGTTATTGTGAATTGTGAGTACTTTAGGCACCATTCTGAACTAATCTTGCATCACAAATTATTAGAATACTTCAATATAACAAGAAGAAATAAACCTGTTATTATAAATGTTTTACCCCAAAATCTAAGGTTTGAATCAGGATATAATGTATGCTATTAAAGAAAAGAAATAACTTGTATGCACTGACTAGGTGAGGTTTAATGTGGGCTTGTGAGATGTAACGGATAGTGCACTTCTTAACACGACTACTATGGACTTTACTATATCTCACAAACCAAAAGAAGGGCTATTACAAACATCACCGTGACTAAAAAATAGAGAAAAGGCTGTTATCATATGACACTAAAGACCAGTCTAAACAAGGAATATTAACAACTCTCAATTTAATACAATGACAGTAAGCTACATTAATTTTTAATTCAACAAGATGGAGATGGACTACCATAACATTCAGTTTTAGCACAAAAAACCAATGGTTCTTAATTCAGCAAAATGGAAATAGACTGTCTGGTAATCTCTTACAGGAAATGACCTTGAAAAAAAGAAAGCCTATTTTATAGAAATAAAACAGCTTAGTGATATATTGTTATTATTTTTTTAAATATATTGATGCTACTTTTACAAACACATCATAGTACACATCATCAGTTCATGCCATGTTCAATGAGAAACAACAACTACTCTGCTATTGCGCAGACACCCTGATACTCCATTACCATCAACCAAAGTAATAAACAGATTATGATCATCATTCAGTCAATTAATAATCATAATATTGTTAGTATCCAAGTGATCAATTTGTGAACATAAAACTACAAATCAGACATCGAAACTGAATTCCAGGACAGAGACAATATTGAAAGTCGACTACCTCTTTAGAGAAGAAAATCATCATTCAACTAAAAAAAAATTCATAAAATAAAGTAGAACACTTGACCAAAATTCCTTGAAATGATGACAAAAAAAATGCCAAAAGTGATGAAACTTACCAGATAAGAGGCAGATAATAAAATCAAATAAAATCAAAACTCCTAACTGTGATTATACTACAAGCGATTAAATCATTAACCTACAAGAGTATAAGATTATATAACTAAAAGTCAAATTCTCATTCCACATGTATCTAGTGATCTAAAATATATAATACACCATAAGATGAACAATCGAGCTTCAGAAATCATGAAACTACCACATCTAGATTCCCATTGAAACCAAATTATACGCATTTTCAAAACAAAAATTGAAGGGAATTTCGAAACTCACCTCAATAGAAGAACTACCTGATGCTTGACTTGTCTATGATCCTTTTTCCGAGCCAAATGCCTTGATTTTTTTTATTGTAGTAAACTAGAAGATCCTCCTTATATTTGTCTTTCTTTCTTTTTCTTTAAAAAAAAAATAACTCTGAAGTTGCGCTTTCCCTCTGAATCTTAAAAAAAATCAGCGCTATGGAAACAGAACCAATGAAGAAGTATGAAAGAAACGAGGATAATAGATCAAATAGAGATCTTGAGTTTAGCTTAAGAAGAATCAATGGATCGAAGGCTTTGAGTTTTGATTTAGGATTTTTCAAGCTGTTAAGGTTTGGAATTTGTAAGAAAGGAAAAAAAATGAAAGATAAAAAGGTTAAACAGAATAACAGAGCGGAAAAGAGCTGGAAAGTGTGCCAACGGCAGAAAAATGATCAAAATCAGGCAAGAATTAGCCGAAGAAGATGAGAAACAAGGTTAGGGTTTCAGTTTGGGGATTTTCCTTTTCTCACACTCTCTCTGCAAATTAGGAGAAAAGACCTTGATTTTTTTATTTTTTTTGAAAAGAGAGGCTTAAGCTCCTATTTATAGGGAAATAGGGTACTAATATTGGCACTACTATTTTTGATGGGCGCGCCGATGGCGGGAAAATAGATGGGCGCACAATTGGTTGTGTCCCATTCGGACCTGGGTCGGTCTCCTCCAGGATAAATCACCCCCTTTTCTGCGTATTTGCACCACGACATTGCTTCACTCGTTCGCTAGGCAAACACGCTCGGATTTCGACGAAACTTCGCAGGGACCTCGATGGGACCCTAAGCTAGCCTAGGGTAGAATTTGAGACCCTAATTGACTGATTGGGTTGGTGTTTACACAAACATGAAAGGTTTAGGGTCCGGTCAAAATGAGGTGTCTACACTTACCCAACGGGGTCAACGGCATTAGTCGAAATCCTCACCTTCTTGTCGGTGCCATTATACACATCCTCCTGGCTACAAGGGAGATTCAGCTCAATGGGGGTGCCTTTCGAGGGGGCAGGAGAAGGTTTTGTTTTTGCTGAGTTTTAGGAACTATGCCAAAGGCCTCCGTGATGCATTGAAAGCGTTAGGGAAGGCCCTCATGCCACAGCCCACGGTGCAACTTGGATCGGGCTCAACCTGAACGTGACAGGTTTAACCCAATTTGAGCTCGGGTTGGATCGGCATTTCCTTGGGTTAGGGACCTTTTGTTTTAGCAGCGGAATAACCTATTTGGCGCCTCAACATATGCATATGTTAAGGCCAGCCTTCAACCGCCTAAAGGCCCTACACCCCCAAACACCTCTTCATGCTTCATATGTGCACACAATCTCTAAGCTGTTCAACAGGCTACTTGGCTAAGATCTTGACATGCACTTCTAGATACTTTACTCACGGCCACCAAATCTTTCATCGAGCTAATGAGACTAGACTTGCCAAGACCAACTCTAAACCCACTCTTGTGATCAGCCAGACTCACGAATAGATCGAACATCGGACCTTGATTCCCAATGCAAAGTCCATCCAATTCGAGGCATGATACTGCCACGCATATATCTGCCAAGCATAAAGCCATGGTCATCCAAGAAACAAGCATGCTCCATGGACTGATCTCCAAGGTATGCACCTTGCGAGGGTAACCAAAGTCACCCCGGTACGAACTCACGGGAAAGCCTAGAGATTGGCCTAACCACAAGATGTACCATGACGCAGGAGGCAAAGTAATTTAGCAAGCCCCTTGCACTGGTCCGTACGCACAATGCATGTAGTAACCCAACCCAACATGCATTGTCTTTAGCCCCCGTCCTCGACCAAAGAAACTGAAGCATCCCTTTGGATGACTCTCAGTCCGCACCCAAAGCTCCCTTAGACCACGCACATGAGCTGCAGTATGCACGCACAAGCAAATTCTCGTACAACCCAAAAGCAAACCACCAAGGTTACGACCCAAAATGTCACGGGGCCAACTCCCCCTAAAGAGTTTGGCCAACCAACCATTTCAACCAGAAGTGCCCACCAAAGGTGCTCTTAGTGACTACCCTGAAGAATTATTGGAACATTGATTGACCGAACTACTGATTGCATCCCTGTGACACTGAGCGCTCTGTGATGGTTGGGTTGCCCTCAGTTGTTTCCCCATGACACTCCCTACCTGATAACTTTGAAGCCCTCTTCGACACTAAGCACTCTGCGAAGCTCAATTCCACAATAGCAATGACTTCACAATCTTGAAAACAGGTGATACTGGTACTCCGACATTCAATCCAACCCGACCTCTACATACTACACCACCTCAAGTTCTTCCAACCACTGCTTTATAGATCTCTTGTAGTTATCCCAAACATCGATGGTTTTCTTGGACTCCGTCAAACTATGCGAAGGCTTTGTGTCACTATCTACAAACGCTGAGGAAGGTTTAATGACAATACCTACAAACATTGAGAGAGTGCCACCACTTCCGGCACGGCACTTGCCACTCGTTGGCCAAGTGTTGCACTTACCACAAGCAAAGTACAAACGATTTCCAGGAAGCAACCTACATTCCTAGGCGAAAGGAATCACCATAGGTCCCGCCTCCTCCCAAGGCCAAGAATCCCTTCTTGGGATCAACTGCTGCTGCAACTACGCAAAGTCTAAACGTTCTCCTGGAAGCAACCTACATTCTCGGGTGGAAGGAACCACCATAGATCCCACCTCTTCGTGAGGCCAAGAATCCCCTGTTGGGATCAACAACTGCTGCAACACATGCCGCTTAGGTCATGTGAAAAGTGTCGTGGGGAATACCTGCATCCCCGAACCAAAGGAACGACTCACATGCAAGTCGGAAGGGAAGTGTTTCCAGTGGCGAACGGTTGAGTAACGCGTAAGAACCTGCCCTTGCGAGGGGAATAACAACTGGAAATGGCTTCTAATATCCCATAGGCTGAGGAGCAAAAGGAGGAATCCAGCTGCCTCGTCGTAAGGCCAAGCATCGTCTATTGGGATTGCCCACTGCAACACACCTGCCACTCTGGCCAGGTGCAAGATCTCACAGGGAACCAACTACATCCCCAACTGTGACGCTTAGTGTTTCTTACTTCAGTCCATCACCAACCAAGTTGTTTGAACAAACCCTTATACCACCAATGGTCTCCTTAGCTACCCACGGCTAGTACTCACACTACTAACCACCCAAATCCACCATCATTCAGAATGAGATGCCCTTTTGATCCCATCCAACATTGAAATTCCAAAGTAGCAAGAGACAAATAAGTCCACCATGCCGTTCAATACCAACACAGCCAACTCATATGCCATCTGAGCTCACCATACTGTCCCATACCATTGCAACAAGATCTATTGTCGATGTAAGCGGCCTTGGTGTCCATTCCAAGGTCTTCCTGAGAAGGGCATCTTGCCTGCCCGATTGTGTTGTGAACTGCCATCTAAGTACTTTAGCCATTGACCAGTTCTTCACCCTAAGTATGTGTCTTCAGTTCTTCGAGGTCGTGAATATCTTCACCCTACTGTCCCCAGTATCGCCTCCCTGTCAGAGTAAATCGGATACCTTGACCCAAGTTCGTCGGTGCTTCCACTTCACCCTAAGAGCATACTACTAGCCCATCAAACTGGTTATGCTATCGCACTAAGTGAACAAATCCACCTCTATAAGCGCTTTAGTGCCGACACGTTCAGCACCTCATCTCGTGTAGAGAAGGCTTCTTGCCTGCATGCCAACCCTTTGTCATTGCGAGCCCTTAGGGCATATGCAAATCCATCGCTACTTAGCCAACTCTGCAACGGACCATTTACAACTTTCCAATTGCCACTTCTGATCTCACACATTGGTGGGTCATTGAAACATGCCAACTCATTCACTGATGGTTGATGTTATTCCACTCTATGAAGCTTTGAGCAAATTCATTGGCCAATGCTTACTCCAACATTGATGGTACAAATCCTTCCATGCCATCGCGCCTCTGTTGCGTGACTCAAGTAAGATAGGGGAGAGTCCAAACTTTCAAGCTGTCATACTTTACCACTTTGTTTGCTGAGCTCACAAAGTAACCCATGCCACCAAAACAGCTCAATGATTTCTCACAAAAAACATTGAGAAAGCTTTGCATCCACTCTTCAGAAATAAACATCCCCAAACATTCACTACTCTTGCCGGCTGACTATCGACTTTCAAGGTGTTAGTTTCAAAGACATCTTCTAACTCTGCCATAACTGAAAGTGTTTCCCGTTCTTTCATGCACTTCCACTTGCACTTGAGATGTACTAACAATAGCCACAAACAATGCCACTTGAGGCAACTATGCCAAGCACAAACACCAACTGTATCACCGCTCCTTGACAAGCCCTTACATTCACAACCTGCCCTAATTTGCCACTTGATACCTATCTGATACCAACTACCAAAGCACACTATGAATTTAGCTTGGACAATTTTGCTCTAATACCAACTGTCATAGGCCTTTTGTTTTAGCAGCGGAATTACCCGTGCGGCGCCTCAACATATGCATATGCTAAGGCCAACCTTCAACCGTGCAAGGCTCTGAAGGCCCTACACTCCTAACACCTCTTGATGCTTCATATGTGCACACAATCTCTAAGCTGTTCAACAGGCATCTCGGATAAGATCTTGGCATGCACTTCTATGGACTTTGCTCACGGACACCAAACCTTTCATCAAGCTACTGAGCTTAAACTTGTCGAGACCAACTCTAAACCCACTCTCGTGATCAGCCAACATCACGAGTACATCGAACATCATGCTTTAAAGCCCAATGCAAAGTCCATCCAGCAGGAGGCATGACGTTGCGACACAAAAATCAGCCAAGCACAGAGGTTTGGTCATCCAAGAAACAAGCATGCTCCATGGACTGATCCGCAAGGTATGCACCTTGCGAGGGTGACCAAAGCCACCCCGGCATGAACTCATGGGAAAGCCTAGAGATTGGCCTAACCACAAGACATACCATGGTGCAGAAACCAAAAGTAATATAGCGAGCCCCCTGCACCGGTCCGTACGCGCAATGCATGTGGGAACCCGGCCCAACATGCATTGTCTTTGGCCCCCGTCCTCGACCAAAGAAATTGGAGCATCCCTTTGGATAACTCTCAGTCCGAATCCAAAGCCCCCTTAGAGCATGCACATGAGCTGCAATATGATTTCCTGCTATATGCCTCACACGCACAAGCAAGTCCTCACACAACGCACGAGCAAACCACCAAGGATCTGGCCAACACCTACTGGGCCTATTGGGGGAGGAGTCAGCATGTCATAGGGCCAACTCCCCCTTAAGAGTTTGGCCAACCAACTCTCTCAACCAGGAGTGCCCACCAAAGGTGCTCTTCGCAACTACGCTTAATGAATTATCAAGACATTGATTGCCCAAAATACCAATTGCGTCCCCGTGACATTGAGCACTCTGCGAAGGTTGGGTTGCCCTCAACTGTTTCCCCATGACACTTGGCAACCCGAATGTGACCTCCCTCCTCCAATTTTATCTTGATTTTCTTTGGGTTATTGTATTTTTCCATTTGGCCCAAGGTGAACCCGAACCAACCCAAGTCAATCCAACTTGATTTCAGGTTAGATGGGTTGGGTTAGGGTTGAGAGATTTAGAGGCAGGTTGGGTTAGGGTTGACCATCCTCAACCGGAGGCTTGGGTTGGATTGGGCTAAGGTTGGCCTAAACCCGATCGAACCCGACCTGAGTTGCACCCCTACACAGCCGTGTATGAATGTGCAGCTCAAAATTATAGTGGGCCCCACATTGTTAGGGTGATAACCCATATAGGTGCGTCTCTTTGGCTTAAAGTCATGGGTATGCTCCCCATTGATGTGAGTTCGAATCCCCCAGGCTTACCCGATGCACATGGTTTACAGGTGATTGCACAAATCCGTAGGGAATGGTCCCCGCCCTAAAAGTTGGGGTGGAGATACCCTATGTCATAAAAAAAAGGTTTGGGTGATCCAAACCATTCATTTGTGGGGCCCAGATCCTCATCCCCTGATTTATGGAGGGTTAGGATGATCTAGCTCTTCAATATGTATAGATTTAAATATGGTGCCAGCGTATTAGATTGGAGGATTAGGATCACCCGATGGAGATGATTTTTGGGGCACAACCTATTTATGTCGAGGCTCAACAATTGAACAGTTTGGATCTTTGAACAAAGTGGCCCCAATGATTTTTCTAAAACAAATATACGTTTTATGAGGTATGCACGTAGGTGGCATGTAATAGGTGGGCATTAATGTATATTGTGTCCGTTCTTGGGGAGCATATACTTTGAAACATACAATGAAGCTCATGTTGTTCGAAGGTCCAAACCTGCTGGGCCCCTTGTTATTAGATTGTGCCCTCAAAATCATCTTCATGGGATGATCTAACCCTCTAATGTGTAGATAAGCTACACCATATGAAACCTCGATAGATCATAAGGTTAGAAACATCGAATGGAGTTGATTTTTGTGGTACTATGTATTTACATTGTGATCTAACAACTGAATGGTTCAGATCTTTGAATAAGGAGGGTCCACTCTATTTTTACAAAAATATGTGCTCGCATTTTTTTAAAAAAAATCATTACTACCTACATTATTCCAACATCCAGACCGTTCATTTGATGGGCCTCATTGTAAATAGGCCTTTTTCGGTAGATTATTTTTTCACCCCCCTTGAGATAATGCGCCCTCATTTTAACGGAAGTGTACTGGGCAGACTTTTAACACTTTTTTATATCAAATCGCGTTAGCAGGGGGAGCATAATCCTGGGGGCATCATCTCCATATGATGATACTAACTCATAGAGGTTGGTCGGAGGGTTTGGATCATCCTATGGCAGGCACAACAATTGAATGGTTTAGATCTTTGAAACATGTAGCCCATGTGATTTTCATTTAAAAATATACTTTTTATGGTGTCCACCTTCTCCAATGATCCAAACCGTTTATTGATGGGCCCACCAAGGGTTTGCTCTCAAATAGAGAGGAGAGAAGAGAGAGTCTTTACAAGTGGAGGGAGGGAGAGAGAGAGTGAGAGAGAGAGAGAGAGAGAGAGAGAGATGAATTTATTACTTCCCATTTCTTTTTAGTTAATCAAATCATTTGATCCGAATACAAATTCCAAGAATACCTTGATCGATTTTCCTAGCTCTTAATTCATCAAGCCTTGTTTGTAGTCCTTCACCTTTGCATGGAACCATGATCATGTGAATCACCCCATGATGTTTCAAATGATCAATAGTCATGATTACATATCATCCCTCGTATGCTAAACTCAAGGTTGCAAAATGAGCTGAAAGGGCACCCCATTTGCTACCATCATAAATGCATGATGGTGACTTGTCAGTCAATAGGGTGCCCTTTCAGCCCATTTTTGCAAAGACGGCCTTGAGTTTAGCATACCTCATTAGTTAATACTTGTTTTAATAGGCCGTGCCTAAAAAACGGTCTCTATAGCCCTTCGATTTTTGGAACTTCATAAACCGTCCATTTTACACCATATAATATTGAAGGCTTAAGATCTAAGAAGATTTTTGGGACATGTCTATCTACTGCTGCGAGAACAATAAATGAAGAGTTTTTATATGATGGAAGGTCTTATAGATTTATAGTCCATTATTTTTCAAAAAAGTACAGTGCGTCCCACACTATAGGATGATCCAAACCATCCATAAGATGGGACACCACCTAAATAGGTTGGATCATCCTATGGTGTGCGCCGTATGGTACTTTTTGAAAAAATAATGGACTACAAGGCCTTTCGTCATATAAAAACTCATGAATGAATGTCTTAGATCATCCAATGGACGGGCCCAGCACATATTTTGCGCATGCATTTCCCCGAGAGTACATATAAAATCTCTTGGAATGATAAATTTACTCTCTTTCTCCAAAGGCCAACCAAGGTTTTAAATTTCAATTTCGGGGTAATTTCGGTCCTCACCGAAACAAAAATTTTAGCCAAAATTTCAGTAATTTCGGTTGAAATTTTTGTAAGGATTGAAAAATTAATATTTTATCATAAATTTTGCCGAAATTTTCAAAATTTTGACTGAAATTTGGTAGATTTCGGCGATTTCGGTTTGGGTCCTCACCGAAATCTGAAATTTTGGATCTTGGCCCTTGAGGCCAACCCCTTGTAGTGTAAAAATAGATCTGCTTGACCTGTATCCCATCCTGAACGTGCAACCCGTGCTTAAGAGAGTTATTTCGAGGAGGAATAATAAATGAGGCTTCATGGATAAAGGGCTCTCGGAATCGAGGCAAGAATTAGATAAAACCTATTCCTACTTCCACACCGTAAGTCCGTGGGGCAAATTTGACTGGTCTGAAATCTCCCTTTGTTTCTAGGTGAGTCAGCTGAGAAAATTCGACTTTTGGAACTTCATAAACCGTCCATTTTACACCATATAATATTGAAGGCTTAAGATCTAAGAAGATTTTTGGGACATGTCTATCTACTGCTGCGAGAACAATAAATGAAGAGTTTTTATATGATGGAAGGTCTTATAGATTTATAGTCCATTATTTTTCAAAAAGTACAGTGCGTCCCACACTATAGGATGATCCAAACCGTCCATAAGATGGGACACAACCTAAATAGGTTGGATCATCCTATGGTGTGCGCCGTATGGTACTTTTTGAAAAAATAATGGACTACAAGGCCTTTCGTCATATAAAAACTCATGAATGAATGTCTTAGATCATCCAATGGACGGGCCCAGCACATATTTTGCGCATGCATTTCCCCGAGAGTACATATAAAATATCTTGGAATGATAAATTCACTCTCTTTCTCCAAAGGCCAACCAAGGTTTTAAATTTCAATTTCGGGGTAATTTCGGTCCTCACCGAAACCAAAATTTTAGCCAAAATTCCATAGACGAAGTCAAAATGTCATTTTTTTGGGCCAAAATTTCAGTAATTTCGGCGATTTCAGTTTGGTTCCTCACCGAAATCTGAAATTTCGGATCTTGGCCCTTGAGGCCAACCCCTTGTAGTGTAAAAATAGAATCATTTATACACTAGCGGGGGCTGGCCCAGGGAAGAAAAGGGGGCAAATTTATCACTTCCCTAAAATTTGCTATTACAAAAATCTTTAATTAAACGACTAGATATACAATAATCATCAGATGATCAATAACATTTTAAGGGACCTGCTAGCATCCATCATCGCAGAAGGCATTTCGCGGCTGGTCCGCCTCGTCAATGAAGACAATGACTAGCTTTTGTCTCCATTCACGAGGTGGCTGGTGTGACATGCGACACCAACCGCGAAATGCCTTGTGCGATACGTTTTAATTTTTGGGTACTTCAGAGGGCCATATATGTAAAATTGAGACCGTTGATCTTGTATACCATTATGAGATGATCTGCTTGACCTCGATCCCATCCTGAACGTGCAACCCATGCTTAAGAGAGTTATTTCGAGGAGGAATAATAAATGAGGCTTCATGGATCAAGGGCTCCCAGAATCGAGGCAAGAATTAGATAAAACCTATTCCTACTTCCACACCGTAAGTCCGTGGGGCAAATTTGACTGGTCTGAAATCTCCCTTTGTTTCTAGGTGAGTCAGCTGAGAAAATTCGACAACTCTGCCCCAAGTTTGGAATCTCTGTCCCAAAATAGGGATGGGAAAATTTATCCCTATTCGCTGTAATGTGAGTGACAGTGTGACACTACCCTCAAATTTGACAACTAGGTCGTATGATTTGTTTGGAATCTAGGTATAATAAGATGTAGGGAAGACTTAAGAAATTATTTTGTACCGGCTTATTGCCAAGTTTGGAAACCATGAATTATTTTTCTATGGAATATTAGTTTATCAAGTGGCGAGAGATAGGGAGTAGGGGTGCAACTTGGGCCGGGCTCAACCCGAACCCGACGGTTTCAACCCGATTTTGGCTCGGGTTGCGTTGGTATTTCCTCGGGTGGGTTGGGTTAGGGGTTGGGAAAAGCCAACCCGATTTAATTTCAGGTTCAATTACGGTTGAGGCCTTGGCAACCCGACCCGACCTCCGTCCTCTAATATTATCTTGATTTTCTATGGGTTCTCGTATTTTTCCATTTAGCCCAAGGTGAACCCCATCCAACCCGACCCGATTTTGGTTAGATGGGTTCGGTTAGGGTTGAGAAATTTACAGGTGGGTTGGGTTAGGATTAACCATCCCCGACCCGAGGCTCAGGTTGGGTTGGATTAAGGTTGACGGAAAGCTATCTCGGGTTGGGTTAGGGTTTGCATCAACTCGATCCAACCCGACCTGAGTAGTACCCCTAAAAGGGAGGTTGGGAGGTGAAGAGAACAGAGATTGCATTATGGAGGAGAGGGTAAAAAGGGGCTTAAAAGAAGTGGGAAAAATAAAGGGTACTGTGATGTCGGCAATACGGTTTGATAATTGCACAAAAGCCTTTCTTTTATTATTTAAAAAGCTTTCAAAGGTTATTTCCAAAAAGCTCTCGGAAGCCAATTAAAAATGAATAAGCAGGTTGAGTTTGTGCAATTATTAAAACATGGTAGTGCTAATATCATTAACAAAAATAAATTTTAATTTGATTATAAATTAAACTTTTCCTTGTTTTCTCACCCTCTCCTCACTCATGCCCTCCGTAGTCTATCCGTCTCCCACCCTCTATAGCCCTCTTTCACCACTTGACAAACTAAAATTCCATGCAAAATTTTTTCATGGCAGTCAAAATGGTGGCTTTGAGTTTTGGTGAAAATACCTCACCTATATTGATTATCTACAAACCATTCATTTATTGGTCCCTGTGGAGATAAGCCCTACTTCAAAAAAATTTCATTAGGCCTTGTATTAGGTACCTGACCGATACGCCAAAAGCTCCAGAGCTAATGGAATGCATTAGGCAAGGCCCATTAAACCTGTCCCATACGAGGCTGGGTCCCACCCAGTCCCATACCTAGGCGGGCCCCCACTTAGGACGGTAACATACCACCATGCTTCCGAATCCGCCATCCTCGGCGGCCCACTCTGTGATGGCTTTCACTCTGTTCTTTTTTTCTAGGTAGCCTTTTCCACAGGTCGCCCCTTCAGCGGCGGCCCACTCTGTGGCAACTTCACTCTGGCGGCTTTCACTCTAGCCTTCTTTTTTTTTAACTAAGTAGCCCTTTCCAGGTAGTCCTCTCCACAGGTCACCTCTTCCGTGACTCAAACACATGACGTGGTGGCTGCTCTGATACCAAATGTTATGTATACGGAAGAAAAACACAGAAGCAAGAATATATTATAGTTCCCTCATCCGGGGGAAGCCCTCTGCACAATTTCGAATATCAAAATAGTTTTCTCATTATTGTCAAAAGGAAAACAACTTGGCTTATCATAGCCCAACGACTCCAACAGATAGACTTTCACTCCAACAATTTAGCTTATGGATATCTCAAATAGAGTCCTACCTAAGAAGGATTATTCAACATAGCAAATTGAAATCCTAGTTGAGCAACCAAGAGGGGGGTGAATTGGTTGGATATTAAAAAATTTACTCTTTTAAAAACCTTTTTAAAATGTTTACTAACCCTTGTTAATTAATCTTTGGTTAGTAGTGGTTAACACAATAAAAGTAAAAGAATTATCAACTACAGAGTAAATGAGAAGAGGGGAAGAGTAATAGAAGAGATACCACACAAGGATTTTAAGTGGTTCCGTCTTAAAACTCCAAGACCTACTCCACTCTTCCCAAGTTTGTGCCCTTGAGGGAATCCACTATAAGTATGATTCTTGATAAAGGGAAGAAGGCTCCGCATCTTCAACACTCGCCCACGAAGATGGCTCTGCGTCTCCGAGCACTCGCCAATTGCAAGGGGTTTAGTATAGGTGCCCTTTCCACATTTACAATATTTTTCATATTACAATGTGTGTTAACTAACCAACTTCTCCAAAAGCTTAAGCTGTTGGAGGAAGGCAGTATTTATCTTTTATACTTTAACACTCCCCCGCACGTGTGGCCCACTTGGCAAACACGTGACACATGTGGTCCCACTTTGGGCCGACCATCGCATGTGGATTTTTGCTATCCAGGAGGTTTGAACTCGAGACCTTTGGCTCTGATACCATGTTAACTAACCAACTTCTCCAAAAGCTTAAGCTGTTGGAGGAAGGCAGTATTTATCTTTTATACTTTAACAATGTGTGAATGCCTTCTCTTAAAGCTAATACACCACTTCAATACAAGAAATCTTCTCCAAATGGTTGCAGGTAAGCTTGGTGAGAACTTCTCCAATGATGGGATTCCAAGTGAGCTTATGGGATCTTCAATAATATTGATGGAGAGTAAGCTTGGGTGATTTTTCTTATTGCAAATAGGCTTTAGGAGATCTTCTTCAAGGTAGATTGCAAGATTTAGGGCAAAGAAGAAAGGCTTTTGTAAAGATTGCTTGAAAATATTAAATCACACTTAGGGTTCTCTTTTCAAGCTTGCAAAAGTGTTGAAATGATGAAAATAAACTCATATATATAGCCCCTTAGAAGATATAACCGTTGGAGGACATAATGGGCATTTTTAGGTTTTGAAAAATAAAAAAAAGAACCAGCCGCAAGTCCCAACGGTCATATTTTCCCGACACCAGACGTCTGGTTGCCTCTGGGACCAACCAGATGATTTGGCAAACCTCTGCCGCAAGGTCTGTTTGCAAGTTCACTTATCAAATGAATGAGTTTTTCTCTGATTTTTTGTACACATTGATATTGATATTAGAAAAGATTATGGACCAAAATTTAGCTCATTTGAAAAACGTTTGGGTACCTTTTTTATCAACCAGATGATCGGACCACTTCTGCTGCAAGGTCTGGTCTGCAAGTTTAGCAAATAAATTAATGAGTTTTCTTCCCATTTTTTGTACATATTAAAGTAGATATGAGAGAAAAGAGAGGACAAAATTTCGGCTCAATCTGAAAATATTTGGGTCCATTTGTGATAGAAAAGCACATGGTCTTAGTTATGGTTTTCAAAGGATGTTTGGATTTTTGCTTTAAAATCATTTTGGAAACTCTTTGAAAACACTTGCAATCTTGTTTTGAAGTTGATCTCCATTCAACCTACTCTTGAATAATCCTCTTGAGTCCGGTGGTTGAATGAGCATGCTTAGCCTTCCTTGTTCATGCTTGTTCTTTGGTCTTCGATTTGACTTAGCTCTTAATGACTCAATCTTAATGTTGATTGCTCTTCTCTAACGTTCAACTTGATTTGTCTTTGTCCTTCTTGGTTGACGGATCTTCACTTTGCCTTTGATCGCATTGTTTTGCCTAGTTTTCCATGTTGGTACTGTAAATTTTCTGTGTAAGCTTATCATGGTAAAATCATTAGTACCAACCTACTTCGATCAATGTGGGTTTGCTGTCATCAAAACAATGAGTAGGGCCACACATGGGAACCCTTGTGCTAACACAAATAACAGGAAATAAATAACTAGATAGTCATAACCCGAAAGATAGCAGATACGTATCATTCCACCCTCCTTGGAAAGAACCTTGTCCTCAAGGTTCAAAATGTGGAAAGCGCACCTTCAACTGATGCCAATTTTCTCAAGTTGAATCCTCAGGTGCCATATTTGACCATTGCACTAGAACTTGTGAAATTGCTCTGTTGTGTCTCTTGACCATCCTGTGTTGAAGGACAGCTACGGGTTCGGCAAGGAATTAACCTTCATCGTTAACATCTGACAAGACCGTTTGTGGTATGATCTGCTATCTGAGCTTCTTTTTTAAACATGAGACGTGGAAGACGGGGGGACCTTTGAGCCCTCAGGAATTTCTAGCTTATAAGCCACACTGCCAATGCGTTGTAATACCTTATAGGGACCATAGAATTTTGGTGCCAACTTCATATTTGCCCTCAATGCTATAGTGACTTGCCAATATGGCTGCAATCGTAGGAAAACCAAATCTCCAACCTGAATTTCCTGCTCAGTCCTATGATGGTCAGCTTGTTGCTTCATTCTGTGATTTGCTCGTTACAAGTTTTCTCTAACCAAGAGAATGACAATATCCCTTTCTCTTAGTTATTGTTCTACAGTAGCCACCGTTGTTCCTCCTGAAGTATATAGTGTGAGAGAAGGTCGTGGGTTTCCATAAACAACCTCGTATGGCGTGGCAAGGGTAGCAGAATGAAATGATGTACCAAATGTTAGGTACCTTACCGATACGCCAAAAGCTCCAGAGCTGATGGAATGCGTTAGGCAAGGCCCTTTAAACCTGTCACATACCAAGCTGGGTCCCACCCAGTCCCATACCTAGGCGGGCCCCCGCTTAGGACTGTAACACCTTGGATTTACGGTAGTTTTTGTCCCTCAAAATTTGTCTCTATGTCATTCATTTATTCGTTTCATTTGTTCGCTCCTGGGGTTTTCTGCTTTTCTAGAAGAGAATGTATTATAGAAATAACACAAATACTTGTATCCCCTCTTCTTGATGCACATCACTGTAGCCAAGGCTCCCAGAAACAACAACATTCTCACTAGTCACCACCAGAACCTGTTTTCAAAGTTTCGGGATTTCAACAATAGGAACCCCACTTTATGTTTCTAGGATTTCAATTTCAGATAATGCAAGCAATAGATCTTGCACATCCTTGGTAGAGACCGGTTTATAATTGCGCGGGCCCAGTTCCTAACACCTTCCTGCTCAGTAATTGAAAATTGCCCTTTATTTTGGTGACAGTGCCGTGCTCATGGAGTCGAGACCGATCCTAGGCCCTACTCTTATTGCCTGATTGGTTTGTCGGAAAGGTCATTCCACCCTGGAAAGGCTTTCCGAGGAAAGCCTTCCTTTCCTTTCCAGGAAAATCCTCTCCGTCGTTTCCTTTCCGAGGAAAGCAGATCCTGGATCAAGTTGGGTGCTATTTAAATTGAGTGTAAGTGCGCCTTAGCTCAAATCCATATAGAACAGATTGATAGTGGAACTTTGAGTCATGGATTCCAAGTAGAATTTTGGCCTTAACTAAAACAGTCACTTAAATCCATATCCCTTGCCAAAGATAATATCAAACACTAACAACATGTCTTTGTGAATCCCCAAGATATTCAAATCGGCTTGAATATTAATATGGATTTAAGAAAATACAATATTCGAGGAGAAATATCAATTGGTAGATTTTTTTTCTCTCTCACACAACTAAGCCCAAATAGTAGGTATGCAATTTGAAGAACTATGAGTATGGTCGTGTAAGTGTCACGGAGTTGATGCTTTTCAAGTGAAATTCTCTCATTCTCATGAAGCATGCGACCTTCAGAGATTCATGGATAAGTGAAATTCTATTGAAAATTTATTATCTAGCACCTAATATTGAAACCAACCCTATACGTTTCTGCAGAAATTTACTTAAACTGTATGAAAAGGATTGAAGACCTAGTGCCAATTGAAACAAGAACAACACTTGTTCATGAAGATTCTGTTGACTTTTCCTTTGTGTGAAAAGGAGAAAGTCTTATTATAGTTCAAAATTATAATATTTACCCAATTGCTTTTGTCTTTAAACTTTTAAACTTTAAGCTTTTGTGGACTTTTGAAAGCAAACTTGAGTTTCCCTCCTTTCCCTTTGTCCTTTATGAGGACTTTTAGTCCCGAATTGGAAAGTGGAGGAAAGGCTCATGGGTTTATATTATGTTTCACTTTCTTGGTCTGTGAATGAGAAGAGGAAAAGGGGGGCCTACGCGCATGAGTGTCCAAGTGGACCCGTGGACTATTGGCTATACCACACACGCATGTCGTCGGGCCCGGCGAGGCTCCGCCGGCCGCATGTGTGGGTCAAAGCTTTTCCCTATCTTTTATTTTTCTTTTTGTTACTAGCTATATGTGTTCCCAGAGAACTTCGAAGTTATTGACGAATAACCTCACCGTTCTTGAATTGAACTTCGCTGGTATTTAGAAAATAACTTTGCTGGTATTTGGGAAATAACTTCATTGTTCTTGGAAAACAACTTCATCATTTCTGGGAACTTCGAAGTTATTCAGCACATTGTTTTGACGCTTTCGTTTTGTAACCGCCCATTAAGTGTGGTTTCATCTTTCTTACCGTTTGACAACGTTTCCAAAAATGTGTCCCTTAATTAAGGGATTTAAGGACGTGACTTTTGGAAGTCCTTTTAAGGCTTTCTTTGGCTTGAGAGAAAGATACGAAAAAACAAAAGTTCTCTATGGTTTTTTTCATCTTCTTCTACCTACTGGTTCTTTATGTTTGAAGAGTTTTCTGTCGTTTTTCATCTCTGATCAAAGACAACGTAAGCGTTTTTGCTAGGAATCTTGGTAACGTGAGTCACACCCCTTGGAGCGGAGTTGTTGTATCCTGGATACCTACGCCAAGAGACCCAATATGCACCAAGAATCGTCGAATGTGGGGGCATTACTTGTCTCAAAGACAACGAACTGAGATTTACGCCTCAAATCATTGATAAGTTTCTCCTCACTGTTTATTTGATTATTCATTTATTTTACAAATCAGATCTTACAAATTTCTACACATTGCTATTTATCATCAGATTCATCTTGGTAAAAGGTATAATTCGAAATTTCCCCCTATGCCTAAATAAGAATCTTGAGACAAGTATCTGAATTTTATAAAGGGATATTTCGGATTATTCTATCATGGGTTCAACTCATGCTGAAAGGCCTGAGAAGTTTGATGGATCTGATTTTAAGAGATGGCAACAAAAACTGAGATTTTTCCTTGCAACTCTAGAACTTGAGTATGTCCTTTCTAGTATGGTTAATAATGAAGAAGAAAATGAACCTGCTAGATCTCATGTTTCTGATAAGAGTAAAAAAAGGATGATTATATGTGTAGGGACACATTTTGAATGCCTTGAGTAACAAAGGAATTTGGGAAACCCTAGAGAAGAAATACCTAGTAAAGGCTGCATGGTCTAAGAAACATGTCATAAGAAAGTATTTCCGATTTATGATGGCTGATGGGAGATCCTAATGGATCAAGTGAATGAGATTCAATTTATGGTAGCTAAAATCCTTTCTAAGGAGATTAAAACAGATGAAGAATTTCAAGTATCTGCTATCATTGATAAGTTACCACTGTCTTGGGAGAAATATCAGAACACCCTCTAACATGATAGAAATGATATGTCTCTTCATGATCTCTTTTTGTATTTAAGAACTGAAGAAGAAAACCTCTCTAGAAACAAGTCCCATAGAAACTTTGACTATATATCTAAGGCCAATCGCACAGAGTCTAAGTATGACAGTAAACACAAACCAAAACATAAGACATGTGGTAAATTCTAAAAAACCACCAAGAACTTTAAGAAGAATCACATTTGTAGTGATAGGAGTGCATTCACTTCCTATTATTTTTGGGCAGATGGAGAGCAGCTTTTTATGGGGAACTCTTCGTCATCGGCTGTTGCTGGAAAGTGAACGGTAATCTTAAAGCTCACATATGGGAGAGTTATAAAGTTAAAAGATGTTCTTCACGTACCAGATATTTGAAAGAATCTGGTGTCGGGTTCACTATTGGTCAAGAAAGGCTTTAAGATAGCGTTTGAAGTCGACAAAGTTTTTTTAACTTTGAATGGGTCATTTGTGGGGAAAGGGTATGCTTGCAAGGTACTCTTCAAACTTAATGTAATTAAAAGTGACATGAATAAATCGTCTTCTTCTTCTTCTTATATTGTGGACTCTTTCGATGTGTGGCATGGTAGACTAGGTCATGTGAACCTTTCTTCCTTGAAGAAAATGGTGAACTTAGGTTTAATACATAGTACTGATCGTAGTTCAAATGACAAATGTGAAATTTGTATACAATCTAAGTACAGTAGAAAACCATTCTATAAAATAGAAAGACAATCAAAAGTCTTAGGACTTATTCATAGTGATGTGTGTGGATTAAACAATATATTAACTAGGGGTGGTAAAAGATACTTTATAACATTCATAGAAGACTATTCTAGGTTTGCACAGTGTACCTTATGAGAAATAACGATTAGTCATTTTAAAAATTCATTACCTATAAAACTGAGGTTGAAAACTGAAATCCAAGTAGTGACTTGGTTTGGCAACCTAGAGGGGGGGTGAATAGGATGTTTATAAAATCTTTACCTTTTAAAAACTTTTCCTAAGATTTCACCCAAGACTTATCCCTTGTTTAATTAAGTTTGAAATAGTTGAACTTAAACAATATTACAAATTAATATAAGTTCAAAAACCTTGTTGATTAGCAAACTTAATTAGGTAATTTTAATAGCCTAGTTAGCAAGGTTAAGATATTTAGGTTGATTATCAATGCTAACTACTCACTCAATTCTAAGCACAAATAATCAAATAAGAGAGTGAGAGGGAGTGAGAGAAATACCAATCACACAAGTGACACAAAGATTTATAGTGGTTCGGCAAACGGCCTACTCCACTCTTCTCAAGGTCGCACTTGAGGATTTCCACTATTGAGACCTCCACGACGCCCGGCTCCAAGGCTTTTACACTCCAAGGGAATTAAATAAGGATGCCCTTCCACCTTTACAATGACTCTCCTTCTCCGCCGAGTTCTAAGCGGTTCACCCAAGGGAATTAAAAACAACGGATGCCCTTGCCACCAATCGAATAAAGAAGAAGATAAAAGCTTTGCCTCTATGTAGGCTACAATGCAAGTTGAAGCTCCAAGGATGCTCTTAAGAATAAACAAGTTTAAGCCTAAACCAATCTTAAAAGATTTTCTCAAATCAAGGCACAAAGAGTTTGGTTGGTGAGAGAATTTAACCCAAAAATAGTTCACAAATGATTTTCTAGGGTTTGTTGAAGTTGGACAATGTTCCTCTTGTGTTTTGGACCCTTGAATAGGTATATATAAAGTCCCAACTCCATGTGACCGTTTGGGGGGTAAAACAGTCAAAACTGAGTCAAAAAATCAACTAGCCGTTGCACCCCAACGGCTATATTTTTTTGAAGAAAAATATTTCTCGGAGTTCCGAGAATTCAAACAGAGCTTTTATTTTTAGAATCTGGACCATTTCTCGGAGCTCCGAGAATAATTCTCGGAGTTCCGAGACTGGTTTCTAGCAAACAGTGTTGAACTTGTAAAATTCATATCTCCCTCATTTCTCGTCGGATTTTGACTTTCCTATACTCTAGGGATATGAGAAAAATGAGAGCTATCTGTTAAAAATATTTTCAAAAATATTTGAAAATGTTTTAAATAAGTTTTGATAGGAGTTAGTTGGTGGTCCAGGTTGTTGCTTCGAAACTCTGTTTTGTTCATTCTTGTGTTGAATGCCATATGGGTCCCAACATGTTGGTACACCACCATGGCCATTCACTTATCCATTTAAGTCCTTAAAGGGTGTGTTAGTCTCTTTGAAAAATATATTTTTAGGGGTTTAAACAATGTGCCTTGACAAGAGAATATACAAGAGAGATAGGAATACATTCTACCATTTCTATCGGTCTCTTGAACTCTTCTTTTGAGCTGGGATCTTCTATGGTTGAGCTTCCATGCTTGACATCTTCAAGTTGTGGTACAAGCTCCTTGGTCCTTTGCATTAGGTTCTTGATCCTCCACCTTTGGCCTTTATGAACTTCCTTTGTTTGTTCAATGCTTTGAGATGGTTGATGATGAGCTTCTCCTTGGTACTTCCAAGGTGTGATTGGTCCAAGTATGTTCCAAGCTCCTTTGCCATTGTGTTTGGTTCATCTTCAAGCATAGGCCAACAAGGTGCGTGCTAGTATGATTTGACTTGTGTAGGACCTGTCTAAAGCACAACACTCAAGGCAAATGATCAGTCCATAAACAACTAATCAATTTGCGTTTGTTAATCATCAAAACAAGATGATTGAATGAACCCATGGGAAACCCTTGGGCTTACAATCTCTCCCTTTTTGATGATGACAAACCAAATTGATTAGATAGGTGGGAGGAACCTCTTATGAGGATAAGATAGACAAATTAATCATTACTACTCCCCCTCAACATATGCATGAGTTATATTTAACAGGTTATAATACAAGAATGCATATGGTAATGGATCTAATCAATTATACAAATTCTCCCCCTTTTGGCATTAGCAAAAAGGAAGGATTAAGCATTTAAGCACAATTACATAAAGCATCAAAGATATTCAATGAAAATATGGTGCTCCCCCTAACTTCTTATCATGAGTTAGCAATTAAAATCAAAGTATAATCCAAAGTATATATGGCATGATAAGAGACAATCAACATAGGAAATGAATAATCACAAAACAAATCAAGCCTATGTTGGCAAAAGAAAGAGACATTTCAATTTTAGCACAAATTTTTAGGGTGTATTTTAGTATATATATATATAAATTCAATATAAATCTACCCCATGACCCGTAATATAATAATATATTAGCAAGTTAAAGCTTATATTTTACTTATCATGAAAGAAAAACAAGCAAGTGTATAGTTTAGCATGATAAGCCCCCCTTTTTCTTTTTCTTTTTTAAAAAAATCTAATGATATGCAATTTTTAGCATAATTAGTGAAGAAATGTTTGAATGGATAGAGTTAGCATCTTACAATGATCCATATAAACATAAAGATAACAACAATTAGCTCTCCCCCTTAGTATTTGTCAATGGCCTTAGATAAACCTAAGATTTAAGGCATGACATGACATCATAGGCCAAAGATATGACAATGGAATACTTGGCCACTAAAACTTATTCTTGGAATAGATGATATCATATTTGATCATCCAAGATAAGTCAATAAGCCTAGAAGAATATGTCACTAAGACCTAGGCTATAGGCTTCTTGTCTTAAACTCTAAAACACACATAAAAGCACAAGACAAGCCCGAGTGGAGTAATCATGCTCCAAAAGAGTGTACTTATCATATATGAGGTGATAGCCACATTAGAAATCATATGATAAGTAACTAAGGACAAATTTACCTTTAAGCTCCCCCTTTGAAAATGAATCATGCAATGCATGAATCTAAAGGGATGTCATTGCATAGACTCCAAAGGTTTTTGGATATATTTTCCAAAAGATACCAAGTTAAACTCAACCCTTGGGCTACAATGACACTCTCCAAGTGTCGGTTTATCATGATAAAATGATAGCCATAGTCTAGCTCATCATGATAAACAAGCGTAGCACAAAAGATTTTCAATCTTTCGCTCATGCTCCCCCTAAATGTGATTTAATATTTTTTAAATTTACGCTTTACTTCCCTAAGTATGTAATATACATAACTAGCTAGGGAGATCACATATAAATATATACCTATTCATGCTTGAGATGTTGGCACAAGGCCAATTTGTTAGATATTTTAATTAATGTGAATGTACCATCTCCCTCTTAGAATCTAAGAAGGCTAAGGGCACCAATTGAGTGACTTTTAAGATTAAGGTTTAACATCTCATATGTGTAGATATTTTCAAACAAGGGGTGATAACTATAGAATATGTATATACCAATTTGAGTTCAGTTCTATAGGACTAAGACATAGTGAGAATGGTCAATAAACTACCATGTCTTAGAGAGACATCCATGATTCATAAAGGTGAGAGTATACTTTATGAGAAAGATATGATCATCAACCATGGATAATCTACCATGTTTGGACACAAAGGACATGACACATAATGTACATGGTCCAAACATTACATCTACATCCACAACCACATGTAAAATGACAAGGCATTAGGCACAAAGTACATAAGCCCATTGAAAACCAAAAATGTGTGGGAGGCACATATTCCCATCACAATCTAATGTATACAACCACCTTAGTGAATTTTAATTTTACTCAAGTGAGTAAATGCCCAAATATGAATCTAGATTTCTATGATATTTTCATTTCAAGTCATACATTGAATCTAGATTCATGATTTAACTTTCCTATATAATATATATCCTTTTATGAACTTAAGGAAAGATCCAAGGATTTTATAATATATATGTATCAAATGATGCAAACTACCTTGGACACATGTATTCCATTTATGAACTTTCATGACTACTTGAACAAAATACATATAACATATCTATACATATTAAGGTTCATCTTAGTCATGAGATTATCCAATTAAAGCTCTTTGGAAATACACTAATTTTTAACCCATCTATGATTCTTATTAGATTTGATGAAAATCATTAAGCATGTAATAGAATGGATTTTGATAGGACAACTAGGTGCATGTTCGTTCACCTAGGGCACAAAAAGTTGTCTAAGAAGGGATTGTGAATTCTTAGACATAGCATCTAATACCTTAGTTTTGCTAGAAATGATATATTAAAACAATTAAATACTCAATTGTCTAGCAAGTTCCATGTTTGTCCAAAATAAAGTTCAAAGAATAGTACTTTGGCATTTTCTCAATTTTTGCTCAAATACTATTTGATTGCCAAAAATAATTTCATTTAAGTTCAAGCCTTAAAACCTATGGGTTTCTTTTCTTTTGGTTTTTCTAGAATGATGTGATCAATTAGCCTAACTCCTAGCAACTACCAAAACTGGTTCAAATTTTAAAGATGTACTTGAAGCTTTTAATTTGAACACATGGGCAAGAGATGTTGTTGTATATTCTATAAGGATAAATTTATGGTTTTCACATTGAATGCTCTATTGTGATTGTCATGTGGATGAATGACATATTTTAAGTGCATGATGCTTTTTAAGAATATGTGAGCACTTAAACTAAGAAACTCAAAATGATATTCAATTAGGCTCATCATATCAAAGTATCAAATTAATTACATTTAAGCATATAGACTTTGAATTTTAAGGTGATATATATAGATATATGTTAAGCAAATATGAGCATATGATATCTATATACACATGTTTTGAAAGGATTTTCAATTTTAGGCACAACATGTATTGATACAAAAAAAATTAAACAAGAACAAGTACATTGTATCAACAAATATATTTTCAAATGATATTCAATTAAAGCACATCCCCTAATCTAACACAATATAGATCATGTTAGGGGTTTTGGAACCCAAACCATCTTGGTTCCAAGTAAGTTTGTCCTAGGTGATAAGTCCTTTTTAACCCAAACAAACTTACTACTTTTTACAAGTTTAAAAGTACATTTAAACTTGTAATGTCCAAATCTACCACAATAGTCACAAGATGCATAAGAGTAGGTAGATGGACGGGATGAACATAATGAATTACAAGAGTGATCATGATAGTAATTGAATTTTACATTCTCTTGTAACTTATGATTTTCCAACCTTAATGTTTCATTCTTGATGTTTGAGTCATTGATTTTCGTTTTAAAATTTATTAATTCAAGAGATGAAAGCATTTTGATTTTCTCTTCTTCTTCTTTAAGGAATTGATTTTCCTCTCTTAGTGAAGCAATGGTATCACTTAGTTCAATAAAATCTTTTTCAAAAATTTTATTTTCTTCACTAAGATGTGCATGATCTATTTCTAGTGACCTAAACTCCTTGTGAATACTAGCTAAATTGTTTTTCAAGTTTGAATTCTTAGCTAGTTGATCCTCAAGTTTCTTATGTAATTCTTGGACATTTTCAACAAGTTCTTCAAGTGTGAATTCGGCATTATCCAAGGGGTCTACATTAGATAATCCCATTAAGCACATGTTTTGATTTTGAAGATTTTCAATAGAGTCCAAAACAATATTTAGCATTTTTACAAGAGGATACTTTCTCATAAATGTGTGGTGGTAATGCACAACATGTTGCAATTAGGGCTTTTGTATTTAGTAAAGATAATTTTTTATTATCTTCATTTAATCTTTTAGACTTAGCATTTAACATAAATCCATTTTCAATTATCTTTACCATATCTTTATCTAGACCTTTTAAGTATGTCTTCATATAGATCAACCATGATCCATAATCCGAACCATCCAAAATAGGTAGTCTAGATCCCATCTTTTAAGTTGCCAAAAAATTTGATCTTTTAACTCTTAACCGGTTAGAGTCTTAATCAAGAGCCCAAGCTCTGATACCAAATGAAATCCAAGTAGTGACTTGGTTTGGCAACCTAGAGGGGGGGTGAATAGGATGTTTATAAAATCTTTACCTTTTAAAAACTTTTCCTAAGATTTCACCCAAGACTTATCCCTTGTTTAATTAAGTTTGAAATAGTTGAACTTAAACAATATTACAAATTAATATAAGTTCAAAAACCTTGTTGATTAGCAAACTTAATTAGGTAATTTTAATAGCCTAGTTAGCAAGGTTAAGATATTTAGGTTGATTATCAATGCTAACTACTCACTCAATTCTAAGCACAAATAATCAAATAAGAGAGTGAGAGGGAGTGAGAGAAATACCAATCACACAAGTGACACAAAGATTTATAGTGGTTCGGCAAACGGCCTACTCCACTCTTCTCAAGGTCGCACTTGAGGATTTCCACTATTGAGACCTCCACGACGCCCGGCTCCAAGGCTTTTACACTCCAAGGGAATTAAATAAGGATGCCCTTCCACCTTTACAATGACTCTCCTTCTCCGCCGAGTTCTAAGCGGTTCACCCAAGGGAATTAAAAACAACGGATGCCCTTGCCACCGATCGAATAAAGAAGAAGATAAAAGCTTTGCCTCTATGTAGGCTACAATGCAAGTTGAAGCTCCAAGGATGCTCTCAAGAATAAACAAGTTTAAGCCTAAACCAATCTCAAAAGATTTTCTCAAATCAAGGCACAAAGAGTTTGGTTGGTGAGAGAATTTAACCCAAAAATAGTTCACAAATGATTTTCTAGGGTTTGTTGAAGTTGGACAATGTTCCTCTTGTGTTTTGGACCCTTGAATGGGTATATATAAAGTCCCAACTCCATGTGACCGTTTGGGGGGTAAAACAGTCAAAACTGGGTCAAAAAATCAACTAGCCGTTGCACCCCAACGGCTATATTTTTTTGAAGAAAAACATTTCTCGGAGTTCCGAGAATTCAAACAGAGCTTTTATTTTTAGAATCTGGACCATTTCTCGGAGCTCCCAGCTCGAAGCTCCGAGAATAATTCTCGGAGTTCCGAGACTGGTTTCTAGCAAACAGTGTTGAACTTGTAAAATTCATATCTCCCTCATTTCTCGTCGGATTTTGACTTTCCTATACTCTACGAATATGAGAAAAATGAGAGCTATCTGTTAAAAATATTTTCAAAAATATTTGAAAATATTTTAAATAAGTTTTGATAGGATTTAGTTGGTGGTCCAGGTTGTTGGTTCGGAACTCTGTTTTGTTCATTCTTGTGTTGAATGCCATATGGGTCCCAACATGTTGGTACACCACCATGGTGTAGACACCCCATTTTGACCGGACCCAAGTTCATGTTGATTTTCCACAAACCCGTCCAATGAGTGAGTGGGTACCCCAAATTTAACCCCAGCATAGATTAGGGTCTCGTCCAGATCCTCATAAAATTTTGTCGAAATCTGAGCGTGTTCGCTTAGTGAACGAGCCAGGGCAGTGAGCGTAGCGCGAATCCGGAAGAGGGATGAATTATCTGCACTAGGGGGTGCCCTGGGAAAAAGGGAGGCAAATATATATTTTTTTTTTCGTAGAAAAGGAGGTTTTTTCGTGAAGGTTTTTTTGGAGAGGAAGAGGGGAGGAGAAGGAGGAGATTCGAAAGGGAAATCTCAGATTCATATCTGAGATTTTGAGAGAAAATCTCATATCTGAATCTGAGATTTTCAGAGATTAAGAAAGGGAGGATCTCATTTTCGTTTTTCTTCTTGGCAGAGAGAGAGGGTGAGAACCCATCTTCTCCGGTGGGCTTGCCGGAATCCGGCAAAGCCATTGGAGCCACAATCGCCGCCGGCCACCTCTAGCCACCATCTTTGCCCATACCACTAAACCCCTTTCTAATTTCATCAAACCCACTTGGGTTCTCCTCCATTTTCCGCCACCACCACCCTCTCCTTTGCCGCCGATTAACCTCAACCACCCACCGGCCAGCAACCCTATCTTCTTCTTCTTCTTCTTATTCTCCAAACCTACCACCACCTCCGACCACCAGCAACCCCACCTTCTTCTTCTTCTCTGCAAAATCCCAAAAACCCAAACCCCTTTCATTTTTCCTTAAAATCTGCTGCTACCTCCACCTCACCCACCTCCGATCCAATCCCCACCACCCGATCCTATCTCCACCACCACTAGCTACTCCCTCATTCATCTCACCACTTCCCCATTACCACCACCGAAACCCATTTTCTCCGGCACCATCACCTTCGACTCCATACCCCTGTTTTACTCCAAACCCCCTCTGAAATTTCCTACCATTAAACCGATTTCCATCTGCTCCGGCAACCTTGCCGGAATCCGGCATCATTACTCCGACCATCCTCACCTTCTCCTTACCTTATCTCCTCCATTAATCCGGCCACCCCATCCCATTTTCCGGTCGGATTCTTGCCAGAATCCGGCCACAATCTCCATTGAATCCTCTCTAAACATGTGCTCCAAATTCTTGAATTTGCATTTAATTCTTCTCTTCCTATGTTTCGCTTTTGCATCTTTTTCTTTTATAGCTGTAGGGTGGATTCTAGGGTTTAAGAAAAGTGCAGAAGAACTAGACGAATCTCTCGTGTATCTATGGCTAATCCCAAAGGAATTTCGCCATGATAACGATACCTTATCCGTTGATCCCGATCTCTCACTTCAATTTCAATCCGATGGTGGAGATTCTCCCCCTGTTCGAGATTCATTCGTCCGTTATAAGCAAATCAAAGAGGAAAGAAAAGAAAGAGCTAGATCTGAATGAACTCAGCTCAATCCTTTGCTATCTCATAGATTTTCATAAAATCAGAGGCATCCGATCTAATCATTCGTCATTTTCGATTGGAGATCACCATATTCAGTATAAAATTCTAACGGATTTGAGGTATTTTCATCATTTAATCTTTGTCAGAACTCAAGAAATTTCTTGTATGTGGTATTGATTTGATTCTTTTTGATTTGTGAATGTCTAGAAATTCTATTCTCTTTGAGATTGTTCTTTTAGATGATTCCTAAATTTTGATATGAATCAGAGTTCATATTTTAGCCTTCGCATGTAAATCAGAGTACATGATATTAGTTAATTCACAGTGATAATAGCAGCCCTCATGTATTTTAGGAATTTTATCACTGGTCTCTTGGCTGAGGATTGCATATAAAAATAGCAGGGAATCAACCACTCCACTCTTATTCTCTTCGTTTCTTTCGGCAAATGCATTTGTTGATTAAAATTGTGTACAAGCTAATTGCCAAAGAAAATGTCATTCTCTGAATGTTTTTAAGCTCAGAAATTTGAAAGCTTTGTGTCATTTGGAAGTGCTCTTCATCAGTCATTATATGTGCGTTGATTCGTGCTGAAACTCAAGCCAAGTTGGAAGCTGTCATAGCAGCATTACCTCCATTACAAAAGGGGAATTTCTGTCACAAGCAAAAGAAAATTCTAGATTCTAATGGGATGTTAAGATCAAGGATAGGTTTTTGAAAAGGTTCTTTGATATAGCATAATGTTTTCCAAAAGGGCTATCGCCTCTGTGATGCTCTAACCTGATAGCAGCCACTGATTGGTCTTAATGGATTTGATTCTTCTCTCTGGTTTTGTACTGCCACCTTGAGCCAAGAATATTTGGAGCTGCCACACGGTGCTGCTACCTTTAGTAAATCTGAGTTCTTAAAGTTTCTCCATGGGCTAATAATGCTATTCAATGCTTACTTCCATTTTTTCTTGTTGGGAATTAACATCAACAAAACCATTTAATATGCAATCTCAGATCAATGGTCATAACCTGAAATAAAAACCCATGGTTTATTTCTTATTGCGCCATGCTGAAGTTGTGGTAGTTCATCTTCATTATGATGTCATAGTTCATTTCCATTGTACCTAAAATGAAAGCTAATGTAGTTTAGTGTCATTGTGCTGAATTGAAAGCTCTTACAGGTCATGTTCATTGTGAGCTCTTGTGCGTCATTTACATTGTGCTAATTTGAGAGCTTTTGTGGCTCATTTATGTGTATTAAACTGTTAGTTGGAAATGGTTATGTTACTTCATAATCTGCATGTTTGACTAGTAATTCTTTTCTAAAATCATTTAGAAGTTGATGGCATCACCAGTTTATTTGTCTTAGATTTATTTGAAATGACATAATTGTGTAAAATCTTTTGGTGTACGGAATTTTTGGACAAGATCAGTCATCTCATAGTCATACACAGAATTTAGATGCCTGTTTCCTTTACCCTGAATCTGGATAGATATTTTTTATATATACTCGGTTTGTATTTGGATATAATTGTGTTAATGGCATACAAATAGATAGTTTTCCAGCTTGTGGTCATGACATATTTTTTTTCAATTCTCGTCTTTTAGACACCGGTAGAAATTAGATACCTGTTAGGAGACACACTCTGTCTCATTGAAGTTGTTCTCTTTTTGAGACAAGCCTCATTTAGAGCCTACCCTCGAGGAGGTTACTTTGATCTCAGCAAATAGTGTACTCGTAGGAGGCATGCCTTGCCTCATTTTTAGAGCCCCTATTTGGAGACAAGCTTCGTCTCATTTAGAGGGTTTCTTTTTTCTTTTTTTTTAGAAGGCTTACCCAGCCTTATATTAGAGTCTTTGACTCACTCGTTTTCTTAGTTGTTATTATTAGAGAGTCTTTGACTCACTCGTCTCTTAGTTGGTGTTATTAGAGTCTTTGACTCATTTGTCCTTGTTAGGGAGTCTTTGACTCGGTTGTCCTACTTAGCAATGTTATTAGAGAGTCTTTGACTCATTTGTCTTTATCAGGGAGTTTTCGACTCATTCGTCCTTTAGCAATATTATTAGAGAGTCTTTGACTCATTCATCTTTTCTTGGTATTATTCGAGAGCCTCTGTCTCAGTTGTATTCCTTCCTTGGTATTATCTGTTAGGAGTTTCTCCTTAGTGTTGTCGGCGTTCTTCTTTATTAGAAACTAGCACAGTCTCATTAGAACTTTTTCTCGTTTGTGATCTTAGATCATTCCCTCGTCTTTGGCGTTAGTTTACCTGGTTTAGGGGTTTCCCCTGTTAGCCCTAGGGTTTGGCCTTAGGGTTTTGCTTTGCATATTCCCTTAGGTCTTTGACCAAAAGGGTGAAAACTCTTTAAAACTTCAAAAACATTGGAAAAAATTTTAAAATCCAAAAAAAAAAAACATTAGAAATTCAAAACATCAAAAACATTTGAAAACCCCTAAAAAAGCCTAAAGTGTTGAGTGTTTTAGAATTAGCAATTAGGAGAGTTCGTTTCGAACTACGTTGGCTTGATCCTCTCCCACGAGGTACGTAGCGCAGCTCGGGATTTGTATCCCAAGTCCAGCCAAACTTTTTGAAAAATAACATTTTAAAATCTTTCTCTTTGAATAAGCAACCTTTCTAATCTTGTTTTCAAAAGATCTTCCTCTAGAGTTAGGAGTTTCTCCTAGATAGAGAGTTTTAGAGTTAGGATTTTCTTTTGATAGTTGTTTGATTGTTTGTTTGTTGTATGCTTGTTTTAAAGTTAGGGGTATGTCCTAGAGTTATAGGAGCGCCTCCGTCCGGTCACTCGGCGATCCACATCGCCGAGTGATGACTAGAGTAGGATACGCTAGTCCACCCTTTGTTTTTCCTTAGGAAGCACAGCCTAGTTACACATAGGTTGTAAGAACTACCTGCATTAGCCTAAGGCTAACCTGCATTTAGTTAGGGCATATAGGGTGTCCTAAAATCTACAATTCACTGGAATTTAAATAATAGTTCAAGAAGCTTTAATAACTAGTCCGGTCTTTTAGATCGAGTCTAGGATAGAGGTCTAGGTGTCTTAGGCATCCTAGCTTAGAATAGGCGCGAAGAACTACGTTGCCTTGATTCTCGTGGAGGCGGGGATACGTAGGCTTCTTTGGATGAATACCAGACCATCCGAAGACTCGGGCTAATCATTTAGAGTCTTAGGATTTGTTGTGTAGTCATTGTATGATTTGATATGTTTTCTTACTTTTTTGTACTGATCCTATACCTTTAGCTGTAGCTTGCATGTGTTATCACATCAGAACTTAGACACCTATTAGGCATGTCACTCATAACCTAGCTATGCTTAGGTGACACATCTTTCATTTTATTTTATATGTGCTTATTATTTTATCCTCAGGAAATGCATGCTTAGGTAGACGACTCCTGAGGATGGTTCCCATTTCACATGATTTTTTACCTAAACTTCTTTGGAGTTAATGAAAATGGCATAAGAGACCAAGTGCTTGCACTCGGACGAATTGGAGATGCTCTTAGACCTTCTCCATTCGTAACCAGGCACGAACCCATATATATTTCTGGTTATCCATTGCACAGAGGATTTGATTTTAGGGTTCCATGGCATATCCATGGATGGCAACTCTAAGTTTATTTCAGGTATGTCTCGGTTTCGAACCTCGGTTCTGGATCAAGACATATCTCTTTCTTTTTATATCGCCACTCGTGCTATGCTATGAGGGTGGCATCCGTTTCGAGAGTTCCTTGGCAGAGCTCTCCATTCACGTGGATGATCCAGAGAGGGTGTCAGGGACCCGTTCCCTCGGCACCGTCCTCGGATCGGGGTCCACACATGGCCATTCACTTATCCATTTAAGTCCTTAAAAGATGTGTTAGTCTCTTTGAAAAACATATTTTTAGGGGTTTAAACAATGTGCCTTGACAAGAGAATATACAAGAGAGATAGGAATACATTCTACCATTTCTATCAGTCTCTTGAACTCTTCTTTTGAGCTGGGATCTTCTATGGTTGAGCTTCCATGCTTGACATCTTCAAGTTGTGGTACAAGCTCCTTGGTTCTTTGCATTAGGTTCTTGATCCTCCACCTTTGGCCTTCATGAACTTCCTTTGTTTGTTCAATGCTTTGAGATGGTTGATGATGAGCTTCTCCTTGGTACTTCCAAGGTGTGATTGGTCCAAGTATGTTCCAAGCTCCTTTGCCATTGTGTTTGGTTCATCTTCAAGCATAGGCCAACAAGGTGCGTGCTAGTATGATTTGACTTGTGTAGGACCTGTCTAAAGCACAACACTCAAGGCAAATGATCAGTCCATAAACAACTAATCAATTTGCGTTTGTTAATCATCAAAACAAGATGATTGAATGAACTCATGGGGAACCCTTGGGCTTACAAAAACTAGTTAGAAGAAGATAAAAATTATAAGGTCTGCTAGTGGAGGTTAATATACCTCAAATGAATTTATTGAATACTACGAAAACCATGGAATAATCCATTAGGTGACAACACCTTATTCTCCACAACAAAATGGTGTGGTAGAATGAAAAGATAGAACCCTAGTTGAAATGGTTATGCAATTCTAGGAAGTTTAGGTTTACCACAAAACCTTCGGGAGAGGCACATCTCTCCTCTAAATGAAATTCCATATTCAGATACTGATAAAACTCCTTGAGTTATGGAAAAACAGAAAGCCTAGCTATAAATACATTAAAGTGTGAGAGTGCTTGGCTAACGTAGCAGCACCTAGTCCTAAGAAATCCAAACTAGGATCTAAAACAGTTGATTGTGCATTTATCGGATATGCACATAATAGTAGTGCTTATAAGTTCCTAGTTATTAGATTTCAGAAAAGTGAGATTCAGCCTAACACTATCGTAGAATCCAGAGAAGCTGAGTTCTTTGAGAACATATTTCCATATAACAATAGACACTCTAATGATAGTTTAAGAGGCCTTGGCTTCGTCGTCTTGTGATAGTGACACTTTTGATAAAGTAATGGAACTTAGGAGATCAAGAGAGCTATAACTGAAACTAGCTTTGGTCCTGATTTTATATCATACCTTGCAGAAGGTGACCCTTTAATATATAAGAAGTAATATCTTCGCCCGATGCATCCTTTTAGAAAGATGTTATTAAAACTGAAATTGATTCAATAATGTTTAACAACACTTGGATATTGACTGGTCTACTTCCTGGGTGTAAACCACTTGGTTGCAAGCGGATCTTTAAAACGAAATTAAAAATTGATGGAACGGTAGATAAATATAAAGCTAGATTGGTAGCTAAAGGGTTTAAACAAAAAGAAGGAATTGACTTCTTCGACACATATTCACCAGTTACTAGAATCACAACCATTAGAGTGTTGATTTCTAATGCAGCAATTTATAACTTGGAAATCCATCATATGGATGTTAAAACAGCATTTCTAAATGGTGAGTTAGATCAACAGATCTACATGGAGCAACCTGAAGACTTTGTAATTCAAGGCCAAGAACACAAAGTGTGTAAACTGGTGAAATCATTGTATGGTCTAAAAAAGCTCCTAAACAACGGCATGGGAAATCTGATAGGGTGATGCTATCAAATGGATTCATAATTAATGAATCAGATAAATGTTTCTATAGTAAATTTAATGGAAACACAGGTGTAATTGTATGTTTGTATGTAGATGATATGTTGATCATCAGAATAGATGTTAAAGACATAAAAGAAACCAAGAAGTTTTTATGAACTAAGTGTGACATGAAAGACTAGGGTAAGGGTGATGTTATCCTAGGTATTGAAATTAAAAGGAACCAAATGAAATAATTTTAACCCAGTCTCATTAAATAGAGAAAATTCTTCAAAGGTTTAACTAGTATGACTGTAAACCTGTGTCTACACCTTATGATTCAAACATAAGTTTGGGTAAAAATAAAGGAGATGGTGTTAACCAACTAGATATTATAGAGTAATTGGGAGTCTTATGTATTTGATGATTGTACAACGCCAGATATCGCTTATGTAGTATGGAGACTCAGTAGTTACAATAGCAATCCTGGACATGATGATTAGAATGCACTACTTAGAGTAATGAGATACCTTAAGGGTACTATTAACTATGGTTTACATTTTCTAAATATCCATCTGTATTAGAGGGATACAGTGATGCTAACTGGGCGTCTGGGTTGGAAACAAAGTCTAGGAGTGGATATGTCTTCACTCTTAGGAGAGCTGCAGTTTCTTGGAAGTCAATCAAGCAAACTTGCTTTGCCAGATCCAATACAAAATCCGAGTTTGTCGCATTAAGGAAAGCAACTGAGGAAGCCGAATGGCTTAGAAATCTTCTTATATATATTCCTCTTTGGAATAAACCGGTATCGGTGTTGTAATTCATTATGAATGCAAGGCTGCCATTGTAAGCGCAGAAAATAATATATACAATGAGAAATCCCGACATACGTCGGAAGCATAACTCCATAAGACAACTGTTGAAAATGGAGTGATCACAATTGATTTTGTGAGGTAGGAAGAAAAAATATCAGATTGTTTGACCAAATGACTAAGTAAGAACTTGGTCTTGAGCACATCGAGGGGGATGGGTCTGAGGCCCATGTCTTGAGCCACCTGTAATGGTTACTCAACCTATCTGTCTGGAGAACCCAAGAAGTAGGTTCAATAGGAACAACATATTACTTGAGTAGTTCTGTTCTATACCATGTTTAAAGTGAAGTGAACTTCACTAAACCTATCCCTATGGTGTGCGTGGGTGCAACCTGTAATGAGTAGATGATGAGTTATTATAACTCTTAATGTTATCTATAGCTGAGTTCTCAGTGGGGTGCATAGCTACAGGGCACTCTTGATATATACACATATGTGAGTGTAGAAGTGTGGCCGCTTCTATGAGAATTTTGGCTGATTCTCTAGAGCACCCATGAGACAGGATCGAGCACATGGCCGAAAAGTGCTACACCGAGAATACGCTTGAACCAAGTACATACACTTGTGTGATTTGTTGTGTGTGTGATATGTTGTCTCTATTTATCATTGAAGGTCCTTGGTACAAGACTTTAGTTCACCAAGTACTTAGTAAACTTGATATATTTGCACTAGGTCTAGGTTCAAGTCCAAAAAATACATATACCGATGCATAACTTATTTTCTTGCCTTGATTAGAGTTGTCCCTTCTTAACTTTCTTTCTTTAATTATAATTTTCAATTTGTGCGCGATTGTTGGCTTTTCCTTTGTGTGACAAAGTGAAAGTCTTATTACAATTCAAAATTATAATCTTTACCCAGTTGTTTTTGTCTTTACGCTTTTATACTTTAAGCTTTTGTGGACTTTTGAAAGCAAACTTGAGTTTCCCTCATTTCCCTTTGTCCTTTTTGAGGACTTTTAGTCCCGTATTGGAAAGTGGAGGAAAGGCAAGGGTTTATATTGGTTTTCAATTCTCTTGGTTTTTTAATGAGAAGAGGAAAATGGAGGCCTACGCACATGAGTGGCCAAGTGGACACCGTGGGCTTTTGATTATACCACACACGCGCGCCACCCAGCGCGGCGCAGCTCGGTCGGCCGTGCGTGTGGCTCAAAGCTTTTCCCTATCTTTTATTTTTCTTTTTATTATAGGGAACTTCGAAGTTATAGTCGAATAACTTCATTGTTATTGAATAGAACTTCACCAGTATTTAGAGAATAACTTTGCCGGTATTTGGGAAATAACTTCGCCATTCTTGGAAATTAACTTCGTCGTTCTTGGGAACTTCAAAGTTATTGAACATGTGTTTTGACGCTTTGGTTTTGTATCCACCCATTAAGTGCAGTTTTGTCTTTCTTCCCGTTGGGCAAGGTTTTCAAAATCATCCCTTCATTAAGGGATTTAAGGATGTGACTTTTGGAAGTCCTTTTAAGGTGTCCTTTGGGTTGAGAGAAAAATACGAAAAAAAAGAAAGTTCTCTCTGGTTTTATTCATCTTCTTCTACCTACTGGTTCCTTCTGTTTTGAAGAGTTTTCTGTCGTTTTTCATCTCTGATCAAAGGCTAGCTAAGCATTCAGGTAGCGTGAGTGCACACCCCTGGAGCGGAGTTGTTGTATCCTGGAGACATAGGCCAAAAGACCCTGAAATTCCACTTAGCAACCCAAGAGGGGGGTGAATTGGGTGTCTTTTTAAAATTTAAGAACTTTGAAAAACTTTCTTGCTCTAGTTTTGAGATGATTAAGAATTGGAATTAGTTTTAGAGTCAAGAGTTGAAGTACTTAAACCCAAGACCTACTCTACTCTTCCAAAGTTGATCTCTTGAGGAATCCACTAAGAATCTTCTTCCAAGGAACTTAAATATGGCATTCTTTCTACCAAGTACAATCCGAACTTGAACGCTCCAAGGGACTTAACTACGGTGCCCCTTCTGCCAAATACAATAAAGAAGAGAAGATGTAGCTCGCTTGCCTCTTAGGAGGTTGATTACAATGTAAGAATCACTCACTCTCACTCAAAAAGAAGATGAACAAGTAAAACCTAAAGTCTCTCAAGAGTAATCAAAGATTAAAGGCACAAGAGATAGTAAGAAAGTGATTTCCTTATGAATGCTCAAGGAATATTTGGTGAGTCATAAAAAGTATCCATTAAGGCCTTAGTAACTCATATATATAGGGGAGTATGAAATATGGCCGTTTTAGACTCCCCAACGGTCATTATGGAAGCATTGCACGGAATTTCATAGTGACTGTTGCCCTTTTTATTTTTTCCAACGGAACATGTCATGGAATTCCGTGGGCCACAGAATTCCGTGAAGGCTATCTGGACAACATTTTTGCCTTTTTGTTTGTTGTTTTGTTTTAGCCTTCGGAATTCACTTTTAACTTGATAAATAGAATGCCATATGCATCCAAATATGTGAGGACACTACCATGGTCATTCACTTGTCCAATTAGGTTCATTTTAGATTTATTTTAAGCTCTCTTTTGTGCCTTTAACTGAGACATACATGATAGACCTAATACAATCTAAGTAGAGCTTGCTCTTCAATCTTGATGGCACTTTGATGAAGCTTTGTCTTGGCGTCCATCAACTTCCTTTATTCGCTTGAGCATGGCTTTGATCTTTGAAGTGATTTCCATTATTTTGGGCTTGCATTTGACTTTGCTTTTGAAGGTTCTTGGAAATGTCTTGAACTTGCTTTACCTTTGATTTGTTCTTGCCTTCTTCATGCCTTTGAGTCCACTTTGTACTTGAGTGAATTGTCCTTTGGGTTACAGCCGTGATAGTATTTGAGCTTGTTGAGCTTGGAACATATTCACTTAGACATTGAAGAACATTAGTCCAAATAATCATCATATGACAAATTGAGTTTGTTAATCATCAAGACACATAACTAGAAGTACTTGTTAAACCCTTGGGCTAACAGACCCAATTTGCACCCGATTCGTCGTATGTTGGGGCGATACTTATCTCGATGACATCGAATTGAGATTCGTGCCTCAACTCATTGATAAGTTTCTCCTCACTATATATTTGATTATTATTTTATTTTACAGATCAGATCTTGCAGATTTCCACATATTGCTATTTATCATCAAATTCATTTTGGTAAAAGGTATAATTCAAAATTTCCCCCTATTCCTAAATAACAGATTCAACCACAATAGCAGAACTGACACATTTAACATATGAAGTAGTAGAATTGATACTTTAAAAAAACAATACTTAAAAATAAAACTAAAAGGGACTCAACAAAAATCTGAGTCAACTTCAATAGCAGATTAAGAAAAAGAAAATAAAGAAAATTGGGATACCTATTCAGCCTACAAAACCCATTAAGCAAGATAAAAAAAAGATCATCTGATACAGAATAATCACATGAATGCAGCATCTACTAAAAAACAAATCTCAAATAAAACTCCCATAGAATCCTAGACTAAGATTTGATGAACTCTTAACTGTATTTTGCATTAACAAGGACCGATTCTTTGCAATCTCTTCGTTGTCGGCGGCGAGATCCAAGCGATGAAGAATAGCAAAGCAGAACACACACACACACACACACACACACACACACACACACACACACACACACACACACACACACACAGGGGGAGAGAGAGAGAGAGAGAGAGAGAGAGAGAGCTTGCCTCCTTTTATAAGTGCGAGAGTCGTATGATGAGACCCCGATATTGATTTCCGTTGATGGAAAGGAAAGTTGCATCCCTCATTTCACGATGGAAAGATTTCCAGGCAGTTATGGCGACTTTATCCCAAATCTAGAAAGGTCATTCCACCATGGACTAGGTTTCCTTATCCATCCAAACAATGGAAAGGGGTGGAAACGTTGAAAAGTGTTTCCTTTCCACTTTTTTCATCCCTTTCTTGAAAACCAAACAGGTGGCGACTCTTTCCATTCTCTTAAAAATGGAGGAGAACACTGGGGATGGATGATGTGTTCTGTCTTTCTTTTTTTTTTGGAAATCTTCATGATCGCATTGATTTTTGCAAAATTATTTACAATTTTGATGTACTTCGCAAAATCAATTGCAACCAGTCATGGGAAGATGTGCTCTTGGGAGTAGTGCCTTTTATTATTTTTAAAGAGGGATTGTGTTAGGTACCTTACCAATAAGCCAAAAGCTCATGAGCTGATGCAACGCGCTAGGCAAGGTCCTTTAAACCTGTACAATACCAGGCTGGGTCCCACCCAGTCCCATACCTAGGCAGGCCCCCACTCAGGACCGTAGCCCTGTTTGGTTGCTCAAAAGCTAATGGAATTAAGTAGAGAATCATTTGAAGCAGTTAAAATGACGTCGTCTACATAAAGTAAGATAATCACCATACTTGAAGGAGAATGAAAAATAAACATAGAATTTTCAGACTAACTCTGTCTGAAACCATTTTCTTTTAAGAACCTAGTGAAACGTTGAAACCAAACATGGGGAGCTTGTTTTAATCCGTACAAAGCTCTTTTAAGTCTGCAAACATGTGTTGGATTTTCAGGGTGTACAAATCCTTGTGGTTGTGTCATATACACTTCCTCTTTCAATTCGCCGTATAAAAAGGCATTTTTAACGTCAAGTTGACGGATCGACCAATGTCTAGATAAGGCTAAAGAGAGAACGATATGAATTGTTGCCGGTTTTACAACATGAGTGAACGTTTCGTCGTAGCCAAGCCGGCTCTTTGGTTATAACCATTAGCAACCAATCTTGCTTTATAACGTTCCACAGAACCATCTGCTTTGATACCATGAAGAGATTTGAGAATTGAGAGAATCTGCAACCTTGAGTCAGCTATGACTTTTGGTTGCCATTTATATTGAATTGCATATTTACATGGAAGTAATGCCCCTTTGATAGGGCTAATATTACATTGAATATTTTACATGTTATTATATCCGTTCCTTGTAGTTCTTGTAAAAAACAATGTCTCGCAATTCATTAAGTGAGAGAGTTATAACAAATACAATTTCTACTATTTTATTAACGTCATTATGGCTTCTTAATTCAATTTCCAATCTTTCCATTTTATCGGTTTGTGAGTGTGATGATTTGCCAGCCGAAGGAAAGGATTATTCAAATTTGCCGGCCGACATTGTTTGGAAGATAAGTTTTCTCTAATTCTTAATAGAATAGGATTCCTAATCACACCACATGGGAATTAGGTGTGGAAGATAAGGATAGGTTTATTTATTTATTTATTTTTGGCTAGGGTAGGTTTTCTGCAATTCTTAGGAGCCGTTTGGATACACAGATTTTAAAATCTTGGATTTCCTCCAAGTCATAGTTGGAAGACGAAAGAAGAAGGAGACCAGCTGTCGTTTTCTGTTTTCTCGCACTTCTTTCCGCCAGCAAGACCAGCCCGTCATTTTCTGTTTTCTAGCCCTTCTTTCCGTCAGAAAGAGAGCAGGAGATCATCCCAATGTTCTAGGTTTTAGGTATCTCAGGATGAGATTTCTAAAGCCTGGATTTCTTACTTAAAATCCAAGATTCTAAAGAGACGTGAAGCAGTCGGTCTCCTTCTTTTCTTGTCTCCCAACTACAATTTTGAGGAGATCCAAGATTCTAAAATCCATGTATCGAAACGGCCCCTTAATATCATGGGATTCCAATCACATGGTAGGATCCGATCTTGATAATTCTTATTTGAAAAATGCTAAACAGACGAGCTGTTGGGATCATACGAACATAAACATATGGGGCCCCATTTGTGGCATAAGGGACCGATCATCCATTCATCTTGTTAAAGTCCAACTAAATGAATCTGACTAAGAAGCGGAGTCTCACCATTTTCATTTTCTGTCTATTTTTTCTTCAGTTTCCCGACAACTAAGCCCTCATCTCACAATTTTTCTTTTTCATTTCAATGTACTTGAAATGCGAGAAACAAAAATGCTCTGAGAGTGTATGTCTTGTTGTACCTATGTTGTGCTCGGGGAACGACGCAAAGGTGAAACACGAGATTGAATGATAATCTTGACAATTGATTTGGACGTTCATTAGATATAATTTCATGGGAAATAACAATCATGGCATTCCTAGTAAGATTTGAAAATAATAAATGTATTATATGTCACGACAACTAATCTATAGCATGGTAAATAGTGAGGATCATTGGCATGTAAAGCAATTCAACAATCTGTTATGCCCTATTTGGTTGCTCAGGCGTGGCTTGGAGAGCAGTGGAATAAGAAGTCAAAAGGGTTTAGACAAGCATGGAAGATGTGTTGAATTTCCACTCGGAAAATAGTGGAAGAGTGGTTAGTAGTGTTCGGTTGCACAGCAATCCTCTTGAAGATAGGGGTGCAACTTGGGTCGGGTTCAACCCGAAAAAAAGTCGGGTTGAGTTTTCCCAACCCGGGCTGAGTTTTGGACGGGTTCGGGTTGAGGGTTTGGGCAACCCGACTGAAATCCCCAGGATGATGGCAACCCAAGAGGGAGGGTGAATTGGGTTTCAAAAACTTTTGCCTTAGTTAATGCAGAATTAAGAAAAACAAAGGCAAATTTAGAATTTAATCATAAAGAAGTAAAAATGCAATGCACAATAGAGATAGAGTTAGAAAGAATGCACCGGATTTTTAAGTGGTTCGGTCCAAGGATCCACATCAAGGCCTACGTCCACTCCACCAAGAATCTTGATGGCTGCGCTAATCCGGTTCCCTTAATGGAGGGGAATCAACCCAATTACAATCAATGAAAGGTCTGCCTCGCAAGACTCGCTAACTCAGAGAAAGCTACGCATCTCCAACACTTGCTCTTGAGATGGCTCCGCATTTCTTCGCACTCGCCCTTGAGATGGCTCCGCGTCCCTTCGCACTTGACCCAATACAAGTATAATCAAAAGAAAATGAAAATACAAATGCCTCTTCAAAGGCAAGATCAATCTCTCAAGTACTCACAAAACAACTCTCAAAGATATACAATGAAGTCCTATGCCCAATCTTTTATAAATGACCAAGTAGAGGCTCAAGGAGGATTCTCCACACTTAGATATGTTCCATTTAGGTTTTGGAGTGTTAGAGATGAGTTTAGAAAAGTTAGAGACATTTATATAGGTAGGGGAGACCAAAAGTAGCTGTTATAGGGGTAAAACTGTAATTCAGTGCAACTTTTAGAACTTCAACGGCTATTTTCAGTGTGACAGCGACTGTCATGGATGTCCGCTGGTTTTCCGGATGTTCAGCGTTGGCTCGGCCTTTTTTCCAGTTTACAGACGGACGAAGTTCGAACGTCCGCGGTTACAAAAATTGGTTTTTCAGCCTGTTTCGTAAAATTCATATCTCACTCGTTTCTCATCGGATTTCGACTTTCTTATACTCAATCTGAATGGAAACGATGAGATATTTCTATTAAAAATATTTTTTAAAAAAAATTTTGAAAATATTTTTGACCAATTATTATCAAATTAAGGTATGTGGTCACTAAGTGAACTACTAAGCAAGTGCCAATGCTGTCTATCTTTTCGATTTTTTCTCTCAGGCTTGTCCCAAGATATTTATCATGTTTTAGGACCTTATTTAATATCCCCTTGACCCTTTAATAGATCCTAAGCTAAGGATTAGGCTTAACATTCTAAAGATTTGAGACACACTTAAATCTTCAACAATATATGATCTTCCTCTTCAAGTCTTCATTGTCTCCATGGATCATTTCTTCATTCCTTTGGCTTCACATAGTCTCCATGGTTGGTTCGAGCCTTCTTCTTTTCTTTGGCCCATTTGATCTTCACGATAATTCAAGTCTTGATCCATGCTTCCTTGACTTTAGTGTTTGATAGCTTGATTTCCAATACATGCACTTGAAACACCAACACATTAGAAATACAACACAAATCAACTTGTGTTTGGAATCATCAAAACATAGAAGATTGCCAAGGTGGGATCCATTGGGCTTACACCGACACGAGTGAATCCCGACATTTTTTTATCATTTTTTTGTACGCTTAAAACCTCGGGTGGGGTAGGGTTGAACTCGGGTCGGGTTGGAAAAAAGGGTTCCTCGGGTCGGGTCAAGTTGGCCTCAACCTGACCCAACATCACCCGAGTTGCACCCCTATTCGAAGAGTAGGGATGTCATTACCAATATAGAGTTTGGTAGAGAGAGATAGGGAAGAGAGAGAGAGAGAGAGAATAAAACAAGACCTTTTCCACTCTTCTTCCATCCAAATTTCTCCATTTTGGTAAAATTTGGTTGGAAGATGAGGGGGAGGAGGAGGACATTAGCGCCACATGGGCATCACTTAGGAAAAAAAGGCAATGATGATGTTCCAAACATACCTGAGAGTCAAATGGAGTTTCAATGCAAATTTGGCAACCAAACACAAATCAACATTCATTGAAAGTTCATTGTACCCTCCAAAATGAATTTGCTATGACAAGTTTGGGAGACTTGAATTATTTTCTTGGTATTCAAGCTTCAAAAACAAAAAATGGATTATTTTTATGCCAAGCAAAGTATGCTGCAGAAATTCTTCAAAAGACAAAAATGGATTGTTCAAAGCCTGTTTCTACTCCTATTACTCCAAAAACTCAGTTATCAGAACATGATTCATCTGACCTTCTAAATGATCCAACGGAATATTGACGGATTGTAGGGGCACTCCAATATCTAACATTCACAAGACCTGGTGTATCTTACGCAGTTAATTTAGTTTGTCAGTATATGCATGCCCCAAGGCAAAGTCATCTTCAGGCCGTCAAAAGAATCCTCCGCTACATTAAAGGCACTGTCAATTATGGTATAAATTTATTCTCTACTTCTATCAATTATTTACATGCCTTTTCAAATGCAAACTGGTCTGGTTGTTTAAATACAAGAAGGTCAACGACGGGCTACTACATTTTTCTCGGAAATAATTTAATATCTTGGTCTGCAAAGAAACAGCCTACTGTCTCTCGTTCAAGCACGGAATCAGAATATCGAGCAATTGCCTATACAGTGGCGGATACTTGTTGGATTAAATCTTTATTAAGGGAACTTAATATTTTTTTGTCTAATCCAGTGGAGGTACATTGTGACAACATTGGCGCAACTTATTTGGTCGCAAATCCTGTCATGCACTCACGTACAAAACATGTTGACATTGACTATCATTTTGTTCGCGAAAAAGTGGCCAAGGAGAACTCAAAGTTTTTTATCTACCAACTGAACATCAGCTTGCATACATTTTTACTAAAGGCCTATCAACGGCACGTTATGCTTATCTTCGTTCCAATTTGACTGTTTGTGAAAAACCGGTTCAAATTGCGGGAGGGTAATAACCTGTAAAATATTCAGTGTAATATTAGCCCTATCAAAGGGGCATTACTGTCATGTAAATATGCAATGCAATATAAATAGCAACCAAAAGTCATAACTGACTCAAGGTTGCAGATTCTCTCAATTCTCAAATCTCTTCGAGATAGACATAATTTAATATGCTTCAATTCTTTGAAATTCAATATTTAAACAAAAGAAGTTGATAAAAGCAGATGCTTCTTGCCACTATAGTGCTTGCTTCATTATTTGTTGTTGTAACAGCAGCTCCTGAAGCTCCTACTATTCTCTCTCTGAACTACAGACAGAGGCATCTTGGGGTTGTACTCCTTTCTAGAGGAGAAGGTATGGCTGCAATAGTATCCACTAGTCTTGCTTCAGTGTTTGTCAATTTGAAGGAATTGGAAATACAAGAAATTAAATCAATATGGGGTGTTGAGAAGGAGCTGGAAATGTTACAGAGCACAGTGAAAGTAATTCAAGATGTGCTTGAAGATGCTGAGGAAAAGCAAATTCACTCTAAGGCTGTGCGAAATTGGCTTCGTAAACTAAAGGTTGTGGCTTACGACGCTGAAGACATACTGGATGATATTGCGACGGAAGCTTTACTATCTATGTTGAAGTACGGAGTTCAACCAAGCAAGAGAAATCAGGTGCGGAAATTCCTCTTCTCTTGTTTCAGTTCTACGAACCCTGTTTTGTATCGAAGTGACATTGCACATAAGATAAGCGAGATTAGAGCGAGGTTAGATGTGATAGCAAATGAACGTAACTTCCATCTGGAAATAAAGATAGAGAAAAAGAAGAAGAAGAGAGACGTCTCCAAACTAGCTCTTTAGTAAACGAATCTGATGTCATTGGTAGACAAGTCGACAAAGAGAAAATAATAAAATTGTTGGAATCAGATGATGAATTTTCTGTTATTCCCATAGTTGGCATGGGTGGGCTTGAGAAGACTACTCTTGCACAGTTCGTCTATAACGATAGCAGGGTTGAGAATCATTTTAAACTGAGATCATGGACTTGTGTGTCTGACGATTTTGATGTAATAAGAATAACAAATAAGCTGATTGAATCTGCAACAGGATCCAAATGTGATCTCTCCAACATGGATGTCATGCAGCAGCGTCTCCAAGAGTTACTAAGGATCAAAGATTTTTAATTGTTCTAGATGACATGTGGGATGACAATCAAAATCATTCGGAGAGTCTACGAGTGCCCCTTGGAGTTGGAGCAAAGGGAAGTAAAATTATTGTAACTACACTAAGTGAAAGGGTTGCAAGGATGATGGGCACAATTCCTTCCCACTCTTTGGAGGGGTTACCAGTTGATGATTGTTGGGGATTGTTTACTCGGAGGGCAAGAATTTCAAATGCCCATCCGGAATTGGAGGAAATTGATAGGCAAATCCTGTGGAAGTGCAATGGCCTGCCTTTGGCAATAAAGACACTGGGAGGCATCTTGTCTTCAAAAAGGAATGTGAGTGAGTGGGAAAGCATCTTGAAAAGCGAAATATGGAAGGATGAAGAAAATGAGATTTTGCCCGCTTTACGATTGAGGTACCACCACTTACCAGCAAATCAAAAGCAATGTTTTGCCTACTGTTCCATATTTCCGAAAGATCATGAGCTTCAAAAGGTTGTGTTGGTTCAACAATGGATGGCTGTGGGCTTCATTCAGCCCAAAGGAAGCACACTCCTAGAAGACATAGGTGCGGACTTATTTGATGATTTATCGTTAAAGTCTTTCTTTCAATATTCTCATCAATTTGGTGAGACTTCAATATACAAGATGCATGATCTCATGCATGATCTAGCAGAATCCATCTCAGGTTATGAATGTCTTAGAATGGAACATGATATGTCACGAACCATCCCTAAAATGGCCCGTTATATATCATGGATAAAAGAGGATTTAATATCTTTGGAGGACTTATACAAATTTAAAAGCTTACGCACTTTTCTAGTGAACACTCAATTTTCCTTCAAGACACCAATCATCAATGATCCATTCACGGAGTTGAGATTCTTGCGTGTGTTGGATTTGAGTTGGACTGCAATAAAAAAGTTTCCAGATTCGATTGGCCAATTGAAACACCTACGCTACCTTGACCTCTCTTACACGCACATCGATAGGCTGCCTGAATCAGTAACTAGTCTCTGTAATCTGCAAACGCTAAATCTGGTGTGTTGTTTAAAACTTGAAGAGTTACCCAAAGGCATCACGAATCTGATTAATCTACGACATCTTGATTTAGATCAGAACTTGTGGTACTCAATTTCTTTGCCACGAATTGGAAAATTAACTTCTCTCCAAACATTGTCGAAATTCATGTTGTGTAAAGAGAGTGGATGTCGGATAGTAGAGTTGAAGAACATGAGGAACCTTAAAAGAGAAATTCACATTTCAGGTCTTGATGATGTGGTAAACACGGAGGAGGCAAAGGAAGCCAATTTGAGAGATAAAAAACACCTTAATGAGTTGGGGTTGGAATGGAATGGGTATGATGATAATTCAGAAGATGAAATAGCTAATGATGAGAGGGTATTGGAAGGCCTCCAACCCCACACAAACCTCAAAAAATTACTCATAAAATCGTACGGAGGTCTCAGCTTCCCAAGTTGGATCGGGCATCTCTTTAATTTAACAAGCATTACCTTTAGCGATTGTAGAAAATGCGAACATCTCTTGCCTCCTGATGGCCATCTTCCCTATCTCCAAACATTGCCCAAAGCTGCAGGTGTTTCCCAAAGCCAACCTTCTTCCGGCCCTCACAATGTTGGATGTAAGTGATTGTGAAAATTTGAGTGCCCTCTCGATGCTCTCATCTCTTTGTGATTTAAAACTAGGGAGGTGTGGTGAGAATCTATTTGGCTCATTAGCGTCTAACCTCACCTCTCTTTCCATATTGACTATCACAAAATTTAAACGCATAGGCTCACTACCATGTGGGTTCCTGCTACCCTTAACTGCTCTTCAGAGGTTAAACATAGAATGCTGTGATAAATTGAGGCATTGGCCCAAGTTCTTGTTGCAAGAACTGCCCTCTCTCCAACAGTTGAAGATCTATGACTGTTTCAACCTAAAGTCCTTGGAAAATTAAGAGGAGGGGCTTCCCACCACACTCAAAACTCTTCAAATCCATGGTTCTAGGCTCAAGTCCATTCCCATTCGACTGGAAAATCTCACCTCCCTCAAAGAATTGATAATTGAATATTGTCCTCAACTCCATTCATTGTTTCCTGATAATACAAATAATGACTATGGCCTCCCCATCACACTTCAATATTTTAAGATATCAAGTTGTCCTAAACTGAAGGAACGGTGTAGCGAGGGCGGACAAGATTGGCCGGCAAGGCATAGGTGTGATCTCACTCTTTATTTAAATGTTCTCCACTATTGCATTGTTAAAATTGAAATCTCCATAATTTTAAGAAAAATTAAAATAATTGGGCCAAGAAAGATCCTTCCCTATGAAATACACGGAAGCATGGACGAAGCATCTAAAAAAGGATGCGGTTTCGATTTCAGGATTAGAATCAGTGCAGGAGGTTAATCAATGGAATTCGGTGGTGTAAGAAGCTTCTAGAATGCATGTGAGATTGAGGAGTGAATGGTCGAACTACACTCAGTTTCTGTTCCTCGACATCCATAACCACCATAGGTAACAATAACAAAATTAAATGTTTATTTTTCATTTCTGTTAACCAAAATTTCAGAATGTCTGTTTGTATTGTATGATTCATGTTTTTTAGTGATATTCCTCGAGTCTTCAATACATTCAGCCCACTCCAACAATAGCAACCATTTCAATTTTTTATTGGTATGCTTAGTTTTCTTTTCGTATTTTAATGTTAAAAATGCACGACATTTCTTTTTTATTTATTTTTAAATGGTCTGCATTTCTGTTCTTATAAATTGCATTTGCCTTCCAACTTTATTGAGACAATATTTTTATGGGTTTTGTGTTGTTATCATGGTTTTGTTCGATTACTTGCCTATGTTTGGAGATTTCATTTCCTCTTTTTCCCTCTATTTGGCTTCTTGTATCCATTCTTTTATTTATTCATCCCTGCTTTTGGTATAATTTTGATGGGTTTGTGTCCTTTCTTTCTTGAATGATTTGTTTTATATATTTGTTTTTTCTGAGTTCATTTCTTTTTCCTTTTCTAATAGATTGTGGCATCAATTCCTCACAGCCATTTTCTCTTAGGCTTTGTTGCAGACATGCTAAAAAGAAAGTACCTATGAGAAACCAGTGTTATGAGAAATGCAATCATTTTGAGAATGTTTTGAATCATTCTGGCACCATGATGATGATACCGGGTGTTGATTAAACTGTTTAATCAGATTTCAACTCTAAAGCTTCAGCGACTGCCTCAGTGGAAAGCAAAAGAAAGAAACTCTTTGGTCATGGGAAAGCAATCATAGCAAAGAGCATTTCAGGTTGCCTTTCATTAATTTTCATGGTGTTGGACGTGTTTCAGATTGAAAAAGTTTCACCAGAAGGACATACAACATCCCGAATCTATCTGTAAATTATATTGTAAACAACGGGATTTGGTGGAATCTCAGGTAGCTTGGGGGTGAGATGAAATTTACCAGTGACAGATTTATTTATTTTTTTTGGAATGATTCCTGTGACTGATATCAACCATTTTAAGTTAGTTGAAGGACGTATATGCATGGCTTTTCTTGGTTGCTATTACCTTTGGTATTCTCTAGCCTTTCGAGTTAACATGGGTGGTGAAATGCTTGGTTTTTCATTTTTTTTTAATTTATTTAGATGATGCGGTGAATATGTTACTTTATCATTACTGCTTGTTCTTCTAAACTATCAGTAATTTTCGATGACTCCAATCCATTCTTTCCAGTTATTACTTTTCACTTGAAGATGGCATTCTTTTGCAGGGATGATTACTAGATCAATCAATCATGGAATTTTACAATTGGTGAAAAAGCAAAGAACATCGGAAGTCTAAAGTTTCCAATAGTTACAATTTTAGGTCTGATCTTTATGTTTGTTTTCTTGGTCTGATAATTCTGCCTTGGATTATATGAATATTATAAATGATCTCATAGGAGATTTTGTTTGTTATAAATTTGGAACTTCTGTGTAGAACTGAAGGACCTTTTCAATCAGTTAGGTCCTGTCCGTTTGAGATTCTGACAATCGATTGTGAGCCCAAAACGATTATTGGACTCATAAGTAAACGTTATTTATGAGTCCAATAATCGATTTGGGGCTCATAATCGGTTGTTACAATCTCAAACGAACAGGGCCTAAGGCATTAGGTAAAATCTATGGTATTGCTCGTGATTGAGTTTGTATTTTTTCTATTTATGAGTCCAATAATCGGCTTGGGGCTCACAATCGGTTGTTACAATCTCGAACGAGGAGTGCCTAAGGCATTCGGTAAAGGCTATGGTATTTTTCGTGATTGAGTTTGTGTTCTTTCTTTCAAAGATTAATTTACTCTACTACTTTGAATTGAAAGTGATGTTTTGTCATAAACCTTGTGCAGGAGAATATGGAGAGCAAGACAATTCAGTTGTTCGGTTTCTCTTGTATTAATGCGACAGAGCAGCAGGGATTAAGGATTTTCTGGAAGTCCATACATGGGAGGGAATTGTTTATGCAATCAAGGTTAGACAGCCCAAGAGTATAGACCTCGGATCAAGAGCACTGAAAATATTTCCCTTTAGGCTAAGAACTTGGTTACATTATCTGTTTCAAGACCAGGAATTTTTATCGGTCTGCTGAAATCTGTTTAAGGCCCCGACTGAGGAGGTCTGGACAAGCAATACAAATGTGGAAAACCCAACAATGTACAAAGAAAAAGAGGACGACAGAAGGTCGGGGGGTGGTGGGGTGGGGGGGTGGGGGGGGTGGGGGTGTAGAAAGTTGAATATCTCCAAACTATCTCGTTTGACCCCACCCTTGGCTAGTCGATCCGCCTCTCACTATTAGCTGACCTCCTAACATGTTGAACTCTGATTTAAGCCCCTGCAATCTGATCGTGTATCTCGTCAAAGACCTCTGCGAACCTCCAAGGAGGGAATGTGATCTGACCAATCATCTAATAACATTGAGAGAATCTCCCTCGACCATGAGATGATCAAATCAGTTATTTTCGTTGACAGAAGGATCATAGTTGTTTTATTGTCTCTTACACTTTCTAGGTGATGCCTTCGCTTCATCATCCTTCTCGCCGCCAGCTGAAAGTGCTCCGGTGACACATATTTTGAATTGACTATACTTTGTTATTTGAATGGTGATTTTATTAATTGAATGGTGATTTTAATAATGAACTGATGATGATAGAAAATTTCAACAAAATACGTCTTCAGTTTATACTAAATTATGTTGCAAAATACCTCAGGTCTTCTTTTTTTATCAGTAAAATACCTCAGTTCTACATGCAACACACGTGCATTTTTACTAGTGGGTTAATAACATCAAAGATCTAGTGACGTGTTGTCGCGTAATTTGTATAATTATTTATATATAATACGTACACCACATTTCACATGCAATCCTAAATACTATCTATAAAGGCAAAATCGTGGGTTTTTTTCTTCCACCCTTTCCTTTTATTTCCAGTCGTGTCCCACAGCCCAGGGCTTTTCTGTTCCCATCTTTTGGACTGGTCTTCCCACTGCACCTACTTTATTGGTGTCATTTTCGGCATTTCCTTGGACGGCCAAAAAAAATGCAATGTGTTTCCTGCCTTCATTTCCACGGCAATGATCAGTTTAGATACATCAACAACTGTTTGAAATACATGCGTCGTATCATTCACCAATTCAGTGATGTATATACTCTTCATGGTCATGGGCATGGCCATGATCATTATATATACATGGACAGCTGTTTGAAAATACAGCCCATACACACTTCATGGCCATGGCATGACTATGATCATTTTACCTACATGGACAGCTGTTTGAAATACAGACGTCATGTCATGCATCAATTCAGTCATGTACGTGTTATTAAAAATACACAATTTCCTAAAATCCTAAAATATACCTACGTTAAGATAACAAAATGCCATCATCCCAATAGGGTTTGTTATTGTGAGCTATGGTTTTCATGGTTGTGATGATCTTAGCAACCTTCAATTGAAATGCCTCTGATCAACTTAAATAATTCTAATATATAATAAATTTTATTGCTTAATCATGTAAAATTTGCAAGTGTGCTACACCCTTTTGAGTAAAGTTTGACGAGTAAAGTGTAGAGATTAAATTTTTTAAAATGTAAAAATATAAAAGAAACACATTTTTAAATGGCTATGAAAACCTATTTACATTTCTGCTCAAGTAAAGTTTTAATTTTTTTAAGCAAATTCAATAGGTTTTAATAAGCACGCCGTCCACACTATTCGGGTGATCGAAAACATTCATCTATTAGACCTTGTTTATGTGATCAAAACCATTCATTTCTTGGACCTGCTCTTAGATAGGGTGCGGCCAGGATGTCTACTTCATAGGAGGGTCCTAACCCTCCGATTGTTGGATTTTAAAAACCTCCACTGACATTACTGAAGGATGTTTAGAACACAAGTGTGGAACACTTAAAATATATATAAAAAAGTATTCGGGTGATCAGAACAATTCATTTGTTGGGACTAGACTTAGATAGGGGTTCATTTGTTGGGACTTGACTTAGATAGGGTGTGGCCAGAATGTCTTATTCGTAAGATATATGATCCTAACCTTCTGATTGATGGGCGTTTAAAATGGAAGATGCAAGTGTGAAACACTTAAAATTTATTAAAAAAATTATTCGGATGACATGCTCCAAAAACTTTAATCATACGTGCATTTTTACTAGTTCATATAAATATAATTAGGTAACATGTACTGATATATTATATTACTAATGCACTTAGGATTTTGGTTTCGATATACATTTCAATTTCGGTATAGTTCCAGTGGGGATGGAAACAAAAAGATTTCGGTCGTTTCTTGTCGGTTTCGTGGAAATATAAAACCATGTTTATGCGCAGATTTGCTATTTTTTTTTTCTTTCTGTTTCAGATATTTGCACCATGCTTGAATTGATTTGTCTTTATGGGGTGCTTCAGTAGTTATAGAACCATCATCTTGCACTTTATTGGATTAGATTAACGTCTATTGATGTTTAAATTCAGAAGTTATATATTTCAATAAATGTTCTAATTGTGAATGTCTGACGCGTTTGCTTAAATTGTTTGTAATCGTACGCATACTGCTCCAATTGAACTAAACCCCTTTAACACTCCTAAAAGTTCAATGGATCTGATTGTGAATCCTAGGTGTTCATTAAAAGGTTAAAACGACAGATTGCGATTTCTAAGTTCTATGAATTTTGTGATTTTTTTTTAAGACAGAGGGGGGGACCAAGTATGCCCTAACTTGAGCCTAGGATATACTTTAGTAATGATTGCCTTTCTTCTGCAGCACCATAAAAACAAAATGTTCTCAATGCACCATATCTTTTCATTCTCAATGGGTCGATTGCACAGATTACAAAAAAAATGGGAATCAATACAAGTGTAATATAGATTGAAAAAAAAAATCATAAGAATGTTCTGCCCATGGTTTAAAATTTCGTCTGAAATCCGAAATTCTGGGTTTCAATGGAGATCAAAACCAAAATCATAAATAGTCGAAACTGTGATTTATTTCGACCGAAATTTCAAAATTTCAGTTCAAATTTCGTTTACCCCGAAATTTCGGCCGAAATTTTAGGGATTTCACCCAAAAATCTTGAAGTCAGTTAATTATTTAATATTTTCCCAAAATTTCGGCCGAAATTACCGAAATTTTGGCTGAAATTTCAAGTGCCATGAGAGATATTACTAGACTAATAGATAAGTCTTTAGGATTTAGAAAATATGATGTAGGTACATACATTTATAATCTTAATTCCACTCCTTTATAATTCCAATCTTATTTTTGTTTCTAATTCTACTCATATTCTAAACAATGGTTCCATCATCGGTTTCTACCTGGACATTGGCTCCCCATGAAAGTGGAAGTACTTCGTGGAAGTTTACGAGAGTCCATGGAGATCTTGTAAAAACACAAGGATGCTTAAGGAAGTCCATGCAAACAATGGAAACTTGAGATGGAATGTTGAGAAATGTTAGAATAAGCCCAAATGCACACTTAGAAACCATGTGTTGTGCAGAGGGAGAGATGGTAGACCATCTTTTCATTCACGAGAGCTTCATGAGGAAGATATGGTTCTTCTTTCTTGATTTATTTGGAATCGATCATATGGTGGAGACTCGAGTCCCATTGCTGGTTTGGAAGGAGAGATATAGAAGTATCTTCAAGAGACCCAACAGAGGAGACCGTAGTATAAGAAAAAGATTGTATCTTGTGTGATGACTATGAGAAATCATTCTTCTGAAGTTCGGAGGCTATTTGATTGTTAGAGTATGCAGCGGCCACAAGATCGATAACAAAAGCAGAAAGTAAAAGAATAATTAAAGCCACAGACAAGAACACAGAGATTTTACGTGGTTCGGCAATATGTCTACTCCACGGGGCAGCAATGGAGACTTCTTCTTCACTAATCAGAGAGAAAATTACAGAGTACACACTCACCCTCTCAAATAGAAAACAACTCAAGAACAACCCTTTACAAGAGAAGAACCCACCCCTTTGAAGAGAAAACTGTTCTACCTCTCTCACACAAGGATTTCTCACTATTTGCTCTCTCACAAAGTATTTAGCCAATAGCTTATTTTTAGAGTTATTGTATACGTGGGTTTTCAAACCTAGAAAAACTAGGCTTCACATCCTACGTGTGGCCCGCTCTCACTATTTTACAAACCGTAATAGATAGGCACAAAGGAAGAGAGTCGATGGAGAGTTGTTTCCGTTTAGGAAACTAACTCCTCAACAATAGCCGTTCTCAACATTCTCCCACTTGAAGCCTAGTTTCTTCTACAGTGTAAAAAACACTCCGACTGAATCGCTGCCCAACGTCACCATTCATCAAGTGACAACAAGCGCAAGAGAAGTTCTGCACCACACAAACTTCTCTCTAATGACGGACTTCGTCAATATATCAGCAACATTGTCATTGGTGTGAATCTTTTGCATTGAGACATTTCCATCTTCCACAACGTCACGAACAAAGTGATATTGAACATCAATGTGCTTGGTAAGAGCGTGATAAACAGGATTTCTTGCCAAATGCAATGCGCTCTGACTGTCACAATGAATTGTCACCTTCTTTAACTTGACCTTAAGATCTTCAAGTAACCTCCTCAGCCATATAGCTTCTTTACACGCATGAGTAGCTGCCATATATTCAGCTTCTGTCGTAGACAAAGCAACTATAGACTGCAACCTTGACATCCAACCAACCGCGCCATTGGCTAAAGAAAACACGTAACCCGTGGTCGACCTTCTTCTATCAATGTCCCCTGCATAATCAGCATCCACATAACCAACCAAATCCAAACTTTGGCCACTATAGCAAATAGAAGCCTCAGAAGTACCCTTCAAGTAGCGAAGGATCCTCTTCACAGCAGTCCAATGATCTCTCCCCGGATTTGCCATATACTTACTAATTGCTCCCACTACTTGCGCAATGTCTGGTCTGGTGCAAACCATGGCAAACATAAGACTCCCTACTGCAGACGCATTTGGTACTCGAGACATTTCTTCCTTCTCCGCTTCGGTGCCAGGACACTACTTAGAAGATAATCTGCAACCAATAGGAATTGGAGTACTCACTGGTTTGACGTTCTGCATATTAAAGTGGCACAGAACCCTTTCAACATAACTCTTCTGAGTTATCCAGAGTTCCCTATTCTTTCTGTCTCTAAATACTGTCATACCAAGTATCTGATTTACTGCCCCCAAGTCCTTCTTATCAAACTCCCTGGCCAACTGAGCTTTCAAAGTCACAACATTAGCTTTACTGGTTCCTGCAACTAACATGTCATCGATATAAAGTAACAAGATAATGAAACCACCATTATCCAACATACGAATATCAGCACAATGGTCAGCTTCACATATAACAAATCCGAAGCTCAAAATAAAGGAGTCAAATCGCTTATACCAACAACTCGGCACCTGTTTTAAACCGTGTAGCGATTTGGTCAGCCGGATTCTTTTTACTTTCTTCAACAAAGCCTTCGGGTTGAGTCATATAAATTTCTTCATTAAGATTTTTATGCAAAAAGGTTGTTTTAACATCTAACTGCTCTAATTCCAAATCAAGCACTGCCGCCATCCTCAAAACAATACGAATAGTAGTGAAACGAACAACTGGAGAAAAGATTTTGTTGAAGTCAATACCTGATTTCTGAGCATACCCTTTCGCTACTAATCTCGCTTTGTATCTCTCGATGTTCCCATCAGCATCTTTCTTTAACTTGTACACCCATCTGCAACCTATAGCCTTCCTCCCCTCTGGAAGTTTAACTAACTCCCAAGTCTGGTTTTTATGTAGAGCCTCAATTTCCTCTTCCATAGATATTCTCCACTAATCTACATTTACAGACTCACAAGCTTCTTTAAAAGACGAAGGTTCATGCTCCTCTGTAATGCAAGCATAAGCGGTAACATAATCATGTAGCCCTGTAGGAGCTTTGTGGTCTCTTGCAGAACGACCTTGGCCACCTTGAGTTTCAAGTTCTGGTACATCAACATCAACATGCTCATTATCACTATCCTCCTCCTCATCTTCCTCAATGTGTGGTACATTTGGAAGATTGAGAAGATTTTCTAAAGACTCCATATCAAACATCTCTGTTATACCCGAGTTTGGCTGCACTTTCTGCAATGAATCTTCTCTGAAGACAACATCTCGGCTAACAATAATCTTGTAGGCAGTAGGATCCCACAACCTGTACCCCTTTGTTCCTGATGCATAGCCAAGAAAAATACACTTTCTGGACCTTACGTCCCGTTTAGTTCTCTGATCTTTAGGAATCTACACATAAGTATCACAACCAAAAGTACGTAGGAAAGAGTAATTAACAGGTGTTTCAGACCATACCTCTTCAGGAATTTTGCAATCACGTGCAGTGCTTGGAGAATGGTTCACCAAATAGCAGGCTGTGCAAACAGCCTCTGCCCAAAAACCATTGCTCTAGCCCAGCTGAACTCAACATACTCCTACCATGATCCATGAGTGTACCGTTCATGCGCTCTGCCACCCCATTTTGCTGTGGAGTACCTGGAACTGTAAACTGTCTGTCTATGCCGTGCTCACCACAAAAGTCCTTCGATTCATTATACTCAGTCACATTATCAGTTCTCAGACACTTAATTTTCTTCCCCTATTGGTTCTCAACCAAAGCCTTGAACTTTTTGAAACAAGAGGAAGTATCACTCTTCCTTTTGAGCATATACACCCACACCTTTCTAGAGAAATCATCAATAAATGAAACAAAATAATTTGCACCTCCAATGGATGCCACAGGAGACTCCCACGTATCAGAATGAATCAAATCCAACACATCTTTAGATTTATATGTAGAAGTGGAAAAACTAGCTCTATGGTGCTTACCAAACAAACAATCCTCACAAAAATCGAAACTTATAGATTTTAAACGAAAAAGTAAATTACGATCAGGGAGTACCTTTAGTCCACGCTCGCTCATGTGACCCAATCGCCGGTGCCATGTCATAACAGACTCAGTCACGGCATTTGCAACAATAGCATCACCAACCACGGTATCCCCAATCAAACGGTACAAGCTTCCCTGTAGCTCTCCCTCTGCAACAATGAGTGCCCCCTTCACAATCTTCAATCGACCATTTTCTCCATAAAATTTGTAACCATCTTTGTCAAATTTTCCCAATGAAAGCAATTCTTTTCGCAGAATCCTGACATCTCCAACTCCCACTATTTTACATGTGTTATTATCACCCATGTAAACAGTTCCTCCATCACACGACCAGAAAGTATAAAACCACTCCCTGCATGGTGTCATATGGAATGAAGCGCCAGAATCCAAAATCCACTCAGCATAACTAATTTCTGGTGGAAGAACAGACAACACTTCACCATCTTCTGAAGCACTTTCCTGGGCTAAATTTTCATGGGAATTCTTTGAATTAGACTCATAATCATGCGAATCAGATTTGGGCTTATCTTGATTCCCTTTGCGAGATTTACAATTCTTTTGCAGATGACCCTTCTTCTGGCAATTCCAATACCGTAAATTTTTCCGCCGTTTCGATTTGGATCTTGAATTATGTTTTGTATCACCACCTCGCTCCATGGATCTTCCACTTACCATCATTGCATCACCCGAAGAGTTCGCTCCAGATTTTCTGCGACTCTCTTCGGATAGCAATGTAGAAACTACAATCTCCATCTTGAGGTTTTTCATATTACCGAAATTCATAATCAAGCTATCCCACGAACTTGGCAAAGTACATAACAAGAGACTAGCTCTCTCTTCCTCATCAATTTTAACATCAACAACAGTCAATCTACTAATGAGGGTGTTAAATTCATTAAGGTGTTGTTGCAATGAAGACCCATCTTTCATCCTTAGGTTGTATAATTGTCTATGAAGGAAAATCCTATTTGACATAGATTTCCGTTCGTACAGATTCTTCAATTTGTCCCATAAACCTTTTGCAGTGGTTTCATCGGACACATTGAACAATACCGAATCATCAAGTGCAAGAAGTAAATCAGCCAGTGCTAATTTATTTTTCTTTTGAAAAACTGCATCAGTCATATCAGTAGGCTTTTTTTCAATACTTTCAATCGCGACCGCACAACCCTCTTTGACCAAAACCGCGTTCATCTTCAATTTTCACAACGCGTAATTTGATCCGTTGAATTTCGGCACTTCAAATCTCGTCGAACTTGAACTAGCCATCTCAACCTGAGCAACCACGATCAACAATCAATCTTGTGTGAAGATCTGACAACCTGTATAGCTTTGATACCAGTTCTTAGAGTACGCAGCGGCCACAAGATCGATAACAAAAGCAGAAAGTAAGAGAATAATTAAAGCCACAGACAATAACACACAGATTTTACGTGGTTCGGCAATATGCCTACTCCACGGTGCAGCAACGGAGACTTCTTCTTCACTAATCAAAGAGAAAATTATAGAGTACACACTCACCCTCTCAAATAGAAAACAACTCAAGAACAACCCTTTACAAGAGACGAACCGACCCCTTTGAAGAGAAAACTGTTCTACCTCTCTCTCACACAAGGATTTCTCACTATTTGCTCTCTCACAAAGTATTTAGCCAATAGCTTATTTTTAGAGTTATTGTGTACGTGGGTTTTCAAACCTAGAAAAACTAAGCTTCACATCCTACGTGTGGCCCACTCTCACAGTTTTACAAACCGTAATAGATAGGCACAAAGGAAGAGAGTCGGTGGAGAGTTGTTTCCGTTTAGGAAACTAACTCCTCAACAATAGCCGTTCTCAACATCGATGTCTTCCATCTATTGAATGTGATTCACTTAAGTGCAATATGCTCCAATCACCAGCAGCTAGGAGGCTGCCTCCTGGCCCTATATTAGTTAAGCTGAACTTTTATGGTTCTAGCTTAATCCAAGCTTTGCTGGTAGTGGTGGACTTATTCAAAATGATGAGAGCATTATCAGATGGCCCTGTTTGGTTCTGATAGGTATGACGGATTCTAAAGATGTAGATGTCCTAGCTTTCTTGAGAGGGAGTTGGCTTGTGGATTCCTCGCTCCTTAATTCCCTAGTGGTGTAAGGGCACTCGCTCACTTCATATAATGGGTGAATGTAGGGTCGAGGTATCATTGGATATTTTTTTATGCCGGAGGAGATTGTTGATATCACCTACTAAAACTCACCCAAACTTAACCTCGATTCAAGAAATCATAAAAAATTCCCTATAGATAGAAAATGTAAATACCCGAATTACCCTCCCTCTAAAACCCACCCAATCGGTGTAGCATACAAGGAATTGAATGCTCCATTGCATGGCATTCATACTGGCCATGGCAAGCACAAGGATGCACATCCTGACTCTTGTCCACTATTTGTATTTATGCAGTTTTGATGCTTTACATGTGAACTCTGGAGCAATTTGCTTGTATAAAATCAGGTATGCACATCCCGACTCATGTCCACTCTTTATATTTATGCACTTCTTTCAATGGATAGGTAATTTCTTGTAATTTTTATTTTTTGGAATGATAGAAAAATATTATATGAAATGAATCCTATAGAAAATTAGCCGACCCTGACTAGTTTGGGACAAAGGCTTTGTTGAGTTGAGTTGAGATACAGAAATATTATCAGAGAAGAGAACATCTTTTGATTAGTGTCAGTTCATGTGTTATAGCATAAAACATTTTCTCCGATTGATTCAGACACTTATAGTACTTGATCATGGTTTAGACCATTTCATATTTTCTTTGTTGAATACAACCTGATTCTGTTGCATGCCACTAATTCAGCGTCTCGAGAATGTTGACCCTAAGACTATGAAGTATAAAGAGAAGCTGAATCCCTGTGTGATTTCAGTTCTATATCAAGTTCAGGAAATAGTTATAGTGAAGTGTTATTTGCATATTATATGGCTTTGTTCCATCAAAACATCATTCTGTTATGGTTTATATATTTTTTCAGGCATATTTAGCTAATGGAGTTCCTCAGAATCACATGAAAATTGCATCCTTTAGGACCTTTGGTCAAAAGGTAATCAATTTGTTAATTTTACGTTCACGTATATTTTCCTAGTTTTATTATTGATTAAGTGCAGTTCCTCTAATTTTTCATTTCAAAATGCTCTTCAGCAGGCTGTATACAACGTGGGTGGATATTTCATAAATGCTTTTGTAATACAAAGCTAAATTTTAGGATGTTGTTTCCATCGTCCTGCTACGGTATGGTTCTTATATTAGATCCACTTTTGGAAAAAAATATTATATTTGGGGCCCTTTTTTAGCACTTCTGATTAGCTGTCGATGGGCAGTTCAATTCATCACTTATTATCTTGTAAATATACTAGTAGTTGATGTTTTCTTTTGGATATGAAGTGCTTTTCTTTCCTTCAGGTTGTGCATGTACACACATTCATGCACTTCCTAAGATAATTATCATATTACCAGTATATCAGAACTTCAAAAGTGAGAAATTTCATTTTAACTCTTAAATATTTCGGATACAACATAGTGTTATTGGCTTATTCTACAACATTTTATAATATTCCCAGTGATGCTTTTTTTTTCCTAGGGTATCCGCCTGCGTAGATGCTTACCAAAGGGATCTTTGACAACTTTTTAATGAGAAAAGCTCTAAGATCATGCCAGACCATATCGAGCATTAACCATTGTCCTTCTCAAATGATATGGCGGGATTGGCACCATTAGACAATCTAGCTTCACTTATATAACATTCTACTACTTCTGCATTGATGTTTTAATTTGACCCGTCGGCGGTAAATGACCAGTGTATTTGTTTCCTTCTAGCTTGCAGTCATCAAGGACTTGAGCTACTGGAAGGACCATGTGGATGCCATTGATGGTGAGAAGCATGTGTTCAAATACTGTGGTTGATGGTGCTCTTGAAAGAAAGTGAAGACTACTTCATTTGAGCTCAAATTGAAGCTTGCCCTGGTGGGGGGAGTTTATGCAAGTTCAGTGGGGAGTATGAAACTTTTGAGAGAATCCTACCAACTGAAACTACCGAGATAATGGGGAGTATTGGTTGGGATGTCGAAGGCAATTGAAGACTAACTTGTTTCAAAACCTAATTTGTATGCCTAGCTTTGGCTTCTTGTAAGAATGATGCTGCTGTATTTTTCATATATTACGCTAGTGATAGAATTTAGTAAGGCATGTCTTGATGATCTTCTATGTATTAATTTCCTTGTCTTTGTAACGTGTTCAATGCTCAAATAAGAACTTAGTTTTGCGTGTTTATTTTGATTGGAGAAAGTGAGATTTATTGCAAAAGAACATATTTTATATTCATAATATCCTAACAAAAAGTATATAAAATATGCTATGATACAATTCCTCATTAAACATTAAAAACTAAAATCAGTGGTTTTGGAATCCAAGGTTGCATCCAAAGTTCACGATGAAAAAAGATTCCGAAGTTTCAAAATTAGGGGTGCAACCCGGGTCGGGTTGGAAGGATTCCGAAGTTTCAAAATTAGGGGTGCAACCCGGGTCGGGTTGGAAGGATTCCGAAGTTTCAAAATTAGGGGTGCAACTCCAGTCGGGTTGGGTCAGGTGGAGGCCAACCCGTACCCGACCCTAGGAACCATTTACGCAACCTGACCCCGACCTGACCCGAGTTCCAAGTCGATGAGGTTCAACCTGACCTGAGTTCAACCCGACTCAAACCAAGTTTTTAAGCTTACTAAAAAAACAAATGATAAAAAATGTCCGGTTTCAGTCGGGTCAGGTTGCCCAAGCCCTCAACCCAAACCCAACTCAAACTCATCCTGGGCTGGGAAAACTCAACCCGAACCCGACCTGAAGGATACCCAACCCGGCCCAACTTTTTTCAGGTTGAAGCCGACCCAAGTTGCACCCGTATTTAAGATGCATTAGTCATTATAATTCTCAACTAAATTTAGTAAATGATAATTAAAGAAATTCAACATTAAATACCAAAATGTAGTTTAAAACGGAGTTTTGCTAACTATGCTTTCACTCCATATCAGCCATCTTCCCCCCACGTCATTTTCCTCATGCCACTAAACTGCAGCAATCTAACGTCTGGAGTTCTGTCTTTTAGCCTAAAAGCACTACTTTCCAATGGATTCCACTATGAAGAACAGCAACTGAACAGTGAGAATTGGAGAAGTAGAAAAAACATATCCTAATCCTTATCGTCCACATTGAGTCGGTCGCCAAAATTTGACTATTTCTCATTATATTAAGAATTACAGGAAACATGATCCGCATATCGTGTGATTCGAATCAAATACTCCGATTAGTCAAATACTCAAATTTGCACGGCCTCACTCACCCTGTAGAAGGAAAGGATTAGTCGAATTTAGTTGGATTTATAGTGGTTAACCTTATGCCACAAATGGCCCCATATGTGTATGTTGGTATAAGCCAAACAAGCTCATCTCTTATAACATTTTTCAAATAAGATTTATAAACTATGTGATTGGGAAACCCACAATATTAAGAATTGGAGAAAACCTACCCTAGCTACAAAAAACTATCCTTATCTTCCACGCCTAATTCCCATATGGTGTGATAGGAATCCCAATATTTTAAGCATTAAGAGAACCTATCTTCCACAAATCCTCATATAGTGCGAAGGGATTCCCAGTATATTTAAAATTAGAAAAAATCTGTCCTAAGTCCTAACCTAGAAAACCTAAATTTTCATATGCTGGGCAACAATTTTTGGGTCCTACAAGAAGGCAAAGTGGTGATGCATGTAAAATCAAGATCATGAATCTTGTACAACATTAGCCCATCCTAAACGGACAACTCATGGTTAAGATAAAGGATTACAAAAATTAATAGTTTAGCTGTACTTAGCTGAACCCCAAGGGGCCGTTTGCGGATTTTAGAATCTTGGATTTCCTCAAAATTGTCGATTTGATTGAGAGAAGAAAGTGACCAACCGTCATTTTCTGATTCCTCGCCCTTATTTCCGATAGCAAGAGAACAGGAGATCGTCCCATGTTTCCAGGATTTAGAAATCTCAGGATGGGGGAGAGATTTCTAAAACTTAGATTTCTTACGTAAAATCCAAGAAACGATGTCAGTACAGCATACAGGCTTGATCGTGAACCCTCTTTGACCCTGTTTTCAAACTAAAACCTGGATTCTAAAATCCGCATATCCAAACGGCCCTCAAATGAAGCTTGATGGATAAAGAGACTTGGATTATCCAATAAAGGTGTTCTCAACTGGCATTTGGTTAGACTAATAGATGGATCCACACATAACAAGCACGAAATTGAGAACAATGAAAACAAAAGAGAAGGACACGTTTGGCTACCACGAATTTATTTTCATGATAAATTAGCTTCTTCATGTGGTGAGGGAGGCTGGGAATGGGACTCGGCGAGGAGAGGGCAAGAAAAGCCTGAAAAATCAGGAAACAAAAATCTCCACTCCAAATGTAATGGACTAACCACTCTCACAACACTTTGAGGCACTATTTAATCATGAAAAAACAAAATCCTGGCTGCTAGATAGCTAAAATCATTACACCCGAAACAGAAAAAAAAAAACGAAAAGATAGAAAGACTTGCGATTGAATTAAGAAGCAGCCAAAATGACGATAATAAAATAGTAGAAATTGTGTTTGTTATAAATCTCTCGAATGAATTGGGAGACCTTGTTTTTTACAAGAATATTTGTTACAAGAGATTTTCTAGGGACTTTAGCAGAAGGGCATTTCGCGGCTGGCTGTTGCATGAGAGAGCAGCTACACAGGCTCAATTTTCACGAGATTTTGTCTTATTTGGTGTGTCGTCAGCAGGCCAACTAATCCATCTAATTTAAACTACTAATCTACTAAACAACTTCATTTAATTCATGTAAGGTTCTGTTTTCATGTAAGAGCCAGTCACAAAATGCCCTTATGTGAAAGTCCCTAATAGATAGACATAATTTAAGAAGTTTCAACAACTCTTTGAAATTCAATAATCAAACAAAAGCTAAATCATCCCTCTCTCTCCATTACTTCATTGCAAGAAGTTGAAGCTGATACCTCTTGCCTCTATAGTGCTTGCTTCATTATTTGTTGTTGCAACAGCAGGTCCTGAAGCTCCTGCTATTTTCTCTACCTGCACTATAGACACCTGCACTATAGACACAAACATCTTGGGGTTGTCTTCTTTTCAAGAGGAGAAGGTATGGTAGAAATAGGACAAATGTTTGTATCCCATCTTATAGATGCCATCTTTGGCAATTTGAAGGAATCGGCATTACAAGACATTAAATCAATATGGGGTTTTGGGGAGGAGCCGGACAAGTTAGAGAGCGCAGTGACAATTATTGAAGGCGTGGTTGAAGATGCTGAGGAAAAGCAAGTTAGTTCTAAGGCTGTTCGAAAATGGCTTGGAAAGCTCAAGAATATCGACTACGATGCTGATGACTTATTGGACGATGTTGCGACTTGCGTTGATGTGCCAAGTTCAAACAAGCAAGAGACAGAAGGTAGTCCACTCCATCTCCTCCTTTTTCAGTTCTAATAATCCAGTTCTATACAAACGTGGCATAGCACGTAAGATAAGGGAGATTAGAGAGAGGTTTGATGTGATAGCAAATGAAGGACGATACCTCAATCTGGAAAAGAGAGATGGAGGGAGGCCTCTCCAAAGAGAAACTAGCTCTTTGGTAAATGAATCTGATGTTATTGGTAGACAAGTTGAGAAAGAGAAAATAATACAATTGTTGGGATCAGATGATGATGAATTGTCTGTTCTTCCAATAGTTGGCATGGGTGGGCTTGGGAAGACTACTCTTGCTCAATTCGTCTACAACAATGAGAGGGTAAAGACGCATTTTGGGCTAGAGCCTGGGCTTGTGTGTCTGAAGATTTTAATGTATTGAGAATAACAAAGGCACTTGTTGAATCTGCAAGTGGAAGCAAGTGTGATCTCTCATACCTGGATGCTGCGCAACATCACCTCGAAGAGAAACTCAACGGTCAGAAATTTTTAATTGTTCTCGATGACGTGTGGGGTGAAAATCAAATTCATAGCTGGGACAGTCTACGAGCTCCTTTTGGAGTTGGAGCAAAAGGAAGTAAAATTATTGTAACTACACGAGATGAAGGGGTTGCAAGAATGATGGGCGTAATTCCTTTGCAACAGTTAAAGGGTTTATCAAATAATGATTGTTGGGAATTGTTTACTCGGCGTGCAGGAATTTCAAATGCCCATGCCAAATTGGAGGAAATTGGTAGGCAAATCATGAAGAAATGCAAACGCCTGCCTTTGGCAGTAAAGACATTGGGGGGATTTTGTCTTCTAAAAGGAATGTGAGCGAGTGGGAAAGAATTTTGACAAGCGAAATATGGAAGGATGATGAAAATAAAATTTTGCCAGCTTTGAGATTGAGGTATCACCACCTACCAACTAATCAAAAGCAGTGTTTTGCCTATTGTGCCATATTTCCTAAAGATTGTTGGCTTCGGAAGGATGTGCTGGTCCGGCAATGGATGGCTGCGGGCTTCATTCAACCCAAAGATATAGGTGGGGAGATATTTGATGATTTATTGCTAAAGTCTTTCTTTCAATATTATACTCAATTGTCTGGGACTTCATTTTACGTGATGAATGATCTCATGCATGATCTAGCAGAATCTATCTCAGGTGATGAATATTTTAGAATGGAAGATGGTACGTCACGAACCATCCCTGAAATGGCGCGTCATTTTTCAAGGATTGGCGACAAAGAAGGTTCAATGTCTTTGGAGGCCTTGAACAAATTTAAGAGATTGCGCACTTTACTATTGATAGATCTAGCTTCCATTGACAAGCTGATTCTTAATGATGCAGTCATGGAGTTGAGATGCTTGTGTATATTGGATTTGAGTTGGTCAAAAATCTACAAGTTACCAGATTCGATTGGCCATTTGAAACATCTACGCTACCGTGACCTCTCTTTCACGAAGATAGATGGGCTCCTGAATCAGTAAGTAGTCTGTGTAATTTGCAAGCCCTAAATCTGAAACAATGCCAGGATCTTGAAGGCTTACCCGATTCGATTGGCCATTTAAAATATCTACGCTACCTTGACCTCTCTGGCACGAAGATAGATAGGCTACCTGAATCAATAACCAGTCTTTGTAATCTCCAAATGCTATATTTGAAATTTTGCTTTAATCTTAATGGGTTACCCAAAGGTATCACGAATCTAGTTAATCTACGACATATTGATGTAGATTCGAGCCCGAGTGGTTGGCAGTTGATGCATTCGATTTGTTTTCCAGGAATTGGAAAATTAACTTCTCTCCAAACATTGCCAGCATTCAAAGTGTGCAAAGAGAGTGGATGTCAGATTGGAGAGTTGAAGAACATGAGGAACATCAAAGGAGGAATTCGCATTTCGGGTCTCAAGAATGTGCAAAACATAGAGGAGGCAAAAGAAGCCAATTTGAAAGATAAAAAATACCTTGATGAGTTAGTGATGGAATGGAATCGATATGATAATTCAGAAGATGGAATGGTTAATGACGAGACGGTCTTGGAAGGCCTCCAACCCCATGCAAACCTCAAAAAATTACTCATAAATTTGTATGGTGTTGTCAGCTTCCCAAGTTGGATAGGGCATCTCTTTAATTTAACAAGCATTGCCTTTGAGTATTGTAGAAAATGCGAATGCCTCTTGCCTCCTGATAGCCATCTTCCCTATCTTCGTGAGCTTACCTTAAAGAATTGCCCAAGCTCGAGGCATTTCCTGAAGCCAACCTTCTTCCTGCCCTCACAAGCTGCGTATAAGTGAATGTGAAAAATTGAGGGCCCTCCCGATGCTCCCATCTCTTTTTCAATTAGAACTAGAGTGGTGTGGTGAGAAGCTATTATGCTCGTCAGTGCCTAACCTCACCTCTCTTTCCATATTGACTATTAGAGGATTTGAAAGCCTAAGATCACTACCACATGGGTTGCTGAAACCCCTAACCACTCTTCAGAGGTTACAAATAAGCCAGTGTGATGATTTGAAGTGTTGGTCCACGGAAGACTGGTTGCAAGATCTACCCTCTCTCCAACATTTGGAGATCTATAGCTGTCGCAACCTAGAGTCCTTGGCAAATGGAGAGGGGGGCTTCCCATCACACTCAAAACACTAGAAATCTCTTTCTGTTCTAATCTCAAGTTCATGCCCACTCAACTGGAAAATCTCACCTGCCTCGAAGAATTGAGAATCTCAAACTGCGATCAACTCTATTCCCTGTTTCCTGATGATGAGATTAATGATTATGGCCTACGCACCACACTTGAAAAGTTGGAGATTTTATATTGTCCTAAACTGGAGGAACAATGTAGAGAAGGCAGCCAAGATTGGCCCAAGATACAACACGTCCCCCACATTGTCATCCATTAATCGTCATCCAGGCATAGGTACGATCTCACTCTCTATTTAAATATTCTACGCCATTACATTGGTATTATTAAAATCTGTTGAGTTGGGTGTCTTGAATTAAACCCGGTTGGGTCCAAAATATTGTGTGCGACCCGGATAAGGCCCGTTTATAAGGGCCGTTAAAAGCAAGTTTGGGCCTGCGTTATAAAAGGGGGTTTTTAGGGCTATTTTCGAGTCTTGTCTTTCAAAGAGGGTTTTAGAGCTCAAAAGAAGTGGAAAAGGGTATGCTAGGGTTTCTTGGGCTATTTTGGTGCGAGACACTGATCTTCCCTTGTAATCTCTTAATCTTCTAGTGGGTTTTTCTTTCGCCGTGAAGTAGGCTTTGCCGAACTACATAAATCTTTGTGTCTTTGTGTGATTGCTTGTGTTTGTTCTTTCATTTTGCTTTGCCATTGAAATCACAAATTGCTATTTGAGGTTTTTCACAACAAAATATCCATAATTTTAAGAAAAATTAAAAGAATTGTACCAAGAAAGGTCCTTCCGCATGAATATGTTGAAGCATTGATAGAGGCATCTGAGAAAAAAGATGTGGTTTTGATTTCAGGATTAGAATCAGTGCGAGAAGTGAGTGTATGGAATTCGCAAGTGGAAGAAGCTTCTATAATGCATATGAGATTTGGGGAATGAATCGCTGGACTATACTCAGTTTCTCTTCCTTGCCATCCACAACCTCCACAGGTAAAAATAATAAAATTAACAGTCTATTTTTCATTTCTATTATCTTCCAATTTGAGCATGTATGTTTGTCTTGTATGATTCATGTTTTATGGTGTTATTCCAAAGATAATCGATTTAGCTCGAGAATCATTAATAATAATTTCCGTTCTTAAATAGGTTTCAGAATAGAGGCTGCTTCACCTCCATCAGGACGCAGGGCAAAGCCATTCGTCCCCCAAGTGACAGCCACAGGATTACATCTACGGTCAAGATTTAATAGGTTTAAAACCCACTACAAAAGATTTTCCTTCCTCATGCTTCTCCGGGCTGGGTATTATGCAAATCAAGGTTGAAGGGCGGGGCTGAATCAAAACAACAGTCATTTATCCCTAGGGAATGTGGTGAAGAAACTCTGTTTTGGGGCTAAGCTATTACTTCTTTTTCTAGATATTATCAGGGTGATAGTGGGTGCATTCATTCCTAAGAGATGTTTAGGTGGCCAAAGCATGTATCAATGAAATAGAGTTTCATTTGTATTGTGAAAACTTGATAACATTCAAATGGAATTGTGGCAATAAATCATGTAAATATTATTATATGACCCTGAACCTTCCATGAGCTGTGAACTCATGGTCTATATTTCCCATTGCTCATTGGTTACCACAACTTCCATGGACATTTCAATTGATATAGATGATATGGTGGAGGCTTGGGTCCTCATGGCTGGTTTGGAAGGAGAGAAATAGAAGTGTCTACAAGGGAAACAACAAAGGGAGCATAGTATCTAGCAAATGATTTTATCTTCTGTGGTGACCGAGCTTTGCTGGTAGTGGTGGACTTATTCATAATGATGAGAGCATTATCAGATGGGCCTGTTCGGTTCTGATAGGTATGACGGATTCTAAAGATGTAGATGTCCTAGATCTCTTGAGAAGGAGTTGGGTTATGGATTCCTCCCTCCTTAATTCCCTAGTAGTGTAAGGGCACTTGCTCACTTCATATATTGGGTGAATTTAGAGTCAGGGTATCATTGGATATTTTTTGATGCTATGGAGGAGATTGTGGATATGGTGGAGGGGAATGCGATGTCCTTTGCACACATCCTCTGTTCAGCTAATAATGATGCAGATCATGCGGCTCGAACTGAGGTTGAGATGCCATTGAGGAGATTGTTTGTGTCACCCACTAAAACCCACCCAGTAGGAACTAGGAAGCATGTTAATTAATGCAGCAGAATGCACCACATGAATATCTATGGATGAAAAACTAGGGTCATGGTTCCTTCAAACACTGACCTCGCACTATATAGCAATTGACATAATTAATCTAGATGAACCAGTAGTTTACACACTGCCTTCTGCTTGATCTTGATGGAATATCCTAAACCACTATTCAGTCTCCTGATTAAAAAAAAAAGAACCAAGCAAACAATCTGGAAGGAGTGAAGTAATCTGGAAGGAGTGAAGTAATCACCTTTAAATATGCCCATGTTTTATTATTATTATTTAGTTGTTTATCAATTCCAACTTTGCCTCAAATCTACAGCTGCAATTGTATTCCCATTCAAAATATAAAAGCTGCATTCTCCTCTGGGGAACCCATCATCACAGAATGAAAATTAACATATAAAAACAGGGAAAACCTGCATCAGACTCTGGGCAAAATCTCAGTTTTAATGTAAAGCCCCCCCATCCCTAAACCCAAACCATAATTGGGATAATCTCATTCTTGAACAGTGCCATTTGATGCTGCACTGTCCATGGGTTCGGCTTCAGCGGACTCGTCTCTCACATCGCCTTTCTTACCTGCAATGGGGGTCAAATGCACCGATGAGATCTACAGGAGAATCTTACCAGTAAATACAATGAAAGTTTTTATGGCAGGCAAACAGAAAGTAGAGGGTGCACACCTTTTTTCTTCTTTCCCCCGCCTTTCTTCTTCGTCTTTGTGCCCAGAGCTAACCAAGCCTTGATTTCAGGGTCATCATCGATCGCCTTTGTAGGTTGCAACTCCTGCAAAGCATGGGATGTGATCCTGTCTGATCCGTTCGGCATTAACAAAACTGTGAACTTTATATGAGCAACAAGGTCTCCTGTAATCACCAGACTATCAACTTAATTAAAACCTGCCCACTTCCAAAACAAAATTCAAATGGCTAAATGTCACTCCACGTGGTTTACATCACCAGCACATACTAGATGCCACTTTGTAGACATATTCAACTGATGATACACATAAATTTCCAGACATTCACGCATATAACACGGAAAAGCTACAACCCTCTTTGGATTGCAGGAATTTTTGGGAAAATTTTGAAAATGAAAAATATTTCAAAATTTTGTCACTTTTTTTTAATGGTAAATTTTGTCACCTTTTTTACATGTAAAAAAAACGATAACTTTTTCTTTGAATGAAACTTTTTCTTTGAATGATAAAGAAGTTTATTAGTTTGGAGAGGGAGAAAATACAGAATGAGATCCTCACGGAGGCAGAAAATCAAAGAGGTCAAGAGACTCGCGTTGAACTCCTAATAAAAAACGATAACTTGAGCCAAACCTATTCAATTTTTTTTAGAGGAACCTTCAATTTATGATAGTATCCCTCTAAATTAACTATAATCACATCATTTCCCTATAAATCATGAAAAGAAGAAAAAAATTCCATCAGAAATGTTTTTCTTGGTATCCAAACAGGGCCTAAAATACAATTTTCACTTAACGGAGCATAAAAAACATTGTTTAACAGACCAATAAACAAATAAAGCATCGGACTCGAAGTGAACTGAACACTTACCGGGCTTTTCATGCAGAACTGGATATGGTTGCAAGAGATCGTGATTCATACATTCAACTAGTCCCAGCTGGGCACGCTTCTCTTCCAGCGCCCTGTTAAAAAACACACAAGATTATTATTGTCGAGAAATTTTCAAGAATTATTAAAACACTTAAATATTTACTCAAATAAAAATGGTAAGGAGCTGACAAACCTTGCGGTAAATGGCATAATCGGAAATTTCTGACTTATTTCACTGAAGATGAACCTTGATGACTTCATTTTCAAGTGATAATTTTTGTCGACGGCTCTTTTATAGATGGTTGTCTGCCTCTCATCCAACAGCTTAGGCTGCATTTTAAAGCATGTAGCAGTTGAAATTCCACAGCAATAGACTCCAACATGGAATTTGACACTTTCAATTGAGGAAATATCGGTTAAGGAATTTGTCCTCACCTTGCCTTCGCCTGTGCTGGTAACTATATCAATGGCATAGACTTCATTCTCCTCGAATTCTGCATCATCAACTTTGGTCTCGGAGGTGGTTACGCTCAGTATGACCTTGTTCCCATCAATAACAAACTGTTTAAGCTGATGGCTGTGGACACCTTCAACCATTTTTCAATCGTAGGCAGCAGCAACTTTTTGAATAGCTTCTGTTACATCTTTATTCTGGCACATACATATAGGGTTTGTGAGTAAATGTAACTAATTATAAAACTTAAAAAAAAATAACACAGGAAGAGAGTATGATGTATTCTTTTTTTGAAATTAGAATAGATGTCTAACAGATGCTCAGAGCCACAGACTCTGGAATCAAATCAAGATAAAACACCAGCCAAGACACAAACAAGTACAAAAGACTAAGTTATGAAATGAAGTGGTGTTTCCAACATAAATATTTGAGTTATGTTTCTACCACAAATCAAATAGATATATCTAACAGATGCTAAGAAAGGAATGAGAAATGTAATAATAGCTTTCTTGATACCATTAAAAAAAAGCTTTCACAAATAGCAACTTAATACCTTCCATAATGAAGAAGAAATACAAGCACAAAACATTTAAAAGAGTAAAACAACTATAGAGAAGTCTCTGTCATAAAACAAATTATGGGAAATCGGGTAGAGGGGCGGGTTTCCAAAGACCCTACCCTACCAGAGAAACTACACCGGGTCGGTTGAGTTTTTTTATGGGAAAACCAAAGATTCATAAAACTGACCCTACCTGGGATAGTTTCTCCTGTCTGGTTAGGTTGAGTCGGTTTTTTCACCAACACTCATTTTACCTTGAAAATACCTAACATGAATGATGTGCCATTAAGCAATAGCGTAAGCAAAGATTCAAATAACAGCTTCGGATTTGGAAATGCTTCTCTTGTGAAGAGATATTTGATAGGGGTGTCAACGGATCCACTTCGGGTCGGATCCACCCACGTCACAGTCACGATCCATTCAAATTCCTTATCGGTCGGGTTGGAGTCGGATTGTTCTTCAGATCCTACCTTCCACATCATGATCATGATCCATTTTAATTCGGACCGTCCATCGGAGTGTCCTATTATGTCCCACTAAGCTAAGTAAACAATTAATTTTTTTAAAAGGAGATAGAATGGCAGTCCACTATTAGTGTCTCTATGCATTTTCTTCAACTAAATTAAAAATTTATCTATGTTTAATCTATGTGTGTAATAATGCTTGCAAACAATAAAACTAATCAAAATTACATACACAAATATAATGTATAACTATTATCAAAGAATATGATGCATAAAAAACCCCTCTCTCTTTTCCTTCGTGAAAGTATGAAATGAAACAACTGAAATGAGTGAAATCGCATTCCCATCCGATTCATTAAGTGATAAGAGAGGTTTTGACCAAATACCCTTCATAGAACGGTTAGCATTAACAAAATTTAGAGGGTATTTTTGTAAACCATTTCGAATCGTAACTATCCAATGGGCATCTGTGGTGTGTCCATACACAATCCAAAACATTTTGGATCCCAGATTTGATGATCCGAAATATGCCCATGGATCCTATTCATATGTTTAGATCACGTTCATTAATGTTCGGATTTGGAAGATCCATCGGATAGTCTAGATCCATTGACGCCCCTAATATTTGATACAACTAGGGCCCGTTTGGATGCTGAGAAGATTTTGATTTGGATTTCTCACATTTGCATTGCTTTTTGTGTTGTGATTTGGGTCCAGATCAAATCCTTGAATTTCCAAATTAGTTACTAAGAGTGAAAAAAAATAATCAAATTTCCAAATATACTGTGGAAATAAGTAATTGGAAATTCACAGATCTGGCAGTTTCCTTCACCCTCTTTGCTCCTCAACGTCTTCCCTGCAATAGGAATTACCCCCTTTCCTCTCTGTCTTCCCAACATGAGCTGGCAGATCTATTCATTCTGTATTCAAAACTCAATTCCAAATCCAAATACAGAATATGAGGCATCCAAACAAGCCCCTAACGGTTTTCACTTTGTGGGATTTGGATGAATGAAGGAGATTAAAGGACGAAATTGAGGGGCATCGAATCCCAGGTGAGTTGTGTAATAAGAGAGGAGTATTAGGGGTTTATCTTTTATGTTTCAACGAAGAACTGGGAAAAAATTTTTATGTTACAAGGCTCCGGTTGTTTTTTGCGTTTGTATTCTTTAAACCCAACCTGACTCAAGATTGGGTCGATTTTTTTTTTTTTGAAGAGGTAACAAATTATATTGCAAAATCAAGAGCAATACAGAGGGACAGGGCGTCCCCAGGAGAAGCGAAGGCCATTAGTAGTTCTCCGCCTATGAGTCAGCACCGGATGGATTGTGGAGACTAAATCCCTAACCTCGTCAATCTTAGACTCAAGCCGCCATGGACCACAGCTCTTCGTCGTAGCCCAATCCACAGTATCGGAGGAGTCCCCTTCGACAATGAGTGGCCCAAACCCAGGATCAACATATTGCTGTGGCCCAAAAGGGAGGGCTGACACCTCCGCCTCATTCACATCACAGGCACCAATAGGTCCAGAGAAGGTCATGCGAGTAACACCATTATGGTCTCGAATCACACCACCAATACCCGCCCTACCCGGATTGCCCCTTGAGCTCCCATCGAAGTTGAATTTAAACGAGCCCTCCGGTGGGGGATTCCAAGTAGGAGATAACAAGGTAACGGACCTTTTTTCCGCAAATACTGCAAGCCAATTCCGGAGGAGGTCCCCAGGTAAATACGGAATACTGCCTTTGGTCGTACACCATTTTATGATAGTTAGCTTAATGTCTAAGATGATATTGAACCAGACGTGAGGGGGAGTACTAAAGTATAAAAGAATAAATAACGCCTTCTCCAACAGCTTAAGCTTTTGGAGTAACCAATTACTCCAAAAGCTTAAGCTGTTGGAGAAGGCGTTATTTGTTCTTTTATACTTTAACACTCCCCCTCACGTGTGGCCCCTCTATCTTTGGGTTGGCCTACATGTGGCACATGTCGCACATGTGGCCTCACTTTTGGGTTTGGCCATTGCATGTGGATTTTGCTATCAAGGAGATTTGAACCCAGGTGTTTGCTCTGATACCATGTGAAACTACCTGTTACTCCAAAAGCTTAACCCAACCCAAGACCCATGATTTCTAAACCCGACCCAGGATATATATGTGTGGGACCCGATCCCGCGAGAGGGGTGGGGCGTAAGCCGCCACGCTCTCTCTTGGTCTCTCGTACCCACGCGATTGGCGTGTGCATTTTAATATTGATTTTAATTCGTCTTTTATGTGAACTTGGGATCACTAAGGCAATCCGAATTCCACACAAAAGAGACTGACAGAGTTGCCACCTAGATGTGGGATCTAGGACCCATGATTAACCAGAAATCTAGACTCGCTACCCGGTTACAAGAATGGAAGGTATGGGGAGTTATCCACCACATGCACCATTCCTGCCCGATAATCGGTCTTCAATTCCAAAAGTTAACTCTTTTAAATTCATTTTAAATGGCTCATTCAACTCTTTATTAATGTGCTAGCTATGTGACATGCATCCTAAAATCTAATTTCAATATGAATCCTAAATGTGTATCTTGATTTCTTAATTTCTCTGGATTCAATCTAAGTGAAAGTTTTCCTAAAATTCTAATTTCATGGAAAGTCCTAATTATTTTAAATAAGAATGTACAAGAAAATTAATATACAAAATCCCACAATTTGTTGTGGAGCCGACTTGTGGTTGGTATGCCATCAGACATCCAAGCTGCCTACGTACCCAAGCCTCACTGGGATCAGAGTCGACGTAGTTCGGTGCACCTAAGCTAAGCTACTTATGCCTAACTCAACTAAGACACCGACCTAGACGGGATTGACTGTTTCAACAGTTTTAAGAGAAGTTATTTAATTCAAGCTGAGGATTTTATTATCCTAGGATTTCATCTAAGATGCTATATGATTCTTATCTAAATGCAAGTGGTTCCTTAGACTAATGCAGGTTAGCCTACATCCTAGTTTACTAGGCTTGTCCTAGGGAAAGATTGGGTGACTAGTGTAACTAGACCTATGGCATGGTTGCTATCCATAGCAAACGTCCGTGATGAGGCTGGACTCCTAACTCTAGGACTCCCTAAAACCTAGGACACGACCTGACACCAGTGTTCCTAAATTGGGCTCTAATGGTTCTTATGACGGAAACCGTAATCCAATGGTTCCGAAAGACACGAGACACATCGACTCAAGTTCTTGAGGTTAATTAATTTCAGATTTCAAGGATTTTCTGTTTCTGGACATTCAAGGAATATCAATGGTTCTAGGGTTCACCAATTTCGACCTCGAATGGCATCCAAGGAAGGGAATCATGCGCTCTTTCCTTGTGCAATTTAATACTTAGGTTATAGCACCTTATTGCCTGGCATATCTCAGGATTTCCGTGGACAGTAACCTCGGAGCCAACAACGTGCTATAGCTTAAATATTCAAATTGTCAAAGATCGGTTGCAATTAGGATACGATTATGGATGCACTGGCCATTTTTCAAGAAAAATCTAAAGATCCTAAGATTTCTGTTTCAATGGATTAAGGAGTTAATATGTGACAGAGACCATATGAGTGATTTTACAAGTGAAATTGTTGCAAACGAATTCGAAATGATTTGAATTTCTGCAGCAATAAGATGTGATAGAATGTAGCTTACTGGAAGAGTTTTACAGATTTTAATATTAAGCTCATATTTAATTTTGATTTAACAATAATAAGACCAGATTGCAAAAATAAAACAGAAACTACTAGAAATAGAAATCTAAATTCATTGAAATTTCTACCGTAATAAGATATAAGTAAACATAGCATGCTGTGAGATGTTCATGAATTTTAAAGACTATTTACTACCAATTTTGGATTTTTTATTTTTAAGACCAGATTATGAATTGATACTACATCCCTTATGAAACAAGATCCAAATCACTTGAAACTTTCACAGCAACAAGAAATATGAAATATAAGATTACTGTAAAAATTTTGAGAATTTTAATGGGGATCTGATCTCAGTAAAAATTCTCACAAAATCTGATAATTTTCAAAGCAAGCATTAAATAATATACCAAAAAAAATCCAAAAATCTTTAAAAATTATGATTTTCGAGAAAATTATGACTCCGGAAAATGTCCTTTAATCTTGTTCTGATATGATGAACACAAGAAAAATTTAAATTCCAAAAAATAAATCATCCTGAGATGGCTATTTTTTCGAATTTCGTAATTTTCAGCCATTATTATAAATAAAATTCTGCTCTTCACTCAAATTCTAAAAAAACCTTTGATCCAATGTCCGATTCGATCCGATAGTTATTTTAGTCTATTTAAGTAGATCATTACATTAAATTTTGGGACGAAACATAATTGAAACACCCATGCAGATCATGATTTTAAGCACAAACATTTAATATTCAATTAAATTCAAATAAATGCTAAAAAATCATGCAAAAATATAAAAAAATACCAAATCATCCTGGAAAAATCTGAGAATTGAGCACCTACCTGTGATTGAGATCCTCGCCGAATCCAAGAACCGAAAACTCCGAAAAATCCCGCCTACGCTCGATCCGATACTTTTCCCTCTCTTTCTTTCTTTTGAAGATAGAGATAGGGAGGGAGATTATGAGAGAGAGAGAGAGAGAGATAGAGAGATAGAAAGATTAATGGATAAGGTGAGAGTGAGATAAAGAGTATAAGAGAGGTAGAGAGAGGTAGAAAGGCTATTGTGTTTGATAGAAAAATGAGGTGGAGATAGAAAAACGATCCTCTGTTTCTGTTCTTTTTCTTTCTTTTTTTAATCTTCTATATGTGAGTGGGTTGAAGAGGGTGAGATTAATGGAGAAATAGTGGGAGAGTGGGAATGAGAACAAAGGAACAAAATGAGAGGGGGAGAACAGAAGGTGAGTGAGAGTACGTGAAAAACAGAGTGAGAGAAGGAGAGGGAACCGTGGGGAGGGTGATATGTGCGAAAAAAACAACACTCTGTTTTTTTTTTTTTTCACCACATGCACGAGTGAGAGAGGGAGAGAGATGAGATGAAACCGAAATGAATAAAGCAATACGCAGAGAGGGAGACCGTGAAAGAAAAAAAAAACAGAAACAGAGTATGAGATACTCTGTTTTGCTTCTTTCGTTCTTTTTTTTTTTTTTTTTTTTTGTTGTTTTTCTTTGGCTGTTTTTTTTTTTCTTTCTTAATGGGCTATTCAAGGTTGGGTGTAGATGAGAGGTAGAGATATGCTGTAGGGAGAAGATATGGGGGAGATGGGCAGAAAAATGGAGGGAGGGGAATCCTACGAGAGTGATAGATAGAGGGATGGAAAAAACCGAGAGAGAGAGTCTGTGAAAGGGATTGATAGAGCGTGAGATCCACAGAGGGATGAGAGTGAAGGAGAATTACCAGAGAAGAGAGAAAGAATTGCTCTTTTCTTTTCTTTTCTTTTTTTTGTCTATGAGAAAGAAAACCACCCTCTGTCCCCCAAACCGAGAGAGCCCTCGTCACTTCTTATTCCCATCCAAACTTGCTCTTTTTCTTTCTTTTATTATAAATCTGTTGTGGGAAAGTTGCCGATTTTTTTCATGAATTATCCTCCCCTTCCTTAAAACAGATTCCTTCCCCATCCTCTGTTTCTTTTTTCCTTTTATTGTGCTATATTTGTCTCATTCTGCAAATGGAATTGTTTCGAGACCGACAGCTTATAGAAGGTACAGCCGCCCCATTTGTTCCTTCTTTCTTCTCTTCTCTTTTTTTTTTTATAATTCCTAACATGTCCCTTTCAATTATAATATTATCCCCTTCTAAAGATAGAATTCTATTTGGGAAACCCAATCCCAAACGATTAGCTCATCATTTGGGAATATTCGAATAAGGCCCACGCATGGTGGCCCAACTTGGGACGAAGCCCATTTGGAATGATCCAAACAGTCTACTTAATTTAGCCGCCACGCAAATGAGTTGCACCCTTGAAATTAGCTCCATAAGATGATCTGCACTACTAAATTGATGGGTCACAACACAGATGGTCATACCCCACAAATCAGCCATTGGATGAGCCAATCCGCCCAATTAGTGTGTCGCAATACAAATGGGTTGGGCCCACAAATCATTTTTCATGGGATAATCCGAGCCACTATTGGATTGAGCTAAAACCAACATGGGTTAAACCCCAGATCATTCCCTTGGTTTAATCTGAATTGTCCAATTTGTATGCATTAGATTGAAATAGGCTCAACACTCATTTTTCATTAAAACAATATGCGGGTCCCCTTGGTTGATCTAAATTTAAACAAATATCCAATGCGGGCCCACTGACAGGTCCAAGCTTTCCCTTGCTTGGATTCTTATAAATAACCCCTCTCAACACTTAGCAGGAACATGCAAAACACGACGGAAACGACCAAAAATATTTAGAAATGTAACAGACGGACGCGGGAAGGAAAGACATTGGAAAACCGATAGAAAAACACTAATTTCTTTATCGATTAAGGCAGAGCAAAATGGGGGTGTCTACAATATGGGTCGGGTCAATGCGGGTCAGGTAAACCCCGACCCATGTTGCAACCTTAATAAAAACTAACCTTTATATCTTACTGTGACATAAGGAACTTTTAAATTAATTGCAATATGTGAAAGGTCAATAGAGCAAGAGAAAAGAATTCAGGGAAACCTGGTAAATGAAGAAATGTTGATCCATTTATGATCAAGAGTTGAAGCTTATAGGACAGGGAACAGTCACCCATGGTCATTTTCAGCCATCATTGCATCAAAAAGAAAGAGACAGATGTAAATTACAAGATGGTTAACTTGAGTAATCTACTTACACTCAAATCCACTAAGATGTCATCCTTCATTACAAGCATAGTGACAACAACCGTTTTAAGAATTTCTTGACTGGAAATTCTTAAGAAAGTGGAAATATAAAGAAAGTGCCAATAAACCCATTTTATTTAAATGCTGAGGAAGTATCATTTTATGAAAACATCATTTTGAGAATCTCAAAGATATGTCATGGTGGGGACAAGCAACTCAATGCATAAATGTTGGTTCCTGAGAAACAGACTAGTCGTCCATCAATAGAGTAGCCTACAGTATAGGGTGAACCTTCTTTTTTGAATGGTATAGGGTGAACATTCTATAGTTGCCTAGCGTACTTCATGCTGAAATTAAGCATAATTTCTCTTGCAATAGTAGTAAAACGCCTATACGAGCAATGGGAAAAGATTTCTTAAATGCACCATATGAATTTATCCTTTCTATGGCTGCGAAGTAAGATAAGACTGTTAGTTCATCAGCACAAACCCAGAGTGAACATCAGTGGGAGCAGGTACCCTGAATTGACATTAGGAACAAAAAACTAATCTCACCATCGTGGGAGCTCAAGGATTCGAACTTTAAAGTATAGTTTCAAAACTCCCTTGTGTGCACGTCGACTTCTTATGCTGCATCCGTGTTTTGCCCTACAAAGTCAATAAAAACTCCTCTGAGTCACGAATTATGACCGAGTCAACTGAGTACCCAGCCACGTCAACCGATTACTCGACCGTATTGTGCTGAGTTGACTAGGATTTTCTTCAACGGCATTCTGCGCCGCATCCACGTTTTTAAAACACTGCTTTAAAGAACATACATTTTAAGATAGTTTGCAGCTGACAAACTTCGACATTTTATTACTTGAACAAAACACAAAAGAAAAACTTGGGCATTTTTAGGGCTATTTGAGGCTCCACTCGCTACAGTACGAGATTAGCAACCCGTACGAAAGATTGAAGAACTAGTACAGATCTAAGAATCACAAAACTTTAAACAAAAAATAATAATTAGTAAGGTATTTTCTAAAACAAAACCAATTGAACCATATAAGAGAAAGTCCGTCTGATCGACGGTTAGAATTGCTCCATCTGTGCACTTTTAGCCCATGTATGATTGATGATACGAGTGGGACCCACCTATGGACTGCTGCCTCGCATTCCATCTATACAACTTTTGAGTCATTTCAGAGAAAAAGTAGGGAGATTTTTGGAAATTTCGTCCATAAACATAGGAACGTCATGAAATACGATGTAACGTGAATTTTTGAATTTCTAAGTAACGTGAGTACACAGATCTCAAGCTGTGTGGGTGCCAGCTTGTCTTCACACCAAAATCATGAACTACTGCCCTGTTTCTTACTAGCAACATATTTTACCTACCAAAAACTTTAAACCAACAATGTATTTTCATACTAAAGTTATATTGTTGAGTGTTTTCTGTTATCGCTGTGAAGGGGAGAGAATAAAAAGTTTTTGTTCTATTACTTTTTCCAGTGTGTCAGCTCCAAAGAAGGAAAAGTCTTTGCTTTCAATCGATGATGAAAACAAAGAAAAAGCCGCAACAGCAATACCATCCGCCAACTCTCTGTTTTCACATGTGTACCCTTGTGCATGTCTTTTGTTTAAAATTAAATCATTTTCAGGGAAGGACAAACAAAACAGGGTGGAAATGCTGGAACAGAGCCATAAAAAAGAAACTAATCATACAGGCCCGATCTTCTTATTTGTCCCCATTTGTTCTCTAATCAGGGAGCCTGAGATCAAGCAAATAGGACTTGAAGAGAGAAGAAAAGAACGTAGCCAGTTTGAGCTGCTGAATAAAAAACTGTTTTTAAAAAGCATTCTAGGGTGTGGAGTGTTTGAGCAGCTGAATAAAAAACGTACGACCACGGCGTTTTTGAGTTATGGCCTACTACTTAAACCTTCACCCCTCGCTCTTATTAAATCTCGTCAAACCCGTTTAAGCTCTAGCCTGTGAAATTGACAAGAAGAGCCTCCCTCCCCTTTGCATCAAGGTATCCCCCTCTCTCCGTGTCCTCTTTCCTTCTTTTCTGTCATTTTTCTGCTATTACAGACACCCTCTCATCCCCTTTCGTTTCTCTGTTTCACTTCTCTTTCCCCACCTTTCCCATCTCAGCTTACGGCTATAAGCCTTATACAACCCTACTCTTTCTCATATTTCTTCTTGTTCTCTTCTCATATCTTCTTGGCTGAGGTCAGATCTTACTATTTGTTACATTTACTTACCCAAACTTTTCCCAGATCTTACTATTTTCACCTTCCCGTACACTCCACATCCTAGCCACCCTTAGATTTTGTTTCATAGAGCTATTTTTTGCAATACATTACTTGAGACTTGTTTTACTTCCATTAGCTAGCTGTTTTGATTATAGATTTGATGTATCATGTATGAAATCTGCATGGGGTGAGTTACTATTTAATGAATGAATTTCCATGATTATGATTTCCTACGAAATTCTAGCTATAATTGAATCTTAAGAGATGTTTAATTTGATTTTGGGAATACATGTTTCTGTTTTGTTGAATTAGGAAATTCTTATTGCTCCTAAATTCTTAAAAGTTCTATTGCGAACACTAGATTTGCACTAGTGATCCCTTGGCTATTCACCATTTCTTTCTTAGTTTTATTCTATCCAGACACCTATCATACCCAAACACCTGTAGAGGCCGAATGCATTGTGTTCGATACGATGTGAAACTAATACTCGTATCAGATAACTATCAACTTTCAAATAGATATCAGTCTCTTCAAATTAAGTATCATGTTTTTTTTTTTTTTTTTTTGTTATTGTCACATATTTGTACAATAGCTATAATTTCTATCATGTGGATCTTACAGATAATCCGATTATGTGGATCCTACAGATCATCCATACCCAACAGCCCCCCAACATAACATACACACACAAAAATAAAATCTAGTTATGTTTTTTGGTGTTTTATTTACAGATATCTCATGGCATTGATACCCTTATCCCTTAGGAATTTCTTTTAATTAAAGTGACTTCTTTTATTTTAAATGTTATAGGTTGGACATAAAAGGTATTAGTTTATTTTACAATATGGGTTTAAGTGAAGGGTAGTTTAATAATTTAATCTCGTTATGGAGACGAATCATGGAAGCTAGGCTATTGAGTTTTATTTTGTTTAAGATGAGATGATAGTTTACTACTTTTGCTTCAATCCGTTTAAGCAATGGGTAGGTTAGTAAGTTAATCTCATCATGGAGACGAGGGGTTTAAATTGGGGAGAGGAGACGATCGGTTTAAATTGGGGAGAAGACCCATGGAAGCTAGGCTTTTGAGCTTTATTTTCCTTAAGAGAATAAAACCCTGGAAGTCGGTTACTACTTTTGCTTCAACCTCCGAGACATGGACTTGGGTGGAGCTCCTACTAGATTTCGACTATTTTTTCCTTCAAATGATTCTCTCGTCACTCTATTCTTGGATTGCCTCTTACTATTTTTGTTTGGATTAATATCGCTTAATGTCATATTCTTCCCAGGATCTTTGCTTTGAGTAATTTTAGAATTGTTTCCATGATATGGAAGTCCTGTATTAGATTATTTAAAATACTTTTTTAATGATATTAGATTATTTAAAATGAAATTGTTTGGATTAGTTCCAACATTCATCTTGTACTATTATAGTATGTGAAACCCTTCTCGGGACCGCATCAATGATGCATTGATGGTGACTTCAATTTCATTTGCTTTTTTTGTCAACCGTCACTTCACTTGTTCCTGGACCTTCCTTTTAAAGGTTCTCATTTCATTTAGTTCAACCACCAGCCTTATCCCATTCTATGCCGATTGAACAAGTTTTTGGTTGGTGTTGAGTGGTCATCTTAGTACCCTTCATCATTGTAGACTGCCCATGAGCCTACTTCCAAATTCTGACATCGCCCTGTTGTGTTGGACTTCGCAGTGGGCTCATGGGGCCTATTGTCTTTTGAGCTAGCTTGGCTCAAGGAGCTAAAAGTGGCTGAAAGGTTGAGAGTGGCAGATGTTTGCGGACGTTAATAGGAGGGCTGGTCAATATATTGCATGGAAATGTTTTAAATTTCGGTTTCGGTTTCCACAGAACAAAAATGTTTTGGATTCGGTTGGGAATTTCGGTGCAAATTCTGTAAAATCACGAAAATGTGTGGAAACTGTTAACTTCTTTGGTACTTAAGACTTCCCCGCACGTGTAGCCCACTTGGCAAACACGTGGCACATGTGGTCCCACTTTGGGCCGACCATTGCATGTGGATTTTTACTATCCGGGAGGTTTGAACTCGAGACCTTTGGCTTTGATATCATGTTAACTTACCAACTTCTCCAAAAGCGTAATCTGTTGGAGAAAGGCGTTATTTATCTTTTATACTTTAACACTCCGCTGCACGTGTGGCCCACTTGGCAAACACTTGGCACATGTGGTCCCACTTTCGGCTGACCATCTCATGTGGATTTTTGCTATCCGGGAGGTTGGAGATTTTCACTAAACTTGGATACAATACAATTAGCCCTAATGAGTGATTATATAGAACACTCGAAAGGGTTAAACATAGAAAGAGATAAACATAACCAAGGTACGAGATAATTCTAGAAATCCTACATACTAAGATTAGCCTAATTGCTGATTTAAGCTAGCTACGTTCATGGTTTTAAATTTCGACCGAAATCCGAAATTTTGGTCAAATTTCGATGGGGACCGAAACCGAAATTTTCCGAAATTTCATTTTTCACAATTTACCAAATTTCGGTAATTTCGGTCTGAATTTTCGTTTAAATGCCATTTTATTTTATTTTTAAAAGTGTTACAAAATTTCGGGATTTCGGTCAGAAAAATTTCGGCCGAAATTTCGGAATTTCGGTTCGGTCCGAAATTTCAAAAATTCGGTTCGGAATTTCGAACCAAATTACCAAATTTCGGATTTTGCCGAAATTCGGTTTTCGATGGGGTCCGAAACGGTTACCGAAACCAAAATTTGAAACCATGGCTAGGTTACCCCCTTCAACCCACTTGCGTAATCTAGCACAATGGTGATCCAATGGTATGAATTCGACACAATCTGACTGTGAGATCTCACATATTCTAACATGCCCCTCAAACGTATGTGGATTGAAGATCAACATACGTTTGATTGCAATGAAATTCCCAAATAAGAAAATAAAATTTTCTCCCCATAAGAAAATAGAATCTTTTGATTCGAAGCACACTGCTGAAGTTTGATGATGAATATGCCCTGATGTTGTTGCCGAACTTATATTGCCGAAGAAGATGCCACTTGTTGATTTGCCGTGAAGAGATGGATGAGAACAAATAACAGCCTCAATGGGCTAGGCAAGACTCAAGCCTCGATTGGCGAGTAGTAATGAGTCACTATGGACCAATGCCGGAATAAGCAAGAAATGGAATGCCGGAATAAGCAAGAAATGGATCACTATGAACCAATGCCGGAATGGGCAAGAAATGGGTCACTATGGACCAATGCCGGAATGGGCAATAAAAGGGTCATTATGGACCAATGCCGGAATGGGCAAGATATGGGTCACTATGGACTAATGCTTGAATGGGCAACAAAGAAGAAAAAAAAGAGGCAAAGAGATGGGCGGCAAATAGCCACAAAAACAATGAAGCAAATATCGGCAAAAGAAAAGAAAAGATAGGGCATTAAAAAGAGGGTGCAAATAGCAAAGATGGGGATTTTAAATAGAAAGTGAAATTGGTGTCCTTGTCAATATGTAAAGGAGTATATTTTGGTAAAAGGGCAAAAGAAAAGGGGTGGGGATATCAAATGACAAGACTGACTTTTTTTATTTGACCTTTGGAAAATATGGGATAAAATATCCCAAATCCCTCTTCTTATCTCTTTCTCCACCCTCACTACAAAAGCTTTTTTTTCACAAGCATTTCGGATCCAAGATGGTGCCATTATTGTTGAAGGAAGGCGATACCTATAATGGCAGCGACCCAAATCAAGATCTCTGTTAACATATTGAAAAGAAAGGGTGATCATGATGTTGCGATAGGTTCTGTTAAGCCGCTGGATGAATGTATGAATGGGTCTTGAAAAAGCATGCCTTGATCTAGAAAATAGAATAAAAGGAAGTAGATATGATCTAATGAGAAACAAAAAAGGGTGAGAGAAGTCGCTGGGTAGATATCAAAGATGACTAATCGTCAAACAAAGGTCACAATAACAAAGAAAGAGTAGAAGTAGTGCCCGACTGGAGATGGTTTTGCAGTGGTGGTGATGGGGTTTTGACTTGATGCCCGGAGGACGGCCAATCTAGCCGTCCGCCGAAGGATGGGAATGCGTGTGTTGTGCTCAAGGAGAGGTCCAATTGACCTGCTCTGATACCATGATAACTTCTTTTATACTTTAACAGAAACATATGCGAACGGTAGAATTTTAAAATGAAACTTCGGAAAGTGCTAGAATAAGGATAAATACACATTAGCGTATGCATGATAATTCAGTATATGCCACATTTCACATGTAATTCATATGAATATTTATACACAATACATACACACCATTTCACATGCAATTCATATAAATGTAATACGTGCAATTCACTTGCTGATATAGTATACTGCTAATACATGTATACTTTTAGTTTCGGTATGTGTTTCTGCTTCAATGCCATTTCGGTGGAGATTGACATGAAAACATTTCGGTTGTTTGTCTTGGTTTCTGTAAGCCCAAGGGTTCAACTAATCTTCTTTACATTGTTGTTTTGATACTAGCAAACCCAAATTGATTAGTCTTTATAGACTAATGTGTTGGTTTGTAGTCTTGTGCCTTAGACAGGAAAGTCAAATGTCAAACCAAGTTAGCACATACATCTAGCACAATACTACTCAACACATGGCTTGCGGATCAACATTCACAATGAACCAATGAGCTTGCACATTCGTTGGAGACATCATTCTTGGAAGATGTTCAAGTCAAGAGCTCAAGTCGAAGATCCCACAAGCATGCCTAGCAAAGTGCCAGTGGAAGCTTGGAGATGAACTAGCATTGATGACCTTCTCATGTACCATTGAAGATGTTCAAAGAATGGACGAAGTCATAAGGCCCAAAGCAAGTTGAAAAATTCTCTCACAAGTTGAAGACGCCTAAGAAAGTGTTCTGGAGCCAAGATAATCCAAGAAGACTCAAGGTTCTATATTTTTAGATTGTATTGGAGTTCTCTTGTAAAATGTATTTGCACTTTCAAAAGGTTTTCAAAATGGTGTTCATAAACAAACTTGACATCTTTGAAAACCATCCACACACCCCAAAAATGTGTTTGAAAACCTTGGACAAAAGCCCAAAGACCATGGCCCAAAGCCCTAAGACTTAAGTATTTGAAACCAAGATTTTAAAGAGGGCTGGTCGACCGGGGTCTCCCAGGCAACCGCGGTAAGTATGCTGGAATTCCAGCACCTACCGAAACATAGAGGGCCGGTCGACTGAGGCACCGAGGTCGACCGCGGATGTGTTTCTGGAAATCCGGAAACAATCCAGCATGGTTGGGTAGGGCGACCGCAGATAGGTTTGGACGAAAATTTTAATCGTCCATAAAGCCCTCGTCGGGCGACTGCGACAGGCTCGGTCGACCGCGGCGGTAAGAAATTTGAAAATAAAAATGAGTGCCCGATAGGGCGGACGACCGCGACACCCCGATCGACCGACCCCGTCTGGAAAAATAGCCGTTGGGGCTTGTGCGGTTTGATTTTTCTTGACCAATTATTTACCATATTGCCCCCAAACGGTCATATTTTTACTTGGGTTATATATACCCTATTCTTGACCAACTAAATAACCTTTTGCAAGATTATTTTCACAACCTTGAGAGCTTAAACTTGAAAATCTAAAGTTCTCTAAAAAATGCTCTTCTATGCTTTGATTTGTGTTTTTACATTCAACAAGAGCCACTCCTTAGGGCTTTTATTTGTTATCATTTGGAGTGATTGGTGAGCTATTCATTGTATTATTTGCCTATTTAGAGGCTTGAGAGAGCTTAAACTTCTTCTATTATTCATTGTATTCGCGAAGAGGAACTTTTCCCTTTGAGGCGGTTTGCGAAAAGGGATCACTATCTTGGAGGCGGTTTGCGAAGATGAGTGATTTCCTTTGAGGCAGTTTTACGAAGAGGGATTGTTCCTTGGAGGCGGTTTGTATAAAGGGGGTTTGTCCCTTGAAGGAATTGATTGTAAAGCCCGGAGATTCGGCGTGCTCTCAACCTTGTCCCCAGTTGAGAGCTATGGTGCCATACTATTAGGATACACGTGTAAAGTTGTGGTGGTAGTACTCAGAAAAAATAGATAAAAAAGGTCTAAGTTTTGCATAGAATCCCAGAGTATTGGAATCCAACACATGTCCGACACGGATACTTCGTCCATTCAGAAGGATCCATGTAACATGGATCAAGAGTCATACTTTTTGAAAGTATGTCCCTCCAGCAATCTGATAGAAGATTGGAGGCAATTCTGTTTAACAAGAATGACAACTACTGTTGAATCACAAGAAGGACAACTACTCAAAGGAGTAAGGTTGGCCATTCTAGAAGAGATGAAGTGGCCGTAGTGTGCTAGAGTAAAGTGGTGGAAGGGGACAAGAATATGGCATTCTTCCATGAAGTAAAGTGATATCCCTGATATCTTCTTCTCGAGAACATTGAATTCCATCAAGATCTTTATCTGCTCGAGGTTTTCTTTAAAACTAAGTAGGATGGTCTTGAGTTTGTTTCCTTAAACTTGGGACCCATGACAATTTGGAAGTGCAGTTCTAGTGCCAGGGTGTAGAGGTGTTGTTTCCTTCCATGAATAGCGATGGGGCTCTAGGGATGAATGTTTCTTGCATTTCCTTCTTTTATGAATTTCTTGTTATTTTCAAAGTCAATGTAATGGCATTTGCTGAATTCTATGACAACTCACCTAGATAGAAGTATAAAGGTTGCCATCATTTTCATCCTATTGTGGATCGTGAAGACAACCTCATGGATTTTAGATAGTGTTTCAAAATGCGAATGCGGGTCAAAACACGGCCAAAGGAAATCCTAGTCGTCTCTGCATGCCGCGGTTGAGTAATCGGTTGATGCGGTTATAAACCGGGAGTGTCAAAGGAGCTTTGGTCTATATATATATATATATATATATATATATATCTACTATAATAAGCCGGAAGCCTTTTTTACTGTTCACCCCTGCCGCGTGTCATCGTCCCTTCCTCCCCCAGCTGCTTTTTGTCTGCTTCTTTACGGTTCAGCCCTCCAACAAATTTTGATTTCCCTCTTTAACAGGAGTTGTTTTTTGGCTTGGGAGATAGGTTTTGCCCCGAAAAGCAGAAGACATACCCTTTTCATCGTACTTTTTTAGGTAATTGTCATATCTTAATACACCCTATTCGGACTTTTGGGGTAATTTTTCAACTTTAGCTCCATTTGTAGGTAATTTTTCATTTAAAACTTACTCAATCACAAAAAATCGTAAAAATCGTAATGATGACTTTTTTTTTTCGATTTCATGCTTTTGCTAGCCACCTTTGCACTTCTGCCAATCTTTGCAATAATGGATGGCCACATGCCGAGAAGTGGCCTTGGAGAAAGTGGCTAGCAAATCACAAAAAATCGTAATGATGACTTCTTTTTCCGATTTTATGCTTTTTAACAAAAGCACTTCAACCCACATATTTTCAATCCTACCCCCTCCTTTATGCATTTTAACAAAGGCACCCATTAAAGCCATATAATTTCAATCTTACCCCCCTCCTTTATGATTTGTAATAAAAAATCTATAGGATGATCTTAACCATCCGATTTAAGAGGAACAACATATTATGGAAACCTCTATAGATTGAAGGGCTATAGAAGGGCTAGGATCAGCCTATGGAAATGATTTTTGGGGCACAACCTATTTATGCTATGTTCCATCACATGAACGGTTTGGATCAACCGATTATGTGATCCGTACAGTTCTTTGTCGGCCAGTGCATCGCACGGGGCTATAATAAGCCGGATGGATTTTTTACTGTTCACCCCTGCCGCGTGTCATCATCCCTTCCTCCCCCAGCTGCTTTTTTCTGCTTCTTTACAGTTCAGCCCTCGAACAAATTCTGATTTCCTTCTTTAACAGGAGTTGTTTTTTGGCATGGTGGTTTTGCCCCAAAAAGCAGAAGACATACCCTTTTCATTGCCCCAAAAAGCAGAAGACATACCCTTTTCATTGCCCCAAAAAGCAGAAGACATACCCTTTTCATCGTACTTTTTTAGGTAATTGTCATATCTTAATACACCCTGTTGGTACTTTTGGGGTAATTTTCCAACTTTAGCTCCATTTGTAGGTAATTTTTCATTTAAAACTTACCGATCACAAAAAAATCTTAAAAATGGTAATGATGACTTCTTTTTTTTTCGATTACATGCTTTTGCTAGCCACCTTTGCACTTCTGCCAATCTTTGCAATAATGGATGGCCACAGGCCGAGAAGTGGCCTCGGAGAAAGTGGCTAGCAAATCCCAAATAATGATGACTTTTTTTTTCGATTTTATGCTTTTTAACAAAAGCACCCATTCAACCACATATTTTCAATCTACGCCCTCCTTTATGCTTTTTAACAAAGGCACCCATTAAAGCCATATAATTTCAATCTTACCCCCCTCCTTTATGATTTGTAATAAAAAATCTATAGGGTGATCTTAACCATCCGATTTAAGAGGATCAGCCTATGGAAACCTCTATAGATTGAAGGGCTAGGATCAGCCTATGGAAATGATTTTTGGGGCACAACCTATTTATGCTATGTTCCATCACATGAACGGTTTGGAATTACACATCACTTTTTTTTACTTTTTTTAACAAAGACACCCATTTAACACACATATTTTCAATCCTACCCCTCCTTTATGCTTTTTAACAGAGGCACCCATTAAAGCCACAGAATTTCAATCCTACCCTCCTCCTTTATTCTTTTTTAATAAATGGGGTGATCTTAACCATCCGATTTAAGACGAATAACATATTATGGAAACCTCTATAAGACTGGAAGGCTAGGATCAGCCTATGGAAATGATTTTTTGGGCACAACCTATTTATGTTGTGTTCCATCACATGGACGGTTTAGATCAACTTGTATATATTATAGCAGAAGAGAAATTAGAGAATTTTTTGAATATTTTCAAAATTATGTGAGATTTACACGTCTGTTTCATTTCTTTACCATAAAGTTATGCTATACCTTCCTCTCTCTCTCTTATACAAGGGTAAGATTGTAAGGATGAGATTATTTCTAATACGTCCTCCGCTGCAGAGTCAGAGATATTTTTCCTATGACTTTTCAGTTCCCCTCTCTCTCTCTCAAAGTCACATCAAAGCAGGTTTGATAGGTCAGAGATTTTTTTCCTGAAAAATCTATAAGCTTTTCTGAAAAATCCATATTTGGAATTTCTTTCAAATATGGCATGAATGCCTGTTATTTCTCTCCAAAATGACTCCCCTTTCCTCTGCTAAAGGACGAAATAAACCTGTCTCCATACCGTGTGTGGAAGGAATAGATGTAAAGTCAACATTTACGTCTGTCCCAACCCCTCTCTCAATACAGTGTGCTGTTTTCCTCTCCCTCTAATCTATTAGAATATCATATTATGGGGTTTGCTACCCTCCTTCTCAAAAAACACCTCCGCGCTGTTCCTTTGCATGTGATGACATCCATCTATGTTGATGATGACAGCATCTATGTTGACTTTTAACAGATTTTGTCTTATTCACTGCTGTGGCTGTCTTCACATGCAAAGGGCAGGCGCAAAGGTGTTTTCTGCGAAGGACGCTAGCAAATCCATCATATTATATAAGTAACGTCTGCTTCTTGCATGCATCTGCTGAGACCACTTTTCTAAATTTACCTCGTGAAGCCATTTCTCAGCCATTTTTTATTTACAAATGATGGCATCCACGAATTCACATGTAAAAGATTGTGGAGAAATGGCTTTCCGAGAAATTGCCTAGCAAATTCCTTTTTTTAATATATTGTGGACTGTACAGCCCACACCATAGGATGATCCAAACCGTCGATTTGATGGACCACAATGCAAATAGGTTGGGCCCTATAAATCATTTCCATAGGATGATCCTAGCCCTCCAATCTATAGAGAAACTATGTATAATCAAACCTCAATACATCGGAGGCTAGGATCATCCTATGGAAATTATTTTACGCCAAAACATATTTACATTGTGGCCTACCAAAACTCATCACATGGTTGGGAAGATACAATGCATGTATTCATCGGGATATGCTAGGCAATTATTTCACTAAAAGCCATTTTTGCGGCTGACTTTTGAATGTTAGAAAAGCCACACGGGCTCATTTTTTCGGCAGATTTTGTCGTCATTTTATTCATTTGAGGTGGTTATTTTCATATGCAAAAGGTAGCCATGAAACTACTTCCCACAAATTTTCCCTAGCAAATGCCACATTCAAAATTCAATTAATTTTTTTTATGTTATCTCTACATATTTTTAGACAATTTCAACCTTCATTTATTTTTCTAATCCCTAAATTTGTATTTGATTTCTTTATTATGGAAACCACTCAAGATTGGAGTGTTAGGATTATCCTATAAAAATGATTTTTGAGGCAGAACCTATTTACGTTGTGGCCCATCTTATGGACAATTTGGATCATCCTATGGTGCAAGCTGTACAGTACTTTTTGGTGCTTTTTCTTTTCAGAAACTTTGTAATTGACTTGATTCGTAGGTTTAGGTAGTAAATTAGGGCACAACCTATTGATGTTGTGTTCCATCACATGGACGGTTTGGATCAACCCGTGATGTAGTCTGTACAGTTCTTTGTCGGCCCGTGCATTGCACGGGGTTTTTTACTAGTATATATATATATATATATATATATATATATATATATATATATAGAGAGAGAGAGAGAGAGAGAGAAAACGGTTCCTACACATATGTGTAGAGAGTTCTCTACACACTAGCTTAAAGTACAGTGGGGGCCCACATTGTTTGGGTGATCCAAGCCATCCATTTTAAAGGCCCTCACATAGATAGGGTGTCTACAAAAAATCAGATCCATAGGATCATCCCAACCCTACAATTTGTGGAGGTAAAATGGATGTCTTTAAACCTTCACAAATTAGTCCATTTTTTGCCTCCACAGTTCGAATGGTTAGGATGATCCTATAGATCTGAGTTTTTGTGGACACCCTATCTATGTGAGGGCCTTAAAAATGAATGGTTTGGATCACCCAAATAATGTGGCCCCCACTGTATTTTAAGCTAGTGTGTAGATAACTTATCTACACATATGTGTAGGAACCGTTTTCTCATATATATAAATATATATATATATATATATATATATATATATATATATATATATATATAGAGAGAGAGAGAGAGAGAGAGAGAGGAAAGTGTGATCCAAAGCATTCATTTGGAAGGATCTTTCATGGATAGGGTGTGTACTAAAAATCAGCCCTATAGGATCATCCTAACCCTGCCATTTGTGGAAGGGAAAAAAGGGCGGAAACATGGACACACAATGTCTGTCCATTTTCCGCTCCACCTTTGATTGGGTTAGGATGATCCTATAGGGCTGATTTTTGGTACACACCTTATCCATGGAAGAGCCTTCCAAATGAACGCTTTGGATCCCCCAAAAAATGTGGGCCCACATGTGTTTTTGAGCTCGAGCTTAGAAACACTTTCCTTATATATATATATATATATATATATATATATATATATAAATGGTTTGTGAGTAGCTGCTGAGATAAGCTTATCTGAGTAGAGCTCACCAACCATAAGGGGGGCACATTTTCGGTGGGATCCGAAGCATTCATTTGGAAGGCCCATCCATGGATACGGTGTGTACCAAAAATCAAATCAATATGATCATCCTAACCCAATCAAAGGTGGAGAGTAAAATGGACAGACACTGTGTCCATGTTTCTGCCCATTTTTCCCTCCACAAATGGCAGGGTTAGGATGATCCTATAGGGCTGATTTTTGGTACACACCCTATCCATGGAAGGGCCTTCCAAATGAATGCTTTGGAACCCCCCCAACACCCCCCCCCCCCCCCCACAAGAAAAAATATATGGCCTCCCCCATGGTTTGTGAGCTCTGCTCAAATAAGCTTATCTGACCAGCTGCTCACAAACCATTTCCTCATTATATATATATATATATATATATATATATATATATATATATATATATATATATATATATATATAAACTGTTAAATGTAATATACCCTTAGATGGGTATAATTGTCCAAAGATATATAATATATATAGTGGTTCGTATGGGAGAGGTTGCTTAACGCAACTCTCAACCATACGACCTATTCTCCCTTCCATCCTCCATCGTCTCTCTTCCTCTCTCTCTTTGTCTCTCTATTCTCCCTTTCATTTATCTCTGACACCATCATGTAGCTCTCTAACATGGTATCAGAGCCGATGGTGTGAGAGATCTCCTTCTTGCCTCTTTTTTTTTTTTTTGGGTTTTTGATTTCAACCCTAACCGTTTAGGGTTGTTGCACAAATCTCTCATATCCCATCCTCTTGATGTTCGCCCAACTCTTTCTCCCAATTTTGTTCATTTTTCGTCTTATTCACAAAACCCTAGTTTTTTGTCGTATTAAAAATTCAGCACCTTCGGTCCCCTTTTTCCATACCCTAAACCCATCTTTTCTTGTCTTTCTTCCTCGATTGTGATTCCAATTCTTCGGTACCTTTTACCCATGATCTAAATCATTCTTTTTCCTTTATTGTGAAACTTGTGCTTCGTATCGTGGTGGTTTACTTGAGGATGGTTGGCTACATGTATTATAGCCTCTCCTTAGTCGTTTTATCTTGTGGATGTTGTGGTGGTTATTGTGGGTGGTGATCTTCTTACGTTTGTTGGCTGATGAGGTGTTACTTCGTGGTGGTTGTTGTTAGTGCTGCCATGATTTTGCAGTAGGTTGTTGAGTGCCTTGTGGAATTTTCTGTTTTATTTTTCAGTGGTGATTGTGGTATTCTTGGTAGTTGTTCATGGAGTCTGTGGAGCCATCTGCCCGGCAACTTTCCACCCTCAAGGTTTCTCTTATGACCATCTCTGACCTTCCTTTCGGTCCTTTGTGTCTAGCATGTCTTCGATTACTTTGCCTAAGTCTGTTGCAGATGCCTTACGTCATCCAGGATGGCGAGCTGCTATGGATGCTGAGATGGGTGCTCTTCAATAAAATAAAACGTGTCGGTTGGTGCCCCTCCCTTCTGGTGCCTAACCGATTGGTTGTCGTTGGGTGTTTGCCATTAAGTACCTTCCAGATGGGTCTGTTAAGCGTCTCAAAGCCCGCCTTATTGCTAAGGGGTACACTCAAACATTTGGTGTTGATTATCAGGAGACGTTCTCGCCGGTTGCTAAGATTCCATCGGTTCGTGTGTTGATCTCGTTGGTTGTTAATCGTGGTTGGCCTCTCCATCAATTAGATGTCAAGAATGCCTTTTTCACGGCGATCTAACTGAGGAACTCTATATGGAGCAACCTCATGGGTATGTTGCTTAGGAGGAGATGTGCTCATCAGTATGCCGTCTTCAGAAGGCAATTTATGGACTCAAACAATCACCCAGGGCTTGGTTTGGACGATTTAGTGCTGTGGTTCTGCGTTTTTGGGTTGAAGCAATGTGCTGTTGATCATTCTGTGTTTAGTCACAAATCTAGTCGTGGATATATTCTCCCCATTGTATATGTTGACGATATTGTAATTATAGGAGATGACAAGTCTGGCATACATAATCTGAAGTCTTTTCTCCATGGAGAATTTTCTGCGAAAGATCTAGGTCAACTCAGATATTTCCTTGGTCAAGGTTGCTCGCTCTCGTCATGGTCTCTCCTTGTCCCAAAGGAAATATGTGTCGGACATCTTAGAGGAGACATGCTCAATGGGCGTAAAACCTGCTGCTATTCCTATGGATCCAAATGTTAAACTTCTTCCTAATCAAGGAGAGTTGCTGGATGATCCTGGTCGATATAGAAGATTGGTTGGGAAACTAATCTATTTGATTGTCATCCGTCCAGACATATCATTTGCAGTTGGTATGGGTAGTCGCTTTATGAGTGCTCCACGTAGTTCCCACTGGGCGGCTGTCATCCAGATCGTCAAATATTTGAAAAGTATACCAGGTAATGGTCTATGCTTCAGAAAACATGGACATGAAAAGGTAGAAGGATTCAGTGATGCAGATTGGGCAGGATCTCACGCTGACAGGAGATCAACGACGGGGCACTGCACGCTTGTCGAAGGTAATTTGGTGTCGTGGAGAAGTAAAAAGTAAGATGTCGTGTCTAAGTCAAGTGCAGAGGCCGAGTATAGAGCTATGTCATATACCAGTGGAGAGCTCATATGGCTTCACTCATTCTTATCAGAGATTGGGTTCACATCACATTTGTATTGTGACAATAGAGCAACAATCCATATTGCAATGAATCCAGTATTCCATGAGCGAACCAAGCATATTGAAGTTGATTGTCACTTCGTTCGTCATTGGATTCAGAGTGGTGAGATTTGCACATTGTTTACTCGATCTGCAGATCAACTTGCAGATATGTTTACCAAACCATTAGGATGTGCAAAATTGAAAGATTCTTGTAATAAGCTTGGAATGTATGATATATACATTCCAGCTTGAGGGGGAGTGTTAAATGTAATATACCCTTAGAGGGGTATGCTTGTCCAAAGATATATAATATATATAGTGGTTCGTATGGGAGTTAACGCAACTCTCAACCATATGACCTATTCTCCCCTCCATCCTCCATCATCTCTCTCTCTCTCTCTCTCTCTCTCTCTCTCTATTCTCTCTCTCTGTCTATTCTCCCTTTCATTTATCTCTCACACTATCATGTAGCTCTCTAACATATACATATACATATATACATATATGTATATATATGATATATGCATATCATATATACATATAAATATATATATATATATATATATATATATATATATATATTCACCCGTATATTTCAACGATAACTCATATACATTAGGCGGAACTTGCATACATGTGTGTAGCAAAGGGAAACAAAAATTAGCAGGGCCCATATTATTGGGTGATATGAAGTCTAAACCATTCAAAAGTTGGGCCCTGGTGTAGATAGATTGTGCCTCAAAAAATCTTTTCCACAGGATGATCCTTACCCTCCAATTTGTGAAGGTTTCTATACCGTGCCACCCATTTGAACCTCCGCAGATCGGGTTTGGATCATCCTATGTAGAGGATTTTTGGGGCACGAGATATTTCCAAGCTTCAAATCCTTTGCAATCTAGATCTCACTCCACCCAATCATACGTCCCTCTCCTCTCTCTCTCTCTCTCCTCTTGTTCTTATGCTGTGAAGAATACACTCATGAGCAATGAGATGTACATCAATGATATGCCTCCTCACAATGACCACACACACACACACACACACACACACACACACAAACACGTACACAGATCCTCCATATTATATTTAGGGTGATGATTTTTTCACTCCCCCCCATTTGAACCTCTACAGATCGGGTTTGGATCATCCTATGTAGAGGATTTTTGGGGCACGAGATATTTCCAATCTTCAAATCCTTTGCAATCTAGATCTCACTCCACCCAATCATACGTCTCTCTCTCTCTCTCTCTCTCTCTCCTCTTGTTCTTATGCTGTGGAAGAATACACTAATGAGCAATGAGATCTACATCAATGATATGCCTCTTCACAACACACACACACACACACACACACACACATACACAAATCCTCCATATTATATTTAGGGTGATGATTTTTTCACTCCCCCCAAAGGATGCTCATGACGAATACACTCATGAGCAATGAGATCTACATCAATGATATGCCTCTTCACAACGAACACACACACACACACACACACAGATGCTCCATATTATATTTAGGGTGATGATTTTTTCACTCCCCCCCAAGGATGATGCATCCACAATTCACGTTGAAAGGGGGCCGCATCATCCTACCGGGAGGAGGGATCATCTCCTTATCATCTCCTTATATATATATATATATATATATATATATATATATATATATATATATATATATATATATGAGAAAATGGTTCCTACACGTATGTGTAGAGAGTTTTCTACACACTAGCTTAAAATACAGTGGGGGCCCACATTATTTGGGTGATCCAAGCCATCCATTTTAAAGGCCCTCACATAGATAGGGTGTCTACAAAAAATCAGATCCATAGGATCATCCCAACCCTACGATTTGTGGAGGTAAAATGGATGTCTTTAAACCTTCACAAATTAGTCCATTTTTTGCCTCCACAGTTCGAATGGTTAGGATGATCCTATGGATCTAATTTTTTGTGGACACCCTATCTATGTGAGGGCCTTAAAAATGAATGGTTTGGATCACCCAAATAATGTGGCCCTCACTGTATTTTAAGCTAGTGTGTAGATAACTTATCTACACATATGTGTAGGAACCGTCTTCTCTCTCTCTCTCTCTCTCTCTATATATATATATATATATATATATATATATATATATATATATATATATATATAAGGTTAGAGAGAGAGAGAGAGGAGAGTGTTGGTGCGCTTAAGTGGTTATAACGCCTCCCATTGGTTCGCTTAAGCGGGACCCAAACATTTAAACGAATGGGAGGCGTTATAACCACTTAAGCGCACCAAAAAAATGGTGCGCACCAACACTTTTCTCATATATATATATATATATAAATGATTTTTTATATGATGAACTTGCAAACACGCGAGTAGCAAAAAAAAAATTTTTTGGGGCCCACGTTGTTGGGCGACATAGATAGGCCGTGCCCCAAAAAATATTTTCCATAGGATGATCCAACTTCAATCTTTGGAGGTTTAAAATGGATGGCATGGTATAGTAAGTAACCTTCACAAATAAGAGGGTAAAGATGATCCTATGGGAAAGATTTGTTGGGGCAAAGCCTATCTACACCGTGGTCCAACTTTTGAATGTTTTAATTCACCCAATAATGTGGGCCCCACTATTTATTTATTTTTTTGCTACTCACATGTATTCGAGTCCACTGTATAAAAATTTATCCATCTATATACACTATACATGCATGTGTGCGACATGTGTGTGCGCGCGTGTGCGTGCGTGTATTCTAGTGCTCTTGGGCCTTGTTACCTCATGCAACCTAAACCATTCAACAATAAATGTGCTGGCAACCTAGAGCCACCCAGTCAGAAAGCCATTGCCTAACTCTCCACCAATCTGATGATTGTAATTTCTTGACTAGTCCACAATATTGTCAGCGGGCATGGTTACCTTATGCAGCCTAAACCGTTCAACCATAAATGTGCTGGCAACGTAGAGCCACCAGTCAGAAAGCCATTTCCCCAACACTCCACCTATCTGATGATTGTAATTGTTTGACCGTTCAACCACAATATTGTAAGATAAAAATAAAAATGGACAGTGGTATACTGTTTTATGATATATGGAATACATTTTCCATTCTTATACTCCAAGCCATTTTATACTGATGCACATCATTTTTTATTGCATTGCTATTAGTGGTACTTTACAAAAAAAAAAAACATGAAGGACACTAATTCTTCCTACTTGTACTGTGGATTAATCCTGCGCAATACTGATTTATTTGGAAAATGTAATGATTGCAGCGATCTGGAGTAGAGTTCCCACAACGTTCAGCAGATACAGCTCCAATATTTACTCCTCCCATAACTCATCCAATAGAAAGACATACTCGAGCAGGTTATGGAATGCCCAGTAATATTTCTAGAAGACTTGATGACGCAATGGCATCTAAGATGGAAAGTTTAAGGTAGGATTTTGATTTCAGCTATGTGAACTGTATTGGTGTATTGTGTTCCCTTAAGTTTTTCTTTTCTTTTTTTAAGTTGGGGGTTATATTCTGGCATTTGTATTGAAATATATGTTTCTCTGCTGCCAACACTGTCTTTTCAGTTTATAGGCCTGGATAACATTCGGAGTGTCATGGAACTTCTAACTGACATGTTACAAGCTGTGAACCCAAATGATCGTGAGGTGCATCTTGCTGCATTTTTATTTTGTACTAGAACATTGTATAATGTTAATATGGTGTGTTTGATCAAGGAAATTATTTTCTGATGAAGCATTCATGTCAGATATTTTCAGTACTTCCACTGTATAGTTTTTTTTTTTTTTGGAATGGTTACTTCCACTGTATAGTTGTTTCTAATGCACCCATGAACTGTACTTTTAATTATCTTTCATATGGATAATGATGCTGCAAGCCCATCTACAACTTCCTAACTGGCAGTGCTATTTTCATATTTTCATATTGTAAAAATATTAATTGTTAGTTTTGCATGTATTGAATTTGACCAAAATACCTAAGTGCTTGTTTGACCAAAATACCCTTGTGTGCTTGTTTTAATACGTTTAACACTCCCCTCAAGCCGGAGTGTATATATCATACAATCCAAGCTTGTTACAAGCATCTTTTAACTTTGCAGGTCCTAAGGATTTAGTAAATACATCTTCAATCGAGTGAACATGGTACTTATTTCGCTTCTTTGAATCCTCTGGCGGATGAAATGATAGTCAACTTCATTGTGCTTGGTCCTTTCATGAAAGATGGGATTGGTGGCAATATGAATTGCAGACTTGTTATCACAATACAATCGAGCTGGGCCTGAAGATGAGAGACCAATCTCTGATAGAAAGGAACGTAACCAGATCAATTCTCCACTAGTATAAGACATAGCCCTGTATTCTGCTTCTGCACTTGATTTGGATACAATGTCTTGCTTCTTACTCCTCCATGATACCATATTACCTCCAACAACGGTGCAACAACCAGTCGTGGATCTCGGATCTCCTGTCAGCGGAGTTCCTGCCCAATCGGCATCAGTGAATCCCTCTACTCTTTCATGACCATTCTTCTTGAAACCCAATCCTCTTCTTCAACTACCTTATGATCTGTATTACTGCTACCCAATGGGAAGTCTGAGGAGAATTCATAAATTGACTGACTACCCCTACAGGAAAAGAAATGTCAGGATGAGTAGCTGTCAAATAAATCAATTTTCCAACAAACCTCTTGTAACCATGGTTTGAAATTTCAGTTTTGGCATAAATTTTGGACATAGCCGAAATTCGGTAAAGTCACACGAAATGTCGGTTTTTTGGGCCGAAATTTCGGTTGAAATTTGGTAAAGGAATAAAAAATTAATATTTGTTTTTCAAAATTTCACTGAAATTGACCAAATTCTCGAAATTTGGGTAATTTGGTACATTTTGGCAATTTCGGATTTCGGCCGTTTCGGTTTCGATGTTGACCGAAATCCAAAATTTAGGATTTCGGTCGAAATTTAAAACCATGCTTTTATCGTCCTGGATCATCTAACAAGTTCCCTTATTCTAGCATGAGTTTAACATTTGGATCCATAGGTGTGGATGTTGGCTTTACCCTCTTAGAACCTATCTCCTCTAAAATATCCAAGGTGTACTTTCTTTGTGATAAAGCCAATCCATACTTAGAACGAGCCACTTCACTGCCAAGGAAATATCTGAGAAGTCCTGGATCTTTAGTGGAAAACTCTTCTTGAAGAAAAGTTTTCAATCTTCGTATCCCAACTTTGTCATCTCCTGTGATTACAATATCATCCACATATACTATCAAGATGTAGCCAGCAGTGGACTGATAGTTGAAGACAGAATGATCAACAGCACACTGTTTCATACCAAATCTGATAACTGCAAATTGAACCTCCCAAACCATGCTCTCGGAGATTGCTTGAGACCATAGATTGCTTTCTGAAGATGACATACTGATGAACACATCTCCTCCATGAGCAACATACCCGAGAGGTTGCTCCATATACACTTCCTCACCAAGATCACCATGAAGAAATGAATTTTTAACATCTAGTTGATATAGCGGCCAGCCACGATTAACAACAATAGAAATCAAAACTCAAACAGACGATATCTTGGCCACAGGTGAGAATGTCTCCTGATAATAACCCCAAATGTCTGAGTGTAACCTTTAGCCACAAGTCGATCTTTGAGCCTTTCAATGGTTCCATCAGGAGGTACTTAATTGCGAAGACCCATCGACACCCAACAATCTTTGCACCAGACGACAGAGAAACCGGTCCCCACGTATTATTTTAATACAAAGCAGCCATTTCGGTATCCATAGCCGCACGCCAACCAGGTGAGGAAGAGCATCTGAAATAGACTTAGGCAAAGAAACATAAGATACATTAGAAACAAATGAAAGAAAGGAAGGTGATATATGCTCGTATGAAACAAACTGAGAAATGGGATGTGCAGTAATATGTGACCTAGTGCGAGAAGCAATAGGCGAATCAGATATAGGAAAGGAAATACCTGTCGTAGGATCTTCCGACTGAGAGCGAGGATCAGTTGTATGAGATGATGGCTGAGAAGTAGATAGAAAAATCTGTCGTGGTGCTCGAGTATAAATTTTTGGCTCAGGTTCTATGCGATCCTCGGGTGTCTCTCTATCACCCACCACTGGAGAATGAACTGTAGAGGGCTCTACAGGGCACGCCTGCAGCAGAAATAGTAGAGTAGGCACCTCAAAAGAAGTACAAGTTGGGTCTGGAAAATAAGGGCTATCCTCAAAGAAGGTGACATCTGCGGAAACATAAGTTTTCCGCAGTCGAAGAATATAACACTTGTATCCCTTTTGGGTATGAGAGTAACCCAAAAAGATACGTCTTTTAGCCCGAGGATCTAGCTTATCAAGACCAGGTCCTAATCTATGAACGAAACATTCGCATCCAAAGACACGCGGAAGTGATGGAAAGGGATAACCTAACGGGTATAATATAGAGAAAGGCGTCTGGCCAGATAACACTGTAGAAGGGAGTCAATTCCCTATGAAGCAACCAGTAAAAACTGCATCTCCCCAATAGATCTTTGGTACACGCATCTTAAACATGATTGTGCGAATAATATCCAATAAATATAGAATCTTCCTCTCTGCGACACCATTTTGCTGTGAAGTATATGCAGAAGATGACTGAAGGATTATGCCACGTGAATCAAGAAATTGATGAAAACCATTATTGTTTGAAAAATATTCTCTAGCATTATCTGTACATAAGCAAGAAATATAACATTTAAATTGATTAACAATTTCAAAGTAAAAGTTGTGAAATGCTTTAAAGACTTCAACGATCCATCATGAGGAATAACCATGTAACTCGTGAAAATCATCCACAAATACAACAAAGTACCTAAATCCAAATAAAGAGACAGCACGTGGAGGACCCCATACATCAAAGTGATTAAGCTCATAAGGTCGTGACGCACAACGAATACCACGTGAAGGAAAAGACACACGATGGTGCTTTCCCAACTCACAAGACTCACAAGAAAAAGACTCAACAGGTTTAGTAATAAAATAAGAATTCCTAAGACTATCAGCATGAGGATGGCCCAAACAACATTGCCATTGATAAGCATCAACAGAGGTGTGAAGCGCAGCACCAACAGGAGTAGAATCGAGATAGTACAAGCCACCCATCTCACGACCTAAACCAATCCTCATCCCAATCTTCAGATCCTAAAAAACACAATACGATGGAACGAAAGAAACCGAACAGTTCAGAGTTCAATTGACGCACAAACAATAAACTAACAGGAAATGAAGGAACATACAGGATAGAATTAGAGATGGAAACTGCACCAACCCTTGAATAAGTTGATGTAGTACCATCTGCTAAAGAACAATATGAGGCGTACTAGATGATGCTGAATAGAAAGAAGTAGTTTGAAATTACTAGTCATGTGATGGGATGCCCCTAAATCAATAAGCCACGATCTAGAAGCATTGCTAGAGAGGGAACAAGACGAGCTACCTGGTTGGGCAAATGTGGCAACGGGCCGCTTGCCTCGATCACGTAGGTGTACAAGTCCCTCATACTCAGTTCGGTCAACCATCAGAGAGTCTCGCTGGACCAAAGGGAGCAGAAGCATGTGAAAGAATAGGAACAATAGATCCAGTAACAAAGTCAGGGGGTGGCTATCAGATGCAGCATCAAAACCGATGGTAGACCGATATGGGCGAAGCTTCGGATGTAAATCATAACAATAATCGATAGTGTGACCCTCCATACGACAGTGCGTACAATATCAAGACCCACGACCACGGCCTCCCCCTAAATCACGACCATGACCACGTGCACCTCCATCACGACTACGGCCATAGGAGCCTCCATCATGTCCACGGCTAGGTCTAGTAAAAACACGGCCACGATCTCCACCAATTGATGTGGCAAGGCGGATCCATCCAAGGGTTGGTTATTGGCTGGAATAGCCCTCATATGCTGTACTCGAGAAAGTGCCTTAGAAAGAGACAGAAGAGACCCAGAACTATAAATCTGCTCTCGCATCTAAAGATACTCAGGCCCCAAAGAATCAAGATTGCGAACCACACATAATTTTTCTTGAGGCTCAGTAAGAACGATAGGATCGACAATCAAAGACATAAGCATATCTAGCTGCTGGCACAATGCAATGTATGAACTGTAATGATTAAGTGTGGACATGCCACCACGCTGAAATTTAAACCAGTCTGAGAAAGATCACACATCCGGGTGATGTTATCTGCTCCAGAATACAAAATCGCAGCCTGGTCCTAGACTTCCTTAGAGGAGTCAAGATACATCATATTAGCAGCGATCTGTAAGTCCATACAACTCCATAAGAAGGATCTGATAACTGCATCCTCTACTTCCCATCTCGCATAAGCAGAATCTGTCTTGGCTGAAGGAGATTGCTCAAGAAAATGAACCTTTCTCCGACCCAGAAGATATATACAAACAACCCTCTTCCAAGCTGGGTAATTATGTCCATTAAGGCTAATAGATGTCATCTGGAGAGGAGCCTCTACGAGGGCCTCCACATGAGAATAGCGAGTGAAGGGAACTGTAGATGAAGCAGGGACCTCATCAACTTTAATGGATCCGAGTTGCTGTGAAGATAAATCAATTAAATCCATAGCACCAACAAAGAACAAGCAATCTCCAACACATGGAAAACACCACGATGAACCCAAAGAGCAATCAACTAACAACTAGAATGTCATAACACATTCAATAACCATTAATAACATACTGGGTTAATCACCAACCCAAGAAAAATAACACCACAACCACTAAGGTCACATAAATAGAATCAACACCACAATTAGTGAACAACCCACAATCACCATTAATCATCAACCTGTCCATCAACAATCACCCAATAACAAGTAGCCAACAACCACCACTCACAATAGTCCACAATCACCCCAAACTGCCCCACCAACGACCATTACTAACAACAACAACAAATAAATCACCAACAACCACAAAACCACTCCAAATACAATTCAATACACATCAACAATCCCAACCAACACTTAGAATCACCAATAAGAAATCACCAACAACTAATAATCACCACAACAAATATCCAATAACATTAGCAATAAGAACCAAACACTTGGAACCACCATCAAAAGGAAGTAAGCAAGAAGAGTAGAATCTAGATCATGAATAGATGCAAATATATTGCTGATTTGAAAAGAAAATAAGGTTAGGATATGATGGAATCACTAACCTAGGTGATAGGCTTCACAAAAGATCACATATAGAAGCTTGGACTAGGGTTGGAAGAAAAGAACTAGGGTTAGGGTTTATGGTTAGAATAGGACAAAATGGGTCCAAAGGTGTGTGGAGGGGGGATGCGAAATTTTTTCCTAGGATTAAATATGGGTGGAGTGAATAAAAAGCCAAAAAATGGCTTAGGTTTGTGTGGTTAGGAAGGTTAGGGAAGGATTTTGAGGTGTTTTGATGGTTTTGATGATAGAAAATAAGGTTTAAGCATGGAATTTTGAAATTGATGGAAGTCACTTCTAGTGGTGGGGGTTATGGGATGGAAAGGATTTGGGTTTGGGAATTGAGTTTGGGGATTGGAGTTGAAAGAAAGAAAAGAGAACAAAAAAAAGATGAGGAAGAAAGAGAAGAGATTTGTAGCACCTTTTTAATGAGGGATGAACACTTCAACCTTTAGCTCTGATACTATGTTAGATGATTACCTGATTTAAAGAGATCAAGGATTGAGAGAAGGAGAAAGAGAGACAATGAAGAAAGAGTTATAGAGACGCGTGCGTGAGTTAGGGCTCCCTCCACACAAAAATTATTATATATATATATATATTTTTTTTTTGAAAATTGGCAAATATATTCATACCAACAAAATTACAATGGGGACCAGTAGTCCCACTAGATTTACATTGTTGGCCCAAAAAAGCCCATTACCCCTTATATTACCCAATAGCCTCAATTTAATCGAATCCAGCAAAAAGTGCCAAATTTGTGGGACCCCCGAGTCAAGATCTTGACTTGCCACGTCACACCGATTTCTCCACTGCAATCCGCTAGCAAATTCGATTTTCAAAAATCCTGCTTGAAGGCCCAGAGCTATTGTGAGCCCCTAATCGTGCACGTTAGCCAACCACCCAACATCATCATCCGATCTCCGGCGACCTCCACCTCGAACCACCACCAAACATCGACGGCTCCCCATTAAAAATATATCAAATTCTTCCACCATCTTCTCCAAAACCTACTTCCACTAACCTAAAAATCATCCCATCCAAAAGTATACTCCTAGCCCTAACCCTAAACCGTAACCCTAAAGACTATACTACTCGCCCACCTCCTTCCCCAATCAACCCTAACCCTAACAACCCTAAAACACCCCCCCTCTTCCTCCTCCTTCAAACCTTAACCCTACAAGATTCATTGCCGCTATCCACAACCTCCCTCACCTTCATATTTAACCTCCTCCTTTTCCCCTAAATCCGAACACCCTTTCCCTTACATCGGCCCCTTCCACAGCCTCCAACAACTCCCCCATCCATTTTCTCTATCAACCCTAACTAGATCCGGCCCTTTCACCATTAAATCAGGCCTTCTCCAGCCCAGCTCCAACCATTTCTCCCTATATATGGCCCCCGGCTTTCCATGACCCCCGGATCCGATAATCCACAGCCTCTATGGCCTCGCACCGCCTATAGCTGGCCTTCCACGGCTCCAGGTCTAGTACCCCACAGCCTTTCACGGCCACCGGCAACCTTCACGGTTTTCCCCGGCTATAACCATGTATAAACACTCTAAACCACTGATAAGCCTATATAAACCACTTATAAATACTCTAAATCACTGATAGGCTTAGATAAACCATTGTTTACCCTATATAAACCAGTTGTAAACACTCTAAACTACTGATAAGCCTATATAAACCACTTATAAACACTATAAACTACTGCTCACCCTGTATAAATCACTTATAAACACTTTAAACCATTGTCAATCCTTATAAACAAATTATAAACACTATAAACCACTGGTAAGCCTTAATAAACTACTACTTAGGATTATAAACCACTACTGAGGATTCTTAACCAAAGAAGCTATATAAACCACTTATAAACACCCACTTCAGTAGTGGTTTATCGTAGTGAAATAGTAGTTTAACTTAAGAAATTAGTGGTTTACAGTAAAATAACAATGATTATAAAGTGTTTAAAGTAATTTAAATATGATTAAATAGTGATTGAAGGCTTTGTGCAATGGAAGACAATAGTTTAACATGGAAAACTTTCATTCAAGTTTATAAACATGCCTTATAATGGAAACAGAAGGGAGAGGGCTAGAAATACACACCTTTCCATTCAATGGAGGCTTTGTGCAATGGAATGGTGGTTTCTAGTGAAGATTTTTGCGATTTCGGAATTCAAATAACATTTTTTTGCAATAGTTGTTGTAAATGGAGGCGTTGTGTAATGCAATGAAGGGTTAGGAAGGCTTTCACATCTAAAAATGAGGTTTTCAGCAATAGAATGGAGCTTTTGGCATCTAACAATGGAGGTTTTTGGGTTTAAAAAATGGAGGTTTTTGGGTTTTTCATACGTAAGTTTTCTTTGGTAGGTGGGAGGAAGAAGAAGAAGAGGGAAAAAGGTGGGTTTTGGGATTTGTATTCTAAATGTAATCATTTCAAAAAAGATGATTTGATAGGGAGAGAAAGAGAGAGAGAGAGAATCAAGGGCATTTTAGTCATATGCACTCTTGATTGGTGATTTAGAAAACACCCCTCTTCACATGCCATAGTCAGTAGAAACCCCTTCTATTTGGTCATTTTCCCTTAATCAAAAGTAATGAGCCCACACGGGTTAGTCAAATTTGTCGGTGGAAAGTTGAGTCTGGACGACGACAATCAGGATAATCTCAGCCCTTCATCTATATGCCTCATTTATGTTCGGCTTAGAAAAGTCTTTACATTAAAAGCATGCCGTGTGGGGTAAATATCCGTTTGAAGGACCCAAAAATTAAGTGTTTGACCTTGACAGTGATTGGCCACCACTTTGTTTGACAGAAAAACTAATGATAAATTCACCACATTTTAGGATGGAATCACCCCGTATTTTTCAAAAATGGACTGTACAGTCCACACTATAGGCTGATCCAAACCTCCCATTTGATGGGCCACATTGTAAATAGGTTGTGCCCCAAAAATCATTCCTATAGGAAGGTTCTAACCCTCCCATCTAATGAGGGACTCACATTTTGAAAAATACTAGGTGCATTCATCATAGAAGGGGTGAATTTATCACGACCCAAAAACTTACGTAATAGATGATTTTAACATGCATTTTCTTGGAAATACATGCGGAAAAAAAGTAACATAAGGTCCACCACCTATTTGTATATCTAATACATTCAACTGTGTGGATTAGACACTATCCCAAAAATCTTCTTCACAAGATGATCTTAACCCTCCAATATATTTGGTGTAAAATGGATGGTTCAGGTAATTCAAAGAATCACACGGAAAAGAAGGATAGGTTTCTCCCATCTCTATTTGGGATAGGGATTTCATTCTCACAATATGGGGGCTAGTTAAATTTATCAGGCCGACTCACCCACTCAAAGTAAAGATAGGTTTTCCCTAATTCATGCCGATTAGTCAAATTTTAGAAATTCCATTCACTTTAGGTTTAGGCTCTATTTGGATACAGGTATTACCTTGTAGATTAGTGATATGAGTAGTCAATATGGAGAAGACAAACACTTGCCTAGGATTTAACTTGTAGAATAGTGGGGGAATTAGATGGTCTTCCGAACAGTCCGTTTGTAGTAAGAGATTTTAAATTATGTACATTTTGTGGAAAAAAAAAACATGTGCTAAAAAAATGTATAGTATGGCCCACCTACTAGTTAATCTAAGAAATTCTTTTATTAATCTTGCAATAGATAGACCATGTCCCAACATAAATCGAACAACTAGAGTGAAATTTTTTGAGACGTGGCCTATCTATACAAGGGCTAACAAATGAATGGTTTAGATAATCCACATAGGTCAGATCCATTATACTTGTGTATTTTCACAAAAACATACATACATTTGGATCTCTAAAATGTAATATGCCTAGTTTGTATAATATATTGAAAAATATTAATTATTAAGTGGGGAGCATGTGTATTCCCTCTACTAACATATACTGACTGCAATACAATGCATCAAGAAAAAGGGATACAAATATTTATATTTGTGTTATTTCTGCCATACCACAAGAAGAAAATCCCAAGAAGGAACCAATGGAGAAAATAATGACGCCAGAGCACTAAGAGACAAGAACCATGGACGCGTCAACTTTATCAGTAGACCCACGCATGGAAAGTAAGGTCTGGACAACGACCTAGGTGTGGCCAAATCAATTGAATAATCTCAGCCCTTGATCTATGATGTCTCATTTATTGTCCGCCTTGAAAAGTCTTTACTTTAAGCGCGGGTTGTTTCAAGACTTTCAACGATGGTGTGGATCGCGTCATCCTTTTGAAAGATCCAAAAATTAACAGAGAAAAACTTTTGTAATAGAAGAAGAAGATTGGTGAGGTACAGCCAATGGAAGCGCCCTTTCAGGCTTTCATCTTATTTTTGCAAGAAGAAAATATAGTAGGGCCCACCTATTTGAATGACCTAAGATATTCATTTGTTTGATCCTTGAAGTAGATTAGACAATTTCCCAAAAATCTTTTCAATAGGATGATATCAACCTCCAAATATAATTGGTGTAAAATGGGGGATCAGATAGTTCAAAAAATGACAACACAAAAACTACCATGTGGTAAATAAGGATAGGTTGTCCTGTCCCTACCTGAGGACCAACATTCCATTCACACTGTACGTGGACCAGTCAAATTTGTCAACCGACTCACCGTGTGGAAAGAAAGGATATGTTAATCCTAATTAAAATTAGTCCAATTTTATGAGCTGACTCCCCATATTGATTTAATTTCTTGTATTGCCGATTCCGTCAAATTGCCATTCACTGCATCAAGAAGACGGGATACAAATATTTGTGCTATTTCCCATATTTTCTCCTCTAGGAAACAAGAAAATCCCCAGAACGAAACATATGTTTGTCTACAGTGGAGAGCAGTGAGAGAGAGAAGAATAAGAATCAAGTTTAATCAAAAGTAATGAAGCCCACGGGGGTTAGTCAAATTTGTAGGTGGAAAGTTGAGTCTGGACAACAACAATCGGATAATCTCAGCCTTTCATCTATATGCCTCATTTATTGTTCCACCTACAAAAGTCTGGACAACAACAATCGGATATTTTAAGTAAATATCCGTTTGAAGGACCCAAAAAATTAAGTGTTTGACCTTGACAGTGATTGCCCATCACTTGTTTCATACAAAAACTAGTGATAAATTCACCCAATTTCAGGATGAATTCACCCTGTATTTTTAAAAAATGTACTGCACAACCCTTACCATAGGATGATCCAAACCAAGGAAGCAAGATTCTTCCCTGGGAGCCTTTGATTCCCTATCGATTCCCGCTCTGGCAACCTTGAGTAGGATTCTTTCCTGGGAGCCTTCGATTCCCGCTCTGACAACCTTGATCCAAACAGTGGCGGAGTCAGGATTTATTGATCAGGGGGCAGGTAACACATAGGGGGGCAGGTTATACATAAGGCTGGGCCCAATTGAGTTTTGCCTATAAAGGAGTTTGGGCCAACTCAAGAGGGCTCCCTTGAGAGAGATTAAGAAGTATCAACTTTAATCAAACGTTATGAAGCCCATGCGGGTTAGTCAGATTTGTCGTTGGAAAGTTGAGTCTCGACAACGACAATCGGATAATCTCAGCCTTTCATCTATATGCCTCACTTATTGTTCCACCTACAAAAGTCTTTACATTATTTAAAAGCATGCCATGTGGGGGCAACGATCATGTCGATCACATCATAATGGTATAAAAGATCAACGGTCTCGATTTTAAGTAAATATCCGTTTCAAGGACCCAAAAATTAGTCGACCTTGACAGTGATTGGTCATCACTTGTTTCACAGAAAAACTAATGCTAAATTCACCACATTTTAGGATGGATTCACCCCGTATTTTTCAAAAATGGTGTAAGCCCAATGGTTCCCACCTTGGCATTTCCATCTTATTTTGATGATTCCAATACACAAGTGATTTTATATCACTAATGTGTTTTATTGTCTAAGTTGTAGATCTTAATTGTACTAAGAGAAGATTGCTTGGATTGAGGCCAAGAAGCTCTCATTGGACTACATTCGGAAGGCCAAAGTCATCGGAGATCCAAGATAATGAAGACTTGAAGCGTCACATTGAAGATCAAAGTCATTTTTGTATAAGATCCAATCCTAGTTTAGGTGTTTAGAGGCATAAATTAGTTAATCTCACACATCATAAATGTTTAAGAGATTGTCCTTGTGATGTTCCAACACTTTGGAACCCTCATAACAATCCCAACTTGGTGTAAAGTTGGAAGCCCAAGAAACAGAATTGAAAATCTGCTGCTGATAGGCTTCTCGGAACTCCGAGAGATTCCTCGGAGCTCCGAGAATTGGTCCAGTAGAAATTTTCCAACTTCTGTTTGTATTCCCGGAACTCCGAGAGGAACTCCGAGACCACTATAACGGGAAGAAAAATAGTCGTTTTCAAGTTCGCCAGATTTACCACTATGCCCCTCAAACGGTCATATTTGGTTTTTCTATATATATGGGCATTCCAAACTTCCCAATTATCAATCCTAACACTCTAAAAATCCATTAGTATATCTCAAGAGTGAATCAAGCTTATTTATGCCTCTCATCATCCAAGATTAGGATTTTGATCATAGGCTCAATTTGTACATCTTCTTCAAAGTGTGTAAACCCTTGTGAGGGATTTTTTTTGTTATTTCTTTCTTATTCAAGAACATTGTATTGGGCGAGTGTTCGGAGAAGCGGAGCCCACTCTCCGTGATGAAGATTGCCACCAAGGTTAAAAGCATTCGGAATTGTAATCGGCACCGATCTTCACCGGAGTTAAGAAGATCAAATACTAGTGATAAATTCATCCCATTTCAGGATGGATTCACCCTGTATTTTTCAAGAATGGCTGCACAACCCATACCATAGGATGATCCAAACTGTGGTGGAGCCAGGATTTATTGATAAGGGGGACAGGTTACATAAGGCTGGGCCAAATTGAGTTGGGCATATTAAAGAGTTTGGGCCAACTCAAGAGCCCCCGTTGAGAGAGAATAAGAAGTATCAACTTTAATCAAACGTCATGAAGCCCACGCGGGTTAGTCAGATTTGTCGGTGGAAAGTTGAGTCTCGACAACAACAATCGGATAATCTCAGCCTTTCATCTATATGCCTCATTTATTGTTCCACCTACAAAAGTCTTTACATTATTTAAAAGCATGCCATGTGGGGACAACGATCATGTCGATCACATCATAATGGTATAAAAGATCAACGTTCTCGATTTTAAGTAAATATACGTTCCAAGGACCCAAAAATTAGTCGACCTTGTTTCACAGAAAAACTAGTGATAAATTCACCACATTTTAGGATGGATTCACTCCGTATTTTTCAAAAATGGACTGTACAGTCCACACTATAGGTTGATCCAAACCGCCCATTTGGTGGGCCACAATGTATTTGTGCCCCAAAAATCATTCACATAGGATGGTTCTAACCCTCCTATCATCGAACACAATGCATTCGGTCTCTATAGGTGTTTGGGTATGATAGGTGTCTGGATAGAATAAAACTAAGAAAGAAATGGTGAATAGCCAAGGGATCACTAGTGCAAATCTAGTGTTCGCAATAGAACTTTTAGGAATTTAGGAGCAATAAGAATTTCCTAATTCAACAAAACAGAAACATGGATTCCCAAAATCAAATTAAACATCTCTTAAGATTCAATTATAGCTAGAATTTCGTAGGAAATCATAATCATGGAAATTCATTCATCAAATAGTAACTCACCCCATGCAGATTTCATACATGATACATCAAATCTATAATCAAAACAGCTAGCTAATGGAAGTAAAACAAGTCTCAAGTAATGTATTGCAAAAAATAGCTCTATGAAACAAAACAACATATAGCTCAAACAATATCTAAGCGTGGCTAGGGTGTGGAGTGTACGGGAAGGTGAAAATAGTAAGATCTGGGAAAAGTTTGGGTAAGTAAATGTAACAAATAGTAAGATCTGACCTCAGCCAAGAAGATATGAGAAGAGAACAAGAGGAAATATGAGAAAGAGTAGGGTTGTATAAGGCTTATAGCCGTAAGCTGAGATGGGAAAGGTGGGGAAAGAGAAGTGAAACAGAGAAACGAAAGGGGATGAGAGGGTGTCTGTAATAGCAGAAAAATGACAGAAAAGAAGGAAAGAGGACACGGAGAGAGGGGCATACCTTGATGCAGAGGGGAGGGAGGCTCTTCTTGTCAATTTCACAGACTATACGGAGGGCATACCTTGATGCAAAGGATCATCCTATGGTGTGCGCCGAATGCTTTTTAAGTCCTATTTGCTTGATCTCAGGCTCCCTGATTAGAGAACAAATGGGGACAAATAAGAAGATCGGGCCTATATAATTAGTTTCTTTTTTATGGCTCTGTTCCAGCATTTCCACCCTGTTTTGTTTGTCCTTCCCTGAAAATGATTTAATTTTAAACAAAAGACATGCACAAGGGTACACATGTGAAAACAGAGAGTTGGCGGATGGTATTGCTGTTGCGGCTTTTTCTTTGTTTTCATCATCGATTGAAAGCAAAGACTTTTCCTTCTTTGGAGCTGACACTGGAAAAAGTAATAGAACAAAAACTTTTTATTCTCTCCCCTTCACAGCAATAACAGAAAACACTCAACAATTAACTCTAGGTCTAAGCATGGTTAAAGGTTAACCACCGTGACAAAAATTTGGTGGATTGGTAAGGTTTCATTAAAATTTGAGATGTTGTATGGGAGGCCTCACTCCTTTGCTTGCTCCTTCCTCCAAACCCAATATAACTTTAGCATGAAAATACATTGTTGGTTTAAAGTTTTTGGTAGGTAAAATATGTTGCTAGTAGAGATCACCTTACTAATTATTATTTTTTGTTTAAAGTTTTGTGATTCTTAGATCTGTACCAGTTCTTCAATCTTTCGTACGGGTTGCTAATCCTAGTCAACTCAGCACAATGCGGTCGAGTAATCGGTTGACGCGGCTGGATACTCAGTTGACTCGGTCATAATTCGTGACTCAAAGGAGTTTTTATTGACTTTGTAGGGCAAAACACGGATGCAGCATAAGAAATCGACGTGCACACAAGGGAGTATTGAAACTATACTTTAAAGTTCGAATCCTTGAGCTCCCTCGATGGTGAGATTAGTTTTATGTTCCTAATGTCAATTCAGGGTACCTGCTCCCACTGATGTTCACTCTGGGTTTGTGCTGATGAACTAACAGCCTTATCTTACTTCGCGGCCATAGAAAATATAAATTCATATGGTGCATTTAAGAAATCTTTTGCCATTGCTCGTATAGGCGTTTTACTACTATTGCAAGAGAAATTATGCTTAATTTCAGCATGAAGTACGCTAGGCAACTATAGAATGTTCACCCTATACCATTCAAAAAAGAATGTTCACCCTATACTGTAGGCTACTCTATTGATGGACGACTAGTCTGTTTCTCAGCAACCAACATTTACGCATTGAGTTGCTTGTCCCCACCATGACATATCTTTGAGATTCTCAAAATGATGTTTTCATAAAATGATACTTCCTCAGCATTTAAATGAAATGGGTTTATTGGCACTTTCTTTATATTTCCACTTTCTTAAGAATTTCCAGTCAAGAAATTCTTAAAACGGTTTTCGTCACTATGCTTGTAATGAAGGATGACATCTTAGTGGATTTGAGTGTAAGTAGATTACTTAAGTTAACCATCTTGTAATTTACATCTGTTTCTTTCTTTTTGATGCAATGATGGCTGAAAATGACCATGGGTGACTGTTCCCTGTCCTATAAGCTTCAACTCTTGATCATAAATGGATCAACACTTTTTCATTTACCAGGTTTCCCTGAATTCTTATCTCTTGCTCTATTGACCTTTCACATATTGCAATTAATTTAAAAGTTCCTTATGTCACAGTAAGATATAAAGGTTAGTTTTTATTAAGGTTGCAACATGGGTCGGGGTTTACCTGACCCGCATTGACCCGACCCATAAATATCCTGGGTCGGGTTTAGAAATCATGGGTCTTGGGTTGGGTTAAGCTTTTGGAGTAACAGGTAGTTTACATGGTATCAGAGCAAATGCCTGGGTTCAAATCTCCTTGATAGCAAAATCCACATGCAATGGCCAAACCCAAAAGTGAGGCCACTTTGTGCCGCATGTAGGCCAACCCAAAGATAGAGGGGCGACACGTGAGGGGGAGTGTTAAAGTATAAAAGAATAAATAACGCATTCTCCAACAGCTTAAGCTTTTGGAGTAACTGGTATGTGAAGCTGTTGGAGAAGGTTTTATTTAATCTTTTATACTTTAATACTCCCCCTCACGTCTGGTTCAATATCATCTTAGACATTAAGCTAACTATCATAAAATGGTGTACGACCAAAGGCAGTATTCCGTATTTACCTGGGGACCTCCTCCGGAATTGACTTGCAGTATTTGCGGAAAAAAGGTCCGTTACCCGGTTATCTCCTACTTGGAATCCCCCACCGGAGGGCTCGTTTAAATTCAACTTCGATGGGAGCTCAAGGGGCAATCCGGGTAGGGCGGTGGGTATTGGTGGTGTGATTCGAGACCATAATGGTGTTACTCGCATGACCTTCTCTGGGCCTATTGGTGCCTGTGATGTGAATGAGGCGGAGGTGTCAGCCCTCCCTTTTGGGCCACAGCAATATGTTGATCATGGGTTTGGGCCACTCATTGTCGAAGGGGACTCCTCCGATACTGTGGATTGAGCTATGACGAAGAGTTGTGGTCCATGGCGGCTTGCGTCTAAGATTGACGAGGTCAGGGATTTAGTCTCCACAATCATTTCGGTGCTGACTCATAGGCGGAGAACTACTAATGGCCTTCGCTTCTCCTGGGGACACCTTGTCCCTTTGTATTGCTCTTGATTTTGCAATATAATTCGTTACCTCTTCAAAAAAAAAAAAAAAACCGACCCAATCTTGAGTCAGGTTGGGTTTAAAGAATACAAACGCAAAAAACGACCGGAGCCTTGTAACATAAATTTTTTTTCCCAGTTCTTCGTTGAAACATAAAAGATAAAGCCCTAATACTCCTCTCTTATTACACAACTCACTTGGCGTTCGACGCCCCTCAATTTCGTCCTTTAATCTCCTTCATTCATCCAAATCCCACAAAGTGAAAACCGTTAGGGGCCTGTTTGGATGCCTCATATTCTGTATTTGGATTTGGAATTGAGTTTTGAATACAGAATGAATAGATCTGCCAGCTCATGTTGGGAAGACAGAGAGGAAAGGGGGTACTTCTTATTGCAGGGAAGAGGTTGAGGAGCAAAGAGGGTGAAGGAAACTGCCAGATCAGTGAATTTCCAATTACTTATTTCCACAGTATATTTGGAAATTTGATTTTTTTTCACTCTTAGTAACTGATTTGGAAATTCAAGGATTTGATCTGGACCCAAATCACAACACAAAAAGCAATGCAAATGTGAGAAATCCAAATCAAAATCTTCTCAGCATCCAAACGGGCCCTAGTTGTATCAAATATTAGGGGCATCAATGGATCCAGACTGTCCGATGGATTGTCCGAATCCGAACATTAATGAACGGGATCTAAACATATGAATAGGATCCATGGGCATATTTCGGATCATCAAATCTGGGATTCAAAATTTTTTGGATTGTGTATGGGCACACCACAGATGCCCATTGGATAGTCACGATCCGAAATGGTTTACAAAAATACCCTCCAAATTTTGTTAATGCTAACCGTTCTATGAAGGGTATTTTGGTCAAAACCTCTCTTATCACTTAATGAATCGGATGGGAATGCGATTTCACTCATTTCAGTCGTTTCATTTCATACTTTCACGAAGGAAAAGAGAGAGGGGTTTTGTTCTTTATGCATCATATTCTTTGATAATAGTTATACATTATATTTGTGTATGTAATTTTGATTAGTTTTATTGTTTGCAAGCATTATTACACACATAGATTAAACATAGATAAATTTTTAATTTAGTTGAAGAAAATGGATAGAGACACTAATAGTGGACTGCCATTCTATCTCCTTTTAAAAAAATTAATTGTTTACTTAGCTTAGAGGGACATAATAGGACACTCCGATGGACGGTCCGAATTAAAATGGATCGTGATCATGACGTGGAAGGTAGGATCTGAAGAACAATCTGACTCCGACCCGACCGATAAGGAATTTGAATGGATCGTGACTGTGACATGGGTGGATCCGACCCGAAGTGGATCCATTGACACCCCTATCAAATATCTCTTCACAAGAGAAGCATTTCCAAATCCGAAGCTGTTATTTGAATCTTTGATACGCTATTGCTTAATGGCACATCATTCATGTTAGGTATTTTCAAGGTAAAATGAGTGTTGGTGAAAAAACCGACTCAACCTAACCAGACAGGAGAAACTATCCCAGGTAGGGTCAGTTTTATGAATCTTTGGTTTTCCCATAAAAAAACTCGACCCGGTGTAGTTTCTCTGGTAGGGTAGGGTCTTTGGAAACCCGACCCCCTCTACCCGATTTCCCATAATTTTTTTTATGACAGAGACTTCTCTATAGTTGTTTTACTCTTTTAAATGTTTTGTGCTTGTATTTCTTCTTCATTATGGAAGGTATTAAGTTGCTATTTGTGAAAGCTTTTTTTTAATGGTATCAAGAAAGCTATTATTGCCTACTGATTGGCACTTGAGCACAAAGTAATAGTAGTAGAGTTAGTCTACAATCTTAGCCAACGAGCTCAGCATTATGTGTCACTTTGTTTTGAACTAGTTCTATGCATTTTTGTCTTTGCTTGAGACTAGATAAACTGTAGACATGGGAAGAAATCTGTGTAGTTCGAGGATTACATTTTTGGTTAATTTGCTAGTGAAAGATTTTGATTGATTTGTTTAAAAAATTGAAGGTCAGGGCTTCACTTGTTTATTTATTGAAGACCGGTGTTAAATTTTTCTGATTGAAGTTTGTTTACATCAGAGATGAATGTTGGGACTTCTTATATATTACTTCAAAAATTGAAGTCCAGGGCTTTGCCTGTCCATATTTAGTTAAGTTCCAAATGAAAGTTACTTTCGTCCGATGCCCCATTCTTGCTGTAGACCTAAGTTCAATGTTACTGGTAGCCCTTTTGGTGGTGTTCTTGAATGCTTCTCACATTGAAGTCATTTATTGCCTTAAACTATGTTTAAAAAAGTGAAGAACCCATTGTTTTCGTCACAGAACGGTCCAAAGAATGAGTACTGAAAAATCAACGATGATTGCATAAAATGATGAGTGCATAGAAAAATAGATCTCTGTCGTAAAACTTTAAAAAAGACGTATTCTAGCAATATGTGCTTCGGATTGTTAAGCGCCAAGTTACTTTAATAAATTACATTTCTCATTCCTTTCTTAGCATCTGTTAGATATATCCATTTGATTTGTGGTAGAAACATAACTCAAATATTTATGTTGGAAACACCACTTCATTTCATAACTTAGTCTTTTGTACTTGTTTGTGTCTTGGCTGGTGTTTTATCTTGATTTGATTCCAGAGTCTGTGGCTCTGAGCATCTGTTAGATATCTATTCTAATTTCAAAAAAAGAATACATCATATTCTCTTCCTGTGTTTTTTTTTTTAAAGTTTTATAATTAGTTACATTTACTCACAAACCCTATATGTATCTGCCAGAATAAAGATGCAACAGAAGCTATTCAAAAAGTTGCTGCTGCCTACGATTGAAAAATTGCTGAAGGTGTCCACACCCATCAGCTTAAACAGTTTGTTATTGATGGGAACAAGGTCATACTGAGCCTAACCAACCCCGAGACCAAAGTTGATGATGCAGAATTCGAGGAGAATGAAGTCTATGCCATTGATATAGTTACCAGCACAGGCGAAGGCAAGGTGAGGACAAATTCCTTAACCGATTTTTCCTCAATTGAAAGTGTCAAATTCCATGTTGGAGTCTATTGCTGTGGAATTTCAACTGCTACATGCTTTAAAATGCGGCCTAAGCTGTTGGATGAGAGGCAGACAACCATCTAAAAAAGAGCCGTCGACAAAAATTATCACTTGAAAATGAAGTCATCAAGGTTCATCTTCAGTGAAATAAGTCAGAAATTTCCGATTATGCCATTTACCGTAAGGTTTGTCAGCTCCTTACCATTTTTTATCGTTTTTTATTAGGAGTTCAACGCGAGTCTCTTGACCTCTTCGATTTTCTGCCTCCGTGAGGATCTCATTCTGTATTTTCTCCCTTCTCCAAACTAATAAACTTCTTTATCATTCAAAGAAAAAGTTATCGTTTTTTTTACATGTAAAAAAGGTGACAAAATTTACCATTAAAAAAAAGTGACAAAATTTTGAAATATTTTTCATTTTCAAAATTTTCCCAAAAATTCCTGCAATCCAAAGAGGGTTGTAGCTTTTCCGTGTTATATGCGTGAATGTCTGGAAATTTATGTGTATCATCAGTTGAATATGTCTACAAAGTGGCATCTAGTATGTGCTGGTGTTGTAAACCACGTGGAGTGACATTTAGCCATTTGAATTTTGTTTTGGAAGTGGGCGGGTTTTAATTAAGGTGATAGTCTGGTGATTACAGGAGACCTTGTTGCTCATATAAAGTTCACAGTTTTGTTAATGCCGAACGGATCAGACAGGATCACATCCCATGCTTTGCAGGAGTTGCAGCCTACAAAGGCGATCGATGATGACCCTGAAATCAAGGCTTGGTTAGCTCTGGGCACAAAGACGAAGAAGAAAGGTGGGGGAAAGAAGAAAAAAGGTGTGCACCCTCTACTTTTTGTTTGCCTGCCATAAAAACTTTCATTGTATTTACAGGTAAGATTCTCCTGTAGATCTCATCGGTGCATTTGACCCCCATTGCAGGTAAGAAAGGCGATGTGAGAGACGAGTCCGCTGAAGCCGAACCCATGGACAGTGCAGCATCAAATGGCACTGTTCAAGAATGAGATTATCCCAATTATGGTTTGGGTTTAGGGATGGGGGGGCTTTACATTAAAACTGAGATTTTGCCCAGAGTCTGATGCAGGTTTTCCCTGTTTTTATATGTTAATTTTCATTCTGTGATGATGGGTTCCCCAGAGGAGAATGCAGCTTTTATATTTTGAACGGGAATACAATTGCAGCTGTAGATTTGAGGCAAAGTTGGAATTGATAAACAACTAAATAATAATAATAAAACATGGGCATATTTAAAGGTGATTACTTCACTCCGTGCAGATTCTTTGCTTGGTTCTTTTTTTTTAATCAGGAGACTGAATAGTGGTTTAGGATATTCCATCAAGATCAAGCAGAAGGCAGTGTGTAAACTACTGGTTCATCTAGATTAATTATGTCAATTGCTATATAGTGCGAGGTCAGTGTTTGAAGGAACCATGACCCTAGTTTTTCATCCATAGATATTCATGTGGTGCATTCTGCTGCATTAATTAACATGCTTCCTAGTTCCTACTGGGTGGGTTTTAGTGGGTGACACAAACAATCTCCTCAATGGCATCTCAACCTCAGTTCGAGCCGCATGATCTGCATCATTATTAGCTGAACAGAGGATGTGTGCAAAGGACATCACATTCCCCTCCACCATATCCACAATCTCCTCCATAGCATCAAAAAATATCCAATGATACCCTGACTCTAAATTCACCCAATATATGAAGGGAGCAAGTGCCCTTACACTACTAGGGAATTAAGGAGGGAGGAATCCATAACCCAACTCCTTCTCAAGAGAGCTAGGACATCTACATCTTTAGAATCCGTCATACCTATCAGAACCGAACAGGCCCATCTGATAATGCTCTCATCATTATGAATAAGTCCACCACTACCAGCAAAGCTCGGTCACCACAGAAGATAAAATCATTTGCTAGATACTACGCTCCCTTTGTTGTTTCCCTTGTAGACACTTCTATTTCTCTCCTTCCAAACCAGCCATGAGGACCCAAGCCTCCACCATATCATCTATATCAATTGAAATGTCCATGGAAGTTGTGGTAAACAATGAGCAATGGGAAATATAGACCATGAGTTCACAGCTCATGGAAGGTTCAGGTTCATATAATAATATTTACATGATTTAATGCCACAATTCCATTTGAATGTTATCAAGTTTTCACAATAAAAATGAAACTCTATTTCATTGATACATGCTTTGGCCACCTAAACATCTCTTAGGAATGAATGCACCCACTATCACCCTGATAATATCTAGAAAAAGAAGTAATAGCTTAGCCCCAAAACAGAGTTTCTTCACCACATTCCCTAGGGATAAATGACTGTTGTTTTGATTCAGCCCCGCCCTTCAACCTTGATTTGCATAATACCCAGCCCTGAGAAGCATGAGGAAGGAAAATCTTTTGTAGTGGGTTTTAAACCTATTAAATCTTGACCGTAGATGTAATCCTGTGGCTGTCACTTGGGGGACGAATGGCTTTGCCCTGCGTCCTGATGGAGGTGAAACAGCCTCTATTCTGAAACCTATTTAAGAATGGAAATTATTATTAATGATTCTCGAGCTAAATCGATAATCTTTGGAATAACACCATAAAACATGAATCAGACAAGACAAACATACATGCTCAAATTGGAAGATAATAGAAATGAAAAATAGACTGTTAATTTTATTATTTTTACCTGTGGAGGTTGTGGATGGCAAGGAAGAGAAACTGAGTATAGTCCAGCGATTCATTCCCCAAATCTCATATGCATTATAGAAGCTTCTTCCACTTGCGAATTCCATACACTCACTTCTCGCACTGATTCTAATCCTGAAATCAAAACCACATCTTTTTTCTCAGATGCCTCTATCAATGCTTCAACATATTCATACGGAAGGATCTTTCTTGGTACAATTCTTTTAATTTTTCTTAAAATTATGGATATTTTGTTGTGAAAAACCTCAAATAGCAATTTGTGATTTCAATGGCAAAGCAAAATGAAAGAACAAACACAAGCAATCACACAAAGACACAAAGATTTATGTAGTTCGGCAAAGCCTACTTCACGGCGAAAGAAAAACCCACTAGAAGATTAAGAGATTACAAGGGAAGATCAGTGTCTCGCACCAAAATAGCCCAAGAAACCCTAGCATACCCTTTTCCACTTCTTTTGAGCTCTAAAACCCTCTTTGAAAGACAAGACTCGAAAATAGCCCTAAAAAACCCCTTTTATAACGCAGGCCCAAACTTGCTTTTAACGGCCCTTATAAACGGGCCTTATCCGGGTCGCACACAATATTTTGGACCAACCGGGTTTAATTCAAGACACCCAACTCAACAGATTTTAATAATACCAATGTAATCTTGGGCCAATCTTGGCCGCCTTCTCTACATTGTTCCTCCAGTTTAGGACAATATAAAATCTCCAACTTTTCAAGTGTGGTGGGGAGGCCATAATCATTAATCTCATCATCAGGAAACAGGGAATAGAGTTGATCGCAGTTTGAGATTCTCAATTCTTCGAGGCAGGTGAGATTTTCCAGTTGAGTGGGCATGAACTTGAGATTAGAACAGAAAGAGATTTCTAGTGTTTTGAGTGTGATGGGAAGCCCCCCTCTCCATTTGCCAAGGACTCTAGGTTGCGACAGCTATAGATCTCCAAATGTTGGAGAGAGGGTAGATCTTGCAACCAGTCTTCCGTGGACCAACACTTCAAATCATCACACTGGCTTATTTGTAACCTCTGAAGAGTGGTTAGGGGTTTCAGCAACCCATGTGGTAGTGATCTTAGGCTTTCAAATCGTCTAATAGTCAATATGGAAAGAGAGGTGAGGTTAGGCACTGACGAGCATAATAGCTTCTCACCACACCACTGTAGTTCTAATTGAAAAAGAGATGGGAGCATCGGGAGGGCCCTCAATTTTTAACATTCACTTATACGCAGCATTGTGAGGGCAGGAAGAAGGTTGGCTTCGGGAAATGCCTCGAGCTTGGGGCAATTCTTTAAGGTAAGCTCAAGAAGATAGGGAAGATGGCTATCAGGAGGCAAGAGGCGTTTGCATTTTCTACAATACTCAAAGGCAATGCTTGTTAAATTAAAGAGATGCCCTATCCAACTTGGGAAGCTGACACCACCATACAAATTTATGAGTAATTTTTTGAGGTTTGCATGGGGTTGGAGGCCTTCCAAGACCGTCTCGTCATTAACCATTCCATCTTCTGAATTATCATATCGATTCCATTCCATCACTAACTCATCAAGGTATTTTTAATCTTTCAAATTGGCTTCTTTTGCCTCCTCTATGTTTTGCACGTTCTTGAGACCCGAAATGCGAATTCCTCCTTTGATGTTCCTCATGTTCTTCAACTCTCCAATCTGACATCCACTCTCTTTGCACACTTTGAATGCCGGCAATGTTTGGAGAGAAGTTAATTTTCCAATTCCTGGAAAACAAATCGAATGAATCAACTGCCAACCACTCGGGCTCGAATCTACATCAATATGTCGTAGATTAACTAGATTCGTGATACCTTTGGGTAACCCATTAAGATTAAAGCAAAATTTCAAATATAGCATTTGGAGATTACAAAGACTGGTTATTGATTCAGGTAGCCTATCTATCTTTGTGCCAGAGAGGTCAAGGTAGCGTAGATATTTTAAATGGCCAATCGAATCGGGTAAGCCTTCAAGATCCTGGCATTGTTTCAGACTTAGGGCTTGCAAATTACACAGACTACTTACTGATTCAGGAAGCCCATCTATCTTCGTGAAAGAGAGGTCAAGGTAGCGTAGATGTTTCAAATGGCCAATCGAATCTGGCAACTTGTAGATTTTTGACCAACTCAAATCCAATATAGGCAAGCATCTCAACTCCTTGACTGCATCATTAAGAATCAGCTTGTCAATGGAAGCTAGATCTATCAATAGTAAAGTGCGCAATCTCTTAAATTTGTTCAAGGCCTCCAAAGACATTGAACCTTCTTTGTCGCCAATCCTTAAAAAATGACGCGCCATTTCAGGGATGGTTCGTGACGTACCATCTTCCATTCTAAAATATTCGTCACCTAAGATAGATTCTGCTAGATCATGCATGAGATCATGCATCACGTAAAATGAAGTCCCAGATAATTGAGTATAATATTGAAAGAAAGACTTTAGCAATAAATCATCAAATATCTCTCCACCTATATCTTTGGGTTGAATGAAGCCCGCAGCCATCCATTGCCGGACCAGCACATCCTTCCGAAGCCAACAATCTTTAGGAAATATGGCACAATAGGCAAAACACTGCTTTTGATTAGTTGGTAGGTGGTGATAGCTCAATCTCAAAGCTGGAAAATTTTATTTTCATCATCCTTCCATATTTCGCTTGTCAAAATTCTTTCCCACTCGCTCACATTCCTTTTAGAAGACAAAATCCCCCCCCAATGTCTTTACTGCCAAAGGCAAGCGTTTGCATTTCTTCATGATTTGCCTACCAATTTCCTCCAATTTGGCATGGGCAGTTGAAAGTCCTGCACGCCGAGTAAACAATTCCCAACAATCATTATTTGATAAACCCTTTAACTGTTGCAAAGGCATTGCGCCCATCATTCTTGCAACCCCTTCATCTCGTGTAGTTACAATAATTTTACTTCCTTTTGCTCCAACTCCAAAAGGAGCTCGTAGACTGTCCCAACTATGAATTTGATTTTCACCCCACACGTCATCGAGAACAATTAAAAATTTCTGACCGTTGAGTTTCTCTTCGAGGTGATGTTGAGCGGCATCCAGGTATGAGAGATCACACTTGCTTCCACTTGCAGATTCAACAAGTGCCTTTGTTATTCTCAATACATTAAAATCTTCAGACACACAAGCCCAGGCTCTTAGCCCAAAATGCGTCTTTACCCTCTCATCGTTGTAGACGAATTGAGCAAGAGTAGTCTTCCCAAGCCCACCCATGCCAACTATTGGAAGAACAGACAATTCATCATCATCTGATCCCAACAATTGTATTATTTTCTCTTTCTCGACTTGTCTACCAATAACATCAGATTCATTTACCAAAGAGCTAGTTTCTCTTTGGAGAGGCCTCCCTCCATCTCTCTTTTCCAGATTGAGGTATCGTCCTTCATTTGCTATCACATCAAACCTCTCTCTAATCTCCCTTATCTTACATGCTATGTCACGTACGTTTGTATAGAACTGGATTATTAGAACTGAAAAAGGAGGAGATGGAGTGGACTACCTTCTGTCTCTTGCTTGTTTGAACTTCGCACATCAACGCAGATCGTCGAGCTTCGGTCGCAACATCGTCCAATAAGTCATCAGCGTTGTAAGCGATATTCTTGAGCTTTCCAAGCCATTTTCGAACAGCCTTAGAACTAACTTGCTTTTCCTCAGCATCTTCAACCACGCCTTCAATAATTGTCACTGCGCTCTCTAACTTGTCCAGCTCCTCCCCAAAACCCCATATTGATTTAATGTCTTGTAATGCCGATTCCTTCAAATTGCCAAAGAGGGCATCAATAAGATGGGATACAAACATTTGTCCTATTTCTACCATACCTTCTCCTCTTGAAAAGAAGACAGCCCCAAGATGTTTCTGTCTATAGTGCAGGTAGAGAAAATAGCAGGAGCTTCAGGACCTGCTGTTGCAACAACAAATAATGAAGCAAGCACTATAGAGGCAAGAGGTATCAGCTTCAACTTCTTGCAATGAAGTAATGGAGAGAGAGGGATGATTTAGCTTTTGTTTGATTATTGAATTTCAAAGAGTTGAAACTTATTAAATTATGTCTATCTATTAGGGACTTTCACATAAGGGCATTTTGTGACAGGCTCTTACATGAAAACAGAACCTTACATGAATTAAATGAAGTTGTTTAGTAGATTAGTAGTTTAAATTAGATGGATTAGTTGGCCTGCTGACGACACACCAAATAAGACAAAATCTCGTGAAAATTGAGCCTGTGTGGCTGCTCTCATGCAACAGCCAACCGCGAAATGCCCTTCTGCTAAAGTCCCTAGAAAATCTCTTGTAACAAATATTCTTGTAAAAAACAAGGTCTCCCAATTCATTCGAGAGATTTATAACAAACACAATTTCTACTATTTTATTATCGTCATTTTGGCTGCTTCTTAATTCAATCGCCAGTCTTTCTATCTTTTCGTTTTTTTTTTCTGTTTCGAGTGTAATGATTTTAGCTATCTAGCAGCCAGGATTTTTTTTTTCATGATAAAATAGTGCCTCAAAGTGTTGTGAGAGTGGTTAGTCCATTACATTTGGAGTGAAGATTTTTGTTTCCTGATTTTTCAGGCTTTTCTTGCCCTCTCCTCGCCAAGTCCCATTCCCAGCCTCCCTCACCAGATGAAGAAGCTAATTTATCATGAAAATAAATTCGTGGTAGCCAAACGTGTCCTTCTTCTCTTTTGTTTTCCTTGTTCTCAATTTCGTGCTTGTTATGTGTGGATCCATCTATTAGTCTAGCCAAATGCCAGTTGAGAACACCTTTATTGGATAATCCAAGTCTCTTTATCCATCAAGCTTCATTTGGGAGCCGTTTGGATATGTGGATTTTAGAATTCAGGTTTTAGTTTGAAAACAGGGTCAAAGAGGGTTCACTATCAAGTCTGTATGCTGTACTGACATTGTTTCTTGTATTTTACGTAAGAAATCTAAGTTTTAGAAATCTCTCCCCCATCCTGAGATTTCTAAATCCTGGAAACATGGGACGATCTCCTGTTCTCTTGCTATCAGAAATAAGGGCGAGGAATCAGAAAATGACGCTTCTCTCAATCGAATCGACAATTTTGAGGAAATCCAAGATTCTAAAATCCACAAGCTGCCCCTTGGGGTTCAGCTAAGTACAGCTAAACTATTAATTTTTGTAATCCTTTATCTTAACCATGAGATGTCCGTTTAGGATGGGCTAATGTTGTACAAGATTCATGATCTTGATTTTACATGCATCACCACTTTGCCTTCTTGTAGGACCCAAAAATTGTTGCCCAGCATATGAAAATTTAGGTTTTCTAGGTTAGGACTTAGGACAGATTTTTTCTAATTTTAATATAATGGGAATCCCTTCACACTATATGAGGATTTGTGGAAGATAGGTTTTCTTAATGCTTAAAATAATGGGATTCCTATCACACCATATGGGAATTAGGCGTGGAAGATAAGGATAGTTTTTTGTAGCTAGGGTAGGTTTTCTCCATTTCTTAATATTGTGGGTTTCCCAATCACATAGTTTATAAATCTTATTTGAAAAATGTTAGAAGAGATGAGCTTGTTTGGCTTATACCAACATACACATATGGGGCCATTTGTGGCATAAGGTTAACCACTATAAATCCAACTAAATTCGACTAATCCTTTCCTTCTACAAGGTGAGTGAGGCCGGCAAATTTGAGTATTTGACTAATCGGTGTGTCGTGTGAAGCGATACCCATTATATTAAAAATTGGAGAAAATCTATCCGAACTTAGAAAACCTAAATTTTCACATGGGGCACCATGTGAAAGTAATAGGTTTTCAAAGTTAGATTTTTAATATTATTTGATTCGAATCACAATATATGCGGATCATGTTTCCTGTAATTCTTAATATAATGAGAAATAGTCAAATTTTGGCGACGGACTCAATGTGGATGATAAGGATTAGGATATGTTTTTTCTTCTTCTCCAATTCTCACTGTTCAGTTGCTGTACTTCTTAGTGGAATCAATTGGAAAGTAGTGCTTTTAGGCTAAAAGACAGAACTCCAGACGTTAGATTGCTGCAGTTTAGAGGCATGAGGAAAATGACGTGGGGGGAAGATGGCTGATATGGAGTGAAAGCATAGTTAGCAAAACTCCGTTTTAAACTACATTTTTTTTTTGAAAAAAACTCGTTTTGTTGGTGTGCCGTTTAATATTCGTTTAAAACTTTCACAATGCAAAAAAACTCCATTTTTATTAGGCAAACGTTTTAAACACGTTTTTTGGCTAACTTTCCAACTTTACCCCATCCATATTTTGTAAATGATAAAATTTTAAACTCATTTTTTCGTGTTTCCGTTTTTTTTACTACATTTTTTTTTGAACCGAAACCGTTTTAAACTCGAATTTTTGCTATCCCGTTTTTTTGCCGAATCACGTTTTGCTAACTATGAGTGAAAGTTGGGGGCACATTTTCTAAAAAAAATTGGGCCGGGTTGGGTATCCTTCAGGTCGGGTTCGGGTTGAGTTTTCCCAGCCCAGGATGAGTTTGAGTTGGGTTTGGGTTGAGGGCTTGGGCAACCTGACCCGACTGAAACCGGACATTTTTTATCATTTGTTTTTTTAGTAAGCTTAAAAACTTGGTTTGAGTCAGGTTGAACTCAGGTCAGGTTGAACCTCATCGACTTGGAACTCGGGTCAGGTTGGGGTCAGGTTGCGTAAATGGTTCCTAGGTCGGGTACGGGTTGGCCTCCACCTGACCCAACCCGACTGGAGTTGCACCCCTAATTTTGAAACTTCGGAATCCTTCCAACCCGACCCAACCCGACCCGGGTTGCACCCCTAATTTTAAAACTTCGGAATCTTTTTTCATCGTGAACTTTGGATGCAACCTTGGATTCCAAAACCACTGATTTTAGTTTTTAATGTTTAATGAGGAATTGTATCATAGCATATTTTATATACTTTTTGTTAGGATATTATGAATATAAAATATGTTCTTTTGCAATAAATCACACTTTCTCCAATCAAAATAAACACGCAAAACTAAATTCTTATTTGAACATTGAACACGTTACAAAGACAAGGAAATTAATACATAGAAGATCATCAAGACATGCCTTACTAAAATCTATCACTAGTGTAATATATGAAAAATACAGCAGCATCATTCTTACAAGAAGCCAAAGCTAGGCATACAAATTAGGTTTTGAAACAAGTTAGTCTTCAATTGCCTTCGACATCCCAACCAATACTCCCCATTATCTCGGTAGTTTCAGTTGGTAGGATTCTCTCAAAAGTTTCATACTCCCCACTGAAATTGCATAAACTCCCCCCACCAGGGCAAGCTTCAATTTGAGCTCAAATGAAGTAGTCTTCACTTTCTTTCAAGAGCACCTTCAACCACAGTATTTGAACACATCCTTCTCACCATCAATGGCATCCACATGGTCCTTCCAGTAGCTCAAGTCCTTGATGACTGCAAGCTAGAAGGTAACAGATACACTGCTCATTTACCGCCGACATGTCAAATTAAAACATCAATGCAGAAGTAGTAGAATGTTATATAAGTGAAGCTAGATTGTCTAATGGTGCCAATCCCGCCATATCATTTGAGAAGGACAATGGTTAATGCTCGATATGGTCTGGCATGATCTTAGAGCTTTTCTCATTAAATTATTGTCAAAGATCCCTTTGGTAAGCATCTACGCAGGCGCATACCCTAGGAAAAAAAAAGCATCACTGGGAATATTATAAAATGTTGTAGAATAAGCCAATAACACTATGTTGTATCCGAAATATTTAAGAGTTAAAATGAAATTTCTCACTTTTGAAGTTCTGATATACTGGTAATATGATAATTATCTTAGGAAGTGCATGAATGTGTGTACATGCACAACCTGAAGGAAAGAAAAGCACTTCATATCCAAAAGAAAACATCAACTACTAGTATATTTACAAGATAATAAGTGATGAATTGAACTGCCCATCGACAGCTAATCAGAAGTTGCTAAAAAAGGGCCCCAAATATAAATTTTTTTTCCAAAAGTGGATCTAATATAAGAACCATACCGTAGCAGGACGATGGAAACAACATCCTAAAATTTAGCTTTGTATTACAAAAGCATTTATGAAATATCCACCCATGTTGTATACAGCCTGCTGAAGAGCATTTTGAAATGAAAAATTAGAGGAACTGCACTTAATCAATAATAAAACTAGGAAAATATACGTGAACGTAAAATTAACAAATTGATTTCCTTTTGACCAAAGGTCCTAAAGGATGCAATTTTCATGTGATTCTGAGGAACTCCATTAGCTAAATATGCCTGAAAAAATATATAAACCATAACAGAATGATGTTTTGATGGAACAAAGCCATATAATATGCAAATAACACTTCACTATAACTATTTCTTGAACTTGATATAGAACTGAAATCACACAGGGATTCAGCTTCTCTTTATACTTCATAGTCTTAGGGTCAACATTCTCGAGACGCTGAATTAGTGGGATGCAACAGAATCACGTTGTATTCAACAAAGAAAATATGAAATGGTGCAAACCATGATCAAGTACTATAAGTGTCTGAATCAATCGGAGAAAATGTTTTATGCTATAACACATGAACTGACACTAATCAAAAGATGTTCTCTTCTCTGATAATATTTCTGTATCTCAACTCAACTCAACAAAGCCTTTGTCCCAAACTAGTCAGGGTCGGCTAATTTTCTATAGGATTCATTTCATATAATATTTTTCTATCATTCCAAAAAATAAAAATTACAAGAAATTACCTATCCATTGAAAGAAGTGCATAAATATAAAGAGTGGACATGAGTCGGGATGTGCATACCTGATTTTATACAAGCAAATTGCTCCAGAGTTCACATGTAAAGCATCAAAACTGCATAAATACAAATAGTGGACAAGAGTCAGGATGTGCATCCTTGTGCTTGCCATGGCCAGTATGAATGCCAAGCAATGGAGCATTCAATTCCTTGTATGCTACACCGATTGGGTGGGTTTTAGAGGGAGGGTAATTCGGGTATTTACATTTTCTATCTATAGGGAATTTTTATGATTTCTTGAATCGAGGTTAAGTTTGGGTGGGTTTTAGTAGGTGATATCAACAATCTCCTCCGGCATAAAAAAACATCGAATGATACCCCGACCCTACATTCACCCACTATATGAAGTGAGAGAGTGCCCTTACACCACTAGGTAATTAAGGAGCGAGGAATCCACAAGCCAACTCCCTCTCAAGAAAGCTAGGACATCTACATCTTTAGAATCCGTCATACCTATCAGAACCAAACAGGCCCATCTGATAATGCTCTCATCATTTTGAATAAGTCCACCACTACCAGGAAAGCTTGGATTAAGCTAAAACCATAAAAGTTCAGCTTAACTAATATAGGGCCAGGAGGCAGCCTCCTAGCTGCTGGTGATTGGAGCATATTGCACTTAAGTGAATCACATTCAATAGATGGAAGACATCGATGTTGAGAATGGCTATTGTTGAGGAATTAGTTTCCTAAACGGAAACAACTCTCCACCGACTCTCTTCCTTTGTGCCTATCTATTACGGTTTGTAAAACTGTGAGAGTGGGCCACACGTAGGATGTGAAGCTTAGTTTTTCTAGGTTTGAAAACCCACGTACACAATAACTCTAAAAATAAGCTATTGGCTTAATACTTTGTGAGAGAGCAAATAGTGATAAATCCTTGTGTGAGAGAGAGGTAGAACAGTTTTCTCTTCAAAGGGGTGGGTTCGTCTCTTGTAAAGGGTTGTTCTTGAGTTGTTTTCTATTTGAGAGGGTGAGTGTGTACTCTGTAATTTTCTCTTTGATTAGTGAAGAAGAAGTCTCCGTTGCTGCCCCGTGGAGTAGGCATATTGCCGAACCACGTAAAATCTCTGTGTTATTGTCAGTGGCTTTAATTATTCTTTTACTTTCTGCTTTTGTTATCGATCTTGTGGCCGCTGCGTACTCTAACAATTGGTATCAAAGCTATACAGGTTGTCAGATCTTCACAGAAGATTGATTGTTGATCGTGGTTGCTCAGGTTGAGATGGCTAGTTCAAGTTCGACGAGATTTGAAGTGCCGAAATTCAACGGATCAAATTACGCGTTGTGAAAATTGAAGATGAACGAGGTTTTGGTCAAAGAGGATTGTGCGGTCGCGATTGAAAGTATTGAAAAAAGCCTACTGATATGACTGATGCAGTTTTTCAAAAGAAAAATAAATTAGCAATGGCCGATTTACTTCTTGCACTTGATGATTCGGTATTGTTCAATGTGTCCGATGAAACCACTGCAAAAGGTTTATGGGACAAATTGAAGAATCTGTACAAAGGGAAATCTATGTCAAATAGGATTTTCCTTCATAGACAATTATACAACCTAAGGATGAAAGATGGGTCTTCATTGCAAGAACACCTTAATGAATTTAACACCCTCATTAGTAGATTGACTGTTGTTGATGTTAAAATTGATGAGGAAGAGAGAGCTAGTCTCTTGTTATGTACTTTGCCAAGTTCGTGGGATAGCTTGATTATGAATTTCGGTAATATGAAAGACCTCACGATGGAGATTGTAGTTTCTACATTGCTATCCGAAGAGAGTCGCAGAAAATCTGGAGCGGACTCTTCGGGTGATGTAATGACGGTAAGTGGAAGATCCATGGAGCGAGGTGGTGATACAAAACATAATTCAAGATCCAAATCGAAATGGAGGAAAAATTTACGGTATTGGAATTGCCAGAAGAAGGGTCATGTGCAAAAGAATTGTAAATCTCTCAAAGGGAATCAAGATAAGCCCAAATCTGATTCGCATGATTATGAGTCTAGTTCAAAGAATTCCCATGAAAATTTAGCCGAGGAAAGTGCTTCAGAAGATGGTGAATTGTTGTCTGTTCTTCCACCAGATATTAGTTATGCTGAGTGGATTTTGGATTCTGGCGCTTCATTCCATATGACACCATGCAGGGAGTCGTTTTATACTTTCTGGTTGTGTGATGGAGGAACTGTTTACATGGGTGATAATAACACATGTAAAATAGTGGGAGTTGGAGATGTCAGGATTACTATGTTTGATGGCACAATACATACTTTTTCTGATGTGAGACATGTACCTGGGTTGCGAAAAAAATTGCTTGCATTGGGAAAATTTGACAAAGATGGTTACAAATTTTCTGGAGAAAATGGTCGATTGAAGATTGTGAAGGGGGCACTCATTGTTGCAAAGGGAGAGCTACAGGGAAGCTTGTACCGTTTGATTGGGGACAAATACCGTTTGATTGGGACAAAATGGTCGATTCCGAGAGAACGGCCAGAAGAAGAAAAATTCTACTGGACCATTTCTCGGAGTTCCGAGAAAATGACCAGAGTATGAAAAATACTATTGGACCATTTCTCAGAGTTCCGAGCTCGGAGCTCCGAGAAAAATCTTGGAGTTCCGAGAAGCCTAAAATAAGCAGATTTTTGAGATTTTATTGCTTATTTGATTTTGGGCTTTTGAAACTCAATTCCTATTACAATTTTGGAATGTTTATGAGGGTTCCAACATGTTGGTCCACCACATAATCATTCACTTAACCATTTTAGTTCTTAAGTGGTTTTAGAAACTATTTTGAAAACCTTGCCTTGAACTTATAAATCTAAAGAGAAAAGATGTACAATGATATCTATGTAACCTTTAACTTCTCTTTAGTCTTGGTCTTCAATTGATCTTCCATCTTGTGTATGCTTGCTTGAGAGATGATGTGAGCTCCACTTAGCTCCTTTAACTCTTGTGTGGTACATCTTCAAGCATGACCATGTAGTGTGTTGGTTTCTTCAATGATCAATCCTATCTTAAACACAACACGTCAAGGCAAATTGATTAGTATTCAATAACATAATCAATTATGTTTAGAATCATCAAAACAAGATAGGAGAGTAGACCCTTGGGCTTACAATCTCCCCCTTTTTGATGATGACAAACAAAATTGATTATGAGGGTGTGTGTGGAGTGATATAGTAGGCAAGTGAATGCAGGAACTCCCCCTCAATATATCCACAATGATAAATGATAACTATTAAAAGCATTTGGTGCATAAAGGCAGTTGAATAGATAATCAATTTCAAACTTCTCCCTCTTTTGTCATCGACAGAAAGGGTGAACTAAAATGTACAGCAATTTAGGAGTAAATGAAAATTGAGTTAGGTACTCCCCCTAAATCAATGCTTATGTTATAAAAATATTTAGCCAAGTAATGCACATATACCTGTTCATGATCGAGATGTTGACATACGTCAAATTGTTAGGTATTTTTAATTAAAGTGAAGGTACCTCTCCATCTTTGAAAAGTAAGAAGGTTAAGAGTACCAATTGAGTGATTTTTAAGATTAATATTTGACATCTCATTCATGCAGATAATACCAAACAAGGATGATATATAAATACTATATAGATAAGCTGGTGAAATGCACATAGTATTTATTTGGCAATTTCTTTGACTTGATCCGCACTCCAAATGTTTAAGACACTTCGGATATAACATATTCTATCATCACTAAGGGGTTTTGTAAAGATATCTGCAAATTGTTCCTCAGTGTTGATATATTTTAAGCAAATATCCCATTTTTGTGAGTGATCTCTAATGAAGTGGTGCCTAATCTCAATATGTTTTATTCTAGAGTGTTGTATGGGGTTCTTTGTCAAGCTTATAGCACTAGTATTGTCGCATTGGATGAGAATATTTTTCATTTTAATTCCATAGTCCATCAATGTGCTTTTCATCCATAGGACTTGTGCACAGCAGGCTCCAGCTGTCACATATTCTGCTTCTGTTGTGGACAGAGCTACTGAATTTTATTTCTTGCTAAACCATGAAACAAGTGATTTTCCCAAGAATTGACAAGTCCCACTAGTGCTTTTCCTATCCACTCTACATCCAGCAAAGTCTGCATCTGAATATCTAATGAGAGTGAAGGCAGTGAATCTTTCATACCAAAGTCTCAGACTTTGGGTTCCTCTCAAGTACTTAAAGATCTTCTTGACTGCCGATAGGTGAGACTCCTTTGGATTTGATTGAAATCGAGCACAGAGACAGATAGTAAGCATAATGTCTGGTCTGCTCACTGTCAAATAGAGTAAGCTACCTATCATACCCCTATACATCTTTTGGTCCACAGATTTGCCAAATTCATCATTTTCTAGCTTAGCAGTTGTACTTATGGGAATTCTTGATGTCTTACTGCTATCCATGCCATACTTCTTTAATAACTCCTTTGTATATTTTTCTTGATTTATAAATATCCCATTTTAGTATTGTTTAATTTGGAGTCCTAAGAAGTAGGTTAACTCACCCATCATGCTCATTTCAAATTTATTTTTCATCAGAGTTGCAAATTCATCACACATTTTTTTATTAGTTGAGCCACAGATGGTATCATCCACATAAATCTGGACAAGGAGGATATCTTGATTTTCTCTTTTGATAAATAATGTTTTATCCACCTTTCCCATTTCAAAATCTTTTTCCACTAGGAAAGTGCACAGCCACTCATACCAAGCTCTAGGAGCTTGCTTCAACCCATATAAAGCTTTATCAAGCTTGAAGACATGATTTGGATGTTTGAAGTCTTCAAAACCTGGATGTTGCTCAACATACACTTCCTCTTGGATATAGCCATTTAGGAAGGCACTTTTGACATCCATTTGATATAGTTTAAATCCTTTATGAGATGCATATGCCAAGAGTATCCTAATAGCTTCCATACGGGCAACAGGAGCAAATGTCTCATCATAGTCTATTCCCTCCTCCTGATTGTACCCTTGGGCTACAAGCCTAGCTTTATTTCTAGTGATAATTCTATTTTCATCCAATTTGTTTCTATACACCCATCCCGTGCCAATGACTGGATGGTCACTAGATCTAGGCACTAGCCTCCACACCTTGTTCCTTTCAAATTAACTCAACTCTTCTTGCATAGCCATCAACAAATATTCATCCTTTTCGGCTTCCTTGATCGATTTTGGTTCTAATTCGGATAGGAACGCCAAGTTGTTACTCACACTGCTATAGTATGATCTAGTTCTTACTGGCGATGTGGCATCACCTAAGATTTGGGATTCAGGATGATCTACCAATATTCTCCTATCCCTAGGTAATGAGTCATCATCTTCATTCTCTACTTCCTCACTAGGTAAAGTATTACTTGTAGATGCATGGGGAGGAGCATTTGACTTAGGTAAGAGGTATTCAATAGGTTCATCCTCATCATGTGGCATTTCTTGAGGTGTTGGCTCTCTCTCATCAAATGTCACATGCATGGATTCTTCCACAACTAGGGTTCTTCTATTAAATACTCTATATGTCTTGCTATCTGTAGAATACCCTAAGAATATCCCATCATCCGACTTCTTATCAAATTTGTATAGGTTATCTTTAATGTTCAAGATATAGCATTTACAACCAAACACTCTAAAATAGCTTATATTTGGTTTCAAGTTTTTTCAAAGCTCATAAGGTGTTTTCTTAGAAATTGGCCTTATATATACCCTATTTATGATATAGCAAGCGGTGCTAACCGCCTCTGCCCAAAAGTATCTAGGGAGATCATTTTCATGCAACATAGTTCTAGCCATTTCTTGGAGGGTTTGGTTCTTTCTTTCTACAACCCCATTTTGTTGAGGTATCCTAGGTGCCGAAAATTTGTGTTTGATGCCATGTTCATTACAGTAAGTGTCAAAATGTAAATTTTCAAATTCTGTTCCATGGTCACACCTAATGTAAGATATGGCAATACCTTTTTCATTTTGTATTTGATTACACAATTTAAGAAAATTTTCATAGGTTTCATCTTTATGTGCTAAAAATATGACCCAAGTAAATCATGAGTAGTCATCCACAACTACAAACACGTACCTCTTTCCACCTATGCTACTTGTCTTCATTGGTCCAAAAAGATCCATATGAAGCAGTTGCAAGGGGTAGGTGGTTGAAATTATATTTTTAGGGGCAAATGAGCTCTTCAACTGTTTCCCTAATTGACAAGTTCCACAAATGTGATCTTTGATGTATTTGAACTTAGGCAATCCTCTAACAATGTCTTTTGAGGAGAGGGTCGAAATGAGATCCATTCCGGCATGACCCAACCTCCTATGCCACAACCAAGAATCTTCACTAATGGCATTAAGACAGGTCACATTTTGGAGTCTAAGATCATCTAGTCCAATAGTGTCAATGTTATTGTCTCTAGAACCTATGAATTTCACTTTTCCATCTATCTTATTTTTAACAATGCATTTGTCAGGGTTGAAGACTACTTCAAAATCATTGTCACACAATTGACTAATGCTAATAAGATTATGGGATAAGCCATCAACATAAAGTACATCATGTATGGGAGAGGTAGAGTTACCTATGGTGCCTTCTCCTTTGACTTTTCCTTTCTTGTCATCTCCAAAGGTAACATCTCCACCATCCTTGAGTGATAGGGATGCAAATTGAGTGAGATCTCCTGTCATGTGTCTAGAGCATCCACTATCAAGGTACCATGTGTTCTTCTTGTTATGGCTTTTAAGGCATACCTACATATGAATAGGCAAGTGAGATCCTTTAGGTACCCAAATCTTTCTAATCTTGCTAAGTTCATTTGTTTTCACTTTGGAGTTCAATTTGATTTTATCTTGTTTAGCATATATGCAGGCACCTTTATAATGTCCTTCTAGACCACAATAAAAACAAGTTTTGGTTCCACTAGAAGAAGCCTTTACAAATTTGTTTTTATAGTTTGATATGGTAGTATTCCATTTATGTCCAAGTCCACTTTTATCATGTGATAATCTTTGAATATTAACAAGCCTATCCAATTTTAGTGAACTATGTTCAAATTTTTCAAAAAGTTCTTTAGTTCATCATGTTCAAAAGATAGTTTACTATTTTCATGCTTTAGCTTGTTGTTTTCAATAGATAGTTCTTGTCGATTTTCATTTAAGATTTTGATGGTAGCATTTAAATCATGAATTTCAACTTTATATTTTTTATTTTCATCATCTAAAAATTCATGGTCTTTCTTTAACCAACCAAATTCTTTTGTCATGTTAGAAAGAGAATTTTCAAGTGATGCATTTTTATCAAGTTCTATTTCAAGTTCATCATGTGCACTTTGCAAGGAATCAAGAACTTCTTTTAAGATAATGACATCATTTAAAGTATTTACCTCTTGATTGTCATTTGTTGAGGCCATGAAGCAAACATTCTTTGCTATCAAGCAATCTTCTCCATCATTTGGTTCGCCTTCACTTTCATTGTCCTCATCCCATGTGGCGGTCATTCCTTTCTTCCCTTATCTTCTCTTGAAACGATTGTTTGAGGTAGGTTCATTGTTGAGTGGACAATCCGGGCGAATGTGTCCAAGTTTCTTGCACCCATAGCATCGGGGTTGAGATGATCCGTCACCGAGCTCTTCTTTCTTCTTGAATGGAGGATTGGTCCTTCTATTTCTCATGCCTCCCATATTCCTTTGCAAGAACTTGATCCTTCTTGTTAGGAGGGCAACTTCATCTTCCATGTCTTCCTTTGCCTCTTCATTATCACCTACATTACAAGCAAAAGCAACACCTTTTTCTTTTTCAATTTTATTTTCAATTTCGGGTGCTTTTATTTTGAAAATCATCTCATGGGTTATCAAGGACCCTATTAGTTCATCTAGGTTCAATGTATTCATGTCCTTGGCTTCGGTGATTGCGGAGGTTTTGGATTCCCATGACAAAGGTAGGGATCTAAGGATTTTGGTTACTAAATCTCTATTTGAAAATTATTTTCCAAGTCCCCTTAGTCCATTTACCAGGTTAGTGAATCTAGTGTACATGTCGGCAATAGTTTCATCGGGTGTCATTTGAAAGAGTTCATATTGCCTAAATAGATGATTCATTTTAGATTCTTTAACTTGGTTGGTTCCCTCATGGGTGACTTCTAAGGTGTCCCAAATTTCCTTAGTCGAATTCAAATTTGACACTCTATTGAATTCTCCTGGTGACAAAGTACAAATTAGGGAATTCATGGCTTTGGCATTGTAGTTTGAGGCTTGTTGTTCGGCTTCGGTCCAATCGTTTAGATTTCTAGTGGGTAATGTATATTCATTATTAATGGCTCTCCACATTTGGTAATCTTGGGTTAAAAAGATTTTCATTTTGGTTTTCTAAAATCCATAATTTGTTCCATCAAAATAGGGTGGCCTAGTGTTTGAGTAACCTTCATGGTGTTGAGGATAGTTTGCCATTTTTAGAATCTTTTCTCTAGACTGGTTAGGGTTTTTAAATAAAGTAGAGACGAGGCTCTGATACCAATTGAAATAAACAAGAGAGGGGGGTGAATTGGTTTTAACACTAATTTATACCTTTTTTAAAATTAAGTATTAAACGTAATTTAATTTTTCTTCTCTTGATTAGAATTTTGGTTAGTGCAAATAAGATTAAAGACAAAATGAAATGCCAAACCAAAATCAAGAATGAAAGTGCAAGAACAAGAAAGAACACACCGATATATAGTGGTTCGGGCAAAGCCCTACTCCACTCTTCTTAAGATTGTCCTTAAGGTTTTCCACTATGTGAGACCTCCACGATGCCCGGCTCCGAGGCGATTACACTTCCAAGGGATATTAAATAAGGATGCCCTTACACCTTTACACCAACTCTCCTTCTTCACCGAGTTCTAAGCGATGCTCCCTAGGGTATTAAGATAGGATGCCCTAGCCACCTTTACAAGAAATAGAAGATGAATAGCTTGGCTTCTCTTGAAAGCTTGATGCACTTTGTAGTCCCTTGATTGCTCTTCAATAGTGGTTGCAAGTGAAAGCTCTAAATCCAAACTCAAAAGATTTGCAAGTGCAAGGCAAGTTTGGGGAAAAATAAATTCTTAAGCTCAAATGGGTTGCAAGTGTGTTTGAAGGCTTAAGGAAGTTTTTCAAATGTTCAAGAGAGGAAAATAATCCTCTTGAATGAGTATATATAGCCGTTTTACAAAATATGACCGTTTGGGGGTGTTAATATAAAAAACCAGATTTTAATTCAAATCCCAACAGCTCTTTTCTCAGCTGTCGTGACCATTCTCGGAGCTCCGAGAAATTCTCGGAGTTCCGAGACAAATTCTCGGAGTTCCGAGAGAACAGCCAGAAGAAGAAAAATTCTACTGGACCACTTCTCGGAGTTCCGAGAAAATGACCAGAGTATGAAAAATACTACTGGACCATTTCTCCGAGTTCCGAGAAGCCTAAAATAAGCAGATTTTTGAGATTTTATTGCTTATTTGATTTTGGGCTTTTGGAACTCAATTCCTATGATAATTTTGGAATGTTCATGAGGGTCCCAACATGTTGGTCCACCACATAATCATTCACTTAACCATTTTAGTTCTTAAGTGGTTTTAGAAACTATTTTGAAAACCTTGCCTTGAACTTATAAATCGAGAAAAGATGTACAATGATATCTATGTAACCTTCAACTTCTCTTTAGTCTTGGTCTTCAATTGATCTTCCATCTTGTGTATGCTTGCTTGAGAGATGATGTGAGCTCCACTTAGCTCATTTAACTCTTGTGTGGTACATTTTCAAGCATGACCATGTAGTGTGTTGGTTTCTTCAATGATCAATCATATCTTAAACACAACACTTCAAGGCAAATTGATTAGTATTCAATAACATAATCAATTATGTTTAGAATCATCAAAACAAGATAGGAGAGTAGACCCTTGGGCTTATAGTCGCATTAATACAAGAGAAACCGAACAACTAAATTGTCTTGCTCTCCATATTCTCCTGCACAAGGTTTATGACAAAACATCACTTTCAATTCAAAGCAGTAGAGTAAATTAATCTTTGAAAGAAAGAACACAAACTCAATCACCAAAAATACCATAGCCTTTACCGAATGCCTTAGGCCCTCCTCGTTCGAGATTGTAACAACCGATTGTGAGCCCCAAACCGATTATTGGACTCATAACTAGAAAGAATACAAACTCAATCACGAGCAATACCATAGATTTTACCTAATGCCTTAGGCCCTGTTCATTTGAGATTGTAACAACCGATTATCAGCCCCAAACCGATTATTGGACTCATAAATAACGTTTACTTATGAGTCCAATAATCGTTTTGGGCTCACAATCGATTGTCAGAATCTCAAACGGACAGGACCTTATTGATTAAAAAGGTCCTTCAGTTCTACACAGAAGTTCCAAATTTATAACAAACAAAATCTCCTATGAGATCATTTATAATATTCATATAATCCAAGCAGAATTATCAGACCAAGAAAACAAACATAAAGATCGGACCTAAAATTGTAACTATTGGAAACTTCAGACCTTTTTAACTTTGCTTTTTCACCAATTGTAAAATTCCATGATTGATTGATCTAGTAATCATCCCTGCAAAAGAATGCCATCTTCAAGTGAAAAGTAATAACTGGAAAGAATGGATTGGAGTCATCGAAAATTACTGATAGTTTAGAAGAACAAGCAGTAATGATAAAGTAACATATTCACCGCATCATCTAGAGGAATTGGAAACTAACAGATTTAGAACTTAATATAGAGAAATTTGAGTTTTGACTCCAATCCATTCTTTTACATATCATTGCTAGTTTTTTTTGTTTTCTTTTACATATCTTCATATTCCATAGGAAGATCCAAAACTACAAAACACAGAGAAATAAAGGGGAAAATATCAATTCTGGAAAGAATGCTGACGACAAACTAGGCAGATTTGTCCTGTTATTTTCTCACTCATAAGCCTTAGCTTCACACTCCCGAGACCGAGATAAATTTTTAAAAAAATGAAAAACCAAGCATTTCACCACCCATGTTAACTCGAAAGGCTAGAGAATACCAAAGGTAATAGCAACCAAGAAAAGCCATGCATATACGTCCTTCAACTAACTTAAAATGGTTGATATCAGTCACAGGTAATCATTCCAAAAAAAAAAAAAAAATTCTGTCACAGGTAAATTTCATCTCACCCCCAAGCTACCTGAGATTCCACCAAATCCTGTTGTTTTCAATATAATTTACAGGAGATTCGGGATGTTGTATGTCCTTCTGATGAAACTTTTTCAATCTGAAACACGTCCAACACCATGAAAATTAATGAAAGGCAACCTGAAATGCTCTTTGCTATGATCGCTTTCCCATGACCAAAGAGTTTCTTTTTCCACTGAGGCAGTCGCTGAAGCTTTAGAGTTGAAATCTGACTAAACAGTTTAATCAACACCCGGTATCATCATCATGGTGCCAGAATGATTCAAAACATTCTCAAAATGATTGCATTTCTCATAACACTGGTTTCTCATAGGTACTTTCTTTTTAGCATGTCTGCAACAAAGCCTAAGAGAAAATGGCTGTGAGGAATTGATGCCACAATCTATTAGAAAAGGAAAAAGAAATGAGCTCAGAAAAAACAAATGTATAAAACAAATCATTCAAGAAAGAAAGGACACAAACCCATCAAAATTATACCAAAAGCAGGGATGAATAAATAAAAGAATGGATACAAGAAGCCAAATAGAGGGAAAAAGAGGAAATGAAATCTCCAAACATAGGCAAGCAATCGAACAAAACCATGATAACAACACAAAAGCCATAAAAATATTGTCTCAATAAAGTTGGAAGGCAAATGCAATTTATAAGAACAGAAATGCAGACCATTTAAAAAAAAATAAAAAAGAAATGTCGTGCATTTTTAACATTAAAATACGAAAAGAAAACTAAGCATACCCATAAAAAATTGAAATGGTTGCTATTGTTGGAGTGGGCTGAATGTATTGAAGACTCGAGGAATATCACTAAAAAACATGAATCATACAATACAAACAGACATTCTGAAATTTTGGTTAACAGAAATGAAAAATAAACATTTAATTTTGATATTGTTACCTATGGTGGTTATGGATGTCGAGGAACAGAAACTGAGTGTAGTTCGACCATTCACTCCTCAATCTCACATGCATTCTAGAAGCTTCTTACACCACCGAATTCCATTGATTAACCTCCTGCACTGATTCTAATCCTGAAATCGAAACCACATCCTTTTTCTTAGATGCTTCGTCCATGCTTCCGTGTATTTCATAGGGAAGGATCTTTCTTGGCCCAATTATTTTAATTTTTCTTAAAATTATGGAGATTTCAATTATAACAATGCAATAGTGGAGAACATTTAAATAAAGAGTGAGATCACACCTATGCCTTGCCGGCCAATCTTGTCCGCCCTCGCTACACCGTTCCTTCAGTTTAGGACAACTTGATATCTTAAAATATTGAAGTGTAATGGGGAGGCCATAGTCATTATTTGTATTATCAGGAAACAAGGAATGGAGTTGAGGACAATATTCAATTATCAATTCTTTGAGGGAGGTGAGATTTTCCAGTCGAGTGGGAATGGACTTGAACCTAGAACCATGGATTTGAAGAGTTTTGAGTGTGGTGGGAAGCCCCTCCTCTTAATTTTCCAAGGACTTTAGGTTGAAACAGTCATAGATCTTCAACTGTTGGAGAGAGGGCAGTTCTTGCAACAAGAACTTGGGCCAATGCCTCAATTTATCACAGCATTCTATGTTTAACCTCTGAAGAGCAGTTAAGCGTAGCAGGAACCCACATGGTAGTGAGCCTAGGCGTTTAAATTTTGTGATAGTCAATATGGAAAGAGAGGTAAGGTTAGGCGCTAATGAGCCAAATAGATTCTCACCACACCTCCCTAGTTTTAAATCACAAAGAGATGAGAGCATCGGGAGGGCACTCAAATTTTCACAATCACTTATATCCAACATTGTGAGGGCAGGAAGAAGGTTGGCTTTGGGAAACACCTGCAGCTTTGGGCATTCGCTTAATGTAAGCTCACGAAGATAGGGAAGATGGCCATCAGGAGGCAAGCGATGTTCGCATTTTCTACAATCGCTAAAGGTAATGGTTGTTAAATTAAAGAGATGCCCGATCCAACTTGGGAAGCTGAGACCTCCGTACGATTTTATGAGTAATTTTTTGAGGTTTGTGTGGGGTTGGAGGCCTTCCAATACCCTCTCGTAATTAACTATTTCATCTTCTGAATTATCATCATACCCATTTCATTCCAACCCCAACTCATTAAGGTGTTTTTTATCTCTCAAATTGGCTTCCTTTGCCTCCTCCGTGTTTACCACATCATCAAGACCTGAAATGTGAATTTCTCTTTTAAGGTTCCTCATGTTCTTCAACTCTACTATCCGACATCCACTCTCTTTACACAACGTGAATTTCGACAATGTTTGGAGAGAAGTTAATTTTCCAATTCGTGGCAAAGAAATTGAGTACCACAAGTTCTGATCTAAATCAAGATGTCGTAGATTAATCAGATTCGTGATGCCTTTGGGTAACTCTTCAAGTTTTAAACAACACACCAGATTTAGCGTTTGCAGATTACAGAGACTAGTTACTGATTCAGGCAGCCTATCGATGTGCGTGTAAGAGAGGTCAAGGTAGCCTAGGTGTTTCAATTGGCCAATCGAATCTGGAAACTTTTTTATTGCAGTCCAACTCAAATCCAACACACGCAAGAATCTCAACTCCGTGAATGGATCATTGATGATTGGTGTCTTGAAGGAAAATTGAGTGTTCACTAGAAAAGTGCGTAAGCTTTTAAATTTGTATAAGTCCTCCAAAGATATTAAATCCTCTTTTATCCATGATTATAACGGGCCATTTTCGGGATGGTTCGTGACATATCATGTTCCATTCTAAGACATTCATCACCTGAGATGGATTCTGCCAGATCATGCATGAGATCATGCATCTTGTATATTGAAGTCTCACCAAATTGATGCGAATATTGAAAGAAAGACTTTAACGATAAATCATCAAATAAGTCTGCACCTATGTCTTCTAGGAGTGTGCTTCCTTTGGGCTGAATGAAGCCCACAGCCATCCATTGTTGAGCCAACACAACCTTTTGAAACTCATGATCTTTCGGAAATATGGAACAGTAGGCAAAACATTGCTTTTGATTTGCTGGTAAGTGGTGGTACCTCAATCGTAAAGCGGGCAAAATCTCATTTTCTTCATCCTTCCATATTTCGCTTTTCAAGATGCTTTCCCACTCACTCACATTACTTTTTGAAGACAAGATGCCTCCCAATGTCTTTATTGCCAAATGCAGGCCATTGCACTTCCACAGGATTTGCCTATCAATTTCCTCCAATTCCGGATGGGCATTTGAAATTCTTGCCCTCCGAGTAAACAATCCCCAACAATCATCAACTGGTAACCCCTCCAAAGAGTGGGAAGGAATTGTGCCCATCATCCTTGCAACCCTTTCACTTAGTGTAGTTACAATAATTTTACTTCCCTTTGCTCCAACTCGAAGGGGCACTCGTAGACTTTCCGAATGATTTTGATTGTCATCCCACATGTCATCTAGAACAATTAAAAATCTTTGATCCTTAGTAACTCTTGGAGACGCTGCTGCATGACATCCATGTTGGAGAGATCACATTTGGATCCTGTTGCAGATTCAATCAGCTTATTTGTTATTCTTATTACATCAAAATCGTCAGACACACAAGCCCATGATCTCAGTTTAAAATGATTCTCAACCCTGCTATCGTTATAGACGAACTGCGCAAGAGTAGTCTTCTCAAGCGCACCCATGCCAACTATGGGAATAACAGAAAATTCATCATCTGATTCCAACAATTTTATTATTTTCTCTTTGTCGACTTGTCTACCAATGACATCAGATTCGTTTACTAAAGAGCTAGTTTGGAGACGTCTCTCTTCTTCTTTTTTTGTCTATCTTTATTTCCAGATGGAAGTTACGTTCATGTGCTATCACATCTAACCTCGCTCTAATCTCGCTTATCTTGTGTGCAATGTCACTTCGATACAAAACAGGGTTCTTAGAACTGAAACAAGAGAAGAGGAATTTCCGCACCTGATTTCTCTTGCTTGGTTGAACTCCGTACTTCAACATAGATAGTAAAGCTTCCGTCGCAATATCGTCCAGTATGTCTTCAGCGTCGTAAGCCACAACCTTTAGTTTACGAAGCGAATTTCGCACAGCCTTTGAGTGAATTTGCTTTTCCTCAGCATCTTCAAGCACATCTTGAATTACTTTCACTGTGCTCTGTAACATTTCCAGCTCCTTCTCAACACCCCATATTGATTTAATTTCTTGTATTTCCAATTCCTTCAAATTGACAAACACTGAAGCAAGACTAGTGGATACTATTGCAGCCATACCTTCTCCTCTAGAAAGGAGTACAACCCCAAGATGCCTCTGTCTGTAGTTCAGAGAGAGAATAGCAGGAGCTTCAGGAGCTGTTGTTACAACAACAAATAATGAAGCAAGCACTATAGTGGCAAGAAGCATCTGCTTTTATCAACTTCTTTTGTTTAAATATTGAATTTCAAAGAATTGAAGCATATTAAATTATGTCTATCTTGAAGAGATTTGAGAATTGAGAGAATCTGCAACCTTGAGTCAATTATGACTTTTGGTTGCTATTTATATTGCATTGCATATTGACATGACAGTAACGCCCCTTTGATAGGGCTAATATTACATTGAATATTTTACAGGTTATTACCCTCCCGCAATTTGAACCGGTTTTTCACAAACAGTCAAATTGGAACGAAGATAAGCATAACGTGCCGTTGATAGGCCTTTAGTAAAAATGTCTGCAAGCTGATGTTCAGTTGGTAGATAAAAAACTTTGAGTTCTCCTTGGCCACTTTTTCGCGAACAAAATGATAGTCAATGTCAACATGTTTTGTATGTGAGTGCATGACAGGATTTGTGACCAAATAAGTTGCACCAATGTTGTCACAATGTACCTCCGCTGGATTAGACAAAAAATATTAAGTTCCCTTAATAAAGATTTAATCCAACAAGTATCCGCCACTGTATAGGCAATTGCTCGATATTCTGATTCCGTGCTTGAACGAGAGACAGTAGGCTGTTTCTTTGCAGACCAAGATATTAAATTATTTCCGAGAAAAATGCAGTAGCCCGTCGTTGACCTTCTTGTATTTAAACAACCAGCCCAGTTTGCATTTGAAAAGGCATGTAAAGAATTGATAGAAGTAGAGAATAAATTTATACCATAATTGACAGTGCCTTTAATGTAGCGGAGGATTCTTTTGACGGCCTGAAGATGACTTTGCCTTGGGGCATGCATATACTGACAAACTAAATTAACAACGTAAGATACATCAGGTCTTGTGAATGTTAGATATTGGAGTGCCCCTACAATCCGTCAATATTCCGTTGGTCATTTAGAAGGTCAGATGAATCATGTTCTGATAACTGAGTTTTTGGAGTAATAGGAGTAGAAACAGGCTTTGAACAATCCATTTTCGTCTTTTGAAGAATTTTTGCAGCATACTTTGCTTGGCATAAAAATAATCCATTTTTTGTTTTTGAAGCTTGAATGCCAAGAAAATAATTCAAGTCTCCCAAACTTGTCATAGCAAATTCATTTTGGAGGGTACAATGAACTTTCAATGAATGTTGATTTATGTTTGGTTGCCAAATTTGCATTGAAACTCCATTTGACTCTCAGGTATGTTTGGAACATCATCATTGCCTTTTTTTCCTAAGTGATGCTCATGTGGCGCTAATGTCCCCCTCCTCCCCCTCATCTTCCAACCAAATTTTACCAAAATGGAGAAATTTGGATGGAAGAAGAGTGGAAAAGGTCTTGTTTTATTCTCTTTCTTTCTCTCTTCCCTATCTCTCTCTACCAAACTCTATATTGGTAATGACATCCCTACTCTTCGAATAGGGGTGCAACTCGGGTGATGTTGGGTCAGGTTGAGGCCAACTTGACCCGACCCGAGGAACCCTTTTTTCCAACCCGACCCGAGTTCAACCCTACCCCACCCGAGGTTTTAAGCGTACAAAAAAATGATAAAAAAATGTCGGGATTCATTCGTGTCGGTGTAAGCCCAATGGATCCCACCTTGGCAATCTTCTATGTTTTGACGATTCCGAACACAAGTTGATTTGTGTTGTATTTCTAATGTGTTGGTGTTTCAAGTGCATGTATTGGAAATCAAGCTATCAAACACTAAAGTCAAGGAAGCATGGATCAAGACTTGAATTATCTTGAAGATCAAATGGGCCAAAGAAAAGAAGAAGGCTCGAACCAACCATGGAGACTATGTGAAGCCAAAGGAATGAAGAAATGATCCATGGAGACAATGAAGACTTGAAGAGGAAGATCATTGTTGAAGATTTAAGTGTGTCTCAAATCTTTAGAATGTTAAGCCTAATCCTTAGCTTAGGATCTATTAGAGGGTCAAGGGGATATTAAATAAGGTCCTAAAACATGATAAATATCTTGGGACAAGCCTGAGAGAAAAAATCAAAAAGATAGACATCATTGGCACTTGCTTAGTAGTTAACTTAGTGACCACAAACCTTAATTTGATAATAATTGGTCAAAAATATTTTCAAAATTTTTAAAAAAAATATTTTTAATAGAAATATCTCATCGTTTCCATTCAGATCGAGTATAAGAAAGTCGAAATCCGATGAGAAACGAGTGAGATATGAATTTTACAAAACAGGCTGAAAAACCAATTTTTGTAACCGCGGACGTTCGAACTTCATCCGTCTGTAAACTGGAAAAAATGGCCGAGCCAACGCTGAACATCCGGAAAACCAGCGGACGTCCATGACGGTCTCTGGCACACTGAAAATAGCCGTTGAAGTTCTAAAAGTTGCACTGAATTACAGTTTTACCCCTATAACGGCTACTTTTGGTCTCCCCTACCTATATAAATGTCTCTAACTTTTCTAAACTCATCTCTAACACTCCAAAACCTAAATGGAACATATCTAAGTGTGGAGAATCCTCCTTGAGCCTCTACTTGGTCATTTATAAAAGATTGGGCATAGGACTTCATTGTATATCTTTGAGAGTTGTTTTGTGAGTACTTGAGAGATTGATCTTGCCTTTGAAGAGGCATTTGTATTTTCATTTTCTTTTGATTATACTTGTATTGGGTCAAGTGCGAAGGGACGCGGAGCCATCTCAAGGGTGAGTGCGAAGAAATGCGGAGCCATCTCAAGAGCAAGTGTTGGAGACGCATAGCTTTCTCTGAGTTAGCGAGTCTTGCGAGGCAGACCTTTTATTGATTGTAATTGGGTTGATTCCCCTCCATTAAGGGAACCGGATTAGCGCAGCCATCAAGATTCTTGGTGGAGTGGACGTAGGCCTTGATGTGGATCCTTGGACCGAACCACTTAAAAATCCGGTGCACTCTTTCTAACTCTATCTCTATTGTGCATTGCATTTTTACTTCTTTATGCTTAAATTCTAAATTTGCCTTTGTTTTTCTTAATTCTGCATTAACTAAGGCAAAAGTTTTTGAAACCCAATTCACCCTCCTTCTTGGGTTGCCATCACCCTTGGGATTTCAGTCGGGTTACCCAAACCCTCAACCCGAACCCGTCCAAAACTCAGCCCGGGTTGGGAAAACTCAACCCGACCCAAGTTGCACCCCTATCTTCAAGAGGATTGCTGTGCAACCGAACACTACTAACCACTCTTCCACTATTTTCCGAGTGGAAATTCAACACATCTTCCATGCTTGTCTAAACCCTTTTGACTTCTTATTCCACTGCTCTCCAAGCCACGCCTGAGCAACCAAATAGGGCATAACAGATTGTTGAATTGCTTTACATGCCAATGATCCTCACTATTTATCATGCTATAGATTAGTTGCCGTGACATATAATACATTTATTATTTTCAAATCTTACTAGGAATGCCATGATAGTTATTTCCCATGAAACTATATGTAATGAACGTCCAAATCAATTGTCAAGATTATCATTCAATCTCGTGTTTCACCTTTGCGTCGTTCCCCGAGCACAACATAGGTACAACAAGACATACACTCTCACGGCATTTTTGTTTCTCGCATTTCAAGTACATTGAAATGAAAAAGAAAAATTGTGAGATGAGGGCTTAGTTGTCGGGAAACTGAAGAAAAAATAGACAGAAAATGAAAATGGTGAGACTCCGCTTCTGGGTCAGATTAATTTAGTTGGACTTTAACAAGATGAATGGATGATCGGTCCCTTATGCCACAAATGGGGCCCCATATGTTTATGTTGGTATGATCCCAATAGCTCGTCTGTTTAGCATTTTTCAAATAAGAATTATCAAGATCGGATCCTACCATGTGATTGGAATCCCATGATATTAAGGGGCCGTTTCGATACATGGATTTTAGAATCTTGGATCTCCTCAAAATTGAAGTTGGGAGACGAGAAAAGAAGGAGACCGACTGCTTCACGTCTCTTTAGAATCTTGGATTTTAAGTAAGAAATCCAGGCTTAAGAAATCTCATCCTGAGATACCTAAAACCTAGAACATTGGGATGATCTCTTGCTCTCTTTCTGACGGAAAGAAGGGCTAGAAAACAGAAAATGACGGGCTGGTCTTGTTGGCGGAAAGAAGTGCGAGAAAACAGAAAACGACAGCTGGTCTCCTTCTTCTCTCGTTTCCCAACTATGACTTGGAGGAAATCCAAGATTCTAAAATCCGTGTATCCAAACGTCTCCTAAGAATTGCAGAAAACCTACCCTAGCCAAAAATAAATAAATAAATAAACCTATCCTTATCTTCCACACCTAATTCCCATGTGGTGTGATTAGGAATCCTATTATATTAAGAATTAGAGAAAACTTATCTTCCAAACAATGTCGGCCGGCAAATTTGAATAATCCTTTCCTTCGGCCGGCAAATCATCACACTCACAAACCGATAAAATGGAAAGATTGGAGATTGAATTAAGAAGCCATAATGACGTTAATAAAATAGTAGAAATTGTATTTGTTATAACTCTCTCACTTAATGAATTGCGAGACATTGTTTTTTACAAGAACTACAAGGAACGGATATAATAACATGTAAAATATTCAATGTAATATTAGCCCTATCAAAGGGGCATTACTTTCATGTAAATAAGCAATTCAATATAAATAGCAACCAAAAGTCATAGCTCACTCAAGGTTGCAGATTCTCTCAATTCTCAAATCTCTTCATGCTATCAAAGCAGATGGTTCTGTGGAACGTTATAAAGCAAGATTGGTTGCTAATGGTTATAACCAAAGAGCCGGCTTGGCTACGACGAAACGTTCACTCATGTTGTAAAACCGGCAACAATTCATATCGTTCTCTCTTTAGCCTTATCTAGACATTGGTCGATCCGTCAACTTGACGTTAAAAATGCCTTTTTATACAGCGAATTGAAAGAGGAAGTGTATATGACATAGCCACAAGGATTTGTACACCCTGAAAATCCAACACATGTTTGCAGACTTAAAAGAGCTTTGTACGGATTAAAACAAGCTCCCCATGCTTGGTTTCAACGTTTCACTGGGTTCTTAAAAGAAAATGGTTTCAGACATAGTTAGTCCGATAATTCTATGTTTATTTTTCATTCTCCTTCAAGTATGGTGATTCTCTTACTTTATGTAGACGACGTCATTTTAACTGCTTCAAATGATTCTCTACTTAATTCCATTAGCTTTTGAGCAACCAAACAGGGCTACGGTCCTGAGTGGGGGCCTGCCTAGGTATGGGACTGGGTGGGACCCAGCCTGGTATTGTACAGGTTTAAAGGACCTTGCCTAGCGTGTTGCATCAGCTCATGAGCTTTTGGCTTATTGGTAAGGTACCTAACACAATCCCTCTTTAAAAATAATAAAAGGCACTACTCCCAAGAGCACATCTTCCCATGAGTGGTTGCAATTGATTTTGCGTAGTACATCAAAATTGTAAATAATTTTGCAAAAATCAATGCGATCATGAAGATTTCCAAAAAAAAAAGAAAAAGATAGAACACATCATCCATCCCCAGTGTTCTCCTCCATTCTTAAGAGAATGGAAAGAGTCGCCACCTGTTTGGTTTTCAAGAAAGGGATGAAAAAAGTGGAAAGGAAACACTTTTCAACGTTTCCTCCCCTTTCCATTGTTTGGATGGGGAAGGAAACCTAATCCATGGTGGAATGACCTTTCTAGATTTGGGATAAAGTCGCCATAACTGCCCGGAAATCTTTCCATCGTGAGATGAGGGATGCAACTTTCCTTTCCATCAACGGAAATCAATATCGGGGTCTCATCATACGACTCTCGCACTTATAAAAGGAGGCAAGCTCTCTCTCTCTCTCTCTCTCTCTCTCTCTCTATGTGTGTGTGTGTGTGTGTGTGTGTGTTCTGCTTTGCTATTCTTCATCGCTTGGATCTCGCCGCCGACAACGAAGAGATTGCGAAGAATCGGTCCTTGTTAATGCAAAATACAGTTAAGAGTTCATCAAATCTTAGTCTAGGATTCTATGGGAGTTTTATTCGAGATTTGTTTTTTAGTAGATGCTGCATTCATGTGATTATTCTGTATCAGATGATCTTTTTTTAATCTTGCTTAATGGGTTTTGTAGGCTGAATAGGTATCCCAATTTTCTTTATTTTCTTTTTCTTAATCTGCTATTGAAGTTGACTCAGATTTTTGTTGAGTCCCTTTTAGTTTTATTTTTAAGTACTGTTTTTTTAAGTATCAATTCTACGACTTCATATGCTAAATGTGTCAGTTCTGCTATTGTGGTTGAATCTGTTATTTAGGAATAGGTGGAAATTTTGAATTATACCTTTTACCAAAATGAATTTGATGATAAATAGCAATATGTTGAAATCTGCAAGATCTGATCTGTAAAATAAAATAATAATCAAATATATAGTGAGGAGAAACTTATCAATGAGTTGAGGCACGAATCTCAATTCGATGTCATCGAGATAAGTATCGCCCCAACATACGACGAATCGGGTGCAAATTGGGTCTGTTAGCCCAAGGGTTCAACAAGAACTTCTAGTTATGTGTTTTGATGATTAACAAACTCAATTTGTCATATGATGATTATTTGGACTAATGTTCTTCAATGTCTAAGTGAATATGTTCCAAGCTCAACAAGCTCAAATACTATCACGGCTGTAACCCAAAGGACAGTTCACTCAAGTACAAAGTGGACTCAAAGGCATGAAGAAGGCAATAACAAATCAAAGGTAAAGCAAGTTCAAGACATTTCTAAGAACCTTCAAAAGCAAAGTCAAATGCAAGCCCAAAATAATGGAAATCACTTCAAAGATCAAAGCCATGCTCAAGCGAATAAAGGAAGTTGATGGACTCCAAGACAAAGCTTCATCAAAGTGCCATCAAGATTGAAGAGCAAGCTCTACTTAGATTGTATTAGGTCTATCATGTATGTCTCAGTTAAAGGCACAAAAGAGAGCTTAAAATAAATCTAAAATGAACCTAATTGGACAAGTGAATGACCATGGTAGTGTCCTCACATATTTGGGTCCATATGGCATTCTATCGATCAAGTTAAAAGTGAATTCCGAAGGCTAAAACAAAACAACAAACAAAAAGGCAAAATGTTGTCCAGATAGCCTTCACGGAATTCCGTGGATTCCCACGGAATTCCGTGACATGTTCTGTTGGAAAAAATAAAAAGGGCAACAGTCACTATGAAATTCCGTGCAATGCTTCCATAATGACAGTTGGGGAGTCTAAAACGGCCATATTTCATACTCCCCTATATATATGAGTTACTAAGGCCTTAATGGATACTTTTTATGACTCACCAAATATTCCTTGAGCATTCATAAGGAAATCACTTTATTACTATCTCTTGTGCCTTTAATCTTTGATTACTCTTGAGAGACCTTAGGTTTTACTTGTTCATCTTCTTTTTGAGTGAGACTGAGTGATGCTTACATTGTAATCAACCTACTAAGAGGCAAGCGAGCTACATCTTCTCTTCTTTATTGTATTTGGCAGAAGGGGGACCGCAGTTAAGTCCCTTGGAGCGTTCAAGCTCGGATTGTACTTGGCAGAAAGAATGCCATATTTAAGTTCCTTGGAAGAAGATTCTTAGTAGATTCCTCAAGAGATCAACTTTGGAAGAGTAGAGTAGGTCTTGGGTTTAAGTACTTCAACTCTTGACTCTAAAACTAATTCCAATTCTTAATCATCTAAAAACTAGAGCAAGAAAGTTTTTCAAAGTTATTAAATTTTAAAAAGACACCCAATTCACCCCCCTCTTGGGTTGCTAAGTGGAATTTCAGGGTCTTTTGGCCTATGTCTCCAGGATACAACAACTCCGCTCCAGGGGGTGTGCACTCACGCTACCTGAATGCTTAGCTAGCCTTTGATCAGAGATGAAAAACGACAGAAAACTCTTCAAAACAGAAGGAACCAGTAGGTAAAAGAAGATGAATAAAACCAGAGAGAACTTTCTTTTTTTCGTATTTTTCTCTCAACCCAAAGGACGCCTTAAAAGGACTTTCAAAAGTCACATCCTTAAATCCCTTAATTAAGGGCTGATTTTGAAAACCTTGCCCAACAGGAAGAAAGACAAAACTACACTTAATGGGCGGATACAAAACCAAAGCGTCAAAACACATGCTCAATAACTTTGAAGTTCCCAAGAACGACGAAGTTAATTTCCAAGAATGGCGAAGTTATTTCCCAAATACCGGCAAAGTTATTCTCTAAATATTGGTGAAGTTCTATTCAATAACGGTGAAGTTATTCGTCTATAACTTCAAAGTTCCTTGTAATAAAAAGAAAAATAAAAGATAGGGAAAAGCTTTGAGCCACACGCACGGCCGACCGAGTTGCGCCGCGCTGGGTGGCGCGCGTGTGTGGTATAATCAAAAGCCCACGGTGTCCACTTGGCCACTCATGTGCGTACGCCTCCATTTTCCTCTTCTCATTAAAAAACCAAGAGAATTGAAAAACAATATAAACTCGTGCCTTTCCTCCACTTTCCAATATGGGACTAAAAGTCCTCAAAAAGGACAAAGGGAAATGAGGGAAACTCAAGTTTGCTTTCAAAAGTCCACAAAAGCTTAAAGTATAAAAGCGTAAAGACAAAAACAACTGGGTAAAGATTATAATTTTGAATTGTAATAAGACTTTCTCCTTTTCACACAAAGGAAAAGCCAACAATCCCGCACAAATTGAAAATTATAATTAAAGAAAGAAAGTTAAGAAGGGACAACTCTAATCAAGGCAAGAAAATAAGTTATGCATCGGTGTATGTATTTTTTGGACTTGAACCTAGACCTAGTGCAAATATATCGAGTTTACACTCACATATGTGTATATATCGAGTTTACAATCTAGAGAATCAGCCTAAATTCTCATAGAAGCGGCCACATTTCTACACTCACATATGTGTATATATCAAGAGTGCCCTGTAGCTACGCACCCCACTGAGAACTCAGCTATAGATAACATTAAGAGTTATAATAACTCATCATCTACTCGTTACAGGTTGCACCCATGCACACCATAGGGATAGGTTTAGTGAAGTTCACTTCACTTTAAACACGGTACAAAACAAAACTACTCAAGTAATTTGTTGTTCCTATTGAACCTACTTCTTGGGTTCTCCAGACAGATAGGTTGAGTTACCATTACAGGTGGTTGAAGACATGGGCCTCAGACCCATCCCCCTCGATGTGCTCAAGACCAAGTTCTTACTTAGTCATTTGGTCAAACAATCTGATATTTTTTCTTCCTACCTCACAAAATCAATTGTGATCACTCCATTTTCAACAGTTGTCTTATGGAGTTATGCTCCCAACGTATGTCGGGATTTCTCATTGTATACATTATTTTCTGCGCTTACAATGGCAGCCTTGCATTCACAATGAATTACAACACCAATACCGATTTATTCCAAAGAGGAATATATATATAAGAAGATTTCTAAGCCATTCGGCTTCCTCACTTGCTTTCCTTAATGCGACAAACTCGGATTTTGTAGTGGATCTGGTAATGCAAGTTTGCTTGATTGACTTCCAATAAACTGCAGCTCTCCTAAGAGTGAAGACATATCCACTCCTAGACTTTGTTTCCAACCCTGACGCCCAGTTAGCATCACTGTATCCCTCTAATACAGATGGATATTTAGAAAATGTAAACCATACTTAATAGTACCCTTAATGTATCTCATTACTCTAAGTAGTGCATTCTAATCATCATGTCCAGGATTGCTATTGTAACTACTGAGTCTCCATACTACATAAGCGATATCTGACGTTGTACAATCATCAAATACATAAGACTCCCAATTACTCTATAATATCTGGTTGGTTAACACCATCTCCTTTATTTTTACCCAAACTTATATTTGAATCATAAGGTGTAGACACAGGTTTACAGTCACACTGGTTAAACCTTTGAAGAATTTTCTCTATTTAATGAGATTGGGTTAAAATTATTTCATTTGGTTCCTTTTAATTTCAATACCTAGGATAACATCACCCTTACCCTAGTCTTTCATGTCACACTTAGTTCATAAAAACTTCTTGGTTTCTTTTATGTCTTTAACATCTATTCTGATGATCAACATATCATCTACATACAAACATACAATTACACCTGTGTTTCCATTAAATTTACTATAGAAACATTTATCTGCTTCATTAATTATGAATCCATTTGATAGCATCACCCTATCAGATTTCCCATGCCATTGTTTAGGAGCTTTTTTAGACCATACAATGATTTCACCAGTTTACACACTTTGTGTTCTTGGCCTTGAATTACAAAGTCTTCAGGTTGCTCCATGTAGATCTGTTGATCTAACTCACCATTTAGAAATGCTGTTTTAACATCCATATGATGGATTTCCAAGTTATAAATTGCTGCATTAGAAATCAACACTCTAATGGTTGTGATTCTAGTAACTAGTGAATATGTGTCGAAGAAGTCAATTCCTTCTTTTTGTTTAAACCCTTTAGCTACCAATCTAGCTTTATATTTATCTACCGTTCCATCAGTTTTTAATTTCCTTTTAAAGATCCGCTTGCAACCAAGTGGTTTACACCCAGGAAGTAGACCAGTCAATATCCAAGTGTTGTTTAACATTATTGAATCAATTTCAGTTTTAATAACATCTTTCTAAAAGGATGCATCGGGCGAAGATATTACTTCTTATATATTAAAGGGTCACCTTCTGCAAGGTATGATATAAAATCAGGACCAAAGCTAGTTTCAGTTCTAGCTCTCTTGATCTTCTAAGTTCCATTACTTTATCAAAAGTGTCACTATCACAAGACGACGAAGCCAAGGCCTCTTAAACTATCATTAGTATGTCTATTGTTCTATGGAAATATGTTCTCAAAGAACTCAGCTTCTCTGGATTCTACGATAGTGTTAGGCTGAATCTCACTTTTCTGAGATCTAATAACTAGGAACTTATAAGCACTACTATTATGTGCATGTCCGATAAATGCACAATCAACTGTTTTAGATCCTAGTTTGGATTTCTTAGGACTAGGTGCTGCTACGTTAGCCAAGCACTCTCACACTTTAATGTATTTATAGCTAGGCTTTCTGTTTTTCCATAACTCAAGGAGTTTTATCAGTATCTGAATATGGAATTTTATTTAGAATATAGCATGAGGAGAGAAGTGCCTCTCCCGAAGGTTTTGTGGTAAACCTAAACTTCCTAGAATTGCATAACCATTTCAACTGGGGTTCTATCTTTTCATTCTACCACACCATTCTGTTGTGGAGAATAAGGTGGTGTCACCTAATGGATTATTCCATGGTTTTCGTAGTATTCAATAAATTCATTTGAGGTATATTAACCTCCACTAGCAGACCTTATAATTTTTATCTTCTTCTAACTAGTTTTCAACCTCAGTTTTATAGGTAATGAATTTTTAAAATGACTAATCGTTATTTATCATAAGGTACGCTGTGCAAACCTAGAATAGTCTTCTATGAATGTTATAAAGTATCTTTTACCACCCCTAGTTAATATATTGTTTAATCCACACACATCACTATGAATAAGGCCTAAGACTTTTGATTGTTTTTCTATTTTATAGAATGGTTTTCTACCGTACTTAGATTGTACACAAATTTCACATTTGTCATTTGAACTACGATCAGTACTATGTATTAAACCTAAGTTCACCATTTTCTTCAAGGAAGAAAGGTTCACATGACCTAGTCTACCATGCCACACATCGAAAGAGTCCACAATATAAGAAGAAGAAGAAGACGATTTATTCATGTCACTTTTAATTACATTGAGTTTGAAGAGTACCTTGCAAGCATACCCTTTCCCCACAAATGACCCATTCAAAGTTAAAAAAACTTTGTCGACTTCAAACGCTATCTTAAAGCCTTTCTTGACCAATAGTGAACCCGACACCAGATTCTTTCAAATATCTAGTACGTGAAGAACATCTTTCAACTTTAGAACTCTATCATATGTGAGCTTTAAGATTACCGTTCACTCTCTAGCAACAGCCGATGACAAAGAGTTCCCCATAAAAAGCTGCTCTCCATCTGCCCAAAAATAATAGGAAGTGAATGCACTCCTATCACTACAGATGTGATTCTTCTTAAAGTTCTTGGTGGTTTTTTAGAATTTACCACATGTCATATGTTTTGGTTTGTGTTTACTGTCATACTTAGACTCTGTGCGATTGCCCTTAGATATATAGTCAAAGTTTCTATGGGACTTGTTTCTAGAGAGGTTTTCTTCTTCAGTTCTTAAATACGCAAAGAGATCATGAAGAGACATATCATTTCTATCATGTTAGAGGGTGTTCTGATATTTCTCCCAAGACAGTGGTAACTTATCAATGATAGCGGATACTTGAAATTCTTCATCTGTTTTAATCTCCTTAGAAAGGATTTTAGCTACTATAAATTGAATCTCATTCACTTGATCCATTAGGATCTCCCATCCACCATCATAAAACGGAAATACTTTCTTATGACATGTTTCTTAGACCATGCAGCCTTTACTAGGTATTTCTTCTCTAGGGTTTCCCAAATTCCTTTGTTACTCAAGGCATTCAAAATGTGTCCCTACACATATAATCATCCTTTTTTTACTCTTATCAGAAACATGAGATCTAGCAGGTTCATTTTCTTCTTCATTATTAACCATACCAGAAAGGACATACTCAAGTTCCAGAGTTGCAAGGAAAAATCTCAGTTTTTGTTGCCATCTCTTAAAATCAGATCCATCAAACTTCTCAGGCCTTTTAGCATGAGTTGAACCCATGATAGAATAATCCGAAATATCCCTTTATAAAATTCAGATACTTGTCTCAAGATTCTTATTTAGGCATAGGGGGAAATTTCGAATTATACCTTTTACCAAGATGAATCTGATGATAAATAGCAATGTGTAGAAATTCGTAAGATCTGATTTGTAAAATAAATGAATAATCAATTAAACAGTGAGGAGAAACTTATCAATGATTTGAGGCATAAATCTTAGTTCGTTGTCTTTGAGACAAGTAATGCCCCCACATTCGACGATTCTTGGTGCATATTGGGTCTCTTGGCGTAGGTCTCCAGGATACAACAACTCCGCTCCAGGGGGTGTGACTCACGCTACCAAGATTCCTAGCAAAAACGCTTACGTAGTCTTTGATCAGAGATGAAAAACGATAGAAAACTCTTCAAACAAAAAGAACCAGTAGGTAGAAGAAGATGAAAAAAACCAGAGAGAACTTTTGTTTTTTCGTATCTGTAGACACCCCCATTTTGCTCCACTTTAATCAACGAAGAGGTTAGTGTTCTTGTTATCAGTCTTGTTCAGTGTTTTCCATTTCGGTGTCCGTCCCCTATGTTTTCTCGATCTTTTCGGTTATTTCTGTCATGTTTTGCGTCGTCCTGATAATTGTTGAGAGGGGTGGTTCGCAAGAATTAAAGCCGAGAGAGTTTGGACCCGTTTGGGGGGCCCGCATCGAACATTTGTTTAAATTTGGATCAACAGGGGATACGCATATTGTTTTAATGAAAAATGAGTGTTGAGCCTACTTCGATCCAGTGTATAAAGATGCCCATCAAGGGAAAAATCAAGATCTCAGGGAGGTCATTTTAACAACCAATTTTTGTTGTGACCATCAAGTTGAACTATTCGGATAATCCTTGGAAAAGATTTATGGGACACGACCACCCATGTTGTGACCCACCAGTTAAGCAATTCCAAATCATCCTATGGGGGGGGGGGGGATTTGAAGGGTGTGACTTACTCATATTGAGGCATGTTAGTTGAGCGGTTCGGATCATCTATTAGGGATGATATGAGATTGTTTGGGTCATCCCGCGAAATTGATTTAGAAGGGCACATCCCATTTTTTATTGTGGTTCGTCCAATGGACAGATCTGGATCACCCCATGAGGATTGCGAGGAGCGCCCATTTACGCCGCGAACCCACTGAATGGACGGCGCGGATCAGCTTATGGAAATACTTTAGAGGGTACGACCCTTTTGGGAGATGACCCAAAGTTGGGCAGCTTGGATCGTCCTATGGGGACGATTTAGGGAGTGCAACCAATTCAAGTTGTGGCCCACAAGTGGAAACGATATCTTAAGTGGTGCAACTTTCAAGGAATTTTACTCTTAGATTTTGGCAACTCACCTTTGCTAAAAAGAGAAAAGATATTCTAAGATTGGATCCAATAAGATAGCAACTTTCAATAAGAAGAAAGTGAAACGTGGGGTAGTTTTTTTGTTCAATGTGTTTCCAATTGAGTTGGGTTGCTATCTTGGCAAAAGAGGAAAGCATGCTATGTCTTGGACGGTATTGGCAATTCCCTCGGACATGAAAAAAGAGGATCGTCTTTCTCAAGAGAGAAGATCGCAGACAACCGATCGGATTCTCTAGCTCTCTGTCTTCCCTCCCCATCACCTCTCACTCTTTTTTGGATTTTTCCACTCTTCATCCCTCTCAATCCTCCCTCGGTTTTCCGATCTCCATCCCTCTCAACAGTTCTTTATCTATCTATCTTCCCCTCCCTATCTCTGCACATCTTTCATTACCCAACTCTCGGTTCCCATAGAAAACAGAGTATTCCTCCCCTCATCTCCCTCCACAGCACTCTTGGATCCTCCCTCAACCATTTTCTCTCTATCTATCTCCATACTCCCATCTCCTTCACTCTTTGTCCATCTCGGTTTCCCTCTCATCTCACACACCCATTTACTACTCTCATCTTTTATAGTTGTTTGGTAAAAAAAAAAACAAAAAAAAAAAACAGCAAAGAAAAAAAACAGAGTATCGGTTTTCACCGATACTCTGTTTCTCTCTCTCTCTCTCTCTCTCTCTCTCTCTCTCTCTCTCTCTTTCTCTGTTCATCTCTCTCTCTCTCACTTCTCTCTGTTACTCTCGTTCTATCTCTCTCTCTCTCTGTTACTCTCGTTCTATCTTTTTCTCTCTCTCTCTCTATCACTCTCTCTCTCTATCTCTCTCTCTCTCTATCTCTCTCTCTCTCCTTCGCTCCCATCTCTCTGATACTCTCACTCACTCTCCCTCTCTGCTACCTACGCCCACCACCCTCGGTTTCTCTATCCTAACAGCAGGAAAGAAAAAAAAACAAAGAAAAAAGAAAAAGAAAAAGAAGAAAGCGGGTCGGATCACAGCGTCGACAGGATTTCCGGATTTTTCGGCTCTTGGACTCGGCAGAGATCTCTACTACAGGTTAGTACACTATTCTCAGATTTTTCCAGGATGAATCGGTATTTTTTTAGATTTTTGCATGATTTTTAAGCATTTAAATGAATTTAATTTAATATTAAATATGTGTGCTTAAAATCATGATCTGCATGAGTGTTTCAATTCCGTTTCGTCTCAAAATTTAATAAAATGATCTATCTAAATAGAGTAAAATAACTATCGGATCGGATCGGACATTGGATCAACGGTTTTTTAGAATTTGAGTGAAGAGTAGAATTTTATTTAAAATAATAGCTGAGAAATTACGAAATTCGAAAAAATAGCCATCTCAGGATGATCTATTTTTTGGAATTTTAAAATTTTCTTGTGTTCATCACATCAGAACAAGGTTGGAGGACATTTTCCGGAGTCGTAATTTTCTCGAAAATCGTATTTTAAAAATAGAAAACTCTTTAAAAATATCTTTTCGACGAAGAAACATAAATTATATACCAAAAGGATTCGAAAATTAATGAAATTTCATGAGAAACTAATATGATACTGGGACATTCTACTATAAATTTTTGAGAATTTTTGGAATTGGTTTGGTATATTATTTTATGCTTTTTTTGAAAATTATCAGATCTTGGGAGACTTTTTACAGACATCAGATCACAGATAAAATTCTCAAAATTTTTACAGTAGTCTTATATTCTATATTTCTTGTTTCTGTAAACGTTTCAAGTACTTTGGATCTTGTTTCATATGGGATGTAGTGTTAATTCATAATCTAGGCTGAAAATTGACAAATCCGACATTGATAGTAAATAGTTTCTAAAATTCATGAAAATCTCACAGCATGCTATTTTTACTTATATCTAACTACTGTAGAAATTTCATTGAATTTAGATTTCTATTTCTAGCAGTTTCTGTGTTATTTTTGCAATCTGGTCTTATTATTGTTAAATCAAAATTAAATATGAACTTAATGTAAAAATCTGCAAAACTCATCCAGTAAGCTACATACATTCCCATCTTACTGCTGTAGAAATTTCAACTCATTTCGAATTCCTTTACAATAATTTCACTTGTAAAATCACTCTTATGGTATAAAATTGATAAAATTCATTGAAAATCCGAAATTAATTAAAAATCATCACGAAGTTTCTAAAGAACCCTAAAATTCTGTCACACGTTCACTCATCAATCTATTGAAACAGAAATTTTAGGACTTTTAGATTCCCCTGGAAAAATGGCCAGTGTGTCCATAATCGTATCTCAATTGCAATCGATCTTTGACAATTTGAATATTTAAGCTATAGCATGTTGTTGGCTCCGAGGTTACTGTCCACGGAAATCCTGAGATATGCCAGGCAATAAGATGCTATAACCTAAGTATTAAATTGCACAAGGAAAGAGCGCACGATTCCCTTCCTTGGATGCTATTCTGGGCCGACATTGGTGAACCCTAGAACCATTGGTATTCCTTAAATGTCCAGAAACTGAAAATTCTTGAAATCTGAAATTAATTAACTTTAAGAACTGAAATCGATTCATCTCGTGTCTTTCGGAACCGTTGGATTACGGTCTCTGTCATAAGAACCCTTAGAGCCCAATTTAGGAACACTGGTGTCGTGTCTTGTCCTAAGTTTTAGAGAGTCTTAGGTTTTAGGAGTCCTAGAGTTAGGAGTCCAGCCTCATCACATACGTTTGCTATAGATAGCAAGCGTGCCATAAGTCTAGTTACACTAGTCACCCAATCTTTTCCTAGGACAAGCCTAGTAAACTAGGATGTAGGCTAACCTGCATTAGTCTAAGGAACAACTTGCATTTAGATAAGAATCATATAGCATCCTAGATGAAATCCTAGGATAATAAAATCCTCAACTTGAATTAAATAACTCCTCTTAAAACTGTTGAAACAGTCAATCCCGTCTAGGTCGGTGTCTTAGTTGAGTTAGGCATAAGTAGCTTAGCTTAGGTGCACCGAACTACGTCGACTCTGATCCCAGTGAGGCTTGGGTACGTAGGCAGCTTGGATGTCTGATGGCATACCAACCGCGAGTCGGCTCCACAACAAATTGTGAGGTTTTGTATATTAATTTTCTTGTAAATGCTTAATTAAATCACTTAGGACTTTTCATGAAATTAGAATCTTAGGAGAACTTGCACCTAGATTGAATTCAAACAAATTAAGGAATCAAGATACACATTTAGGATCCATAATGAAATTAGATCATAGGATGCATGTCACATAGATAGCACATTAATTAAGAGTTGAATGAGCCATTTAAAATAAATTTAAAAGAGTTAGCTTTTGAAATTGAAGACCGATTATCGGGCAGGAATGGTGCATGTGGTGGATAACTCCCCATACCTTCCATTCTTGTAACCAGGTAGCGAGTCTAGATTTCTGGTTAATTATGGGTCCTAGATCCCACATCTAGGTGGCGACTCTGTCAGTCTCTTTTATGTGGAATTTGGATTACCTCAGTGATCCCAAGTTCACATAAAAGACGAATTAAAATCAATAGCAAAAAGCACACGCCAATCGCGTGGGTACGAGAGACCTAGAGAGAGCGTGGCGGCTCGCGCCCCACCCTCTCACGGGATCGGGTCCCACAGTATCTTTCTCTCAAGCCAAAGGAAGCCTTAAAAGGACTTCCAAAAGTCACGTCCTTAAATCCCTTAATTAAGGGACACATTTTTGGGAACGTTGCCAAACGGTAAGAAAGACAAAACCACACTTAATGGGCGGTTACAAAACCATAGCGTCAAAACAAAGTGCTAAATAACTTCGAAGTTCCCAGAAATGAAGAAGTTATTTTCCAAGAACAATGAAGTTATTTCCCAAATACTGGCAAAGTTATTCTCTAAATACCAGCGAAGTTCAATTCAAGAACGGTGAGGTTATTCGTCAATAACTTCGAAGTTCTCTGGGAACACATATAGCTAGTAACAAAAAGAAAAATAAAAGATAGGGAAAAGCTTTGACCTACACATGCGGCCGGCGGAGCCTCGCCGGGTTCGACGACGTGCGTGTGTGGTATAGCCAATAGTCCACGGGTCCACTTGGACACTCATGCGCGTAGGCCCCCCTTTTCCTCTTCTCATTCATAGACCAAGAAAGTGAAACATAATATAAACCCATGAGCCTTTCCTCCACTTTCCAATTCGGGACTAAAAGTCCTCATAAAGGACAAAGGGAAAGGAGGGAAACTCAAGTTTGCTTTCAAAAGTCCACAAAAGCTTAAAGTGTAAAAGTTTAAAGACAAAAGCACTTAGGTAAATATTATAATTTTGAACTATAATAAGACTTTCTCCTTTTCACACAAAGGAAAAGTCAACAGAATCATCATGAACAAGTGTTGTTCTTGTTTCAATTGGCACTAGGTCTTCAATCCTTTTCATACAGTTTAAGTAAATTTCTGCAGAAAAGTATAGGGTTGGTTTCAATATTAGGTGCTAGATAATAAACTTTCAATAGAATTTCACTTATCCATGAATCTCTGAAGGTCGCATGCTTCATGAGAATGAGAGAATTTCACATGAAAAGCATCAACTCCGTGACACTTACACGACCATACTCATAGTTCTTCAAATTGCATACCTACTGTTTGGGCTTAGTTGTGTGAGAGAGAGAGAAAAAATCTGCCAATTGATATTTCTCCTCGAATATTGTATTTTCTTAAATCCATATTAATATTCAAGCCGATTTGAATATCTTGGGGATTCACAAAGACATGTTATTAGTGTTTGATATTATATTTGGCAAGGGATATGGATTTAAGTGACTGTTTTAGTTAAGGCCAAAATTCTACTTGGAATCCATGACTCAAAGTTCCACTATCAATCTGTTCTTTATGGATTTGAGCTAAGGCGCACTTACACTCAATTTAAATAGCACCCAACTTGATCCAGGATCTGCTTTAGAATTCATAGATCCTCGGCCAAATCATCATTTATTTTCTCTTGTCAAATCTTATTATATCCCATTGTTCCTTTACCCTTCACAGGTGGCATTTTCATCCTCAAAGATCACACCAATAGCAAATTAACAGTATCTTCATTTCCATCAGTTCCAATTATGTCAGAAAGTATCTTGTTCTTCTGATAGGCTTATTGCATATTTCTTTTCCAAATAACATGTATCCAAACAAGATTAATACCTTTCCAGGAAAAAGCTTTCTATTTCAGCTGAGTTGTACCAAACCACAGAGAGGATTTTCCTGGAAAGGAAAGGAAGGCTTTCCTCGGAAAGCCTTTCCAGGGTGGAATGACCTTTCCGACAAACCAATCAGGCCATAAGAGTAGGGCCTAGGATCGGTCTCGACTCCATGAGCACGGCACTGTCACCAAAATACAGGGCAATTTTCGATTACTGAGCAGGAAGGTGTTATGAACTGGGCCCGCCCAATTATAAACCGGTCTCTACCAAGGATGTGCAAGATCTATTGCTTGCATTATCTGAAATTGAAATCCTAGAAACATAAAGTGGGGTTCCTATTATTGAAATCCCGAAACTTTGAAAACAGGTTCTGGTGGTGACTAGTGAGAATGTTGTTGTTTTTGGGAGCCTTGGCTACAGTGATGTGCATCAAGAAGAGGGCATACAAGTATTTGTGCTATTTCTATAATACATTCTCTTCTAGAAAAGCAGAAAACCCCAGGAACGAACAAATGAATGACATAGAGACAAATTTTGAGGCACAAAAACTACCGTAAATCCAAGGTGTTACAGTCCTAAGCGGGGGCCCGCCTAGGTATGGGACTGGGTGGGACCCAGCTTGGTATGTGACAGGTTTAAAGGGCCTTACCTAACGCATTCCATCAACTCTGGAGCTTTTGGCGTATCGGTAAGGTACCTAACATTTGGTACATCATTTCATTCTGCTACCCTTGCCACGCCATACGAGGTTGTTTATGGAAAACCACGACCTTCTCTCACACTATATACTTCAGGAGGAACAATGGTGGCTACTGTAGAACAATAACTAAGAGAAAGGGATAGTGTCATTCTCTTGGTTAGAGGAAACTTGTAACGAGCAAATCACAGAATGAAGCAACAAGCTGACCATCATCGGACTGAGCAGGAATTTCAGGTTGGAGATATGGTTTTCCTACGATTGCAGCCATATCGGCAAGTCACTATAGCATTGAGGGCAAATATGAAGTTGGCACCAAAATTCTATGGTCCCTATAAGGTATTACAACGCATTGGCAGTGTGGCTTATAAGCTAGAAATTCCTGAGGGCTCAAAGGTCCCCCCCGTCTTCCACGTCTCATGTTTAAAAAAGAAGCTCAGATAGCAGGTCATACCACGAACGGTCTTGTCAGATGTTAACGATGAAGGTTAATTCCTTGCCGAACCCGTAGCTGTCCTTCAACGCAAGATGGTCAAGAGACACAACAGAGCAATTTCACAAGTTCTAGTGCAATGGTCAAATATGGCACCTGAGGATACAACTTGGGAAAATTGGCATCAGCTGAAGGTGCGCTTTCCACATTTTGAACCTTGAGGACAAGGTTCTTTCCAAGGAGGGTGGAATGATACGTATCTGCTATCTTTTGGGTTATGATTATCTAGTTATTTATTTCCTGTTATTTGTGTTAGCCAAAGGGTTCCCATGTGTGGCCCTACTCATTGTTTTGATGACAGCAAACCCACATTGATCGAAGTAGGTTGGTATTAATGATTTTACCATGATAAGCTTACACAGAAAATTTACAGTACCAAGATGGACAACTAGGCAGAACAATGCGATCAAAGGCAAAGTGAAGATCCGTCAACCAAGAAGGTGTAGACACCCTCATTTAGCTACATTTTAACCAACAATAACCTAATATATTGATCCGTGGAATTTCATTGGTAAAATATGCGTCCTCAAATTTTCTGAAAAACCAAAATGATAAAGGGATGTACCTGGTGAGATGATTAGATCCGAAAAATTGAAAAATACCCTGATTGGTGAATTTAGTGTGTTAAATCCATGTGAGAGAGCCCCTCTATCATGAATTTATATGTTTTAGGTCATTATGTATCGATCTGACTTTACGGATCTTCAATCGGGACAAAATAAGCTAGGATCACTTCACAGCCCGGGACCTGATTCCATTCCGAGACCCGATTTCCGTAAATCGTTAGATCAAGGGCAGATCTTGACTTGGAAGTCTTTCCTTACCAAGAATTTGTGATCATTTAGTCAAAATAAGATCGATCAAGGTTAATCACAAATTCAGATTAAACATTGTGTCACTTAATTGAGCAAAAACACAATGAAAAATCACGGATCAATGTGGGTGAACGAGAGCCGTCGAAATAATTTAACCAAATTATCAACAACAGTGCTTTCATTACTTTAATTGTTGTCAAAATTCATATTTCAAAGGTTAGGATCATTCATCAAAAATTGATTAAGTTGGTTGGATCAATCGAATCGTCAATTTGATCAACGGTTGGAAAAACGATTCGCTGTTAAAAACCGACGGCTCGTATTTGTCAAAAATTCTGAAAATAATATTTCTATGGCAATATTGGGCTTAAATGAAAGAGGAAAAATCAACGATTTTAATGGCGAAAGAATTATCAAAATCGGACTTCAAAATCTCCTGAAAACCGCGTTTTTCGATTTTTACATTCAAAATATTTGAAAAATCTTTTACAAGATTCTAGGAGATTTGGAGGCATCATCTCGTCCATTCTTTAGATCGAAATTGATCTCAACCACCCAATCTTATTCCATATCATTGCAAAGATTTCAGGATATTTGAAGACCCGATCTTGCCCGTTCTTTCGATCACATGGAGATTGCAGTTAATCGCAACCATCCAAATCGTTGCCATTCTCTACAAAGGCAACCAAATTGGACATTTCCCTTGCCTTGAAATTTGGTTCCAAAATCTACAAAGATTCCAAGGACAAATGGCATCATCTTGGACCTTGAATTGTTCCTAAATCTTTAGTAGTTGATCCTGGCCGCATAAGTGCCTGCCATTTTTAACATAGCCATGGCTTAAATGGAAGATGCCAAAGAAGAGGGAGAATATTCTAGAAAAATCCGATCTTGGCCATTCTTTCCCCTTCCTTTTTCCATCACTCAATCTCCACCCTACACCTCTAGGCCCTAAAGATGGCAACCTGGCTCATCCCTCACCTATAAATACCCATGCTCTCTTCTTTCAAGGAAAAAGAGGAAAAAAAGAGGAAGAAGACTCAAAGAAAACTACTAGAGAAATCCTCCACATCCCCGCCTTCAAATCTTGTCCTATTCAAAGGATACCCAAAATCTCCATCATAGGTAGGTGCACTATTCTCAGATTTTTCCAGGATTATTTGATATTTTTTATGTATTTTTGCACAATTTTTAGCATTTAATTGAATTTAATTCAATATTATATGTGTGTGCTCAAAATCACGATCTACACGAGTGTTTCAATTCCGATTCATCCCGAAATTTAATACACTGATCTATTTAAATAGACTAAAATAACCATCGGATTGGATCAGACATTGAATCAAAGGATTTCGAAAATTTGAGTGATGAGTGGAATTTTATTTAAAATAATGGCTGAGAAAGTACAAAATTCGAAAAAATAGCCATCTCAGGATGATCTATTTTTTGGAATTTAAAAATTTTCTTGTGTTCATCATATCAGAACAAGATTAAAGGACGTTTTCCAGAGTCGTAATTTTCTCGAAAATCGTGTTTTAAAAATAGAAAACTCTTCAAAAATATCCTTTTGACGAAGAAAAGTAAATTATATACTAAACGGATTCTAAAATTAATGAAATTTCGTGGGAAAATAATATGATACTGATACATTCTACCATGAATTTTTGAGAATTTTTGGATTTTTTTTGGTATATTATTTTATGCTTTCTTTGAAAATTATCAGATTTTGGGAGAATTTTTACAGATATCAGATCACAGATAAAATTCCCAAAATTTTACAGTAGTCTTATATTCCATATTTTTAGTTTCTGTAAACTTTTTAAGTGATTTAGATCTTGTTTCATATGGGATGTAGTGTTAATTCATAATCTGGTCTGAAAATTGAAAAATCCGAAATTGATAGTAAATAGTTTCTAAAATTCATGAACATCTCACAGCATACTATTGTTCCTTTTATCTTACTACTGTAGAAATTTCATTGAATTTAGAGTTTTATTTCTAGTAGTTTCTGTGTTATTTTTGCAATCTGGTCAATTAATTGTTAAATCAAAATTAAATATGAGATTAACGTAAAAATCGGTAGAAATCTTCCAGTAAGCGACATCTGATCATATCTTGCTGCTGTAGAAGTTTCAACTCATTTCAAATTCGTTTACAATAATTTCAGTTGTAAAATCACTCTTATAGTATAAAACTGATAAAATTCATTGAAAATCCGAAATTAATTAAAAATCATCACAAAGCTTCTAAAGAACCTTAAAATTCTGTCACATATTAACTCCTTAATCCATTGAAACAGAAATCTTAGGATCATTAGATTTCCCTGGAAAAATGGCCAGTGCATCCATAACCGTATCTCAATTGCAACCGATTTTTGACAATTTGAATATTTAAGCTATAACATGTTGTTGGCTCCGAGATTACTGTCCACGGAAATCCTGAGATATGCCAGGCAATAAGATGCTATAACCTAAGTATTAAATTGCACAAGGAAAGAGCGCACGATTCCCTTCCTTGGATGCCATTCTGGGCCGAAATTGGTGAACCCTAGAACCATTGGTATTCCTTAAATGTCCAGAAACCGAAAATCCTTGAAATCTGAAATTAATTAACTTCAAGAACTGAAATCGATTCATCTCGTGTCTTTCGGAACCGTTGGATTACGGTTTCTGTCATAAGAACCCTTAGAGCCCAATTTAGGAACACTGGTGTCGTGTCTTGTCCTAAGTTTTAGGGAGTCTTAGGTTTTAGGAGTCCTAGAGTTAGGAGTCCAGCCTCATCACGTACGTTTGCTATAGATAGCAACCGTGCCATAGGTCTAGTTACACTAGTCACCCAATCTTTCCCTAGGACAAGCCTAGTAAACTAGGATGTAGGCTAACCTGCATTAGTCTAAGGAACAACTTGCATTTAGATAAGAATCATATAGCATCCTAGATGAAATCCTAGGATAATAAAATCCTCAACTTGAATTAAATAACTCCTCTTAAAACTGTTGAAACAGTCAATCCCGTCTAGGTCGGTGTCTTAGTTGAGTTAGGCATAAGTAGCTTAGCTTAGGTGCACCGAACTACGTCGACTCTGATCCCAGTGAGGCTTGGGTACGTAGGCAGCTTGGATGTCTGATGGCATACCAACCGCGAGTCGGCTCCACAACAAATTGTGGGGTTTTGTATATTAATTTTCTTGTAAATGCTTAATTAAATCGCTTAGGACTTTCCATGAAATTAGAATTTTAGGAGAACTTTCATTTAGATTGAATCTAGACAAATTAAGAAATCAAGATACACATTTAGGATTAACATTGAAATTAGATCATAGGATGCATGTCACATAGTTCGCACACTAACGAAAAGTTGAATGAGCCATTTAAAATAAACTTAAAAGAGTTGACTTTTGGAATTGAAGACCGATTATCGGGCAGGAATGGTGCATGTGGTGGATAACTTCCCATACCTTCCATTCTTGTAACCAGGTAACGAGTCTAGATTTCTGGTTAATTATGGGTCCTAGATCCCACATCTAGGTGGCGACTCTGTCACTCTCTTTTGTGTGGAATTCAGATTGCCTTAGTGATCCTAAGTTCACATAAAAGATGAATTAAAATCAATAATAAGAAGCACACGCCAATCGCGTGGGTACGAGAGACCAAGAGGGAGATCGTGGCGGCTCGCGCCCCACCCCCTCTCGCGGGATCGGGTCCCACAGAAGGACAAAGACAGATCAAGTTGAACGTTAGAGAAGAGCAATCAACATCAAGATGGAGTCATTAAGAGCTAAGTCAAATCGAAGACCAAAGAACAAGCATGAACAAGGAAGGCTAAGCATGCTCATTCAACCACCGGACTCAAGAGGATTATTCAAGAGTAGGTTGAATGGAGATCAACTTCAAAACAAGATTGCAAGTGTTTTCAAAGAGTTTCCAAAATGATTTTAAAGCAAAAATCCAAACATCCTTTGAAAACCATAACTAAGACCATGTGCTTTTCTATCACAAATGGACCCAAATATTTTCAGATTGAGCCGAAATTTTGTCCACTCCTTTCTCTCATATCTACTTTAATATGTACAAAAAATGGGAAGAAAAATCATTAATTTATTTGCTAAACTTGCAGACCAGACCTTGCGGCAGAAGTGGTCCGATCATCTGGTTGATCAAAAAGGGACCCAAACATTTTCCAAATGAGCTAAATTTTGGTCCATAATCTTTCCTAATATCAATATCAATGTGTACAAAAAATCAGAGAAAAACTCATTAATTTGATAAGTGAACTTGCAAACAGACCTTGCGGCAGAGGTTTGCCAAATCATCTGGTTGGTCCCGGAGGCAACCAGACGTCTGGTGTCGGGAAAATATGACCGTTGGGACTTGCGGCTGATTCTTTTTTTTATTTTTCAAAACCTAAAACTGCCCATTATGTCCTCCAACGGTTATATCTTCTAAGGGGCTATATATATAAGTTTATTTTCATCATTTCAACACTTTTGCAAGCTTGAAAAGAGAACCCTAAGTGTGATTTAATATTTTCAAGCAATCTTTACAAAAGCCTTTCTTCTTTGCCCTAAATCTTGCAATCTATCTTGAAGAAGATCTCCTAAAGCCTATTTGCAATCTACTTGAAGAAGAATCACCCAAGCTTACTCTCCATCAATATTATTGAAGATCCCATAAGCTCACTTGCAATCCCATCATTGGAGAAGTTCTCATCAAGCTTACCTGCAACAATTTGGAAAAGATTTCTTGTATTGAAGTGGTGTATTAGCTTTAAGAGAAGGCATTCACACATTGTAATTTGAAAAATATTGTAAAGGTGGAAAGGGCACCTATATTAAACCCCTTGAAATTGGCGAGTGCTCGGAGACGCAGAGCCATCTTCGTGGGCGAGTGTTGAAGATGCGGAGCCTTCTTCCATGTATCAAGAATCATACTTATAGTGGATTCTCTCAAGGACACAAACTTGGGAAGAGTGGAGTAGGTCTTGGAGTTTTAAGACGGAACCACTTAAAATCCTTGTGTGGTATCTCTTCTATTACTCTTCCCCTCTTCTCATTTACTTTGTAGTTGATAATTCTTTTACTTTTATTGAGTTAACCACTATTAGCCAAAGATTAATTAACAAGGGTTAGTAAACATTTTAAAAAGGTTTTTAAAAGAGTAAAAATTTTAATATCCAACCAATTCACCCCCCTCTTTGTTGCTCAACTAGGATTTCAATTTGCTATGTTGAATAATCCTTCTTAGGTAGGACTCTACTTGAGATATCCATAAGCTAAATTGTTGGAGTCAAAGTCTATCTGTTGGAGTCGTTGGGCTATGATAAGCCAAGTTGTTTTCCTTTTGACAATAATTAGAAAACTATTTTGATATTAGAAATTGTGCAGAGGGCTTCCCCCGGATGAGGGAACCATAATATATTCTTGCTTCTGTGTTTTTCTTCCATATACATAACATTTGGTATCAGAGCAGCCACCACGTCCTGTGTTTTAGTCACGGAAGAGGTGACCTGTGGAGAGGACTACATGGAAAGGGCTACTTAGTTAAAAAAAAAGAAGGCTAGAGTGAAAGCCGCCAGAGTGAAGTTGCCACAGAGTGGGCCGCCGCGGAAGGGGCGACCTGTGGAAAGGGCTACCTGGAAAAAAGGACAGAGTGAAAGCCGTCACAGAGCGGGCCGCCGAGGACAGCGGATTCAGAAGCATGGTGGTATGTTACGGTCCTAAGTGGGGGCCCGCCTAGGTATGGGACTGGGTGGGACCCAGCCTCGTATGGGACAGGTTTAATGGGCCTTGCCTAATGCATTCCATCAGCTCTTAAGCTTTTGGGGTATTGGTAAGGTACCTAACACAAGGCCTAATGAAATTTTTTTGAAGCAGGGCTTATCTCCACAGGGACCAATAAATGAATGGTTTGTAGATAATCTAAATAGGTGAGGTATTTTTACCAAAACTCAAAGCCACCATTTTGACTGCCATGAAAAATTTTTGCATGGAATTTTAGTTTGTCAAGTGGTGAAAGAGGGCTACAGAGGGTGGGAGATGGATAGACTACGGAGGGCATGAGTGACGAAAGGGTGAGAAAACAAGGAAAAGAAAAATTTTAATTTATAATCAAATTAAAATTTATTTTGGTTAATGATATTAGAACTACCATGTTTTAATAATTGCAGAAACTCAGCCTGCTTATTCATTTTTAATTGGCTTCCGAGAGATTTTTGGAAATAACCTTTGAAAGCTTTTTAAATAATAAAAGAAAGGTTGAGTTTGTGCAATTATCAAACTGTATTGCCGACATCACAGTACCCTTTATTTTTCTCACTTCTTTTGAGGCCCTTTTTACCCTCTCCTCCTTAATGCAATCTCTGTTCTCTTCACCTCCCACCCTCCCTTTTAAGGGTACTACTTGGGTCGGGTTGGATCGAGTTGATGCAAACCCTAACCCAACCCGAGATAGCTTTCCGTCAACCTTAATCCAACCCAACTCGAGCCTCGGATCGGGGATGGTTAATCCTAACCCAACCCACCTCTAAATTTCTCAACCCGAACCCAACCCATCTAACCAAAATCGGGTCGGGTTGGATGGGGTTCACCTTGGGCTAAATGGAAAAATACGAGAACCCATAGAAAATCAAGATAAGATTAGAGGACGGAGGTCGGGTCGGATTGCCAAGGCCTCAACCCTAATTGAACCTGAAATTAAATCGGGTTGGCTTTTCCCAACCCCTAACCCAACCCACCCGAGGAAATACCAACCCAACCCGAGCCAAAATCGGGTTGAAACGGTCGGGTTCGGGTTGAGCCCTGCCCAAGTTGCACCCCTACTCCCTATCTCTCGCCACTTGATAAACTAATATTCCATAGAAAAATAATTCATGGTTTCCAAACTTGGCTATAAGCCAGTACAAAATAATTTCTTAAGTCTGCCCTACATCTTATTATACCTAGATTCCAAACAAATCATACGACCTAGTTGTCAAATTTGAGGGTAGTGTGACACTGGCACTCACATTACAGCGAATAGGGATAAATTTTCCCATCCCTATTTTGGGACAGAGATTCCAGTCACCACAAAGCAGAGTAGTCGAATTTTCTCAGCTGACTCACCTAGAAACAATTAGGGAGATTTCGGACCAGTCAAATTTGCCCCACGGACTTACGGTGTGGAAGTAGGAATAGGTTTTATCTAATTCTTACCTCGATTCTGAGAGCCCTTGATCCATGAAGCCTATTCCTCCTCGAAATAACTCTCTTAAGCACGGGTTGCACGTTCAGGATGGGATCCAGGTCAAGCAGATCATCTCATAATGGTATACAAGATCAACGGTCTCGATTTTACATATATGGCCCTTTGAAGTACCCAAAAATTAAAACGTGCCGCACAAGGCATTTCGCGGTTGGTGTCGCATGTCAAACCAGCCACCTCGTGAATGGAGACAAAAGCTAGTCATTGTCTTCATTGACGAGGCGGACCAGCCGCGAAATGCCTTCTACGATGGATGCTAGCAGGTCCCTTTATATGTTATTGATCATCTGATGGTTATTGTATATCTAGTCGTTTAATTAAAGACTTTTGTAATAGCAGATTTTAGGGAAGTGATAAATTCGCGCCCTTTTCTTCCCTGGGCCAGCCCCCGCTAGTGTATAAATGATTCTCTTTTTACACTACAAGGGGTTGGCCTCAATGGCCAAGATCCGAAATTTCAGATTTCGGTGAGGACCCAAACTGAAATCGCCGAAATCTACCAAATTTCAGTCGAAATTTTGAAAATTTATGATAAAATATTAATTTTTCAATCCTTTACAAAATTTCAGCCGAAATTACCGAAATTTTGGCCCAAAAAAATGACATTTCGATTTCGTCTATGGAATTTTTGCTAAAATTTTGGTTTCGGTGAGGACTGAAATTACCCCGAAATTGAAATTTAAAACCTTGGTTGGCCTTTGGAGAAAGAGAGTGAATTTATCATTCCAAGAGATTTTATATGTACTCTGGGGAAATGCATGCGCAAAATATGTGCTGGGCCCGTCCATTGGATGATCTAAGACATTCATTCATGAGTTTTTATATGACGAAAGGCCTTGTAGTCCATTATTTTTTCAAAAAGTACCATACGCCGCACACCATAGGATGATCCAACCTATTTAGGTGGTGTCCCATCTTATGGACGGTTTGGATCATCCTATGGACTATAAGTCTATAAGACCTTCCATCATATAAAAACTCTTCATTTATTGTTCTCGCAGCAGTAGATAGACATGTCCCAAAAATCTTCTTAGATCTTAAGCCTTCAATATTATGTGGTGTAAAATGGACGGTTTATTAAGTTCCGAAAATCGAAGGGCTATAGAGACCGTTTTTTAGGCACGGCCTATTAAAACAAGTATTAACTAATAAGGTATGCTAAACTCAAGGCCGTCTTTCCAAAAATGGGCTGAAAGGGCACCCTATTGACTGACAAGTCACCATCATGCATTTATGATGGTAGCAAATGGGGTGCCCTTTCAGCTCATTTTGCAACCTTGAGTTTAGCACACCTCAAATTTTTTTTCTTGGGAGATTTTTTTCTTTCCACTATTTAGAAGGAAATGTTATAATTATGTTTAAAATTGAATATTGTTTCTTTAAGCTATCTTATTTCGTGCGTTAAAAAAGGGAAGAACTTTGAAAATATTTTTTTCTTTCCGAACTTTTTCAGAAAATTCCTATAATCCCAAAAAGGGTAATTTCTGGCTCCCACAAGAGCATACGAGGGATGGTGTGCAATCATGACTATTGATCATTTGAAACATCATGGGGTGATTCACATGATCATGGTTCCATGCAAAGGTAAAGGACTACAAACAAGGCTTGATGAATTAAGAGCTAGGAAAATCGATCAAGGTATTCTTGGAATTTGTATTCGGATCAAATGATTTGATTAAATAAAAAGAAATGGGAAGTAATAAATTCATCTCTCTCTCCCTCTCCCTCTCTCTCTCTCCCTCTCTCTCTCTCTCCCTCCACTTGTAAATACTCTCTCTTCTCTCCTCTCTCTTTGAGAGCAAACCCTTGGTGGGCCCATCAATAAACGGTTTGGATCATTGGAGAAGGTGGACACCATAAAAAGTATATTTTTAAATGAAAATCACATGGGTTACATGTTTCAAAGATCTAAACCATTCAATTGTTGTGCCCACCAGTTGGTATTAGAGCAAAATTGTCCAAGCTAAATTCATAGTGTGCTTTGATAGTTGGTATCAGATAGGTATCAAGTGGCAAATTACGGCAGGTGAACCATTCAATTGTTGTGCCCACCAGTTGGTATTAGAGCAAAATTGTCCAAGCTAAATTCATAGTGTGCTTTGATAGTTGGTATCAGATAGGTATCAAGTGGCAAATTAGGGCAGGTTGTGAATGTAAGGGCTTATCAAGGAGCGGTGATACAGTTGGTGTTTGTGCTTGGCATAGTTGCCGCAGGTGGCATTGTTTGTGGCTATTGTTAGTACATCTCAAGTGCAAGTGGAAGTGGATGAAAGAACGGGAAACGCTTTCAGTTATGGCAGAGTTAGATGAACTTTAATGTTGTCCAAGTGGTGGCAGCTTGGTGTGAGAAGTTGCAGATGTCTTTGAAACTAACACCTTGAAAGTCCATAGTCAGCCGGCATGAGTAGTGAATGTTTGGGGATGTTTATTTCTGAAGAGCGGATGCAAAGCTTTCTCAATGTTTTTTGTGAGAAATCATTGAGCTGTTTTGGTGGCATGGGTTACTTTGTGAGCTCAGCAAACAAAGTGGTAAAGTATGACAACTTGAAAGTTTGGACTCTTCCCTGAGTCATGCAACAGAGGTACGATGGCATGGAAGGATTTGTACCGTCAATGTTGGAGTAAGCATTGGCCAATGAATTCGCTCGAAGCTTCATACAGTGGAATAACATCAACCATCAGTGAATGAGTTGGCATGTTTCAATGACCCACCAATGTGTGAGATCGGAAGTGGCAGTTGGAAAGTTGTAAATGGTCCGTTGCAGAGTTGGCTAAGTAGCGATGGGTTTGCATATGGCCTAAGGGCTCGCAATGACAAAGGGTTGGCACGCAGGCAAGAAGCCTTCCCTACACGAGATGAGGTGCTGAACGTGTCGGCACTAAAGCGCTTATAGAGGTGGATTTGTTCACTTAGTGCGATAGCATAACCAATTTGATGGACTCGTAGTATGCTCTTAGGGTGAAGAGGAAGCACAGACGAACCTGGGTCAAGGTATCCGATTTACTCTGACAGGGAGGTGATACTGTGGGCCAGTAGGGTGAAGATGTTCACGACACCGAAGGACTGAAGACACATACTTAGGGTGAAGAACTGGTCAATGACTAAAGTACTTAGATGACAGTTCACAACACAATCGAGCATGCAAGATGCCCTTCTCCGAAAGACCTTGGAACGGACACCAAGGCCGCTTACATCGACAATAGATCTTGTTGCATTGGTATGGGACAGTATGATGAGCTCAGATGGCATATGAGTTGGCTGTGTTGGTATAGAACAACATAGTGGACTTATTTGTCTCTTGGTACTTTGGAATTTCAATGTTGGATGGGATCAAAAGGGCATCTCATTCTGAATGATCGTGGATTTGGACGGTTAGTAGTGTGAGTACTAGCCGTGGGTACCTAAGGAGGCCATTGGTGGTATAAGGGTTGATTGTTCAAACAACTAGGTTGGTGATGGACTGAAGTAAGAAACACTAAGGGTCGCAGTTAGGGATGTAGTTGGTTCCCTGTGATATATTGCACCTGGCCAGAGTGGCAGGTGTGTTGCAGTGGGTGATCCCAACAGACGATGCTTGGCCTCACGACGAGGCGGCTGGATTCCTCCTTTTGCTCCTCAACCTATGGGATATTAGCAGCCATTTCCAGTTGTTGTTCCCCTTGACCACGGGAGGAGGTGGGACCTATGGCGATTCCTTTCGCCTATGAATGTAGGTTGCTTCCTGGAAATCGTTTATACTTTGCATGTGGTAAGTGCAACACGTGGCCAACGAGTGGCAAGTGCCGTGCCGGAAGTGGTGGCACTCTCTCAGTGTTTGCTGGTATCGTCATAAAACCTTCCACGGCATTTGTAGGTAGTGGTGACACAAAGCCTTCGCATAGTTTGATGGAGTCCAAGAAAACCATCGATGTTTGGGATAACTACAAGAGATCTATAAAGCAATGGTTGGAAGAACTTGAGGTGGTGTAGTATGTAGAGGAGGTCGGGTTGGACTGAATGTCGGAGTAACAGTATCACCTGTTTTCAAGATCGTGAAGTCATTGCTATTGTGGAATTGAGCTTCGTAGAGTGCTTAGTGTCGAAGAGGGCTTCAAAGTTATCAGCTAGGGAGTGTCATGAGAAAACAGCTGAGGGCAACCCAACCTTCGCAGAGACCTCAGTGTCACAGGGATGCAATCGGTATTTCAGGCAATCAATGTCCCAATAATTCTTCAGGGGTAGTCACTAAGAGCACCTTTGGTGGGCACTCCTGGTTAAAAGAGTTGGTTGGCCAAACTCTTTAGGGGGAGTTGGCGCCGTGACATTCTGACTCCTGCCAGATAGACCCAACAGGTTTGGGTCGTAACCTTGGTGGTTTGGTTTTGGGTTGTACGAGAACTTGCCTATGCGTGCATACTGCAGCTCATGTGCGTGCTCTAAGGGAGCTTTGGGTGCGGACTGAGAGTTATCCAAAGGGATGCTTAGTTTCTTTGGTCGAGGACGGGGGCCAAAGATAATGCATGTTGGGTTGGGTTACTACATGCATTGTGCGTATGGACCAGTGCAGGGGGCTCGCTAAATTACTTTGCCTCCTGAACCGTGGTACATCTTGTGGTTAGGCCAATCTCTAGGCTTTCCCGTGAGTTTGTGCCGGGGTGACTTTAGTTACCCTCGCAAGGTGCATACCTTGGAGATCAGTCCATGGAGCATGCTTGCTTCTTGGATGACCATGCCTCTATGCTTGACAGATTTATGAGTGGAAGTATCATGCCTCAAACTGGATGGACTTTGCATTGGGAATCAAGGCCCGATGTTCGATCTACTCGTGAGTCTGGCTGATCACAAGAGTCGGTTCAGAGTTGGTCTTGGCAAGTCGAAGCTCATTAGCTTGATGAAAGACTTGGTGGCCGTGAGCAAAGTATCTAGAAGTGCATGTCAAGATCTTAGCCAAGTAGCCTGTTGAACAGCTTAGAGATTGTGTGCACATATGAAACATTAAGAGGTGTTGGGGGTGTAGGGCCTTTAGGCAGTTGAAGCCTGGCCTTAACATATGCATATGTTGAGGCGCCAAACAGGTTATTCCGCTGCTAAAACAAAAGGTCCGTGACACAAGGCCTAAATCCTAACCCAACTAGGGATGTTCATTATTCGGTTAAAATCGAATAACCGAACCGAACCGAATTGGTTCGGTCGGTTCGGTTCGGTTCGGTTTATTTCCGTTTAGGTTTTTTTTAATTGACAATTCGGTTATTCGGTTTCGGTTTCGGTTACCTCAAAAAAAAATTCGGTTAACCGAAATAATGATAAAAATCATTATTTTTTCAAAACAAAGTGTCATACGGGCACTCCAAAGGATGATCAAAACCGTCCATTTGATTGATCACAACTTAATTAGGTTGTGCTCCAAAAATCATTTCGATTGGATGATCCTAGCCCTCCGATCGAAACCAATATTTTGCATTTTCCCTCTTTTTTTCCCACTATTCAGTTATTCGGTTTATTCGGTTATAACCGAATAACCGAATTTTTAATCGGTTCGGTTTCGGTTCGGTTTCAGTTCGGTTTTGAAAATTTTCGGTTCGGTTTCGGTTACCGAAATTTGATAACCGAAATAATTTCGATTACCGAAATTTGATAACCGAAATAATTTCGGTTATCAAATTTCAGTTATTTCGGTTCGGTTATAACCGAATAACCACCCCTAAACCCAACCCGAAATTAAATCGGGTTGGCTTTAACCCTAACCCAAGGAAATGCTGATCCAACCCGAGCTCAAATTGGGTTAAACCTGTCAGGTTCAAGTTGAGCCCGATCCAAGTTGCACCGTGGGCTGTGGCATGAGGGCCTTCCCTACCGCTTTCAATGCATCACGGAGGCCTTTGGCATAGTTCCTAATACTCAGCAAAAACAAAACCTTCTCCTGCCCCCTCGAAAGGCACCCCCATTGAGCTGAAATTCCCTTGTAGCCAGGAGCATGTGTATAATGGTACCAGCAAGAAGGTGAGGATTTCGACTAATGCCGTTGACCCCGTTGGGTGAGTATTTTATTTTTCTTCAGCTTTGTCATTTCATGCAAACACTTGTATATTTCATAGTTGCCATTGTTGGGTTGCTGGAATTCACTCTGAACAACTACCTGTAGGCCTTCTGAGATTGATTTTGAGGTAATAGTTGTGGCAAAAGTATGAATCTATGTTTTCATGGGTACTGTTCTTTTTTGGCATTGTTAATTCCTTTGGAATCAGTAGAGATTATGTTCATGGCGTTAGGCTTTTGATGTCGATTGATTTTATTAGGAAATTTTATGTGGAGCCAAGACTTTTTACATAATTACAAGAAAAAGTTATTCAAGTATCCATCATACGTAGTTAGTTTTCTTCTCATTGTAATATTTTGGTCCTCTCCCATTTTCGCTTATTGCATTTCGTGAGCCTCATCATGTCACTTATCCCATTCAATCTGTTTCCTATGATTCTATATTTGCACATCATTCATTCTCTCTCCACATTCGGCTTTTCTTACCCTGCATTTTTCCTTGATCCAATTTTCCATCCTCGTCTTTTGCAAACTATGAAGCCATGGGGTTGATCACGAGAATCTAAGATTCGAGCTGAAAGTTGGATGATGTGTTTCTATCTATAGGGATTTTCTATGATTTCTTGAATCTAGGGTTAAGTTTGAGTGGGTTTTAGTAGGTGATATTAATAGAAACCATGTTTTTTTAAAAGATTTGTTGGCTTATAGTAAATTTTTTAAGCTTTATTATGATAAAAAAAAATGAAAAATTTGATGGAGCTGATCAGCAACTACACCCAAACAAAAGGTAAATATACAACAGCCCTTCAAGGAGGAAGGTGATCAAACACCCCTAAAATTCTAAATCTCAACCTCAGATCGAGCCGGATGATCTGTGTCACTGTTAGCTGAACATAGGATGTGCGCAAAGGACATTACATTCCCCTTCACCATATCCACAATCTCCTCCATAGCATAAAAAAAATATTCAATGATACCCCGACCCTACATTCCCAATATATGAAGTGAGCGAGTCTCCTTACGCCACTAGGGAATTAAGGAGGGAGGAATCCACAAGCCAACTCCCTCTCAAGAGAGCTACGACATCCGCATCTTTAGAATCCGTCATACCTATCAGAACCAAACAGGCCCATCTGATAATGCTCTCACATTATGAGTAAGTCCACCACTACCAGCAAAGATCGGATTAACTAAGCTATAACCATGGAAGTTCAGCTTAACTAATATCGGGTCAGGAGGCAGCCACCTATGCTGGTGGTGATTGGAGCGTATTTCACTCAACTGAATCACATTCCACCATAAACAGATGGAAGACTTCGAATAGCCTCTGAACTTCGGAAGGATGATTGCTCACTTCACCACAAAAGATAAAATCTTTTGCTAGATACTACGCTCTCTTTGTTGTTTCCCTTGTAGATCCTTCTATTTCTCTCCTTGCAAACCCGTCATGAGGACCCAAGCCTCCACCATATCATCTATATGAATGGAAATGTCCAGCCATTCCAAATAAATCAAGAATGTAGAACCATATCTTCCTATGAAACTCTTGTGAATGAAAATATGATCCACTGTCTGCTGCACAACACATGATTTCTAAGTGTGTATTTGTGCTTAGTCTAGCATTTATCGACATTCCATCTCAAGTAAACTTCTGCGAGTATTTCCACTTTATTGTGGACCCTGTGTCCAGACAAAACCGATGTTTAAATCCTTGTTTAGAATTAAAAGTTGGAATATGAGTAGAATTAGAAACAAAAATAGGATTGGAATTAGAAAGGTGTGGAATTAAGATTATAAATAGGATTATTCTTAATTCAATTCTTTACCATTAAAAAAAACACAGATTATGAACGTATCTACCTACTGCATGTTTGCTAAATCCTATAGACTTATCTATTAGCCTATTAATATCCCTCCTGCCACTTGTTCTTCTGTTGTGGTAATAGCTGTAGTAGTTGCAAGCATTTGAAGTTTTTGTACACCATTTTGAGGATGGGACTTGAAACTATTCGATTTTGCAAGCAATTTTCGCACAGCCTTAGAGTGAATTTGCTTTTCCTCAGCATCTTCAAGCAGCTATTGAATTTGCTTTTCATCTCTCGTATTGCCCATTCCTTCAAATCGCCAAATAGTGCGGCAAGAAGAGGGGATACAAATATGTACGCTATTGCTATGCCATTCCTTCTCTAGAAAACAAACCCAAGAACAGCGTCATGGTGAAGATAGAGAAAATAGTAAGAGTTTCAGGACGTACTGTTCCAGTAACAAACTATGAAGCGAGTACTGAGAGCCAATAAGCATCAGCTTTTATCAATTTCTTGCAATAAAGTAATAAGAGCTTCGACAGTTGTTGTCCTTGTTTGTATGCCCATCATTGAGGTGAATGCCTAAAATACAAGCACTAGTTACCTTTTCTGTTGTTACTTTCATATCTCCTTCTGTGGAATAGCTTTTCTCCCTTCTACTTTTTCCTCAATTTTCTTGCTTTTATTTTAATGATGGTAACCTTAGCTTTCACTTTAAAAAAAGGTGGGGTTTGATAAGCAAGTTTCTAGCAAAATTTTATATTGTAATTACATCCTCTTATATTAAGAAAGTATAGCTAAGCCACTTCTTTTTTGGGGGCTTCCTTGACAAACTTCAAACTAGCTTCTTATTATTGGATCTGCAATAATTCTTTCACAGACTAAGAACTACAAGATCACCCCTTTCATTTTGGGTTGAAGGACGGATCGTACCAGTCGAGCCCCAAAGGGCTCGTCGCATAAACATGCAAGGTCTCAATTTGCATTTCAAACTTTCATACCAGAACAATTCCAAAACATATCAATAATAATTTAATAAACTAAATCCAACAAAACGAGGTCACAATCCGCAATAAAAGAAATCCATGACTCCCTAAATAACTCCTCGATAAAAAAATAAAATATGAACTTCCAAACATAATGAGGTTATAATCTATAACAGATATGACAAACTCCCAAATAACAAAAAATGGTAATAACAATTTTAAATAAACTGTCTTGTCTCTAAGCAAATTCTAACATTTAAGTTTTCAAGCGCCATGAAACTCCTCAGTGTTCCCGCAAGCATTGGAGTTAATCAACCTAGGTCATCTGTAACAGAATAAATACAGAGTGAGCTAGATAGTCAAGTAAGTAACCACCAACCTTAGCCAGACAGATCAAGAATGTAAGATAAAACATTTTAGAATAGAGATTTCCGAAGTAAAAATATTTTTCTTTTGTAAAACAATGAGAGTTCCCAGTCAAATCTTACACAGTTTTACAAGCTTCACTTGCATGGAACAATTGACAAACAAATTCAAAACAATTGACTTTACAACAATTGACAAACAAATTCAAAACAATTGGCCATACTAAATCGCTCTTACGACATATTGCTCTTGTGGAAGGGTTAGAATAAAAATTACATATAACCCTTGTAGTCAGAAGTAATACCATCTGGATGCCACTTATGTTATACTCCGATAGTCCAAAACTTTTATGGAGTTTAACATATCCAGAGTTTATAATAAATAATAGTTATGATAAAAAGAAGAAGAAGAAATTAATCTAAAACAAATTTTAGTTGTCAAATAAAATTCAACTGTAGGATCACTTTTCATTAGTTATGTCAATATAACATATTTTAGTAATATCATGTTGCAAATAACTAGAAAAGGTAGAAGATCACTTACGTTTCACGCACAGCCTAATAATGCCTAAGTAATCGCTTGTAAATTGTTTTTAAGCTTCTTCATCTAATCCTATAATTAATAAAATTAAAAAAATTCAAAATTCAACTGCACACTTAAACTTGTCTGTAATATGTATACCCAAAAATTCAATTCCTTTCTCCGCATTCCTTTCCCCTTTCTATTATTACTATTATTGTAAATATTAAACCCCCAAAATTGGAAAACTATTAAAATCTTCATCTTTAAAATCAAATTTAGGGAAATTAATCCAAAATTAATGTTAAATCTTAATCCAAATGCCTAACATATTTATAAACTAACCTTAATCAAAACCTCCAAATTTTTCATAAAATTTCACAATCATTTAGCCCCAAATTAAATTCAAACTAGAAACTTCCAAATTATCATGGTTAGTCTAATCTACATGCATAACATGATAAATCTACGGTGGATATTATTGTTAACAAGTGTGATTTATTCATAACCCCAAATCTAAATCACATTTCAAATTCTACAAACAACAGTGGGGGTGGGTGGGGGGGGGGGGGGGGGGGGGGGGGTTGGGTTGGGTGGAGGATAGGCAGAAGCTTTCTGAGTCGGGGAGTTAGAGACCTTGAAGGTTAGCCGAGACACTTTTAGCATTAGCTACTGACTTTCCTTTCCTTTCCTGACTTGCTTTTCCATCCCGACTGACTGGATTTCCTTTCTAAGGCTTGGTTTGCTTAAGTTAAGCTACAATAGGTTTGCTGACCTGCCATTTACAATGGTTAGAAATCCTTTTTTTTTGCTTTTCTTTCCTTTCGTGAGAACATCTCTTTCTTTCTTTTTTTTTAAAGATCAAGGAAGATAATGAGAGAGATGGAAGAGAGAGAAATTCCAACTATAACATAGTGGAAAGATATATATCTTTAAAAAAAAATCATAGAGGAAAGAGGAATGTAAAAATGTTTTTTCATGAGAGCCCTATATATATTTTTTTCCATTCATATCTGTATGAAAGAGAGGTTAGAAAAACGACTTGGGGAATACCCCCTCCTTTATATTTCAGTTGAAAGTCAATGGGGGGAGTTCCTCTCTCTCTCTCTCTCTCTCTCTCTCTCTCTCTCGCTCTATATATATATATATATATATATATATATATATATATATATATATATATATATGTTAAAAATGTTTGTGAGCTAGAGCTCATATAAACTTAAAAATGTTCCTCTCTCTCTCTCTCTCTCTCTCTCTATATATATATATATATATATATATATATGTATATATATATATATATATATAGCTTAAAATACAGTGGGGGCCCACATTGTTTGGGTGATCCAAACCATTCAATTGAATGGTCCTCACATAGATAGGGTGTCCACAAAAAATCAGATCCATAGGATCATCCCAACCATTCAAACTATGGAGGCAAAAAATGGATTAATTTGTGAAGGTTTATACACGTCCATTTTACCTCCGCAAATCGTAGGGTTGGGATGATCCTATGGATCTGATTTTTTGTGGACACCCTATCTCTGTGAGGACCATTCAAATGAATGGTTTGGATCACCCAAACAATGTGGGCCCCACTGTATTTTAAGCTAGTGTGTAGGTAACTTACCTACACAAGTGTGTAGGAAATGTTTTCTCATACATATGAGAAAACATTTCCTACACACTTGTGTAGGTAAGTTACCTACACACTAGCTTAAAATACAGTGGGGGCCCACATTGTTTGGGTGATCCAAACCATTCAATTGAATGGTCCTCACATAGATAGGGTGTCCACAAAAAATCAGATCCATAGGATCATCCCAACCATTCAAACTATGGAGGCAAAAAATGGATTAATTTGTGAAGGTTTATACACGTCCATTTTACCTCCGCAAATCGTAGGGTTGGGATGATCCTATGGATCTGATTTTTTGTGGACACCCTATCTCTGTGAGGACCATTCAAATGAATGGTTTGGATCACCCAAACAATGTGGGCCCCACTGTATTTTAAGCTAGTGTGTAGGTAACTTACCTACACAAGTGTGTAGGAAATGTTTTCTCTATATATATATATATATATATATACGTTCATGTTTCTACATCTGCCATGTTTCGTACAGAAGGACCCTCCTTGGCTTAGTTTCTTAAATTTTTCTTAAAATCATGAAGATTAAAATAATAATAATAATAATGCAATGGTACAAAATGTTTAAACGGGGAAAGAGGACGCACCTTTGTCTAGATGACGATTATCTGCAGTCAATATAGGGGATGTGTTGTATCTTGGGCCAATCTTGGCCGTCGTTCTCTTGACATGATTCCTTCAATTTAGGACATCGGAAAATAATCAAACGTGTTAGTGAAGTGGGGAGGCCATCTTCTGGCAAGGATGATATTTCAGGACAGTAACTAATATGTAAATCATTGAGGGATGTGAGGTTTTGCATCCCATTGGGTAAGGACTTGAGATTTTTGCAACGGGTGATAAAAAGAGAGACGAGAGTGGTGGGCAGCCCATAATCATTGTTGTTATCATCAGGGAACAACAAAAAGAATTGAGGACAACTTTTGATTATCAAATGTGTGAGAGAGGTGAGGCTTTGCATCCCCTTGGGCAAGAACTTGAGAATAGGACAAGTAGAGATTTCTAGCCTATTGAGCGTGGTGGGTAGCCCATGGTCATTATTTTCATCATCTGGAAACAAGGAATGGAGTTGAGGACAATCTTTTATGATCAATTTTACGAGGCAGGGGAGGAGGCTTTGCATCCACTTGGGCAAGAACTTGAGATTAGGTAAAGTGGAGATGTCTAGAGTATTGAGCGTGGTGGGCAGCCGATGGTCATTATTTTCATCATCTAGAAACAAGGAATGGAGTTGAGGACATGCATGGATTACCAAGTTTTTGAGAGAGGTGAGGCTTTGCATCCCCTTGGGCAAGGACTTGAGATTAGGACAAGAAGAGATTTCTAGAGTAATGAGCTCGGTGGGCAGTCCATAGTCATCATTTTCATCATCTGGAAAAAGGGAAAGGAGTTGAGGACATTCACGGATTACCAAATTTTTGAGAGAGGTGAGGCTTTGCATCCCCTTGGGCAAGGACATGAGATTGTCACATGAAAATATTTGAAGGTCTTTAATTGTCATGGGCAGTGCTGACTCTTTTGAGAAAAGCGGGAGTTGAGTAGCAATGGATAACTCTACAAGGGAGGTGAGGTTTTCCAGCCGAGTAGGCATGGACTTGAGATTAGGACATCCGACAATTCTTAGAGATTTGAGCGTGGTAGGAAGCCCCCCCTCTCCATATCCCAAGGACTTTAGTCCTGGGCAGTCAGAGATTTGCAAATGTTGGAGAGAGGTTAGATCTTGCAAAGAGACCTTCTCGAGACAACACTCCAACTGATGACACCCTCGTATGGTTAACCTTTGAAGAGAGATAGGGCAAGGCGTTGTCAATCTTAATAGCATCTTCACGCCACAACTAATGAGTGCTAAGTCACAAATAGATGGGAGCCTCGGAAGGGCACTCAATTCTCCGCAACCATTTATATTTAACTTTGTGACGGCAGGAAGGTCAGCGGGCAACACCTGCAGCTTGGGGCAGTTATGTAAGGTGAGCTCACAAAGAGAAGGTAGCTGGCAATCAAGAGGAAAGGGATGTTCACAATTTCTACAATCCTCAATGTTAATGCAAGTCAGATTGCAGAGATGTGACATCCAACTTGGAAAACTGACACCGCCATAGGATTCTATATTTAATTCTTTGAGGTTGGCATGGGGTTGGAGGCCTTCCAATACCCCATCATCATTGACTCTTCCATCTTGTGAACTGCCATATCGGGGCCATTGCAATCTCAACTCATTAAGGTATTCCTTATCTTTCAAATTGGCTTCTTTAGCCTCCTCTATGTTTTGCACATCCTCGAGACCCGAAATGTGAAGTCTTCCTTTAATGTTACTCAGGTTATTCAACTCTCCTATCTGACAACCACTCTCTTCGCACACCTTGAAATGCGGCAATGTTTGGAGCGAAGTTAATTTTCCAATTCTTGGCAAAGGAATCGACTCTACAACAATATGCCGTAGATTAACTAGATTCGTGATACCTTTGGGTAGCCCTTTAAGATTCCAGCAAGATTCCAGAACTAGCATTTGCAAATTACAGAGATTAGTTACTGATTCAGGCAGCCTCTCTATCTTCGTGCCAGAGAGGTCAAGGTAGCGTAGATGTTTCAAATGGCCAATCGAATCCGGCAACTTGTCGATTTTAGAATAACTCAAATCCAATACACGCAGGCATCTCAACTCCATCAATGCATCATTGAGAATCTGGTTGTCAATGGAAGATGGAGCCCTCAGTCGTAAAGTGCGCAATCTCTTAAATTTGCTCAAGGCCTCCAAAGACATTGAACCCTCTTTGACGTCAGTCCATGATAAATGACGTGCCATTTCAGGGATGCTTCGTGGCATACCGTCTTCCATTCTACAACATTCATCCCCTGAGACAGATTCTGCTAGATCATGCATTAAATCATGCATCATGTATATTGAAGTCCCCAGAAAGACGCCTTGGTGAATACATTGAAAGAAAGACTTTAGTAATAAATCATCAAATATCTCCCCACCAATATCTTCTAAAAGTGTGCTTCCTCTGGTTTGAATGAAGCCTGTAGCCATCCATTGTCGGACCAACACATCTTTCTGAAACCGATGATCTTTAGGAAATTTGGCACAATAGGCAAAACAATGCTTTTGATTGGCTGGCAGGTGACAATAGCTCAATCTCAAAGCTGGCAAAATTTTATTATCATCATCCTTCCATATTTCGCTTGTCAAAATCCTTTCCCACTCGCTCACAGTCCTTTTATAAGACAAGATTCCCCCCAATGTCTTTACTGCCAAAGGCAGGCCTTTGCATTTCTTCACAATTTGCCTACCGATTTCCTCCAGTTCCGGAAAGGCATTTGAAATCCCTCCCGCAAAAGCACGCCGAGTAAACAATTCCCAACAATCAGCATCTGGTAAAACCTTCAAATGGTGGGAAGGAATTGCGCCCAACATCCTTGCAACCCGTTCATCTCGTGTAGTAATGATAATTTTACTTCCTTTCGCTCCAACTCCAAAAGGAGCTCGTAGAGTGTCCCAATGAGTATGAATTTGATTTTCACCCCACACGTCATCGAGAACAATTAAAAATTTCTGACCGTTGAGTTTCTCTTCGAGGTGATGTTGAGCGGCATCCAGGTATGAGAGATTGCACTTGCTTCCACTTGCAGATTCAACAAGTGCATTTGTTATTCTCAACACATTAAAATCATCAGACACACAAGCCCACACTCTGAGCCCAAAATGCGTCTTGACCCTGTGATCGTTGTAGACGAATTGAGCAAGAGTAGTCTTCCCAACCCCACCCATGCCAACTATGGAAATAACGGAGTACAATTTATCATCATCATCTGAAACCAACAATTGTATGATTTTGTCTTTGTCGACTTGTCTACCAATAACATCAGATTCGTCTACGAAAGAGCTAGTTTCCCGTCGCTCCTGCTCGATTTGGGAACCCCTCCCTCCATCTCTTCTAATTTCGAGATGGAGGTCATGTCCTTCCTTTATAATCACATCTAACCTTCCACTAATCTCCCTTATCTCACGTGCTATGTTACGTTCGTACTGGAAAATAGAGGAGAAGTACCGGACAACCCCTACCTTCTGTCTCTTGCTTGATTGAGCTTCCAAAGCAACATCGTCCAATATGTCATTAGCGTCGTAGGCGATATTCTTGAGTTCTCGAAGCCAACTTCCAACAGCCTTAGAGTGAAATTGCTTTTCGTCAGCATCTTCAATCACGCCTTGAATTAATTTCACTTTCCTCTCTAACTTTTCCACCTCCTCCTCAACACCAACACCCCATATTGATTTCATTTCTTGTATTGCCGATTCCGTCAGATTGCCAAACAGTGCATCAAGAACAGAGGATACAAACATTTGTACCATTTCTGCCATACTTTCTCCTAAGGAAACAAGAAAATCCCAAGATGTTTGTCTACAGTGAGAGAGAGAGAGAGCAGTGAGAGAGAAGAAGAAGAACCAAGTTTAATCAAAAGTAATGAAGCCCACGTGGGTTAGTCAAATTTGTCGGATTGTAGATTCACCAGGATGGATTCACCCCGTATTTATCAAAAATGGACTGTACAGTCCACACTATAGGTTGATCCAAACCGCCCATTTGATGGTTCTAACCCTCCCATCTAATGAGGGACTCGCATTTTGAAAAATACGAGGTGCATTCATCATAGAAGGGGTGAATTTATCACGACCCCAAAACTTATGTAATAGATGATTTTAACATGCATTTTCTTGGAAATACATGCGGAAAAAAAGTAACATAAGGTCCACCACCTATTTGTATATCTAATACATTCAACTGTGTGGATTAGACACTATCCCAAAAATCTTCTTCTTCACAAGATGATCTTAACCCTCCAATATATTTGGTGTAAAATGGATGGTTCAGGTAATTCAAAGAATCACACGGAAAAGAAGGATAGGTTTTTCCCATCTCTATTTGGGATAGGGATTTCATTCTCACAATATGGGGACTAGTTAAATTCATCAGGCCGACTCACCCACTCAAAGTAAAGATAGGTTTTCCCTGATTCATGCCGATTAGTCAAATTTTAGAAATTCCATTCACTATAGGTTTAGGCTCTGTTTGGATACAGGTAGTTACCTTGTAGATTAGTGGTATGAGTAGTCAATACGGAGGAGACAAATTAACATTTGCCTAGGATTTAACTTGTAGAATAGTGGGGAAATTAGATGGTCTTCCGAACAGTCCGTTTGTAGTAAGAGATTTTAAATTATGTACTTTTTTGTGGAAAAACAAAAACTTGTGCTAAACAAATGTATAGTATGGCCCACCTACTAGTTAACCTAAGAAAATCTTTTATTGATCTTGCAATAGATAGACCATGTCCCAACATAAATTGAACAACTAGAGTGAAAACTTTTGAGATGTGGCCTATCTACTAGGGCTGCAACTCGGATCGGGTAGGTCGGGTTTTGGAGAACCCAACCCTACCCGAGAAATATCTCAGGTCGGGTCGGGTTGGGTTTTTTTTCGGAAAACCCACGATTCCCAAACCCGGCCCTACCCATGATAAATTTCGGGTCGGATCGGGTCAGGTCGGGTTTTTTCACATTGACGCAATTTTTTAAGGAAAATTCTTGTTTGGTAAGGCAACTCAACTCATAGAAGTAGAAATTACACTCACAGTACACTTGAATCAAACAATGATGTAATTACACTCATATTACACTTGAATCAAACAATGCTGTAATCAAAGAATGTTGTAATTACAATCAAACACTTGAATCAACTCAACTCATAGAAGCAGAAATTACACTCACATACAATAACAGTGGGTGCGTGGGTTTTCACTTTTAACTTTTAACTAACAATAGAAAAAAATGTGCATACTATAACTTATGTAACTCGGGTCGGGTCGGGTCGGCCCCTTTCAAACCCGGCTCGACCCGAGATTCATGCGGGCTTTTGAATGCTCAACCCGGCTCGACCCGAAACCAATGAAACCTGAACCCAACCCAGGCTATTTCCGGGTCGGGTCGATGCGGGTTGGGTAAAACCCGGCTCGAGTTGCAGCCCTACTATCTACACAAGGGCTAACAAATGAATGGTGGAAGGAATAGCAATTAGAAATGTGTGTGCACCTGCTTTGTCTTTCTTCTCCTTGCAAGAGATGGCCTTTGCAGAACCAATTCAAAGCAATCAAACAACAAGACACGCAGATAATGTCAAGGAGGAAACCACCAAAGAGAATTTTAAAAGGTTTAATTGACTTTTTGAAAGGCAATACGTACACCGAAAGGAATAAAAAAAAGAAAGGAGAGAAAGTCTCATAAGGTGTGCTAGGCAATTACTATGTCTACCTTAGGTATGTTGGACGGATTACGTATTGTTTGGCTGGCACACCATATAATAAACTCTGTTTTTGGTTTTTTTGGGCCGCCTCAATATATAGAAATTAGAATACTCTCTTATTCTTCCGTCTGATGAAAGTCTCTTTTTTTTATTCTTTCACCTAATGCTTTGCTTTAATGGTTTATTACATAGTTTAATCAACAAACAAAAAAGAAAACGATGTTAGGTGAGGTCTTCACTTAACATGGATAGAATATTTCAAAGAGAAATGCTTATATGTTTGTCCTCTCCTTGCATTTTTAAACTGGATCGAATCTTTCCACAAGGCATTCTTCGGTGGGGCACCACCTAGCCTTGACAAATGGGGTATGTCCTCCATGGCATTGTGGGTCCCACCTTTGATTGATCTGAACCCTCCATTGAATAAGCCTTAGCTTTGATCTCCCATTTCCCATAAACTTGGTGTTCTTCTCCATTCTCTAAATCTCTAGTACTCTTCTTCTTTTACCTTTTCCATTCAATCTCTACACAGATTAATACATACTTATAGACACAAGCCACTTCCTAAAATAGCTAACAACACAATTGTAGTCCCATAAGTGCAAGGACTCTTCGAGAATTAACCCGGCATAAAGGGCCCTAGAAAACATACAAGGACTCTTTCATTTTCAATACATAATAACTACCTTAGAAGTTAGAACTCATGTACACTGATTATCTCGATTGTCGGATTGTAGATTACATCATAATGGTATAAAAGATCAACGGTCTCGATTTTTAGTAAATATCCGTTTGAAGGACCCAAAAATTAGTTGACCTTGACAGAGATTGGACATCACTTGTTTCACAGAAAAATTAGTGATAAATTCACCACATTTTAGGATGGATTCACCCCACCTTTTTCAAAAATGGACTGTACAGTCCACACTATAGGGTTGATCCAAACCGCGTATTTGATGGGCCACAATGTAAATAGGTTGTGCCCCAAAAATCATTCCCATAGGATGGTCCTAACCCTCCAATCTAAAGAGGGACTCACATTTTGACAAACACGGGGGTGCATTCATCATAGAAGGGGTGAATTTATCACGACCCCAAAACTTATGTAATAGATGATTTTAACATGCATCTTCTTGGAAATACATGCGGAAAAAAAGTAACATAAGGTCCACCACCTATTTGTATATCCAATACATTCAACTGTGTGGATTAGACACTATCCCAAAAATCTTTTTCACAATATGATCTTAACCCTCCAATATAATTGGTGTAAAATGGACAGTTCAGGTAATTCAAAAAATCAGGGGGAAAAGGAGGTCAGGTTTTTCCTATTCCTGTTTTGGGATTGGGATTTCATTCACACAATATGGGGACTAGTCAAATTTGTCAGGCTGACTCCCCGCACTCAAAAGAAAAGATAGGTTTTCCCTAATTCATGTGGATTAGTCAAATTTTAGAAATTCCATTCACTCTAGGTTTAGGCTCTATTTGGATACAGGTAGTATAAGCAGTCAATACGGAGGAGACAAATATTTGCGTAGGATTTAACTTGTAGAATAGTTGGGAGAATTAGATGGGTCTTCCGAAGAGTCCTTCTGCGGTAAGAGATTTTAAATTATGTATTTTTCTGGAGAAAAAACACGTGCAAAAAAAATGTATAGTAAGGCCCACCTATTAGTTAATCTAAGAAATTCTTTAATTAATCTTGCAATAGATAGACCATGTCCCAAAAATCTTTTTCATAGGATGGTCATAAACCATCAATATATTTGGCGTAAAATTGGCGGTTTAGAAAGTTCAAAAATAAAAACCAACATAAATTGAACAACTAGAGTGAAATTTTTTGCGACAAGGCCTATCTACACAAGGGCTAACAAATGAATGGTTTAGATATAATCCATATTGGTGAGATCCATTATTCTTTTTTAACTTGTGTATGTGTATTTTCACGAAAACTCAAACATATATACATTTGGATCTCTAATATGTAATATGCCTATTTTGTATAATATATTGAAAAATATTAATTATTAAGTGGGGCGCACGTGTATTCCCTCTACTAACATATACTCACGGCCAATACAATGCATCAAGAATAGGGGATACAAATATTTGTGCTTTTTCTGCCATACCAAAAGAAGAAAATCCCAAGAACGAACCAATGGAGAAAATAATGAAGCGAGTGCACTGAGAGACAAGAAGTGTAGAGTTTGGATTTCTGCTAATCTAGAATACTTTCATTAATCAGTAACTTGTGCTTAAATAAGAACTTACAGATAAACATGGAAGGAGATAAACCTAATCTAAGATGTAATCCTAATCCAACTGATTTGCCTAATCCACCACAATCCAATCATATCCAATCAAATCTGATATTCTCTAACATGCCCCCTCAAACGTAAACATACATTTGATTACAATGAAATTCCCCAACACAATTGAATTCCCCAAATTGCAAATTTAATCAAAATGCAATGCACACTGCCGAAAGTGGATGACGAAGATCCCTTGATGATGATGACCGAAGTTGCCAATGATGATAACACATGTTTGTCGAAGAAGTTGCCGCTTTGTCGATGTGCTGCAAAGAGCCTCAGTTGGTTGAATCAAACTCAAGCCACGATGGGAGAATTATCATGGGCTGGTTTTGGATTACCGAACCTCATAAAAGTGGGTCACTATGGACCAAAGCCTCGATGTCCAAAAGGAAGCCTCGATGGACAGATATCATGGGTCGATTTTAAATACCGAACAAGAGAGAAATTGCTCTCTCAGGCACGAACCTTACGGAGAGAGGCCCCTCAATTGAGAAGAGCTCCTATTTCAGGCACTCACCACAGAGGGGTACCTCAACTAAATAGCTGAAAGAAAAAAAAAATGAAGAGAAGCGACGGTTTTTGGCTGAGAATAATGCTGCAACGATAATACAAAACTTTGAATCTTAGGACATGGCATGGAGAAGAGTGCATATATCAAATTTGGGGAGGGTTATCAATGAGAGTATGAAATGGGAATAAATGGGTGGCGTGATTAAAACATGGGGGTGCTGTTATCAATATGAGAGGTGGATTTATGGCAAGAGAGAAAATCCAAGAAGATGGATAAGGGTGCAAAGAAACTAAAATAACAAAGCTTTGGCAAAGCTCCTTTTTTTCTTTCGCCGAAGTAAATAGATCTAAGAGGTTTGATCCGGATTTTTCTCCCATTCACGTATTACAAATGGATCAGCGGTGAGATTTTTATTCCTTGTCCATTCTTTCTGTTCCGGTATTTTCCATTCCATACATCCCTTATCAGTGTATGGACAACTATCTCTCGGGCATAGGTGGGTTTGGCCTCAATGGGAAAAAAGCACCTAACAACGCATCTTCACAGACCAAGAACTACGAGATCACCCCTTTCATTCTGGGATGACGGAGGGATCGTACCATTCCCGTGCAAGGCTTAGGAAATGAGAAAATAGAGAAATGGGTGATGCTGCAACCTTTCCTTTAAGCATGGGTGCTATTTGGCAAAAAATGAAAAACGGGGTGTTTAAGGACAAAAGGAGGGAGCGAAAGATATGATCAAACTGGAAATTTGGGGACATATGAGACTGGAAGGGGTGTGCTTATCAAATCTGGAGGAGAGATTAATTGGGCTAAAGATGAATGAATCAGGGTTTGTGAAATAGAATAGTGGATGCTAATTTCATCCTTCTCTTTTGGCCCTTTTTACAAAATACGAGAGACCCAACAGCCACTCATTCTCTTTCTTAATGGTATTAAACGCCTTCTTGTCCAAATACCTCACCTATCTCCTTCGCCGGTTGGACGAGGATTAGATTGCATACTGAGCAGAAAAACACCAGAGAAGGGAAAAAAAAACTGTTTGTAGCAATTGGATTTGACATCGCAGGTGACCAGTACGCATTAGCCAATGATTTAGAATGTGAGATCCAAATTTCAATTTGATATCTCCCTGTATGTAGACGGAGGTTACACTGTTGACGGGTTGGAGATCCGGTTGAATATTGAACTTGAACAGGGAAGGGAAGCAGAAATGATTTGGATTTGTAGCTATTTTATTAGATGTTTGAGAAAGCTACGAAAGAAGACAAGAAGTCTGGGTTTGCAGATAGGATGATGGGTGTAGTGCCCGGCGGATGGCGGCTAATCGGCCGTCCTCCGCATAATGAAATAGCCAAGGTTGTGCTCAGGCTAGGTCCGACCAACCTGCTCTGATACCATGTAGAATTTGGATTTCTGCTAATCTAGAATACTTTCATTAATCGGTAACTTGTGCTTAAATAAGCACTTACAGATAAACATGGAAGGAGATAAACCTAATCTAAGATGTAATCCTAATCCAACTGATTTGCCTAATCCACCACAATCCAATCATATCCAATCAGAACTGATATTCTCTAACAAGAAGCATAAACTTTTATCAAAAGTGAGCACAGAGGGACATGGACGCATCAACTTTATCAATAGACTTGCGCATGGAAAGTAAGGTCCGGACAATGACCTAAGTCTGGCTAAATCAATTGAATAATCTAATAATCTCAGCCCTTGGACTATGATGTCTTATTTATTTTTCCACCTTGAAAAGTCTTTACTTTGAGCATGGGATGTTTCAACGATCATGTCAATCGCATCAAAGATCAACAGTCTCGATTTTACATACATATATCCTTTTGAAAGACCCAAAAATTAACAGAGAAAAACTTTTGTAATAGAAGAAGAAGATCAGTGAGGTACAGCCAATGGAAGCCTCGTTTGCTCTCATCTTATTTTTGCAAGGGTGCAAAGAAAATATAGTAGGGCCCACCTATTTGAATGACCTAAGAGATTCATTTGTTGATCCTTGAAGTAGATTAGACAATTTCCCAAAAATCTTCTCAATAGGATATAATTGGTGTAAAATGGGGGATCAGATGGTTCAAAAAATGACAACACAAAAACTACAGTGTGGTAAATAAGGATGGGTTTTGTGCCCCCGGGGCACTCGTTAAGGGGTTTTGAAAATGTAAATCTACACCTTTTTTGAGAAAAATGACTCAAAAGCCATCTAAAACTCTTAGTCCCTATGCAAATTTATTGCATATTTTACATTTTCAAAGCACCTTAACGGGGCACTCGTTAACAAAACCCAATAAGGATACGTTCCCCTATCCCTACTTCAGGACCAAGATTCCATTCACACCATACGTGGACCATCCATTTTGAAAAATATGAGATGACGAAGCGGGTGAATTTATCACCGCCCAAAAACTTTACCTTTTCTTTCAACAAGAAGTTATAAGTAAGAGGAATGAAAGATGCAAGGGCTCTCTTTATGCAAGGGCTGGAGAAGGGCCCCTAGATAGATCCACGTCACTTTTAAAGTCGGTTGAGAAACTGAATTTGGTTGCAGTTAATGATGTGGATCTATTCAAGGGCCCTTCTCTAGCCCTTGCCTAAAGAGAGCCCTTGCATCTATCATTTCTCAGTTAGTAAATGGTAGTTATGGCCTTATGGGCTTTGGGCATTCAAAGCAAAAGAAGATTCTATGGTTTCTTGGAAAATCAAATGATATCGTCTATTGCATTCAAAGCTTTTGAAAATGCATTTAAACAAAGAGATTTGCTATGGACCATCACAGAAGGCATTTTGCGCTTGGGGTGTTGCATGTGAGAGCAGCTACACAGGCTCATATTTTGTCTTATTCGTTTAATTCCTCTGATGTGGCTACTTTCACATGCAACGGCCTAATCACGAAATGCCTTCTGCGATGGTCCCTAGCAAATCCCTTTGTTTAAATGCATTTTCTCTTATTTTAATGTGGGACTATTTATCTGAAGAACACTGATTTGCTTTGACATGAATTCCTTGTTTTTTCAGTTTAAGGGGAATTTTGCAAGGCTAAGAAAACCATGGAATGCTAAAAAAAAAAGAGAAAGTTTTGGGTTGGCCAAAACCATAAATCCATTGGGAAACGACAAATAGGCAATGCCTGAAAATGACCACCATCCATTTCCTTTTTTTTTAATGAGTAAACTGGTTACTTTACAAGGACAGCCTCTTTTTGAGAGAAAATCTGCAGCCATATTTCCTTCCCTCCAAGAGTTGGTTACTCACCAAGAAAGGAAGCGACTCAAGGAGCTTGAGATTTGATCGACAAACATGACTTGTTTCCAAGGGGCCTTTGATCTCCCATTGATTATATCCACTGCAAATTTTGAGTCCAATTCGATCCATACCTTGCACAGTCCATGATTTATAGCAAGATCAATCCCTTTCTTTATCTCAAGCAGCTCTAGAGCATATAATTCTTTTCTAGTTACACTTTCAGAGAACATAGCCAGAACCATTCCCTTTCTATCTCTCACAATGCTGCCGATGCCACCTTCCTCATCGTCCAAAGACCCATTAGATTGGAAAGAATCTGTAGCCGAACTTCATAGAGGAATTCAGATTTATCTTGTCGTCCGTGTTGTCCTTGAGATTCAACTTATGTAGCTTTTTTAGCTTGATTTCCATGTGGATGTCCCAAGAATGTACTGCTTATGGTGGGAGGCATTTTCGAAGATTCTGAGATTTCGTTCATTCCAATTTTTTTTGAATTGCCATCGAGAAGCCAAACTTAAGAGCTGTGGATGCTTGTCCTTCTTCCATAAGGCTCTTTTTGGGCTTTCTAAAATACCCGACCCTCAAGAGAACCGATCTCCAGATTTAGGCAGTGAAACTACAGCTGAAGAAAAGGCGATCAACACTTTCCTGATCATCTTTGCATAGGGTGCGTTTTGAGTTCTAAAAACTGTATTCTTACGTTTATTAAAAGAGGAGAGGGCGGGCCCATGCAAAATACATAGGGCCAGTATATGAGGTGGCTCATTAGCTTTGAAATTGCCACACTTAGGCCCTGTTCGGTTGGGATTATGGACCAACCGATTGCAATTGTTGCAACCAATTATGACAATCAGCTATTATAAAAATATAGAGAAAATGGAGAAAAGAGAAGCTTAAAGGAGGTAGGGTTTGTCGAGAGATGAAGCTCGATGCTTATCATTCCGATTCATCAATGGAGGAATCCGAGGGAGATGGAGTTAGGGTTTCGCAAGGTCTAGGTTTTGATGAGACAAAGAGATGGAGTTAGGGTTTCACAAGGTCTAGGGTTTCGCATTGTCTAGGGTTTTTGGATTGAAAGAGATGGAGTTAGGGTTTCACAAGATATAGGGTTTATGGAGTGAAGAGGTGGAGTTAGGGTTTCACAAGATTAGGGTTTGTGGAGTGAAAGAGATGGAATTAGGGTTCCGTTGCTAGGGGAGAGTGTTTTCAAGAAGGGATTTATATTGGCGTAATGGTGGGGTCGGAATTTGGGAAATTTCCGCCTCCAAAATGCACAATTCGATTTATAAGCACCGAATTTGGTGATTATAGCTGTTAATATATTACATCATAATCGCATAATTGGATTATGGATTATAAGCAATTGTTAGATGAGCAAACCGAACACACATTTAAGCATAATTGAGTGTAAAATCAGTTATAGTGGATAGTCGATTATCCATAATCCCAACCTAACAGGACCTTAATGCCCCAAGTCTGGGCCTAAATTGCATAATTATAAAAAATCCCCCGAATTAATGGTCTAAGATGACCAATGAATTTAATTATCACTCCATATATACCCCTTCCGGTAGATCACCATGCAAGAATGCATTCTTGACATCTAATTGATACAGAAGCCACATTAGAGAATGTGTCCGTATAATCGATGCCATATGTTTGTGTGTATCCCTTTGCAACCAATCGAGCCTTCAGTCTTTCTACTGTCCCATCTGGTAGATATTTCATTGTGAATACCCACTTACAGCCAACCACCTGTGCTCCTGGTGGAAGAGGGACCGACTGCCATGTGTGATTCTCCTTCATAGCACCCATCTCTGCCTCCATTGCTGCTCGCCAACCTGGATTAGCAAAAGCCTCGACAACAGAGTGAGGAATAGAAATAGAAGATAGAGAGGACAAAAAAAGAACTGTAAGAAGGCGGCACATGACCATAAGAAACCACATCAGAAATAGGGTGATGAGCGGTACGAGATCGGGTACGAGATGCAATCGGAGCTTCAATAAAGAATCACAAACCTAAGGAGAGCGAGCGGTTAGGGGGCCGAAGGGGATGAAGTGGCATCATGACCAGCGGTTTGCTAATGATGACGAGAATAAACCTGCGAAGGTTTGGGTTGAACAACAGGTGATGAAATCGGTACTGAGATAGGGACTGGGACAGGTAATGGAACCTCAGGGTCTGGAACTTGGATAGAAATAGTTCCAGTATAATAAGGCTTATCTTCAAAAAAAGAAACATCTGCATACACATAAGTACGATGAAGCTGAGGACTAAAACACCGATAGCCCTTTTGAGTGTGAGAATAGCCCAGAAAAATACATTTAATCGCTCGAAGTTCCAATTTATCTAGTCCAGGAGTAAGATCATGAACAAAGTACATACACTCAAACACTCAAGGAAGGGAAATGGATTCCCAAAGGGATGTAGGACAGAGAAAGGCGATCAATTCTCAAGAACGGATGATGGAAGATGGTTCGCTAGAAAACAGGATGTGAGAACGGGTTCAGCCCTATATGATTTAGGAACATGCATCTGATAAAGAAGAGTCCTAGTTATGTCCACAAGATATCGATTTTTTCTGTCTGCAACACCATTTTGATAGTAGAGACCATCCACTTCATGTCCTGAACCAATCCTCCTCCCAGTCGCCAGATCATGAAAAAAACAATAAGAAGGAAAGAATGTTACTGAACAATTAAGTCGACGAGTAAGTTGACTAACAAAAAGAAGATTACAGGAGAAACTAAGTAAACATAAAACAGAAGAAAGAGAAAATTGAGAATTGACAGAAGTGTCTCTTGTACCAGAAATGGGGTACTTTGCCCCATTAGCCAAAGAAACCAATGTAGAAGAAGAGTTAGGCTTAAAGGTGCTAAGGAGGCTACAGTTACCAGTCATGTGATGTGAGGCTCCAGCGTCAATGAGCCATGAACTGGAATGACTGAGAGAGCAGGATGGGGTGCTACCTTCCGTCGCAAGAGTGGCATATGCTTGTTTCCCTTTTTCCTTTAGGCATCGAAGAGACTCATATTTAGTGCGAGGGATCACTAGGGTTTCGGAAGAATTAGTAGACATAAAGTGGGAGTCTCTGTAGAAGTCCCCGAAACATGATGTGCAGATCTAGAGAGTCGTAACTCTGGATGTGAATCATAAAAGAAATCAACAGTATGACCCTCGATATCACAATGGGAACAATAACGGGCTCCACGACCACCAGTGGTACGGCCTCCCCCTGAATCACGGCCAAAACCACGACCAGAACCTCTGTGACTCCAACCACGACCCCCAGTGCCTCTACTGCAACTAGACTGAACGGCAAGGGCCGACTGCTCACCAATCATATCACCTTAAGTATCAATACGACATGCTCTCTGAACTCGAGAAAAAACCTCGTCCATGTCCGGTAGAGTACCAAGGCCTAGGATCTGCTGACGAATAGGCAAAAAATCTGGACCAAGTCCATCCAAAAATCGAGCAACATGTATCTCATTTTTCTGCTTTGCCAACTTAGCAAGTGCCGTGGATGGAGGATAGTAGAGTGAAGAAATCAATGTAAACATCACAGATCCGAGTGAGACTGTTAGTCTCCGAATAGAGAGTCTCTGCACGTAACCAAATTGCACAAAAGGTATTCAGAAACAACATATGACTAGCAATCTTCGGATCCATACTCTGACATAAGAGTGACTGAAGTTGGGCATCCTCCTGACTCCACTTTTCATAAGAGGAATCCTTAGGATTAGGGGGATCCGATGTAATAAAACTCAACTTGCCCTGCCCACGGAGATAGAGCTGAACAGATCGACTCCAAGCAGGATAGCTCGAACCATCAAGCCTGACGGACATCATAGAAGTCACAGGAAACGAACTAGGTACTATAGAAGAGGTCGAAGGCAAAGCGATATCGAATCACAAAATGAATCTCAATATCCTGAATCTGTGAGTTAATTACAATAGCACAAACAAATAACCACAGCCACCAACAATACCCAACAAAAACCATACACGACAGAAACATCAACCAACCCATGCACAACGAACGACAATCAGATAACCCTAAAATAAGTCACAACCGAGTAATAAGTAATCAACAGCGACTACGGAACACCATCCAACTACTATCAAACCATCGACAAAATAGGCACCAACAACTGCATCTAAAGATGTGATATGACACTCCACTATTTTGTTACGGGATAGAAATAATCACCAACACCACAAGTCAACACTAATATCATGATCAAAACGAATCACCAACACCCGGAACCATCCACAAAGTGAAAATATCGACTAATAGTTGTTTAAAACATGAGTAAAAGTGAAGAAAGGGAAATTTTAGGGACTGATTTGTATAAATAAATGGATTAGGGTTTGGATATGATGCCGAAATTGGAGGAAAGGGGGTGAGATCAATGGATGAGGGCTATGATTAGGGTGTGACAATGGAGAAAAGGCAAGGGAGGTGGTGCGATTATGTTTAGGGTTGATGAGAATTAGGGTTTGGATTGTGCGACTAGGGTTTAGGAGTGCGATTAGGGTTTGGATGATGTAAAAATCATAAAGTGGGGTTTTTTTTGCTAGGGTGTTTAGGTATGTGCATATATATTTTATTTTGAGTTTGGAGAATTGGATTTTGGTCACTTCTAGTGGTGGTGGCAATGGGTTTGGGGATTTCGGGATTTGGGTTTGGAGATTTGGAAAGGGTCCTAGGGTGTGCGCATATATATTTTGGGTTTTGAAAATTGTATTTTGATCACTTCTAGTGGTGGTGGTTATGGTTTTGGGGATTTGAAGATTTGGGTTTGGAGATTTGGAAAGGGTACAGTTAGGATTAAGGTTAGGGAGAAAAGTAGAAATTGGGTTTGTAGGTTTAGGGTTAGGTACCTTTAATCTCGATCTTCAAACTTCTCGCTCTAATACGATGCTATACGCTACATTGAAGATGAAGATGAGAGCAGAGAAGAGAGTTTAGAGAGAAGAAGTAAAATGAGAGAACCGTACTGTCTCTCACGCACATCATATATTAATATACGCATGAATACATATGGAAAGACATAAATATCCCTAAAACAAGGGTGCACACATATCTTCAACACCAGTTAATACTTTGTTACGAACCTAGATCGGTTCGCAATTGATTTGATCTTCTCGGAGGGAAGATCGGCCTCTTGATCCACTTAGAGGGAAGGATCAATCCTCCTGCGTTGATTTCCAAAGACTCCTTACATCTTATTTATAAATAAAAAACTCACGTCACCACTTTCTCTAAAACTACCTAATACCAACCATTCTAGATAATCCTTATCTCTAAGACTCCTAGCAAATCTAAAAATAATGAATATGTAAACTAATTTATTTTACCCAGAGTGGGACCCATATTGGTGCGTAACATTCCACCCGCCTTGAAAGCAACCTTGTCCTCAAGGTTGGAGATTTCGAACCAATTGATGAAAAATCAGATCTTGCGCATTTTCCAAAAGTCGTTTTCCGTCTCCAGCCTTTTCTTTTTCTCTTTGTCTTGCGGTATGTCATCATCAATGGTTGAGACAACCCCATTTTTAAAACGATCTCATCGTGGCATTCATCAAAGCTCCTTCGTTGTGTCTTTCTAGAATGATTTAGTCGTTGATGAACAAATGGCCGGGGGTTGGATTTTTCCCATGGCGGTAGATTCTTCAGCTACGAACTTTCTTTCGCAGCTTTTTCGCCTTTTCTTCTGGCTGATTTTTTTCTCCCTTCTTCTTTTCTCCTCTTTTTCTATTTCGCCGTGCATGCCTTTTCGATCGTTGTCCTAATTTTGTTCAGGCCTTCCACAAACCGTCGATATCCTTCCATCATTTCCAAAACGAGTGCTTTGATCTTCTGAAGATCTCCACATTCTTAAATAACTAATATCCAAACCCACAAGACCCATTAGAATTCTTTTAAATATTCAAGACAAATAAATTGCTCACGCATACCAAATGATATAATGGATTCAAGTAACCAGAACCCCTATGGCTAGCCTAAGAAGGCACTCTCCCTGCCTCCAATGGAAAGTCAAATCTCATAATTTGAAAACATAAGGTAACAACATAGTGAGCTTAACAATCAGCAAGTAACATAGTGCTGCCTTAGCTGTGTCTAAGCATGCCAAAAAACAGAAAGGCTAAAATAAGTTATTCCAGTAAAGACAAATCAGAAATGCTGGTCATAAAAGATATTCAGAATTTCTCACATTTTATCAAACAAATAAACCAGAGCGGGATTAAGTATAAACATGTGCAAAAATCAATGTTCGGGATTGAGCACAAAGCAAAATAGCAAAATCCTCATATTCGTCAAAACTGGTAGGTCAAAGTGGATAATCATGACTAGGCATCAAAATGTATATTTTCAGAAAATTCTCATCTTTCATGGGACTAGATAAACCAGAGCAAGGCTATCCATGGAAAATAAAAATCAAAATCTTATCAATAGGCTATCGATCATAACACATAATCATGGGGTACCGAAGTACCAAATAGAGTGACCCACTGCAGGTCACTCGCGATCGTCGGAGGCATTCCTCGGAATGCAAGACAGTGTTCATCTTCTCTCTCTCTCTCTCTCTCTCTCTCTCTCTCTCTTGGACGTCCCTTCCAAAGGAAATTTCCCCAAAATTTCTCAAATCCAACAATTTCTCCAGGCCCAAATCGATATACCAAAACAAAGCTTTGTAAAGCCGACCAACTCAAGGAAGCTTTAAATAATCAGGCGGTGGAAATCTTATAAAGACGTCCAGCACAATCAAAAGCATTTCCAAAAATTTCTCTCATTCTCCCTTTAGACCAGTTAGAATACTCTCTCTCTCTCTCTCTCTCTCTCTCTCTCTCTCTCTCTCTCTCTCTCTCTCTCATCATTCTAAACCAATCGAAGGAAAATTCCTAAATAAAATTCTTAATCTCTCCCTTAAGCTCCTCAAAAATCTACCAAACCTTCTCCTTTGCGAGTCATGACATTTTAAGAGACTTCCTAAGGTTTTTAATTTCTCAATCTAAAAAATCACTTGTAACTGATTAACCAAATAAGCTTCCTAAATGTATGCATGGAATTCTTTTTCCACTTTCTCTCTTCCTAAATATATAGGATCCAATCGGAAATCTCTTTCTATTAAAATCCTAACAACAAATCCGAATCCATTTCTAACAAAATTTAGGAAGGAATCCAACTTACACCTCTAAAGGTTAGGTGCATGAAGTTCTCCTAAGATCTCTCCCTCTCTCACACAATTCGTTTTAGAAAGGCCATAATCTAGTTCGAATTTATTATAAGATATGATAATTGGAGGAAGGTTCTCAAAAAGCTTATATCCACACTATACATTTACTATTGAACTACTTGCAGTCCCGGGTGGCCAAAAAATAAAATGAATATTAAAATTTATTAAAAGCATAAATGAACAAATTGCTTAATGAATACTATAATGAAACATGGAAACCCAACTTGCATGCAATGATTTATTTGGTGAACCGACTTGGAGATTGATTGGAAGAAAATCTCAATAAAGTTTATCGCCCTGAATTGGGAAGATTCACGGTCCTGCGAAATCCTGGACACGTCGAACGTTTTCACACCTTTGCACATGATGTTTTTTTTGGGAACAGTTTTTAATGGATTTTGAATACCCACCCACCTCTATTTGCCCAAGTCTTCAAAACAACCCAACATTGAACGACTCTCTCCCTCTCCCTATGAACAGTAACTTGCATTTATAGAGACATGAGGCTTGAGGGACAATGAAAAGACCTATTGGACGTTGTCCCTACTTCCACTCGGAAACCACTTCTTAATATTCTCTCTTTTTTCAATCCTCCTAACCCAAAGTGAAATGGTTCAAATATTTAATTTATAACAAATCTTAAAGTTTGATCCTAATCATAACTGTTCCAAACCATCCAAAAATGAGGAAATGAAATCTAAAGATAATAAACCTTACTCCACCATAATAAAAAAGCGATTCTCATCGGTTTGAGATTTAACCGTTTAGTTTTCTTCAAGAGTTTGAGTAGAATAAAATCAAGAAATTAAAATAATAATACTAATAATAATAATAATAATAATAATAATAGAGAGAAAGAGAGGAAGAAAGGAAGAAACTGATTGGGCAAGAATAAAAGATAGAAAAAAGAAACTGATTGGGCTGATCATATTATTTGAGCTAAAAAGTAAGATTTGAAACAATTTAAGCTAAAAAGCAGGAAAGGATTACAAACGTTTTGGACTGCCACTCTCCGCCCAAATCTAATAATATCGAATAAGAAACTTTAGAATAAAAGACAGAAAAAAGAAACCGATTGGGCTGTTTTTCTATATTTGTGCGAAAAAGTAGGACTTAGAAAGTGAAAAGCAGGAAACTAATAATAATTAATTTTGCTAAAATACGTTGTAAAGATGGGTTAACACGTGGCACACCCACGTCGTCCAAGATTCTATTTTACATATATACAAATTTTTTCCTAAAATATAGCACTGAAAGCGTGGAATGCAAGGAGGTAGTTTCTATCTCGTGCAAGTGAAAAATCTATGCGTTTTGGAAACATAAATTGTGTATATCATCATATATAGTATAAACGTTTAGTATTTCTAAATTTGGGAATACGTTTGGAATTCTAAACGATGTACATAAGACCATATAAAGAGAGACAACGTGGCAACACCACAACTTAGAGGATTCCGCTTTACTTATATATATACTAGTTGCAAACCTGTGCGTTGCACGGGGACGACAAATAAAGAATCAGCTTGACAAATTTTTTACTACCACAAATAATGAAAATCGAAGTATCGATAAATTTCCAACAAAATATTCATACATACATATGTACAAATTTTTTTATTACCACAAAGAACAGTAGATGATTTTTGTAATTGAAAGAAGACTTACTTGCCTACTGTTAATTTTCAATAACAATAAGCCAGTAGAAACACACAAGTATAGACAATAACATAAATTGGAGAAGAGCTTGCAATTTATCGATTTATCACTCGGCTGAACAATAATCCTTTAATTAACAGACACATACATGGTTAACTATTTGTTATTTATTTCACTTTTTGATACAAAATGCTAAGAAGATGGTAGGGAAAGGGTTTAAATTCAATTAAACCCTTCCAAATCTTCATCCAACATCAGAATTTCATGCTTCCTTACCTCTACTCCCTTCACTCTAATTCCTTGCCTCTACTCCACATTCAGTCTAATGAATTTAAGTGTTGTAGAAGCCTAATAATTGGAATTTGGACAGATGAGAGAGAGGGAGGGCATGCATTCATATGGAAAATGATAAAAAAAAAACAGATTGTAAAAGTCTAGAAAATACTCATCAGTACTTTCTTCCCAGTCTTAAATTAGAGAGGGAGTCTCCAACCCTTAATCCATTCAAACTGGATGCATTAGAAGGAAATCCAATTGATAAATAAAATGCCATAAACTAAAAAATCAAGGACAATAAATAATTGAAGGAAGAAAAGAAAATCCCAAACCAAAATCTCTTGAAGGAAAACCAAAATCCATTTTTAGTTTTAGTTTTTATCCCAAAATTTTAGACGCAATAAGAGCCTCCTTAAATCGAAACTTTAGTTTTAATCTATTGAAATCGAGTAAAACTGGATATAGAGGGGGTGCCACGTGGCAAAAGGGAATGCTAAAACAGAGAGCATATAAAATCCAACACGGTACTGGTAAGAATCGTAGTTCTTATTTTTCTTAAACCTATTTAAAAAAGAGAAATCATTTTTAATGATTCCAGATTTAAATAAAAAATCTTTGGAATATTATAAAAAAAAACCCATAAGAAATCATACAAGAAAAGCAAACAGACGTGCTCCAATTTAGGGTTAAAGAAAATGAAAAGAATACTTCAGTCCACCGAATTCCATAAAAAATATTCACCCCCTATGGAATACACAGTTGATAAATTCACCCCCTTCTATTACAATATTCACCCCCTATTTTTTCAAAATGGATTGTACAGCCCACACCATAGGATGATCCAAACCGTCCATTTGATGGGCTACAACATAAGTAGGTTGTGCCCCAAAATTCATTACAATCGGATGATTCTAACCCTCCAATCCAAAGATGGACTCGCATTATGGAAACTTCTATAGATAGGATGGTTGGGATCATCCTATGGAAATAATTTTTGGGGCACAACCTATTTATGTTGTGGCCCATCAAATGGACGGTTTGGATCATCCTATGGTGTGGGCTGTACCATCCATTTTGAAAAATACAAGGTGATTTCATCATAGAAGGCGGTGAATTTATCACCGCCTAAAACCTTATGTAATAGAAGATTTTAACATGCATTTTCTTGGAAATACATGCGAAAGAAAAGTACAGTAAGGCCACCATCTATTTGTATGATCTAAGACATTCAACTGTGTGGATTAGACACTATCCCAAAAATCTTCTTCACAAGATGATCTTAATCCTCCAATATATTTGGTGTAAAATGGATGGTTCAGGTAATTCAAAAAATCACACGGAAAAGAAGCATAGGTTTTTCCCATCCCTATTTGGGATAAGGATTTCATTTTCACAATTGGGGCTGCAAATTAACCGAGCCGGATCACGAACATGCATGTTTGGGTTCGGCTCATTAAAAGCTTGGCTCGGGCTCGTTCGTTTACTAAACGAGCCGAGCCCGAGCCCAAAAATTAGGCACGTCAAATAAACGAGCTTTGTATAGTTCGGCTTGGACAAGCTCGTGAACTTTTTTAGGCTCGGTTCATAAAGCCGAGCCGAGCTTTAAAGCTCGGATTATGTTCGTTATATATATATATATATATATATATATATATATATATATATATGAGAATAGAGTTCCTAAGGTGTCACCTCATATAGCTTATATGAGGTGGCGCTCACAAAACATAAAAGGCCCACATTTTTTGGGTGATCCAAACCACTCATTTGAAAGGCTCTTAGATGGATATGATGCCTACAAAAAATCAGGTCCATAGGATCATCCTAACCCTTCCATTTATGGAGGTTAAAAATGGGTAGATTTATGGAGTTTTATATCCATCCATTTCAACCTCCACAAATGGAAGGGTTAGGATGATCCTATGAAGTTAATTTTTTGGGCACACCCTATCTATGTGAGGGCCTATCAAATGAATGCTTTGGATCATCCAAACAAAGTGGGCCCCTTATGTTTTTAAGCGCCACCTCATATAAGCTATATGAGGTGACACCTTAGGAACTCTGTTCTCTCTCTCTCTCTCTCTCTCTCTCTCTCTCTATATATATATATATATATATATATATATATACTAGTAAAAAACCCCGTGCGATGCACGGGCAGACAATGAACTGTACGGACCACATCACAAGTTGATCCAAACCGTCCATGTGATGGAACACAACATAAATAGGTTGTGCCCCAAAAATCATTTCCATAGGCTGATCCTAGCCTTCCAATCTTATAGAGGTTTCCATAATATGTTGTTCCTCTTAAATCGGATGGTTAAGATCACCCCATAGATTTTTTTATTAAAAAAGCATAAAGGAAGGGGGTAGGATTGAAATTCTGTGGCTTTAATGGGCGCCTTTGTTAAAAAGCATAAATGAGGGGGTATGATTGAAAATATGTGTGTTGAATGGGTGCCTTTGTTAAAAAAAGTCAAAAAAAGTGATGTGTAATTCCACAAAAAGTTCTCTTATTTTCTCTTCTTCTATATAGTATTAGATACACACACACACTCACTAAGCCTGTAGGATTCCAAAATGTCATTCGCCTTTTTCGGAAAGAGTTTTTCTAAGAATAATTTTTCCACCTCCAAAAGTTTGATTTCCCCCCACCTTCCTAACAATTTAAGTTTGCCGCCTAAGAATTTAAGTTGTGCCCTATTTGGACGGAAGGAAAATTTTTTTCCAAGAAATGAAAAGGGGCCATTAACCCTTTTTTTTTGCCAGATTGAAGAAAAACTGGGAATGGTGATCCTTAGTTCTTAGCATTATTCATTTTGGTTTTTTTTATCCAAATATGTAGACCTTTATTTCCCAGGATTTGTTTGGATTTGGGTATATGACTAAAGTGTTTCAGTGGCTGATTGACATACTATTTGAAATGGAAACTCAAGGGTCTTACCTTCGATGAAGAAAAGCTCCTTATTTGGGTCTTCGCGATGGAACAAATCCAGAGCAGGTTTGAGGAGTATACCGTATCAAATAAATAGGGGTTCGACCTGGTTTGCATTTTCAATAGTATGTTTGAATGGCTGTATGTAAAATATACATCCGAAAATAATAGGTCTACCACTAAAGTGTAAAGAACGGGGTCATATGTTTGAGTCTGTTGACTCTATCGAAACCCATGCATATCGTTGGACCCACTATTTTACATCTCAAGGGTAGCATGGGAGGCCCACTATCTCTACCCAGACCTATGTATAAGGCAAGACCCACAATTTTACCCCTAATTTTGTTGGTGAGGTGGGGTCCACCTTCTCTAACCAAACCTATGCATCTAGCCCACCATTTTACACCTCATGTTTTGATGGCATGTTTAGTAAATGAGCCGAACCCGAACCCAACCAAGCTCGAGCCTTGCTCAATTCGGCTCATTAAAAGCTCAGCTCGGGCTCGTTCGTTTACTAAACGAACCGAGCCGAGCCTAGCTCAAGCTTTGTTGAATTTTGGCGAGCTGAACACGAGCCCATAGAATAAAGCTCGTCACGAACACGAGCCGAACACGAGCCAACCCTCAAACCAAGCGAGCCGAGCACAAACACCCCAATGTTTGGCTCAGCTCGTTTGTAGCCCTACTCACAATATGAGACTAGTCCAATTTGTCAGGCCGACTCACCCACTCAAAGTAAAGATAGGTTTTCCCAAATTCATGCAGATTAGTCAAATTTTAGAAATTCCATTCACTTTAGGTTTAGGCTCTGTTTGGATACAGGTAGTACCTTGTAGATCAGTGGTATGTGTAGTCAATACGGAGGAGACAAACATTTTTCTAGGATTTTACTTGTAGAATAGTGGGGAGAATTAGATGGTCTTCCGAACAGTCCTTTGTAAGTAAGAGATTTTAAATTATGTACTTTTTTTGTGGAAAAAAAAAACATGTGCTAAAAAAATGTATAGTATGGCTCACCTACGAGTTAATCTAAGAAATTCTTTTATTAATCTTGCAATAGATAGACCCAAAGTGGGTCCCACAAAAAGTATGCGAATTGAGATTCTATATAAAACGTTTTCTTTTCTAATTAGTACAGAAGCTTGAACCCTAAAAAAATGGTTTTTATCTTTTCCCAAGCAGACACAAAAGTTAGCCGAACTCCATAAAATTCGATTTTCTTTCATTTAATATATAAACTTTGAAAATGTTAGAGGTGTCCACTATCAGAATAGATATTCCTACAAATTGCAAAATCTTTTAATATTAGTGGGCCCAACTTAAAATTCCGAATTTTAAAATGATAATGGACCGAAATTTTCGAAATTAAGTCGTCCCCTAGTCAAATTGACCGAAATACTAACCCTATGGAATTTGAATTTTTCACAAAAAATGCCCCGAGAGAAAATGGATGGAAATGAAATGGAAATTGATGGAAAATAATGGAAAATGACAGGAAAACACAGGGACGGACTCTAAAATGAGGAGAACTAACAAACGCCTTTGTTGGATAAAGTGGAGCAAAATAGGGGTGTCTACAATAATGTTCCCTTGAAATATGTCACCAAAATGTGTCAAGGCACCACTTATCCTAAAATTCCAATAAACGATCGATTGTACCCAAATAATAGACCCTGGACGATCGACCGTCTCAGTCCATGATCAACCGTGTAGGACCCTTTCAGGTTTTTCAGATGTACGCAAGTTTCAATTTTTCTTTTGGATATATGCCCCAATTCTTTTATCAAAGCATTTATTTTATAATATCAACATTTTTAATTGTCACAAAGGAGTGGAGATGTATAGACACCTTCTTAATTAACATGCATGATCAAATTCTATTCCAATTTTAGAGGCTAAGTAAATAGTTAGATGTAGGAATCAATCCATACTTGAACAACGAGTGTTTGAATTTCAAGTATCATCTCTTGGTACTCGTCAAAGTTAAGCGAGAAATCTCATAATTCAAGGATAAAGACCATGCATTGCATTAAATCATGATAAAGACCTTACAGAATAAAAGAGTCGCTTATATATCATGCATTGAAATCCTATCAGCGAGTGTCATCCTATCTTCCCAAATAGAAGATGAAGTTTTCTGACAAAGGGTTCATAAATATTTTTCTCCAATGTACAACTACCACCATTAAAAGAACAGTATTCATCTTCTTTATCTTCTTTCTCTTTGTTTCTCCCCTTTCTCTCTTTTTTTTTCATCTCTTCTCTCTCTCTTGGACGTCCCTTCGAAAGGAAGTTTCCCCAAAATTTTAAAAAAAATCAGGTGGTGGAAATCATATAAAATCGTCAGGGGAACATTTTCTCTGCATGTTGTGGTATGAAGCTTTAAGTTTTGTACTTTAACTTTATTCATGACTACTGCTCTCTCTGCTGCCTTAAATGGCTATTACGCATCCATTTGAACATTTGTATTGAAAATTTCTCTCAATCGCTCTAGACCAATTAGATTACTCTCTCTCTCTCTCAACAATTCAAAAGAAAATTCCTAAATAATTTTTCTAATCAATCCCTTCTCCCTTGCAAGTCATGACATTTTAAGAGACTTCCTAATGTTTCTAATTTCTCAATCTATAAAATCACATGTAATTGATTAACCAAAGAAGCTTCCTAAATGTATGCATGGAAATCTTTTTCCACTTTCTCTCTTCCTAAATATATAGGATCCAATAGGATATCTCGTTCTATTAAAATCCTAACAACAAATCCGAATCCATTTCTAACAAAATTTAGGAAGGAAACCAACCTACGCCTCTAAAATTTAGATGCATGAAGTTCTCCTAAGATCTCTCCCTCTCTCACACAATTCGTTTTAGAAAGGCCATAATCTAGTTCGAAATTATTATAAGATACGATAATTGGAGGAAAGTTCTCAAAAAGCTTAGATCCACCCTATACATTTACTATTGAATAAGATTCTTATCTCAACCAACATAGAAAGTCTAAACGAAATCTATTAGTATCTCATCCTAACTGAAACTCTAATCTAAAGGTTGGATGTTTTCATCACCCTAAAAAAAACATGAAGAATCATACAAAAAAAGCAGACAGACATGCTCCAATTTTGTGTCAATGAAAATGAAAGAAATACTTATCTTTGTTTACCTGTCATGGTTGTGGATGGCAAGGTAGAGGAACTGAGAGTAATCCAACAATCTACCCTTTAATCCCATCTACATTCTAGAATCTCTTTCCACCACCAAATTCCATCGATTCAGCTCTCGCTCTGATTCTTAAAATCCTTCGTTCATGTTTCTACATCTGCCATGTTTTGTACAGAAGGACCCTCCTTGGCTTAGTTTCTTTAATTTTTCTTAAAATCATGAAGATTAAAATAATAATAATAATAATAATGCAATGGTAGAAAATGTTTAAACGGGGAAAGAGGAAGCACCTTTGTCTAATGATGATTACCAGCAGCCAAAATGGGGGATGTGTTGTATCTTGGGCCAATCTTGGCCGTCGTTCTTTCGACATGATTCCTTCAATTTAGGACATCCACCAATATACAAACTTTTAAGTGTAGTGGGGAGGCCATCTTCTGGCAAGGATGATATTTCGGGACAGTAAATAATATCTAAATAATTGAGGGATGTGAGGTTTTGCATCCCCTTGGGCAAGGACTTGAGATTAGGACAAGAAGAGATTTCTAGGTTATTGAGCGTGGTGGGTAGCCCATGGTCATTATTTTCATCATCAGGAAACAAGGAATGGAGTTGAGGACAATCTTTTATTTTCAATTCTTTGAGGCAGGGGAGGAGGCTTTGCATCCACTTAGGCAAGGACTTGAGATTAAGAAATGCGGAGATGTCTAGAGTAGTGAGCGTGGTGGGCAGCCTAGGGTCATTCTTTTCATCATCTAGAAACAAGGAATGGAGTTGAGGACATTCATGGACTACCAATTTTGTGAAAGAGATGAGGCTTTGCATCCCCTTGGGCAAGGACCTGAGATTAGGACAAGTGCGGATTTCTACAGTAATGAGCTCGGTGGGCAGTCCATAGTCATTATTTTCATCATTTGGAAAAAGGGAATGGAGTTGAGGACATTCACGGATCACCAAATTTTTGAGAGAGGTGAGGCTTTGCATCCCCTTGGGCAAGGACATGAGATTGTCACATGAAAATATTTGAAGGTCTTTAATTGTCATGGGCAGTGCTGACTCTTTTGAGAAAAGCGGGAGTTGAGTAGCAATGGATAACTCTACAAGAGAGGTGAGGTTTTCCAGCCGAGTAGGCATGGACTTGAGATTAGGACATCCGACAATTCTTAATGATTTGAGCGTGGTGGGAAGCCCCCCCTCTCCATATCCCAAGGACTTTAGTCCTGGGCAGTCAGAGATTTGCAAATGTTGGAGAGAGGTTAGATCTTGCAAAGAGACCTTCTCGAGACAGCACTCCAACTGATCACACCTTCCTATGCTTAACCTTTGAAGAGAGATAGGGCAAGGCATTGTCAAGCTTAATAGCATCTTCACGCCACAACTAATGAGTTCTAAGTCACAAATAGATGGGAGCCTCGGAAGGGCACTCAATTCTCCGCAACCATTTATATTTAACTTTTTGACGGCAGGAAGGTCAGCGGGCAACACCTGCAGCTTTCCGCAACCAATTATAAGTAACTGTGTGACGGCAGGAAGGTCAGCGGGCAACACCTGCAGCTTGGGACAGTTCTGTAAGGTGAGCTCACAAAGAGAAGGTAGCTGGCAATCAAGAGGAAAGGGATGTTCGCAATTTCTACAATCCTCATGTTAATGTTATTAGGGTTTAAGCAAGGATGCTTAAAGCATTACACCCAAGGTATCTATTTTGGAATACCAAGTTTGTTGCCTCCAGCCCCTATATATAGAGATACATTAGGGTTATGAGAGGTTAATGGGCTCCAGCCCAAATGGGCCCACTACACCTGGTCCATTACCTATTGGGCTTATATTAGAACATACATGGGTTATATTATATATACCCAACAATCTCCTCCTATGTTCTACATATAGCACAATCTAATAGATAGATAATGTGATGTCCAAACAAAATTTTGAAGCACCCATATCACCATATCAATAAAGATTTGTAATCCAATTGAAAACAAAATACTTTAAAGAATAACCAAAAGTTTTTAGAAATAATCTAAACTCAAACATAAGCAGTTTCATATGTAGGTGAACTATTTAATCAACGGAAAAGAAAATAATAGTTCCCACTGCGCTATAAGGATTCACTCATCAAGTAAGTCATCCTCATCAAGATCCAAATTGAGGCAATCTCTTTCATTTTCGCCAATTCCTGTAAATTATCAAATATGAATTTCATTAAAAAATGAATCCAATCGTTTGTGTATTTTACTAAAAGTATCTAGTTCTACAAGAAGAACTTAGTACAATTTCATAATGGCTGAAAAACAAATATTAATATCAATAAGCATCAATGTCAAGTTTCAAACAAGAACAAGACCTAAATAGTTTCTTTTACAAAGAACCATTCCATGTTTCCATTTGAAATGTTACAGGCATCATATCCAAATTGAGTTAAGCTGTATCATCAAGTTTGGAATGAAACAACCTTTCCCAAGAAAGACATGTCATCAAATGTGGAATGACATAAAGATAACTGTAAACATCATTGAAACATATCAAGTGCTTATCTTGGCCAAGGTAGGGAGATTCAAAAAATTCAAAATAATAGGAATGTAGGTTAAGACACGTCTACACAGTCTTTAACCCCATCTCCCCCACAGTTTTGAATATTCGATCTTTGTTCAGTCCCTTCGTAAGAGCATCGGCCATATTATCCTTCGATCGCACATCAACCAAAGTGATAATACCTTGTTCTAGAAGATAATTCAGCGTGGCATGTTTCAGCCTCACATGTCTCCTCTTACCATTAAAGAGTGAGTTTTTCACAATCGTAATTGTAGCTTGATTATCACAGAACAAACTTAAAGAGTTAATCTTTAAATGGGTCAATGGAATGTCCAGGATCAGATCTCTTATCCACTCTGCTTCATCTCCTGTAGAAGCTAAAGCATAAAGTTCCGATTCCATAGATGACAGAGCAATACAAGTCTGTCTCTTTGACTTCCATGCAACAGCGGCTCCACCCAGTGTAAAAACATAACCACTGGTAGATTTACTGTCTCCTAATTCTGAGCCCCATGATGCATCAGAATACCCTTCCAGGATAGGAGGATGGCCAGTATAACATAGAGCATATCCTTGAGTACCCTTAAGGTATCTCATCAGCCTCAGAAGGGCATCCCAGTGCTCATGGCCAGGATTACTAGTGAAACGACTCAGCATGCCAACTGTAAAGGCTATGTCTGGTCTAGTGCAACTCATAGCATACATGAGACTACCAATCAGTTTAGAATAATCTAACTGATTCACACTGTCTCCTTCATTAGAGATCAGCTTCTTGGTATAATCAAATGGTGTCTCAATCGGTTTACACTCACTGTATCCCCATGTAGAAAGTAGTTTTTCAATATAATGGGCTTGGCTAAGAGTAATCCCTTGCCTTTTAAAACTCACTTTCATACCAAGAATGGTGTCAACCACACCAAGATCTTTCATGTCGAATTCTTGAGCCAAAGTGGTTTTCACGTCACTGACTACAGAGAGATCGGAACCAAGAATCAACATATCGTCTACATACAAGCAAATAATCGCAACCTTATTCGACACAGAACGATAGTAAAGGCATTTATCTGAGTAACTGGTTTGAAAACCAAAGCTCTTTACTACCTTGTCAAATTTTTGATGCCACAATTTAGGTGCTTGTTTAAGACCATACAAAGATTTGTGTAACCTACAAACTTTGTTCTCGAAACCTTCCATGACAAACCCTTCAGGTTGGTTCATGTAGATTTCTTCTGTGAGGTCTCCATTAAGGAAAGCCGTTTTTACATCCATTTGATGCACAACATACTTCTCAATAGAAGCCAACGCAAGAAGAATTCTTATCGTTGCCAAATGACAGACCGGTGAGTAAACATCAAAGTAGTCTATCCCACTGACTTGAGTATAGCCCTTAGCTACTAAACGTGCTTTATACCGAGCTATGGATCCGTCAGGATTAAGTTTCTTCTTCAAAATCCACTTACAGCCCACAGTCTTAGCCCCTTTTGGCAAATCGACTAGCTGCTAAGTTTGATTTTGTAACAGAGAGCTCATTTCATCATCAATGGCTTCTGCCCACAACAAAGAGTCCCTAGATCTCATCGCTTCCTTATAGGTTGACGGATCATTCTCTACATGGTAGGTCACAAAGTCCTCACCAAAGTTCTTGGGTACTCTATCTCTTGTAGAAACTCTTAAAGGTTCTGATGTAGAAATCAGTGTAGGACAGGTGTCAGAAGTATTCTGTTCAAACTCTACATGCGATTCTGTAACCATCTCAGTATCGCCAGGTAGGTTCAAACCATGATCTCTGAGGAATTTATTCTCAAAGAATACTGCATCTCTAGATTCTATAACCAAATTGGTAGATAAATCCAAAAACCGATCAGCAGCACTATCTTCTGCACCACCTAGATAAACACAAGTGTTGGTTCTAGGTCCTACCTTAGGTCTCCTAGGGTCTTGTATCCGCACATAAGCAATACAGCCCCAAGTCTTAAGAGTGTCATATCTACAAGGATGTTTATGCCATAACTCATAAGGAGTAGAGGGCAACTTAGAGTGTGGTACTCTATTCAGGATGTGATTTGCAGTTAAAGCTGCTTCTCCCCAATAGTTAGTAGGCATGCCAGCTGTCAATAACATAGAGTTTAACATTTCAGTTAATGTCCGGTTCTTACGTTCAGCTATGCCATTAGATTGAGGTGAGTAAGGAGCAGTAGTTTCAAGTATTATGCCCTGAGAGGCACAGTATTCCTTGAACTCTGTCAAAGTGTATTCTCCTCCTCTATCACTCCTAAATCGCTTAATTTTCAAGTTCAATTGATTTTCAACACGATTCTTGAAAGTTTTAAATTTATCAAAAGCTTCATCTTTCGATTTTAGGAGATAAATATGACAATATCGAGAAAAATCGTCTATAAAAGTGATTAAATACTTCCGACCACCTCGAGTAGTGAAACTTTTAAAGTCACAAAGGTCAGAATGTATTAACTCAAGAAGTTGTGTGCTCATAGAAACCGAACGAAAAGGTTTTCTAGTGATCTTGGTTTGTGCACACACTTCACATTTGTCAAATCTAATCGATGTATCTAAAGGTATATTATAAGTTTTAGCAAGTTTGACCATTTTCGTATTGTTCACATGTCCCAATCTAGTGTGTAACAACTTAGGATCAATCAAAGTGGAACTAACCTGACTAACGGTTTCATTTGCTAAACTCAGTCTATACATACCATCGATTAAGAAAGCACAGCCAAAATAATAAGAGTTAACAGTTAAAGTTACTCTACCACCCAAAAAAGATGAACACATGCCAGCATTGTCTAAAAGACTAATTGAAATTAAATTCTTTTGAATAGCAGGAACTACTTTAACATTTTTTAAAGTTAGTATTTTACCTGAAGAAAGGACCAGGTTCGCAGTTCCAGTGTGAGTCACTTTTGCCTCAGCTCCACTAGCCACTGTAACGGTCTCTTTCACGCCAACAGCATCCGTAAGTAGTTTCTTCGAGTTGCAAACATGGCAGGTGGCTCCTGTATCTAACCACCAGTCTGAAGAAGTATTGGCCTTACCATTGCCTAACATGGCAATAAAATTCTTAGGCGCAGCACTGCCCACCATCATATGAGCTTCTTTTTTTGGTGTGTCAGATTTAGCCTTCTTAGGTTGTTTACACTCTGCAGCAAAATGACCCCATTTCCCACAGTTGTGGCACTTGCCCTTCTTTTTCTGAAAGATAGTCTTTTTGGCCTCCAACTTGGGATGGTCACTTTTAGGTGACTTGGATTTCCGAGGAAATTTCTTGGGATATGTTACCGCGTTAGCAGCAGACTGTTGCTGTCTAACCATCTCCAAGTTATTCCTAGCTCGATTCTCATCTTCGATTCGAATGAATCGTTTGAGATCATCCAGTCCCACTTGCACCTTTTTCCGATACATCTCGGTTTTGAAAGAGTGCCATGCAGATGGTAATTTATATATAATTGCACCCACAAGAAACGAATCACAGACAGCTATTTTTTCATTATTCAACTTAGATCTCAAAATCTCTAGATCAGTAACTTGAGGAGTGATTTCCTTGTCTTTTTGAAACTTGAAATCCATGAATTTGTCCACCAGATGGGTCTTGGACAATTCCTCCTCCTTCTTGAATTGAGCATCTAAGTTGTCCCATATTGCTTTAGCAGTGTTAAATTTACTATAAGTTTCTGCAAGACGATCTGAAAGACAATTCAACAAGTAGTCTTTGCAGAAATCCTCATCTCTAAGCCATTGAGATTCATCAACGTCTTCATCCGTCTCAGCAAAGGTACTCAAAACAGTGTAAAAACAGTTCATGTATTTTAGACTGAATTGAGTCTTTCGCTTCCATGAGGTAAACTCAGATCCACCAAAGGAGTGAAGTTTGACCATCTCAAAAGGCATAGAGATCTTTTCCATTTGATATTTCAGATGAAATTAAAAAATTGGAAAGAGTGCACCTGATTGACGAAAATCAAGAACCGAATCACGAGAATCAAAGCCAAGAACCGAAACAGACTCCACCAGCAAGAATCGGATCCAAGAACCGAAGCCAAGAAACGACGGCTCACCAACCAACCGGCTGCAAGAGAGGAGGCCGACGACAAGTTTAAGAAACCGAATCCAAAATCCGGCGGCTCACTCAGATGGGCTCCAAAGCGGCTTTAGCAACTCTGGAATAATCCTTTACAAAGATGGGGGATTTGTTGAGGAAAGAATGAGTGATTTCGATTCCAAAATCGCTTTTCGCAAGCTCTTCCACTGAAGATGCCGAACCAGACCCCACTTTTCTGCAACACACGATAGAAATCAATTTCTGTGGGAGGAAGATGAGTAATCCAACCCAAAGAATACACAACCCCAAGTTCAGCGGCTTTTCCTCCTCCTTGATGCCAACGGATTTCTCAAAGCGTGAAACCAATATGGGCACCCAAATCGTGATTCCAAGAGAGACGCCAAACAAGGAAACAAGACTCTTTCTCTGGTTCTGTATGATGAAACCACAATAGAAATAACCCAAAAAATTAGAAGAGAAAGATTAGGCTTTTCCAACCAGAGACATTGCAAAGATCCAAGAGAATTGACAGATTGTGAGTCTCAAAACGCAAAAGATGAATTCATCCCAAGAATTCCACACGATGGATGGATGGTTCGTTTTCCACCAAAAATTCCAACGAGGGTTCCAACGATGGAACCCAAAAGAAAAACAGAGGATCGGATTTCCCAAGCGTGGAATCCAGAGGAACAAACAAAACAGGAGAGGTTGCCCAAAAAATTGCAACGGTGGCCAAAAAACGAAAATTGATAGATTGATTGTGAAGATTTTCGCCCAAAAAACAGAGGATCGATTCTACTCTAGAATTTCAAATGCTTATGGACTTGCTTGAGGCAGACGACCCTTTTGTTGAGAGGTTCGTACGATCCCAAGAGATAATTTCAGTGAACCATGCCCATAACGATCCAAAACGAGATGGGTTTCTCAGAAAATCCCTCTAGATGAGTAAACGAAAATAGAGTGGTTACTGCAAGATGGGTGAAAAAAAAGAAGAAGACCCAAACGATTTTGAGGAAGCAATACCCACGCCCAATTCGGAAAAACCCACAGCCGTGTATTTCTAACGAGGGTTCTCTGTTATTTGAGAGAGAGAAGCAGACGAGAGATCAAAAAACCTTACCCAACTCTCGTCGAGTGAAAGAAAGAGATGGAGGCTGTGTGTATACGAGAGAGAAAAAACCAAACGTCTTCTGTCGGTGTGTCGGTGTGGGAGAAAATACGTCTTCTTCTTTTTGTGGGCGTTTATGAAACCCTAAAACAATGATGCTTTAAGATTGTTAATGTTATTAGGGTTTAAGCAAGGATGCTTAAAGCATTACACCCAAGGTATCTATTTTGGAATACCAAGTTTGTTGCCTCCGGCCCCTATATATAGAGATACATTAGGGTTATGAGAGGTTAATGGGCTCCAGCCCAAATGGGCCCACTACACCTGGTCCATTACCTATTGGGCTTATATTAGAACATACATGGGTTATATTATATATACCCAACACCTCAATGGTAATGCAAGTCAGATTGGAGAGATGTGACATCCAACTTGGAAAACTGACACCGCCATAGGATTCTATATTTAATTCTTTGAGGTTGGCATGAGGTTGGAGCCCTTCCAATACCCCATCGTTATTGACTATTCCATCTTGTGAACTGCCATATCGGGCCCATTGCAATCTCAACTCATTAAGGTATTTCTTATCTTTCAAATTGGCTTCTTTAGCCTCCTCTATGTTTTGCACATGCTCGAGACCCGAAATTTCAAGTCTTCCTTTAATGTTACTCAGCTTCTTCAACTCTCCTATCGACAACCACTCTCTTCGCACAGCTTGAAATGCGGCAATGTTTGGAGCGAAGTTAATTTTCCAATTCCTAGCGAAGGAACCGACTCTACAAAAATATTCCGTAGATTAACTAGATTCGTGATACCTTTGGGTAGCCCTTTAAGATTCCAGCAAGATTTCAGAACTAGAATTTGCAAATTACAGAGATTAGTTACTGATTCAGGCAGCCTCTCTATCTTCGTGCCAGAGAGGTCAAGGTAGCGTAGATGTTTCAAATGGCCAATCGAATCCGGCAACTTGTCGATTGCAGATCCATTCAAATCCAATACACGCAGGCATCTCAACTCCATCAATGCATCATTGAGAATCTGGTTGTCAATGGAAGATGGAGCCCTCAGTCGTAAAGTGCGCAATCTCTTAAATTTGCTCAAGGCCTCCAAAGACATTGAACCCTCTTTGACGTCAGTCCATGATAAATGACGTGCCATTTCAGGGATGCTTCGTGGCATACCGTCTTCCATTCTACAGCATTCATCCCCTGAGACAGATTCTGCTAGATCATGCATTAAATCATGCATCACGTATATTGAAGTCTAGTGAATACGTTGAAAGAAAGACTTTAGTAATAAATCATCAAATATCTCCCCACCAATATCTTCTAGGAGTGTGCTTCCTTTGATTTGAATGAAGCCTGTAGCCATCCATTGTCGGACCAACACATCTTTGTCAAACCAATGATCTTTAGGAAATTTGGCACAATAGGCAAAACAATGCTTTTCATTGGCTGGCAGGTGACAATAGCTCAATCTCAAAGCTGGCAAAATTTCATTATCATCATCCTTCCATATTTCGCTTGTCAAAATCCTTTCCCACTCGCTCACAGTTCTTTTATAGGACAAGATTCCCCCCAATGTCTTTACTGCCAAAGGCAGGCCTTCGCATTTCTTCACAATTTGCCTACCGATTTCCTCCAGTTCCGGAAAGGCATTTGAAATCCCTCCCGCAAAAGCACGCCGAGTAAACAATTCCCAACAATCAGCATCTGGTAAAACCTTCAAATGGTGGGAAGGAATTGCGCCCAACATCCTTGCAACCCTTTCATCCCGTGTAGTAATGATAATTTTACTTCCTTTCGCTCCAACTCCAAAAGGAGCTCGTAGAGTGTCCCAATGAGTATGAATTTGATTTTCACCCCACACGTCATCGAGAACAATTAAAAATTTCTGACCGTTGAGTTTCTCTTCGAGGTGATGTTGAGCGGCATCCAGGTATGAGAGATCGCACTTGCTTCCACTTGCAGATTCAACAAGTGCATTTGTTATTCTCAACACATTAAAATCATCAGACACACAAGCCCACACCCTGAGCCCAAAATGATTCTTCACCCTGTGATCATTGTAGACGAATTGAGCGAGAGTAGTCTTCCCAACCCCACCCATCCCAACTATGGGAACAACATAGTACAATTTATCATCATCATCTGAAACCAACAATTGTATGATTTTGTCTTTGTCGACTTGTCTACCAATAACATCAGATTCCTCTATGAAAGAGCTAGTTTCCCGTCGCTCCTGCTCGATTTGGGAGCCCCTCCCTCCATCTCTTCTAATTTCGAGATGGAGGTCATGTCCTTCCTTTACAATCACATCTAACCTTCCACTAATCTCCCTTATCTCACGTGCTATGCCACGTTCGTACTGGAAAATAGAGGAGATGTACCGGACAACCCCTACCTTCTGTCTCTTGCTTGATTGAGCTTCCAAAGCAACATCGTCCAATATGTCATTAGCGTCGTAGGCGATATTCTTGAGTTCTCGAAGCCAACTTCCAACAGCCTTAGAGTGAAATTGCTTTTCCTCAGCATCTTCAATCACGCCTTGAATTAATTTCACTTTCCTCTCTAACTTTTCCACCTCCTCCTCAACACCAACACCCCATATTGATTTCATTTCTTGTATTGCTGATTCCGTCAGATTGCCAATCAGTGCACCAAGAACAGAGGATACAAACATTTGTACCATTTCTGCCATACTTTCTCCTAAGGAAACAAGAAAATCCCAAGAACGAACCAGATGTTTGTCTACAGTGAGAGAGAGAGAGAGAGCAGTGAGAGAGAAGAAGAAGAACCAAGTTTAATCAAAAGTAATGAGCCCACGCGGGTTAGTCAAATTTGTCAAAAATCATTCCATATGCAACCAAAACCCACTAGTTTAATCAAAACTAATGATAAATTCACCACATTTTAGGATGGATTCACCCGGTATTTTTCAAAAATGGACTGTACTGTCCACACTATAGGTTGATCCAAACCGCCCATTTGATGGGCCACATTGTAAATAGGTTGTGCCCCAAAAATCATTCCCATAGGATGTTCTAACCCTCCCATCTAATGAGGGACTCACATTTTGAAAAATACGAGGTGCATTCATCATAGAAGGAGTGAATTTATCAGGACCCCAAAACTTACGTAATAGATGATTTTAACATGCATTTTCTTGGAAATACATGCGGAAAAAAAGTAACATAAGGTCCACCACCTATTTGTATATCTAATACATTCAACTGTGTGGATTAGACACTATCCCAAAAATCTTCTTCACAAGATGATCTTAACCCTCCAATATATTTGGTGTAAAATGGATGGTTCAGGTAATTCAAAGAATCACACGGAAAAGAAGGATAGGTTTCTCCCATCTCTATTTGGGATAGGGATTTCATTCTCACAATATGGGGGCTAGTTAAATTTATCAGGCCGACTCACCCACTCAAAGTAAAGATAGGTTTTCCCTAATTCATGCCGATTAGTCAAATTTTAGAAATTCCATTCACTTTAGGTTTAGGCTCTGTTTGGATACAGGTAGTTACCTTGTAGATTAGTGGTATGAGTAGTCAATTCGGAGGAGACAAACATTTGCCTAGGATTTAACTTGTAGAATAGTGGGGAAATTACATGGTCTTCCGAACAGTCCGTTTGTAGTAAGAGATTTTAAATTATGTACTTTTTTGTGGAAAAAAAACTTGTGCTAAAAAAAAAATGTATAGTATGGCCCACCTACTAGTTAACCTAAGAAATTCTTTTATTGATCTTGCAATAGATAGACCATGTCCCAACATAAATTGAACAACTAGAGTGAAAATTTTTGAGACGTGGCCTATCTATACAAGGGCTAACAAATGAATGGTTTAGATAATCCACATAGGTCAGATCCATTATACTTTTTTACTTGTGTATTTTCACAAAAACATACATACATTTGGATCTCTAAAATGTAATATGCCTAGTTTGTATAATATATTGAAAAATATTAATTATTAAGTGGGGAGCATGTGTATTCCCTCTACTAACATATACTGACTGCAATACAATGCATCAAGAAAAAGGGATACAAATATTTATATTTGTGTTATTTCTGCCATACCACAAGAAGAAAATCCCAAGAACGAACCAATGGAGAAAATAATGACGCCAGAGCACTAAGAGACAAGAACCATGGACGCGTCAACTTTATCAGTAGACCCGCGCATGGAAAGTAAGGTCTGGACAACGACCTAGGTGTGGCCAAATCAATTGAATAATCTCAGCCCTTGATCTATGATGTCTCATTTATTGTCCGCCTTGAAAAGTCTTTACTTTAAGCACGGGTTGTTTCAAGACTTTCAACGATGGTGTGGATCGCATCATCCTTTTGAAAGACCCAAAAATTAACAGAGAAACTTTTGTAATAGAAGAAGAAGATTGGTGAGGTACAGCCAATGGAAGCGCCCTTTCAGGCTTTCATCTTATTTTTGCAAGGGTACGAAGAAAATATAGTTTGTCGTGTCCCTACCTGAGGACCAAGATTCCATTCACACCCTACGTGGACCAGTCAAATTTGTCGACCAACTCACCGTGTGGAAAGAAAGGATATGTTTTCCCTAATTAAAATTAGTCCAATTTTATGAGCTGACTCCCCCCCATATTGATTTCATTTCTTGTATTGCCGATTCCGTCAAATTGCTAATCACTGCATCAAGAAGATGGGATACAAATAGGGCGCTGATATCCCCCATCCCCCCTTGACGGCTAGCTAACGTATTCCCACCATTTGACTGGTCTCTCTCTCTCCACACACACACAACAGGAACAGTTGGTGGACCCAACAGAAATCGTTGGTGGAATGGTGGGCCCATCTTTGAACAACGTAGGCCCTGCCCATACCACACCATAGTGTTTTCTCACATTGACGCAATTTTTTAAGGAAAACTCTTGTTTGGCAAGGTAACTCGACTCATAGAAGAAGAAATTACACTTGAATCAAACAATGATGTAAACACTTGAATCAAACAATGCTGTAATTACAATCAAACAATGCTGAATCAAACACTTGAATCAACTCAACTCAGAGAAGCAGAAATTACACTCACATACAATAACAATGCTGCGTGGGTTTTCACTTTTAACTTTTAACTAACAATAGAAAAAAAAAATACATACTATAACTTATGTAACTTGGGTCGGGTCGTGCCCCTTCAAACCCGGCTCGACCTGAGATTCATGCGGGTTTTTGGATGCTCAACCCGGCTCGACCCGAATCCCGAGAAACCTGAACCCAACCCAGGCTATTTTTGGGTCTGGTCGGGTAAAACCCGGCTCGAGTTGCCGCCCTAAGTTTAAGCATGGGATGTTTCAACGGTCGTGTGGATCGCATCAAAGATAACAACAGTCTCGATTTTACATACATATATCCTTTTGAAAGACCCAAAAATTAACTGAGAAAAACTTTTGTAATAGAAGAAGAAGATTCTTTCTTATTTTTGCAAGGGTGCGAAGAAAATATAGTAGGGCGTGTTAGGGGAATTAGGTCAAGCAAGAGGTTGCTTGAAGCATTACACCCAAGGTATCTAATTTGGAATACCTAGTTTGTTGCCTCTAGCCCCTATATATAGAGATACACTAGGGTTATAAGAGGTTAATGGGCTCCAGCCCAAATGGGCCCACTACACCTGATCCATTACCTATTGGGCTTATATTAGAACATACATGGGTTATATTATATACCCAACAATCTCCTCCTATGTTCTACATATAGCACAATCCAATAGATAGTTAATGTGATGTCCAAACAAAATTATTGAATCATCCATATCACTATATCAATAAAGATTTGTAATCCAACTGAAAACAGAAATACTTTAAAGAATAACCAAGAGTTTTAGAAATAATCTAAACTCAAACATAAGCAGTTTCATATGTAGGTGAACTATTTAATCAACTGAAAAGAAAATAATAGTTCTCACTGCTCTATAAGGATTCACTCATCAAGTAAGTCATCCTCATCAAGATCCAAATTTAGGCAATCTCTTCCATTTTCGCCAATTCCTGTAAATTATCAAATATGAATTACATTTAAAATTAATCCAATCATTTGTGTATTTTACTAAAAGTATCTAGTTCTACCAGAAGAACTTAGTCCAATTTCATAATGGCTGAAAAAACAAATATCAATATCAATAAGCATCAATGTCAAGTTTCAATCAAGAACAAGACCTAAACAGTTTCTTTTACAAAGAACCATTCCATGTTTCCATTTGGAATGTTACAGGCATCATATCCAAATTGAGTTAAGCTGTATCATCAAATTTGGAATGAAACAACCTTTCCCAAGAAGAACATGTCATCAAATGTGGAATGACATAAAGATAACTGTAAACATCATTGAAACATATCAAGTGCTTATCTTGGCCAAGATAGGGAGATTCAAAAAATTCAAAATAATATGAATGTAGGTTAAGACACGTCTACACAGTCTTTAACCCCATCTCCCCCGCAGTTTTGAATATTCGATCTTTGTTCAGTCCCTTCGTAAGAGCATCAGCCATATTATCCTTTGATCTCACATCAACCAAAGTGATAATACATTGTTCTAGAAGATAATTCAGCGTGGCATGTTTCAGCCTGACATGTCTACTCTTACCATTAAAGAGTGAGTTTTTCACAATCGTAATTGTAGCTTGATTATCACAGAACAAACTTAAAGAGTTAATCTTTAAATGGGTCAATGGAATGTCCAGGATCAGATCTCTTATCCACTCTGTTTCATCTCCTGTAGAAGCTAAAGCATAAAGTTCTGATTCCATAGATGACAGAGCAATACAAGTCTGTCTCTTTGACTTCCATGCAACAGCGGCTCCACCCAGTGTAAAAACATAACCACTGGTAGATTTACTGTCTCCTAATTCTGAGCCCCATGATGCAGCAGAATACCCTTCCAGGATAGGAGGATGGCCATTATAACATAGAGCATATCCTTGAGTACCCTTAAGGTATCTCATCAGTCTCATAAGGGCATCCAAGTGCTCATGGCCAGGATTACTAGTGAAACGACTCAGCATGCCAACTGTAAAGGCTATGTCTGGCCTAGTACAACTCATAGTATACATGAGACTACCAATCAGTTTAGAATAATCTAACTGATTCACACTGTCTCCTTCATTAGAGATCAGCTTCTTGGTATAATCAAATGGTGTCTCAATCGGTTTACACTCACTGTATCCCCATGTAGAAAGTAGTTTGTCAATATAATGGGCTTGGCTAAGAGTAATCCCTTGCCTTTCAAAACTGACTTTCATACCAAGAATGGTGTCAACCACACCAAGATCTTTCATGTCTAATTCTGGAGCCAAAGTAGTTTTCACGTCACTCACTACAGAGAAATCGGAACCAAGAATCAACATATCGTCTACATACAAATAAATAATCGCAACCTTATTCGACACAGAACGATAGTAAAGGCATTTATCTGAATAACTGGTCTGAAAACCAAAGCTCTTTACTACCTTGTCAAATTTTTGATGCCACAATTTAGGTGCTTGTTTAAGACCATACAAAGATTTGTGTAACTTACAAACTTTGTTCTCGAAACCTTCCATGACAAACCCTTCAGGTTGGTTCATGTAGATTTCCTCTGTGAGGTCTCCATTAAGGAAAGCTGTTTTTACATCCATTTGATGCACAACATACTTCTCAATAGAAGCCAAGGCAAGAAGAATTTTTATCGTCGCCAAATGACAGACCGGTGAGTAAACATCAAAGTAGTCTATCCCACTGACTTGAGTATAGCCCTTAGCTACTAAACGAGCTTTATACCGAGCTATGGATCCGTCAGGATTAAGTTTCTTCTTCAAAATCCACTTACAGCCCACAGTCTTAGCCCCTTTTGGCAAATCGACTAGCTGCCAAGTTTGATTTTGTAACAGAGAGCTCATCTCATCATCAATGGCTTCTGCCCACAACAAAGAGTCCCTAGATCTCATCGCTTCCTTATGGTTGACGGATCAATCTCTACGTGGTAGGTCACAAAGTCCTCACCAAAGTTCTTGGGTACTCTATCTCTTGTAGAAACTCTTAAAGGTGCTGATGTAGAAATCAGTGTAGGACAGGTGTCAGAAGTATTCTGTTCAAACTTTACATGCGATTCTGTAACCATCTCAGTATCGCCAGGTAGGTTTAAACCATGATCTTTGAGAAATTTATTCTCAAAGAATACTGCATCTCTAGATTCTATAACGAAATTGGTAGATAGATCCAAAAACCGATCAGCAGCACTATCTTCTGCACCACCTAGATAAACACAAGTGTTTGTTCGAGGTCCTACCTTAGGTTTCCTAGGGTCTTGTATCCTCACATAAGCAATACAGCCCCAAGTCTTAAGAGTGTCATATCTACAAGGATGTTTATGCCATAACTCATAAGGAGTAGTGGTCAACTTAGAGTGTGGTACTCTATTTAGGATGTGATTTGCAATTAAAGCTGCTTCTCCCCAATAGCTAGTAGGCATGCCAGCTGTCAATAACATAGAGTTTAACATTTCAGTTAACGTCCGGTTCTTACGTTCAGCTATGCCATTAGATTGAGGTGAGTAAGGAGCAGTAGTTTCAAGTATTATACCCTAAGAGGCACAGAATTCCTTGAACTCTGTAAAAGTGTATTCTCCTCCTCTATCACTCATAAATCGCTTAATTTTCAAGTTCAATTGATTTTCAACACGATTCTTGAAAATTTTAAATTTATCAAAAGCTTCATCTTTCGATTTTAGGAGATAAATATGACAATATCTAGAAAAATCGTCTATAAAAGTGATTAAATACTTCCGACCACCTCGAGTAGTGAAACTTTTAAAGTCACAGAGGTCAGAATGTATTAACTCAAGAAGTTGTGTGCCCTTAGAAACTGAACGAAAAGGTTTTCTAGTGATCTTGGTTTGTGCACACACTTCACATCTGTCAAATCTAATCGATGTATCTAAAGGTATATTATAAGTTTTAGCAAGTTTGACCATTTTTCTATAGTTCACATTTCCCAATCAAGTGTGTAACAACTTAGGATCAATCAAAGTGGAACTAACCTGACTAACGGTTTCATTTGCTAAACTCAATCTATACATACCATCAAGTAAGAAAGCACAACCAAAATAATAAGAGTTAACAGTTAAAGTTACTCTACCACCCAAAAAAGATGAACACATGCCAGCATTGTCCAAGAGACTAATAGAAATTAAATTCTTTTGAATAGCAGGAACTACTTTAACATTTTTTAAAGTTAGTATTTTACCTGAAGAAAGGACCAGGTTCGCAGTTCCAGTATGAGTCACTTTTGCCTCAGCTCCACTAGCCACTGTAACGGTCTCTTTCACGCCAACAGCATCCGTAAGTAGTTTCTTCGAGTTGCAAACATGGCAGGTGGCTCCTGTATCTAACCACCAGTCTGAAGAAGTATTGGCCTTACCATTGCCTAACATGGCAATAAAATTCTTAGGCGCAGCACTGCCCACCATCATATGAGCTTCTGTTTTTGGTGTGTCAGATTTAGCCTTCTTAGGTTGTTTACATTCTGCAGCAAAGTGACCCCATTTCCCACAGTTGTGGCACTTGCCCTTCTTTTTCTGAAAGATAGTCTTTTTGGCCTCCAACTTGGGATGTTCACTTTTAGGTGACTTGGATTTCCGAGAAAATTTCTTGGGATATGTTACCGCGTTAGCAGCAGACTGTTGCTGTCTAACCATCTCCAAGTTATTCCTAGCTCGATTCTCATCTTCGATTCGAATGAATCGTTTGAGATCATCCAGTCCCACTTGCACCTTTTTTCGATACATCTCGGTTTTGAAAGAATGCCATGTAGATGGTAATTTATATATAATTGCACCCACAAGAAACGAATCACAGACAGCTATTTTTTCATTATTCAACTTAGATCTCAAATTCTCTAGATCAGTTACTTGAGGAGTGATTTCCTTATTTTCTTGAAACTTGAAATCCATGAATTTGTCCACAAGATGGGTCTTGGACAATTCCTCCTCCTTCTTGAATTGAGCATCTAAGTTGTCACATATTGCTTTAGCAGTGTTAAATATACTATAGGTTTCTGCAAGACGATCTGAAAGACAATTCAACAAGTAGTCTTTGCAGAAATCCTCATCTCTAAGCCATTGAAATTCATCAATTTCTTCATCCGTCTCAGCAAAGGTACTCAAAACAATGTAAAAACAGTTCATGTATTTGAGACTGAATTGAGTCTTTCGCTTCCATGAGGTAAACTCAGATCCTCCAAATGATTGAAGTTTGACCATCTGAAACGGAAGAGAACTCTTTTCAATTGTAATTTTTTGATAATAGTCAAAATTAGAAAGAGTGCACCTGATTGGCGAATCGCAAGAACCCAATCCGATAACTGAATCGAACCGCGAAGAATTCGACCAATAACAAGGTTTAATCCCTCTTAACGAAAAGCAATTAGGCTCCAATAGACTCACTAGAAAGAGGCGGCACAAAGAAAGAGTCCACCTTTTCCGTCTAGTTCACCCAACAGTAGAATCAATAGTGATCCCAATACGTGCTTCAATAATCCCAATTGAGTGGGCTCTTTAGCACGAAATAACGAGTTTAATTGGCCGTTTCTGGCGAGGAAAGCTTGCAAGGAAAGCTTCAATGGCGGAAAGGGTTTAAAATCCAACGAGGAAATTAGAAACAACAAGGGTTTGACGTCTTCTTTAATCCAACGCACCAGCGAGATGATTTTTATTTTTAGAAACCCTTGCTCGGTTTGTGCAAAGAGATAGAGCAGCCCCCAACAACCAATTCTAGAAGAAGAATGGAATAGGGTCTGTTTCGGTATCAATGGAGAAATTCACCATGATTGTCTCAACGATGGCATAAGCTCTACCACAAGCTCTACCGAACACCCTCTGTTCCAGCCACTCAAAATCGTTTCCACCACACAAAATATGCAACCATGGGATAAAACCCACACTCCACAACCGATCGAGGGAGGAAACCCAAAATAATTTGGTTTTGCAATATTCAGCCCCAAAAATTGGTTAAAAGAGTTTGGATTCAGCACCAATTTGGGCGAGAAGGCAGCAAGGAGTTGAGAGTTGGGCTTGCTTCTTTCAGAGAATCAAAAACAAGAAGAGTCTACTATCCATTTGAAAACCCAAATCGCCCTACCTCTTTTTTCAAAACATATTTTGGGTTTGCAAGAGGTGGCGATGAGATTTTCCTTAATCGGTGTTGCAATTCGAAGATCCCTTCCCTTCTCACGGAAATGAATTCCAATCTGCAACTGATGAGGGGTTTTCTGAGAAGCACAAGAAACAGAAACGTTTTGGAGAAGAAACCTACGCCCAATCTTGAAAAAAAAAAAAAACCCACGGCCAAAAAGCGATGGACAATTAGGGCTGGTAATGCTTCAAGATTGTTAGGGGAATTAGGTCAAGCAAGAGGTTGCTTGAAGCATTACACCCAAGGTATCTAATTTGGAATACCTAGTTTGTTACCTCCAGCCCCTATATATAGAGATACACTAGGATTATAAGAGGTTAATGGGCTCCAGCCCAAATGGGCCCACTACACCTGATCCATTACCTATTGGGCTTATATTAGAACATACATGGGTTATATTATATACCCAACAGGGCCCACCTATTTGAATGACCTAAGACATTCATTTGTTTGATCCTTGAAGTAGATTAGACAATATCCCAAAAATCTTTTCAATAGGATGATATTAAGTTATTAACCTTCAAATATAATCGGTGTAAAATGGGGGGATCAGATAGTTCAAAAAATGACAACACAAAAACTACCGTGTGGTAAATAAGGATAGGTTGTCCTGTCCCTACTTGAGGACCAAGATTCCATTCACACCGTACGTGGACTAGTCAAATTTGTCGACCGACTCATCGTGTGGAAAGAAAGGATATGTTTTTCCTAATTAAAATTAGTCCAATTTTATAAGCTGACTCCCCCCATATTGATTTCATTTCTTGTATTGCCGATTCCGTCAAATTGCCATTCACTGCATCAAGAAGACGGGATACAAATATTTGTGCTATTTCTGCCATACTTTCTCCTCTAGGAAACAAGAAAATCCCGAAAACGAACCAGATGTTTGTCTACAGTGGAGAGCAGTGAGAGAGAGAGAAGGAGAAGAATCAAGTTTAATCAAAAGTAATGAAGCCCACGGGGGTTAGTCAAATTTGTAGGTGGAAAGTTGAGTCTGGACAACGACAATCCGGGTAATCTCAGCCCTTCATCTATATGCCTCATTTATTGTTCCACCTACAAAAGTCTCTACATTAATTAATTAAAAGCATGCCATGTGGGGGGCAACGATCATGTGGATCACATTATAATGGTATAAAAGATCAACGATCTTGATTTTAAGTAAAGGACCCAAAAAATTAAGTGTTTGACCTTGACAGTGATTGCCCATCACTTGTTTCATACAAAAACTAGTGATAAATTCACCCAATTTCAGGATGGATTCACCCTGTATTTTTTAAAAATGTACTGCACAACCCGTACCATAGGATGATCCAAACCAAGGAAGCAAGATTCTTCCCTGGAGCCTTCGATTCCCGTTTCGATTCCTGCTCTGGCAACCTTGAGTAGGATTCTTCCCTGGGAGCCTTCGATTCCCGCTCTGGCAACCTTGATTTAAACAGTGGCGGAGCCAGGATTTATTGATCAGGGGCAGGTTACACATAAGGGGGGCATTATGCATAAGGGGGGCAGGTTATACATAAGGCTGGGCCCAATTGAGTTTGGCCTATAAAGGAGTTTGGGCCAACTCAAGAGGGCCTCCTTGAGAGAGATTAAGAAGTATCAACTTTAATCAAACGTCATGAAGCCCATGCGGGTTAGTCAGATTTGTCGGTGGAAAGTTGAGTCTCGACAACGACAATCGGATAATCTCAGCCTTTCATCTATATGCCTCACTTATTGTTCCACCTACAAAAGTCTTTACATTATTTAAAAGCATGCCATGTGGGGGCAACGATCATGTCGATCACATCATAATGGTATAAAAGATCAACGGTCTTGATTTTAAGTAAATATCCGTTTCAAGGACCCAAAAATTAGTCGATCTTGACAGTGATTGGTCATCACTTGTTTCACAGAAAAACTAGTGATAAATTCACCACATTTTAGGATGGATTCACCCCGTATTTTTCAAAAAATGGACTGTACAGTCCACACTATAGGCTGATCCAAACCGCCCATTTGATGGGCCACAATGTATTTGTGCCCCAAAAAACATTCACATAGGATAGTTCTAACCCTCCGATCTAAAGAGGGATTCACATTTTGAAAAATACGGGGTGCATTCATCATAGAAGGGGTGAATTTATCATGACCCCAAAACTTATGTAATAGATTATTTTAACATGCATTTTCTTGGAAATACATGCAAAAAAAAGTATAGTAAGGTCCACTACCTATTTGTATATCCAATACATTCAACTGTGTGGATTAGACACTATCCGAAAAATCTTCTTCACAAGATGATCTTAACCCTCCAATATATTTGGTGTAGAATGGACAGTTCAGGTAATTCAAAGAATCACTCAGAAAAGGAGGATAGGTTTTTCCTATCCCTGTTTTGGTATAGCGATTTCTTTCACACAGTATGGGGACTAGTCAAATTTGTCAGGCCGACTCACCGCACTCAAAAGAAAAGATAGGTTTTCCCTAATTCATGTGGATTAGTCAAATTTTAGAAATTCCATTCACTCTAGGTTTATGCTCTGTTTGGATATAGGTAGTTATCTAGTAGATGTTAGAGGAATTAGGTTAAGTAAGAAGTTGCTTGAAGCATTACACCCAAGGTATCCAATTTCGAATACCAAGTTTGTTGCCTCTAGCCCCTATATATAGAGATACACTAGGGTTAATGACTGGTTCCTGGACTCTAGCCCATGTAGGCCCACTACACCGGTCTATTATCTTATTGGGCTTATATTAGAACATAATAGGGTTATATTATATACCCAACAATCTCCTCATATATTCTACATATAGCACAATCCAATAGATAGTTAATGTGATGTCCAAACAAAATTGTTGAATCATCCATATCACCATGTCAATAAAGATCTATAATCCAACTGAAAACAAGAATACTTTAAAGAATAACAAAGAGTTTTAGAAATAATCTAAACTCAGACATAAGCAGTTTCACATGTAGGTGAACTATTTAATCAACTGAAAAGAAAATAATAGTTCCAACTCCTCTATTAGGATTCACTCATCAAGTAAGTCATCCTCATCAAGATCCAAATTGAGGCAATCTCCTCCATTTTCGCCAATTCCTGTAAATTACCAAATATGAATTTCATTAAAAAATGAATCCAATCATTTGTGTACTTTACTAAAAGTATATAGTTCTACCAAAAGAACTTAGTACAATTTCATAATGGCTGAAAAACAAATATCAATATCAATAAACATCAATGTCAAGTTTCAATCGAGAACAAGACCTAAACAGTTTCTTTTACAAAGAACCATTCCCTGTTTCCATTTGGAATGTTACATGCATCATATCCAAATTGAGTTAAGCTGTATCATTAAGTTTGGAATTAAACAACCTTTCCCAAGAAAGACATGTCATCAGATGTGGAATGACATAAAGACAACTGTAGACATCATTGAAACATATCAAATGCTTATCTTGGCCACGATAGGGAGATTCAAAAAATTTAAAATAACATGGATGTAGGTTAAGACACGTCTACACAGTCTTTAACCCCACCTCGCCCACAGTTTTGAATTTTCAATCTTTATTCAGTTCCTTCGTAAGAGCATCGGCCATATTATCCTTCGATCTCACATCAACCAAAGTGATAATATCTTGTTTTATAAGATAATTCAGCGTGGCATGTTTCAGCCTGACATGTCTCCTCTTACCATTAAAGAGTGAGTTTTGCACAATTATAATTGTAGCTTGACTATCACAGAACAAACTTAAAGAGTTAATCTTTAAACGGGTCAATGGAATGTCCAGGATCAGATCTCTTGTCCACTCTGCTTCATCTCCTGCAGAAGCTAAAGCATAAAGTTCTGATTCCATAGATGACAGAGCAATACAAGTCCGTCTCTTTGACTTCCATGCAACAGCGGCTCCACCCAGTGTAAATACATAACCACTGATAGATTTACTGTCTCCTAATTCTGAGCCCCATGATGCATCAGAATATCCTTTCAGGATAGGAGGATGGCCATTATAACATAGAGCATAACCTTGAGTACCCTTAAGGTATCTCATCAGCCTCATAAGGGCATCCCAGTGCTCATGGCAAGGATTACTAGTGAAACGACTCAGCATGCCAACTGTAAAGGCTATGTCTGGCCTAGTGCAACTCATAGCATACATGAGACTACCAATCAGTTTAGAATAATCTAACTGATTCACACTGTCTCCTTCATTAGAGATCAGCTTCTTGGTATAATCAAATGGTGTCTCAATCGGTTTACACTCACTGTATCCCCATGTAGAAAGTAGTTTGTCAATATAATGGGCTTGGCTAAGAGTAATCCCTTGCCTTTCAAAACTGACTTTCATACCAAGAATGGTGTCAACCACACCAAGATCTTTCATGTCGAATTCTTGAGCCAAAGTGGTTTTCACGTCACTCACTACAGAGAAATCAGAACCAAGAATCAACATATCGTCTACATACAAACAAATAATCGCAACCTTATTCGACACAGAACGATAGTAGAGGCATTTATCTGAATAACTGGTCTGAAAACCAAAGCTCTTTACTACCCTGTCAAATTTTTGATGCCACAATTTAGGTGCTTGTTTAAGACCATACAAAGATTTGTGTAACTTACAAACTTTGTTCTCGAAACCCTCCATGACAAACCCTTCAGGTTGGTTCATGTAGATTTCCTCTGTGAGGTCTCCATTAAGGAAAGCTGTTTTTACATCCATTGGATGCACAACATACTTCTCAATAGAAGCCAAGGCAAGAAGAATTCTTATCGTCGCCAAATGACAGACCGGTGAGTAAACATCAAAGTAGTCTATCCCACTGACTTGAGTATAGCCCTTAGCTACTAAACGTGCTTTATACCGAGCTTTGGATCCGTCAGGATTAAGTTTATTCTTCAAAATCCACTTACAGCCTACAGTCTTAGCCCCTTTTGGCAAATCGACTAGCTGTCAAGTTTGATTTTGTAACAGAGAGCTCATTCCATCATCAATGGCTTCTGCCCATAACAAAGAGTCCCTAGATCTCATCGCTTCCTTATTGTTTGAAGGATCATTCTCTACATGGTAGGTCACAAAGTCCTCACCAAAGTTCTTGGGTACTCTATCTCTTGTAGAAACTCTTAAAGGTTCTGATTCAAAAATCAGTGTAGGACGGGTGTTAGAAATATTCTGTTCAAACTCTACATGCATCTCTAGATTCTATAACCATATTGGTAGATAGATCCAAAAACCGATCAGTAGCACTATCTTCTGCACCACCTAAATAAACACAAGTGTTGGTTCTAAGTCCTACCTTAGGTCTCCTAGGGTCTTGTATCCTCACATAAGCAATACAGCCTCAAGTCTTAAGAGTGTCATATTTACAAGGATGTTTATGCCATAACTTATAAGGAGTAGAGGTCAACTTAGAGTGTGGTATTCTATTCAGGATGTGATTTGCAGTTAAAACTGCTTCTCCCCAATAGCTATTAGGCCTGCCAGGTGTCAATAACATAGAGTTTAACATTTCAGTTAACGTCATGTTCTTATGTTCAGCTATGCCATTAGATTGAGACGAGTAAGGAGCAGTAGTTTCAAGTATTATGCCCTGAGAGGCATAGAATTTTTTGAACTCTGTCAAAGTGTATTCTCCTCCTCTATCAGTCCTAAATTGCTTAATTTTCAAGTTCAATTGATTTTCAACACGATTCTTGAAAACTTTAAATTTATCAAAAGCTTCATCTTTCGATTTGAGGAGATTAATATAACAATATCTAAAAAAATTGTCTATAAAAGTGATTAAATACTTCTGACCATCTCTAGTAGTGAAACTTTTAAAGTCACAGAAGTCAGAATGTATTAACTCAAGAAGTTGTGTGCTCCTAGAAACCAAACGAAAAGGCTTTCTAGTAATCTTGGTTTGTGCACACACTTCACATCTGTTAAATCTAATTGATGTATCTAAAGGTATATTATAAGTTTTAGCAAGTTTGACAATTTTCCTATAATAGTTTACATGCCCCAATCTAGTGTGTAACAACTTAGGATCAATCAAAGTGGAACTAACCTGACTAACAGTTTCATTTGCTAAACTCAATCTATACATACCATAGATTAAGAAAGTACAGCCAAAATAATAAGAGTTAACGGTTAAAGTTACTCCACCACCCAAAAATGATGAACACATGCCAGCATTGTCTAAAAGACTAATAGAAATTAAATTCTTTTGAATAGCAGGAACTACTTTAACATTTTTTAAAGTTAGAATTTTACCTGAAGAAAGGACCAGGTTCGCAGTTCCAGTGTGAGTCACCTCTGCCTCGGCTCCACTAGCCACTGTAACGGTCTCTTTTACGCCAACATCATCTGTAAGTAGTTTCTTCGAGTTGCAAACATGGCAGGTGGCTCCTGCATCTAACCACCAGTCTAACATGGCAACAAAACTCTTAGGCTCAACACTACCCACCATCATATGAGCTTCCTTTTGTGGTGTGTCAGATTTAGCCTTCTTAGGTTGTTTACACTCTACAGCAAAGTGACCCATTTTCCACAGTTGTGGCCCTTACCCTTCTTTTTCTGAAAGATAGTTTTTTTAGCCTCCAACTTGGGCTGTTCACTTTTAGGTGACTTGGATTTTCGAGGAAATTTCTTGGGATTTATTACCGCTTTAGCAGTAGACTGTTGCTGTCTAACTATCTCCAAGTTTTTCCTAGCGCGATTCTCATCTTCGATTGGAATGAATCGTTTGAGATCATCCAGTCCCACTTGCACCTTTTTCTGATACATCTCATTTCGAATGAGTGACATGCAGATGGTAACTTGTATATAATTGCACACACAAGAAATGAATCACAGACAACTATTTTTTCATTATGTAACTTAGATCTCAAATTCTCTAGATCAGTAACTTGAGGAGTGATTTCCTTGTCCTCTTGAAACTTGAAATCCATGAATTTGTCCACAAGATGGGTCTTCGACAATTCCTCCTCCTTGAATTGAGCATCTAAGTTGTCCCATATTTCTTTAGCAGTGTTATATTTGCTATAGGTTTCTGCAAGACGGTCGGAAAGACAATTCAACAGTCTTTGCAGAAATCCTCATCTTTAAGCCATTGAGATTCATCAACTCCTTCATCCGTCTCAGCAAAGGTACACAAAACGGTGTAAAAACAATTCATGTATTTTAGACCGAATTAAGTCTTTCGCTGCCATGAATTAAACTTAGACCCACCAAAGGATTGAAGTTTGACCATCTCAAAAGGCATACCATTCTTTTCCATTGTATAATTAGAGAAAAGTAAAAATTGGAAAGAGTGCACCTGAGTGGAGAATTGCGAAAACCCAAAAACCTAATCCGAGAAACGTATCCAAGATATACTCCGAGTGATCTACTGCCTCGAGTTAAATTCCCAAAAAAAAATCTAGAATCTAAGACCAACACCAAAACAGTAGGTTTGGCCCAAAGAGATACAAATGTCTCTGTTTGATGAGAGTGTAACAAATGTCCCTGTTTGTTCGGATGGTAGGAACAAGGGTTTGTTTTAAACGAGAAGCCACATCACCATCTTCTTAAAAAAAATCGATTCTCAAAGGTGGAGGAAAGCTTGCAAGGAAAGCTTCAATGGATTCTTTTGTTTCCCTTGAAAGAGATCTTTTGTTTCCAACAAAAGCAATCCTTCCTTAAAAAAAAACAAAGCTTAAGAATAACAATCAGTTTCTTTTTTTTTCTTTTTGCTATTTCTGCCCAAATCGTTGCTATTTCTATCTTTTTTTTGTGTGAGAAAAGAAATCTGGCAGAAAGTTGCAGAGGTTCCAACGGTAGTTGATGACCGGCTATGGTTCCAACGTGAGTTGCGGCATACGAAGAAAACTTCAATGGCGGAAAGCATTTAAAGCTTGCAAAGAAAGCTTCAATGGCGGAACCGCGTGTTCTCTCTCTCAGCTTGCTCAAAATTAAAACAAAGAAATCAATTCCACCGATAACCCAAAAGAGGGGTTATATAAATTAGATGAGAGAGGGAGTAAGGACTCCAAGGTGTATTTCCACGGCCAATTCTACTTCTGAAAGGGATAAAACCCACGCTCAATTAAAAGAATCCAGACGTTAAATTTGATTGGAGAGTAACCACGCCCAAGCTTCTGTGGAACCAAAACGCCCTAATCAAAATGATGGATTTTGTGAAGGAAAACCCACGACAAAAAATGATTACAAATTAGGTTCGTTAATGCTTCAAGATTGTTAGAGGAATTAGGTCAAGCAAGAAGTTGCTTAAAGCATTACACCCAAGGTATCTAATTTGTAATACCAAGTTTGTTGCCTCCAGCCCCTATATATAGAGATACACTAGGGTTAATGACTGGTTAATGGACTCTAGCTCATGTAGGCCCACTACACCGGTTCATTATCTTATTGGGCTTATATTAGAACATAATAGGGTTATATTATATACCCAACAGTAGATTAGTGGTATAAGTAGTCAATAAGGAGACAAATATTTGCCTAGGATTTAACTTGTAGAATAGTGGGGAGAATTAGATGGGTCTTCCGAAGAGTCCTTCTGTAGTAAGAGATTTTAAATTATGTATTTTTGTGGAGAAAAACACGTGCTAAAAAAATGTATAGTAAGGCCTACCTACTAGTTAATCTAAGAAATTCTTTTATTAATCTTGCAATAGATAGACCATGTCCCAAAAATCTTTTTCATAGGATGGTCATAAACCATCAATATATTTGGCGTAAAATGGGCGGTTTAGAAAGTTCAAAAATAAAAACCAACATAAATTGAACAACTAGAGTGAAATTTTTTGAGACAAGGCCTACCTACACAAGGGCTAACAAATGAATGGTTTAGATATAATCCATATTGGTCAGATCCATTATACTTTTTTTACTTGGGTAAGTGTATTTTCATGAAAACTCAAACATATATACATTTGGATCTCTAATATGTAATATGCCTATTTTGTATAATATATTGAAAAATATTAATTACTAAGTGGGGCGCACGTGTATTCCCTCTACTAACATATACTCACGGCCAATACAATGCATCAAGAATAGGGGATACAAATATTTGTGCTATTTCTGCCATACCAAAAGAAGAAAATCCCAAGAACGAACCAATGGAGAAACTAATGAAGCGAGTGTACTGAGAGACAAGAAGTGTAGAATTTAGATTTCTGCTAATCTAGAATACTTTCATTAATCAGTAACTTGTGCTTAAATAAGCACTTACAGATAAACATGGAAGGAGATAAACCTAATCTAAGATGTAATCCTAATCCAACTGATTTGCCTAGTCCACCACAATCCAATCATATCCAATCAGATATGATATTCTCTAACATGTCCCCTCAAACGTATGTGGATTGAAAATCAACATACATTTGATTACAATGAAATTCCCCAAATTGCAAATTTAATCAAAATGCAATGCACACTGCCGAAAGTGGATGACGAAGATCCCTTGATGATGATGATCGAAGTCGCCAATGATAATAACACATGTTTTTCGAAGAAGGTTCCGCTTTGTTGATGTGCTGCGAAGAGCCTTGGTTGAATCAAACTCAGGCCACGATGGGAGAATTATTATGGGCCGGTTTTGGAAAACCGAACCTCATAAAAGTGGGTCACTATGGACCAAAGCCTTAATGGGCAAAAGGAAGCCTCGATGGGCAGATATCATGGGTCGATTTTGAATATTGAACAAGAGATAAATTGCTCTCTCAGGCATGAACCTCAAGGAGAGAGGCCCCTCAACTGAGAAGATCTCCTATTTCAGGCACGCACCACAGAGGGGTGCCTAACCTGAATAGGCAAAAGAAAAAAAAATGAAGAGAAGCGACGATTTGCGGCTGAGAATAATGGTGCAACGATAATACAAAACTTTGAATCTTAGGACATGGCATGGAGAAGAGTGCATATATCAAATTTGGGGAGGGTTATCAATGAGAGTATGAAATGGGAATAAATGGGTGGCGTGATTAAAACATGGGGGTGATGTTATCAATATGAGAGGTGGATTTATGGAAAGAGAGAAAATCCAAGAAGATGGATAATAGTGCAAAGAAACTAAATTAACAAAGCTTTGGACAAGCCCCTTTTTTTCTTTCGCTGAAGTAAATAGATCTAAGAGGTTTGATCCAAATTTTTCTCCCATTCACGTATTACAAATGGATGAGCGGTGAGATTTTTATTCCTTCTCCATTCTTTTTGTTCCGGTATTTTCCATTCCATATATCCCTTATCAGTGTATGGATAGCTATCTCTCGAGCACAGGTTTAGGTTCGGCCTCAATGGGAAAATAGAGCACCTAACAACGCATCTTCATAGACCAAGAACTACGAGATCACCCCTTTCATTCTGGGGTGACGGAGGGATCGTACCATTCCCATGCAAGGCTTAGGAAATGAGAAAATAGAGAAATGGGTGAGGCTGCAACCTTTCCTTTAAGCATGGGTGCTATTTGGCAAAAAATGAAAAATGGGGTGTCTAAGGACAAAAGGAGGGAGTGAAAGATATGATCAAACTGGAAATTTGGGGACATATGAGACTGGAAGGGGTGTGCTTGTCAAATCTGGAGGAGAGGTTAATAGGGCTAAAGATGAATGAATCAGGGTTTGTGAAATAAAATAGAGGATGCTAATTTCATCCTTCTCTTTTGGCCCTTTTTGCAAAATACGAGAGACCCAACAGCCACTCATTCTCTTTCTTAATGGAACTAGTAAAAATGCACTTGCATTGCACGTGCGTGAACTAAGGTATTTTACAATAAAATTTAGTATAAGTAAAGGAAACTGATTTTATACAAATTTTCCATTTTGCAACTAAATAAAATAAGTTGTCAACTAATTAAAATAAGGTGATAAAGATAGATAATTGCTAATATCAAGTAAGTTGATTCTAATACAAGCTTTGTATATTTTTTTTGGAGTTACTGCTATTATGCCAAATAAAAATAAAAAATTTAAAATCTTCTTGCTTTCTACTGTATATTGGTATCATAGCTCTCAACTATATTGGTATCATAGCTCTCAACGTTCATGAAACTCCTGAATAATAGGGTGAAGTAATATCCTGCATTTCTATATTTTGATAATGACACTCCTTAGCTCTCACTATTTATTCAACCTGAATAATGGAACGAAATAATATATTGCAATCCCATACTACGATAATGACTCTACTCGCTTTGTACACTTCTCTAATTGAAGTAAGCCTAACAGCTCTCAAACTCAGCAATCAGATAAGGTTTGACTCCAAACATGGCCCTTTTGTCAATCTTATTGATTTTACAATTAAGTTTTAGTACATAAATAATGCTAATATGCCCCCAACATTTACCCAATAAGATAATTTTAAAAGTCAATTTAGGACCAAAATAGCAAAAATATGAAACCCATAGCATGTAAAAGTAGTACTCAGTTAATGTACTTAAAAAAAATTTGTAAATCTACTGCGGTAATTGGATAATTGTAAATGGTGTAAGTAATCATTTAAAACAATCATGTAAACTCAAATTGTTAAAAAGACAAATCAATATTTTAAATGAGGAAATGAAGTATGTGCAGTTGCACGGATAATCTATTTGTGCATGGCTGCACAAACCATAGTGGGGGCCACATTTTTGGGGGGATCCAAAGCATTCATTTGGAAGGCCCTTCCATGGATAGGGTGTGTACTAAAAATCAGCCCTTTAGGATCATCCTAACCATGCCATTTGTGGAGGGGAAAAAATGGGCAGAAACAGTGTCTGTCCATTTTCCCCTCCAACTTTGATTGGGTTAGGATGATCCTAAAGGGCTGATTTTTGGTACACACCCTATCCATGGAAGGGCCTTCCAAATGAATGCTTTGGATCCCCCCAAAAATGTGGCCCCCACTATGGTTTGTGCAGCCATGCACAAATAGCTTATCTATTGTAGACACCCCATTTTGACCGTACCCCAAGCTATCATTTTGAATAAAAATTCCATCAGATGAGTGTTTCAGGGTCCCTAATTTCACCCTAAGCTAGGTTAGGATCCCCCTCAAGTCCCCGTAAAATTTCGTCGAAATCCGAGTTGGTTTGCTTTGCGAACGGACCGAGTCAGTGTCGTAGTATAAATCCAAAAGAGGGGTGATATATCCTGGACAGGGGGTGTGCTTTTGGAAAAGTGGCCGAATTTTGTCTTTTTTTTTAATAAGACAAAGCGGGTGGGGGGCGCCTATCAATCCGCGCGCCTCATCAAAAGGGCAGTAGTGCCATTATTGGCTTCCCCCATTCAATATATAAAGAAAAATAAAAAAAATTAGGGTTACTGTTCATTCTCTGGAGAAATTCGAGAAAAGAGAGAGAGAGGCTCGGCCATTTCTCTCTTCTCCCTTCTCCGGCGAGCCTCATCCCCACCACTGGTCAGCGCCACCCCTTTTCTTCTTCTTCTTCTTCTTCTTCTTCTTTTTCTTCCAACCGCCACCCCTTCTTCTCCGGTGGGTTTGCCGGAATCCGGCAAGGTCCTCACAGCCACCCCCATCCGCCATCAACCACCGCAACCTTCATCTTCTTCCTCCATTCTACACCACCTCCACCGATCCGACGACCACCGACCACCGACCACCACCATCACCTCCATTTTTCAGAAACCCCTAATCCAAACCCATCTCAGCCATCATCCACCAAACCCCTTTTAACCCAAAACCCAAATCCCCATTGCAACCACCATCAGAGAGGAAGAAAGGAAGAGAGATCGAACCCATCTCATATTCTCCGGTGGCTCCTACCGGAATCCGCCCCCATCTCCGGCCACCATTTTTTCGATCACCACCATTATCATCTTCTATTTCCACTCCCCACCTGTGGGACATGATCCCGCGAGAGGGGCGTGGGGCGCGAGCCGCCGCGCGCTCACTTGGTCTCTCGTACCCACGCGATTGGCGTGTGCATTTTAATATTGATTTGAATTCGTCTTTCCTGTGGACTTGGGATCACTAAGGCAATCCGAATTCCACACGAAAGAGACTGACAGAGTCGCCACCTAGATGTGGGATCTAGGACCCATAATTAACCAGAAATCTAGACTCGCTACCTGGTTACGAGAATGGAAGGTATGGGGAGTTATCCACCACATGCACCATTCTTGTCCGATAATCGGTCTTCGATTCCAAAAGCTAACTCTTTTAAATTTATTTTAAATGGCTCATTCAACTCTATGTTAATGTGCGAACTAAGTGACATGCATCCTAGAATCTAATTTCAATGTGAATCCTAGATGTGTATCTTGATTTATTAATTTGTCTGAATTCATTCTAAGTGAAAGTTCTCCTAGAATTCTAATTTCATGGAAAACCCTAACTGATTTGATTAAGTATTTACAAGAAAATTAATATACAAAACACCACAATTTGTTGTGGTGCCGACTCGCGGGTGGTATGCCGTCAGACATCCAAGCTGCCTACGTACCCAAGCCTCACTGGGATCAGAGTCGACGTAGTTCGGTGCACCTAAGCTAAGCTACTTATGCCTAACTCAACTAGGACACCGACTTAGACGGATTTGACTGTTTCAACAGTTTTAAAAGTAGTTATTTAATTCAAGTTGAGGATTTTATTATCTTAGGATTTCATCTAAGATGCTGTATGATTCTTACCTAAATGCAAGTTGTTCCTTAGACTAATGCAGGTTTGCCTACATTCTAGTTTACTAGGCTTGTCTTAAGGAAAGATTGGGTGACTAGTGTAACTAGACCTATGGTACGGTTGCTATTCATAGCAAGCGTCCGTGATGAGGCTGGACTCCTAACTCTAGGACTCCCTAAAACTTAGGACACGACACAACACTAGTGTTCCTAAATTGGGCTCTAATGGTTCTTAGATTGGAAACCATAATCCAATGGTTCCGGAAGACTCGAGACAAATCAATTCAAATTCTTGAAGTTAATTAATTTCAGATTTCATGGATTTTCGATTTATGGACACTTGAGGATTACCAATGGTTCTAGGGTTCACCAATTTCAGCCCAGAATAGCATCCAAGGAAGGGAATCGTGCGTTCTTTCCTTGCGCAATTTAATACTTAGGTTATAACATCTTATTGCCTGGCATATCTCAGGATTTCCGTGGACAGTAACCTCGGAGCCAACAACATGCTATAGCTTAAGTATTCAAATTGTCAAAGATCGGTTGCAATTGGGATACGATTATGGATGCACTGACCATTTTTCCAGGGAATTCTAATGATCCTAAGATTTCTGTTTCAATGGATTAAGGAGTTAATGTGTGACAGAGATTTAAGGTTCTTTAGAAATATTCAGATGATTTTCAATTAATTTCGGATTTTCAATGAATTTTATCAATTTTAAACATATGAGTGATTTTACAAGTGAAATTGTAGCAAACGAATTCGAAATGAGTTGAAATTTCTACAGCAGCAAGATATGATGAAATGTAGCTTACGGAAAGAGTTTTACAGATTTTTACATTAAGCTCATATTTAATTTCGATTTAACAATTGATTGACCAGATTGCACAAATAACACAGAAACCACTAGAAATATGAATCTAAATTCAATGAAATTTCTACAGTAATAAGATATAAGTAAAAATAACATACTGAGAAATTTTCATGAATTTTGGAAACCATTTACTATCAGTTTCAGATTTTTTAATTTTCAGACCAGATTATGAATTAACCCTACATCCCATATGAAAACAGATCCAAATCACTTGAAACTTTTACAGTAACTAGAAATGTGAGATTGAAGACTACTGTAAAAATTTTAAGAATTTTAGTTGTGATCTGATGTCAGTAACAATTCCTCCAAAAGCTGGTAAATTTCAAAGAAAGCATAAAATAATATACCAAACAAATTCTCAAAATTCTCAAACTTTCATGGTAGAATGTACTGGTATCATATTAGTTTCCCACGAAATTTCATTAATTTTGGAATTCATTTAGTATATATTTTATTTTCGAAACACTCATGGAGATCATGATTTTGAGCATACATATTTAATTTTCAACTAAATCCAATTAAATACTAAAAATCATGCAAATATACCAAATAATTCTAGAAAAATCTAAAAATTAAGTACCTACCTGTGATCGAAATCCTCGCCGAATCCGAGAGCCGAAAAATTCGAAAATCGCACCGCCGCTTGATCCGCTTCCGCTTTCTTTCTCTTTTTCTTTGTTTTATTTTCTTTTATATTTTTTTTTTATATGGAACAAGGGAGAGAGATGGGGAGAAACAAATAAGGAGAGAAAGTAGATAATGATAGTGTGAGAGTGAGAGAGTGAGAGATATTGAGGGAGAGAAAGAGAAAACTATCCAAAAACAATGTGTTGTTTTTTTTTTTTCTTCCTCTCATCACCTCTCTTTATATAGTGAAAAACTTAGTGGAGAGGTGGAAATAAACAATGAGAATGGTGGGTGTGGTGGAGAATAATGGAAATAAACAATGAGAATGGTGGGTGTGGTGGAGAATAATGGAATATATAATGGTAATGGTGGGAATTGTGGTGGGGAATAATGGAATATATAATGTGAATGGTGGGTGTGGTGGAGAATAATGGAAATAAACAATGGTAATTGTGGGAATGGTGGTGGGAATAATGGAATATATAATGGTAATGGTGGGAATGGTGGTGGGAATAATGGAATATATAATGGTAATGGTGGGAATGGTGGTGGGGATAATGGAATATATAATGGTAATGGTGGGAATGGTGGTGGGAATAATGGAATATATAATGGTAATGGTGGGAATGGTGGTGGGGATAATGGAATATATAATGGTAATGGTGGGAATGGTGGTGGGGATAATGGAATATATAATGGTAATGGAGATAATGGTGTTATTTTAAAGGGAAAAATGAAGTTAGTGGAAATGGTAGAGAAAGTTAAGTCATGCTAATGGTGAGTCCCACATCAGCGGGTTCCGCACAAGCGGGTCCCACATCAGCGGGCCCTACACAAGCGGGTCCCACATCAGCGGGTCCCACACAAACGGGTCCCACATCAGCGGGTCCCACACAAACGGGTACAAATTCTCCCTAGTTTAGATTTTTCTGAATAATCCTTCTCAACATTTAGCGGGAAAATGCGAAACACGACGGAAATGACCAAAAATATTTAGAAATGTAACAAACGGATGCGGGAAAGAAAGACATTGGAAAACCGACGGAAAACAAACCCTAATTTCTTTATCGATTAAGGTAGAGCAAAATGGGGTGTCTACAGATGCCCCTCTTTGGTAGAGATGACGTAGTCATCGAATACCAAAGTCAAAATGACAGAGCCATTTTGCGTAGCTTTAATCGACAAAAGACTCTACACAAAACGGAGCCTAGACGCAAACATTTACTACCTAATGCAAGACCCTAAATGAAATCCTAGAATTAGAACATAATAAGAAATCCTGATGCGGTGCCGTTCACAAACGGGCAACGAGAGAATGAGATACCAGTTTCGAATGGATTCCGAAGAGAAAGAACAAAGATCGTTCTCAAGCGGTTTTTAAAAGAAAATGAGACATCTTTCACAAGCGGGCTCAAGGAGGATAAGAGACCATTCACAAATGGACTCAGAAAATGAGGTACCGTTTACAAACGGGCTCAAAGAGAACACGGGACCATTCACAAATGGACTCGAGAAACGAGGCACCGTTCACAAACGGGCTCAAGGAGAACATGAGACCATTCACAAATGGACTCAGAAAATGAGGTACCGTTCACAAACGGGCTTAAGGAGAGGACGAGATCATTCACAAATGGACTCGAGAAACGAGGCACTGTTCACAAACGTGCTCAAGGAGAACATGAGACCATTTACAAATAGACTCAGAAAATGAGGTACCGTTCACAAACGGGCTCAAAGAGAAGACGAGACCATTCACAAATGGACTCGAGAAACGAGGCACCGTTCACAAACGGGTTTAAGGAGAAGACGAGACCATTCACAAATGGACTCGAGAAACGAGGCACCGTTCACAAACGGGCTCAAGGAGAATAAGAGACCATTCATAAATGGACTCGAGAAATGAGGCACCGTTCACAAACGGGCTCAAAGAAACAAGATAGCTTCAACAACGAAGAATTTAGAGATTTTTCATAAACTTGAATTTGACGTAGGATTGGATTTGATGAATTTTTGATTTTTCAGAAATAAGGCACCGTCCACAAACGGGCTCAAGGAGGACATGAGATCATTCACAAATGGACTCAGAAAAATGAGACACCGTTCACAAACGGGTTCAAGGAGAAGACGGGACCATTCACAAATGGACTCGAGAAACGAGGCACCGTTCACAAACAGGCTCAAAGAAACAAGATAGCTTTGATTGATGAATTCAACAACGAAGAATTTAGAGATTTTTCATGAACTTGAATTTGACATAGGATTGGATTTGATGAATTACGGAATTCCAAGGAAATGAGGTATCATATTTGTATGATGCTCAAAGAGAACATTTTTGAATGGACTCAGAAGGGAATGGAATACCGTATTTTTATGGAGTTCCAAGGAAATGAGGTATCATATTTGTATGATGCTCAAAGAGAATAAGAGAACATTTTTGAATGGACTCAGAAGATAATGGAATACCGTATTTTTACGGAGTTCCAAGGAAATGAGGTATCCTATTTGTATGATGCTCAAAGAGAATAAGAGAACATTTTTGAATGGACTCAGAAGAGAATGGAATACCGTAATTTTACGGAGTTCCAAGGAAATGAGGTATCATATTTGTATGATGCTCAAAGAATAAGAGAACATTTTGGAATGAACTCAGAATGAAATACCGTATTTTTACGGTTCTCGAGGAAAGGAGATATCACATTTGTATGATGCTCAAAGAGAATAAGAGGACATTTTTGAATGGACTCAGAATGAATGAAATAACGTATTTATACGGATTTCAAACAAATGAGACACCATATTTATATGATGCTCAAAGTTAACTCAAGGACAATGGACTATCGTATTTATACGAATTCCAAGAAATGAGACATCACATTTATATGATGCTTAAAGAGAAGAGACCATTTTCAAATGAATTCAGAGATAATTTGAGCTTTGACATAGATTATCAGAGAAAAGGAACTGAAATCTCTAATTAACAACTTTGGAAGCAAATGATTCCATACCACCATGCAGCAAAGGTCTTTCAAGGCTTGAACATGAGATGCCACTTCATTAGCAACCTGCCCCAGTTTAAGGCCTTCTAACCTTCTTCTATTTATTGACCAGAGATCATTCTTGCAACGATTTTTCACCATTCATGACAGTCGCACCTTTTCCAAGTTTCTCGGAATCTGTTAATGAACCTGCCTTCAGAGTGATTGCACCCTACAACAATTCTTTAAAATAGCATTTGTAAATTTTTCTAAAAATAGAACCACAGACATTGGTAATAAAAAGACAAAATAAGAAAGATTACTCAAGTGATCTCGTGATGCTTCTGACTTATCAGTATTTTCTTTTGGGTTAGGTTAGCCTCTTTTAAAGAATGTTTCTCCACTGATAAACATCTTAACTTATTTTTTAAGACAGTGATACTTCATATATCCTTCTATCAACTTTCGGATTGTTTTGAAATTAATGCCCTTAGTTTCGGGAATCATTGTTATTTTTGCCTGACCTACTGAGAGTTCAGAGGTCGATGTAATTCTTCTGGCGTGAACCCCATCTTACCACGACCAAGTATTCCTTTTTAGATTTTCAACTTGGCGGACCGTTCAACCTTAACTTTTGCCTGAATCGCCTTTTCAGGTTTTTGACTCAGCAGGCTACCCCCTTAACTTTTGCCTAAGCTGCCTTTTCAGGTTTTCAACTTAGCAGGGGAATGATCCTAAATTTTGCCTAGATCGCCTTTTCAGGTTTTCAATCTAGCGGATCTTCAAGCTCCATTCTCTTTTTTTTTTTTTTTTTTTTTTTTTTTTTACTTGAACACCAAAAGGACTTTACAGGTGAGGTAGAGCTTTTCAAAAAATGGCTTAAGGTTTTGCAAGAGTTTCAACCGAACCTGTGAACAGGTTGCCTACGTATCCCAGTGTAGGAATCAGGTCATGCGTAGTTCAGGGGAATGCCCCTAGTACATTGGGTTTTGAAGGAAAATTTTATGTAGGCTCAAAAGGGTTTGCAAAAGGTTATATATTTTTTGATTTTGGGTTATGAATTTGGGTTTTATTCGGCCAAAAGACGGCCTTCTGGTGTTCAAGCATAGAACCTCTTGAGTTGATCAAGATTTGTTGGTTCCGGCAATATTTCTCCATTTAAATTACGGAGCTTGACGGCTTTTCCAGGTAAGATTTGGTCCACGATGTATGGCCCTGACCAATTAGGCTTGAATTTGCCTCTTGGGTCAAACACTGGTGCTCGGTTTTCTTTTAGAACAAGGTTGCCTTCTTCGAGATCTCTGATTTTAACCTTTTTATTAAAAGCCCGGGCTATTCTGCGCTGATAACCCTGCACATGGTAAAGCGCTTTTAACCTCTTTTCATCTAGCATATTCAGCTCTTTATATCTGGCGTCTGCCCATTCATTTTCTGGCAACTTGACTTCAGCCAATACTCGGAGCGAAGGTACACGAATCTCTACAGGTAGCACTGCTTCCATACCATAAACAAGAGAGTAAGGGGTTGCCCCAGTTGAAGCTCTAATTGATGTTCTGTAAGCCCACAAGGCGTACGGCAACTTATTCGACCAATCCTTATAAGTTTCTGACATCTTGCTAATGATAGTCTTGACATTTTTGTTTGCAGCTTCCACTGCTCCATTTGTCTGCGGCCGATAAGGTGAGGATTTGTGATGCTTAATCTTGAACTCTTCGCAAAGAATGATAACTTCTTTCTTGAAATGAGATCCGTTATCTGAGATAAGTTCATGGGGAATCCCATATCTGCATATGATGTTGGTTCGTATGAATTTAGCAACTGATGCGGATGTAAGCTTTGCATAAGAAGCGGCCTCAACCCACTTAGTGAAGTAGTCAATTGCAACGAGTATGTACTCATGACCACTGGATGACTTAGGGGAAATTTTGCCAATAATGTCAATTCCCCAAACCGAAAACGGCCAAGGAGAAGTAAGAGAATGCAATTCGGTAGGTGGTACATGGATGAGATTCGCATGTATCTGACATTTATAGCATTTCTTCACAAATGTGTGACAATCTGCTTCCAATGTTGGCCAATAGTACCCCAGACGTAGGATCTTCTTTGACAACATCTTCCCATTCATATGAGGTCCACACACCCCTTCATGAACATCTGCGAGAATTTCTTCTGCCTGATCTTCAGTGACACATAAGAGTTGAATTCCGTCGAAGGACCGTCGATACAGCTCTCCTCCACAAATGACAAAGTTAGCCGCCAATCTCTGCAAAGTCCTTATCTCCTTATTCGACGCCTCATTGGGATGCCCCTGGCCCGAGATGTAGTTCTTTATGTCCGTATACCATGGTTTACCATCGGGACATCTTGCAGCTATCTCTATAGCATCAACATATGCAGGAGCCCATTGCTCTTGAACCGTGATGGGCCTCATTTTCATATTGTGAGGTATGTCAATCATAGAAGCTAACGTCGCTAAAGCATCGGCGAATCTATTCTTCAACCTTGGCAAATAACTGAAAGTGATGTGCTGGAATTGCTTAGCGAGAATATCCAAGTATTCATGATATGGCAGCAACTTTTCTTCTTTGGTTCTCCATTCTCCTTGGGTTTGGCAAATGATTAACATTGAATCTCCATATACGTCAAGATTCTCTATGCCTAAGGCCAATGCTGCCTCAAGCCCAACAATGCATGCTTCATACTCTGCCATATTGTTGGTGCAATTGAATTGTAACTTAACTGCAAGGGGAACATGCTCATTTCGGGGTGACACAAGCAATGCCCCTACTCCTTGCCCTGTTTGGTTTGCTGCTCCATCAAAATAGAGGGTCCAACCAGTTTCTGGATATTCATCTTCTACTATCATGATCTCTTCATCTGGGAACATCGTCTTGAAAGGCTGATTTTCTTCTCGGGGTGCTTCTGCCAATTGTTCAGCAATGGCTCGGCCCTTTACTGATTTTTGGGTTACATGAGTGATGTCAAATTCAGACAACAACAATAACCATCTGGCAGTCCTGCCTGTTAGGGCTGGTTTTTCAAATAGATACTTCAAAGGATCCATCCTTGACAAAAGCAAGACCTTATGTGATAAAAGGTAATGCCTGAGTCGTTGAGTAGCCCAAACCAAGGCTAAGCAGGTTTTTTCCAGGACAGTGTACTTCTGTTCATACTCCAACATTTTCTTACTAAGATAATACACAGCCTTTTCATGCTTAGTTTCTGGGTCTTGTTGCGCTAGCATACACCCCATGGTGGTTTCTGTTACTGACAAGTAAAGCAGCAATGGATGCCCCGGTATCACTGGTGCTACTATCGGTGGTTCAGACAAACTTTGCTTTATCTTTTCAAAGGCCTGCTGACATTCCTCTGTCCATTCTTTGGAAGAGTTCTTCTTTAAGAGCTTAAAGATAGGTTCACAAGTTGATGTCAGATGAGCGATGAATCGCCTTAGGAACTGTATCCTTCCTAGGAATCCCCGAATTTCCTTCTCGGTTCTAGGCGGCGGCATCTCCTGGATAGCCTTAATCTTCTGAGGATCCACCTCTATACCCCTTTGACTCACCATGAATCCTAACAACTTACCAGAGGTAACCCCGAATACACACTTGCTAGGATTCAGGCGAAGCTGGTATTTGAGTATTCTTTCAAAGAACTTCTTGAGGTTCGGGATGTGATCCCTCCTTTCCCTGGCCTTTACAATCATATCATCAACATAAACTTCGACTTCTCTATGTATCATGTCATGGAGTAAGGCTGTAGCTGCTCTTTGATATGTCGCACCAGCATTCTTAAGACCAAATGGCATTACCCGATAGCAATATGTCCCCCATTGTGTAATGAACGAGGTCTTAGCCATGTCCTCGGGTGCCATCTTAATTTGATTGTAGCCCGAGAAACCATCCATGAAAGATAGTAATTCATGCCCGGCCGTATTGTCCACCAAGATATCGATATGTGGTAGAGGGAAATCATCTTTTGGACTTGCCTTGTTCAAATCCCTGAAATCTACACACATTCTCACCTTTCCATCTTTCTTCGGTACAGGTACTATATTTGCGAGCCATTCTGGATATTCCACCACTTGCAGAAATCCAGCATTCAACTGCTTAGTAACCTCTTCTTCTACTTTCAGGACCCACTCAGGCTTCATTCTCCTTAGCTTCTGCTTTTTAGGTTTAATCCCAGGCAACAAAGGTAGCTTGTGTTGAACAATGTCTTCGCTCAACCCGGGCATATCTTTGTAGGACCAGGCAAAAACTTCTTTATATTCCTTAAGTAGGTTTATTAATTCATCGCGCTCTTCAGATGATAGAGTATTTCCAATTCGTATTTCCTGTATTAAATCTCCTGTTCCGATGTTTATAATTTCGATTTCATCTTTAAGAGGCTGGGCTCGGCGCTCCTCCTCTTGTTTGAGCATATGCTGTAATTCAAAGGGAGTTTCGTCGATCCCCTCTTCCTCGTCTGAGGAGGGAGTGTTATCATTATTATTAAAGTCAGAAGCAAACACAGAGACATACTGAGAATCAGATTTCATTGAATTGAAAGAAGTTACATCATTATCATTGGACTCATCCTGAACAGGCTCAGGATTCACATAGTAAATAAACTCAGAAAATGACTCGCCTGGACTAGGCACTGACACCGATTCACTCGACTTGACTAGACTTGACTTAGCAATATAATAAAGTGGAAAAACATCAGAACTCCAGTTTGAAAGATTTTCTGTTGCAGGTGCAATCTGACTCTGGGGTTCAGTAAAGGTATCATTACTCTGAATAACTGCCACCAGCACATCTTCACAATCTGTCTCATCAAGCACATTTTCTTCAAACAAAGATTCCAGCACATCTGGCTCAAGGTAGACTAACCAGTCCTCAACAGCTTTCTCAACATAATATATCGGCGGTTCTGTTTCTGGGAGAGCAAGGCCACTGAATATTTCAAAACCGGGTATCATGATCCCTGTCACTGAGTCATACCATGGTTCAGAAAACCCATAGTATGGAAAGGTCTCACCTTCTTTGATAAAATGACCATTCATTGATAAGGGATATGGAGCCATTAGGAGTACCCTTCCGGTGCGGCGGATTTCTTCCTTCAATTTCAACAATTCTTTCATGGATTCCTCCTCCTCCTCAGTAGGTATATACCCTAGACCGAAAACTCCAGAGTTTGCTTTGATTGGGCGCCAATGAGACGCTTTGCTTGGATCACGGCCTAAATTCATACTCGGAAAGTAGTTCATTTTTCTCATCATCTTGGCAACCACAGGACTGATGGCAAAAGGCAAATACAACTCCTCCCGAGAGGCATCTTCATAGGAAATAGCAGTAACATCGAATGCGAAACCATTCAAGTTGTAATCATCTGCTTTTGTAACTGGAAGGATCCGAGTTTCTCCTGTTATCTGCCCTATTTCTGGCTCTTCGTCGCCTCTGACAGTGATCAATTTTCCTTCTTTAATGAACTTCAGTTTTTGATGAAGGGTTGAGGCAACAACACCTTCCTTATGCAACCAGGGTCGTCCCAGAAGTATATTGAACGAGGCCTTGATATCAATAACTTGAAATTCCACCTCAAATTCTTGACCGCCTATAACGATCCTGGTGGTAAGGACTCCGACCACATTTCTGCGGGTATTGTCATATGCGAGGATACCAAGGGTTGATTCGGCAAAATCAGTGGGACCGAAACCCAAGGTAATGACAGTTCTTAATGGACATACATTCAACGCGGATCCATTATCTACCAGCACAGACGGTACTTTCTTGCCTTCGCAAACAACAGTGACATGAAGAGCTCTAGCATGATTCCGACCTTGAGGAGGCAGCTCCTGGTCTGAGAAACTAATGGCCCTGGTGGCGTGTGTCAGAGCGACAACTTCAGCTAGTTGCTCTGGAGATATTTCTGAGGACACCTGTGTGGTATTCAGTTCTTTCAACACAGCCTCTCTGTGTTTCTTCGATGCTATCAACAACCCCCAAACAGATATGACAGCCTGAGTTTTCTTCAACTGCTGAACAACTTCATCATCTGGGTCCTTCACGTATTGCGGCTCCTCTCCTCGAGCCAATGCCCCTGGATTTTCGACTCTTAATTCAGCAGGTTTGAAAATTCTTCCACCCCTTGTCACATGTCTGACTTCATCCAATTCTGGCTCACCATAGGTGATAATTTGAGGGACTTGTGGCTCATAGGTGATTACCAAGGGAGGTACAGACTCCCTCAGGTATGATTCATCACAGAAGATGATTTCGGGTTCAGAAATGGGTTCTAAAGCACATATGAGGGTGAGAGGGTCAAACTCAGGATCTCCTATGGTTATGGCATTAACGGCAGCGGGAGGATTAGCATGACCAGGTAGCGGGTTTTGGGTGACATTGGGTCTTGGTTGGAATGCAATGACTTTCTCATCAATAAGTTTCTGGATTCTGAATTTCAAGGCGATGCAATTGTCTGTAAGATGACCAGGACCCCTGTGATACTCACAGTGTAGGTCGGCTCGCCAATTGGCAGGTAAAGGATTGGGGGGAGGCCGGGTGGCAGGTAGGGTTATGCGACCTGAAGCCAGACACTGCTTAAGCACCTCCGAAGATGGAATGGGAAGAGGAGTAAATTCTACCCGGGCTTGTTGCCGAGGTGCGGTCGCAGGTTGAGCATAGTCCATTACTAGAGGTTCCTGGGATTTAGAGGATTGAGCATTGGAATGGGAGATACTACTGACTTGGGCTGGTGGGGATTTTTTGAAATCTCTAGGATTTGGGTTGCTACGGTTGAATACACCTTGAGCCATAGCCTCCTCTATCTGGGTGCCAGCCACAATGAAGTGTTTGAAGTCTGGATAGTATTGCAATGACATGTGATACTGGAGCTGGGGGGAAATATTTTTCATGATTATCTGGACTTGCTCCTCCTCAGACGGGCGCTCCATCATCTGAGCTGCTATTCTCCTCCATCTTTTCACAAAAATCAGAAAGGATTCTCTCGAGTCTTGTTTTGTTCTCTCTAAATCCTTTCTGGTGATTTCTGTCCCATCATCATATTTGAACTGCCTGATGAATTGCTCGCCGATATCCTTCCATGTCCTGTAACGAGTCTTGTCCAAGACCATGAACCATCTCCTAGCAACCTTGGTTAGGGAAACTGGGAACAATTGAGCCATTTGCTCAGGAGATAAGCCTTGAGGCTGACACATGATGGTGAACATTTGTAAATGTGTGATTGGACAACCCACACCATCATATTTGTCGAAATCAGGCATTTGAAAATTAGCAGGAAGGCGGATTTCGGGAAATAGAGTAAGATCACTGGGATTGAAACTACCCTGGTCTTGAAACTGAATGTCTTGAACTTTTCTGGTAAGAGTCTCTAATTTCTCCATAACAGACTTATCAACCATGGACTGAGAAGGTCTACTGCGATTCTCGCTATACTGCTCTTTTTCCAAATCTTCTTCGGTTTTATCATGGATATTGATGAACATTGGCTGGACAGGTGCTGCTGAAGTAGCTGCTTGGTGCACAGGCCCTTTATCCTTGGACAACGATTGTCCGAACTTCTCAGAAAGTTGAGCCTTGATAACTTGGTTCTCTTCCTTGAGTTCTTGAAGCTGCCGGAGAATCAAGGTAAGAGTATCGGTGATAGCAGCGAGTGGAGGACTGTCCTGGTTTTCTGCCATTGGTGAGGATGAGGACGGGAAAGAATGAGATGCTGGGGTTCTCAGAGAAGGTGGCGGGGATACAGATTTCCTCTGTAATCGAGAAGAGACCCGAACCCAAGGAGTATTAGGGTTAGCTATGGTGTCTACGGCCCTGTAATATTTGAAAGACATATTTAAAATCAGAAAGAAGTAGACACTGATGTATGCATAGACGAAGATACTGAAAGAAAAAGGTGAACTTTTATTGATAGATCATTAAAGCTTGAGTACATGGTTCGATCTTTCAAAGATAGACTGATAAGAGAAAACATGACATTAAGCACTCTTTCTAGACTTCTTCTTTGGACGACTATCTTCCTCAACTGACTCCTTGAAAGATTTGATGACTCGAACATCCCAAGCAGATGAAACGGCTTTGACAATCTTGGGCTTGAGATCCTCAGGCGGATAGAAATGACGAAGGGGAGGCACAATGGATTGCTCCCTTCCATACTGACGCTGAATCCTGGCAGGAATATAAAAGGAAGTCTTTTTGAGGCCAAGAAGGCGAACGTAGTTAGCTTCTCCAGTATTGAAGACAGCTTCTTGGATTCCAGGGATTTGCCAATAAATCTGATCTTCATGGCGAGAACTCAACCACTCAGCCCAATCGCCTTTATGATTGAAAGAAACATCATGACGCCATTCACTGAAGGTGTATAACGTATGATCAAAATGCACAGGAGCTGCAATTTTTAGCTTGTGGCATAACCACACGTGAAGTAATGCAGGACATCCTGAGAAGGACCCAACAAAAGATCGAACATAAGAGCCTGGACCTGAGCTGGCACGAAGACGAGCCATCTCATCCAATCCATTGAAGGTTTCTGCAAGCATAGTAGGAATTGGATTGGCGCCACGATCCATCTGATCAACGAGGTCCAAGAGAACAGCTGACGCACAGCGAGAAGGCTGGACAGTGAGGAACCTAGCAAAGGAGCAGAATCTCAGAGCGCGACCTCGGGCTTTTTGAATATCAACAGCACCAATATGCCCAACATGAGGGTAAATGTCAATCAGTTGTTGCATGGACACTTCCTGGTCTTTGATGAAAGAGTTCATGGATTCATCTGGATTATTCATCAAGCGAAGGAACAAAGGACGATAATCCGACACGTAAGATGGCTTCACCAGAGGGCCATCTACAGGATATTCCAATAAGGCACACCATTCTTCAAAGGTGGGACACATTTCTTGGTTGCCAAAACGGAAGACATGATGATCGGGATCCCAACACTCTGATGCAGCATAGAGTAATCCCCAATCGAGCTTGATGGTGGCCACGTAACCGAAGAGATTTTTCTCTTGCTCACTTATGGCATAGATATGAGATTCTCTTAATGTACCACGGATCCAATCAAGAATTGTACGAGTAGACATGGTGTCTGTAAGCCAGGAGAAAGGATACAGGGATAATCAGGATTACATGAACATGAGATTAGGATGAGTTCCTACCAATATAAAGGAAGTATGGATACTCGATCGAATCAGATAATATAAGATTAAAAATCGTACGATCGAGATGAGATGAGATAGCATAAGATTGCTTTCAACGGATGGATCATGAATGACTAATCCTATGAGATCTTTGGAAATGAATGGGATTTAAATCCTAACCCCAAAGGGAAAGTTTTTTAATCTTTGCACATTTTATCAGTGTTACCTGAAGGCATCAACCCTAATCCTAATCTAGCGGAGTGGAGAGAGGATCTCGACTCATGACTTTGTTTGTGTACCTAGGACCGATCGTAGCCATTAGAAGATGGTCTACGGCCTAATCTAGACACAAATAGGTAGGATATCCTAAACTAGGCTCACACACGTGATGCACATGTGTTCGTATACTACATGCATGTGTGGGTTAATCTAGGGGTAAGGCCAAGAGTTCCCTTAGCGCGAATCCCTGTTCGATATACTGTACCAGTGTCCGGCGTATCAGTACGTGAACAAGAGATCCGTTTACGTACCATAAAGGTACTAGGCTAAGGGTGGAATGCTTCTCTAGCACAGAGGCACCAGGTGATGAAATCCCAGTCAACCATGCTAGATAACACTCCGGGTTCTTAAAATAGGACGTGTGTGCATGTGAGATGCAGGGGTTTAGATGAAAGTGATGTAAGTGTGTGCAATAAGTTCGCGCAATATATGATGCCTTCAGGTTTTGTTAGATTAAGTTTGAGTATATGTGATGAGAAAATAAAGCATACAAACTAATCTAACAAGCATAAAAGAGATAGAGTTTTCATGACCCAGTTAAAATAGATTCAAATGAGTTATCCTTTGGAATTGTAATGAAGTTAGGTGGTCCCCAGCAGAGTCGCCAGACTGTGGGACATGATCCCGCGAGAGGGGCGTGGGGCGCGAGCCGCCGCGCGCTCACTTGGTCTCTCGTACCCACGCGATTGGCGTGTGCATTTTAATATTGATTTGAATTCGTCTTTCCTGTGGACTTGGGATCACTAAGGCAATCCGAATTCCACACGAAAGAGACTGACAGAGTCGCCACCTAGATGTGGGATCTAGGACCCATAATTAACCAGAAATCTAGACTCGCTACCTGGTTACGAGAATGGAAGGTATGGGGAGTTATCCACCACATGCACCATTCTTGTCCGATAATCGGTCTTCGATTCCAAAAGCTAACTCTTTTAAATTTATTTTAAATGGCTCATTCAACTCTATGTTAATGTGCGAACTAAGTGACATGCATCCTAGAATCTAATTTCAATGTGAATCCTAGATGTGTATCTTGATTTATTAATTTGTCTGAATTCATTCTAAGTGAAAGTTCTCCTAGAATTCTAATTTCATGGAAAACCCTAACTGATTTGATTAAGTATTTACAAGAAAATTAATATACAAAACACCACAATTTGTTGTGGTGCCGACTCGCGGGTGGTATGCCGTCAGACATCCAAGCTGCCTACGTACCCAAGCCTCACTGGGATCAGAGTCGACGTAGTTCGGTGCACCTAAGCTAAGCTACTTATGCCTAACTCAACTAGGACACCGACTTAGACGGATTTGACTGTTTCAACAGTTTTAAAAGTAGTTATTTAATTCAAGTTGAGGATTTTATTATCTTAGGATTTCATCTAAGATGCTGTATGATTCTTACCTAAATGCAAGTTGTTCCTTAGACTAATGCAGGTTTGCCTACATTCTAGTTTACTAGGCTTGTCTTAAGGAAAGATTGGGTGACTAGTGTAACTAGACCTATGGTACGGTTGCTATTCATAGCAAGCGTCCGTGATGAGGCTGGACTCCTAACTCTAGGACTCCCTAAAACTTAGGACACGACACAACACTAGTGTTCCTAAATTGGGCTCTAATGGTTCTTAGATTGGAAACCATAATCCAATGGTTCCGGAAGACTCGAGACAAATCAATTCAAATTCTTGAAGTTAATTAATTTCAGATTTCATGGATTTTCGATTTATGGACACTTGAGGATTACCAATGGTTCTAGGGTTCACCAATTTCAGCCCAGAATAGCATCCAAGGAAGGGAATCGTGCGTTCTTTCCTTGCGCAATTTAATACTTAGGTTATAACATCTTATTGCCTGGCATATCTCAGGATTTCCGTGGACAGTAACCTCGGAGCCAACAACATGCTATAGCTTAAGTATTCAAATTGTCAAAGATCGGTTGCAATTGGGATACGATTATGGATGCACTGACCATTTTTCCAGGGAATTCTAATGATCCTAAGATTTCTGTTTCAATGGATTAAGGAGTTAATGTGTGACAGAGATTTAAGGTTCTTTAGAAATATTCAGATGATTTTCAATTAATTTCGGATTTTCAATGAATTTTATCAATTTTAAACATATGAGTGATTTTACAAGTGAAATTGTAGCAAACGAATTCGAAATGAGTTGAAATTTCTACAGCAGCAAGATATGATGAAATGTAGCTTACGGAAAGAGTTTTACAGATTTTTACATTAAGCTCATATTTAATTTCGATTTAACAATTGATTGACCAGATTGCACAAATAACACAGAAACCACTAGAAATATGAATCTAAATTCAATGAAATTTCTACAGTAATAAGATATAAGTAAAAATAACATACTGAGAAATTTTCATGAATTTTGGAAACCATTTACTATCAGTTTCAGATTTTTTAATTTTCAGACCAGATTATGAATTAACCCTACATCCCATATGAAAACAGATCCAAATCACTTGAAACTTTTACAGTAACTAGAAATGTGAGATTGAAGACTACTGTAAAAATTTTAAGAATTTTAGTTGTGATCTGATGTCAGTAACAATTCCTCCAAAAGCTGGTAAATTTCAAAGAAAGCATAAAATAATATACCAAACAAATTCTCAAAATTCTCAAACTTTCATGGTAGAATGTACTGGTATCATATTAGTTTCCCACGAAATTTCATTAATTTTGGAATTCATTTAGTATATATTTTATTTTCGAAACACTCATGGAGATCATGATTTTGAGCATACATATTTAATTTTCAACTAAATCCAATTAAATACTAAAAATCATGCAAATATACCAAATAATTCTAGAAAAATCTAAAAATTAAGTACCTACCTGTGATCGAAATCCTCGCCGAATCCGAGAGCCGAAAAATTCGAAAATCGCACCGCCGCTTGATCCGCTTCCGCTTTCTTTCTCTTTTTCTTTGTTTTATTTTCTTTTATATTTTTTTTTTATATGGAACAAGGGAGAGAGATGGGGAGAAACAAATAAGGAGAGAAAGTAGATAATGATAGTGTGAGAGTGAGAGAGTGAGAGATATTGAGGGAGAGAAAGAGAAAACTATCCAAAAACAATGTGTTGTTTTTTTTTTTTCTTCCTCTCATCACCTCTCTTTATATAGTGAAAAACTTAGTGGAGAGGTGGAAATAAACAATGAGAATGGTGGGTGTGGTGGAGAATAATGGAAATAAACAATGAGAATGGTGGGTGTGGTGGAGAATAATGGAATATATAATGGTAATGGTGGGAATTGTGGTGGGGAATAATGGAATATATAATGTGAATGGTGGGTGTGGTGGAGAATAATGGAAATAAACAATGGTAATTGTGGGAATGGTGGTGGGAATAATGGAATATATAATGGTAATGGTGGGAATGGTGGTGGGAATAATGGAATATATAATGGTAATGGTGGGAATGGTGGTGGGGATAATGGAATATATAATGGTAATGGTGGGAATGGTGGTGGGAATAATGGAATATATAATGGTAATGGTGGGAATGGTGGTGGGGATAATGGAATATATAATGGTAATGGTGGGAATGGTGGTGGGGATAATGGAATATATAATGGTAATGGAGATAATGGTGTTATTTTAAAGGGAAAAATGAAGTTAGTGGAAATGGTAGAGAAAGTTAAGTCATGCTAATGGTGAGTCCCACATCAGCGGGTTCCGCACAAGCGGGTCCCACATCAGCGGGCCCTACACAAGCGGGTCCCACATCAGCGGGTCCCACACAAACGGGTCCCACATCAGCGGGTCCCACACAAACGGGTACAAATTCTCCCTAGTTTAGATTTTTCTGAATAATCCTTCTCAACATTTAGCGGGAAAATGCGAAACACGACGGAAATGACCAAAAATATTTAGAAATGTAACAAACGGATGCGGGAAAGAAAGACATTGGAAAACCGACGGAAAACAAACCCTAATTTCTTTATCGATTAAGGTAGAGCAAAATGGGGTGTCTACACCACCACCACCAGCCACCATTTTCTCCTCTCCTCTACACCAGCCGAGCCACCCAAACCCATTTCCCCTGTTAAACCCCTACTCAAACCCACTTCGATTTCTCCATTCCCTATCCCCATCTCCGATTACCTCCATCTCCTCTGCAACTCCGGTCAACCCTCCCGCCGGCCATAACCCACCACAACCTCCTACCTTCTTCCACCTCCATTCGCACTTCGAACCCTCCTCCATTAAACCACTCTCAAACCCCCTCTCTCAGCTATACAACCCCATCTCCACCTCCATCCCATCTCTGCAACCTAACCTCCACCATTCCCTTCACCAACGAACTCCAACCTCTCCATTAAAATTCCAACAGACCCGAATTCACCTCCACCATCAACCCAGCAACACCTCTGTCAAACCCACTTGGATTCTCCCCATCTGCATCTCAAACCCACATCAACCCCCCCCCCCCATCACTGCAATTGAAAACCCCACCAAGGTCCCTCAACCCATTTTATAACTCTAGCCAAATCCTTCCTCCGGTGATTTTCGCTATCCCCGGCAATCATCGCCTCCGTCGCATCCTACTATTGCTGCCGTCCGATAAAAAAATAAAATCTCTCGGAGCTGATCTCGTGAAGAAGGATTCGATCTTACAAATTAGAGAGAGAGAGTTCATAGAGGAGTTGGGGTTTTTCCTTGGAAAAATTCAGAGAAAGAGGAGAGAGAGAGAGAGAGGGAGGGCTTCGGCCCTGGTTGTTTTCCGGCAAATCCAAATCCACCGTCCGTGTCTTCGCATTCCCGGACATCGTCTCGACCCGGCTGTAAGTCCGCCCCCCTTCATCATTGTTAACTGAGTTTTTCTCGTTGATGTGTCTGGGTATGTGGTTTGGATATTATTTCTTAGGGTTAAGGGAACATCAACTGTTGGTGGAAGCATTTATTTTTTATTTTTTATTTTTTATTTTTATTTTTATTTTTTTGGTTTGAATGAAGAAAAATGAGATAAGCATACCCTGTATTGTTATTCGTGATCCCTTGATGTGTATTAATTTCTAGATAAGAATGACTCTATCAGGTTCAGTTGGAGTTATCTTGGTTGGTATGGATGCTATTCACTTGATTCTCTGAATTTTAAAATAAAATGTCCTACTACCCTTAATTCTGTAGTTATGTGTTCAGAAAAATGGACAGCTGAAATTCTTTGTGAATCGCATGTTTAAATGTTAGAGAAGCTTTAGAATAAGAAATATTGTGCACGACTGTGGCTACTGCTCTTTTGTCGATCAATCTAATTGAAGTGAGACAGATCTCTTTTCCCTGTCATTTCTTTTGTTTGGAAGTAGCTTGTAAGAAGTTATTGTTTGTTATTCTCTTTCACTTACTCAAAGATGAAATTCTTACTTGTTACATGTTTCGTATGGTGTCACAATTGCTACATCTCTTCTTTATGAGCATTTACATTTAACTTCATTGGAGAGGCAGATTGGTTCTGTGTGCATTTTATTTTTAGGTTCAGGTTACTGACATTCTCGCCATCATGTATTGATAATGAGATTAACTCTTGGCTCATCTGTCTTGTCTTGGATTCCAATTATTAGATTTTTGTTCCAATCATGGTCATTGAATGTTCCTGGCCTCTATATGCATGCCTCTATGATGTTTGTTAGAAATGTTGAATGGGCTTATATTAACAGAAAGCATTTATTAACATCTTAATATTAATTGAAATTTGTTACTATAATTGTTGCATGCCTGATTTATTGAGTTGAATGGATCACTACATCTCATTATCCCTTAGAACGGGGCGATGAAGGCGATAGCCCAAGCCCATCTTTAGGGGACTCGCTCAATCCAAGTAGCGCTCCCCTCTTTTGTTTAGTAGGCCTACCCAACCTTTCGGATTTCTTTTAACCATTTTTTTTAAAAGAACCCTTCTCTGGGCAATGATAAGGTTACTTGGAGTCCGTCTTTATGTTTTGTGGCTCACCGCTTCGCACTTGGATCTGCACAAGTTGATGTCCCCTGTATGCACTGAAATTTTTACTAATTGGAATTATCGTAATCTTTTGATATTTCTAATACTCTTCTTATCTTAAGCATTGAGTTAGGTTCTGAAGACAATAATGAATGGACTGTTCAGGTGAGATTATCTTGAAGCTTATCATATTTGTTTAATTTTATTTAAATAAATTGTTTTAGGAAAGAAGGAGATCAGATGACTACTCTATTCGATATTATCGACCTGAGTACTGTCTGATTTCAAGGCGGGATTAGAAATATTATCATGTGTATTATGATATCAGATGATTACTTTACCATCATCTGATTTCATCCCCATATTGGGGTGGTGTTTGTGGTTGGGCATAAAAGTGTTTGATTTTGTTTTTGCTTTATTAGGCTATCCAGCGGCTGGTCTGGACTAATTTATGTTGCTTATCATTTTATGATTGCTATAGGTTGTGTATTTTTTAATTGAAAATTCTTCTTTGCTTAACACTTGATTTATTTTTATAATAATTGAATGGAAATCTGAGTTTACTTGATAACCTTTTTCTTCACTTTGATTAGAGACTAACTCAGTCTTGTTAGAGCTTTGCTTGCTTGGGATCTTGGATCGTTTTCTCTGTTCTTGGGGCACTTCTTTCTTGTTGTGGTTCGTCTCTTTGAGGCGTTAGTTGCTTGTTTGGGGTTTCCCCTTTTTGCTTTAGGGCTTTGCCCTAGTTTATGGTTATGCTTGTTTGTTCTCTGTAAGAGTGAATTCATCTAAAGGTCCTGAGCATTGGAAAAGCTTCAAAATCCAAAAACATTAGAAATTTAAAACTCAAAAACATTTGAAAACTTTAAAAATATAAAAAACATTTGAAAATATAAAAAACTTTAAAAAATCTGAAGTGTGAGTGTTTCTTTTAGAAGCGTATTAGGCGAGTTCGATTTTCGAACTACGTTGGCTTGATCCTCTTTCACGAGGTACGTAGTGCAGCTTGGGATCTTCATCCCAAGTCCAGCCAAACTTTTGTAAATAAACTTTGAAAATCTTTCAAAAACCTTTGAAAACCTTGTTTTTTCAAAGATCTTTCTCTAGAGTTAGGAGTTTGTCCTAGATAGAGAGTTTTAGAGTTATGAGTTTGTCTTTGATGTGTTGTATGGTTTGTTTGTGTTTGTGTTAGAGTTAGGGTTTGTTACGCCTCCGTCCGGTTAGTTGGCGATTCACATCGCCGACTGATGACTAGGTCTTGGATACGTTAGCAATCCTATTATTTTCCTTAGGGCACACAGCCTAGTTACACATAGGTTGTAGGAACCACCTGCATTAGCTTAGGGCTAACTTGCATTTAGTTAGGGCATATAGGGTGTCCTAAAATCTACAATTCACTGGAATTTAAATAATCGTTCAAGAAGCTTTAATAACTAGTCCGGTCTTTTAGATCGAGTCTAAGATAGAGGTCTAGGTGTCTTAGGCATCCTAGCTTAGAATAGGCGCGAAGAACTACGTTGCCTTGATTCTCGTGGAGGCGGGGATACGTAGGCTTCTTTGGATGAATACCAGACCATCCGAGGATTCGGGCTAAATCGTTTAGAGTCTTAGGATTTGTTGTGTTATATTGTATATTTTATATTTTGTTGTGTTTTCTTACTTTCCTGTGCAGACCTATACCTTTAGCTGTAGCATGTATGTGCTTGTTCACCAGAACTTAGACACCAGTTAGGCATATCACTCATAACCTAGCTGTCATTAGGTGACACATCTTTTACTTTATTTTGTGTGTGCTTATTATTTTATCCCCTGGTCATGCATGATTAGGTAGACGTCTTCCCGGGGATATTTTGTTCCCATTTCACATGATTTTGCCCAAAACTCTTCGAGGTTAATAATAAATGGCATAAGAGACCAAGTGTTCGCACTCGGGCGAACTGGGGGCGCTCTTCAGACCTTCTCCATTCGTCATCAGGCACGGACCTTTTGTATCTCTGGTTATCCATTGCAAACAGAGCATTTGTTTTGGTTCCATGGCGCATCCATGGATGGCGACTCTGAGTTATTTTCAGATATATCTTGGTTTCGAGCTCTGGCTCCGGATCAGGATGTATCTCTTTCTTTTTATATCGCCACTCATGCTATGATGTGAGGGTGGCACCACTTTCGAGAGTTCCCTGGTAGAGCTCTCCTTCACGTTGTGGAGATCTAGAGGATTGCAGGAGGGATCTCGCGTCCCTCGGCACCCGTCCTCGGATCGGGGTCCACATCTATGCAGCTGCACATACTTCATTTCCTCCTTTTAAATATGACTTCTCATTTCTAAATCACACATGATTGTAATTATTTTAAAAGCTTTTATAAAGCTTTTTTCAACAAGTACAATCATAAATATGATAAAATTGAAATTCATATATAAAATATCAAACGAGCAGTGCTTTAAATGCGAAGATATTTATCCTAGTAAGTTATTATAATAAAGAATTATATATTAAAAGAAAGTAAATCAATAAGAGAAAATCTGTCAAAACGTCAATCAATGCGGCTGTCTTGACATACAAAAGGAAGCTACAAAATGGCTTTTTGCCAAATTGCCTAGCAAGTGCCTGATTTTTTTATGCACAACATATTTTATTGTTGAAAGGATTAAATGGGACAAGGTCCCACTCAATAATAAATACTTTCAAATGATGTAAAATACTATTGGAATATGTCAATTTACATGTGATGACTTGCAAACATGGTTTTAAATTTCGGTTCAGTACCCGTTTTGGACCCCACCGAAATCGAAATTTTGGCCGAAATCCGGCAAAACAATAAAAACATTATTTTATTCGATACCAAATTTCGGCCGAAATTTCAGTAAAATATTAAAATAATTAAAAAAAGGTCTTTGGGAGAAATTTCAAAATTTTGGACGATTCGGAAAAAAGGAAATTTCGACCGAAATTCTGAAATTTCGGAAAAAATGAAATTTCGACCGAAATTCGAATTTCGGATGAAATAAAATATCGTTTCGGTGTCGGTCCCGACTGAAACCCGAAATTTCGAAGTTCGGTCGAAATTTGAAACCATGCTTGCAAATGGTTTTAAATTTCAACTGAAATCCGAAATTTCGGGGTTTCCCCGAAACCAAAACTGTCCCGGGCGAGGTTTCCCCCTAGACCAAAACCGAAATCGGTAATACGTAGAAGGGTATTTTTTCCAGCCGAAATTTCAAAATTCCGGTCGAAATTTCATTTATCCCGAAATTTCCTCCGGAATCTAATGGAATTTACCCAAGAAACGTTTACCCCAAGGCCCAACAAATGAACGGTTTAGATATCCCAAACAATGCGGGTGCCACTATTTTTGTTGGGCTATACGTGCATCCAGGGCTGGCAACCGTATAAATTCTCTTTCTCTTTTATAAGGTCATTTGAAATCTTATAAATATGAAGGGTTCTTTATACCATGTTTTCATAATGGGCGGTGAAAAAATCACCCGCTTCTAGGATGAATTTACCCCGTCAAAATCATTTACATAGGATGATTCTAACCCTAAGATCTAAAGTGGGACTAACAGTATGGAAATTTCTATAGTCCGGACGGTTGGGATCATCCAAAGGAAATGTTTTTTGGGAGCTGAAGATAGCACTTTATATAGGCAAGTTAGTGCAACTATTAAAACATTGTGGTGGATGCGATGGTAACTGCATAGAGATTAAAGCAGCATATGTACAATGGAAGACAGGTGGCGGTGAGGGAACGACAGCTGTAGAGGGAATGAAAAAGGCGCAGAGGAAAATACATCAGAAAGAAAGGGAGACAACTGACATCTTTTTTTTACGAATCTGCAAGGGTTTATGGGAAGGGGGGATTACGAAAAAGGAAGTAGCGAAAAAGAACATAAGTGGAAGTTTAAAGCAAACTCAAAGCAGGAGTCAGGACAATGAAGGGAATTGGAGAAAAGAAAGTGCCGAAAAAATTCGGATTCTCGCTTTTAGTATAGTAAGGATTAAATGCCTTCTTGTCCAAATACCTCACCTATCTCCTTCGCCGCTTGGACGAGGATTAGATTGCATACCGAGCAGAAAAACACCAATGCTCTGTTCTCTCGTCGGGAAAGGAAAGGAAAGGGAAGTGAAGGGAAGGAAACTGATGTGGCAGGAAGGAAAGTGAAGGAAAAGAAACCTGACAGAAACCTGTCAGATGAGCGTTTCGTTGCACAGAAACCTGACAGAAACTAACAGAAACTACAGAAATATGCGTTTCGTTGCAGGGAAACTCAATAGAAACCTGTTAAATAGAAACTGTGACAAACTGATATGCAGAATGATGCCAACATAGAATCTAGTCTAAAATAAGTGGGTCTAACCCTCTGAAGTCAATCAAAATAAGAAAATCTTGACAAATAGAAGTTGAACAATAACAATGCCAATCAAATTGTCACAAATATAGAGCTGCCAAGATATAAATCAGGCAACCAACATAGACTTGACAAAAAATTGTCACAAATATAGAGTTGCCAAGAAGAAGCAGACCGTAATATCGCTTAACAAAAAGACCAAGCCAAGTCCTTACATCTATAAGTCCAAGCCAACTAACAAAAATAGTACATAAACATGTTCACCAAAAAGAACAGACAAGCCAATCAAAAAAAAGATCATGTCCAAATAAAGTCCACATCCAGAACCATCCAACAACCACATGTTTATGTACGTCCACATCCACATCCACAATCACTCAGAATTCAAGGTTTTCCATTTTCCTCCACATGTAGCGCTCCCTCCTTTCTACTGTGTACTTCATAAAAGCACGAACATCCGTAGGGTTACGGCTGAGGTACTCATAAGCCCTCTCCAAGATTTCCTCCTAGAATCCTTGTAACCCAAACACAGCATCATGAAGCTCGTCATTGTCAAAAGGTTCCTTCGATAGATCCTTGATTGCATCTGCAACCTTCTCCAAAGTTGAAGTAAACCCTTCCATCAAATTCATATATTTTGCTGCACTACGCTTCGTCCCCCTCTGACCTTCATCGCTTCTTGCAAAATCTCTAACCGGAGATGAAGTTCTAGGCCCAGGTCCCCTACTGCTCTCACCCACCATAGGAGACTCTGGAATTGTTTCAGTCTCAGGGGTATCGTCAATCCCCAAGTCATCTATATGCGGAGCTGAACTCTGCACCTCCTGACTAGGGGCAACGTCATCCCTACTCCACCCACCCGTGGCATAGTCTTCGCCAAAAATGTGACGAAAATCATCTATCAACACATGTTTCTCTGTAAAATATTTCTTATGTTCAGGGTGAACCTACAAGAAATTCGGAAAAATAGTTATAAATATTACGAGCCAGAGTAATTAACAAATGAAACAAAGATGTCACTTTGTACTCACAGCGACCCAAGCATTGTAGACATCTTCTGTCACTTCGATCTTCTTATTGACGTCATCCCAGCCAAATCCGCTTGTGTTTATCATAGCGTTGACGGCCACGAATTTCTTTTTAAGGGTCTTAACTCGATTTTTGATATGCTCTTTCGTCATATCTTTCCCATATCGACGATTCATTGCTCTGCTTGCCGCCGTGTATGCGACATCTTTAAAGCCATTGGGTTCCGATACTTGTTCCAACAACGCATCCACCAACACCTTATCCATCTCAGTATTCCAGTAATGGTTCCTACCCACGCGACTTGCAGCCATCCTATATGAATTGAAACAATAACGAGAAACTCATGAGACCATACAATAACGAGAAACTCATGAGACCATACAATACGAGTTTATTGTTTTTTAAAAACAAGCTACAAAACAAGCCATAAACATTAAAAAAAGGCGATACATAAATCAACGTTGAAAGTCATTCCACATATTCGTGGTCAATTCATTTCTAATCCTAGTCCCCTCTCGTGCATCATCGGCCCCACTAAGTGGAACATATGGGACAGGATCTTCTTCCTCAGGCGGGACCACTGCTCGTAACTCTAGATCTATGTCATCAAGAAGATCATCATCTGCCATCTCCCTCCGAATGAAATTGGGGACACAACAACAAGCTAGAACAATATCAATCTGTTTTTCGTATGGGTACATCGGTTTCTCGTTTAAAATTCTAAAGCGCTTCTTGAGGACGCCGAATGCACGTTCCACTACATTCCGGAGCGATGAATGTCTGTGATTAAAGAGTTCCTCTGGCATTCGTGGTTTTCGACCCCTGATTTCATTTAAATGATACGCTATGTCTCGGTGCGGTGTTATAAAACTACGAAGTAAAGGATAGCCACCATCGCCGAGATAAACCTTCCTTACAACGAAGAAAAATTGTCTCAGTATCGCCATTGTCTATTCATAACCGACATAATAAGTAGAAGGAAAGGTAAAGGATACCTGGAAGGCAAGGAAGCCCATTAGGTCGTGATGTTGCATTTCCTAATATCCTTGAGTCGGATCTCGATCCTTCCCACCCAGCCAAAATGTAATTGAACTTTAAATCGAAGTCACAAACTGCCAACACATTTTGAGAAGGATAACCTTTTCGATTAATAAACCGAGGCTTATATTCGGCTCTCACTTTAGCAGGAATATGAGTTCCGTCTATTGCACCAATGCAATCCTAGCATAGAAAGGTTAAAATATATCAGTTGGTCTCTTGAAATAAGGCCAGAATCTTAGTATTTGAGGTTACCTTGAAATAAGGCCAGAATCTTGGATTAGTGCGAATGACTTCTGGTATCTCATTCGTCGGAGGTTTTATAAACTCGGATTTTAAGCTTAGAATAGTTTTCAAGACCTTGTTGAAATAACGAGAAACCGTGGAACCTGATCGTTGTGTGAAGGCTCTAATTGACCGGTTCCGTTGATTGTGAGATACAATATGTAAGAACATTGCAACCTGCTCGTCAATGTTACAATGTATTGTATCTTTAAGTTTGCCGGTGCTTCTAAGCAGTCGAACAAATTGTCCGAAGCACCTGACGTTCATCCTAAGTGCTTGCAATGTTCGTCTGACGTCACGGCACGCGTAATAAATTCCCGATCTGTGAAGTAGTTGTTTTCGTATGGAGCTCTTCGTAGGTATTCGTCGTAATACTGTTGGAAGAATACGAGTGCAGTGGCTGCTGCGCTCACTATTGTCGCAACAGCACTCACAATCAACTTTGCCCTCTTTGTGGGGCGACTATCCTCGGTTCTAAGTCTCCTATCATCCATCTAACAACAAGTGGATAGTACTCAAAAACAAATCATGAGTTAACAATAACAATTAAAACGTGAACAGTCAAAACCCAATTAAAACATGAATCATGAGTTAACAATTATGTGGTTTAACACAGCAAAAACACAGAGTACACGACAGAAGAGTGCTATACCATAAAGAAAATAAATGCCATAACATTCTATAATACCCTATGTACTTAAGTCTTTTTTCTGTATCATTCACCTATCTCCACTCTCTTCTGCTAAACTTTCTAGGGCTGACTACCTAACCCTCCATAACACTGATTAAAAAATCCAACTCGTGAAGCCCATTAAAACTGATTTCATAACATGGCAATTCAGAGCAACCCTAGATTTATTACCTTGAATCGAAGATTATCAAAGGGATAAAGAGGAAACACTTGTGGTAAAGTAAAAATGGGTGAAAATGAAATAGAAATTTGGGTTTCATTCTAACCAATCTATAAAATCAGAAATAGTTGTAAAATGCAAAGGGAAAAAATGGCAGTAATTATAAAACAAAACCCATATCAACATCAAGAACATGGATGTAGCAATAAATAAAAAAAGGAAAAAAATGAAACACACACACACAGAGAGAGAGAGAGAGAGAGAAAAGGAAAGGAAACTCATCTTCATCCTTAGAAAACTCTAAAAATGTCAGCAAAAAAGACCTAGCTGCCATCACTAAGGCTGCATCAAATGACTTTACCATTAATATCAACACTAGAAAACCCTTAACTCATTAGAAACCCCTATTTCCACCGACCCTAAACCCATTAATGTCTGTAAAAAAAAAGAAAACCAAGCTTCAAAACCCTTAAACCCATTAATGTCTTTGCCTTTCATGTTTGAAAAAAACCCCATTTACGCCATTGACAGATCATCTAATTTTCTCCATTAACACCTACAAAAACAACCTATTTCTGCCATTAGGAGTCCCTTCTCACATGTTCTTATCTCCAACCTGTCTGCAAATGAAATGCCCGTCTCTGGACGAGGTTGCTGCCATCAACGAAGGCTGGATCAAATGGGAGATGTGGAGAGAGAGAGAGAGAGAGAGAGAGAGAGAATACCTGGTTTGGGAATGGAGGTTTGAGATCGTGGAGACGATGGAGGCGACTATTGAAACAGAGAGCAGCAGCTTCTTCTTCTTCTCGCGGAAAGGGAAGGGAAAGCTAGGGTTTCCGATAGTTTATATCGGAAACTAAAGAGAAGAAAAGTCGAGGGAACCCATTTTCCACGTAATTAATTTTATTTTCCACGTTTGAAAAAAAAGTTTCCGAGGAAAGTAAAAGAACACGTTAATTTTTAGTTTCCCTGGAAAATAAGGCTGGTTTCTGCGGAAACCAGCGTAAGAGAACTGAGCACAAAGAAGGAAAAAACAAACTGTTTGTGGCAATCGGATTTGACATCGCAGGTGACCAGTCCACATTGGCCAATGATTTAGAATGTGAGATCCAAATTTCAATTTGATATCTCCCTGTATGTAGACGAAGGTTACACCGTTGACGGGTTGGAGATCCGGTTGAATATTGTACTTCAACAGCTAAGGGAAGCATAAATGATTTGGATTTGTAGCTGTTTTATTAGATGTTTGAGAAAGCTACGCAAGAAAACAAGAAGTCGGGGTTTGCAGATAGGATGATGGGTGTTGAAAATCCGATATAGGGGGTCCCAAGTTATAATAGAAATGGCAACTATGAGGAGGGAGAATACGGTTGTTTAAGAAAACTAGAATTTACCAATTTGAAAACCTTAAACCGATTAAGAGATCAAAAACAATATTTAAGCATACAAGTTAAATCTAATGGTGCAATGCAAATGAAAGAGCAAAGAGATAGAAAGAGTGCACCCGAGATTTAAAGTGGTTCGGTCCTCAAACCCGAGGCCTACTCCACTCCACCAACCAAACCCGTTGATGGCTTCACTATTTGATCTTCTTAACCTTGGCGAAGATCGGTGCCAATTACAATTGCTTTAACCTTGGTGGCAATCCTCACCACGGAGAAAAAAGGGCTCCGCTTCTCCGACTACTCGCCCGAATACAAATCTTGAAAGATGAAAGAAAGAACTAAAAGATCCCTTCACAAGGGTTACAAAAGATGTACAATTGAGAGCCTATGATCCAAATCCTAGAGTTGGTGATGAGAGGCACAATTGAAGCTTGATTCACTCTTTGATATTCAAATCAAGTTTAAGAGTGTTAGGATTGATGGTTTGTATGTTTAGAACACCCATATTTATAGGAAAAACAAAATATGACCGTTCAGTGGCATTACGGTAATTCCAGCAAAATTCCAAACGGCTCTTTTTCAGACCGTTGGAGTGTTCTCGGAGTTCCGAGAATAATTCTCGGAGTTCCGAGAATAATTCTCGGAGTTCCGAGAAAAAATCTCGGAGTTCCGAGAAAAAATCTCGGAGTTCCGAGAAGCCACACAGAAATTGGAAAAAGTCTACTGGACCATTTCTCGGAGTTCCGAGAATAATTCTCGGAGTTCCGAGAATTCTCGGAGTTCCGAGAAAAACTCTCGGAGTTCCGAGAAGCCTATGCAGAGCAGATTTTCAATTCTGTTTTTGGGCTTCCAGTTCTCAACCAAGATGGGATTGCTATGAGGGTTCCAAGGTGTTGGAACTCCACAAATACAATCACTTGTTTATTTAGGGTGTGTGAGATTACCTTAATTATGCCTCTAAAAACCTAATCTAGGTTTGGATCAATTACATTAAAAAATGGTCTTCAATATTAATTTCTTCATGTCTTCAAGTCTTCATGACTTCTTGCTTGATGACTTTGGCCTTCCAATTAGTGGTCCAATGTGGGCTTCTTGGCCTTCAATCCAAGCATCCTTGATCTTACTTTATCAAGATCTACAACTTAGACAAACAAACACATTAGTGATAAATGATCACTTGTGTATTGGAATCATCAAAACAAGATGGGAATGCCAAGGTAAAAACCATTGGGCTTACAATCTCCCCCTTTTTGATGATGACAAGCACAAGAGATTTACAAATCAAAGCATATATTCTTTTCACATTTTTCTTACACTAGAGACTTTACTCTAGATTCTTCTCCCCCTTTGTCATCAACAAAAAGAAGGGGTAAGAAAAACAAGGGTTTAAAATTTACAATTTTAAAGCTCCCCCTTTTTCAAAGAAAAATTCAATTTTAACTCCCCCTAGTTAAAATAATTTTACAATACAAGAGGGGTTATCAAAAAAAACATACAAATGAAATATATTCAATTTTAAGTTCAAAAACCCCTAATCTACACAATATGAATATCATCATATGGGGGTTTTGGGAACCCAAGATTTCTTGGTCCCACCTCTAGCCCTACTCTTGGATGCACATTGGAATTGGTAATGACCATTCATTCCACAAAAATGACATCTAACAAGAGGGTTAGATACACTAGTCCTATCATGATAAGCATGTTGAGGTCTAAGACTAGTTTTACTTAGGATTATGTCAATAATTTTATTTCCATTTAGAAATCCATGTAAACATAATCTAAGTCTTTCATTTTCATTATGAAGATGGGATGTTTAAACTAAAAGCTCATTTCTTTCATCTTCATAAGAATTGGAGGAGCTTGCCATATTTTGAAATTTTAAAAGTTGGCAAGTTTTCTCATCCAAACTACCCTTAAGGGTATTAATCTCAAGTTTATGATTTTCAAGTGTAACTTGTTCTTGAGATATGGAAGAAGATAAATCACTTTTCAAAAATTCAAGTTCTTTTTCTAACTTTAAAATGGATTTTTTTAGAACTTTGTTTTTGGAAATTTGGGTATGCAAGGTTTCACATAATTCATCATAAGGTATGCTATCACTTTTACTACTAGATGAAGAATATGAGGGGTTAGAGTTTACCTCAACTTCATGGGCGAATGTCATGAAGCAAAGATCATCTTTTTTATTTTCTTCCCCTTCACTTGAGCTTTTGCCCGATGTGCTTAACGCATCCCAACCGGCGGCAAGAGCCTTATGCTTCTTCCAATCCTTCTTACCCTTGTACTTAGAGGAAGTTGATTTTAGAAGTGGACAATCCGGTCTTTTGTGTCCTATCTTCTTGCAATTGAAGCATCTTAAGGCTCCATCAACATCACTTTCTCCTTTCTTTTTCTTATCTTTCTTATGCTTCTTTCTCCACAAGCTCTTGAATCTTCGTAAAGCTTCTTCTTCGTCACTATCCGCTTCACTTGATGAGTCTTCCTTGGAAGCCTTGAGTGCTAGGGATCTAAATTCCCTCTCCTTCTCCTTTGGCTTCTTTTCCTCTTGTCGGCTAGTAAGGAGCATCTCATGGGTGATGAGAGATCCTACAAGCTCCTCTATGGTTAGCGTCTTGAGATTTTTTGACTCTTGAATCGCGGTCACCTTTGGATCCCAATGGGGAGGAAGAGACCTAAGTAACTTACTCACAAGCTCATCGTTAGGATAAGATTTACCAAGATTAGCTAGTTCGTTAGAAATAATAGAAAAACGAGTATACATTTCCGAAATACTCTCGTTTGGACTCATTCTAAACATTTCATACTTGCTCTTTAACAAGTTTATTTTGGAATCCTTGACTTGTGATGTTCCCTCATGGGTAGTTGCAAGGGTATCCCAAATAGTCTTGGCGGAATAAAAAAGAGCAACTCTATTAAACTCCTCGGTAGCTAAGGCACAAAACAAGGAATTTATTGCTTTGTAGTTCAAATTTGCTTGCCTTTTCTCTACCACATTCCATTCTTCAAAAGGATTGGAAGGTACATTGTATCCATTTTCAACAATGTACCAAAGTTCCACATCTATCGAAAGAAGATAGATGCGCATCCTTGTTTTCCAATGTCCATAGTTTGACCCATTGAAGAAAGAAGGTCTAGTTGTGGAATGGCCTTCCGGAAGTCCGGTTCCAATTTGGTGTGCCATTTCACAATTAGAAGTTGCCAAATAAAATCTTTCCCTAGTTAGATTTTGAAATAACTTTTACAAAAATTTTAAAATCTTTTAAGAGCCAAGGCTCTGATACCAAGTGAAAATCTGATATAGGGGGTCCCAAGTTATAATAGAAATGGCAACTATGAGGAGGGAGAATGCGGTTGTTTAAGAAAACTAGAATTTACCAATTTGAAAAACTTAAACCGATTAAGAGATCAAAAACAATATTTTAAGCATACAAGTTAAATCTAATGGTGCAATGCAAATGAAAGAGCAAAGAGATAGAGAGAGTGCACCCGAGATTTAAAGTGGTTCGGTCCTCAAACCCGAGGCCTACTCCACTCCACCAACCAAACCCGTTGATGGCTTCACTATTTGATCTTCTTAACCTTGGCGAAGATCGGTGCCAATTACAATTGCTTTAACCTTGGTGGCAATCCTCACCACGGAGAAAAAAGGGCTCCGCTTCTCCGACTACTCGCCCGAATACAAATCTTGAAAGATGAAAGAAAGAACTAAAAGATCCCTTCACAAGGGTTACAAAAGATGTACAATTGAGAGCCTATGATCCAAATCCTAGAGTTGGTGATGAGAGGCACAATTGAAGCTTGATTCACTCTTTGATATTCAAATGAAGTTTAAGAGTGTTAGGATTGATGGTTTGTATGTTTAGAACACCCATATTTATAGGAAAAACAAAATATGACCGTTCAGTGGCATTACGGTAATTCCAGCAAAATTCCAAACGGCTCTTTTTCAGACCGTTGGAGTGTTCTCGGAGTTCCGAGAAAAAATCTCGGAGTTCCGAGAAGCCACACAGAAATTGGAAAAAGTCTACTGGACCATTTCTCGGAGTTCCGAGAATAATTCTCGGAGTTCCGAGAAAAACTCTCGGAGTTCCGAGAAGCCTATGCAGAGCAGATTTTCAATTCTGTTTTTGGGCTTCCAGTTCTCAACCAAGATGGGATTGCTATGAGGGTTCCAAGGTGTTGGAACTCCACAAATACAATCACTTGTTTATTTAGGGTGTGTGAGATTACCTTAATTATGCCTCTAAAAACCTAATCTAGGTTTGGATCAATTACATTAATAAATGGTCTTCAATATTAATTTCTTCATGTCTTCAAGTCTTCATGACTTCTTGCTTGATGACTTTGGCCTTCCAATTAGTGGTCCAATGTGGGCTTCTTGGCCTTCAATCCAAGCATCCTTGATCTTACTTTATCAAGATCTACAACTTAGACAAACAAACACATTAGTGATAAATGATCACTTGTGTATTGGAATCATCAAAACAAGATGGGAATGCCAAGGTAAAAACCATTGGGCTTACAGGTGTAGTGCCCGGCGGACGGCGGCTAATCGGCCGTCCTCCAGATAGTCCTCCAGATAATGAAATAGCCGAGGTTGTGCTCAGGCTAGGTCCGACAGACCTGCTCTGATACCATGTAGAATTTGGATTTCTGCTAATCTAGAATACTTTCATTAATCAGTAACTTGTGCTTAAATAAGCACTAACAGATAAACATGGAAGGAGATAAACCTAATCTAACATGTAATCCTAATCCAACTGATTTGCCTAATCCACCACAATCCAATCTTATCCAATCAGATATGATATTCTCTAACAAGAAGCATAAACTTTTATCAAAAGTGAGCACCGAGGGACATGGACGCATCAACTTTATCAATAGACTTGAGCATGGAAAGTAAGGTCCGGGCAACGACCTAAGACTGGCCAAATCAATTGAATAATCTAATAATCTCAGCCAAATCAATTGAATAATCTAATAATCTCAGCCCTTGGTCTATGATGTCTTATTTATTTTTCCACCTTGAAAATTCTTTACTTTGTGCATGGGATGTTTCAACTATCATGTCGATCGCATCAAAGATCAACAGTCTTGATTTTACATACATATATCCTTTTGAAAGACCCAAAAATTAACAGAGAAAAACTTTTGTAATAGAAGAAGAAGATCGATGAGGTACAGCCAATGGAAGCCCCCTTTGCTCTCATCTTATTTTTGCAAGGGTGCGAAGAAAATATAGTAGGGCCCACCTATTTGTATGACCTAAGACATTCATTTGTTGATCCTTGAAGTAGATTAGACATTATCCCAAAAATCTTTTAAATAGGATGATATTAACCTTCAAATATAATTGGTGTAAAATGGGGGGATCAGATAGTTCAAAAAATGACAACACAAAAACCACCGTGTGGTAAAATAAGGATAGGTTCCCCTGTCCCTACTTCAGGACCAAGATTCTAGGGCTGCAACTTGGGTCGGGTTTTACCCTACCTGCTTCGACCCGACCCGAAAATAGCTTGGGTTGGGTTCATGTTTCTCGGGTTTCGGGTCGAGCCAGGTCTACGATCCAAAAGCCCGCATGAATCTCAGGTCGAGCCGGGTTTGAAGGGGCCCGACCCGATCCGACCCGACCCGAGTTACTTAAGTTATAGTATGTATTTTTATTTTTTTCTAAAACTTTGTTACTTTAAAAGTGAAAGCTTTAAAGTAAAACTCACGCACGCACGCAATCACAAGGATTGTTTACATCTTCTGTTCGTTTCCCCCCTTTAGCTCTAGGGTTTCAAGTTTCAACTAAATAGTTAATGCACTAAATAGTTTGTTGTTTATCTCATATGAGTGTAATCATTTGCATTTGGTAATGCATCAATTTATTCTCTTTGGACTAGTTATTAGTTAATGCACTAAAGAGTTTGCCATGCTTGAGTTTTTCAACTTCTATGAGTTGAGTTGCCTTGCCAAACAAGAGTTTTTCTTAAAAAATTGCGTCAACGTAAAAAAACCCGAGCCGACCCGAGATTTATCATGGGTAGGGCCGGGTTTGGGAATCGTGGGTTTTCCGGAAAAAAATCCGACCCGACCCAAGATATTTCTCGGGTAGGGTTGGTTTCTTCAAAACCCGACCCGCCCGACCCGAGTTGCAGCCCTACAAGATTCCATTCACGCCATACGTGGACCATCCATTTTGAAAAATATGAGATGAATTCGTTATAGAAGCAGGTGAATTTATCACCACCCAAAAACTTTACCTTTTCTTTCAACAAGAAGTTATAAGTAAGAGGAATGATAGATGCAAGGGCTCTCTTTATGCAAGGGCTCGAGAAGGGCCCCTGAATAGATCCACGTCACTTTTAAAGTCGGTTGAGAAACTGAATTTGGTTGCACTTAATGATGTGGATCTATTCAAGGGCCCTTCTTTAGCCCTTGCCTAAAGAGAGGCCTCGCATCTATCATTCCTCAGTAGGTAAATGGTAGTTATGGCCTTATGGGCTTTGGGCATTCAAAGCAAAAGAAGATTCTATGGTTTCTTGGAAAATCAAATGATATCGTCTATTGCATTCAAAGCTTTTGAAAATGCATTTAAACGAAGGGATTTGCTATGGACCATCACAGAAGGCATTTTGCGCCTGGGGTGTTGCAAGTGAGAGCAGCTACACAGGCTCAGATTTTGTCTTATTTGTTTAATTCCTGTGATGTGGCTGCTTTCACATGCAACGGCCTAATCACGAAATGCCTTCTGCGATGGTCCCTAGCAAATTCGCAGCCATATTTCCTTCCCTCCAAGAGTCGGTTACTCACCAAGAAAGGAAGCGACTCAAGGAGCTTGAGATTTGATCAACAAACATGACTTGTTTCCAAGGGGACTTTGATCGCCCATTGATTATATCCACCGCAAAATTTGAGTCCAATTCGATCCATACCTTGCACAGTCCATGATTTATAGCAAGATCAATCCCTTTCTTTATCGCAAGCAGCTCCAGAGCATAGAATTCTTTTCTATGCTGCCAATGCCACCTTCCTCATCATCCAAAGACCCATTAGTGTTTATTTTATATTCTCCGGGATCAGATTTCTGCCAAGTGCAGAATTGCTTGTTAGTTTTGATGGGAATGAATCTGTAGCCGAACTTCATAGAGGAATTCAGATTTATCTTGTCCGCGTTGTCCTTGAGATTCAGCTTATTTAGCCTTTTTAGCTTGATTTCCATGTGGATGTCCCAAGAATGTACTGCTTATGGTGGGAGGCATTTTCGAAGATTCTGAGATTTCGTTCATTCCAATTTTTTTTGAATTGCCGTCGAGAAGCCAAACTTAAGAGCTGTGGATGCTTGTCCTTCTCCCATGGTGTTTGATCTCAGCCAACTCTCTTCTTCCATAAGGCTCTTTCTGGGCTTTCTAAAATACCCGGCCCTCAAGAGAACCGATCTCCAGATCTAGCCAGTGAAACTACATCTGAGGAAAAGGTGATCAACACTTTCCTGATCATCTTTGCATACGGTGCGTTTTGAGTCCAGTGAGGTGCCCAAGAATTGTAGTCTATCTTTGGTGCTAAGCTTGTTTTGTATTGCTTTCCATGTTGTGATGGCATATCTACGAACGTGACCTGTAAACCAGATCTTTTTTTACCGTGGGAAGTTAGGTGGGCATCTCTGAAAGTGTTCCAACCACTCTTTACAAAGTGTAGGCCGTCAGTTTTTGGTTTCCAGATGGCTTTTGAAGGTCCATCATAGGTAAATATTGCCTTTTGAAAAGAACTTTCTCTTCAGTGAGGGAGGACTTGTCCAGGATCGGGTTCCATTCTCCATTCCTGTGTATCTGATCGAGGGTTATTGAAGATCTAAGGGAGGTGTCTGAACATGATCTGGAGACAATTTTGCACAGCGTTCCTTTTGGGTGCCGAAAATCATTTTGGACTCAGAATCAGTTCTAAAAACTGTATTCTTACATTTAATAATCATTTTGGACTCAGAATTAGTTCTAAAAACTGTATTCTTACGTTTATTAAAAGAGGAGAGGGCGGGGCCATGAAAAATACATAGGGCCAGTATTTGAGGCGTCCCATTAGCCATACAATAACCGGGTTTATATCAGAGATCGAAGGGCTGGAAATTGTGGTGAGGGATGCGAGTAGATTTCATCAATTCAAAGGCGGCATATGTTCTTGTGGAAACCACTGGTGAGAGCTACAATTACAGGCTAGTGTGATGGTGAATGACAAACTGTAAACATTTCTAAAACATGGCAAATCATATGTCACGAAGTAGAGATTAATTTAAGTCAACTTCGTAAAGACATGATAGATTTCTTACCATCAGAATGGGAGCACGCAAATATAAGTACATTTTTATGATAACTGTATGTATATGATGTAGGATAGGACCTCCCAATTACATTTCAAACTGACAAAATTTTCAATACATTCACATGAGAGTTCACCCAGAACTTCATGCAGACATAGCATTACATATACATTGAGGGACTTCACTTCCTTCCACTCACCATGCTTTGGTCGGGCATTCCTCCCAAGCCAGTGTGGGAGGAACTTGTCTTAACCATGCCATCTGCATTTCTCAAATCAATCAGATCTTCAAACAAACTGTTTGAATCCCGACTATGTGCAGCTGAAGGGTCCACATGGGCAGGTTTGGGGCTCCCCTGTGTTTCTCCATGCGTTGTCGGAACTCGGAACGTTATTTCCTCTTGAGCTAATAGAATTGAACTGCTGCAAAGGTCTAGTGGCATGCATGGGTGTGTAAGAGGCAGCAGTGTTCGCATTAGATGATTGAAATCAGGGAGAAGCCGAAGGCAATGGACTATAGATGGGATTCACATGGGTTGCCCAAGGCGGGGTGGTAAGCTAGATTAGTACTGGGGGAATTGGGGTTGGGGCTGATATTGAGGTTGAGGCTGAGGCTGATATTGAGGTTGAGCTTGATGTTGGGGTTGAGCCCAAGCGACAACATAACTGCTGTAGGGCGTCTGTCCCTGTTTTACGGGATATTGCTGAGGACCATGGGGATAACCTTGTGCATTGGGGGAAACTGGTACCTGACGCCCCAGATTGGCTAGAAGCAGAGGGAGGCGTCAGAGGAGTATGGGGTGACGATGAGTTTGTTGACAATGTAATGCTAAGAAAGTCGATCATGGGAAGATTGTTATTGACAATAAGTTGAAGGTTGGAGATTCTTGTGTATTTTGAGTTCATGGACAGTAATAGAGTGCAAATTTTAATTGCATAGCAATGATGTGATGAGGCATGCCGTAGAAATTAATTGTAGTTATCAAATGGTTTGTATTATATTCAGTATAATGATGACTGGAGAATGTCTAAGATGTGGCTTTGATGCTTATTATAGATACGGTAGTCAGGTTATATGATACTGTTTTAGTAGCTTCAAGCTAAATTTTGCTGGACAGTTAAAAAAATAGCTGATTGTGGCATTTTCAAAGCTAATGGGATGCCTCAAATACTGGCCCTACGTATTTTTCATGGCCCCGCCCTCTCCTCTTTTAATAAACGTAAGAATACAGTTTTTAGAACTGATTCTGCGTCCAACATGATTAATAAACGTAAGAATACAGTTTTTAGAACTGATTCTGAGTCCAAAATGATTATCGGCACCCAAAAGGAACACTGTAAAATTGTCTCCAGATCATGTGCAGACACCTCCCTTAGATCTTCAACAACCCTCGATCAGATACACAGGAATGGAGAATGGAACCCAATCCTGGACAAGTCCTCCCTCACTGAAAAGAAAGCTCTTCTCCAAAAGGCAATATTTACCTATGATGGACCTTCAAAAGCCATCTAGAAGCCAAAAACTGACGGCTTACATTCTGTAAAGAGTGGTTGGAACACTTTCAGAGATGCCCACCTAAGCCCCCCTGGTAAAAAACGATCTGGTTGATGGGTCACGTTCCTAGATATGCCATCACAACATCGAAAGCAATACAAAACAAGCTTAGCACCAAAGATAGACTACAATTCTTGGGATTTGAGATGAGAATGCAGCCACCCCATGAATAAGACAAAATCCGTTGAAAAGTGAGCCTATGTGGCTGCACTATCATGCAACAGAGGGGCTGCAAAATGCCTTCTGCCATGGTCCCTAGCAAAAGTAAAGAAGTGAGAATTAAACACTCTATTCTTTGTTTGTTGGTTTCAGACAAACTTGAATTAGAAGTCCAGTAGCAGCCACCCTATGAAATGGACAAAATCTATTGAAAAGTGAGCCTATGTGGTTGCACTATCATGCAACAGAGGGGCTGCAAAATGCCTTCTGCCATGGTCCCTAGCAAAAATAAAGGAGTGAGAATGACATAATCTCTCTTCTTTGATTTGGTGATTTCAAATATACAGGAATTAATAGTCTAGTAGCCAGTTTCATAGCCTCTTTCAAACATACTCTACTGATTGAAAAATCCCAACGTTGGGATACTCTCCTTGATGGCAACGGATCATACCTTGTATCAGCCCCGTCTCGACCTCAACGATGGTAGGCATTCGATTCCATGGCCGGCGATCGGGGTCCTTGCCACAATTTTCGTCGTGATTTGCATTCTGTTATATTTTTTGATAAAATGGTACCACAAAGAGAATAGCAACGGAGGGAACCAGGGAGCTCCACAGAGCCGAGGGCTTGACCGGGTCCGTGATAGATAGTTTCCCTACCTTTGAATATGGCGTGATGAAGATGCATAGAGACACACTAGAGTGTGCCATATGCTTGGGTGAATTCAAATACCGGGAATCTCTTCGATTGCTGCCTAATTGCAGCCACAGCTTCTATGTCGTATGAGTCGATTCTTGACTTAAAGATAAAGCAACCTGTCCGGTTTGCCAAGCTCAATCCATTAGAAGGTTAATATCTCCTTCCTTTTTAGACTACAATCCATGTTACACTATAGTAGTTTATTTCTGTGTTCTCTCTGTTATCTATAGTTTTTTTTATCAATATTACACTATTTCATGATTTTCGTTTTGTTGTTCTGAGATTTGTTTAGGTGTTAAGATTTGATTTAGGGAATGATTAGGATGGTAATGATGTTTGGTTTTTGATGTAGCCGAGACTTTCATCGGTTTTCTAAGTTATCTATTTATCTGTCTAATGTAGAGAATAAGGTTATTATCACCTGTCTTTTAGGCAAAGCACGTTGCTAGTGTAATCTTTATGTATCAATTGATTGAGAAAAAAGAAAGAAAGCAAGAAAAGGTAAATTGAATACAGGAATGTTAAAGATAATATATGAATATGGAAGGCTATCGAAAAAATAATTTATACTCAATTTGTGTGTATTAGATGATTTATATCTCTCCATTTAAGAAAAATCCTTCCAGACATTGTTACCTATAGTGTGCTTATAAATGGATTAAGCAGACAAGCTCAGACGAGAGAAGCAAAACAGCTACTATTTAAGCTGTTTTATGATAACTCAGTTCTAGATAGTATCACATACGATACACTCGTAGGTCATTGCAGCAATGCTAAATTTACATATAGATGTACATTGTTGCCTCCTTAGGGAGAAAAAAATCAATGAAATATTTTGTATATTTGTAAAACTTGTTGATCAGTTGGAGGATGCCTTAACTTAGCACAAATCAACAATTATCAAAATCCATTATAGACAAGTCAGGCATGACCACATATCTATGTCCCACTCTAGGATGAGTTTTAGCACTATTAAGGATGAATTAGCATTTTTCTTTTTATATTTTTCTTATCCTTCTTTCACCTGATTAGAAGGGGGAGTTGTTAAAATATTTAATAGAAGTAATTATGAGAGGCACGATACTTATTCAATTTTTCCATTCAGAACTCTTTATTTTATACTGAGGATCAATTCCTAACTCAAAAATGAAATAAACACTAATAACAACTTCTATTAATATGGTCCCTTGCATATATCTATGTTCCATTCCAGGGTGAGTTTTCCAATTATTAAGGGCAAATTAGGCTTTATTTTTTATAATTTCCTCTCCTTTTTACACCTGATTATGCAAATAATTACAGGAAGATATTGGTATTTGAATGATTAGCCTATTTTTTAATATCAGTAACAGTGAGAGGGCATGATACTCTTGCAATTCTTCCATTCAATACTCTTCTTTTATGCTGCAGATTGATTCCCAACTCAAAATTAAATAACCACGAACAACATCTTTTATTAATATGAAGAAACTCCATGAAAACAGAAACTTGGTTACAAAAGACAGCAATCCTGATTCACATGTGTTAAACGAGTTAAAACAAGCACTTAAGGGTATCTTGGTCAATTGACACAACACAAATATATAATAATTTTTTAGAGGGCGATAAAAAAGTTCCCTTCTATGGAGGGAGGCGGTTTCTCCCTCTCATCTTCCTCTATCTCGTCCCCTCTCTCTCTCCCACATCTTCCTCTCTCTCATCTCACTCTCTCTCCCTTTCTCTCTCCCTCGCTCTCCCTCTCTCTCTCCCTCTCTCTCGCTCGTTTCCTCTCTCTCCCCATTGCTATCCCTCTTTTTACCGTCTCTCCCATGGTTGGCAAAAGATAGCCGCGGAGGCCGAATCGGGAACCGTGGAGGTCAGATCTGGAACATGGCTTTTCCGTGGTGGCTAGATTTAGGGCTGTGGAGGAAGGATCTGGGGCCGTGGAGGCTGGATTGGGAGCCGTGGAGGCCGAATCTGAAGCCATGGAGGCTGTGATCTGGACAGGGTAAGAAGTAGTTTATAGTGTTTATAAGTGGTTTATATAGGCTTATCAGTGGTTTAGAGTGTTTACAACTGGTTTATATAGGGTAAACAGTGGTTTATCTAAGTCTATCAGTGGTTTATATAGGCTTATCAGTGGTTTAGAATGTTTATACATGATTTATACAGGGTAAACAGTGGTTTAGAGTGTTCATAAGTATTTTATATAAGCCTAGCAGTGGTTTAGAGGATTTATAAGTATATAATATATGGTAAACAATGGTTTAGAGTGTTTATAAGTTGTTTATATAAGTCTAACAGTGGTTTACAACTGGTTTATATAGGGTAAACAGTGGTTTATCTAAGTTTATCAGTAGTTTAGAGTGTTTATAAGTGGTTTATATAAGCTTATCAGTGGTTTAGAGTGTTTATACATGGTTTATACAGGGTAAACAGTGGTTTAGAGTGTTCATAAGTATTTTATATAAGCCTAGCAGTGGTTTAGAGGATTTATAAGTGTATAATATATGGTAAACAATGGTTTAGAGTGTTTATAAGTTGTTTATATAAGTCTAACAGTAGTTTAGATTGTTTATAACTCGTTTATATAGGCTTAACAGTGGTTTAGAGTGTTTATAAGTTGTTTATACAGTATAATTAGTGGTTTATATAGGGGTAATCAGTAGTTTAGAGTATTTACAAGTGATTTATATAGGGTAAACCGTTGTTTAGAGTGTTTATAAGTTGTTTATACAGTGTAAGCACTAGGTTAGAGTGTTTATAAGTGGTTCATGTAAGCCTAGCAGCGGTTTAGAGTGTTTATAAGTTGTTTATATAAGCCTAACAGTGGTTTATAGTGTTTATAAGTGGTTTATATAGGCTTAACAGTGGTTTAGAGTGTTTATAAGTTGTTTATACAGTGTAAGCAGTGGTTTAGAGTGTTTATAAGTGGTTCATGTAAGCCTAACAGCAGTTTAGAGTGTTTATAAGTGATTTATATAGGGTAAGCAGTGGTTTGGAGTATTTACAAGTGGTTTATATAGGGTAAACAGTGGCTTAGAGTGTTTATAAGTATTTTATATAAGCCTAGGAGTGGTTTAGTGTGTTTACAAGTGTTTAATATAGGGTAATCAGTGGCTTAAAGTGTTTATAAGTGGTTTATATAACCCTATCAGTGGTTTAGAGTGTTTATAAGTGGTTTATATACACTTAGCAGTGGTTTTAGAGTGTTTATAAGTTGTTTATTTAGGATTACCAATGGTTTAGAGTGTTTATAAGTGGTTTATATTGGCTTAACAGTGGTTTATAATATTTATAAGTGGTTTATATAGGGTAAGCAGTGGTTCATATTTCCTTGTCATGACTTAGTAGTGGTCTAGAGTGTTTAAAAGTAGCCCGAATTGTCTTAGTAGTGGTTTATGTTGTTTTATGGAGACTTAGTAGTGGTTGAAGTTGTGCATAATTCTAAAATGGCTGCTTTACTTGTTAATTGGAATGGTTTTTTTCAATTGGTTATTTTGACAATGGTTTAATTTTGTGTAAACAGAAGAATGGTAGAACGAAGAGCTTCTTTTATCTTACACGTCGACGGCTTTGTAAAGGATGCAGTATCATTTGAATACGTCGGCGGGAAGAAGTTGCCCGTAACTGTGGGTCGGAAAAAAATTGTGAAAGAATTGGAAGCAATTAGGGGTTTAAACCAAACTTTAGGGCTCTAAACCATACAATTCTAAGAAATTAGGGGTTCAAACAAAACTTTACGACTTTAAACCATATATTTCTAAAAAATATAACCAAACTTTAGGGCTTTAAACCATAGATTTCTAAAAAAAAATTAGGGTTTTAGTTGCTGATTTTCCAAACTGAAAGAGAGAGCTAACTTATTGGTTTGAGTCTAAACTGATTTGGGAAAATTATAGAGTTTTCTAAACTGATTTTCCAAAATATACGGTTTTCTCAACTAATTTGGGAAAATATAGGGTTTTCTAAACTGAATTTCTAAACCAAACTTGGAGGTTTAAACCAATAATCTATGAAAATTAGGAGAAAATTAGGGGTTTAAACCAAACTTTAGGGCTTTAAACCATAGATTTCTAAAAAAATTAGGGGTTTAAACAACTGAGAGGGAGAGACTACCAACCTGTGAGAGGAGGATCACTTAGAATAAGAGGATACCGGAGAGAGATGCACGAACCTACGGGGCATTGTGACCATCTAATGGACGGTTGGGATCATCCCATGAGAGAAAGAGGGCATTGTGGCCCTCTAATGGACGGCTGGGATCATCCCATGAGAGAGAGGGGCATTGTGACCCTCTAATAGACGGTTGGGATCATCCCATGAGAGAGAGGGGGGCATTGTGGCGCTTTAATGGACGGTTGGGATGATCCCATGAGAGAGAGAGAGAGGGGGGCATTGGGGCCCTCTAATGGACGGTTGGGATCATCCCACGAGAGAGAGAGAGAGAGAGAGAGAGAGAGAGAGAGAGAGAGAGAGAGAGAGAGAGAGAGAGAGAGAGAGAGAGAGAGAGAGAGAGAGAGGGGGGGCATTGTGGCCCTCTAATGGACTGTTGGGATCATCCCATGAGAGAGAAAGAGAGAGGAATTGTGGCCCTCTAATTGATGGTTGGGATCATCTCATGAGAGAGAGAGAGAGAGAGAGAGAGAGAGGTGACGGTATTTTAAAAATGAGGGTATTTTTGTCCTAAACCCTTGCAAACCGGTCACCATCACTCTAGATTGGTTATTTCCAAGTCTCCCCTCTTCACATGTCATAGTCAGTAGAAAGCCCTTTCATTTGGTCATTTTTCCTTTGATTAAACTTGGTTCTTCTTCTTCTCTCTCACTGCTTTCTCTCTCTCACTGTAGACAAACATCTGGTTCGTTCTTGGGATTTTCTTGTTTCCTAGTGGAGAAAGTATGGCAGAAATGGTACAAATGTTTGTATCCTCTGTTCTTGGTGCACTGTTTGGCAATCTGACGGAATCGGCAATACAAGAAATGAAATCAAAATGGGGTGTTGGTGTTCAGGAGGAGGTGGAAAAGTTAGAGAGGAAAGTGAAATTAATTCAAGGCGTGATTGAAGATGCTGAGGAAAAGCAATTTCACTCTAAGGCTGTTGGAAGTTGGCTTCGAGAACTCAAGAATATCGCCTACGACGCTAATGACATATTGGACGATGTTGCTTTGGAAGCTCAATCAAGCAAGAGACAGAAGGTAGGGGTTGTCCGGTACTTCTCCTCTATTTTCCAGTACGAACGTAACATAGCATGTGAGATAAGGGAGATTAGTGGAAGGTTAGATGTGATTGTAAAGGAAGGACATGACCTCCATCTCGAAATTAGAAGCGACGGGAAACTAGCTCTTTGGTAGAGGAATCTGATGTGATTGGTAGACAAGTCGACAAAGACAAAATCATACAATTGTTGGTTTCAGATGATGATAAATTGTACTCTGTTATTCCCATAGTTGGCATGGGTGGGGTTGGGAAGACTACTCTTGCTCAATTCGTCTACAACGATCAGAGGGTCAAGACGCATTTTGGGCTCAGAGCGTGGGCTTGTGTGTCTGATGATTTTAATCTACTGAGAATAACAAAGGCACTTGTTGAATCTGCAAGTGGAAGCAACTGTGATCTCTCAAACCTGGATGCCGCACAGCGTTGTCTCGAAAAGAAACTCAACGGTAAGAAATTTTTAATTGTTCTCGATGACGTGTGGGGTGAAAATCAAATTCATACTCATTGGGACACTCTACGAGTTCCCTTTGGAGTTGGAGCGAAAGGAAGTAAAATTATCATTACTACACGAGATGAAAGGGTTGCAAGGATGTTGGGCACAATTCCTTCCCACCATTTGAAGGTTTTACCAGATGCTGATTGTTGGGAATTGTTTACTCGGCGTGCTTTTGCGGGAGGGATTTCAAATGCCTTTCCGGAACTGGAGGAAATCGGTAGGCAAATTGTGAAGAAATGCAAAGGCCTGCCTTTGGCAGTAAAGACATTGGGGGGAATCTTGTCTTATAAAAGGACTGTGAGCGAGTGGGAAAGGATTTTGACAAGCGAAATATGGAAGGATGATGATAATAAAATTTTGCCAGCTTTGAGATTGAGCTATTGTCACCTGCCAGCCAATCAAAAGCATTGTTTTGCCTATTGTGCCAAATTTCCTAAAGATCATCAGTTTGAGAAAGATGTGTTGGTGCAACAATGGATGGCTACAGGCTTCATTCAAACCAAAGGAAGCACACTCCTAGAAGATATTGGTGGGGAGATATTAGATGATTTATTACTAAAGTCTTTCTTTCAGTATTCTTACCAATTCTTCTTTCCGAAGATTTCAATATATGTGATGCATGATTTAGTGCATGATCTAGCAGAATCTGTCTCAGGGGATGAATGTTGTAGAATGGAAGACGGTATGCCACGAAGCATCCCTGAAATGGCACGTCATTTATCATGGACTGACGTCAAAGAGGGTTCAATGTCTTTGGAGGCCTTGAGCAAATTTAAGAGATTGCGCACTTTACGACTGAGGGCTCCATCTTCCATTGACAACCAGATTCTCGATGATGCATTGATGGAGTTGAGATGCCTGCGTGTATTGGATTTGAATGGATCTACAATCGACAAGTTGCCGGATTCGATTGGCCATTTGAAACATCTACGCTACCTTGACCTCTCTGGCACGAAGATAGAGAGGCTGCCTGAATCAGTAGCTAGTCTTTGTAATCTGCAAACGCTGACTCTGGAATTTTGCAGTCAACTTGAAGGGTTACCCAAAGGTATCACGAATCTAGTTAATCTACGGAATATTTTTGTAGAGTCTGTTCCTTTACTAGGAATTGGAAAATTAACTTCGCTCCAAACATTGCCGCATTTCAAGGTGTGAGAAGAGAGTGGTTGTCAGATAGGAGAGTTGAAGAACCTGAGTAACATTAAAGGAAGACTTGAAATTTCAGGTCTCGAGCATGTGCAAAACATAGAGGAGGCTAAAGAAGCCAATTTGAAAGATAAGAAATACCTTAATGAGTTGACATTGCAATGGGCCCGATATGGCAGTTCACAAGATGGAATAGTCAATAACGATGGGGTATTGGAAGGCCTCCAACCCCATGCCAACCTCAAAGAATTAAGTATAGAATCCTATGGCGGTGTCAGTTTTCCAAGTTGGATGTCACATCTCTCCAATCTGACTTGCATTACCATTGAGTATTGTAGAAATTGCGAACATCCCTTTCCTCTTGATTGCCAGCTACCTTCTCTTTGTGAGCTCACCTTACAGAACTGCCCCAAGCTGCAGGTGTTGCCCGCTGACCTTCCTGCCGTCACAAAGTTAAATATAAATGGTTGCAGAGAATTGAGTGCCCTTCCGAGGCTCCCATCTATTTGTGACTTAGAACTCATTAGTTGTGGCGTGAAGATGCTATTAAGCTTGACAACGCCTTGCCCTATCTCTCTTCAAAGGTTAACCATAGGAAGGTGTCATCAGTTGGAGTGTTGTCTCGAGAAGGTCTCTTTGCAAGATCTAACCTCTCTCCAACATTTGCAAATCTCTGACTGCCCAGGACTAAAGTCCTTGGGATATGGAGAGGGGAGGCTTCCCACCACGCTCAAATCTCTAAGAATTGTCGGATGTCCTAATCTCAAGTCCATGCCTACTCGGCTGGAAAACCTCACCTCCCTTGTAGAGTTATCCATTGCTACTCAACTCCCGCTTTTCTCAAAAGAGTCAGCACTGCCCATGACAATTAAAGACCTTCAAATATTTTCATGTGACAATCTCATGTCCTTGCCCAAGGGGATGCAAAGCCTCACCTCTCTCAAAAATTTGGTGATCCGTGAATGTCCTCAACTCCATTCCCTTTTTCCAAATGATGAAAATAATGACTATGGACTGCCCACTGAGCTCATTACTCTAGAAATCCGCACTTGTCCTAATCTCAGGTCCTTGCCCAAGGGGATGCAAAGCCTCACCTCTTTCACAAAATTGGTAGTCCATGAATGTCCTCAACTCCATTCCTTGTTTCTAGATGATGAAAAGAATGACCCTAGGCTGCCCACCCCGCTCACTACTCTAGACATCTCCGCTTTTCTTAATCTCAAGTCCTTGCCTAAGAGGATGCAAAGCCTCCTCCCCTGCCTCAAAGAATTGAAAATCAAAGATTGTCCTCAACTCCATTCCTTGTTTCCTGATGATGAAAATAATGACCATGGGCTACCCACCACGCTCAATAACCTAGAAATCTTTTCTTGTCCTAATCTCAAGTCCTTGCCCAAGGGGATGCAAAGCCTCACCTCTCTCAGAAATTTGATAATCGATAGTTGTCCTCAACTCTTTTCGTTGTTCCCTGATGATAACAACAATGAATATGGGCTGCCCACTAATCTCTTCAATCTTTTCATCTGCACTTGTGAAAATCTCAAGTCCTTACCCAATGGGATGCAAAACCTCACATCCCTCGATTATTTACATATTTGTTACTGTCCCGAAATATCATCCTTGCCAGAAGATGGCCTCCCCACTACACTTAAAAGTTTGTATTTTGTTGGATGTCCTAATTTGAAGGAATCATGTCAAAAGAACGATGGCCAAGATTGGCCCAAGATACAACACATCCCCCATTTTGTCTGCATATAGACAAAGGTGCGTCCTCTTTCCCCGTTTAAACATTTTCTACCATTGCATTATTATTATTATTATTATTATTGCCTAGGACTATCCTTTTGTACAAAACATGGCAATGTAGAAACATGAACGGAGGATTTTAAGAATCAGAGCGAGAGCTGAATCGATGGAATTCGGTGGTGGAAAGAGATTCTAGAATGTAGATGGGATTAAAGGATAGATTGTTGTATTACTCTCAGTTCCTCTACCTTGCCATCCACAACCATGACAGGTAAACAAAGATGAGTAATTTTTTCATTTTCATTAATACAAAATTGGAGCATGTTCGTCTGCTTTTTTTGTATGATTCTTCATGGGGTTTTTTTGTAATATTCCAAAGATTTACTGTTTTTGTAAGATTCCGTTTTGGAGATAAAAACGGGAGTGATGTGACTGACTGTTGATTTGATTTATAAAATTTTGCTTCTATAAGACATCAAATAGTGACAAAAACTTTTCATTTACATGGCTTAAAATAAAGTTGAGGACCACCCAAGTTTTCCCTAGATACTTCCTTGAGATGCATTTATAGTCGTGGGACATAATATGATTGGCAGGGGCGGAGGGACATATAGTGTGGGCGTGGCCATGGCCCCAATGACTTGAAAGGGGATCCCTTAGATTTTAATAGTTTTCCAATTTTGGGGGTTTCATATTTACAATAATAGTAATAATAGAAAGGGGAAAGGAATGCGGAGAAAGGAATTGAATTTTTGGGTGTATATATTACAGACAAGTTTAAGTGTGTAGTTGAATTTTGAATTTTTTTAATTTTATTAATTATAGGATTAGATGAAGAAGCTTAAAAACAATTTACAAGCTATTACTTAGGCATTATTAGGCTGTGCATGAAACGTAAGTGATCTTCTACCTTTTCTAGTTATTTGCAACATGATATTACTAAAATATGTTATATTGATATAACTAATGAAAAGTGATCCTACAGTTGAATTTTATTTGACAACTAAAATTTGTTTTAGATTAATTTCTTCTTCTTCTTTTTATCATAACTATTATTTATTATAAACTCTGGATATGTTAAACTCCATATAAGTTTTGGACTATCGGAGTATAATATAAGTGGCATCCAGATGGTATTAGTTCTGACTACAAGGGTTATATGTAATTTTTATTCTAACACTTCCACAAGAGCAATATGTCGTAAGACCGATATAGTATGGCCAATTGTTTTGAATTTGTTTGTCAATTGTCGTAAAGTCAATTGTTTTGAATTTGTTTGTCAATTGTTCCATGCAAGTGAAGCTTGTAAAACTGTGTAAGATTTGACTGGGAACTCTCATTGTTTTACAAAAGAAAAATATTTTTACTTCGGAAACCTCTATTCTAAAATGTTTTATCTTACATTCTTGATCTGGCTAGCTAAGGTTGGTGGTTACTTACTTGACTATCTAGCTCACTCTGTATTTATTCTGTTACAAATGACCTAGGTTGATTAACTCCAATGCTTGCGGGAACACTGTGGAGTTTCATGGACGCTTGAAAACTTAAATGTTAGAATTTGCTTAGAGACAAGACAGTTTATTTAAATTTGTTATTACCATTTTTTGTTATTTGGGAGTTTGTCATATCTGTTATAGATTATAACCTCATTATGTTTGGAAGTTCATATTTTATTTTTTATCGAGGAGTTATTTAGGGAGTCATGGATTTCTTTTATTGCGGATTGTGACCTCGTTTTGTTGGATTTAGTTTATTAAATTATTATTGATATGTTTTGGAATTGTTCTGCTATGAAAGTTTGAAATGCAAATTGAGACCTTGCATGTTTATGCGACGAGCCCTTTGGGGCTCGACTAGTACGATCCCTCCTTCAACCCAAAATGAAAGGGGTGATCTTGTAGTTCTTAGTCTGTGAAAGAATTATTGCATATCCAATAAACATCGGTTTTGTCTGGACACAGGGTCCACAATAAAGTGGAAATACTCGCAGAAGTTTACTTGAGATGGAATGTCGATAAATGCTAGACTAAGTACAAATACACACTTAGAAATCATGTGTTGTGCAGCAAACAGTGGATCATATTTTCATTCACAAGAGTTTCATAGGAAGATATGGTTCTACATTCTTGATTTATTTGGAATGGCTGGACATTTCCATTCATATAGATTATATGGTGGAGGCTTGGGTCCTCATGACGGGTTTGCAAGGAGAGAAATAGAAGGATCTACAAGGGAAACAACAAAGGGAGCGTAGTATCTAGCAAAAGATTTTATCTTTTGTGGTGAAGTGAGCAATCATCCTTCCGAAGTTCAGAGGCTATTCGAAGTCTTCCATCTGTTTATGGTGGAATGTGATTCACTTGAGTGCAATACGCTCCAATCACCACCAGCATAGGTGGTTGCCTCCTGACCCTATATTAGTTAAGCTGAACTTCTGTGGTTATAGCTTAGTTAATCCGAGCTTTGCTGGTAGTGGTGGACTTACTCATAATGTGAGAGCATTATCAGATGGGCCTGTTTGGTTCTGATAGGTATGACGGATTCTAAAGATACGGATGTCGTAGCTCTCTTGAGAGGGAGTTGGCTTGTGGATTCCTCCCTCCTTAATTCCCTAGTGGCGTAAGGAGACTCGCTCACTTCATATATTGGGAATGTAGGGTCGAGGTATCATTGAATATTTTTTTATGCTATGGAGGAGATTGTGGATATGGTGGAGGGGAATGTAATGTCCTTTGCGCACATCCTATGTTCAACTAACAGTGACACAGATCATCCGGCTCGATCTGAGGTTGAGATATAGAATTTTAGGGGTGTTTGATCACCTTCCTCCTTGAAGGGCTGTTGTATATTTACCTTTTGTTTGGGTGTAGTTGCTGATCAGCTCCATCAAAATTTTCATTTTTTTTATCATAATAAAGCTTAAAAAAATTTACTATAAGCCAACAAATCTTTAAAAAAAACATGGTCTCTATTAATATCACCTACTAAAACCCACTCAAACTTAACCCTAGATTCAAGAAATCATAGAAAATCCCTATAGATAGAAACACATCATCCAACTTTCAGCTCGAATCTTAGTTTCTCGTGATCAACCCCATGGCTTCACAGTTTGCAAAAGACGAGGATGGAAAATTGGATCAAGGAAAAATGCAGGGTAAGAAAAGCCGAATGTGGAGAGAGAATGAATGATGTGCAAATATAGAATCATAGGAAACAGATTGAATGGGATAAGTGACATGATGAGGCTCATGAAATGCAATAAGCAAAAATGGGAGAGGACCAAAATCTTACAATGAGAAGAAAACTAACTACGTATGATGGATACTTGAATAACTTTTTCTTGTAATTATGTAAAAAGTCTTGGCTCCACATAAAATTTCCTAATAAAATCAATCAACATCAAAATCCTAACGCCATGAACATAATCTCTACTGATTCCAAATGAATTAATAATGCCAAAAAAGAACAGTACCCATGAAAACATAGATTCATACTTTTGCCACAACTATTACCTCAAAATCAATCTCAGAAGGCTTAACAGGTAGTTGTTAAGAGTGAATTCCAGCAACCCAACAATGGCAACTATGAAATATACAAGTGTTTGCATGAAATGACAAAGCTGAAGAAAAATAAAATACTCACCCAACGGGGTCAACCGCATTAGTCGAAATCCTCACCTTCTTGCCGGTACCATTATACACATGCTCCTGGCTACAAGGGAGATTCAGCTCAATGGGGGTGCCTTTCGAGGGGGCAGGAGAAGGTTTTGTTTTTGCTGAGTATTAGGAACTATGCCAAAGGCCTCCGTGATGCATTGAAAGCGGTAGGGAAGGCCCTCATGCCACAGCCCACGGTGCAACTTGGATCGGGCTCAACCTGAATCTGACAGGTTTAACCCAATTTGAGCTCGGGTTGGATCGGCATTTCCTTGGGTTAGGGTTAAAGCCAACCTGATTTAATTTCGGGTTGGGTTAGGGTTTAGGCCTTGTGTCACGGACCTTTGGTTTTAGCAGCGGAATAACCTGTTTGGTGCCTCAACATATGCATATGTTAAGTCTAGCCTTCAACTGCGTAAGGGCCCTACACCCCCAACACCTCTTAATGTTTCATATGTGCACACAATCTCTAAGCTGTTCAACAGGCTACTCTGCTAAGATCTTGACATGCACTTCTAGATACTTTGCTCACGGCCACCAAATCTTTCATCAAGCTAATGAGCTTAGACTTGCCAAGACCAACTCTGAACCGACTCTTGTGATCAGCCAGCCTCACGCGTAGATCGAACATCGGGCCTTGATTCCCAATGCAAAGTCCATCCAGTTTGAGGCATGATACTTCCACGCATAAATCTGCCAGGCATAGAGGCATGGTCATCCAAGAAGCAAGCATGATCCATGGACTGATCTCCAAGGTATGCACCTTACGAGGGTAACTAAAGTCACCCCGACACGAACTCACGGGAAAGCCTCTAGATTGGCCTAACCACAAGATGTACCACGGTTCAGGAGGCAAAGTAATTTAGCGAGCCCCCTGCACTGGTTCGTACGCACAATGCATGTAGTAACCCAACCCAACATGCATTGTCTTTGGCCCCCGTCCTCGACCAAAAAAACTGGAGCATCCCTTTGGATAACTCTCAGTCCGCACCCAAAGCTCCCTTAGAGCACGCACATGAGCTGCAGTATGCACGCATAAGCAAGTTCTCGTACAACCCAAAACCAAACCACCAAGGTTAAGACCCAAACCTGTTGGGCCTATCGGGGAGGATTCAGAATGTCACGGGGCCAACTCCCCCTAAAGAGTTTGGCCAACCAACCCTTTCAACCAGGAGTGCCCACCAAAGGTGCTCTTAGTGACTACCCCTGAAGAATTATTGGGACATTGATTGCCCGAAATACCGATTGCATCCCTGTGACACTGAGCGCACTGCGAAGGTTGGGTTGCCCTCAGCTATTTTCCCATGACACTCCCTAGCTGATAACTTTGAAGCCCTCTTCGACACTAAGCACTCTGCGAAGCTCAATTCCACAATAGCAATGACTTCATAATCTTGAAAACAGGTGATACTGGTACTCTGACATTCAGTCCAACCCGACCTCCTCTACATACTACACCACCTCAAGTTCTTCCAACCACTGCTTTATAGATCTCTTATAGTTATCCCAAACATCGATGGTTTTCTTGGACTCCATCAAACTATGCGAAGGCTTTGTGTCACCACTACCTACAAACATCGTGGAAGGTTTTATGATGATACCTGCAAACACTGAGAGAGTGCCACCACTTCCAGCACGGCACTTGCCACTCGTTGGCCAAGTGTTGCAATTACCACATGCAAAGTACAAACGATTTTTAGGAAGCAACCTACATTCATAGGCAAAAGGAATCGCCATAGGTCCCACCTCCTCCAGAGGCCAAAAATCCCTTCCTGGGATCAACTGGTGCTGCAACTACGCAAAGTCCGAACATTCTCTTGGAAGCAACCTACATTCCCTGGTGGAAGGAACCACCATAGATCCCACCTCTTCGTGAGGCCAAGAATCCCTTGTTGGGATCAACAACTGCTGCAACACATGCCGCTTAGGCCATATGAAAAGTGTCGTGAGGAATACCTACATCCCCGAACCAAAGGAACGACCTCACATGCAAGTCGGAAGGGAAGTGTTTCCAGTGGCGAACGGTTGAGTAGCGCGTAAGAACCTGCCCTTGCGAGGGGAACAACAACTGGAAATGCCTGCTAATATCCCATAGGCTGAGGAGCAAAAGGAGGAATCCAGCCGCCTCATCGTGAGGCCAAGCATCGTCTGCTGGGATCACCCACAGCAACACACCTGCCACTCTGGCCAGGTGCAAGATCTCACAGGGAACCAACTACATCCCTAACTGCGACCCTTAGTGTTTCTTATTTCAGTCCATCACCAACCTAGTTGTTTGAACAATCAACCCTTATACCACCAATGGCCTCCTTAGGTACCCACGGCTAGTACTCACACTACTAACTGTCCAAATCCACCATCATTCAGAATGAGATGCCCTTTTGATCCCATCCAACATTGAAATTCCAAAGTAGCGAGAGACAAATAAGTCCACCATGTTGTTCTATACCAACACAGCCAACTCATATGCCATCTGAGTTCACCATACTGTCCCATACCAATGCAACAAGATCTATTGTCGATGTAAGCGGCCTTGGTGTCTGTTCCAAGGTCTTTCTGAGAAGGGCATCTTGCATGCTCGATTGTGTTGTGAACTGTCATCTAAGTACTTCAGTCATTGACCAGTTCTTCACCCTAAGTATGTGTCTTCAGTCCTTCGGTGTCGTGAACATCTTCACCCTACTGGCCCCCAGTATCGCCTCCCCTATCAGAGTAAATCGGATACCTTGACCCAGGTTCGTCTGTGCTTCCTCTTCACCCTAAGAGCATACTACGAGTCCATCAAACTAGTTATGCTATCGCACTAAGTGAACAAATCCACCTCTATAAGCGCTTTAGTGCCGACACGTTCAGCACCTCATCTCGTGTAGGGAAGGCTTCTTGCCTGCGTGCCAACCCTTTGTCATTGCGAGCCCTTAGGCCATATGCAAACCCATCGCTACTTAGCCAACTCTGCAACGGACCATTTACAACTTTCCAACTGCCACTTCCGATCTCACACATTGGTGGGTCATTGAAACATGCCAACTCATTCACTGATGGTTGATGTTATTCCACTGTATGAAGCTTCGAGCAAATTCATTGGCCAATGCTTACTCCAACATTGACGGTACCAATCCTTCCATGCCATCGCACCTCTGCTGCATGACTCAAGTAAGATAGGGGAGAGTCCAAACTTTCAAGTTGTCATACTTTACCACTTTGTTTGCTGAGCTCACAAAGTAAGCCATGCCACCAAAACAGCTCAATGATTTCTCACAAAAAACATTGAGAAAGCTTTGCATCCGCTCTTCAGAAATAAACATCCCCAAACATTCACTACTCTTGCCGGCTGACTATGGACTTTCAAGGTGTTAGTTTCAAAGAGATCTGCAACTTCGCACACCAAGCTGCCACGACTTGGACAACATTAAAGTTCTTCTAACTCTGCCATAACTAAAAGCGTTTCCCGTTCTTTCATCCACTTCCACTTGCACTTGAGATGTACTAACAATAGCCACAAACAATGCCACTTGCGGCAACTATGCCAAGCACAAACACCAACTGTATCACCGCTCCTTGACAAGCCCTTACATTCACAACCTGCCCTAATTTGCCACCTGATACCTATCTGATACCAACTATCAAAGCACACTATGAATTTAGCTTGGACAATTTTGCTCTAATACCAACTGTCATGGGCCTTTTGTTTTAGCAGCGGAATTACCCGTGCGGCGCCTCAACATATGCATATGCTAAGGCCAACCTTCAACCGTGCAAGGCTCTGAAGGCCCTACACTCCCAGCACCTCTTGATGCTTCATATGTGCACACAATCTCTATGTTGTTCAACAGGCATCTCGGATAAGATCTTGGCATGCACTTCTAGGTACTTTGCTCACGGACACCAAACTTTTCTTCAAGCTATTGAGCTTAGACTTGTCGAGACCAACTCTAAACCCACTCTCGTGATCAGCCAACATCACGAGTACATCGAACATCAGGCCTTAAAGCCCACTGTAAAGTTCATCAAGTAGGAAGCATGACGTTGTGACACAAAAATCAGCCAAGCACAGAGGCTTGGTCATCCAAGAAACAAGCATGCTCCATGGACTGATCCGCAAGGTATGCACCTTGCGAGGGTGACCAAAGCCACCCCGGCATGAACTCATGGGAAAGCCTAGAGATTGGCCTAACCACAAGATGTACCATGGTGCAGAAACCAAAAGTAATATAGCGAGCCCCCTGCACCGGTCCGTACGCGCAATGCATGTGTGAACCCGGCCCAACATGCATTGTCTTTGGCCCCCGTCCTTGACCAAAGAAATTGGAGCATCCCTTTGGATAACTCTCAGTCCGAATCCAAAGCTCCCTTAGAGCATGCACATGAGCTGCAATATGATTTCCTACTATGTGCCTCACATGCACAAGCAAGTCCTCACACAACGCACAAGCAAACCACCAAGGATCCGGCCAACACCTACTGGGCCTATCGGGGGAGGAGTCAGCATGTCATAGGGCCAACTCCCCCTTAAGAGTTTGGCCAACCAACTCTCTCAACCAGGAGTGCCCACCAAAGGTGCTCTTAGCGACTATGCCGGATGAATTATCAAGACATTGATTGCCCAAAATACCAATTGCATCCCCGTGACATTGAGCTCTCTGCGAAGGTTGGGTTGCCCTCAACTGTTTCCTCATGACACTTGGCAACCCGAATGTGACCTCCCTCCTCCAATTTTATCTTGATTTTCTTTGGGTTATTGTATTTTTCCATTTGGCCCAAGGTGAACCCGAACCAACCCAAGTCAATCCAACCCGATTTCAGGTTAGATGGGTTGGGTTAGGGTTGAGAGATTTAGAGGCAGGTTGGGTTAGGGTTGACCATCCTCAACCGGAGGCTTGGTTTTGATTGAGCTAAGGTTGAACTCAACCCGATCGAACCCGACCCGAGTTGCACCCCTACACAGCCGTGTATGAATGTGCAGCTCAAAATTATAGTGGGCCCCACATTGTTAGGGTGATAACCCATACAGGTGCGGCTCTTTGGCTTAAAGTCATGGGTATGCTCCCCATTGATGTGAGTTCGAATCCCCCAGCCTTACCCAATGCACATGGTTTACGGGTGATTGCACAAATCTATAGGGAATGGTCCCGCCCTAAAAGTTGGGGTGGGGATACCCTATGTCATAAAAAAAATGTTTGGGTGATCCAAACCATTCATTTGTGGGGCCAGATCCTCATCCCCTGATTTATGGAGGCTTAGGATGATCTAGCTCTTCAATATGTATAGATTTAAATATGGTGCCAGCGTAATTCGATTGGAGGATTAGGATCAGCCAATGGAGATGATTTTTGGGGCACAACCTATTTATGTCGAGGCTCAACAATTGAACAGTTTGGATCTTTGAACAAAATGGCCCCAATGATTTTTCTAAAACAAATATACGTTTTATGAGGTATGCACGTAGGTGGCATGTAATAGGTGGACATTAATGTATATTGTGTCCGTTCTTAGGTGAGCATATACTTTGAAACATACAATGAAGCTCATCTTGTTCGAAGGTCCAAACCTGCTGGGCCCCGTGTTATTAGATTGTGCCCCCAAAATCATCTTCATGGGATGATGTAACCCTCTAATGTGTAGATAAGCTACGCCATATGAAACCTCGATAGATCGTAAGGTTAGGAACATCGAGTGGAGTTGATTTTTGTGGTACTGCGTATTTACATTGTGATCTAACAACTGAATGGTTCAGATCTTTGAATAAGGAGGGTCCACTCTATTTTACAAAAATATGTGCTCGCATTTTTGTTAAAAAATCATTACTTCCTACATTATTCCAACATCCAGACCGTTCATATGATGGGCCTTGTTGTAAATAGGCCTTTCTCGGGAGATTGTTTTTCCACCCCCTTGAGATAATGCGCCCTCATTTTAACGGAAGTGGACTGGGCAGACTTTAACTCTTTTTGATATCAAATCGCGTTAACAGGGGGGAGCATAATCCTGGGGGGCATCATCCCATATGATGATACTAACTCTCCTCCTCATAGAGGTTGGTCGGAGGGTTTGGATCATCTTATGGTGGGCACAACAATTGAATGGTTTAGATCTTTGAAACATGCAGGCCCATGTGATTTTCATTTAAAAATATACTTTTTATGGTGTCCACCTTCTCCAATGATCCAAACCATTTATTGATGGGCCCACCAAGGGTTTGCTCTCAAAGAGAGAGGAGAGAAGAGAGAGTATTTACAAGTGGAGAGAGAGAGAGAGAGAGAGAGAGAGAGAGAGTTAGTATCATCATATGGGAAAGATCATAAGATCTTTGGTAATTTTAGCTCTTAAAGGATTTTCTTTTCTTAAAATCTTTGGTAAATTTTTAAAAAAAATTTTAACAAGGGAAAGATCATAAGATCTTTGGCAACCTTCTAATTGTGAAATGGCAAACATAAATGGAACCGGACTTCCGGAAGGCCATTCCACAACTAGACCTCATTTCTTTAATGGGTCTAACTATGGACATTGGAAGACAAGGATGCGCATCTATCTTCTTTCGATAGATGTGGAGCTTTGGCATATTGTTGAAAATGGATACATTTTGCCTTCAAGCTATTTGAAGAATGGAATGTTGTAGAGAAAAGGCATGCAAATTTAAATTACAAAGCTATAAACTCTTTGTTTTGCGCCTTATCTATGGAGGAGTTTAATAGAGTAGCTCTTTTTTATTCCGCCAAGGGTATTTGGGATACTCTTGCCATTACCCATGAGGGAACATCACAAGTCAAAGATTCCAAAATAAACTTGTTAAAGAGCAAATATGAAATATTTAGAATGAGTCAAAGTGAAAGTATTTCCGAAATGTATACCCGATTTTCTAAAATATCAATTGAATTAGCTAATCTTGGTAAATCTTATCCTACTGATGAGCTTGTGAGTAAGTTGCTTAGGTCACTTCCTCCACATTGGGATCCAAAAGTAACCGCCATACAAGAATCAAAGGATCTCAAGACACTAACTATGGAGGAGCTTGTAGGATCTCTTATCACTCATGAGATGCTCCTCACTAGCCGTCAAGAAGAGAAGAAGCCGAAAGAGAAAGAAAAAGAGAGTAGATCTCTAGCTCTAAAGGCCTCCAAGACGGACTCATCCTCAAGTGAGGCGGATAGTGATGAAGAAGAAGCTTTGAGAAAATTCAAAAGCTTATGGAGAAAGAAGCATAAAAGAATAAAAAGAAGAAGAAAGAAGAAAGTGAAGTAGAAGGAAGAATAAGATGCTATAATTGTAAGAAGACGGGACACAAAAGACCGGAGTTTCCTCTTCTCAACTCATCTTCCTCAAACTATAAGGGAAAGAAGAAGGATTGGAAGAAGAATAAGGGTCCCGTCGCCGCTTGGGATGCGTTAAGCACGTCGGGCAAAAGTTCAAGCGAAGGGGAAGCTAATAAAGATAATCTTTGCTTCATGGCACTCACCCATGACGATGAGGTAAATTCTAACCCCTCTTGTAATTCATCAAGTAGTGATAGTGGAGACATATCTTATGATGAATTGTGCATTACCTTGCATTCTCAAATTTCAAAAAATAAAGTTCTTAAAAAATCTATTTCAAAATTAGAAAATGAACTTGATGTTTTGAAAAATGAATCTTCTTCTTCCATATGTCAAGCTAAAGTAAAAATAAAAAATTTTAAACTTGAGATTGAAACCCTTAAGGGTAGTTTGGATGAGAAAACTTGCCAAATTCAAAATATGGCAACCTCTTCCAAATCTTATGAAGATGACACTAATGATTTTCTAAATCAAATAACCCATCTTCATAATGAAAATGAAAGGTTAAGATTATGTCTTCATGGATTCCTAAATGGTGATAAAATTATGGACATAATCTTAAAGAAGGCTAAATCATGTAGTTTATGATAGGACTAGTCTATCTAACCCTCATGTTAGATGCCATTATTGTGGAATCAATGGTCACTACCAATTCCAATGTGCATCTAAGATTAGGGATTGTGGTGGAACCAAGAAAGCTTGGGTTCCTAAATCCCCCATATGATTCTCTTCATATGTGTTTAGATTAGGGGGAACTTAAAATTGAATATCTTTTTATGGTTATTTAAAAATATCCCCTCTTGTGTTGAATAAAAACTCTAAATAGGGGGAGTTCTATGTTTGTCTTTTTCCTTGAAAAAAGGGGAGCTTAAAATTGTAAATTCATCCCTTTGAGTTTCTTTTACCCCATCTTTTTTTGATGCCAAAGGGGGAGAAAAATCTAGTGTAAGGAAATATATGTGTGCTTTTATTGGAAAATCTCTTGTGCTTGTCATCATCAAAAAGGGGGAGATTGTAAGGCCAATGGTTCCTACCTTGGCATCCCATCTTCTTTTGATGATACCAATACACAAGTGATTTAATATCACTAATGTGTTTGAATGTCTAAGTTGTAGATCATAATTGTGCTAAGACAAGATTACTTGGATTGAGTCCAAGAAGCTCTCATTGGACCACATTCGGAAGGCTAAAGACATCGGAGATCCAAGATGCATGAAGACTTGAAGCATCGCAATTGACGATCGAAGTCATTTTAGAATGTATAAGATCCAATCCTAGTTTAGATTTTAAGAGGCATAAATAAAGTTAATCTCACACACCCTAAATGTTTAAGAGATTGTCCTTGTGGTGTTCCAACACTTTGGAACCCTCATAACAATCCCAACTTGGTGTAGAGTTGGAAGCCCAATGAACAGAATTGAAAATCTGCTGGAAATAGGCTGCTCGGAACTCCGAGAGAATTCTCGGAGCTCCGAGCTCGGAACTCCGAGACATTCCTCAGAGCTCCGAGAAATGGTCCAGTAACATTTTCTTAACTTCTGTTTGAATTCTCGGAGCTCCAAGATAAATTTTCGGAACTCCGAGGAATTTCTCGGAACTCCGAGACCACTACTTCGGGAAGAAAAAAGAGCCGTTGGTATTTTTGCCAGAATGACCACTATGCCACCAAACGGTCATATTTGGATTTTTCTATAAATATGGGTATTCTAAACTTCCCAATAATCAATTCTAACACTCTAAAAACCTATTGGAATGTCATAAGAGTGAATCAAGCTTGTTTATGCCTCTCATCCTCTAAGATTTGGATTTGGATCATAGGCTCAATTTGTACATCTTCTTCAAAGTTTGTAAACCCTTGTGAGGGATTTTTTGTTCTTTCTTTCTTTATTCAAAAGATTGTATTCGGGCGAGTGTTCGGAGAAGCGTACCCCACTCTCTGTGGTGAGGATTGCCATCAAGGTTAAAGGCAATTGGAATTGTAATCGGCACCGATCTTCGCCGAAGTTAAGAAGATCAAATAGTGAAGCCATCAATGGGTTTGGTTGGTGGAGTGGAGTAGGCCTCGCGTTTGGAGGACCGAACCACTTTAAATCTCGGGTGCACTCTCTCTTATCTCTTGCTTTACATTTGCATTGCACTTAGGATTTAACTCGTGTGCTTAAATTTCATTGTTGATCTCTTAATATTCATATTGGGTTAGAAGTTTTCAAAAGATTAAAACTTGTTAGGAACCTAATTTTTTCACTCCTCATTTGTTGCCATTAGAGTAAGTACTCAGGCCTACCCTTGGAATTTCAGCGAGAGAGATGAATTTATTACTTCCCATTTCTTTTTAGTTAATCAAATCATTTGATCCGAATACAAATTCTAAGAATACCTTGATCGATTTTCCTAGCTCTTAATTCATCAAGCCTTGTTTGTAGTCCATCACCTTTGCATGGAACCATGATCATGTGAATCACCCCATGATGTTTCAAATGATCAATAGTCATGATTGCACATCATCCCTCCTATGCTCTTGTGTGAGCCAGAAATTAGCCTTTTTTGGGATTATAGGAATTTTCTGAAAAAGTTCGGAAAGAAAAAAATATTTTCAAAGTTCTTCCCTTTTTTAACGCACGAAATAAGATAGCTTAAAGAAACAATATTCAATTTTAAACATAATTATAACATTTCCTTCTAAATAGTGGAAAGAAAAAAATTTCCCAAGAAAAAAAATTTGAGGTGTGCTAAACTCAAGGTTGCAAAATGAGCTGAAAGGGCACCCCATTTGCTACCATCATAAATGCATGATGGTGACTTGTCAGTCAATAGGGTGCCCTTTCAGCCCATTTTTGCAAAGACGGCCTTGAGTTTAGCATACCTCATTAGTTAATACTTGTTTTAATAGGCCGTGCCTAAAAAACGGTCTCTATAGCCCTTCGATTTTTGGAACTTCATAAACCGTCCATTTTACACCATATAATATTGAAGGCTTAAGATCTAAGAAGATTTTTGGGACATGTCTATCTACTGCTGCGAGAACAATAAATGAAGAGTTTTTATATGATGGAAGGTGTTAGGTCTAAAATTGGTAACAGGTTATGGTAGGGCCGGAAGGGCTGATCTGGCAAGCCACAGCTGAAGGGCTGGTGGAGTCCTGCGCTGCACAAGGGCACAGACAAGAAGATAAAGGGTCAGAGGACCAACCCGGAGTGGTGCTTCGGACGGGCGCTTCGACACTCAAGTCAGTATGAGCAGGAGTGCAGAGCAATGTCAGAGCAAAAAGCTTAGGGTTTTGATCTCAGATCCCTCACCTTAGCACAAGTGAAGGCTATTTATAGTGATTCTGAGCCACCTGTCTAGGACAGGTGGTAGCCTCTGTATGGACCAGGTGTCATCCCTAAGAGGGACAGGTGGAAGTCCCTGATTGGCCTAGGTGTCACACCTAGCAGGAACAGGTGTTGGCTTTGCAGCGGTCCCTGTGAGGGCCACGCGTCAACAGCCAATTGGTTGCTGAGTTCGGACCCATCAGTGCTGAGTTCGGACCCCATCAGAAGGTCTTATAGATTTATAGTCCATTATTTTTCAAAAAGTACAGGGCGTCCCACACTATAGGATGATCCAAACCATCCATAAGATGGGACACCACCTAAATAGGTTGGATCATCCTATGGTGTGCGCCGTATGGTACTTTTTGAAAAAATAATGGACTACAAGGCCTTTCGTCATATAAAAACTCATGAATGAATGTCTTAGATCATCCAATGGACGGGCCCAGCACATATTTTGCGCATGCATTTCCCCGAGAGTACATATAAAATCTCTTGGAATGATAAATTTACTCTCTTTCTCCAAAGGCCAACCAAGGTTTTAAATTTCAATTTCGGGGTAATTTCGGTCCTCACCGAAACAAATATTTTAGCCAAAATTTCAGTAATTTCGGTTGAAATTTTTGTAAGGATTGAAAAATTAATATTTTATCATAAATTTTGCCGAAATTTTCAAAATTTTGACTGAAATTTGGTAGATTTCGGCGATTTCGGTTTGGGTCCTCACCGAAATCTGAAATTTCGGATCTTGGCCCTTGAGGCCAACCCCTTGTAGTGTAAAAATAGATCTGCTTGACCTGTATCCCATCCTGAACGTGCAACCCGTGCTTAAGAGAGTTATTTCGAGGAGGAATAATAAATGAGGCTTCATGGATCAAGGGCTCTCGGAATCGAGGTAAGAATTAGATAAAACCTATTCCGACTTCCACACCGTAAGTCCGTGGGGGCAAATTTGACTGGTCTGAAATCTCCCTAATTGTTTCTAGGTCAGTCAGCTGAGAAAATTTGACTACTCTGCTTTGTGGTGACTGGAATCTCTGTCCCAAAATAGGGATGGGAAAATTTATCCCTATTCGCTGTAATGTGAGTGACAGTGTAACACTACCCTCAAATTTGACAACTAGGTCATATGATTTGTTTGGAATCTAGGTATAATAAGATGTAGGGAAGACTTAAGAAATTATTTTGTACTGGCTTATAGCCAAGTTTGGAAACCATGAATTATTTTTCTATGGAATATTAGTTTATCAAGTGGCGAGAGATAGGGAGTAGGGGTGCAACTTGGGCCGGGCTCAACCCGAACCCGAAGGTTTCAACCCGATTTTGGCTCGGATTGGGTTGGTATTTCCTCGGGTGGGTTGGGTTAGGGGTTGGGAAAAGCCAACCCGATTTAATTTCAGGTTCAGTTAGGGTTGAGGCCTTGGCAACCCGACCCGACCTCTGTCCTCTAATTTTATCTTGATTTTCTATGGGTTCTCGTATTTTTCCATTTAGCCCAAGGTGAACCCCATCCAACCCGACCCGATTTTGGTTAGATGGGTTGGGTTAGGGTTGAGAAATTTAGAGGTGGGTTGGGTTAGGATTAACCATCCCTGACCCGAGGGTTGGGTTGGATTAAGGTTGACGGAAAGCTATCTCGGGTTGGGTTAGGGTTTGCATCAACTCGATCCAACCCGACCTGAATAGTACCCTTAAAAGGGAGGGTGGGAGGTGAAGAGAACAGAGATTGCATTATGGAGGAGAGGGTAAAAAGGGGCTCAAAAGAAGTGGGCAAAATAAAGGGTATTGTGATGTCGGCAATACGGTTTGATAATTGCACAAACTCAGCCTTTCTTTTATTATTTAAAAAGCTTTCAAAGGTTATTTCCAAAAAGCTCTCAGAAGCCAATTAAAAATGAATAAGCAGGCCGAGTTTGTGCAATTATTAAAACATGGTAGTGCTAATATCATTAACCAAAATAAATTTTAATTTGATTATAAATTAAAATTTTTCTTTTCCTTCTTTTCTCACCCTCTCCTCACTCATGCCCTCCGTAGTCTATCCGTCTCCCACCTTCTATAGCCCTCTTTCACCACTTGACAAACTAAAATTCCATGCAAAATTTTTTCATGGCAGTCAAAATGGTGGCTTTGAGTTTTGGTAAAAATACCTCACCTATATTGATTATCTACAAACCATTCATTTATTGGTCCCTGTGGAGATAAGCCCTGCTTCAAAAAAATTTCATTAGGCCTTGTGTTAGGTACCTTACCTATATGCCAAAAGCTTCAGAGCCGATGGAATGCATTAGACAAGGCCCATTAAACCTGTCCCATACGAGGCTGGGTCCCACCCAATCCCATACCTAGGCAGGCCCCCACTTAGGACCGTAACATACCACCATGCTTCCGAATCCGCCATCCTCGGGGGCCCACTCTGTGACTGCTTTTACTCTGGCCTTTTTTCCAGGTAGCCCTTTCCACAGGTCGCCCCTTCAGAGGCGGCCCACTCTGTGGCAACTTCACTCTGGCGGCTTTCACTCTAGCCTTTTTTTTTTTTAACTAAGTAGCCCTTTCCAGGTAGTCCTCTCCACAGGTCACCTCTTCCGTGACTCAAACACAGGATGAGGTGGCTGCTCTGATACCAAATGTCATGTATACAGAAGAAAAACACAGAAGCAAGAATATATTATAGTTCCCTCATCCGAGGGAACCCCTCTGCACAATTTCTAATATCAAAATAGTTTTCTCATTATTGTCAAAAGGAAAACAACTTGGCTTATCATAGCCCAACGACTCCAACAATTTAGCTTATGGATATCTCAAATAGAGTCCTACCTAAGAAGGATTATTCAACATAGCAAATTGAAATCCTAGTTGAGCAACCAAGAGGGGGGTGAATTGGTTGGATATTAAAAAATTTACTCTTTTAAAAACCTTTTTAAAATGTTTACTAACCCTTGTTAATTAATCTTTGGTTAGTAGTGGTTAACACAATAAAAGTAAAAGAATTATCAACTACAAAGTAAATGAGAAGAGGGGAAGAGTAATAGAAGAGATACCACACAAGGATTTTAAGTGGTTCTGTCTTAAAACTCCAAGACCTACTCCACTCTTCCCAAGTTTGTGTCCTTGAGGGAATCCACTATAAGTATGATTCCTGATACAGGGAAGAAGGCTGTACATCTTCAACACTCGCCCACGAAGATGGCTCTGCGTCTCCGAGCACTCGCCAATTCGAAGGGGTTTAATATAGGTGCCCTTTCCACCTTTACAATATTTTTCAAATTACAATGTGTGAATGCCTTCTCTTAAAGCTAATACACCACTTCAATACAAGAAATCTTCTCCAAATGGTTGCAGGTAAGCTTGATGAGAACTTCTCCAATGATGGGATTGCAAGTGAGCTTATGGGATCTTCAATAATATTGATGGAGAGCAAGTTTGGGTGATTCTTCTTCAAGTAGATTGCAAATAGGCTTTAGGAGATCTTCTTCAAGGTAGATTGCAAGATTTAGGGCAAAGAAGAAAGGCTTTTGTAAAGATTGCTTGAAAATATTAACTCACACTTAGGGTTCTCTTTTCTAGCTTGCAAAAGTGTTGATATGATGAAAATAAACTCATATATATAGCCCCTTAGAAGATATAACCGTTGGAGGACATAATGAGCATTTTTAGGTTTTGAAAAATAAAAAAAAGAACAAGCCGCAAGTCCCAACGGTCATATTTTCCAGACACCAGAGGTCTGGTTGCCTCCGGGACCAACCGGATGATTTGGCAAACCTCTGCTTGAAAGGTCTGTTTGCAAGTTCACTTATCAAATGAATGAGTTTTTCTCTGATTTTTTGTACACATTGATATTGACATTAGGAAAGATTATGGACGAAAATTTAGCTCATTTGGAAATGTTTGGGTCCCTTTTTGATCAACCAGATGATCGGACCACTTCTGCCGCAAGGTCTGGTCTGCAAGTTTAGCAAATAAATTAATGAGTTTTCTTCCCATTTTTTGTACATATTAAAGTAGATATGAGAGAAAGGAGTGGACAAAATTTCGGCTCAATCTGAAAATATTTGAGTCCATTTGTGATAGAAAAGCACATGGTCTTAGTTATGGTTTTCAAAGGATGTTTGGATTTTTACTTTAAAATCATTTTGGAAACTCTTTGAAAACACTTGCAATCTTGTTTTGAAGTTGATTTCCATTCAACCTACTCTTGAATAATCCTCTTGAGTTCGGTTGTTGAATGAGCATGCTTAGCCTTCCTTGTTCATGCTTATTCTTTGGTTTTCGATTTGACTTTGCTCTTAATGACTCCATCTTGATGTTGATTGCTCTTCTCTAACGTTTAACTTGATTTGTCTTTGTCCTTCTTGGTTGACGGAACTTCACTTTGCCTTTGATCGCCATGTTCTGCCTTGTTGTCCATCTTGGTACTGTAAATTTTATGTGCAAGCTTATCATGGTAAAATCATTAGTACCAATCTTCTTCGATCAATGTGGGTTTGTTGTCATCAAAACAATGAGTAGGGCCACACATGGGAACCCTTGGGCTAACACAAATAACAGGAAATAAATAACTAGATAATCATAAACCAAAAGATAGCAGATACGTATCATTTCACCCTCCTTGGAAAGAACCTTGTCCTCAAGGTTCAAAATGTGGAAAGCGCACCTTCAACTGATGCCAATTTTCCCAAGTTGAATCCTCAGGTGCCATATTTGACCATTGCACTAGAACTTGTGAAATTGCTCTGTTGTGTCTCTTGACCATCCTGCGTTGAAGGACAGCTATGGGTTCGGCAAGGAATTAACCTTCATCGTTAACATGTGACAAGACCGTTTGTGGTATGACCTGCTATCTGAGCTTCTTTTTTAAACATGAGACGTGGAAGACGGGGTGGACCTTTGAGCCCTCAGGAATTTCTAGCCTATAAGCCACACTGCCAATGCATTGTAATACCTTATAGGGACCATAGAATTTTGGTGCCAACTTCATATTTGCCCTCAATGCTATAGTGACTTGCTGATATGGCTGCAATCGTAGGAAAACCATATCTCCAACCTGAAATTCCCGCTCACTCCGATGATGGTCAGCTTGTTGCTTCATTCTGTGATTTGCTCGTTACAAGTTTTCTCTAACCAAGCGAATGACACTATCCCTTTCTCTTAGTTCTTGTTCTACAGTTGCCACCATTGTTCCTCCTGAAGTATATAGTGTGAGAGAAGGTCATGGTTTTCCATAAACAACCTCGTATGGCGTGGCAAGGGTAGCAGAATGAAATGATGTACCAAATGTTAGGTACCTTACCAATACGCCAAAAGCTCCAGAGCTGATGGAACGCATTAGGCAAGGCCCTTTAAACTTGTCACATACCAAGCTGGGTCCCTCCCAGTCCCATACCTAGGCGGGCCCCCGCTTAGGACTGTAACACCTTGGATTTACGGTAGTTTTTGTGCCTCAAAATTTGTCTCTATGTCATTCATTTATTCGTTTCATTTGTTCGTTCCTGGGGTTTTCTGCTTTTCTAGAAGAGACTGTACTATAGAAATAGCACAAATACTTGTATCCCCTCTTCTTGATGCACATCACTGTAGCCAAGGCTCCCAGAAACAACAACATTCTCACTAGTCACCACCAGAACCTGTTTTCAAAGTTTCGGGATTTCAACAATAGGAACCCCACTTTCTGTTTCTAGGATTTCAATTTCAGATAATGCAAGCAATAGATCTTGCACATCCTTGGTAGAGACCGGTTTATAATTGGGCGGGCCCAGTTCCTAACACCTTCTTGCTCAGTAATCGAAAATTGCCCTGTATTTTGGTGACAGTGCCGTGCAAGATACTTTCTGACATAATTGGAACTGATGGAAATGAAGATACTGTTAATTTGCTATTGGTGTGATCTTTGAGGATAAAAATGCCACGTGTGAAGGGTAAAGGAACAATGGGATATAATAAGATTTGACAAGAGAAAATAAATGATGATTTGGCCGAGGATCTATGAATTCTAAAGCAGATCCTGGATCAAGTTGGGTGCTATTTAAATTGAGTGTAAGTGCGCCTTAGCTCAAATCCATAAAGAACAGATTGATAGTGGAACTTTGAGTCATGGATTCCAATTAGAATTTTGGCCTTAACTAAAACAGTCACTTAAATCCATATCCCTTGCCAAAGATAATATCAAACACTAAGAACATGTCTTTGTCAATCCCCAAGATATTCAAATCGGCTTGAATATTAATATAGATTTAACAAAATACAATATTCAAGGAGAAATATCAAATGGCAGATTCTTTTCTCTCTCACCCAACTAAGCCCAAACAGTAGGTATGCAATTTGATGAACTGTGAGTATGGCCGTGCAAGTGTCACGGAGTTGATGGTTTTCATATGAAATTATCTCATTCTCATGAAGCATGCGACCTTCACAGATTCATGGATAACTGAAATTCTATTGAAAATTTATTATCTAGCACCTAATATTGAAACCAACCCTATACTTTTCTGCAGAAATTTACATTAACTGTATGAAAAGGACCGAGACCTACATCCAATTGAAACAAGAACAACACTTGTTCATGACCATTCTGTTGACTTTTCCTTTATGTGAAAAGGAGAAAGTCTTATTATAATTCAAAATTAATATTTACCCAGTTGTTTTTGTCTTTAAACTTTTACACTTTAAGCTTTTGTGGACTTTTGAAAGCAAACTTGAGTTTCCCTCCTTTCCCTTTGTCCTTTATGAGGACTTTTAGTCCCGAATTGGAAAGTGGAGGAAAGGCTCATGTGTTTATATTGTTTTTCACTTTCTTGATCTGTGAATGAGAAGAGGAAAAGCGGGGCCTATGTGCATGAGTGTTTGAGTGGACATGGTGGACTTTTGGCTATACCACACAAGCACGCCGTTGGGCCCGGCGCAGCTCAAAGCTTTTCCCTATCTTTTATTTTTCTTTTTGTTACTAGCTATATGTGGTCCCAGAGAACTTCGAAGTTATTGACGAATAACCTCACCGTTCTTGAATTGAACTTCGCTGGTCTTTAGAGAATAACTTCGCCGGTATTTGGGAAATAACTTCGTTGTTCCTGGAAAATAACTTCGTCATTCCTGGGAACTTCAAAGTTATTCAGCACATTGTTTTGACGCTTTGGTTTTGTAACCGCCCATTAAGTGTGGTTTTGTCTTTCTTACCGTTTGGCAACGTTTCCAAAACGTGTCCCTTAATTAAGGGATTGAAGGACGTGACTTTTGGAAGTCCTTTTAAGGCTTCCTTTGGCTTGAGAGAAAGATACAAAAAAATGAAAGTTCTCTCTGGTTTTCTTCATCTTCTTCTACCTACTGGTTCTTTCTGTTTGAAGAGTTTTCTGTTGTTTTTCATCTCTGATCAAGGCTACGTAAGCATTTTTGCTAGGAATCTTGGTAGCGTGAGTCACACCCTCTGGAGCGGAGTTGTTGTATCCTGGAGACCTACGCCAAGAGACCCAATATGCACCGCGATTCGTCTTATGTGGGGGCATTACTTGTCTCAAAGGCAACAAACTGAGATTTATGCCTCAAATCATTGATAAGTTTCTCCTCACTGTTTATTTGATTATTCATTTATTTTACAAATCAGATCTTACAAATTTCTACACATTGCTATTTATCATCAGATTCATCTTGGTAAAAGGTATAATTCGAAATTTCCCCCTATCCCTAAATAACAATCTTGAGACAAGTATCTGATTTTTATAAAGGGATATTTCTGATTATTCTAACATGGATTCAACTCATGCTGAAAGGCCTGAGAAATTTGATGGATCTGATTTTAAGAGATGGCAACAATAACTGAGATTTTTCCTTGCAACTCTAAAACTTGAGTATGTGCTTTCTGGTATGGTTAATAATGAAGAAGAAAATGAACCTGCTAGATGTCATGTTTCTGATAAGAGTAGAAAAAGGATGATTATATGTGTAGGGGACACATTTTGAATGCCTTGAGTAACAAAGGAATTTGGGAAACCCCAGAGAAGAAATACCAAGTAATGGTTGTTTGGTGTAAGAAACATGTCATAAGAAAGTATTTCCGATTTATGATGGTGGATGGGAGATTCTAATGGATCAAGTGAATGAAATTCAATTTATAGTAGCTAAAATCCTTTCTAAGGGGATTAAAATAGATGAAGAATTTCAAGTAATAACTATCATTGATAAGTTACCACTGTCTTGGGAGAAATATTAGAACACCCTCTAACATGACAGAAATGATATGTCTCTTCATGATCTCTTTGTGTATTTCAGAACTAAGAAGAAAACCTCTAAAGAAACAAGTCCCATAGAAATTTTGACTATATATCTAAGGCCAATCTCATGGAGTCTAAGTATGACTGTAAACACAAACCAAAACATAAGAAATGTGGTAAATTCTAAAAAACCACCAAGAACTTTAAGAAGACGAATGGTGATTTCTTCATCTATGGGAAGCCACATCAATATGCCAAGGATTGCAGATTGAAGAAGGGGAAAAATGTGTCTAATGTAAACATGATACAGTCTAAGCAACCTCAAGTCCATGTGACAAAAGATCAATAATATCTTTCTAGAGTGATTTCGAAGGTGAACCTAGTGAGCAGTATGAAGGACTAGTGGGTGGACACTAGGGCTATAAGTCACATCTGTAGTGATAGGAGTTCATTCACTTCCTATTATTTTTAGGCAGATGGAGAGCAGCTTTTTATGGGGAACTCTTCATCATCGGCTGTTGCTGGAAAATGAACGGTAATCTTAAAGCTCACATATAGTAGAGTTCTAAAGCTGAAAGATGTCCTTCATGTACCAGATATTTGAAAGAATCTGATGTCGGGTTCACTATTGGTCAAGAAAGGCTTTAAGAAAGCTTTTGAAGCCGACAAAGTTTTTTTTAACTTTGAATGGGTCATTTGTGGGGAGAGGGTATTCTTGCAAGGGACTCTTCACTGTTGTTTGTAGAATTTGAAATGTGATTTAGATTTGGGGTTATGAATAGATCACACTTGTTAACAATAATATCCACCGTAGATTTATCATGTTATGCATGTAGATTAGACTACACATGATAATTTGGAAGTTTCTAGTCTGAATTCAATTTGGGGCTAAATGATTGTGAAATTTTATGAAAATTTTGGAGGTTTTGCTTAATAACAATGATTAAGGTTAGTTTATAAATATGTTAGGCATTTGGATTAATTTCCCTAAATTTGATTTTAAAGATGAAGATTTTAATAGTTTTCCAATTTTGGGGGTTTAATATTTACAATAATAGTAATAATAGAAAGGGGAAACGAATGCGGAGAAAGGAATTGAATTTTTGGGTGTACATATTACAGACAAGTTTAAGTGTGCAATTGAATTTTGAATTTTTTGAATTTTATTAATTATAGGATTAGAGGAAGAAGCTTAAAAACAATTTACAAGCAATTGTTAGGCATTATTAGGCTGTGCGTGAAATGTAAGTGATCTTCTACCTTTTCTAGTTATTTGCAACATGATATTACTAAAATATGTTATATTGATATAACTAATGAAAAGTGATCCTACAGTTGAATTTTATTTGACAACTAAAATTTGTTTTAGATTGATTTCTTCTTCTTTTTTTATCATAACTATTATTTATTATAAGTGGCATCTAGATGGTATTACTTCTGACCCTTCTACAAGAGTGATAATGGTATTTGTTCTGACCCTACTATAGGGGAGATATGTAGTTTTTGTACGGGCCGTGTCAAGGTGATAAGTATGGCCGTAGCGCAAAGTCAATTGTTTTGAATTTGTTTGTCAATTGTTCCATGCAAGTGAAGCTTGTAAAACTGTGTAAGATTTGACTGGGAACTCTCATTGTTTTACAAAAGAAAAATATTTTTACTTCGGAAATCTCTATTCTAAAATGTTTTATCTTACATTCTTGATCTGACTAGCTAAGGTTGGTTGTTACTTACTTGACTATCTAGCTCACTCTGTATTTATTCTGTTACAGATGACCTAGGTTGATCAACTCCAATGCTTGCGGGAATACTGAGGAGTTTCATGGACTCTTGAAAACTTAAATGTTAGAATTTGCTTAGAGACAAGACATATTATTTAAATTTGTTATTGCCATTTTTTGTTATTTGCAGGAGTTTGTCATATCTGTTATAGATTATAACCTCATTATGTTTGGAAGTTCATATTTTATTTTTTTATTGAGGAGTTATTTAGGGAGTCATGGATTTATTTTATTGCGGATTGTGACCTTGTTTTGTAGGATTTAGTTTATTAAATTAGTATTGATATGTTTTGGAATTGTTCTGGTATGAAAGTTTGAAATGCAAATTGAGACCTTGCATGTTTATGCGACGAGCCCTTTGGGGCTCGACTGCTACGATCCCTCCATCAACCCAGAATGAAAGGGGTGATCTTGTAGTTCTTAGTATGTGAAAGAATTATTGCAGATCCAATAATAAGAAGCTAGGTTGAAGTTTGTCAAGGAAGCCCACAGAAAAGAAGTGGCTTAGCTATACTTTCTTAATATAAGAGGATGTAATTACAATATAAAATTTTGCTAGAAACTTGCTTATCAAACCCTACTTTTTTTTAAAGTGAAAGCTAAGGTTACCATCATTAAAATCAAAGCAAGAAAATTGGGGAGAAAGTGGAAGGGAGAAAAGCTATTCCACTGAAAGAGATATGAAAGTAACAACAGAAAAGCTAACTAGTGCTTATATTTTAGGCATTCACCTCAATGATGGGCATACAAACAAGGACAACAGCTGTCGAAGCTCTTATTACTTTATTGCAAGAAATTGATAAAAGCTTATGCTTATTGGCTCTCAGTACTCGCTTCACAGTTTGTTACTGCAACAGTATGTCCTGAAACTCTTACTATTTTCTCTATCTTCACCATAGACGCTGTTCTTGGGTTTGTTTTCTAGAGAAGGAATGGCAGCAATAGCATACATATTTGTATCCCCTCTTCTTGCCGCACTATTTGGCAATTTGAAGGAATGGGCAATACGAGAGATGAAAAGCAAATTCAACTGCTTGAAGATGCTGAGGAAAAGCAAATTCACTCTAAGGCTGTGCGAAAATTGCTTGCAAAATCGAATAGTTTCAAGTCCCATCCTCAAAATGGTGTACAAAAACTTCAAATGCTTGTAACTACTACAGCTATTACCACAACAGAAGAACAAGTGGCAGGAGGGATATTAATAGGCTAATAGATAAGTCTATAGGATTTAGCAAACATGCAGTAGGTAGATATGTTTATAATCTGTTTTTTTTTTTTTTGAATGGTAAAGAATTGAATTAAGAATAATCCTATTTATAATCTTAATTCCACACCTTTCTAATTCCAATCCTATTTCTGTTTCTAATTCTACTCATATTCCAACTTTTAATTCTAAACAAGGATTCAAACATCGGTTTTTGTCTGGACACAGGGTCCACAATAAAGTGGAAATACTTCGTAGAAGTTTACTTGAGATGGAACGTCGATAAATGCTAGACTAAGCACAAATTCACACTTAGAAATCATGTGCTGTGCAGCAGACAGTGGATCATATTTTCATTCACAAGAGTTTCATAGGAAGATATGGTTCTACGTTCTTGATTTATTTGGAATGGCTGGACATTTCCATTCATATAGATGATATGGTGGAGGCTGGGGTCCTCATGACGGGTTTGCAAGGAGAGAAATAGGAGGATCTACGAGGAAAACAGCAAAGAGAGCGTAGTATCTAGCAAAAGATTTTATCTTTTGTGGTGAAGTGAGCAATCATCCTTCCGACGTTCAGAGGCTATTCGAAGTCTTCCATCTGTTTACGGTGGAATGTGATTCACTTGAGTGGAATGTGATTCACTTGAGTGCAATACGCTCCAATCACCAGCAGCATAGGTTGCTGCCTCCTGACCCTATATTAGTTAAGCTGAACTTCCATGGTTATAGCTTAGTTAATCCGAGCTTTGCTGGTAGTGGTGGACTTACTCATAATGTGAGAGCAATATCAGATGGGCTTTTTTGGTTCAAATAGGTATGACGGATTCTAAAGATGCGGATGTCGTAGCTCTCTTGAGAGGGAGTTGGCTTGTGGATTCCTCCCTCCTTAATTCCCTAGTGGTGTAAGGAGACTCGCTCACTTCATATATTGGGAATGTAGGGTTGGGGTGTCATTGAATATTTTTTTATGCTATGGAGGAGACTGTGGATATCGTGGAGGGGAATGTGATGTCCTTTGCGCACATCCTCTGTTCAGCTAACAGTGACACAGATCATCCGGCTCGATCTGAGGTTGAGATGTAGAATTTTGGGGGTGTTTGATCACCTTCCTCCTTGAAGGGTTGTTGTATATTTACCTTTTGTTTGGGTGTAGTTGTTGATCAGCTCCATCAAATTTTTCATTTTTTTTATCATAATAAAGCTTCAAAAAATTTACTATAAGCCAACAAATCTTTAAAAAAAAAACATGGTTTCTATTAATATCACCTAATAAAACCCACCCAAACTTAACCCTAAATTCAAGAAATCATAGAAAATCCCTATAGATAGAAACACATCATCCAACTTTCAGCTCGAATCTTAGTTTCTCGTGATCAACCTCATGGCTTCATAGTTTGCAAAAGACAGGGATGGAAAATTGGATCAAGGAAAAATGCAGGGTAAGAAAAGCCGAATGTGGAGAGAGAATGAATGATGTGCAAATATAGAATCATAGGAAACAGATTGAATGGGATAAGTGACATGATGAGGCTCATGAAATGCAATAAGCAAAAATGGGAGAGGACCAAAATCTTACAATGAGAAGAAAACTAACTACGTATGATGGATACTTGAATAACTTTTTCTTGTAATTATGTAAAAAGTCTTGGCTCCACATAAAATTTCCTAATAAAATCAATCAACATCAAAATCCTAACGCCATGAACATAATCTCTACTGATTCCAAATGAATTAATAATGCCAAAAAAGAACAGTACCCATGAAAACATAGATTCATACTTTTGCCACAACTATTACCTCAAAATCAATCTCAGAAGGCCTAACAGGTAGTTGTTAAGAGTGAATTGCAACAACCCAACAATGGCAACTATGAAATATACAAGTGTTTGCATGAAATGACAGAGCTGAAGAAAAATAAAATACTCACTGTGGACCCCGATCCGAGAGAGGCGAAGGACGAGCCCCCTGAAAGTCTGTCTGGATCATCCACGTGAAGGAGAGCTCTACCAAGGAACTCTCAAAAGAATGCCTCTCACAGCATGAGTGGCGATGAAAGATGAGATACCTCTCGATTCGAGGACTAGCCCGGATTCGAGACGTACCTTAAACAAAGAAGAGTCGACATCCAAGGAAGTAGGCCCTGGATCCCATACTATGCTCTGTTGCAATGGATAACCAGATATATAAAAGAAGGTTTGTGCCTGGTTACAAATTTGGAAGGTCCGAAGAGCACCTCATCCGTCCAAGTGCAAGCACCTAGTCTCTTATGCCATTTATTTATTGATTTTGAAGAGTTTTGGGCGAAAGTCATGTGAAATGAGAACATATATCTCCAAGAAGACGTCTATCTAATAATGCATGTCTCGGAGATGAATAATAAGCACACACAAAATAAATGAAAAAAGTGTAACCTAAGAGTAGCTAGATTTTGAATGATAAGCCTAAATGATGTCTAAGTTCTGGTGTGCAAACACATGCATGCTACAGCTAAAGGTATAAGGTCTGTACATGAAAGTAAGAAAACACGACAAAACACACAACACAACTTGACTCCACACACGATTTGACACGAAAAAACCTGGACTGTACTGTGATACTTGACTCGGACCAAAATGGCCATCCATCCCGGCTGCTCTACGCATCCCGGCCTCGGGAAGAATCAGAGTCGACGTAGTTTGGTGGCCTATTCTAAACTACGATGCCTAACCATCTAGGACCGCTATCCTAGACTCGATCAACTAGATTCGACTAATTTTTAAAGCTTTTTGTGCAATTGCTTAAGTTCAAGTGAGTTATAATTTTTAGGACTCTCTATATGCCCTAACTAATGCAAGTTGGTTAGCCTTAAGCTAATGCAGGTGGATCCTACATCCTATGTGTAACTAGGCTGTGCATCCTAAGGAAAACCATGGGCTAACTATATGCATCTTGGTCTAGCCATCGGCTCGACTAAGTTTCTAACCGACCACGACTTGAGGCCTCCTAACTCTAGGGACACTCACACACAAGACACACCATATCAACACAAACAGGACAGACTCCTAACTCTAAAACACCCCAAACATCCAGGACAGACTCCTAACTCTAGGGGAAGATCTTTTTAAAAATGTTTTGAAGAAGTTTTGTATTTTTGGAAGCTTTGAAAAGTTTATTTACAAAGGTTTGGTTGGACTTGAGATGTGGATCCCAAGCTGCACTACGTACCCTGTGGAAAGGGATCAAGCCAACGTAGTTCGGAACAGACTCTCCTAACTACTCCTAATGACTCAAGACTTTTGAAATGATTTGAAAATTTCCAATTTGTTTTGATTTTTTGAAATTTCTGAATATTTTTGAGTTTTTGACACAAGAGGACAGAATCCTATCATCATAAGGATAGGATAGACTCCTGATATCCCACAAAGGTTGGACAACATCCTATGCTTTGCGGAGAGAACTAGATGGAATCACATCTCTGCAAGGGTTAGACAGCATCCTATACCTTGCAGGAGTGGATAAAAATCACATGACTTGACGAGAGGTTGGACAGAATCCTAACCCCTATGATGATAGGACAGACTCTTGAAAGACTGATTCTCTAACTAAAGACAGACTCTCTAGCTAAGGACGGACTCATATACGAAAGGACTGACTCCTAGGGAACAACCCTAAGAGGGGAGTGGTAATGAGACTAGGCTAGTCTCCTAAAAGAAGATGAGATAAAAAAAAGGTGCTAGTGAGACTGGGCAAGTCTCCTAAACACAGAGATGGGCTCCAAGTAACCTTATCATTGCCCTTGCAATGAATAAGTAAGGTCAAGGAAACTACAAGATCAAGTAGGTCTTCAACTAATAAAGGAATTCTACCATGAGGCTTGGATAAATTCTCTAAGGGGTAGGCTCTAAGCAAGGCTTGTCTCTAAGGGAGGTGTGCCTTACGAGAAATAGTGTGTCTCCTAATGGGTTGACTCACTAATGAGACAAAGCCTGTCTCCAAAGAGGGTGACTTTTTATGAGACAAAGCATGTCTCTCCAAAGGGTGGGCTCTAGATAACTCTTTCATTGCCCTTGCAATGAAGGAACCTAATTTCTAAAAGTATACACATCTAAAAGACTGGGCGAGTCTTCCAAATTAAAGAGGGGAGTGCTATTTGGACTGAGCAAGTCCCCTAAGGATGGGCTTGGGCTAACGCCTTCATCGCCCTTGCAATGAGAAGGCCACTAATGTCTTACTTTCATACCTAAAGACTTGGAATGCTCTCTAAAGAGAAGAAGAAGAGGGGGAATGCTATACGGACTAGGCTAGTCCTCTAAAGGATGGGCTTGGTCTAACGCCTTCATCGCCCTTGCAATAAAGAGAAATTCTTTAAGCTAAAATCAAAACTATAGCAAATGACCTAAAAGAATAGGCAAAGAATATTTCCAAAACAAAGTAGGAAATTCTGAACTAAAAAAAATCAATAAGAATAAAGACCAAAAGGGTTATTGTGAATTATATCACAAAAGCATGCTTCATCTAATATCTCCTCTAATTATATCAGCCAACAATAAAGCTTCCATCCTCTCAATCAAAATCAATGATATCTTGTAATAATAACTTCAGCCTACTCTCTTTCTTTAATTGTCTTAATGAGTTGTAATTAAAGTGAAAAGAATTAGAAAACCTCTCTATAAATCTCTAATATGTCTATGTTGCGAGAATATAAAACAATGCTCATATGTATAACCAAATTTCTATCTAAATAATTAGCATTTACTTACATAGACTCACAAAAGATCAAACTAAATAAGGTCTTAACAAAAGATCAGAACACTATATTAGTTTATATATATATTCCCTAAAAAAATGGTGTCAGTATGAGCATACTTTAATACTTTTACAAACCATGTTATCAGTTATTAATTGCAGAACTATCTAAAATTAGTAAATGAGGAGCTTCCACAAAGCCATCAAAGAAGAAAAGCAAGAAAAGGCAGCTGGGCTTATATATTAGATAAGGACAAAAAGACAACACTACTCTGTTCATGATAATTAATGAACATGACACCAAATAATTTTCATACAGGGACTACCAATGAGCTCACTCGACTACTCTTTTAAAGACATAACATCAAATGTTAAGAAGGGGTAAAGAATGGACATTTCACATGATCCCAATGAATGCATACAGTGAAACCAACATGTGGAAATGAGAAAACTATAATGGGATACTAATAAGAGGTTAAGATGCAGGCGTGTAAAACCATTTGTGAAAATGAAAAGGCTAGCATGGTTGAAAATCTGGAAACCCAAAACTACAAATGTAAAACCCAAAATCCAGATGTCATGTGACCTGTCAATAGTTGAAAATCTTAGATGAAAATAAGATCTTGATAAGAAAGACAACTAAGAATATAAAACCCCTTGGCCATATAGACAACACACTCTACTCGTCAAACTCAAAACTATAGGAAATAAGAGTAACATTTCAACTGAAATGAGGGACAAAGGGAAAGAAAACTCCTATGACAGATAATGACTATTATCTATGAATATAACATGGCATTTCAAAAGGATGTATTACTACCGAACATGACAGGGTGATTAAATGACTCCTTCATTTTCATCTCTCATCACTAAACCATTTTCAAGAACTATTACACGTCTTATCTTAGTCACTACACCATGAAGATAATAAGCACAAATTTCATTTCAGCACAGTATACTACAAGAATTTTTATTTCAGCACATGAATATAAAATTAGACTTCAAAACATGACAGTAAAATCTTTCCTTTGTAACCATTATGTAAATCATGTGGTGCTAATTACATCAGTAATCATATATGTCTCAGTTATTGTGAACTGTGAGTACTTTAGGCACCATTCTGAACTAATCTTGCATCACAAATTATTAGAATACTTCAATATAACAAGAAGAAATAAACCTGTTATTATAAATGTTTTACCCCAAAATCTAAGGTTTGAATCAGGATATAATGTATGCTATTAAAGAAAAGAAATAACTTGTATGCACTGACTAGGTGAGGTTTAATGTGGGCTTGTGAGATGTAATGGATAGTGCACTTCTTAACACGACTACTATGGACTTTACTATATCTCACAAACCAAAAGAAGGGCTATTACAAACATCATCGTGACTAAAAAATAGAGAAAAGGCTGTTATCATATGACACTAAAGACCAGTCTAAACAAGGAATATTAACAACTCTCAATTTAATACAATGACAGTAAGCTACATTAATTTTTAGTTCAACAAGATGGAGATGGACTACCACAACATTCAGTTTTAGCACAAAAAACCAATGGTTCTTAATTCAGCAAAATGGAAATAGACTGTTTGGTAATCTCTTACAGGAAATGACCTTGAAAAAAAGAAAGCCTATTTTATAGAACTAAAACAGCTTAGTGATATATTATTATTATTTTTTTAAATATATTGATGCTACTTTTACAAACACATCATAGTACACATCATCAGTTCAGGCCATGTTCAATGAGAAACAACAACTACTCTGCTATTGCGAAGACACCCTGATACTCCATTACCATCAACCAAAGTAATAAACAGATTACGATCATCATTCAGTCAATTAATAATCATAATATTATTAGTATCCAAGTGATCAATTTGTGAACATAAAACTACAAATCAGACATCGAAACTGAATTCCAGGACAGAGACAATATTGAAAGTCGACTACCTCTTTAGAGAAGAAAATCATCATTCAACTAAAAAAAAATTCATAAAATAAAGTAGAACACCTGACCAAAATACCTTGAAATGATGACAAAAAAAATGCCAAAAGTGATGAAACTAACCAGATAAGAGGCAGATAATAAAATCAAATAAAATCAAAACTCCTAACTGTGATTATACTACAAACGATTAAATCATTAACCTACAAGAGTATAAGATTATATAACTAAAAGTCAAATTCTCATTCCACATGTATCTAGTGATCTAAAATATATAATACACCATAAGATGAACAATCGAGCTTCAGAAATCATGAAACTACCACATCTAGATTCCCATTGAAACCAAATTATACGCATTTTCAAAACAAAAATTGAAGGGAATTTCGAAACTCACCTCAATAGAAGAACTACCTGATGCTTGACTTGTTTATGATCCCTTTTCCGAGCCAAATGCCTTGATTTTTTTTATTGTAGTAAACTAGAAGATCCTCCTTATATTTGTCTTTCTTTCTTTTTCTTTAAAAAAAAAAATAACTCCAAAGTTGCGCTTTCCCTCTGAATCTTAAAAAAAATCAGCGCTATGGAAACAGAACCAATGAAGAAGTATGAAAGAAACAAGTATAATAGATCAAATAGAGATCTTGAGTTTAGCTTAAGAAGAATCAATGGATCGAAGGCTTTGAGTTTTGATTTAGGATTTTTCAAGCTGTTAAGGTTTGGAATTTGTAAGAAAGGAAAAAAAATGAAAGATAAAAAGGTTAAACAGAATAACAGAGCGGAAAAGAGCTGGAAAGTGTGCCAACGGCAGAAAAATGATCAAAATCAGGCAAGAATTAGCCGAAGAAGATGAGAAACAAGGTTAGGGTTTCAGTTTGGGGATTTTCCTTTTCTCGCACTCTCTCTGCAAATTAGGGGAAAGACCTTGATTTTTATTTTTATTTTTGAAAAAAAGAGGCTTAAGCTCCTATTTATAGGGAAATAGGGTACTAATATTGGCACTACTATTTTTGATGGGCACGCCGATGGCGGGAAAATAGATGGGCGCACAATTGGTTGTGTCCCATTCGGACCTGGGTCGGTCTCCTCCAGGATAAATCACCCCCTTTTCTGCGTATTTGCACCACGACATTGCTTCACTCGTTCGCTAGGCAAACACGTTCGGATTTCAACGAAACTTCGCAGGGACCTCGATGGGACCCTAAGATAGCCTAGGGTAGAATTTGAGACCCTAATTGACTGATTGGGTTGGTGTTTACACAAACATGAAAGGTTTAGGGTCCGGTCAAAATGAGGTGTCTACACTCACCCAACGGGGTCAATGGCATTAGTCGAAATCCTCACCTTCTTGCCGGTGCCATTATACACATCCTCCTAGCTACAAGGGAGATTCAGCTCAATGGGGGTGCCTTTCGAGGGGGCAGGAGAAGGTTTTGTTTTTGCTGAGTTTTAGGAACTATGCCAAAGGCCTCCGTGATGCATTGAAAGCGTTAGGGAAGGCCCTCATGCCACAGCCCACGGTGCAACTTGGATCGGGCTCAACCTAAACGTGACAGGTTTAACCCAATTTGAGCTCGGGTTGGATCGGCATTTCCTTGGGTTAGGGACCTTTTGTTTTAGCAGCGGAATAACCTGTTTGGCGCCTCAACATATGCATATGTTAAGGCCAGCCTTCAACCGCCTAAAGGCCCTACACCCCCAACACCTCTTCATGCTTCATATGTGCACACAATCTCTAAGCTGTTCAACAGGCTACTTGGCTAAGATCTTGACATGCACTTCTAGATACTTTACTCACGGCCACCAAATCTTTCATCGAGCTAATGAGCCTAGACTTGCCAAGACCAACTCTAAGCCCACTGTTGTGATCAGCCAGCCTCACGAATAGATCGAACATCGGGCCTTGATTCCCAATGCAAAGTCCATCCAATTCGAGGCATGATACTGCCACGCATATATCTGCCAAGCATAGAGCCATGGTCATCCAAGAAGCAAGCATGCTCCATGGACTGATCTCCAAGGTATGCACCTTGCGAGGGTAACCAAAGTCACCCCGGTACGAACTCACGGGAAAGCCTAGAGATTGGCCTAACCACAAGATGTACCATGACGCAGGAGGCAAAGTAATTTAGCAAGCCCCTTGCACTGGTCCGTACGCACAATGCATGTAGTAACCCAACCCAACATGCATTGTCTTTAGCCTCCGTCCTCGACCAAAGAAACTGAAGCATCCCTTTGGATGACTCTCAGTCCGCACCCAAAGCTCCCTTAGACCACGCACATGAGCTGCAGTATGCACGCACAAGCAAATTCTCGTACAACCCAAAAGCAAACCACCAAGGTTACGACCCAAACCTGTTGGGCCTATCGAGGAGGAGTCAGAATGTCACGAGGCCAACTCCCCCTAAAGAGTTTGGCCAACCAACCATTTCAACCAGAAGTGCCCACCAAAGGTGCTCTTAGTGACTACCCTGAAGAATTATTGGGACATTGATTGACCGAACTACTGATTGCATCCCTGTGACACTGAACGCTCTGTGATGGTTGGGTTGCCCTCAGTTGTTTCCCCATGACACTCCCTACCTGATAACTTTGAAGCCTTCTTCGACACTAAGCACTCTGCGAAGCTCAATTCCACAATAGCAATGACTTCACAATCTTGAAAACAGGTGATACTGGTACTCCGACATTCAATCCAACCCGACCTCTACATACTACACCACCTCAAGTTCTTCCAACCACTGCTTTATAGATCTCTTGTAGTTATCCCAAACATCAATGGTTTTCTTGGACTCCATCAAACTATGCGAAGGCTTTGTGTCACTATCTACAAACGCCGAGGAAGGTTTAATGACAATACCTACAAACACTGAGAGAGTGCCACCACTTCCGGCACGGCACTTGCCACTCATTGGCCAAGTGTTGCACTTACGACAAGCAAAGTACAAACGATTTCCAGGGAGCAACCTACATTCCTAGGCAAAAGGAATCGCCATAGGTCCCGCCTCCTCCCAAGGCCAAGAATCCCTTCTTGGGATCAACTGCTGCTGCAACTACGCAAAGTCTAAACGTTCTCCTGGAAGCAACCTACATTCTCGGGTGGAAGGAACCACCATAGATCCCACCTCTTCGTGAGGCCAAGAATCCCCTGTTGGGATCAACAACTGCTGCAACACATGCCGCTTAGGCCATGTGAAAAGTGTCGTGGGGAATACCTGCATCCCCAACCAAAGGAACGACTCACATGCAAGTCGGAAGGGAAGTGTTTCCAGTGGCGAACGGTTGAGTAACGCGTAAGAACCTGCCCTTGCGAGGGGAACAACAACTGGAAATGGCTTCTAATATCCCGTAGGCTGAGGAGCAAAAGGAGGAATCCACCTGCCTCGTCGTAAGGCCAAGCATCGTCTATTGGGATCGCCCACTGCAACACACCTGCCACTCTGGCCAGGTGCAAGATCTCACAAGGAACCAACTACATCCCCAACTGTGACGCTTAGTGTTTCTTACTTCAGTCCATCACCAACCAAGTTGTTTGAACAAACCCTTATACCACCAATGGTCTCCTTAGCTACCCACGACTAGTACTCACACTACTAACCGGCCAAATCCACCATCATTCAGAATGAGATTCCCTTTTGATCCCATCCAACATTGAAATTCCAAAGTAGCAAGAGACAAATAAGTCTACCATGCCGTTCAATACCAACACAGCCAACTCATATGCCATCTGAGCTCACCATACTGTCCCATACCATTGCAAAAAGATCTATTGTCGATGTAAGCGGCCTTGGTGTCCGTTCCAAGGTCTTCCTGAGAAGGGCATCTTGCCTGCCCGATTGTGTTGTGAACTGCCATCTAAGTACTTTAGCCATTGACCAGTTCTTCACCCTAAGTATGTGTCTTCAGTCCTTCGAGGTCGTGAATATCTTCACCCTACTGGCCCCCAGTATCGCCTCCCTGTCAGAGTAAATCGGATACCTTGACCCAAGTTCGTCGGTGCTTCCTCTTCACCCTAAGAGCATACTACTAGCCCATCAAACTGGTTATGCTATCGCACTAAGTGAACAAATCCACCTCTATAAGCGCTTTAGTGCCGACACGTTCAGCACCTCATCTCGTGTAGAGAAGGCTTCTTGCCTACATGCCAACCCTTTGTCATTGCGAGCCCTTAGGGCATATGCAAATCCATCGCTACTTAGCCAACTCTGCAACGGACCATTTACAACTTTCCAACTGCCACTTCCGATCTCACACATTGGTGGGTCATTGAAACATGCCAACTCATTCACTGATGGTTGATGTTATTCCACTGTATGAAGCTTCGAGCAAATTCATTGGCCAATGCTTACTCCAACATTGACGGTACAAATCCTTCCATGCCATCGTGCCTCTGTTGCTTGACTCAAGTAAGATAGGGGAGAGTCCAAACTTTCAAGCTGTCATACTTTACCACTTTGTTTGCTGAACTCACAAAGTAACCCATGCCACCAAAACAGCTCAATGATTTCTCACAAAAAACATTGAGAAAGCTTTGCATCCACTCTTCAGAAATAAACATCCCCAAACATTCACTACTCTTGCCGGCTGACTATGGACTTTCAAGGTGTTAGTTTCAAAGACATCTTCAACTTCGCACACCAAGCTGCCAACACTTGGACAACATTAAAGTTCTTCTAACTCTGCCATAACTGAAAGCGTTTCCCGTTCTTTCATGCACTTCCACTTGCACTTGAGATGTACTAACAATAGCCACAAACAATGCCACTTGCGGCAACTATGCCAACCACAGACACCAACTGTATCACCGCTCCTTGACAAGCCCTTACATTCACAACCTGCCCTAATTTGCCACTTGATACCTATCTGATACCAACTACCAAAGCACACTATGAATTTAGCTTGGACAATTTTGCTCTAATACCAACTGTCATGGGCCTTTTGTTTTAGCAGCGGAATTACCCGTGCGGCGCCTCAACATATGCATATGCTAAGGCCAACCTTCAACCGTGCAAGGCTCTGAAGGCCCTACACTCCTAACACCTCTTGATGCTTCATATGTGCACACAATCTCTAAGCTGTTCAACAGGCATCTCGGATAAGATCTTGGCATGCACTTCTACGGACTTTGCTCATGGACACCAAACCTTTCATCAAGCTACTAAGCTTAGACTTGTCGAGACCAACTCTAGACCCACTCTCGTGATCAGCCAACATCACGAGTACATCGAACATCATGCCTTAAAGCCCAATGCAAAGTCCATCCAGCAGGAGGCATGACGTTGCGACACAAAAATCAGCCAAGCACAGAGGCTTGGTCATCCAAGAAACAAGCATGCTCCATGGACTGATCCGCAAGGTATGCACCTTGCGAGGGTGACCAAAGCCACCCCGGCATGAACTCATGGGAAAGCCTAGAGATTGGCCTAACCACAAGACATACCATGGTGCAGAAACCAAAAGTAATATAGCGAGCCCCCTGCACCGGTCCGTACGCGCAATGCATGTGGGAACCCGGCCCAACATGCATTGTCTTTGGCCCCCGTCCTCGACCAAAGAAATTGGAGCATCCCTTTGGATAACTCTCAGTCCGAATCCAAAGCCCCCTTAGAGCATGCACATGAGCTGCAATATGATTTCCTGCTATGTGCCTCACACGCACAAGCAAGTCCTCACACAACGCACGAGCAAACCACCAAGGATCCGGCCAACACCTACTGGGCCTATCGGGGGAGGAGTCAGCATGTCATAGGGCCAACTCCCCCTTAAGAGTTTGGCCAACCAACTCTCTCAACCAGGAGTGCCCACCAAAGGTGCTCTTCGCAACTACGCCTAATGAATTATCAAGACATTGATTGCCCAAAATACCAATTGCGTCCCCGTGACATTGAGCACTCTGCGAAGGTTGGGTTGCCCTCAACTGTTTCCCCATGACACTTGGCAACCCGAATGTGACCTCCCTCCTCCAATTTTATCTTGATTTTCTTTGGGTTATTGTATTTTTCCATTTGGCCCAAGGTGAACCCGAACCAACCCAAGTCAATCCAACCTGATTTCAGGTTAGATGGGTTGGGTTAGAGTTGAGAGATTTAGAGGCAGGTTGGGTTAGGGTTGACCATCCTCAACCGGAGACTTGGGTTGGATTGGGCTAAGGTTGGCCTTAACCCGATCGAACCCGACCTGAGTTGCACCCCTACACAGCCGTGTATGAAGGTGCAGCTCAAAATTATAGTGGGCCCCACATTGTTAGGGTGATAACCCATATAGGTGCGTCTCTTTGGCTTAAAGTCATGGGTATGCTCCCCATTGATGTGAGTTCGAATCCCCCAGGCTTACCCAATGCACATGGTTTACAGGTGATTGCACAAATCCGTAGGGAATGGTCCCCGCCCTAAAAGTTGGGGTGGGGATACCCTATGTCATAAAAAAAAAGGTTTGGGTGATCCAAACCATTCATTTGTGGGGCCCAGTTCCTCATCCCCTGATTTATGGAGGGTTAGGATGATCTAGCTCTTCAATATGTATAGATTTAAATATGGTGCCAGCGTATTAGATTGAAGGATTAGAATCACCCGATGGAGATGATTTTTGGGGCACAACCTATTTATGTCGAGGCTCAACAATTGAACAGTTTGGATCTTTGAACAAAGTGGCCCCAATGATTTTTCTAAAACAAATATACGTTTTATGAGGTATGCACGTAGGTGGCATGTAATAGGTGGGCTTAATGTATATTGTGTCCGTTCTTGGTGAGCATATACTTTGAAACATACAATGAAGCTCATCTTGTTCGAAGGTCCAAACCTGCTGGGCCCCTTGTTATTAGATTGTGCCCCCAAAATCATCTTCATGGGATGATCTAACCCTCTAATGTGTAGATAAGCTACACCATATGAAACCTCGATAGATCGTAAGTAGGGGTGTAAATAGATATTCGAAAATTCGATTACCGTCCGCATCCGAATCCGTTTAGAGCAAATATTATCCGGATCCGTTTCAAGCGGATATTATCCAAATCCGTTTATGAGATATCCGGCTCTAAGCGGATGCGAATCTGGTAAATGGTATATCCGATCCGTTTAACATCCGAATCCGAGAAGTAAATTCTTTTTATTTATTATTAATAATATCATTAATATTTATTTTTAGTAATGACACACTATCTTTTGTTTCTAAAAGAAAAGTGAATTTTCTTTTTAGAAAAAAAAAACAAAAAGTGTTTCGGGTAGGAAATGAAGTAATCTCTCAAGAGACAAATGGGTGGTGGTGATTGAAAGAAGATGTCACAGTTTCAAGAGAATTTTAAAGCAAAAAGGCCATCTAGGTCATTGATGGTAAATGGATGGCTCAGATCAATTTCCCAACTTATGGTTATATAAAAACCCAAAATGCAATTAAAAGAGGGGACTTCTAAGGTTTACAAAGAGAAGCAAGAGAGAGGAGAAAGGAGGAGGCTGAGACACAATCTTCGGCATTCCTTGGTGCCTCCAACCCACCAAAATCCACCGCGCCCCTCTCCACCTTCTCACAGCTACCTCCATCACCGCCAATTACCTCCATCTTTAACCCAATCCCCATCTCCATCCTCATTTCTCTTCATCTTCCACAATCAGCACTCCTACTTCCCCTGTTCAAAATAGCCCAAACCCATTCCATCATATACAAAAAAAAAAAAAAAAAAAACCCAAAGACCACTACCAACACCATGATCCATCCCCATTGCCCTCTATCTCTCTACCTTTGTTTTAAAAGGAAGAAGAGAATCTCATATATTTTAGTTTGAGAGTTAATTTTGTGAAGAGAAAGTAGAGGTCTGGTTTTAGGGTTTGGAAAATTCATTTGAGGGGTAAGAAAGAGAAGAAAGATAAAGTGCTGGAATAAAATGTTTGAATTTACCGGATAAACGGATACGGATAATATCCGAATTCGAATAATATCCGGTGGATACGAATTCGGTAATAGATATTAAATATCCGTCAAATTCAAATCCGAATCCGAATTCGGATAGTCTATACTGTAATCGAATTCGGATATAGCCATATCCAATTCGAATTCGATCCGTTTACACCCCTAATCGTAAGGTTAGAAACATCGAATGGAGTTGATTTTTGTGGTACTACGTATTTACATTGTGATCTAACAACTGAATGGTTCAGATCTTTGAATAAGGAGGGTCCACTCTATCTTTACAAAAATATGTGCTCGCATTGTTTAAAAAAAATCATTACTACCTACATTATTCCAACATCCAGACCGTTCATTTGATGGGCCTCATTGTAAATAGGCCTTTTTCGGTAGATTATTTTTTCACCCCCCTTGAGATAATGCGCCCTCATTTTAACGAAAGTGTACTGGGCAGACTTTTAACACTTTTTTATATCAAATCGCGTTAGCAGGGGGGAGCATAATCCTGGGGGCATCATCTCCATATGATGATACTAACTCATAGAGGTTGGTCGGAGGGTTTGGATCATCCTATGGTGGGCACAACAATTGAATGGTTTAGATCTTTGAAACATGTAGCCCATGTGATTTTCATTTAAAAATATACTTTTTATTGTGTCCACCTTCTCCAATGATCCAAACTGTTTATTGATGGGCCCACCAAGGGTTTGCTCTCAAATAGAGAGGAGAGAAGAGAGAGTGTTTACAAGTGGAGGGAGAGAGAGAGAGAGGGAGAGAGAGTGTTTACAGATGAATTTATTACTTCCCATTCCTTTTTAGTTAATCAAATCATTTGATCCGAATACAAATTCCAAGAATACCTTGATCGATTTTCCTAGCTCTTAATTCATCAAGCCTTGTTTGTAGTCCTTCACCTTTGCATGGAACCATGATCATGCGAATCACCCCATGATGTTTCAAATGATCAATAGTCATGATTACATATGATGCCTCGTATGCTAAACTCAAGGTTGCAAAATGAGCTGAAAGGGCACCCCATTTGCTACCATCATAAATGCATGATGGTGACTTGTCAGTCAATAGGGTGCCCTTTCAGCCCATTTTTGCAAAGACGGCCTTGAGTTTAGCATACCTCATTAGTTAATACTTGTTTTAACAGGCCGTGCCTAAAAAACCGTCCATTATACACCACATAATATTGAAGGCTTAAGATCTAAGAAGATTTTTGGAACATGTCTATCTACTGCTGCGAGAACAATAAACGAAGAGTTTTTATATGATGGAAGGTCTTAAAGACTTATAGTCCATTATTTTTCAAAAAGTACGTCCCACACTATAGGATGATCCAAACCGTCCATAAGATGGGACACAACCTAAATAGGTTGGATCATCCTATGGTGTGCGCCGTATGGTACTTTTAAAAAAAATAATCGACTACAAGGCCTTTCGTCATATAAAAACTCATGAATGAATGTCTTAGGTCATCCAATGGACGGGCCCAGCACATATTTTGCGCATGCATTTCCCCGAGAGTACATATAAAATCTCTTGGAATGATAAATTCACTCTCTTTCTCCAAAGGCCAACCAAGGTTTTAAATTTCAATTTCGGGGTAATTTCAGTCCTCACCGAAACCAAAATTTTAGCCAAAATTCCATAGACGAAGTCAAAATGTCATTTTTTTGAGCCAAAATTTCAGTAATTTCGGCTGAAATTTTGTAAGGATTGAAAAATTAATATTTTATCATAAATTTTGCTGAAATTTTCAAAATTTCGACTGAAATTTGGTGGATTTCAGCGATTTCGGTTTGGGTCCTCACCGAAATCTGAAATTTGGTGGATTTCAGCGATTTCGGTTTGGGTCCCTTTTACACCACATAATATTGCTGCGAGAACAATAAATGAAGAGTTTTTATATGATGGAAGGTCTTATAGACTTATAGTCCATTATTTTTCAAAAAGTACGTCCCACACTATAGGATGATCCAAACCGTCCATAAGATGGGACACAACCTAAATAGGTTGGATCATCCTATGGTGTGCGCCGTATGGTACTTTTAAAAAAAATAATGGACTACAAGGCCTTTCGTCATATAAAAACTCATGAATGAATGTCTTAGGTCATCCAATGGACGGGCCCAGCACATATTTTGCGCATGCATTTCCCCGAGAGTACATATAAAATCTCTTGGAATGATAAATTCACTCTCTTTCTCCAAAGGCCAACCAAGGTTTTAAATTTCAATTTCGGGGTAATTTTGGTCCTCACCGAAACCAAAATTTTAGCCAAAATTCCATAGACGAAGTCAAAATGTCATTTTTTTGGGCCAAAATTTCAGTAATTTCGGCTGAAATTTTGGTGGATTTCGGCAATTTCGGTTTGGGTCCTCACCGAAATCTGAAATTTTGGATCTTGGCCCTTGAGGCCAACCCCTTGTAGTGTAAAAATAGAATCATTTATACACTAGCGGGGGCTGACCCAGGGAAGAAAAGGGGGCGAATTTATCTCTTCCCTAAAATCTGCTATTACAAAAGTCTTTAATTAAACGACTAGATATACAATAACCATCAGATTGTCAATAACATTTTAAGGGACCTGCTAGCATCCATCGCAGAAGGCAGAAGGCATTTCGCGGCTGGTCCGTCTCGTCAATGAAGACAATGACTAGCTTTTGTCTCCATTCACGAGGTGGCTGGTGTGACATGCGACACCAACCGCGAAATTTTTGGGTACTTCAAAGGGCCATATATGTAAAATTGAGACCGTTGATCTTGTATACCATTATGAGATGATCTGCTTGACCTCGATCCCATCCTGAACGTGCAACCCATGCTTAAGAGAGTTATTTCGAGGAGGAATAATAAATGAGGCTTCATGGATCAAGGGCTCCCAGAATCGAGGCAAGAATTAGATAAACTCCCTTTGTTTCTAGGTGAGTCAGCTGAGAAAATTCGACAACTCTGCTTTGTGGTGACTGGAATCTCTGTCCCAAAATAGGGATGGGAAAATTTATCCCTATTCGCTGTAATGTGAGTGACAGTGTGACACTACCCTCAAATTTGACAACTAGGTCGTATGATTTGTTTGGAATCTAGGTATAATAAGATGTAGGGAAGACTTAAGAAATTATTTTGTACCGGCTTATTGCCAAGTTTGGAAACCATGAATTATGTTTCTATGGAATATTAGTTTATCAAGTGGCGAGAGATAGGGAGTAGGGGTGCAACTTGGGCCGGGCTCAACCCGAACCCGACGGTTTCAACCCGATTTTGGCTCGGGTTGGGTTGGTATTTCCTCGGGTGGGTTGGGTTAGGGGTTGGGAAAAGCCAACCCGATTTAATTTCAGGTTCAATTAGGGTTGAGGCCTTGGCAACCCGACCCGACCTCCGTCCTCTAATATTATCTTGATTTTCTATGGGTTCTTGTATTTTTCCATTTAGCCCAAGGTGAACCCATCCAACCCGACCCGATTTTGGTTAGATGGGTTGGGTTAGGGTTGAGAAATTTAGAGGTGGGTTGGGTTAGGATTAACCATCCCCGACCCGAGGCTCAGGTTGGGTTGGATTAAGGTTGACGGAAAGCTATCTCGGGTTGGGTTAGGGTTTGCATCAACTCGATCCAACCCGACCTGAGTAGTACCCCTAAAAGGGAGGGTGGGAGGTGAAGAGAACAGAGATTGCATTATGGAGGAGAGGGTAAAAAGCGGCTCAAAAGAAGTGGGAAAAATAAAGGGTACTGTGATGTTGGCAATACGGTTTGATAATTGCACAAACTCAGCCTTTCTTTTATTATTTAAAAAGCTTTCAAAGGTTATTTCCAAAAAGCTCTCGGAAGCCAAAAATGAATAAGCAGGTTGAGTTTGTGCAATTATTAAAACATGGTAGTGCTAATATCATTAACCAAAATAAATTTTAATTTGATTATAAATTAAACTTTTCCTTGTTTTCTCACCCTCTCCTCACTCATGCCCTCCGTAGTCTATCCGTCTCCCACCGTCTATAGCCCTCTTTCACCACTTGACAAACTAAAATTCCATGCAAAATTTTTTCATGGCAGTCAAAATGATGGCTTTGAGTTTTGGTAAAAATACCTCACCTATATTGATTATCTACAAACCATTCATTTATTGGTCCCTGTGGAGATAAGCCCTACTTCAAAAAAATTTCATTAGGCCTTGTGTTAGGTACCTTACCGATACGCCAAAAGCTCCAGAGCTAATGGAATGCATTAGGCAAGGCCCATTAAACCTGTCCCATACGAGGCTGGGTCCCACCCAGTCCCATACCTAGGCGGGCCGGTAACATACCACCATGCTTCCGAATCCGCCATCCTCGGCGGCCCACTCTGTGACGGCTTTCACTCTGGCCCTTTTTCTAGGTAGCCCTTTCCACAGGTCGCCCCTTCAGCGGTGGCCCACTCTGTGGCAACTTCACTCTGGCGGCTTTCACTCTAGCCTTTTTTTTTTAACTAAATAGCCCTTTCCAGGTAGTCCTCTCCATAGGTCACCTCTTCCGTGACTCAAACACAGGACGTGGTGGCTGCTCTGATACCATATGTTATGTATACGGAAGAAAAACACAGAAGCAATAATATATTATAGTTCCCTCATCCGGGGGAAGCCCTCTGCACAATTTCTAATATCAAAATAGTTTTCTCATTATTGTCAAAAGGAAAACAACTTGGCTTATCATAGCCCAACGACTCCAACAGATAGACTTTGACTCCAACAATTTAGCTTATGGATATCTCAAATAGAGTCCTACCTAAGAAGGATTATTCAACATAGCAAATTGAAATCCTAGTTCAGCAACCAAGAGGGGGGTGAATTGGTTGGATATTAAAAAATTTACTCTTTTAAAAACCTTTTTAAAATGTTTACTAACCCTTGTTAATTAATCTTTGGTTAGTAGTGGTTAACACAATAAAAGTAAAAGAATTATCAACTACTAAGTAAATGAGAAGAGGGGAAGAGTAATAGAAGAGATACCCACACATGGATTTTAAGTGGTTCCGTCTTAAAACTCCAAGACCTACTCCACTCTTCCCAAGTTTGTGTCCTTGAGGGAATCCACTATAAGTATGATTCTTGATACAGGGAAGAAGGCTCCGCATCTTCAACACTCGCCCACGAAGATGGCTCTGCGTCTCCGAGCACTCGCCAATTGCAAGGGGTTTAGTATAGGTGCCCTTTCCACCTTTACAATATTTTTCATATTACAATATGTGAATGCCTTTTCTTAAAGCTAATACACCACTTCAATACAAGAAATCTTCTCCAAATGGTTGCAGGTAAGCTTGATGAGAACTTCTCCAATGATGGGATTGCAAGTGAGCTTATGGGATCTTCAATAATATTGATGGAGAGTAAGCTTGGGTGATTTTTCTTCAAGTAGATTGCAAATAGGCTTTAGGAGATCTTCTTCAAGGTAGATTGCAAGATTTAGGGCAAAGAAGAAAGGCTTTTGTAAAGATTGCTTGAAAATATTAAATCACACTTAGGGTTCTCTTTTCAAGCTTGCAAAAGTGTTGAAATGATGAAAATAAACTCATATATATAGCCGCTTAGAAGATATAACCGTTGGAGGACATAATGTGCATTTTTAGGTTTTGAAAAATAAAAAAAAGAACCAGCCACAAGTCCCAATGGTCATATTTTCCCGACACCAGACGTCTGGTTGCCTCCGGGACCAACCAGATGATTTGGCAAACCTCTGCCGCAAGGTCTGTTTGCAAGTTCACTTATCAAATGAATGAGTTTTTCTCTGATTTTTTGTACACATTGATATTGATATTAGGAAAGATTATGGACCAAAATTTAGCTCATTTGGAAAATGTTTGGGTCCCTTTTTGATCAACCAGATGATCGGACCACTTCTGCCGCAAGGTCTGGTCTGCAAGTTTAGCAAATAAATTAATGAGTTTTCTTCCCATTTTTTGTACATATTAAAGTAGATATGGGAGAAAGGAGTGGACAAAATTTCGGCTCAATCTGAAAAATATTTGGGTCCATTTGTGATAGAAAAGCACATGGTCTTAGTTATGGTTTTCAAAGGATGTTTGGATTTTTGCTTTAAAATCATTTTGGAAACTCTTTGAAAACACTTGCAATCTTGTTTTGAAGTTGATCTCCATTCAACATACTTTTGAATAATCCTCTTGAGTCCGGTGGTTGAATGAGCATGCTTAGCCTTCCTTGTTCATGCTTGTTCTTTGGTCTTCGATTTGACTTGGCTCTTAATGACTCCATCTTAATGTTGATTGCTCTTCTCTAACGTTCAACTTGATTTGTCTTTGTCCTTCTTGGTTGACGGATCTTCACTTTGCCTTTGATCGCATTGTTCTGCCTAGTTGTCCATCTTGGTACTGTAAATTTTCTGTGTAAGCTTATCATAGTAAAATCATTAGTACCAACCTACTTCGATCAATTTGGGTTTGCTGTCATCAAAACAATGAGTAGGGCCACACATGGGAACCCTTGTGCTAACACAAATAACAGGAAATAAATAACTAGATAATCATAACCCAAAAGATAGCAGATACGTATCATTCCACCCTCCTTGGAAAGAACCTTGTCCTCAAGGTTCAAAATGTGGAAAGCGCACCTTCAACTGGTGCCAATTTTCCCAAGTTGAATCCTCAGGTGCCATATTTGACCATTGCACTAGAATTTGTGAAATTGCTCTGTTGTGTCTCTTGACCATCCTGTGTTGAAGGACAGCTACGGGTTCGGCAAGGAATTAACCTTCATCGTTAACATCTGACAAGACCGTTTGTGGTATGACCTGCTATCTGAGCTTCTTTTTTAAACATGAGATGTGGAAGACCGGGGGGACCTTTGAGCCCTCAGGAATTTCTAGCTTATAAGCCACACTGCCAATGCGTTGTAATACCTTATAGGGACCATAGAATTTTGGTGCCAACTTCATATTTGCCCTCAATGCTATAGTGACTTGCCGATATGGCTGCAATCATAGGAAAACCAAATCTCCAACCTGAATTTCCTGCTCAGTCCTATGATGGTCAGCTTGTTGCTTCATTCTGTGATTTGCTCGTTACAAGTTTTCTCTAACCAAGAGAATGACAATATCCCTTTCTCTTAGTTATTGTTCTACAGTAGCCACCGTTGTTCCTCCTGAAGTATATAGTGTGAGAGAAGGTCGTGGTTTTCCATAAACAACCTCGTATGGCGTGGCAAGGGTAGCAGAATGAAATGATGTACCAAATGTTAGGTACCTTACCGATACGCCAAAAGCTCCAGAGCTGATGGAATGCGTTAGGCAAGGCCCATTAAACCTATCACATACCAAGCTGGGTCCCACCCAGTCCCATACCTAGGCGGGCCCCCGCTTAGGACTGTCACACCTTGGATTTACGGTAGTTTTTGTGCCTCAAAATTTGTCTCTATGTCATTCATTTATTCGTTTCATTTGTTCGCTCCTGGGGTTTTCTGCTTTTCTAGAAGAGAATGTATTATAGAAATAGCACAAATACTTGTATCCCCTCTTCTTGATGCACATCACTGTAGCCAAGGCTCCCAGAAACAACAACATTCTCAATAGTCACCACCAGAACCTGTTTTCAAAGTTTCGGGATTTCAACAATAGGAACCCCACTTTATGTTTCTAGGATTTCAATTTCAGATAATGCAAGCAATAGATCTTGCACATCCTTGGTAGAGACCGGTTTATAATTGGGCGGGCCCAGTTCCTAACACCTTCCTGCTCAGTAATAGAAAATTGCCCTGTATTTTGGTGACAGTGCCGTGCTCATGGAGTCGAGACCGATCCTAGGCCCTACTCTTATGGCCTGTTTGGTTTGTCGGAAAGGTCATTCCACCCTGGAAAGGCTTTCCGAGGAAAGCCTTCCTTTCCTTTCCAGGAAAATCCTCTCTGTCGTTTGGTACAACTCAGCTGAAATAGAAAGCTTTTTCCTGGAAAGGTATTAATCTTGTTTGGATACATGTTATTTGGAAAAGAAATATGCAATAAGCCTATCAGAAGAACAAGATACTTTCTGACATAATTGGAACTGATGAAAATGAAGATACTGTTAATTTGCTATTGGTGTGATCTTTGAGGATGAAAATGCCACCTGTGAAGGGTAAAGGAACAATGGGATATAATAAGATTTGACAAGAGAAAATAAATGATGATTTGGCCGAGGATCTATGAATTCTAAAGCAGATCCTGGATCAAGTTGAGTGCTATTTAAATTGAGTGTAAATGCGCCTTAGCTCAAATCCATAAAGAACAGATTGATAGTGGAACTTTGAGTCATGGATTCCAATTAGAATTTTGGCCTTAACTAAAACAGTCACTTAAATCCATATCCCTTGCCAAAGATAATATCAAACACTAAGAACATGTCTTTGTCAATCCCCAAGATATTCAAATCGGCTTGAATATTAATATAGATTTAACAAAATACAATATTCAAGGAGAAATATCAAATGGCAGATTCTTTTCTCTCTCACCCAACTAAGCCCAAACAGTAGGTATGCAATTTGATGAACTGTGAGTATGGCCGTGCAAGTGTCACGGAGTTGATGCTTTTCATATGAAATTATCTCATTCTCATGAAGCATGCGACCTTCACAGATTCATGGATAACTGAAATTCTATTGAAAATTTATTATCTAGCACCTAATATTGAAACCAACCCTATACTTTTCTGCAGAAATTTACATTAACTGTATGAAAAGGACCGAAGACCTACATCCAATTGAAACAAGAACAACACTTGTTCATGACCATTCTGTTGACTTTTCCTTTGTGTGAAAAGGGGAAAGTCTTATTATAGTTCAAAATTATAATATTTACCCAATTGATTTTGTCTTTAAACTCTTACACTTTAAGATTTTGTGGACTTTTGAAAGCAAACTTGAGTTTCCCTCCTTTCCCTTTGTCCTTTATGAGGACTTTTAGTCCCGAATTGGAAAGTGGAGGAAAGGCTCATGGGTTTATATTATGTTTCACTTTCTTGGTCTGTGAATGAGAAGAGGAAAAGGGGGGCCTACGTGCATGAGTGTCCAAGTGGACCCGTGGACTATTCGCTATACCACACACGCACGTCGTCGGGCCCCGCGAGGCTCCGCCGGCCGCACGTGTGGGTCAAAGCTTTTCCCTATCATTTATTTTTCTTTTTGTTACTAGCTATATGTGTTCCCAGAGAACTTCGAAGTTATTGACGAATAACCTCACCGTTCTTGAATTGAACTTCGCTGGTATTTAGAGAATAACTTTGCTGGTATTTGGGAAATAACTTCATTGTTCTTGGAAAATAACTTCGTCATTTCTGGGAACTTCGAAGTTATTCAGCACATTGTTTTGGCACTTTGGTTTTGTAACCACCCATTAAGTGTGGTTTTGTCTTTCTTACCGTTTGGCAACGTTTCCAAAAATGTGTCCCTTAATTAAGGGATTGAAGGACGTGACTTTTGGTAGTCCTTTTAAGGCTTCCTTTGGCTTGAGAGAAAGATACGAAAAAACAAAAGTTCTCTCTGGTTTTTTTCATCTTCTTCTACCTACTGGTTCTTTCTGTTTGAAGAGTTTTCTGTTGTTTTTCATCTTTGATCAAAGACTACGTAAGCGTTTTTGCTAGGAATTTTGGTAGCGTGAGTCACACCCCCTGGAGCGGAGTTGTTGTATCCTGGAGACCTACGCCAAGAGACAAAATATGCACCAAGAATCGTCGAATGGGGGGCATTACTTGTCTCAAAGACAACGAACTGAGATTTATGCCTCAAATCATTGATAAGTTTATCCTCACTATTTATTTGATTATTCATTTATTTTACAAATCAGATCTTACAAATTTCTACACATTGCTATTTATCATCAGATTCATCTTGGTAAAAGGTATAATTCAAAATTTCCCCCTATGCCTAAATAAGAATCTTGAGACAAGTATCTAAATTTTATAAAGGGATATTTCGGATTATTCTATCATGGGTTCAACTCATGCTGAAAGGCCTGAGAAGTTTGATGGATCTGATTTTAAGAGATGGCAACAAAAACTGAGATTTTTCCTTGCAACTCTTGAACTTGAGTATGTCCTTTCTGGTATGATTAATAATGAAGAAGAAAATGAACCTGCTAGATCTCATGTTTCTGATAAGAGTAAAAAAAGGATGATTATATGTGTAGGGACACATTTTGAATGCCTTGAGTAACAAAGGAATTTGGGAAACCCTAAAGAAGAAATATCTAGTAAAGGCTGCATGGTCTAAGAAACAAGTCATAAGAAAGTATTTCCGATTTATGATGGTGGATGGGAGATCCTAATGGATCAAGTGAATGAGATTCAATTTATAGTAGCTAAAATTCTTTCTAAGGAGATTAAAACAGATGAAGCATTTCAAGTATCCGCTATCATTGATAAGTTACCACTGTCTTGGGAGAAATATCAGAACACCCTCTAACATGATAGAAATGATATGTCTCTTCATGATCTCTTTGTGTATTTAAGAACTAAAGAAGAAAACCTCTCTAGAAACAAGTCCCATAGAAACTTTGACTATATATCTAAGGCCAATCGCATAGAGTCTAAGTATGACAGTAAACACAAACCAAAACATAAGACATGTGGTAAATTCTAAAAAACCACCAAGAACTTTAAGAAGAATCACATCTGTAGTGATAGGAGTGCATTCACTTCCTATTATTTTTGGGCAGATGGAGAGTAGCTTTTTATGGGGAACTCTTCGTTATCGGCTGTTGCTGGAAAGTGAACGGTAATCTTAAAGCTCACATATGGTAGAGTTCTAAAGTTGAAAGATGTTCTTCACGTACCAGATATTTGAAAGAATCTGGTGTCGGGTTCACTATTGGTCAAGAAAGGCTTTAAGATAGTGTTTGAAGTCGACAAAGTTTTTTTAACTTTGAATGGGTCATTTGTGGGGAAAGGGTATGCTTGCAAGGTACTCTTCAAACTTAATGTAATTAAAAGTGACATGAATAAATCGTATTCTTCTTCTTCTTATATTGTGGACTCTTTTGATGTGTGGCATGGTAGACTAGGTCATGTGAACCTTTCTTCCTTGAAGAAAATGGTGAACTTAGGTTTAATACATAGTACTGATCGTAGTTCAAATGACAAATGTGAAATTTGTGTACAATCTAAGTACGGTAGAAAACCATTCTATAAAATAGAAAAACAATCAAAAGTCTTAGGCCATATTCATAGTGATGTGTGTGGATTAAACAATATATTAACTAGGGGTGGTAAAAGATACTTTATAACATTCATAGAAGACTATTCTAGGTTTGCACAGCGTACCTTATGATAAATAACGATTAGTCATTTTAAAAATTCATTACCTATAAAACTGAGGTTGAAAACTAGTTAGAAGAAGATAAAAATTATAAGGTCTGCTAGTGGAGGTTAATATACCTCAAATGAATTTATTGAATACTACGAAAACCATGGAATAATCCATTAGGTGACACCACCTTATTCTCCACAACAGAATGGTGTGGTAGAATGAAAAGATAGAACCCCAGTTGAAATGGTTATGCAATTCTAGGAAGTTTAGGTTTACCACAAAACCTTCGGGAGAGGCACTTCTCTCCTCATGCTATATTCTAAATAAAATTCCATATTCAGATACTGATAAAACTCCCTGAGTTATGGAAAAACAGAAAGCCTAGTTATAAATACATTCAAGTGTGAGAGTGCTTGGCTAACGTAGCAGCACCTAGTCCTAAGAAATCCAAACTAGGATCTAAAACAGTTGATTGTGCATTTATCGGATATGCACATAATAGTAGTGCTTATAAATTCCTAGTTATTAGTAGGGGTGGACATGGTTCGGTTCGGTTCGGTTTTGGGCTAAACCCAGAACCGAACCATGTATAATCGGTTCCCTGAAATTGGAACCAGAACCGAACCATATATGTGTGGAACCGAACCGAACTAGAACCATATATAATCGGTTCGGTTCGGTTCGGTTCTGGGTTTACCCAACCTTCACCAATGGTCCTGTTTATATATGAATTACAAGCACTAACAATAACAGTAACAGGCACAAATTTGGGCACTGCAAACCTTATATGAAGTATGAAGAAGTACAAACAGGTGGGATAATCATGCACAAATTTTGGCAATGCATGAAGCCATGAACTACAAATTTGGGAAATAATCAGGCCCTAATATCCAAAGCAAACAGGCCCTCATTAAACCAATTCGGTTCTCGGTTCGATTCTCGGCTCCGGGATCCCAAACCCAGAACCGAACCGAATTTTCACCGGTTCCCGGATTTTTGAACCGGAACCGAACCATATAGAAATGGAACCGAACCAAATGTGCCGGTTCGGTTTGGTTCCTCGGTTCGAACCGGAACCATGTCCACCCCTAGTTATTAGATCTCAGAAAAGTGAGATTCAGCCTAACACTATCGTAGAACCCAGAGAAGCTGAGTTCTTTGAGAACATATTTCCATATAACAATAGACATACTAATGATAGTTTAAGAGGCCTTGGCTTCGTCGTCTTGTGATAGTGACACTTTTGATAAAGTAATGGAACTTAGAAGATCAAGAGAGCTAGAACTGAAACTAGCTTTGGTCCTGATTTTATATCATACCTTGCAGAAGGTGACCCTTTAAAATATAAGAAGTAATATATTCGCCCAATGCATCCTTTTAGAAAGATGTTATTAAAACAGAAATTGATTCAATAATGTTTAACAACACTTGGATATTGACTAGTCTACTTCCTGGGTGTAAACCACTTGGTTGCAAGCGGATCTTTAAATGAAAATTAAAAACTGATGGAACGGTAGATAAATATAAAGCTAGATTGGTAGCTAAAGGGTTTAAACAAAAAGAAGGAATTGACTTCTTCGACACATATTCACGAGTTACTAGAATCACAACCATTAGAGTGTTGATTTCTAATGCAGCAATTTATAACTTGGAAATCCATCATATGGATGTTAAAACAGCATTTCTAAATGGTGAGTTAGATCGACAGATCTACATGGAGCAACCTGAAGACTTTGTAATTCAAGGCCAAGAACACAAAGTGTGTAAACTGGTGAAATCATTGTATGGTTTAAAAAAGCTCCTAAACAATGGCATGGGAAATCTGATAGGGTGATGTTATCAAATGGATTCATAATTAATGAATCAGATAAATGTTTCTATAGTAAATTTAATGGAAACACAGGTGTAATTGTATGTTTGTATGTAGATGATATGTTGATCATCAGAATAGATATTAAAGACATAAAAGAAACCAAGAAGTTTTTATGAACTAAGTGTGACATGAAAGACTAGGGTAAGGGTGATGTTATCCTAGGTATTGAAATAAAAAAGAACCAAATGAAATAATTTTAACCCAGTTTCAATAAATAGAGAAAATTCTTCAAAGGTTTAACCAGTAGGACTGTAAACCTGTGTCTACACCTTATGATTCAAATATAAGTTTGGGTAAAAATAAAGGAGATGGTGTTAACCAACCAGATATTATAGAGTAATTGGGAGTCTTATGTATTTGATGATTGTACAATGCCAGATATCGCTTATGTAGTATGGAAACTCAGTAGTTACAATAGCAATCCTGGACATGATGATTAGAATGCACTACTTAGAGTAATGAGATACCTTAAGGGTACTATTTACTATGGTTTACATTTTCTAAATATCCATCTGTATTAGAGGGATACAGTGATGCTAACTGGGTGTCAGGGTTGGAAACAAAGTCTAGGAGTGGATATGTCTTCACTCTTAGGAGAGCTGCAGTTTCTTGGAAGTCAATCAAGCAAACTTGCATTGCCAGATCCACTACAAAATCCGAGTTTGTCACATTAAGGAAAGCAAGTGAGGAAGCCGAATGGCTTAGAAATCTTCTTATATATATTCCTCTTTGGAATAAACTGGTATCGGTGTTGTAATTCATTGTGAATGCAAGGCTGCCATTGTAAGCTCAGAAAATAATGTATACAATGAGAAATCCCGACATACGTCGGAAGCATAACTCCATAAGACAACTGTTGAAAATGGAGTGATCACAATTGATTTTGTGAGGTAGGAAGAAAAAATATCAGATTGTTTGACCAAATGACTAAGTAAGAACTTGGTCTTGAGCACATCGAGGGGGATGGGTCTGAGGCCCATGTCTTGAACCACCTGTAATGGTAACTCAACCTATTTGTCTGGAGAACCAAGGAAGTAGGTTCAATAGGAACAACAAATTACTTGAGTAGTTTTGTTTTGTACCGTGTTTAAAGTGAAGTGAACTTCACTAAACCTATCCCTATGGTGTGCGTGGGTGCAACCTGTAACGAGTAGATGATGAGTTATTATAACTCTTAATGTTATCTATAGCTGAGTTCTCAGTGGGGTGCATAGCTACAGGGCACTCTTGATATATACACATATGTGAGTGTAGAAGTGTGGCCGCTTCTATGAGAATTTAGGCTGATTCTCTAGAGCACCCATGAGACAGGATCGAGCACATGGCCGAAAAGTGCTACACCGAGAATACGCTTCAACCAAGTACATACACTTGCGTGATTTGTTGTGTGTGTGATATGTTGTCTCTATTTATCGTTGAAGGTCCTTGGTACAAGACTCTAGTTCACCAAGTACTTAGTAAACTCGATATATTTGCACTAGGTCTAGGTTCAAGACCAAAAAATACATATATTGATGCATAACTTATTTTCTTGCCTTGATTAGAGTTGTCCCTTCTTAACTTTCTTTCTTTAATTATAATTTTCAATTTGTGCAGGATTGTTGGCTTTTCCTTTGTGTGAAAAGGAGAAAGTGTTATTACAATTCAAAATTATAATCTTTACCCAGTTGTTTTTGTCTTTACGCTTTTATACTTTAAGCTTTTGTGGACTTTTGAAAGCAAACTTGAGTTTCCCTCATTTCCCTTTGTCCTTTTTGAGGACTTTTAGTCCCGTATTGGAAAGTGGAGGAAAGGCATGGGTTTATATTGTTTTTCAATTCTCTTGGTTTTTTAATGAGAAGAGGAAAATGGAAGCCTACGCACATGAGTGGCCAAGTGGACACCGTGGGCTTTTGATTATACCACACGCGCGCGCCACCCAGCGCGGCGCAGCTTGGTCGGCCGTGCGTGTGGCTCAAAGCTTTTCCCTATCTTTTATTTTTCTTTTTATTACAGGGAACTTCGAAGTTATAGACGAATAACTTCACCGTTATTGAATAGAACTTCACCAGTATTTAGAGAATAACTTTGCCAGTATTTGGGAAATAAGTTCGCCATTCTTGGAAATTAACTTCGTCGTTCTTGGGAACTTCAAAGTTATTGAGCATGTGTTTTGACGCTTTGGTTTTGTATCCGCCCATTAAGTGCAGTTTTGTCTTTCTTCCCATTGGGCAAGGTTTTCAAAATCATCCCTTAATTAACGGATTTAAGGATGTGACTTTTGGAAGTCCTTTTAAGGCGTCCTTTGGGTTGAGAGAAAAATACGAAAAAAAGAAAGTTCTCTCTGGTTTTATTCATCTTCTTCTACCTACTGATTCCTTCTGTTTTGAAGAGTTTTCTGTTGTTTTTCATCTCTGATCAAAGGCTAGCTAAGCATTCAGGTAGCGTGAGTGCACACCCCCTGGAGCGGAGTTGTTGTATCCTGGAGACATAGGCCAAAAGACCCTGAAATTCCACTTAGCAACCCAAGAGGGGGGTGAATTGGGTGTCTTTTTAAAATTTAAGAACTTTGAAAAACTTTCTTGCTCTAGTTTTGAGATGATTAAGAATTGGAATTAGTTTTAGAGTCAAGAGTTGAAGTACTTAAATCCAAGACCTCCTCTACTCTTCCAAAGTTGATCTCTTGAGGAATCCACTAAGAATCTTCTTCCAAGGAACTTAAATATGCCATTCTTTCTGCCAAGTACAATCCAAGCTTGAACACTCCAAGGGACTTAACTACGGTGCCCCTTCTGCCAAATACAATAAAGAAGAGAAGATGTAGCTCGCTTGCCTCTTAGTAGGTTGATTACAATGTAAGAATCACTCACTCTCACTCAAAAAGAAGATGAACAAGTAAAACCTAAGGTCTCTCAAGAGTAATCAAAGATTAAAGGCACAAGAGATAGTAAGAAAGTGATTTCCTTATGAATGCTCAAGGAATATTTGGTGAGTCATAAAAAGTATCCATTAAGGCCTTAGTAACTCATATATATACGGGAGTATGAAATATGGCCGTATTAGACTCCCCAACGGTCATTATGGAAGCATTGCACGGAATTTCATAGTGACTGTTTGTGGACCCCGATCCGAGAGAGAGGCGGGGAACGCGAGCCCCACGCTACAGTCTCAGGATCATCCACGTGAATGGAGAGCTCTACCAAGGAACTCTCGAAAGAAAGTGCCTCTCACAGCATGAGTGGCAATACAAAGGTGAGATACCTCTCGATTCGGGGACTAGCCCAGATTCGAGGCGTACCTTAAACAAAGAAGAGTCGCCATCCAAGGAAAGTGGGCCAAGGATCCCATACTATGCTCTGTTGCAACGGATAACCAGAGATATAAAATAGGGTTCGTGCCTGGTTACGAATTCGGAAGGTCTAAAGAGCACCTCATCCGCCCAAGTGCAAACACCTGGTCTCTTATGCCATTTACTTAATAATTTTGAAGAATTTTGGGCGAAAATCATATGAAATGGGAATGAATATCTCCGAGAAGAAGTCTATCTAATCATGCATGTCTCGGAGATGAAATCAAAGGCACACAAGATAAAATAAAAGAAACATGTGTCACCTAAGCATAGCTAGGTTATAAGTGACATGCCTAATGGGTGTCTAAGTTCTGATGAATAAACACATGCATGACACACCAAAAACGTATAAGGTCTGCGCAATAAAGTAAAAAAACACTGCAAAACATAGAAAATGACTCGATACCATACAACCCTAAGACTCTAATCTATACCTAGGCCCGAGTCTTTAGATGATCTGATGTTCATCCAAAGAAGCCTACGTATCCCCGCCTCCACGAGAATCAAGGCAACGTAGTTCTTCGCACCTATTCTAAGCTATGATGCCTAAGACATCTAGACCTCTATCCTAGACTCGATCTAAAAGACCGGACTAGTTCTTAAAGCTTCTTGTGTGATTATTTAAATTCCAATGGATTGTAGATTTTAGGACACCCTATATGCCCTAACTAAATGCAGGTTAGCCCTAAGCTAATGCAGGTGGTTCCTATAATCTATGTGTAGCTAAGCTGTATATCCTAAGAAAAACAGTAGGATCTATCGCATCTTAGACCTAGTCATCAATTGGCGATGTGGATCGCCAACTGACCGGACGGAGGCGTAAAATTCCTAGCTAGGACACACTCCTAACTCTAACACAAACAAATAAAACACACAACAAACAAACAACGAACGAGGGAGCAACTTCCGACTCAAAAACTCTCTAACTAGGACAATCTCCTAACTCTAGAGGAAGATCCTTTCGAAAACACAATATTTTGAAAGATTTTTGTAATTTTGAAAGATTTAAAATACTTATTTTTAAAGGTTTGGCTGGACTTGGGATGTGGATCCCAAGCTGCACTACGTACCCTGTTGAAAGGGATCAAACCAACGTAGTTCGGAAACAGAATTCCCTAACTACTCTGAAAGACTCAAAATTTTTGAGATTTTTGGATTTTAAGATATTTTTGATATTTTGGTTGTTTTATAGTGTTTTTTTTTTTTTGAGTTTTTGACACAAGAGGATTGGATCCTATCATCATAAGGGGAGGACAGACTCCGGATATCCCGTAAAGGTTGGACAGCATCCTATGCTTTGCGGGGGAAAAGAACAGAAACACAGCTCTGCAAGGATTGGACAACATCCTATACCTTGCAAGAGTGGATAAAAAAACACATGATTTGATAAGAGGTAGAATAGAATCCTAACCCCTATGATGATAGGACCGACTCCCTAGACTAAGGACGGATTCCTATGCTAGTGGACTGTCAAACTAAGATAAAGCTCACAAGTAATAAGGAAAAAGAGACCTTGTGCATATTTGGCAAAGGTAAAACACCCAGCCGGGCCGGACAGCTACCTAGCCCTAGGGTGCAACAAATGTGCAACCCAATACCCATAAGGGTAGGGGTATGATGCCGAGCCGAGTAGGGTGTTCTCCTAAAACCAAAAGACGCACAAAGAGGAGGTTTAGTAAGAGAATGAGATAGAGAAAAATGCTAACAGGACTGGGCAAGTCTTCTAAGCACAAAGATGGGCTCCAAGAGAGGTGCTGACGAGACATGGCATGTCTCCTAAGGATGAACTCACTAATGAGACAAAGCTTGTCTCTAAAGGGTATAACTTTTCTTACATGAGACATAGCCTGTCTCCCTAAATTGGGGCTCTAAATGACAATGTTTAAGGGTATCTCAAAAGACTGGGCACGTCTTAAAAACAAACGAGGGGAGGGCTACTCGGACTAAGAGAGTCCCCTAAGGATGGGCTTAGGCTAGCGCCTTCATCGCCCTTGCAATGAGAGGGGATTCTAATATCTAAAGAAAATAACAAAAATTTAAAAGACTGTGTTAGTCTATCAAAGAGAGAAGAAAAGTCTACCAGATAATCACAAATTCCATTCTATTCTTATAAAAATAAATCAAGTACTAAACAAAGAAAAATTTTCAATAAAACAATACACGATCTATAGCAATTATAAAATGATAAACAACATTAATTAGTCCAGACCAGCCGCTGGATAGCCTAATAAAGTAAAAACAATATCAAACACTTCAAAACCAACCACAAACCCCAATACGGGGACTCCAATGAAATCAGATGATGCCAAAGTAATCATCTGATATCAAATACACATGATAATATTTCTAATCCCGCCTTGAGATCAGACAGTACTCATGTCGATAATATCGAATAGAGTAGTCATCTGATCCCCTTCTTCCTATTAAACAATTTATTTAAAAATAAAAAAGAATGAGTATAATAAGCTTTGAGATAATCTCACCTGAATAATCCATTCAATGGAGAAATAAGACAAATGTAATATAATGATAAAACAATTATAGATAGGGGCATCTATGAGATACAACTAAATAAATCCTTTTGCCCATCCACTTTAATGACACATACATCATATTTCAATGAATATTATTCGAATGCAATCAACCTGACCCAACTTAACTTAACTCAATTTGATAGTGCTAATAGTAAACCAGCTCAATATCTATACTTGAGCTAAATAATCTTCAATTGAACTCAAGCTATCCTTTTCCAGATATTTCCAAAATTAAACCAGGTGAGCTGTCCTAGAATCAAAGTTTGACCCTCAAACCATTAATCATATGAAATTTCAAGAAATTATAAATGTAACCTTTACTCATAGTAATCGATTACAACACTGTGATCATCCAGAGTCTACTATAAACTTTTTAAAGCAATGAATAGAGTAGAATCAATGAAAGCATGGACAGAAGACCCAAAGTCATTTTCAACATTTTACATTAATTTCCAAAAGAGGTCCCAAAGATCAATTTTTCGAAAAAGGAACAAGTGCTGAGTATATGAGAGTATATGGCATTTGGTAATATAACCATGCCCTTAAAAAAAATCAAACTCACTTTTTTCTAACCTCATTACCACCATCAACTACAATTCCAATCAGAACAGACACGTCTTTGAACAATGCACAGTTCGATTCAACACATTCATTCAAGCTTGAATCCCCTTTTACATGGGATTAACAAATATCAATATCTTACATCTTGGAAAAATAATAAGAGGTCTGTGCATCAGAAATTTCATTTATAAACATTCAATATAATCAAGAGTAATTTCAGATTATGATGGAAATTTGAATGAGATTTGACTTCTAGATATTTGACTTCAAGGTAAAAGTAAAAAATAATAAAAAATAAAAAATAATGAAATGAAACAACAGATTAATCAAAATTTGAAACTGTTCTACAAACTTAAGAGGATAGAATAGACGAAGAATACCTGCAAGATGTGATCTCCCTCACCTTTCCCCCTTTCTCTTGTTCAATGCTCGGAATGAATGTCCCTCGATGCCTCGCCACCGGAATTAAGTAGATCTGTCAAATTCCACAGACTCGAAAGTTGCAGATTTCGCCGGAGAAGAAGACTTTTGGCAGAGCCTTATCGGATCCACCGGAGAAGAAGAAAAAGAAGATGAAACCCCGAAATATTATTCTCTCTTTGTCCGAGATTTTGAAAAAATGAAAACCCCCTCCAATCTCCTACTCTTTCTCACACACACGATTTTAGATCTGAAAAATCTCAGATCTGATGAATGAATAAAAGAAAATGGAGATTTGATCAATGGAGGGAAATGTATGCAATATAGGCAAGAGATTGGAAACCGGTGTATTTGAGCTTGGAATGGCCAGAATCCATGGGATCGGAGTATGATCGGAGAAGAAGGAGATGAACAAAAGAGTGAAGGTTTCAAGTCTATAAAATCGAAAATCTTAGGGTTTCTAAAACAAATCTAAGAGATCAAGGTAATGAAATGAGCAAAAATAGCAACGAGGAAGAGATTACTGGTTTTCTCTCTCTTTCTATCTCAAAAAAATGAATTTCTCTTCTTCTTTATTCTTTCTTTTTCTCTCTGCCGATCCCTCCTTGATTTTCTCTGTGAAAGTCGGAGAAGATGAGCTCGCCGGAGAAGGAGACCGGAGAAAATAGGTTTGGGAGATGATCTCAAAGATCAGATTCTGATCGGAATCCCGTCGGAGAAGCTCGAATCCTCGCTGAAGTTGAACGAAAATGGAGGATCTAAGATTTGAAAGTTGCTGTCAACGAGGACTGGCCGGAATCCGGCGATGATGCGATCGGAGAAGATGAAGTGAGGGAAGGGTTTCGGCAAGATCTGCTTTTTCTCACCTCAGACTCTCTCTCTCTAAAAAAATAGAAAAAACCTTGATTTTTTTTTTAAATGAAAGCTTAAGCTCTTATTTAAAGGAAAATGAGTGGTTGATATCAGCACTCCCATTTGATAAGCGCACACATGCGCGACCCCAGCTGGCTAATGCACCCTCCCCACGCTTGATAACTGCACTAACTCCACTTGTCTTTTGTGAATTTTTTCGTCGGATCTTTCTGGAATTTTGCAGGGATTTTTCTGGGGTCTTAAGGTTTCCAAAAATGTATTTATGGGCACTTAAGGTCTTTGGATGACTGGAACTTTCCTTCAAATACACGGATTTCAGAGTAAAATGAAAAACTTAGTGGGCCACCCCCTCATTTGCACTACACACACTATTTCAGTCAATTTACTAGGCAAACAAGCTCTGATCTCGATGAAATTTTGCAGGGGGGTAGAAGAGACCCTAATCCAGCCTAGGGCGAAGTTTGGGACCCTAATGCTGAGATTTGGACGGATTTGGTATGAGCCAGGAAAATTTAGGGCTTAGTCAAAATGGGGTGTCTACACTGTTGCCCTTATTATTTTTTCCAACGGAACATGTCATGGAATTCCGTGGGAATCCACGGAATTCCGTGAAGGCTATCTGGACAACATTTTTGCCTTTTTGTTTGTTGTTTTGTTTTAGCTTTCGGAATTCACTTTTAATTTGATGAATAGAATGCCATATGGATCCAAATATGTGAGGACACTACCATGGTCATTCACTTGTCCAATTAGGTTCATTTTAGATTTATTTTAAGCTCTCCTTTGTGCCTTTAACTGAGACATACATGATAGACCTAATACAATCTAAGTAGAGCTTGCTCTTCAATCTTGATGGCACTTTGATGAAGCTTTGTCTTGGCGTCCATCAACTTCCTTTATTCGCTTGAGCATGGCTTTGATCTTTGAAGTGATTTCCATTATTTTGGGCTTGCATTTGACTTTGCTTTTGAAGGTTCTTGGAAATGTCTTGAACTTGCTTTACCTTTGATTTGTTCTTGCTTTCTTCATGCCTTTGAGTCCACTTTGTACTTGAGTGAATTGTCCTTTGGGTTACAGCCGTGATAGTATTTGAGCTTGTTGAGCTTGGAACATATTCACTTAGACATTGAAGAACATTAGTCCAAATAATCATCATATGACAAATTGAGTTTGTTAATCATCAAAACACATAACTAGAAGTACTTGTTGAACCCTTGGGCTAACAGACCCAATTTGCACCTGATTCGTCGTATGTTGGGGCGATACTTATCTCGATGACATCGAATTGAGATTCGTGCCTCAACTCATTGATAAGTTTCTCCTCACTATATATTTGATTATTATTTTATTTTACAGATCAGATCTTGCATATTTCCACATATTGCTATTTATCATCAAATTCATTTTGGTAAAAGGTATAATTCAAAATTTCCTCCTATTCCTAAATAACAGATTCAACCACAATAGCAGAACTGACACATTTAACATATGAAGTAGTAGAATTGATACTTTAAAAAAACAATACTTAAAAATAAAACTAAAAGGGACTCAACAAAAATCTGAGTCAACTTCAATAGCAGATTAAGAAAAAGAAAATAAAGAAAATTGGGATACCTATTCAGCCTACAAAACCCATTAAGCAAGATAAAAAAAAGATCATCTGATACAGAATAATCACATGAATGCAGCATCTACTAAAAAAAAAATCTCAAATAAAACTCCCATAGAATCCTAGACTAATATTTGATGAACTCTTAACTGTATTTTGCATTAACAAGGACCGATTCGTCGCAATCTCTTCGTTGTCGGCGGTGAGATCCAAGCGATGAAGAATAGTAAAGCAGAACACTCACACACACACACACAGAGAGAGAGAGAGAGAGAGAGAGAGAGCTTGCCTCCTTTTATAAGTGCGAGAGTCGTATGATGAGACCCCGATATTTATTTCCCTTGATGGAAAGGAAAGTTGCATCCCTCATCTCACGATGGAAAGATTTTCGGGCAGTTATGGCGACTTTATCCCAAATCTAGAAAGGTCATTCCCCCATGGATTAGGTTTCCTTCTCCATCCAAACAATGGAAAGGGGTGGAAACGTTGAAAAGTGTTTCCTTTCCACTTTTTTCATCCCTTTCTTGAAAACCAAACAGGTGGCTACTCTTTCCATTCTCTTAAGAATGGAGGAGAACACTGGGGATGGATGATGTGTTCTGTCTTTTTTTTTTTTTTTTTGGAAATCTTCATGATCGCATTGATTTTTGCAAAATTATTTACAATTTTGATGTAGTTCGCAAAATCAATTGCAACCACTCATGGGAAGATGTGCTCTTGGGAGTAGTGCCTTTATTATTTTTAAAGAGGGATTGTGTTAGGTACCTTACCAATAAGCCTAAAGCTCATGAGCTGATGCAACGCGCTAGGCAAGGTCCTTTAAACCTATACAATACTAGGCTGGGTCCCACCCTGTCCCATACCTAGGCAGGCCCCCACTCAGGACCGTAGCCCTGTTTGGTTGCTCAAAAGCTAATGGAATTAAGTAGAGAATCATTTGAAGTAGTTAAAATGACGTCGTCTACATAAAGTAAGAGAATCACCATACTTGAAGGAGAATGAAAACTAAACATAGAATTATCGGACTAACTATGTCTGAAACCATTTTCTTTTAAGAACCCAGTGAAACGTTGAAACCAAGCATGGGGAGCTTGTTTTAATCCGTACAAAGCTCTTTTAAGTCTGCAAACATGTGTTGGATTTTCAGGGTGTACAAATCCTTGTGGTTGTGTCATATACACTTCCTCTTTCAATTCGCCGTATAAAAAGGCATTTTCCACGTCAAGTTGACGGATCGAACAATGTCTAGATAAGGCTAAAAAGAGAACGATATGAATTGTTGCCGGTTTTACAACATGAGCGAACGTTTCGTCGTAGCCAAGCCGGCTCTTTGGTTATAACCATTAGCAACCAATCTTGCTTTATAACGTTCCACAGAACCATCTGCTTTGATACCATGAAGAGATTTGAGAATTGAGAGAATCTGCAACCTTGAGTTAGCTATGACTTTTGGTTGCTATTTATATTGAATTGCATATGTACATGAAAGTAATGCCCCTTTGATAGGGCTAATATTACATTGAATATTTTACATGTTATTATATCCGTTCCTTGTAGTTCTTGTAAAAAACAATGTCTCGCAATTCATTAAGTGAGAGAGTTATAACAAATACAATTTCTACTATTTTATTAACGTCATTATGGCTTCTTAATTCAATCTCCAATCTTTCCATTTTATCGGTTTGTGAGTGTGATGATTTACCGGCCGAAGGAAAGGATTATTCAAATTTGCCGGCCGACATTGTTTGGAAGATAAGTTTTCTCTAATTCTTAATATAATAGGATTCCTAATCCCACCACATGGGAATTAGGTGTGGAAGATAAGGATAGGTTTATTTATTTATTTATTTTTGGCTAGGGTAGGTTTTCTACAATTCTTAGGAGCCGTTTGGATACACGGATTTTAGAATCTTGGATTTCCTCCAAGTCATAGTTGGGAGAAGAGAGAAGAAGGAGACCAGCTGTCGTTTTCTGTTTTCTCGCACTTCTTTCCACCAGCAAGACCAGCCCGTCATTTTCTGTTTTCTAGCCCTTCTTTCCGTCAGAAAGAGAGCAGGAGATCATCCCAATGTTCTAGGTTTTAGGTATCTCAGGATGAGATTTCTAAAGCCTGGATTTCTTACTTAAAATCCAAGATTCTAAAGAGACGTGAAGCAGTCGGTCTCCTTCTTTTCTCGTCTCCCAACTACAATTTTGAGGAGATCCAAGATTCTAAAATCCATGTATCGAAATGGCCCCTTAATATCATGGGATTCCAATCACATGGTAGGATCCGATCTTGATAATTCTTATTTGAAAAATGCTAAACAGATGAGCAATTGGGATCATACCAACATAAACATATGGGGCCCCATTTGTGGCATAAGGGACCGATCATCCATTCATCTTGTTAAAGTCCAACTAAATGAATCTGACTCAGAAGCGGAGTCTCACCATTTTCATTTTCTGTCTATTTTTTCTTCAGTTTCCCGACAACTAAGCCCTCATCTCACAATTTTTCTTTTTCATTTCAATGTACTTGAAATGCGAGAAACAAAAATGCCGTGAGAGTGTCTATCTTGATGTACCTATGTTGTGCTCAAGGAACGACGCAAAGGTGAAACACAAGATTGAATGATAATCTTGACAATTGATTTGGACGTTCATTACATATAATTTCATGGGAAATAACAATCATGGCATTCCTAGTAAGATTTGAAAATAATAAATGTATTATATGTCATGGCAACTAATCTATAGCATGATAAATAGTGAGGATCATTGGCATGTAAAGCAATTCAACAATCTGTTATGACCTATTTGGTTGCTTAGGAGTGACTTGGAGAGCAGTGGAATAAGAAGTCAAAAGGGTTTAGACAAGCATGGAAGATGTGTTGAATTTCCACTCGGAAAATAGTGGAAGAGTGGTTAGTAGTGTTCGGTTGCACAACAATCCTCTTGAAGATAGGGGTGCAACTTGGGTCGGGTTCAACCCGAAAAAAAGTCGGGTTGAGTTTTCCCAACCCGGGCTGAGTTTTGGACTGGTTCGGGTTGAGGGTTTGGGCAACCCGACTGAAATCCCCAGGGTGATGGCAACCCAAGAGGGAGGGTGAATTGGGTTTCAAAAACTTTTGCCTTAGTTAATGCAGAATTAAGAAAAACAAAGGCAAATTTAGAATTTAAGCATAAAGAAGTAAAAATGCAATGCACAATAGAGATAAACTTAGAAAGAGTGCACCGGATTTTTAAGTGGTTCGGTCCAAGGATCCACATCAAGGCCTACGTCCACTCCACCAAGAATCTTGATGGCTGCGCTAATCCGGTTCCCTTAATGGAAGGGAATCAACCCAATTACAATCAATGAAAGGTCTGCCTCGCAAGACTCGCTAACTCAGAGAAAGCTACGCATCTCCAACACTTGCTCTTGAGATGGCTCCGCATTTCTTCGCACTCGCCCTTGAGATGGCTCCGTGTCCCTTCGCACTTGACCCAATACAAGTATAATCAAAAGAAAATGAAAATACAAATGCCTCTTCAAAGGCAAGATCAATCTTTCAAGTACTCACAAAACAACTCTCAAAGATATACAATGAAGTCCTATGCCCAATCTTTTATAAATGACCAAGTAGAGGCTCAAGGAGGATTCTCCACACTTAGATATGTTCCATTTAGGTTTTGGAGTGTTAGAGATGAGTTTAGAAAAGTTAGAGACATTTATATAGGTAGGGGAGACCAAAAGTAGCCGTTACAAGGGTAAAACTGTAATTCAGTGCAACTTTTAGAACTTCAACGGTTATTTTCAGTGTGCCAGAGACCGTCATGGACGTCCGCTGGTTTTCCGGATGTTCAGCGTTGGCTCGGCCATTTTTTCCAGTTTACCGACGGACGAAGTTCGAACGTCCGCGGTTACAAAAATTGGTTTTTCAGCCTGTTTTGTAAAATTCATATCTCACTCGTTTCTCATCGGATTTCGACTTTCTTATACTCGATCTGAATGGAAACGATGAGATATTTCTATTAAAAATATTTTTAAAAAAAAATTTGAAAATATTTTTGACCAATTATTATCAAATTAAGGTCTGTGGTCACTAAGTGAACTACTAACCAAGTGCCAATGATGTCTATCTTTTCGATTTTTTCTCTCAGGCTTGTCCCAAGATATTTATCATGTTTTAGGACCTTATTTAATATTCCCTTGACCCTCTAATAGATCCTAAGCTAAGGATTAGGCTTAACATTCTAAAGATTTGAGACACACTTAAATCTTCAACAATGATCTTCCTCTTCAAGTCTTCATTATTTCCATGGATCATTTCTTCATTCCTTTCGCTTCACATAGTCTCCATGGTTGGTTCGAGCCTTCTTCTTTTCTTTGGCCCATTTGATCATCAAGATAATTCAAGTCTTGATCCATGCTTCCTTGACTTTAGTGTTTGATAGCTTGATTTCCAATACATGCACTTGAAACACCAACACATTAGAAATACAACACAAATCAACTTGTGTTTGGAATCATCAAAACATAGAAGATTGCCTAGGTGGGATCCATTGGGCTTACACCAACACGAGTGAATCCTGACATTTTTTTATCATTTTTTTGTACGCTTAAAACCTCGGGTGGGGTAGGGTTGAACTCGGGTCGGGTTGGAAAAAAGGGTTCCTCGGGTCGGGTCAAGTTGGCCTCAACCTGACCCAACCCCACCCGAGTTGCACCCCTATTCGAAGAGTAGGGATGTCATTACCAATATAGAGTTTGGTAGAGAGAGATAGGAAAGAGAGAAAGAAGAGAATAAAACAAGACCTTTTCCACTCTTCTTCCATCCAAATTTCTCTCCATTTTGGTAAATTTTGGTTGGAAGATGAGGGGGAGGAGGGGGACATTAGCGCCACATGGGCATCACTTAGGAAAAAAAAAGGCAATGATGATGTTCCAAACATACCTGAGAGTCAAATGGAGTTTCAATGCAAATTTGGCAACCAAACATAAATCAACATTCATTGAAAGTTCATTGTTCCCTCCAAAATGAATTTGCTATGACAAGTTGGGAGACTTGAATTATTTTCTTGGCATTCAAGCTTCAAAAACAAAAAATGGATTATTTTTATGCCAAGCAAAGTATGCTGCAGAAATTCTTCAAAAGACGAAAATGGATTGTTCAAAGCCTGCTTCTACTCCTATTACTCCAAAAACTCAGTTATCAGAACATGATTCATCTGACCTTCTAAATGATCCAACGGAATATTGACGGATTGTAGGGGCACTCCAATATCTAACATTCACAAGACCTGATGTATCTTACGCAGTTAATTTAGTTTGTCAGTATATGCATGCCCCAAGGCAAAGTCATCTTCTGGCCGTCAAAAGAATCCTCCGCTACAATAAAGGCACTGTCAATTATGGTATAAATTTATTCTCTACTTCTATCAATTCTTTACATGCCTTTTCAAATGCAAACTGGGCTGGTTGTTTAAATACAAGAAGGTCAACGACGGGCTACTGCATTTTTCTCGGAAATAATTTAATATCTTGGTCTGCGAAGAAACAGCCTACTGTCTCTCGTTCAAGCACGGAATCAGAATATCGAGCAATTGCCTATACAGTGGCGGATACTTGTTGGATTAAATCTTTATTAAGGGAACTTAATATTTTTTTGTCTAATCCAGTGGAGGTACATTGTGACAACATTGGCGCAACTTATTTGGTCGCAATGCACTCACGTACAAAACATGTTGACATTGACTATCATTTTGTTGGCGAAAAAGTGGCCAAGGAGAACTCAAAGTTTTTTATCTACCAACTGAACATCAGCTTGCAGACATTTTTACTAAAGGCCTATCAATGGCACGTTATGCTTATCTTCGTTCCAATTTGACTGTTTGTGAAAAACCGGTTCAAATTGCGGGAGGGTAATAACCTGTAAAATATTCAATGTAATATTAGCCCTATCAAAGGGGCATTACTGTCATGTAAATATGCAATGCAATATTGTAGACACCCCATTTTGTTTTGTTTTAATCAACAAATAAATTAGTGTGTTAAATCCATGTGAGAACCCCCTCTATCATTGATTTATATGTTTTAGGTCATTAATATCTTGATCTGACTTTACGGATCATCAATCGGGACAAAATAAGCTAGGGTCACTTCATAGCCCGGACCCTGATTCCATTCCGAGACCCGATTTCCGTAAATCGTTAGATCAATGGCAGATCATGACCTGGGTCTAACCATCCAAAACCACCTAACCTCTCCTCTCATCCTAACCATTCAAACCTCACCTAACCTCACCTAACCTCTCCTCCCATCATAACCATCCAAACCTCACCTAACCTCACCTAACCTCACCTAACATCACCTAACCTCACCTAACCTTACCTAACCTCACCTAACCTCACCTAACCTCCTATCCCATTCTCCTATAAATACCCTCTCATCTCACCAAAGAAAAGGAGGAAAAAAAAGAAAAGAGGAGAGAACCCCTCTCTTAGAAAAATTCAAGCCCTCTCTCTAGACCAAATCCCTCTTCTCCATAAGTTTGCATGGAATATCGTCTACAAAAAGGTATGTCTTTTGGAATTTTATTTTCTTTTCTATATTTGTAGGATTGAGTGTTGTTTTGCGTATATTTTGGTTGATGTCATGTTTAATTTTGTACTAGTTTGGCCTTGGTCATGTTCTCACTTATGCTAAATATAATTAATGTGTTAGGGTCATTAGAACCTATTTGCGATGGGATGTTGAAATCATTGGCTTGTTAGGGAATTCAGATTTCTTTTGGGAAAACAATTCATTAAAAATTTTGAACATTTACAAGAAAGAAAACTTGAATTTTACATGAATTATCAAAACCCATTTAATTTGGCTTACAAAACCTCCATCTTTCAATTGATAACAACAGCCCCCACTCCAATTTGATAACAACAGCCCCCACTCAATCTCAAGAACCCAATATCCATACCCCACCTTGCCAAGTAGATAAAAACAACCCCTTTTTCAAACATCCCATTTGAATCTAATCTCAGGCCCATTCAAGCCATTTTTCATATTCACCGTCTTTTAATCACTAAAAAAATAAGAACTATCAAAAGAAAACATGGGGGTGCCAATATCATTCCCGTCATAGTGCTAGCTGTTAGACTTTAAACAGATTTTTCGACCTCTAAACAACAGAATCGTGGGAAATGGTTAACTACAAAGTAGTAGATATTTTCGTGCCGTTTCCAACGAGTATTCGTGCTAGATCAGACAGCGAGCGGTTAAAAAGTTAAGTCCAAAATGGTTGCGGCACACCTTTAGGCATTTCCAGTTTAATGTTGCTGTCCTTTTGTTTGCAACACAAATTCGAACCTCTAAATCACAGATTTACAAACAATGGAGAACTACAAAGTTGTAGCCCTATAAAAGATCTTTCCAACGCATGTTTGTACGTTGAATTTGGCCAAGCGGTTAAAGAGTTACGACAGTTTTAGTGGGCTGCATTTGTCAGATCTTTTAATGGTCAATGGTTTGTCGAATTTGTGCAATTGTCAAAACTTGGTTGTGTTAACGTCATTTTCCAAACCAAAATCGAAAGACATTAATCTAAAGTACATCCAACCTAAAATTAACAAAACTAAAATTCACCCATTTAAAATCCACTGATAAAAATCCGTTAAAAGCCATTAACCAAAAGACCACTAAAAATTTCAAATGAAACTAAAACCTTCTAAATAAACAACTTTAAAAGCTACCAAACACACTAAATACCTTCAGATAATAAAAGCTTCAAGAAAACTCTAAAAGTTTCCACAAACCCAAAAGAATTCGAGATTCCCAAGAGCCGGTGGATTCAAAATTCCTTTAGGAACCCTTAGAGCCCAATTTAGGAACACTGGTGTCGTGTCGTGTCGTGTCCTAAGTTTTAGGGAGTCCTAGGTTTTAGGGAGTCCTAGAGTCAGGAGTCCAGCCTCATCACGGACGTTTGCTATGTATAGCAACCGTGCCATAGGTTTAGTTACACTAGTCACCCGATCTTTTCCATAGGACAAGCCTAGTAAACTAGGATGTAGGCTAACCTGCATTAGTCTAAGGGACAACTTGCATTTAGATAAGAATCATATAGCATCTTCGATGAAATCCTAAGATAATAAAATCCTCAACTTGAATTAAATAACTTCTCTTAAAACTGTTGAAACAGTCAATCCCGTCTAGGTCGGTGTCTTAGTTGAGTTAGGCATATGTAACTTAGCTTAGGTGCACCGAACTACGTCGACTCTGATCCCAGTGAGGCTTGGGTACGTAGGCAGCTTGGATGTCTGATGGCATACCACCCGCGAGTCGGCACCACAAACAAATTGTGGTGTTTTGTATATTAATATTCTTGTAAATGCTTAATCAAATCACTTAGGACTTTCCATTGAAATTAGAATTCTAGGATGCATGTCACTTAGTTCGCACATAAACATAGAGTTGAATGAGCCATTTAAAATAAATTCAAAAGAGTTAGCTTTTGGAATCGAAGACCGATTATCGGGCAGGAATGGTGCATGTGGTGGATAAATCCCCATACCTTCCATTCTCGTAACCAGGTAGCGAGTCTAGATTTCTGGTCAATTATGGGTCCTAGATCCCACATCTAGGTGGCGACTCTGTCATTTTCTTTCGTGTGGAATTCGGGTTGCCTTAGTGATCCCAAGTTCACATGAAAGATGAATTCAAATCAATATTAAAATGCACACGCCAATCGCGTGGGAACGAGAGACCAAGAGAGAGAGCGCGGCGGCTCGCGCCCCACACCCCTCTCGCGGGATCCGGGTACCACAGTCTGGCGACTCTGCTGGGGACCACCTAACTTCATTAAAATTTCAAAAGATAATTCATTTGAATTTAATTTAACTGGCTCATAAAAACTCTATACTTGTTAGATTAGTTTGTCTTGTTTTATTTTCTCATCACATTTTACTCGAACTTAACCTAACAAAACCTGAGGGCATCATAGATTGCGCAAACATATTGCACACACTTACATCACTTGCATCTAAACTCTTGCATCTCACGTGCACACACGTCCTATTTTAGGAACCCGGAGTGTTATCTAGCATGGTTGACTGGGATTTCATCACCTGGTGCCTCTGTGCTAGAGAAGCATTCCACCCTTAGCCTAGTACCTTTATGGTACGTAAACGGATCTCTTGTTCACGTACTGATACGCCGGACACTGGTACAGTATATCGAACAGGGATTCGCGCTAAGGGAACTCTTGGCCTTACCCCTAGATTAACCCACACATGCATGTAGTATACGAACACATGTGCATCATGTGTGTGAGCCTAGTTTAGGATATCCTACCCATTGGTGTCTAGATTAGGCCGTGGTCCATCTTCCAATGGTCACGATCGGTCCTTAGATACACGAACAAAGTCATGAGTCGAGATTCTCTCTCCACTCCGATAGATTAGGATTAGGGTTGATGCCTTCAGGTAACACTGATAAAATGTGAAAAAAAAAAAAAAAATTTCCCTTTGGGTTAGGATATAAATCCCATAATTTTCAAAGATCTCATAGGATTAGTCATTCATGATCTATCCGTTGAAAGCAATCTTATGCTATCTCATCTAATCTTTTGATCGTGCGTCTTTCGTTCTTCTGTCATACGATTCGATCGTATCTTCATGCCATCCCCTAACTGGCAGATGCAGAATCTCACAATCTTTCGATTATGCGTTCTCATGATCTGATCATGCCTGGTCCAGATAATCCAATCTTGCTTGTACCCCTGGTCTGTTCCTCCTCTAGGGGCTACCTTTTTCAAAATTATTTTGCTAAGTCCTTCAGAGTTCACTCTCAGAATCATTGAGCTAGGGGCATTTCCCTATGCGAATCAGTCATCATTGTCCAAAATTGAAAGTATCAGCCATGATGATGTTCAGAACGAACCAGCCTTCGCCGAGCCTTCAACGCCAAACAGTTGCAGCAGTTAAAGTTTTAGTCACTTACTATTTTATGTTGAGTCAGTCATCATGGTCAGTATAATTGTTGAGTCCGGTCTTACAGTTAAAGGTCAATGCCTAGTCCAGGCAAGTTATCTTCTGTTTCTCTTTCTTATTTAGAGTTGTGAATCGTGAGCATGTTCAGGATAGGTCGTCTGATGTAATAGCTTTTCTTTAAATAAAATTTCAGTCAGTTCCAAAAAGTTCACTTGTGTCTGTTCTTAAGTGTGCTTCTGATCTTAAAATAAGACTCCCTCCTCAAATGAGGACAAAATTGACGAAACTCCACTTGAGTCACAGCAATTACTTGAACGAGAGGAGGAGCGCCAATCCCAACCTTTCAAAGATGAAATTGAAATGATAAACACTGGCACTGAAACTTTGATTCAGTGAATGCCGATTGAAAATACATTACCCTCTAAAGAGTGTGAAGAATTGATAAAATTATTTCAAGAATAAGAAGATTGTCTAGAAAAGCTACAACCGATACCAGGGGCAAGACATAGATGGAAAGCTCAAAGAAAATGAAGAAAGTGAGAAGATATATGCTATACAAGGGGCATAGAGTGGAAACAACTTTCATATTTCCAATCAATGACCTTGGTTCTCAAATTCATAAAGCCAACAAATTCAAGATGAAAAGTTCAAGAGCAAACAATGAAAAGTGATCATCAGATATCGAGAGTACGAATCCATAGATGGAGGATGTCAAAGAACAAGTTTCGCTCTATGAAAGTCAAAAGCACGTATTAGAATCTTGAAAGAAGAAGATCCATTATCTCTTACCTGGAAATGCCGTCAAACTCCGCGAAAAAAAAAAAAAAAAAAAAAAAAAAAAAAGAGAAAAAAAAATAATCAGTACCAGAGGGACTCTAGTAACCTAGATCGATTCCCAATCTGAACATCGAAAGGCCTCCTTTGGCCGATTAAATCCCAAAATCAAAACCCAATGTCAAAAGAATACCGATTTGCAAACCCTTCGAGCCTAAATCAAATTTTCTTGAAAACCCATCAAACTTGGGGCATTCCCCCGAACTACGCGAGACCTGATCCCTATACTGGGGTACGTAGGCAACTCGGTTGAACCGAGTTCGGTCGATTCAAAAAGGAAAAGAAATTCAATCCTTTCAAAAAAAAAAAGAGAGGGACAAGTTCCAAAAGAAGAGAAGTTAATTGTTCCAGAAAGAAAAGAAAAAAGAAAAAAAAAATCAAACAATTTATCTTCAAACTAGGGGCATTCGCCCTGAACTACACACGACCTGATTCCTACCTTGGGATATGTAGGCGACCTGTTCACAGGTTCGGTCGAAATCTTTGTTGAGCCTTAAGCCATTCTTTGAAAAGCCCTATCCTACCTATAAAAGTCCTTCTGGTGTTCAGAACTAATGAGCTAGGTCCTGAGATACAATAAAAAAATGAAATGATGATGAATAAGAAAAATAACGGAGTTTGAAGATCTGCTAGACTGAAAACCTGAAAGGGCGGTCTAGGCAAAATTTAAGATCATTCCCCTGCTAAGTTGAAAACCCGAAAGGGCGGCTTAGGCAAAAGCTAAGGGGATAGCCTGCTGGATCGAAAACCTAGAAAGGTGGTTCAGGCAAAAGTTAAGGCTAGCGCGGTCCGCCAAGTTAAAAACCCTGAAGAGGTGACTTGGTCACGGTAAGAGAATCAGTATAAGAAGGCAACAGCCGGTATCAAGACTGAAGATCAACTGAAGTTCAAGCAAATTCAAGTGATATCCTCAAAACTGGGGGCATTGAAGCTAAGCAATCTTAGGGGTCGTAATTAAATTCTTGAGGCATTACTATTTCGAGGAAGAAGTCCGGTGTTTACCAATTGAAAAACTATTCCTTGAAAGGATAGACTTACCAAACAAAACATTAACTAAGTCAGAAGCATCACTATGTTTGTCAGTATAGTCAGTCAATCTTTATTATTCTAAGTTCACTCCTTCAGGGCTGCTCAATCCTTTGAGTAGTGCCTTTCATCTAAGTTTTCTCTTTAGAAAGAGTCAATTGTCGTTCCTATGTCCAAATGATGTAACTGTCTTGGTGAAGGAGGCCAGGCCTAGGCAGCTCCCTGCAATTATACCTGAAAGAGCTCGAAAATTTAGTCAAACAACTTCATTTCAAAGAAGATCAGCTCAGAAAAATTCAGAAGTAGAAACATCAGAAAGCCCAGCTTCCGTAAAAAGATCATACCCCAGGAAGGCACCTTAAGCTTGGAAGAACCTCAGATGCAATGGTGGTTGAGCCAATTTCTCAGAAAGATGAACCATTCAAATTCATAATTCCCTTCCGGTTAGTTATCCTGGTCAAGAAATGTTTATCTAAACACCTGTCAAGAAGCAGATCCCGCTTTTCCATGTTAATATCCAAGAGAGTCGTTGTTCTAAATTACCAATCTCAAATGTCTTGTTCAAGGTTTCAGTTATCAAAATCCCCAGAAGACAAGACCAGCAGTCTCTTTGAGAAAAATCTTGTTGAAGTTTCATAAAAATGTTCCTAATCCATTCTTGCTAGTAATGGTTCTTCGTTCCAAAGGTTTGCCGTTTCATCATTCGTCAAAGTCCTAGTTTCCAACATCTTTGTCGGGCACGATCCATAATATCCCCGATTTCATTGAGTTCAAAAAAATAAAAAATTCATCAAATCCAATCTTACGTCAAATTCAAGTTCATGGAAAATCTCTAAATTCTTCGAGCCCGTTTGTGAACGGTACCTCTTTTCTCGAGCCCATTTGCAAATGGCCTCGTCTTCTCCTTGAGCCCGTTTGTGAACGGTGCCTCATCTCTCGAGTCCATTTGTGAATGGTTTCGTCTTCTCCTTGAGCCCATTTGTGAACGGTGCCTCATTTTCTGAGTTCATTTATGAATGGTCTCATGTCCTCCTTGAGCCCGTTTGTGGACGGTGCCTCATTTCTCAAAAAATCAAAAATTCATCAAATCCAATCCCCAATTCAAAAAATCCAATCCTACGTCAAATTCAAATTCATAAAAATCTCTAAATTTTTCATTGTTGAATTCATCAATCAAAGCTATCTTGTGTCGTCGAGCCCGTTTGTGAACGGTGCCTCATTTCTCGAGCCCATTTGTGAATGGTCTCGTCTTCTCCTTGAGCCCGTTTGCGGACGGTACCTCATTTCCCAAAAATAAAAATTCATCAAATCCAATCCCCGATTCAAACAAATCCAATCTTACGTCAAATTCAAGTTCATGAAAAATCTCATGTCCTCTTTGAGCCCTTCTGTGAAAGGTGCCTCATTTCTCGAGGCCGTTTGTGAATGGTCTCGTCTTCTCCTTGAGCCCGTTTGCGGACGGTACCTCATTTCCCAAAAATAAAAAATTCATCAAAACCAATCCCCGATTCAAACAAATCCAATCTTACGTCAAATTCAAGTTCATGAAAAATCTCATGCCCTCTTTGAGCCCGTTTGTGAACGGTGCCTCTTTTCTCGAGGCCATTTGGGGATGGTCTCGTCTTCTCCTTGAACCCGTTTGTGAACAGGTTTCTCATTCTCTGAGTCCATTTGTGAATGGTCTCATGTCCTCTTTGAGCCCGTTTGTGAACGGTGCCTCTTTTCTCGAGGCCATTTGTGAATGGTCTCACCTTCTCCTTGAGCCCGTTTGCGGACGGTACCTCATTTTCCAAAAATAAAAAAATTTATCAAATCCAAATCCTTAATTAAAAAATAAAAATAAAAATCCATTCCTACGTCAAATTCAAGTTCATAAAAAAATCCCTAAATTCTTCGAGCCCGTTTGTGAACGGTGCCTCATTTCTCGAGTCCATTTGTGAATGGTCTCGTCTTCTCTTCGAACCCGTTTGTGAACAGGTGTCTCATTCTCTGAGTCCATTTGTGAATGGTCTCATCTTCTCCTTGAGCCCGTTTGTGAACGGTGCCTCATTTTCTGAGTCCATTTGTGAATGGTCTCGTGTCCTCTTTGAGCCCGTTTGTGAACGGTGCCTCATTTCTCGAGTCCATTTGTGAATGATCTTGTCTTCTCCTTGAGCCCGTTTGTGAACGGTGCCTCATTTCTCGAATCCATTTGTGAATGGTCTTGTCTTCTCCTTGAGCCCGTTTGTGAACGGTGCCTCATTTCTCGAATCCATTTGTGAATGGTCTCGTCTTCTCCTTGAGCCTGTTTGTGAATGGTGCCTCATTTCTCGAGTCCATTTGTGAATGGTCTTGTCTTCTCCTTGAGCCCGTTTGTGAACGGTGCCTCTTTTCTCGAATCCATTTGTGAATGGTATCTTCCTCCTTGAGCCCGTTTGTGAACGGTGCCTCATTTCTCGAGTCCATTTGTGAATGGTCTTGTCTTCTCCTTGAGCCCGTTTGTGAACGGTGCCTCTTTTCTCGAGTCCATTTGTGAATGGTTTTCTATCCTCCTTGAGGCCGTTTGTGAACGGTGCCTCATTATCCAAGTCCATTTGGGAATGCTTCTTATCCTCGTTGAACCCGCTTGTGAGCGGCGTCTCATCTCCTTCTAAAAACTGTTTGAGAGCGATCTTTGTCCTTTCCCTTCAGAATCCATTCGAAAATGATATCTCATTCTCTAATTGCCCGTTTGTGAACGGCGCCGCATCGAGTTTTTATTATTATTCAAGTTCTAGGGTTTCATCTAAGGTTTTGCATTATGTTAAGGTGCGTTGTGTCTAGAGAGTCCTTTGTCGATTAAAACTACGCAAAATGGTTCTGTCATTTTTAACTTTGGTATTCAATGACTACGTCATCTCTACCAAAGAGGGGCATCTGTAGACACCCCATTTTGTTTTGTTTTAATCAACAAATAAATTAGTGTGTTAAATCCATGTGAGAACCCCCTCTATCATTGATTTATATGTTTTAGGTCATTAATATCTTGATCTGACTTTACGGATCATCAATCGGGACAAAATAAGCTAGGGTCACTTCATAGCCCGGACCCTGATTCCATTCCGAGACCCGATTTCCGTAAATCGTTAGATCAATGGCAGATCATGACCTGGGTCTAACCATCCAAAACCACCTAACCTCTCCTCTCATCCTAACCATTCAAACCTCACCTAACCTCACCTAACCTCTCCTCCCATCATAACCATCCAAACCTCACCTAACCTCACCTAACCTCACCTAACATCACCTAACCTCACCTAACCTTACCTAACCTCACCTAACCTCACCTAACCTCCTATCCCATTCTCCTATAAATACCCTCTCATCTCACCAAAGAAAAGGAGGAAAAAAAAGAAAAGAGGAGAGAACCCCTCTCTTAGAAAAATTCAAGCCCTCTCTCTAGACCAAATCCCTCTTCTCCATAAGTTTGCATGGAATATCGTCTACAAAAAGGTATGTCTTTTGGAATTTTATTTTCTTTTCTATATTTGTAGGATTGAGTGTTGTTTTGCGTATATTTTGGTTGATGTCATGTTTAATTTTGTACTAGTTTGGCCTTGGTCATGTTCTCACTTATGCTAAATATAATTAATGTGTTAGGGTCATTAGAACCTATTTGCGATGGGATGTTGAAATCATTGGCTTGTTAGGGAATTCAGATTTCTTTTGGGAAAACAATTCATTAAAAATTTTGAACATTTACAAGAAAGAAAACTTGAATTTTACATGAATTATCAAAACCCATTTAATTTGGCTTACAAAACCTCCATCTTTCAATTGATAACAACAGCCCCCACTCCAATTTGATAACAACAGCCCCCACTCAATCTCAAGAACCCAATATCCATACCCCACCTTGCCAAGTAGATAAAAACAACCCCTTTTTCAAACATCCCATTTGAATCTAATCTCAGGCCCATTCAAGCCATTTTTCATATTCACCGTCTTTTAATCACTAAAAAAATAAGAACTATCAAAAGAAAACATGGGGGTGCCAATATCATTCCCGTCATAGTGCTAGCTGTTAGACTTTAAACAGATTTTTCGACCTCTAAACAACAGAATCGTGGGAAATGGTTAACTACAAAGTAGTAGATATTTTCGTGCCGTTTCCAACGAGTATTCGTGCTAGATCAGACAGCGAGCGGTTAAAAAGTTAAGTCCAAAATGGTTGCGGCACACCTTTAGGCATTTCCAGTTTAATGTTGCTGTCCTTTTGTTTGCAACACAAATTCGAACCTCTAAATCACAGATTTACAAACAATGGAGAACTACAAAGTTGTAGCCCTATAAAAGATCTTTCCAACGCATGTTTGTACGTTGAATTTGGCCAAGCGGTTAAAGAGTTACGACAGTTTTAGTGGGCTGCATTTGTCAGATCTTTTAATGGTCAATGGTTTGTCGAATTTGTGCAATTGTCAAAACTTGGTTGTGTTAACGTCATTTTCCAAACCAAAATCGAAAGACATTAATCTAAAGTACATCCAACCTAAAATTAACAAAACTAAAATTCACCCATTTAAAATCCACTGATAAAAATCCGTTAAAAGCCATTAACCAAAAGACCACTAAAAATTTCAAATGAAACTAAAACCTTCTAAATAAACAACTTTAAAAGCTACCAAACACACTAAATACCTTCAGATAATAAAAGCTTCAAGAAAACTCTAAAAGTTTCCACAAACCCAAAAGAATTCGAGATTCCCAAGAGCCGGTGGATTCAAAATTCCTTTAGGAACCCTTAGAGCCCAATTTAGGAACACTGGTGTCGTGTCGTGTCGTGTCCTAAGTTTTAGGGAGTCCTAGGTTTTAGGGAGTCCTAGAGTCAGGAGTCCAGCCTCATCACGGACGTTTGCTATGTATAGCAACCGTGCCATAGGTTTAGTTACACTAGTCACCCGATCTTTTCCATAGGACAAGCCTAGTAAACTAGGATGTAGGCTAACCTGCATTAGTCTAAGGGACAACTTGCATTTAGATAAGAATCATATAGCATCTTCGATGAAATCCTAAGATAATAAAATCCTCAACTTGAATTAAATAACTTCTCTTAAAACTGTTGAAACAGTCAATCCCGTCTAGGTCGGTGTCTTAGTTGAGTTAGGCATATGTAACTTAGCTTAGGTGCACCGAACTACGTCGACTCTGATCCCAGTGAGGCTTGGGTACGTAGGCAGCTTGGATGTCTGATGGCATACCACCCGCGAGTCGGCACCACAAACAAATTGTGGTGTTTTGTATATTAATATTCTTGTAAATGCTTAATCAAATCACTTAGGACTTTCCATTGAAATTAGAATTCTAGGATGCATGTCACTTAGTTCGCACATAAACATAGAGTTGAATGAGCCATTTAAAATAAATTCAAAAGAGTTAGCTTTTGGAATCGAAGACCGATTATCGGGCAGGAATGGTGCATGTGGTGGATAAATCCCCATACCTTCCATTCTCGTAACCAGGTAGCGAGTCTAGATTTCTGGTCAATTATGGGTCCTAGATCCCACATCTAGGTGGCGACTCTGTCATTTTCTTTCGTGTGGAATTCGGGTTGCCTTAGTGATCCCAAGTTCACATGAAAGATGAATTCAAATCAATATTAAAATGCACACGCCAATCGCGTGGGAACGAGAGACCAAGAGAGAGAGCGCGGCGGCTCGCGCCCCACACCCCTCTCGCGGGATCCGGGTACCACAAATATAAATAGCAACCAAAAGTCATAACTGACTCAAGGTTGCAGATTCTCTCAATTCTCAAATCTCTTCAAGATAGACATAATTTAATATGCTTCAATTCTTTGAAATTCAATATTTAAACAAAAGAAGTTGATAAAAGCAGATGCTTCTTGCCACTATAGTGCTTGCTTCATTATTTGTTGTTGTAACAGTAGCTCCTGAAGCTCCTGCTATTCTCTCTCTGAACTACAGACAGGGGCATCTTGGGGTTGTACTCCTTTCTAGAGGAGAAGGTATGGCTGCAATAGTATCCACTAGTCTTGCTTCAGTGTTTGTCAATTTGAAGGAATTGGAAATACAAGAAATTAAATCAATATGGGGTGTTGAGAAGGAGCTGGAAATGTTACAGAGCACAGGGAAAGTAATTCAAGATGTGCTTGAAGATGCTGAGGAAAAGCAAATTCACTCTAAGGCTGTGCGAAATTGGCTTCGTAAACTAAAGGTTGTGGCTTACGACGCTGAAGACATACTGGACGATATTGAGACAGAAGCTTTACTATCTATGTTAAAGTACGGAGTTCAACCAAGCAAGAGAAATCAGGTGCGGAAATTCCTCTTCTCTTGTTTCAGTTCTAAGAACCATGTTTTGTATCGAAGTGACATTGCACATAAGATAAGCGAGATTAGAGCGAGGTTAGATGTGATAGCAAATGAACGTAACTTCCATCTGGAAATAAAGATAGAGGAAAAAAAGAAGAAGAGAGACGTCTCCAAACTAGCTCTTTAGTAAACGAATCTGATGTCATTGGTAGACAAGTCGACAAAGAGAAAATAATAAAATTGTTGGAATCAGATGATGAATTTTCTGTTATTCCCATAGTTGGCATGGGTGGGCTTGAGAAGACTACTCTTGCGCAGTTCATCTATAACGATAGCAGGGTTGAGAATCAATTTAAACTGGGATCATGGGCTTGTGTGTCTGACGATTTTGATGTAATAAGAATAACAAATAAGCTGATTGAATCTGCAACAGGATCCAAATGTGATCTCTCCAACATGGATGTCATGCAGCAGTGTCTCCAAGAGTTACTAAGGATCAAAGATTTTTAATTGTTCTAGATGACATGTGGGATGACAATCAAAATCATTCGGATAGTCTATGAGTGCCCCTTGGAGTTGGAGCAAAGGGAAGTAAAATTATTGTAACTACACTAAGTGAAAGGGTTGCAAGGATGATGGGCACAATTCCTTCCCACTCTTTGGAGGGGTTACCAGTTGATGATTGTTGGGGATTGTTTACTCGGAGGGCAAGAATTTTAAATGCCCATCCGGAATTGGAGGAAATTGATAGGCAAATCCTGTGGAAGTGCAATGGCCTGCCTTTGGCAATAAAGACATTGGGAGGCATCTTGTCTTCAAAAAGGAATGTGAGTGAGTGGGAAAGCATCTTGAAAAGCGAAATATGGAAGGATGAAGAAAATGAGATTTTGCCCGCTTTACGACTGAGGTACCACCACTTACCAGCAAATCAAAAGCAATGTTTTGCCTACGGTTCCATATTTCCGAAAGATCTTGGGTTTCAAAAGGTTGTGTTGGTTCAACAATGGATGGATATGGGCTTCATTCAGCCCAAAGGAAGCACACTCCTAGAAGACATAGGTACGGACTTATTTGATGATTTATCGTTAAAGTCTTTCTTTCAATATTCGCATCAATTTGGTGAGACTTCAATATACAAGATGCATGATCTCATGCATGATCTAGCAGAATCCATCTCAGGTGATGAATGTCTTAGAATGGAACATGATATGTCACGAACCATCCCTAAAATGGCCCGTTATATATCATGGTAAAAGAGGATTTATTATCTTTGGAGGACTTATACAAATTTAAAAGCTTACGCACTTTTCTAGTGAACACTCAATTTTCCTTCAAGACACCAATCATCAATGATCCATTCACGGAGTTGAGATTCTTGCGTGTGTTGGATTTGAGTTGGACTGCAATAAAAAAGTTCCCAGATTCGATTGGCCAATTGAAACACCTACGCTACCTTGACCTCTCTTACACGCACATCGATCGGCTGCCTGAATCAGTAACTAGTCTCTGTAATCTGCAAACGCTAAATTTGGTGTGTTGTTTAAAACTTGAAGAGTTACCCAAAGGCATCACGAATCTGATTAATCTACAACATCTTGATTTAGATCAGAACTTGTGGTACTCAATTTCTTTGCCACGAATTGGAAAATTAACTTCTCTCCAAACATTGTCGAAATTCACGTTGTGTAAAGAGAGTGGATGTTGGATAGTAGAGTTGAAGAACATGAGGAACCTTAAAAGAGAAATTCACATTTCAGGTCTTGATGACGTGGTAAACACGGAGGAGGCAAAGGAAGCCAATTTGAGAGATAAAAAACACCTTAATGAGTTGGGGTTGGAATGGAATGGGTATGATGATAATTCAGAAGATGAAATAGTTAATGACGAGAGGCTATTTTTTTATTTTTTTATTTTTTATTTTTTTATTTTTTATTTTTTTAACCCGGAACAGATTGCGGCCCCGGGGAGGACCTCAAAATATTATATAGAAATTGCAAAATTACAAGAAGAGGGCTAATCGACTCGCTTCTAAATCAGAAACCAAAAAACAACACATTCCCTTAAAACCGCCCACCACCTAGGTCATCCTCGACCGGAGATTAGGAAGACCTAAAGCATCACATCTTGCAGCCCCACGGGCCGTGGTTGGCATTTCTGACCAGCCTTGATAAATTCGGTTCAATTTGGTAATAACTGCTTCATTTGCGAGAGCGTCCGCAACTTTATTGCCTTCTCTGAATTGGTGTTGATGGGAGAGGCAAAGTTGATCCATGAGTAACATCATCTCCGTCCAGAAAGAGGAGATGGACCACGAGTAGCTCTCTTTCTTTGAAATGAGATTCATCAACACCTTGATATCCGATTCTACAAAGAGGTTCACTATTCCGAAAGCTTTGCATAGCCTAAGACCGTCCAAGAGCGCCCTTGCTTCTGCCACCATGTTGGTGGATGTCCCATAGAAATAGGCGAAGGCAAAGATAACTTTTGCTTTAGAGTCATGCATGACTCCGCCGCCTCCTGATTCTCTCGGGTTTCCCTTTGACGCCCCGTTGATGTTAAGCTTAAAAAGACCATACACAGGTCTTTCCCATCAAATCCAGATTTCCCTGCTAATTTTTTGATTCCGAACGTCAATCTTCAAATCCTCTAAAGCAAGCCGGTCCAGCATGCTGATTTCTTTCGAGAATTTTTGGCTAGTTCTCACTGCTCTTAAATCACTCACAACTTTCTCTATAACCCAGTTTATATTGCTGATCTTGCCTTCCATTCTTCTCAAGCAGCGTTCCTTCCATATGTGCCAAGGGATAAGCAGGGCTGACATACCCAGGAGAAAACTTGCCTGAGATTTCCTTAAGCGACCAATGGCCATCCAATCTTTAATTCGGCTTCTCACTGGTTGCAGGGGGAGGAGTTGTACCACCCAGAGACGAGCAAAAAAACCCCATATACTGCTTGCTAACTCACCATTCCCTAGGAGGTGGTTTACAGTTTCTTCTTTGGAGGAGGGGCAGCAGTTGCACTTTGAAGCTATTTGTATCTGTAAATCTTTAATTCTGTTATCTGTCGGGATCGCATTGTTGAAGAGTTTCCAAGCAAAACAGCCCACCTTTGTGGGAATATAGTCCCATATTCCATGAGACCAGTGTACGTTTTCACCTTGGCTTCTGCTTAATTCCCATGCTGATTTGGTGCTGAATTTCCCTGAAGGCATTTTAGACCAGATTAATTTGTCTTCAACTTGGTTGATAGCAAGGTGAATGCTGTCCAGAATGGCTTGCCATCCGTCAGGTAAGAATTGCAATATTTGTTCCTTGACCCATCCTCCTTCACTGTTGATCAAATCACTAATTTTGCAATTCAAATTCATGCCTTCTGCTCTAATTGTATATTCCACAATTGGGTTTTTCCTTACCCATACATCTGTCCAGAAAAACACATCTCCTTTCCCAATAGACCACATCGCATTTTCCTACCACAAGCATTTTGTGGCCAGGATGTCTCTCCATTGTTTTGACGATGTTGCATTTGGCTCCACATAGTTGAGGTGCTGACCCCTACAGTACGTAGATCTCAAGAAAGAGCTCCATAACCCTTGATTCTGATGGAGCCTATGGAGAGCCTTCATACGGAAAACAACGCACAAATCAACCATTGCTTTTGTACCTAAACCCCCTTCATCTTTGGGCTTACATATTTGCTTCCATGCGACCTAGTGGTTCCTTGCCCCATAATCTGATTTACCCCACCAAAAGTTTGCCATTAAGCTGTCAATGCGTTGAAGGACTTTCTTGGGGGGGCTCATAGCTGAGAGAATGTAGATGGGCATGCTAGCTAGAACATGGTTGATTAGAACTAGCTTGCCCCTTGCAGTTAACATTTTTCCTTTCCAACCTTCTATCTTCTTCCTGACTTTATCAACCAAACCATCAAAGTAGCATGCTTTTGGCCGGCCCAAATAAAGAGGGGCTCCTAAATACATTATTGGAGATCTCTTTTGTATATACCCTGTACATTTTGCAATGTCTCTCTGCCTGCTTGATTTCATCTTATCTGAAGAAGTGAAGCTGCTTTTGTTTTCGTTAACTAACTGCCCTGACATTACTTCGTATCGCTTTAAGAACCTCATGATCTGCGTCAAGCTTGATTTGCCTCCATTAGTGAAGATAACCGTATCATCCGCAAATAAGCAATGGGAGATTGGGGTGCTGCCTCTACTTGAAATTTTTAGCTTTTCCATCAAGAAAGAGCTTCGAGATCCCTCTAATGACGAGAGGGTATTGGAAGGCCTCCAACCCCACACAAACCTCAAAAAATTACTCATAAAATCGTACGGAGGTCTCAGCTTCCCAAGTTGGATCGGGCATCTCTTTAATTTAACAAACATTGCCTTTAGCGATTGTAGAAAATGCGAACATCTCTTGCCTCCTGATGGCCATCTTCCCTATCTTCGTGAGCTTACATTAAGCGAATGCCCAAAGCTGCAGGTGTTTCCCAAAGCCAACCTTCTTCCTGCCCTCACAATGTTGGATATAAGTGATTGTGAAAATTTGAGTGCCCTCCCGATGCTATCATCTCTTTGTGATTTAAAACTAGCGAGGTGTGGTGAGAATCTATTTGGCTCATTAGCGCCTAACCTCACCTCTCTTTCCATATTGACTATCAGAAAATTTAAACGCCTAGGCTCACTACCATGTGGGTTCCTGCTACCCTTAACTGCTCTTCAGAGGTTAAACATAGAATGCTGTGATAAATTGAGGCATTGGCCCAAGTTCTTGTTGCAAGAACTGCCCTCTCTCCAACAGTTGAAGATCTATGACTGTTTCAACCTAAAGTGCTTGGAAAATTAAGAGGAGGGGCTTCCCACCACACTCAAAACTCTTCAAATCCATGGTTCTAGGCTCAAGTCCATTCCCACTCGACTGGAAAATCTCACCTCCCTCAAAGAATTGATAATTGAATATTGTCCTCAACTCCATTCCTTGTTTCCTGATAATACAAATAATGACTATGGCCTCCCCATCACACTTCAATATTTTAAGATATCAAGTTGTCCTAAACTGAAGCAACGGTGTAGCGAGGGCGGACAAGATTGGCCGGCAAGGCATAGGTGTGATCTCACTCTTTATTTAAATGTTCTCCACTATTACATTGTTATAATTGAAATCTCCATAATTTTAAGAAAAATTAAAATAATTGGGCCAAGAAAGATCCTTCCCTATGAAATACACGGAAGCATGGACGAAGCATCTAAGAAAAGGATGTGGTTTCGATTTCAGGCTTAGAATCAGTGCAGGAGGTTAATCAATGGAATTCGGTGGTGTAAGAAGCTTCTAGAATGCATGTGAGATTGAGGAGGTTAATCCATAACCACCATAGGTAACAATAACAAAATTAAATGTTTATTTTTCATTTCTGTTAACCAAAATTTCAGAATGTCTGTTTGTATTGTATGATTCATGTTTTTTAGTGATATTCCTCGAGTCTTCAATACATTCAGCCCACTCCAACAATAGCAACCATTTCAATTTTTTATGGGTATGCTTAGTTTTCTTTTCGTATTTTAATGTTAAAAATGCACGACATTTCTTTTTTATTTTTTTTAAATGGTCTGCATTTCTGTTCTTATAAATTGCATTTGCCTTCCAACTTTATTGAGACAGTATTTTTATGGGTTTTGTGTTGTTATCATGGTTTTGTTCGATTGCTTGCCTATGTTTGGAGATTTCATTTCCTCTTTTTCCCTCTATTTGGCTTCTTGTATCCATTCTTTTATTTTTTCATCCCTGCTTTTGGTATAATTTTGATGGGTTTGTGTCCTTTCTTTCTTGAATGATTTGTTTTATATATTTGTTTTTTCTGAGCTCATTTCTTTTTCCTTTTCTAATAGATTGTGGCATCAATTCCTCACAGCCATTTTCTCTTAGGCTTTGTTGTAGACATGCTAAAAAGAAAGTACCTATGAGAAACCAGTGTTATGAGAAATGCAATCATTTTGAGAATGTTTTGAATCATTCTGGCACCATGATGATGATACCGGGTGTTCATTAAACTGTTTAATCAGATTTCAACTCTAAAGCTTCAGCGACTGCCTCAGTGGAAAGCAAAAGAAAGAAACTCTTTGGTCATGGGGAAAGCGATCATAGCAAAGAGCATTTCAGGTTGCCTTTCATTAATTTTCATGGTGTTGGACGTGTTTCAGATTGAAAAAGTTTCACCAGAAGGACATACAACATCCCGAATCTATCTGTAAATTATATTGAAAACAACGGGATTTGGTGGAATCTCAGGTAGCTTGGGGGTGAGATGAAATTTACCTGTGACAGAATTTTATTTTTTATTTTTTTGGAATGATTACCTGTGACTGATATCAACCATTTTAAGTTAGTTGAAGGACGTATATGCATGGCTTTTCTTGGTTGCTATTACCTTTGGTATTCTCTAGCCTTTCGAATTAACATGGGTGGTGAAATGCTTGGTTTTTCATTTTTTTTTAATATATTTAGGTCTCGCGAGTGTGAAGCTAAGGCTTATGAGTGAGAAAATAACAGGGCAAATCTGCCTAGTTTGTCGTCAGCATTCTTTCCAGAATTTATATTTTCCCCTTTATTTCTCTGTGTTTTGTAGTTTTGGATCTTACTATGGAATATGAAGATATGTAAAAGAAAACAAAAAAAATTAGCAATGATATGTAAAAGAATGGATTGGAGTCAAAACTCAAATTTCTCTATATTAAGTTCTAAATCTGTTACTTTCCAATTCCTCTAGACTATCATTACTGCTTGTTCTTCTAAACTATCAGTAATTTTCGATGACTCCAATCTATTCTTTCCAGTTATTACTTTTCACTTGAAGATGGCATTCTTTTGCAGGGATGATTACTAGATCAATCAATCATGGAATTTTACAATTGGTGAAAAAGCAAAGAACATCGGAGGTCTGAAGTTTCCAATAGTTACAATTTTAGGTCTGATCTTTATGTTTGTTTTCTTGGTCTGATAATTCTGCCTTGGATTATATGAATATTATAAATGATCTCATAGGAGATTTTGTTTGTTATAAATTTGGAACTTCTGTGTAGAACTGAAGGACCTTTTTAATCAATAAGGTCCTGTCCGTTTGAGATTCTGACAATCGATTGTGAGCCCAAAACGATTATTGGACTCATAAGCAAACATTATTTATGAGTCCAATAATCGGTTTGGGGCTGATAATCGGTTGTTACAATCTCAAACGAACAGGGCCTAAGGCATTAGGTAAAATCTATGGTACTGCTCGTGATTGAGTTTGTATTGTTTCTATTTATGAGTCCAATAATCGGTTTGGGGCTCACAATCGGTTGTTACAATCTCGAACGAGGAGGGCCTAAGGCATTCGGTAAAGGCTATGGTATTTTTCGTGATTGAGTTTGTGTTCTTTCTTTCAAAGATTAATTTACTCTACTACTTTGAATTGAAAGTGATGTTTTGTCATATATAAACCTTGTGCAGGAGAATATGGAGAGCAAGACAATTCAGTTGTTCGGTTTCTCTTGTATTAATGCGACAGAGCAGCACGGATTAAGGATTTTCTGGAAGTGCATACATGGGAGGGAATTGTTTATGCAATCAAGGTTAGACAGCCCAAGAGTATAGACCTCGGATCAAGAGCACTGAAAATATTTCCCTTTAGGCTAAGAACTTGGTTACATTATCTGTTTCAAGACCAGGAATTTTTATCGGTCTGCTGAAATCTGTTTAAGGCCCCGACTGAGGAGGTCTGGACAAGCAATACAAATGTGGAAAACCCAACAATGTACAAAGAAAAAGAGGACGACAGAAGGTCGGGGGGGGGGGGGGGGGGGGGGGGGGGAGTTTAGAAAGTTGAATATCTCCAAACTATCTCGTTTGACCCCACCCTTGGCTAGTCGATCCGCCTCTCACTATTAGCTGACCTCCTAACCTCCTAACATGTTGGACTCTGACTTAAGCCCCTGCAATCTGATCGTGTATCTCGTCAAAGACCTCTGCGAACCTCCAAGGAGGGATAAATTCTCTCCGTGTCCTGCCCATTTTTGGACTGCTCTTCCCACTGCACCTACTTTATTGGTGTCATTTTCGGCATTTCCTTGGACGGCTTACCCATGTGCGTCCGTCCAAAAAAAATGCAACGTGTTTCCTGCCTTCATTTCTCTTACGCTAATTACTATTCATGGTCATTTCTATGGCTATGATCAGTTTAGATACATCAACAGCCGTTTGAAATACATACGTCGTGTCATTCATCAATTCAGTGATGTATATACTCTTCATGGTCATGGGCATGGCCATGATCATTATATATACATGGACAGCTGTTTGAAAATACAACCCATACACACTTCATGGCCATGGCATGACTATGATCATTTTACCTACATGGACAGCTGTTTGAAATACAGACGTCATGTCATGCATCAATTCAGTCATGTACGTGTTATGAAAAATACACAATTTCCTAAAATCCTAAAATATACCTACGTTAAGATAACAAAATGCCATCATCCCAATAGGGTTTGTTATTGTGAGCTATGGTTTTCATGGTTGTGATGATCTTAGCAACCTTCAATTGAAATGCCTCTGATCAACTTAAATAATTCTAATATATAATAAATTTTATTGCTTAATCATGTAAAATTTGCAAGTGTGCTACACCCTTTTGAGTGAAGTTTGACGAGTAAAGTGTAGAGATTAAATTTTTTAAAATGTAAAAATATAAAAGAAACACATTTTTAAATGGCTATGAAAACCTATTTACATTTCTGCTCAAGTAAAGTTTTAATTTTTTTAAGCAAATTCAATAGGTTTTAATAAGCACGCAGTCCACATTATTCGGGTGATCGAAAACATTCATCTATTAGACCTTGTTTATGTGATCAAAACCAATCATTTCTTGGATAGGGTGCGGCCAGGATGTCTACTTCATAGGAGGGTCCTAACCCTCCGATTGTTGGATTTTAAAAACCTCCACTGAGATTACTGAAGGATGTTTAGAACACAAGTGTGGAACACTTAAAATATATATAAAAAAGTATTCGGGTGATCAGAACAATTCATTTGTTGGGACTAGACTTAGATAGGGGTTCATTTGTTGGGACTTGACTTAGATAGGGTGTGGCCAGAATGTCTTATTCGTAAGATATATGATCCTAACCTTATGATTGATGGGCGTTTAAAATGGAAGATGCAAGTGTGAAACACTTAAAATTTATTAAAAAAATTATTCGGATGATCAGAACCATTCATTTGTTTGGCCTTTCATGGAACTGTATGGTTTTAATTTAGCTGAAGTGCCCCTGAAGAGCTCATGTTCAATTACTAATAGATTAAGACATGCACCAAAAACTTTAATCATACGTGCATTTTTTCTAGTTCATATAAATATAATTAGGTAACACGTACTGATATATTATATTACTAATGCACTTAGGATTTTGGTTTCGATATACGTTTCAATTTCGGTGTCGTTTCAGTGGGGATGGAAACAAAAACATTTCGGTCATTTCTTGTCGGTTTCGGTGGAAATATAAAACCATGTTTATGCGCAGATTTGCTAAATTTTTTTTCTTTCTGTTTCAGATATTTGCAGCATACTTGAATTGATTTGTCTTTATAGGGTGCTTCAGTAGTTATAGAACCATCATCTTGCTCTTTATTGGATTAGATTAATGTCTATTGATGTTTAAATTCAGAACTTATATATTTCAATAAATGTTCTAATTGTGAATGTCTGACGCGTTTGCTTAAATTGTTTGGAATCATACGCATACTGCTCCAATTGAACTAAACCCCTTTAACACTCCTAAAAGTTCAATGGATCTGATTGTGAATCCTAGGTGTGCATTAAACGGTTAAAACGACATATTGCGATTTCTAAGTTCTATGAATTTTGTGATTTTTTTTTAAGACGGAGGGGGGGACCAAGTATGCCCTAACTTGAGCCTAGGATATACTTTAGTAATGATTGCCTTTCTTCTCCAGCACCATAAAAACAAAATGTTCTCAATGCACCATATCTTCTCATTCTCAATGGGTCGATTGCACAGATTACAAAAAAAATGGGAATCAATACAAGTATAATATAGATTGAAAAAAAAAATCATAAGAATGTTCTGCCCATGGTTTAAAATTTCGACTGAAATCCGAAATTCTGGGTTTCGGTGGAGATCAAAACCAAAATCATAAATAGTCGAAACTGTGATTTATTTCGACCGAAATTTAGAAATTTCAGTTCAAATTTCGTTTATCCCGAAATTTCGGCCGAAATTTTAGGGATGTCACCAAATTTTGGCTGAAATTTCAAGTGCCATGAGAGATATTACTAGACTAATAGATAAGTTTTTAGGATTTAGAAAAGATGATGTAGATACATACATTTATAATCTTAATTCCACTCCTTTCTAATTCCAATCTTATTTTTGTTTCTAATTCTACTCATATTCCAACTTTTAACTCTAAACAATGATTCCATCATCAGTTTCTGCCTGACATTGGCTCCCCATGAAAGTGGAAGTACTCCGTGGAAGTTTACGAGAGTCCATGGAGATCTTGTAAAAACACAAGGATGCTTAAGGAAGTTGAAATCCCACTAGGCAACCCAAGAGGGGGGTGAATTGGGTTTCTTTAAAAAACTTATTCTCTTTAAAAACTCCTTACCAAAATTACCCTAGTTTTAACTTTTTTCAATCAAGTTAGTTTGATTAATTAAGCTTAATAGTAATGATGTAAACTTTACTCCCTAGTTGATTTTATAACTTGACTAGAATGATGAGAGGCTTAATTAGAAAGAAATGAATATGCAATTTCAACTTAAGTGCTAATCACTCACTCAAGCAAGGATATGAATATTAAAGCACCAATAAGAGAGAGTAAGAGAGATGTGTACCAATCACCAATCAAGAGAAGGAGGTAGAGAGACAAGAGGCTCTGACACAAGCGCTTTTATAGTGGTTCGGTCTTAAACCCAAGACCTACTCCACTCTTCTCAAGTTTGCTCTCCTTGAGGTATCCACTATCTTCTAAGGAACTTAAATAGGGCGTTTCTTTCGCCTTGTACAATCCGAGCGTCCAAGCTCCAAGGGTCTTAAATACGTCGCCCTTTGTTGCCAAATACAATGAAGAGAAGAAGATGTTGCTCACTTGCCTCTAAATAGGCTAATACAAAGTAGAGCTCACAATGCACTCTCAAAGATAATTACAAGTAATGCCTAAACCAATCTCAAATGATTTTCTCAAATCAAGGAACAAGAGGTTGGCGAGAAAAATTAACCCAAAATGATTGCAAGTAGTTTTCAAGGGTTCTTTTGAGTTGGAACATATTCATCTCTAAGTTTTAGGTCCATACAATGTGTATATATAGAGTTCCAACTCAATATGACCGTTTTGGGGGTATTTCGGTCATTTTCGGGTCAAAAAACTACTAGTCGTTGGACCCCCAACGGCTCTTATTTTTTGTGTCCAGGTTGTTTTCTCGGAGCTCCGAGAAATGTCTCGGAGTTCCGAGCTCGGAGTTCCGAGAAAATTCTCGGAGCTCCGAGACTGGATTTTCAGCAATCAGCTTCCAATTTGAAAAATTCATATCTCCTTCGTTTCTTGTCGGATTTCGACGTTCTTATACTCTACGGATATGAGAAAAATGAGAGCTATCTGTTAAAAATATTTTCAAAAATATTTGAAAATATTTTAAATAAGTTTTGATAGGATTTAGTTTCTGGTCCAGATTGTACTCTTAAAACTCTGTTTTGTTCAATGTTATGTTGAATGTCATATGGGACCCAACATGTTGGTGCACCACCATAGCCATTCACTTATCCATTTAAGTCCTTAAAGGGTGTGTTAGTCTCTTTGAAAAATATATTTTTAGGGGTTTTAAGCAGTGCCTTGATCAAGAAAAAATACAAGAGAGAAAGGTGATACATACTACCATTCTAAGTAATCCCTTGTTCTCTTGAGCCAATCTTCATTTGATCTTCAATGGTGTGCTTGGCTTGCTTTGGGATCTTCAAGGTTGAGCTTCTTTGCTTGACACCTTCAAAGGATGATGCCACCATTTGGTTCAAGCACCTTTGCAAGTTATTGATCCACAAGCTTTGGCCTTCATTGATCTTCCTTTGTTTGTTCAATGCTTTGAGATGGTTGTGTGGAACTTCTCCTTGGTTGATCCTCCAAGGTATGATTTGTTCAAATATGCTCTAGCTCCTTTGTCCTTTGTTTGGTTCATCTTCAAGCATAGGCTATCAACGGTGTGTGCTAGCATGGATTGACATGTGAATTTTCTGTGTATAGCATAACACTCAAGGCAAACAATTAGTCCATAAAAGACTAATCAATTTGTGTTTGTTAATCATCAAAACAAGGTGATTGAATGAACCCATGGGGAACCCTTGGGCTAACAGAAGTCCATGCAAATGATGGAAACTTGAGATGAAATGTCGAGAAATGCTAGAATAAGCCCAAATGGACACTTAGAAACCGTGTGTTGTGCAGTGGGAGAGATGGTAGACGATCTTTTCGGTCACGAGAGCTTCATGAGGAAGATATGGTTCTTCATTCGTGATTTATTTGGAATAGTTTGGACCTTTCCATTCATATAGATCATATGGTGGAGACTCGGGTCCCCATTGCTGGTTTGGAAGGAGAGATATAGAAGTATCTTCAAGAGACCCAACAAAGGAGACCGTAGTATTTAGAAAAAGATTGTATCTTGTGTGATGACTATGAGAAATCATTCTTCTGAAGTTCGGAGGCTATTCGATTGTTAGAGTACGCAGCGGTCACAAGATCGATAACAAAAGCAGAAAGTAAGTGAATAATTAAAGCCACAGACAAGAACACAGAGATTTTACGTGGTTCGGCAATATGCCTACTCCACTAGGCAGCAGCGGAGACTTCTTCTTTACTAATCAACGAGAAAATTACAGAGTACACACTCACGCTCTCAAATAGAAAATGTAAGCCCAAGGGTCTACTCTCCTATCTTGTTTTGATGATTCTAAACATAATTGATTGTGTTATTGAATACTAATCAATTTGTCTTGAAGTGTTGTGTTTAAGATAGGATTGATCATTAAAGAAACCAACACACTACATGGTCATGCTTGAAGACGTACCAACACAAGAGTCAAAGGAGCTAAGTGGAGCTCACTTCATCTCTCAAGCAAGCATACAAAAGATGGAAGATCAATTGAAGACCAAGACTAAAGAGAAGTTGAAGGTTACATAGGTATCATTGTACATCATTTCTCTTTAGATTTCCAAGACAAGGCAAAGTGTTTTTTAAAAGAGTTTTTCAAACACACTTAAGAACTTAAAATGAATTAGTGAATGGTTATGTGGTGGACCAACATGTTGGGACCCTCATAAACATTCCAAAATTATCATAGGAGTTGAGTTCTAAAAGCCAAAAATCAAACAAGCAATAAAAACACAAAATCTGCTGATTTTTAGGCTTCTCGGAGCTTCGAGCTCGGAACTCCGAGAAATGGTCCAGTAGCTTCTGGCCATTTTCTCGGAACTCCGAGAAATGGTCCAATAAAAAAAATCCATCTTCTGGCCGTTCTCTCGGAACTCCGAGAGTATGTCTCGAAACTCCGAGAACCTCGCGACAGACCAAAAAAGAGCCGTTGAGATTTGAATTAATTTGTGATTTTTGATATTACCACCCCCAAACGGTCATATTTTCATGAGAGGTTATATATACAACATCAAGAGGACTTTTCTTCTCTCTTGAACATTTCGAAAAACCCTCTTAAGCATTCAAGCAAACTTGCAACTCTTTCAAGCTTAAGATTTTATTTTTTCCAAACTTGCCTTACACTTGCAAATCTATTGAGTTTGGATTTAGAGCTTTCACTTGCAATCACTATTGAAGAGCAATCAAGGGACTTCAAAGAGCATCAAGCTTTCAAGAAGAAGCCAAGCTATTTATCTTCAATTTCTTGTAAAGGTGGCTAGGGCATCCTACCTTAATTCCCTAGGGAGCATCGCTTAGAACTCGGCGAAGAAGGAGAGTCGGTGTAAAGGTGTAAGGGCATCCTTATTTAAATCCCTTGGAAGTGTAATCGCCTAGGAGCCGGGCATCATGGAGGTCTCCAATAGTGGAAATCCTTAAGGACGATCTTAAGAAGAGTGGAGTAGGACTTTGCCCGAACCACTATATATCGGTGTGTTCTTTCTTATTCTTGCACTTTCATTCTTAATTTTGGTTTGGTATTTCTATTTGTATTGATCTCATTTGAACTAACCAAAATCTAATTAAGAGAAGAAAATTCAAATTAGGGTTCACTAATTAATTTTCAAAATGGCTAATTTAGTGTTAAAATCAATTCACCCCCCCTCTTGTTTATTTCAGAAAACAACTCAAGAACAACCCTTTACAAGAGAAGAACCCACCCCTTTGAAGAGAAAACTGGATCTCCAATGCTGCTTTATACGGCTCTTCAGCATATAAAAATTATGTTATCGAACCTTTAAATGATTCCATCCCAGTTGGGGAAGATTGTTATTGACAATAAGTTGAAGGTTGGAGATTCTTGTGTTTTTTGAGTTCATGGACAATAATAGAGTGCAAACTTTAATGGTATAGCAATGATGTGATGATGCATGCCGTAGAAATTAATTGTAGTTATCAAATGGTTTGTATTAAGTTCAGTATAATGATGACTGGAGAATGTCTAAGATGTAGCTTTGATGCTTATTATATATATGATAGTTAGGTTACATGATACTGTTTTACTAGCTTCAAGCTGAATTTTGATGGACAGTTAAAAAAATAGTTGATTGCTTAGGCCCTGTTTGTTTGAGATTATGACAACCAACTATGAGTGCCAAACCGATTATTGGACTCAAAATTGTACTTAAATTTGAGTCCAACAATCAGTTTGGCACTCACAATAGTCGTTCTCAACATTCTCCCACTTGAAGCCTAGTTTCTTCTATAGTGTAAAAAACGCTCCCACTGAATTGCTTTCATCAAGTGACAACAAGCGCAAGAGAAGTTCTGCACCAAATAAACTTCTCTCTAATGATGGACTTCGTCAATATATCAGCAACATTGTCATTGGTGCGAATCTTTTGCATTGAGACCTTTCCATCTTCCACGACGTCACGAACAAAGTGATATTGAGCATCAATGTGCTTGGTACAAGTGTGATAAATAGGATTTCTTGCCAAATGCAATGCGCTCTGATTGTCACAATGAATTGTCACCTTCTTTAACTTGAGCTTAAGATCTTCAAGTAACCTCCTCAGCCATACAACTTCTTTACATGCATACGTAGCTGCCATATATTTAGCTTCTGTCGTAGACAAAGCAACTATAGACTGCAACCTCGACATCCAACCAACAGCGCCATTGGCTAAAGAAAACACGTAACCCGTGGTCGACCTTCTTCTATCAATGTCCCCTGCATAATCAGCATCCACATAACCAACCAAATCCAAACTTTGGCCACTATAGCAAATAGAAGCCTTAGAAGTACCCTTCAAGTAGCGAAGGATCCTCTTCACAGCAGTCCAATGATCTCTCCCCGGATTTGCCATATACTTACTAACTACTCCCACTGCTTGCGCAATGTCTGGTCTGGTGCAAACCATGGCAAACATAAGACTCCCTACTGCAGACGCATATGGTACTCAAGACATTTCTTCCTTCTCGGCTTCGGTGCCAGGACACTGCTTGGAAGATAATCTGCAACCATTAGGAATTAGAGTACTCACTGGTTTGGCGTTCTGCATATTAAAGCGGCAGAGAACCCTTTCAACATAACTCTTCTGAGTTATCCAGAGTTGCCTATTCTTTCTGTCTCTAAGTACTGTCATACCAAGTATCTGATTTGCTGCCCCCAAGTCCTTCATATCAAACTCCCCGGCCAACTGAGCTTTCAAAGTCGCAACATTAGCTTTACCGGTTCCTGCAACTAACATGTCATCGACATAAAGTAACAAGATAATGAAACCACTATTATCCAACATATGAATATCAGCACAATGGTCAGCTTCACATCTAACAAATCCGAAGCTCAAAATAAAGGAGTCAAATCGCTTATACCAACACCTCGGCGCCTGTTTTAAACCCTATAGCGATTTGGTCATCCGGCAAACCAGATTCTTTTTACTTTCTTCAACAAAGCCTTTGGGTTGAGTCATATAAATTTCTTCATTAAGATTTTCATGCAAAAAGGCTGTTTTAACATCTAACTGCTCTAATTCCAAATCAAACACTGCCGCCATACTCAAAACAATACGAATAGTAGTAAAACGAACAACTGGAGAAAAGATTTCGTTGAAGTCAATACTTGATTTCTGAGCACACCCTTTCGCTACTAATCTGGCTTTGTATCTCTTGATGTTCCCATCAGCATCTTTCTTTAACTTGTACACCCATCTGCAACCTATAGCCTTCCTCCCCTTTGGAAGTTTAACTAACTCCCAAGTCTGGTTTTTATGTAGAGCCTCAATTTCCTCTTCCATAGATACTCTCCACTAATCTGCATTTACAAACTCACAAGCTTCTTTAAAAGAAGAAGGTTCATGCTCCTCTGCAATGCAAGCATAAGCAGTAACATAATCATGTAGCCATGTAGGAGCTTTGCGGTCTCTTGCAGAACGACCTTGGTCACCTTGAGTTTCAAGTTCTGGTACATCAACATCAACATGCTCATTATTACTATCCTCCTCCTCATCTTCCTCAATGTCTGGTACATTTGGAAGATTGAGAAGATTTTCTAAAGACTCCATATCAAACATCTCTGTTGTACCTGAGTTTGGCTGCAACTTCTCTTTCTGCAATGAATCTTCTCTGAACACAACATCTCGGCTAACAATAATCTTGTGGGTAGTAGGATCCCACAACCTGTACCCCTTTGTTCCTGATGCATAGCCAAGAAAAATACACTTTCTGGACCTTACATCCAGTTTAGTTCTCTGCTCTTTAGGAATCCACACATAAGCATCACAACCAAAAGTACGTAGGAAAGAGTAATTAACAGGTGTTTCAGACCATACCTCTTCAGGAATTTTGCAATCACGTGCAGTGGTTGAAGAACGGTTCACCAAATAGCAGGCTATGCAAACAGCCTATGCCCAAAAACACTGCTCTAGCCCAGCTGAACTCAACATACTCCTAGCATGGTCCATGAGTATACGGTTCATGAGCTCCGTACCCCATTTTGTTGTGGAGTACCTGGAACTGTAAACTGTCTGTCTATGCCGTGCTCACCACAAAAGTCCTTCAATTCATTATACTCAGTCCCATTATCAGTTCTCAGACACTTAATTTTCTTCCCCTTTTGGTTCTCAACCAAAGCCTTGAATTTTTTGAAACAAGAGGAAGTATCACTCTTCCTTTTGAGCATATACACCCACACCTTTCAAGAGAAATCATCAATAAATGAAACAAAATAATTTGCACCTCCAATGGATGCCACAGGAGACTCCCACGTATCAGAATGAATCAAATCCAACACATCTTTAGATTTATATGTAGAAGTGGGAAAACTAGCTCTATGGTGCTTACCAAACAAACAATCCTCACAAAAATGTAAACTTGTAGATTTTAAACCAAGAAGTAAATTGTGATCAAGGAGTACCTTTAGTCCACGCTCGCTCATGTGACCCAATCGCCGGTGCCATTAATAACAGACTCAGTCACGGCATTTGCAATAATAGCATCACCAACCACGGTATCCCCAATCAAATGGTACAAGCTTCCCTGTAGCTTTCCCTTTACAACAATGAGTGCCCCCTTCACAATCTTCAATTGACTGTAACCATAATTGTTAAATTTTCCCAATGAAAGCAAATTTTTTCGCATCCCAGGTACATGTTTCACATCAGAAAAAGTATGTATCGTGCCATCAAACATAGTAATTCTGACATCTCCAACTCCCACTATTTTACATGTGTTATTATCACCCATGTAAACAGTTCCTCCATCACACGACCGGTAGGTATAAAACCACTCCCTGCATGGTGTCATATGGAATGAAGCGCCAGAATCCAAAATCCACTCAGCATAACTAATATCTGGTGGAAGAACAGACAACACTTCACCATCTTCTGAAGCACTTTCCTCGGCTAAATTTCCATGGGAATTCTTTGAACTAGACTCATGATCATGCGAATCAGATTTGGGCTTATCTTGATTCCCTTTGCGAGACTTACAATTCTTTGCAGATGACCCTTCTTTTAGCAATTCCAACACCGTAAATTTTTCTGCCGTTTCGATTTGGATCTTGAATTATGTTTTGTATCACCACCTCGCTCCATGGTAGGGCCCATCATAAGGTGATCTCAAGGTTTGAAGGTATCGTATAGGGCCCATCATAAGGTGATCTCAAGGTTTGAAGGTATCGTATTCCGGCCCTCTCAGATCCCTCCGAAGATGATATTATTGGTTTTAATGTAGTGATAATTAAAGTCATGGGTCATCTTAGACCATTAATTAGGTGGATTTTTTATAATTATGCAAGTTTGGCACTCACAATCTGTTAGGTTGGGATTATGAATAATCGACTATCCACTATAACCGATTTTACAATCAATTATGCTTAAATGTGTGTTCGGTTTGCTCATCTAACAATTGCTTATAATCCATAATCCGATTATGCGATTATGATGAAATATACTAACAACTATAATCACCAAATTCGGTGCTTATAAACCGATTGGTTCATTTTGGAGGCGGAAATTTCCCAAATTCCGACCCCACCATTACCCCAATCAAAATCCCTTCTTGAAAGCACTCTCCCCCTAGCAACAGAACCCTAACTCCATCTCTTTCACTCCACAAACCCTAATCTTGTAAAACCCTAACTCCACCTCTTTCACTCCACAAACCCTAGATCTTGTGAAACCCTAACTCCATCTCTTTCAATCCAAAAACCCTAGACCATGCGAAACCCTAGACCTTGTGAAACCCTAACTCCATTTCTTTGTCTCATCAAAACCTAGACCTTGCGAAACCCTAACTCCATCTCTTTGTCTCATCAAAACCTAGACCTTGCGAAACCCTAACTCCATCTCTCTCGGATTCCTCCACTGATGAATCAGAATGATAAACATCGAGCTCCATCTCTCGACAAACGCTACCTCCTTTAATCTTCTATTTTCTCCATTTTCTCTGTATTTTCAGAGTATTATTTTTCTACAATCCCAGCGGCACAGCAGAATACAATTATACCATGAGGGATTATTTTTATAATAGCTGATTGTCATAATTGGTTGCAACAATTGCAATCGGTTGGTCCATAATCCCAAACCGAACAGGGCCTAAGTGTGGCAATTTCATGCTAATGAGCCGCCTCAAATACTGGCCCTATGTATTTTGCATGGGCCCGCCCTCTCCTCTTTTAATAAACGTAAGAATACAGTTTTTAGAACTGATTCTGAGTCCAAAATGATTCATAAACGTAAGAATTCAGTTTTTCGAACTGATTCTGAGTCCAAAATGATTAATAAACGTAAGAATACAGTTTTTAGAACTGATTCTGAGTCCAAAATGATTATCGGCACCCAAAAGAAACATTGTGCAAAATTGTCTCCAGATCATGTTCAGACACCTCCCTTTGATCTTCAACAACCCTCGATCAGATACACAGGAATGGAGAATGGAACCCGATCCTGGACAAATCCTCCCTCACTGAAGAGAAAGCTCTTCTCCAAAAGGCAATATTTACCTATGATGGACCTTCAAAAGCCATCTAGAAACCAAAAACTGACGGCCTACGTTCTGTAAAGAGTGGTTGGAACACTTTCAGAGATGCCCACCTAACTTCCCATGGTAGAAAAAACGATATGGTTTATGCGTCACGTTCCTAGATATGCCATCACAACATGGAAAGCAATACAAAACAAGCTTAGCACCAAAGATAGACTACAATTCTTGGGCACCTCATTGGACTCGAAATGCACCCTATGCAAAGATGATCAGGAAAGTGTTGATCACCTTTTCTTCAGATATAGTTTCACTGCCTAGATCTGGAGATCGGTTCTCTTGAGGGCCGGGTATTTTAGAGAGCCCAAAAAGAGCCTTATGGAAGAAGAGAGTTGACCGAGATCAAATACCATGGGAGAAGGACAAGCATCCACAGCTCTGAAGTTTGGCTTCTCGACGGCAATTCACAAAATTTGGAATGAACGAAATCTCAGAATCTTCGAAAATGCCTCCCACCATAAGCAGTACATTCTTGGGACATCCACATGGAAATCAAGCTAAAAAAGCTAAATAAGCTGAATCTCAAGGACAACGCGGACGACAAGATAAATTTGAATTCATCTATGAAGTTCGGCTACAGATTCTTTCCCATCAAAACTAACAAGCAATTCTGCACTTGGCAAAAACCTGATCCTGAAGAATATAAAATAAACACTAATGGGTCTTTGGACGATGAGGAAGGTGGCATTGGCAGCATTGTGAGAGATAAAAAGGGAATGGTTCAGGCTATGTTCTCTGAAAGTGTAACTAGAAAAGAAATCTATGCTCTGGAGCTGCTTGCGATAAAAAAAAAAGGGGTTGATCTTGCTATATATCATGGACTGTGCAAGGTATGGATCAAATTGGACTCAAAATTTGCAGTGGATATAATCAATGGGAGATCAAAGCCCCCTTGGAAACAAGTCATGTTTGTTGATCATTTGTCTCAAGCTCCCTGAGTCGCTTCCTTTCTTGGTGAGTAACCAACTCTTGGAGGGCACTCTCCCTTATAAGCATTGATTGTTGTCTTTTTCCTATGGCTTTTGCTGGCTATTTTGTCGAGTTAGAGGCTTCCCCTCCTCCTTACTCTCTTTCTAGGGCTACGGCTTCCTGTATTGTTGGCTAGGAGGTTTCCCCTCCTTTTGTATGGTCCCAACTTTTTATATATATATTTGCCGATCCGCCCCAGGGTCGTTATCTTTCCGGGTTAAAAAAAAAAAAAAAACCAACTCTTGGAGGGAAGGAAATATGGCTGCGGATCTCAAAAAGAGTCTGTCCTTGTAAAGGTTTCGACATCCCCCCCTTCTCGATATTATCAATACTGATAGGGATTGGAAAATCTATCTTAGAATGTAATTTTCTTTCTTTATCTTTGTAATCCTTTCTCTATTTATTATATCTGGTTCGAGGTCCTGCCTAACCCCAGTTTACTCATTAAAAAAAAGGAAATGGCTGGTGGTCATTTTCAGGCATTGCCTATTTGTCGTTTCCCAATGGGTTTAGGGTTTTGGCCAACCCAAAACTTTATTTATTTTTTTAGCATTCCATGGTTTTCTTAGCCTTGCAAAATTCCCCTTAAACCGAAAAAACAAGGAATTCATGTCAAAGCAAATAAGTGTTCGTCAGATAAATAGTCCCACATTAAAATAAGAGAAAATGCATTTAAACAAAGGGATTTGTTGGGGACCATCTCAGAAGGCATTTCGTGATTAGGCCGTTGCATGTGAAAGCAACCACATCAGAGGAATTAAACGAATAAGACAAAATCTGAGCCTGTGTAGCTGTTCTCACATGCAACACCCCAGGCGCAAAATGCCTTCTGTGATGGTCCATAGCAAATTCCTTTGTTTAAATGCATTTTCAAAAGCTTTGAATGCAATAGACCATATCATTTGATTTTCCAAGAAACCATAGAATCATCTTTTGCTTTGAATGCCCAAAGCCCATAAGGCCATAACTACCATTTACTTACTGAGGAATGATAGGTGTGAGGGCTCTCTTTAGGCAAGGGCTAAAGAAGGGCCCTTGAATATATCCACATCATTAAGTGCAACCAAATTCAGTTTCTCAACCGACTTTAAAAGTGACGTGGATCTATCCAGGGGCCTTCTCCAGCCCTTCATAAAGAGAGCCCTTGCATCTGTCATTCCTCTTACTTATAACTTCTTGTTGAAAGAAAAGGTAAAGGTTTTGGGCGGTGATAAATTCACCTGCTTCTATGACGAATTCATCTCATGTTTTTCAAAATGGATGGTCCACGTATGGTGTGAATGGAATCTTGGTCCTGAAGTTGGGACAGGGGAACCTATCCTTATTGGGTTTTGTTAACGAGTGCCCCGGGGGCACTCGTTAAGGTGCTTTGAAAATGTAAATATGCAATAAATTTGCATAGGGATTAAGAGTTTTACATGGCTTTTGAGTCATTTTTCTCAAAAAAGGTGTAGATTTACATTTTCAAAGCCCCCTAACGAGTGTCCCCGGGGCACTCGTTAACAGAACCCATCCTTATTTACCACACGGTAGTTTTTGTGTTGTCATTTTTTGAACTATCTGATCCCCCCATTTTACACCAATTATATTTGAAGGTTAATATCATCCTATTGAGAAGATTTTTGGGAAATTGTCTAATCTACTTCAAGGATCAACAGATGAATCTCTTAGGTCATTCAAATAGGTGGGCCCTACTATATTTTCTTCGCACCCTTGCAAAAATAAGATGAGAGCAAAGGGGCCTTCTATTGGTTGTACCTCACCGATCTTCTTCTTCTATTACAAAGTTTTTTTCTGTTAATTTTTGGGTCTTTCAAAAGGATATTTGTATGTAAAATCGCGACTGTTGATCTTTGATGCGATCGACATGATCGTTGAAACATCCCATGCGCAAAGTACAGGCTTTTCAAGGTGGAAAAATGAATAAGACATCATAGATCAAGGGCTGAGATTATTAGATTATTCAATTGATTTGGCCAGACTTAGGTAGTTGTCCGGACCTTACTTTCCATGCGCAAGTCTATTGATAAAGTTGATGCGTCCATGTCCCTCTGTGCTCACTTTTGATAAAAGTTTATGCTAGAGAATATCAGATCTGATTGGATATGATTGGATTGTGGTGGATTAGGCAAATCAGTTGGATTAGGATTACATCTTAGATTAGGTTTATCTCCTTCCATGTTTACTTGTAACTGCTTATTTAAGCACACGTTACTGATTAATGAAAGTATTCTAGATTAGCAGAAATCCAAATTCTACATGGTATCAGAGCAGGTTGGTCGGACCTAGCCTGAGCACAACCTCGGCTATTTCATTATCCGGCGGACGACCAATTAGCCGCCGTCCGCCGTGCACTACACCCATCATCCTATCTGCAAACCCAGACTTCTTGTCTTCTTGCGGAGCTTTCTCAAACATCTAATAAAATAGCTACAAATCCAAATCATTTCTGCTTCCCTTCCCTGTTCAAGTTCAATATTCAACCGGATCTCCAACCCGTCAACGTGTAACCTTCGTCTACATACAGGGAGATATCAAATTGAAATTTGGATCTCACATTCTAAATCATTGGCCAACACGGACTGGTCACCTGCGATGTCAAATCCGATTGCCGCAAACAGTTTTTTTTCCCCTTCTATTTCAAAAGAGAAGGATGAAATTAGCATCCTCTATTCGATTAACCTCTCCTCCAGATTTGATAAGCACACCCCTTCCAGTCTCATATGTCCCCAAATTTCCAGTTTGATCATATCTTTCACTCCCTCCTTTTGTCCTTAGACACCCCGTTTTTCATTTTTTGCCAAATAGCACCCATGCTTAAATGAAAGGTTGCAGCATCACCCATTTCTCTATTTTCTCATTTCCTAATCCTTGCACGGGAATGGTACGTTCCCTCCGTCACCCCAGAATGAAAGGGGTGATCTCATAGTTCTTGGTCTGTGAAGATGCGTTGTTAGGTGCTTTTTTCCCATTGAGGCCAAACCCACCTATGCTCGAGAGATAGTTGTCCATAAACTGATAAGGGATGTATGGAATGGAAAATACCGGAACAGAAAGAATGGGCAAGGAATAAAAATCTCACCGTTGATCCATTTGTAATACGTGAATGGGAGAAAAATCGGGATCAAACCTCTTAGATCTATTTACTTCGGCGAAAGAAAAAAAGGGGCTTGTCCAAAGCTTTGTTATTTTAGTTTCTTTGCACCCCTATCCATCTTCTTGGATTTTCTCTCTTGCCATAAATCCACCTCTCATATTGATAACAGCACCCCCCTATTTTAATCGCACCACCCATTTATTCCCATTTCATACTCTCATTGATAACCCTCCCCAAATTTGATATATGCACTCTTCTCCATCCCATGTCCTAAGATTCAAAGTTTTGTATTATCGTTGCAGCATCATTCTCAGCCGCAAACCGTCGCTTCTCTTCATTATTTTTTTCTTTCACCTATTCAGCTGAGCTACCCCTCTGTGGTGAGTGCCTGAAATAGGAGCTCTTCTCAGTTGAGGGGCCTCTCTCCTTGAGGTTCGTGCCTGAGAGAACAATTTCTCTCTTGTTCGGTATTCAAAATCGACCCATGATATATGTCCATCGAGGCTTTGGTCCATAGTGACCCACTTTTATGAGGTTCGGTAATCCAAAACCGGCCCATGATAATTCTCCCATCGTGGCTTGAGTTTGATTCAACCAACTAAGGCTCTTTGCAGCACATCAACAAAGCGGCACCTTCTTCGACAAACATGTGTTATCATCATTGGCGACTTCGGTCATCATCATCAAGGGATCTTCGTCATCCACTTTCGGCAGTGTGCCTTGCATTTTGATTAAATTTGCAATTTGGGGAATTCAATTGTATTGGGGAATTTCATTGTAATCAAACGTATGTTTACGTTTGAGGGGGCATGTTAGAGAATATCAGATCTGATTGGATATGATTGGATTGTGGTGGATTAGGCAAATCAGTTGGATTAGGATTACATTGTAGATTAGGTTTATCTCCTTCCATGTTTATCTGTAAGTGCTTATTTAAGCACAAGTTACTGATTAATGAAAGTATTCTAGATTAGCAGAAATCCAAATTCTACACTTCTTGTCTCTCAGTGCACTCGCTTTATTATTTTCTCCATTGGTTCGTTCTTGGGATTTTCTTCTTTTGGTATGGCAGAAAAAGCACAACTATTTGTATCCCCTATTCTTGATGCCTTGTATTGGCCGTAAGTATATGTTATTAGAGGGAATACACGTGCGCCCCACTTAATAATTAATATTTTTCAATATATTATACAAAATAGGCATATTACATATGAGAGATCCAAATGTATATATGTTTGAGTTTTCGTGAAAATACACATACACATGTAAAAAAAGAATAATGGATCTCACCAATATGGATTATATCTAAACCATTCATTTGTTAGCCCTTGTGTAGATAGGCTTTGTCTCAAAAAAAATCACTCTAGTTGTTCAATTTTTGTTGGTTTTTAGTTTTGAACTTTCTAAACCGCCCATTTTATGCCAAATATATTGATGGTTTATGACCATCCTATGAAAAAGATTTTTGGGACATGGTCTATCTATTGCAAGATTAATAAAAGAATTTCTTAGATTAACTAATTGGTGGGCCTTACTATACATTTTTTTTGCACGTGTTTTTTCTCCACAAAAGTACATAATTTAAAATCTCTTACTACAGAAGGACTCTTCGGAAGACCCATCTAATTCTCCCAACTATTCTACAAGTTAAATTCTAGGCAAATATTTGTCTCCTCCGTATTGACTACTTATATCACTAATCTACAAGGTAACTACCTGTATCCAAACAGAGCCTAAACCTAGAGTGAATGGAATTTCTAAAATTTGACTAATCCACATGAATTAGGGAAAGCCTATCTTTTCTTTTGAGTGTGGGGAGTCGGCCTGACAAATTTGACTAGTCCCCATATTGTGTGAATGAAATCTCAATCCCAAAACAGGGATAGCAAAAACCTATCCTCCTTTTCCACCTGATTTTTTGAATTACCTGAACTATCCATTTTACACCAAATATATTGGAGGGTTAAGATCATCTTGTGAAGAAGATTTTTGGGATAGTCACAGTTGAATGTATTAGATATACAAATAGGTGGTGGACCTTATGTTACTTTTTTTCCGCATGTATTTCCAAGAAAATACATGTTAAAATCATCATTTACATAAGTTTTGGGGCCGTGATAAATTCACCCCTTCTATGATGAATGCACCTCGTATTTTTCAAAATGTGAGTCCCTCATTAGATGGGAGGGTTAGAACCATCCTATGGGAATGATTTTTGGGGCACAACCTATTTACATTGTGGCCCATCAAATACACAGTTTGGATCAACCTATAGTGTGGACTGTACAGTCCATTTTTGAAAAATACGGGGTGAATCCATCCTAAAATGTGGTGAATTTATCACTAGTTTTTCTGTGAAACAAGTGATGTCCAATCTCTGTCAAGGTCAACTAATTTTTGGGTCCTTCAAACGGATATTTACTTAAAATCGAGACCGTTGATCTTTTATACCATTATTATGTAATCTACAATCCGACAATCGAGATAATTATTGTACATGAGTTCTAACTTCTAAGGTAGTTATTATGTATTGAAAATGAAAGAGTCCTTGTATGTTTTCTAGGGTCCTTTATGCCGGGTTAATTCTCGAAGAGTCCTTGCACTTATGGGACTACAATTGTGTTTAATGTGGTTAGCTATTTTAGGAAGTGGCTTGTGTCTATAAGTATGTATTATCTGTGTAGAGATTGAATGGAAAAGGTAAAAGAAGAAAGTTAAAGGCTGAAACAAGAGAAAAGAAGAAGAGTACTAGAGATTTAGAGAATGGAGAAGAACACCAAGTTTATGGGAAATGGGAGATCAAAGCTAAGGCTTATTCAATGGAGGGTTCAGATCAATCAAAGGTGGGACCCACAATGCCATGGAGGACGTATCCATGTTAGGTGAAGACCTCACCTAACATCGTTTTCTTTTTTGTTTGTTGATTAAACTATGTAATAAACCATTAAAGCAAAGCATTAGGTGAAAGTATAAAAAAAAGAGACTTTCATTAGACGGAAGAGTAAGAGAGTATTCTAATTTCTATACCTTGTGAGACTTTTTCTCTCCTTTTTTTTTTTTATTCCTTTCGGTGTATTGCCTTTCAAAAAGTCAATTAAACCTTTTAATTGACATTATCTGCGTGTCTTGTTGTTTGATTGCTTTGAATTGGTTCTGCACCTGCTATCCTATTGCATTACTGCATTCAGAAAGGCCATCTCTTGCAAGAAGAAGAAACACAAAGCAGGTGCACACACATTTCTAATTGATATTCCTTCCACCATTCATTTGTTAGCCCTTGTGTAGATAGGCCACGTCTCAAAAATTCTCACTCTAGTTGTTGAATTTATGTTGGGACATGGTCTATCTATTGCGAGATCAATAAAAGAATTTCTTAGGTTAACTAGTAGGTGGGCCATACTATACATTTTTTAGCACAAGTTTTTTTTTTTCAACAAAAAAGTACATAATTTAAAATCTTTTACTACAAACGGACTGTTCGGAAGACCATGTAATTTCCCCACTATTCTACAAGTTAAATCCTAGGCAAATGTTTGTCTCCTCCGTATTGACTACTCATACCACTAATCTACAAGGTAACTACCTGTATCCAGACAGAGCCTAAACCTATAGTGAATGGAATTTCTAAAATTTGACTAATCGGCATGAATTAGGGAAAACCTATCTTTACTTTGAGTGGGTGAGTCAGCCTGATAAATTTAACTAGTCCCCATATTGTGAGAATGAAATCCCTATCCCAAATAGAGATGGGAAAAACCTATCCTTCTTTTCCGTGTGATTCTTTGAATTACCTGAACCATCCATTTTACACCAAATATATTGGAGGGTTAAGATCATCTTGTGAAGAATATTTTTGGGGTAGTGTCTAATCCACACAGTTGAATGTATTGGATATACAAATAGGTGGTGGACCTTATGTTACGTTTTTTCCGCATGTATTTCCAAGAAAATGCATGTTAAAATTATCTATTACGTAAGTTTTGGGGTCGTGATAAATTCACCCCTTCTATGATGAATGCACCTCGTATTTTTCAAAATGTGAGTCCCTCATTAGATGGGAGGGTTAGAACCATCCTATGGGAATGATTTTTGGGGCACAACCTATTTACAATGTGGCCCATCAAATGGGCGGTTTGGATCAACCTATAGTGTGAACTGTACAGTCCATTTTTGAAAAATACGGGTGAATCCATCCTAAAATGTGGTGAATTTATCATTAGTTTTTCTATGAAACAAAGTGGTGGCCAATCACTGTCAAGGTCAAACACTTAATTTTTGGGTCCTTCAAACGGATATTTACTTAAAATCGAGACCGTTGATCTTTTATACCATTATGATGTAATCTACAATCCGACAAATTTGACTAAACTTGGTTCTTCTTCTTCTCTCTCTCACTGCTCTCTCTCTCTCTCACTGTAGACAAACATCTTGGGATTTTCTTGTTTCCTTAAGAGAAAGTATGGCAGAAATGGTACAAATGTTTGTATCCTCTGTTCTTGGTGCACTGTTTGGCAATCTGACGGAATCGGCAATACAAGAAATGAAATCAATATGGGGTGTTGGTGTTGAGGAGGAGGTGGAAAAGTTAGAGAGGAAAGTGAAATTAATTCAAGGCGTGATTGAAGATGCTGAGGAAAAGCAATTTCACTCTAAGGCTGTTGGAAGTTGGCTTCGAGAACTCAAGAATATCGCCTACGACGCTAATGACATATTGGACGATGTTGCTTTGGATGCTCAATCAAGCAAGAAACAGAAGGTAGGGGCTGTCCGGTACATCTCTTCTATTTTCCAGTACGAACGTGACATAGCACGTGAGATAAGGGAGATTAGTGGAAGGTTAGATGTGATTGTAAAGGAAGGACATGACCTCCATCTCGAAATTAGAAGAGATGGAGGGAGGGGTTCCCAAATCGAGCAGGAGCGACGGGTCAAGACGCATCTGATGTTATTGGTAGACAAGTCGACAAAGACAAAATCATACAATTGTTGGTTTCAGATGATGATGATAAATTGTACTCTGTTATTTCCATAGTTGGCATGGGTGGGGTTGGGAAGACTACTCTTGCTCAATTCGTCTACAACGATCAGAGGGTCAAGACGCATTTTGGGCTCAGAGTGTGGGCTTGTGTGTCTGATGATTTTAATGTGTTGAGAATAACAAATGCACTTGTTGAATCTGCAAGTGGAAGCAAGTGCGATCTCTCATACCTGGATGCCGCTCAACATCACCTCGAAGAGAAACTCAACGGTCAGAAATTTTTAATTGTTCTCGATGACGTGTGGGGTGAAAATCAAATTCATACTCATTGGGACACTCTACGAGCTCCTTTTGGAGTTGGAGCGAAAGGAAGTAAAATTATCATTACTACACGGGATGAAAGGGTTGAAAGGATGTTGGGCGCAATTCCTTCCCACCATTTGGAGGTTTTACCAGATGCTGATTGTTGGGAATTGTTTACTCGGCGTGCTTTTGCGGGAGGGATTTCAAATGCCTTTCCGGAACTGGAGGAAATCGGTAGGCAAATTGTGAAGAAATGCAAAGGCCTGCCTTTGGCAGTAAAGACATTGGGGGGAATCTTGTCTTATAAAAGGACTGTGAACGAGTGGGAAAGGATTTTGACAAGCGAAATATGGAAGGATGATGATAATAAAATTTTGCCAGCTTTGAGATTGAGCTATTGTCACCTGCCAGCCAATCAAAAGCATTGTTTTGCCTATTGTGCCAAATTTCCTAAAGATCATCAGTTTGAGAAAGATGTGTTGGTCCGACAATGGATGGCTACAGGCTTCATTCAAATCAAAGGAAGCACACTCCTAGAAGATATTGGTGGGGAGATATTTGATGATTTATTACTAAAGTCTTTCTTTCAATATTCTCACCAAGTCTTCTTTCCGGAGACTTCAATATACGTGATGCATGATTTAATGCATGATCTAGCAGAATCTGTCTCAGGGGATGAATGTTGTAGAATGGAAGACGGTATGCCACGAAGCTTCCCTGAAATGGCACGTCATTTATCATGGACTGACGTCAAAGAGGGTTCAATGTCTTTGGAGGCCTTGAGCAAATTTAAGAGATTGCGAACTTTACAACTGACGACTCCATCTTCCATCGACAACCAGATTCTCAATGATGCATTGATGGAGTTGAGATGCCTGCGTGTATTGGATTTGAATGGATCTGAAATCGACAAGTTGCCGGATTCGATTGGCCATTTGAAACATCTACGCTACCTTGACCTCTCTGGCACGAAGATAGAGAGGCTGTCTGAATCAGTAAGTAATCTCTGTAATTTGCAAATGCTAGTTCTGAAATCTTGCTGGAATCTTAAAGGGCTACCCAAAGGTATCACAAATCTAGTTAATCTACGGCATATTGTTGTAGAGTCAATTCCTTTGCCAGGAATTGGAAAATTAACTTCGCTCCAAACATTGCCGCATTTCAAGGTGTGCAAAGAGAGTGGTTGTCAGATAGGAGAGTTGAATCACCTGAGTAACATTAAAGGAAGACTTGACATTTCGGGTCTTGAGGATGTGCAAAACATAGAGGAGGCTAAAGAAGCCAATTTGAAAGATAAGGAATACCTTAACGAGTTGAGATTGAAATGGCACCGAGATGACAGGTTACAAGATGGAAGAGTCAATGACGATGGGGTATTGGAAGGCCTCCAACCTCATGCCAACCTCAAAGAATTACATATAAAATCCTACGGCGGTGTGAGTTTTCCAAGTTGGATGTCACATCTCTCCAATCTGACTTCCATTACCGTTGTGGATTGTAGAAATTGCGAACATCCCTTTCCTCTTGATTGCCAGCTACCTTCTCTTTGTGAGCTCACCTTACAGAACTGCCCCAAGCTGCAGACGTTGCCCGCTGACCTTCCTGCCGTCACAAAGTTAAATATAAATGGTTGCGGAGAATTGAGTGCCCTTCCGAGGCTCCCATCTATTTGTGACTTAGAACTCATTAGTTGTGGCGTGAAGATGCTATTAAGCTTGACAATGCCTTGCCCTATCTCTCTTCAAAGGTTAAGCATACGAAGGTGTGATCAGTTGGAGTGCTGTCTCGAGAAGGTCTCTTTGCAAGATCTAACCTCTCTCCAACATTTGCAAATCTCCGACTGCCCAGGACTAAAGTCCTTGGGATATGGAGAGGGGGGGCTTCCCACCACGCTGAAATCTCTAAGAATTGTCGGATGTCCTATTCTCAAGTCCATGCCTACTCGCCTGGAAAACCTCACCTCCCTTGTAGAGTTATCCATTGCTACTCAACTCCCACTTTTCTCAAAAGAGTCAGTGCTGCCCATGACAATTAAAGACCTTCAAATATTTTCATGTGACAATCTCATGTCCTTGCCCAAGGGGATGCAAAGCCTCACCTCTCTCAAAAAATTGGTAATCCGTGAATGTCCTCAACTCCATTCCTTGTTTCCAGATGATGAAAATAATGACTATGGGCTACCCACCGAGCTCATTACTCTAGAAATCCATACTTGTCCTAATCTCAACTCCTTGCCCAAGGAGATGCAAAGCCTCACCTCTCTCAAAAAATTGGTAATACGTGAATGTCCTCAACTCCATTCATTGTTTCTAGATGATGAAAAGAATGACCCTAGGCTGCCCACCACGCTCAAAACTCTAGAAATCTCCGCTTTTCTTAATCTCAAGTCCTTGCCCAAGTGGATGCAAAGCCTCCCCTGCCTCAAAGAATTGGTAGTCCATGAATGTCCTCAATTATTTGCTGATGATGAAAATAATGACCATGGGATACCCACCACTCTCAATAGGCTAGAAATCGCTATTTGTCCTAATCTCAAGTCCTTGCCCAAGGGGATGCGAAGCCTCACCTCTCTCGCATATTTGAGAATCATAAGTTGTCCTCAACTCTTTTCGTTGTTCCCTGATGATAACAACAATGAGTATGGGCTGCCCACCACTCTCGTCTCTCTTTTCGTCTACAATTGCAAAAATCTCAAGTCCTTACCCAATGGGATGCAAAACCTCACATCCCTCAATGATTTAAGTATTCATTACTGTCCCGAAATATCATCCTTGCCAGAAGATGGCCTCCCCACTACACTTACACTCTTACATATTTCTGGATGTCCTAAATTGAAGGAATCATGTCAAAAGAACGACGGCCAAGATTGGCCCAAGATACAACACATCCCCCACTTTTGGTGCATCTAATCGTCATCTAGACAAAGGTGCATCCTCTTTCCCTGTTTAAACATTTTCTACCATTGCTTATTATTATTATTATTATTATTTTAATCTTCATGATTTTAAGAAAAATTAAAGAAACTAAGCCAAGTACAAAACATGGCAGAAGGTGGTAACATGAACGGAGGAGTCTAAGAATTAGAGCGAGAGCTGAATCGATGGAATTCGGTGGTGGAAAGAGATTCTAGAATGTAGATGGGATTAAAGGATAGATTGTTGGATTACTCTCAGTTCCTCTACCTTGCCGTCCAAAACCATGACAGGTAAACAAAGATAAGTAATTTTTTCATTTTCATTAACACAAAATTGGAGCATTTCGTCTGCTTTTTTTGTATGATTCTTCATGGTTTTTTTTTTTTTTTTTTAGTAATATTCCAAAGATTTACTATTTAACTCTGGAATCATTGAAAATGCTATCTGGAATCATTAAAAATGCTCTCTTTTTTAAGTAAGTTTTAGAAAAATAAGAATTAGGATTCTAACCAGTACCGTGTTGGATTGTATATGCTCTCCGTTTTAGAACTAATGTTTTAGAACTAATTCCAAAGAAAATCGAATTTTATGGAAAAGATAAAAACCACTTTTTTAGGGTTCAAGCTTCGGTACTAATTAGAAAAGAAAACGTTTTATAAAGAATCTCAATTCGCATACTTTTTCTGGGACCCACTTTGGGTTTATCCAAATCCCAAAAGGAATTAAACCCACATGGCCGGAGGTAAGTTCCTCAAATTAAATAAAGTCTAACAACATGGTCTATCTATTGCAAGATTAATAAAAGAATTTCTTAGATTAACTGCTAGGTGAGCACAGGTTTTTTTTTTCCACAAAAAAAGTACATAATTTAAAATCTCTTACTAAAAAAAGTCTAAAATCTCTTACTACAAAAGTACATAGTTTAAAATCTCTTACTACAAAATTCGGAAAACCATCTAATTCTCCCCACTATTCTACAAGTAAAATCCTAGGCAAATGTTTGTCTCCTCCGTATTGACTACACATACCACTAATCTACAAGTTAACTACCTGTATCCAAACAGAGCCTAAACCTAAAGTGAATGGAATTTCTAAAATTTGACTAATCTGCATGAATTTGGGAAAACCTATCTTTACTTTGAGTGGGTGAGTCGGCCTGACAAATTGGACTAGTCTCATATTGTGAGTAGGGCTACAAACGAGCTGAGCTGAGCCAAACATTGGGGTGTTTGTGCTCGGCTCGCTTAGTTCGAGGGTCGGCTCGTATTCGGCTCACCAAAATTCAACAAAGCTTGAGCTCGGCTCAGCTCGGCTCGTTTATTAAACGAACAAGCCCGACCCGAACATTTAATGAGCCGAACTGAGCAAGGCTCGAGCTTGGTTGGGTTGGGGTTCGGCTCGTTTACTAAACATGCCATCAAAACATGAGGTGTAAAATGGTGCGCTAGATGCATAGATTTGGTTAGAGAAGGTGGACCCCACCTCACCAACAAAATTAGGGGTAAAATTGTGGGTCTTGCCTTATACATAGGTTTGGGTAGAGATAGTGGGCCTCCCATGTTACGCTTGAGATGTAAAATAGTGGGTCCAACGATATGCATGGGTTTCGATAGAGTCAACAGACTCAAACATATGACCCCGTTCTTTACACTTAAGTGATAGACCTATTATTTTCGGATGTATATTTTACATACAGCCACTCAAACATGCTATTGAAAATGCAAACCAGGTCGAACCCCTATTTATTTGATACGGTATACTCCTCAAACCTGCTCTGGATTTGTTCCATAGCGAAGACCCAAATAAGGAGCTTTTCTTCATCGAAGGTAAGACCCTTGAGTTTCCATTTCAAATAGTATGCCAATCAGCCACTTAAACACTTTAGTCATATACCCAAATCCAAAACAAATCCTGGGAAATAAAGGTCTACATATTTGGATAAAAAAAAGTACCGAAAACCAAAATGAATAATGCTAAGAACTAAGGATCACCATTCTCAGTTTTTCTTCAATCTGGCAAAAAAAAAAGGGTTAAATTGTTAGGAAAAAAAAAAGGGTCAGAAATTTTTAATTGTTCTCGATGACGTGTGGGGTGAAAATCAAATTCATACTCATTGGGACACTCTACGAGTTCCCTTTGGAGTTGGAGAGAAAGGAAGTAAAATTATCATTACTACACGAGATGAAAGGGTTGCAAGGATGTTGGGCACAATTCCTTCCCACCATTTGGAGGTTTTACCAGATGCTGATTGTTGGGAATTGTTTACTCGGCGTGCTTTTGCGGGAGGGATTTCAAATGCCTTTCCGGAACTGGAGGAAATCGGTAGGCAAATTGTGAAAAAATGCAAAGGCCTGCCTTTGGCAGTAAAGACATTGGGGGGGATCTTGTCTTATAAAAGGACTGTGAGCGAGTGGGAAAGGATTTTGACAAGCGAAATATGGAAGGGTGATGATAATAAAATTTTGCCAGCATTGAGATTGAGCTATTGTCACCTGCCACCCAGTCAAAAGCATTGTTTTGCCTATTGTGCCAAATTTCCTAAAGATCATTGGTTTAAGAAAGATGAGTTGGTCCGACAATGGATGCCTACGGGCTTCATTCAACCCAAACGAAGCACACTCCTAGAAGACATAGGTGGGGAGATATTTGATGATTTATTACTAAAGTCTTTCTTTCAATATTCTCACCATGTCTTCTTTCTGAAGACTTCAATATACGTGATGCATGATTTAATGCATGATCTAGCAGAATCTGTCTCAGGGGATGAATGTTGTAGAATGGAAGACGGTATGCCACGAAGCATCCCTGAAATGGCACGTCATTTATCATGGACTGACGGCAAAGAGGGTTCAATGTCTTTGGAGGTCTTGAGCAAATTTAAGAGATTGCGCACTTTACGACTGTGGGCTCCATCTTCCATTGACAACCAGATTCTCAATGATGCATTGATGGAGTTGAGATGCCTGCGTGTATTGGATTTGAGTAATTCTAAAATCGACAAGTTGCCGGATTCGATTAGCCATTTGAAACATCTACGCTACCCTGACCTCTTTGGCACGAAGATAGAGAGGCTGCCTGAATCAGTAACTAGTCTCTGTAATTTGCAAACGCTAGGTCTGAATTATTGTTCGAAACTTATAGGGCTACCCAAAGGTATCACGAATCTAGTTAATCTACGGCATATTGTTTCAGAGTTAATTCCTTTGCCAGGAATTGGAAAATTAACTTCGCTCCAAATATTGCCGCATTTCACGGTGTCCGAAGAGAGTGGTTGTCAGATAGGAGAGTTGAATAACCGGAGTAACATTAAAGGAAGACTTGACATTTCGGGTCTCGAGTATGTGCAAAACATAGAGGAGGCGAAAGAAGCCAACTTGAAAGATAAGAAATACTTTAATGAGTTGAGTTTGGAATGGGGCCGAGATGACAGTTCACAAGATGGAAGAGTCAATGATGATGGGGTATTGGAAGGCCTCCAACCCCATGCCGACCCCAAATATTACATATAAAATCCTACGGCGGTGTCAGTTTTCCAAGTTGGATGTCACATCTCTCCAATCTGACTTGCATTACCGTTGAGGATTGTAGAAATTGCGAACATCTCTTTCCTCTTGATTGCCAGCTACCTTCTCTTTGTAAGCTCACCTTACAGAACTGCCCCAAGCTGCAGGAATTGCCCGCTGACCTTCCTGCCGTCACAGAGTTACTTATAAATGGTTGCGGAGAATTGAGTGCCCTTCCGAGGATCCCATCTGTTTGTGACTTAAAACTTTTTAGATGTGGCGTGAAGATCAAGCTTGACAACGCCTTGCTTTACCTCTCTTGAGAGGTTAAGCATAAAAAGGTGTGATCAGTTGGAGTGTTGTCTCGAGGAGGTCTCTTTGCAAGATCTAACCTCTCTTCAACATTTGCAAATCTCTAACTGCCCACGACTAAAGTCCTTGGGATATGGAGAGGGGGGGCTTCCCACCACGCTCAAATCTCTAAAAATTGAGCCGATGTCCTAATCTCAAGTCCATGCCGACTCGGCTGGAAAACCTCACCTCCCTTGTAGAGTTATCCATTGCCACTCAACTCCCGCTTTTGTCAGAAGAGTCAGTGCTGCCCATGACAATTCAAGACCTTCAAATATTTTCATGTGACAATCTCATGTCCTTGCCCAAGGGGATGCAAAGCCTCACCTCTCTCAAAAATTTGGTAATCCGTGAATGTCCTCAACTCCATTCCCTTTTTCCAGATGATGAAAATAATGACTATGGACTGCCCACCACGCTCAATATTCTAAAAATCTATACTTGTCAAAATCTCAAGTCCTTGCCCAAGGGGATGCAAAGCCTCACCTCTCTCACAAATTTGATAATCGATAGTTGTCCTCAACTCTTCTCGTTGTTCCCTGATGATAACAACAATGAGTATGGGCTGCCCGCCACTCTCGTCCATCTTTCCGTCGACAGTTGCGAAAATCTCAAGTCCTTACCCAATGGGATGCAAAACCTCACATCCCTCAATGATTTACGTATTAGAAACTGTCCCGAAATATCATCCTTGCCAGAAGATGGCCTCCCCACTACACTTAAAAGTTTGTATATTGTTGGATGTCCTAAATTAAAGGAATCATGTCAAGAGAACGACGGCCAAGATTGGCCCAAGATACAACACATCCCCCGATTTAGCTGCTGGTAATCGTCATCTAGACAAAGGGGCGTCCTCTTTCCCCGTTTAAACATTTTCTACCATTGCATTAATATTATTATTATTTTAATCTTCATGATTTTAAGAAAAATTAAAGAAACTAAGCCAAGGAGGGTCCTTCTGTACAAAACATGGCAGATGTAGAAACATGAACGGAGGATTTTAAGAATCAGAGCGAGAGCTGAATCGATGGAATTTGGTGGTGGAAAGAGATTCTAGAATGTAGATGGGATTAAAGGATAGATTGTTGGATTACTCTCAGTTCCTCTACCTTGCCATCCACAACCAAGACAGGTAAACAAAGATAAGTATTTCTTTCATTTTCATTGACACAAAATTGGAGCATGTCTGTCTGCTTTTTTTGTATGATTCTTCATGTTTTTTATTTTGTAATATACCAAAGATTTACTATTTACAAAATTAAAGGATTCATAAATGCTTATAAATGGTGTTTGGCAACATGGATCCAATGGGCGCGCCCTTGTGCTTGTTTTTTTGCTAGCATGCCTCATTTTGAGATGGGTGCCCTTATCAAAACTCATGCCCTTGTCAAAACAAGGCTTAAAGATGTCTATCTATTACTATGAGCGGCCTTACCCAAAGGGGGGTGATGAAAACATCCAATCTTTAGATTAGAGTTTCAGTTAGGATGAGATACTAATAGATTTCGTTTAGACTTTCTATGTTGGTTGAGATAAGAATCTTATTCAATAGTAAATGTATAGGGTGGATCTAAGCTTTTTGAGAACTTTCCTCCAATTATCGTATCTTATAATAATTTCGAACTAGATTATGGCCTTTCTAAAACAAATTGTGTGAGAGAGGGAGAGATCTTAGGAGAACTTCATGCATCTAAATTTTAGAGGCGTAGGTTGGTTTCCTTCCTAAATTTTGTTAGAAATGGGTTCGGATTTGTTGTTAGGATTTTAATAGAACGAGATATCCTATTGGATCCTATATATTTAGGAAGAGAGAAAGTGGACAAAGATTTCCATGTATACATTTAGGAAGCTTCTTTGGTTAATCAATTACATGTGATTTTTTAGATTGAGAAATTAAAAACATTAGGAAGTCTCTTAAAATGTCATGACTTGCAAGGGAGAAGGTTTGGTAGATTTTTGAGGAGCTTAAGGGATTGATTAGAAAAATTATTTAGGAATTTTCTTTTGAATTGTTGAGAGAGAGAGAGAGAGAGAGAGAGTATTCTAATTGGTCTAGAGCGATTGAGAGAAATTTTCAATACAAATGTTCAAATGGATGCGTAATAGCCATTTAAGGCAGCAGAGAGAGCAGTAGTCATGAATAAAGTTAAAGTACAATACTTAAAGCTTCATACCACAACATGCAGAGAAAATGTTCCCCTGACGATTTTATATGATTTCCACCACCTGATTTTTTAAAAATTTTTGGGGAAACTTCCTTTCGAAGGGACGTCCAGGTGACAGAGAGAGAAGAGATGAAAAAAAAAAAAAGAGAGAGAAGGGGGAGAAAGAAAGAGAGAGAAGATAAAGAAGATGAATACTGTTCTTTTAATGGTGGAAGAACAGATGTCTATACATCTGTGACAATTAAAAATGTTGATATTATAAAATAAATGCTTTGATAAAAGAATTGGGGCATATATCCAAAAGAAAAATTGAAACTTGCGTAAATCTTAAAAACCTGAAAGGGTCCTACACGGTTGATCATGGACTGAGAGGTCGATCGTCCAGGTTCTATTATTTGGGTACAATCGATCGTTTATTCGAATTTTAGGATAAGTGGCGCCTTGACACATTTTGGTGACATATTTCAAGGGAACATTATTGTAGACACCCCTATTTTGCTCCGCTTTATCCAACAAAGGCATTTGTTAGTTCTCCTCATTTTAAGTCCGTTCCCTATGTTTTCCTGTCGTTTTCCATTGTTTTCCATCAATTTCCATTTCATTTCCATCCATTTTCTCTAGGGGTATTTTTAGTGAAAAATTCAAATTCCAAAGGGCTAGTATTTCGGTCAATTTGACTACGGGATGACTTAATTTCAAAAATTTCGGTTTCTACTGGGTCCATTATCATTTTAAAATTCGGAATTTTAAGTTGAGCCCACTAATATTAAAAGATTTTGAAATTTGTAGGAATATCTATTCTGATAGTGGAGCCCTCTAACATTTTCAAAGTTTATATATTAAATGAAAGAAAATCGAATTTTATGGAGTTCGGCTAACTTTTGTGTCTGCTTGGGAAAAGATAAAAACCATATTTTTTAGGGTTCAAGCTTCAGTACTAATTAGAAAAGAAAACGTTTTATATAGAATCTCAATTCGCATACTTTTTTGTGGGACCCACTTTGGGTTTATCCCATCCCAATAGGAATTAAACCCACATGGCCGGAGGTAAGTTCCTCAAATTAAATAAAGTCTAACAACATGGTCTATCTATTGCAAGATTAATAAAAGAATTTCTTAGATTAACTCCTAGGTGAGCCATACTATACATTTTTTTAGAACATGTTTTTTTTTCCACAAAAAAATACATAATTTAAAATCTCTTACTACAAAAGGACTGTTCAGAAGACCATCTAATTCTCCCCACTATTCTACAAGTAAAATCCTAGGCAAATGTTTGTCTCCTCCGTATTGACTACTCATACCACTAATCTACAAGGTAACTACCTGTATACAAACAGAGCCTAAAACTAAAGTGAATGGAATTTCTAAAATTTGACTAATATGCATGAATTTAGGAAAACCTATCTTTACTTTGAGTGGGTGAGTCGGCCTGACAAATTGGACTAGTCTCATATTGTGAGTAGGGCTACAAACGAGCCGAGCCAAACATTGGGGTGTTTGTGCCCCTTTTCATTTCTTGGAAAAAAAATTTCCTTCCGTCCAATAGGGCACAACTTAAATTCTTAGGCGGCAAACTTAAATTGTTAGGAAGGTGGGGGGAAATCAAACTTTTGGAGGTGGAAAAATTATTCTTAGAAAAACTCTTTCCGGAAAAGGCGACTGACATTTTGGAATCCTACAGGCTTAGTGAGTGAGTGTGTGTGTGTATCTAGTACTATATAGTAGAAGAGAAAATAAGAGAATTTTTTGTGGAATTACTCATCACTTTTTTTGACTTTTTTTAACAAATGCACCCATTCAACACACATATTTTCAATCCTACCCCCTCCTTTATGCTCTTTAACAAAGGCGCCCATTAAAGCCACAGAATTTCAATCCTACCCCCCTCATCTATGCTTTTTTAATAAAAAAATCTATGGGGTGATCTTAACCATCCGATTTAAGAGGAACAACATATTATGGAAACCTCTATAAGATTGGAAGGCTAGGATCAACCTATGGAAATGATTTTTGGGGCACAACCTATTTATGTTGTGTTCCATCACATGGACGGTTTGGATCAACTTGTGATGTGGTCCGTACAGTTCATTGTCTGCCCGTGCATCACACGGGGTTTTTTACTAGAATATATATATATATATATATATATATATATATATATATAATCTGAGCTTTAAAGCTCGGCTCGGCTTTATGAACCGAGCCTAAAAAAGTTCATGAGCTTGTCCAAGCCGAACTATACAAAGCTCGTTTATTTGACGTGCCTAATTTTTGGGCTTGGGCTCGGGCTCGCCTCGTTTAGTAAACGAATGAGCCCGAGCCAAGCTTTTAATGAGCCGAACCCAAACATGCATGTTCGTGATCCGGCTCGGTTAATTTACAGCCCCAATTGTGACAATGAAATCCCTATCCCAAATAGGGATGGGAAAAACCTATCCTTCTTTTCCGAGTGATTTTTTGAATTACCTAAACCATCCATTTTACACCAAATATATTGGAGGATTAAGCTCATCTTGTTAAGAAGATTTTTGGGATAGTGTCTAATCCACACAGTTGAATGTCTTAGATCATACAAATAGGTGGTTGCCTTAGTGTACTTTTCTTTCGGATGTATTTCCAAGAAACTGCATGTTAAAATCTTCTATTACATAAGGTTTTAGGCGGTGATAAATTCACCGCCTTCTATGATGAAATCACCTTGTATTTTTCAAAATGGATGGTACAGCCCACACCATAGGATGATCCAAACCGTCCATTTGATGGGCCACAACGTAAATAGGTTGTGCCCCAAAAATTATTTCCATAGGATGATCCCAACCATCCTATCTATAGAAGTTTCCATAATGTGAGTCCCTCTTTGGATTGGAGGGTTAGAATCATCCTATTGTAATGAATTTTGGGGCACAACCTACTTATGTTGTAGCCCATCAAATGGACGGTTTGGATCATCCTATGGTGTGGGCTGTACAATCCATTTTGAAAAAATAGGGGGTGAATATTGTAATAGAACGGGGTGAATTTATCAACTGCAAGGATCAATAGATGAATGTCTTATGCCATACGAATAGGTGGGCCACTATCTGTTTTTTCCCATCTACTTTGGTCTATGATATTTTCACGGCATGCAGTACGCGTTCGCCCCCTGTAAACGAGATTTGACGTCAAAAAAAGCGTTAAAGTTTTTTTTTTTGAAATGGTAATATTATAAATGATGGAAAATCAGGAGACCGAGATGAAACTCCCATATTTACGAAAGAATACAATAAGACAAATGAGTCGAAAGATACAATCAATGGCACACCACTCCTCAAGGAGGAAGATGGTCAGACCACCTAATAGGACCACCAGATACACCGCGCTTGGCAAGCGCATCCACCTTACCATTTGCCGATCTTCTGACATGTTGATATCCAATAGAAGACCCCGAAGTTATATCACCAATCTCATAAAAAATGGAAAGAAATCTCCACGGAGAAGCCGCCCTACCTTTCAGCCAACGAATCACATTTAACGAATCCCCTTCAACAATGGTCTGATCCAACAAACTTCTATCAATATGTAAAATGCCAAAATGTGCAGCCCTCACTTCAGCTTCAGAGGCATCACAGACACCTATAGAGCCGTAGTATGCCCACACTACTCCCCCCTCTTCGTTATGACACACCCCTCCCACCCCAGCCGGACCTGGATTGCCGAAGCTCGCTCCATCGAAGTTAACCTTAAGCATATTTTGAGGAGGTGACTCCCACCTTCGCGAAACAAGAGCTCTCCGATCAACACTAAAACAAACCTCCCTCCAACCTTCCCAAAGATCATAAGCCGATACAAACCGGAAAGAAGGAAGACATCTCACCAAAGATATAACTAAAGTGACAATCTTCAAGTAGATCCAATGAGGGTTCTTAGCTTTCCCCTCAAAGATCCTAGAATTCCTCTCCTTCCAAATAAACCACCACGTAGCGAGTAAACAAAAATTCCACAAAGTTTTCCCCTTTTCCTTCAAAGGAACTCCTCTCCACTGATGTAATAATGACGGAATAGACTTTGGGAAAACCCAACAAATTCCAAATCTCATGAAAATGAAACGCCAAATGAGCCGAGTAAAAGAACAATGCATAAACAAATGATCCACAGATTCCCTTCTTGCAGGCATAGCGGGCAATGATTGATAAGACACATACCACGATTTCTCAGAAAATTGATAGTTTGCATTCTATCACGACAAATTGCCCAACCAAAGATACAAACTCTAGGCAGGAATTTAAATTTCCATACCTATGCCGAATACGAAGGGTTAGAAATGGGCAATAAACTCTTATAGAAAGATTTGACCGAGAAAGACCCATAAGGTTCCTCAGTCCAAAGCCTTTTATCCTCTCCATTCCTCTTAATATAACATCCCTCAAGAAGGACCCGCAAGCTAGAGGCCAATTCCACCTCCCACTCAAAAAAAGATCTTCTAAACCCTGGATTCCACACAAGGACACTATCATTATGCTCAAAGCAATCGCAAACAAAGGCCTCCTTATTAGAAGCCATGCTAAATAATCTCGGGAATCTACATTTAAAGGACACATCACCGCACCACACATCATGCCAGAACAAAATTCTATCACCCCTATAGACTCTAAATCTAACTTTTGACATGAAAAGAGATCACATTTTTAAGATATCTCTCCATACCAACAGCCCTTCTTTCGCAAACGAGTCCATGGATTCCCATCTCCCCCTATCGCATCCATACTTGCTACTAATGACCTTAACCCACCACCTATCATGCTCCTCCCCAAATCTCCATAACCATTTGCCCAAAAGCGCATGGTTGAGTTCTTTAACTCTCCTGATGCCCAACCCGCCCATGTTGATGGGGACACAAACATCTTCCCATTTGACCAAAGCAATCCCTTTCTTTTCCTTATTCCCACCCCACAAGAATCTCCCCTGAATCTGTTCAATTCGCAGAGAGACACTCACAGGGCATTTAAATAAAGACATGAAGTAAATGAGTATGTTGGACAGTACAGCCTTCACCAACACAAGCCTACCACCACGAGATACTAGATTCCTTTTCCATGAGCCCAATCTTCTCTCAATCCGCTCAACTATAGGATCCCACAAGTCTTTATTCGGTCTGCTCACCTCCAACGGAAGACCCAAATACGAGGAAGGGAGTGATTCCAACTGACACCCCAGGATCAAAGCTATCTCCTGGGCCCTCTCCTCAGAAATATTCAAGGCAAATATTTTAGACTTGTGGAAATTAGATTTTTGACCCGAAATGAGCTCATAACATCTCAGAATGGCTTTTAAGTTCCGCACTTGACCAGACTCTGGCTCATAAAACAATAAAGTATCATCAGCAAATTGCAAATGAGAGACCTCCACCTCATCTAGACCAATCCTAAAACCTCTAAAAAGATCAAGACCACTCCCCAACGCCAATAACCTACTAAGGATTTCCACAACTATGACAAATAAGAAAGGGGATAATGGATCTCCCTGTCTAAGCCCTCGAGATGACTTAAAGAATCCCTTTGGAGATCTATTTATAAGGATAGAAAACCAAGCAGAGGAAACACAACTCTTCATCCATGAACGCCATAGACATCCAAAGCCCATTCTCTCTAAAGAGAAATTCAGGCATCCCCAATCCACTCTATCATAAACTTTCTCCATGTCCAATTTACAAAGAATGCCTTTCTTTCAAAGTTTTCTATACGAGTCAATGGCCTCATTCGCAATCAAAGAACAGTCTAAAAAAACGTTTAAGTTGCCCTCTAGCCTCTAGTGTTAACATTATAAGGGGGCGAATGCCTACTGTAGAGGGGATGAAAACATCATCTCCCGTGTACTTTTTTCCGTCCTATCTATAGAAGTTTCCATAATGTGAGTCCCTCTTTAGATCCATGGATTAGAATCATCCTATTGTAATGAGTTTTGGGGCACAACCTATATGTTGTATCCCATCAAATGGACGGTTTGATATATATGGTAAAACCATACCATGAAATTTATTTTTGTGTGCTTGAAAATGATATATATGTAAAATGAAGACCGTTGATCTTTTATATCATTATGATGATCGTTGCCCCATGGCACGTAAAGACATTTCTTTCCTTCGGGGAACAATAAATGAGGCATCATAGATGAAGGGCTGAGATTATCAGATTGATTTGGCCAGCCTAATAGGCTTCAGGAGCTTCGTTATTGTCGATGCTTCATTATTTGCTCCGTCTCCACTATATACAGCGAGAGATCTGGTTCGTTCTTGGGATTTTCTTGTTTAATGTCCAGAGAAGAGGAAAAGAAGGTATGGCAGAAATAGCACAAATATTTGTATCCCCTCTCCTTCGTGCACTGATTGGCAATTTGACGGAATCGGCAATACAAGAGATCAAATCAATGTTGGATGTGGAGGAGGAGCTGGGAATGTTACGGAGCACAGTGACAGTAATTCAAAACGTGGTTGAAGATGCTGAGGAAAGGCAAATTCACTCTAAGTCTGTACGAAATTGGCTTGGTCAACTCAAGAATATCGCTTATGATGCTGATGACATATTGGACGATGTTGCTACGGAAGCTCGACTTTCTACGTTGAAGTACGGAGTTGAATCAAGCAAGAGAAATCAGGTGCAGAAATTCTTCAGTTCTAAGAACCCTGTTTTATATCGAAGGAACATTGCACATAAGATGAGCAAGATTAGAGGGAGGTTAGATGTGATAGTGAAGAAAAGACATGACCTCCATTTGAAAGGTAGAGATGGAGGGAGGCCTCTCGAAATCGAAGAGCGATGTGAAACTCAGATTCGATAACATCAGATTCTTTGATAAACGAATCTGATGTTATTGGTAGACAAGTCGAGAAAGACAAAATCATGCAATTGTTGGTATCATCAGACGATGATGATGAATTGTACTCTGTTATTCCAATAGTTGGCATGGGTGGGCTTGGGAAGACTACTCTTGCTCAATTCTTCTATAACGATCACAGGGTCAAGACGCATTTTGGGCTACGAGCTTGGGCTTATGTGTCTAACGATTTTAATCTATTGAGAATAACAATGTCACTTTTTGAATCTGCAACTGGAAGCAAGTGCGATCTCTCATACCTGGATGCTGCTCAACATCACCTCGAAGAGAAACTCAACGGTCAGAAATTTATAATTGTTCTCGATGATGTGTGGGGTGAAATTCAATTTCATACTCCTTGTTTCTAGATGATGAAAATAATGACCATCGCCCTGAATCGATGGAATTCGGTGGTGGAAGAAGATTCTAGAACATAGATGGGATTGAAGGATGGATCGTTGGATTACTCTTAGTTTCACAATCTACAACCACGACAAGAAAGTAAGATTCTAGAACACGTCTGTTTGCTTTTCTTATATGATTTTTTATGGGTTTTTTTTATAATATTCCAAAGGTTTTTTATTTAACTCTGGAATCATTAAAAATGATTTCTCTTTTTTAAGTAGGTTTAAGAAAAATCAGAACTACGATTCTTACTAGCACCGTGTTGGATTTTATATGCTCTCTGTTTTAGAACTAATGTTTTCTGAAATAGATTATTGCTAAACTGAGAGTGCCCTTGTGCTTGAATTTTGCAAAGGCACCCTTCCGTTTCGCATTCCATATTTTGAGATGGGTGCCCTTATCAGAAGTCAGCATGAGTTTTTGATGTCCTTGTCAAAACAAGGCTTAAAGATGTCTATACCTCGTTTAGCATTCCGTTTCGCCACGTGGCACCCCCTCTATACCCAGTTTTACTCGATTTCAATAGATTAAAACTAAAGTTTCGATTTAAAGAGGCTCTTATTGCGTCTAAAATTTTGGGATAAAAACTAAAACTAAAAATGGATTTTGGTTTTCCTTCAAGAGATTTTGGTTTGGGATTTTCTTTTCTTCCTTCAATTATTTATTGTCCTTGATTTTTTAGTTTATGACATTTTATTTATCTACTGGATTTCCTTCTAATGCATCCAGTTTGAATGGATTAAGGGTTGGAGACTCCCTCTCTAATTTGAGACTGGGAAGAAACTACTGATGAGTATTTTCTAGACTTTTGCAATCTGTTTTTTTTTTATCATTTTCCTTATGAATACATGCCCTCCCTCTCTCTCATCTGTCCAAATTCCAATTATTAGGCTTCTACAACACTTAAATTCATTAGACTGAATGTGGAGTAGAGGTAAGGAATTAGAGTGAAGGGAGTAGAGGTAAGGAAGCATGAAATTCTGATGTTGGATGAAGATTTGGAAGGGTTTAATTGAATTTCCGGTGGGTCTTCTCTAGTGTGTTGCTTCTTCCTCTCCTCTTTGCAACACTCAATTTGTTTTTCTTTCATTCACCCCCTTTCCCTACCATCTTCTTAGCATTTTGTATCAAAAAGTGAAATAAATAACAAATAGTTAACCATATATGTGTCTGTTAATTAAAGGATTATTGTTCAGCCGAGTGATAAATCGATAAATTGCAAGCTCTTCTCCAATTTATGTTATTGTCTATGCTTCTGTGTTTCTACTGGCTTATTATTATTGAAAATTAACAATAAGCGAGTAAGTCTTCTTTCAATTACAAAAATCATCTACTGTTATTTGTGGTAGTAAAAAAATTTGTACATATGTATGTATGAATATTTTGTTGGAAATTTATCGATACTTCGATTTAGCTGATGAGATACAACTCTCTTTTGATACAACTCTCTTTTGATAGAGTGATGGTCAAAGGGGTAGCCTTTTTTATGTTTTATGTATAATTAGATTTTGTAAAATGGATATTTAGCTGGAGGAGTAACATCCCCTGTTTTAGAGGTTAATTTTTTCCAAGGGTTGATTGTTGATGAGATTCTTCAAAGGGTAGTATACTGAAGAGTATTTCTTCTCAAATTCAATCACTAGCAATGTGTTTTTGGGCCATTGAATGATACCTAGATTAGAAATCTCTGATTTTTTAAAGCATTTTTTAATGTTGTATTTATTTTAGTCCATGTATGTTGGAGAATTCACTTATCTGATTTTTTACTTGCTTTCGCACTTACTTCATCCATGTTGTTTGTGTTGATGTTATTGTTGTTAGGTAGGACTACGATTACTGGTTCCACAATTGATTAGCTCCCTTCTACCATGATTTTTGGCTTCCAATTGATGTTGTTTGCTAAGAATGTGAAGTGTCTTTTAAATTTTAATGGGAATTTAGTGGTGTAAAATGACCAAAATTTCCTTTTGTTCTCAGCCTTTCTAAATTTTTTCTGCCGCTTCTCTCTCTAACGATTAAAAGATGTTTTTTTTAGAGATTTTAAGAGATTATTTAATTAGGGATCTTATGTATTTTCTGAGAAGTTTTTGGGATTTTATTAGATTAGTATTTAAAAGTCTTTATTTATAGTTTGGAAACGTGCGAGAGGGAGAAAATTTTTAGGTGTTACTAATAATGGTGGAGTAAGGTTTATTATCTTTAGATTTCATTTCCTCATTTTTGGATGGTTTGGAACAGTTATGATTAGGATCAAACTTTAAGATTTGTTATAAATTAAATATTTGAACCATTTCACTTTGGGTTAGGAGGATGAAAAAAGAGAGAAAATTAAGAAGTGGTTTCCGAGTGGAAGTAGGGACAACGTCCAATAGGTCTTTTCATTGTCCCTCAAGCCTCATGTCTCTATAAATGCAAGTTACTGTTCATATATAAATACCCCAACCGAAGGAGGATTTAAACACTCGTTCAAGTATGGATTGATTTCTACATCTACCTATTTACTTAGCATCTAAAATTAGAAATAGAATTTGATCATGTATGTTAATTAAGAAGGTTTCTATACATCTCCACTCCTTTGTGACAGTTAAAAATGTTGATCTTAACGAAATGTGGCATGCTGAGTCGTTTCACTAGTAATCCTGGCCATGAGCACTGGGATGCCCTTCTGAGGCTGATGAGATACCTTAAGGGTACTCAAGGATATGCTCTATGTTATACTGGCCATCCTCCTATCCTGGAAGGGTATTCTGATGCATCATGGGGCTCAGAATTAGGAGACAGTAAATCTACCAGTGGTTATGTTTTTACACTGGGTGGAGCCGCTGTTGCATGGAAGTCAAAGAGACAGACTTGTATTGCTCTGTCATCTATGGAATCGGAACTTTATGCTTTAGCTTCTACAGGAGATGAAGCAGAGTGGATAAGAGATCTGATCCTGGACATTCCATTGACCCATTTAAAGATTAACTCTTTAAGTTTGTTCTGTGATAATCAAGCTACAATTACGATTGTGAAAAACTCACTCTTTAATGGTAAGAGGAGACATGTGAGGCTGAAACATGCCACGCTGAATTATCTTCTAGAACAAGGTATTATCACTTTGGTTGATGTGCGATCGAAGGATAATATGGCCGATGCTCTTACGAAGGGACTGAACAAAGATCGAATATTCAAAACTGTGGGGGAGATGGGGTTAAAGACTGTGTAGACGTGTCTTAACCTACATTCCTATTATTTTGAATTTTTTGAATCTCCCTACCTTGGCCAAGATAAGCACTTGATATGTTTCAATGATGTTTACAGTTATCTTTATGTCATTCCACATTTGATGACATGTCTTTCTTGGGAAAGGTTGTTTCATTCCAAACTTGATGATACAGCTTAACTCAATTTGGATATGATGCCTGTAACATTTCAAATGGAAACATGGAATGGTTCTTTGTAAAAGAAACTATTTAGGTCTTGTTCTTGTTTGAAACTTGACATTGATGCTTATTGATATTAATATTTGTTTTTCAGCCATTATGAAATTGTACTAAGTTCTTCTTGTAGAACTAGATACTTTTAGTAAAATACACAAACGATTGGATTCATTTTTTAATGAAATTCATATTTGATAATTTACAGGAATTGGCGAAAATGAAAGAGATTGCCTCAATTTGGATCTTGATGAGGATGACTTACTTGATGAGTGAATCCTTATAGCGCAGTGGGAACTATTATTTTCTTTTCCGTTGATTAAATAGTTCACCTACATATGAAACTGCTTATGTTTGAGTTTAGATTATTTCTAAAAACTTTTGGTTATTCTTTAAAGTATTTTGTTTTCAATTGGATTACAAATCTTTATTGATATGGTGATATGGGTGCTTCAAAATTTTGTTTGGACATCACATTATCTATCTATTAGATTGTGCTATATGTAGAACATAGGAGGAGATTGTTGGGTATATATAATATAACCCATGTATGTTCTAATATAAGCCCAATAGGTAATGGACCAGGTGTAGTGGGCCCATTTGGGCTGGAGCCCATTAACCTCTCATAACCCTAATGTATCTCTATATATAGGGGCTGGAGGCAACAAACTTGGTATTCCAAAATAGATACCTTGGGTGTAATGCTTTAAGCATCCTTGCTTAAACCCTAATAACATTAACATGAGGATTGTAGAAATTGCGAACATCCCTTTCCTCTTGATTGCCAGCTACCTTCTCTTTGTGAGCTCACCTTACAGAACTGTCCCAAGCTGCAGGTGTTGCCCGCTGACCTTCCTGCCGTCACACAGTTACTTATAATTGGTTGCGGAAAGCTGCAGGTGTTGCCCGCTGACCTTCCTGCCGTCAAAAAGTTAAATATAAATGGTTGCGGAGAATTGAGTGCCCTTCCGAGGCTCCCATCTATTTGTGACTTAGAACTCATTAGTTGTGGCGTGAAGATGCTATTAAGCTTGACAATGCCTTGCCCTATCTCTCTTCAAAGGTTAAGCATAGGAAGGTGTGATCAGTTGGAGTGCTGTCTCGAGAAGGTCTCTTTGCAAGATCTAACCTCTCTCCAACATTTGCAAATCTCTGACTGCCCAGGACTAAAGTCCTTGGGATATGGAGAGGGGGGGCTTCCCACCACGCTCAAATCATTAAGAATTGTCGGATGTCCTAATCTCAAGTCCATGCCTACTCGGCTGGAAAACCTCACCTCTCTTGTAGAGTTATCCATTGCTACTCAACTCCCGCTTTTCTCAAAAGAGTCAGCACTGCCCATGACAATTAAAGACCTTCAAATATTTTCATGTGACAATCTCATGTCCTTGCCCAAGGGGATGCAAAGCCTCACCTCTCTCAAAAATTTGGTGATCCGTGAATGTCCTCAACTCCATTCCCTTTTTCCAAATGATGAAAATAATGACTATGGACTGCCCACCGAGCTCATTACTGTAGAAATCCGCACTTGTCCTAATCTCAGGTCCTTGCCCAAGGGGATGCAAAGCCTCATCTCTTTCACAAAATTGGTAGTCCATGAATGTCCTCAACTCCATTCCTTGTTTCTAGATGATGAAAAGAATGACCCTAGGCTGCCCACCACGCTCACTACTCTAGACATTTCCGCATTTCTTAATCTCAAGTCCTTGCCTAAGTGGATGCAAAGCCTCCTCCCCTGCCTCAAAGAATTGAAAATAAAAGATTGTCCTCAACTCCATTCCTTGTTTCCTGATGATGAAAATAATGACCATGGGCTACCCACCACGCTCAATAACCTAGAAATCTCTTCTTGTCCTAATCTCAAGTCCTTGCCCAAGGGGATGCAAAACCTCACATCCCTCAATTATTTAGATATTATTTACTGTCCCGAAATATCATCCTTGCCAGAAGATGGCCTCCCCACTACACTTAAAAGTTTGTATATTGGTGGATGTCCTAAATTGAAGGAATCATGTCGAAAGAACGACGGCCAAGATTGGCCCAAGATACAACACATCCCCCATTTTGGCTGCTGGTAATCATCATTAGACAAAGGTGCTTCCTCTTTCCCCGTTTAAACATTTTCTACCATTGCATTATTATTATTATTATTATTTTAATCTTCATGATTTTAAGAAAAATTAAAGAAACTAAGCCAAGGAGGGTCCTTCTGTACAAAACATGGCAGATGTAGAAACATGAACGAAGGATTTTAAGAATCAGAGCGAGAGCTGAATCGATGGAATTTGGTGGTGGAAAGAGATTCTAGAATGTAGATGGGATTAAAGGGTAGATTGTTGGATTACTCTCAGTTCCTCTACCTTGCCATCCACAACCATGACAGGTAAACAAAGATAAGTATTTCTTTCATTTTCATTGACACAAAATTGGAGCATGTCTGTCTGCTTTTTTTGTATGATTCTTCATGTTTTTTTTAGGGTGATGAAAACATCCAACCTTTAGATTAGAGTTTCAGTTAGGATGAGATACTAATAGATTTCGTTTAGACTTTCTATGTTGGTTGAGATAAGAATCTTATTCAATAGTAAATGTATAGGGTGGATCTAAGCTTTTTGAGAACTTTCCTCCAATTATCGTATCTTATAATAATTTCGAACTAGATTATGGCCTTTCTAAAACGAATTGTGTGAGAGAGGGAGAGATCTTAGGAGAACTTCATGCATCTAAATTTTAGAGGCGTAGGTTGGTTTCCTTCCTAAATTTTGTTAGAAATGGATTCGGATTTGTTGTTAGGATTTTAATAGAACGAGATATCCTATTGGATCCTATATATTTAGGAAGAGAGAAAGTGGAAAAAGATTTCCATGCATACATTTAGGAAGCTTCTTTGGTTAATCAATTACATGTGATTTTATAGATTGAGAAATTAGAAACATTAGGAAGTCTCTTAAAATGTCATGACTTGCAAGGGAGAAGGGATTGATTAGAAAAATTATTTAGGAATTTTCTTTTGAATTGTTGAGAGAGAGAGAGAGTAATCTAATTGGTCTAGAGCGATTGAGAGAAATTTTCAATACAAATGTTCAAATGGATGCGTAATAGCCATTTAAGGCAGCAGAGAGAGCAGTAGTCATGAATAAAGTTAAAGTACAAAACTTAAAGCTTCATACCACAACATGCAGAGAAAATGTTCCCCTGACGATTTTATATGATTTCCACCACCTGATTTTTTTTAAAATTTTGGGGAAACTTCCTTTCGAAGGGACGTCCAAGAGAGAGAGAAGAGATGAAAAAAAAAGAGAGAAAGGGGAGAAACAAAGAGAAAGAAGATAAAGAAGATGAATACTGTTCTTTTAATGGTGGTAGTTGTACATTGGAGAAAAATATTTATGAACCCTTTGTCAGAAAACTTCATCTTCTATTTGGGAAGATAGGATGACACTCGCTGATAGGATTTCAATGCATGATATATAAGCGACTCTTTTATTCTGTAAGGTCTTTATCATGATTTAATGCAATGCATGGTCTTTATCCTTGAATTATGAGATTTCTCGCTTAACTTTGACGAGTACCAAGAGATGATACTTGAAATTCAAACACTCGTTGTTCAAGTATGGATTGATTCCTACATCTAACTATTTACTTAGCCTCTAAAATTGGAATAGAATTTGATCATGCATGTTAATTAAGAAGGTGTCTATACATCTCCACTCCTTTGTGACAATTAAAAATGTTGATATTATAAAATAAATGCTTTGATAAAAGAATTGGGGCATATATCCAAAAGAAAAATTGAAACTTGCGTACATCTGAAAAACCTGAAAGGGTCCTACACGGTTGATCATGGACTGAGACGGTCGATCGTCCAGGGTCTATTATTTGGGTACAATCGATCGTTTATTGGAATTTTAGGATAAGTGGTGCCTTGACACATTTTGGTGACATATTTCAAGGGAACATTATTGTAGACACCCCTATTTTGCTCCACTTTATCCAACAAAGGCGTTTGTTAGTTCTCCTCATTTTAGAGTCCGTCCCTGTGTTTTCCTGTCATTTTCCATTATTTTCCATCAATTTCCATTTCATTTCCATCCATTTTCTCTCGGGGCATTTTTTGTGAAAAATTCAAATTCCATAGGGTTAGTATTTCGGTCAATTTGACTAGGGGACGACTTAATTTCGAAAATTTCGGTCCATTATCATTTTTAAATTCGGAATTTTAAGTTGGGCCCACTAATATTAAAAGATTTTGCAATTTGTAGGAATATCTATTCTGATAGTGGACACCTCTAACATTTTCAAAGTTTATATATTAAATGAAAGAAAATCGAATTTTATGGAGTTCGGCTAACTTTTGTGTCTGCTTGGGAAAAGATAAAAACCATTTTTTTAGGGTTCAAGCTTCTGTACTAATTAGAAAAGAAAACGTTTTATATAGAATCTCAATTCGCATACTTTTTGTGGGACCCACTTTGGGTCTATCTATTGCAAGATTAATAAAAGAATTTCTTAGATTAACTCGTAGGTGAGCCATACTATACATTTTTTTAGCACATGTTTTTTTTTTCCACAAAAAAAGTACATAATTTAAAATCTCTTACTTACAAAGGACTGTTCGGAAGACCATCTAATTCTCCCCACTATTCTACAAGTAAAATCCTAGAAAAATGTTTGTCTCCTCCGTATTGACTACACATACCACTGATCTACAAGGTACTACCTGTATCCAAACAGAGCCTAAACCTAAAGTGAATGGAATTTCTAAAATTTGACTAATCTGCATGAATTTGGGAAAACCTATCTTTACTTTGAGTGGGTGAGTCGGCCTGACAAATTGGACTAGTCTCATATTGTGAGTAGGGCTACAAACGAGCTGAGCCAAACATTGGGGTGTTTGTGCTCGGCTCGCTTGGTTTGAGGGTTGGCTCGTGTTCGGCTCGTGTTCGTGACGAGCTTTATTCTATGGGCTCGTGTTCAGCTCGCCAAAATTCAACAAAGCTTGAGCTAGGCTCGGCTCGGTTCGTTTAGTAAACGAACGAGCCCGAGCTGAGCTTTTAATGAGCCGAATTGAGCAAGGCTCGAGCTTGGTTGGGTTCGGGTTCGGCTCATTTACTAAACATGCCATCAAAACATGAGGTGTAAAATGGTGGGCTAGATGCATAGGTTTGGTTAGAGAAGGTGGACCCCACCTCACCAACAAAATTAGGGGTAAAATTGTGGGTCTTGCCTTATACATAGGTCTGGGTAGAGATAGTGGGCCTCCCATGCTACCCTTGAGATGTAAAATAGTGGGTCCAACGATATGCATGGGTTTCGATAGAGTCAACAGACTCAAACATATGACCCCGTTCTTTACACTTTAGTGGTAGACCTATTATTTTCGGATGTATATTTTACATACAGCCATTCAAACATACTATTGAAAATGCAAACCAGGTCGATCCCCTATTTATTTGATACGGTATACTCCTCAAACCTGCTCTGGATTTGTTCCATCGCGAAGACCCAAATAAGGAGCTTTTCTTCATCGAAGGTAAGACCCTTGAGTTTCCATTTCAAATAGTATGTCAATCAGCCACTGAAACACTTTAGTCATATACCCAAATCCAAACAAATCCTGGGAAATAAAGGTCTACATATTTGGATAAAAAAAACCAAAATGAATAATGCTAAGAACTAAGGATCACCATTCCCAGTTTTTCTTCAATCTGGCAAAAAAAAAGGGTTAATGGCCCCTTTTCATTTCTTGGAAAAAAATTTTCCTTCCGTCCAAATAGGGCACAACTTAAATTCTTAGGCGGCAAACTTAAATTGTTAGGAAGGTGGGGGGAAATCAAACTTTTGGAGGTGGAAAAATTATTCTTAGAAAAACTCTTTCCGAAAAAGGCGAATGACATTTTGGAATCCTACAGGCTTAGTGAGTGTGTGTGTGTATCTAATACTATATAGAAGAAGAGAAAATAAGAGAACTTTTTGTGGAATTACACATCACTTTTTTTGACTTTTTTTAACAAAGGCACCCATTCAACACACATATTTTCAATCATACCCCCTCATTTATGCTTTTTAACAAAGGCGCCCATTAAAGCCACAGAATTTCAATCCTACCCCCTTCCTTTATGCTTTTTTAATAAAAAAATCTATGGGGTGATCTTAACCATCCGATTTAAGAGGAACAACATATTATGGAAACCTCTATAAGATTGGAAGGCTAGGATCAGCCTATGGAAATGATTTTTGGGGCACAACCTATTTATGTTGTGTTCCATCACATGGACGGTTTGGATCAACTTGTGATGTGGTCCGTACAGTTCATTGTCTGCCCGTGCATCGCACGGGGTTTTTTACTAGTATATATATATATATATATATATATATATATATATATATATATATATATATATAGAGAGAGAGAGAGAGAGAGAGAGAGAGAGAACAGAGTTCCTAAGGTGTCACCTCATATAGCTTATATGAGGTGGCGCTTAAAAACATAAGGGGCCCACTTTGTTTGGATGATCCAAAGCATTCATTTGATAGGCCCTCACATAGATAGGGTGTGCCCAAAAAATTAACTTCATAGGATCATCCTAACCCTTCCATTTGTGGAGGTTGAAATGGATGGATATAAAACTCCATAAATCTACCCATTTTTAACCTCCATAAATGGAAGGGTTAGGATGATCCTATGGACCTGATTTTTTGTAGGCATCATATCCATCTAAGAGCCTTTCAAATGAGTGGTTTGGATCACCCAAAAAATGTGGGCCTTTTATGTTTTGTGAGCGCCACCTCATATAAGCTATATGAGGTGACACCTTAGGAACTCTATTCTCATATATATATATATATATATATATATATATATATATATATATATATATATATAACGAACATAATCCGAGCTTTAAAGCTCGGCTCGGCTTTATGAACCGAGCCTAAAAAAGTTCACGAGCTTGTCCAAGCCGAACTATACAAAGCTCGTTTATTTGACGTGCCTAATTTTTGGGCTCGGGCTCGGCTCGTTTAGTAAACGAACGAGCCCGAGCCAAGCTTTTAATGAGCCGAACCCAAACATGCATGTTCGTGATCCGGCTCGGTTAATTTGCAGCCCCAATTGTGAAAATGAAATCCTTATCCCAAATAGGGATGGGAAAAACCTATGCTTCTTTTCCGTGTGATTTTTTGAATTACCTGAACCATCCATTTTACACCAAATATATTGGAGGATTAAGATCATCTTGTGAAGAAGATTTTTGGGATAGTGTCTAATCCACACAGTTGAATGTCTTAGATCATACAAATAGATGGTGGCCTTACTGTACTTTTCTTTCGCATGTATTTCCAAGAAAATGCATGTTAAAATCTTCTATTACATAAGGTTTTAGGCGGTGATAAATTCACCGCCTTCTATGATGAAATCACCTTGTATTTTTCAAAATGGATGGTACAGCCCACACCATAGGATGATCCAAACCGTCCATTTGATGGGCCACAACATAAATAGGTTGTGCCCCAAAAATTATTTCCATAGGATGATCCCAACCATCCTATCTATAGAAGTTTCCATAATGCGAGTCCATCTTTGGATTGGAGGGTTAGAATCATCCGATTGTAATGAATTTTGGGGCACAACCTACTTATGTTGTAGCCCATCAAATGGACGGTTTGGATCATCCTATGGTGTGGGCTGTACAATCCATTTTGAAAAAATAGGGGGTGAATATTGTAATAGAAGGGGGTGAATTTATCAACTGTGTATTCCATAGGGGGTGAATATTTTTTATGGAATTCGGTGGACTGAAGTATTCTTTTCATTTTCTTTAACCCTAAATTGGAGCACGTCTGTTTGCTTTTCTTGTATGATTTCTTATGGGTTTTTTTTTATAATATTCCAAAGATTTTTTATTTAAATCTGGAATCATTAAAAATGATTTCTCTTTTTTAAATAGGTTTAAGAAAAATAAGAACTACGATTCTTACCAGTACCGTGTTGGATTTTATATGCTCTCTGTTTTAGCATTCCCTTTTGCCACGTGGCACCCCCTCTATATCCAGTTTTACTCGATTTCAATAGATTAAAACTAAAGTTTCGATTTAAGGAGGCTCTTATTGCGTCTAAAATTTTGGGATAAAAACTAAAACTAAAAATGGATTTTGGTTTTCCTTCAAGAGATTTTGGTTTGGGATTTTCTTTTCTTCCTTCAATTATTTATTGTCCTTGATTTTTTAGTTTATGGCATTTTATTTATCAATTGGATTTCCTTCTAATGCATCCAGTTTGAATGGATTAAGGGTTGGAGACTCCCTCTCTAATTTAAGACTGGGAAGAAAGTACTGATGAGTATTTTCTAGACTTTTACAATCTGTTTTTTTTTTATCATTTTCCATATGAATGCATGCCCTCCCTCTCTCTCATCTGTCCAAATTCCAATTATTAGGCTTCTACAACACTTAAATTCATTAGACTGAATGTGGAGTAGAGGCAAGGAATTAGAGTGAAGGGAGTAGAGGTAAGGAAGCATGAAATTCTGATGTTGGATGAAGATTTGGAAGGGTTTAATTGAATTTAAACCCTTTCCCTACCATCTTCTTAGCATTTTGTATCAAAAAGTGAAATAAATAACAAATAGTTAACCATGTATGTGTCTGTTAATTAAAGGATTATTGTTCAGCCGAGTGATAAATCGATAAATTGCAAGCTCTTCTCCAATTTATGTTATTGTCTATACTTGTGTGTTTCTACTGGCTTATTGTTATTGAAAATTAACAGTAGGCAAGTAAGTCTTCTTTCAATTACAAAAATCATCTACTGTTCTTTGTGGTAATAAAAAAATTTGTACATATGTATGTATGAATATTTTGTTGGAAATTTATCGATACTTCGATTTTCATTATTTGTGGTAGTAAAAAATTTGTCAAGCTGATTCTTTATTTGTCGTCCCCGTGCAACGCACAGGTTTGCAACTAGTATATATATAAGTAAAGCGGAATCCTCTAAGTTGTGGTGCTGCCACGTTGTCTCTCTTTATATGGTCTTATGTACATCGTTTAGAATTCCAAACGTATTCCCAAATTTAGAAATACTAAACGTTTATACTATATATGATGATATACACAATTTATGTTTCCAAAACGCATAGATTTTTCACTTGCACGAGATAGAAACTACCTCCTTGCATTCCACGCTTTCAGTGCTATATTTTAGGAAAAAATTTGTATATATGTAAAATAGAATCTTGGACGACGTGGGTGTGCCACGTGTTAACCCATCTTTACAACGTATTTTAGCAAAATTAATTATTATTAGTTTCCTGCTTTTCACTTTCTAAGTCCTACTTTTTCGCACAAATATAGAAAAACAGCCCAATCGGTTTCTTTTTTCTGTCTTTTATTCTGAAGTTTCTTATTCGATATTATTAGATTTGGGCGGAGAGTGGCAGTCCAAAACGTTTGTAATCCTTTCCTGCTTTTTAGCTTAAATTGTTTCAAATCTTACTTTTTAGCTCAAATAATATGATCAGCCCAATCAGTTTCTTTTTTCTATCTTTTATTCTTGCCCAATCAGTTTCTTCCTTTCTTCCTCTCTTTCTCTCTATTATTATTATTATTATTATTATTATTAGTATTATTATTTTAATTTCTTGATTTTATTCTACTCAAACTCTTGAAGAAAACTAAACGGTTAAATCTCAAACCGATGAGAATCGCTTTTTTATTATGGTGGAGTAAGGTTTATTATCTTTAGATTTCATTTCCTCATTTTTGGATGGTTTGGAACAGTTATGATTAGGATCAAACTTTAAGATTTGTTATAAATTAAATATTTGAACCATTTCACTTTGGGTTAGGAGGATTGAAAAAAGAGAGAATATTAAGAAGTGGTTTCCGAGTGGAAGTAGGGACAACGTCCAATAGGTCTTTTCATTGTCCCTCAAGCCTCATGTCTCTATAAATGCAAGTTACTGTTCATATATAAATACCCCAACTGAAGGAGGAAGAGGGAGAGAGTCGTTCGATGTTGGGTTGTTTTTAAGACTTGGGCAATTAGAGGTGGGTGGGATGTGTTGGTAGGATTCTAATAGGATTGGGTATTCAAAATCCATTAAAAACTGTTCCCAAAAAAAACATCATGTGGAAAGGTGTGAAAACGTTCGACGTGTCCAGGATTTCGCAAGACCGTGAATCTTCCCAATTCAGGGCGATGAACTTTATCGAGATTTTCTTCCAATCAATCTCCAAGTCGGTTCACCAAATAAATTACTGCATGCAAGTTGGGTTCCCATGTTTCATTATGGTATTCTTTAAGCAATTTGTTCATTTTCTTCTTGCACTCCTATATATTTTTAATAAATTTTATTATTCATTTTATTTTTTGGCCGCCCCGTGCATCGCACGGGACTACAACTAGTTCAATAGTAAATGTATAGTGTGGATATAAGCTTTTTGAGAACCTTCCTCCAATTATCAAATCTTATAATAAATTCGAACTAGATTATGGCCTTTCTAAAACGAATTGTGTGACAGAGGGAGAGATCATAGGAGAACTTCATGCACCTAACTTTGAGAGGTGTAAGTTGGATTCCTTCCTAAATTTTGTTAGAAATGGATTCGGATTTGTTGTTAGGATTTTAATAGAAAGAGATTTCCTATTGGATCCTATATATTTAGGAAGAGAGAAAGTGGAAAAAGATTTCCATGCATACATTTAGGAAGCTTATTTGGTTAATCAGTTACAAGTGATTTTTTAGATTGAGAAATTAAAAACCTTAGGAAGTTTCTTAAAATGTCATGACTCGTAAAGGAGAAGGTTTGGTAGATTTTTGAGGAGCTTAAGGGAGAGTTTAAGAAATTTATTTAGGAATTTTCCTTCGATTGGTTTAGAATGATGAGATAGAGAGAGAGAGAGAGAGAGAGAGAGAGAGAGAGAGAGAGAGATAGAAGAAGAAAAAGATGAACACTGTTCTTTTAATGGTGGTAGCTGTACATTGGAGAAAATATTTGTCAGACAATTTCATCTTCTATTTGGGAATATCGGATGACACTCGATGATCGGATTTCAATTCAGGATGAAAGAGTCTGTAAGGTATGGTCTTCTTCCTTGAATTATGAGATTTCTTGCTTAACTTTTTTTTTTGATGGGCAAAAAAAATAAAAAAATAAGCAAGAAATCTCATAATTTGGACGAGTACTAAGAGATGACACATGAAATTTAAACACTCGTTCAAGTATGGATTGATTTCTACATCTACCTATTTAGTTAGCATCTAAAATTAGAAATAGAATTTTATCATGTATGTTAATTAAGAAGGTTTCTATACATCTCCACTCCTTTGTGACAGTTAAAAATGTTGATCTTATAAAATAAATGTTTTGATAAAAGAATTTGGGCATATCTCCAAAAGAAAAATTAAAAATTGAGTACATCTGAAAAACCTGAACGGGGCCTACACAGTAGATCATGGACTGACTGTCCCAGAGGCTTTATTTGAGTCAATCGACCATGGTGCAGCTCGGTTGACTGTCCCAGAGGCTTTATTTTCGGCCGATTTTCTTCCGAATAGGACCTTAGGGATTGGTCCTTGCACCTAAATCATTCTGTATGCGTGTATTAAGATGCGTTTCTTATTTTTGGGTATTTTTTATATTAGGTGGTTGATTTTAAGATCTGTGGGTGGATTTTGGTTTACTCACTCAAGGTAATTGATATAGTACTTTCCTAGTGTTTTACTTCGGAAACTACCCTTTTGATACAAATAAGGTTTGATACTTTGGGAGTGTAAATTATGATGGCACTTTATGTATTTTTTTATGTCACCTAAGATTTGGAATATTGGTCTAGCATACCTATTTTGAAATATTTCAATCATTTATATTCTCTTGCTTGCTGAATGGTTTCCGAACATTGTGTTAATGGAATTTCGGGATAAGTGGAGCCTTGACACATTTTGGTGACACATTTCAAGGCAACTTTATTACTTTTAAAAACTTATTTTGAAACTTACCATGCTATGGCGGCTGAACATACATTTTCTGACTCTGTGCATTCAGACACCTTTGTGCATGTTTTACAAATATCGTTGGGTAACTGTTTTGTTTGGGCTTTTGGTATCTCATGTTGGCTATGACCCCTTCCTTCCAGTGGGATGTGATACGTTGTTCTGCCAATGGGACATGATACATTGGCCTTGTCGTCTTGCATTCCGACGAATGCCTCCGACGGTCGCGAGTGACCTGCAGCGGGTCACTCTATTTGGTACTTCGGTACCCCACGATTATGTGTTATGATCTATAGCCTATCGATACGATTTTGATTTTTATATTCCATGCATAGCCTTGCTCTGGTTTATCTAGTCCCATGAAAGATGAGAATTTTCTGAAAATATACATTTTGATGCCTAGTCATGATTATCCACTTTGACTTACCAGTTTTGACGAATATGAGGATTTTGCTATTTTGCTTTGTGCTCAATCCCGAACATTGATTTTTGCACATGTTTATACTTAACCCCGCTCTGGTTTATTTGTTTGATAAAAAGTGAGAAGTTCTGAATATCTTTTATGACCAGCATTTCTGATTTGTCTTTACTCGAATAACTTATTTTAGCCTTTCTGTTTTTTGGCATGCTTAGACACAGCTAAGGCAGCACTATGTTACTTGCTGATTGTTAAGCTCACTATGTTGTTACCTTATGTTTTCAAATTATGAGATTTGACTTTCCATTGGAGGCAGGGAGAGTGCCTTCTTAGACTAGCCTTAGGGGTTCTGGTTAATTGAATCCATTATATCATTTGGTATGCGTGAGCAATTTATTTGTCTTGAATATTCAAAAGAATTCTAATGGCTCTTGTGGGTTTGGATATTAGTTATTTAAGAACGTGGAGATCTTCAGAATATCAAAGCACTCGTTTTGGAAATGATGGAAGGACATCGACGGTTTGTGGAAGGCCTGAACAAAATCAGGACAACAAATCGAAAAGGCGTGCACGGCGAAATAGAAAAAGAGGAGAAAAGAAGAAGGGAGAAAAAAATCAGCCAGAAGAAAAGGCAAAAAAGCCGCGAAAGAAAGTTCGTAGCTGAAGAATCTACCGCCATGGAAAAAATCCAACCCCCGGCCATTCGTTCATCAACGTCTAAATCATTCTAGAAAGACACAACGAAGGAGCTTTGATGAATGCCACGATGAGATCGTTTTAAAAATGGGGTTGTCTCAACCATTGATGATGACATACCGCAAGACAAAGAGAAAAAGAAAAGGCCGGAGACGGAAAACGACTTTTGGAAAATGCGCAAGATCTGATTTTTCATCAATTGGTTCGAAATCTCCAACCTTGAGGACAAGGTTTCTTTCAAGGTGGGTGGAATGTTACATACCAATATGGGTCCCACTCTGGGTAAAATAAAATAGTTTAGATATTCATTATTTTTAGATTTGCTAGGAGTCTTAGAGATAAGGATTATCTAGAATGGTTGGTGTTAGGTAGTTTTAGAGAAAGTGGTGACGTGAGTTTTTTATTTATAAATAAGATGTAAGCAGTCTTTGGAAATCAATGAAGGAGGATTGATCCTTCCCTCTAAGTGGATCAAGAGGCCGATCTTCCCTCTGAGAAGATCAAATCAGTTGCGAACCGATCTAGGTTCGTAACAAAGTATTAACTGGTGTTGAATATATGTGCGCACCCTTGTTTTAGGGATATTTATGTCTTTCCATATGTATCCACGCGTATATTAATATATGATGTGTGTGAGAGACAGTACGGTTCTCTCATTTTACTTCTTCTCTCTAAATTACTCTCATCTTCATCTTCAATGTAGCGTATAGCATCGTATTAGAGCGAGAAGTTTGAAGATCGAGATTAAAGTTACCTAACCCTAAACCTACAAACCCAATTTCTACTTTTCTCCCTAACCCTAATCGTAACTGTACCCTTTCCAAATCTCCAAACCCAAATCTTCAAATCCCCAAACCCATAACCACCACCACTAGAAGTGACCAAAATTCAATTTTCAAAACCCAAAATATATTTGCGCATACCCTAGCACCCTTTCCAAATCTCCAAACTCAAATCCCGAAATCCCCAAACCCATTGCCACCACCACTAGAAGTGACCAAAATCCAATTCTCCAAACTCAAAATAAAATATATATGCGCATACCTAAACACCCTAGCAAAAAAAAACCCCACTTTATGATTTTTACATCATCCAAACCCTAATCGCACTCCTAAACCCTAGTCGCACAATCCAAACCCTAATTCTCATCAACCCTAAACATAATCGCACCACCTCCTTTGGGGCCCTCATCCATTGATCGCACCCCCTTTCCTCCAATTTCGGCATCATATCCAAACCCTAATCCATTTATTTATACAAATCAGTCCCTAAAATTTCCCTTTCTTCACTTTTACTCATGTTCTAAACAACTATTAGTGGATATTTTCACTTTGTGGATGGTTCCGGGTGTTGGTGATTTGTTTTGATCGTGATATTAGTGTTGACTTGTGGTGTTGGTGATTATTTCAATCCCGGATCTTTTATTTGAGTACAATCTGAGTACATCTGAAAAACTTGAACGGGGCCTACACGGTAGATCATGGACTGAGACGGTCAATCGTCCAGGGATCTTTTATTTGAGTACAATCGACCATGGTGCAGCTCGGTTGACTGTCCCAGAGGCTTTATTTTCGGCCGATTTTCTCCCGAATAGGACCTTAGGGATTGGTCCTTGCACCTAAATCATTCTGTATGCGTGTATTAAGATGTGTTTCTTATTTTTGGGTGATTTTTGATATTAGGTGGTTGATTTTAAGATCTGTGGGTGGATTTTGGTTTACTCACTCAAGGTAATTGATATAGTACTTTCCTAGTGTTTTACTTCGGAAAGTATACAAATAAGGTTTGATACTTTGGGAGTGTAAATTATGATGGCACTTTATGTATTTTGTTTATCTCTCTTATGATTTGGAATATTGGTCTAGCATACCTATTTTGAAATATTTCAATCATTTATATTCTCTTGCTTGCTGAATGGTTTCTGAACATTGTGTTATTTCAAGGCAACTTTATTACTTTTAAAAACTTATTTTGAAACTTACCATGCTATGGCTGAACATACATTTTCTGACTCTGTGCATTCAGACACCTTTGTGCATGTTTTACAAATATGGTTGGGTAACTGTTTTGTCTGGGCTTTTGGTATTTCATGTTGGCTATGATACCTTCCCTCCAGTGGGATGTGATACGTTGTTCTGCCAATGGGACGTGATACATTGGCCTTGTCGTCTTGCATTCCGAGGAATGCCTCCGACGATCTCGAGTGACCTGCACCGAGTCACTCTATTTGGTACTTCGGTACCCCACGATTATGTGTTATGATCTATAGCCTATCGATAAGATTTTGATTTTTATATTCCATGCATAGCCTTGCTCTGGTTTATCTAGTCCCATGAAAGACGAGAATTTTCTGAAAATATACCTTTTGATGCCTAGTCATGATTATCCACTTTGACTTACTAGTTTGGACGAATATGAGGATTTGTCTTTACTCGAATAACTTATTTTAGCCTTTCTGTTTTTTGGCATGCTTAGACACAGCTAAGGCAGCACTATGTTACTTGCTGATTGTTAAGCTCACTATGTTGTTACCTTATGTTTTCAAGTTATGAGATTTGACTTTCCATTGGAAGCAGGGAGAGTGCCTTCTTAGGCTAGCCATAGGGGTTCTGGTTAATTGAATCCATTATATCATTTGGTATGCGTGAGCAATTTATTTGTCTTGAATATTCAAAAGAATTCTAATGGGTTTTCTGGGTTTGGATATTAGTTATTTAAGAACGTGGAGATCTTCAGAAGATCAAAGCACTCGGTTTGGAAATGATGGAAGGACATTGACGGTTTGTGGAAGGCCTGAACAAAATCAGAACAACGATCGAAAAGGCGTGCAAGGCGAAATAGAAAAAGAGGAGAAAAGAAGAAGGGAGAAAAAAATCAGCCAGAAGAAAAGGCAAAAAAGCCGCGAAAGAAAGTTCGTAGCTGAAGAATCTACCGCCATGGAAAAAATCCAACCCCCGGCCATTCGTTCATCAACGTCTAAATCATTCTAGAAAGACACAACGAAGGAGCTTTGATGAATGCCACGATGAGATCGTTTTAAAAATGAGGTAGTCTCAACCATTGATGATGACATACCGCAAGACAAAGAGAAAAAGAAAAGGCCGGAGACGGAAAACGACTTTTGAAAAATGCACAAGATCTGATTTTTCATCAATTGGTTCGAAATCTCCAACCTTGAGGACAAGGTTGCTTTCAAAGCGGGTGGAAGTTACGTACCAATATGGGTCCCACTCTGGGTAAAATAAATTAGTTTAGATATTCATTATTTTTAGATTTGCTAGGAGTCTTAGAGATAAGGATTATCTAGAATGGTTGGTGTTAGGTAGTTTTAGAGAAAGTGGTGACGTGAGTTTTTTATTTATAAATAAGATGTAAGGAGTCTTTGGAAATCAACGAAGGAGGATTGATCCTTCCCTCCGAGAAGATCAAATCAGTTGCGAACCGATCTAGGTTCGTAACAAAGTATTAACTGGTGTTGAATATATGTGCGCACCCTTGTTTTAGGGATATTTATGTCTTTCCATATGTATTCACGCGTATATTAATATATGATGTGCGTGAGAGACAGTACAGTTCTCTCATTTTACTTCTTCTCTCTAAACTCTCTTCTCTACTCTCATCTTCATCTTCAATGTAGCGTATAGCATCGTATTAGAGCGAGAAGTTTGAAGATTGAGATTAAAGGTACCTAACCCTAAACCTACAAACCCAATTTCTACTTCTCTCCCTAACCCTAATCCTAACTGTACCCTCTTCAAATCTCCAAACCCAAATCTTCAAATCCCCAAAACCATAACCACCACCACTAGAAGTGACCAAAATTCAAATTTCAAAACCCAAAATATATATGCGCATACCCAAATCAGTGTTCTTCAGATAAATAGTCCCACATTAAAATAAGAGAAAATGCATTTAAACAAAGGGATTTGCTAGGGACCATCGCAGAAGGCATTTCGTGATTAGGCCGTTGCATGTGAAAGTAGCCACATCAGAGGAATTAAACGAATAAGACAAAATATGAGCCTGTGTAGCTGCTCTCACATGCAACACCCGGGCGCAAAATGCCTTCTGTGATGCAAATCCCTTTGTTTAAATGCATTTTCAAAAGCTTTGAATGCAATAGACGATATCATTTGATTTTCCAAGAAACCATAGAATCTTCTTTTGCTTTGAATGCCCAAAGCCCATAAGGCCATAACTACCATTCCATAACTACCATTTACTTACTGAGAAATGATAGATGTGAGGGCTCTCTTTAGGCAAGGGCTAGAGAAGGGCGCTTGAATAGATCCACATCATTAAGTGCAACCAAATTCAGTTTCTCAACCGACTTTAAAAGTGACGTGGATCTATCTAGGGGCCCTTCTCCAGCCCTTGCATAAAGAGAGCCCTTGCATCTTTCATTCCTCATACTTATAACTTCTTGTTGAAAGAAAAGGTATAGTTTTTGGGCGGTGATAAATTCACCCGCTTCTATGACAAATTCATCTCATATTTTTCAAAATGGATGGTCCACGTATGGTGTGAATGGAATCTTGGTCCTGAAGTAGGGATAGGGGAACCTATCCTTATTGGGTTTTGTTAACGAGTGCCCCCGGGGCACTCGTTAAGGTGCTTTGAAAATGTAAAATATGCAATAAATTTGCATAGGGATTAAGAGTTTTACATGGCTTTTGAGTCATTTTTCTCAAAAAAGGTGTAGATTTACATTTTCAAAGCCCCTTAACGAGTGCCCCCGGGGGCACTCGTTACAAAACCCATCCTTATTTACCACACGGTAGTTTTTGTGTTGTCATTTTTTGAACTATCTGATCCCCCCATTTTACACCAATTATATCCTATTGAGAAGATTTTTGGGAAATTGTCTAATCTACTTCAAGGATCAACAAATGAATCTCTTAGGTCATTCAAATAGGTGGGCCCTACTATATTTTGTTTGCACCCTTGCAAAAATAAGATGAGAGCAAAGGGGGCTTCCATTGGCTGTACCTCATTGATCTTCTTCTTCCATTACAAAAGTTTTTCTCTGTTAATTTTTGGGTCTTTCAAAAGGATATATGTATGTAAAATCGAGACTGTTGATCTTTGATGTGATCGACATGATCGTTGAAACATCCCATGCGCAAAGTAAAGACTTTTCAAGGTGGAAAAATAAATAAGACATCATAGACCAAGGGCTGAGATTATTAGATTATTCAATTGATTTGGCCAGACTTAGGTCGTTGTCCGGACCTTACTTTCCATGCGTAAGTCTATTGATAAAGTTGATGCGTCCATGTCCCTCTGTGCTCACTTTTGATAAAAGTTTATGCTTCTTGTTAGAGAATATCAGATCTGATTGGATATGATTGGATTGTGGTGGATTAGGCAAATCATTTGGATTAGGATTACATCTTAGATTAGGTTTATCTCCTTCCATGTTTATCTGTAAGTGCTTATTTAAGCACAAGTTACCGATTAATGAAAGTATTCTAGATTAGTAGAAATCCAAATTCTACATGGTATCAGAGCAGGTCGGTCGGACCTAGCCTGAGCACAACCTTGGCTATTTCATTATCCGGCGGACGGCCGATTAGCCGCCATCCGCCGGGCACTACACCCATCATCCTATCTGCAAACCCAGACTTCTTGTCTTCTTTCGTAGCTTTCTCAAACATCTAATAAAATAGCTGCAAATCCAAATCATTTCTGCTTCCCTTCTCTGTTCAAGTTCAATATTCAACCGGATCTCCAACCCGTCAACAGTGTAACATTCGTCTACATACAGGGAGATATCAAATTGAAATTTGGATCTCACATTCTAAATCATTGGCCAATGCGTACTGGTCACCTGCGATGTCAAATCCGATTGCCGCAAACAGTTTTTTTTTAACTTCTCTGGTGTTTTTCTGCTCAGTATGCAATCTAATCCTCGTCCAAGCGGCGAAGGAGATAGGTGAGGTATTTGGACAAGAAGGTGTTTAATACCATTAAGAAAGAGAATGAGTGGCTGTTGGGTCTCTCGTATTTTGTAAAAAGGGTCAAAAGAGAAGGATGAAATCAACATCCTCTATTCTATTTCACAAACCCTGATTCATTCATCTTTAGCCCTATTAACCTCTCCTCCAGATTTGATAAGCACACCCCTTCCAGTCTCATATGTCCCCAAATTTCCAGTTTGATCATATCTTTCGCTCCCTCCTTTTGTCCTTAGACACCCCGTTTTTCATTTTTTGCCAAATAGCACCCATGCTTAAAGGAAAGGTTGCAGCATCACCCATTTCTCTATTTTCTCATTTCCTAAGCCTTGCACGCGAATGGTACGATCCCTCCGTCACCCTAGAATGAAAGAGGTGATCTCGTAGTTCTTGGTCTGTGAAGATGCGTTGTTAGGTGCTTTTTTCCCATTGAGGCCAAACCCATCTATGCTCGAGAGATAGTTGTCCATACACTGATAAGGGATGTATGGAATGGAAAATACCGGAACAGAAAAAATGGACAAGGAATAAAAATCTCACCGCTGATCCATTTGTAATACGTGAATGGGAGAAAAATCCGGATCAAACCTCTTAGATCTATTTACTTCGGCGAAAGAAAAAAAGGAGCTTTTCCAAAGCTTTGTTATTTTAGTTTCTTTGCACCCCTATCCATCTTCTTGGATTTTCTCTCTTGCCATAAATCCACCTCTCATATTGATAACAGCACCCCCATGTTTTAATCACGCCACCCATTTATTCCGATTTCATACTCTCATTGATAACCCTCCCCAAATTTGATATATGCACTCTTCTCCATGCCATGTCCTAAGATTCAAAGTTTTGTATTATCGTTGCAGCATTATTCTCAGCCGCAAACCGTCGCTTCTCTTCATTTTTTTTTCTTTCACCTATTCAGTTGAGGTACCCCTCTGTGGTGAGTGCCTGAAATAGGAGCTCTTCTCAATTGAGGGGCCTCTCTCCTTGAGGTTCGTGCCTGAGAGAGCAATTTCTCTCTTGTTCGGTATTCAAAATCGACCCATGATATCTGTCCATCGAGGCTTCCTTTTGGTCATCGAGGCTTTGGTCCATAGTGACCCACTTTTATGAGGTTCGGTAATCCAAAACCGGCCCATGATAATTCTCCCATCGTGGCTTGAGTTTGATTCAACCAACTAAGGTTCTTTGCAGCACATCAACAAAGCGGCACCTTCTTCGACAAACATGTGTTATTATCATTGGTGACTTCGGTCATCATCATCAAGGGATCTTCGTCATCCACTTTCGGCAGTGTGCATTGCATTTTGATTAAATTTGCAATTTGGGGAATTCAATTGTATTGGGGAATTTCATTGTAATCAAACGTATGTTTACGTTTGAGGGGGCATGTTAGAGAATATCATATCTGATTGGATATGATTGGATTGTGGTGGGTTAGGCAAATCAGTTGGATTAGGATTACATCTTAGATTAGGTTTATCTCCTTCCATGTTTATCTGTAAGTGCTTATTTAAGCACAAGTTACTGATTAATGAAAGTATTCTAGATTAGCATAAATCCAAATTCTACACTTCTTGTCTCTCAGTGCACTCGCTTCATTATTTTCTCCATTGGTTCTTTCTTGAGATTTTCTTCTTTTGGTATGGCAGAAAAAGCACAAATATTTGAATCCCCTATTCTTGATGCATTGTATTGGCCGTGAGTATATGTTAGTAGAGGGAATACACGTGCCCCCCACTTAATAATTAATATTTTTCAATATATTATACAAAATAGGCATATTACATATTAGAGATCCAAATGAATATATGTTTGAGTTTTCGTGAAAATACACATACACAAGTAAAAAAAGAATAATGGATCTCACCAATATGGATTATATCTAAACCATTCATTTGTTAGCCCTTGTGTAGATAGGCCTTGTCTCAAAAAATTTCACTCTAGTTGTTCAATTTATGTTGGTTTTTATTTTTGAACTTTCTAAACCGCCCATTTTACGCCAAATATATTGATGGTTTATGACCATCCTAGCTATGAAAAAGATTTTTGGGAACATGGTCTATCTATTGCAAGATTAATTAAAGAATTTCTTAGATTAACTAATAGGTGGGCCTTACTATACATTTTTTTTGCACGTGTTTTTTCTCCACAAAAATACATAATTTAAATTCTCTTACTGCAGAAGGACTCTTCGGAAGACCCATCTAATTCTCCCAACTATTCTACAAGTTAAATCCTAGGCAAATTTTGTCTCCTCCGTATTGACTACTTATACCACTAATCTACAAGGTAACTACCTGTATCCAAACAGAGCCTAAACCTAGAGTGAATGGAATTTCTAAAATTTGACTAATCCACATGAATTAGGGAAAACCTATCTTTTCTTTTGAGTGCGGGGAGTCGGCTTGACAAATTTGACTAGTCCCCATATTGTGTGAATGAAATCCCAATCCCAAAATAGGGATAGGAAAAACCTATCCTTCTTTTCCGCCTGATTTTTTGAATTACCTGAACTGTCCATTTTACACCAAATATATTGGAGGGTTAAGATCATCTTGTGAAAAAGATTTTTGGGATAGTGTCTAATCCACACAGTTGAATGTATTGGATATACAAATAGGTGGTGGACCTTATGTTACTTTTTTTCCGCATGTATTTCCAAGAAAATGCATGTTAAAATCATCTATTACATAAGTTTTGGGGTCGTGATAAATTCACCCCTTCTATGATGAATGCACCCCCGTATTTTTCAAAATGTGAGTCCGTCTTTAGATTGGAGGGTTAGGACCATCCTATGGGAATGATTATTGGGGCACAACCTATTTACATTGTGGCCCATCAAATACGCGGTTTGGATCAACCTATAGTGTGGACTGTACAGTCCATTTTTGAAAAATACGGGGTGAATCCATCCTAAAATGTGGTGAATTTATCACTAATTTTTCTGTGAAACAAGTGATGTCCAATCTCTGTCAAGGTCAACTAATTTTTGGGTCCTTCAAACGGATATTTACTTAAAATCGAGACCGTTGATCTTTTATACCATTATGATGTAATCTACAATCTGACAATCGAGATAATCAGTGTACATGAGTTCTAACTTCTAAGGTAGTTATTATGTATTGAAAATGAAAGAGTCCTTGTATGTTTTCTAGGGCCCTTTATGCCGGGTTAATTCTCGAAGAGTCGTTGCACTTATGGGACTACAATTGTGTTTAATGTGGTTAGCTATTTTAGGATGTGGCTTGTGTCTATAAGTATGTATTAATCTGTGTAGAGATTGAATGGAAAAGGTAAAAGAAGAAGAGTACTAGAGATTTAGAGAATGGAGAAGAACACCAAGTTTATGGGAAATGGGAGATCAAAGCTAAGGCTTATTCAATGGAGGGTTCAGATCAATCAAAGGTGGGACCCACAATGCCATGGAGGACATATCCATGTTAGGTGAAGACCTTACCTAACATCGTTTTCTTTTTTGTTTGTTGATTAAACTATGTAATAAACCATTAAAGCAAAGCATTAGGTGAAAGAATTAAAAAAAGAGACTTTCATCAGACGGAAGAATAAGAGAGTATTCTAATTTCTATACATTGAGGCGGCCCAAAAAAACAAAAACAGAGTTTATTATATGGTGTGCCAGCCCAAACAATACGTAATCCGTCCAACATACCTAAGGTAGACATAGTAATTGCCTAGCACACCTTATGAGACTTTCTCTCCTTTCTTTTTTTTATTCCTTTCGGTGTATTGCCTTTCAAAAAGTCAATTAAACCTTTTAAAATTCTCTTAGCTGGTTTCCTCCTTGACATTATCTGCGTGTCTTGTTGTTTGATTGCTTTGAATTGGTTCTGCAAAGGCCATCTCTTGTAAGAAGAAGAAAGACAAAGCAGGTGCACACACATTTCTAATTGCTATTCCTTCCACCATTCATTTGTTAGCCCTTGTGTCCATAGTAGGGCTGCAACTCGAGCCGGGTTTTACCCGACCCACATCGACCCGACCCGAAAATAGCCTGGGTTGGGTTCAGGTTTCATGGGTTTCGGGTCGAGCCGGGTTGGGCATTCAAAAGCCGGCATGAATCTCGGGTCGAGCCAGGTTTGAAGGGGCCCGACCCGACCCGAGTTACATAAGTTATAGTATGTACATTTTTTTCTATTGTTAGTTAAAAGTTAAAAGTGAAAACCCACGCACCCACTGTTATTGTATGTGAGTGTAATTTCTACTTCTATGAGTTGAGTTGATTCAAGTGTTTGATTGTAATTACAACATTGTTTGATTACAGCATTGTTTGATTCAAGTGTAATGTGAGTGTAATTATATCATTGTTTGATTCAAGTGTACTGTGAGTGTAATTTCTACTTCTATGAGTTGAGTTGCCTTGCCAAACAAGAATTTTCCTTAAAAAATTACGTCAACATGAAAAAACCCGACCCGACCCGAGATTTATCATGGGTAGGGCCGGGTTTGGGAATCGTGGGTTTTCCGGAAAAAAACCCGACCCGACCCGACCTGAGATATTTCTCGGGTAGGGTTGGGTTCTCCAAAACCCGACCCGCCCGACCCGAGTTGCACCCCTAGTAGATAGGCCACGTCTCAAAATTTTTCACTCTAGTTGTTCAATTTATGTTGGGACATGGTCTATCTATTGCAAGATCAATAAAAGATTTTCTTAAGTTAACTAGTAGGTGGGCCATACTATACATTTTTTTAGCACAAGTTTTTGTTTTTCCACAAAAAAGTACATAATTTAAAATCTCTTACTACAAACGGACTGTTCGGAAGACCATCTAATTTCCCCACTATTCTATAAGTTAAATCCTAGGCAAATGTTTGTCTCCTCCGTATTGACTACTCATACCACTAATCTACAAGGTAACTACCTATATCCAAACAGAGCCTAAACCTAAAGTGAATGGAATTTCTAAAATTTGACTAATCGGCATGAATTAGGGAAAACCTATCTTTACTTTGAGTGGGTGAGTCGGCCTGATGAATTTAACTAGTCCCCATATTGTGAGAATGAAATCCCTATCCCAAATAGAGATGGGAAAAACCTATCATTCTTTTCCGTGTGATTCTTTGAATTACCTGAACCATCCATTTTACACCAAATATATTGGAGGGTTAAGATCATCTTGCGAAGAAGATTTTTGGGATAGTGTCTAATCTACACAGTTGAATGTATTGGATATACAAATAGGTGGTGGACCTTAAGTTACTTTTTTTCCCTATGTATTTCCAAGAAAATGCATGCATGTTAACATCATCTATTACGTAAGTTTTGGGGTCGTGATAAATTCACCCCTTCTATGATGAATGCACCTCGTATTTTTCAAAATGTGAGTCCCTCATTAGATGGGAGGGTTAGAACCATCATATAGGAATGTTTTTTCGGGCACAACCTATTTACAATGTGGTCCATCAAATGGGCAGTTTGGATCAACCTATAGTGTGGACTGTACAGTCCATTTTTGAAAAATACGGGGTGATTCCATCCTAAAATGTGGTGAATTTATCACTAGTTTTTCTGTGAAACAAGTGGTGGCCAATCACTGTCAAGGTCAAACACTTAATTTTTGGGTCCTTCAAACGGATATTTACTTAAAATCGAGATCGTTGATCTTTCATACCATTATGATGTAATCTACAATCCGACAAATTTGACTAACCCGCGTGTGCTTCATTACTTTTGATTAAACTTGGTTCTTCTTCTTCTCTCTCTCACTGCTCTCTCTCTCTCACTGTAGACAAACATCTGGGATTTTCTTGTTTCCTTAGGAGAAAGTATGGCAGAAATGGTACAAATGTTTGTATCCTCTGTTCTTGGTGCACTGTTTGGCAATCTGACGGAATCGGCAATACAAGAAATGAAATCAATATGGGGTGTTGGTGTTGAGGAGGAGGTGGAAAAGTTAGAGAGGAAAGTGAAATTAATTCAAGGCGTGATTGAAGATGCTGAGGAAAAGCAATTTGACTCTAAGGCTGTTGGAAGTTGGCTTCGAGAACTCAAGAATATCGCCTACGACGCTAATGACATATTGGACGATGTTGCTTTGGAAGCTCAATCAAGCAAGAGACAGAAGGTAGGGGTTGTCCGGTACTTCTCCTCTATTTTCCAGTACGAACGTAACATAGCACGTGAGATAAGGGAGATTAGTGGAAGGTTAGATGTGATTGTAAAGGATGGACATGACCTCCATCTCGAAATTAGAAGAGATGGAGGGAGGGGTTCCCAAATCGAACAGGAGCGACGGGAAACTAGCTCTTTGGTAGACGAATCTGATGTGATTGGTAGACAAGTCGACAAAGACAAAATCATACAATTGTTGGTTTCAGATGATGATAAATTGTACTCTGCTATTCCCATAGTTGGCATGGGTGGGGTTGGGAAGACTACTCTTGCTCAATTCGTCTACAACGATCAGAGGGTCAAGACGCATTTTGGGCTCAGAGCGTGGGCTTGTGTGTCTGATGATTTTAATCTACTGAGAATAACAAAGGCACTTGTTGAATCTGCACTTGTTGAATCTGCAAGTGGAAGCAACTGTGATCTCTCAAACCTGGATGCCGCACAGCGTTGTCTCGAAAAGAAACTCAACGGTAAGAAATTTTTAATTGTTCTCGATGACGTGTGGGGTGAAAATCAAATTCATACTCATTGGGACACTCTACGAGTTCCCTTTGGAGTTGGAGAGAAAGGAAGTAAAATTATCATTACTACACGAGATGAAAGGGTTGCAAGGATGTTGGGCACAATTCCTTCCCACCATTTGGAGGTTTTACCAGATGCTGATTGTTGGGAATTGTTTACTCGGCGTGCTTTTGCCGGAGGGGTTTCAAATGCCTTTCCGGAACTGCAGGAAATCGGTAGGCAAATTGTGAAGAAATGCAAAGGCCTGCCTTTGGCAGTAAAGACATTGGGGGGAATCTTGTCTTATAAAAGGACTGTGAGCGAGTGGGAAAGGATTTTGACAAGCGAAATATGGAAGGATGATGATAATAAAATTTTGCCAGCTTTGAGATTGAGCTATTGTCACCTGCCAACCAATCAAAAGCATTGTTTTGCCTATTTTGCCAAATTTCCTAAAGATCATTGGTTTGAGAAAGATGTGTTGGTCCGACAATGGATGGCTACGGGCTTCATTCAACCCAAAGGAAGCACACTCCTAGAAGACATAGGTGGGGAGATATTTGATGATTTATTACTAAAGTCTTTCTTTCAATGTTCTAATCAAAGCTTCTTTCTGGGGACTTCAATATACGTGATGCATGATTTAATGCATGATCTAGCAGAATCTGTCTCAGGGGATGAATGTTGTAGAATGGAAGACGGTATGCCACGAAGCATCCCTGAAATGGCACGTCATTTATCATGGACTGACGTCAAAGAGGGTTCAATGTCTTTGGAGGCCTTGAGCAAATTTAAGAGATTGCGCACTTTACGACTGAGGATTCCATCTTCCATTGACAACCAGATTCTCAATGATGCATTGATGGAGTTGAGATGCCTGTGTGTATTGGATTTGAATGGATCTGCAATCGACAAGTTGCCGGATTCGATTGGCCATTTGAAACATCTACGCTACCTTGACCTCTTTCGCACGAAGATAGAGAGGCTGCCTGAATCAGTAACTAGTCTCTGTAATTTGCAAACGCTAGGTCTGAAATATTGCTCTAATCTTAAAGGGCTACCCAAAGGTATCACGAATCTAGTTAATCTACGGCATATTGTTTCAGAGTCGATTCCTTTGCCAGGAATTGGAAAATTAACTTCGCTCCAAACATTGCCGCCTTTCAAGGTGTGCGAAGAGAGTGGTTGTCAGATAGGAGAGTTGAAGAACCTGAGTAACATTAAAGGAAGACTTGAAATTTCGGGTCTCGAGCATGTGCAAAACATAGAGGAGGCTAAAGAAGCCAATTTGAAAGATAAGGAATACCTTAACGAGTTGAGATTGAAATGGCACCGAAATGACAGGTCAAAAGATGGAAGAGTCAATGATGATGGGGTATTGGAAGGCCTCCAACCCCATGCCAACCTCAAAATATTACATATAAAATCCTACGGCGGTGTCAGTTTTCCAAGTTGGATGTCACATCTCTCCAATCTGACTTGCATTACCGTTGAGGATTGTAGAAATTGCGAACATCTCTTTCCTCTTGATTGCCAGCTACCTTCTCTTTGTAAGCTCACCTTACAGAACTGCCCCAAGCTGCAGGAGTTGCCCGCTGACCTTCCTGCCGTCACAGAGTTACTTATAAATGGTTGCCGAGAATTGAGTGCCCTTCCGAGGATCCCATCTGTTTGTGACTTAAAACTTTTTAGTTGTGGCGTGAAGATGCTATTAAGCTTGACAACGCCTTGCTTTACCTCTCTTGAGAGGTTAAGCATAAATAGGTGTGATCAGTTGGAGTGTTGTCTCGAGGAGGTCTCTTTGCAAGATCTAACCTCTCTCCAACATTTGCAAATCTATAACTGCTCACGACTAAAGTCCTTGGGATATGGAGAGGGGGGGCTTCCCACCACGCTCAAATCTCTAAGAATTGTCGGATGTCCTAATCTCAAGTCCATGCCTAGTCGGCTGGAAAACCTCACCTCCCTTGTAGAGTTATCCATTGCTACTCAACTCCCGCTTTTCTCAAAAGAGTCAGCACTGCCCATGACAATTCAAGACTTTCAAATATTTTCATGTGACAATCTCATGTCCTTGCCCAAGGGGATGCAAAGCCTCACCTCTCTCAAAAAATTGGTAATCCGTGAATGTCCTCAACTCCATTCCTTGTTTCCAGATGATGAAAATAATGACTATGGGTTGCCCACCACGCTCAATACTCTAGAAATCTTCTCTTGTCTTAATATCAAGTCCTTGACCAAGGGGATGCAAAGCCTCACCTCTCTCAAAAACTTGGTAATCCGTGAATGTCCTCAACTCCATTCCTTGTTTCTAGATGATGAAAATAATGACCATCGGCTGCCCACCACGCTCAATACTCTAGACATCTCCACTTTTCCTAATCTCAAGTCCTTGCCCAAGTGGATGCAAAGCCTCCTCCCCTGCCTCAAAGAATTGAAAATAAAAGATTGTCCTCAACTCCATTCCTTGTTTCTTGATGATGAAAATAATGACCATGGGCTACCCACCACGCTCAATTACCTAGAAATCTCTTCTTGTCCTAATCTCAAGTCCTTGCCCAAGGGGATGCAAAGCCTCACCTCTCTCAGAAATTTGATAATCAATAGTTGTCCTCAACTCTTTTCGTTGTTCCCTGATGATAACAACAATGATTATGGGCTGCCCACCACTCTCGTCTCTCTTTCCATCAACCGTTGCAAAAATCTCAAGTCCTTAACCAATGGGATGCAAAACCTCACATCCCTCAATCATTTACATATTAGTTACTGTCCTGAAATATCATCCTTGCCAGAAGATGGCCTCCCCACTACATTTACACGTTTGCATATTGTTGGATGTCCTAAATTGAAGGAATCATGTCAAGAGAACGACGGCCAAGATTGGCCCAAGATACAACACATCCCCCAATTTATCTGCAGATAATCGTCATCTAGACAAAGGTGCGTCCTCTTTCCCCGTTTAAACATTTTCTACCATTGGATTACTCTCAGTTCCTCTACCTTGCCATCCACAACCATGACAGGTAAACAAAGATGAGTATTTTTTTCATTTTCATTAACACAAAATTGGAGCACGTCTCTGTCTGCCTTTTTTGTATGATTCTTCATGGTTTTTTTTTTTTTTTTGAAATATTCCAAAGATTTACTATTTAACTCTGGAATCATTAAAAATGCTCTCTTTTTTAAGTAAGTTTTCGAAAAATAAGAATTGGGATTCTAAACAGTACCGTGTTGGATTGTATATGCTCTCTGTTTTAGAACTAATGTTTTCCGAAAAAGAGGAATGCTAAACTGAAGAGCGCCCTTGCCCGCCCTTACAAAATTAAAGGGCAAGGGCGCTCCCATTGGATCCATTTTGCAAACTGTATTTATTATGGCATTGAAAAAGGCAAAATTAAAGGAATCATAAATGCTTATAAATGATGTTTGGCAACATGGATCCAATGGGAGCGCCCTTGTGCTTGTTTTTTTTGCAAAGGGGGGTGATAAATTCTTATAGATAGGATGTGCCCAAAAATTCAACTTCATAGGATCATCCTAACCCTTCCATTTATTTAGGTTAAAATTGAGGGGTATAAACCTCCATAAATTTGCCCATTTTTAACCTCCACAAATGGAAGGGTTAGGATGATCCTATGAAGTTGATTTTTTGGGCACATCCTATCTATACGAGGGCCTATCAAATGAATGCTTTGGATCATCCAAACAATGTGGGCCCCTTATATTTGTGAGCTCTAGCTCATATAAGTTTATATGAGCTCTAGCTCACAAACATTTATATATATATATATATATATATATATATATATAGAGAGAGAGAGAGAGAGAGAGAGAGAGAGAGAGAGAGAGAGAGAGAGGAACTCCCCCCATTGACTTTCAACTGAAATATAAAGGAGGGGGTATTCCCCAAGTCGTTTTTCTAACCTCTCTTTCATACAGATATGAATGGAAAAAAATATATATAGGGCTCTCATGAAAAAAAAATTTTACATTCCTCTTTCCTCTATGATTTTTTTTAAAGATATATATCTTTCCACTATGTTATAATTGGAATTTCTCTCTCTTCCATCTCTCTCATTATCTTCCTTGATCTTAAAAAAAGAAAAAGAAAGAGATGTTCTCACGAAAGGAAAGAAAAGCAAAAAAAAGGATTTCTAACCATTGTAAATGGCCGGTCAGCAAACCTATTGTAGCTTAACTTAAGCAAACCAAGCCTTAGAAAGGAAATCCAGTCAGTCGGGAAGGAAAAGCAAGTCAGGAAAGGAAAGGAAAGTCAGTAGCTAATGCTAAAAGTGTCTCGGCTAACCTTCAAGGTCTCTAACTCCCCGACTCAGAAAGCTTCTGCTTATCCCCCCCACCCCACTGTTGTTTGTAGAATTTGAAATGTGAATTAGATTTGAGGTTATGAATAAATCACACTTGTTAACAATAATATCCACCGTAGATTTATCATGTTATGCATGAAGATTAGACTAACCATGATAATTTGGAAGTTTCTAGTCTGAATTTAATTTGGGGCTAAATGATTGTGAAATTTTATGAAAATTTTGGAGGTTTTGCTTAATAACAGTGATTAAGGTAAGTTTATAAATATGTTAGGCATTTGGATTAAGATTTAACATTAATTTTGGATTAATTTCCCTAAATTTGATTTTAAAGATGAAGATTTTAATAGTTTTCCAATTTTGGGGGTTTAATATTTACAATAATAGTAATAATAGAAAGGGGAAAGGAATGCGGAGAAAGGAATTGAATTTTTGGGTGTACATATTACAGACAAGTTTAAGTGTGCAGTTGAATTTTGAATTTTTTAAATTTTATTAATTATAGGATTAGATGAAGAAGCTTAAAACAATTTACAAGCGATTACTTAGGCATTATTAGGCTGTGTGTGAAACGTAAGTGATCTTCTACCTTTTCTAGTTATTTGCAACATGATATTACTAAAATATGTTATATTGATATAACTAATGAAAAGTGATCCTACAGTTGAATTATATTTGACAACTAAAATTTGTTTTAGATTAATTTCTTCTTCTTCTTTTTATCATAACTATTATTTATTATAAACTCCATATAAGTTTTGGACTATCAGAGTATAATATAAGTGGCATCCAGATGGTATTACTTCTGACTACAAGGGTTATATGTAATTTTTATTCTAACCCTTCCACAAGAGCAATATGTCGTAAGAGCGATAGAGTATGGCCAATTGTTTGGAATTTGTTTGTCAATTGTCGTAAAGTCAATTGTTTTGAATTTGTTTGTCAATTGTTCCATGCAAGTGAAGCTTGTAAAACTGTGTAAGATTTGACTGGGAACTCTCATTGTTTTACAAAAGAAAAATATTTTTACTTCAGAAATCTCTGTTCTAAAATGTTTTATCTTACATTCTTGATCTGGCTAGCTAAGGTTGGTGGCTACTTACTTGACTATCTAGCTCACTCTGTATTTATTTTGTTACAGATGACCTGGGTTGATTGACTCCAATGCTTGCGGGAATACTGAGGAGTTTCATGGACGCTTGAAAAGTTAAATGTTAGAATTTGCTTAGAGACAAGACAGTTTATTTAAATTTGTTATTACTATTTTTTTGTTATTTGGGAGTTTGTCATATCTGTTATAGATTATAACCTCATTATGTTTGGAAGTTCATATTTTATTTTTTATCGAGGAGTTATTTAGGGAGTCATGGATTTCTTTTATTGCGGATTGTGACCTCGTTTTGTTGGATTTAGTTTATTAAATTATTATTGATATGTTTTGGAATTGTTCTGGTATGAAAGTTTAAAATGCAAATTGAGACCTTGCATGTTTATGCGACGAGCCCTTTGGGGCTCGACTGGTACGATCCCTCCTTCAACCCAAAATGAAAGGGGTGATCTTGTAGTTCTTAGTCTGTGAAAGAATTATTGCAGATCCAATAATAAGAAGCTAGATTGAAGTTTGTCAAGGAAGCCCCCCAAAAAAGAAGTGGCTTAGCTATACTTTCTTAATATAATAGGATGTAATTACAATATAAAATTTTGCTAGAAACTTGCTTATCAAACCCCACCTTTTTTTAAAGTGAAAGCTAAGGTTACCATCATTAAAATAAAAGCAAGAAAATTGAGGAAAAAGTAGAAGGGAGAAAAGCTATTCCACAGAAGGAGATATGAAAGTAATAACAGAAAAGGTAACTAGTGCTTGTATTTTAGGCATTCACCTCAATGATGGGCATACAAACAAGGACAACAACTGTCGAAGCTCTTATTACTTTATTGCAAGAAATTGATAAAAGCTGATGCTTATTGGCTCTCAGTACTCGCTTCATAGTTTGTTACTGCAACAGTATGTCCTGAAACTCTTACTATTTTCTCTATCTTCACCATGACGTTGTTCTTGGGTTTGTTTTCTAGAGAAGGAATGGCAGCAATAGCATACATATTTGTATCCCCTCTTCTTACCGCACTATTTGGCGATTTGAAGGAATGGGCAATACGAGAGATGAAAAGCAAATTCAATAGCTGCTTGAAGATGCTGAGGAAAAGCAAATTCACTCTAAGGCTGTGCGAAAATTGCTTGCAAAATGGAATAGTTTCAAGTCCCATCCTCAAAATGGTCTACAGAAACTTCAAATGCTTGCAACTACTACAGCTATTACCACAACAAAAGAACAAGTGGCAGGAGGGATATTAATAGGCTAATAGATAAGTCTATAGGATTTAGCAAACATGCAGTAGGTAGATACGTTCATAATCTTCTTCTTTTTTTAATGGTAAAGAATTGAATTAAGAATAATCCTATTTATAATCTTAATTCCACACCTTTCTAATTCCAATCCTATTTTTGTTTCTAATTCTACTCATATTCCAACTTTTAATTCTAAACAAGGATTTAAACATTGGTTTTGTCTGGACACAGGGTCCACAATAAAGTGGAAATACTCGAAGAAGTTTACTTGAGATGGAATGTCGATAAATGCTAGACTAAGCACAAATACACACTTAGAAATCATGTGTTGTGCAGCAGACAGTGGATAATATTTTCATTCACAAGAGTTTCATAGGAAGATATGGTTCTACATTCTTGATTAATTTGGAATGGCTGGACATTTCCATTCATATAGATGATATGGTGGAGGCTTGGGTCCTCATGACAGGTTTGCAAGGAGAGAAATAAGAGGATCTACAAGGGAAACAACAAAGGGAGCGTAGTATCTAGCAAAAGATTTTATCTTTTGTGGTGAAGTGAGCAATCATCCTTCCGAAGTTCAGAGGCTATTATTCTTGATTTATTTGGAATGGCTGGACATTTCCATTCATATAGATGATATGGTGGAGGCTTGGGTCCTCATGACGGGTTTGCAAGGAGAGAAATAGTAGGATCTACAAGGGAAACAACAAAGGGAGCGTAGTATCTAGCAAAAGATTTTATCTTTTGTGGTGAAGTGAGCAATCATCCTTCCGAAGTTCAGAGGCTATTCGAAGTCTTCCATCTGTTTATCGTGGAATGTGATTCACTTGAGTGCAATACGCTCCAATCACCACCAGCATAGGTGGCTGCCTCCTGACCCTATATTAGTTAAGCTGAACTTCCATGGTTATAGCATAGTTAATCCGAGCTTTGCTGGTAGTGGTGGACTTACTCATAATGTGAGAGCATTATCAGATGGGCCTGTTTGGTTCTGATAGGTATGACGGATTCTAAAGATGCGGATGTCGTAGCTCTCTTGAGAGGGAGTTGGCTTGTGGATTCCTCCCTCCTTAATTCCCTAGTGGCATAAGGAGACTCGCTCACTTCATATATTGGGAATGTAGGGTCGGGGTATCATTGAATATTTTTTTATGCTATGGAGGAGATTGTGGATATGGTGGAGGGGAATGTAATGTCCTTTGCGCACATCCTATGTTCAGCTAACAGTGACACAGATTATCCGGCTCGATCTGAGGTTGAGATTTAGAATTTTAGGGGTGTTTGATCACCTTCCTCCTTGAAGGGCTGTTGTATATTTACCTTTTGTTTGGGTGTAGTTGCTGATCAGCTCCATCAAATTTTTCATTTTTTTATCATAATAAAGCTTTAAAAAATTTACTATAAGCCAACAAATCTTTTAAAAAAACATGATTTCTATTAATATCACCTACTAAAACCCACTCAAACTTAACCCTAGATTCAAGAAATCATAGAAAATCCCTATAGATAGAAACACATCATCCAACTTTCAGCTCGAATCTTAGTTTCTCGTGATCAACCCCATGGCTTCATAGTTTGCAAAAGACGAAGATGGAAAATTGGATCAAGGAAAAATGCAGGGTAAGAAAAGCCGAATGTGGAGAGAGAATGAATGATGTGCAAATATAGAATCATAGGAAACAGATTGAATGGGATAAGTGACATGGTGAGGCTCATGAAATGCGATAAGCGAAAATGGGAGAGGACCAAAATATTACAATGAGAAGAAAACTAACTACGTATGATGGATACTTGAATAACTTTTTCTTGTGACTATGTAAAAAGTCTTGGCTCCACATAAAATTTCCTAATAAAATCAATCAACATCAAAAGCCTAATGCCATGAACATAATCTCTACTGATTCCAAAGGAATTAACAATGCCAAAAAAGAACAGTACCCATGAAAACATAGATTCATACTTTTGCCACAACTATTACCTCAAAATCAATCTCAGAAGGCCTAACAGGTAGTTGTTAAGAGTGAATTCCAGCAACCCAACAATGGCAACTATGAAATATACAAGTGTTTGCATGAAATGACAAAGCTGAAGAAAAATAAAATACTCACCCAACAGGCTCAACGGCATTAGTCGAAATCTTCACCTTCTTGCTGGTACCATTATACACATGCTCCTGGCTACAAGGGAGATTCAGCTCAATGGGGGTGCCTTTCGAGGGGGCAGGAGAAGGTTTTGGTTTTGCTGAGTATTAGGAACTATGCCAAAGGCCTCCGTGATGCATTGAAAGCGGTAGGGAAGGCCCTCATGCCACAGCCCACAGTGCAACTTGGATCGGGCTCAACCTGAACCTGACAGGTTTAGCCCAATTTGAGCTCAGGCTGGATCGGCATTTCCTTGGGTTAGGGTTAAAGCCAACTCGATTTAATTTCAGGTTGGGTTAGGGTTTAGGCCTTGTGTCACGGACCTTTAGTTTTAGCAGCGGAATAACCTGTTTGGCGCCTCAACATATGCATATCTTAAGGCCAGCCTTCAACTGCCTAAAGGCCCTACACCCCTAACGCCTCTTAATGTTTCATATGTGCACACAATCTCTAAGCTGTTCAACAGGCTACTTGGCTAAGATCTTGACATGCACTTCTAGATACTTTGCTCACAGCCACCAAATCTTTCATCAAGCTAATGAGCTTAGACTTGCCAAGACCAACTCTGAACTGACTCTTGTGATCAGCCAGACTCACGAGTAGATCGAACATCGGGCCTTGATTCCCAATGCAAAGTCCATCCAGTTTGAGGCATGATACTTCCACGCATAAATCTGCCAAGCATAGAGGCATGGTCATCTAAGAAGCAAGCATGCTCCATGGACTGATATCAAAGGTATGCACCTTGCAACGGTAACTAAAGTCACCCCGGCACGAACTCACGGGAAAGCCTAGAGATTGGCCTAACCACAAGATGTACCACGGTTCAGGAGGCAAAGTAATTTAGCGAGCCCTCTGCACTGGTCCGTATGCACAACGCATGTAGTAACCCAACCCAACATGCATTGTCTTTGGCCCCCGTCCTCGACCAAAGAAACTGGAGTATCCCTTTGGATAACTCTCAGTCCGTACCCAAAGCTCCCTTAGAGCACGCACATGAGCTGCAGTATGCACGCATAAGCAAGTTCTCGTACAACCCAAAACCAAACCACCAAGGTTACGACCCAAACCTGTTGGGTCTATCGGGGAGGAGTCAGAATGTCACGGGGCCAACTCCCCCTAAAGAGTTTGGCCATCCAACCCTCTCAACCAGGGGTGCCCACCAAAGGTGCTCTTAGTGACTACCCCTGAAGAATTATTGGGACATTGATTGCCCGAAATACCGATTGCATCCCTGTGACACTAAGCGCTCTGCGAAGGTTGGGTTGCCCTCAGCTGTTTTCCCATGACACTCCCTAGCTGATAACTTTGAAGCCCTCTTCGACACTAAGCACTCTGCGAAGCTCAATTCCACAATAGCAATTACTTCACAATCTTGAAAACAGGTGATACTGGTACTCCGACATTCAGTCCAACCCGACCTCCTCTACATACTACACCACCTCAAGTTCTTCCAACCACTGCTTTATAGATCTCTTGTAGTTATCCAAACATCGATGGTTTTCTTGGACTCCATCAAACTATGCGAAGGCTTTGTGTCACCACTACCTACAAACGCCGTGGAAGGTTTTATGACGATACCTGCAAACACTGAGAGAGTGCCACCACTTCCGGCACGGCACTTGCCACTCGTTGGCCAAGTGTTGCACTTAACACATGCAAAGTACAAACGATTTCCAGGAAGCAACCTACATTCATAGGCGAAGGGAATCGCCATAGGTCCCACCTCCTCCCGAGGCCAAGGGGAACAACAACTGGAAATGGCTGCTAATATCCCATAGGCTGAGGAGCAAAAGGAGGAATCCAGCTGCCTCGTCGTGAGGCCAAGCATCGTCTGCTGGGATCACCCACTGCAACACACCTGCCACTCTGTCCAGGTGCAAGATCTCACAGGGAACCAACTACATCCCTAACTGCGACCCTTTGTGTTTCTTACTTCAGTCCATCACCAACCTAGTTGTTTGAACAATCAACCCTTATGCCACCAATGGCCTCCTTAGGTACCCACGGCTAGTACTCACACTACTAACCGTTCAAATCCACCATCATTCAGAATGAGATGCCCTTTTGATCCCATCCAACATTGAAATTCCAAAGTAGCAAGAGACAAATAAGTCCACCATGTTGTTCTATACCAACACAGCCAACTCATATGCCATCTGAGCTCACCATACTGTCCCATACCAATGGAACAAGATCTATTGTCGATGTAAGCGGCCTTGGTGTCCGTTCCAAGGTCTTTCTGAGAAGGGCATCTTGCATGCTCGATTGTGTTGTGAACTGTCATCTAAGTACTTTAGTCATTGACCAGTTCTTCACCCTAAGTATGTGTCTTCAGTCCTTCGGTGTCGTGAACATCTTCACCCTACTGGCCCCCAGTATCGCCTCCCTCTCAGAGTAAATCGGATACCTTGACCCAGGTTCGTCTGTGCTTCCTCTTCACCCTAAGAGCTTACTACGAGTCCATCAAACCGGTTATGCTATCGCACTAAGTGAACAAATCCACCTCTATAAGCGCTTTAGTGCCGACACGTTCAGCACCTCATCTCGTGTAGGGAAGGCTTCTTGCCTGCGTGCCAACCCTTTGTCATTGCGAGCCCTTAGGCCATATGCAAACCCATCGCTACTTAGCCAACTCTGCAACGGACCATTTACAACTTTCCAACTGCCACTTCCGATCTCACACATTGGTGGATCATTGAAACATGCCAACTCATTCACTGATGGTTGATGTTATTCCACTGTTTGAAGCTTGGAGCAAATTCATTGGCCAATGCTTACTCCAACATTGATGGTACAAATCCTTCCATGCCATCGCACCTCTGTTGCATGAATCAAGTAAGATAGGGGAGAGTCCAAACTTTCAAGTTGTCATACTTTACCACTTTGTTTGCTGAGCTCACAAAGTAACCCATGCCACCAAAACAGCTCAATGATTTCTCACAAAAAACATTGAGAAAGCTTTGCATCCGCTCTTCAGAAATAAACATCCCCAAACATTCACTACTCTTGCCGGCTGACTATGGACTTTCAAGGTGTTAGTTTCAAAGACATCTGCAACTTCGCACACCAAGCTGCCACCACTTGGACAACATTAAAGTTCTTCTAACTCTGCCATAACTGAAAGCGTTTCCCGTTCTTTCATCCACTTCCACTTCCACTTGCACTTGAGATGTACTAACAATAGCCACAAACAATGCCACTTGCGGCAACTATGCCAAGCACAAACACCAACTGTATCACCGCTTCTTGACAAGCCCTTACATTCACAACCTGCCCTAATTTGCCACTTGATACCTATCTGATACCAACTATCAAAGCACACTATGAATTTAGCTTGGACAATTTTGTTCTAATACCAATTGTCATGGGCCTTTTGTTTTAGCAGTGGAATTACCCGTGCGGCGCCTCAACATATGCATATGCTAAGGCCAACCTTCAACCGTGCAAGGCTCTGAAGGCCCTACACTCCCAACACCTCTTGATGCTTCATATGTGCACACAATCTCTAAGCTGTTCAACAGGCATCTCGGATAAGATCTTGGCATGCACTTCTAAGTACTTTGCTCACGGACACCAAACCTTTCATCAAGCTATTGAGCTTAGACTTGTCGAGACCAACTCTAAACCCACTCTCGTGATCAGCCAACATCACGAGTACATCGAACATCAGGCCTTAAAGCCCACTGTAAAGTCCATCCAGTAGGAGGCATGGCGTTTTGACACAAAAATCAGCCAAGCATAGAGGCTGGGTCATCCAAGAAACAAGCATGCTCCATGGACTGATCCCAAGGTATGCACCTTGCGAGGGTGACCAAAGCCACCCCAGGATGAACTCATGGGAAAGCCTAGAGATTGGCCTAACCACAAGACGTACCATGGTGCAGAAACCAAAAGTATAGCGAGCCCCTTGCACCGGTCCGTACGCGCAATGCATGTGGGAACCCGGCCCAACATGCATTGTCTTTGGCCCCCGTCCTCGACCAAAGAAATTGGAGCATCCCTTTGGATAACTCTCAGTCCGAATCCAAAGCTCTCTTAGAGCATGCACATGAGCTGCAATATAATTTCCTGCTATGTGCCTCACACGCACAAGCAAGTCCTCACACAACGCACAAGCAAACCACCAAGGATCCGGCCAACACCTACTGGGCCTATCGGGGGAGGAGTCAGCATGTCATAGGGCCAACTCCCCCTTAAGAGTTTGGCCAACCAACTCTCTCAACCAGGAGTGCCCACCAAAGGTGCTCTTAGCAATTACGCCTGATGAACTATCAAGACATTGATTACCCAAAATACCAATTGCGTCCCCGTGACATTGAGCGCTCTGCGAAGGTTGGGTTGCCCTCAACTGTTTCCCCATGACACTTTGCAACCCGAATGTGACCTTCCTCCTCCAATTTTATCTTGATTTTCTTTGGGTTATTGTATTTTTCCATTTGGCCCAAGGTGAACCCGAACCAACCCAAGTCAATCCAACCCGATTTCAGGTTAGATGGGTTGAGTTAGGGTTGAGAGATTTAGAGGCAGGTTGGGTTAGGGTTGACCATCCTCAACCGGAGGCTTGGGTTGGATTGGGCTAAGGTTGGCCTCAACCCGATCGAACCCGACCCGAGTTGTACCCCTACACAGCCGTGTATGACTGTGCAGCTCAAAATTATAGTGGGCCCCACATCGTTAGGGTGATAACCCATACAGGTGCGGCTCTTTGGCTTAAAGTCATGGGTATGCTCCCCATTGATGTGAGTTCGAATCCCCCAGGCTTACCCAATGCACATGGTTTACGGGTGATTGCACAAATCCGTAGGGAATGGTCCCGCCCTAAAAGTTGGGGTGGGGATACCCTATGTCATAAAAAAAAAATGTTTGGGTGATCCAAACCATTCATTTGTGGGGCCCAGATCCTCATCCTCTGATTTATGGAGGGTTAGGATGATCTAGCTCTTCAATATGTATAGATTTAAATACGGTGCCAGCGTATTAGATTGTAGGATTAGGATCAGCCAATGGAGATGATTTTTGGGGCACAACATATTTATGTCGAGGCTCAACAATTGAACAGTTTGGATCTTTGAACAAAATGGCCCCAATGATTTTTCTAAAACAAATATACGTTTTATGAGGTATGCACGTAGGTGGCATGTAATAGGTGGACATTAATGTATATTGTGTCCGTTCTTAGGTGAGTATATACTTTGAAACATACAATGAAGCTCATCTTGTTCGAAGGCCCAAACCTGCTGGGCCCCGTGTTATTAGATTGTGCCCCCAAAATCATCTTCATGGGATGATCTAACCCTCTAATGTGTAGATAAGCTACACCATATGAAACCTCGATCCATAGATCGTAAGGTTAGGAACATCGAATGGAGTTGATTTTTGTGGTACTACGTATTTACATTGTGATCTAACAACTGAATGGTTCAGATCTTTGAATAAGGAGGATCCACTCTATTTTTACAAAAATATGTGCTCGCATTTTTATTAAAAAGCATTACTTCCTACATTATTCCAACATCCATACCGTTCATTTGATGGGCCTCGTTGTAAATAGGCCTTTCTCGGGAGATTGTTTTTCCAGCCCCCTTGAGATAATGCGCCCTTATTTTAACGGAAGTGGACTGGGCATACTTTAACACTTTTCGATATCAAATCGCGTTAACAGGGGGAAGCATAATCCTGGGGGGCATCATCCCATATGATGATACTAACTCTCCTACTCATAGAGGTTGGTCGGAGGGTTTGGATCATCCTATGGTGGGCACAACAATTGAATGGTTTAGATCTTTCAAACATGTAGGCCCATTTGATTTTCATTTAAAAATATACTTTTTATTGTGTCCACCTTCTCCAATGATCCAAACCATTTATTGATGGGCCCACCAAGGGTTTTCTCTCAAAGATAGAGGAGAGAAGAGAGAATATTTACAAGTGGAGAGAGAGAGAGGATTTACTGTCTTGTAGACAGCGAGAGAGATGAATTTATTACTACCCATTTCTTTTTATTTAATCAAATCATTTGATCCGAATACAATTCCCAAGAATACCTTGATCGATTTTCCTAGCTCTTATTTCATCAAGCCTTGTTTGTAGTCCTTTACCTTTGCATGGAACCATGATCATGTGAAATGATCAATAGTCATGATTGCACATCATCCCTCGTATGCTCTTGTGCGAGCCAGAAATTAGCCTTTTTTGGATTATAGGAATTTTCTGAAAAAGTTCGGAAAGAAAAATATATTTTCAAAGTTCTTCCCTTTTTTAACGCACGAAATAAGATGGCTTAAAGAAACTCTATTCAATTTTAAACATAATTATAACATTTCCTTCTAAATAGTGGAAAGAAAAAAATCTCCCAAGAAAAAAAATTTGAGGTGTGCTAAACTCAAGGTTGCAAAATGAGCTGAAAGGGCACCCCATTTGCTACCATCATAAATGCATGATGGTGACTTGTCAGTCAACAGGGTGCCCTTTCAGGCCATTTTTGAAAAGACGGCCTTGAGTTTAGCATACCTCATTACTTAATACTTGTTTTAATAGGCCGTGCCTAAAAAACGGTCTCTATAGCCCTTCGATTTTTGGAACTTCATAAACCGTCCCTTTTACACCACATAATATTGCTGCGAGAATAAGAAATGAAGAGTTTTTATATGATGGAAGGTCTTATAGACTTATAGTCCATTATTTTTCAAAAAGTACAGTACTTCCCACACTATAGGATGATCCAAACCGTCCATAAGATGGGACACCACCTAAATAGGTTGGATCATCCTATGGTGTGCGCCGTATGGTACTTTTTGAAAAAATAATGGACTAAAAGGCCTTTCGTCATATAAAAACTCATGAATGAATGTCTTAGATCATCCAATGGACGGGCCCGGCACGTATTTTGCGCATGCATTTCCCCGAGAGTACATATAAAATCTCTTGGAATGATAAATTCACTCTCTTTCTCCAAAGGCCAACCAAGGTTTTAAATTTCAATTTCGGGGTAATTTCGATCCTCACCGAAACCAAAATTTTAGCCAAAATTCCATAGACGAAATTGAAATGTCATTTTTTGGGCCAAAATTTCGGTAATTTCGGCTGAAATTTTGTAAGGATTGAAAAATTAATATTTTATCATAAATTTTGCCGAAATTTTGAAAATTTCGACTGAAATTTGGTAGATTTCGGCGATTTCGGTTTGGGTCCTCACCGAAATCTGAAATTTCGGATCTTGGCCCTTGAGGCCAACCCCTTGTAGTGTGAAAATAGAATCATTTATACACTAGTGGGGGCTGGCCCAGGGAAGAAAAGGGGGCGAATTTATCACTTCCCTAAAATCTGCTATTACAAAAGTCTTTAATTAAACGACTAGATATACAATAACCATCAGATGATCAATAACATTTTAAGGGACCTGCTAGCATCCATCGCAGAAGGCATTTCACAGCTGGTCCACCTCGTCAATGAAGACAATGATTAGCTTTTGTCTCCATTCACGAGGTGGCTGGTCTGACATGCGACAGACCAACCGTGAAATGCCTTGTGCGACACGTTTTAAAATCGAGACCGTTGATCTTGTACACCATTATGAGAAGATCTGCTTGACCTGGATCCCATCCTGAACGTGCAACCGTGCTTAAGAGAGTTAGTTCGAGGAGGAATAATAAATGAGGCTTCATGGATCAAGGGCTCTCGGAGTCGAGGTAAGAATTAGATAAAACCTATTCCTACTTCCACACCGTAAGTCCGTGGGGCAAATTTGACTGGTCTGAAATCTCCCTAATTGTTTCTAGGTGAGTCAGCTGAGAAAATTTGACTACTCTGCTTTGTGGTGACTGGAATCTCTGTCCCAAAATAGGGATGGGAAAATTTATCCCTATTCGCTGTAATGTGAGTGACAGTGTGACACTACCCTCAAATTTGACAACTAGGTCGTATGATTTGTTTGGAATCTAGGTATAATAAGATGTAGGGAAGACTTAAGAAATTATTTTGTACTGGCTTATAGCCAAGTTTGGAAACCATGAATTATTTTTCTATGGAATATTAGTTTATCAAGTGGCGAGAGATAGGGAGTAGGGGTGCAACTTGGGCCGGGCTCAACCCGAATTCGACGGTTTCAACCCGATTTTGGCTCGGGTTGGGTTGGTATTTCCTCGGGTGGGTTGGGTTAGGGGTTGGGAAAAGCCAACCCGATTTAATTTCAGGTTCAATTAGGGTTGAGGCCTTGGCAACCCGACCCGACCTCCATCGTCTAATTTTATCTTGATTTTCTATGGGTTCTCGTATTTTTCCATTTAGCCCAAGGTGAACCCCATCCAACCCGACCCGATTTTGGTTAGATGGGTTGAGAAATTTAGAGGTGGGTTGGGTTAGGATTAACCATCCCCGACCCGAGGCTCGGGTTGGGTTGGATTAAGGTTGACGGAAAGCTATCTCGGGTTGGGTTAGGGTTTGCATCAACTCTATCCAACCCGACCCGAGTAGTACCCCTAAAAGGGAGGGTGGGAGGTGAAGAGAACAGAGATTGCATTATGGAGGAGAGGGTAAAAAGGGGCTCAAAAGAAGTGGGAAAAATAAAGGGTACTGTGATGTCGGCAATACGGTTTGATTATTGCACAAACTCAGCCTTTCTTTTATTATTTAAAAAGCTTTCAAAGGTTATTTCCAAAAAGCTCTCGGAAGCCAATTAAAAATGAATAAGCAGGCTGAGTTTGTGCAATTATTAAAACATGGTAGTGCTAATATCATTAACCAAAATAAGTTTTAATTTGATTAAAAATTAAAAATTTTCTTTTCCTTGTTTTCTCACCCTCTCCTCAGTCATGCCCTCCGTAGTCTATCCGTCTCCCACCCTCTATAGCCCTCTTTCACCACTTGACAAACTAAAATTCCATGCAAAATTTTTTCATGGCAGTCAAAATGGTGGCTTTGAGTTTTGGTAAAAATACCTCACCTATTTAGATTATCTACAAACCATTCATTTATTGGTCCATATGGAGATAAGCCCTGCTTCAGAAAAATTTCATTAGGCCTTGTGTTAGGTACCTTACCGATACGCCAAAACCTCCAGAGCTGATGGAATGCATTAGCCAAGGCCCATTAAACATGTCCCATACGAGGCTGGGTCCCACCCAGTCCCATACCTAGGCGGGCCCCCACGTAGGACCGTAACATACCACCATATTTCCGAATCCGCCGTCCTAGGCGGCCCACTCTGTGACGGCATTCACTCTGGCCTTTTTTCCAGGTAGCCCTTTCCACAGGTCTCCCCTTCCACGGCGGCCCACTCTGTGGCAACTTCACTCTGGCGGTTTTCACTCTAGCCTTTTTTTTTTTTAACCAAGTAGCCCTTTCCAGGTAGTCCTCTTCACAGGTCACCTCTTCCGTGACTCAAACACAAGACGTGGTGGCTGCTCTGATACCAAATGTTATGTATACGGAAGAAAAACACAGAAGCAAGAATATATTATGGTTCCCTCATCCGGGGGAAGCCCTCTGCACAATTTCTAATATCAAAATAGTTTTCTCATTATTGTCAAAAGGAAAACAACTCGGCTTATCATAGCCCAACAACTCCAACAGATAGACTTTGACTCCAACAATTTAGCTTATGGATATCTCAAATAGAGTCCTACCTAAGAAGGATTATTCAACATAGCAAATTGAAATCCTAGTTGAGCAACCAAGAGGGGGGTGAATTGGTTGGATATTAAAAAATTTACTCTTTTAAAAACCTTTTTAAAATGTTTACTAACCCTTGTTAATTAATCTTTGGTTAATAGTGGTTAACACAATAAAAGTAAAAGAATTATCAACTACAAAGTAAATGAGAAGAGGGGAAGGGTAATAGAAGAGATACCACACAAGGATTTTAAGTGGTTCCGTCTTAAAACTCCAAGACCTACTCCACTCTTCCCAAGTTTGTGTCCTTGAGGGAATCCACTATAAGTATGATTCTTGATACACGGAAGAAGGCTCCGCATCTTCAACACTCGCCCACGAAGATGGCTCTGCGTCTCCGAGCACTCGCCAATTCCAAGGGGTTAATATAGGTGCCCTTTCCACCATTACAATATTTTTCAAATTACAATGTGTGAATGCCTTTTCTTAAAGCTAATACACCACTTCAATACAAGAAATCTTCTCCAAATGGTTGCAGGTAAGCTTGATGAGAACTTCTCCAATGATGGGATTGCAAGTGAGCTTATGGGATCTTCAATAATATTGATGGAGAGTAAGCTTGGGTGATTCTTCTTCAAGTAGATTGCAAATAGGCTTTTGGAGATCTTCTTCAAGGTAGATTGCAAGATTTAGGGCAAAGAAGAAAGGCTTTTGTAAAGATTGCTTGAAAATATTAAATCACACTTAGGGTTCTCTTTTCAAGCTTGCAAAAGTGTTGAAATGATGAAAATAAACTCATATATATAGCCCCTTAGAAGATATAACCGTTGGAGGACATAATGGGCATTTTTAGGTTTTGAAAAATAAAAAAAAGAACTAGCCGAAAGTCCCAACGGTCATATTTTCCGACGCCAGACGTCTGGTTGCCTCCGGGACCAACTAGATGATTTGGCAAACCTCTGCCGCAAGGTCTGTCTGCAAGTTCACTTATCAAATGAATGAGTTTTTCTCTGATTTTTTGTACACATTGATATTGATATTAGAAAAGATTATGGACCAAAATTTAGCTCATTTGGAAAACGTTTGGGTCCCTTTTTGATCAACCAGATGATTGGACCACTTCTGCCGCAAGGTCTGGTCTGCAAGTTTAGCAAATAAATTAATGAGTTTTCTTCCCATTTTTTGTACATATTAAAGTAGATATGAGAGAAAGGAGTGGACAAAATTTTGGCACAATCTGAAAATATTTGGGTCCATTTGTGATAGAAAAGCACATGGTCTTAGTTATGGTTTTCAAAGAATGTTAGGATTTTTGCTTTAAAATCATTTTGGAAACTCTTTGAAAACACTTGCAATCTTGTTTTGAAGTTGATCTCCATTCAACCTACTCTTGAATAATCCTCTTGTGTCCGGTGGTTGAATGAGCATGCTTAGCCTTCCTTGTTCATGCTTGTTCTTTGGTCTTCGATTTGACTTAGCTCTTAATGACTCCATCTTGATGTTGATTGCTCTTCTCTAACGTTCAACTTGATTTGTCTTTGTCCTTCTTAGTTGACGGATCTTCACTTTGCCTTTGATCGCATTGTTTTGCCTAGTTGTCCATCTTGGTACTGTAAATTTTCTGTGTAAGCTTATCATGGTAAAATCATTAGTACCAACCTACTTCGATCAATGTGGGTTTGCTGTCATCAAAACAATGAGTAGGGCCACACATGGGAACCCTTGGGCTAACACAAATAACAGGAAATAAATAACTATATGATCATAACCCAAAAGATAGCAGATACGTATCATTCCACCTTCCTTGGAAAGAACCTTGTCCTCAAGGTTCAAAATGTGGAAAGCACACCTTCAACTGATGCCAATTTTCCCAAGTTGAATCCTCAGGTGCCATATTTGACCATTGCACTAGAGCTTGTGAAATTGCTCTGTTGTGTCTCTTGACCATCCTGCGTTGAAGGACAGCTACGGGTTCAGCAAGGAATTAACCTTCATCGTTAACATCTTACAAGACCGTTTGTGGTATGACCTGCTATCTGAGCTTCTTTTTCAAACATGAGACGTGGAAGACGGGGGGGACCTTTGAGCCCTCAGGAATTTCTAGCTTATAAGCCACACTGCCAATGCGTTGTAATACCTTATAGGGACCATAGAATTTTGGTGCCAACTTCATATTTGCCCTCAATGCTATAGTGACTTGCCGATATGGCTGCAATCGTAGGGAAACCATATCTCCAACCTGAAATTTTTGCTCAGTCCGAGTCTGATGATGGTCAGCTTGTTGCTACATTCTGTGATTTGCTCGTTACAAGTTTTCTCTAACCAAGAGAATGACATATCCATTTCTCTTAGTTATTGTTCTACAGTAGCCACCGTTGTTCCTCCTGAAGTATATAGTGTGAGAGAAGGTCGTGGTTTTCCATAAACAACCTCGTATGGCGTGGCAAGGGTAGCAGAATGAAATGATGTACCAAATGTTAGGTACCTTACCGATATGCCAAAAGCTCCAGAGCTGATGTAATGTGTTAGGCAAGGCCCTTTAAACCTGTCACATTCCAAGCTGGGTCCCACCCAGTCCCATACCTAGGCGGGCCCCTGCTTAGGACTGTAACACCTTGGATTTACGGTAGTTTTTGTGCCTCAAAATTTGTCTCTATGTCATTCATTTATTCGTTTCATTTGTTCGTTCCTGGGGTTTTCTGCTTTTCTAGAAGAGAATGTATTATAGAAATAGCACAAATACTTGTATCCCCTCTTCTTGATGCACATCACTGTAGCCAAGGCTCCCAGAAACAACAACATTCTCACTAGTCACCACCAGAACCTGTTTTCAAAGTTTTGGGATTTCAACAATAGGAACCCCACTTTATGTTTCTAGGGTTTCAATTTCAAATAATGCAAGCAATAGATCTTGCACATCCTTGGTAGAGATTGGTTTATAATTGGGCGGGCCCAGTTCCTAACACCTTCCTGCTCAGTAATCGAAAATTGCCCTGTATTTTGGTGATAGTGCCGTGCTCATGGAGTCGAGACCGATACTAGGCCCTACTCTTATGGTCTGATTGGTTTGTCGGAAAGGTCATTCCACCCTGGAAAGGCTTTCCGAGGAAAGCCTTCCTTTCCTTTCCAGGAAAATCCTCTCCGTCGTTTGGTACAACTCAGCTGAAATGGAAAGCTTTTTCCTGGAAAGGTATTAATCTTGTTTGGATACATGTTATTTGGAAAAGAAATATGCAATAAGCCTATCAGAAGAACAAGATACTTTCTGACATAATTGGAACTGATGGAAATGAAGATACTGTTAATTTGCTATTGGTGTGATCTTTGAGGATGAAAATGCCACCTGTGAAAGGTAAAGGAACAATGGGATATAATAAGATTTGACAAGAGAAAATAAATGATGATTTGGCCGAGGATCTATGAATTCTAAAGCAGATCCTGGATCAAGTTGGGTGCTATTTAAATTGAGTGTAAGTGCGCCTTAGCTCAAATCCATAAAGAACAGATTGATAGTGGAACGTATTCAACTTCCTTTTGAGACTCCAAGATCATCTCACTCCCAGGTGGCTCTCTCTCTCGTGTTTTGCTTGCCTCACGTTATTTTTGAATTCTTCGAATCTCCCTTTCTTGGCCAAGATAAGCACTTGATATGTTTCAATGATGTTTACAATTGTCTTTATGTCATTCCACTTTTGATGACATGTCCTTCTTGGGAAGGTTGTTTCATTCCAAACTTGATGATACAACTCAACTCAATTTGGGTATGATGGATGTAACACTCCAAATGAAAACATGGAATGGTTTTTTGCAAAAGAAACTATATAGAATGGTTCTTTGCAAAAGAAACTATTTAGGTCATGTTCTTGAATGAAACTTGACATTCATGCTTATTGATATTTGTTTTTTCAGCTAATATGAAATGGTACTAAATTCTTCTGGTAGAACTAGATACTTTAGTATTTTACATAAATGATTGGATTCATTTTCATGAAATCCATATTTGGTAATTTACAGGAATTGGCGAAAATGGAAGAGCTTACCTCGATTTGGATTTTGATGAGGATGACTTACTTGATGAGTGAATCATTATAGAGACATGAGGGAACTATTATTTTCTTTTTAGTTGATTAAATAGTTCGCTTACAAGTGAAACTTCTTTTGTTTGAGTTAAGATTATTTCTAAAACTCTTGGTTATTCTTAAAAGTATTCATGTTTTCTATTGGATTAAAGATCTTTTTGATATGGTGATATGGATTATTCAATATATTATTTGGACATCACATTATCTATCTATTGGATTGTGTTATATGTAGAACATAGGAGGAGATTGTTGGGTATATAGTATAACCCATATATATTCTAATATAAGCCCAATAAGATAATAGACCGGTGTAGTGGGCCTACATGGGCTAGAGTCAACTAACCAGTCAATAACCCTAGTGTATATATATATATATATATATATATATATATATATATATATATATATATATATATATATATATATATATAGGGGCTGGAGGCAACAAACTTGGTATTCGAAACTAGATAGCTTGGGTGTAATGCTGTAAGCAACTTCTTGCTTAACCCTAATTCTCTTAACATGGGGTAGCAAGGGTAGCAGAATGAAATGATGTACCAAATGTTAGGTACCTTACCGATACGCCAAAAGCTCCAGAGCTGATGGAACGCGTTAGGCAAGGCCCTTTAAACCTGTCCCAAACCAAGCTGGGTCCCACTCAGTCCCATACCTAGGCGGGCCCCCACTTAGGACTGTAACACCTTGGATTTACGGTAGTTTTTGTGCCTCAAAATTTGTCTCTATGTCATTTATTTGTTTCATTTGTTCATTCCTAGGGTTTTCTTCTTTTCTAGAAGAGAATATACTATAGAAATAGCACAAATACTTGTATCCCCTCTTCTTGATGCACATCACTATAGCGAAGGCTCCCAGAAACAATGACATTCTCACTAGTCACCACCAGAACCTGTTTTCAAAGTTTCGGGATTTCAACAATAGGAACCCCACTTTATGTTTCCAGGATTTCAATTTCAGATAATGCAAGCAATAGATCTCGCACATCCTTGGTAGAGACCGGTTTATAATTGGGCGGGCCCAGTTCCTAACACCTTCCTGCCCAGTAATCGAAAATTGCCCTGTATTTTGCTGACAGTGCGGTGCTCATGGAGTAAAGACCGATCCTAGGCCCTACTCTTATGGCCTGATTGGTTTGCCGGAAAATTCATTCCACCCTGGAAAGGCTTTTCGAGGAAAGCCTTCCTTTCCTTTCCAAGAAAATCCTCTCCGCCGTTTGGTACAACTAAGCTGAAATAGAAAGCTTTTTCCTGGAAAGGTATTAATCTTGTTTGGATACATGTTATTTGGAAAAGAAAAATTCAATAAGCCTATCAGAAGAACAAGATACTTTCTGACATAATTGGAATTCATGGAAATGAAGATACTGTTAATTTGCTATTGTTGTAATCATTGAGGATGGAAATGCCACGTGTGAAGGGTAAAGGAACAATGGGATATAATAAGATTTGACAAGAGCAAATAAATGATGATTTGGCCGAGGATCTATGAATTCTAAAGCAGATCCTGTATCAAGTTGGGTGCTATTTAAATTGAGTGTAAGTGCGCCTTAGCTCAAATCCATATAGAACAGATTGATAGTGGAACTTTGAGTCATGGATTCCAAGTAGAATTTTGGCCTTAACTAAAACAGTCACTTAAATCCATATCCCTTGCCAAAGATAATATCAAACACTAACAACATGTCTTTGTGAATCCCCAAGATATGCAAATCGGCTTGAATATTAATATGGATTTAAGAAAATACAATATTCGAGGAGAAATATCAATTGGTAGATTTTTTTTTCTCTCTCACACAACTAAGCCCAAACAGTAGGTATGCAATTTGAAGAACTATGAGTATGGTCGTGTAAGTGTCACGGAGTTGATGCTTTTCAAGTGAAATTCTCTCATTCTCATGAAGCATGCGACCTTCAGAGATTCATGGATAAGTGAAATTCTATTGAAAATTTATTATCTAGCACCTAATATTGAAACCAACCCTATACGTTTCTGCAGAAATTTACTTAAACTGTATGAAAAGGATTGAAGACCTAGTGCCAATTGAAACAAGAACAACACTTGTTCATGAAGATTCTGTTGACTTTTCCTTTGTGTGAAAAGGAGAAAGTCTTATTATAGTTCAAAATTATAATATTTACCCAATTGATTTTGTCTTTAAACGTTTACACTTTAAGCTTTTGTGGACTTTTGAAAGCAAACTTGAGTTTCCCTCCTTTCCCTTTGTCCTTTATGAGGACTTTTAGTCCCGAATTGGAAAGTGGAGGAAAGGCTCATGGGTTTATATTATGTTTCACTTTCTTGGTCTGTGAATGAGAAGAGGAAAAGGGGGGCCTACGCGCATGAGTGTCCAAGTGGACCCGTGGACTATTATTGGCTATACCACACACGCACGTCGTCGGGCCCGGCGAGGCTCCGCCGGGGTGAAAGCTTTTCCCTATCTTTGATTTTTCTTTTTGTTACTAGCTATATGTGTTCCCAGAGAACTTCGAAGTTATTGACGAATAACCTCACCGTTCTTGAATTGAACTTCGCTGGTATTTAGAGAATAACTTTGCCGGTATTTGGGAAATAACTTCATTGTTCTTGGAAAATAACTTCGTCATTTCTGGGAACTTCGAAGTTATTCAGCACTTTGACGCTTTGGTTTTGTAACCGCCCATTAAGTGTGGTTTTGTCTTTCTTACCGTTTGGCAACGTTTCCAAAAATGTGTCCCTTAATTAAGGGATTTAAGGACGTGACTTTTGGAAGTCCTTTTAAGGCTTCCTTTGGCTTGAGAGAAAGATACGAAAAAACAAAAGTTCTCTCTGGTTTTTTTCATCTTCTTCTACCTACTGGTTCTTTCTGTTTGAAGAGTTTTCTGTCGTTTTTCATCTCTGATCAAAGACTACGTAAGCGTTTTTGCTAGGAATCTTGGTAGCGTGAGTCACACCCCCTGGGGGCATTACTTGTCTCAAAGACAACGAACTGAGATTTATGCCTCAAATCATTGATAAGTTTCTCCTCAATGTTTATTTGATTATTCATTTATTTTACAAATCAGATCTTACAAATTTCTACACATTGCTATTTATCATCAGATTCATCTTGGTAAAAGGTATAATTCAAAATTTCCCCTCTATGCCTAAATAAGAATCTTGAGATAAGTATCTGAATTTTATAAAGGGATATTTCGGATTATTCTATCATGGGTTCAACTCATGCTGAAAGGCCTGAGAAGTTTGATGGATCTGATTTTAAGAGATGGCAACAAAAACTGAGATTTTTCCTTGCAACTCTTGAACTTGAGTATGTCCTTTCTGGTATGGTTAATAATGAAGAAGAAAATGAACCTGCTAGATCTCATGTTTCTGATAAGAGTAAAAAAAGGATGATTATATGTGTAGGGACACATTTTGAATGCCTTGAGTAACAAAGGAATTTGGGAAACCCTAGAGAAGAAATACCTAGTAAAGGCTGCATGGTCTAAGAAACATGTCATAAGAAAGTATTTCCGATTTATGATGGTGGATGGGAGATCCTAATGGATCAAGTGAATGAGATTCAATTTATAGTAGCTAAAATCCTTTCTAAGGAGATTAAAACAGATGAAGAATTTCAAGTATCCGCTATCATTGATAAGTTACCACTGTGTTGGGAGAAATATCAAAACACCCTCTAACATGATAGAAATGATATTTCTCTTCATGATCTCTTTGTGTATTTAAGAACTGAAGAAGAAAACCTCTCTAGAAACAAGTCCCATAGAAACTTTGACTATATATCTAAGGCCAATCACACAGAGTCTAAGTATGAGAGTAAACACAAACCAAAACATAAGACATGTGGTAAACTCTAAAAAACCACCAAGAACTTTAAGAAGAATCACATTTGTAGTGATAGGAGTGCATTCACTTCCTATTATTTTTGGGCAGATGGAGAGTAGCTTTTTATGGGGAACTCTTCGTCATAGGCTGTTGTTGGAAAGTGAACGGTAATCTTAAAGCTCACATATGGTAGAGTTCTAAAGTTGAAAGATGTTCTTCACGTACCAGATATTTGAAAGAATCTGGTGTCGGGTTCACTATTGGTCAAGAAAGGCTTTAAGATAGCATTTGAAGTCGCCAAAGTTTTTTTAACTTTGAATGGGTCATTTGTGGGGAAAGGGTATGCTTGCAAGGTACTCTTCAAACTTAATGTAATTAAAAGTGACATGAATAAATCGTCTTCTTCTTCTTCTTATATTGTGGGCTCTTTCGTTGTGTGGCATGGTAGACTAGGTCATGTGAACCTTTCTTCCTTGAAGAAAATGGTGAACTTAGGTTTAATACATAGTACTGATCATAGTTCAAATGACAAATGTGAAATTTGTGTACAATCTAAGTACAGTAGAAAACCATTCTATAAAATAGAAAGACAATCAAAAGTCTTAGGACTTATTGATAGTGATGTGTGTGGATTAAACAATATATTAACTAGGGGTGGTAAAAGATACTTTATAACATTCATAGAAGACTATTCTAGGTTTGCACAGTGTACCTTATGAGAAATAATGATTAGTCATTTTAAAAATTCATTACCTATAAAACTGAGGTTGAAAACTAGTTAGAAGAAGATAAAAATTATAAGGTCTGCTAGTGGAGGTTAATATACCTCAAATGAATTTATTGAATACTACGAAAACCATGGAGTAATCCATTAGGTGACAGCACCTTATTCTCCACAACAGAATGGTGTGGTAGAATGAAAAGATAGAACCCTAGTTGAAATGGTTATGCAATTCTAGGAAGTTTAGGTTTACCACAAAACCTTCGGGAGAGGCACTTCTCTCCTCATGCTATATTCTAAATAAAATTCCATATTCAGATACTGATAAAACTCCTTGAGTTATGGAAAAACAGAAAGCCAAGCTATAAATACATTAAAGTGTGAGAGTGCTTGGCTAACGTAGCAGCACCTAGTCCTAAGAAATCCAAACTAGGATCTAAAACAGTTGATTGTGCATTTATCGGATATGCACATAATAGTAGTGCTTATAAGTTCCTAGTTATTAGATCTCAGAAAAGTGAGATTTAGCCTAACACTATCGTAGAATCCAGAGAAGCTGAGTTCTTTGAGAACATATTTCCATATAACAATAGACATACTAATGATAGTTTAAGAGGCCTTGGCTTCGTCGTCTTGTGATAGTGACACTTTTGATAAAGTAATGGAACTTAGAAGATCAAGAGAGCTAGAACTGAAACTAGCTTTGGTCCTGATTTTATATCATACCTTGCAGAAGGTGACCCTTTAATATACAAGAAGTAATATCTTCGCCCGATGCATCCTTTTAGAAAGATGTTATTAAAACTGAAATTGATTCAATAATGTTTAACAACACTTAGATATGACTGGTCTACTTCCTGGGTGTAAACCACTTGGTTGCAAGCGGATCTTTAAAAGGAAATTAAAAACTGATGGAACGGTAGATAAATATAAAGCTAGATTGGTAGCTAAAGGGTTTAAACAAAAAGAAGGAATTGACTTCTTCGACACATATTCACCAGTTACTAGAATCACAACCATTAGAGTGTTGATTTCTAATGCAGCAATTTATAACTTGGAAATCCATCATATGGATGTTAAAACAGCATTTCTAAATGGTGAGTTAGATCAACAGATCTACATGGAGCAACCTGAAGACTTTGTAATTCAAGGCCAAGAACACAAAGTGTGTAAACTGGTGAAATCATTGTATGGTCTAAAAAAGCTCCTAAACAATGGCATGGGAAATCTGATAGGGTGATGCTATCAAATGGATTCATAATTAATGAATCAGATAAATGTTTCTATAGTAAATTTAATGGAAACACGGGTGTAATTGTATGTTTGTATGTAGATGATATGTTGATCATCAGAATAGATGTTAAAGACATAAAAGAAACCAAGAAGTTTTTATGAACTAAGTGTGACATGAAAGACTAGGGTAAGGGTGATGTTATCCTAGGTATTGAAATTAAAAGGAACCAAATGAAATAATTTTAACCCAGTCTCATTAAATAGAGAAAATTCTTCAAAGGTTTAACCAGTATGACTATAAACCTGTGTCTACACCTTATGATTCAAATATAAGTTTGGGTAAAAATAAAGGAGATGGTGTTAACCAACCAGATATTATAGAGTAATTGGGAGTCTTATGTATTTGATGATTGTACAGTGCCAGATATCGCTTATGTAGTATGGAGACTCAGTAGTTACAATAGCAATCCTGGACATGATGATTAGAATGCACTACTTAGAGTAATGAGATACCTTAAGGGTACTATTAACTATGGTTTACATTTTCTAAATATCCATCTGTATTAGAGGGATACAGTGATGCTAACTAGGCGTCAGGGCTGGAAACAAAGTCTAGGAGTGGATATGTCTTCACTCTTAGGAGAGTTGCAGTTTCTTGGAAGTCAATCAAGCAAACTTGCATTGCCAGATCCACTACAAAATCCGAGTTTGTCGCATTAAGGAAAGCAAGTGAGGAAGCCAAATGGCTTAGAAATCTTCTTATATATATTCCTCTTTGGAATAAACCGGTATCGGTGTTGTAATTCATTGTGAATGCAAGGCTGCCATTGTATTCGCAGAAAATAATGTATACAATGAGAAATCTCGACATACGTCGGAAACATAACTCCATAAGACAATTGTTGAAAATGGAGTGATCACAATTGATTTTGTGAGGTAGGAAGAAAAAATATCAAATTGTTTGACCAAATGACTAAGTAAGAACTTGGTCTTGAGCACATCGAGGGGGATGGGTCTGAGGCCCATGTCTTGAACCACTTATAATGGTAACTCAACCTATCTATCTGAAGAACCCAAGAAGTAGGTTCAATAGGAACAACAAATTACTTGAGTAGTTTTGTTTTGTACCGTGTTTAAAGTGAAGTGAACTTCACTAAACCTATCCCTATGGTGTGCGTGGGTGCAACCTGTAACGAGTAGATGATGAGTTATTATAACTCTTAATGTTATCTATAGCTGAGTTCTCAGTGGGGTGCGTAGCTACAGGGCACTCTTGATATATACACATATGTGAGTGTAGAAGTGTGGCCGCATCTATGAGAATTTAGGTTGATTCTCTAGAGCACCCATGAGACAGGATCGAGCACATGGTCGAAAAGTGCTACACCGAGAATACGCTTGAACCAAGTACATACGCTTGCGTGATTTGTTGTGTGTGTGATATGTTGTCTCTATTTATCGTTGAAGGTCCTTGGTACAAGACTCTAGTTCACCAAGTACTTAGTAAACTCGATATATTTGCACTAGGTCTAGGTTCAAGTCCAAAAAATACATATACCGATGCATAACTTATTTTCTTGCCTTGATTAGAGTTGTCCCTTCTTAACTTTATTTCTTTAATTATAATATTCAATTTGTGCGGGATTGTTGGCTTTTCCTTTGTGTGAAAAGGAGAAAGTCTTATTACAATTCAAAATTATAATCTTTACCCAGTTGTTTTTGTCTTTACGCTTTTATACTTTAAGCTTTTGTGGACTTTTGAAAGCAAACTTGTGTTTCCCTCATTTCCCTTTGTCCTTTTTGAGGACTTTTAGTCCCGTATTGGAAAGTGGAGGAAAGGCACGGGTTTATATTGTTTTTCAATTCTCTTGGTTTTTTAATGAGAAGAGGAAAATGGAGGCCTACGCACATGAGTGGCCAAGTGGACACCGTGGGCTTTTGATTATACCACACACGCGCACCACCCAGCGTGGCGCAGCTCGGTCGGCCGTGCGTGTGGCTCAAAGCTTTTCCCTATCTTTTATTTTTCTTCTTATTACAGGGAACTTCGAAGTTATAGACGAATAACTTCACCGTTATTGAATAGAACTTCACCAGTATTTAGAGAATAACTTTGCCGGTATTTGGGAAATAACTTCGCCATTCTTGGAAATTAACTTCGTCGTTCTTGGAAATTCAAAGTTATTGAGCATGTGTTTTGACGCTTTGGTTTTGTATCCGCCCATTAAGTGCAGTTTTGTCTTTCTTCCCGTTGGGCAAGGTTTTCAAAATCATCCCTTAATTAAGGGATTTAAGGATGTGACTTTTGAAAGTCCTTTTAAGGCGTCCTTTGGGTTGAGAGAAAAATACGAAAAAAAGAAAGTTCTCTCTGGTTTTATTCATCTTCTTCTACCTACTGGTTCCTTCTGTTTTGAAGAGTTTTCTGTCATTTTTCATCTCCGATCAAAGGCTAACTAAGCATTCAGGTAGCGTGAGTGCACACCGCCTGGAGCGGAGTTGTTGTATCCTGGAGACATAGGCCAAAAGACCCTGAAATTCCACTTAGCAACCCAAGAGGGGGGTGAATTGGGTGTCTTTTTAAAATTTAAGAACTTTGAAAAACTTTCTTGCTCTAGTTTTAAGATGATTAAGAATTGGAATTAGTTTTAGAGTCAAGAGTTGAAGTACTTAAACCCAAGACCTACTCGACTCTTCCAGAGTTGATCTCTTGAGGAATCCACTAAGAATCTTCTTCCAAGGAACTTAAATATGGCATTCTTTCTGTCAAGTACAATCCGAGCTTGAACGCTCCAAGGGACTTAACTTCGGTGCCCCTTCTGCCAAATACAATAAAGAAGAGAAGATGTAGCTCGCTTGCCTCTTAGTAGGTTGATTACAAAGTAAGAATCACTCACTCTCACTCAAAAAGAAGATGAACAAGTAAAACCTAAGGTCTCTCAAGAGTAATCAAAGATTAAAGGCACAAGAGATAGTAAGAAAGTGATTTCCTTATGAATGCTCAAGGAATATTTGGTGAGTCATAAAAAGTATCCATTAAGGCCTTAGTAACTCATATATATAGGGGAGTATGAAATATGGCCGTTTTAGACTCCCCAACGGTCATTATGGAAGCATTGCACGGAATTTCATAGTGATTGTTGCCCTTTTTATTTTTTCCAACGGAACATGTCATGGAATTCCGTGGGAATCCACAGAATTCTGTGAAGGCTATCTGGACAACATTTTTGCCTTTTTGTTTGTTGTTTTGTTTGAGCCTTCGGTATTCACTTTTAACTTGATGAATAGAATGCCATATGGATCCAAATATGTGAGGACACTACCATGGTCATTCACTTGTTCAATTAGGTTCATTTTAGATTTATTTTAAGCTCTCTTTTGTGCGTTTAACTGAGACATACATGATAGACCTAATACAATCTAAGTAGAGCTTGCTCTTCAATCTTGATGGCACTTTGATGAAGCTTTGCCTTGGCGTCCATCAACTTCCTTTATTCGCTTGAGCATGGCTTTGATCTTTGAAGTGATTTCCATTATTTTGGGCTTGCATTTGACTTTCCTTTTGAAGGTTCTTGGAAATGTCTTGAACTTCCTTTTGAAGGATCTTTGAAGTGATTTGTTCTTGCCTTCTTCATGCCTTTGAGTCCACTTTGTACTTGAGTGAATTGTCCTTTGGGTTACAGCCGTGATAGTATTTGAGCTTGTTGAGCTTGGAACATATTCACTTAGACATTGAAGAACATTAGTCCAAATAATCATCATATGACAAATTGAGTTTGTTAATCATCAAAACACATAACTAGAAGTACTTGTTGAACCCTTGGGCTAACAGACCCAATTTGCACCCGATTCGTCGTATGTTGGGGCGATACTTATCTCGATGACATCGAATTGAGATTCGTGCCTCAACTCATTGATAAGTTTCTCCTCACTATATATTTGATTATTATTTTATTTTACAGATCAGATCTTGCAGATTTCCACATATTGCTATTTATCATCAAATTCATTTTGGTAAAAGGTATAATTCAAAATTTCCCCCTATTCCTAAATAACAGATTCAACCACAATAGCAGAACTGACACATTTAACATATGAAGTAGTAGAATTGATACTTTAAAAAAACAATACTTAAAAATAAAAGAGACGTGAAGCAGTCAGTCTCCTTCTTTTCTCATCTCCCAACTACAATTTTGAGGAGATCCAAGATTTTAAAATCCATGTATCGAAACGTCCCCTTAATATCATGGGATTCCAATCACATGGTAGGATCCGATCTTGATAATTCTTATTTGAAAAATGCTAAACAGACGAGCTGTTGGGATCATACCAACATAAACATATGGGGCCCCATTTGTGGCATAAGGGACCGGTCATCCATTCATCTTGTTAAAGTCCAACTAAATGAATCTGACTCAGAAGCGGAGTCTCACCATTTTCATTTTCTGTCTATTTTTTCTTCAGTTTCCCGACAACTAAGCCCTCATCTCACAATTTTTCTTTTTCATTTCAATGTACTTGAAATGCGAGAAACAAAAATGCCGTGAGAGTGTATGTCTTGTTGTACCTACGTTGTGCTCGGGGAATGATGCAAAGGTGAAACACGAGATTGAATGATAATCTTGACAATTGATTTGGACGTTCATTACATATAATTTCATGGGAAATAACTATCATGGCATTCCTAGTAAGATTTGAAAATAATAAATGTATTATATGTCACGGCAACTAATCTATAGCATGATAAATAGTGAGGATCATTGGCATGTAAAGCAATTCAACAATCTATTATGCCCTATTTGGTTGCTCAGGCGTGGCTTGGAGAGCAGTGGAATAAGAAGTCAAAAGGGTTTAGACAAGCATGGAAGATGTGTTGAATTTCCATTCGGAAAATAGTGGAAGAGTGGTTAGTAGTGTTCAGTTGCACAGCAATCCTCTTGAAGATAGGCGTGCAACTTGGGTCGGGTTGAGTTTTCCCAACCCGGGCTGAGTTTTGGACGGGTTCGGGTTGAGGGTTTGGGCAACCCGACTGAAATCCCCAGGGTGATGGCAACCCAAGAGGGAGAGTGAATTGGGTTTCAAAAACTTTTGCCTTAGTTAATGCAAAATTAAGAAAAACAAAGGCAAATTTAGAATTTAAGCATAGACAAGTAAAAATGCAATGCACAATAGAGATAGAGTTAGAAAGAGTGCACCGGATATTTAAGCGGTTCGGTCCAAGGATCCACATCAAGGCCTACGTCCACTCCACCAAGAATCTTGATGGCTGCGCTAATCCGGTTCCCTTAATGGAGGGTACAATCAATGAAAGGTCTGCCTCGCAAGACTCACTAACTCAGAGAAAGCTACGCGTCTCCAACACTTGCTCTTGAGATGGCTCCGCATTTCTTCGCACTCGCCCTTGAGATGGCCCCGCGTCCCTTCGCACTTGACCCAATACAAGAATAATAAAAAGAAAATGAAAATACAAATGCCTCTTCAAAGGCAAGATCAATCTCTCAAGTACTCACAAAACAACTCTCAAAGATATACAATGAAGTCCTATGCCCAATCTTTTATAAATGACCAAGTAGAGGCTTAAGGAGGATTCTCCACACTTAGATATGTTCCATTTAGGTTTTGGAGTGTTAGAGATGAGTTTAGGAAAGTTAGAGACATTTATATAGGTAGGGGAGACCAAAAGTAGCCGTTATAGGGGTAAAACTGTAATTCAGTGCAACTTTTAGAACTTCAACCGCTATTTTCAGTGTGCCAGAGACCGTCATGGACGTCCACTGGTTTTCCAGATGTTCAGCGTTGGCCGGCCATTTGTTCCAGTTTACAGACGGACGAAGTTCGAACGTCCGCGGTTACAAAAATTGGTTTTTCAGCCTGTTTTGTAAAATTCGTATCTCACTCGTTTCTCATCGGATTTCGACTTTCTTATACTCGATCTGAATGGAAACGATGAGATATTTCTATTAAAAATATTTTAAAAAATATTTTTGAAAATATTTTTGACCAATTATTATCAAATTAAGGTCTGTGGTCACTAAGTGAAATACTAAGCAAGTGCCAATGATGTCTATCTTTTCGATTTTTTCTCTCAGGCTTGTCCCAAGATATTTATCATGTTTTAGGACCTTATTTAATATTCCCTTGACCCTCTAATAGATCCTAAGCTAAGGATTAGGCTTAACATTCAAAAGATTTGAGACACACTTAAATCTTCAACAATGATCTTCCTCTTTAAGTCTTCATTGTCTCCATGGATCATTTCTTCATTCCTTTGGCTTCACATAGTCTCCATGGTTGGTTCGAGCCTTCTTCTTTTCTTTGGTCCATTTGATCTTCAAGATAATTCAAGTCTTGATCCATGCTTCCTTGACTTTAGTGTTTGATAGCTTGATTTCCAATACATGCACTTGAAACACCAACACATTAGAAATACAACACAAATCAACTTGTGTTTGGAATCATCAAAATACAGAAGATTGCCAAGGTGGGATCCATTGGGCTTACACCGACACGAGTGAATCCCGACATTTTTTTATCATTTTTTTGTACCCTTAAAACCTCGGGTGGGGTAGGGTTGAGCTCGGGTCGGGTTGGAAAAAAGGGTTCCTCGGGTCGGGTCAAGTTGGCCTCAACCTGACCCAACCCCACCCGAGTTGCACCCCTATTCGAAGAGTAGGGATGTCATTACCAATATAGAGTTTGGTAGAGAGAGATAGGGAAGAGAGAAAGAAAGAGAATAAAATAAGACCTTTTCCACTCTTCTTCCATCCAAATTTCTCCATTTTGGTAAATTTTGGTTGGAAGATGAGGGGGGGGGGGGGAGGGGGACATTAGCGCCACATGGGCATCACTTAGGAAAAAAAGGCAATGATGATGTTCCAAACATACCTGAGAGTCAAATGGAGTTTCAATGCAAATTTGGCAACCAAACATAAATCAACATTCATTGAAAGTTCATTGTACCCTCCAAAATGAATTTGCTATGACAAGTTTGGGAAACTTGATTTATTTTCTTGGCATTCAAGCGTCAAAAACAAAAAATGGATTATTTTTATGCCCAGCAAAGTATGCTGCAGAAATTCTTCAAAAGACGAAAATGGATTGTTCAAAGCCTGTTTCTACTCCTATTACTCCAAAAACTCAGTTATCAGAACATGATTCATCTGACCTTCTAAATGATCCAACGGAATATTGACGGATTGTAGAGGCACTCCAATATCTAACATTCACAAGACCTGATGTATCTTACGCAGTTAATTTAGTTTGTCAGTATATGCATGCCCCAAGGCAAAGTCATCTTCAGACCGTCAAAAGAATCCTCCGCTACATTAAAGGCACTGTCAATTATGGTATAAATTTATTCTCTACTTCTATCAATTCTTTACATGCCTTTTCAAATGCAAACTGGGTTGGTTGTTTAAATACAAGAAGGTCAACGACGGGCTACTGCATTTTTCTCGGAAATAATTTAATATCTTGGTCTGCAAAGAAACAGCCTACTGTCTCTCGTTCAAGCACGGAATCAGAATATCGAGCAATTGCCTATACAGTGGCGGATACTTGTTGGATTAAATCTTTATTAAGGGAACTTAATTTTTTTTTGTCTAATCCAGTGGAGGTACATTGTGACAACATTGGCGCAACTTATTTGGTCGAAAATCCTGTCATGCACTCGCGTACAAAACATGTTGACATTGACTATCATTTTGTTCGCGAAAAAGTGGCCAAGGAGAACTCAAAGTTTTTTATCTACCAACTGAACATCAGCTTGCAGACATTTTTACTAAAGGCCTATCAACGGCACGTTATGCTTATCTTCGTTCCAATTTGACTGTTTGTGAAAAACCGGTTCAAATTGCGGGAGGGTAATAACCTGTAAAATATTCAATGTAATATTAGCCCTATCAAAGGGGCATACTGTCATGTAAATATGCAATGCAATATAAATAGCAACCAAAAGTCATAACTGACTCAAGGTTGCAGATTCTCTCAATTCTCAAATCTCTTCAAGATAGACATAATTTAATATGCTTCAATTCTTTGAAATTCAATATTTAAACAAAAGAAGTTGATAAAAGCTGATGCTGCTTGCCACTATAGTGCTTGCTTCATTATTTGTTGTTGTAACAGCAGCTCCTGAAGCTCCTGCTATTCTCTCTCTGAACTACAGACAGAGGCATCTTGGGGTTGTACTCCTTTCTAGAGGAGAAGGTATGGCTGCAATAGTATCCACAAGTCTTGCTTCAGTGTTTGTCAATTTGAAGGAATTGGAAATACAAGAAATTAAATCAATATGGGGTGTTGAGAAGGAGCTGGAAATCTTACAGAGCACAGTGAAAGTAATTCAAGATGTGCTTGAAGATGCTGAGGAAAAGCAAATTCACTCTAAGGCTGTGCGAAACTGGCTTCGTAAACTAAAGGTTGTGGCTTACGACGCTGAAGACATACTGGACGATATTGCGACGGAAGCTTTACTATCTATGTTGAAGTACGGAGTTCAACCAAGCAAGAGAAATCAGGTGCGGAAATTCCTCTTCTCTTGTTTCAGTTCTAAGAACCCTGTTTTGTATCGAAGTGACATTGCACATAAGATAAGCGAGATTAGAGCGAGGTTAGATGTGATAGCCAATGAACGTAACTTCCATCTGGAAATAAAGATAGAGAAAAAGAAGAAGAAGAGAGACGTCTCCAAACTAGCTCTTTAGTAAACGAATCTGATGTCATTGGTAGACAAGTCGACAAAGAGAAAATAATAAAATTGTTGGAATCAGATGATGAACTTTCTGTTATTCCCATAGTTGGCATGGGTGGGCTTGAGAAGACTACTCTTGCGCAGTTCGTCTATAACGATAGCAGGGTTGAGAATCATTTAAACTGAGATCATGGGCTTGTGTGTCTGACGATTTTGATGTAATAAGAATAACAAATAAGCTGATTGAATCTGCAACAGGATCCAAATGTGATCTCTCCAACATGGATGTCATGCAGCAGCGTCTCCAAGAGTTACTAAGGATCAAAGATTTTTAATTGTTCTAGATGACATGTGGGATGACAATCAAAATCATTCGGACAGTCTACGAGTGCCCCTTGGAGTTGGAGCAAAGGGAAGTAAAATTATTGTAACTACACTAAGTGAAAGGGTTGCAAGGATGATGGGCACAATTCCTTCCCACTCTTTGGAGGGGTTACCAGTTGATGATTGTTGGGGATTGTTTACTCGGAGGGCAAGAATTTCAAATGCCCATCCGGAATTGGAGGAAATTGATAGGCAAATCCTGTGGAAGTGCAATGGCCTGCCTTTGGCAATAAAGACATTGGGAGGCATCTTGTCTTCAAAAAGGAATGTGAGTGAGTGGGAAAGCATCTTGAAAAGCGAAATATGGAAGGATGAAGAAAGTGAGATTTTGCCAGCTTTACGATTGAGGTACCACCACTTACCAGCAAATCAAAAGCAATGTTTTGCCTACTGTTCCATATTTCCGAAAGATCATGAGTTTCAAAAGGTTGTGTTGGTTCAACAATGGATGGCTGTGGGCTTCATTCAGCCCAAAGGAATCACACTCCTAGAAGAGATAGGTGCGGACTTATTTGATGATTTATCGTTAAAGTTTTCTTTCAATATTCGCATCAATTTGGTGAGACTTCAATATACAAGATGCATGATCTAGCAGAATCCATCTCAGGTGATGAATGTCTTAGAATGGAACATGATATGTCACGAACCATCCCTAAAATGGCCCGTTATATATCATGGATAAAAGAGGATTTAATATCTTTGGAGGACTTATACAAATTTAAAAGCTTACGCACTTTTCTATTGAACACTCAATTTTCCTTCAAGACACCAATCATCAATGATCCATTCACGGAGTTGAGATTCTTGCGTGTGTTGGATTTGAGTTGGACTGCAATAAAAAAGTTTCCAGATTCGATTGGCCAATTGAAACACCTACGCCACCTTGACCTCTCTTACACGCACATCGATAGGCTGCCTGAATCAGTAACTAGTCTCTGTAATCTGCAAACGCTAAATCTGGTGTGTTGTTTAAAACTTGAAGAGTTACCCAAAGGCATCACGAATCTGATTAATCTACGACATCTTGATTTAGATCAGAACTTGTGGTACTCAATTTCTTTGCCATGAATTGGAAAATTAACTTCTCTCCAAACATGGTCGAAATTCACGTTGTGTAAAGAGAGTGGATGTCGGATAGTAGAGTTGAAGAACATGAGGAACCTTAAAAGGGAAATTCACATTTCAGGTCTTGATGATGTGGTAAACACGGAGGAGGCAAAGGAAGCCAATTTGAGAGATAAAAAACAACTTAATGAGTTGGAGTTGGAATGGAATGGGTATGATGATAATTCAGAAGATGAAATAGTTAATGACGAGAGGGTATTGGAAGGCCTCCAATCCCACACAAACCTCAAAAAATTACTCATAAAATCGTACGGAGGTCTCAGCTTCCCAAGTTGGATCGGGCATCTCTTTAATTTAACAAGCATTACCTTTAGCGATTGTCGAAAATGCGAACATCTCTTGCCTCCTGATGGCCATCTTCTCTATCTTCGTGAGCTTACATTAAGCGAATGCCCAAAGCTGCAGGTGTTTCCCAAAGCCAACCTTCTTCCTGCCCTCACAATGTTGGATATAAGTGATTGTGAAAATTTGAGTGCCCTCCCGATGCTCTCATCTCTTTGTGATTTAAAACTAGGGAGGTGTGGTGAGAATCTATTTGGCTCATTAGCGCCTAACCTCACCTCTCTTTCCATATTGACTATCACAAAATTTAAACGCCTAGGCTTACTACCATGTGGGTTCCTGCTACCCTTAACTGCTCTTCAGAGGTTAAACATAGAATGCTGTGATAAATTGAGGCATTGGCCCAAGTTCTTGTTGCAAGAACTGCCCTCTCTCCAACATTTGAAGATCTATGACTGTTTCAACCTAAAGTCCTTGAAAAATTAAGAGGAGGGGCTTCCCACCACACTCAAAACTCTTCAAATCCATGGTTCTAGGCTCAAGTCCATTCCGACTCGACTGGAAAATCTCACCTCCCTCAAAGAATTGATAATTGAATATTGTCCTCAACTCCATTCCTTGTTTCCTGATAATACAAATAATGACCATGGCCTCCCCATCACACTTCAATATTTTAAGATATCAAGTTGTCCTAAACTGAAGGAACGGTGTAGCGAGGGCGGACAAGATTGGCCGGCAAGGCATAGGTGTGATCTCACTCTTTATTTAAATGTTCTCCACTATTACATTGTTATAATTGAAATCTCCATAATTTTAAGAAAAATAAAAATAATTGGGCCAAGAAAGATCCTTCCCTATGAAATACACGGTAGCATGGACGAAGCATCTAAGAAAAAAGATGTGGTTTCGATTTCAGGATTAGAATCAGTGCAGGAGGTTAATCAATGGAATTCGGTGGTGTAAGAAGCTTCTAGAATGCATGTGAGATTGAGGAGTGAATGGTCGAACTACACTCAGTTTCTGTTCCTCGACATCCATAACCACCATTGGTAACAATAACAAAATTAAATGTTTATTTTTCATTTCTGTTAACCAAAATTTCAGAATGTCTGTTTGTATTGTATGATTCCTGTTTTTTAGTGATATTCCTCGAGTCTTCAATACATTCAGCCCACTCCAACAATAGCAACCATTTCAATTTTTTATGGGTATGCTTAGTTTTCTTTTCATATTTTAATGTTAAAAATGCACGACATTTCTTTTTTATTTATTTTTAAATGGTCTGCATTTCTGTTCTTATAAATTGCATTTGTCTTCCAACTTTATTGAGACAATATTTTTATGGGTTTTGTGTTGTTATCATGGTTTTGTTCGATTGCTTGCCTATGTTTGGAGATTTCATTTCCTCTTTTTCCCTCTATTTGGCTTCTTGTATCCACTCTTTTATTTATTCATCACTGCTTTTGGTATAATTTTGATGGGTTTGTGTCCTTTCTTTCTTGAATGATTTGTTTTATATATTTGTTTTTTCTGAGCTCATTTCTTTTTCCTTTTCTAATAGATTGTGGCATCAATTCCTCACAGCCATTTTCTCTTAGGCTTTGTTGCAGACATGCTAAAAAGAAAGTACCTATGAGACACCAGTGGTATGAGAAATGCAATCATTTTGAGAATGTTTTGAATCATTCTGGCACCATGATGATGATTCCGGGTGTTGATTAAACTGTTTAATCAGATTTCAACTCTAAAGCTTCAGCGACTGCCTCAGTGGAAAGCAAAAGAAAGAAACTCTTTGGTCATGGGAAAGCGATCATAGCAAAGAGCATTTCAGGTTGCCTTTCATTAATTTTCATGGTGTTGGACGTGTTTCAGATTGAAAAAGTTTCACCAGAAGGACATACAACATCCCGAATCTATCTGTAAATTATATTGAAAACAACAGGATTTGGTGGAATCTCAGGTAGCTTGGGGGTGAGATGAAATTTACCTGTGACAGAATTTTTTTATTTTTATTTTTGGAATGATTACCTGTCACTGATATCAACCATTTTAAGTTAGTTGAAGGACGTATATGCATGGCTTTTCTTGGTTGCTATTACCTTTGGTATTCTGTAGCCTTTCGAGTTAACATGGGTGGTGAAATGCTTGGTTTTTCATTTTTTTTTAATTTATTTAGGTCTCGCGAGTGTGAAGCTAAGGCTTATGAGTGAGAAAATAACAGGACAAATCTGCCTAGTTTGTCGTCAGCATTCTTTCCAGAATTGATATTTTCCCCTTTATTTCTCTGTGTTTTGTAGTTTTGGATCTTACTATGGAATATGAAGATATGTAAAAGAAAACAAAAAAAATTAGCAATGATATGTAAAAGAATGGATTGGAGTCAAAACTCAAATTTCTCTATATTAAGTTCTAAATCTGTTAGTTTCCAATTCCTCTAGGTGATGCGGTGAATATGTTACTTTATCATTACTGCTTGTTCTTCTAAACTATCAGTAATTTTCGATGACTCCAATCCATTCTTTCCAGTTATTACTTTTCACTTGAAGATGGCATTCTGTTGCAGGGATGATTACTAGATCAATCAATCATGGAATTTTACAATTGGTGAAAAAGCAAAGAACATCGGAGGTCTGAAGTTTCCAATAGTTACAATTTTAGGTCTGATCTTTATGTTTGTTTTCTTGGTCTGATAATTCTGCCTTGGATTATATGAATATTATAAATGATCTCATAGGAGATTTTGTTTGTTATAAATTTGGAACTTCTGTGTAGAACTGAAGGACCTTTTTAATCAATAAGGTCCTGTCCGTTTGAGATTCTGACAATCGATTGTGAGCCCAATAATCGTTATTGGGGTTGATAATCGGTTGTTACAATCTCAAACGAACAGGGCCTAAGGCATTAGGTAAAATCTATGGTATTGCTCGTGATTGAGTTTGTATTCTTTCTATTTATGAGTCCAATAATCGGTTTGGGGCTCACAATCGGTTGTTACAATCTCGAACGAGGAGGGCCTAAGGCATTCGGTAAAGGCTACTTTGAATTGAAAGTGATGTTTTGTCATAAACCTTGTGCAGGAGAATATGGGGAGCAAGACAATTCAGTTGTTCAGTTTCTCTTGTATTAATGCGACAGAGCAGCAGGGATTAAGGATTTTCTGGAAGTGCATACATGGGAGGGAATTGTTTATGCAATCAAGGTTAGACAGCCCAAGAGTATAGACCTCGGATCAAGAGCACTGAAAATATTTCCCTTAAGGCTAAGAACTTGGTTACATTATCTGTTTCAAGACCAGGAATTTTTATCGGTCTGCTGAAATCTGTTTAAGGCCCCGACTGAGGAGGTCTGGACAAGCAATACAAATGTGGAAAACCCAACAATGTACAAAGAAAAAGAGGATGACAGAAGGTCGGGGCGTAGAAAGTTGAATATCTCCAAACTATCCCGTTTGACCCCACCCTTGGCTAGTCGATCCGCCTCTCACTATTAGCTGACCTCCTAACATGTTGAACTCTGACTTAAGCCCCTGCAATCTGATCGTGTATCTCGTCAAAGACCTCTGCGAACCTCCAAGGAGGGAATGTGATCTGACCAATCATCTAATAACATTGAGAGAATCTCCCTCGACCATGAGATGATCAAATCAGTTATTTTCGTTGACAGAAGGATCATAGTTGTTTTATTGTCTCTTACACTTTCTAGGTGATGCCTTTGCTTCATCATCCTTCTCGCCGCCAGCTGAAAGTGCTCCGGTGACACATATTCTGAATTGACTATACTGATTGTTATTTGAATGGTGATTTTATTAATTGAATGGTGATTTTTATAATGAACTGATGATGATAGAAAATTTCAACAAAATACATCTTCAGTTTATACTAAATTATGTTGCAAAATACCTCAGGTCTTTTTTTTTTATTAGTAAAATACCTCAGTTCTACATGCAACACACGTGCATTTTTACTAGTGGGTTAATAACATCAAAGATCTAGTGACGTGTTGTCGCGTATGTCTGATAATTCAATAATACTACATTTCAAATGTAATTTGTATAATTATTTATATATAATACATACACCACATTTCACATGCAATCCTAAATACTATCTATAAAGGCAAAATCGTGGGTTTTTTTCTTCCACCCTTTCTTTTTATTTCCAGTCGTGTCCCACAGCCCAGGGCTTTTCTGTTCCCATCTTTTGGATAAATTCTCTCCGTGTCCTGCTCATTTTTGGACTGCTCTTCCCACGGCACCGACTTTATTGGTGTCATTTTTGGCATTTCCTTGGACGGCTTACCCATGTGCTCGTGATTGAGTTTGTGTTCTTTCTATTTATGAGTCCAATAATCGGTTTGGGGCTCACAATCGGTTGTTACAATCTCGAACGAGGAGGGCCTAAGGCATTCGGTAAAGGCTATGGTATTTTTCGTGATTGAGTTTGTGTTCTTTCTTTCAAAGATTAATTTACTCTACTACTTTGAATTGAAAGTGATGTTTTGTCATAAACCTTGTGCAGGAGAATATGGAGAGCAAGCCAATTTAGTTGTTCGCTTCCTTGGACGGCTTACCCATGTGCGTCCGTCCAAAAACAATGCAACGTGTTTCCTGCCTTCATTTCTCTTACGCTAAATACTCTTCATGGTCATTTCTATGGCTATGATCAGTTTAGATACATCAACAGCTGTTTGAAATACATGCGTCGTGTCATTCATCAATTCAGTGATGTATATACTCTTCATGGTCATGGGCATGGCCATGATCATTATATATACATGGACAGCTGTTTGAAAATACAGCCCATACACACTTCATGGCCATGGCATGACTATGATCATTTTACCTACATGGACAGCTGTTTGAAATACAGACGTCATGTCATGCATCAATTCAGTCATGTACGTGTTATGAAAAATACACAATTTCCTAAAATCCTAAAATATACCTACGTTAAGATAACAAAATGCCATCATCCCAATAGGGTTTGTTATTGTGAGCTATGGTTTTCATGGTTGTGATGATCTTAGCAACCTCCAATTGAAATGGCTCTGATCAACTTAAATAATTCTAATATATAATAAATTTTATTGCTTAATCATGAAAATTTGGCAAGTGTGCTACACCCTTTTGAGTAAAGTTTGACGAGTAGATTAAATTTTTTTAAATGTAAAAATATAAAAGAAACACATTTTTAAATGGCTATGAAAACCTATTTACATTTCTGCTCAAGTAAAGTTTTAATTTTTTTAAGCAAATTCAATAGGTTTTAATAAGCACGCCGTCCACATTATTCGGGTGATCGAAAACATTCATCTATTAGACCTTGTTTATGTGATCAAAACCATTCATTTCTTGGACCTGCTCTTAGATAGGGTGCGGCCAGAATGTCTACTTCATAGGATGGTCCTAACCCTCCGATTGTTGGATTTTAAAAACCTCCACTGACATTACTGAAGGATGTTTAGAATACAAGTGTGGAACACTTAAAATATATATAAAAAAGTATTCGGGTGATAAGAACAATTCATTTGTTGGGACTAGACTTAGATAGGGGTTCATTTGTTGGGACTTGACTTAGATAGGGTGTGCAGAATGTCTTATTCGTAAGATATATGATCCTAACCTTCCGATTGATGGGCGTTTAAAATGGAAGATGCAAGTGTGAGAAACACTTAAAATTTATTAAAAAAATTATTCGGATGATCAGAACCATTCATTTGTTTGGCCTTTCATGGAACTGTATGGTTTTAATTTAGCTGAAGTGCTCCTGAAGAGCTCATGTTCAATTACTAATAGATTAAGACATGCACCAAAAACTTTAATCATACGTGCATTTTTACTAGTTCATATAAATATAATTAGGTAACACGTACTGATATATTATATTACTAATGCACTTAGGATTTTGGTTTCGATATTCGTTTCAGTTTCGGTATAGTTCCAGTGGGGATGGAAACAAAAACATTTCGGTCGTTTCTTGTCGGTTTCGGTGGAAATATAAAACCATGTTTATGCGCAGATTTGCTAATTTTTTTTTCTTTCTGTTTCAAATATTTGCACCATGCTTGAATTGATTTGTCTTTATGGGGTGCTTCAGTAGTTATAGAACCATCATCTTGCACTTTATTGGATTAGATTAACGTCTATTGATGTTTAAATTCAGAAGTTATATATTTCAATAAATGTTCTAATTGTGAATGTCTGATGCGTTTGCTTAAATTGTTTGTAATCGTACGCATACTGCTCCAATTGAACTGAACCCCTTTAACACTCCTAAAAGTTCAATGGATCTGATTGTGAATCCTAGGTGTTCATTAAACGGTTAAAACACAGATTGCAATTTCTAAGTTCTATGAATTTTGTGATTTTTTTTTAAGATGGGGGGGGGGGGCAAGTATGCCCTAACTTGAGCCTAGGATATACTTTAGTAATGATTGCCTTTCTTCTCCAGCACCATAAAAACAAAATGTTCTCAATGCACCATGTCTTCTCATTCTCAATGGGTCGATTGCACATATTACAAAAAAATGGGAATCAATACAAGTATAATATAGATTGAAAAAAAAATCATAAGCATGTTCTGCCCATGGTTTTAAATTTCGACTGAAATCCGAAATTTTGGGTTTCGGTGGAGATCGAAACCGAAATCATAAATAGTCGAAACTGTGATTTATTTCGACCGAAATTTCGAAATTTCAGTTCAAATTTCGTTTACTCCGAAATTTCGGCCGAAATTTTAGGGATTTCACCCAAAAATCTTGAAGTCAGTTAATTACTTAATATTTTCCCAAAATTTCGGCCGAAATTACCGAAATTTTGGCTGAAATTTCAAGTGCCATGAGAGATAGTACTAGACTAATAGATAAGTCTTTAGGATTTAGAAAATATGATGTAGGTACATACATTTATAATCTTAATTCCACTCCTTTATAATTCCAATCTTATTTTTGTTTCTAATTCTACTCATATTCTAAACAATGGTTCCATCATCGGTTTCTACCTGGACATTGGCTCCCCATGAAAGTGGAAGTACTTCGTGGAAGTTTACGAGAGTCCATGGAGATCTTGTAAAAATACAAGGATGCTTAAGGAAGTCCATGCAAACAATGGAAACTTGAGATGGAATGTCGAGAAATGCTAGAATAAGCCCAAATGCACACTTAGAAACCATGTGTTGTGCAGAGGGAGAGATGGTAGACCATCTTTTCATTCACGAGAGCTTCATGAGGAAGATATGGTTCTTCTTTCTTGATTTATTTGGAATCGATCATATGGTGGAGACTCGAGTCCCCATTGCTGGTTTGGAAGGAGAGATATAGAAGTATCTTCAAGAGACCCAGCAAAGGAGACCGTAGTATTAGAAAAAGATTGTATCTTGTGTGATGACTATGAGAAATCATTCTTCTGAAGTTCGGAGGCTATTTGATTGTTAGAGTATGCAGCGGCCACAAGATCGATAACAAAAGCAAAAAGTAAAAGAATAATTAAAGCCACAGACAAGAACACAGAGATTTTACGTGGTTCGGCAATATGCCTACTCCACGGGGCAGCAATGGAGACTTCTTCTTCACTAATCAGAGAGAAAATTACAGAGTACACACTCACCCTCTCAAATAGAAAACAACTCAAGAACAACCCTTTACAAGAGAAGAACCCGCCCCTTTGAAGAGAAAACTGTTCTACCTCTCTCACACAAGGATTTCTCACTATTTGCTCTCTCACAAAGTATTTAGCCAATAGCTTATTTTTAGAGTTATTGTATACGTGGGTTTTCAAACCTAGAAAAACTAGGCTTCACATCCTACGTGTGGCCCGCTCTCACTATTTTACAAACCGTAATAGATAGGCACAAAGGAAGAGAGTCGATGGAGAGTTGTTTCCGTTTAGGAAACTAACTCCTCAACAAAAGCCGTTCTCAACATTCTCCCACTTGAAGCCTAGTTTCTTCTAGAGTGTAAAAAACGCTCCCACTGAATCGCTGCCCAACGTCACCATTCATCAAGTGACAACAAGCGCGAGAGAAGTTCTGCACCACACAAACTTCTCTCTAATGACGGACTTCGTCAATATATCAGCAACATTGTCATTGGTGTGAATCTTTTGCATTGAGACATTTCCATCTTCCACAACGTCACGAACAAAGTGATATTGAACATCAATGTGCTTGGTAAGAGCGTGATAAACAGGATTTCTTGCCAAATGCAATGCGCTCTGACTGTCACAATGAATTGTCACCTTCTTTAACTTGACCTTAAGATCTTCAAGTAACCTCTTCAGCCATATAGCTTCTTTACATGCATGCGTAGCTGCCATATATTCAGCTTCTGTCGTAGACAAAGCAACTATAGACTGCAACCTTGACATCCAACCAACCGCGCCATTGGCTAAAGAAAACACGTAACCCGTGGTCGACCTTCTTCTATCAATGTCCCCTGCATAATCAGCATCTACATAACCAACCAAATCCAAACTTTGGCCACTATAGCAAATAGAAGCCTCAGAAGTACCCTTCAAGTAGCGAAGGATCCTCTTCACAGCAGTCCAATGATCTCTCCCCAGATTTGCCATATACTTACTAATTGCTCCCACTACTTGCACAATGTCTGGTCTGGTGCAAACCATGGCAAACATAAGACTCCCTACTGCAGACGCATTTGGTACTCGAGACATTTCTTCCTTCTCCGCTTCGGTGCCAGGACACTGCTTAGAAGATAATCTGCAACCAATAGGAATTGGAGTACTCACTGGTTTGACGTTCTGCATATTAAAGTGGCACAGAACCCTTTCAACATAACTCTTCTGAGTTATCCAGAGTTCCCTATTCTTTCTGTCTCTAAGTACTGTCATACCAAGTATCTGATTTACTGCCCCCAAGTCCTTCGTATCAAACTCCCTGGCCAACTGAGCTTTCAAAGTCACAACATTAGCTTTACTGGTTCCTGCAACTAACATGTCATCGATATAAAGTAACAAGATAATGAAACCACCATTATCCAACATACGAATATCAGCACAATGGTCAGCTTCACATATAACAAATCCGAAGCTCAAAATAAAGGAGTCAAATCGCTTGTACCAACACCTCGGCACCTGTTTTAAACCGTGTAGCGATTTGGTCAGCCGGATTCTTTTTACTTTCTTCAACAAAGCCTTCGGGTTGAGTCATATAAATTTCTTCATTAAGATTTTAATGCAAAAATGTTGTTTTAACATCTAACTGCTCTAATTCCAAATCAAGCACTGCCGCCATCCTCAAAACAATACGAATAGTAGTGAAACGAACAACTGGAGAAAAGATTTTGTTGAAGTCAATACCTGATTTATGAGCATACCCTTTCGCTACTAATCTGGCTTTGTATCTCTCGATGTTCCCATCAGCATCTTTCTTTAACTTGTACACCCATCTGCAACCTATAGCCTTCCTCCCCTTTGGAAGTTTAACTAACTCCCAAGTCTGGTTTTTATGTAGAGCCTCAATTTCCTCTTACATAGATATTCTCCACTAATCTGCATTTACAGACTCACAAGCTTCTTTAAAATACGAAGGTTCATGCTCCTCTGTAATGCAAGCATAAGCGGTAACATAATCATGTAGCCCTGTAGGAGCTTTGCGGTCTCTTGCAGAACGACCTTGGTCACCTTGAGTTTCAAGTTCTGGTACATCAACATCAACATGCTCATTATCACTATCCTCCTCCTCATCTTCCTCAATGTATGGTACATTTGGAAGATTGAGAAGATTTTCTAAAGACTCCATATCAAACATCTCTGTTATACGCGAGTTTGGCTGCACTTTCTGCAATGAATCTTCTCTGAAGACAACATCTCGGCTAACAATAATCTTGTACGCAGTAGGATCCCACAACCTGTACCCCTTTGTTCCTGATGCATAGCCAAGAAAAATACACTTTCTGGACCTTACGTCCAGTTTAGTTCTCTGGTCTTTAGGAATCTACACATAAGTATCACAACCAAAAGTACGTAGGAAAGAGTAATTAACAGGTGTTTCAGACCATACCTCTTCAAGAATTTTGCAATCACGTGCAGTGCTTGGAGAACGGTTCACCAAATAGCAGGCTGTGCAAACAGCCTCTGCCCAAAAACCATTGCTCTAGCCCAGCTGAACTCAACATACTCCTACCATGATCCATGAGTGTACGGTTCATGCGCTCTGCCACCCCATTTTGCTGTGGAGTACCTGGAACTGTAAACTGTCTGTCTATGTCGTGCTCACCACAAAAGTCCTTCGATTCATTATACTCAGTCACATTATCAGTTCTCAGACACTTAATTTTCTTCCCCTATTGGTTCTCAACCAAAGCCTTGAACTTTTTGAAACAAGAGGAAGTATCACTCTTCCTTTTGAGCATATACACCCACACCTTTCTAGAGAAATCATCAATAAATGAAACAAAATAATTTGCACCTCCAATGGATGCCACAGGAGACTCCCACGTATCAGAATGAATCAAATCCAACACATCTTTAGATTTATATGTAGAAGTGGAAAAACTAGCTCTATGGTGCTTACCAAACAAACAATCCTCACAAAAATCGAAACTTATAGATTTTAAACGAAAAAGTAAATTACGATCAGGGAGTACCTTTAGTCCACGCTCACTCATGTGACCCAATCGCCGGTGCCATGTCATAACAGACTCAGTCACGGCATTTGCAACAATAGCATCACCAACCACGGTATCCCCAATCAAACGGTACAAGCTTCCCTGTAGCTCTCCCTTTGCAACAATGAGTGCCCCCTTCACAATCTTCAATCGACCATTTTCTCCAGAAAATTTGTAACCATCTTTGTCAAATTTTCCCAATGAAAGCAATTTTTTTCGCAGAATCCTGACATCTCCAACTCCCACTATTTTACATGTGTTATTATCACCCATGTAAACAGTTCCTCCATCACACGACCAGAAAGTATAAAACCACTCCCTGCATGGTGTCATATGGAATGAAGCGCCAGAATCCAAAATCCACTCAGCAGAACTAATTTCTGGTGGAAAAACAGACAACACTTCACCATCTTCTGAAGCACTTTCCTTGGCTAAATTTTCATGGGAATTCTTTGAATTAGACTCATAATCATGCGAATCAGATTTGGGCTTATCTTGATTCCCTTTGCGAGATTTACAATTCTTTTGCAGATGACCCTTCTTCTGGCAATTCCAATACCGTAAATTTTTCCGCCGTTTCGATTTGGATCTTGAATTATGTTTTGTATCACCACCTCGCTCCATGGATCTTCCACTTACCATCATTGCATCACCCGAAGAGTCCGCTCCAGATTTTCTGCGACTCTCTTCGGATAGCAATGTAGAAACTACAATCTCCATCTTGAGGTTTTTCATATTACCGAAATTCATAATCAAGCTATCCCACGAACTTGGCAAAGTACATAACAAGAGACTAGCTCTCTCTTCCTCATCAATTTTAACATCAACAACAGTCAATCTACTAATGAGGGTGTTAAATTCATTAAGGTGTTCTTGCAATGAAGACCCATCTTTCATCCTTAGGTTGTATAATTGTCTATGAAGGAAAATCCTATTTGACATAGATTTCCCTTCGTACAGATTCTTCAATTTGTCCCATAAACCTTTTGCAGTGGTTTCATCTGACACATTGAACAATACCGAATCATCAAGTGCAAGAAGTAAATCGGCCAGTGCTAATTTATTTTTCTTTTGAAAAACTGCATCAGTCATATCAGTAGGCTTTTTTTCAATACTCTCAATCGCGACCGCACAACCCTCTTTGACCAAAACCGCGTTCATCTTCAATTTTCACAACGCGTAATTTGATCCGTTGAATTTCGGCACTTCAAATCTCGTCGAACTTGAACTAGCCATCTCAACCTGAGCAACCACGATCAACAATCAATCTTGTGTGAAGATCTGACAACCTGTATAGCTTTGATACCAGTTCTTAGAGTACGCAGCGGCCACAAGATCGATAACAAAAGCAGATAGTAAGAGAATAATTAAAGCCACAGACAATAACACACAGATTTTACGTGGTTCGGCAATATGCCTACTCCACGGTGCAGCAACGGAGACTTCTTCTTCACTAATCAAAGAGAAAATTATAGAGTACACACTCACCCTCTCAAATAGAAAACAACTCAAGAACAACCCTTTACAAGAGACGAACCCACCCCTTTGAAGAGAAAACTGTTCTACCTCTCTCTCACACAAGGATTTCTCACTATTTGCTCTCTCACAAAGTATTTAGCCAATAGCTTATTTTTAGAGTTATTGTGTACGTGGGTTTTCAAACCTAGATAAACTAAGCTTCACATCCTACGTGTGGCCCACTCTCACAGTTTTACAAACCGTAATAGATAGGCACAAAGTAAGAGAGTCGGTGGAGAGTTGTTTCCGTTTAGGAAACTAACTCCTCAACATTAGCCGTTCTCAACATCGATGTCTTCCATCTATTGAATGTGATTCACTTAAGTGCAATATGCTCCAATCACCAGCAGCTAGGAGGCTGCCTCCTAGCCCTATATTAGTTAAGCTGAATTTTTATGGTTCTAGCTTAGTCCAAGCTTTGCTGGTAGTGGTGGACTTATTCAAAATGATGAGAGCATTATCAGATGGGCCTGTTTGGTTCTGATAGGTATGACGGATTCTAAAGATGTAGATGTCCTAGCTTTCTTGAGAGGGAGTTGGCTTGTGGATTCCTCGCTCCTTAATTCCCTAGTGGTGTAAGGGCACTCGCTCACTTCATATAATGGGTGAATGTAGGGTCGAGGTATCATTGGATATTTTTTTATGCCGGAGGAGATTGTTGATATCACCTACTAAAACCCACCCAAACTTAACCTCGATTCAAGAAATCATAAAAAATTCCCTATAGATAGAAAATGTAAATACCCGAATTACCCTCCCTCTAAAACCCACCCAATCGGTGTAGCATACAAGGAATTGAATGCTCCATTGCTTGGCATTCATACTGGCCATGGCAAGCACAAGGATGCACATCCTGACTCTTGTCCACTATTTGTATTTATGCAGTTTTGATGCTTTACATGTGAACTCTGGAGCAATTTGCATGTATAAAATCAGGTATGCACATCCCGACTCATGTCCACTCTTTATATTTATGCACTTCTTTCAATGGATAGGTAATTTCTTGTAATTTTTATTTTTTGGAATGATAGAAAAATATTATATGAAATGAATCCTATAGAAAATTAGCCGACCCTGACTAGTTTGGGACAAAGGCTTTGTTGAGTCGAGTTGAGATACAGAAATATTATCAGAGAAGAGAACATCTTTTGATTAGTGTCAGTTCATGTGTTATAGCATAAAACATTTTCTCCGATTGATTCAGACACTTATAGTACTTGATCATGGTTTAGACCATTTCATATTTTCTTTGTTGAATACAACCTGATTCTGTTGCATGCCACTAATTCAGCGTCTCGAGAATGTTGACCCTAAGACTATGAAGTATAAAGAGAAGCTGAATCCCTGTGTGATTTCATTCTATATCAAGTTCAGGAAATAGTTATAGTGAAGTGTTATTTGCATATTATATGGCTTTGTTCCATCAAAACATCATTCTGTTATGGTTTATATATTTTTTCAGGCATATTTAGCTAATGGAGTTCCTCAGAATCACATGAAAATTGCATCCTTTAGGACCTTTGGTCAAAAGGTAATCAATTTGTTAATTTTACGTTCACGTATATTTTCCTAGTTTTATTATTGATTAAGTGCAGTTCCTCTAATTTTTCATTTCAAAATGCTCTTCAGCAGGCTGTATACAACGTGGGTGGATATTTCATAAATGCTTTTGTAATACAAAGCTAAATTTTAGGATGTTGTTTCCATCGTCCTGCTACGGTATGGTTCTTATATTAGATCCACTTTTGGAAAAAATATTATATTTGGGGCCCTTTTTTAGCACTTCTGATTAGCTGTCGATGGGCAGTTCAATTCATCACTTATTATCTTGTAAATATACTAGTAGTTGATGTTTTCTTTTGGATATGAAGTGCTTTTCTTTCCTTCAGGTTGTGCATGTACACACATTCATGCACTTCCTAAGATAATTATCATATTACCAGTATATCAGAACTCCAAAAGTGAGAAATTTCATTTTAACTCTTAAATATTTCGGATACAACATAGTGTTATTGGCTTATTCTACAACATTTTATAATATTCCCAGTGATGCTTTTTTTTTCCTAGGGTATCCGCCTGCGTAGATGCTTACCAAAGGGATCTTTGACAACTTTTTAATGAGAAAAGCTCTAAGATCATGCCAGACCATATCGAGCATTAACCATTGTCCTTCTCAAATGATATGGCGGGATTGGCACCATTAGACAATCTAGCTTCACTTATATAACATTCTACTACTTCTGCATTGATGTTTTAATTTGACCCGTCGGCGGTAAATGACCAGTGTATCTGTTTCCTTCTAGCTTGCAGTCATCAAGGAATTGAGCTACTGGAAGGACCATGTGGATGCCATTGATGGTGAGAAGCATGTGTTCAAATACTGTGGTTGATGGTGCTCTTGAAAGAAAGTGAAGACTACTTCATTTGAGCTCAAATTGAAGCTTGCCCTGGTGGGGGGAGTTTATGCAAGTTCAGTGGGGAGTATGAAACTTTTGAGAGAATCCTACCAACTGAAACTACCGAGATAATGGGGAGTATTGGTTGGGATGTCGAAGGCAATTGAAGACTAACTTGTTTCAAAACCTAATTTGTATGCCTAGCTTTGGCTTCTTGTAAGAATGATGCTGCTGTATTTTTCATATATTACGCTAGTGATAGATTTTAGTAAGGCATGTCTTGATGATCTTCTATGTATTAATTTCCTTGTCTTTGTAACGTGTTCAATGTTCAAATAAGAACTTAGTTTTGCGTGTTTATTTTGATTGGAAAAAGTGAGATTTATTGCAAAAGAACATATTTTATATTCATAATATCCTAACAAAAAGTATATAAAATATGCTATGATACAATTCCTCATTAAACATTAAAAACTAAAATCAGTGGTTTTGGAATCCAAGGTTGCATCCAAAGTTCACGATGAAAAAAGATTCCGAAGTTTCAAAATTAGGGGTGCAACCCGGGTCGGGTTGGAAGGATTCCGAAGTTTCAAAATTAGGGGTGCAACTCCAGTCGGGTTGGGTCAGGTGGAGGCCAACCCGTACCCGACCCTAGGAACCATTTACGCAACCTGACCCCGACCTGACCTGAGTTCCAAGATGATGAGGTTCAACCTGACCTGAGTTCAACCCGACTCAAACCAAGTTTTTAAGCTTACTAAAAAAACAAATGATAAAAAATGTCCGGTTTCAGTCGGGTCAGGTTGCCCAAGCCCTCAACCCAAACCCAACTCAAACTCATCCTGGGCTGGGAAAACTCAACCTGAACCCGACCTGAAGGATACCCAACCCGGCCCAACTTTTTTCAGGTTGAAGCCGACCCAAGTTGCACCCGTATTTAAGATGCATTAGTCATTATAATTCTCAACTAAATTTAGTAAATGATAATTAAAGAAATTCAACATTAAATACCAAAATGTAGTTTAAAACGGAGTTTTGCTAACTATGCTTTCACTCCATATCAGCCATCTTCCCCCCAAGTCATTTTCCTCATGCCACTAAACTGCAGCAATCTAACGTCTGGAGTTCTGTCTTTTAGGCTAAAAGCACTACTTTCCAATGGATTCCACTATGAAGTACAGCAACTGAACAGTGAGAATTGGAGAAGTAGAAAAAACATATCCTAATCCTTATCGTCCACATTGAGTCGGTCGCCAAAATTTGACTATTTCTCATTATATTAAGAATTACAGGAAACATGATCCGCATATCGTGTGATTCGAATCAAATACTCCGATTAGTCAAATACTCAAATTTTCCTGCCTCACTCACCTTGTAGAAGGAAAGGATTAGTCGAATTTAGTTGGATTTATAGTGGTTAACCTTATGCCACAAATGGCCCCATATGTGTATGTTGGTATAAGCCAAACAAGCTCATCTCTTATAACATTTTTCAAATAAGATTTATAAACTATGTGATTGGGAAACCCACAATATTAAGAATTGGAGAAAACCTACCCTAGCTACAAAAAACTATCCTTATCTTCCACGCCTAATTCCCATATGGTGTGATAGGAATCCCAATATTTTAAGCATTAAGAAAACCTATCTTCCACAAATCCTCATATAGTGCGAAGGGATTCCCAGTATATTTAAAATTAGAAAAAATCTGTCCTAAGTCCTAACCTAGAAAACCTAAATTTTCATATGCTGGGCAACAATTTTTGGGTCCTACAAGAAGGCAAAGTGGTGATGCATGTAAAATCAAGATCATGAATCTTGTACAACATTAGCCCATCCTAAACGGACAACTCATGGTTAAGATAAAGGATTACAAAAATTAATAGTTTAGCTGTACTTAGCTGAACCTCAAGGGGCCGTTTGCGGATTTTAGAATCTTGGATTTCCTCAAAATTGTCGATTTGATTGAGAGAAGAAAGTGACCAACCGTCATTTTCTGATTCCTCGCCCTTATTTCCGATAGCAAGAGAACAGGAGATCGTCCCATGTTTCCAGGATTTAGAAATCTCAGGATGGGGGAGAGATTTCTAAAACTTAGATTTCTTATGTAAAATCCAAGAAACGATGTCAGTACAGCATACAGGCTTGATCGTGAACCCTCTTTGACCCTGTTTTCAAACTAAAACCTGGATTCTAAAATCCGCATATCCAAACGGCCCCCAAATGAAGCTTGATGGATAAAGAGACTTGGATTATCCAATAAAGGTGTTCTCAACTGGCATTTGGTTAGACTAATAGATGGATCCACACATAACAAGCACGAAATTGAGAACAAGGAAAACAAAAGAGAAGGACACGTTTGGCTACCACGAATTTATTTTCATGATAAATTAGCTTCTTCATGTGGTGAGGGAGGCTGGGAATGGGACTCGGCGAGGAGAGGGCAAGAAAAGCCTGAAAAATCAGGAAACAAAAATCTCCACTCCAAATGTAATGGACTAACCACTCTCACAACACTTTGAGGCACTATTTTATCATGAAAAAACAAAATCCTGGCTGCTAGATAGCTAAAATCATTACACTCGAAACAGAAAAAAAAAACGAAAAGATAGAAAGACTTGCGATTGAATTAAGAAGCAGCCAAAATGACGATAATAAAATAGTAGAAATTGTGTTTGTTATAAATCTCTCGAATGAATTGGGAGACCTTGTTTTTTACAAGAATATTTGTTACAAGAGATTTTCTAGGGACTTTAGCAGAAGGGCATTTCGCGGCTGGCTGTTGCATGAGAGAGCAGCCACACAGGCTCAATTTTCACGAGATTTTGTCTTATTTGGTGTGTCGTCAGCAGGCCAACTAATCCGTCTAATTTAAACTACTAATCTACTAAACAACTTCATTTAATTCATGTAAGGTTCTGTTTTCATGTAAGAGCCAGTCACAAAATGCCCTTATGTGAAAGTCCCTAATAGATAGACATAATTTAAGAAGTTTCAACAACTCTTTGAAATTCAATAATCAAACAAAAGCTAAATCATCCCTCTCTCTCCATTACTTCATTGCAAGAAGTTGAGCTGATACCTCTTGCCTCTATAGTGCTTGCTTCATTATTTGTTGTTGCAACAGCAGGTCCTGAAGCTCCTGCTATTTTCTCTACCTGCACTATAGATAGAAACATCTTGGGGTTGTCTTCTTTTCAAGAGGAGAAGGTATGGTAGAAATAGGACAAATGTTTGTATCCCATCTTATAGATGCCATCTTTGGCAATTTGAAGGAATCGGCATTACAAGACATTAAATCAATATGGGGTTTTGGGGAGGAGCTGGACAAGTTAGAGAGCACAGTGACAATTATTGAAGGCGTGGTTGAAGATGCTGAGGAAAAGCAAGTTAGTTCTAAGGCTGTTCGAAAATGGCTTGGAAAGCTCAAGAATATCGCTTACGATGCTGATGACTTATTGGACGATGTTGGGACTTGCGTTGATGTGCCAAGTTCAAACAAGCAAGAGACAGAAGGTAGTCCACTCCATCTCCTCCTTTTTCAGTTCTAATAATCCAGTTCTATACAAACGTGGCATAGCACATAAGATAAGGGAGATTAGAGAGAGGTTTGATGTGATAGCAAATGAAGGACGATACCTCAATCTGGAAAAGAGAGATGGAGGGAGGCCTCTCCAAAGAGAAACTAGCTCTTTGGTAAATGAATCTGATGTTATTGGTAGACAAGTCGAGAAAGAGAAAATAATACAATTGTTGGGATCAGATGATGATGAATTGTCTGTTCTTCCAATAGTTGGCATGGGTGGGCTTGGGAAGACTACTCTTGCTCAATTCGTCTACAACAATGAGAGGGTAAAGACGCATTTTGGGCTAGAGCCTGGGCTTGTGTGTCTGAAGATTTTAATGTATTGAGAATAACAAAGGCACTTGTTGAATCTGCAAGTGGAAGCAAGTGTGATCTCTCATACCTGGATGCCGCGCAACATCACCTCGAAGAGAAACTCAATGGTCAGAAATTTTTAATTGTTCTCGATGACGTGTGGGGTGAAAATCAAATTCATAGCTGGGACAGTCTACGAGCTCCTTTTGGAGTTGGAGCAAAAGGAAGTAAAATTATTGTAACTACACGAGATGAAGGGGTTGCAAGAATGATGGGCGCAATTCCTTTGCAACAGTTAAAGGGTTTATCAAATAATGATTGTTGGGAATTGTTTACTCGGAGTGCAGGAATTTCAAATGCCCATGCCAAATTGGAGGAAATTGGTAGGCAAATCATGAAGAAATGCAAACGCCTGCCTTTGGCAGTAAAGACATTGGGGGGGATTTTGTCTTCTAAAAGGAATGTGAGCGAGTGGGAAAGAATTTTGACAAGCGAAATATGGTAGGATGATGAAAATAAAATTTTGCCAGCTTTGAGATTGAGCTATCACCACCTACCAACTAATCAAAAGCAGTGTTTTGCCTATTGTGCCATATTTCCTAAAGATTGTTGGCTTCGGAAGGATGTGCTGGTCCGGCAATGGATGGCTGCGGGCTTCATTCAACCCAAAGATATAGGTGGGGAGATATTTGATGATTTATTGCTAAAGTCTTTCTTTCAATATTATACTCAATTGTCTGGGACTTCATTTTACGTGATGAATGATCTCATGCATGATCTAGCAGAATCTATCTCAGGTGATGAATATTTTAGAATGGAAGATGGTACGTCACGAACCATCCCTGAAATGGCGCGTCATTTTTCAAGGATTGGCGACAAAGAAGGTTCAATGTCTTTGGAGGCCTTGAACAAATTTAAGAGATTGCGCACTTTACTATTGATAGATCTAGCTTCCATTGACAAGCTGATTCTTAATGATGCAGTCATGGAGTTGAGATGCTTGTGTATATTGGATTTGAGTTGGTCAAAAATCTACAAGTTGCCAGATTCGATTGGCCATTTGAAACATCTACGCTACCTTGACCTCTCTCTCACGAAGATAGATGGGCTCCTGAATCAGTAAGTAGTCTGTGTAATTTGCAAGCCCTAAGTCTGAAACAATGCCAGGATCTTGAAGGCTTACCCGATTCGATTGGCCATTTAAAATATCTACGCTACCTTGACCTCTCTGGCACGAAGATAGATAGGCTACCTGAATCAATAACCAGTCTTTGTAATCTCCAAATGCTATATTTGAAATTTTGCTTTAATCTTAATGGGTTACCCAAAGGTATCACGAATCTAGTTAATCTACGACATATTGATGTAGATTCGAGCCCGAGTGGTTGGCAGTTGATGCATTCGATTTGTTTTCCAGGAATTGGAAAATTAACTTCTCTCCAAACATTGCCGGCATTCAAAGTGTGCAAAGAGAGTGGATGTCAGATTGGAGAGTTGAAGAACATGAGGAACATCAAAGGAGGAATTCGCATTTCGGGTCTCAAGAATGTGCAAAACATAGAGGCGGCAAAAGAAGCCAATTTAAAAGATAAAAAATACCTTGATGAGTTAGTGATGGAATGGAATCGATATGATAATTCAGAAGATGGAATGGTTAATGACGAGACGGTCTTGGAAGGCCTCCAACCCCATGCAAACCTCAAAAAATTACTCATAAATTTGTATGGTGGTGTCAGCTTCCCAAGTTGGATAGGGCATCTCTTTAATTTAACAAGCATTGCCTTTGAGTATTGTAGAAAATGCAAACGCCTCTTGCCTCCTGATAGCCATCTTCCCTATCTTCGTGAGCTTACCTTAAAGAATTGCCCCAAGCTCGAGGCATTTCCCGAAGCCAACCTTCTTCCTGCCCTCACAATGCTGCGTATAAGTGAATGTGAAAAATTGAGGGCCCTCCCGATGCTCCCATCTCTTTTTCAATTAGAACTAGAGTGGTGTGGTGAGAAGCTATTATGCTCGTCAGTGCCTAACCTCACCTCTCTTTCCATATTGACTATTAGAGGATTTGAAAGCCTAAGATCACTACCACATGGGTTGTTGAAACCCCTAACCACTCTTCAGAGGTTACAAATAAGCCAGTGTGATGATTTGAAGTGTTGGTCCACGGAAGACTGGTTGCAAGATCTACCCTCTCTCCAACATTTGGAGATCTATAGCTGTCGCAACCTAGAGTCCTTGGCAAATGGAGAAGGGGCCAAATGGAGAGGGGGGCTTCCCATCACACTCAAAACACTAGAAATCTCTTTCTGTTCTAATCTCAAGTTCATGCCCACTCAACTGGAAAATCTCACCTGTCTCAAAGAATTGAGAATCTCAAACTGCGATCAACTCTATTCCCTGTTTCCTGATGATGAGAATAATGATTATGGCCTCCCCACCACACTTGAAAAGTTGGAGATTTTATATTGTCATAAACTGGAGGAACAATGTAGAGAAGGCGGCCAAGATTGGCCCAAGATACAACACGTCCCCCACATTGTCATCCGTTAATCGTCATCCAGGCATAGGTACGATCTCACTCTCTATTTAAATATTCTACACCATTACATTGGTATTATTAAAATCTGTTGAGTTGGGTGTCTTGAATTAAACCCGGTTGGGTCCAAAATATTGGCCCGTTTATAAGGGCCGTTAAAAGCAAGTTTGGGCCTGCGTTATAAAAGGGGGTTTTTACTTTTTTGGGCTATTTTCGAGTCTTGTCTTTCAAAGAGGGTTTTAGAGCTCAAAAGAAGTGGAAAAGGGTATGCTAGGGTTTCTTGGGCTATTTTGGTGCGAGACACTGATCATCCCTTGTAATCTCTTAATCTTCTAGTGGGTTTTTCTTTCGACTCTGCCATGGAGTAGGCTTTGCCGAACTACATAAATCTTTGTGTCTTTGTGTGATTGCTTGTGTTTGTTCTTTCATTTTGCTTTGCCATTGAAATCACAAATTGCTATTTGAGGTTTTTCACAACAAAATATCCATAATTTTAAGAAAAATTAAAAGAATTGTACCAAGAAAGATCCTTCCGTATGAATATGTTGAAGCATTGATAGAGGCATCTGAGAAAAAAGATGTGGTTTTGATTTCAGGATTAGAATCAGTGCGAGAAGTGAGTGTATGGAATTCGCAAGTGGAAGAAGCTTCTATAATGCATATGAGATTAGAATCAGCCACAGGATTACATCTACGGTCAAGATTTAAGAGATTTAAAACCCACTACAAAAGATTTTCCTTCCTCATGCTTCTCAGGGCTGGGTATTATGCAAATCAAGGTTGAAGGGCGGGGCTGAATCAAAACAACAGTCATTTATCCCTAGGGAATGTGGTGAAGAAACTCTGTTTTGCGGCTAAGCTATTACTTCTTTTTCTAGATATTATCAGGGTGATAGTGGGTGCATTCATTCCTAAGAGATGTTTAGGTGGCCAAAGCATGTATCAATGAAATAGAGTTTCATTTGTATTGTGAAAACTTGATAACATTCAAATGGAATTGTGGCATTAAATCATGTAAATATTATTATATGAACCTGAACCTTCCATGAGCTGTGAACTCATGGTCTATATTTCCCATTGCTCATTGGTTACCACAACTTCCACGGACATTTCAATTGATATAGATGATATGGTGGAGGCTTGGGTCCTCATGGCTGGTTTGGAAGGAGAGAAATAGAAGTGTCTACAAGGGAAACAACAAAGGGAGCGTAGTATCTAGCAAATGATTTTATCTTCTGTGGTGACCGAGCTTTGCTGGTAGTGGTGGACTTATTCATAATGATGAGAGCATTATCAGATGGGCCTGTTCGGTTCTGATAGGTATGACGGATTCTAAAGATGCAGATGTCCTAGCTCTCTTGAGAAGGAGTTGGGTTATGGATTCCTCCCTCCTTAATTCCCTAGTAGTGTAAGGGCACTTGCTCACTTCATATATTGGGTGAATTTAGAGTCAGGGTATCATTGGATATTTTTTGATGCTATGGAGGAGATTGTGGATATGGTGGAGGGGAATGCGATGTCCTTTGCACACATCCTCTGTTCAGCTAATAATGATGCAGATCATGCGGCTCGAACTGAGGTTGAGATGCCATTGAGGAGATTGTTTGTGTCACCCACTAAAACCCACCCAGTAGGAACTAGGAAGCATGTTAATTAATGCAGCAGAATGCACCACATGAATATCTATGGATGAAAAACTAGGGTCATTGTTCCTTCAAACACTGACCTCGCACTATATAGCAATTGACATAATTAATCTAGATGAACCAGTAGTTTACACACTGCCTTCTGCTTGATCTTGATGGAATATCCTAAACCACTATTCAGTCTCCTGATTAAAAAAAAAAAGAACCAAGCAAACAATCTGGAAGGAGTGAAGTAATCACCTTTAAATATGCCCATGTTTTATTATTATTATTTAGTTGTTTATCAATTCCAACTTTGCCTCAAATCTACAGCTGCAATTGTATTCCCGTTCAAAATATAAAAGCTGCATTCTCCTCTGGGGAACCCATCACAGAATGAAAATTAACATATAAAAACAGGGAAAACCTGCATCAGACTCTGGGCAAAATCTCAGTTTTAATGTAAAGCCCCCCATCCCTAAACCCAAACCATAATTGGGATAATCTCATTCTTGAACAGTGCCATTTGATGCTGCACTGTCCATGGGTTCGGCTTCAGCGGACTCGTCTCTCACATCGCCTTTCTTACCTGCAATGGGGGTCAAATGCACCGATGAGATCTACAGGATAATCTTACCAGTAAATACAATAAAAGTTTTTATGGCAGGCAAACAGAAAGTAAAGGGTGCACACCTTTTTTCTTCTTTCCCCGCCTTTCTTCTTCGTCTTTGTGCCCAGAGCTAACCAAGCCTTGATTTCAGGGTCATCATCGATCGCCTTTGTAGGCTGCAACTCCTGCAAAGCATAGGATGTGATCCTGTCTGATCCGTTCGGCATTCACCAAACTGTGAACTTTATATGAGCAACAAGGTCTCCTGTAATCACCAGACTACAACTTAATTAAAACCCGCCCACTTCCAAAACAAAATTCAAATGGCTAAATGTCACTCCACGTGGTTTACAACACCAGCACATACTAGATGCCACTTTGTAGACATATTCAACTGATGATACACATAAATTTCCAGACATTCACGCATATAACACGGAAAGCTACATCCCTCTTTGGATTGCAGGAATTTTTGGGAAAATTTTGAAAATGAAAAATATTTCAAAATTTTGTCACTTTTTTTTAATGGTAAATTTTGTCACCTTTTTTACATGTAAAAAAAACGATAACTTTTTCTTTGAATGATAAAGAAGTTTATTAGTTTGGAGAAGGGAGAAAATACAGAATGAGATCCTCACGGAGGCAGAAAATTGAAGAGGTCAAGAGACTCGCGTTGAACTCCTAATAAAAAACGATAACTTGAACCAAACCTATTCAATTTTTTTTAGAGGAACCTTCAATTTATGATAATATCCCTCTAAATTAACTATAATCACATCATTTCCCTATAAATCATGAAAAGAAGAAAAAAATTCCATCAGAAATGTTTTTCTTGCAATCCAAACAGGGCCTAAAATACAATTTTCATTTAACGGAGCATAAAAAACATTGTTTAACAGACCAATAAACAAATAAAGCATCGGACTCGAAGTGAACTGAACACTTACCGGGCTTTTCATGCAGAACTGGATATGGTTGCTAGAGATCGTGATTCATACATTCAACTAGTCCCAGCTGGGCACGCTTCTCTTCCAGCGCCCTGTTAAAAAACACACAAGATTATTATTGTCGAGAAATTTTCAAGAATTATTAAGACACTTAAATATTTACTCAAATAAAAATGGTAAGGAGCTGACAAACCTTGCGGTAAATGGCATAATCGGAAATTTCTGACTTATTTCACTGAAGATGAACCTTGATGACATCATTTTCAAGTGATAATTTTTGTCGACGGCTCTTCTATAGATGGTTGTCTGCCTCTCATCCAACAGCTTAGGCTGCATTTTAAAGCATGTAGCAGTTGAAATTCCACAGCAATAGACTCCAACATGGAATTTGACAGTTTCAATTGAGGAAATATCGGTTAAGGAATTTGTCCTCACCTTGCCTTCGCCTGTGCTGGTAACTATATCAATGGCATAGACTTCATTCTCCTCGAATTCTACATCATCAACTTTGGTCTCGGGGTTGGTTACGCTCAGTATGACCTTGTTCCCATCAATAACAAACTGTTTAAGCTGATGGCTGTGGACACCTTCAACAATTTTTCAATCGTAGGCAGCAGCAACTTTTTGAATAGCTTCTGTTACATATAGGGTTTGTGAGTAAATGTAACTAATTATAAAACTTAAAAAAAAATAACACAGGAAGAGAGTATGATGTATTCTTTTTTTGAAATTATAATAGATATCTAACAGATGCTCAGAGCCACAGACTCTGGAATCAAATCAAGATAAAACACCAGCCAAGACACAAACAAGTACAAAAGACTAAGTTATGAAATGAAGTGGTGTTTCCAACATAAATATTTGAGTTATGTTTCTACCACAAATCAAATGGATATATCTAACAGATGCTAAGAAAGGAATGAGAAATGTAATTTATTAAAGTAACTTGGCGCTTAACAATCCAAAGCACATATTGCTAGGATACGTCTTTTTTAAAGTTTTACGACAGAGATCTATTTTTCTATGCACTCATCATATTACGCAATCATCGTTGATTTTTCAGCACTCATTCTTTGGACCGTTCTGTGACGAAAACAATGGGTTCTTCACTTTTTTAAACATAGTTTAAGGCAATAAATGACTTCAATGTGAGAAGCATTCAAGAACACTACCAAAAGGGCTACCAGTAACATTGAACTTAGGTCTACAGCAAGAATGGGGCATCGGTCGAAAGTAACTTTCATTTGGAACTTAACTAAATATGGACAGGCAAAGCCCTGGACTTCAATTTTTGAAGTAATATAGAAGGAGTCCCAACATTCATCTCTGATGTAAACAAACTTCAATCAGAAAATTTAACACCGGTCTTCAATAAATAAACCAGTGAAGCCCTGACCTTCAATTTTTTAAACAAATCAATCAAAATCTTTCACTAGCAAATTAACCAAAAATGTAATCCTCGAACTACACAGATTTCTTCCCATGTCTACAGTTTATCTAGTCTCAAGCAAAGACAAAAATGCATAGAACTAGTTCTAAACAAAGTGACACATAATGCTGAGCTCGTTGGCTAAGTTTGTAGACTAACTCTACAACTATTACTTTGTGCTCAAGTGCCAATCAGTAGGCAATAATAGCTTTCTTGATACCATTAAAAAAAAGCTTTCACAAATAGCAACTTAATACCTTCCATAATGAAGAAGAAATACAAGCACAAAACATTTAAAAGAGTAAAACAACTATAGAGAAGTCTCTGTCATAAAAAAAATTATGGCAAATCGGGTAGAGGGGGTCGGGTTTCCAAAGACCCTACCCTACCAGAGAAACTACACCGGGTCGGTTGAGTTTTTTTATGGGAAAACCAAAGATTCATAAAACTGACCCTACCTGGGATAGTTTCTCCTGTGGTTAGGTTGAGTCGGTTTTTTCACCAACACTCATTTTACCTTGAAAATACCTAACATGAATGATGTGCCATTAAGCAATAGCGTAAGCAAAGATTCAAATAACAGCTTCGGATTTGGAAATGCTTCTCTTGTGAAGAGATATTTGATAGGGGTGTCAACGGATCCACTTCGGGTTGGATCCACCCATGTTACAGTCACGATCCATTCAAATTCCTTATCGGTCTGGTCGGAGTCGGATTGTTCTTCAGATCCTACCTTCCACGTCATGATCACGATCCATTTTAATTCGGACCGTCCATCGGAGTGTCCTATTATGTTCCTCTAAGCTAAGTAAACAATTAATTTTTTTAAAAGGAGATAGAATGGCAGTCCACTATTAGTGTCTCTATCCATTTTCTTCAACTAAATTAAAAATTTATCTATGTTTAATCTATGTGTGTAATAATGCTTGCAAACAATAAAACTAATCAAAATTACATACACAAATATAATGTATAACTATTATCAAAGAATATAATGCATAAAGAACAAAACCCCTCTCTCTTTTCCTTCGTGAAAGTATGAAATGAAACGACTGAAATGAGTGAAATCCCATTCCCATCCGATTCATTAAGTGATAAGAGAGATTTTGAGCAAAATACCCTTCATAGAATGGTTAGCATTAACAAAATTTGGAGGGTATTTTTGTAAACCATTTCGGATCGTGACTATCCAATGGGCATCTGTGGTGTGCCCATACACAATTCAAAAAATTTTGGATCCCAGATTTGATGATCCGAAATATGCCCATGGATCCTATTCATATGTTTAGATCCCGTTCATTAATGTTCGGATTCGGACGATTCATCGGACAGTCTGGATCCATTGACGCCCCTAATATTTGATACAACTAGGGCCCGTTTGGATGCTGGGAAGATTTTGATTTGGATTTCTCACATTTGCATTGCTTTTTGTGTTGTGATTTGGGTCCAGATCAAATCCTTGAATTTCCAAATTAGTTAATAAGAGTGAAAAAAAATCAAATTTCCAAATATACTGTGGAAATAAGTAATTGGAAATCCACAGATCTGGCAGTTTCCTTCACCCTCTTTGCTCCTCAACCACTTCCCGGCAATAGGAAGTTCCCCCTTTCCTCTCTGTCTTCCCAACATGAGTTGGCAGATCTATTCATTCTGTATTCAAAACTCAATTCCAAATCCAAATACAGAATATGAGGCAACCAAACAGGCCCCTAACGGTTTTCACTTTGTGGGATTTGAATGAATGAAGGAGATTAAAGGAGGAAATTGAGGGGCGTCAAACGCCAGGTGAGTTGTGTAATAAGAGAGGAGTATTAGGGCTTTATCTTTTATGTTTCAACGAAGAACTGGGAAAAAAAATTTATGTTACAAGGCTCCGGTCGTTTTTTGCGTTTGTATTCTTTAAACCCAACCTGACTCAAGTTTGGGTCGGTTCTTTTTTCTTTTTTTTTTGAAGAGGTAACGAATTATATTGCAAAATCAAGAGCAATACAGAGGGACAGGGCGTCCCCAGGAGAAGCGAAGGCCATTAGTAGTTCTCCGCCTATGAGTCAGCACCGGATGGATTGTGGAGACTAAATCCCTGACCTCATCAATCTTAGACACAAGCCGCCATGGACCACAGCTCTTCGTCATAGCCCAATCCACAGTATCGGAGGAGTCCCCTTTGACAATGAGTGGCCCAAACCCATGATCAACATATTTCTGTGGCCCAAAAGGGAGGGCTGACACCTCCGCCTCATTCACATCACAGGCACCAATAGGCCCAGAGAAGGTCATGCGAGTAACACCATTATGGTCTCGAATCACACCACCAATACCCGCCCTACCCGGATTGCCCCTTGAGCTCCCATCGAAGTTGAATTTAAACGAGCCCTCCGGTGGGGGATTCCAAGTAGGAGATAACCGGGTAACGGACCTTTTTTCCGCAAATACTGCAAGCCAATTCCGGAGGAGGTCCCCAGGTAAATACGGAATACTGCCTTTGGTCGTACACCATTTTATGATAGTTAGCTTAATGTCTAAGATGATATTGAACCAGACGTGAGGGGGAGTATTAAAGTATAAAAGATTAAATAAAACCTTCTCCAACAACTTAAGCTTTTGGAGTAACCGGTAAGTTTCACATACCAGTTACTCCAAAAGCTTAAGCTGTTGGAGAAGGCGTTATTTATTCTTTTATACTTTAACACTCCCCCTCACGTGTGGCCCCTCTATCTTTGGGTTGGCCTACATGTGGCACATGTGGCCTCACTTTTGGGTTTGGCCATTGCATGTGGATTTTGCTATCAAGGAGATTTGAACCCAAGCGTTTGCTCTGATACCAAGTGAAACTACCTGTTACTCCAAAAGCTTAACCCAACCCAAGACCCATGATTTCTAAACCCGACCCAGGATATTTATGGGTCGGGTCAATGCGGGTCAGGTAAATCCCGACCCATGTTGCAACCTTAATAAAAACTAACCTTTATATCTTACTGTGACATAAGGAACTTTTAAATTAATTGCAATATGTGAAAGGTCAATAGAGCAAGAGATAAGAATTCAGGGAAACCTGGTAAATGAAAAAGTGTTGATCCATTTATGATCAAGAGTTGAAGCTTATAGGACAGGGAACAGTCACCCATGGTCATTTTCAGCCATCATTGCATCAAAAAGAAAGAAACAGATGTAAATTACAAGATGGTTAACTTAAGTAATCTACTTACACTCAAATCCACTAAGATGTCATCCTTCATTACAAGCATAGTGACAAAAACCGTTTTAAGAATTTCTTGACTGGAAATTCTTAAGAAAGTGGAAATATAAAGAAAGTGCCAATAAACCCATTTTATTTAAATGCTGAGGAAGTATCATTTTATGAAAACATCATTTTGAGAATCTCAAAGATATGTCATGGTGGGGACAAGCAACTCAATGCGTAAATGTTGGTTGCTGAGAAACAGACTAGTCGTCCATCAATAGAGTAGCCTACAGTATAGGGTGAACATTCTTTTTTGAATGGTATAGGGTGAACATTCTATAGTTGCCTAGCGTACTTCATGCTGAAATTAAGCATAATTTCTCTTGCAATAGTAGTAAAACGCCTATACGAGCAATGGCAAAAGATTTCTTAAATGCACCATATGAATTTATCCTTTCTATGGCCGCGAAGTAAGATAAGACTGTTAGTTCATCAGCACAAACCCAGAGTGAACATCAGTGGGAGCAGGTACCCTGAATTGACATTAGGAACATAAAACTAATCTCACCATCGAGGGAGCTCAAGGATTCGAACTTTAAAGTATAGTTTCAAAACTCCCTTGTGTGCACGTCGATTTCTTATGCTGCATCCGTGTTTTGCCCTACAAAGTCAATAAAAACTCCTTTGAGTCACGAATTATGACCGAGTCAACTGAGTACCCAGCCGCGTCAACCGATTACGCGACCGCATTGTGCTGAGTTGACTAGGATTTTCTTCAATGGCATTCCGCGCCGCATCCACGTGTTTAAAACACTGCTTTAAAGAACATACATTTTAAGATAGTTTGCAGCTGACAAACTTCGACATTTTCTTACTTGAACAAAACACAAAAGAAAAACTTGGGCATTTTTAGGGCTATTTGAGGCTCCACTTGCTACAGCACGAGATTAGCAACCCGTACGAAAGATTGAAGAACTAGTACAGATCTAAGAATCACAAAACTTAAAAAAAAAAAAAAAAATTAGTAAGGTGATCTCTACTAGCAACATATTTTACCTACCAAAAACTTTAAACCAACAATGTATTTTCATGCTAAAGTTATATTGGGTTTGGAGGAAGGAGCAAGCAAAGGAGTGAGGCCTCCCATACAACATCTCAAATTTTAATGAAACCTTACCAATCCACCAAATTTTTGTCACGGTGGTTAACCTTTAACCATGCTTAGACCTAGAGTTAATTGTTGAGTGTTTTCTGTTATCGTTGTGAAGGGGAGAGAATAAAAAGTTTTTGTTCTATTACTTTTTCCAGTGTCAGCTCCAAAGAAGGAAAAGTCTTTGCTTTCAATCGATGATGAAAACAAAGAAAAAGCCGCAACAGCAATACCATCCGCCAACTCTCTGTTTTCACATGTGTACCCTTGTGCATGTCTTTTGTTTAAAATTAAATCATTTTCAGGGAAGGACAAACAAAACAGGGTGGAAATGCTGGAACAGAGCCATAAAAAAGAAACTAATTATATAGGCCCGATCTTCTTATTTGTCCCCATTTGTTCTCTAATCAGGGAGCCTGAGATCAAGCAAATAGGACTGAAGAGAGAAGAAAAGAACGTAGCCAGGGAGAGCTGCTGAATAAAAAACTGTTTTTAAAAAGCATTCTAGGTTGTGGAGTGTTTGAGCAGCTGAATAAAAAACGTACGACCACAGCGTTTTTGAGTTATGGCCTGCTACTTAAACCTTCACCCCTCGCTCTTATTAAATCTCGTCAAACCCGTTTAAGCTCTAGTCTGTGAAATTGACAAGAAGAGCCTCCCTCCCCTTTGCATCAAGGTATCCCCCTCTCTCCGTGTCCTCTTTTCTTCTTTTCTGTCATTTTTCTGCTATTACAGACACCCTCTCATCCCCTTTCGTTTCTCTGTTTCACTTCTCTTTCCCCACCTTTCCCATCTCAGCTTACGGCTATAAGCCTTATACAACCCTACTCTTTCTCATATTTCCTCTTGTTCTCTTCTCATATCTTCTTGGCTGAGGTCAGATCTTACTATTTGTTACATTTACTTACCCAAACTTTTCCCAGATCTTACTATTTTCACCTTCCCGTACACTCCACACCCTTAGATATTGTTTGAGCTATATGTTGTTTTGTTTCATAGAGCTATTTTTGGCAATACATTACTTGAGACTTGTTTTACTTCCATTAGCTAGCTGTTTTGATTATAGATTTGATGTATCATGTATGAAATCTGCATGGGGTGAGTTACTATTTGATGAATGAATTTCCATGATTATGATTTCCTACGAAATTCTAGCTATAATTGAATCTTAAGAGATGTTTAATTTGATTTTGGGAATACATGTTTCTGTTTTGTTGAATTAGGAAATTCTTATTGCTCCTAAATTCCTAAAAGTTCTATTGCGAACACTAGATTTGCACTAGTGATCCCTTGGCTATTCACCATTTCTTTCTTAGTTTTATTCTATCCAGACACCTATCATACCCAAACACCTATAGAGACCGAATGCATTGTGTTCGATGATAGGAGGGTTAGAACCATCCTATGTGAATGATTTTTGGGGCACAAATACATTGTGGCCCACCAAATGGGCGGTTTGGATCAACCTATAGTGTGGACTGTACAGTCCATTTTTGAAAAATACGGAGTGAATCCATCCTAAAATGTGGTGAATTTATCACTAGTTTTTCTGTGAAACAAGGTCGACTAATTTTTGGGTCCTTGGAACGTATATTTACTTAAAATCGAGAACGTTGATCTTTTATACCATTATGATGTGATCGACATGATCGTTGTCCCCACATGGCATGCTTTTAAATAATGTAAAGACTTTTGTAGGTGGAACAATAAATGAGGTATATAGATGAAAGGCTGAGATTATCCTATTGTTGTTGTCGAGACTCAACTTTTCACCGACAAATCTGACTAACCCGCGTGGGCTTCATGACGTTTGATTAAAGTTGATACTTCTTATTCTCTCTCAACGGGGGCCTCTTGAGTTGGCCCAAACTCTTTAATAGGCCCAACTCAATTGGGCCCAGCCTTATGTAACCTGTCCCCCTTATCAATAAATCCTGGCTCCACCACTGTTTGGATCATCCTATGGTATGGGTTGTGCAGCCATTCTTGAAAAATACAGGGTGAATCCATCCTGAAATGGGATGAATTTATCTCTAGTATTTGATCTTCTTAACTCCGGCGAAGATCGGTGCCGATTACAATTCCGAATGCCTTTAACCTTGGTGGCAAACTTCATCACGGAAAGTGGGCTCCGCTTCTCCGAACACTCTCCCAATACAATGTTCTTGAATAAGAAAGAAAGAACAAAAAAATTCCTCACAAGGGTTTACACACTTTGGAGAAGATGTACAAATTGAGCCTATGATCCAAATCCTAATCTTGGATGATGAGAGGCATAAATAAGCTTGATTCACTCTTGAGATATACTCATGGGTTTTTAGAGTGTTAGGATTGATAATTGGGAAGTTTGGAATGCCCATATATATAGAAAAACCAAATATGACCGTTTGAGGGGCATAGTGGTAAATCTGGCGAACTTCCAAACGACTATTTTTCTTCCCGTTATAGTGGTCTCGGAGTTCCGGGAATACAAACAGAAGTTGAAAAATTTCTACTGGACCAATTCTCGGAGCTCCGAGGAATCTCTCGGAGTTCCGAGAAGCCTATCAGCAGCAGATTTTCAATTCTGTTTCTTGGGCTTCCAACTTTACACCAAGTTGGGATTGTTATGAGGGTTCCAAAGTGTTGGAACATCACAAGGACAATCTCTTAAACATTTAGGGTGTGTGAGATTAACTAATTTATGCCTCTAAACACCTAAACTAGGATTGGATCTTATACAAAAATGACTTTGATCTTCAATGTGACGCTTCAAGTCTTCATTATATTGGATCTCCGATGACTTTGGCCTTCCGAATGTAGTCCAATGAGAGCTTCTTGGCCTCAATCTAAGCAATCTTCTCTTAGTACAATTAAGATCTACAACTTAGACAATAAAACACATTAGTGATATAAAATCACTTGTGTATTGGAATCATCAAAATAAGATGGAAATGCCAAGGTGGGAACCATTGGGCTTACACCATTTTTGAAAAATACGGGGTGAATCCATCCTAAAATGTGGTGAATTTAGCATTAGTTTTTCTGTGAAACAAGTGATGACCAATCACTGTCAAGGTCGACTAATTTTTGGGTCCTTGAAACGGATATTTACTTAAAATCGAGACCGTTGATCTTTTATACCATTATGATGTGATCGACATGATCGTTGCCCCCACATGGCATGCTTTTAAATAATGTAAAGACTTTTGTAGGTGGAACAATAAGTGAGGCATATAGATGAAAGGCTGAGATTATCCGATTGTCGTTGTCGAGACTCAACTTTCCAACGACAAATCTGACTAACCCGCATGGGCTTCATAACGTTTGATTAAAGTTGATACTTCTTAATCTCTCTCAAGGGAGCCCTCTTGAGTTGGCCCAAACTCCTTTATAGGCCAAACTCAATTGGGCCCAGCCTTATGTATAACCTGCCCCCCTATGTGTTACCTGCCCCCTGATCAATAAATCCTGGCTCCGCCACTGTTTGGATCAAGGTTGTCAGAGCGGGAATCGAAGGCTCCCAGGGAAGAATCCTACTCAAGGTTGCCAGAGCGGGAATCGATACGGGAATCGAAGGCTCCCAGGGAAGAATCTTGCTTCCTTGGTTTGGATCATCCTATGGTAAGGGTTGTGCAGTACATTTTTTAAAAATACAGGGTGAATTCATCCTGAAATTGGGTGAATTTATCACTAGTTTTTGTATGAAACAAGTGATGGGCAATCACTGTCAAGGTCAAACACTTAATTTTTTGGGTCCTTCAAACGGATATTTACTTAAAATATCCGATTGTTGTTGTCCAGACTTTTGTAGGTGGAACAATAAATGAGGCATATAGATGAAAGGCTGAGATTATCCGATTGTTGTTGTCCAGACTCAACTTTCCACCTACAAATTTGACTAACCCCCGTGGGCTTCATTACTTTTGATTAAACTTGATTCTTATTCTTCTCTCTCTCACTGCTCTCCACTGTAGACAAACATATGGTTCGTTCTGGGGATTTTCTTGTTTCCTAGAGGAGAAAATATGGGAAATAGCACAAATATTTGTATCCCGTCTTCTTGATGCAGTGAATGGCAATTTGACGGAATCGGCAATACAAGAAATTAAATCAATATGGGGAGTCAGCTCATAAAATTGGACTAATTTTAATTAGGATTAACATATCCTTTCTTTCCACACGGTGAGTCGGTTGACAAATTTGACTGGTCCACGTACAGTGTGAATGGAATGTTGGTCCTCAGGTAGGGACAGGACAACCTATCCTTATTTACCACATGGTAGTTTTTGTGTTGTCATTTTTTGAACTATCTGATCCCCCATTTTACACCAATTATATTTGGAGGTTGATATCATCCTATTGAAAAGATTTTTGGGAAATTGTCTAATCTACTTCAAGGATCAAACAAATGAATATCTTAGGTCATTCAAATAGGTGGGCCCTACTATATTTTCTTCGTACCTTTGCAAAAATAAGATGAAAGCCTGAAAGGGCGCTTCCATTGGCTGTACCTCACCAATCTTCTTCTTCTATTACAAAAGTTTTTCTCTGTTAATTTTTGGATCTTTCAAAAGGATGACACGATCCACTCCATCGTTGAAAGTCTTGAAACAACCCGCGCTTAAAGTAAAGACTTTTCAAGGCGGACAATAAATGAGACATCATAGATCAAGGGCTGAGATTATTCAATTGATTTGGCCACACCTAGGTCGTTGTCCAGACCTTACTTTCCATGCGTGGGTCTACTGATAAAGTTGACGCGTCCATGGTTCTTGTCTCTTAGTGCTCTGGCGTCATTATTTTCTCCATTGGTTCCTTCTTGGGATTTTCTTCTTGTGGTATGGCAGAAATAGCACAAATATAAATATTTGTATCCCTTTTTCTTGATGCATTGTATTGCAGTCAGTATATGTTAGTAGAGGGAATACACATGCTCCCCACTTAATAATTAATATTTTTCAATATATTATACAAACTAGGCATATTACATTTTAGAGATCCAAATGTATGTATGTTTTTGTGAAAATACACAAGTATAATGGATCTGACCTATGTGGATTATCTAAACCATTCATTTGTTAGCCCTTGTATAGATAGGCCACGTCTCAAAAAATTTCACTCTAGTTGTTCGATTTATGTTGGGACATGGTCTATCTATTGCAAGATTAATAAAAGAATTTCTTAGATTAACTAGTAGGTGGGCCATACTATACATTTTTTTAGCACATGTTTTTTTTTTCCACAAAATGTACATAATTTAAAATCTCTTACTACAAACGGACTGTTCGGAAGACCATCTAATTCCCCCACTATTCTACAAGTTAAATCCTAGGCAAGTGTTTGTCTTCTCCGTATTGACTACTCATACCACTAATCTACAAGGTAATACCTGTATCCAAATAGAGCCTAAACCTAAAGTGAATGGAATTTCTAAAATTTGACTAATCGGCATGAATTAGGGAAAACCTATCTTTACTTTGAGTGGGTGAGTCGGCCTGATAAATTTAACTAGTCCCCATATTGTGAGAATGAAATCCCTATACCAAATAGAGATGGGAAAAACCTATCCTTCTTTTTCGTGTGATTCTTTGAATTACCTTAACCTTCCATTTTACACCAAATATATTGGAGGGTTAAGATCATCTTGTGAAGAAGATTTTTGGGATAGTGTCTAATCCACACAGTTGAATGTATTAGATATACAAATAGGTGGTGGAACTTATGTTACTTTTTTCCGCATTTATTTCCAAGAAAATGCATGTTAAAATCATCTACTACATAAGTTTTGGAGTCGTGATAAATTCACCCCTTCTATGATGAATGCACCTCGTATTTTTCAAAATGTGAGTCCCTCATTAGATGGGAGGGCTAGAACCATCCTATGGGAATGATTTTTGGGGCACAACCTATTTACAATGTGGCCCATCAAATGGGCGGTTTGGATCAACCTATAGTGTGGACTGTGCAGTCCATTTTTGAAAAATACGGAGTGAATCCATCCTGAAATGTGGTGAATTTATCCTTAGTTTTTCTGTGAAACAAAGTGGTGGCCAATCACTGTCAAGGTCAAACACTTAATTTTTGGGTCCTTCAAACGGATATTTACCCCACACGGCATGCTTTTAATGTAAAGACTTTTCTAGGCCGAACATAAATGAGGCATATAGATGAAGGGCTGAGATTATTCTGATTGTCGTCGTCCAGACTCAACTTTCCACCGACAAATTTGACTAACCCGCGTGGGCTCATTACTTTTGATTAAGGGAAAATGACCAAATAGAAGGGGTTTCTACTGACTATGGCATGTGAAGAGGGGTGTTTTCTAAATCACCAATCAAGAGTGCATATGACTAAAATGCCCTTGATTCTCTCTCTCTCTCTCTCTCTCTCCCTATCAAATCACCTTTTTTGAAATGATTACATTTAGAATACAAATCCCAAAACCCACCTTTTTCCCTCTTCTTCTTCTTCCTCCCACCTACCAAAGAAAACTTACGTATGAAAAACCCAAAAACCTCCATTTTTGAAACCCAAAAACCTCCATTGTTAGATGCCAAAAGCTCCATTCTATTGCTGAAAACCTCATTTTTAGATGTAAAAGCCTTCCTAACCCTTCATTGCATTACACAACGCCTCCATTTACAACAACTATTGCAAAAAAACGTTATTTGAATTCCGAAATCGCAAAAATCTTCACTAGAAACCACCATTCCATTGCACAAAGCCTCCATTGAATGGAAAGGTGTATATTTCTAGCCCTCTCCCTTCTCTTTCCATTATAAGGCATGTTTATAAACTTGAATGAAAGTTTTCCATGTTAAACTATTGTCTTCCATTGCACAAAGCCTTCAATCACTATTTAATCATATTTAAATTACTTTAAACACTTTATAATCATTGTTATTTTACTGTAAACCACTAATTTCTTAAGTTAAACCACTATTTCACTACGATAAACCACTACTGAAGTGGGTGTTTATAAGTGGTTTATATAGCTTCTTTGGTTAAGAATCCTCAGTAGTGGTTTATAATCCTAAGTAGTAGTTTATTAAGGCTTACCAGTGGTTTATAGTGTTTATAATTGGTTTATAAGGATTGACAATGGTTTAAAGTGTTTATAAGTGATTTATACAGGGTGAGCAGTAGTTTATAGTGTTTATAAGTGGTTTATATAGGCTTATCAGTAGTTTAGAGTGTTTACAACTGGTTTATATAGGGTAAACAATGGTTTATCTAAGCCTATCAGTGATTTAGAGTATTTATAAGTGGTTTATATAGGCTTATCAGTGGTTTAGAGTGTTTATACATGGTTATACAGGGTAAGAAGTAGTTTATAGTGTTTATAAGTGGTTTATATAGGCTTATCAGTGGTTTAGAGTGTTTACAACTGGTTTATATAGGGTAAACAGTGGTTTATCTAAGTCTATCAGTGGTTTATATAGGCTTATCAGTGGTTTAGAATGTTTATACATGATTTATACAGGGTAAACAGTGGTTTAGAGTGTTCATAAGTATTTTATATAAGCCTAGCAGTGGTTTAGAGGATTTATAAGTGTATAATATATGGTAAACAATGGTTTAGAGTGTTTATAAGTTGTTTATATAAGTCTAACAGTGGTTTACAACTGGTTTATATAGGGTAAATAGTGGTTTATCTAAGTTTATCAGTGGTTTAGAGTGTTTATAAGTGGTTTATATAGGCTTATCAGTGGTTTAGAGTGTTTATACATGGTTTATACAGGGTAAACAGTGGTTTAGAGTGTTCATAAGTATTTAATATAAGCCTAGCAGTGGTTTAGAGGATTTATAAGTGTATAATATATGGTAAACAATGGTTTAGAGTGTTTATAAGTTGTTTATATAAGTCTAACAGTAGTTTAGATTGTTTATAACTCGTTTATATAGGCTTAACAGTGGTTTAGAGTGTTTATAAGTTGTTTATACAGTATAAGTAGTGGTTTATATAGGGGTAAGCAGTAGTTTAGAGTATTTACAAGTGATTTATATAGGGTAAACCGTTGTTTAGAGTGTTTATAAGTTGTTTATACAGTGTAAGCACTAGGTTAGAGTGTTTATAAGTGGTTCATGTAAGCCTAGCAGCGGTTTAGAGTGTTTATAAGTTGTTTATATAAGCCTAACAATGGTTTATAGTGTTTATAAGTGGTTTATATAGGCTTAACAGTGGTTTAGAGTGTTTATAAGTTGTTTATACAGTGTAAGCAGTGGTTTAGAGTGTTTATAAGTGGTTCATGTAAGCCTAACAGCAGTTTAGAGTGTTTATAAGTGGTTTATATAGGGTAAGCAGTGGTTTGGAGTATTTACAAGTGGTTTATATAGGGTAAACAGTGGCTTAGAGTGTTTATAAGTATTTTATATAAGCCTAGGAGTGGTTTAGTGTGTTTACAAATGTTTAATATAGGGTAATCAGTGGCTTAAAGTGTTTATAAGTGGTTTATATAACCCTATCAGTGGTTTAGAGTGTTTATAAGTGGTTTATATAGACTTAGCAGTGGTTTTAGAGTGTTTATAAGTTGTTTATTTAGGATTACCAATGGTTTAGAGTGTTTATAAGTGGTTTATATTGGCTTAACAGTGGTTTATAATATTTATAAGTGGTTTATATAGGGTAAGCAGTGGTTCATATTTCCTTGTCATGACTTAGTAGTGGTCTAGAGTGTTTAAAAGTAGCCCGAATTGTCTTAGTAGTGGTTTATGTTGTTTTATGGAGACTTAGTAGTGGTTGAAGTTGTGCATAATTCTAAAATGGCTGCTTTACTTGTTAATTGGAATGGTTTTTTTCAATTGGTTATTTTGACAATGGTTTAATTTTGTGTAAACAGAAGAATGGTAGAACGAAGAGCTTCTTTTATCTTACACGTCGACGGCTTTGTAAAGGATGCAGTATCATTTGAATACGTCGGCGGGAAGAAGTTGCCCGTAACTGTGGGTCGGAAAAAAATTGTGAAAGAATTGGAAGCAATTAGGGGTTTAAACCAAACTTTAGGGCTCTAAACCATACAATTCTAAGAAATTAGGGGTTCAAACAAAACATTACGACTTTAAACCATATATTTCTAAAAAACATAACCAAACTTTAGGGCTTTAAACCATAGATTTCTAAAAAAAATTAGGGTTTTAGTTGCTGATTTTCCAAACTGAAAGAGAGAGCTAACTTATTGGTTTGAGTCTAAACTGATTTGGGAAAATTATAGAGTTTTCTAAACTGATTTTCCAAAATATACGGTTTTCTCAACTAATTTGGGAAAATATAGGGTTTTCTAAACTGAATTTCTAAATCAAACTTGGAGGTTTAAACCAATAATCTATGAAAATTAGGGGAAAATTAGGGGTTTAAACCAAACTTTAGGGCTTTAAACCATAGATTTCTAAAAAAATTAGGGGTTTAAACAACTGAGAGGGAGAGACTACCAACCTGTGAGAGGAGGTTCACTTAGAATAAGAGGATACCGGAGAGAGATGCACGAACCTACGGGGCATTGTGACCATCTAATGGACGGTTGGGATCATCCCATGAGAGAAAGAGGGCATTGTGGCCCTCTAATGGACGGCTGGGATCATCCCATGAGAGAGAGGGGCATTGTGACCCTCTAATAGACGGTTGGGATCATCCCATGAGAGAGAGGAGGGCATTGTGGCCCTTTAATGGACGGTTGGGATGATCCCATGAGAGAGAGAGAGAGGGGGGCATTGGGGCCCTCTAATGGACGGTTGGGATCATCCCACGAGAGAGAGAGAGAGAGAGAGAGAGAGAGAGAGAGAGAGAGAGAGGGCATTGTGGCCCTCTAATGGACTGTTGGGATCATCCCATGAGAGAGAAAGAGAGAGGAATTGTGGCCCTCTAATTGATGGTTGGGATCATCCCATGAGAGAGAGAGAGAGAGAGAGAGAGAGAGAGGTGACGGTATTTTAAAAATGAGGGTATTTTTGTCCTAAACCCTTGCAAACAGGTCACCATCACTCTAGATTGGTTATTTCCAAGTCTCCCCTCTTCACATGTCATAGTCAGTAGAAAGCCCTTTCATTTGGTCATTTTCCCTTTGATTAAACTTGGTTCTTCTTCTTCTCTCTCACTGTAGACAAACATCTGGTTCGTTCTTGGGATTTTCTTGTTTCCTAGTGGAGAAAGTATGGCAGAAATGGTACAAATGTTTGTATCCTCTGTTCTTGGTGCACTGTTTGGCAATCTGACGGAATCGGCAATACAAGAAATGAAATCAAAATGGGGTGTTGGTGTTCAGGAGGAGGTGGAAAAGTTAGAGAGGAAAGTGAAATTAATTCAAGGCGTGATTGAAGATGCTGAGGAAAAGCAATTTCACTCTAAGGCTGTTGGAAGTTGGCTTCGAGAACTCAAGAATATCGCCTACGACGCTAATGACATATTGGACGATGTTGCTTTGGAAGCTCAATCAAGCAAGAGACAGAAGGTAGGGGTTGTCCGGTACTTCTCCGCTATTTTCCAGTACGAACGTAACATAGCACGTGAGATAAGGGAGATTAGTGGAAGGTTAGATGTGATTGTAAAGGAAGGACATGACCTCCATCTCGAAATTAGAAGAGATGGAGGGAGGGGTTCCCAAATCGAACAGGAGCGACGGGAAACTAGCTCTTTGGTAGAGGAATCTGATGTGATTGGTAGACAAGTCGACAAAGACAAAATCATACAATTGTTGGTTTCAGATGATGATAAATTATACTCTGTTATTCCCATAGTTGGCATGGGTGGGGTTGGGAAGACTACTCTTGCTCAATTCGTCTACAACGATCAGAGGGTCAAGACGCATTTTGGGCTCAGAGCGTGGGCTTGTGTGTCTGATGATTTTAATCTACTGAGAATAACAAAGGCACTTGTTGAATCTGCAAGTGGAAGCAACTGTGATCTCTCAAACCTGGATGCCGCACAGCGTTGTCTCGAAAAGAAACTCAACGGTAAGAAATTTTTAATTGTTCTCGATGACGTGTGGGGTGAAAATCAAATTCATACTCATTGGGACACTCTACGAGTTCCCTTTGGAGTTGGAGCGAAAGGAAGTAAAATTATCATTACTACACGAGATGAAAGGGTTGCAAGGATGTTGGGCACAATTCCTTCCCACCATTTGAAGGTTTTACCAGATGCTGATTGTTGGGAATTGTTTACTCGGCGTGCTTTTGCGGGAGGGATTTCAAATGCCTTTCCGGAACTGGAGGAAATCGGTAGGCAAATTGTGAAGAAATGCAAAGGCCTGCCTTTGGCAGTAAAGACATTGGGGGGAATCTTGTCTTATAAAAGGACTGTGAGCGAGTGGGAAAGGATTTTGACAAGCAAAATATGGAAGGGTGATGATAATAAAATTTTGCCAGCTTTGAGATTGAGCTATTGTCACCTGCCAGCCAATCAAAAGCATTGTTTTGCCTATTGTGCCAAATTTCCTAAAGATCATCAGTTTGAGAAAGATGTGTTGGTGCAACAATGGATGGCTACAGGCTTCATTCAAACCAAAGGAAGCACACTCCTAGAAGATATTGGTGGGGAGATATTTGATGATTTATTACTAAAGTCTTTCTTTCAGTATTCTTACCAATTCTTCTTTCCGAAGATTTCAATATATGTGATGCATGATTTAGTGCATGATCTAGCAGAATCTGTCTCAGGGGATGAATGTTGTAGATTGGAAGACGGTATGCCACGAAGCATCCCTGAAATGGCACGTCATTTATCATGGACTGACGTGAAAGAGGGTTCAATGTCTTTGGAGGCCTTGAGCAAATTTAAGAGATTGCGCACTTTACGACTGAGGGCTCCATCTTCCATTGACAACCAGATTCTCGATGATGCATTGATGGAGTTGAGATGCCTGCGTGTATTGGATTTGAATGGATCTGCAATCGACAAGTTGCCGGATTCGATTGGCCATTTGAAACATCTACGCTACCTTGACCTCTCTGGCACGAAGATAGAGAGGCTGCCTGAATCAGTAGCTAGTCTTTGTAATCTGCAAACGCTGACTCTGGAATTTTGCAGTCAACTTGAAGGGTTACCCAAAGGTATCACGAATCTAGTTAATCTACGGAATATTTTTGTAGAGTCTGTTCCTTTACTAGGAATTGGAAAATTAACTTCGCTCCAAACATTGCCGCATTTCAAGGTGTGCGAAGAGAGTGGTTGTCAGATAGGAGAGTTGAAGAACCTGAGTAACATTAAAGGAAGACTTGAAATTTCGGGTCTCGAGCATGTGCAAAACATAGAGGAGGCTAAAGAAGCCAATTTGAAAGATAAGAAATACCTTAATGAGTTGACATTGCAATGGGCCCGATATGGCAGTTCACAAGATGGAATAGTCAATAACGATGGGGTATTGGAAGGCCTCCAACCCCATGCCAACCTCAAAGAATTAAGTATAGAATCCTATGGCGGTGTCAGTTTTCCAAGTTGGATGTCACATCTCTCCAATCTGACTTGCATTACCATTGAGGATTGTAGAAATTGCGAACATCCCTTTCCTCTTGATTGCCAGCTACCTTCTCTTTGTGAGCTCACCTTACAGAACTGCCCCAAGCTGCAGGTGTTGCCCGCTGACCTTCCTGCCGTCACAAAGTTAAATATAAATGGTTGCAGAGAATTGAGTGCCCTTCCGAGGCTCCCATCTATTTGTGACTTAGAACTCATTAGTTGTGGCGTGAAGATGCTATTAAGCTTGACAACGCCTTGCCCTATCTCTCTTCAAAGGTTAACCATAGGAAGGTGTCATCAGTTGGAGTGTTGTCTCGAGAAGGTCTCTTTGCAAGATCTAACCTCTCTCCAACATTTACAAATCTCTGACTGCCCAGGACTAAAGTCCTTGGGATATGGAGAGGGGAGGCTTCCCACCACGCTCAAATCTCTAAGAATTGTCGGATGTCCTAATCTCAAGTCCATGCCTACTCGGCTGGAAAACCTCACCTCCCTTGTAGAGTTATCCATTGCTACTCAACTCCCGCTTTTCTCAAAAGAGTCAGCACTGCCCATGACAATTAAAGACCTTCAAATATTTTCATGTGACAATCTCATGTCCTTGCCCAAGGGGATGCAAAGCCTCACCTCTCTCAAAAATTTGGTGATCCGTGAATGTCCTCAACTCCATTCCCTTTTTCCAAATGATGAAAATAATGACTATGGACTGCCCACTGAGCTCATTACTCTAGAAATCCGCACTTGTCCTAATCTCAGGTCCTTGCCCAAGGGGATGCAAAGCCTCACCTCTTTCACAAAATTGGTAGTCCATGAATGTCCTCAACTCCATTCCTTGTTTCTAGATGATGAAAAGAATGACCCTAGGCTGCCCACCCCGCTCACTACTCTAGACATCTCCGCTTTTCTTAATCTCAAGTCCTTGCCTAAGAGGATGCAAAGCCTCCTCCCCTGCCTCAAAGAATTGAAAATAAAAGATTGTCCTCAACTCCATTCCTTGTTTCCTGATGATGAAAATAATGACCATGGGCTACCCACCACGCTCAATAACCTAGAAATCTTTTCTTGTCCTAATCTCAAGTCCTTGCCCAAGGGGATGCAAAGCCTCACCTCTCTCAGAAATTTGATAATCGATAGTTGTCCTCAACTCTTTTCGTTGTTCCCTGATGATAACAACAATGAATATGGGCTGCCCACTAATCTCTTCAATCTTTTCATCTGCACTTGTGAAAATCTCAAGTCCTTACCCAATGGGATGCAAAACCTCACATCCCTCGATTATTTACATATTTGTTACTGTCCCGAAATATCATCCTTGCCAGAAGATGGCCTCCCCACTACACTTAGAAGTTTGTATTTTGTTGGATGTCCTAAATTGAAGGAATCATGTCAAAAGAACGACGGCCAAGATTGGCCCAAGATACAACACATCCCCCATTTTGTCTGCATATAGACAAAGGTGCGTCCTCTTTCCCCGTTTAAACATTTTCTACCATTGCATTATTATTATTATTGCCTAGGACTATCCTTCTGTACAAAACATGGCAGATGTAGAAACATGAACGGAGGATTTTAAGAATCAGAGCGAGAGCTGAATCGATGGAATTCGGTGGTGGAAAGAGATTCTAGAATGTAGATGGGATTAAAGGATAGATTGTTGGATTACTCTCAGTTCCTCTACCTTGCCATCCACAACCATGACAGGTAAACAAAGATAAGTAATTTTTTCATTTTCATTAACACAAAATTGGAGCATGTTCGTCTGCTTTTTTTGTATGATTCTTCATGTAGTTTTTTTGTAATATTCATATTCCAAAGATTTACTTTTTTTGTAAGATTCCGTTTTGGAGATAAAAACGGGAGTGATGTGACTGACTGTTGATTTGATTTATAAAATTTTGCTTCTATAAGACATCAAATAGTGACAAAAACTTTTCATTTACATGGCTTAAAATAAAGTTGAGGACCACCCAAGTTTTCCCTAGATACTTCCTTGAGATGCATTTATAGTCGTGGGACATAATATGATTGGCAGGGGCGGAGGGACATATAGTGTGGGGGTGGCCATGGCCCCAATGACTTGAAAGGGGATCCCTTAGATTTTAATAGTTTTCCAATTTTGGGGGTTTCATATTTACAATAATAGTAATAATAGAAAGGGGAAAGGAATGCGGAGAAAGGAATTGAATTTTTGGGTGTATATATTACAGACAAGTTTAAGTGTGCTGCTGAATTTTGAATTTTTTTAATTTTTTTAATTATAGGATTAGATGAAGAAGCTTAAAAACAATTTACAAGCTATTACTTAGGCATTATTAGGCTGTGCATGAAACGTAAGTGATCTTCTACCTTTTCTAGTTATTTGCAACATGATATTACTAAAATATGTTATATTGATATAACTAATGAAAAGTGATCCTACAGTTGAATTTTATTTGACAACTAAAATTTGTTTTAGATTAATTTCTTCTTCTTCTTTTTATCATAACTATTATTTATTATAAACTCTGGATATGTTAAACTCCATATAAGTTTTGGACTATCGGAGTATAATATAAGTGGCATCCAGATGGTATTAGTTCTGACTACAAGGGTTATATGTAATTTTTATTCTAACACTTCCACAAGAGCAATATGTCGTAAGAGCGATATAGTACGGCCAATTGTTTTGAATTTGTTTGTCAATTGTCGTAAAGTCAATTGTTTTGAATTTGTTTGTCAATTGTTCCATGCAAGTGAAGCTTGTAAAACTGTGTAAGATTTGACTGGGAACTCTCATTGTTTTACAAAAGAAAAATATTTTTACTTCGGAAATCTCTATTCTAAAATGTTTTATCTTACATTCTTGATCTGGCTAGCTAAGGTTGGTGGTTACTTACTTGACTATCTAGCTCACTCTGTATTTATTCTGTTACAGATGACCTAGGTTGATTAACTCCAATGCTTGCGGGAACACTGAGGAGTTTCATGGACGCTTGAAAACTTAAATGTTAGAATTTGCTTAGAGACAAGACAGTTTATTTAAATTTGTTATTACCATTTTTTGTTATTTGGGAGTTTGTCATATCTGTTATAGATTATAACCTCATTATGTTTGGAAGTTCATATTTTATTTTTTTATCGAGGAGTTATTTAGGGAGTCATGGATTTCTTTTATTGCGGATTGTGACCTCGTTTTGTTGGATTTAGTTTATTAAATTATTATTGATATGTTTTGGAATTGTTCTGGTATGAAAGTTTGAAATGCAAATTGAGACCTTGCATGTTTATGCGACGAGCCCTTTGGGGCTCGACTGGTACGATCCCTCCTTCAACCCAAAATGAAAGGGGTGATCCTGTAGTTCTTAGTCTGTGAAAGAATTATTGCATATCCAATAAACATCGGTTTTGTCTGGACACAGGTCCACAATAAAGTGGAAATACTCGCAGAAGTTTACTTGAGATGGAATGTCGATAAATGCTAGACTAAGTACAAATACACACTTAGAAATCATGTGTTGTGCAGCAAACAGTGGATCATATTTTCATTCACAAGAGTTTCATAGGAAGATATGGTTCTACATTCTTGATTTATTTGGAATGGCTGGACATTTCCATTCATATAGATTATATGGTGGAGGCTTGGGTCCTCATGACGGGTTTGCAAGGAGAGAAATAGAAGGATCTACAAGGGAAACAACAAAGGGAGCGTAGTATCTAGCAAAAGATTTTATCTTTTGTGGTGAAGTGAGCAATCATCCTTCCGAAGTTCAGAGGCTATTCGAAGTCTTCCATCTGTTTATGGTGGAATGTGATTCACTTGAGTGCAATACGCTCCAATCACCACCAGCATAGGTGGTTGCCTCCAGACCCTATATTAGTTAAGCTGAACTTCTGTGGTTATAGCTTAGTTAATCCGAGCTTTGCTGGTAGTGGTGGACTTACTCATAATGTGAGAGCATTATCAGATGGGCCTGTTTGGTTCTGATAGGTATGACGGATTCTAAAGATGCGGATGTCGTAGCTCTCTTGAGAGGGAGTTGGCTTGTGGATTCCTCCCTCCTTAATTCCCTAGTGGCGTAAGGAGACTCGCTCACTTCATATATTGGGAATGTAGGGTCGAGGTATCATTGAATATTTTTTTATGCTATGGAGGAGATTGTGGATATGGTGGAGGGGAATGTAATGTCCTTTGCGCACATCCTATGTTCAGCTAACAGTGACACAGATCATCCGGCTCGATCTGAGGTTGAGATATAGAATTTTAGGGGTGTTTGATCACCTTCCTCCTTGAAGGGCTGTTGTATATTTACCTTTTGTTTGGGTGTAGTTGCTGATCAGCTTCATCAAATTTTTCATTTTTTTTATCATAATAAAGCTTAAAAAAATTTACTATAAGCCAACAAATCTTTAAAAAAAACATGGTTTCTATTAATATCACCTACTAAAACCCACTCAAACTTAACCCTAGATTCAAGAAATCATAGAAAATCCCTATAGATAGAAACACATAATCCAACTTTCAGCTCGAATCTTAGTTTCTCGTGATCAACCCCATGGCTTCATAGTTTGCAAAAGACGAGGATGGAAAATTGGATCAAGGAAAAATGCAGGGTAAGAAAAGCCGAATGTGGAGAGAGAATGAATGATGTGCAAATATAGAATCATAGGAAACAGATTGAATGGGATAAGTGACATGATGAGGCTCATCAAATGCAATAAGCGAAAATGGGAAAGGACCAAAATATTACAATGAGATGAAACTAACTACGTATGATGGATACTTGAATAACTTTTTCTTGTAATTATGTAAAAAGTCTTGGCTCCACATAAAATTTCCTAATAAAATCAATCAACATCAAAAGCCTAACGCCATGAACAAAATCTCTACTGATTCCAAAGGAATTAACAATGCCAAAAAAGAACAGTACCCATGAAAACATAGATTCATACTTTTGCCACAACTATTACCTCAAAATCAATCTCAGAAGGCTTAACAGGTAGTTGTTAAGAGTGAATTCCAGCAACCCAACAATGGCAACTATGAAATATACAAGTGTTTGCATGAAATGACAAAGCTGAAGAAAAATAAAATACTCACCCAACGGGGTCAACCGCATTAGTCGAAATCCTCACCTTCTTGCCGGTACCATTATACACATGCTCCTGGCTACAAGGGAGATTCAGCTCAATGGGGGTGCCTTTCGAGGGGGCAGGAGAAGGTTTTGTTTTTGCTGAGTATTAGGAACTATGCCAAAGGCCTCCGTGATGCATTGAAAGCGGTAGGGAAGGCCCTCATGCCACAGCCCACGGTGCAACTTGGATCGGGCTCAACCTGAACCTGACAGGTTTAACCCAATTTGAGCTCGGGTTGGATCGGCATTTCCTTGGGTTAGGGTTAAAGCCAACCTGATTTAATTTCGGGTTGGGTTAGGGTTTAGGCCTTGTGTCACGGACCTTTGGTTTTAGCAGCGGAATAACCTGTTTGGCGCCTCAACATATGCATATGTTAAGTCCAGCCTTCAACTGCGTAAGGGCCCTACACCCCCAACACCTCTTAATGTTTCATATGTGCACACAATCTCTAAGCTGTTCAACAGGCTACTCTGCTAAGATCTTGACATGCACTTCTAGATACTTTGCTCACGGCCACCAAATCTTTCATCAAGCTAATGAGCATAGACTTGCCAAGACCAACTCTGAACCGACTCTTGTGATCAGCCAGCCTCACGCGTAGATCGAACATCGGGCCTTGATTCCCAATGAAAAGTCCATCCAGTTTGAGGCATGATACTTCCACGCATAAATCTGCCAAGCATAGAGGCATGGTCATCCAAGAAGCAAGCATGATCCATGGACTGATCTCCAAGGTATGCACCTTGCGAGGGTAACTAAAGTCACCCCGACACGAACTCACGAGAAAGCCTCTAGATTGGCCTAACCACAAGATGTACCACGGTTCAGGAGGCAAAGTAATTTAGCGAGCCCCCTGCACCGGTCTGTACGCACAATGCATGTAGTAACCCAACCCAACATGCATTGTCTTTGGCCCCCATCCTCGACCAAAGAAACTGGAGCATCCCTTTGGATAACTCTCAGTCCGCACCCAAAGCTCCCTTAGAGCACGCACATGAGCTGCAGTATGCACGCATAAGCAAGTTCTCGTACAACCCAAAACCAAACCACCAAGGTTACGACCCAAACCTGTTGGGCCTATCGGGGAGGATTCAGAATGTCACGGGGCCAACTCCCCCTAAAGAGTTTGGCCAACCAACCCTTTCAACCAAGAGTGCCCACCAAAGGTGCTCTTAGTGACTACCCCTGAAGAATTATTGGTACATTGATTGCCCGAAATACCGATTGCATCCCTGTGACACTGAGCGCTCTGCGAAGGTTGGGTTGCCCTCAGCTGTTTTCCCATGACACTCCCTAGCTGATAACTTTGAAGCCCTCTTCGACACTAAGCACTCTGTGAAGCTCAATTCCACAATAGCAATGACTTCATAATCTTGAAAACAGGTGATACTGGTACTCTGACATTCAGTCCAACCCGACCTCCTCTACATACTACACCACCTCAAGTTCTTCCAACCACTGCTTTATAGATCTCTTATAGTTATCCCAAACATCGATGGTTTTCTTGGACTCCATCAAACTATGCGAAGGCTTTGTGTCACCACTACCTACAAACGTCGTGGAAGGTTTTATGATGATACCTGCAAACACTGAGAGAGTGCCACCACTTCCAGCACGGCACTTGCCACTCATTGGCCAAGTGTTGCACTTACCACATGCAAAGTACAAACGATTTTTAGGAAGCAACCTACATTCATAGGCAAAAGGAATCGCCATAGGTCCCACCTCCTCCAGAGGCCAAGAATCCCTTCCTGGGATCAACTGCTGCTGCAACTACGCAAAGTCCGAACATTCTCCTGGAAGCAACCTACATTCCCTGGTGGAAGGAACCACCATAGATCCCACCTCTTCGTGAGGCCAAGAATCCCTTGTTGGGATCAACAACTGCTGCAACACATGCCGCTTAGGCCATATGAAAAGTGTCGTGAGGAATACCTACATCCCCGAACCAAAGGAACGACCTCACATGCAAGTCGGAAGGGAAGTGTTTCCAGTGGCGAACGGTTGAGTAGCGCGTAAGAACCTGCCCTTGCGAGGGGAACAACAACTGGAAATGGCTGCTAATATCCCATAGGCTGAGGAGCAAAAGGAGGAATCCAGCCGCCTCGTCGTGAGGCCAAGCATCGTCTGCTGGGATCACCCACTGCAACACACCTGCCACTCTGGCCAGGTGCAAGATCTCACAGGGAACCAACTTCATCCCTAACTGCGACCCTTAGTGTTTCTTATTTCAGTCCATCACCAACCTAGTTGTTTGAACAATCAACCCTTATACCACCAATGGCCTCCTTAGGTACCCACGGCTAGTACTCACACTACTAACTGTCCAAATCCACCATCATTCAGAATGAGATGCCCTTTTGATCCCATCCAACATTGAAATTCCAAAGTAGCGAGAGACAAATAAGTCCACCATGTTGTTCTATACCAACACAGCCAACTCATATGCCATCTGAGTTCACCATACTGTCCCATACCAATGCAACAAGATCTATTGTCGATGTAAGCGGCCTTGGTGTCTGTTCCAAGGTCTTTCTGAGAAGGGCATCTTGCATGCTCGATTGTGTTGTGAACTGTCATCTAAGTACTTTAGTCATTGACCAGTTCTTCACCCTAAGTACGTGTCTTCACTCCTTCGGTGTCGTGAACATCTTCACCCTACTGGCCCCCAGTATCGCCTCCCTGTCAGAGTAAATCGGATACCTTGACCCAGGTTCGTCTGTGCTTCCTCTTCACCCTAAGAGCATACTACGAGTCCATCAAACTAGTTATGCTATCGCACTAAGTGAACAAATCCACCTCTATAAGCGCTTTAGTGCCGACACGTTCAGCACCTCATCTCGTGTAGGGAAGGCTTCTTGCCTGCGTGCCAACCCTTTGTCATTGCGAGCCCTTAGGCCATATGCAAACCCATCGCTACTTAGCCAACTCTGCAACGGACCATTTACAACTTTCCAACTGCCACTTCCGATCTCACACATTGGTGGGTCATTGAAACATGCCAACTCATTCACTGATGGTTGATGTTATTCCACTGTATGAAGCTTCGAGCAAATTCATTGGCCAATGCTTACTCCAACATTGACGGTACCAATCCTTCCATGCCATCTCACCTCTGCTGCATGACTCAAGTAAGATAGGGGAGAGTCCAAACTTTCAAGTTGTCATACTTTACCACTTTGTTTGCTGAGCTCACAAAGTAACCCATGCCACCAAAACAGCTCAATGATTTCTCACAAAAAACATTGAGAAAGCTTTGCATCCGCTCTTCAGAAATAAACATCCCCAAACATTCACTACTCTTGCCGGCTGACTATGGACTTTCAAGGTGTTAGTTTCAAAGACATCTGCAACTTCGCACACCAAGCTGCCACCACTTGGACAACATTAAAGTTCTAACTCTGCCATAACTGAAAGCGTTTCCCGTTCTTTCATCCACTTCCACTTGCACTTGAGATGTACTAACAATAGCCACAAACAATGCCACTTGCGGCAACTATGCCAAGCACAAACACCAACTGTATCACCGCTCCTTGACAAGCCCTTACATTCACAACCTGCCCTAATTTGCCACCTGATACCTATCTGATACCAACTATCAAAGCACACTATGAATTTAGCTTGGACAATTTTGCTCTAATACCAACTGTCATGGGCCTTTTGTTTTAGCAGCGGAATTACCCGTGCGGCGCCTCAACATATGCATATGCTAAGGCCAACCTTCAACCGTGCAAGGCTCTGAAGGCCCTACACTCCCAGCACCTCTTGATGCTTCATATGTGCACACAATCTCTATGTTGTTCAACAGGCATCTCAGATAAGATCTTGGCATGCACTTCTAGGTACTTTGCTCACGGACACCAAACTTTTCTTCAAGCTATTGAGCTTAGACTTGTCGAGACCAACTCTAAACCCACTCTCGTGATCAGCCAACATCACGAGTACATCGAACATCAGGCCTTAAAGCCCACTGTAAAGTTCATCCAGTAGGAAGCATGACGTTGTGACACAAAAATCAGCCAAGCACAGAGGCTTGGTCATCCAAGAAACAAGCATGCTCCATGGACTGATCCGCAAGGTATGCACCTTGCGAGGGTGACCAAAGCCACCCCGGCATGAACTCATGGGAAAGCCTAGAGATTGGCCTAACCACAAGATGTACCATGGTGCAGAAACCAAAAGTAATATAGCGAGCCCCCTGCACCGGTCCGTACGCGCAATGCATGTGGGAACCCGGCCCAACATGCATTGTCTTTGGCCCCCGTCCTCGACCAAAGAAATTGGAGCATCCCTTTGGATAACTCTCAGTCCGAATCCAAAGCTCCCTTAGAGCATGCACATGAGCTGCAATATGATTTTCTACTATGTGCCTCACACGCACAAGCAAGTCCTCACACAACGCACAAGCAAACCACCAAGGATCCGGCCAACACCTACTGGGCCTATCGGGGGAGGAGTCAGCATGTCATAGGGCCAACTCCCCCTTAAGAGTTTGGCCAACCAACTCTCTCAACCAGGAGTGCCCACCAAAGGTGCTCTTAGCGACTACGCCTGATGAATTATCAAGACATTGATTGCCCAAAATACCAATTGCATCCCCGTGACATTGAGCTCTCTGCGAAGGTTGGGTTGCCCTCAACTGTTTCCCCATGACACTTGGCAACCCGAATGTGACCTCCCTCCTCCAATTTTATCTTGATTTTCTTTGGGTTATTGTATTTTTCCATTTGGCCCAAGGTGAACCCGAACCAACCCAAGTCAATCCAACCCGATTTCAGGTTAGATGGGTTGGGTTAGGGTTGAGAGATTTAGAGGCAGGTTGGGTTAGGGTTGACCATCCTCAACCGGAGGCTTGGTTTTGATTGGGCTAAGGTTGAACTCAACCCGATCGAACCCGACCCGAGTTGCACCCCTACACAGCCGTGTATGAATGTGCAGCTCAAAATTATAGTGGGCCCCACATTGTTAGGGTGATAACCCATACAGGTGCGGCTCTTTGGCTTAAAGTCATGGGTATGCTCCCCATTGATGTGAGTTCGAATCCCCCAGCCTTACCCAATGCACATGGTTTACGGGTGATTGCACAAATCCGTAGAGAATGGTCCCGCCCTAAAAGTTGGGGTGTGGATACCCTATGTCATAAAAAAAATGTTTGGGTGATCCAAACCATTCATTTGTGGGGCCAGATCCTCATCCCCTGATTTATGGAGGCTTAGGATGATCTAGCTCTTCAATATGTATAGATTTAAATATGGTGCCAGCGTATTCGATTGGATGATTAGGATCAGCCAATGGAGATGATTTTTGGGGCACAACCTATTTATGTCGAGGCTCAACAATTGAACAGTTTGGATCTTTGAACAAAATGGCCCCAATGATTTTTCTAAAACAAATATACGTTTTATGAGGTATGCACGTAGGTGGCATGTAATAGGTGGACATTAATGTATATTGTGTCCGTTCTTAGGTGAGCATATACTTTGAAACATACAATGAAGCTCATCTTGTTAGAAGGTCCAAACCTGCTGGGCCCCGTGTTATTAGATTGTGCCCCCAAAATCATCTTCATGGGATGATGTAACCCTCTAATGTGTAGATAAGCTACGCCATATGAAACCTCGATAGATCGTAAGGTTAGGAACATCGAATGGAGTTGATTTTTGTGGTACTGCGTATTTACATTGTGATCTAACAACTTAATGGTTCAGATCTTTGAATAAGGAGGGTCCACTCTATTTTACAAAAATATGTGCTCGCATTTTTGTTAAAAAATCATTACTTCCTACATTATTCCAACATCCAGACCGTTCATATGATGGGCCTTGTTGTAAATAGGCCTTTCTCGGGAGATTGTTTTTCCACCCCCCTTGAGATAATGCGCCCTCATTTTAACGGAAGTGGACTGGGCAGACTTTAACTCTTTTTGATATCAAATCGCGTTAACAAGGGGGAGCATAATCCTGGGGGGCATCATCCCATATGATGATACTAACTCTCCTACTCATAGAGGTTGGTCGGAGGGTTTGGATCATCTTATGGTGGGCACAACAATTGAATGGTTTAGATCTTTGAAACATGCAGGCCCATGTGATTTTCATTTAAAAATATACTTTTTATGGTGTCCACCTTCTCCAATGATCCAAACCATTTATTGATGGGCCCACCAAGGGTTTGCTCTCAAAGAGAGAGGAGAGAAGAGAGAGTATATACAAGTGGAGAGAGAGAGAGAGAGAGAGAGAGAGAGAGAGTTAGTATCATCATATGGGAAAGATCATAAGATCTTTGGTAATTTTAGCTCTTAAAGGATTTTCTTTTCTTAAAATCTTTGGTAAATTTTTAAAAAAAAATTTAACAAGGGAAAGATCATAAGATCTTTGGCAACCTTCTAATTGTGAAATGACAAACATAAATGGAACCGGACTTCCGGAAGGCCATTCCACAACTAGACCTCCTTTCTTTAATGGGTCTAACTATGGACATTGGAAGACAAGGATGCGCATCTATCTTCTTTCGATAGATGTGGAGCTTTGGCATATTGTTGAAAATGGATACATTTTGCCTTCAAGCTATTTGAAGAATGGAATGTTGTAGAGAAAAGGCATGCAAATTTAAATTACAAAGCTATAAACTCTTTGTTTTGCGCCTTATCTATGGAGGAGTTTAATAGAGTAGCTCTTTTTTATTCCGCCAAGGGTATTTGGGATACTCTTGCCATTACCCATGAGGGAACATCACAAGTCAAAGATTTCAAAATAAACTTGTTAAAGAGCAAATATGAAATATTTAGAATGGGTCAAAGTGAAAGTATTTCCGAAATGTATACCCGATTTTCTAAAATATCAAATGAATTAGCTAATCTTGGTAAATCTTATCCTACTGATGAGCTTGTGAGTAAGTTGCTTAGGTCACTTCCTCCACATTGGGATCCAAAAGTAACCGCCATACAAGAATCAAAGGATCTCAAGACACTAACTATGGAGGAGCTTGTAGGATCTCTTATCACTCATGAGATGCTCCTCACTAGCCGTCAAGAAGAGAAGAAGTCGAAAGAAAAAGAAAAAGAGAGTAGATCTCTAGCTCTAAAGGCCTCCAAGACGGACTCATCCTCAAGTGAGGCGGATAGTGATGAAGAAGAAGCTTTGAGAAAATTCAAAAGCTTATGGAGAAAGAAGCATAAAAGAATAAAAAGAAGAAGAAAGAAGAAAGTGAAGTAGAAGGAAGAATAAGATGCTATAATTGTAAGAAGATGGGACACAAAAGACCGGAGTTCCCTCTTCTCAACTCATCTTCCTCAAACTACAAGGGAAAGAAGAAGGATTGGAAGAAGAATAAGGGTCTCGTCGCCGCTTGGGATGCGTTAAGCACGTCGGGCAAAAGTTCAAGCGAAGGGGAAGCTAATAAAGATAATCTTTGCTTCATGGTACTCACCCATGAAGATGAGGTAAATTCTAACCCCTCTTGTAATTCATCAAGTAGTGATAGTGGAGACATATCTTATGATGAATTGTGCATTACCTTGCATTCTCAAATTTCAAAAAATAAAGTTCTTAAAAAATCTATTTCAAAATTAGAAAATGAACTTGATGTTTTGAAAAATGAATCTTCTTCTTCCATATGTCAAGCTAAAGTAAAAATTAAAAATTTTAAACTTGAGATTGAAACCCTTAAGGGTAGTTTGGATGAGAAAACTTGCCAAATTCAAAATATGGCAACCTCTTCCAAATCTTATGAAGATGACACTAATGATTTTCTAAATCAAATAACCCATCTTCATAATGAAAATGAAAGGTTATGATTATGTCTTCATGGATTCCTAAATGGTGATAAAATTATTGACATAATCTTAAAGAAGGCTAAATCATGTAGTTTATGATAGGACTAGTCTATCTAACCCTCATGTTAGATGCCATTATTGTGGAATCAATGGTCACTGCCAATTTCAATGTGCATCTAAGATTAGGGATTGTGGTGGAACAAAAAAAGCTTGGGTTCCTAAATCCCCCATATGATTATCTTCATATGTGTTTAGATTAGGGGGAACTTAAAATTGAATATCTTTTTATGGTTATTTAAAAATATCCCCTCTTGTGTTAAATAAAAACTCTAAATAGGGGGAGTTCTATGTTTGTCTTTTTCCTTGAAAAAGGGGAGCTTAAAATTGTAAATTCATCCCTTTGAGTTTCTTTTACCCCATCTTTTTTTTATGCCAAAGGGGGAGAAAAATCTAGTGTAAGGAAATATATGTGTGCTTTTATTGGAAAATCTCTTGTGCTTGTCATCATCAAAAAGGGGGAGATTGTAAGGCCAATGGTTCCCACCTTGGCATCCCATCTTCTTTTGATGATTCCAATACACAAGTGATTTAATATCACTAATGTGTTTGAATGTCTAAGTTGTAGATCATAATTGTGCTAAGACAAGATTGCTTGGATTGAGTCCAAGAAGCTCTCATTGGACCACATTCGGAAGGCTAAAGACATCGGAGATCCAAGATGCATGAAGACTTGAAGCATCGCAATTGACGATCGAAGTCATTTTAGAATGTATAAGATCCAATCCTAGTTTAGATTTTAAGAGGCATAAATAAAGTTAATCTCACACACCCTAAATGTTTAAGAGATTGTCCTTGTGGTGTTCCAACACTTTGGAACCCTCATAACAATCCCAACTTGGTGTAGAGTTGGAAGCCCAATGAACAGAATTGAAAATCTGCTGGAAATAGGCTTCTCGAAACTCCGAGAGAATTCTCGGAGCTCCGAGACATTCCTCGGAGTTCCGAGAAATGGTCTAGTAACATTTTCTTAACTTCTGTTTGAATTCTCGGAACTCCGAGATAAATTTTCGGAACTCCGAGGAATTTCTCGGAACTCCGAGACCACTACTTCGGGAAGAAAAAAGAGCCGTTGGTATTTTTGCCAGAATGACCACTATGCCACCAAACGGTCATATTTGGGTTTTTCTATAAATATGGGTATTCTAAACTTCCCAATAATCAATTCTAACACTCTAAAAACCTATTGGAATATCATAAGAGTGAATCAAGCTTGTTTATGCCTCTCATCCTCTAAGATTTGGATTTGGATCATAGGCTCAATTTGTACATCTTCTTCAAAGTTTGTAAACCCTTGTGAGGGATTTTTTGTTCTTTCTTTCTTTATTCAAAAGATTGTATTTGGGCGAGTGTTCGGAGAAGCGGAGCCCACTCTCTGTGGTGAGGATTGCCATCAAGGTTAAAGGCAATTGGAATTGTAATCGGCACCGATCTTCGCCGAAGTTAAGAAGATCAAATAGTGAAGCCATCAATGGGTTTGGTTGGTGGAGTGGAGTAGGCCTCGCGTTTGGAGGACCGAACCACTTTAAATCTCGGGTGCACTCTCTCTTATCTCTTGCTTTACATTTGCATTGCACTTAGGATTTAACTCGTGTGCTTAAATTTCATTGTTGATCTCTTAATCTTCATATTGGGTTAGAAGTTTTCAAAAGATTAAAACTTGTTAGGAACCTAATTTTTTCACTCCTCATTTGTTGCCATTAGAGTAAGTACTCGGGCCTACCCTTGGAATTTCAGCGAGAGAGATGAATTTATTACTTCCCATTTCTTTTTAGTTAATCAAATCATTTGATCCGAATACAAATTCCAAGAATACCTTGATCGATTTTCCTAGCTCTTAATTCATCAAGCCTTGTTTGTAGTCCTTCACCTTTGCATGGAACCATGATCATGTGAATCACCCCATGATGTTTCAAATGATCAATAGTCATGATTACATATCATCCCTCGTATGCTAAACTCAAGGTTGCAAAATGAGCTGAAAGGGCACCCCATTTGCTACCATCATAAATGCATGATGGTGACTTGTCAGTCAATAGGGTGCCCTTTCAGCCCATTTTTGCAAAGACGGCCTTGAGTTTAGCATACCTCATTAGTTAATACTTGTTTTAATGGGCCGTGCCTAAAAAACGGTCTCTATAGCCCTTCGATTTTTGGAACTTCATAAACCGTCCATTTTACACCATATAATATTGAAGGCTTAAGATCTAAGAAGATTTTTGGGACATGTCTATCTACTGCTGCGAGAACAATAAATGAAGAGTTTTTATATGATGGAAGGTCTTATAGATTTATAGTCCATTATTTTTCAAAAAGTACAGTGCGTCCCACACTATAGGATGATCCAAACCATCCATAAGATGGGACACCACCTAAATAGGTTGGATCATCCTATGGTGTGCGCCGTATGGTACTTTTTGAAAAAATAATGGACTACAAGGCCTTTCGTCATATAAAAACTCATGAATGAATGTCTTAGATCATCCAATGGACGGGCCCAGCACATATTTTGCGCATGCATTTCCCCGAGAGTACATATAAAATCTCTTGGAATGATAAATTTACTCTCTTTCTCCAAAGGCCAACCAAGGTTTTAAATTTCAATTTCGGGGTAATTTCGGTCCTCACCGAAACAAAAATTTTAGCCAAAATTTCAGTAATTTCGGTTGAAATTTTTGTAAGGATTGAAAAATTAATATTTTATCATAAATTTTGCCGAAATTTTCAAAATTTTGACTGAAATTTGGTAGATTTCGGCGATTTCGGTTTGGGTCCTCACCGAAATCTGAAATTTCGGATCTTGGCCCTTGAGGCCAACCCCTTGTAGTGTAAAAATAGATCTGCTTGACCTGTATCCCATCCTGAACGTGCAACCCGTGCTTAAGAGAGTTATTTCGAGGAGGAATAATAAATGAGGCTTCATGGATAAAGGGCTCTCGGAATCGAGGTAAGAATTAGATAAAACCTATTCCTACTTCCACACCGTAAGTCCGTGGGGGCAAATTTGACTGGTCTGAAATCTCCCTAATTGTTTCTAGGTCAGTCAGCTGAGAAAATTTGACTACTCTGCTTTGTGGTGACTGGAATCTCTGTCCCAAAATAGGGATGGGAAAATTTATCCCTATTCGCTGTAATGTGAGTGACAGTGTAACACTACCCTCAAATTTGACAACTAGGTCATATGATTTGTTTGGAATCTAGGTATAATAAGATGTAGGGAAGACTTAAGAAATTATTTTGTACTGGCTTATAGCCAAGTTTGGAAACAATGAATTATTTTTCTATGGAATATTAGTTTATCAAGTGGCGAGAGATAGGGAGTACGGGTGCAACTTGGGCCGGGCTCAACCCGAACCCAAAGGTTTCAACCCGATTTTGGCTCGGGTTGGGTTGGTATTTCCTCGGGTGGGTTGGGTTAGGGGTTGGGAAAAGCCAACCCGATTTAATTTCAGGTTCAGTTAGGGTTGAGGCCTTGGCAACCCGACCCGACCTCTGTCCTCTAATTTTATCTTGATTTTCTATGGGTTCTCGTATTTTTCCATTTAGCCCAAGGTGAACCCCATCCAACCCGACCCGATTTTGGTTAGATGGGTTGGGTTAGGGTTGAGAAATTTAGAGGTGGGTTGGGTTAGGATTAACCATCCCTGACCCGAGGGTTGGGTTGGATTAAGGTTGACGGAAAGCTATCTCGGGTTGGGTTAGGGTTTGCATCAACTCGATCCAACCCGACCTGAATAGTACCCTTAAAAGGGAGGGTGGGAGGTGAAGAGAACAGAGATTGCATTATGGAGGAGAGGGTAAAAAGGGGCTCAAAAGAAGTGGGCAAAATAAAGGGTATTGTGATGTCGGCAATACGGTTTGATAATTGCACAAACTCAGCCTTTCTTTTATTATTTAAAAAGCTTTCAAAGGTTATTTCCAAAAAGCTCTCGGAAGCCAATTAAAAATGAATAAGCAGGCTGAGTTTGTGCAATTATTAAAACATGGTAGTGCTAATATCATTAACCAAAATAAATTTTAATTTGATTATAAATTAAAATTTTTCTTTTCCTTCTTTTCTCACCCTCTCCTCACTCATGCCCTCCGTAGTCTATCCGTCTCCCACCCTCTATAGCCCTCTTTCACCACTTGACAAACTAAAATTCCATGCAAAATTTTTTCATGGCAGTCAAAATGGTGGCTTTGAGTTTTGGTAAAAATACCTCACCTATATTGATTATCTACAAACCATTCATTTATTGGTCCCCGTGGAGATAAGCCCTGCTTCAAAAAAATTTCATTAGGCCTTGTGTTAGGTACCTTACCGATACGCCAAAAGCTCCAGAGCCGATGGAATGCATTAGACAAGGCCCATTAAACCTGTCCCATACGAGGCTGGGTCCCACCCAATCCCATACCTAGGCGGGCCCCCACTTAGGATCGTAACATACCACCATGCTTCCGAATCCGCCATCCTCGGCGGCCCACTCTGTGACTGCTTTTACTCTGGCCTTTTTTCCAGGTAGCTCTTTCCACAGGTCGCCCCTTCAGAGGCGGCCCACTTTGTGGCAACTTCACTCTGGCGGCTTTCACTCTAGCCTCTTTTTTTTTCAACTAAGTAGCCCTTTCCAGGTAGTCCTCTCCACAGGTCACCTCTTCCGTGACTCAAACACAGGATGAGGTGGCTGCTCTGATACCAAATGTCATGTATACGGAAGAAAAACACAGAAGCAAGAATATATTATAGTTCCCTCATCCGGGGGAAGCCCTCTGCACAATTTCTAATATCAAAATAGTTTTCTCATTATTGTCAAAAGGAAAACAACTTGGCTTATCATAACCCAACGACTCCAACAATTTAGCTTATGGATATCTCAAATAGAGTCCTACCTAAGAAGAATTATTCAACATAGCAAATTGAAATCCTAGTTGAGCAACCAAGAGGGGGGTGAATTGGTTGGATATTAAAAAATTTACTCTTTTAAAAACCTTTTTAAAATGTTTACTAACCCTTGTTAATTAATCTTTGGTTAGTAGTGGTTAACAAAATAAAAGTAAAAGAATTATCAACTACAAAGTAAATGAGAAGAGGGGAAGAGTAATAGAAGAGATACCACACAAGGATTTTAAGTGGTTCCGTCTTAAAACTCCAAGACCTACTCCACTCTTCCCAAGTTTGTGTCCTTGAGAGAATCCACTATAAGTATGATTCTTGATACAGGGAAGAAGGCTATGCATCTTCAACACTCGCCCACGAAGATGGCTCTGCGTCTCCGAGCACTCGCCAATTCCAAGGGGTTTAATATAGGTGCCCTTTCCACCTTTACAATATTTTTCAAATTACAATGTGTGAATGCCTTCTCTTAAAGCTAATACACCACTTCAATACAAGAAATCTTCTCCAAATGGTTGCAGGTAAGCTTGATGAGAACTTCTCCAATGATAGGATTGCAAGTGAGCTTATGGGATCTTCAATAATATTGATGGAGAGCAAGCTTGGGTGATTCTTCTTCAAGTAGATTGCAAATAGGCTTTAGGAGATCTTCTTCAAGGTAGATTGCAAGATTTAGGGCAAAGAAGAAAGGCTTTTGTAAAGATTGCTTGAAAATATTAACTCACACTTAGGGTTCTCTTTTCTAGCTTGCAAAAGTGTTGATATGATGAAAATAAACTCATATATATAGCCCCTTAGAAGATATAACCGTTGGAGGACATAATGGGCATTTTTAGGTTTTGAAAAATAAAAAAAAGAACAAGCCGCAAGTCCCAACGGTCATATTTTCCAGACACCAGACGTCTGGTTGCCTCCGGGACCAACCGGATGATTTGGCAAACCTCTGCTTGAAAGGTCTGTTTGCAAGTTCACTTATCAAATGAATGAGTTTTTCTCTGATTTTTTGTACACATTGATATTGACATTAGGAAAGATTATGGACGAAAATTTAGCTCATTTGGAAAATGTTTGGGTCCCTTTTTGATCAACCAGATGATCGGACCACTTCTGCCGCAAGGTCTGGTCTGCAAGTTTAGCAAATAAATTAATGAGTTTTCTTCCCATTTTTTGTACATATTAAAGTAGATATGAGAGAAAGGAGTGGACAAAATTTCGGCTCAATCTGAAAATATTTGAGTCCATTTGTGATAGAAAAGCACATGGTCTTAGTTATGGTTTTCAAAGGATGTTTGGATTTTTACTTTAAAATCATTTTGGAAACTCTTTGAAAACACTTGCAATCTTGTTTTGAAGTTGATCTCCATTCAACCTACTCTTGAATAATCCTCTTGAGTCCGGTTGTTGAATGAGCATGCTTAGCCTTCCTTGTTCATGCTTATTCTTTGGTTTTCGATTTGACTTTGCTCTTAATGACTCCATCTTGATGTTGATTGCTCTTCTCTAACGTTTAACTTGATTTGTCTTTGTCCTTCTTGGTTGACGGATCTTCACTTTGCCTTTGATCGCCATGTTCTGCCTTGTTGTCCATCTTGGTACTGTAAATTTTATGTGCAAGCTTATCATGGTAAAATCATTAGTACCAATCTTCTTCGATCAATGTGGGTTTGTTGTCATCAAAACAATGAGTAGGGCCACACATGGTAACCCTTGGGCTAACACAAATAACAGGAAATAAATAACTAGATAATCATAAACCAAAAGATAGCAGATACGTATCATTCCACCCTCCTTGGAAAGAACCTTGTCCTCAAGGTTCAAAATGTGGAAAGCGCACCTTCAACTGATGCCAATTTTCCCAAGTTGAATCCTCAGGTGCCATATTTGACCATTGCACTAGAACTTGTGAAATTGCTCTGTTGTGTCTCTTGACCATCCTGCGTTGAAGGACAGCTACGGGTTCGGCAAGGAATTAACCTTCATCGTTAACATCTGACAAGACCGTTTGTGGTATGACCTGCTATCTGAGCTTCTTTTTTAAACATGAGACGTGGAAGACGGGGTGGACCTTTGAGCCCTCAGGAATTTCTAGCTTATAAGCCACACTGCCAATGCATTGTAATACCTTATAGGGACCATAGAATTTTGGTGCCAACTTCATATTTGCCCTCAATGCTATAGTGACTTGCCGATATGGCTGCAATCGTAGGAAAACCATATCTCCAACCTGAAATTCCCGCTCAGTCCGATGATGGTCAGCTTGTTGCTTCATTCTGTGATTTGCTCGTTACAAGTTTTCTCTAACCAAGCGAATGACACTATCCCTTTCTCTTAGTTCTTGTTCTACAGTTGCCACCATTGTTCCTCCTGAAGTATATAGTGTGAGAGAAGGTCATGGTTTTCCATAAACAACCTCGTATGGCGTGGCAAGGGTAGCAGAATGAAATGATGTACCAAATGTTAGGTACCTTACCAATACGCCAAAAGCTCCAGAGCTGATGGAACACATTAGGCAAGGCCCTTTAAACTTGTCACATACCAAGCTGGGTCCCTCCCAGTTCCATACCTAGGCGGGCCCCCGCTTAGGACCGTAACACCTTGGATTTACGGTAGTTTTTGTGCCTCAAAATTTGTCTCTATGTCATTCATTTATTCGTTTCATTTGTTCGTTCCTGGGGTTTTCTGCTTTTCTAGAAGAGAATGTATTATAGAAATAGCACAAATACTTGTATCCCCTCTTCTTGATGCACATCACTGTAGCCAAGGCTCCCAGAAACAACAACATTCTCACTAGTCACCACCAGAACCTGTTTTCAAAGTTTCGGGATTTCAACAATAGGAACCCCACTTTCTGTTTCTAGGATTTCAATTTCAGATAATGCAAGCAATAGATCTTGCACATCCTTGGTAGAGACCGGTTTATAATTGGGCGGGCCCAGTTCCTAACACCTTCTTGCAGTGTAATCGAAAATTGCCCTGTATTTTGGTGACGGTGCCGTGCAAGATACTTTCTGACATAATTGGAACTGATGGAAATGAAGATACTGTTAATTTGCTATTGGTGTGATCTTTGAGGATGAAAATGCCACGTGTGAAGGGTAAAGGAACAATGGGATATAATAAGATTTGACAAGAGAAAATAAATGATGATTTGGCCGAGGATCTATGAATTCTAAAGCAGATCCTGGATCAAGTTGAGTGCTATTTAAATTGAGTGTAAATGCGCCTTAGCTCAAATCCATAAAGAACAGATTGATAGTGGAACTTTGAGTCATGGATTCCAATTAGAATTTTGGCCTTAACTAAAACAGTCACTTAAATCCATATCCCTTGCCAAAGATAATATCAAACACTAAGAACATGTCTTTGTCAATCCCCAAGATATTCAAATCGGCTTGAATATTAATATAGATTTAACAAAATACAATATTCAAGGAGAAATATCAAATGGCAGATTCTTTTCTCTCTCACCCAACTAAGCCCAAACAGTAGGTATGCAATTTGATGAACTGTGAGTATGGCCGTGCAAGTGTCACGGAGTTGATGCTTTTCATATGAAATTATCTCATTCTCATGAAGCATGCGACCTTCACAGATTCATGGATAACTGAAATTCTATTGAAAATTTATTATCTAGCACCTAATATTGAAACCAACCCTATACTTTTCTGCAGAAATTTACATTAACTGTATGAAAAGGACCGAAGACCTACATCCAATTGAAACAAGAACAACACTTGTTCATGACCATTCTGTTGACTTTTCCTTTATGTGAAAAGGAGAAAGTCTTATTATAATTCAAAATTAATATTTACCCAGTTGTTTTTGTCTTTAAACTTTTACACTTTAAGCTTTTGTGGACTTTTGAAAGCAAACTTGAGTTTCCCTCCTTTCCTTTTGTCCTTTATGAGGACTTTTAGTCCCGAATTGGAAAGTGGAGGAAAGGCTCATGTGTTTATATTGTTTTTCACTTTCTTGGTCTGTGAATGAGAAGAGGAAAAGCGGGGCCTATGTGCATGAGTGTTTGAGTGGACATGGTGGACTTTTGGCTATACCACACAAGCACGCCGCTGGGCCCGGCGCAGCTCAAAGCTTTTCCCTATCTTTTATTTTTCTTTTTGTTACTAGCTATATGTGGTCCCAGAGAACTTCGAAGTTATTGACGAATAACCTCACCGTTCTTGAATTGAACTTCGCTGGTCTTTAGAGAATAACTTCGCCGGTATTTGGGAAATAACTTTGTTGTTCCTGGAAAATAACTTCGTCATTCCTGGGAACTTCAAAGTTATTCAGCACATTGTTTGACGCTTTGGTTTTGTAACCGCCCATTAAGTGTGGTTTTGTCTTTCTTACCGTTTGGCAACGTTTCCAAAACGTGTCCCTTAATTAAGGGATTGAAGGACGTGACTTTTGAAAGTCCTTTTAAGGCTTCCTTTGGCTTGAGAGAAAGATACAAAAAAATGAAAGTTCTCTCTGGTTTTCTTCATCTTCTTCTACCTACTGGTTCTTTCTGTTTGAAGAGTTTTCTGTTATTTTTCATCTCTGATCAAGGCTACGTAAGCATTTTTGCTAGGAATCTTGGTAGCGTGAGTCACACCCTCTGGAGCGGAGTTGTTGTATCCTGGAGACCTACGCCAAGAGACCCAATATGCACCGCGATTCGTCTTATGTGGGGGCATTACTTGTCTCAAAGACAACAAACTGAGATTTATGCCTCAAATCATTGATAAGTTTCTCCTCACTGTTTATTTGATTATTCATTTATTTTACAAATCAGATCTTACAAATTTCTACACATTGCTATTTATCATCAGATTCATCTTGGTAAAAGGTATAATTCGAAATTTCCCCCTATCCCTAAATAACAATCTTGAGACAAGTATCTGATTTTTATAAAGGGATATTTCTGATTATTCTAACATGGATTCAACTCATGCTGAAAGGCCTGAGAAATTTGATGGATCTGATTTTAAGAGATGGCAACAATAACTGAGATTTTTCCTTGCAACTCTAAAACTTGAGTATGTGCTTTCTGGTATGGTTAATAATGAAGAAGAAAATGAACCTGCTAGATGTCATGTTTCTGATAAGAGTAGAAAAAGGATGATTATATGTGTAGGGGACACATTTTGAATGCCTTGAGTAACAAAGGAATTTGGGAAACCCCAGAGAAGAAATACCAAGTAATGGTTGTATGGTGTAAGAAACATGTCATAAGAAAGTATTTCCGATTTATGATGGTGGATGGGAGATTCTAATGGATCAAGTGAATGAAATTCAATTTATAGTAGCTAAAATCCTTTCTAAGGGGATTAAAATAGATGAAGAATTTCAAGTAATAACTATCATTGATAAGTTACCACTGTCTTGGGAGAAATATTAGAACACCCTCTAACATGACAGAAATGATATGTCTCTTCATGATCTCTTTGTGTATTTCAGAACTGAAGAAGAAAACCTCTCCAGAAACAAGTCCCATAGAAATTTTGACTATATATCTAAGGCCAATCTCATAGAGTCTAAGTATGACTGTAAACACAAACCAAAACATAAGAAATGTGGTAAATTCTAAAAAACCACCAAGAACTTTAAGAAGACGAATGGTGATTTCTTCATCTATGGGAAGCCACATCAATATGCCAAGGATTGCAGAATGAAGAAGGGGAAAAATGTGTCTAATGTAAACATGATAGAGTCTAAGCAACCTCAAGTCCATGTGACAAAAGATCAATAATATCTTTCTAGAGTGATTTCGAAGGTGAACCTAGTGAGCAGTATGAAGGACTAGTGGGTGGACACTAGGGCTATAAGTCACATCTGTAGTGATAGGAGTTCATTCACTTCCTATTATTTTTAGGCAGATGGAGAGCAGCTTTTTATGGGGAACTCTTCATCATCGGCTGTTGCTGGAAAATGAACGGTAATCTTAAAGCTCACATATAGTAGAGTTCTAAAGCTGAAAGATGTCCTTCATGTACCAGATATTTGAAAGAATCTGATGTCGGGTTCACTATTGGTCAAGAAAGGCTTTAAGAAAGCGTTTGAAGCCGACAAAGTTTTTTTTAACTTTGAATGGGTCATTTGTGGGGAGAGGGTATTCTTGCAAGGGACTCTTCACTGTTGTTTGTAGAATTTGAAATGTGATTTAGATTTGGGGTTATGAATAGATCACACTTGTTAACAATAATATCCACCGTAGATTTATCATGTTATGCATGTAGATTAGACTACACATGATAATTTGGAAGTTTCTAGTCTGAATTCAATTTGGGGCTAAATGATTGTGAAATTTTATGAAAATTTTGGAGGTTTTGCTTAATAACAATGATTAAGGTTAGTTTATAAATATGTTAGGCATTTGGATTAATTTCCCTAAATTTGATTTTAAAGATGAAGATTTTAATAGTTTTCCAATTTTGGGGGTTTAATATTTACAATAATAGTAATAATAGAAAGGGGAAACGAATGCGGAGAAAGGAATTGAATTTTTGGGTGTACATATTACAGACAAGTTTAAGTGTGCAATTGAATTTTGAATTTTTTGAATTTTATTAATTATAGGATTAGAGGAAGAAGCTTAAAAACAATTTACAAGCAATTGTTAGGCATTATTAGGCTGTGCGTGAAATGTAAGTGATCTTCTACCTTTTCTAGTTATTTGCAACATGATATTACTAAAATATGTTATATTGATATAACTAATGAAAAGTGATCCTACAGTTGAATTTTATTTGACAACTAAAATTTGTTTTAGATTGATTTCTTCTTCTTTTTTTATCATAACTATTATTTATTATAAGTGGCATCTAGATGGTATTACTTCTGATCCTTCTACAAGAGTGATAATGGTATTTGTTCTGACCCTACTATAGGGGAGATATGTAGTTTTTGTACGGGCCGTGTCAAGGTCATAAGTATGGCCGTAGCGCAAAGTCAATTGTTTTGAATTTGTTTGTCAATTGTTCCATGCAAGTGAAGCTTGTAAAACTGTGTAAGATTTGACTGGGAACTCTCATTGTTTTACAAAAGGAAAATATTTTTACTTCGGAAATCTCTATTCTAAAATGTTTTATCTTACATTCTTGATCTGACTAGCTAAGGTTGGTTGTTACTTACTTGACTATCTAGCTCACTCTGTATTTATTCTGTTACAGATGACCTAGGTTGATTAACTCCAATGCTTGCGGGAATACTGAGGAATTTCATGGACTCTTGAAAACTTAAATGTTAGAATTTGCTTAGAGACAAGACAGATTATTTAAATTTGTTATTGCCATTTTTTGTTATTTGCAGGAGTTTGTCATATCTGTTATAGATTATATCCTCATTATGTTTGGAAGTTCATATTTTATTTTTTTATTGAGGAGTTATTTAGGGAGTCATGGATTTATTTTATTGGGGATTGTGACCTTGTTTTGTAGGATTTAGTTTATTAAATTAGTATTGATATGTTTTGGAATTGTTCTGGTATGAAAGTTTGAAATGCAAATTGAGACCTTGCATGTTTATGCGACGAGCCCTTTGGGGCTCGACTGCTACGATCCCTCCATCAACCCAGAATGAAAGGGGTGATCTTGTAGTTCTTAGTATGTGATAGAATTATTGCAGATCCAATAATAAGAAGCTAGGTTGAAGTTTGTCAAGGAAGCCCCCAAAAAAGAAGTGGCTTAGCTATACTTTCTTAATATAAGAGGATGTAATTACAATATAAAATTTTGCTAGAAACTTGCTTATCAAACCCTACTTTTTTTTTAAGTGAAAGTTAAGGTTACCATCATTAAAATCAAAGCAAGAAAATTGGGGAGAAAGTGGAAGGGAGAAAAGCTATTCCACTGAAAGAGATATGAAAGTAACAACAGAAAAGGTAACTAGTGCTTGTATTTTAGGCATTCACCTCAATGATGGGCATACAAACAAGGACAACAACTGTCGAAGCTCTTATTACTTTATTGTAAGAAATTGATAAAAGCTGATGCTTATTGGCTCTCAGTACTCGCTTCATAGTTTGTTACTGCAACAGTATGTCCTAAAACTCTTACTATTTTCTCTATCTTCACCATAGACGCTGTTCTTGGGTTTGTTTTCTAGAGAAGGAATGGCAGCAATAGCATACATATTTGTATCCCCTCTTCTTGCCGCACTATTTGGCAATTTGAAGGAATGGGCAATACGAGAGATGAAAAGCAAATTCAACTGCTTGAAGATGCTGAGGAAAAGCAAATTCACTCTAAGGCTGTGCGAAAATTGCTTGCAAAATCGAATAGTTTCAAGTCCCATCCTCAAAAGGGTGTACAAAAACTTCAAATGCTTGTAACTACTACAGCTATTACCACAACAGAAGAACAAGTGGCAGGAGGGATATTAATAAGCTGATAGATAAGTCTATAGGATTTAGCAAACATGCAGTAGGTAGATACGTTTATAATCTGTTTTTTTTTTTGAATGGTAAAGAATTGAATTAAGAATAATCCTATTTATAATCTTAGTTCCACACCTTTCTAATTCCAATCCTATTTCTATTTCTAATTCTACTCATATTCCAACTTTTAATTCTAAACAAGGATTCAAACATCGGTTTTTGTCTGGACACAGGGTCCACAATAAAGTGGAAATACTTCGTAGAAGTTTACTTGAGATGGAACGTCGATAAATGCTAGACTAAGCACAAATACACACTTAGAAATCATGTGCTGTGCAGCAGACAGTGGATCATATTTTCATTCACAAGAGTTTCATAGGAAGATATGGTTCTACGTTCTTGATTTATTTGGAATGGCTGGACATTTCCATTCATATAGATGATATGGTGGAGGCTGGGGTCCTCATGACGGGTTTGCAAGGAGAGAAATAGGAGGATCTACGAGGAAAACAGCAAAGAGAGCGTAGTATCTAGCAAAAGATTTTATCTTTTGTGGTGAAGTGAGCAATCATCCTTCCGAAGTTCAGAGGCTATTCGAAGTCTTCCATCTGTTTACGGTGGAATGTGATTCACTTGAGTGCGATACGCTCCAATCACCAGCAGCATAGGTTGCTGCCTCCTGACCCTATATTAGTTAAGCTGAACTTCCATGGTTATAGCTTAGTTAATCCGAGCTTTGCTGGTAGTGGTGGACTTACTCATAATGTGAGAGCAATATCAAATGGGCTTTTTTGGTTCAAATAGGTATGACGGATTCTAAAGATGCGGATGTCGTAGCTCTCTTGAGAGGGAGTTGGCTTGTGGATTCCTCCCTCCTTAATTCCCTAGTGGTGTAAGGAGACTCGCTCACTTCATATATTGGGAATGTAGGGTTGGGGTGTCATTGAATATTTTTTTATGCTATGGAGGAGACTGTGGATATGGTGGAGGGGAATGTGATGTCCTTTGCGCACATCCTCTGTTCAGCTAACAGTGACACAGATCATCCGGCTCCATCTGAGGTTCAGATGTAGAATTTTGGGGGTGTTTGATCACCTTCCTCCTTGAAGGGTTGTTGTATATTTACCTTTTGTTTGGGTGTAGTTGTTGATCAGCTCCATCAAATTTTTCATTTTTTTTATCATAATAAAGCTTCAAAAAATTTACTATAAGCCAACAAATCTTTTAAAAAAAAACATGGTTTCTATTAATATCACCTAATAAAACCCACCCAAACTTAACCCTAAATTCAAGAAATCATAGAAAATCCCTATAGATAGAAACACATCATCCAACTTTCAGCTCGAATCTTAGTTTCTCGTGATCAACCCCATGGCTTCATAGTTTGCAAAAGACAGGGATGGAAAATTGGATCAAGGAAAAATGCAAGGTAAGAAAAGCCGAATGTGGAGAGAGAATGAATGATGTGCAAATATAGAATCATAGGAAACAGATTGAATGGGATAAGTGACATGATGAGGCTCATGAAATGCAATAAGCAAAAATGGGAGAGGACCAAAATCTTACAATGAGAAGAAAACTAACTACGTATGATGGATACTTGAATAACTTTTTCTTGTAATTATGTAAAAAGTCTTGGCTCCACATAAAATTTCCTAATAAAATCAATCAACATCAAAATCCTAACGCCATGAACATAATCTCTACTGATTCCAAATGAATTAACAATGCCAAAAAAGAACAGTACCCATGAAAACATAGATTCATACTTTTGCCACAACTATTACCTCAAAATCAATCTCAGAAGACCTAACAGGTAGTTGTTAAGAGTGAATTGCAACAACCCAACAATGGCAACTATGAAATATACAAGTGTTTGCATGAAATGACAGAGCTGAAGAAAAATAAAATACTCACTGTGGACCCCGATCCGAGAGAGGCGATGGACGAGCCCCCAGAAAGTCTCTCTGGATCATCCACGTGAAGGAGAGCTCTACCAAGGAACTCTCGAAAGAATGCCTCTCACAGCATGAGTGGCGATGAAAGATGAGATACCTCTCGATTCGAGGACTAGCCCGGATTCGAGACGTACCTTAAACAAAGAAGAGTCGACATCCAAGGAAGTAGGCCCTGAATCCCATACTATGCTCTGTTGCAATGGATAACCAGAGATATAAAAGAAGGTTCGTGCCTGGTTACAAATTTGGAAGGTCCGAAGAGCACCTCATCCGCCCAAGTGCAAGCACCTAGTCTCTTATGCCATTTATTTATTGATTTTGAAGAGTTTTGGACGAAAGTCATGTGAAATGAGAACATATATCTCCAAGAAGACGTCTATCTAATTATGCATGTCTCGGAGATAAATAATAAGCACACACAAAATAAATGAAAGAAGTGTAACCTAAGAGTAGCTAGATTTTGAGTGACAAGCCTAAATGATGTCTAAGTTCTGGTGTGCAAACACATGCATGCTACAGCTAAAGGTATAAGGTCTGTACATGAAAGTAAGAAAACACGACAAAACACACAACACAACTTGACTCCACACACGATTTGACACGAAAAAACCTGGACTGTAATGTGATACTTGACTCGGACCAAAATGGCCATCCATCCCGGCTGCTCTACGCATCCCGGCCTCGGGAAGAATCAGAGTCAACGTAGTTCGGTGACCTATTCTAAACTACGATGCCTAACCATCTAGGACTGCTATCCTAGACTCGATCAACTAGATTCGACTAATTTTTAAAGCTTTTTGTGCAATTGCTTAAGCTCAAGTGAGTTATAATTTTTAGGACTCTCTATATGCCCTAACTAATGCAAGTTGGTTAGCCTTAAGCTAATGCAGGTGGATCCTACATCCTATGTGTAACTAGGCTGTGCATCCTAAGGAAAACCATGGGCTAACTAAATGCATCTTGGTCTAGCCATCGGCTCGACTAATTGTCTAACCGACCACGACTTGAGGCCTCCTAACTCTACGGACACTCACACACAAGACACACCATATCAACACAAACAGGACAGACTCCTAACTCTAAAACACCCCAAACATCCAGGACAGACTCCTAACTCTAGGGGAAGATCTTTTTAAAAATGTTTTGAAGAAGTTTTGTATTTTTGGAAGGTTTGAAAAGTTTATTTACAAAGGTTTGGTTGGACTTGAGATGTGGATCTCAAGCTGCACTACGTACCCTGTGGAAAGGGATCAAGCCAACGCAGTTCGGAACAGACTCTCCTAACTACTCCTAATGACTCAAGACTTTTGAAATGATTTGAAATTTTCCAATTTGTTTTGATTTTTTGAAATTTCTGAATATTTTTTAGTTTTTGACACAAGAGGACAGAATCCTATCATCATAAGGGTAGGATAGACTCCTGATATCCCGCAAAGGTTGGACAGCATCCTATGCTTTGCGGAGAGAACTGGATGGAATCACATCTCTACAAGGGTTGGACAGCATCCTATACCTTACAGGAGTGGATAAAAATCACATGACTTGACGAGAGGTTGGACAGAATCCTAACCCCTATGATGATAGGACAGACTCTTGAAAGACTGATTCTCTAACTAAAGACAAACTCTCTAGCTAAGGACGGACTCATATACGAAAGGACTGACTCCTAGTGAACAACCCTAAGAGGGGAGTGCTAATGAAACTAGGCTAGTCTCCTAAAAGAAGATGAGATAAAAAAAAGGTGCTAGTGAGACTGGGCAAGTCTCCTAAACACAGAGATGGGCTCCAAGTAACCTTATCATTGCCCTTGCAATGAATAAGTAAGGTCAAGGAAACTACAAGATCAAGTAGGTCTTCAACTAATAAAGGAATTCTACCATGAGGCTTGGATAAATTCTCTAAGGTGTAGGCTCTAAACAAGGCTTGTCTCTAAGGGAGGTGTGCCTTACGAGACATAGTGTGTCTCCTAATGGGTTGACTCACTAATGAGACAAAGCCTGTCTCCAAAGGGGGTGACTTTTTATGAGACAAAGCATGTCTCTCCAAAGGGTGGGCTCTAGATAACTCTTTCATTGCCCTTGCAATGAAGGAACCTAATTTCTGAAGGTATACACATCTAAAAGACTGGGCGAGTCTTCCAAATTAAAGAGGAGAATGCTATTTGGACTGAGCAAGTCTCCTAAGGATGGGCTTGGGCTAACGCCTCCATCGCCCTTGCAATGAGAAGGCCACTAGTGTCTTACTTTCATACCTAAAGACTTGGAATGCTCTCTAAAGAGAAGAAGAAGAGGGGGAATGCTATACGGACTAGGCTAGTCCTCTAAAGGATGGGCTTGGGCTAACGCCTTCATCGCCCTTGCAATAAAGAGAAATTCTTTAAGCTAAAATCAAAACTATAGCAAATGACCTAAAAGAATAGGCAAAGAATATTTTCGAAAGAAAGTAGGAAATTCTGAACTAAAAAAAATCAATAAGAATAAAGACCAAAAGGGTTATTGGGAATTATATCACAAAAGCATGCTTGATCTAATATCTCCTATAATTATATCAGCCAACAATAAAGCTTCCTTCCTCTCAATCAAAATCAATGATATCTTGTAATAATAACTTCAGCCTACTCTCTTTCTTTAATTGTCTTAATGAGTTGTAATTAAAGTGAAAAGAATTAGAAAACCTCTCTATAAATCTCTAATCTGTCTATGTTGTGAGAATATAAAACAATGCTCATATGTATAACCAAATTTCTATCTAAATTATTAGCATTTACTTACATAGACTCACAAAAGATCAAACTAAATAAGGTCTTAACAAAAGATCAGAACACTATATTAGTTTATATATATATTCCCTAAAAAAATGGTGTCAGTATGAGCATACTTTAATACTTTTACAAACCATGTTATCAATTATTAATTGCAGAACTATCTAAAATTAGTAAATGAGGAGCTTCCACAAAGCCATCAAAGAAGAAAAGCAAGAAAAGGCAGCTGGGCTTATATATTACATAAGGACAAAAAGACAACACTACTCTGTTCATGATAATTAATGAACAAGACACCAAATAATTTTCATACAGGGACTACCAATGAGCTCACTCGACTACTCTTTTAAAGACATAACATCAAATGTTAAGAAGGGGTAAAGAATGGACATTTCACATGATCCTAATGAATGCATACAGTGAAACCAACATGTGGAAATGAGAAAACTATAATGGGATACTAATAAGAGGTTAAGATGCAGGCGTGTAAAACCATTTGTGAAAATGAAAAGGCTAGCATGGTTGAAAATCTGGAAACCCAAAACTACAAATGTAAAACCCAAAATCCAGTTGTCATGTGACCTGTCAATAGTTGAAAATCTTAGATGAAAATAAGATCTTGATAAGAAAGACAACTAAGAATATAAAACCCCTTGGCCATATAGACAACACACTCTACTCGTAAAACTCAATACTATAGGAAATAAGAGTAACATTTCAACTGAAATGAGGGACAAAGGGAAAGAAAATTCCTATGACAGATAATGACTATTATCTATGAATATAACATGGCATTTCAAAAGGCTGTATTACTACCGAACATGACAGGGTGATTAAATGACTCCTTCATTTTCATCTCTCATCACTAAACCATTTTCAAGAACTATTACACTTCTTATCTTAGTCACTACACCATGAAGATAATAAGCACAAATTTCATTTCAGCACAGTATACTACAAGAATTTTTATTTCAGCACATGAATATAAAATTAGACTTCAAAACATGACAGTAAAATCTTTCCTTTGTAACCATTATGTAAATCATGTGATGCTAATTACATCAGTAATCATATATGTCTCAGTTATTGTGAATTGTGAGTACTTTAGGCACCATTCTGAACTAATCTTGCATCACAAATTATTAGAATACTTCAATATAACAAGAAGAAATAAACCTGTTATTATAAATGTTTTACCCCAAAATCTAAGGTTTGAATCAGGATATAATGTATGCTATTAAAGAAAAGAAATAACTTGTATGCACTGACTAGGTGAGGTTTAATGTGGGCTTGTGAGATGTAACGGATAGTGCACTTCTTAACACGACTACTATGGACTTTACTATATCTCACAAACCAAAAGAAGGGCTATTACAAACATCACCGTGACTAAAAAATAGAGAAAAGGCTGTTATCATATGACACTAAAGACCAGTCTAAACAAGGAATATTAACAACTCTCAATTTAATACAATGACAGTAAGCTACATTAATTTTTAATTCAACAAGATGGAGATGGACTACCATAACATTCAGTTTTAGCACAAAAAACCAATGGTTCTTAATTCAGCAAAATGGAAATAGACTGTCTGGTAATCTCTTACAGGAAATGACCTTGAAAAAAAGAAAGCCTATTTTATAGAAATAAAACAGCTTAGTGATATATTGTTATTATTTTTTTAAATATATTGATGCTACTTTTACAAACACATCATAGTACACATCATCAGTTCATGCCATGTTCAATGAGAAACAACAACTACTCTGCTATTGCGCAGACACCCTGATACTCCATTACCATCAACCAAAGTAATAAACAGATTATGATCATCATTCAGTCAATTAATAATCATAATATTGTTAGTATCCAAGTGATCAATTTGTGAACATAAAACTACAAATCAGACATCGAAACTGAATTCCAGGACAGAGACAATATTGAAAGTCGACTACCTCTTTAGAGAAGAAAATCATCATTCAACTAAAAAAAAATTCATAAAATAAAGTAGAACACTTGACCAAAATTCCTTGAAATGATGACAAAAAAAATGCCAAAAGTGATGAAACTTACCAGATAAGAGGCAGATAATAAAATCAAATAAAATCAAAACTCCTAACTGTGATTATACTACAAACGATTAAATCATTAACCTACAAGAGTATAAGATTATATAACTAAAAGTCAAATTCTCATTCCACATGTATCTAGTGATCTAAAATATATAATACACCATAAGATGAACAATCGAGCTTCAGAAATCATGAAACTACCACATCTAGATTCCCATTGAAACCAAATTATACGCATTTTCAAAACAAAAATTGAAGGGAATTTCGAAACTCACCTCAATAGAAGAACTACCTGATGCTTGACTTGTCTATGATCCTTTTTCCGAGCCAAATGCCTTGATTTTTTTTATTGTAGTAAACTAGAAGATCCTCCTTATATTTGTCTTTCTTTCTTTTTCTTTAAAAAAAAAAATAACTCTGAAGTTGCGCTTTCCCTCTGAATCTTAAAAAAAATCAGCGCTATGGAAACAGAACCAATGAAGAAGTATGAAAGAAACAAGGATAATAGATCAAATAGAGATCTTGAGTTTAGCTTAAGAAGAATCAATGGATCGAAGGCTTTGAGTTTTGATTTAGGATTTTTCAAGCTGTTAAGGTTTGGAATTTGTAAGAAAGGAAAAAAAATGAAAGATAAAAAGGTTAAACAGAATAACAGAGCGGAAAAGAGCTGGAAAGTGTGCCAACGGCAGAAAAATGATCAAAATCAGGCAAGAATTAGCCGAAGAAGATGAGAAACAAGGTTAGGGTTTCAGTTTGGGGATTTTCCTTTTCTCGCACTCTCTCTGCAAATTAGGGGAAAAGACCTTGATTTTTTATTTTTTTTTGAAAAGAGAGGCTTAAGCTCCTATTTATAGGGAAATAGGGTACTAATATTGGCACTACTATTTTTGATGGGCGCGCCGATGGCGGGAAAATAGATGGGCGCACAATTGGTTGTGTCCCATTCGGACCTGGGTCGGTCTCCTCCAGGATAAATCACCCCCTTTTCTGCGTATTTGCACCTCGACATTGCTTCACTCGTTTGCTAGGCAAACACGCTCGGATTTCGACGAAACTTCGCAGGGACCTCGATGGGACCCTAAGCTAGCCTAGGGTAGAATTTGAGACCCTAATTGACTGATTGGGTTGGTGTTTACACAAACATGAAAGGTTTAGGGTCCGGTCAAAATGAGGTGTCTACACGCACCCAACGGGGTCAACGGCATTAGTCGAAATCCTCACCTTCTTGTCGGTGCCATTATACACATCCTCCTGGCTACAAGGGAGATTCAGCTCAATGGGGGTGCCTTTCGAGGGGGCAGGAGAAGGTTTTGTTTTTGCTGAGTTTTAGGAACTATGCCAAAGGCCTCCGTGATGCATTGAAAGCGTTAGGGAAGGCCCTCATGCCACAGCCCACAGTGCAACTTGGATCGGGCTCAACCTGAACGTGACAGGTTTAACCCAATTTGAGCTCGGGTTGGATCGGCATTTCCTTGGGTTAGGGACCTTTTGTTTTAGCAGCGGAATAACCTATTTGGCGCCTCAACATATGCATATGTTAAGGCCAGCCTTCAACCGCCTAAAGGCCCTACACCCCCAAACACCTCTTCATGCTTCATATGTGCACACAATCTCTAAGCTGTTCAACAGGCTACTTGGCTAAGATCTTGACATGCACTTCTAGATACTTTACTCACGGCCACCAAATCTTTCATCGAGCTAATGAGACTAGACTTGCCAAGACCAACTCTAAACCCACTCTTGTGATCAGCCAGACTCACGAATAGATCGAACATCGGACCTTGATTCCCAATGCAAAGTCCATCCAATTCGAGGCATGATACTGCCACGCATATATCTGCCAAGCATAAAGCCATGGTCATCCAAGAAACAAGCATGCTCCATGGACTGATCTCCAAGGTATGCACCTTGCGAGGGTAACCAAAGTCACCCCGGTACGAACTCACGGGAAAGCCTAGAGATTGGCCTAACCACAAGATGTACCATGACGCAGGAGGCAAAGTAATTTAGCAAGCCCCTTGCACTGGTCTGTACGCACAATGCATGTAGTAACCCAACCCAACATGCATTGTCTTTAGCCCCCGTCCTCGACCAAAGAAACTGAAGCATCCCTTTGGATGACTCTCAGTCCGCACCCAAAGCTCCCTTAGACCACGCACATGAGCTGCAGTATGCACGCACAAGCAAATTCTCGTACAACCCAAAAGCAAACCACCAAGGTTACGACCCAAAATGTCACGGGGCCAACTCCCCCTAAAGAGTTTGGCCAACCAACCATTTCAACCAGAAGTGCCCACCAAAGGTGCTCTTAGTGACTACCCTGAAGAATTATTGGGACATTGATTGACCGAACTACTGATTGCATCCCTGTGACACTGAGCGCTCTGTGATGGTTGGGTTGCCCTCAGTTGTTTCCCCATGACACTCCCTACCTGATAACTTTGAAGCCCTCTTCGACACTAAGCACTCTGCGAAGCTCAATTCCACAATAGCAATGACTTCACAATCTTGAAAACAGGTGATACTGGTACTCCGACATTCAATCCAACCCGACCTCTACATACTACACCACCTCAAGTTCTTCCAACCACTGCTTTATAGATCTCTTGTAGTTATCCCAAACATCGATGGTTTTCTTGGACTCCGTCAAACTATGCGAAGGCTTTGTGTCACTATCTACAAACGCTGAGGAAGGTTTAATGACAATACCTACAAACATTGAGAGAGTGCCACCACTTCCGGCACGGCACTTGCCACTCGTTGGCCAAGTGTTGCACTTACCACAAGCAAAGTACAAACGATTTCCAGGAAGCAACCTACATTCCTAGGCGAAAGGAATCACCATAGGTCCCGCCTCCTCCCAAGGCCAAGAATCCCTTCTTGGGATCAACTGCTGCTGCAACTATGCAAAGTCTAAACGTTCTCCTGGAAGCAACCTACATTCTCGGGTGGAAGGAACCACCATAGATCCCACCTCTTCGTGAGGCCAAGAATCCCCTGTTGGGATCAACAACTGCTGCAACACATGCCGCTTAGGTCATGTGAAAAGTGTCGTGGGGAATACCTGCATCCCCGAACCAAAGGAACGACTCACATGCAAGTCGGAAGGGAAGTGTTTCCAGTGGCGAACGGTTGAGTAACGCGTAAGAACCTGCCCTTGCGAGGGGAACAACAACTGGAAATGGCTTCTAATATCCCATAGGCTGAGGAGCAAAAGGAGGAATCCAGCTGCCTCGTCGTAAGGCCAAGCATCGTCTATTGGGATTGCCCACTGCAACACACCTGCCACTCTGGCCAGGTGCAAGATCTCACAGGGAACCAAGTACATCCCCAACTGTGACGCTTAGTGTTTCTTACTTCAGTCCATCACCAACCAAGTTGTTTGAACAAACCCTTATACCACCAATGGTCTCCTTAGCTACCCACGGCTAGTACTCACACTACTAACCGCCCAAATCCACCATCATTCAGAATGAGATGCCCTTTTGATCCCATCCAACATTGAAATTCCAAAGTAGCAAGAGACAAATAAGTCCACCATGCCGTTCAATACCAACACAGCCAACTCATATGCCATCTGAGCTCACCATACTGTCCCATACCATTGCAACAAGATCTATTGTCGATGTAAGCGGCCTTGGTGTCCATTCCAAGGTCTTCCTGAGAAGGGCATCTTGCCTGCCCGATTGTGTTGTGAACTGCCATCTAAGTACTTTAGCCATTGACCAGTTCTTCACCCTAAGTATGTGTCTTCAGTTCTTCGAGGTCGTGAATATCTTCACCCTACTGTCCCCAGTATCGCCTCCCTGTCAGAGTAAATCGGATACCTTGACCCAAGTTCGTCGGTGCTTCCTCTTCACCCTAAGAGCATACTACTAGCCCATCAAACTGGTTATGCTATCGCACTAAGTGAACAAATCCACCTCTATAAGCGCTTTAGTGCCGACACGTTCAGCACCTCATCTCGTGTAGAGAAGGCTTCTTGCCTGCATGCCAACCCTTTGTCATTGCGAGCCCTTAGGGCATATGCAAATCCATCGCTACTTAGCCAACTTTGCAACGGACCATTTACAACTTTCCAATTGCCACTTCTGATCTCACACATTGGTGGGTCATTGAAACATGCCAACTCATTCACTGATGGTTGATGTTATTCCACTCTATGAAGCTTTGAGCAAATTCATTGGCCAATGCTTACTCCAACATTGATGGTACAAATCCTTCCATGCCATCGCGCCTCTGTTGCGTGACTCAAGTAAGATAGGGGAGAGTCCAAACTTTCAAGCTGTCATACTTTACCACTTTGTTTGCTGAGCTCACAAAGTAACCCATGCCACCAAAACAGCTCAATGATTTCTCACAAAAAACATTGAGAAAGCTTTGCATCCACTCTTCAGAAATAAACATCCCCAAACATTCACTACTCTTGCCGGCTGACTATCGACCTTCAAGGTGTTAGTTTCAAAGACATCTTCTAACTCTGCCATAACTGAAAGCGTTTCCCGTTCTTTCATGCACTTCCACTTGCACTTGAGATGTACTAACAATAGCCACAAACAATGCCACTTGAGGCAACTATGCCAAGCACAAACACCAACTGTATCACCGCTCCTTGACAAGCCCTTACATTCACAACCTGCCCTAATTTGCCACTTGATACCTATCTGATACCAACTACCAAAGCACACTATGAATTTAGCTTGGACAATTTTGCTCTAATACCAACTGTCATAGGCCTTTTGTTTTAGCAGCGGAATTACCCGTGCGGCGCCTCAACATATGCATATGCTAAGGCCAACCTTCAACCGTGCAAGGCTCTGAAGGCCCTACACTCCTAACACCTCTTGATGCTTCATATGTGCACACAATCTCTAAGCTGTTCAACAGGCATCTCGGATAAGATCTTGGCATGCACTTCTATGGACTTTGCTCACGGACACCAAACCTTTCATCAAGCTACTGAGCTTAAACTTGTCGAGACCAACTCTAAACCCACTCTCGTGATCAGCCAACATCACGAGTACATCGAACATCATGCTTTAAAGCCCAATGCAAAGTCCATCCAGCAGGAGGCATGACGTTGCGACACAAAAATCAGCCAAGCACAGAGGCTTGGTCATCCAAGAAACAAGCATGCTCCATGGACTGATCCGCAAGGTATGCACCTTGCGAGGGTGACCAAAGCCACCCCGGCATGAACTCATGGGAAAGCCTAGAGATTGGCCTAACCACAAGACATACCATGGTGCAGAAACCAAAAGTAATATAGCGAGCCCCCTGCACCGGTCCGTACGCGCAATGCATGTGGGAACCCGGCCCAACATGCATTGTCTTTGGCCCCCGTCCTCGACCAAAGAAATTGGAGCATCCCTTTGGATAACTCTCAGTCCGAATCCAAAGCCCCCTTAGAGCATGCACATGAGCTGCAATATGATTTCCTGCTATATGCCTCACACACACAAGCAAGTCCTCACACAACGCACGAGCAAACCACCAAGGATCTGGCCAACACCTACTGGGCCTATTGGGGGAGGAGTCAGCATGTCATAGGGCCAACTCCCCCTTAAGAGTTTGGCCAACCAACTCTCTCAACCAGGAGTGCCCACCAAAGGTGCTCTTCGCAACTACGCTTAATGAATTATCAAGACATTGACTGCCCAAAATACCAATTGCGTCCCCGTGACATTGAGCACTCTGCGAAGGTTGGGTTGCCCTCAACTGTTTCCCCATGACACTTGGCAACCCGAATGTGACCTCCCTCCTCCAATTTTATCTTGATTTTCTTTGGGTTATTGTATTTTTCCATTTGGCCCAAGGTGAACCCGAACCAACCCAAGTCAATCCAACTTGATTTCAGGTTAGATGGGTTGGGTTAGGGTTGAGAGATTTAGAGGCAGGTTGGGTTAGGGTTGACCATCCTCAACCGGAGGCTTGGGTTGGATTGGGCTAAGGTTGGCCTTAACCCGATCGAACCCGACCTGAGTTGCACCCCTACACAGCCGTGTATGAATGTGCAGCTCAAAATTATAGTGGGCCCCACATTGTTAGGGTGATAACCCATATAGGTGCGTCTCTTTGGCTTAAAGTCATGGGTATGCTCCCCATTGATGTGAGTTCGAATCCCCCAGGCTTACCCAATGCACATGGTTTACAGGTGATTGCACAAATCCGTAGGGAATGGTCCCCGCCCTAAAAGTTGGGGTGGAGATACCCTATGTCATAAAAAAAAGGTTTGGGTGATCCAAACCATTCATTTGTGGGGCCCAGATCCTCATCCCCTGATTTATGGAGGGTTAGGATGATCTAGCTCTTCAATATGTATAGATTTAAATATGGTGCCAGCGTATTAGATTGGAGGATTAGGATCACCCGATGGAGATGATTTTTGGGGCACAACCTATTTATGTCGAGGCTCAACAATTGAACAGTTTGGATCTTTGAACAAAGTGGCCCCAATGATTTTTCTAAAACAAATATACGTTTTATGAGGTATGCACGTAGGTGGGCATTAATGTATATTGTGTCCGTTCTTGGGGAGCATATACTTTGAAACATACAATGAAGCTCATGTTGTTCGAAGGTCCAAACCTGCTGGGCCCCTTGTTATTAGATTGTGCCCTCAAAATCATCTTCATGGGATGATCTAACCCTCTAATGTGTAGATAAGCTACACCATATGAAACCTCGATAGATCATAAGGTTAGAAACATCGAATGGAGTTGATTTTTGTGGTACTATGTATTTACATTGTGATCTAACAACTGAATGGTTCAGATCTTTGAATAAGGAGGGTCCACTCTATTTTTACAAAAATATGTGCTCGCATTTTAAAAAAAAAAATCATTACTACCTACATTATTCCAACATCCAGACCGTTCATTTGATGGGCCTCATTGTAAATAGGCCTTTTTCGGTAGATTATTTTTTCACCCCCCTTGAGATAATGCGCCCTCATTTTAACGGAAGTGTACTGGGCAGACTTTTAACACTTTTTTATATCAAATCGCGTTAGCAGGGGGGAGCATAATCCTGGGGGCATCATCTCCATATGATGATACTAACTCATAGAGGTTGGTCGGAGGGTTTGGATCATCCTATGGCAGGCACAACAATTGAATGGTTTAGATCTTTGAAACATGTAGCCCATGTGATTTTCATTTAAAAATATACTTTTTATGGTGTCCACCTTCTCCAATGATCCAAACCGTTTATTGATGGGCCCACCAAGGGTTTGCTCTCAAATAGAGAGGAGAGAAGAGAGAGTCTTTACAAGTGGAGGGAGGGAGAGAGAGAGTGAGAGAGAGAGAGAGAGAGAGAGAGAGAGAGAGAGAGAGAGATGAATTTATTACTTCCCATTTCTTTTTAGTTAATCAAATCATTTGATCCGAATACAAATTCCAAGAATACCTTGATCGATTTTCCTAGCTCTTAATTCATCAAGCCTTGTTTGTAGTCCTTCACCTTTGCATGGAACCATGATCATGTGAATCACCCCATGATGTTTCAAATGATCAATAGTCATGATTACATATCATCCCTCGTATGCTAAACTCAAGGTTGCAAAATGAGCTGAAAGGGCACCCCATTTGCTACCATCATAAATGCATGATGGTGACTTGTCAGTCAATAGGGTGCCCTTTCAGCCCATTTTTGCAAAGACGGCCTTGAGTTTAGCATACCTCATTAGTTAATACTTGTTTTAGTAGGCCGTGCCTAAAAAACGGTCTCTATAGCCCTTCGATTTTTGGAACTTCATAAACCGTCCATTTTACACCATATAATATTGAAGGCTTAAGATCTAAGAAGATTTTTGGGACATGTCTATCTACTGCTGCGAGAACAATAAATGAAGAGTTTTTATATGATGGAAGGTCTTATAGATTTATAGTCCATTATTTTTCAAAAAGTACAGTGCGTCCCACACTATAGGATGATCCAAACCATCCATAAGATGGGACACCACCTAAATAGGTTGGATCATCCTATGGTGTGCGCCGTATGGTACTTTTTGAAAAAATAATGGACTACAAGGCCTTTCGTCATATAAAAACTCATGAATGAATGTCTTAGATCATCCAATGGACGGGCCCAGCACATATTTTGCGCATGCATTTCCCCGAGAGTACATATAAAATATCTTGGAATGATAAATTCACTCTCTTTCTCCAAAGGCCAACCAAGGTTTTAAATTTCAATTTCGGGGTAATTTCGGTCCTCACCGAAACCAAAATTTTAGCCAAAATTCCATAGACGAAGTCAAAATGTCATTTTTTTGGGCCAAAATTTCAGTAATTCCGGCTGAAATTTGGTGGATTTCAGCGATTTCAGTTTGGTTCCTCACCGAAATCTGAAATTTCGGATCTTGGCCCTTGAGGCCAACCCCTTGTAGTGTAAAAATAGAATCATTTATACACTAGCGGGGGCTGGCCCAGGGAAGAAAAGGGGGCAAATTTATCACTTCCCTAAAATTTGCTATTACAAAAATCTTTAATTAAACGACTAGATATACAATAATCATCAGATGATCAATAACATTTTAAGGGACCTGCTAGCATCCATCATCGCAGAAGGCATTTCGCGGCTGGTCCGCCTCGTCAATGAAGACAATGACTAGCTTTTGTCTCCATTCACGAGGTGGCTGGTGTGACATGCGACACCAACCGCGAAATGCCTTGTGCGATACGTTTTAATTTTTGGGTACTTCAGAGGGCCATATATGTAAAATTGAGACCGTTGATCTTGTATACCATTATGAGATGATCTGCTTGACCTCGATCCCATCCTGAACGTGCAACCCATGCTTAAGAGAGTTATTTCGAGGAGGAATAATAAATGAGGCTTCATGGATCAAGGGCTCCCAGAATCGAGGCAAGAATTAGATAAAACCTATTCCTACTTCCACACCGTAAGTCCGTGGGGCAAATTTGACTGGTCTGAAATCTCCCTTTGTTTCTAGGTGAGTCAGCTGAGAAAATTCGACAACTCTGCCCCAAGTTTGGAATCTCTGTCCCAAAATAGGGATGGGAAAATTTATCCCTATTCGCTGTAATGTGAGTGACAGTGTGACACTACCCTCAAATTTGACAACTAGGTCGTATGATTTGTTTGGAATCTAGGTATAATAAGATGTAGGGAAGACTAAAGAAATTATTTTGTACCGGCTTATTGCCAAGTTTGGAAACCATGAATTATTTTTCTATGGAATATTAGTTTATCAAGTGGCGAGAGATAGGGAGTAGGGGTGCAACTTGGGCCGGGCTCAACCCGAACCCGACGGTTTCAACCCGATTTTGGCTCGGGTTGCGTTGGTATTTCCTCGGGTGGGTTGGGTTAGGGGTTGGGAAAAGCCAACCCGATTTAATTTCAGGTTCAATTACGGTTGAGGCCTTGGCAACCCGACCCGACCTCCGTCCTCTAATATTATCTTGATTTTCTATGGGTTCTCGTATTTTTCCATTTAGCCCAAGGTGAACCCCATCCAACCCGACCCGATTTTGGTTAGATGGGTTCGGTTAGGGTTGAGAAATTTAGAGGTGGGTTGGGTTAGGATTAACCATCCCCGACCCGAGGCTCAGGTTGGGTTGGATTAAGGTTGACGGAAAGCTATCTCGGGTTGGGTTAGGGTTTGCATCAACTCGATCCAACCCGACCTGAGTAGTACCCCTAAAAGGGAGGGTGGGAGGTGAAGAGAACAGAGATTGCATTATGGAGGAGAGGGTAAAAAGGGGCTTAAAAGAAGTGGGAAAAATAAAGGGTACTGTGATGTCGGCAATACAGTTTGATAATTGCACAAACTCGGCCTTTCTTTTATTATTTAAAAAGCTTTCAAAGGTTATTTCCAAAAAGCTCTCGGAAGCCAATTAAAAATGAATAAGCAGGTTGAGTTTGTGCAATTATTAAAACATGGTAGTGCTAATATCATTAACAAAATAAATTTTAATTTGATTATAAATTAAACTTTTCCTTGTTTTCTCACCCTCTCCTCACTCATGCCCTCCGTAGTCTATCCGTCTCCCACCCTCTATAGCCCTCTTTCACCACTTGACAAACTAAAATTCCATGCAAAATTTTTTCATGGCAGTCAAAATGGTGGCTTTGAGTTTTGGTGAAAATACCTCACCTATATTGATTATCTACAAACCATTCATTTATTGGTCCCTGTGGAGATAAGCCCTACTTCAAAAAAATTTCATTAGGCCTTGTATTAGGTACCTGACCGATACGCCAAAAGCTCCAGAGCTAATGGAATGCATTAGGCAAGGCCCATTAAACCTGTCCCATACGAGGCTGGGTCCCACCCAGTCCCATACCTAGGCGGGCCCCCACTTAGGACGGTAACATACCACCATGCTTCCGAATCCGCCATCCTCGGCGGCCCACTCTGTGATGGCTTTCACTCTGTTCTTTTTTCTAGGTAGCCTTTTCCACAGGTCGCCCCTTCAGCGGCGGCCCACTCTGTGGCAACTTCACTCTGGCGGCTTTCACTCTAGCCTTCTTTTTTTTTTAACTAAGTAGCCCTTTCCAGGTAGTCCTCTCCACAGGTCACCTCTTCCGTGACTCAAACACATGACGTGGTGGCTGCTCTGATACCAAATGTTATGTATACGGAAGAAAAACACAGAAGCAAGAATATATTATAGTTCCCTCATCCGGGGGAAGCCCTCTGCACAATTTCGAATATCAAAATAGTTTTCTCATTATTGTCAAAAGGAAAACAACTTGGCTTATCATAGCCCAACGACTCCAACAGATAGACTTTCACTCCAACAATTTAGCTTATGGATATCTCAAATAGATTCCTACCTAAGAAGGATTATTCAACATAGCAAATTGAAATCCTAGTTGAGCAACCAAGAGGGGGGTGAATTGGTTGGATATTAAAAAATTTACTCTTTTAAAAACCTTTTTAAAATGTTTACTAACCCTTGTTAATTAATCTTTGGTTAGTAGTGGTTAACACAATAAAAGTAAAAGAATTATCAACTACAGAGTAAATGAGAAGAGGGGAAGAGTAATAGAAGAGATACCACACAAGGATTTTAAGTGGTTCCGTCTTAAAACTCCAAGACCTACTCCACTCTTCCCAAGTTTGTGTCCTTGAGGGAATCCACTATAAGTATGATTCTTGATACAGGGAAGAAGGCTCCGCATCTTCAACACTCGCCCACGAAGATGGCTCTGCGTCTCCGAGCACTCGCCAATTGCAAGGGGTTTAGTATAGGTGCCCTTTCCACATTTACAATATTTTTCATATTACAATGTGTGTTAACTAACCAACTTCTCCAAAAGCTTAAGCTGTTGGAGGAAGGCAGTATTTATCTTTTATACTTTAACACTCCCCCGCACGTGTGGCCCACTTGGCAAACACGTGACACATGTGGTCCCACTTTGGGCCGACCATCGCATGTGGATTTTTGCTATCCAGGAGGTTTGAACTCGAGACCTTTGGCTCTGATACCATGTTAACTAACCAACTTCTCCAAAAGCTTAAGCTGTTGGAGGAAGGCAGTATTTATCTTTTATACTTTAACAATGTGTGAATGCCTTCTCTTAAAGCTAATACACCACTTCAATACAAGAAATCTTCTCCAAATGGTTGCAGGTAAGCTTGGTGAGAACTTCTCCAATGATGGGATTCCAAGTGAGCTTATGGGATCTTCAATAATATTGATGGAGAGTAAGCTTGGGTGATTTTTCTTATTGCAAATAGGCTTTAGGAGATCTTCTTCAAGGTAGATTGCAAGATTTAGGGCAAAGAAGAAAGGCTTTTGTAAAGATTGCTTGAAAATATTAAATCACACTTAGGGTTCTCTTTTCAAGCTTGCAAAAGTGTTGAAATGATGAAAATAAACTCATATATATAGCCCCTTAGAAGATATAACCGTTGGAGGACATAATGGGCATTTTTAGGTTTTGAAAAATAAAAAAAAGAACCAGCCGCAAGTCCCAACGGTCATATTTTCCCGACACCAGACGTCTGGTTGCCTCTGGGACCAACCAGATGATTTGGCAAACCTCTGCCGCAAGGTCTGTTTGCAAGTTCACTTATCAAATGAATGAGTTTTTCTCTGATTTTTTGTACACATTGATATTGATATTAGAAAAGATTATGGACCAAAATTTAGCTCATTTGAAAAACGTTTGGGTACCTTTTTTATCAACCAGATGATCGGACCACTTCTGCTGCAAGGTCTGGTCTGCAAGTTTAGCAAATAAATTAATGAGTTTTCTTCCCATTTTTTGTACATATTAAAGTAGATATGAGAGAAAAGAGAGGACAAAATTTCGGCTCAATCTGAAAATATTTGGGTCCATTTGTGATAGAAAAGCACATGGTCTTAGTTATGGTGTAAGAACCGGTAAAATATATATATATATATAAATATAAAAATGGCCTCATAGGTGGGTAATCATCGGCCATTACTCATTTTCCCCAAGTTAATCGGGCATGAGGACATCTGGCATAATGGGGCGTACACGATTCGAACCCAAGTCTAAGCTAAGATTGAACGGCTTCCTACCACTAAGCCACCGCCCCAGATGTCAACAAAAACGGAATAGATATATATATATGTTAAAAATTTCCAATAGTCACTATTCACAATTACTATTCACAATAGTCACTATGCGAGATTACTATGCAGAAATACTATGCAAGTTCACTATTGAGATACACTATTTAAAAGTATTATTCACAGTAGGACCCACCGAGTACTATTCATAAGCGGGTCCCACATCAGCGGGCCCCATACAAGCAGGCCCCACATAAGCGGATCCAACACCAGTGGGTCCCACATCAGCGGGTCCCACACGAGCGGGCCCCACGACCAGCGGGTCCTACCACCAGCGGGACCCATCCCTAGTGGAAACGAAAATATCATCGCACCGACGAAAATAATAATAAAAAAATGCAAAAATACTATTGACCGACAAAATTAATAATAAAAAAAATATTATTAACTATGCAAAATACTGTTAACCGACGAAAATAATAATTTAAAATAGTAAATAGTTTTTACTATGCAAAAGTACTATGCAAAAATACTATTGACCGACAGAAATAATAATTTAAAATAGTAAATAGTCTTTACTATGCAAAAAGTACTATGCAAAAAAAATGTCTATAAATAGAGGAGGAGGAGGAGAAGAAAAGGAGAAGAGAAGAGAAGAGAAGAGAAGAGAAGAGAAGAGAGAGAGAGAGAGAGAGGAAGAGAAGAGAAGAGAAGAAAGAGAAAGAGGAAGAGAGAGAGAAGAAGGAAAAAGAAAATCCACTACCAAGTAAGTCTTTTATAATAGTCTCTCTTTCATGGTTGGTTCTACCACCTAAAATTATTTGAAAGCAATGATCTCTTTCAATGGTTGGTTCTACCACCTAAATTATTTAATGATCTCTTTCATGGTTGGTTCTACCACCTACCTATATTTTATTTGAAGTAATGGTTGGTTTTACCACCTATATGGATAAAGTAATGGTTGGTTCTACCACCTATATACTTAACGGTGAAATACTAGCATAGTAACCGTAAAGTAAACTTTATCAACTTATGGTGAAATGAATAGTGACATGATGGGGCCCACATAAATAGTGACATGATGGGGCCCACATGAATAGTGACATGCGGGGCCCACATAAATAGTGACATGATGGGGCCCACATGAATAGTAGCATGTGGGGCCCACATGAATAGTGAACACAGGGAACCTTATTTTAGGACATAAATGGACACAGAAAGGACAAGTGTTGTCTGTGTGATATTAAAAGGACCTAGACTAAAATAAGTTGACCTATTTCACTTATTTGCCTACAGGAGCCATCTCGTCCTACTGCGACTATAAGAAAAGGCAGGTGACAGCTAGACCTTGTCTTGTAATGGTGTTCAATATAATTGTCTATGCAATGTAGCTCTGCTTATAAATTGCCTGATAAATACCTGCTTAGTGAATTTATACTCGCTTGCCTGGAATCAAATGAATTGAAATGAATGCTGGAATCAAATGAATTGAAATGAATGCAGGAAGAAAGGCAAAGGTAAGTAATTGCATACATGTTGCATACATGGGGGAAAGTGAAGGGGAACTTAAGGGTGTGGTGGAATCATCCTGGGACCTAAGGTCCAAAGGCCAACGCGAGAAGCGTGTACTGCCTTTCGTTGGCAAACCAACCAAAAAGGGAAAGTATCCCCGAGGGATAGTATCCCCGGCTCGGCAAATGCGAGACCGTAATCCAAGTCCATAACGTCACTACCTTCAGACAGGGGTAGTGGTTAGCCGTGCGGCAAGGACACCGGCAGAAAAAAATAAAAGAAAATGAAAAAGTCAGAAAAGAACTGACAGAAAAATAAATGGGGGAAAAGCCGGATGTACCTGGGGAATGTGCTGTCTCATTTTATAAAATTGTTGCATACATGCATACATAGCATACATTGAAATTATTGTCACTCCTTTGATTTATATTGCCATGGGCATTGTAATCTTTATTCTAGACATTATTGAAATGTGGATTATATTGTATGAACTGTTTATATTGTCTCTTTTACTCTGCTCGGTCTTTGGATGACCCTGCTTTGACGTTGATTCCTCCACCACAGGGGTTGAGGCATTAGATGGCGGAGCATTTGCAAATGAAGGAACCATGGGATAAGGGACTGTGTGATCAGAGAGTTCGTTCCTGGAGTCCTTGCATTTTGACGTCTTACGTCATGTATCATTTTTAAGTTGTAATAAGATTCTATCGGGATCGTCGTTGATGCTTGTATAAAAAAAAAAAAAAAAAAAAAAAAAAAAAAAAAAAATATTTCCATGATTTTTACTTTCTTTTGCTCGTAGCGACACGACGGAAATCGGGTCGTTACATATGGTTTTCAAAGGATGTTTGGATTTTTGCTTTAAAATCATTTTGGAAACTCTTTGAAAACACTTGCAATCTTGTTTTGAAGTTGATCTCCATTCAACCTACTCTTGAATAATCCTCTTGAGTCCGGTGGTTGAATGAGCATGCTTAGCCTTCCTTGTTCATGCTTGTTCTTTGGTCTTCGATTTGACTTAGCTCTTAATGACTCCATCTTAATGTTGATTGCTCTTCTCTAACGTTCAACTTGATTTGTCTTTGTCCTTCTTGGTTGACGGATCTTCACTTTGCCTTTGATCGCATTGTTTTGCCTAGTTTTCCATGTTGGTACTGTAAATTTTCTGTGTAAGCTTATCATGGTAAAATCATTAGTACCAACCTACTTCGATCAATGTGGGTTTGCTGTCATCAAAACAATGAGTAGGGCCACACATGGGAACCCTTGTGCTAACACAAATAACAGGAAATAAATAACTAGATAGTCATAACCCGAAAGATAGCAGATACGTATCATTCCACCCTCCTTGGAAAGAACCTTGTCCTCAAGGTTCAAAATGTGGAAAGCGCACCTTCAACTGATGCCAATTTTCTCAAGTTGAATCCTCAGGTGCCATATTTGACCATTGCACTAGAACTTGTGAAATTGCTCTGTTGTGTCTCTTGACCATCCTGTGTTGAAGGACAGCTACGGGTTCGGCAAGGAATTAACCTTCATCGTTAACATCTGACAAGACCGTTTGTGGTATGATCTGCTATCTGAGCTTCTTTTTTAAACATGAGACGTGGAAGACGGGGGGACCTTTGAGCCCTCAGGAATTTCTAGCTTATAAGCCACACTGCCAATGCGTTGTAATACCTTATAGGGACCATAGAATTTTGGTGCCAACTTCATATTTGCCCTCAATGCTATAGTGACTTGCCAATATGGCTGCAATCGTAGGAAAACCAAATCTCCAACCTGAATTTCCTGCTCAGTCCTATGATGGTCAGCTTGTTGCTTCATTCTGTGATTCGCTCGTTACAAGTTTTCTCTAACCAAGAGAATGACAATATCCCTTTCTCTTAGTTATTGTTCTACAGTAGCCACCGTTGTTCCTCCTGAAGTATATAGTGTGAGAGAAGGTCGTGGGTTTCCATAAACAACCTCGTATGGCGTGGCAAGGGTAGCAGAATGAAATGATGTACCAAATGTTAGGTACCTTACCGATACGCCAAAAGCTCCAGAGCTGATGGAATGCGTTAGGCAAGGCCCTTTAAACCTGTCACATACCAAGCTGGGTCCCACCCAGTCCCATACCTAGGCGGGCCCCCGCTTAGGACTGTAACACCTTGGATTTACGGTAGTTTTTGTCCCTCAAAATTTGTCTCTATGTCATTCATTTATTCGTTTCATTTGTTCGCTCCTGGGGTTTTCTGCTTTTCTAGAAGAGAATGTATTATAGAAATAACACAAATACTTGTATCCCCTCTTCTTGATGCACATCACTGTAGCCAAGGCTCCCAGAAACAACAACATTCTCACTAGTCACCACCAGAACCTGTTTTCAAAGTTTCGGGATTTCAACAATAGGAACCCCACTTTATGTTTCTAGGATTTCAATTTCAGATAATGCAAGCAATAGATCTTGCACATCCTTGGTAGAGACCGGTTTATAATTGCGCGGGCCCAGTTCCTAACACCTTCCTGCTCAGTAATTGAAAATTGCCCTGTATTTTGGTGACAGTGCCGTGCTCATGGAGTCGAGACCGATCCTAGGCCCTACTCTTATGGCCTGATTGGTTTGTCGGAAAGGTCATTCCACCCTGGAAAGGCTTTCCGAGGAAAGCCTTCCTTTCCTTTCCAGGAAAATCCTCTCCGTCGTTTCCTTTCCGAGGAAAGCAGATCCTGGATCAAGTTGGGTGCTATTTAAATTGAGTGTAAGTGCGCCTTAGCTCAAATCCATATAGAACAGATTGATAGTGGAACTTTGAGTCATGGATTCCAAGTAGAATTTTGGCCTTAACTAAAACAGTCACTTAAATCCATATCCCTTGCCAAAGATAATATCAAACACTAACAACATGTCTTTGTGAATCCCCAAGATATTCAAATCGGCTTGAATATTAATATGGATTTAAGAAAATACAATATTCGAGGAGAAATATCAATTGGTAGATTTTTTTTCTCTCTCACACAACTAAGCCCAAATAGTAGGTATGCAATTTGAAGAACTATGAGTATGGTCGTGTAAGTGTCACGGAGTTGATGCTTTTCAAGTGAAATTCTCTCATTCTCATGAAGCATGCGACCTTCAGAGATTCATGGATAAGTGAAATTCTATTGAAAATTTATTATCTAGCACCTAATATTGAAACCAACCCTATACGTTTCTGCAGAAATTTACTTAAACTGTATGAAAAGGATTGAAGACCTAGTGCCAATTGAAACAAGAACAACACTTGTTCATGAAGATTCTGTTGACTTTTCCTTTGTGTGAAAAGGAGAAAGTCTTATTATAGTTCAAAATTATAATATTTACCCAATTGCTTTTGTCTTTAAACTTTTAAACTTTAAGCTTTTGTGGACTTTTGAAAGCAAACTTGAGTTTCCCTCCTTTCCCTTTGTCCTTTATGAGGACTTTTAGTCCCGAATTGGAAAGTGGAGGAAAGGCTCATGGGTTTATATTATGTTTCACTTTCTTGGTCTGTGAATGAGAAGAGGAAAAGGGGGGCCTACGCGCATGAGTGTCCAAGTGGACCCGTGGACTATTGGCTATACCACACACGCATGTCGTCGGGCCCGGCGAGGCTCCGCCGGCCGCATGTGTGGGTCAAAGCTTTTCCCTATCTTTTATTTTTCTTTTTGTTACTAGCTATATGTGTTCCCAGAGAACTTCGAAGTTATTGACGAATAACCTCACCGTTCTTGAATTGAACTTCGCTGGTATTTAGAAAATAACTTTGCTGGTATTTGGGAAATAACTTCATTGTTCTTGGAAAACAACTTCATCATTTCTGGGAACTTCGAAGTTATTCAGCACATTGTTTTGACGCTTTCGTTTTGTAACCGCCCATTAAGTGTGGTTTCATCTTTCTTACCGTTTGACAACGTTTCCAAAAATGTGTCCCTTAATTAAGGGATTTAAGGACGTGACTTTTGGAAGTCCTTTTAAGGCTTTCTTTGGCTTGAGAGAAAGATACGAAAAAACAAAAGTTCTCTATGGTTTTTTTCATCTTCTTCTACCTACTGGTTCTTTATGTTTGAAGAGTTTTCTGTCGTTTTTCATCTCTGATCAAAGACAACGTAAGCGTTTTTGCTAGGAATCTTGGTAACGTGAGTCACACCCCTTGGAGCGGAGTTGTTGTATCCTGGATACCTACGCCAAGAGACCCAATATGCACCAAGAATCGTCGAATGTGGGGGCATTACTTGTCTCAAAGACAACGAACTGAGATTTATGCCTCAAATCATTGATAAGTTTCTCCTCACTGTTTATTTGATTATTCATTTATTTTACAAATCAGATCTTACAAATTTCTACACATTGCTATTTATCATCAGATTCATCTTGGTAAAAGGTATAATTCGAAATTTCCCCCTATGCCTAAATAAGAATCTTGAGACAAGTATCTGAATTTTATAAAGGGATATTTCGGATTATTCTATCATGGGTTCAACTCATGCTGAAAGGCCTGAGAAGTTTGATGGATCTGATTTTAAGAGATGGCAACAAAAACTGAGATTTTTCCTTACAACTCTAGAACTTGAGTATGTCCTTTCTAGTATGGTTAATAATGAAGAAGAAAATGAACCTGCTAGATCTCATGTTTCTGATAAGAGTAAAAAAAGGATGATTATATGTGTAGGGACACATTTTGAATGCCTTGAGTAACAAAGGAATTTGGGAAACCCTAGAGAAGAAATACCTAGTAAAGGCTGCATGGTCTAAGAAACATGTCATAAGAAAGTATTTCCGATTTATGATGGCTGATGGGAGATCCTAATGGATCAAGTGAATGAGATTCAATTTATGGTAGCTAAAATCCTTTCTAAGGAGATTAAAACAGATGAAGAATTTCAAGTATCTGCTATCATTGATAAGTTACCACTGTCTTGGGAGAAATATCAGAACACCCTCTAACATGATAGAAATGATATGTCTCTTCATGATCTCTTTTTGTATTTAAGAACTGAAGAAGAAAACCTCTCTAGAAACAAGTCCCATAGAAACTTTGACTATATATCTAAGGCCAATCGCACAGAGTCTAAGTATGACAGTAAACACAAACCAAAACATAAGACATGTGGTAAATTCTAAAAAACCACCAAGAACTTTAAGAAGAATCACATTTGTAGTGATAGGAGTGCATTCACTTCCTATTATTTTTGGGCAGATGGAGAGCAACTTTTTATGGGGAACTCTTCGTCATCGGCTGTTGCTGGAAAGTGAACGGTAATCTTAAAGCTCACATATGGGAGAGTTATAAAGTTAAAAGATGTTCTTCACGTACCAGATATTTGAAAGAATCTGGTGTCGGGTTCACTATTGGTCAAGAAAGGCTTTAAGATAGCGTTTGAAGTCGACAAAGTTTTTTTAACTTTGAATGGGTCATTTGTGGGGAAAGGGTATGCTTGCAAGGTACTCTTCAAACTTAATGTAATTAAAAGTGACATGAATAAATCGTCTTCTTCTTCTTCTTATATTGTGGACTCTTTCGATGTGTGGCATGGTAGACTAGGTCATGTGAACCTTTCTTCCTTGAAGAAAATGGTGAACTTAGGTTTAATACATAGTACTGATCGTAGTTCAAATGACAAATGTGAAATTTGTATACAATCTAAGTACAGTAGAAAACCATTCTATAAAATAGAAAGACAATCAAAAGTCTTAGGACTTATTCATAGTGATGTGTGTGGATTAAACAATATATTAACTAGGGGTGGTAAAAGATACTTTATAACATTCATAGAAGACTATTCTAGGTTTGCACAGTGTACCTTATGAGAAATAACGATTAGTCATTTTAAAAATTCATTACCTATAAAACTGAGGTTGAAAACTGAAATTCAAGTAGTGACTTGGTTTGGCAACCTAGAGGGGGGGTGAATAGGATGTTTATAAAATCTTTACCTTTTAAAAACTTTTCCTAAGATTTCACCCAAGACTTATCCCTTGTTTAATTAAGTTTGAAATAGTTGAACTTAAACAATATTACAAATTAATATAAGTTCAAAAACCTTGTTGATTAGTAAACTTAATTAGGTAATTTTAATAGCCTAGTTAGCAAGGTTAAGATATTTAGGTTGATTATCAATGCTAACTACTCACTCAATTCTAAGCACAAATAATCAAATAAGAGAGTGAGAGGGAGTGAGAGAAATACCAATCACACAAGTGACACAAAGATTTATAGTGGTTCGGCAAACGGCCTACTCCACTCTTCTCAAGGTCGCACTTGAGGATTTCCACTATTGAGACCTCCACGATGCCCGGCTCCAAGGCTTTTACACTCCAAGGGAATTAAATAAGGATGCCCTTCCACCTTTACAATGACTCTCCTTCTCCGCCGAGTTCTAAGCGGTTCACCCAAGGGAATTAAAAACAACGGATGCCCTTGCCACCAATCGAATAAAGAAGAAGATAAAAGCTTTGCCTCTATGTAGGCTACAATGCAAGTTGAAGCTCCAAGGATGCTCTCAAGAATAAACAAGTTTAAGCCTAAACCAATCTTAAAAGATTTTCTCAAATCAAGGCACAAAGAGTTTGGTTGGTGAGAGAATTTAACCCAAAAATAGTTCACAAATGATTTTCTAGGGTTTGTTGAAGTTGGAGAATGTTCCTCTTGTGTTTTGGACCCTTGAATAGGTATATATAAAGTCCCAACTCCATGTGACCGTTTGGGGGGTAAAACAGTCAAAACTGAGTCAAAAAATCAACTAGCCGTTGCACCCCAACAGCTATATTTTTTTGAAGAAAAATATTTCTCGGAGTTCCGAGAATTCAAACAGAGCTTTTATTTTTAGAATCTGGACCATTTCTCGGAGCTCCGAGAATAATTCTCGGAGTTCCGAGACTGGTTTCTAGCAAACAGTGTTGAACTTGTAAAATTCATATCTCCCTCATTTCTCGTCGGATTTTGACTTTCCTATACTCTACGGATATGAGAAAAATGAGAGCTATCTGTTAAAAATATTTTCAAAAATATTTGAAAATGTTTTAAATAAGTTTTGATAGGATTTAGTTGGTGGTCCAGGTTGTTGCTTCGAAACTCTGTTTTGTTCATTCTTGTGTTGAATGCCATATGGGTCCCAACATGTTGGTACACCACCATGGCCATTCACTTATCCATTTAAGTCCTTAAAGGGTGTGTTAGTCTCTTTGAAAAACATATTTTTAGGGGTTTAAACAATGTGCCTTGACAAGAGATTATACAAGAGAGATAGGAATACATTCTACCATTTCTATCGGTCTCTTGAACTCTTCTTTTGAGCTGGGATCTTCTATGGTTGAGCTTCCATGCTTGACATCTTCAAGTTGTGGTACAAGCTCCTTGGTCCTTTGCATTAGGTTCTTGATCCTCCACCTTTGGCCTTCATGAACTTCCTTTGTTTGTTCAATGCTTTGAGATGGTTGATGATGAGCTTCTCCTTGGTACTTCCAAGGTGTGATTGGTCCAAGTATGTTCCAAGCTCCTTTGCCATTGTGTTTGGTTCATCTTCAAGCATAGGCCAACAAGGTGCGTGCTAGTATGATTTGACTTGTGTAGGACCTGTCTAAAGCACAACACTCAAGGCAAATGATCAGTCCATAAACAACTAATCAATTTGCGTTTGTTAATCATCAAAACAAGATGATTGAATGAACCCATGGGAAACCCTTGGGCTTACAATCTCTCCCTTTTTGATGATGACAAACCAAATTGATTAGATAGGTGGGAGGAACCTCTTATGAGGATAAGATAGACAAATTAATCATTACTACTCCCCCTCAACATATGCATGAGTTATATTTAACAAGTTATAATACAAGAATGCATATGGTAATGGATCTAATCAATTATACAAATTCTCCCCCTTTTGGCATTAGCAAAAAGGAAGGATTAAGCATTTAAGCACAATTACATAAAGCATCAAAGATATTCAATGAAAATATGGTGCTCCCCCTAACTTCTTATCATGAGTTAGCAATTAAAATCAAAGTATAATCCAAAGTATATATGGCATGATAAGAGACAATCAACATAGGAAATGAATAATCACAAAACAAATCAAGCCTATGTTGGCAAAAGAAAGAGACATTTCAATTTTAGCACAAATTTTTAGGGTGTATTTTAGTATATATATATAAATTCAATATAAATCTACCCCATGACCCGTAATATAATAATATATTAGCAAGTTAAAGCTTATATTTTACTTATCATGAAAGAAAAACAAGCAAGTGTATAGTTTAGCATGATAAGCCCCCCTTTTTCTTTTTCTTTTTTAAAAAAATCTAATGATATGCAATTTTTAGCATAATTAGTGAAGAAATGTTTGAATGGATAGTGTTAGCATCTTACAATGATCCATATAAACATAAAGATAACAACAATTAGCTCTCCCCCTTAGTATTTGTCAATGGCCTTAGATAAACCTAAGATTTAAGGCATGACATGACATCATAGGCCAAAGATATGACAATGGAATACTTGGCCACTAAAACTTATTCTTGGAATAGATGATATCATATTTGATCATCCAAGATAAGTCAATAAGCCTAGAAGAATATGTCACTAAGACCTAGGCTATGGGCTTCTTGTCTTAAACTCTAAAACACACATAAAAGCACAAGACAAGCCCGAGTGGAGTAATCATGCTCCAAAAGAGTGTACTTATCATATATGAGGTGATAGCCACATTAGAAATCATATGATAAGTAACTAAGGACAAATTTACCTTTAAGCTCCCCCTTTGAAAATGAATCATGCAATGCATGAATCTAAAGGGATGTCATTGCATAGACTCCAAAGGTTTTTGGATATATTTTCCAAAAGATACCAAGTTAAACTCAACCCTTGGGCTACAATGACACTCTCCAAGTGTCGGTTTATCATGATAAAATGATAGCCATAGTCTAGCTCATCATGATAAACAAGCGTAGCACAAAAGATTTTCAATCTTTCGCTCATGCTCCCCCTAAATGTGATTTAATATTTTTTAAATTTACGCTTTACTTCCCTAAGTATGTAATATACATAACTAGCTAGGGAGATCACATATAAATATATACCTATTCATGCTTGAGATGTTGGCACAAGGCCAATTTGTTAGATATTTTAATTAATGTGAATGTACCATCTCCCTCTTAGAATCTAAGAAGGCTAAGGGCACCAATTGAGTGACTTTTAAGATTAAGGTTTAACATCTCATATGTGTAGATATTTTCAAACAAGGGGTGATAACTATAGAATATGTATATACCAATTTGAGTTCAGTTCTATAGGACTAAGACATAGTGAGAATGGTCAATAAACTACCATGTCTTAGAGAGACATCCATGATTCATAAAGGTGAGAGTATACTTTATGAGAAAGATATGATCATCAACCATGGATAATCTACCATGTTTGGACACAAAGGACATGACACATAATGTACATGGTCCAAACATTACATCTACATCCACAACCACATGTAAAATGACAAGGCATTAGGCACAAAGTACATAAGCCCATTGAAAACCAAAAATGTGTGGGAGGCACATATTCCCATCACAATCTAATGTATACAACCACCTTAGTGAATTTTAATTTTACTCAAGTGAGTAAATGCCCAAATATGAATCTAGATTTCTATGATATTTTCATTTCAAGTCATACATTGAATCTAGATTCATGATTTAACTTTCCTATATAATATATATCCTTTTATGAACTTAAGGAAAGATCCAAGGATTTTATAATATATATGTATCAAATGATGCAAACTACCTTGGACACATGTATTCCATTTATGAACTTTCATGACTACTTGAACAAAATACATATAACATATCTATACATATTAAGGTTCATCTTAGTCATGAGATTATCCAATTAAAGCTCTTTGGAAATACACTAATTTTTAACCCATCTATGATTCTTATTAGATTTGATGAAAATCATTAAGCATGTAATAGAATGGATTTTGATAGGACAACTAGGTGCATGTTCGTTCACCTAGGGCACAAAAAGTTGTCTAAGAAGGGATTGTGAATTCTTAGACATAGCATCTAATACCTTAGTTTTGCTAGAAATGATATATTAAAACAATTAAATACTCAATTGTCTAGCAAGTTCCATGTTTGTCCAAAATAAAGTTCAAAGAATAGTACTTTGGCATTTTCTCAATTTTTGCTCAAATACTATTTGATTGCCAAAAATAATTTCATTTAAGTTCAAGCCTTAAAACCTATGGGTTTCTTTTCTTTTGGTTTTTCTAGAATGATGTGATCAATTAGCCTAACTCCTAGCAACTACCAAAACGGGTTCAAATTTTAAAGATGTACTTGAAGCTTTTAATTTGAACACATGGGCAAGAGATGTTGTTGTATATTCTATAAGGATCAATTTATGGTTTTCACATTGAATGCTCTATTGTGATTGTCATGTGGATGAATGACATATTTTAAGTGCATGATGCTTTTTAAGAATATGTGGGCACTTAAACTAAGAAACTCAAAATGATATTCAATTAGGCTCATCATATCAAAGTATCAAATTAATTACATTTAAGCATATAGACTTTGAATTTTAAGGTGATATATATAGATATATGTTAAGCAAATATGAGCATATGATATCTATATACACATGTTTTGAAAGGATTTTCAATTTTAGGCACAACATGTATTGATACAAAAAAAATTAAACAAGAACAAGTACATTGTATCAACAAATATATTTTCAAATGATATTCAATTAAAGCACATCCCCTAATCTAACACAATATAGATCATGTTAGGGGTTTTGGAACCCAAACCATCTTGGTTCCAAGTAAGTTTGTCCTAGGTGATAAGTCATTTTTAACCCAAACAAACTTACTACTTTTTACAAGTTTAAAAGTACATTTAAACTTGTAATGTCCAAATCTACCACAATAGTCACAAGATGCATAAGAGTAGGTAGATGGACGGGATGAACATAATGAATTACAAGAGTGATCATGATAGTAATTGAATTTTACATTCTCTTGTAACTTATGATTTTCCAACCTTAATGTTTCATTCTTGATGTTTGAGTCATTGATTTTCGTTTTAAAATTTATTAATTCAAGAGATGAAAGCATTTTGATTTTCTCTTCTTCTTCTTTAAGGAGTTGATTTTCCTCTCTTAGTGAAGCAATGGTATCACTTAGTTCAATAAAATCTTTTTCAAAAATTTTATTTTCTTCACTAAGATGTGCATGATCTATTTCTAGTGACCTAAACTCCTTGTGAATACTAGCTAAATTGTTTTTCAAGTTTGAATTCTTAGCTAGTTGATCCTCAAGTTTCTTATGTAATTCTTGGACATTTTCAACAAGTTCTTCAAGTGTGAATTCGGCATTATCCAAGGGGTCTACATTAGATAATCCCATTAAGCACATGTTTTGATTTTGAAGATTTTCAATAGAGTCCAAAACAATATTTAGCATTTTTACAAGAGGATACTTTCTCATAAATGTGTGGTGGTAATGCACAACATGTTGCAATTAGGGCTTTTGTATTTAGTAAAGATAATTTTTTATTATCTTCATTTAATCTTTTAGACTTAGCATTTAACATAAATCCATTTTCAATTATCTTTACCATATCTTTATCTAGACCTTTTAAGTATGTCTTCATATGGATCAACCATGATCCATAATCCGAACCATCCAAAATAGGTAGTCTAGATCCCATCTTTTAAGTTGCCAAAAAATTTGATCTTTTAACTCTTAACCGGTTAGAGTCTTAATCAAGAGCCCAAGCTCTGATACCAAATGAAATCCAAGTAGTGACTTGGTTTGGCAACCTAGAGGGGGGGGTGAATAGGATGTTTATAAAATCTTTACCTTTTAAAAACTTTTCCTAAGATTTCACCCAAGACTTATCCCTTGTTTAATTAAGTTTGAAATAGTTGAACTTAAACAATATTACAAATTAATATAAGTTCAAAAACCTTGTTGATTAGCAAACTTAATTAGGTAATTTTAATAGCCTAGTTAGCAAGGTTAAGATATTTAGGTTGATTATCAATGCTAACTACTCACTCAATTCTAAGCACAAATAATCAAATAAGAGAGTGAGAGGGAGTGAGAGAAATACCAATCACACAAGTGACACAAAGATTTATAGTGGTTCGGCAAACGGCCTACTCCACTCTTCTCAAGGTCGCACTTGAGGATTTCCACTATTGAGACCTCCACGACGCCCGGCTCCAAGGCTTTTACACTCCAAGGGAATTAAATAAGGATGCCCTTCCACCTTTACAATGACTCTCCTTCTCCGCCGAGTTCTAAGCGGTTCACCCAAGGGAATTAAAAACAACGGATGCCCTTGCCACCGATCGAATAAAGAAGAAGATAAAAGCTTTGCCTCTATGTAGGCTACAATGCAAGTTGAAGCTCCAAGGATGCTCTCAAGAATAAACAAGTTTAAGCCTAAACCAATCTCAAAAGATTTTCTCAAATCAAGGCACAGAGAGTTTGGTTGGTGAGAGAATTTAACCCAAAAATAGTTCACAAATGATTTTCTAGGGTTTGTTGAAGTTGGACAATGTTCCTCTTGTGTTTTGGACCCTTGAATGGGTATATATAAAGTCCCAACTCCATGTGACCGTTTGGGGGGTAAAACAGTCAAAACTGGGTCAAAAAATCAACTAGCCGTTGCACCCCAACGGCTATATTTTTTTGAAGAAAAACATTTCTCGGAGTTCCGAGAATTCAAACAGAGCTTTTATTTTTAGAATCTGGACCATTTCTCGGAGCTCCCAGCTCGAAGCTCCGAGAATAATTCTCGGAGTTCCGAGACTGGTTTCTAGCAAACAGTGTTGAACTTGTAAAATTCATATCTCCCTATCTTGAAGTCAGTTAATTATTTAATATTTTCCCAAAACTTCGGCCGAAATTACCGAAATTTTGGCTGAAATTTCAAGTGCCATGAGAGATATTACTAGACTAATAGATAAGTCTTTAGGATTTAGAAAATATGATGTAGGTACATACATTTATAATCTTAATTCCACTCCTTTCTAATTCCAATCTTATTTTTGTTTCTAATTCTACTCATATTCTAAACAATGATTCCATCATCGGTTTCTGCTTGGACATTGGCTCCCCATGAAAGTGGAAGTACTTCGTGGAAGTTTACGAGAGTCCATGGGGATCTTGTAAAAACACAAGGATGCTTAAGGAAGTCCATGCAAACAATGGAAACTTGAGATGGAATGTCGAGAAATGCTAGAATAAGCCCAAATGCACACTTAGAAACCATGTGTTGTGCAGAGGGAGAGATGGTACCACGAGAGCTTCATGAGGAAGATATGGTTCTTCATTCTTGATTTATTTGGCATAGTTTGGACCTTTCCATTCATATAGATCATATGGTGGAGACTCGAGTCCCCATTGCTGGTTTGGAAGGAGAGATATAGAAGTATCTTCAAGAGACCCAACAGAGGAGACCGTAGTATTTAGAAAAAGATTGTATCTTGTGTGATGACTATGATAAATCATTCTTCTGAAGTTCGGAGGCTATTTGATTGTTAGAGTATGCAGCGGCCACAAGATCGATAACAAAAGCAGAAAGTAAAAGAATAATTAAAGCCACAGACAAGAACACAGAGATTTTACGTGGTTCGGCAATATGCCTACTCCACGGGGCAGCAACGGAGACTTCTTCTTCACTAATCAGAGAGAAAATTACAGAGTACACACTCACCCTCTCAAATAGAAAACAACTCAAGAACAACCCTTTACAAGAGAAGAACCCACCCCTTAGAAGAGAAAACTGTTCTACCTCTCTCACACAAGGATTTCTCACTATTTGCTCTCTCACAAAGTATTTAGCCAATAGCTTATTTTTAGAGTTATTGTATACGTGGGTTTTCAAACCTAGAAAAACTAGGCTTCACATCCTACGTGTGGCCCGCTCTCACTATTTTACAAACCGTAATAGATAGGCACAAAGGAAGAGAGTCGATGGAGAGTTGTTTCCATTTAGGAAACTAACTCCTCAACAATAGCCGTTCTCAACATTCTTCCACTTGAAGCCTAGTTTCTTCTACAGTGTAAAAAATGCTCCCACTGAATCGCTGCCCAACGTCACCATTCATCAAGTGACAACAAGCGCGAGAGAAGTTCTGCACCACACAAACTTCTCTCTAATGACGGACTTCGTCAATATATCAGCAACATTGTCATTGATGTGAATCTTTTGCATTGAGACCTTTCCATCTTCCACAACGTCACGAACAAAGTGATATTGAACATCAATGTGCTTGGTACGAGCTTGATAAACAGGATTTCTTGCCAAATGCAATGCGCTCTGACTATCACAATGAATTGTCACCTTCTTTAACTTGACCTTAAGATCTTCAAGTAACCTCCTCAGCCATATAGCTTCTTTACATGCATGCGTAGCTGCCATATATTCAGCTTCTGTCGCAGACAAAGCAACTATAGACTGCAACCTTGACATCCAACCAACCGCGCCATTGGCTAAAGAAAACACGTAAACCGTGGTCGACCTTCTTCTATCAATGTCCCCTGCATAATCAGCATCCACACAACCAACCAAATCCAAACTTTGGCCACTATAGCAAATAGAAGCCTCAGAAGTACCCTTCAAGTAGCGAAGGATCCTCTTCACAGCAGTCCAATGATCTCTCCCCGGATTTGCCATATACTTACTAACTGCTCCCACTACTTGCGCAATGTCTGGTCTGGTGCAAACCATGGCAAACATAAGACTCCCTACTGCAGACGCATTTGGTACCCGAGACATTTCTTCCTTCTCCGCTTCGGTGCCAGGAGACTGCTTGGAAGATAATCTGTAACCAATAGGAATTGGAGTACTCACTGGTTTGACGTTCTGCATATTAAAGCGGCACAGAACCCTTTCAACATAACTCTTCTGAGTTATCCAGAGTTGCTTATTCTTTCTGTCTCTAAGTGCTGTCATACCAAGTATATGATTTACTGCCCCCAAGTCCTTCATATCAAACTCCCTGGCCAACTGAGCTTTCAAAGTCACAACATTAGCTTTACTGGTTCCTGGAACTAACATGTCATCGACATAAAGTAACAAGATAATGAAACAACCATTATCCAACATACGAATATTAGCACAATGGTCAGCTTCACATATAACAAATCCGAAGCTCAAAATAAAGGAGTCAAATCGCTTATACCAACACCTCGGCACCTGTTTTAAACCGTATAGCGATTTGGTCAGCCGGATTATTTTTACTTTCTTCGACAAAGCCTTCGGGTTGAGTCATATAAATTTCTTCATTAAGATTTTTATGCAAAAAGGTTGTTTTAACATCTAACTGCTCTAATTCCAAATCAAGCACTGCCGCCATACTCAAAACAATACGAATAGTAGTGAAACGAACAACTGGAGAAAAGATTTTGTTGAAGTCAATACCTTATTTTTTAGCATACCCTTTCACTACTAATCTGGCTTTGTATCTCTCGATGTTCCCATCAGCATCTTTCTTTAAATTGTACACCCATCTGCAACCTATAGCCTTCCTCTCCTTTGGAAGTTTAACTAACTCCCAAGTCTGGTTTTTATGTAGAGCCTCAATTTCCTCTTCCATAGATACTCTCCACCAATCTGCATTTACAGACTCACAAGCTTCTTTAAAAGAAGAAGGTTCACGCTCCTTTGTAATGCAAGCATAAGCGGTAACATAATCATGTAGCCATGTAGGAGCTTTGCGGTCTCTTGCAGAACGACCTTGGTCACCTTGAGTTTCAAGTTCTGGTACATCAACATCAACATGCTCATTATCACTATCCTCCTCCTCATCTTCCTCAATGTCTGGTACATTTGGAAGATTGAGAAGATTTTCTAAAGACTCCATATCAAACATCTCTCTTGTACCCGAGTTTGGCTGCACTTTTTGCAATGAATCTTCTGTGAAGACAACATCTCGGCTAACAATAATCTTGTAGGCAGTAGGATCCCACAACCTGTACCCCTTTGTTCCTGATGCATAGCCAAGAAAAATACACTTTCTGGACCTTACGTCCAGTTTAGTTCTCTGCTCTTTAGGAATCTACACATAAGTATCACAACCAAAAGTACGTAGGAAAGAGTAATTAACAGGTGTTTCAGACCATACCTCTTCAGGAATTTTGCAATCACGTGCAGTGCTTGGAGAACGGTTCACCAAATAGCAGGTTGTGCAAACAGCCTCTGCCCAAAAAACATTGCTCTAGCCCAGCTGAACTCAACATACTCCTAGCATGATCCATGAGTGTATGGTTCATGCGCTCTGCCACCCCATTTTGATGTGGAGTACCTGGAACTGTAAACTGTAAACCACTCCCTGCATGGTGTCATATGGAATGAAGCGCCAGAATCCAAAATCCACTCAGCATAACTAATATCTGGTGGAAGAACAGACAACACTTCACCATCTTCTGAAGCACTTTCCTCAGCTAAATTTTCATGGGAATTCTTTGAACTAGACTCATAATCATGCAAATCAGATTTGGGCTTATCTTGATTCCCTTTGCGAGATTTACAATTCTTTTGCAGATGATCCTTCTTCTGGCAATTCCAATTCCGTAAATTTTTCCGCCGTTTCGATTTGAATCTTGAATTATGTTTTGTATCACCACCTCGCTCCATGGATCTTCCACTTACCATCATTGCATCACCCGAAGAGTCCGCTCCAGGTTTTCTGCGACTCTCTTCGGATAGCAATGTAGAAACTACAATCTCCATCTTGAGGTCTTTCATATTACCGAAATTCATAATCAAGCTATCCAACGAACTTGGCAAAGTACATAACAAGAGACTAGCTCTCTCTTCCTCATCAATTTTAACATCAACAACAGTCAATCTACTAATGAGGGTGTTAAATTCATTAAGGTGTTCTTCCAATGAAGACCCATCTTTCATCCTTAGGTTGTATAATTGTCTATGAAGGAAAATCCTATTTGACATAGATTTCCCTTCGTACAGATTCTTCAATTTGTCCCATAAACCTTTTGCAGTGGTTTCATCGGACACATTGAACAATACAGAATCATCAAGTGCAAGAAGTAAATCGGCCATTGCTAATTTATTTTTCTTTTGAAAAACTGCATCAGTCATATCAGTAGGCTTTTTTTCAATACTTTCAATCACGACCGCACAATCCTCTTTGACCAAAACCACGTTCATCTTCAATTTTCACAACGCGTAATTTGATCCGTTGAATTTCGGCACTTCAAATCTCGTCGAACTTGAACTAGCCATCTCAACCTGAGCAACCACGATCAACAATCAATCTTGTGTGAAGATCTGACAACCGGTATAGCTTTGATAGCAATTGTTAGAGTACGCAGCGGCCACAAGATCGATAACAAAAGCATAAATTAAGTAAAAGAATAATTAAAGCCACAGACAATAAGACAAAGATTTTACGTGGTTCGGCAATATGCCTAATCCACAGGGCAGCAACGGAGACTTCTTCTTCACTAATCAAAGAGAAAATTACAGAGTACACACTCACCCTCTCAAATAGAAAATAACTCAAGAACAACCCTTTACAAGAGACGAACCCACCCCTTTGAAGAGAAAACTGTTCTACCTCTCTCTCACACAAGGATTTCTCACTATTTGCTCTCTCACAAAGTATTTAGCCAATAGCTTATTTTTAGAGTTATTGTGTACGTGGGTTTTCAAACCTAGAAAAACTAAGCTTCACATCCTACGTGTGGCCCACTCTCACAGTTTTACAAACCGTAATAGATAGGCACAAAGGAAGAGAGTCGGTGGAGAGTTGTTTCCGTTTAGGAAACTAACTCCTCAACAATAGCCGTTCTCAACATCGATGTCTTCCATCTATTGAATGTGATTCACTTAAGTGCAATATGCTCCAATCACCAGCAGCTAGGAGGCTGCCTCCTAGCCCTATATTAGTTAAGCTAAACTTTTATGGTTCTAGCTTAATCCAAGCTTTGCTGGTAGTGGTGGACTTATTCAAAATGATGAGAGCATTATCAGATCGGCCTGTTTGGTTTTGATAGGTATGACGGATTCTAAAGATGTAGATGTCCTAGCTTTCTTGAGAGGGAGTTGGCTTGTGGATTCCTCGCTCCTTAATTCCCTAGTGGTGTAAGGGCACTCGCTCACTTCATATAATGGGTGAATGTAGGGTCGAGGTATCATTGGATATTTTTTTATGCCGGAGGAGATTGTTGATATCACCTACTAAAACCCACCCAAACTTAACCTCGATTCAAGAAATCATAAAAAATTCCCTATAGATAGAAAATGTAAATACCCGAATTACCCTCCCTCTAAAACCCACCCAATCGGTGTAGCATACAAGGAATTGAATGCTCCATTGCTTGGCATTCATACTGGCCATGGCAAGCACAAGGATGCACATCCTGACTCTTGTCCACTATTTGTATTTATGTAGTTTTGATGATTTACATGTGAACTCTGGAGCAATTTGCTTGTATAAAATCAGGTATGCACATCCCGACTCATGTCCACTCTTTATATTTATGCACTTCTTTCAATGGATAGGTAATTTCTTGTAATTTTTATTTTTTGGAATGATAGAAAAATATTATATGAAATGAATCCTATAGAAAATTAGCCGACCCTGACTAGTTTGGGACAAAGGCTTTGTTGAGTTGAGTTGAGATACAGAAATATTATCAGAGAAGAGAACATCTTTTGATTAGTGTCAGTTCATGTGTTATAGCATAAAACATTTTCTCCGATTGATTCAGACACTTATAGTACTTGATCATGGTTTGCACCATTTCATATTTTTTGTTGAATACAACCTGATTCTGTTGCATGCCACTAATTCAGCGTCTCGAGAATGTTGACCCTAAGACTATGAAGTATAAAGAGAAGCTGAATCCCTGTGTGATTTCAGTTCTATATCAAGTTCAGGAAATAGTTATAGTGAAGTGTTATTTGCATATTATATGGCTTTGTTCCATCAAAACATCATTCTGTTATGGTTTATATATTTTTTCAGGCATATTTAGCTAATGGAGTTCCTCAGAATCACATGAAAATTGCATCCTTTAGGACCTTTGGTCAAAAGGTAATCAATTTGTTAATTTTACGTTCAAGTATATTTTCCTAGTTTTATTATTGATTAAGTGCAGTTCCTCTAATTTTTCATTTCAAAATGCTCTTCAGCAGGCTGTATACAACGTGGGTGGATATTTCATAAATGCTTTTGTAATACAAAGCTAAATTTTAGGATGTTGTTTCCATCGTCCTGCTACGGTATGGTTCTTATATTAGATCCACTTTTGGAAAAAATATTATATTTGGGGCCCTTTTTTAGCACTTCTGATTAGCTGTCGATGGGCAGTTCAATTCATCACTTATTATCTTGTAAATATACTAGTAGTTGATGTTTTCTTTTGGATATGAAGTGCTTTTCTTTCCTTCAGGTTGTGCATGTACACACATTCATGCACTTCCTAAGATAATTATCATATTACCAGTATATCAGAACTTCAAAAGTGAGAAATTTCATTTTAACTCTTAAATATTTCGGATACAACATAGTGTTATTGGCTTATTCTACAACATTTTATAATATTCCCAGTGATGCTTTTTTTTTCCTAGGATATCCGCCTGCGTAGATGCTTACCAAAGGGATCTTTGACAACTTTTTAATGAGAAAAGCTCTAAGATCATGCCAGACCATATCGAGCATTAACCATTGTCCTTCTCAAATGATATGGCGGGATTGGCACCATTAGACAATCTAGCTTCACTTATATAACATTCTACTACTTCTGCATTGATGTTTTAATTTGACCCGTCGGCGGTAAATGACCAGTGTATCTGTTTCCTTCTAGCTTGCAGTCATCAAGGACTTGAGCTACTGGAAGGACCATGTGGATGCCATTGATGGTGAGAAGCATGTGTTCAAATACTGTGGTTGATGGTGCTCTTGAAAGAAAGTGAAGACTACTTCATTTGAGCTCAAATTGAAGCTTGCCCTGGTGGGGGGAGTTTATGCAAGTTCAGTGGGGAGTATGAAACTTTTGAGAGAATCCTACCAACTGAAACTACCGAGATAATGGGGAGTATTGGTTGGGATGTCGAAGGCAATTGAAGACTAACTTGTTTCAAAACCTAATTTGTATGCCTAGCTTTGGCTTCTTGTAAGAATGATGCTGCTGTATTTTTCATATATTACGCTAGTGATAGATTTTAGTAAGGCATGTCTTGATGATCTTCTATGTATTAATTTCCTTGTCTTTGTAACGTGTTCAATGTTCAAATAAGAACTTAGTTTTGCGTGTTTATTTTGATTGGAGAAAGTGAGATTTATTGCAAAAGAACATATTTTATATTCATAATATCCTAACAAAAAGTATATAAAATATGCTATGATACAATTCCTCATTAAACATTAAAAACTAAAATCAGTGGTTTTGGAATCCAAGGTTGCATCCAAAGTTCACGATGAAAAAAGATTCCGAAGTTCTAAAATTACGGGTGCAACCCGGGTTGTAGAAAATGCGAATGCCTCTTGCCTCCAGATAACCATCTTCCCTATCTTCTTGAGCTTACCTTAAAGAATTGCCCCAAGCTCGAGGCATTTCCCGAAGCCAACCTTCTTCCTGCCCTCACAATGCTGCGTATAAGTGATTGTGAAAAATTGAGGGCCCTCCCGATGCTCCCATCTCTTTTTTCAATTAGAACTTGAGTGGTGTGGTGAGAAGCTATTATGCTCGTCAGTGCCTAACCTCACCTCTCTTTGAAAGCCTAAGATCACTACCACATGGGTTGCTGAAACCCCTAACCACTCTTCAGAGGTTACAAATAAGCCAGTGTGATGATTTGAAGTGTTGGTCCACGGAAGACTGGTTGCAAGATCTACCCTCTCTCCAACATTTGGAGATCTATAGCTGTCGCAACCTAGAGTCCTTGGCAAATGGAGAGGGGGGCTTCCCATCACACTCAAAACACTAGAAATCTCTTTCTGTTCTAATCTCAAGTTCATGCCCACTCAACTGGAAAATCTCACCTGCCTCGAAGAATTGAGAATCTCAAACTGCGATCAACTCTATTCCCTGTTTCCTGATGATGAGAATAATGTTTATGGCCTCCCCACCACACTTGAAAAGTTGGAGACTTTATATTTGTCCTAAACTGGAGGAACAATGTAGAGAAGGCGGCCAAGATTGGCCCAAGATACAACACGTCCCCCACATTGTCATCCGTTAATCGTCATCCAGGGATAGGTACGATCTCACTCTCTATTTAAATATTCTACACCATTACATTGGTATTATTAAAATCTGTTTAGTTGGCTGTCTTGAATTAAACCCGGTTGGGTCCAAAATATTGTGTGCGACCCGGATAAGGCCCGTTTATAAGGGCCGTTAAAAGCAAGTTTGGGCCTGCGTTATAAAAGGGGGTTTTTAGGGCTATTTTCGAGTCTTGTCTTTCAAAGAGGGTTTTAGAGCTCAAATGAAATGGAAAAGGGTATGCTAGGGTTTCTTGGGCTATTTTGGTGCGAGACACTGATCTTCCCTTGTAATCTCTTAATCTTCTAGTGGGTTTTTCTTTCGACTCTGCAGTGGAGTAGGCTTTGCCGAACTACATAAATCTTTGTGTCTTTGTGTGATTGCTTGTGTTTGTTCTTTCATTTTGCTTTGCCATTGAAATCACAAATTGCTATCTGAGGTTTTTCACAACAAAATATCCATAATTTTAAGAAAAATTAAAAGAGTTGTACCAAGAAAGATCCTTCCGTATGAATATGTTGAAGCATTGATAGAGGCATCTGAGAAAAAAGATGTGGTTTTGATTTCAGGATTAGAATCAGTGCGAGAAGTGAGTGTATGGAATTCGCAAGTGGAAGAAGCTTCTATAATGCATATGAGATTTGGGGAATGAATCGCTGGACTATACTCAGTTTCTCTTCCTTGCCATCCACAACCTCCACAGGTAAAAATAATAAAATTAACAGTCTATTTTCCATTTCTATTATCTTCCAATTTGAGCATGTATGTTTGTCTTGTATGATTCATGTTTTATGGTGTTATTCCAAAGATAATCGATTTAGCTCGAGAATCATTAATAATAATTTCCGTTCTTAAATAGGTTTCAGAATAGAGGCTGCTTCACCTCCATCAGGACGCAGGGCAAAGCCATTCGTCCCCCAAGTGACAGCCACAGGATTACATCTACGGTCAAGATTTAATAGGTTTAAAACCCACTACAAAAGATTTTCCTTCCTCATGCTTCTCCGGGCTGGGTATTATGCAAATCAAGGTTGAAGGGCGGGGCTGAATCAAAACAACAGTCATTTATCCCTAGGGAATGTGGTGAAGAAACTCTGTTTTGGGGCTAAGCTATTACTTCTTTTTCTAGATATTATCAGGGTGATAGTGGGTGCATTCATTCCTAAGAGATGTTTAGGTGGCCAAAGCATGTATCAATGAAATAGAGTTTCATTTGTATTGTGAAAACTTGATAACATTCAAATGGAATTGTGGCATTAAATCATGTAAATATTATTATATGAACCTGAACCTTCCATGAGCTGTGAACTCATGGTCTATATTTCCCATTGCTCATTGGTTACCACAACTTCCACGGACATTTCAATTGATATAGATGATATGGTGGAGGCTTGGGTCCTCATGGCTGGTTTGGAAGGAGAGAAATAGAAGTGTCTACAAGGGAAACAACAAAGGGAGCGTAGTATCTAGCAAATGATTTTATCTTCTGTGGTGACCGAGCTTTGCTGGTAGTGGTGGACTTATTCATAATGATGAGAGCATTATCAGATAGGCCTGTTCGGTTCTGATAGGTATGACGGATTCTAAAGATGTAGATGTCCTAGCTCTCTTGAGAAGGAGTTGGGTTATGGATTCCTCCCTCCTTAATTCCCTAGTAGTGTAAGGGCACTTGCTCACTTCATATATTGGGTGAATTTAGAGTCAGGGTATCATTGGATATTTTTTGATGCTATGGAGGAGATTGTGGATATGGTGGAGGGGAATGCGATGCCCTTTGCACACATCCTCTGTTCAGCTAATAATGATGCAGATCATGCGGCTCGAACTGAGGTTGAGATGCCATTGAGGAGATTGTTTGTGTAACCCACTAAAACCCACCCAGTAGGAACTAGGAAGCATTTTAATTAATGCAGCAGAATGCACCACATGAATATCTATGGATGAAAAACTAGGGTCATGGTTCCTTCAAACACTGACCTCGCACTATATAGCAATTGACATAATTAATCTAGATGAACCAGTAGTTTACACACTGCCTTCTGCTTGATCTTGATGGAATATCCTAAACCACTATTCAGTCTCCTGATTAAAAAAAAAAGAACCAAGCAAACAATCTGGAAGGAGTGAAGTAATCACCTTTAAATATGCCCATGTTTTATTATTATTATTTAGTTGTTTATCAATTCCAACTTTGCCTCAAATCTACAGCTGCAATTGTATTCCCGTTCAAAATATAAAAGCTGCATTCTCCTCTGGGGAACCCATCATCACAGAATGAAAATTAACATATAAAAACAGGGAAAACCTGCATCAGACTCTGGGCAAAATCTCAGTTTTAATGTAAAGCCCCCCCATCCCTAAACCCAAACCATAATTGGGATAATCTCATTCTTGAACAGTGCCATTTGATGCTGCACTGTCCATGGGTTCGGCTTCAGCGGACTCGTCTCTCACATCGCCTTTCTTACCTGCAATGGGGGTCAAATGCACCGATGAGATCTACAGGAGAATCTTACCAGTAAATACAATGAAAGTTTTTATGGCAGGCAAACAGAAAGTAGAGGGTGCACACCTTTTTTCTTCTTTCCCCCGCCTTTCTTCTTCGTCTTTGTGCCCAGAGCTAACCAAGCCTTGATTTCAGGGTCATCATCGATCGCCTTTGTAGGTTGCAACTCCTGCAAAGCATGGGATGTGATCCTGTCTGATCCGTTCGGCATTAACAAAACTGTGAACTTTATATGAGCAACAAGGTCTCCTGTAATCACCAGACTATTCAACTGATGATACACATAAATTTCCAGACATTCACGCATATAACACGGAAAAGCTACAACCCTCTTTGGATTGCAGGAATTTTTGGGAAAATTTTGAAAATGAAAAATATTTCAAAATTTTGTCACTTTTTTTTAATGGTAAATTTTGTCACCTTTTTTACATGTAAAAAAAACGATAACTTTTTCTTTGAATGATAAAGAAGTTTATTAGTTTGGAGAAGGGAGAAAATACAGAATGAGATCCTCACGGAGGCAGAAAATTGAAGAGGTCAAGAGACTCGCGTTGAACTCCTAATAAAAAACGATAACTTGAACCAAACCTATTCAATTTTTTTTAGAGGAACCTTCAATTTATGATAATATCCCTCTAAATTAACTATAATCACATCATTTCCCTATAAATCATGAAAAGAAGAAAAAAATTCCATCAGAAATGTTTTTCTTGCAATCCAAACAGGGCCTAAAATACAATTTTCATTTAACGGAGCATAAAAAACATTGTTTAACAGACCAATAAACAAATAAAGCATCGGACTCGAAGTGAACTGAACACTTACCGGGCTTTTCATGCAGAACTGGATATGGTTGCTAGAGATCGTGATTCATACATTCAACTAGTCCCAGCTGGGCACGCTTCTCTTCCAGCGCCCTGTTAAAAAACACACAAGATTATTATTGTCGAGAAATTTTCAAGAATTATTAAGACACTTAAATATTTACTCAAATAAAAATGTTAAGGAGCTGACAAACCTTGCGGTAAATGGCATAATCGGAAATTTCTGACTTATTTCACTGAAGATGAACCTTGATGACATCATTTTCAAGTGATAATTTTTGTCGACGGCTCTTCTATAGATGGTTGTCTGCCTCTCATCCAACAGCTTAGGCTGCATTTTAAAGCATGTAGCAGTTGAAATTCCACAGCAATAGACTCCAACATGGAATTTGACAGTTTCAATTGAGGAAATATCGGTTAAGGAATTTGTCCTCACCTTGCCTTCGCCTGTGCTGGTAACTATATCAATGGCATAGACTTCATTCTCCTCGAATTCTACATCATCAACTTTGGTCTCGGGGTTGGTTACGCTCAGTATGACCTTGTTCCCATCAATAACAAACTGTTTAAGCTGATGGCTGTGGACACCTTCAACAATTTTTCAATCGTAGGCAGCAGCAACTTTTTGAATAGCTTCTGTTACATATAGGGTTTGTGAGTAAATGTAACTAATTATAAAACTTAAAAAAAAATAACACAGGAAGAGAGTATGATGTATTCTTTTTTTGAAATTATAATAGATATCTAACAGATGCTCAGAGCCACAGACTCTGGAATCAAATCAAGATAAAACACCAGCCAAGACACAAACAAGTACAAAAGACTAAGTTATGAAATGAAGTGGTGTTTCCAACATAAATATTTGAGTTATGTTTCTACCACAAATCAAATGGATATATCTAACAGATGCTAAGAAAGGAATGAGAAATGTAATTTATTAAAGTAACTTGGCGCTTAACAATCCAAAGCACATATTGCTAGGATACGTCTTTTTTAAAGTTTTACGACAGAGATCTATTTTTCTATGCACTCATCATATTACGCAATCATCGTTGATTTTTCAGCACTCATTCTTTGGACCGTTCTGTGACGAAAACAATGGGTTCTTCACTTTTTTAAACATAGTTTAAGGCAATAAATGACTTCAATGTGAGAAGCATTCAAGAACACCACCAAAAGGGCTACCAGTAACATTGAACTTAGGTCTACAGCAAGAATGGGGCATCGGTCGAAAGTAACTTTCATTTGGAACTTAACTAAATATGGACAGGCAAAGCCCTGGACTTCAATTTTTGAAGTAATATAGAAGAAGTCCCAACATTCATCTCTGATGTAAACAAACTTCAATCAGAAAATTTAACACCGGTCTTCAATAAATAAACCAGTGAAGCCCTGACCTTCAATTTTTTAAACAAATCAATTAAAATCTTTCACTAGCAAATTAACCAAAAATGTAATCCTCGAACTACACAGATTTCTTCCCATGTCTACAGTTTATCTAGTCTCAAGCAAAGACAAAAATGCATAGAACTAGTTCTAAACAAAGTGACACATAATGCTGAGCTCGTTGGCTAAGTTTGTAGACTAACTCTACAACTATTACTTTGTGCTCAAGTGCCAATCAGTAGGCAATAATAGCTTTCTTGATACCATTAAAAAAAAGCTTTCACAAATAGCAACTTAATACCTTCCATAATGAAGAAGAAATACAAGCACAAAACATTTAAAAGAGTAAAACAACTATAGAGAAGTCTCTGTCATAAAAAAAATTATGGCAAATCGGGTAGAGGGGGTCGGGTTTCCAAAGACCCTACCCTACCAGAGAAACTACACCGGGTCGGTTGAGTTTTTTTATGGGAAAACCAAAGATTCATAAAACTGACCCTACCTGGGATAGTTTCTCCTGTGGTTAGGTTGAGTCGGTTTTTTCACCAACACTCATTTTACCTTGAAAATACCTAACATGAATGATGTGCCATTAAGCAATAGCGTAAGCAAAGATTCAAATAACAGCTTCGGATTTGGAAATGCTTCTCTTGTGAAGAGATATTTGATAGGGGTGTCAACGGATCCACTTCGGGTTGGATCCACCCATGTTACAGTCACGATCCATTCAAATTCCTTATCGGTCTGGTCGGAGTCGGATTGTTCTTCAGATCCTACCTTCCACGTCATGATCACGATCCATTTTAATTCGGACCGTCCATCGGAGTGTCCTATTATGTCCCTCTAAGCTAAGTAAACAATTAATTTTTTTAAAAGGAGATAGAATGGCAGTCCACTATTAGTGTCTCTATCCATTTTCTTCAACTAAATTAAAAATTTATCTATGTTTAATCTATGTGTGTAATAATGCTTGCAAACAATAAAACTAATCAAAATTACATACACAAATATAATGTATAACTATTATCAAAGAATATAATGCATAAAGAACAAAACCCCTCTCTCTTTTCCTTCGTGAAAGTATGAAATGAAACGACTGAAATGAGTGAAATCCCATTCCCATCCGATTCATTAAGTGATAAGAGAGATTTTGAGCAAAATACCCTTCATAGAACGGTTAGCATTAACAAAATTTGGAGGGTATTTTTGTAAACCATTTCGGATCGTGACTATCCAATGGGCATCTGTGGTGTGCCCATACACAATTCAAAAAATTTTGGATCCCAGATTTGATGATCCGAAATATGCCCATGGATCCTATTCATATGTTTAGATCCCGTTCATTAATGTTCGAATTCGGACGATCCATCGGACAGTCTGGATCCATTGACGCCCCTAATATTTGATACAACTAGGGCCCGTTTGGATGCTGGGAAGATTTTGATTTGGATTTCTCACATTTGCATTGCTTTTTGTGTTGTGATTTGGGTCCAGATCAAATCCTTGAATTTCCAAATTAGTTAATAAGAGTGAAAAAAAATCAAATTTCCAAATATACTGTGGAAATAAGTAATTGGAAATCCACAGATCTGGCAGTTTCCTTCACCGTCTTTGCTCCTCAACCACTTCCCGGCAATAGGAAGTTCCCCCTTTCCTCTCTGTCTTCCCAACATGAGTTGGCAGATCTATTCATTCTGTATTCAAAACTCAATTCCAAATCCAAATACAGAATATGAGGCAACCAAACAGGCCCCTAACGGTTTTCACTTTGTGGGATTTGAATGAATGAAGGAGATTAAAGGAGGAAATTGAGGGGCGTCAAACGCCAGGTGAGTTGTGTAATAAGAGAGGAGTATTAGGGCTTTATCTTTTATGTTTCAACGAAGAACTGGGAAAATTTTTTTATGTTACAAGGCTCCGGTCGTTTTTTGCATTTGTATTCTTTAAACCCAACCTGACTCAAGTTTGGGTCGGTTCTTTTTTCTTTTTTTTTTGAAGAGGTAACGAATTATATTGCAAAATCAAGAGCAATACAGAGGGACAGGGCGTCCCCAGGAGAAGCGAAGGCCATTAGTAGTTCTCCGCCTATGAGTCAGCACCGGATGGATTGTGGAGACTAAATCCCTGACCTCATCAATCTTAGACACAAGCCGCCATGGACCACAGCTCTTCGTCATAGCCCAATCCACAGTATCGGAGGAGTCCCCTTTGACAATGAGTGGCCCAAACCCATGATCAACATATTCCTGTGGCCCAAAAGGGAGGGCTGACACCTCCGCCTCATTCACATCACAGGCACCAATAGGCCCAGAGAAGGTCATGCGAGTAACACCATTATGGTCTCGAATCACACCACCAATACCCGCCCTACCTGGATTGCCCCTTGAGCTCCCATCGAAGTTGAATTTAAACGAGCCCTCCGGTGGGGGATTCCAAGTAGGAGATAACCGGGTAACGGACCTTTTTTCCGCAAATACTGCAAGCCAATTCCGGAGGAGGTCCCCAGGTAAATACGGAATACTGCCTTTGGTCGTACACCATTTTATGATAGTTAGCTTAATGTCTAAGATGATATTGAACCAGACGTGAGGGGGAGTATTAAAGTATAAAAGATTAAATAAAACCTTCTCCAACAACTTAAGCTTTTGGAGTAACCGGTAAGTTTCACATACCAGTTACTCCAAAAGCTTAAGCTGTTGGAGAAGGCGTTATTTATTCTTTTATACTTTAACACTCCCCCTCACGTGTGGCCCCTCTATCTTTGGGTTGGCCTACATGTGGCACATGTGGCCTCACTTTTGGGTTTGGCCATTGCATGTGGATTTTGCTATCAAGGAGATTTGAACCCAGGCGTTTGCTCTGATACCAAGTGAAACTACCTGTTACTCCAAAAGCTTAACCCAACCCAAGACCCATGATTTCTAAACCTGACCCAGGATATTTATGGGTCGGGTCAATGCGGGTCAGGTAAATCCCGACCCATGTTGCAACCTTAATAAAAACTAACCTTTATATCTTACTGTGACATAAGGAACTTTTAAATTAATTGCAATATGTGAAAGGTCAATAGAGCAAGAGATAAGAATTCAGGGAAACCTGGTAAATGAAAAAGTGTTGATCCATTTATGATCAAGAGTTGAAGCTTATAGGACAGGGAACAGTCACCCATGGTCATTTTCAGCCATCATTGCATCAAAAAGAAAGAAACAGATGTAAATTACAAGATGGTTAACTTAAGTAATCTACTTAAACTCAAATCCACTAAGATGTCATCCTTCATTACAAGCATAGTGACAAAAACCGTTTTAAGAATTTCTTGACTGGAAATTTTTAAGAAAGTGGAAATATAAAGAAAGTGCCAATAAACCCATTTTATTTAAATGCTGAGGAAGTATCATTTTATGAAAACATCATTTTGAGAATCTCAAAGATATGTCATGGTGGGGACAAGCAACTCAATGCGTAAATGTTGGTTGCTGAGAAACAGACTAGTCGTCCATCAATAGAGTAGCCTACAGTATAGGGTGAACATTCTTTTTTGAATGGTATAGGGTGAACATTCTATAGTTGCCTAGCGTACTTCATGCTGAAATTAAGCATAATTTCTCTTGCAATAGTAGTAAAACGCCTATACGAGCAATGGCAAAAGATTTCTTAAATGCACCATATGAATTTATCCTTTCTATGGCCGCGAAGTAAGATAAGACTGTTAGTTCATCAGCACAAACCCAGAGTGAACATCAGTGGGAGCAGGTACCCTGAATTGACATTAGGAACATAAAACTAATCTCACCATCGAGGGAGCTCAAGGATTCGAACTTTAAAGTATAGTTTCAAAACTCCCTTGTGTGCACGTCGATTTCTTATGCTGCATCCGTGTTTTGCCCTACAAAGTCAATAAAAACTCCTTTGAGTCACGAATTATGACCGAGTCAACTGAGTACCCAGCCGCGTCAACCGATTACTCGACCGCATTGTGCTGAGTTGACTAGGATTTTCTTCAATGGCATTCCGCGCCGCATCCACGTGTTTAAAACACTGCTTTAAAGAACATACATTTTAAGATAGTTTGCAGCTGACAAACTTCGACATTTTCTTACTTGAACAAAACACAAAAGAAAAACTTGGGCATTTTTAGGGCTATTTGAGGCTCCACTTGCTACAGCACGAGATTAGCAACCCGTACGAAAGATTGAAGAACTAGTACAGATCTAAGAATCACAAAACTTTAAAAAAAAAAAAAAAATTAGTAAGGTGATCTCTACTAGCAACATATTTTACCTACCAAAAACTTTAAACCAACAATGTATTTTCATGCTAAAGTTATATTGGGTTTGGAGGAAGGAGCAAGCAAAGGAGTGAGGCCTCCCATACAACATCTCAAATTTTAATGAAACCTTACCAATCCACCAAATTTTTGTCACGGTGGTTAACCTTTTAACCATGCTTAGCCCTAGAGTTAATTGTTGAGTGTTTTCTGTTATCGCTGCGAAGGGGAGAGAATAAAAAGTTTTTGTTCTATTACTTTTTCCAGTGTCAGCTCCAAAGAAGGAAAAGTCTTTGCTTTCAATCGATGATGAAAACAAAGAAAAAGCCGCAACAGCAATACCATCCGCCAACTCTCTGTTTTCACATGTGTACCCTTGTGCATGTCTTTTGTTTAAAATTAAATCATTTTCAGGGAAGGACAAACAAAACAGGGTGGAAATGCTGGAACAGAGCCATAAAAAAGAAACTAATTATATAGGCCCGATCTTCTTATTTGTCCCCATTTGTTCTCTAATCAGGGAGCCTGAGATCAAGCAAATAGGACTTGAAGAGAGAAGAAAAGAACGTAGCCAGGGAGAGCTGCTGAATAAAAAACTGTTTTTAAAAAGCATTCTAGGTTGTGGAGTGTTTGAGCAGCTGAATAAAAAACGTACGACCACAGCGTTTTTGAGTTATGGCCTGCTACTTAAACCTTCACCCCTCGCTCTTATTAAATCTCGTCAAACCCGTTTAAGCTCTAGTCTGTGAAATTGACAAGAAGAGCCTCCCTCCCCTTTGCATCAAGGTATCCCCCTCTCTCCGTGTCCTCTTTTCTTCTTTTCTGTCATTTTTCTGCTATTACAGACACCCTCTCATCCCCTTTCGTTTCTCTGTTTCACTTCTCTTTCCCCACCTTTCCCATCTCAGCTTACGGCTATAAGCCTTATACAACCCTACTCTTTCTCATATTTCCTCTTGTTCTCTTCTCATATCTTCTTGGCTGAGGTCAGATCTTACTATTTGTTACATTTACTTACCCAAACTTTTCCCAGATCTTACTATTTTCACCTTCCCGTACACTCCACACCCTAGCCACCCTTAGATATTGTTTGAGCTATATGTTGTTTTGTTTCATAGAGCTATTTTTTGCAATACATTACTTGAGACTTGTTTTACTTCCATTAGCTAGCTGTTTTGATTATAGATTTGATGTATCATGTATGAAATCTGCATGGGGTGAGTTACTATTTGATGAATGAATTTCCATGATTATGATTTCCTACGAAATTCTAGCTATAATTGAATCTTAAGAGATGTTTAATTTGATTTTGGGAATACATGTTTCTGTTTTGTTGAATTAGGAAATTCTTATTTCTCCTAAATTCCTAAAAGTTCTATTGCGAACACTAGATTTGCACTAGTGATCCCTTGGCTATTCACCATTTCTTTCTTAGTTTTATTCTATCCAGACACCTATCATACCCAAACACCTATAGAGACCGAATGCATTGTGTTCGATGATAGGAGGGTTAGAACCATCCTATGTGAATGATTTTTGGGGCACAAATACATTGTGGCCCACCAAATGGGCGGTTTGGATCAACCTATAGTGTGGACTGTACAGTCCATTTTTGAAAAATACGGAGTGAATCCATCCTAAAATGTGGTGAATTTATCACTAGTTTTTCTGTGAAACAAGTGATGACCATTCACTGTCAAGGTCGACTAATTTTTGGGTCCTTGGAACGTATATTTACTTAAAATCGAGAACGTTGATCTTTTATACCATTATGATGTGATCGACATGATCGTTGTCCCCACATGGCATGCTTTTAAATAATGTAAAGACTTTTGTAGGTGGAACAATAAATGAGGCATATAGATGAAAGGCTGAGATTATCCGATTGTTGTTGTCGAGACTCAACTTTCCACCGACAAATCTGACTAACCCGCGTGGGCTTCATGACGTTTGATTAAAGTTGATACTTCTTATTCTCTCTCAACGGGGGCCTCTTGAGTTGGCCCAAACTCTTTAATAGGCCCAACTCAATTGGGCCCAGCCTTATGTAACCTGTCCCCCTTATCAATAAATCCTGGCTCCACCACTGTTTGGATCATCCTATGGTATGGGTTGTGCAGCCATTCTTGAAAAATACAGGGTGAATCCATCCTGAAATGGGATGAATTTATCTCTAGTATTTAATCTTCTTAACTCCGACGAAGATCGGTGCCGATTACAATTCCGAATGCCTTTAACCTTGGTGGCAATCTTCATCACGGAGAGTGGGCTCCGCTTCTCCGAACACTCGCCCAATATAATGTTCTTGAATAAGAAAGAAAGAACAAAAAAATCCCTCACAAGGGTTTACACACTTTGGAGAAGATGTACAAATTGAGCCTATGATCCAAATCCTAATCTTGGATGATGAGAGGCATAAATAAGCTTGATTCACTCTTGAGATATACTAATGGGTTTTTAGAGTGTTAGGATTGATAATTGGGAAGTTTGGAATGCCCATATATATAGAAAAACCAAATATGACCGTTTGAGGGGCATAGTGGTAAATCTGGCAAACTTCCAAACGACTATTTTTCTTCCCGTTATAGTGGTCTCGGAGTTCCGGGAATACAAACAGAAGTTGAAAAATTTCTACTGGACCAATTCTCGGAGCTCCGAGGAATCTCTCGGAGTTCCGAGAAGCCTATCAGCAGCAGATTTTCAATTCTGTTTCTTGGGCTTCCAACTTTACACCAAGTTGGGATTGTTATGAGGGTTCCAAAGTGTTGGAACATCACAAGGACAATCTCTTAAACATTTAGGGTGTGTGAGATTAACTAATTTATGCCTCTAAACACCTAAACTAGGATTGGATCTTATACAAAAATGACTTTGATCTTCAATGTGACGCTTCAAGTCTTCATTATCTTGGATCTCCGATGACTTTGGCCTTCCGAATGTAGTCCAATGAGAGCTTCTTGGCCTCAATCCAAGCAATCTTCTCTTAGTACAATTAAGATCTACAACTTAGACAATAAAACACATTAGTGATATAAAATCACTTGTGTATTGGAATCATCAAAATAAGATGGAAATGCCAAGGTGGGAACCATTGGGCTTACACCATTTTTGAAAAATACGGGGTGAATCCATCCTAAAATGTGGTGAATTTAGCATTAGTTTTTCTGTGAAACAAGTGATGACCAATCACTGTCAAGGTCGACTAATTTTTGGGTCCTTGAAACGGATATTTACTTAAAATCGAGACCGTTGATCTTTTATACCATTATGATGTGATCGACATGATCGTTGCCCCCACATGGCATGCTTTTAAATAATGTAAAGACTTTTGTAGGTGGAACAATAAGTGAGGCATATAGATGAAAGGCTGAGATTATCCGATTGTCGTTGTCGAGACTCAACTTTCCAACGACAAATCTGACTAACCCGCATGGGCTTCATAACGTTTGATTAAAGTTGATACTTCTTAATCTCTCTCAAGGGAGCCCTCTTGAGTTGGCCCAAACTCCTTTATAGGCCAAACTCAATTGGGCCCAGCCTTATGTATAACCTGCCCCCCTATGTGTTACCTGCCCCTGATCAATAAATCCTGGCTCCGCCACTGTTTGGATCAAGGTTGTCAGAGCGGGAATCGAAGGCTCCCAGGGAAGAATCCTACTCAAGGTTGCCAGAGCGGGAATCGATACGGGAATCGAAGGCTCCTAGGGAAGAATCTTGCTTCCTTGATTTGGATCATCCTATGATAAGGGTTGTGCAGTACATTTTAAAAAAATACAGGGTGAATTCATCCTGAAATTGGGTGAATTTATCACTAGTTTTTGTATGAAACAAGTGATGGGCAATCACTGTCAAGGTCAAACACTTAATTTTTTGGGTCCTTCAAACGGATATTTACTTAAAATATCCGATTGTTGTTGTCCAGACTTTTGTAGGCGGAACAATAAATGAGGCATATAGATGAAGGGCTGAGATTACCCAGATTGTCGTTGTCCAGACTCAACTTTCCACCTACAAATTTGACTAACCCCCGTGGGCTTCATTACTTTTGTGTTGTCATTTTTTGAACTATCTGATCCCCCATTTTACACCAATTATATTTGGAGGTTGATATCATCCTATTGAAAAGATTTTTGGGAAATTGTCTAATCTACTTCAAGGATCAAACAAATGAATATCTTAGGTCATTCAAATAGGTGGGCCCTACTATATTTTCTTCGTACCTTTGCAAAAATAAGATGAAAGCCTGAAAGGGCGCTTCCATTGGCTGTACCTCACCAATCTTCTTCTTCTATTACAAAAGTTTTTCTCTGTTAATTTTTGGATCTTTCAAAAGGATGACGCGATCCACACCATCGTTGAAAGTCTTGAAACAACCCGCGCTTAAAGTAAAGACTTTTCAAGGCGGACAATAAATGAGACATCATAGATCAAGGGCTGAGATTATTCAATTGATTTGGCCACACCTAGGTCGTTGTCCAGACCTTACTTTCCATGCGTGGGTCTACTGATAAAGTTGACGCGTCCATGGTTCTTGTCTCTTAGTGCTCTGGCGTCATTATTTTCTCCATTGGTTCCTTCTTGGGATTTTCTTCTTGTGGTATGGCAGAAATAACACAAATATAAATATTTGTATCCCTTTTTCTTGATGCATTGTATTGCAGTCAGTATATGTTAGTAGAGGGAATACACATGCTCCCCACTTAATAATTAATATTTTTCAATATATTATACAAACTAGGCATATTACATTTTAGAGATCCAAATGTATGTATGTTTTTGTGAAAATACACAAGTATAATGGATCTGACCTATGTGGATTATCTAAACCATTCATTTGTTAGCCCTTGTATAGATAGGCCACGTCTCAAAAAATTTCACTCTAGTTGTTCGATTTATGTTGGGACATGGTCTATCTATTGCAAGATTAATAAAAGAATTTCTTAGATTAACTAGTAGGTGGGCCATACTATACATTTTTTTAGCACATGTTTTTTTTTTCCACAAAATGTACATAATTTAAAATCTCTTACTACAAACGGACTGTTCGGAAAACCATCTAATTCCCCCACTATTCTACAAGTTAAATCCTAGGCAAGTGTTTGTCTTCTCCTTATTGACTACTCATATCACTAATCTACAAGGTAATACCTGTATCCAAATAGAGCCTAAACCTAAAGTGAATGGAATTTCTAAAATTTGACTAATCGACATGAATTAGGGAAAACCTATCTTTACTTTGAGTGGGTGAGTCGGCCTGATAAATTTAACTAGCCCCCATATTGTGAGAATGAAATCCCTATCCCAAATAGAGATGGGAGAAACCTATCCTTCTTTTCTGTGTGATTCTTTGAATTACCTGAACCATCCATTTTACACCAAATATATTGGAGGGTTAAGATCATCTTGTGAAGAAGATTTTTGGGATAGTGTCTAATCCACACAGTTGAATGTATTAGATATACAAATAGGTGGTGGACCTTATGTTACTTTTTTCCGCATGTATTTCCAAGAAAATGCATGTTAAAATCATCTATTACGTAAGTTTTGGGGTCGTGATAAATTCACCCCTTCTATGATGAATGCACCTAGTATTTTTCAAAATGTGAGTCCCTCATTAGATGGGAGGGTTAGAACCATCCTATGGGAATGATTTTTGGGGCACAACCTATTTACAATGTGGCCCATCAAATGGGAGGTTTGGATCAGCCTATAGTGTGGACTGTACAGTCCATTTTTGAAAAATACGGGGTGATTCCATCCTAAAATGTGGTGAATTTATCATTAGTTTTTCTGTCAAACAAAGTGGTGGCCAATCACTGTCAAGGTCAAACACTTAATTTTTGGGTCCTTCAAACGGATATTTACCCCACACGGCATGCTTTTAATGTAAAGACTTTTCTAGGCCGAACATAAATGAGGCATATAGATGAAGGGTTGAGATTATTCTGATTGTCGTCGTCCAGACTCAACTTTCCACCGACAAATTTGACTAACCCGCGTGGGCTCATTACTTTTGATTAAGGGAAAATGACCAAATAGAAGGGGTTTCTACTGACTATGGCATGTGAAGAGGGGTGTTTTCTAAATCACCAATCAAGAGTGCATATGACTAAAATGCCCTTGATTCTCTCTCTCTCTCTCTCTCTCTCCCTATCAAATCACCTTTTTTGAAATGATTACATTTAGAATACAAATCTCAAAACCCACCTTTTTCCCTCTTCTTCTTCTTCCTCCCACCTACCAAAGAAAACTTACGTATGAAAAACCCAAAAACCTCCATTTTTGAAACCCAAAAACCTCCATTGTTAGATGCCAAAAGCTCCATTCTATTGCTGAAAACCTCATTTTTAGATGTGAAAGCCTTCCTAACCCTTCATTGCATTACACAACGCCTCCATTTACAACAACTATTGCAAAAAAACGTTATTTGAATTCTGAAATCGCAAAAATCTTCACTAGAAACCACCATTCCATTGCACAAAGCCTCCATTGAATGGAAAGGTGTATATTTCTAGCCCTCTCCCTTCTCTTTCCATTATAAGGCATGTTTATAAACTTGAATGAAAGTTTTCCATGTTAAACTATTGTCTTCCATTGCACAAAGCCTTCAATCACTATTTAATCATATTTAAATTACTTTAAACACTTTATAATCATTGTTATTTTACTGTAAACCACTAATTTCTTAAGTTAAACCACTATTTCACTACGATAAACCACTACTGAAGTGGGTGTTTATAAGTGGTTTATATAGCTTCTTTGGTTAAGAATCCTCAGTAGTGGTTTATAATCCTAAGTAGTAGTTTATTAAGGCTTACCAGTGGTTTATAGTGTTTATAATTGGTTTATAAGGATTGACAATGGTTTAAAGTGTTTATAAGTGATTTATACAGGGTGAGCAGTAGTTTATAGTGTTTATAAGTGGTTTATATAGGCTTATCAGAAGTTTAGAGTGTTTACAACTGGTTTATATAGGGTAAACAATGGTTTATCTAAGCCTATCAGTGATTTAGAGTATTTATAAGTGGTTTATATAGGCTTATCAGTGGTTTAGAGTGTTTATACATGGTTATACAGGGTAAGAAGTAGTTTATAGTGTTTATAAGTTGTTTATATAGGCTTATCAGTGGTTTAGAGTGTTTACAACTGGTTTATATAGGGTAAACAGTGGTTTATCTAAGTCTATCAGTGGTTTATATAGGCTTATCACTGGTTTAGAATGTTTATACATGATTTATACAGGGTAAACAGTGGTTTAGAGTGTTCATAAGTATTTTATATAAGCCTAGCAGTGGTTTAGAGGATTTATAAGTGTATAATATATGGTAAACAATGGTTTAGAGTGTTTATAAGTTGTTTATATAAGTCTAACAGTGGTTTACAACTGGTCTATATAGGGTAAATAGTGGTTTATCTAAGTTTATCAGTGGTTTAGAGTGTTTATAAGTGGTTTATATAGGCTTATCAGTGGTTTAGAGTGTTTATACATGGTTTATACAGGGTAAACAGTGGTTTAGAGTGTTCATAAGTATTTAATATAAGCCTAGCAGTGGTTTAGAGGATTTATAAGTGTATAATATATGGTAAACAATGTGATTCTTTGAATTACCTTAACCTTCCATTTTACACCAAATATATTGGAGGGTTAAGATCATCTTGTGAAGAAGATTTTTGGGATAGTGTCTAATCCACACAGTTGAATGTATTAGATATACAAATAGGTGGCGGACCTTATGTTACGTTTTTTCCGCATGTATTTCCAAGAAAATGCATGTTAAAATCACCTATTACGTAAGTTTTGGGGTCGTGATAAATTCACCCCTTCTATGATGAATGCACCTCGTATTTTTCAAAATGTGAGTCCCTCATTAGATGGGAGGGTTAGAACCATCGTATGGGAATGATTTTTGGGGCACAACCTATTTACAATGTGGCCCATCAAATGGGCGGTTTGGATCAACCTATAGTGTCGACTGTACAGTCCATTTTTGAAAAATACGGAGTGAATCCATCCTAAAATGTGGTGAATTTATCATTAGTTTTTCTGTGAAACAAAGTGGTGGCCAATCACTGTCAAGGTCAACCACTTAATTTTTGGGTCCTTCAAACGGATATTTACTTAAAATCGAGACCGTTGATCTTTTATACCATTATAAGGTAATCTACAATCCGACAAATTTGACTAACCCGCGTGGGCTTCATTATTTTTTATTAAACTTGGTTCTTCTTCTTCTCTCTCTCTCACTGCTCTCTCCCTCTCTCACTGTAGACAAACATCTTGGGATTTTCTTGTTTCCTTTGGAGAAAGTATGGCAGAAATGGTACAAATGTTTGTATCCTCTGTTCTTGGTGCACTGATTGGCAATCTGACGGAATCGGCAATAGAAGAAATGAAATCAATATGGGGTGTTGGTGTTGAGGAGGAGGTGGAAAAGTTAGAGAGGAAAGTGAAATTAATTCAAGGCGTGATTGAAGATGCTGAGGAAAAGCAATTTCACTCTAAGGCTGTTGGAAGTTGGCTTCGAGAACTCAAGAATATCGCCTACGATGCTAATGACATATTGGACGATGTTGCTTTGGAAGCTCAATCAAGCAAGAGACAGAAGGTAGGGGTTGTCCGGTACTTCTCCTCTATTTTCCAGTACGAAGGTAACATAGCACGTGAGATAAGGGAGATTAGTGGAAGGTTAGATGTGATTGTAAAGGAAGGACATGACCTCCATCTCGAAATTGGAAAAGATGGAGGGAAGAGTTCCCAAATCGAGCAGGAGCGACGGGAAACTAGCTCTTTCGTAGATGAATCTGATGTTATTGGTAGACAAGTCGACAAAGACAAAATCATACAATTGTTGGTTTCAGATGATGATGATAAATTGTACTCTATTATTTCCATAGTTGGCATGGGTGGGGTTGGGAAGACTACTCTTGCTCAATTCGTCTACAACGATCACAGGGTCAAGACGCATTTTGGGCTCAGAGTGTGGGCTTGTGTGTCAGATGATTTTAATGTGTTGAGAATAACAAATGCACTTGTTGAATCTGCAAGTGGAAGCAAGTGCGATCTCTCATACCTGGATGCCGCTCAACATCACCTAGAAGAGAAACTCAACGGTCAGAAATTTTTAATTGTTCTCGATGACGTGTGGGGTGAAAATCAAATTCATACTCATTGGGACACTCTACGAGCTCCTTTTGGAGTTGGAGCGAAAGGAAGTAAAATTATCATTACTACACGAGATGAACGGGTTGCAAGGATGTTGGGCGCAATTCCTTCCCACCATTTGAAGGTTTTACCAGATGCTGATTGTTGGGAATTGTTTACTCGGCGTGCTTTTGCGGGAGGGATTTCAAATGCCTTTCCGGAACTGCAGGAAATCGGTAGGCAAATTGTGAAGAAATGCAAAGGCCTGCCTTTGGCAGTAAAGACATTGGGGGGAATCTTGTCTTATAAAAGGACTGTGAGCGAGTGGGAAAGGATTTTGACAAGCGAAATATGGAAGGATGATGATAATAAAATTTTGCCAGCTTTGAGATTGAGCTATTGTCACCTGCCAGCCAATCAAAAGCATTGTTTTGCCTATTGTGCCAAATTTCCTAAAGATCATTGGTTTGACAAAGATGTGTTGGTCCGACAATGGATGGCTACAGGCTTCATTCAAATCAAAGGAAGCACACTCCTAGAAGATATTGGTGGGGAGATATTTGATGATTTATTACTAAAATCTTTCTTTCAACGTATTCACGAGACTGCAATATACGTGATGCATGATTTAATGCATGATCTAGCAGAATCTGTCTCAGGGGATGAATGTTGTAGAATGGAAGACGGTATGCCACGAAGCATCCCTGAAATGGCACGTCATTTATCATGGACTGACGTCAAAGAGGGTTCAATGTCTTTGGAGGCCTTGAGCAAATTTAAGAGATTGCGCACTTTACGACTGAGGGCTCCATCTTCCATTGACAACCAGATTCTCAATGATGCATTGATGGAGTTGAGATGCCTGCGTGTATTGGATTTGAATGGATTTGCAATCGACAAGTTGCCGGATTCGATTGGCCATTTGAAACATCTACGCTACCTTGACCTCTCTGGCACGAAGATAGAGAGGCTGCCTGAATCAGTAACTAATCTCTGTAATTTGCAAATTCTAGTTCTGAAATCTTGCTGGAATCTTAAAGGGCTACCCAAAGGTATCACGAATCTAGTTAATCTACGGAATATTTTTGTAGAGTCGGTTCCTTTGCTAGGAATTGGAAAATTAACTTCGCTCCAAACATTGCAGCATTTCAAGCTGTGCGAAGAGAGTGGTTGTCAGATAGGAGAGTTGAAGAACCTGAGTAACATTAAAGGAAGACTTGAAATTTCGGGTCTCGAGCATGTGCAAAACATAGAGGAGGCTAAAGAAGCCAATTTGAAAGATAAGAAATACCTTAATGAGTTGAGATTGCAATGGGCCCGATATGGCAGTTCACAAGATGGAGTAGTCAATAACGATGGGGTATTGGAAGGCCTCCAACCCCATGCCAACCTCAAAGAATTAAATATAGAATCCTATGGCGGTGTCAGTTTTCCAAGTTGGATGTCACATCTCTCCAATCTGACTTGCATTACCATTGAGGATTGTAGAAATTGCGAACATCCCTTTCCTCTTGATTGCCAGCTACCTTCTCTTTGTGAGCTCACCTTACAGAACTGCCCCAAGCTGCAGGTGTTGCCCGCTGACCTTCCTGCCGTCACACAGTTACTTATAATTGGTTGCGGAAAGCTGCAGGTGTTGCCCGCTGACCTTCCTGCCGTCACAAAGTTAAATATAAATGGTTGCGGAGAATTGAGTGCCCTTCCGAGGCTCCCATCTATTTGTGACTTAGAACTCATTAGTTGTGGCGTGAAGATGCTATTAAGCTTGACAACGCCTTGCCCTATCTCTCTTCAAAGGTTAACCATACGAAGGTGTCATCAGTTGGAGTGCTGTCTCGAGAAGGTCTCTTTGCAAGATCTAACCTCTCTCCAACATTTGCAAATCTCTGACTGCCCAGGACTAAAGTCCTTGGGATATGGAGAGGGGGGGCTTCCCACCACGCTCAAATCTCTAAGAATTGTCGGATGTCGTAATCTCAAGTCCATGCCTACTCGGCTGGAAAACCTCACCTCCCTTGTAGAGTTATCCATTGCTACTCAACTCCCGCTTTTCTCAAGCTTGACACTGCCTACGACAATTCAAGACCTTCAAATATTTTCATGTGACAATCTCATGTCCTTGCCCAAGGGGATGCAAAGCCTCACCTCTCTCAAAAAATTGGTAATCCGTGAATGTCCTCAACTCCATTCCTTGTTTCCAGATGATGAAAATAATGACTATGGACTGCCCACCGAGCTCATTACTCTAGAAATCCGCAGTTGTCCTAATCTCAGGTCCTTGCCCGAGGGGATGCAAAGCCTCACCTCTTTAACAAAATTGGTAGTCCATGAATGTCCTCAACTCCATTCCTTGTTTCTAGATGATGAAAAGAATGACCCTAGGCTGCCCACCATGCTCACTACTTTAGACATCTCCGCATTTCTTAATCTCAAGTCCTTGCCTAAGTGGATGCAAAGCCTCTTCCCCTGCCTCAAAGAATTGAAAATAAAAGATTGTCCTCAACTCCATTCCTTGTTTCCTGATGATGAAAATAATGACCATGGGCTACCCACCACGCTCAATAACCTAGAAATCTCTTCTTGTCCTAATCTCAAGTCCTTGCCCAAGGGGATGCAAAACCTCACATCCCTCAATTATTTAGATATTATTTACTGTCCCGAAATATCATCCTTGCCCGAAGATGGCCTCCCCACTACACTTAAAAGTTTGTATATTGGTGGATGTCCTAAATTGAAGGAATCATGTCGAAAGAACGGCGGCCAAGATTGGCCCAAGATACAACACATCCCCCATTTTGGCTGCTGGTAATCGTCATCTAGACAAAGGTGCGTCCTCTTTCCCCGTTTAAACATTTTGTACCATTGCATTATTATTATTATTATTATTTTAATCTTCATGATTTTAAGAAAAATTAAAGAAACTAAGCCAAGGAGGGTCCTTCTGTACAAAACATGGCAGATGTAGAAACATGAACGGAGGATTTTAAGAATCAGAGCGAGAGCTGAATCGATGGAATTTGGTGGTGGAAAGAGATTCTAGAATGTAGATGGGATTAAAGGATAGATTGTTGGATTACTCTCAGTTCCTCTACCTTGCCATCCACACCCATGACAGGTAAACAAAGATAAGTATTTCTTTCATTTTCATTAACACAAAATTGGAGCATGTCTGTCTGCTTTTTTTGTATGATTCTTCATGTATTTTTTTTTGTAATATACCAAAGATTTACTATTTACAAAATTAAAGGATTCATAAATGCTTATAAATGGTGTTTGGCAACATGGATCCAATGGGCGCGCCCTTGTGCTTGTTTTTTTGCTAGCATGCCTCATTTTGAGATGGGTGCCCTTATCAAAACTCAGCATGAGTTTTGGATGTCCTTGTCAAAACAAGGCTTAAAGATGTCTATCTATTACTATGAACGGCCTTACCCAAAGGGGGGTGATGAAAATATCCAATCTTTAGATTAGAGTTTCAGTTAGGATGAGATACTAATAGATTTCGTTTAGACTCTCTATGTTGGTTGAGATAAGAATCTTATTCAATAGTAAATGTATAGGGTCGATCTAAGCTTTTTGAGAACTTTCCTCCAATTATCGTATCTTATAATAATTTCGAACTAGATTATGGCCTTTCTAAAACGAATTGTGTGAGAGAGGGAGAGATCTTAGGAGAACTTCATGCATCTAAATTTTAGAGGCGTAGGTTGGTTTCCTTCCTAAATTTTGTTAGAAATGGATTCGGATTTGTTGTTAGGATTTTAATAGAACGAGATATCCTATTGGATCCTATATATTTAGGAAGAGAGAAAGTGGAAAAAGATTTCCATGCATACATTTAGGAAGCTTCTTTGGTTAATCAATTACATGTGATTTTTTAGATTGAGAAATTAAAGACATTAGGAAGTCTCTTAAAATGTCATGACTTGCAACGGAGAAGGTTTGGTAGATTTTTGAGGAGCTTAAGGGATTGATTAGAAAAATTATTTAGGAATTTTCTTTTGAATTGTTGAGAGAGGGAGAGAGAGTATTCTAATTGGTCTAGAGCGATTGAGAGAAATTTTCAATACAAATGTTCAAATGGATGGGTAATAGCCATTTAAGGCAGCAGAGAGAGCAGTGGTCATGAATAAAGTTAAAGTACAATACTTAAAGCTTCATACCACAACATGCAGAGAAAATGTTCCCCTGCGATTTTATATGATTTCCACCACCTGATTTTTTTTAAAATTTTGGGGAAACTTCCTTTCGAAGGGACGTCCAAGAGAGAGAGAGAGAGAAGAGATGAAAAAAAAAAAGAGAGAAGGGGGAGAAAGAAAGAGAAGATAAAGAAGTTGAATACTGTTGTTTTAATGGTGGTAGTTGTACATTGGAGAGAAATATTTATGAACCCTTTGTCAGAAAACTTCATCTTCTATTTGGGAAGATAGGATGACACTTGCTGATAGGATTTCAATGCATGATGTATAAGCGACTCTTTTATTCTGTAAGGTCTTTATCATGATTTCAATGCATGATTTCCATGCAATGCATGGTCTTTATCCTTGAATTATGAGATTTCTCGCTTAACTTTGACGAGTACCAAGAGATGATACTTGAAATTCAAACACTCGTTGTTCAAGTATGGATTGATTCCTACGTCTAACTATTTACTTAGCATCTAAAATTGGAATAGAATTTGATCATGCATGTTGATTAAGAAGGTGTCTATACATCTCCACTCTTTTGTGACAATTAAAAATGTTGATATTATAAAATAAATGCTTTGATAAAAGAATTGGGGCATATCTCCAAAAGAAAAATTGAAACTTGCGTACATCTGAAAAACCTGAAAGGGTCCTACACGGTTGATCATGGACTGAGACGGTCGATTGTCCAGGTTCTATTATTCGGGTACAATCGATCGTGGTGGAGGTCGGTCGACCGTCTCGAGGGATTTTGAGATCCGTGGCAGGATTTTGGTTTACTAGGTCAAGGTAAGTGATACAAATAAGTTTTGATACTTTGGAGGTGTAAATTGTAATGGCACTTTATGTATGTTTTTTTACGTCGCCTATGATTTGTAATATAGGGTCTAGCATACCTATTTTGAAATATTTCAATCATTCCTATTCTCTTGCTTGCTGAATGGTTTCCAAAAATCGAGTTATTGGAATTTTAGGATAAGTGGCGCCTTGACAAATTTTGGTGACATATTTCAGGGGAACATTATTGTAGATACCCCTATTTTGCTCCGCTTTATCCAACAAAGGCGTCTGTTAGTTCTCCTCATTTTAGAGCCCGTTCCCTGTGTTTTCCTGTCATTTTCCATTGTTTTCCATCAATTTCCATTTCATTTCCATCCATTTTTCTCTAAGGGCATTTTTTGTGAAAATTTCAAATTCCAAAGGGTTAGTATTTCGGTCAATTTGACTAAGGGACTACCTAATTTCGAAAATTTTGGTTCAAAGTTTATATATTAAATGAAAGAAAATCGAATTTTATGGAGTTCGGCTAACTTTTGTGTCTGCTTGGGAAAAGATAAAAACGATTTTTTTTAGGGTTCAAGCTTCGGTACTAATTAGAAAAGAAAACGTTTTATATAGAATCTCAATTCTCGTACTTTTTGTGGGACCCACTTTGGGTTTATCCCAATCCCAATAGGAATTAAACCCACATGGCCGGAGATAAGTTCCTCAAATTAAATAAAGTCTGACAACATGGTCCATCTATTGCAAGATTAATAAAAGAATTTCTTAGATTAACTCGTAGGTGAGCCATACCATACATATTTTTAGCACATGTTTTTTTTTCCACAAAAAAAGTTCATAATTTAAAATCTCTTACTACAAAAGGACTGTTCGGAAGACCATCTAATTCTCCCCACTATTCTACAAGTAAAATCCTAGGCAAATGTTTGTCTCCTCCGTATTGACTATTCATACCACTAATTTACAAGGTAACTACCTGTATCCAAACAGAGCCTAAACCTAAAGTGAATGGAATTTCTAAAATTTGACTAATCTGCATGAATTTGGGAAAACCTATCTTTACTTTGAGTGGGTGAGTCTTCCTGACAAATTACACTAGTATCATATTGTGAGTAGGGTTGGAAACGAAATGAGCCGAGCCGAGCCGAGCCAAACATTGGGGTGTTTGTGCTCGGCTCGCTTAGTTTGAGGGTCGGCTCGTTTGGCTCGTTTTCGTGACGAGCTTTATTCTATGGGCTCGTGTTCGGCTCGCCAAAATTCAACAAAGCTTGAGCTCGGCTCGGCTCGGCTCGTTTAGTAAACGAACGAGCCCGAGCCGAGCTTTTAATGAGCCAAACTGAGCAAGGCTCGAGCTTGGTTGGGTTCGGGTTCGGCTCGTTTACTAAACATGCCATCAAAACATGAGGTGTAAAATGGTGGGCTAGATGCATAGGTTTGGTTAGAGAAGGTGGACCCCACCTCACCAACAAAATTAGGGGTAAAATTGTGGGTCTTGCCTTATACATAGGTTTGGGTAGAGATATTGGGCCTCCCATGCTACCCTTGAGATGTAAAATAGTGGGTCCAACGATATGCATGGGTCTCGTTAGAGTCAACAGACTCAAACATATGACCCCGTTCTTTACCCTTTAGTGGTAGACCTATTATTTTCGGATGTATATTTTACATACAGCCATTCAAACATGCTATTGAAAATGCAAACCAGGTCGAACCCCTATTTATTTGATACGGTATACTCCTCAAACCTGCTCTGGATTTGTTCCATCGCGAAGACCCAAATAAGGAGCTTTTCTTCATCGAAGGTAAGACCTGTTGATGGCATTTGAATCCGAGTCTGCGATCGCGCGGTCGGTAGAGGGCCTCCGCGGGGTCTGCAATCACAAACAAAGGGGGTCAGGGGGTCCGGGGTGGGTCCCGGACGACCACTTCGACACCCAAGTCAGATCCTTCGACCAATCAATATTAAGGACAGCGAGGAAAGGAGGGGGTTCGACCAGGTTTACCAGGACCGAGGCGCGGGTTCTTTTCTGGGTGTGCGGATGAGTGAGTCGGAGGGGACTAACAGGGAGAGTGGGATTAGGTTCCTAGTCTCCTCTGTTGTTGCCTCGCCTCTTTTTTCGGTGGTTATACGGGAGCTGAGAAAAAGGATGTCTTTCAAAAACGTGGATCCCTCTCTTCTTCCCTTCCCTCCCTTTTAAAGGGAGGCGCGCGGACCTTTTCATCATTATGGAGAGAAAACCTTGCTTTGCAGGATTGGGCTGTTCTCCTGCTCCGCCAGCGCGCGTGGCTTTGCCGGATAATTCCTTCCATAACTTATGATGATGAGGTCTGGACGGCAAGAGAGCAACACGTGTCGTGATCGTATGGTCTTACCGTTTCCCAACACCTTTCTTCATGATGGTTAGGCTTTATTGGTGCATGGACGACACGTGGCGAGATCTGAGAGTAGCGCCGTATTTGTGTCCCATCATAACACCCCCTTACTCTTTTGGTCCATTGAATGGGCCAAGGGAGTAACGTTTTGGTTGAGCGACGTCATGGTGAGGGCATTGATGATGGCGTCTGAATCCGAGGAGATGTGCCGTTTTATCCGGTGGCCATCCCTGGGAAGTGGTAGCGTCATTATGTGGGTCGCCTTGTTTCGAGATGCGAGGTTTTTCTTCCTTGAATTTCAAAAAAGGAAGATTACCCCGGCGTTCTGTCGTGGCCTCTCTCCCCTTCTTTTTCTCTGAGGTGGGTGTTTCTCTGTACCGTTTTTCAACAACATGTCTGGTTCCCCTTCGCTAGTTAGGGGTAAGGCCTGTCTTTCCTAGGAATCGTCGAGCGACCCCGACTTGTCTTCCGATCCGAAGGAGGACCTTGCGGCTCGTCAGAAGAGGGCTAGGAGGGACTCAGGCCCTTCCTCGGGCTTTCCCCCCCTTCGCCTTTCCTCCTTGCCTAGGGAGGACAAGTCATCTCGGTCCCGTGTTGCCAGGGAGTGGTCTTTTTTCTCCTGAGCCTATCACCAGGGAATGGAACTGCGTGGCCGTGTTTCGAAGATGGGTAAGGAGATCGAGGGCTTGAAGCGGGAGAACGAGGCTTTGCAGAAAAAGGTTCACTCCCTCAATGAGCAGCTGCTGGAATATGAGGTGGACCCTCTGCTGGAGAGCTCCTGGGAGGAGGAGGGGAACCCTTCGGGAGAGGAGTCTTCTTCCGATTAGCTTCTGGCCTTTCCTGTTTTTCTGTGTGTTGTTTTTTTTCTCTTCCCCTTTCTTATCGGGGATTTTGGGGCCTGCGTGCCCTATGTTTTGTTTCTTATTCCCCCTCCCCTTTGTAGGCCTGTGGGCCAGGAGGATGTGAATGGACGATCTTTATGAGTTTGTGCCGTGTCTCTTTGTGTTGTTTTTTCCATCTGTTTGGTTGTTTTTCCGCCGTGTTTGGCATGAACTATCTTTGTTGCGAGGAATTGTGGCGTTTTGTTCGAACCTGTGCGGGATTCCGAGCCTTTTCCTAGCGCGTTTAGTTTTCTTCGCCTGCTGTGTTTGTGCGTCTCAGTCTCGTGCCGGGGCTTCGAGCTTGGGCGCGCATTTTCCCTCTGGTGGAATTGAGGTCGGGCCTCTCTGCTTGGTTTCCCACCTCCAGACCCTTCCCTTTCATTAGGTGGGGAGGAGTTGAAAGTGATTTGTGATGATGATGTTTGGGCGGCGAGAAAGGAGACACGTGTCGACTTCGTATGGTCTTGCCGTTTCCCATCGTCTTTCTTTATGATGGTTAGGCAGTATTGGTGCATGGGTGACACGTGGCGAGAAGCAGCGCCGTTTTTATGTCTCACCATAACACTACCTTTGGTCCATTGAATGGACCAAGGGAGCAGGCTTGTTTACCTAGTTAAAGAATATCGTGATGAAAGCATTTATGGGAGCTTTGGGATACGAGAGGACGTGCTATTTCGTCCGGCAGTTCCTTCCCGAGGAACTGTGGTGCCATTACGCGGCGCTGGCCGGTCATCCAATAGGAAACGGACACGCGTAGGGCAAGTTGCTTCGTTTTCCTTCCCAAGGGTTTCTCATAGGGTTTATAAGGGGTGAGTTCTCCCGCCTCTTATACAGATCGCCCTTTCGCTCCTCTCTCCTTCTTTGTTTTCTTTTGGCCTTTCTTTGGGCTCGTCAGAGATGTCGTCGTCTATCCAGGGTCTCTCTGTGAGTGGCGAGGGGAGAGTTGCTACCGAAGGGAGTCCTCCCAGTAGCCCCGAGACAAACCCTGACGGGTTGGGGCCTCAGCAAGCAATTCCTGAGAGGAACCCGCCTCAAGGGCTTCCCCGGCGCTCTCATCCTCCTCCCCTTTACGAGAGGGAGTCCCATGAAGCCTTTGTTCATCGCCACCGCTCGTTCTTCTCTTATGTCCATCGTAGGGAAATGGAGGTCTGTAGCCGGATGATAGACATGGATCGAGAGATAGCAGCCCTGCGTGCGGAGAACGGCTTGTTGAGGAACCAGGTGAGGTGGCTGAATGACCAGACCTGATTTGTCGAGGACCCAGGTTGGGGGAGCTCTTCAGAGGAGGAGCATAGCAATAAGGAGCTTTCGGATGCGGAGAACTCTTTCAGCGGCTAGTCGCTCTGGGTTGGAGGCGGCGGGGTGAGTGGGATTTTTGGAGGGGCTCTTTTCCCTTTTTCTCTCCCCCCCCCCTTTTTTTTCTTTTTTTTATTGGGGGTCCTGGAGGCCCAGGCCTGCGTGCCCTTATCTTTTTGTTTTCATTCTCCTCCCCTTTTTTTGTAGGCCCGCGGGCCATAAGGAAGTAGTTATAAATGTCTCTCTTTTTTGTGGTCGCGACTTGTACCTTATGCTTCCTTTCCTTTTGCGTAGTAGCCGAATTATTCCGAGTGGAACGGTAGGAGTAAGACCGGGCCTTTGCTATGCAACCCGAGCCCTTTTCGCTGTGCCTGGTATTTTTCCTCTCGTGGCATTGCATGCCGGGCCCTTGTGATGGGTCCGGAGTCTTTCGCCACCGTACGGGGTATTTTCCATCTTGTGGATTTGTATGCCGGGCCCTTGTGATGGGTCCGGAGTCTTTTACCACCGTACGGGGTTTCTTTTCATCTTGTGGATTTGTATGCCGGGCCCTTGCATCCCCTCAGGTGGGGAAAACTTAGGGATGGCTTGCTGGGGAAGTCACTTAGAGGTAGGGGTAGCAACGTCTTTTCAGCAGGGGGCATGGCGCTTCGATTTTTTGCGGTTCCCTCGAATTTCCCAATCGGCGCCACGTGTGCGCGTCCCATCGGATTAGAAGGAAAGGGAGATCAATCGACGCGTGTCGAAACCCTAGCTCTTTTTAAAGCCTTTTTGGGGATTTCATTCTTTGTCTTATTTCTTTGTCTTCCTCGGGTGAAGCGGGCTTTCTTTTGCGGCGATTTCTCTTCACCAACTTTCCTCTGGTTTTCCTCGTTTGTTTGCCCTGGTGAGTTTTGTGCTTTTTATTCCGTCCGACATTTGATTATTTTACGATGTCTTTCGCATCCGGTTCTCAGAGTTCGTCTTCCGAGTCAGTAGAAGTAGTGGAGAGGGCTCCGCCAAGGAAAAGGAGGCGGTTGGTAAAGGGTGTGGGCGGCGACTCTCGAGATGCACAGCTGCCCGGGGAGTTGGAAGATAGCTCCAGGGCCTCTGGATCGTCGTCGGGGGCCGCTCCCTCGGAATCTCCTGCTCGAGTCTCTTCCGCTCGTGAGGCGGAGATTAGGGACATTCGGTTTGGTGCCGTTATCCATCCTGGTCGGGTGACGTGTTATAGGAGTGCCTTGGGAGAAGGGGCGGCGGAGAAGATTAGGAGGGAGTTTCACATTCCCGATGATTATGGGATTAGGGTTCCTTCCTCTGGGGAGGGGGTGTGTGAGGGTAGCACGGATGAAGAGGTAGCTTTCTACGTGGAGGCTTTCCGGGCGGGGATTAGGTTTCCGCTCTTGGGTATTATAGTAGAGGCCCTCGAGTTTTACCGGGTGGCCCCCTCCCAACTGGCGCCTACAGTTGGCGTACTCTCTTGGCCTTTGTGGCCAAGGCGGGTCTTCACAAGATTCAACCTACCCTCCCTTTGCTCCAGGGTTGTGTTGTCCTTAGCCCGTTGGTGAAGGGGGAGGACAGCTGGTTGTATCTGACTCAGCGACCTCAGGTGAAAATTGCGGCGAACTTGCCTTCTTTTATTAAGAAGTGGAAGGAGGAGTATGTGTTTATTATTCCTCAGTCGGGCGTTGGTTGGGGCTTCCCTCGTTCTTGGAAGCGCTCCATTGAGTGGCGAAGGAAGTCCCTTCCTGACGAGTCTGACTGTAGTAAGTTTGACTTGGGGAAGCTCGCCTCTGGGGAGGCTATTGATGTCTCCGAGTTTAGATGGGAGAGGGGTCTGAAGAGGCTAGGTTTGCTGGGAGCTATGGAGAGGAGGGCCCGCTGTGCGGGCGAGGAAACGAGGGAGAGTTCCGCCAGTCATCGCAGTGAGCCTTTTTCCCTGGGCTTGTCCATATGCGCCTTAAGCATATTTTTTTTGAGTTGTTGTTTTTCTTTGCTCTGAGTGGTTGTTGCTCTTCTGTTTTTGGCAGCAGGTATGTCTTCTTCCGGTGATGGTGGCGGGGGAAAGGAGGTCGCGGCGGCGACGACGAAGGGCCTGGTGAGCCACAAGAAGATTCCCAGTGATTTTATGGCCGCGGCCAGGTTGGGCCGGTCGCAAACTAGGCTTCCCGTATCCGCGCCATATTGCTCCTCTGGTCGATCGGTCGGAGAAAAGGGTACGGCCATGTCTCCTCACCGAGAGTTGGAGCCTTCCGCCAAGAGGGTTGCCTCTTCTAGCGCTAAGCAGGGGAAAGCCGGTCGTGCGGCGCCTCCACCTGCATTTACAGAGGACGTGCCAATTCGTCTGGAAGGGGCGGTTATGACCAAGCTGCTTTTGGAGCGGATGGAGCTTTCTCCGCAGTGCTCTCGGACGCAGGGAGAACTGTTTAAACCCGACTGGAGGATTGATGTTGAGGATAGCGTCCTTGGGAATCCCCGGGTCGCGGTGGAGCTAGGTGTGACGACCGCTCTTCCCGGCGATGAGGCTGAGTTAGAAGGCTTCGACCGCAGGGCCCTAGGGGCTCAATATTTTCAGTCGACGTCCCGCGTAAGTACCGGGTGGTCGGTTTCCCTGCTTGTGTTTTTTCCCTTTTTATTGCCTTTGGGACCTCAAGTGGAAATTTTCTAACGGTTTGTTTTTTGTAGGCTCAGAGTTACGCCAGGACGATTGTGCAATACCTGGTCGAGGATGAGTCTGAGATAGGTGCTTTTGAGGAGCAAGTCCGAAAGCTGAGCGAGGACTTGGAGAAGGCCCGGGCGGAAAAAGTGGCGCTTGATGATACTGTTGCGCAACTTCGGGTAGACCTCCGAACAACCGTGGATGGGAGAAGCCATGCGGAGGATAGATTGGCGGTGGCTCGACGGACGCATGCCGAGGAGCTGGCGAAGGCGCGGGAGGAATGGCGCGACTCCGAGGAGTTTCTCAAGGTCGCCGCTTTGTTCAGCGTGGATATTGAGATAGATGCTTTCCCTGAATGCCGGCGGCGCGTTCGCCAGGTTGACCCTACCTTCCCTCTTGAGAAGTTGGTGCACGAGGCCGAGGAAGGCGTTCCGGAGGATCTTTTGCAAGCGCCGGCGGATACACCGACACCAGTCGGGGAACCGGTGGTTGCCTTGGAAGCTCCCGTAGTTACTGAGCCCTCTGCGGGGGCCCAGTGAGGCTCGGACGCCTTGGGGATTTGCCCCTTTTTCATAGTTCTGTTAACATGCTTGGTCTGTAATAACTTTCAAATTCTCTTTCTTTTCTCGTTGTCCCTTTTTTTATACACAATGTGCTCTAAGCCACTTGAGCCTTTTGGTGTTGAATTTCGATTTGATCGGTGAGAATATTTCTAGTGCACACCGTGGGGCATCTTGTTTGTGGAAGGACTATCTTCCCCTCGAGTGATCAGTTCGGGGTTAATGGGTCCCGCCTGCCCTTTAAAGGGAGGTCTTTTTTTCATGGGGAGCGTTTTAGGGTATTTTTGGGGGGATCGGCCCCGATGCTACCTCTGTCCCACTCCCTGTCTTTTTCCGGCCCTTCATTTGTCATAGGCCGGAAAGTGGAGATGCACACGGCTTAGGTAGAAACGTTATTCCATTGATTTGTAAAGGGAGAACATGGCTTTGTTTCTAGAAATCACAAAAAGGAAACAAACAAAACATCCGTCATATCTAAAAAGAAAAAATACGGACCTTACCCTAACTTTTTACTGGTAAAATTCTCGGAGGTTATCCATGCTCCAACTTCGAGGGACTTGGGTCCCGTCGAGGTGCTCTAGCTGGTAGGCCCCGGGGCGGAGTGCTCAAACGACCCTGTAGGGTCCTTCCCATTTCGGTGCGAGTTTCCCGGTGTTGCGGGGGTCGGATACCTCCGCTCGTCATATTACCAGGTCTCCGGGCTTCACTGTGTGCTTTTTTACTCGGGCGTTGTAGTATCGTGCCACCCTTTGCTGGTAGGAGGCGGTTCGGAGGAGGGCTTGCTCTCTTTTCTCGAGCACGAGATCGAGAGTGTTCTGGAGGAGCTCGGAATTTCCTTGTTCGTCATAGTTCTCTGTGCGGAAGCTGGAGAGGCCGATTTCCAATGGAATGACTGCTTCGGCCCCGAAAGTTAAACTAAAAGGGGACTCCCCGGTCGCGGTCGCGGCGTCGTTCGGTAGGCCCAGAGGACTCTAGGGAGTGCCTCTACCCAGTTTTTTCCAGCTTCCCCCAGTCGCTTCTTGAGGCTCTGGAGCAAGATCCTGTTAGTTACCTCCACCTGCCCGTTGGGCTACGGGTGCGCTACGGAGGCAAAACGGTGTTTGATGCTTAGGTTATCGCAGAATTTGCCGAATTCAGCACTTGCGAACTGGGGTCTGTTGTCTGTGACAAGTATACTTGGAATGCCAAAGCGGCAGACCACATCATGATAAAAAAAACTTCTCCGTCGCTTTTGAATTGGGCTTTGCCACGACTTTAACTTCGACCCACTTGGTGAAGTAGTCGATGGCGACGTACAACATTGTGTGCCCCCCGGGGGCTTTTGGGAATGGCCCGAGCAGGTCCATGCCCCACATGGCGAAAGGCAGGGGCCCTGCCATCGCGGTGTATGGTGTAGCCGGTTGACGGGGGGTAGTTGCGTACCTCTGGCACAGGTTGCATTTCTTGACGAACTCCTTGGCGTCCCTGAGGATCGTAGGCCAAAAGTAGTCGTGCCTTACGATTTTCTGAGCAAGGATCCTGCCGCCTCCGTGGTCTCCGCAGATTCCTTCGTGTACCTCTCGTAGTGCGTATTCCGATTCGGAGGGTACCAGGCACCGGAGGTACGGCCATGTGTATGACCGTTTGTACAGCCTGGGTCCGTGGACCACGTAGTGGGCGGCTTTTGCGGTTAGGCGTCGGGCTTCCATTTTGTCTTCGGGCAGTTCCCGTCTTTCAGGTATCGCATGATGGGATCCATCCAGTTTGGCCCTGGTGGAATTTCCAAGACTTGTACCTCGTCGATGCTGGGGTGGGATAGTATCTCTGTGAGCACGGTGCCGAAGTCATGGGTTTCTTCGACGGCCATTTTTGACAATGCATCCGCTCGATTGTTCATGTCTCGTGGCACCTGGAGGATCTCGACTTCTCCCATTCCCTGCAGCTTTTCTTTTACCTTTTGGAGGTATCTCTTCATTCTGAGGCCCCTGGCCTCGTATGCCCCGTTCACCTGATTGACGACGAGCTGGGAATAGCTGTAGACTCTTAACTTTCCTGCGCCGAGTTCTGTGGCTAGGCTTAAGCCTGCCAACAAGGCCTCGTATTCAGCCTCGTTGTTGGAGGCTTTGAAATCTAGTCGTAGGGCGTATTCTAATGTGAATCCTTCGGGGCCGTGGAGGACCACTCCTGCCCCGTGCCCCTTTTACCTGCCGAGCCATCAACGTGCAGGGTCCAGTTAATTTCGCTACCCTGTTCCGCCGAGTCTGGCCTCATGTCTTCGTGAGCTGTCTGTTCGGTGGGGCCCCTCGCATTTTCCAACATTGCTGGTTCCGTGGCAGGGGCTGTGGACTGCACTATAAAGTCGGCGAGGGCCTGAGATTTAATGGCCGGCCTCGGTCGGACCTGTATGTCGAACTCTCCCAACTCGACGGCCCAGCTTACCATCCTTCCCGAGGTCTTCGGTTTTTGGAGAATTCTCCTGAGGGGTTGATCAGTCAAAAGTATTATGGGGTGGGCCTGGAAGTAAGGGCGGAGTTTCCGGGCGGCGCTGACAATTGCGAGGGCGAATTTTTCTATGTTTAAGTATCGGACCTCCGCACCGTGGAGGGTCTTGCTTACATAGTATACCGGGTGTTCCTTCTTGTTGCTCTGTTTGGCCAATACCGCACTTACCGCCGTAGGGCTGATGGCCAGATACAAAAATAGTTCTTCCCCCGGCTCAGGTTTGGCGAGTACGGGCGGTGTCTAAAGGTACTGCTTCAAGGCGTCGAAAGCTTCTTGGCAGGCCGGGGTCCATTCGAATTCTCATATGTTTTTCAGCTGTTCGAAGAAGGGCTGGCATTTCTCCGCCGACTTGGGCATGAAACGGCCGAGGGCGGTGATTCGTCCTATGAGCCTCTGCACTTCTACCGCTTTTGTCGGGGGCTCCATGTCCAGGATGGCCTGGATTTTTTCGGGGCTAGCCTCGATGCCTCTCTGGCTAACCATGAACCCTAAGAACTTCCCGGAAGTCACCCTGAAGGCGCATTTTGCGGGGTTCAGCTTCATCCGGGCCCGTCGCAGGGTGTCAAAGGTTTCTTGAAGGTCGGAGATGTGTTTGGAGGCTTCCAAGCTTTTTACCAACATGTCGTCAACATACACCTCCACGTTCCTTCTGATCTGCGCCCGGAATAGCTTGTTCACGAGCCGCTGGTAGGTGGCGCCCGCATTTTTTAACCCGAAGGGCATGACAGTGTAACAGTAGACGCCCTGATCGGTTATGAACGCTGTTTTCGGGATGTCTGGTTCGTGCATTTTCACCTGATTGTAACTCGAGAAGGCATCTAGGAAGGTGAGGAGCTCGTGCCCGGATGTGGCGTCGATGAGCTGGTCTATACGCGGGAGGGGGTAGGGGTCCTTCGGGCAAGCCCGGTTTAGATCTGTGAAGTCTATACAGGCCCGCCAGCCTCCACTGGCTTTTTTGACCATGACCACATTTGACAGCCACTCGGGGTACCGGATCTCTCTGATAAATCCGGCTTGTAGCAGTCTCTCCACTTCCTCTTTTTCTGTCGGACGGGTTTGAGGGTTGGATTCATGTTTAACCTGTGAACGGCCAATTCCTTGGGTATCCCGGGCATGTCCTTAGCGGACCATGTGAACACGTCTTTGTTGGCTCTGAGGAAGTCGATTATTTGGTCTCGCAAGGTGCCTTTCAGCAGGGAACTGATCCGGACTTGTCTCTTCGGCTGATCTTGGGCTATGGGGATGGAGTCTAGCTCCTCGGCGGGCCCGCTGCCGGGGGTCTTCACTACCGATTGTGAAGTTTTCGGCCGGGGCGTTGCTTCCTCATAGGCTTGCCCCGTAGCATTGGCGGGCTATCATCTGCTGCCTCCGAACTTCCCCTACTCCGGTTTGAGTGGGGAATTTCATCTTGAGGTAGGGGGTGGAGACTACCGCTCCCAAGTCTCTCAGGGCGGGGCGCCCTATGATGACGCTGTAGGTGAAAGGTATGTCCACGACCATGAAGGTGGTCAAGATGGTCTTTTGGAGAGGGTAGGTCCCAAAGGTTACGGGTAAGTCAATTTTACCATCGACCCTTACCGACGCCCCGGAGAACCCGTAGATGGAATACTCCGCGGGTCCTAGCCTCTCTTTGCACAGTTTCATCTCTTCGAAGGTTCCGAGGTGTAACACATTGACGGAGCTTCCCCTGTCGACCAGAATTTTTCCTATGTCGAAGTTGGCGATGACTAGCCGGGCGACCAGTGCATCGTCGTGCGGGACTTGTAGTCCGTCGAGGTCTTCGTGGGAGAAAGTGATGACCTGATCTTCATGGGGCGGATCCGTCCGGGCCTTTTTGGAAGGCATTTCCATGGAAAACACCCGCTCTGCATACGCTCGCTTACCAGCTGTTGTTGGTCCTCCCGCCGCGGGCCCGCCCGTGATGATATTGATTTTTCCGATGATGGTGGGCAGCTGTTCGCGGGCCTGCGGCTTTTCAAGGGGCTCTTCTTTCTTGGGGAGCTGATGGCGGCGTGTGTCGTGTCTGCTGCGGGATCGGTGTCTGCTTCGGGAGTGATGCCGGCTCGGGGATCGGTGTCGGCTTGTGGATCGGCGGCTGCTGCTGGACCGACACCAGCCTCTAGGTTCGTCGGGTGGGCGATAGGCCTCGCGTGAGTTTTTGCCAGGGCTCCTAAGGTATTGATTTAGGTGCCCTTCCTCGGCCAGCTTTTCTAGCTGGAGGCGGAGGTGGAAACAATGGTCAGTTTCGTGGCAGTGGTCTCCGTGGAATTCGCAGAACTTTTTGGCGGACCGCTTCTTCGGGTCCGTGGCCATTCTCTTGGGGGGGGGGGTCAGGAGACCCTGACCTCTGATAGCTAGTAGGACGTGGGAGAGGGGAACCTTCAGTGGGGTGCTTCCCAGTCTTTCGAAGACGGGGACGGGGTTCCGGCTCGCCTGTTTTTCCTCGGCCCGTGGCCTCATGACCCTTCGGTCGTCGTTGCCTTTTCTTTCGTCGGGGCCGGCCTGGCTCTGCTCTCGAGCGCAGGCTTCTTCTGCTCGTACGAACTTGTCAGCCTTGGATCCAAGTTCTTGCAAGTCCCGTGGTGGCTCGAGGGTGAGATGCAGCTTGAGATTCGGGTCGGTAGTGGCATGCTTCAGTGTTGCGACCGCTATTTGGACGTCCATGTTAGAAAGCTGGGCCAATTCGGCGTTGAATTTTAACATGAAGTCTCTTAGGGTCTCGTTTCTTCCTTGTCGGAGGGCTAAGAGGGCGTCCGCTGGATCGTGGCGGAGGCGATTGTTGGCGAACCTTGCGCTGAACTTCCTTCCGAATTCGTGGAAAGATGCGATGGAGTCGGGCTCCAATCTCATGTACTAGTCATTAGCGGTCTTTCTCAACAGGGAGGCAAAGGGTCTGCACATAAATCCGTCCGACGTGCCCCGGAGCGTCATTATCCTTTTGAAAGTTTGGAGGAACTCGAGGGGGTTTATGCTTCCGTCGTACAGACCGAAATGGGAGAGGTCTATTCCTGCTTCCACTGGGGTCTTTAAGACCTTAGAGGTGAACGGGGATGCCGTTTCCCTCTCCCATTCGTCGAGGATGCCGTGGGTGTAAGGCTTTTTCATTTCCAGTTTTACTTCTCGGATTTGCCTTTGCAGGTCGGCTATCGGGGGTTGCGCTAAGGTTGCCACCTCCTCCGTCCGAGCTGGGGGCGGTTCCTGGAAAAGAGCAGTTCGGGCGGGGGGAGCGTGGCTTAGCGTAGCTTGCTTTCCGTCGTCTCGCTGGTGTCCCCTAGCTGCGGGGGGGGCAAAGGGCTATTCACCGATGGGGACGGCGTTCGGCGAGTCGGTGCTCGCCTTCGCCGGGGATGACGCTCCTCTGGCTGTTCCTCGTCACCTTCGTCATAGGCTTCCGTCTGGTCACGCGTTGTCAGAGGCCTCCCCGGGGTCTGAGGTTCCGGCGGAGGCAAGCATTGGAGTAGCTCTTGGCGGAGCACGTTGAACATTTCCATGGTGGGGACCATCTACGGTGTCCTGGAGGAGGGCTGGTGTCGGCCCGAGAGCGGTGAGTTAGGCTCCCGGGAGCTTGAGATGCGGGTTTGCGCGTGTTGAGCCTGGCTCCTGGTCATTACCCCTATTTCTTACTGTTGGGTGTGGTTTCTCATCGCCATAAGGCGTTCAGAACTCGACGAGTCCCACGGATGGCGCCAATATGATGGCGTCTGAATCCGGGTCTGCAATCGCGCGGTTGGTAGAGGGCCTCCGCGGGGTCTGCAATCACAAACAAAGGGGTCAGGGGGTTCGGGGTGGGTCCCGGACGACCACTTCGACACCCAAGTCAGATCCTTCGACCAATCAATATAAAGGACAGTGAGGAAAGGAGGGGGTTCGACCAAGTTTACCAGGACCGAGGTGCGGGTTCTTTTCTGGGTGTGCGGATGAGTGAGTCGGAGGGGACTAACAGGGAGAGTGGGATTAGGTTCCTAGTCTTCTCTGTTGTTGCCTCGCCTCTTTTTCCGGTGGTTATGCGGGAGCTGAGAAAAAAGATGTCTTTCAAAAACGTGGATCCCTCTCTTCTTCCCTTCCCTCCCTTTTAAAGGGAGGCGCGCGGACCTTTTCATCATTATGGAGAGAAAACCTTCATTTGCAGGATTGGGCTGTTCTCCTGCTCCGCCGGCGCGCGTGGCTTTGCCGGATAATTCCTTCCATAACTTGTGATGATGAGGTATGGACGGCGAGAGAGCGACACGTGTCGTGATCATATGGTCTTGCCGTTTCCCAACGCCTTTCTTCATGATGGTTAGGCTTCATTGGTGCATGGACGACACGTGGCGAGATCTGAGAGTAGCGCCGTATTTGTGTCCCATCACCCGTGAGTTTCCATTTCAAATAGTATGCCAATCAACCACTTAAACACTTTAGTCATATACCCAAATCCAAACAAATCCTGGGAAATAAAGGTCTACATATTTGGATAAAAAAAGTACAGAAAACAAAAATGAATAATGCTAAGAACTAAAGATCACCATTCTCAGTTTTTCTTCAATCTGGCAAAAACAAAAAGGGGTTAATAGGCCCTTTTCATTTCTTGGAAAAAAATTTCCTTCCGTTCAAATAGGGCACAACTTAAATTCTTAGGCGGCAAACTTAAATTGTTAGGAAGGTGGGGGAAATCAAACTTTTGGAGGTGGAAAAATTATTCTTAGAAAAACTCTTTCCGAAAAAGGCGAATGACATTTTGGAATCCTACAGGCGTAGTGTGTGTGTATATAACGAATATAATCCGAGCTTTAAAGCTCGGCTCAGCTTTATGAACCGAGCCTAAAAAGTTCACGAGCTTGTCCAAGCCAAACTATACAAAGCTCGTTTATTTGACGCGCTTAGTTTTTGGGCTATGGTTCAGCTCGTTTAGTAAACGAACGAGCTGAGCTTTTAATGAGCCGAACCCAAACATGCATGTTCGTGATCCGGCTCGGTTAATTTGCAGCCCTAATTGTGACAATGAAATCCCTATCCCAAATAGGGATGGGAAAAACCTATCCTTCTTTTTTGCGTGATTTTTTGAATTACCTGAACCATCCATTTTACACCAAATATATTGGAGGGTTAAGATCATCTTGTGAAGAAGATTTTTGGGATAGTGTCTAATCCACACAGTTGAATGTCTTAGATCATACAAATAGGTGGTGGGTCTTACTGTACTTTTCTTTCGCATGTATTTCCAAGAAAATGCATGTTAAAATCTTACATAAGGTTTTAGGCGGTGATAAATTCACCGACTTCTATGATGAATTCACCTTGTATTTTTCAAAATGGATGGTACAGCCCACACCATAGGATGATCCAAACCGTCCATTTGATGGGCCACAACGTAAATAGGTTGTGCCCCAAAAATCATTTCCATAGGATGATCCCAACCATCCTATCTATAGCAGTTTCCATAATGTGAGTCCCTCTTTGGATTGGAGGGTTAGAATCATCCTATTGTAATGAATTTTGGGGCACAACCTACTTGTTGTAGCCCATCAAATGGACGGTTTGGATCATCCTATGGTGTGGGCTGTACAATCCATTTTAAAGAAATAGGGGGTGAATATTGTAATAGAAGGGGGTGAATTTATCAACTGCAAGGATCAATAGATGAATGTCTTATGCCATACAAATAGGTGGGCCACTATCTCTTTTTTTCCCATGTGCTTTGGTCTTTGATATTTTCACCCCATGCAGTACACATTTGCCCCTGTAAACGAGATTTGACATCAAAAAAAGCGTTAAATTATTTTTTTTTGAAATGGTAATATTATAAATGATGGAAAATCAGGAGACCGAGAAGGAACTCCCATATTTACAATAGAATACAAGAAGACAAAAGAGTCGAAAGATACAATCAACGGCACACCACTCCTCAAGGAGGAAGATGGTCAAACCACCTAATAGGACTACCAGAAACACCGCGCTTGGCAAGTGCATCCACCTTACCATTTGCCGATCTTCTGACATGTTGATATCCAATAGAAGACCCCGAAGCTATATCACCATTCTCATAAAAAATGGAAAGAAATCTCCACGGAGGAGCCGCCCTACCTTTTAGCTAACGAATCACATTTAACGAATCCCCTTCAGCAATAGTCTGATCCAACAAACTTCTATCATATTTTGAGGAGGCGACTCCCACCTTCGCGAAACAAGAGCTCTCCGATCAACACAAAAACAAACCTCCCTCCAACCTTCTCAACGATCATAAGCCGATACAAACCGGAAAGAAGGAAGGCATCTCACCAAAGATATAACTAAAGTGACAATCTTCAAGTAGATCCAATGAGGGTTCTTAGCTTTCCCCTCAAAGATCCTAGAATTCCTCTCCTTCCAAATAGACCACCACGTAGCGAGTAAACAAAAATTCCACAAAGTTTTCCCTTTTTCCTTCCAACGAACCCCTCCCCACTGATGCAATAATGACGGAATAGACTTTGGGAAAACCCAATAAATTCCAAATCTCATGAAAATGAAACGCCAAATGTGCCGAGTAAAAGAACAATGCATAAACAATTGATCCACAGATTCCCCATCTTGCAGGCATAGGGGGCAATGATGGATAAGCCACATACCACGGTTTCTCAGAAAATTGATAGTTTGTATTCTATCACGACAAACAGCCCAACCAAAGACACAAACTCTAGGCGGGCATTGAAATTTCCATACCTTTGCCGAATATGAAGGATTACAAATGGGCAATAAACTCTTATAGAAAGATTTGACCGAGAAAGCAGAAGGTTCCTCAGTCCAAAGCCTTTTATCCTCTCCATTCCTCTTAATATAACATCCCTCAAGAAGGACCCGCAAGCTAGAGGCCAATTCCACCTCCCACTCAAAAAAGATCTTCTAAACCCCGGATTCCACACAAGGACACCATCATTCCGCTTGAAGCAATCGCAAACAAAGGCCTCCCTATTAGAAGCCGTGCTAAATAATCTCAGGAATCTACATTTAAAGGACACATCCCCACACTACACATCATGCCAGAACAAAATTCTATCACCCCTTTAGACTCTAAATCTAACCTTTGACATGAAAAGAGATGACATTTTTAAGATATCTCTCCATACCGATAACCCTTTTTTCGCAAACGAGTCCATGGATTCCCATCTCCCCCTATCGCACCCATACTTGCTACTAATGACCTTAACCCACCACCTATCATGCTCCTCCCCAAATCTTCATAACCATTTGCCCAAAAGTGCATGGTTGAATTCCTTAACTCTCATGATGCCCAACCTGCCCATCTTGATGGGGACACAAACATCTTCCCATTTGACCAAAGCACTCCCTTTCTTTTCCTTATTCCCACCCCACAAGAATCTCCGCTGAATTTGTTCAATTCGTAGAGAGACAATCACAGGGCATTTAAATAAAGACATGAAGTAAATGGGTATGTTGGACAATACAGCCTTCACCAACACAAGCCTACCACCACGAGATACTAGATTCCTTTTCCATGAGCCCAATCTTCCCTCCAATCTTCCCTCAATCCTCTCAACTATAGGATCCCGCAAGTCTTTATTCGGTCTGCTCACCCCCAACGGAAGACCCACCCAAATACGAGGAAGGGAGTGATTCCAACTGACACCCCAGGATCAAAGCTATCTCGTGGGCCCTTTTTTGATCCGAAATGAGCTCATAACATCTTAGAATGGCTTTTAAGTTCCGCACTTGACCAGACTCTGGCTCACAAAATAATAAAGTATCAGCAAATTGCAAATGAGAGACCTCCACCTCATCTAGACCGATCCTAAAACCTCTAAAAAGATCAAGACCCCTCCCCATCGCCAATAACCTAAGAATTTCCGCAACTATGACAAATAAAAAAGGGGATAATGGATCTCCCTGTCTAAGCCCTCAAGAGGACTTAAAGAATCCCTTTGGAGATCCATTTATGAGGATAGAAAACCAAGCAGAGGAAACACAACTCTTCATCCACGAACGTCATAGACATCCAAAGCCCATTCTCTCTCTAAAGAGAAATCCAGGCATCCCCAATCCACTCTCATAAACTTTCTCCATGTCCAATTTACAAAGAATGCCTTTCTTTCAAAGTTTTCTATATAAGTCAATGGCCTCATTTGCAATCAAAGAACAGTCTAAAAAACCATTGAAGTTGTCCTCTAGGCTCTAGTGTTAACGTTATAAGGGGGCGAATGCCTACTGTAGAGGGGATGAAAATATCATCTCATGTGTACTTTTTTCCGTCCTATCTATAGAAGTTTCCATAATGTGAGTCCCTCTTTAGATCCGTGGATTAGAATCATCCTATTGTAATGAGTTTTGGGGCACAACCTATATGTTGTATCCCATGAAATGGACGGTTTGATATATATGGTAAAACCATACAATGAAATTTATTTTCGTGTGCTTGAAAATGATATATATGTAAAATGAAGACCGTTGATCTTTTATATCCTTATGCTGATCGTTGCCCCATGGCACGTAAAGACATTTCTTTCCTTGGGGGAACAATAAAATGAGGCATCATAGATGGAGGGCTGAGATTATCAGATTGATTTGGCCAGCCTAATAGGCTTCAGGAGCTTCATTATTTTCTCCGTCTCCACTATATACAGCGAGAGATCTGGTTCGTTCTTGGGATTTTCTTGTTTAATGTCCAGAGAAGAGGAAAAGAAGGTATGGCAAAAATAGCACAAATATTTGTATCCCCTCTCCTTCGTGCACTGATTGGCAATTTGACGGAATCGGCAATACATTGTTTTATATCGAAGGAACATTGCACATAAGATGAGCAAGATTAGAGGGAGGTTAGATGTGATAGTGAAGAAAAGGCATGACCTCCACTTGAAAGGTAGAGATGGAGGGAGGCCTCTCCAAATGGAAGAGTGATGTGAAACTCAGATTCGATAACATCAGATTCTTTGATAAACGAATCTGATGTTATTGGTAGACAAGTCGATAAAGACAAAATCATACAATTGTCTGGATTTTGGTACTTTTCCCTATGGATTTGTCCGTAGGGAAAACCCAGTTTTGTTGTAGTGCTTGAAATGGCACGCCATTTTTCATGGATTGACCGCAGAGACGGTTCAATGTCTTTGGAGGCCTTGAACAAATTTAAGAGATTGCGCACTTTACGACTGAGGGCTCCATCTTCCATTGACAAGCAGATTCTCAATGATGCATTCATGGAGTTGAGATGCTTGTGTGTATTGGAAATGAGATGGTCTAAAATCGACAAGTTGCCGGATTCGATTGGCCATTTGAAACATCTACGCCACCTTGACCTCTCTAGCAAGAAGATAGATGGGCTGCCTGAATCAGTAACTAGTCTTTGTAATCCGCAAACGCTGCTTCTGGAACTTTGCAGAAATCTTAAAGGGTTAACCGATTCGATTGGCCATTTGAAACATATAAGCTACCTTGACTTCTCTCGCACGATGATAGATAAGCTGCCTGAATCAGTAACTAGTCTCTGTAATTTGCAAACGGTAGGTCTGAAATCTTGCATGAATCTTGGAGGGCTACCCAAAGGTATCATGAATCTATTTAATCTAAGACATATTGCTGTAGATCACGAGTGGGGCTTGATTTCTGTGCCAGGAATTGGAAAATTAACTTCGCTCCAAACATTGCCGGAATTCAAGGTGTGGAAAGAGAGTGGTTGTCAGATAGGAGAGTTGAAGAACATGAGAAACATTAAAGGAAGACTTGAGATTTCGGGCCTCCGAGACGTTAAAAACATGGAGGAGACAAAAGAAGCCAACTTGAAAGAGAAGAAATACCTTAATGAGTTGAGTTTGAAATGGCACCGAAATCGCAGTTCACAAGATGGAAGAGTAAATTATGATGGGGTATTGGAAGGCCTCCAACCCCATGCCAACCTCAAAAGATTACATATAAAATCCTATGACGGTGTCAGTTTTCCAAGTTGGATGTCACATCTCTCCAATCTAACATGCATTACCGTTGAGGACTGCCCCAAGTTGCAGGCGCTTGCTGCTGACCTTCCTACCGTCACAGAGTTAAAAATAACTAATTGCAGAGAATTGAGAGAACTTCTGAGGCTCCCATCTGTTTGTGACTTAAAACTTGTTCATTGTGGCATGAAGATGCTATTAAGCTTGACAGCGCCTTGCCTTACCTCTCTTCAGAGGTTAAGCATAGGAGGGTGTGATCAGTTGGAGTGTTGGCCCAAGGAGGTCTCTTTGCAAGATCTAACCTCTCTCCAACATTTGCAAATCTCCAACTGTCAACAACTAAAGTCCTTGGGATGTGGAGAGGGGGGGCTTCCCACCACGCTCAAATCTCTAGAAATTCACAGTTGTCCTAATCTCAAGTTCATGCCTACTCGGCTGGAAAACCTCACCTCTCCATTGTTACTCAACTCCCACTTTTCTTCGCTTGTCCTAATCTCAAGTCCTTGCCCAAAGGGATGCAAAGCCTCACCTCTATCACAAAATTGGTAATCAATAAATGTCCTCAACTCCATTCCTTGTTTCTAGATGATGAAAATAATGACCATTGGATCGTTGGATTACTCTTAGTTTCACAATCTACAACCACGACAAGAAAGTAAGTATTCTTTTCATTTTCTTTAACCCTAAATTGGAGCACGTCTGTTTGCTTTTCTTGTATGATTTTTTATGGGTTTTTTTTATAATATTCCAAAGATTTTTTTATTTAACTCTGGAATCATTAAAAATGATTTCTCTTTTTTAAGTAGGTTTAAGAAAAATAAGAACTACGATTCTTACCAGTTCCGTGTTGGATTTTATATGCTCTCTGTTTTAGAAATAATGTTTTCTGAAATAGATTATTGCTAAACTGAAGGGCGCCCTTACAAAAATCAAGGGCGAGGGTGCTCCCATTGGATCCATTTTACAAAACCGTAATTATTATGGCATTGAAAAAGGCAAAATTAAAGGAATCATAAATGCTTATAAATGAGGTTTGGCAACATGGATCTAATATGAGAGCGCCCTTGTGCTTGAATTTTGCAAAGGCACCCTTCCGTTTCACATTCCACATTTTGAGATGGGTGCCCTTATCAGAAGTCAGCATGAGTTTTTGATGTCCTTATCAAAACAAGTCTTAAAGATGTCTATTCCTCGTTTAGCATTCCCTTTCGCCACGTGGCACCCCCTCTATACCCAGTTTTACTCGATTTCAATAGATTAAAACTAAAGTTTCGATTTAAAGAGGCTCTTATTGCGTCTAAAATTTTGGGATAAAAACTAAAACTAAAAATGGATTTTCGTTTTCCTTCAAGAGATTTTGGTTTGGGATTTTCTTTTCTTCCTTCAATTATTTATTGTCCTTGATTTTTTAGTTTATGACATTTTATTTATCTACTGGATTTCCTTCTAATGCATCCAGTTTGAATGGATTAAGGGTTGGAGACTCCCTCTCTAATTTGAGACTGGTAAGAAACTACTGATGAGTATTTTCTAGACTTTTGCAGTCTGTTTTTTTTTATCATTTTCCTTATGAATGCATGCCCTCCCTCTCTCTCATCCGTCCAAATTCCAATTATTAGGCTTCTACAACACTTAAATTCATTAGACTGAATGTGGAGTAGAGGCAAGGAATTAGAGTGAAGGGAGTAGAGGTAAGGAAGCATGAAATTCTGATGTTGGATGAAGATTTGGAAGGGTTTAATTGAATGTCCGGTGGGTCTTCTCTGGTGCGTTTCTTCTTCCTCTCCTCTTTGCAACACTTAATTTGTTTTTCTTTCATTCACCCACTTTCCCTACCATCTTCTTAGCATTTTGTATCAAAAAGTGAAATAAATAACAAATAGTTAACCATATATGTGTCTGTTAATTAAAGGATTATTGTTCAGCCGAGTGATAAATCGATAAATTGCAAGCTCTTCTCCAATTTATGTTATTGTCTATGCTTCTGTGTTTCTACTGGCTTATTGTTATTGAAAATTAACAATAAGCGAGTAAGTCTTCTTTCAATTACAAAAATCATCTACTGTTATTTGTGGTAGTAAAAAAATTTGTACATATGTATGTATGAATATTTTGTTGGAAATTTATCGATACTTCGATTTTCATTATTTGTGGTAGTAAAAAATTTGTCAAGCTGATTCTTTATTTGTCGTCCCCGTGCAACGCACAGGTTTGCAACTAGTATATATATATATATAAGTAAAGCGGAATCCTCTAAGTTGTGGTGCTGCCACGTTGTCTCTCTTTATATGGCCTTATGTACATCGTTTAGAATTCCAAACGTCTTCCCAAATTTAGAAATACTAAACGTTTATAATATATATGATGGTATACACAATTTATGTTTCCAAAACGCATAGATTTTTCACTTGCACGAGATAGAAACTACCTCCTTGCATTCCACGCTTTCAGTGCTATATTTTAGGAAAAAATTTGTATATATGTAAAATAGAATCTTGGACGACGTGGGTGTGCCACGTGTTAACCCATCTTTACAACGTATTTTAGCAAAATTCGATTATTAGTTTCCTGCTTTTCACTTTCTAAGTCCTACTTTTTCGCACAAATATAGAAAAACAGCCCAATCCGTTTCTTTTTTCTGTCTTTTATTCTGAAGTTTCTTATTCGATATTATTAGATTTGGGCGGAGAGTGGCAGTCCAAAACGTTTGTAATCCTTTCCTGCTTTTTAGCTTAAATTGTTTCAAGTCCTACTTTTTAGCACAAATAATATAATCAGCCCAATCAGTTTCTTTTTTCTATCTTTTATTTTGAAGTCTCTCTCTCTCTCTCTCTCTCTCTCTCTCTCTCTCTCTCTCTCTCTCTCTCTCTCTCGGAGATGGCTCCAAGATCTCTAAATAATTCTAGACGCTCTCCAAAGATTCATTCTTTTCTTAGAAGTAATTAATAAATATAAAAATAAAAATCAGGGGACGCTCCATCCTTCTACTATCTGGTTGAAGTGGCATAATGAGATGCAACTCTCTTTTGATAGAGTGATGGTCAAAGGGGTGGCCTTTTTTATGTTTTATGTATAATTAGATTTTAGCTGGAGGAGTAACATCCCCTGTTTTAGAGGTTAATTTTTTCCAAGGGTTGATTGTTGATGAGATTCTTCAAAGGGTAGTATACTGAAGAGTATTTCTTCTCAAATTCAATCACTAGCAATGTGTTTTTGGGCCATTGAATGATACCTAGATTAGAAATCTCTGATTTTTTAAAGCATTTTTTAATATTGTATTTATTTTAGTCCATGTATGTTGGAGCATTCACTTATCTGATTTTTTACTTGCTTTCGCACTTACTTCATCCATGTTGTTTGTGTTGATGTTATTGTTGTTAGGTAGGACTACGATTACTGGTTCCACAATTGATTAGCTCCCTTCTACCATGATTTTTGGCTTCCAATTGATGTTGTTTGCTAAGAATGTGAAGTGTCTTTTAATGGGAATTTAGTGGTGTAAAATGACCAAAATTTCCTTTTGTTCTCAGCCTTTCTAAATTTTTGCTGCCGCCTCTCTCTCTAACGATTAAAAGATGTTTTTTTAGAGATTTTAAGAGATTGTTTAATTAGGGTTCTGAGAAGTTTTTGGGATTTTATTAGATTAGCATTTAAAAGTCTTTATTTATAGTTTGGAAACGTGCGAGAGGGAGAAAATTTTTAGGTGTTACTAATAATGGTGGAGTAAGGTTTATTATCTTTAGATTTCATTTCCTCATTTTTGGATGGTTTCGAACAGTTATGATTAGGATCAAACTTTAAGATTTGTTATAAATTAAATATTTGAACCATTTCACTTTGGGTTAGGAGGATGAAAAAAGAGAGAATATTAAGAAGTGGTTTCCTAGTGGAAGTAGGGACAACGTCCAATAGGTCTTTTCATTGTCCCTCAATGATCGGATTTCAATTATGACGAGTACTAAGAGATGACACATGAAATTTAAACACTCGTTCAAGTATGGATTGATTTCTACATCTACCTATTTACTTAGCATCTAAAATTAGAAATAGAATTTGATCATGTATGTTAATTAAGAAGGTTTCTATACATCTCCACTCCTTTGTGACAGTTAAAAATGTTGATCTTATAAAATAAATGTTTTGATAAAAGAATTTGGGCATATCTCCAAAAGAAAAATTAAAAATTGCGTACATCTGAAAAACCTGAACGGGGCTTGCACGGTAGATCCTGGACTGAGACGGTCAATCATCCAGGGATCTTTTATTTGAGTACAATCGACCATGGTGCAGCTCGGTTGACTGTCCCAGAGGCTTTATTTTCGGCCGATTTTCTTCCGAATAGGACCTTAGGGATTGGTCCTTGCACCTAAATCATTCTGTATGCGTGTATTAAGGAGAATTTATACCATGGGTGGGCGTGAAAACACGTGAAGTCTTAAAAAGTAGGTACGGGCCACCTTTTGAGATGATCCAAACCGTTCATCTGTTTGGGCACAACGTAAATAGGTTGTGCCCCAAAACTCATTTCCATTGGATGATCCTAACCCTCCGATCTGAACTGATCTGAATATGGAGATTTTCAAAAATCATTTATGGAATCTTCTACAGATCGGAGGGTTAGGATCATGCAATGGAAATGATTTTTGGGGCAACCCCTATCTACGTTGTGCCCATACAGATGAACGGTTTGGATCATCAATAAAAAGTGGGCCGTACCTGTTTTCCAAAACTTCACGTGTTTTCACGGCCACCCATCATATAAATTCTCTGTATTAAGATGCGTTTCTTATTTTTGGGTGATTTTTGATATTTGGTGGTTGATTTTAAGATCTGTGGGTGGATTTTGGTTTACTCACTCAGGGTAATTGATATAAATATATAGTACTTTCCTAGTGTTTTACTTCGAAAACTACCCTTTTGATACAAATAAGGTTTGATACTTTGGGAGTGTAAATTATGATGGCACTTTATGTTTTTTTTTTATGTCACCTATGATTTGGAATATTCGTCTAGCATACCTATTTTGAAATATTTCAATCATTTATATTCTCTTGCTTGCTGAATGGTTTCCGAACATTGTGTTATTGGAATTTCGGGATAAGTGGAGCCTTGACACATTTTGGTGACACATTTCAAGGCAACTTTATTACTTTTAAAAACTTATTTTGAAACTTACCATGCTATGGCTGAACATACATTTTCTGACTCTGTGCATTCAGACACCTCTGTGCATGTTTTACAAATATGGTTGGGTAACTGTTTTGTCTGGGCTTTTGGTATCTCATGTTGGCTATGATCCCTTCCCTCCAGTGGGATGTGATACGTTGGTCTGCCAATGGGACGTGATACATTGGCCTTGTCGTCTTGCATTCCGAGGAATGCCTCCGACGATCGCCAGCGGGTCACTCTATTTGGTACTTCGGTACCCCACGATTATGTGTTATGATCTATAGCCTATCGATAAGATTTTGATTTTTATATTCCATGCATAGCCTTGCTCTGGTTTATCTAGTCCCATGAAAGATGAGAATTTTCTGAAAATATACATTTTGATGCCTAGTCATGATTATCCACTTTGACTTACCAGTTTTGACGAATATGAGGATTTTGCTATTTTGCTTTGTGCTCAATCCCGAACATTGATTTTTGCACATGTTTATACTTAACCCCGCTCTGGTTTATTTGTTTGATAAAAAGTGAGAAATTCTGAATATCTTTTATGACCAGCATTTCTGATTTGTCTTTACTCGAATAACTTCTTTTAGCCTTTCTGTTTTTTGGCATGCTTAGACACAGCTAAGGCAGCACTATGTTACTTGCTGATTGTTAAGCTCACTATGTTGTTACCTTATGTTTTCAAATGATGAGATTTGACTTTCCATTGGAGGCAGGGAGAGTGCCTTCTTAGGCTAGCCATAGGGGTTATGGTTAATTGAATCCAATATATCATTTGGTATGGGTGAGCAATTTATTTGTCTTGAATATTCAAAAGAATTCTAATGGGTCTTGTGGGTTTGGATATTAGTTATTTAAGAACGTGGAAATCTTCAGAAGATCAAAGCACTCGTTTTGGAAATGATGGAAGGACATCGACGGTTTGTGGAAGGCCTGAACAAAATCAGGACAACGATCAAAAAGGCGTGCACGGCGAAATAGAAAAAGAGGAGAAAAGAAGAAGGGAGAAAAAAATCAGCCAGAAGAAAAGGCGAAAAAGCCGCGAAAGAAAGTTCGTAGCTGAAGAATCTACCGCCATGGAAAAAATCCAACCCCCTGCCATTCGTTCATCAACGTCTAAATCATTCTAGAAAGACACAACGAAGGAGCTTTGATGAATGCCACGATGAGATCGTTTTAAAAATGGGGTTGTCTCAACCATTGATGATGACATACCGCAAGACAAAGAGAAAAAGAAAAGGCTGGAGACGGAAAACGACTTTTGGAAAATGCGCAAGATCTGATTTTTCATCAATTGGTTTGAAATCTCCAACCTTGAGGGCAAGGTTGCTTTCAAGGCGGGTGGAATGTTACGTACCAATATGGGTCCCACTCTGGGTAAAATAAATTAGTTTAGATATTCATTATTTTTAGATTTGCTAGGAGTCTTAGAGATAAGGATTGTCTAGAATGGTTGGTGTTAGTTAGTTTTAGAGAGTGGTGACGTGAGTTTTTTATTTATAAATAAGATGTAAGGAGTCTTTGGAAATCAACGAAGGAGGATTGATCCTTCCCTCTAAGTGGATCAAGAGGCCGATCTTCCCTCTGAGAAGATCAAATCAGTTGTGAACCGATCTAGGTTCGTAACAAAGTATTAACTGGTGTTGAATATATGTGCGCACCCTTGTTTTAGGGATATTTATGTCTTTCCATATGTATTCACGCGTATATTAATATATGATGTGCGTGAGAGACAGTACGGTTCTCTCATTTTACTTCTTCTCTCTAAACTCTCTTCTCTACACTCATCTTCATCTTCAATGTAGCGTATAGCATCGTATTAGAGTGAGAAGTTTGAAGATCGAGATTAAAGGTACCTAACCCTAAACCTACAAACCCAATTTCTACTTTTCTCCCTAACCCTAATCCTAACTGTACCCTTTCCAAATCTCCAAACCCAAATCTTGAAATCCTCAAAACCATAACCACCACCACTAGAAGTGACCAAAATTCAATTTTCAAAACCCAAAATATATATGCGCATACCCTAGCACCCTTTCCAAATCTCCAAACCCAAATCCAGAAATCCCCAAACCCATTGCCACCACCACTAGAAGTGACCGAAATCCAATTCTCCAAACTCAAAATAAAATATATATGCGCATACCTAAACACCCTAGCAAAAAAAACCCCACTTTATGATTTTTACATCATCCAAACCCTAATCGCACTCCTAAACCTTAGTCGCACAATCCAAACCCTAATTCTCATCAACCCTAAACATAATCGCACCACCTCCCTTGCCTTTTCTCCATTGTCGCACCCTAATCATAGCCCTCATCCATTGATCGCACCCCCTTTCCTCCAATTTTCGGCATCATATCCAAACCCTAATCCATTTATATATACAAATCAGTCCCTAAAATTTCCCTTTCTTCACTTTTACTCATGTTCTAAACAACTATTAGTGGATATTTTCACTTTGTGGATGGTTCCGGGTGTTGGTGATTCGTTTTGATCGTGATATTAGTGTTGACTTGTGGTGTTGGTGATTATTTCTATCCCGGAACAAAATAGTGGAGTGTCATATCACATCTTTAGATGCAGTTGTTGGTGCCTATTTTGTCGATGGTTTGATAGTAGTTGGATGGTGTTCCGTAGTCGCTGTTGATTACTTATTACTCGGTTGTGACTTATTTTAGGGTTATCTGATTGTTGTTCGTTGTGCATGGGTTGGTTGATGTTTCTGTGGTGGATGGTTTTTGTTGGGTATTGTTGGTGGCTGTGGTTATTTGTTTGTGCTATTGTAATTAACTCACAGATTCAGGATATTGAGATTCACTTTGTGATTCGATATCGCTTTGCCTTCGACCTCTTCTACAGTACCTAGTTCGTTTCCTGTGACTTCTATGTCGTCCGTCAGGCTTGATGGTTCGAGCTATCCTGCTTGGAGTCGATCTGTTCAGCTCTATCTCCGTGGGCAGGGCAAGTTGAGTTTTATTACATCGGATCCCCCTAATCCTAAGGATTCCTCTTATGAAAAGTGGAGTCAGGAGGATGCCCAACTTCAGTCACTCTTATGTCAGAGTATGGATCCGAAGATTGCTAGTCATATGTTGTTTCTGAATACCTCTTGTGCAATTTGGTTATGTGCAGAGACTCTCTATTCGGAGACTAACAGTCTCACTCGGATCTGTGATGTTTACATTGATTTCTTCACTCTACTATCCTCCATCCACCGAACTTGCTAAGTTGGCAAAGCAGAAAAATGAGATACGTGTTGCTCGATTTTTTGATGGACTTGGTCGAGATTTTTTGCCTATTCGTCAGCAGATCCTAGGCCTTGGTACTCTACCGGACATGGACGAGGTTTTTTCTCGAGTTCAGAGAGCATGTCGTGTTGATACTCAAGGTGATATGATTGGTGAGCAGTCGGCCCTTGACTGAAGTCTAGTTGCAGTAGAGGCACTGGGGGTCGCGGTCGGGGTCACAGAGGTTCTGGTCGTGGTTTTGGCCGTGATTCAGGGGGAGGCCATACCACTGGTGGTCGTGGAGCCCGTTATTGTTCCCATTGTGATATGGAGGGTCATACTGTTGATTTCTTTTATGATTTACATCCAGAGTTACGACCCTCTAGAGCTGCACATCATGTTTCGGGGACTTCTACAGAGACTCCCACTTTATGTCTACTAATTCTTCCGAAACCCTAGTGATCCCTTGCACTAAATACGAGTCTCTTCGATGCCTAAAGGAAAAAGGGAAACAAGCATATGCCACTCTTGCGACGGAAGGTAGCACCCCATCCTGCTCTCTCAGTCATTCCAGTTCATGGCTCATTAACTCTGGAGCCTCACATCACATGACTGGTAACTGTAGCCTCCTTAGCACCTTTAAGCCTAACTCTTCTTCTACATTGGTTTCTTTGGCTAATGGGGCAAAGTACCTCATTTCTGGTACAAGAGACACTTCTGTCAATTCTCAATTATCTCTTTCTTCTGTTTTATGTTTACCTAGTTTCTCCTGTAATCTTCTTTCTGTTAGTCGACTTAATTGTTCAGCAACATTCTTTCCTTCTTATTGTTTTTTTCACGATCTGGCGAATGGGAGGAGGATTGGTTCAGGACATGAAGTTTATGGTCTCTACTACCAAAATGGTGTTGCAGACAGAAAAAATTGATATCTTGTTGACATAACTAGGACTCTTCTTTATCAGATGCATGTTCCTAAATCATATAGTGCCGAACCCGTTCTCACATCCTGTTTTCTAGCGAACCATCTTCCATCATCCGTTCTTGAGAATTGATCGCCTTTCTCTATCCTACATCCCTTTGGGAATCCATTTTCCTTCCTCGAGTGTTTGAGTGTACGTACTTTGTTCATGATCTTACTCCTGGACTAGATAAATTGGAACCTCGAGCGATTAAATGTATTTTTCTGGGCTATTCGCACACTCAAAAGGGCTATCGGTGTTTTAGTCCTCAGCTTCGTCGTACTTATGTGTATGCAGATGTTTCTTTTTTTGAAGATAAGCCTTATTATACTAGAACTATTTCTATCCAGGTTCCAGACCCTGAGGTTCCATTACCTGTCCCAGTCCCTATCTCAGTACCGATTTCATCACCTGCTGTTCAACCCAAACCTTTGCAGGTTTATTCTCGTCATCATTAGCAAACCGCTAGTCAAGATGCCACTTCATGCCCTTCGGTTCCCTAACCGCTCGCTGCTCCTTAGGTTTGTGATTCTTTTATTGAAGCTCCGATTGCATCTCGTACCACTCATCACCCTATTTCTGATGTGGTTTCTCATGGTCATGTGCCGCCTTCTTACAGTTCCTTTTTGTCCTCTCTATCTTCTATTTCTATTCCTCACTCTGTTGTCGAGGCTTTTGCTAATCCAGGTTGGCGAGCAGCAATGGAGGCAGAGATGGGTGCTATGAAGGAGAATCACACGCAGTCGGTCCCTCTTCCACCAGGAGCACAGGTGGTTGGCTGTAAGTGGGTATTCACAATGAAATATCTACCAGATGGGACAGTAGAAAGACTGAAGGCTCGATTGGTTGCAAAGGGATACACACAAACATATGGCATCGATTATACGGACACATTCTCTCATGTGGCTTCTGTATCAATTAGATGTCAAGAATGCATTCTTGCATGGTGATCTACCGGAAGGGGTATATATGGAGTGATAATTAAATTCATTGGTCATCTTAGACCATTAATTCGGTGGATTTTTTATAATTATGCAAGTTAGGCCCAGACTTGGGGCATTAAGGTCCTGTTAGGTTGGGATTATGGATAATTGACTATCCACTATAAACAATTTTACACTCAATTATGCTTAAATGTGTGTTCGGTTTGCTCATCTAACAATTGCTTATAATCCATAATCCAATTATGCGATTATGATGAAATATATTAACAGCTATAATCACCAAATTCGGTGCTTATAAACCGAATTGTGCATTTTGGAGGCGGAAATTTCCCAAATTCCGACCCCACCATTACGCCAATATAAATCCCTTCTTGAAAACACTCTCCCCCTAGCAATAGAACCCTAACTCCATCTCTTTCACTCCACAAACCCTAATCTTGTGAAACCCTAACTCCACCTCTTTCACTCCATAAACCCTAGATCTTGTGAAACCCTAATTCCATCTCTTTCAATCCAAAAACCCTAGACAATGCGAAACCCTAGACCTTGTGAAACCCTAACTCCATCTCTTTGTCTCATCAAAACCTAGACCGTGCGAAACCCTAACTCCATCTCCCTCGGATTCCTCCATTGATGAATCGGAATGATAAGCATCGAGCTCCATCTCTCGACAAACCCTACCTCCTTTAATCTTCTCTTTTCTCCATTTTCTCTATATTTTTATAATAGCTGATTGTCATAATTGGTTGCAAAAATTGCAATCGGTTGGTCCATAATCCCATCCGAGCAGGGCCTAAGTGCGGCAATTTCAAAGCTAATGAGCCGCCTCATATACTGGCCCTATGTATTTTGCATGGGCCGGTGTAGACATCCCATTTTGACCGGACCCTAGTTCGCCATGTTTGTGAATAACCCCATCAAATCAGTGAGTTAAGGTCTCAAATTTCACCTTATGATAGCTTAGGGTCCCAACTAGGTCCCCGTAAAATTTCGTCGAAATCCGACGGGGTTTGTCTAGCTAACGAGCGTAGTAGGTAATGAGGTGTAGTCTAGTGTAGCAGAAGGGGGGTGGTTTATCCAGTCCGGGGGTAGCCCAGTTAATGTATTTTTTGCAGTAGGGAGGCTGTCCCAGGTAGCTTAAAAAAAGCACGAAATTATCTTTTAATTTTCACTAAAGCTCTTTCTTATGTACCACCTTTTTCAACCGAAACCATGTGAATATTTATCAAAAGAGGTTGTTCGAAGGAAACTTAAGAGGCCTGAAAACTTTGCCCAAATAGCTATAAATAGACATTGGCTTGCAAGAGAAGCTAAGGAGGCTCTCATTTTCTTTATTTTTACAAACCCTAGCAGAGCTCAAAAGAAAAAGAAAAAAAAAGAGAAATTCCCCAAATCACTGAAACCCTAGCATTTGTTCTTGATTTTTCCAATCAAATTTATTCTTCTCCGATCAAACCTTAGCTCCAGCAAGATCATTCTCGCCGCGATCTCTACCTTCAAGTTTCAATTTTCGTGGAGAAAATTAGAAGAGAGTACTCTAACCAAGGATCACTTTCAGATCGAAAAATTAGAGAGAAGAAGAAAGACGAATTTATGGCTTCGATCATGTTTTCCCTTCTAGATTGCCTTCTCTGGTAATTTGCAGGAGCTCCGATTAATTTCAGGTTGGATCGCATTCTCAGTTACTTTATGCTTTGTTCTAATAGATTCTCTTCCCTAATTGTCGTTGTTACATTTCTTTTGTTTAGTTTCTTTAGATTTAAAGCTATAAATCATAGATCTTCAAAGTTTTAAGATTTTAGCTATTATTGAATTCCAAATTTGTGCTGATTCCTTTTGAAAGAAAATGAGATTTTAATTCTGTTGGAGTTATTGGAGCTTTAATCACTTTAATTGTTTTCTCCAAGCATTTGTTTGTCATTCTTGAAATTTTATTTTTTTAATTTTGTTTTGCACTACCAGATGAGAATTAGTCAGTAGCAAGTAAAATATTTTTTAGAAAAAATAAAAGAATCAAATGATGTTTATGATTTCAGTTGGAGTCAAAAGCCTGTTCTCTGAAAAAAAAAAAAAATGTTCTTGAGTTTTTTATTTTTAGTCTATATCATTCTTTCAGGCCGATGATCTTATTAGAGCCTATGTTTAATATACTGAAGGAATGGACTTTCTTCTTGATAGCTGTAGGTTTAGTAAAATTTCTTGGTTGTAAACATTTGATTTATTAAATAATGAAACATTGTTAGTAGCATTTTTCTAGGAAGTTCGTTGATAGATTTAAAGAGAAGATAATAAATGAGCCCAATTCCATGAGTTTTTACAGGGACTGTACTTTAATTTATGGTGAACACACGGTTATGATTTCATATGTTGCATATATTTTTGTGCTGGAATCTGTCATATGTTGGATGTTCATTGCCCTTTGGTGTTAATCTTGGATAGAAGGAAATTGATTTTTGAAGTTCAAGGAGTTGTTTTTATTGAAACTGAAATCTTCATTTTGAACTATGTTCTTGTGGACCCCGATCCGAGAGAGAGGCGGGGAACGGGCCCCACACTAAGTCTCAGGATCATCCACGTGAATGGAGAGCTCTACCAAGGAACTCTCGAAAGAAGTGCCCCTCACAGCATGAGTGGCGATACAAAAGGTGAGATACCTCTCGATTCGGGGACTAGCCCAGATTCGAGGCGTACCTTAAACAAAGAAGAGTCGCCATCCAAGGAAAAAGGCAAATGGGCCTTGGATCCCATGCTATGCTCTGTTGCAACGGATAACCAGAGATATAAAATAAGGTTCGTGCCTGGTTACGAATTCGGAAGGTCTAAAGAGCACCTCATCCGCCCAAGTGCAAACACCTGGTCTCTTATGCCATTTACTTAATAATTTTGAAGAGCTTTGGGGGAAAATCATATGAAATGGGAATGAATATCTCCGAGAAGACGTCTATCTAATCATGCATGTCTCGGAGATGAAATCAAAGGCACACAAGATAAAATAAAAGAAACATGTGTCACCTAAGCATAGCTAGGTTATAAGTGACATGCCTAATGGGTGTCTAAGTTCTGATGAACAAACACATGCATGACACACCAAAAAAGTATAAGGTATGCGCAATAAAGTAAGAAAACACTGCAAAACATAGAAAATGACTCGATACCATACAACCCTAAAACTCTAATCTATACCTAGGCCCGAGTCTTTAGATGATCTGATGTTCATCCAAAGAAGCCTACGTATCCCCGCCTCCACGAGAATCAAGGCAACGTAGTTCTTCGCACCTATTCTAAGCTATGATGCCTAAGACATCTAGACCTCTATCCTAGACTCGATCTAAAAGACCGGACTAGTTCTTAAAGCTTCTTGTGTGATTATTTAAATTCCAATGGATTGTAGATTTTAGGACACCCTATATGCCCTAACTAAATGCAGGTTAGTCCTAAACTAATGCAGGTGATTCCTATAATCTAAGTGTAGCTAGGCTGTACGCCCTAAGGGAAACAATGGGATCACTAGCGCATCTTAGACCTAGTCATCAATTGGCGATGTGGATCGCCAACTGACCGGACGGAGGCGTAAAACTCCTAGCTAGGACTCACTCCTAACTCTAACACAAACAAATAAAACACACAACAAACAGACAACGAACGAGGGAGCAACTCCCGACTCAAAAACTCTCTAACTAGGACAACCTCCTAACTTTAGAGGAAGATCCTTTCGAAAACAATATTTTGAAAGATTTTTGTAATTTTGAAAGATTTAAAATGCTTATTTTTAAAGGTTTGGCTGGACTTGGGATGTGGATCCCAAGCTGCACTACGTACCCTGTTGGAAGGGATCAAGCCAACGTAGTTCGGAACAGATTTCCTAACTACTCCTAATGACTCAAGATTTTTGAGATTTTTGGTTTTTTAGATGTTTTTGTTGTTTTTAAGTATTTTTGACTCAAGGGGGGACAAATCCTATCATCATAAGGGGAGGACAGACTCCTGATATCCCGCAAAGGTTGGACAGCATCCTATGCTTTGCGGGGGAAAAGAACAGAAACACAGCTCTGCAAGGATTGGACAGCATCCTATACCTTGCAAGAGTGGATAAAAACATGATACGATGAGAGGTAGAATAGAATCCTAACCCCTATGATGATAGGACTGACTCCCGAAAGAAAAACAGACTCTCTAGCTAAGGACAGACTCCTAGGCTAAGGACTGACTCTGAAAATAGGATTCTAAGAAGGAGGTGCTAATGAGACAAAGCCTGTCTCCTAAAAGAAAAAGAGATAAAGAAGGGTGCTAGTGAGACTATCAAGCTAAGATAAAACTCACAAGTACCAAGGAAGAAGAGACCTTGTGCATATTTAGCAAAGGTAAAACATCCAACCGGGCCGGACAGCTACCTAGCCCTAGGGTGCAACAAATGTGCAACCCAATACCCATAGGGTAAGGGGTATGATGCCAAGCCGAGTAGGATGTTCTTCCAAAACCAAACAACGCACAAAAAGGAGGGTTTAAGACCTATGAGACTAGAGGTAGTCTTCTAGAGGTTAACTCAGGTTGATTTATTAATGAGACAATGCCTGTCTCCAAAGATTTGGATCTAAAAGACTAGGCAAGTCTTTTGAGAAAATAGAATGCTATTCGGACTGTGCAAGTCCCCTAGAGATGAAGGAATTCTAGTATCTAAAGAATTTAACAAAAATCTAAAAGACTGTGTTAGTCTATCAAAGAGAGAAGAAAAGTCTACCAGATAATCACAAATTCCATTTTATTCTTATAAAAATAAATCAAGTACTAACAAAGAAAAATTTTCAATAAAATAATACACGATCTATAGCAATTATAAAATGATAAACAACATTAATTAGTCCAGACCAGCCGCTGGATAGCCTAATAAAGTAAAAAAAAAACAATATCAAACACTTCAAAACCAACCACAAACCCCAATACGGGGACTCCAATGAAATCAGATGATGCCAAAGTAATCATCTGATATCAAATACACATGATAATATTTCTAATCCCGCCTTGAGATCAGACAGTACTCATATCGATAATATCGAACAGAGTAGTCATCTGATCTCCTTCTTCCTATTAACAATTTATTTAAATAAATAGGAATGAGTATAAGAAGCTTTGAGATAATCTCACCTGAACAATCCACTTATTACTGTCTTCGAACCCTAACTCAAAGCTTAGTATGAAAAGTAAGTATTAAATTTCCAACAGATGGTAATATTTACAACAGACCACAATAGCATATATGGGAAAATTACACTACAAATCAGATAAAGCTCAAGCTAAACTAACAAGAAGGAAAATTGGGACCATACAAGCTTCAAAATTAGATAAGCCAAACAAGGAACATGTAAGGATTGAAATGTGACAAAACAAAGAGCATAATCATAGGCTGAATTGTGCTAAAACAGGGAACATAACCATGGCCGAATCTAAACTCCCAATCACATGCCCGAATCCCCAAAGAAATTAGCTTACAATGAGATAGAAGGCAAACAAAAGCACAAGGCTATCTTCTACAAACCATATGAATGAGATGAAGAAACTAAAAGACAAGAAATCAAAGCTGCCAGACAACTTGTGTCCGATCACACAAAATCAAGGGAATAATATTGTCTTTGATAAATTTACGAACATCTGTACACAAAGCTATATTCATTAACCAAAGACAAAAAGAATTTTCGAATAATTGATTCTTCACATTCATTTAACTACTGAGACCACTAGAACATACACAGACGCTTAGCAAATACAAAAGAACAGAGACCTCATTCACAACAGGTTAAGTCATTGAAAGTCTTAACAATTTCATTCAAGTCCATAGAGATTAAAGCCATAGAGTATAAAGGCTTACAATAGCAGTAACAGTACAAAAATTTATGAACCTGAGAATTTCGATCAATCTAACCTTTGAAGGAACTCTAAGAATTCAAAACACACCCTAACCTAAATCTTATAAAACATAGTATATGACTCTTACTAACATACGCAAGTATTAGCACATGAAATCGATCATATCACAAACAGTTGAAAGAATTTAATCAAAAGAGATAAAGACTAAAGAAGTTATTCCAGCACATCAGTGTATAATCAAAGGAAACCAAACAAAAAGAATATATACAAAATACCTGAAATCTCTTAATTTCTTTGGATTCCTTTACTTCTTGCTCCAAATTTTTGCTACCTTCTCTCTTTGTGAATAAAATCATGAGGATCTGTGTTGTAGGTCCAAATTGGCTCCTTGCTTACTAAACTTTAAGCTTTAATCCGATCCAAATAGAGTAATGTTCGGTTGAAATGAGACAAATCATAGAACTCCAATGTAGGACTTAAATGTATAAATTTAAAATTGAGATAACTTGCTAGGGTTTGAAGATGAGGAAAAAGGAAGTATGAGCAGCTCTAACATCTAAAGATGTAATAACTTCGAGAAAATATCAGAAACCGATTAGGAATTCAATTGGAGATAAGCCAGAGAGGAAGAAATGGAAAAGAACTAAGGTTAGAAGGCAAATCCGAGGTTCCATGGTTAGGGATGATAACAGAGGAAGAAAGATTAGCAGCATAAGAACAAGAATCAGATTTGCCAAAAATTGAACGGAGCTCTGGTAAGAATTGATCGGAGAAGAAGATCGCTTAGGGTTTGAGCATAGCTGGAAAAGAGAAAGATATGCCAATCTGTTCTTGCCGGAGTAGGTGAACGGAAGAGGTAAGAAAGGGGTTTCAGATACAAAAAATTGCAGATCTGAAGGATTTATACAAATCGGATTTAAGATTTTTAAACACAAATCCAAGATTTCACAGGACAATCGGACAGAGAAATACTTTGCCGAAGAAGAAAAAAGAGGAATAGGGATTTTAAGGCTCAATGGAAGATTAGAACTGCAAGATTATTACAAAGAAGGGATTGACCGAAGGCTTACCGGAAAAATGACCGGAGAAATCAAAGATCACCGGAGAAGAAGAGGAAAGAGATGATCTTGCTGCCAACGAGGAGTAGTCGGAATCCGGCAATGGCTTAGTCGGAGAAGATGCTTGCTGCCAACGAGGAGTAGTCGGAATCCAACCGGAATCCGGCAATGGCTTAGTCGGAGAAGATGAAGCGATGATCGGAAGAAATTTGGGATTTTCTCTCGATCTCTCTCTCTCTTGATTAAGGAAAACCCAGATCTAAAAAAATCATCCCCTCTGTAAACGAATTTTCTTCATTTTTATATGGAGAAAAAAAAAAAAGCTGATAATGGCACTACCATTTGATGAGCGCGCGATTTTGCGCGTCCCATTCGGATAAAATTTACACCATTCCAGAATAAAATCGCCCCCCCTCTCAGGATAAACACACCCCCCTTTTCTGTTTTACACTACGGCTTCGCCTGGGTTCGTTTGCTAGGCAAACGCACTCGGTTTTCAACGAAATTTTACGGGGAGCCAGATGGGACCCTAAGCTAGCTTAGGGTGAAGTTTCGGGTGCTAACTCATTGATTTGGTTGGATTTTTGTTCAAACACGAGAGGTTCAGGGTACGGTCAAAATGGGGTGTCTACAGTTCTGTGTTTAAACATAGAAGCTATCATCATCAGTTAGTTGAACTAGGAGGTTTGCTGATCATTGGTGATTTAATACACGCCTCTAACTTCACTATCACAAGCTGCTACTTATGTAAGTCTTTATAAGGAAAGTGTGGCTTGCATTATGTGGTTGTTCCTTTATAATTTTATGGACAGTGTCTGCACATTCCAACTTCATGTACAAAATGGATAGAATTGGTTTTTTCACGCCCTATCATTTTTACTTCATAGATCTATTCATTGATATGTAAAAGAAGCTTGCTATTATTATTATTTTAGCATAGACACCTTATAAACTGGTTGGGAGTAGTGTAGTAGTTTTGTTGTTGAAAATGTTTCCCTTATTTAAATGATTTTTAATAATAAAATTGGTCTTCCATAGCTATACAATTGTGTGGCTTTAGAAATAGACAAAGATGTTCCTTTTAATCGGATAATCATGAGTAGATAGAATGGTTATGCATACGAGTTCTGAAGGAAGATATACCAACTGAATAAATAAGAGATGTTATGATGATGTGTGAGTGTTTAAAGGATGTCATGTCATGCTTGAGCAAGGTATTTTGGCTTTGGTATCAGTTTGCATTTTTTAGGGGCTGTGTGTCTCCTCATTATTTCTAGCTTTCCCATTATTACCGACCTCCCATCCGAACCACCATAACAGCTCTCATACCACCATAGCAGCCTTCACGTTCTTTTAGTATTTACAACCCTCACATCCTTGTGATAATAACAGCCCACTAAAATGGCTATTACTCCCTAACCACTTTGCCAAATTACGAGTAGAAATACCCGTTGGAAACAGAATTCAAGTAGCTACAACTTTCTAGTTTACCATTTTCATTGATTCAGCCCTCTAGTAGCCTAAAAACGTGCTAGAAAAATGTTCAAAAACATTGTGACGAAAATGCTCCCTGAATCAATGCATATGAGTGGTATATAAATGCTTGAAGGATTCCAAATTAGTCTGATAATAGGCAATACATAATCTGTTGATGTGTGCTACTGATGGTCATATTAAGCACAACTTGGGAGCATGTGTGTGTGTGTGTGTGTGTGTGTGTGTGTGAGAGAGAGAGAGAGAGAGAGAGAGAGAGAGAGAGAGAGAGAGAGAGAGTGGGGTGTTCATGTTCACTTACATAGAAAAACTATATATACTGTTGTGGGCCTTATTTATCCTTGAGTTTCGGTGTTGGTATGTTTTAACTGATTGTCATCAGTTGAGTCAAGTAATGGATTTATTTTACGATCATGATAATTAATTATAAGCCTGAGTATTTGAAAAGGTCAGGATGGAGCCATGGGATTACTGAAATATGGTAGTGTTTATATATGAATCTTTAGATTTTTGATATTAACACTAATCAATTTTAATGGTCACACGAAGTTATTTTGTCTCCCTGACTTCAGCGGATTCACTTCATTTGGCTCTAACTGTTGTTCTGATAATCTTTAAGAATAGAAATGAAATGTTTGGTCATCAGTTATATAGAGTAATGGAAATGAGAAAGGGTAATGATGGTATAAGTTCATTCTAATAGTTCATGGATAGGTTCTAATTTTTATTTTGATTGGGGTTAGTTTAGTAGCCAGGTTCTAATCTGTATGATTTTAGGATGGTATCTTTCCTATCATTTGTCCGTTAAGAAATGGATATTATGCATGTACCTAGTGTGTTGGTCTTTTGTAGAGGTTACAAAAATTATGTTAATTCCTAAGCATTTCTTTCTCTTTCTTGCTTTTAGAAGGTTTCCTAGTTTATTAGACATCTACCAATAGACATAACCCTTTATCATTGTGAGGGCGATGAAGGAGTTATCCCAAGCCCCTCTTTTAGGAGAAATTGTTTAAGTCTTGTAGCATCCATTTCTCTTCTTCTTCTTTTTTAGAAGACTTTCCAAGTATTTCAGATATTCTCTTTAGACATGTTTCATCTGATGGATGTTTCATTTGTTTGTGATCATGCTAGTTTACTTGTTTGTGACCACGCTGGTATACCTGTTTGTGAGCACGCTAGTTTACTTGTTTGTGAATCACACCTGTTTACTTGTTTAGCATTTTTATTTCGGAATATGTTTCGAACTACGTTGGCTTGATCCTCTTTCAAGAGGTACGTAGTGCAGCTTGGGATCCACATCCCAGGTCCAGCCAAACCTTTAAAAGTAAATTTGTCAAACCTTTCAAAAATACGAAAACTTCTTCAAAACCTTTTCAAAAGATCTTCCCCTAGGGTTAGGAGTTTGTCCTAAATATTTGGGGTGTTTTAGAGTTAGGGGGCTGTCTTGATTTGTATTGATATGGTGTGTCCTGTCGTGTGAGTGTCCCTAGAGTTAGGAGGCCTCGAGTCAATCGGTTAGACATTTAGTCGAACCGATGGCTAGACTAGGAAGCATATAGTCGGCCCGTGGTTTTCTTTAGGATGCACAGCTTAGTTACACATAGGATATAGGGCCCACCTGCATTAGCTTAAGGCTAATAAACTTGCATTAGTTAGGGCATATAGAGAGTCCTGAAAATTACAATTCACCTAAACTTAAGCAATCGTACAAAAAGCTTTAAAAAATTAGTTGAGTCTAGCGGATCGAGTCTAGTATAGCGGTTCTAGATGGTTAGGCATCGTAGTTTAGAATAGGTCATCGAAATACGTTGACTCCGATTCTTCCCGAGGCTGGGATACGTAGAGCAGCAGGGATGGACGGCCATCTTGGTCCGAGTCAAGTCGCATTAGAGTTAGGATTTGTCTTGTCCTGTCATATATAGGATTGATTTGTGCTTTATGTTTTGATGTGTCTTCTTACTTTCTTGTACTGATACTATACCTTTAGCTGTAGCCTGCATGTGTATGTCCACCAGAACTTAGACACCCATTAGGCATGTCACTCATAACCTAGCTTTGCTTAGGTGACACATTTTTCATTTCATTTTGTGTATGCTTATTTCTTTACCTCAGGAAATGCATGCTTAGGTAGACGATTCCTGAGAATTGTTCCTATTTCATATGATTTTTACCCAAAATTCTTTGGATCTAATAATAAATGGCATAAGAGACCAAGTGCTTGCACTCGGACGAATTGGAGGCGCTCTTTGGACCTTCTCCATTCGTAATCAGGCACGAACCCATTCATTTCTGGTTATCCATGGTATACAGAGCATATTTTTTTAGGGATCCATGGCCGTATACCATGGATGGCGACTCTGAGTTTTATTTTTGTTTCGAGAGTTCCTTGGTAGAGCCCTCCTTCACGTGTGGATGATCCTAGAGGCCGCTGGGGGCTCGTTCCCTCACCTCTCTCCCGGATCAGGGTCCACAGGCGGCCCTCTCCTCTTTTAATAAACGTAAGAATACAATTTTTAGAACTCAAAACGCACCCTATGCAAAGATGATTAGGAAAGTGTTGATCGCCTTTTCTTCAGCTGTAGTTTCACCGCCTAGATCTGGAGATCGGTTCTCTTGAGGGCCGGGTATTTTAGAAAGCCCAAAAAGAGCCTTATGGAAGAAGGACAAGCCCTTATGGAAGAAGGACAAGCATCCACAGCTCTTAAGTTTGGCTTCTCAACGGCAATTCAAAAAAATTTGGAATGAACGAAATCTCAGAATCTTCGAAAATGCCTCCCACCATAAGCAGTACATTCTTGGGACATCCACATGGAAATCAAGCTAAATAAGCTAAATAAGCTGAATCTCAAGGACAACACGGACGACAAGATAAATCTGAATTCCTCTATGAAGTTCAGCTACAGATTCTTTCCCATCTAATGGGTCTTTGGACGATGAGGAAGGTGGCATTGGCAGCATTGTGAGAGATAGAAAGGGAATGGTTCTGGCTATGTTCTCTGAAAGTGTAACTAGAAAAGAATTCTATGCTCTAGAGCTGCTTGCGATAAAGAAAGGGATTGATCTTGCTATAAATCATGGACTGTACAAGGTATGGATCGAATTGGACTCCAAATTTGCAGTGGATATAATCAATGGGAGATCAAAGCCCCCTTGGAAACAAGTCATGTTTGTTGATCAAATCTCAAGCTCCTTGAGTCGCTTCCTTTCTTGGTGAGTAACCATTCATTTAGTGATCCTACCCTATGTCAGTGTATTATCAAATATTTACATTTAGCTAAGTTGAAAGCTTTCTTTTACAATTTTTGCATATCTACTCTCACTTGGAACTTGTTTCGGAGAAGATTCTTACTGACCGTTTTTTAGTATGTCATTCTAAATAGTTGAATGTCATTATGCATGGTATCCTTTAGTCTTGAAATGTTTTCATTCCTATACATAAAAAGCTTTATGAAGAACATGATTTTGAAAATTAGAATTCATGAAGCAACAATTTGAAAAGCACTTTGTTTACGATATGGTTTTCATAGATTGGAATGGGGGGAGTCCCCTACGGCTTGAAGCGTTTACAAAATTTATGGCACGGTATTGCAAACATTAAATTGCTTCTATCTATAATTGTATACAGTCTTGGTATGGAATGGATTCCGCCAGTAAGGTTGATCTCTGGTGAGGATCTAGTGCCCAACCTACCAGTGGGTGAGTACACTAGACGTGATCACGTAGACCGATCAAATTTTATCTGCCCGTAAGGTTGATCTCGGGCGGCCAGTAGGGAGTCCTCTGGCTATTGATATTGTGATATTGCGCGCTTTAGGACCTGTGAGTCCTGCGAACGAGTGTTCACCTTAGGTTACGCTACTTGCCAATAAGGTTGAAAATTGGCCATAGAGAAGACTGTTAAGTATTTGATTCCCTTTTTCACTTTCTTGTCTAAAAAACATACATATGTGGGATTTGAACCCAAGCCCCCTCTAAATCCAATGACTTAACCACTCGGCCAAACCTTCATTTGTTTTTTTTTTTTTTTTTTTTTGTTTTTTTTTTCTTCTTCTTTGTCTTTTTTTTTATTTTTTTTGTCTTTTTTTTTTCTTGTTTTTTTTTTTCTGTGTACAAAAATTAGGAATTAGGGGTTGATCCAAACCGCTGATTTAATTGCCCACTATGTGAATTGATTACACCCCTAATCCATTTTGTAAGGTGATCTAAACTGCTAAATTTTAATGGGCTGCAATATACTTAACTCGTACTCCTCAAATCACTTTTGTAAGATGATCTAGACCATTCATTTAGTGGGCTACAAAGTAAATTGGACACACCCTTTAACCTCTTGCCATATGATGATCTGAAGACGACTAAAGTAAATTGGACAACACGGACGACAAGATAAATCTGAATTCCTCTATGAAGTTCGGCTACAGATTCTTTCCCATCTAATGGGTCTTTGGACGATGAGGAAGGTGGCATTGGCAGCATTGTGAGAGATAGAAAGGGAATGGTTCTGGCTATGTTCTCTAAAAGTGTAACTAGAAAAGAATTCTATGCTCTAGAGCTGCTTGCGATAAAGAAAGGGATTGATCTTGCTATAAATCATGGACTGTGCAAGGTATGGATCGAATTGGACTCCAAATTTGCAGTGGATATAATCAATGGGAGATCAAAGCCCCCTTGGAAACAAGTCATGTTTGTTGATCAAATCTCAAGCTTCTTGAGTCGCTTCCTTTCTTGGTGAGTAACCAACTCTTGGAAGGAAGTAAATATGACTGCGGATTTTCTCTCAAAAAGAGGCTGTCCTTGTAAAGTAACCAGTTTACTCATTTAAAAAAAAGGAAATGGTTGGTGGTCATTTTCAGGCATTGCCTATTTGTCGTTTCCCAATGGGTTTATCGTTTTGGCCAACCCAAAACTTTCTCTTTTTTTTTTTTAGCATTCCATGGTTTTCTTGGCCTTGCAAAATTCCCCTTAAACCGAAAAAACAAGGAATTCATGTCAAAGCAAATCAGTGTTCTTCAGATAAATAGTCCCACATTAAAATAAGAGAAAATGCATTTAAACAAAGGGATTTGCTAGGGACCATCGCAGAAGGCATTTCGTGATTAGGCCGTTGCATGTGAAAGTAGCCACATCAGAGGAATTAAACGAATAAGACAAAATATGAGCCTGTGTAGCTGCTCTCACATGCAACACCCCACGCGCAAAATGCCTTCTGTGATGGTCCATAGCAAATCCCTTTGTTAAAATGCATTTTCAAAAGCTTTGAATGCAATAGACGATATCATTTGATTTTCCAAGAATCCATAGAATCTTCTTTTGCTTTGAATGCCCAAAGCCCATAAGGCCATAACTACCATTTACTTACAGAGAAATGATAGATGCGAGGGCTCTCTTTAGGCAAGGGCTAGAGAAGGGCCCTTGAATAGATCCACATCATTAAGTGCAGCCAAATTCAGTTTCTCAACCGACTTTAAAAGTGACGTGGATCTATCTAGGGGCCCTTCTCCAGCCCTTGCATAAAGAGTGCCCTTGCATCTTTCATTCCTCTTACTTATAACTTCTTGTTGAAAGAAAAGGTAAAGTTTTTGGGCGGTGATAAATTCACCCGCTTCTATGACGAATTCATCTCATATTTTTCAAAATGGATGGTCCACGTATGGTGTGAATGGAATCTTGGTCCTGAAGTAGGGATAGGGGAACCTATCCTTATTGGGTTTTGTTAACGAGTGCCCCCGGGGCACTCGTTAAGGTGCTTTGAAAATGTTAAATATGCAATAAATTTGCATAGGGATTAAGAGTTTTACATGGCTTTTGAGTCATTTTTCTCAAAAAAGGTGTAGATTTACATTTTCAAAGCCCCTTAACGAGTGCCCCCGGGGAACTCGCTAACAAAACCCATCCTTATTTACCACACGGTAGTTTTTGTGTTGTCATTTTTTGAACTATCTGATCCCCCCATTTTACACCAATTATATCCTATTGAGAAGATTTTTGGGAAATGGTCTAATCTACTTCAAGGATCAACAAATGAATCTCTTAGGTCATTCAAAAAGGTGGGCCCTACTATATTTTCTTTGCACCCTTGCAAAAATAAGATGAGAGCAAAGGGGGCTTCCATTGGCTGTACCTCACTGATCTTCTTCTTCTTCTATTACAAAAGTTTTTCTCTGTTAAGTTTTGGGTCTTTCAAAAGGATATATGTATGTAAAATCGAGACTGTTGATCTTTGATGCGATCGACATGATCGTTGAAACATCCCATGCGCAAAGTAAAGACTTTTCAAGGTGGAAAAAAATAAGACATCATAGACCAAGGGCTGAGATTATTAGATTATTCAATTGATTTGGCCAGACTTAGGTCGTTGTCCGGACCTTACTTTCCATGCGCAAGTCTATTGATAAATTTGATGCGTCCATGTCCCTCAGTGCTCACTTTTGATAAAAGTTTATGCTTCTTGTTAGAGAATATCAGATCTGATTGGATATGATTGGATTGTGGTGGATTAGGCAAATCAGTTGGATTAGGATTACATCTTAGATTAGGTTTATCTCCTTCCATGTTTATCTGTAAGTGCTTATTTAAGCACAAGTTACCGATTAATGAAAGTATTCTAGATTAGCAGAAATCCAAATTCTACATGGTATCAGAGCAGGTCGGTCGGACCTAGCCTGGGCACAACCTTGGCTATTTCATTATCCGGCGGAGGGCCGATTAGCCGCCATCCGCCGGGCACTACATCCATTATCCTATCTGCAAACCCAGACTTCTTGTCTTCTTTCGTATCTTTCTCAAACATCTAATAAAATAGCTACAAATCCAAATCATTTCCACTTCCCTTCCCTGTTCAAGTTCAATATTCAACCGGATCTCCAACCCATCAACGGTGTAACCTTCGTCTACATACAGGGAGATATCAAATTGAAATTTGGATCTCACATTCTAAATCATTGGCCAATGCGTACTGGTCACCTGCGATGTCAAATCCGATTGCCGCAAACAGTTTTTTTTCCTTTCTCTGGTGTTTTTCTGCTCAGTATGCAATCTAATCCTCGTCCAAGCAGCGAAGGAGATAGGTGAGGTATTTGGACAAGAAGGCGTTTAATACCATTAAGAAAGAGAATGAGTGGCTGTTGGGTCTCTCGTATTTTGTAAAAAGGGCCAAAAGAGAAGGATGAAATTAGCATCCTCTATTCTATTTCACAAACCCTGATTCATTCATCTTTAGCCCTATTAACCTCTCCTCCAGATTTGATAAGCACACCCCTTCCAGTCTCATATGTCCCCAAATTTCCAGTTTGATCATATCTTTCGCTCCCTCCTTTTGTCCTTAGACACCCCGTTTTTCATTTTTTGCCAAATAACACCCATGCTTAAAGGAAAGGTTGCAGCATCACCCATTTCTCTATTTTCTCATTTCCTAAGCCTTGCACGGGAATGGTACGATCCCTCCGTCACCCCAGAATGAAAGGGGTGATCTCGTAGTTCTCGGTCTGTGAAGATGCGTTGTTAGGTGCTTTTTTCCCATTGAGGCCAAACCCACCTATGCTCGAGAGATAGTTGTCCATACACTGATAAGGGATGTATGGAATGGAAAATACCGGAACGGAAAGAATGGACAAGGAATAAAAATCTCACCGCTGATCCATTTGTAATACGTAAATGGGAGAAAAATCTGGATCAAACCTCTTAGATCTATTTACTTCGGCGAAAGAAAAAAAGGGGCTTTTCCAAAGCTTTGTTATTTTAGTTTCTTTGCACCCGTATCCATCTTCTTGGATTTTCTCTCTTGCCATAAATCCACCTCTCATATTGATAACAGCACCCCCATGTTTTAATCACGCCACCCATTTATTCCCATTTCATACTCTCATTGATAACCCTCCCTAAATTTGATATATGCACTCTTCTCCATGCCATGTCCTAAGATTCAAAGTTTTGTATTATCGTTGCAGCATTATTCTCAGCCGCAAATCGTCACTTCTCTTCATTTTTTTTTCTTTCACCTATTCAGTTGAGCTACCTCTCTGTGGTGAGTGCCTGAAATAGGAGCCCTTCTAAGTTGAGGGGCCTCTCTCCTTGAGGTTCGTGCCTGAGAGAGCAATTTCTCTCTTGTTCGGAATTCAAAATCGACCCATGATATCTGTCCATCGAGGCTTCCTTTTGCCCATCGAGGCTTTGGTCCATAGTGACCCACTTTTATGAGGTTCGGTAATCCAAAACCGGCCCATGATAATTCTCCCATCGTGGCTTGAGTTTGATTCAACCAACTAAGGCTCTTTGGAGCACATCAACAAAGCGGCACCTTCTTCGACCAACATGTGTTATCGTCATTGGCGACTTCGGTCATCATCATCAAGGGATCTTCGTCATCCACTTTCGGCAGTGTGCATTGCATTTTGATTAAATTTGCAATTTGGGGAATTCAATTGTATTGGGGAATTTCATTGTAATCAAACGTATGTTTACGTTTCAGGGACCATGTTAGAGAATATCAGATCTGATTGGATATTATTGGATTGTGGTGGATTAGGCAAATCAGTTGGATTAGGATTACATCTTAGATTAGGTTTATCTCCTTCCATGTTTATCTGTAAGTGCTTATTTAAGCACAAGTTACTGATTAATGAAAGTATTCTAGATTAGCAAATATCCAAATTCTACACTTCTTGTCTCTCGGTGCACTCGCTTCATTATTTTCTCCATTGGTTCGTTCTTGGGATTTTCTTCTTTTGGTATGGCAGAAAAAACACAAATATTTGTATCCCCTAGTCTTGATGCATTTTATTGGCCGTGAGTATATGTTAGTAGTGGGAATACACGTGCGCCCCACTTAATAATTAATATTTTTCAATATATTATACAAAATAGGCATATTACATATTAGAGATCCAAATGTATATATGTTTGAGTTTTCGTGAAATAACACATACACAAGTAAAAAAAGAATAATGGATCTCACCAATATGGATTATATCTAAACCATTCATTTGTTAGCCCTTGTGTAGATAGGCCTGGTCTCAAAAAATTTCACTCTAGTTGTTCAATTTATGTTGGTTTTTTGTTTTGAACTTTCTAAACCGCCCATTTTACGCCAAATATATTGATGGTTTATGACCATCCTATGAAAAAGAATTTTGGGACATGGTCATCTATTGCAAGATTAATAAAAGAATTTCTTAGATTAACTAATTGGTGGGCCTTACTATACATTTTTTTTGCACGTGTTTTTTCTCCACAAAAATACATAATTTAACATCTCTTACTACAGAAGGACTCTTCGGAAGACCCATCTAATTCTCCCAACTATTCTACAAGTTAAATTCTAGGCAAATATTTGTCTCCTCCGTATTGACTACTTATACCACTAATCTACAAGGTAACTACCTGTATCCAAACAGAGCCTAAACCTAGAGGGAATGGAATTTCTAAAATTTGACTAATCCACATGAATTAGGGAAAACCTATCTTTTCTTTTGAGTGTGGGGAGTGGGCCTGACAAATTTGACTAGTCCCCATATTGTGTGAATGAAATCCCAATCCCAAAACAGGGATAGCAAAAACCTATCCTCCTTTTCCACCTGATTTTTTGAATTACCTGAACTGTCCATTTTACACCAAATATATTGGAGGGTTAAGATCATCTTGTGAAGAAGATTTTTGGGATAGTGTCTAATCCACACAGTTGAATGTATTAGATATACAAATAGGTGGTGGACCTTATGTTACTTTTTTTCCGCATGTATTTCCATTTTCTGCACCTCGTATTTTTCAAAATGTGAGTCCCTCATTAGATGGGAGGGTTAGAACCATCCTATGGGAATGATTTTTGGGGCACAACCTATTTACATTGTGGCCCATCAAATACACAGTTTGGATCAACCTATAGTGTGGACTGTACAGTCCATTTTTGAAAAATACGGGGTGAATCCATTCTAAAATGTGGTGAATTTATCACTAGTTTTTCTGTGAAACAAGTGATGTCCAATCTCTGTCAAGGTCAACTAAATTTTGGGTCCTTCAAACGGATATTTACTTAAAATTGAGACCGTTGATCTTTTATACCATTATGATGTAATCTACAATCCGACAATCGAGATAATTATTGTACATGAGTTCTAACCTCTAAGGTAGTTATTATGTATTGAAAATGAAAGAGTCCTTGTATGTTTTCTAGGGTCCTTTATGCCAGGTTAATTCTCCAAGAGTCCTTGCACTTATGGGACTACAATTGTGTTTAATGTGGTTAGCTATTTTAGGAAGTGGCTTGTGTCTATAAGTATGTATTAATCTGTGTAGAGATTGAATGGAAAAGGTAAAAGAAGAAAGTTAAAGGCTGAAACAAGAGAAAAGAAGAAGAGTACTCGAGATTTAGAGAATGGAGAAGAACACCAAGTTTATGGGAAATGGGAGATCAAAGCTAACGCTTATTCAATGGAGGGTTCAAATCAATCAAAGGTGGGACCCACAATGCCATGGAAGACATACCCCATTTGTCAAGGCTAGGTGGTGCCCCACCGAAGAATGCCTTGTGGAAAGATTCGATCCAGTTTAAAAATGCAAGGAGAGGACAAACATATAAGCATTTCTCTTTGAAATATTCTATCCATGTTAGGTGAAGACCTCACCTAACATCGTTTTCTTTTTTGTTTGTTGATTAAACTACGTAATAAACCATTAAAGCAAAGTATTAGGTGAAAGAATAAAAAAAAGAGACTTTCATCAGACGGAAGAATAAGAGAGTATTCTAATTTCTATACATTGATGCGGCCCAAAAAAACTACGTAATCCGTCCAACATACCTTTCGGTGTATTGCCTTTCAAAAAGTCAATTAAACCTTTTAAAATTCTCTTAGGTGGTTTCCTCCTTGACATTATCTGCGTGTCTTGTTGTTTGATTGCTTTGAATTGGTTCTGCACCTGCTATCCTATTGCATTACTGCATTCAGAAAGGCCATCTCTTGCAAGAAGAAGAAACACAAAGCAGGTGCACACACATTTCTAATTGCTATTCCTTCCACTATTCATTTGTTAGCCCTTGTGTAGATAGGCCACGTCTCAAAAATTTTCACTCTGGTTGTTCAATTTATGTTGGGACATGGTCTATCTATTGCAAGATCAATAAAAGAATTTCTTAGGTTAACTAGTAGGTGGGCCATACTATACATTTTTTTAGCACAAGTTTTTTTTTTTTTTCCACAAAAAAGTACATAATTTAAGATCTCTTACTACAAACGGACTGTTCGGAAGACCATGTAATTTCCCCACTATTCTACAAGTTAAATCCTAGGCAAATGTTTGTCTCCTCCGTATTGACTACTCATACCACTAATCTACAAGGTAACTACCTGTATCCAGACAGAGCCTAAACCTAAAGTGAATGGAATTTCTAAAATTTGACTAATCAGCATGAATTAGGGAACATCTATCTTTACTTTGAGTGGGTGAATCGGCCTGATGAATTTAACTAGTCCCCATATTGTGAGAATGAAATCCCTATCCCAAATAGAGATGGGAAAAACCTATCCTTCTTTTCCGTTTGATTCTTTGAATTACATGAACCATCCATTTTACACCAAATATATTGGAGGGTTAAGGTCATCTTGTGAAGAAGATTTTTGGGATAGTGTCTAATCCACACAGTTGAATGTATTAGATATACAAATAGGTGGTGGAACTTATGTTACTTTTTTTCCGTATGCATTTCCAAGAAAATGCATGTTAAAATGATCTATTACATAAGTTTTGGAGTCGTGATAAATTCACCCCTCCTATGATGAATGCACCTCGTATTTTTCAAAATGTGAGTCCCTCATTAGATGGGAGGGTTAGAACCATCCTATGGGAATGATTTTTGGGGCACAACCTATTTACATTGTGGCCCATGGCGGTTTGGATCAACATATAGTGGGGACTGTACAGTCCATTTTTGAAAAATACGGGGTGAATCCATCCTAAAATGTGGTGAATTTATCACTAGTTTTTCTGTGAAACAAGTGGTGGCCAATCACTGTCAAGGTCAAACACTTAATTTTTGGGTCCTTCAAACGGATATTTACTTAAAATCCAGACCGTTGATCTTTTATACCATTATGATGTGATCTTCATGACCGGTGCCCCACACGGCATGCTTTTAATGTAAAGACTTTTATAGGCGGAACATAAATATGGCATATAGATGAAGGGCTGAGATTATCCTGATTGTCGTTGTCCAGACTCAACTTTCCACCGACAAATTTGACTAACACGCGTGGGCTTCATTACTTTTGATTAAACTTGGTTCTTCTTCTTCTCTCTCTCACTGCTCTCTCTCTCTCACTGTAGACAAACATCTTGGGATTTTCTTGTTTCCTTAGTATGGCAGAAATGGTACAAATGTTTGTATCCTCTGTTCTTGATGCAGTGATTGGCAATCTGACGGAATCGGCAATAAAAGAAATGAAATCAATATGGGGTGTTGGTGTTGAGGAGGAGGTGGAAAAGTTAGAGAGGAAAGTGAAATTAATTCAAGGCGTGATTGAAGATGCTGAGGAAAAGCAATTTCACTCTAAGGCTGTTGGAAGTTGGCTTCGACAACTCAAGAATATCGCCTACGACGCTAATGACATATTGGACGATGTTGCTTCGGAAGCTCAATCAAGCAAGAGACAGAAGGTAGGGGTTGTCCGGTACATCTCCTCTATTTTCCAGTACGAACGTGGCATAGCACGTGAGATAAGGGAGATTAGTGGAAGGTTAGATGTGATTGTAAAGGAAGGACATGACCTCCATCTCGAAATTAGAAGAGATGGAGGGAGGGGCTCCCAAATCGAGCAGGAGCGACGGGAAACTACCTCTTTGGTAGACGAATCTGATGTGATTGGTAGACAAGTCGACAAAGACAAAATCATACAATTGTTGGTTTCAGATGATGATAAATTGTACTCTGTTATTCCCATAGTTGGCATGGGTGGGCTTGGGAAGACTACTCCTGCTCAATTCGTCTACAACGATCACAGGGTAGAGACGCATTTTGGGCTAAAAGCATGGGCTTGTGTGTCTGACAATTTTGATGTATTGAGAATAACAAATGCAATTATTGAATCTGCAAGCGGAAGCAACTGTGGTCTCTCAAACCTGGATGCCGCTCAACGTTGTCTCCGAGAGAAGCTCAACGCCGAGAAATTTTTAATTGTTCTCGATGACGTTTGGGGTGAAAATCAAATTCATAATTGGGACCGTCTACGAGCTCCCTTTGGAGTTGGAGTGAAAGGAAGTAAAATTATCATGACTACACGAGATGAAAGGGTTGCAAGGACGATGGCCACAATTCCTTCCCACGATTTGCAGGGTTTACCAGATGATGATTGTTGGGAATTGTTTACTCGGCGTGCATTTGGGGGACGGATTTCAAATGCCCATCCGGAACTGGAGGAAATTGGTAGGCAAATCGTGAAAAAGTGCAATGGTCTTCCTTTAGCAGTAAAGACATTGGGGGGCATCTTGTCTTCTAAAAGGAATGTGAGTGAGTGGGAAAGCATCTTGACAAGCGAAATATGGAAGGATGATAAAAGTGATATATTACCCGCTTTAAGATTGAGCTATCGTTACCTGCCAACCAATCAAAAGCAGTGTTTTGCCTACTCTGCCGCATTTCCTAAAGATCACGAGTTTTTGAAGGATGTGTTGGTCCGACAGTGGATGGCTGCGGGCTTCATTCAACCCAAAGGAAGCACACTCCTAGAAGATATTGGTGGGGAGATATTTGATGATTTATTAACAAAGTCTTTCTTTCAATATTCTCGTCAAAACTTTCGGGGGACTTCAGATTACGTGATGCATGATCTCATGCATGATCTAGCAGAATCTGTCTCAGGTGATGAATGTTGTAAAATGGAAGACGGTACGCCACGAAGCATCCCTGAAATGGCGCGTCATCTATCATGGACTGACGTCAACGAGGGTTCAATGTCTTTGGAGGCCTTGAAGAAATTTAAGAGACTGCGCACTTTACGACTGAAGGCTCCATCTTCCATTGACAACCAGATTCTCAATGATGCATTGATGGAGTTGAGATGCCTGCGTGTATTGGACTTGAGTTGGTCTAAAATCGACAAGTTGCCGGATTCGATTGTCCATTTGAAACATCTACGCTACCTTGACCTCACTGGCACGAAGATAGATAGGCTGCCGGAATCGATAATTAGTCTCTGTAATTTGCAAACGCTAGGTCTGGTATTTTGCAGGAGTCTTAAAGGGTTACCTGATTCGATTGGCCATTTGAAACATCTACGCTACCTTCACCTCTCTCACACGAAGATAGATAGGCTGCCTGAATCAGTAACCAGTCTTTGTAATTTGCAAACGCTAGGCCTGGAATTTTGCGGGAGTCTTAAAGGGCTACCCAAAGGTATCACGAATCTAGTTAATCTACAACATATTGCTCTAGATTCGGGCTGCTGGTACTCGATTTCTGTGCCAGGAATTGGAAAATTAACTTCGCTCCAAACTTTGGAGAAATTCAAGGTGTGTAAAGAGAGTGGTTGTCAGATAGGAGAGTTGAAGAACATGAGGAACATTAAAGGAAGACTTAAGATCTCGGGTCTCGAGGACGTGCAAAACATAGAGGAGGTGAAAGAAGCCAACTTGAAAGATAAGAAATACCTTAATGAGTTGAGTTTGAAATGGCACCGAGATGACAGTTCACAAGATGGAAGAGTCAATGATGATGGGGTATTGGAAGGCCTCCAACCCTATGCCAACCTAAAAGAATTACATATAAAATCCTATGGCGGTGTCAGTTTTCCAAGTTGGATGTCACATCTCTCCAATCTGACTTGCCTTACCGTTGAGGATTGTAGAAATTGCGAACATCTCTTTCCTCCTGATTTTCAGCTACCTTCTCTTTGTAAGCTCTACTTACATAACTGCCCCAAGCTGCAGGTGTTGCCCGCTGACCTTCCTGCCGTCACAGAGTTACATATAAATGGTTGCAGAGAATTGAGTGCCCTTCCGAGGCTCCCATCTATTTGTGACTTAAAACTCCATAGTTGTGGCGTGAAGATGCTATTAAGCTTGACAACGCCTTGCCTTGTCTCTCTTCAAAGGTTAAGCATAGGAGGGTGTGATCAGTTGGAGTGTTTTCTCGAGGAGGTGTCTTTGCAAGATCTAACCTCTCTCCAACATTTGCAAATATTTTCATGTGACAATCTCATGTCCTTGCCCAAGGGGATGCAAAGCCTCACCTCTCTCAAAAAATTGGTAATCGGTGAATGTCCTCAACTCCATTCCTTGTTTCCAGATGATGAAAATAATGACTATGGGCTGCCCACCGAGCTCAATACTCTAGAAATCCACACTTGTCCTAATCTCAACTCCTTGCCCAAGGGGATGCAAAGCCTCACATCCCTCAAGTATTTAACTATTATTTACTGTCCTGAAATATCATCCTTGCCAGAAGGTGGCCTCCCCACCACACTAGAATATTTGTTTATTAACGGATGTCCTAAATTGAATGAACGATGTCAAAAGAACGGCCAAGATTGGCCCAAGATACAACACATCCCCGGAATTAGCTGCAGATAATCGTCATCTAGACAAAGGTGCGACCTCTTTCCCTGTTTAAACATTTTCTACCATTGCATTATTATTATTAATTAAATCATCATGATTTTAAGAAAAATTAAAGAAACTAAGCCTAGGACTATCCTTCTGTACAAAACATGGCAGATGTAGGAAAATGAATGGAGGAATCTAAGAAAAAGGAAGCGGTTTCGATTGTTGGATTACTCTCAGTTCCACAACCAGGACAGGTAAAACACAAAATTGGAGCATGTTTGTCTGCTTTTTTTGTAATATTTTGAAGATTTTCTATTTAACTCTGGAATCATTAAAAATGATTTCTCTATTTTTAAGTAAGTTTCAAAAAAATAAGAACTAGAATTCTAACCGGTACCGTGTTGGATTGTATATGCTCTCTGTTTTAGAACTAATGTTTTCCAAAAAAGAGGAATGCTAAAATGAAGAGCGCCCTTACCAAAATAAAGGAAAAGGGCGCTCCCATTGGATCCATTTTGCAAAACTGTATTTATTATGGCATTGAAAAAGGCAAAATTAAAGGAATCATAAATGCTTATAAATGAGGTTTGGCAACATGGATCCAATGGGAGCGCCCTTGTGCTTTATTATTGAAAAAATCTCAAGTCCTTACCCAATCGGATGCAAAACCTCACATCCCTCAAGTCATTAGCTATTAGTTATTTGGGAATGTCCTAAATTGAAGGAACGATGTCAAAAGAACAACGGCCGAGATTGGCCCAAGATACAACACATCCCCTATATTGACTGCAGCTAATAGTCATCTAGACAAAGGTGCGACCTCTTTCCCTGTTTAAACATTTTCTACCATTGCATTATTATTAATTAAATCTTCATGATTTTAAGAAAAATTAAAGAAAGTAAGCCAAGGACTGTACGTGCGAGTAGAGTTTTTACATGGTGTAAGCCCATATATCCAGTATTTTTTAAAAAGTATTGTACCGTCCACCACATAGAATAGGTTGTGCCCAAAAATTCATTTCCATAAGATGATCCTAGCCCTCCAATGTATAGAGGAACTGCATATTATTGGAACCTCTGTAGATCGGGGGTTGAGATCATCCTAAGGAAATGAATTTTGGGGACACAACCTATTTACTTCGTGGCCCATCAAATGGACGGTTTGGATCATTCTGTGGGGTGGCCTATACAATACTTTTTTGAAAAATATTGTATAGGCCAATGGACAAACACGACAAAATTAATTTTAATTTTGTGTTCTCCCAAACCTTGCCATAGGACTTCACATGGGTATGAAAACTTGTCTCTAAATAATGAGAAGCTAACAAGACCCAAAATTTACAGCCTTTTCTTCCTATACATTTCTCTTTCCCAGGATTGTGGGACTAGAAGTTTCAATGCTTTTCATACCAAATCTTTCTTTACTTAATATTGTTATCCTTTGAAAGTAAAATAACACTAATAGTTGAGTCATTCGTCTTAGATGTTGAAAATCAAACCTAAGCAGTTCAAAAACCTGGACTTGAATTCATATAAATAGGTGTTTAGTTTTATTTTGGGACAATTTTGCATCTACATTTTTAACCAAGAACATTACACAAATTAATTATCTAAAAATGAAATGAGGGATTTTTTCACAAAATAGATATTTTTATCCTTTTATTTTGACCTGACTGCTCCCATTGGTAGAAACAATGGGAACCAACTACTAACTACATAGGCCATTGACCACGGTTGTAAAATATCACTATTTTAATTTCGATATTTTAAACTATCTTGATATATCAGACCTTTAAATATCACAATCTATTGTCCTAGATACTATATATGTATCATGATATTTTAAATATCACCCGTATATGTAGGTAAATCTGACATTCGCCCCCTTTTATTCCTGGACCACCTCTTTTGGGATAAAAAGAGTAGTTATAATCATGGTTTTAAATTTCAGTTTCGGCAGCGAAATCGAAATTTCAAAATTTTGCACGAAATCCGACGGACTAATAAAAAGAATATTTTATTCATTATCGAAATCCCTGAAATTTCGGTCGAAATTTCGGGATAATTATAAAATAATTAAAAATTCTAAAAAAATGGTCGAAATCCCTAAAATTTCGCATGAAATTTCGGAAATAACAAAATTTTGAAATCTCGTATGAAATAATGACACGTTTCGGGTATGTGCCATTTCGGATTTCGGTCGAAATTTAAAACCATGGTTATAAATACTTGAGGGTGGCTTGGAGTTGAAAGTGGGAGAATATGTAGGGCTTCGTATTATTATAGCCTCCATGAAATGATGTGGGGTTCAATTGTTGGACACGTGCGGGTCCCAATGCTTCCACCAATTATGGTTGCAAATTCTCCCCCTTGGGTTTGGTCAGGCACAACAGGCCCAATTTCTCAATGGGTCAAAAATGTGGCGCTACAAGAATCAGGCCTACACTTAAAGCCCACACTCAACCTAGACAGTCGGCCTCTCTTTCAGACCTACCACCAACATCTTTTCATCCCCTCTCGATATAAAATATAAGACACTTATGATTCTCGAGTTTTTATAGAAGTAGAAGAGTTCAAATTTTCATGAAAAGGAAAGGTTCATCAGGCCCAGTCAATTAATTAAAGAGGTCATTATACCTAGATCGTTAATTAATATCATCACTGTTGTCCCCAAATCATTCTCATAAATAGAATTATGCAACAACGTGTTGCTTAAAATAAATAGCTATTAAGGACGAGGATGTTTATGCTATACAAATGGCAAAGATAATACCATAGGTGGCCACATGTGTGTGTGTGTGTGTGTGTGTGAGAGAGAGAGAGAGAGAGAGAGAGAGAGAGAGAGAGAGAGAGAGAGAGCACCCTTCTCTTTTTTTCCCCCACCTAATGAAGCAGGCCAAATGGGGTTAGAAAGTAGTGAAGATGTTGGCATGCTGTGGACCCCGATCCGAGAGAGGCGGGAGATGAGCCCCCAGAAGTCTTTAGATCATCCACGTGAAGGAGAGCTCTACCAAGGAACTTTAAAAAAGGATGCCTCTCACAGCATGAGTGGCGATGTAAAGGGAGATACCTCTCGATTCGGAGACTAGCCCGGATTCGAGACGTACCTTAAACAAAGAAGAGTCGCCATCCAAGGAAGTTGACCCTGGATCCCATACCATGCTCTGTTGCAATGGATAACCAGAGATTCTGGGTTCGATCCCCAGCAGAGTCGTCAGCCTGTGGACCCCGATCCGAGAGAGGCGGGGGACGAGCCCCCGAGAGTCTCTAGATCATCCATGTGAAGGAGAGCTCTCCAAGGAACTCTAAAAAAAAGTACCTCTCACAGCATGAGTGGCGATGTAAAGTGAGATACCTCTCGATTCGGGGACTAGCCCGGATTCGAGACGTACCTTAAACAAAGAAGAGTCGCCATCCAAGGAAGTTGGCCCTGGATCCCATACTATGCTCTGTTGCAATGGATAACCAGAGATATATAAAAGGTTCGTGCCTGGTTACGAATTTGGAAGGTCCGAAGAGCACCTTATCCGCCCAAGTGCAAGCACCTGGTCTCTTATGCCATTTATTTACTGATTTTGAAGAGTTTTAGGTGAAAATCTTGTAAAATGAGAACATATATCTCTGAGAAAACATCTATATAATAATGCATGTCTCGGAGATGAATAATAAGCACACATAAAAGAAATGAAAGAAGTGCCACCTAAGAATAGCTAGGTTATGAGTGTCATGCCTAAATGATGTCTAAGTTCTGGTGTGCAAACACATGCATACTACAACTAAAAGTATAAGATCTGCACAAGATATAGTAAATACAATAAGCTAGAAGAATAAATGATCTACAACTAAACATATGATCAAAATAAAGAAGCAGGTATATGCTATAGCTAAAAATATGAGTGGGTAAAGCATTGAACACATACTATCATGATCCTATGCAAAATCAACATCAATATACAAACACAAACCCTAAAGTGCTAACAACAGACCATAAGACTCTAAAGCTTAAACCCGAGTCTTTGGATGATCTAATGTTCATCCAAAGAAGCCTACGTATTCCCGTCTCCACAAGAATCAGAGTCACGTAGTTCTTCGCCCTATTCTAAACTATGATGCCTAAGACATCTAGACCTCTATCCTAGACTCGACCTAAAAGACCGGACTAGATATTAAAGCTTCTTGCGAGATTATTTAAATTCCAATGGATTGTGAATTTTAGGACATCCTATATGCCCTAACTAAATGCAGGTTAGCCATAAGCTAATGCAGGTGGTTCATATATCCTATGTATAACTAGGCTGTGTTCCTAAGGGAAACAATGTGATCACTAGCGCATCCTAGTCTAGTCATCAGTTGCCGATATGAATCGCCAACTGACCGGACGGAGGCGTAACCTACTCCTAGCTAGGACAGACTCCTAACTCTAAAACAAACACAATCATTACAGACTCCTAACTATAAGACACCCCAAATATATAGGACAGACTCCTAACTTTAGGGGAAGATCTTTTTGAAAAGGTTTTGAAGAATTTTTGTATTTTTTGAAGGTTTGAAATGTTTATTTTTAAAGGTTTAGCTGGACTTGGGATATGGATCCCAAGCTGCACTATGTACCCTGTGGAAAGGGATCAAGCCAACGTAGTTCGGAAAAGACTTTCCTAACTACTCCTAATGACTCTAGATTTTTGAGATTTTTGGATTTTTCAAATATTTTTTGAGTTTTAACTCAAGAGGACAGAATCCTATCATCATAAGGGTAGGACAGACTCCTGATATCTCGCAAAAGTTGGACAGAATCCTATACTTTGTGAGGGGTTAGACAGAATCACGACTCTGCAAGGGTTGGACAGAATCCTATGCCTTGCAAGGATTGGATAGAATCACATGAGTTATGAAAAGGTTGGACAGAATCCTAACCCCTATGATGATATGACAGACTTCTGAAAGACTAACTCTCTAACTAAGGACAGACTCCTATGCTAATGGACTGACTCTTTGGCTAAGGACAGACTTCTATGCTAATGGAGTAGACTCATAACTAATAGCTCTATAAAATGGGAGAATAAGGTTGGTGAGACTAGGCTAGTCTCCTAAAAGAGAGATGACAACTGATGCTTATGAGGCATGACATGTCTCCTATAGAAGAGAAGACAAATAAGGGTGTCATTTAGACTAGGCAAGTCTCCTAAACTCTGAGAACATTATGACCAATGAGACAAAGCCTGTCTCCAAAAGGTTCGACTTTTCTGCTGAGACATAGCTTGCCTCATTAAAAGGGTGGGCTTTAGATGACTCTAAACACATATATGTTCATCTAAAAAAAATGCAAGTATAATAAATATAGTGCAATAACACTTTGAACTTTCAGAGCTATAATGCCTGAACCAATGTTTGGATAAGTAGTAGATGATAATTCACTTGTATAATGATTCTAGCTGGAATTTGAGCATGCACATGATTTCAACAATGGTGTCTTTTTTATCCACACTAACTGAAATGCAAAGAAGTTAAAATTTAGACATGGGAATCCATTTAAGCACTCTTATTTCCGACAGTTACTCCTTACCTATTTTATCCCTCTTACTATTATTTTCCCCAATAGTGATCACTCTAACTTATCATGATCTAATAAAAACTAAGAATATACCTAGAATAACAGGGGGAAGATGAAATACATTTCTCAACATGGATCACCAAACCTATACTACTAAAGTTCACGAACTATAGCATCCGTTCATATAAAATTACTATTAGGAACTATATAACCTGCTATTACCAGATCATGACAGTGTACACATCACCAATCTTGAATTCCCTAGCTAACTATGACTCAAGAACTATCATATAAACGAGGACTGAAATGAGTAAACTATATGACTCATTGTCAGAAGTTTATAATTGGATGAAGGAACATTAATATCCTTACAATATACAACCATAACATAAAACGACCTTGTAAATATATCTTATATACTTTGAACTTTCAGTTAACAAAAGGATAATCTTTAAATCATGCAAAAGGACATCTCAATCAATTTCCAACAAAAGCTCAACTCAAAATTTCAAAATATTTCACTAGCTTACATTCAATCAAAATACTGCTAGTATTCATAAATATCTATAACCAATGTGAAGAATAAAGTATGAATTCTAATGTAACAACAACCTAAACATGAATCACATACTCAAACATATAATCGCACAACCATAATTAAAATGACACAATTCACATGTTTTAGCGTCTTGATATAAATCCACATAAATTTCAGACTAGGCCGATATCATCAACACTCCAATAATATATCATTAGTATTACCACTCAATCATGATGGAATTATTATCACTCATCCATGAAAAGATAAAACTATGCTGGAATGAGAATTCTCTGTTTTTTTTATAACATGGATCAAGTAGATTCAATAAGGGAGCTCAGAGATTACAAATCTCCATACTTGTTAACTGAGAGTCCACTAAGATACAAATTCTCAAACAACTATTTCTCATTCAATGAGACTTTTCTAGGTTGCATGAACTATGGATTCTATGTGTAATTTAAGGATTGGAAAATCAATTTATACAATAAAAATCAACTCAACTCATGCAATTTCTTGAAGGAAAATATCATTACTACTAATGTGCTAAACAAGACAAGGGACAGAACAAGGGCTATAAAATCTCACCAACTCATTCAAGAAACATACAGGGTAATAATATTCAATTTCCAAAATGCAATTCCACTACGAAGAAATTACATATGCAAGCATAATTATGTTAACACATTTCCAACTTGAACCCCTTGCACTTAACACTTATTTGCTTATCTACACTCATTTAAAGCTTCGATATGAGAATTTAAAATCAAATCTAGGATTTGAAGCTAAAGCTAGTAAAAAGATGAAAAGATGATGAAAAGATGCTGGATCTAAGGTTGCAAACACAGAGGACAAGAAAACTAGGGTTTAGAGCTTAAGAAAATATAGATCCAAGACTGGAAACACAGAGTTGATATTTAAAAAAGTAAAAATGAGGTAAAGAAGAGATTGCCGATGGCAAAAAATGGCAGAAATCCGGCAGAATCTTGCCGGCAATTGGTCGGAGAAGAGAAGGAAAGGTTAGGGTTTCGGTTAATTTGGAGATTTTTCTCTTCTCTCTTTCTTTCCCTGTTATTTTCCACTAAAAATGAGATCCTCCTTGAAAATGAGCTCAAATGCCCTATTTATAAGGAAAAATGGGCACTGATATTAACACTACCGGTTTTGATAAGCGCGCGATTGCGCAAAATTTGATAAAGCGCGCGGAGAAATCGTGTCCTATTCGGACCACGATCTGCATCGCTCAGGATAATTCACCCCTCTTTCTGGTTACTCTGCAATTCTTGCTCGCCTTGTCCTATTTGACAAATCTGCTCAGATTATGACAAAATTTTGCAGGGGCTTAGATATGACCCTAAGCTAACATAAGATGTAATTTGGGACCCTAATTGACTGTTTTGGCGAGGTTTTGCACAAAATTAGAAGGTTTAGGGCACGGTCAAAATGGGGTGTCTACACATGCCACCTTTTCTAACCCCCCAATATAACAGAGACCACCACCCTCTGGACATGCCTTTTACTTTACTCCTACTCAATGGTAAGAATTACCCCACAAAACTTCTTTAATTTCTCATCATTCTATTGCACCCCCACTTGTTTTATTTTTTTCAAAAATACCACCCACATGTTATTAATCACTCAATCTCTTTATATTTCAAAATAGAAGCTCTCCGCTCACACCTTGCCTGAATTTTCTACTCACAATGATATGCTTTTCACACAAGCTATTAATGAAACCATTGAAAGTGAAACTTCCTCTCTCTATCATGGCTGTCATAGTTTGCGCCTTCGCCTTTGCCGGTCTTCTCTACGCAGAAGATATTTGCGCACTCACTCGCACCTCCATTCTCAAGCTTACACCTTGTTCTAAACAAGATCTGATAAGTGAGGTTACAACAGGTAATTATAATTGGCCACTTTTGCTACTCGACTAATATTTTGCGATTTTGACATGAACTATTTGAATGCTGTGTAGAGGAGAAAGTGGATTCCTCTATAGAAGAGGACTTTGTTGCAGAAAAGATGGAGTTCGATGCAGATAAGTGCAATGTTGTAAAGGGAAAGTGGGTGTTCAACAGTTCAACAAGCCTTTGTATTCAGAGCAGACTTGTCTGTATTTGGATTGACAAGTATCAAGTGTAAAGAATGGAAGACTGGACAATGATTATCAGCTTTGGGAATGGCAGCCGAACGAATGCAACTTTCCGACTTTAGTTAACTCTTAAATAAAATTCTTTCATTCTATCAGTAGTAATATCTGTTTAAGTTTAAATGATTAAATAACACCAACTCTAACATCTTAAGCTTTTGGAGTGATTGGTTGTTTCACTTGGTAGTAGAGCTATTGCCTCGCGCCAGGTCCTGGATTCAAAACCCAACAACTCCGTGATGTTAAAATCCACCGAACCCAAAAAAAGGGGGGTCACACGTGAGGGGGAGTGTTAAAGTATAAATGATCAAACAACACCAGCTCTAATAGCTTTAACCTACTGGAGTAATTGGTAGATTCACGGTTCCCAAGTTTGGAATTAGTACAAAACTATAGATTAATGTCAATTTATATAAGAACCCGACATTTTAAATTGCATGGTAGTTCAACATTCATATATACATCATGTACATATCACTTAGTACCAGACAAAGCATATACCAACTTGTAAACAAATCTCATTCCCCATTAAAGCGTGGTTTTTATGTTATAATTGAAAACCCATAAGTATTGACTTCATCTTCCAGTTTTGATGCGAAAGTCGCCCTAGAAAGACTGAGAGGAAAGAGGCTAATGTTTGTAAGTGATTCACTACAAAGAGGGCAATGGCAATCATTTGTCTGTCTGGTGCAAGGTCATATACCAGTAGACCAAAATCCTTCAAAGAGGGCAATGACAATCATTTGTCTGTATGGTACAAGCTCATACACCAGCAGACCAGAATTCCATGAGACGCGGTCGATCTTTATCTGTATTCAAAGCCAAGGTACTAACACCCCAATCCTCCACAGATTAACAGCCTCTTTGGATAAAATTTATTTGCATATAATCTTATATGCAAATGTTTTTGAAGTTAAATATGATTATTTGCAAATAATGGTTATCATAGTTTTAGAAATGATATGGTTAATGGCTCCAGAAGAGGCCTTACTATGCAAATTCTATTAAATTCAAAGTCTTATTCACAAAGAATCAATCTTAGTTGAATCCAAAGAGGCCCAAAATCTCGGATTTCTCTTAATATTAAGCTAATAATGGTTTTATCCAATGCACCCACAGGAGTACAATGCTTCAATTAAATTATACCGGGCACCTTGTCGAATCCAATTATGATCTTTATATAATAGGAGACCCAAACATGAGAACACTGAAAGTAGATTCTATCTCCAAGCATGCAAAGAACTGGATAGGGATGGATATCCTTGTGTTTAATACTTATGTATGGTGGATGAGTGGCCTAAAGATAAAGTCGTTATAAGTTCTTCTAACTCCTACAATTGAGTATAGTTTTTAAAATTTTTTGATGATGCAGCCAAATAGTGTAAGCAATTTAGAAGATGCTAATCAATTGCAGCACAACATGACTTTTTTCCATAACTGATTAGTTCTTCAGACTTCTGAGATCATAATGCTTAAACATTCTGAACTAAGTGATCTGTTTTATGTTATAATTATCATTTTAGGTTTTTTGAATGGAGAAGAAGGATATGAGGAGCTTGAAGCACCGACTGCTTATAGGATGGGTTTGAAGACATGGGCCAGTTGGGTCGACTCTACAGTGACTCCTAATGAGACCAGAGTGTTCTTCTCTAGGACCAAGGTATTTGGAATTGGATATTAAACTTTGATGGAAGTGGTAGATTAAATCTGGATATTTCTTATCCTTGAACAAGAACTTTCCTAAAGTAAACCCGATTTTTTATTGACCCCAGTGAGCCGAGGGAGTTTATGATTAACGCAGTTGGGCCAAAAATCGAATCAACCTGGGCGAGTCAATGATTGATTCAAAGTTTTTAAATAGTGGTTCCAGTGTTTTGAACCCTCATGAAGTTCTTTGTTGTTCGTGATGGGGAAACCGTTGCCACTGTAACTTAGTCATTATGTATTTGCACATCTTGGCTTTACTTTCCATTTTGGACCGAGGGGTATATCTGACTCCCAAAATGCTGTCAAGTGTTACATGCATGCTTCCCTAATCCTTGATGTCTATCAAATGGCTATATGGGTCTTATCTTTTTTATGTCCATTTAAGTTGAAGGGTGTTTCTACTTTCTACATTGATCGTATGGTGTTCTCATTGTTGATATATTTGGCTATCACTATTGAAAAAATTGTAGGAAATCAACTATGTAAAATATCCGCAGTGAACAAGGTCTAATGTTTCTTTTTTATCTAAATCCCCTAGTTTGACTTGTCATATTGCTCATTATACAATTTGAGATTGTTTCATGTATATTTTGACATTGGAATATCATTTGTTCTTACCAGTTACCAGCATCACAGCTTGAAAATGCATTGAACCAATGAAACATCTGATCATCTTTATCGAGGTTCTTGCGGACCCTGTTTTTCTTTCTTGTCCAATTTAACTCCCCCCTCAATACTGATATATTGGAGTTTGGAAACGTGAATATTATATTAGGTCAACATTGGTGGTGTTGGGGCTTTCCCAAGAGTCTCATACTGAAAGTTATGCACAGACATCTCAAACTCAGACTGTGGAGACAAGTAACTCTGGTGAAATATCATTTTGGGCTGGGTAGTAAGATGGCAGGCAACACCATATTCATGTTGACCGTATTAACAAATTACCTTCAAGACAAAATCCTGCCTATATTTGATGGAATTAGATCCATACCTGGACCCACTTAGAATGGTCAAGGCGGTGAGTTTAACCAAAAAAAAAATGCCACTCTTTCAATGGCAAGTCATTGAAGGGAAGAAATTGGCTACATGAAGCCATCAGTTGTTGATTTGTGCTCTCTACATTGCTGGCTATAGAAGTATTCTCACAGGATCCAGTGTATTTTCCAATTTGAACACACTTCCTAAAGGTTGTGTACAATGTAACAAATTTGGTTCCCAAGTCAAATGCAAGTTTTGATGAACTTTACATTTGTTTTAGTGAACCAGAAAGCATCACAACATACTCAAGTTTCTATGTGAAAATACAGTAATATATTATAGATGGTTAAGAGTATGAGGGTTCAGTGAGAGATCTTTATGCCTCCTAATTTATTATGTAATAGTTAACAATTTTGTGAGGTTCAAAAAAGGCCAAGTATAGGCTCATGAAAGTGGATTTGAACTTTATTTTGTTTCTAAGAAGATAAAATTTCTATCCTTTAGCTTCAACATCCAAAACGTAGGCTTTGTGGTGGAGTTTTTTTGTTGGACTGTTTACTTCCCTCCAAGTGCTATTATGTATGCTCTTTTTATCTTTTCTGTAATTTATGATTACCTCATGTTTTGTATTGGGTTATTCTTTATTAACATGTCCTATCCTATTATATAAAATGTGTGATTGTTTGGATTAGCTCCATCACTCAATCTGGATTGATTGATTTACTGTGGGAACCTTTTCCAAGGCTTCAATTTGTGTCAGGGCCCAAGTTAGGCTCAGATTCTGTTGAAGTTAATCCCATATGTTGGAAGAAGAGTTCAATGTAGAGGGGGATGTGAAATGAAGAAATTGAAATACTTTCCATATGTAATTTTAGGCAAGTTTCCTTTGCAGTTGATGAATTAGGTAATTTTTGATGAGTTTCCTTGGCATCCCTTTTCCAGCAGTTGATGAATTAGGCAGAAACAACCCACCAAGGAAATTATAACTACTCCAACAGTTGGTACTAAAATAACGTAGTAGATCAAACGTGGGATCACATCCGAAGCGTACGATCCGATAATTGCCCTAGAATCCACTATCGGAAGAAGAAGAACCCTCGAATCCACTAGGAAAGGGAAGAAGAAGAAGAGAGATATAGAGAGACAAACGTCTTTGATATTATTCCATGATTCATTTAAAACTACAGCTTACAATGTCTTATATAAAAGAAATGCAATTTCCAACTTAGTAAACATTTCTTAAAAGAAAACCCTAAAATTAGAACACCTATAATTAGAAGTGTAATCCTACTACACGTAGGAAACAAATCCTAATAAACAAAGAAACTCATTACTAGCTTTCTAAAAAGGAAAAAACCAAATAATTAGTAATCTATTGTCCTACGTCATAAAAGGACTAACATTCCTCATGGTAGAGTAGAAGAGATACAAGGATGAGCTCCACCTCATTTTTCCATCACCAAGAAGAAGAATAAAAAAACCATAAATGTCATATTTTTCATGAAAATGACTAGGTAGAAGTCATTTTTGCGGTGAATGGTAACAAGCAATTTTTGGGTCTCACATATGGACGTGTATGTGAAATCAAAGATCATTGATCATGCACAGCATCATGAGACGACCCACATGGTCGTGGTCCCATCCCAAATGACATCCCATGCCCAAGATAAAGAACTACAAAAGTCAATGGATTATCATTTCTTGGTCGTAACATAAATGAGGCTTATGGATCAAGGGTGTTGGATCATCCAATCAAGGTGTTCTCAATGACATATGGCGGAACATGGTTTGTAGCATTTTCTATTCAGAAGCAGGTCCAAAATGTTTATCTACTAACTTCAATTTTGTGTTCTGCCAAAGCTTGTCATAGGACTTCACATAATATGAAAACTTGTCTCTGAATAATGAGAAGGAAGCAAGACCCATAATTTATAGTCTCTTCTTCCTGTACATTTTTCTTTCCCAAGCATTGTGGTACTAGGAAGTTTCAATGCTTGTCATACCAAATCTTTCTTTACTTATTATTGTTATCCTTTGAAAGTAAAATAACGCTAATAACTAAACCATTCATCTTAGATGTTGAAAATCAAACCTACGAAAATAATGTCTTGCAGAACAGATTTGAAAATCAGATTTTTTTTTCACTGTTGTAGTTGATTTGGAAATCTAAGGCTCTGATCGAGTTCCAAATCTCAACTGCAAAAGTGAGAAATCCAAATCTAAATCTTATGGGTATTCAAACGTGGCCACGAGGGATTTGATAGGGACCATCGCATAAGGCATTTCGCGCAACGACTGTTGCATGAGAGAGCAGCCACATAGGCTCAGATTTTGTCGTATTCATTTAAATCATTTGAGGTGGCTTCACTCTAGTGCAATAGCCATTCCACGAAATGCCTTATGCGATGGGCTTCGATCGACAGATGAATGTGGTGATGAGTATAGTTGATAAAATGAAGGTTCTTGTCTCCTCCATCAACATAACACAACTCTCAGAGCAACGGATAGATGGACATACATCGGTTTACACAGAATCACAAGGGAAGTAATTGACAGAGGAGCCAAAATCAGTCCCACAACACTACACTGACTGCATACATTGGTGTTTGCCTAGAGTGCCCGATACATGGAATCAACTATTTTATTCATATTTGTAAGCAATATGAAAATAGGAAACCATTCATGCATTAGATAATTAATTTCAAATATACATAAAGAGTTCTTCCAACCACACCAGTATTACATACTGGTCTACAAACAACTATACTTTCTTCATACATGACAAGTTTTATTAACAACTTAAAATATAATTTTATAGAAGATACTAGGTTGTAATTGTGAGGGATGGGGGATTCACTTCAACCATTCTAGGCTTCTTGTTAACAATCTTAAAAGAGACCTTCCCAAGTGGAATTGACGAAGATATCGGATCATATACGGAGACATGGACTCCCAAGGCAGCTCTACCTGAAGGGTCAGGGTTGTTGGACCACTCTGCATCCCATTCAAGAGCCTTGGCTGTGCTGCAACCAACACTTGCACCCCCTGGAACTGTTAAGCTCGCCGAGTTCTGTATTGAAAGAAAAGTGAATTCAATTTTTTATATTTCCACCATAACATATTTCTATATAATCAAACCGAGTTTCAGCTAATTACCTGTGGGAAGAACCTTTCAAAGATCATTCTGTAGTAGTATGCTTCCTTGGTGATAGTTGTATTGTGTGGGAAGATGTGTTTTGCATTGAGCATCATTTTATCTGTCACCTGGAAAAGATAAAAGAGAGTTAAAAGAAGAGTGAATAGAGTATTGAGAGAGAGAGAGAGAGAGAGAGAGAGAGAGAGAGAGTTTACATGTTGAGCTGCATGGGCTTTGAGTCCATCAATTCAACTGTAGCCCACACCATCACTAAACTGCTCTTTCTGCCTATAGAGAATATGCTGCAGAACAGAAAAAAGGTATCCTTGTTAGTTATGTTCATAAAGTCACACATGCATCAATAAATAATGCAGGGATCGCGTCTTAAGTGTCAATGCTTGTGGAATAGACCTTTTTCTGCAGAGTATCATACATAATTAGCATTTACATGTGTATGTGCAACAGGATTTTGACCTTTGGCAGATAAGGATTTTCTTCATCATCGAAAGCCTTTCTCAACACCCACTTCTCAATCCGTCCAAGATCTGATTTTATCCGACACAAATCACAAACACAAAAATGCATTTAAGAAGCTTTTAGAAGGTATGATTACATATATAAAAACAGTAAATTTGTATTTAAGAAGCTTTTAGGTGTAATGACTATAGATATAAAAAGGAACAGTACTTTTTGCTAGTTTTATAGGAAATTTGATAGTTATATAATAATGCATGTTCCATACGTACCATCTTCTATTTAGGATCAATATCCATTGCAGCATTTATGAATTGTTTATCCAAAAATGGTACACGAGCTTCCAAACCCCATGCAGAAGTTGCTTTGTTAGCTCTCAAGCAGTCATATTGGTGAAGGACCTTTATCTGTGAGACAACAGTATTAACAATCTATTAACCACAATTATAAAATTATATGATTGCAATTGTGACATAATTGCAAAATCCATGTAACATCAAAGACCGCATCAAAGGACCTTTCTCGTGTAAGGAATTCCACAACAAATTTCTAGAGAATGCTGGAACAAACAATTGGATAAAAATGTAAAGGTTTCAATAAAATATCAACAAGGAGGCCAAAATAAGAGCAATCTCAATAAAAAATCAATAAGGAGGCCAAAGTTAGAGATTACTTTGCAAACTTTTTGGGACTTAATTTGACTGTGAGAATGTTAACCAATATTTACACTACCATTAGCTAAGATATAGAATTGTAAACACAAGCCCAAGCTCAGGATGGAAACGGGGATTCTAAGTTGAGCCATTTATAACAAAAATCTATTACTAATGTAACATAGTCACGTGAAAGCACAGAGTTGAACCAGATACGCACCTTGCGACACGTCTCACGATGGAACTCTTCCTTGTTAGGAGCCTTGTGAAAATACAAGTACCCTCCAAATATTTCATCAGAACCTTCACCAGAGAGAACCATCTTTACTCTTAAGGCCTTGATCTTGTGAGACATAAGAAACATGGGTGTGCTTGCCCTGATTGTGGTTACATCATATGTTTCGATATGGTAGATAACATCGTCAATGGCATCAATACCATCCTGCCATTTTACCGAAACCACAAAACCTTATTTCTTAACTTCAAGGAAAAAGAAATGTACATAAAATCCATTTTATACAACTTGAAGACAAATCTAGTTCAGGTACTTGAACAGTAAAGTGAAATTCATGGTGAACAGTCCCAAGATAATCTGCAACCTCCTTCCCGGCCTTCAAATCGGGTGAACCCTGAGTAATAAACAGAGGAAATTGGATTTGTAGTAAATCCCTAGTTGAAATTCTACTTAGGGGAAAGGTATATCAAGTCCAACACAATCTTCAATTTACAGATTTTTGCCTATGGTGGTGTCAGCCTTCCAAGTTGGAAGGACATCTCTTCAATTTAACAAGCATTACCTTTGAGGATTGTAGAAAATGTGAACGCCTCTTGCCTCCTGATATCCATCTTCCCTCTCTTCGTGAGCTTACATTAAGATTATGCCCTAAGCTGGAGGCATTTCCTGAAGCCAACCCTCTTCCTGTCCTCACAAAGTTGGAAATAATTTGTTGTGAAAAATTGAGTACTGTGGACCCCGATCCGAGATACGACGATGAGGGAACGAGTCCCCACACCATCTGGATCATCCACGTGTGAAGGAGAGCTCTACCAAGGAACTCTCGAAACGGATGCCACCCTCAGAGCATAGCACGAGTGGCGATATAAAAAGAAAGAGATATGTCTCGATCCGGAGCCAGGACTCGAAACCAAGACATACCTGAAATAAACTCAGAGTCGCCATCCATGGATATGCCATGGATTCCTAAAATCAAATCCTCTGTGCAATGGATAACCAGAAATATATATGGGTTCGTGCCTGGTTACGAATGGAGAAGGTCTGAGAGCACCCCCAATTCGTCCGAGTGCAAGCACTTGGTCTCTTATGCCATTTATTATTAACTTCAAAGAAGTTTGGGTACAAATCATGTGAAATGGAAACAATCCTCAGGAGTCGTCTACCTAAGCATGCATTTCCTAAGGATAAAGTTAATAAGCACACATAAAATAAAATGAAAGATGTGTCACCTAAGCATAGCTAGGTTATGAGTGACATGCCTAATGGGTGTCTAAGTTCTGATGTGCAAACACATGCAAGCTATAGTTAAAAGTATGGGATTAGTACAAGAAAGTAAGAAAACACATCAAAACATACAAAAAATAACTCAACAAATCCTAAAACTCTAAATGATTAGCCCGAGTCTTTGGATGGTCTGGTATTCATCCAAAGAAGCCTACGTATCCCTGCCTCAACGAGAATCAAGGCAACGTAGTTCTTCGCGCCTATTCTAAGCTAGGATGCCTAAGACACCTAGACCTCTATCCTAGACCCGATCTAAAAGACCGGACCAGTTATTAAAGTTTATTGTACGATTATTTAAATTCCAGTGAATTGTGAATTTTAGGACACCCTATATGCCCTAACTAAATGCAGATTAGCCCTAAGCTAATGCAGGTGGTTCCTACAACCTATGTGTAACTAGGCTGTGTTTCCTAAGGAAAACAAAGGGTGGACTAGCGTATCCTATTCTAGTCATCACTCGGCGATGTGGATCGCCGACTGACCGGACGGAGGCGCTCCTATAACTCTAGGACAGACCCCTAACTCTAAAACAAGCACACAACAAACAAACAAACAAACAACCTATCAAAAGAAACACCTAACTCTAAAACTCTCTATCTAGGAGAAACTCCTAACTCTAGAGGGAGATCTTTTGAAAAACAAGGTTTTAAAGGTTTTTGAAGAAAGTTTAAAATATTATTTACAAAAAGTTTGGCTGGACTTGGGATGTAAATCCCAAGCTGCACTACGTACCTCGGAAGAGGATCAAGCCAACGTAGTTCGAAACGAACTCTCCTAGTTAAAACCTAACAATCCAAAAGATTTAAGTTTTTTAATGTTTTTCAAATGTTTTTGATATTTTTATAGTTTTCAAATGTTTTTGAATTTCAAATTTCCAATGTTTTTAAATTTTTAATTTCCGATTTCACCCTTTTGGTCAAAGACCTAAGGGAAAATGCAAAGCAACACCCTAGGGTCAAACCCTAGGGCTAACAGGGGAAACCCCTAAACCGAATAAGCTAGCTATCAAAAGACGAGCGAGTCAAAGACTCCCTAATAAGAACAAACGAATCAAAAACTCTCTAATAATACAATTAAAGAAAACAATGGAGTCGAAGACTCCCTAATAACGACAACCGAGCCAAAGACTCTCTAATAAAAATCACTAAAGAAGACAAATGAGCCAAAGGCTCTCTAATACTACAACTTAAAGGAGGAATGAATCAAGGACTCTCTAAAAGGAGCAGCTCTAATATAAGGCTAGGTAAGCCTTCTAAAAAAAAAAGGAAACCCTCTAAATGAGACAAGGCTCGTCTCCAAATAGGGGCTCTAATATGAGGCTAGGTAAGCCTCCTAAAGGGGGAACTCTCTAAATGAGATAAGGCTTGTCTCCAGACAGGGACTCTGTAAATGAGGCAAAGCCTGCCTCCTATGGGATAGACTCTAAACAACAAGGCTTGTCTCTGAAAGAGAACTGCCTTTCGAGATGAAACATGTCTCCTAATGGGGGAATCAAATATCTAAAGGTATTTAAAAGGACTTGGAAAGTCTACTAAAGAGGGCAGTGTTACTTGGATTGAGCAAGTCCCCTAATGATGGGCTTGGGCTAACGCCTTCATTGCCCTTTCCAGCCTTCTCTACGCAAATATCAACCATGTACTTGAGAGCCTCGTGCTTATGAAGAAAAGATTGGGATGCAAATCCCTCAATCGGCATCCACTGGGCTGCCTCTATTTCTGATTCTTGCTTCTCAATGTCAAAGGAGAGAGGGTGCAGCATGCATATAAAGAATAAATCTGACTTCCCAAATAATGACCTGTGGCTTTGCCTGAACGCAAGTACTTCCACAAACTCTATGTCGATTCCTGTCTCTTCTTTGACTTCCCTTATTGCGCCAGCAAAAATATCTTTACCCTGGTTAACAACTCTAGTAGGAAACTTCTATATACCAGTGCCCTGGAGACTGCCAAACTTTTCCTGTACTACAAGCACCTCTCTTCTATCATTCATCACAAAACCACCAACACCCACTGTGTGCGTAGCATTTACAGGGAGAGTATGAACAGTATCAGGAATCCAATAAACAAGCATCAAGTAATTTGGCTCTGCATGATGGTACCAACTGTAGCTTGAACAAGATTTGCATGTTCAATGGGCAATTTGATCCAAATACCTTTCTTTCCCTGTTGCCTCCATTTGGATATTGACATTCTTAATGAAGAAACAAAGGCTCCTGCATCCATAGGTTCCCTTATGTCAACAGTGATGCCTCCGAATCTGTCATTAACAGCAGTAAGTATTTCAACTGTCTCTCTACTATCAGTTGACAATGCTGCCACAGGTGACAATGGACTTGCCGAGGCTGACATGGATCTGATATTCACAGATCTAACCTCAAAACCTATCATTTTTTGGTATAGAGTGGCCTTTGAGCTACTGTTAACTTTTTATTTGATGAGGTTGGCCACCACAATGTCAATGGGAGGAGATGCTAAATTTTCAACAACAGACCTCCTCCACGAAATCAAACCATCTTTTTCCACTGGTTTGGTTATAGATTGAATTTGTTGTGCCCCATAAGAATATAAGAAAAATACGGACGAGATGAGGAGAATTGTAAATCTCAGGTCTTTGATAAGGTGAGACTAAAATCCAAATAACAATAGTTCTATTTCTACTCTGTTTCGATAATTGTATTGTCCCAATCAAAGAACTATGATAATTTCTAAGGGTTGAATAAGATCAGTTAAGAAGATAAAGAAAATTAAACCTGAGCTACCATCAAAACATGATAATACCCACCACATCCACAAGCAATTATCAATGATTTCTATGGATCCATTTACACTGGGTCAGAAGACAAAAATCATTGGAGAAACTAAATCGAGTTAAACAGCATATTCACTTTGAACCACAAGCAAGACATTTCCAAGAAAAATTTCACACAGAAATAGAAAGGAGATGAATCAAAAGAACTTACTGGGGATTCCATTTTTCCTTCAAAACTCGGGTGCGGATGATGAAGTCGACCCAAATGGTTGGAACACAACGAATTTCTGGCATGAAATTGAGCATGATTCCGACGACATGTCTTTGCAATCTCTGTTTCTTCTTCTCTTTGCTAACCCCGAACCATAGGTTTGCTCTTCTTCCAAAACAGAAAATGGATCTATGGGAGATCAGAGGTGGTGATTGCCAATGGATAAAGATAGTGGGGTTTTTGCCAAATTTGATAGATATGAAACAAGAAACGGCTGTTAGAGCTCAGATCTGCAACTTTCTATCAAGCTTCAAGATGAGAATTATTCAGATTGGAGATCTATAATATCATCGGAGCACGGCCGGAGGATGATCGGAGAAAGGATTGTCGGAGAAGAAGGGTTGGAAAAGGGAAAATGAGTCAAGGTTTGGGGAAAGAAAGGAAGACAACTTTGTTGAGGCTGTTGTTGTAGTGGGTGCCAAGATGATGTGATGGAAACCATGAAATTGATGGAGATTCCGACCGGATTCAAACGAAATCCCGCCGGAGAAGATGACCGGAATCCGGCATAATCCTACGAAGAAGATGATCGGATAAGAGAGGAGGGAACCTAACTTGGCCTTGCTTTTCTCTCTCCCTCTCTTGCTCTCTCTCTCTCTCTCTTTCTCCCTCTTCTCTCAGATCTGAGTTCTCAGATCTGAGATTTCAGATCTTAGATCTTGGATCTGGCAATGATCGGCCGAATTGGAGATGGGAGAGATGGCGGTGGAGGAAATAGAAGAAGAAGAAGAAGTGGAGGTGGTGGTGAGATTTGAAATGGAGCTCCGGCAAGGAGATCGGAGAAGAAAAAAAATAAAAATGGAAAACCCCTTTTCCAATGACTCTTTCGCTCTTCCTCTCTCTCTAAATTTACAACGAAAATGGGAAATCCTTCCTCCTCTTGATTTTTTTCATTTTCTTTTTTATAATCTTGAAAAGACCACTGATATTGGCACATCCAAAATTACTGGGCGCACCAATAGTGATGGGCGCGCCAATTAGTTGCGTAGAAAACGAGCTATATCAACCTCCTTTTGTAAAAAGAATAGATTTGTCTCATTTTATTCCCACGGACAGCCCTTGCCTTGATTAAATCAACCCCGTTACTACTTGTACTGCGCTTCTTGCATCGCTCATCTTATTTGACAAATATGCTTGGATTTTGATGAGATTTGACAGGGCCCTCGATGGGACCCTAACCCAACTTAGGATAGATTCGGGACCTTAACTCACTAATTTGACGAGGTCTCGCACAAACACTACCAACCTGGGTCCGGTCAAAATGGGGTGTCTACAAGTACCCTTCCATTGCTCTCATCTCTTTGTGATTTAAGACTAGGGAGGTGTGGTGAGAAGCTATTAAGCTCATCAGTTCCTTGCCTCACCTCTGTTTCCATATTGACTATCGAACGCTTTGAAAGCCTAAGATCACTACCACATGGGCTGCTGAAACCCCTAACCGCTCTTCAGAGGTTAAACATAGGATGGTGTGATGATTTAAAGTATTGGTCCACGGAAGGCTGGTTGCAAGATCTTCCCTCTCTCCAACATTTGGAGATCTATAGCTGTCACAACCTAGAGTCCTTGGCAAATGGAGAGGGGGGGCTTCCCACCACACTCAAAACTCTAGAAATCCATTTTTGTTCTAATCTCAAGTTCATGCCCACTCGGCTGGAAAATCTCACCTCCCTCAAAGAACTGATAATTGAAGATTGTCATCAACTCCATTCCTTGTTTCCTGATGATGACAATAATGATTATGGCCTCCCCACCGCACTTGAATGTTTGAAGATTTTATGTTGTTCTAAACTGGAGGAGCGATGTAGAGAAGAAGGCGGCCAAGATTGGCCCAAGATACAACACATTCCCCACATTGACATCATTTAATCGTCGTCCAGGCATAGGTACGATCTCACTCTCTATTTAAATGTTCTACACCATTACAATGTTATTATTAAAATCTCCATAATTTTAAGAAAAAATAAAAGAATTGTGCCAAGAAAGATCTTTCCGTATGAAATATGTGGAAGCATCGACGGAGGCATCTGAGAAAAAGGATGTGGTTTCGATTTCAGGATTAGAATCAGTGCGAAAGGTGAGCCTATGGAATTCACAACTGGAAAAAGCTTCTAGAATGCATGTGAGATTGAGGAATGAATTGCTGGACTACACTCAGCTTCTCTTCCTCGCCATCTACAACCACCACAGGTACAAAGAATAAAATTAACTGTGTATTTTTCATTTTCTGTAATCTTCTAATTTGAGCATGTATGCTTGTCTTGTATGATTCATGTTTTATGGTGAAATTCCAAAGATTATCAATTTAGCTCGAGAATGATTAAAATTAATTTTCCTTCTAAAGTAGGTTTCATAAAAGAGGTCGTTTCACCTCCATAGTGACACAGGGCAAAGCCATTCGTCGCCCACGTGATAGCCACAGGATTACATCTGCGGTCAAGATTTAATATGTTTAAACCCACTCCAATAGGTATCCAGTTACCCTCTTCCACCACTTCTCTGATTACTTTGGATGAAAAAATTGCCCAATTTCGATTTTGCTTTTAAGCAGGAATTTTGTACTATTTTCCGTTTCATTCTCCAAAAAGCTCTCATGTCTTCTTCTTTCACTCCCTTTACTAGTCTCTACAATGACCCATCTTCTCTAACTCTGTTTCTCTCCCTTCCCCTTTTAATCTTTTCTCCATGTTCTTTAGCTCTCTGCAGCAATCCCATCTTCTTTGCACCAACTCCTGTAGTTTTGCTCTTTGCAACAATGTGTGATCAACAAGAGTCCTTTAGCTCTCGCATAAACAGCATATTCAAAAACATTCTAAACATATCCTCTCTCTCTCTCTCTCTCTCTCTCTCTCTCTCGTGGCTATGTAGATTAGAAGGTTTCTAAACATATCCTCTACCAAATCAATCAAATACCAATCTACGAAATCTTGATTCTAAACATCTCCTCTACCAAATCAATCAAATACCAATCTATGAAATCTTGATTTTCATTCCTGGGTCTGAATAGCCCTTGTTTGCCATTGTTTGTAAGCTATTCTGTTTTTTGCGTAGAAAGAGACACATTCCATATATGAGAAGAGTGAGAGGAAGTCAGAAGACACTACAAGCATCCACCAAAAAGAGTTTGCTTCATGGAAGGAGTGATGAACAGACCAAAAAGCACTGAATTCAAACACCTGACATCTATGAGCAGTCCCATTTTCCATGCATGACACAAATTACCAGCTGTGAGTCTGTCACCAAACTCACCTTATTTGAACCAAGATCCAAAACCACCTTTAAACATTTTAAAGGACCACCAATATGAATAACTCATTCGTACTGGTGGTGCAGATTCCAGTGGCAATGGAAAAGCAGAATAATACATCATCATCACAGTCCATAATGACAATCCCAAGCAAGATGATGTGTTGCTTAATCCCAACCCAAAGGTAGCAAAAATTATCACGGATGGAGCCTTATCCGATAGAAGAAGGAAAAATAGATAAAAACCCATCACCTCCTACTATTACGAAAAAAGCTTACTCATATTACATAAGTTTCAATCAAGCATAAAAGAAATGAATTTATGACAGGAAGGTGTAAAATAATGTGTATTTAGGGATCAACATGTGTATGTTTCTCCTAGATAGTGGCCGTGAAAGTTGTTTTAACTAATGAACAATGGGAAATATAGACCATGAGTTCAAAGCTCACAGAAGGTTCAGGTTCAGGTTCCAGGGATTTTTATAGAATATTGTTTGCATGATATTTAGTTGAGTTGAGTTGAGTTGAGTTGTATTGTTTGCATGATATAATGCCACAATTCCATTTGAATGCTATCAAGTTATAACGATACAAGGTTCAGAGTTTTAACCAGGCCCTTATGGGCAAGTGGCTGTGGAGATTTGGCGAAGAACAATCCTCTTTGTGGGTCCGGGTCATTAGAAGTAAGTATGGTTCAGATCATGGGCATTGGGACTCTGTTGATAATTTTAAACTCAAAGGTCTCACGGCTTGGAGGGACATCTTGAAGTTGAAGTCGTTATTTGCTCCTGGCGTCCGATTCAGAGTATATAGGGGGGATCGGATTCGGTTCTGGCAGGATCCTTGGTGTTCGGACGATCCTCTTCAAGTGATGTTTCCTGACTTATTCATCGTTTCATCTCAGAAAGAGGCCTGGGTATCGGAATGTTTTGTAAGGGAACATGGGAAGGTGGCTTGGTCTCCTAAGTTTCGCAGAGACTTCTTTGTTAGAGAGTTAAACTCTTACAACGCCCTCCTCTCCTTATTGGATTCTTGCTTCATCAAGTCTTCGGGCGTAGATCGTCGGATTTGGATTTGGAATCCTTCGGGGATATTTTCAGTCAAATCTTTTTATAACCATCTGATCCCTTCTTCAGTGGAGCATGTGTCCTCCTCGGTTTGGAGACAATCTTGCCCTCCGAGAGTTGCTTTCTTTGGGTGGTCGGTTAACTGGGGCCGCATTCAAACTATGGATTTTTTGAGGAAACGAGGAATGTGGTTGGTAGATCACTGTCCTCTATGTTTATCCGCTGGGGAATCCATTGACCACCTTTTCATACACTGTAAGGTTGCTCGCCATATTTGGGGTCTTATTTTTTCTCGTTTTGGAATCAGTTGGGTCCCCTCCAACTCTATGGCTGAATTCATTCAGAGTTGGGCCTGGACTCCTTGGAAAAGGAAAGGCAGAACGCTGTGGAAGATGTGTCTCCTGGCCTCATGGTGGTTCTTGTGGAAAGAGAGCAATGCTCGTATCTTTGAAGGGAAGGCTAGATCTCCCTATTGGATTTATATTCAGTTGATAGCTGCGGTCATATCCTGGGCTCGAAGCCTTCCTCTGTTTCGTTTTGTTTCAGCTTTCGACCTCTGGGAAGGATGGTCAATCATATGCTTGGAATCGGCTACCAAAGTGAAAATCCTCCCCTCCTGGATTCCTCCTCCTCCGGGGTCCCTGAAACTTAACTTTGACGGATCGTCTATCAGCAATCCAGGAATGGCAGGAGTAGGGGGGTTATGTAGAAACCACAAAGGGGAAGTCCTCTGGGCCTACTCGGGGCCTATCGGAGTGGCAGACTCAAACGAGGCAGAGGTCCGAGCCGTTCATAGCGGGCTTCTCTCGATGCCTCGTCTAGAGTGCGACAAAATTATCGTCGAAGGGGATTCCTTAAATGTTATTCGCTGGCTTTCAGGTAACGCTTCTCCCCCTTGGCGATTTTTGCCTCTCTTAGAGGAAATAGAGGACAGAGCTAAGGGCTCCTCAATAGTTTTTCGCCATGTCAGGAGATCAGCCAATGCGGAAGCAGACACCCTTGCCAAGAAAGGAGTCTTTCGGGCCGCGTTTGAGTGCTTTGACTATCTACCTCCTTGAATTATTGTACTGCTATCTTTGTATTATCTTTGTTCCTTCAGGACCACCTCGATTCTGTTTTTACATATATATATATATATATATTCTGTTGCCCTTTTCAAAAAAAAGTTATAACGATACAAATGCAACACTATTTCATTGGTACATGCTTTGGCCAGTCCTCTAAACATCTCTTAGGAATGAATGCACCCACTAACACCCTGATAATATCTATAAAAGAAGTAATAGCTTAGCCCCAAAACAGAGTTTCTTCACCTCATTTCCCAGGGAAAGATGATTGTCATTTAGATTCAGCCCCACCCTTCAATCTTGATTTGCATAATACCCGGCCCTGAGAAGCTTGAGGTTACATGTAACCAAAGGCATGCTGCAACATGGACTGGTAACAATCTTTGGGAACACCTAAATATCAGCATATCCATGGAATTGCAATTGGTGATTTGATTCTTTTTCTATCGACACTACAGACTATCACTTGCCTCGTTATAGTGCCACATGCTTTTATGAATGTTGTTTCTTCTTCTTTTTTTTTTAAAGGTAAATGAATGTTGTTTCTTCTCTGTCTTAAGATGAATGATTTGTAATTGAACAAATGCTGGAATTGGATTTTTTGGTTTTTTTAATATATATTATTGAATAATGATATGGGAACCGATAGTGGAACCGAACAAATAGCCTTTTCCCAAGTTAGATTTCTTTTCCTTGTTTTTTGGCTTTTTGTTTCCTTAAAATAGCAAGACTACCCCTCCTATGCTATCTGGCCTGGAGGGATTTGTTTGGTTCCACTCTCGGTTTGGTAGCAGCATTCTATATTTGTTTCATCTAATAGTCTCTCCCGAGAAAATTACACCTCCCTGGGAAATTCCCGAAGCAAGAATATTAGTGAGTTTGTGACTGGGTATCGCTCAGTAAGTATAATATGTTACTGTGTCAGTTGTAAATAGAATTCATGGTATCGTTCCAAATTTTTTTGATTAACTAGAAATGAAAGATAAAATAGATGCATTTAATGGAAAACTTTTATTGTTCAACATTGATCATTCGTATAAGCTATCTGAGCAGCTGCTCACAAACCATATTCATTATATATATATATATATATATATATATATGAGAAAACGGTTTCTACACACATGTGTAGATAAGTTATCTACACACTAGCTTAAAATACAGTAGAGGGCATATTGTTTGGGTGATCCAAACCATTCATTTGATTGGCCCTCACATATATAGGGTGTCCATAAAAAATCAGCTCCATAGGATCATCCCAACCCTATGATTTGTGGAGGTAAAATGAACGTGTATAAACCTTCACAAATTTGTTTATTTTTTGCCTCTACAGTTCGAAGGGTTAGGTTGATCCTATGGAGCTGATTTTTCGTGGACAATAGAGGGCCAATCAATAAGAGAAAACAGTTTCCACACACATGTGTAGATGAGTTATCTACACACTAGCTTAAAATACAGTGGAGGCCCACATTGTTTGGGTAATCCAAAGCATTCATTTGATGGGCCCTCACATAGATAGGATGGGCCCAAAAACTCATCTCCATAAGATCATGCCAACCCTACAATCTATGGATGTAAAATGGACGTGTATAAACCTTGACAAATCTGTCCATTTTTTGCCTCCACGGTTTGAATGGTTAGAATGATCCAATGGAGCTGATTTTTATGGCACACCCTATCTATGTGAGGGCCCATCAAATGAATGCTTTTTTTTTTTTTGAAAATTGACATATTTCATTAATATTAAGATAGCAATCAAGACCAGTAGTCTCATCCTGCATTACAAAATATTAAGGTGGACTGGACCGACATGTCGCCTCCAGTTCAAAGTAAACATAACATTAACATTGGATTATAAACGTCCCTGTACTGCACAAAAAGTTGTAATCTTTACATTATATTTTGCTCACAAAAATATACCATCCATCCATGATTAGACCACCACTCACTACTTGTCGACACCCTAAAACCTCAAAACATCATCATCTTGCAAGATTGGGGAGTAGATAATATTGCACCCTTTGAATTCTGCACTTCGAAACTCCCACTTCCCCAGGAAGGACCTAGCTAGAATGACCAGACAAAACTAAGCGAAAGAACTAATCTCTCAAGCTACTGCAATAAAAAGTGAAGTCTGGCTATTTAGCAACCGGCAAGCTAATAGTCCAAATTCCTGGGGAAGAACGTTCTTCAAACCCTAAAACCTGAGTATTGCGCCTTTGGCTCGCATAGCCTCGCCAAGAACCATTGAATCCAACCTAAACTATCCTAAAATCAATCTTCTTAACTCACTGAACTAACACATTTTACCCCATAGTTTTCTTTGAAGTCCTTTTAACAGTTCCCTTCTTTCCTTTCCTCATTTTATCTTTTCTACTCCTTTTTTTTTATTTTTCCTCTCCTTTTCCTTCTTTTTACTTCCACGTAGGGCTGCAACTCGAGCCAGGTTTTACCTGACCCGCATCGACCCGACCCGAAAATAGCCTGGGTTGGGTTCAGGTTTCATGGGTTTCGGGTCGAGCCGGGTTGAGCATTCAAAAGCCCGCATGAATCTCGGGTCGAACCGGGTTTGAAGGGGCCTGACCCAACCCGACCCGAGTTACATAAGTTATAGTATGTACATTGTTTTCTATTGTTAGTTAAAAGTTAAAAGTGAAAACCCACGCACCCACTGTTATTGTATGTGAGTGTAATTTCTGCTTCTATGTGTTGAGTTGATTCAAGTGTTTGATTCAACATTGTTTGATTGTAATTACAACATTGTTTGATTACAGCATTGTTTGATTCATGTGTAATGTGAGTGTAATTACATCATTAAAAAATTGCGTCAACGTGAAAAAACCAGACCCAACCCGACCCGACCCGAGATTTATCATGGCTAGGGCCGGGTTTGGTAATTGTGGGTTTTCCGAAAAAAAACCCGACCCGACCCGACCCGAGATATTTCTCGGGTAGGGTGGGGTTCTCCAAAACCCGACCCGCCCGACCCGAGTTGCAGCCCTACTTCCACGGGGCCAGAAGACAAATCATTCAGGGTTGTTACCTCAACCCCCTTAATCTCCTTCTCCTTATCAGCTTCTCTGTTCTCCTTCAATGCCCTAATAGCCATATCTCGAAACGAGTATTTTGTTGCTTCCAAATTGTCATCAAAACCAATTCCAAAAACATCTCCTACCGCCAAAAGCTCGTCCATTTCTTCACGAGGGACAGCAACATCCTCTTCGGAATCCAAGACATCTAAAGTGCTGGAATGCTCATCCGATCTGTTCACCTCCTCACCCATCCGCTTGTGAATCTCAAAGCTAACTTCCCTATCAAGGGTGTCTCGAGACACTAGGGAGACTTCATTAGAGGAGCCTATTAACTTCTCTAGCCGCTCAATCTCTGCCGCCTTGTTCTCTTCCCAACAATGACGACGCGCAAGTCGCTCTTCTTCGAGTGCCTTCTGGAAGAAATCCATCTTATAAGTTTGAACAAAAGCTTCTTTAGGTTCAGACATGCCTGAAAATCTTGAAGAAGCTTTCCTTATTGGCCATAGCTTCCCGTTTGAATTGCTTCTATTGATTCCTCAGGATGGACATATAGGTTTCCTTGGGCGTAGGACATTCTTTAGACACCAGAGCCTCATCATACTGTAAATCTCGGAGGAACTGAAGGTCACTAATCTCAAACGGGATTACCTCCAGAGAGCTAGGAAGAGATGGAACAGGAGAATCTATAGAGGGCTTAAGAGGGCAGAAAGGTTTATCAAAGTCTTTAAGGAGAGATTTAAACTTCGACGCTAGATTTTTTGGAGCCTCTCTCTTACAAGAACCCAGAAGGTTTCTTTTGAAGAGAGACAAACCGCCATTTGTTGCCAATAAATATTTATTCTCGATATTCCTCCCGCGCCCTAGCAGACCTTTTTGGGGCTTATCACTTTCAATAATGGCGCCGCTCCTAAGCAATCGACTATTGGTATTCTTTGCTGAGTGTTTTTTGGATTATCTTATTTTTCTTCCATCTAAAGAAAAGATTTTTGATTTTGACCGACTTCTCTACTGACACGGGGTGAAGGTGACTATCAAATACGTCCTTTCTAACACCTTTCCCTGTCAGGATACCAGATTTAGCTTTTGAGTGCTTCTGGCCTGATATTTCCTTGGGATTAACCAAAATCCCATTCGGTGAAAGGACATGGTCCATCACTACACCTTTTTGAGAGACTATTCCCGAGGTAGACTAAAATTCAAATTCAGGGGTAGGTATACCAAACGAAACTTTACCAGTGGAATTGAAAAAAATACCCCTGAGGCAACCAGAAGGGGCCCAACCGGAAGTGGAATTTCCACCAGAGATGAATCAACCGGATCGCCTTCCTCCGAGACCACCGGTTGCCTTTCTCCCGGAAGATATTTAATGGGCTTTAAAGGCTCTTCCACCAACCTAACTCCAATTGGGAAGATCATGGAGTCTACCATCATATTAATGAAGGATGGCAGACAATTCCAGAATGGAGTTAATACTTTGATGTTGGCAAATTCCATACAATGTTCGTGACTACCTGACAGTTGCGAGTCCAAAATTTGACCAAAATACTGACCTAGCTTCTCCACCGTGGATAAGGACCAGACATGAGGGGGAATATTAAAGAATCTAATATTCACAGATCTTGCACTCGTATTCAAAATCGAAGACCAAGGTTGGAGGGACAAGAGATAATCTCCCAAAGCATCACCCCCAGAAGCAGAATAGAGGTAACCTGACGCTGGGAATCGAAGGGAAAAAGCAGCGATAAAGGGCTCAAACAATAGGGCTTGCTAAGCTGTGGCAGAGCCCAGTGTCTTTTGGCCCAAGACCAGATTTCTTCCAGGAGCACTATTTCTCAAGGTGCCAACTAAGCAATTTTTTAGAAAATTCTTCCTTTCGCTAATCACTTCATTAGGGATAGATATTACATGATTGCCTTCCCTAGAAGGCTCTGGGATGAATTGGGGTAGCTTCGGTATCCATATTTGCCCCGAAGCTGTCTTTTTGCCGATATCAGACGGTTTCCTGGTCTTTGGCTCCAAACATTTTCTACAAATGCGTGTAGTGCCAAAATTATTGTAGCTACACTTTGAACATCTCCAATCGCTAGGAGATGAGACAAACTGTTTTCCATGAGCAAAGCCATTTCTGAGGTCAAGACGGCGAGTCAATAGTTACACATCTTCTTGGCTTCTGATAGATCGAGGGAAAGATCTGGGAGGGCGCCACGAGGGGACATCTCTATTTCCCCTTTGGTCCAGAACAATCAAGGAACTCCGACATCAACTATTAAAAGCCCTGATCAAGGAGAAAGCTTCCTGGGATGAATATCCGCTATCAAGTAAATCCAGAAAGGTCGAGGATGCCCAATCCAAATTAGCAGCACAAATACAGTAGTCGGAGTTAGAGTCGAAGTCCACTTGAGTGTTAGAACGTCGACGACTAAAGAAATCTCGGACCGACATCCTTTTTTTACTTTTCCTTTCCTCTTTAATTCAAAGTTCTGGCACTACATCTCTCTCCGGCATTGGTTGGATCATTACTACTCCATAACTGTTCCTCTCTTCTCGATAAGATTTTTTTCTTCAAATGAATGCTTTGGATCACCCAAACAATTTCAGTATAATCCTATTTATAATCTTAATTCCACACCTTTCTAATTCCAATCCTATTTTTGTTTCTAATTCTACTCATATTCCAATTTTTAATTCTAAACAAGGATTCAAACATCGGTTTTTGTCTGGACACAGGGTCCACAATAAAGTGGAAGTACTTCGTAGAAGTTTACGAGAGTCCATGGAATTCTTATAAAAAAACAAAGATATTTAAGGAAGTCCATGCAAATGATGGAAACTTGAGATGGAATGTCGTGAAATGCTAGACTAAGCACAAATACACACTTAGAAACTGTTTGAGATATTAAATAACCGCAAGTGCACGGATCGTGTAAATACGGGTCGAACTCAGGGAAGAGAAATCTAGTTGTCAATCCTATTCTTGTACCGATTAGAATACTAGCTTTGATGTAATGTTGCCTGGAATGGACTCAGGATTTCCGTGGACTTGACCTCGGAGCCAACACTATATATAAGCGTGCATTCTATTCAATCTAAGAATCGAATTCAACTAAGATATTTTTGATTTAAAATCCTAATTTAGGCAAAGTGTACCAAAATTCTAATGATCTTTATTAACTACTTATCTAATCTAATTAGAAAGCCAAATTCTAAGGGCTTAAGTAAATTGAAAAATTGCAAAAGTAATTTGGAATAGTAAAAACTTTAATTCAATATAAAAGATTACTTGGGGTTAGAATCCACCATGGGTTTGAATTAAATTGATTAATTAAAGCAACTCTTGAATTTGGTTGAAAATTCGATTAACTAGTCAATAAGGAATAAGATCAAAGGGATGTCATTCCTTATAAGTAATTAATCAAATCCACTCTCCAATTTACATTGATTATATAGAACTTTATATTTGTTAATCAACAATCATTCATACGAAAGGGGAAAGCCAATGGCATGAATGATTGGGATTTTTTAAACACAAAATCCTACACAATTTTTCAATTGAGTAGATTGATTTAATTATAAATATTTCTCCTTCCCCATGGCTTCAACTAAACCCTAAGTAATTAGGATTTAGTTGTTCATGGAAAAGTGAAGAAAAACAAAAATAAACGAGATAGATGAGAGAAGAATTGCCATATAGAACTTGAAAGAAAATTAAACAAAAGCTAATTACTTCTTCACTAACTTGAATTAAAACAAAATTACATCAAATTGAACTTAAAATAAATAACAAAAATTAAATAGAACTTAGTCTTTTTCTCCTCCAACTTTGGTTGAATCTTCATCCTTCAGGTTTTAATGTCACGTTGAGTTTGAATGGTGGATGATGATGCCTTGGATTGAGAGTTTAAAGAAAAAGAAAAAAAAAAGAACAAGAAAACCTAAGGGAGAGAGCTTGAGAGTAGTGGAGAGAAAAAGAGAGAATGGAGAGAGAGGAGAGTTCTCTTCAATATAATACATTTTTCCCTTTCTATCTTCAACACTCAAGAGAAACACTAACTTTTGGAAAGTGTATTGTAATTTTGGAAGTCACCACCTGTAGTTGGCAATTTTGTGACTTTGAGTATTTGTTGGTAATGGCAAACTTCCTCTTTTCTTTCTTCATAATTTCAGCAACTTGGTACTCCCTTTTAGTAAATTTTTGTTGACGTTTCTCTTGCTCCTCTTACTCTTACGTGGGAATTGGTGCTCTTTTGCTACAAGACAAAATAGCATGATTATGCATATATTAGAAATCATATAAAATCTCATATAAATAGGGAATGAATTTTAGCAAATGTAAGTGGGTCCCACCATTGTTTTGCATGGATTTTGAAAACTTGACAAGATGCTAAAATGGTAGATTTGATGAGGTGTTGTTTAGGAAAGTTGCCTACTTTTTATTTCCATTGGCAGACATAGAGGCTAAATTTCTGAGAGACAAAGCAAGTTTCCAAACGTGGTTGTTGCCTTTTGTTATATCCATACTCCCTCGTTTTGATACAAGCACTCCATCCTATTATTAACAAGTTTCTGTTTGGAGTAGGGTGGGAATTGCAAGAATCGTTAAAAATATTAGTAACATGGGACCCACCTGCTAGTTGGAATACTTGCCATATCAAGTAAATGATTCACCTTACTCACACGTGAGACCCACCATAGGAAGAGCTACCAAAAAAAACATCTTCTTTTCTCTTGTCTTGAATTAGATAGATCTGGGCCGTTTATCATTGGATGGCAACCATGCAGATTAAGATAATGAAGGGAGATCCCAACCATGTTTCACTACTTGCACAATTCCATCTTGTCTTTTCCTTGGTGGGACTCAACACAACATCCGAACCATGCCTCTCAAATGAATGGGTTGGATCGATCAGAAGTGGGACCCACAAAGTGGTAGCTGAATAATGAGGACGAGCCTACAGAAGGATGATCCTAGCTCTCTTTTTGGATGAAAGATAATCGGCTGGAGAGGGAGCCCATGTAGCTGCAGTCTAACATGCAATCCTCCATCTGTGAATGAGGACAAAATCTGTTTACAAGTGAGCCCACGAACAAAGACAAAATCTGCCGAAATGTTAGCCTTTGTAAAAGAAGAAATTTTGGGGCTATAATTATCAATAGAGAACGCTGAAATATCAAATGGATGGTTCAGATCATCCATTTGATGTAGCTGTTACAATCCTACACAAATGTGCGCCCACTTCATTGGGTTGATCAAAACCATTCATTTAATGGGCATTGATGACTCAAGTGTCCCCTCTAAATCATTTCCATAGCTAATCCAAACCATCCATTTCAATGGGCTATGATGTTTACGCCCCTTTTTACCATTGATGCACTTACACTAGGTGTCCCTTGTAATAAAAAGGGTTGTAAAATTGCAGAGCCCACTTTATAGAATAATCTAACTGTTCACTTGATTGGCCAAAGCGTAAATTATAAATCCACTTCTAAATTTTTGACCAAACCGACGCCCTTTTTAGCTTTTTAGCTCCATTTTCTCGAAATTCCTGTAAATAACCCTAAAACATAAGAAACAATAAAAAATATTAGTAGCACAACTTTAAATGATAAAAATATGTATGTTTCTTACCATTACCATTCACACATAAATGTGTTCATTAGAAACCATGTGTTGTGCAGCAGACAATGGATCATCTTTTCATTCACGAGAGTTTCATAGGAAGGTATGGTTCTACATTCTTGATTTATTTGGAATGGCTAGACATTTCCATTCATATAGATGATATGGTGGAGGCTTGGGTCCTCATGACGGGTTTGGAAGGAGTCAAGGAGAGAAATAAAAGGATCTACAAGGAAAACAACAAAGGCAACATAGTATCTAGCAAAATATTTCATCTTGTGTGGTGAAGTGAGCAATCATCCTTCCGAAGTTCAGAGGCTAATTCGAAGTCTTCCATCTGTTTCTCATGGAATATGATTCACTTGAGTGCAATACACTCCAATCACCAGCAACATAGGTGGGTGCCTCCTGACCCTATATTAGTTAAGCTGAACTTCCATGTCTAGCTTAGTTAATCCGAGCTTTGCTGGCAGTGGTGGCTTGCTCATAATGATGAGAGCATTATCAGATGGGCGTGTTTGGTTTTGGTTCTAATAGGTATGACGGATTCTAAAGATGCAGATTTCCTAGCTCTCTTCAGCGGGAGTTGGCTTGTGGATTCCTCCCTCCTTAAGTCCCTAGTGGTGTAAGGGGACTCGCTCCCTTCATATATTGGGAATGTAGGGTCGGGGTATCCTTGGATATTTTTTTATGCTATGGCGGAGATTGTGGATATGGTGGAGGGGAATGTGATGTCCTTCGCGCACATCCTCTATTCAGCTAATAGTGACACAGATCATCCGGTTCGATCTGGGTCGAGATGTAGAATTTGGGGGTGTTTGATCACCTTCCTCCTTGAAGGGTTGTCGAATATTTACCTTTTGTTTGGGTGTAGTCGTTGACCAGCTCGATAAAAATTTTCACTTTTTTTACCTTAATGAAGCTTTAAAAAATCTAGGGATAATTACTGAAATTCCACTTAGCAACCCAAGAGGGGGTGAATTGGGTTTCTTTTAAAATTTTAAGGATTTGAAAACTTAGATTGCACTAGTTTTAGATTGAATAGAAACTCAAATATAGTATTTAAAATAATAGTAAAAAGCTTACCACAAGAGAGGAGGTGAAGAGACAAGGAAGTTTTGACACAATGATTTTTATAGTGGTTCGGTCTTAGCTCAAGACCTACTTCACTCTTCTCAAGTTACTCTCCTTGAGGATTCCACTATCTTCTCCAAGGAACTTAAATACGGCGTTCCTTCCGCCTTGTACAAATCGAGCTTCACGCTCCAAGGGTCTTCTACGGCGCCCTTTGTGCCAAATACAAAGAAGATGAAATGAAAAAGCTTGCTTGCCTCTAGATAGGCTAATTTAAAGTAAAGCTCACTCACTCTCACAAGAACAAGATGAACAAATGAAAGTCCTAAAGTCTCTCAAGAATAATCTAAGGAAAATGGCACAAGAGAGAGATTGAGAGTGAAGATCTTAAGGAGAAGGAGATTGAATGCCTTTTAGTGCTCTTGAGATCTTTGTAAACTCCTTTGGTATTGTTCCAAGAGTCCCTAGGTTCATATATATAGAGGGGAGAGAAATACACAATTTTTTCGCTCTCCAACGGTCTTCTCGGACTCCGGGCTCGGAGCTCCGAGTCTATTTTTTTTGAACCTGGAACAATTCTCGGAGCTCTGAGAATTTTCTCGAAGTTTCGAGCTCGGAGCTCTGAGAATATTCTCGGAGTTCCGAGAAGCCTACGACAGCAACTTTTTTCTTATATTTTGGCTGTTTTCGTTTGGGCTTTTGGAACTTTGATTTATCAAGATAATTAGAATGTCATGAGGGTCCAACAATGTTGGGACACCACTATGATCATTCACAAACCCATTAAGTTCTAATTAGATTGATTTTAAATCTCCTTTGTGCCATAGACCTAGATTAAACATGAAGGACCATTTACATTCTAAATTTACTTGGTCTTCAATCTTGTTGGCACCTTGTAGAAGCTTTGACATGTCTTCACTTAGCTCCACTGATGCTTGAGCCAAGCTTGAACTTTTGAGTTGATTGCCATTCATGTGCTTGATTTCAATCTTGTCTTTGAATGCCTTTGAGATGGTGATGCCTTCTTCATGCCTTTGATATTATTTTGAGCTTGAATGATATGCCATTTGTCATGCACTCTTGAAGATGCTATGCTGTGAACATCATAACTTTGCCAATGGAAATCATTAGTGTATAAAACCTTTATTTTATAACAAATTAAGTTTGTTAATCATCAAAACATTTCAATAGGAGTACTTGTTGAACCCTTGGGCTAACAATCTCCCCCTTTTTTATGATGACAAACATAATTTGTTTTAGGGTAGGAGTTCCCCCTTTAGGGATGAATAAAACAATTTGGGCTCCCCCTAAGAGTTTGATTTAATTGAACATTTAAGGCATTACTTTTAATGATTGAAATTTGATTGCAAAATTATAAACATAGAGCTTTGCTCCCCCTTAATATATGCATGTTATTATGACTTGGGAGCTCAAATATTCTCCCCCTTTTGTTATCACCAAAAAGGTGGAACAAAAGGAAAGAGGGTAGGTGGAAGCCAATGTGATAAGTGAATTGCAGTGCAATAGAGAAAGCAGGCATAAGATAAGGTATGTGAGCAAAAAATAGAACAAAGAAGCACACCACACAGTAAAGCAAAGAGATATATATGTATAAATAAATGATGTGAAATGGCATACATTAAAGTGCATGCAATCAGTCAAAGGACATAGCATCCACTACACATCATAACAGTGATAGAAGTAGATAAGCTGAATACATCCAAAAAAGATCCAACTGACTTGAGAAACATCTAGCTAAAGAGGATCCAGACAACCAACGTATAATTCAAGGACGAGGCAAATAGAAACATATAGATAAGCCTAAATCAGAGCAAAATGGGATCCATTATCAGAGAACGAGAGCGAGCTAATGCTCCGGAGGAGGCGGTGGCTGATGAGAAGAACTGCCCGGCGCCTGGCCCCACTGGTCACCGGAGAGGTAGCGATAATAGGCGGCCCACTGGTCATCAACGTGGGTAGTCATGGTCTGGAAGCGAGCAGAAATCTCAGAGTCGACATGGATAGACAGCTGCGCAAACTGTGAGGCCATCGATCGCTCAATAGCCTCTTGCATCTGAGCCAAATCCTGGCGAGTGCAGAATGGAGATGTATCCTGTGACGGCTGGGGTGCCGGTGCAGCCTGGGCCTCGGCTTCGTAGCCGCCTCCATCGTCAGAATCAACGTCAATCGCTGCTTGATTCAGAGCCATGCGGTTGAAGGTCTGATCATCGAACGGGGCAGTCGGAGTCATGGTCATTTCGCCATCCAAGGTGATGCCAAAGTGGCGGAAGACACGAGTGAGAATCATGCCATAGGGCAACGAAGAGCGGTAGCGGCCAGGGGTCTGAAACATGTAGCGAAACATGATATACGGCAGACAAAGCTGGCGGCCCTCTAAGATGCTGTAGATAATATAGGCCTCCAAGGGTCTTAGGGCTTCACACATTCCAGCACGAGGGATGAAGATGTGGTACATGAAGTTGTGGAGCATGCGCGCAGCTGGAATGAGGTCGGCGGATTGTACGGGCATATTAGAGCGGTAGCGCCGCATAATCCGACCATAGACAGTGTCATGATCAATATCATCAAGTGAATGTGTCCCATCTTCCGGCCAGAAATAGTGTGAGAGGCCCTCAGAGCTAATCCCAAGAAGTGTGGCAAAAGTGTGATAGTTGAGTTTGATGACTATTTTTTTTATTTTGGATTCGATTTTGAAGAAGGAAGGGGAAATGGTGAGATTGGCATAGAAGAGACACACCAATCGAGGGTAAACAGGTTCGTTGAGGTGAAGGATGGGTGTCCAATGAAGGGCATCAAATTTGGCCTGTAAATCAAAATTTTGAAGGACAGGGGGCTCAATGTACCTGCCGGTGAGGATGCCCCTAGTGCCGACGTCGGCCCAGAGTTTCTTAGCTTTATCCCCAGTAAAAAATGAGTTGGGCACAACCTCAGCCGCCACAGCCTTCGCCTTCACCTTCTTCCGAGAAGGCCCTTCTTCCTCGGGAACTTCTTCAGGAAAGTATTCGGGGTCTCCAACTTGGGAGGAGCCTCCAATGTTGAGATTTTTGGTTTTAGGAGGCATTGTGAGAGGAAATGTGAGGGGAGAGATAGCCCTAAAATGAGAAATAGCCCTAAAATGAAGGAAAGTAGGAGAAATAGAGAGAAATAGAGAAGGATAATGGTGTAAAAAAAAGAGAATAGCCCTAGAATGGAAGAAAATAGGAGAAATGGAGAAAGGAAGAAGGAAAAAACAAAAAAGTGGTGAAATCCTAGGGTTTGAAGGAGAAAAAAAAATGTTTTTAGGAAGAAGAGAGGGATTTTGAAGGGAGAAGAGGGTTGTGGAGGAAGATGTAAGGAGAAAAAGGAAGAAAAACAACGAAAATGGAGGTAGGCTTTGAGGAGAAATGGAAGGAAGAGAGAAAAATAAGAAAGACAAAAAAAAAACGAACCGGGTCCAGGGTTTTTAAGCGCCTGGCCCGATTCTCGGAGCTTCGAGAAAAATCTCGGAGTTCCGAGAACACACTACTTCTTTTTTTGATTTTCTACTGTCCCGATTCTCGGAGTTCCGAGACATTTTCTCGGAGCTCCGAGACCACCTGGACAAAATCTCAGAGTTCTGAGAAATTTTCTCGGAGTTCCGAGAACCTTTCCAGGTGCTCTCTGCCCATATTCTCGGAGTTCCGAGACCAAATCTCGGAGTTCCGAGTATTTTATTTTTTTTTGAATGTATGGAGGATATGACTACATGATCCAATGCACGTAAGTTACACATATGACTTATCGAAGGTTTAGATGATGGCACATGGCCAAAGTTTTAGGTATCTTAATTAAGGGTGATGGTACCGACTCCCTTTGACATGAAGTGGGCTATGGGTACCAATTGAGTGAGTTTTAGAGTTAGGGTTGGATCATCTAAAACCATGTAGTCACTATCAAAACAAGATATATATATATATATATATATATATAGATAAATACATGGAGAATTGTGTCTTCTATTCATGCTTCATGTGCAAACTCTTTGACTTGATTCAAACTCCAAATGTTGAGTCCACTCTTAAGGTCACAAAATCGATCCTCATTAAGGGGTTTTGTGAAGATATCCGCCAATTGTTCATTGGTGTGGATGTACTTAATTTCAATATCCCCTTTTTGAGAATGATCTCTTAAGAAATGATGCCTTACCTCTATGTGCTTAGTCCTAGAATGTTGAATTGGATTTTTGGTCAAGTTGATGGCACTTGTATTATCACAATGGATTGGAACATTATTAAATGCAAGATTGTAGTCCATGAGAGTGTTCTTCATCCATAGGATTTGTGCACAACAAGCGCCGGCCGCAATGTATTCTGCTTCGGTTGTAGACAAGGCTACCGAGTTTTGTTTTTTGCTAAACCAAGACACTAGAGACCTTCCTAGAAATTGACAAGTGCCACTTGTGCTTTTTCTATCAATTCTACAACCGGCAAAGTCGGCATCCGAAAATCCTACTAGGTTGAATTCATTCGATCGTTCATACCATAAACCTAAAGGAGTTCCTTTGAGATATTTGAATATCCTCTTAACGGCACTCAAATGAGACTCTTTAGGACCCGATTGAAACCTAGCACAAATGCACACGCTAAACATTATATCCGGCCGACTAGCGGTCAAATATAATAGACTACCTATCATTCCCCTAAACTTTTTCTCATCAACCGGTTTCCCACTTTCATCCTTTTCTAATTTGGTGGAAGTGCTCATAGGAGTTGGCTTGATTTGTGAGCTATCCATGCCAAATTTCTTAAGGAGTTCCTTAGTATACTTCTCTTGGTTGATGAAAATTCCATTTTTACATTGTTTGATTTGAAGTCCTAGGAAATAGGTAAGCTCTCCCATCATACTCATCTCAAACTCTTTTTGCATGGATTGTGCGAATTCTTCACACATCTTATCATTGGTAGCACCAAATATTGTGTCATCTACATAGACTTGAACGATAAGCATATCTTTTCCTTTTATTTTAATGAACAAGGTTTTGTCAACCGTGGCCATTTGAAGCCATTCTCTAATAGGAAGGAGCTAAGCCTCTCATACCAAGCTCTAGGAGCTTGCTTTAGGCCATACAAGGCTTTGTCTAACTAGGGTATTTGAAATCCTCAAAACCGGGAGGTTGTTCAACATAAACTTCCTCCATAATATACCCATTTAGGAATGCACTCTTCACATCCATTTGATACAACTTAAAGTTTTTATGGGATGCAAATACAAGTAGCATCCTTATGGCTTCCAATCTAACAACCGGAGCAAAGGTCTCATCATAATCGATACCTTCCTCTTGGTTGTAACATTGGGCTACCAATCTAGCTTTATTCCTTTGAATATCTCCATGCTCATCGAGTTTGTTTCTAAACACCCATTTAGTCCCAATAACCGGGTGATCACTAGGCCTAGGAACTAACCTCCATACTTGGTTTCTCTCAAATTGGTTTAGTTCCTCATTCATAGCAATCATCCAAAATTCATCCTTTTCAGCTTCTTTTATGGACTTGGGTTCTATTTGGGAGATAAGGTCATGTTGGCACAAACATTCTTATAGTGAGATCTTGTCTTAACTCCTTGTGAGGTTTCACCTATGATTTGAGTAGAAGGGTGACTAGACATGATTCTACTATGTTTAGGAAGACCTTCTACTTCAAGTTCTTCTATAGGTTGACCTTCTAAATCAAGATTTTCTAAGGGTTGGACAATGGACTCTACTTGACTATGAGGCTCTAGAAGATTGACACCATCATCATCTTCATTAAGGACTTTAGGAGGTTCAAATGACTCGTCAAATTTGACATGCACGGATTCTTCCACAATTTGAGTTCTTTTGTTGTAGACTCTATAGGCTTTACTATGGGTTGAATAGCCTAAGAAGATACCTTCATCGGATTTTGAATCAAACTTGTGCAAGGTGTCTTTCATGTTTAATATAAAACATTTACAACCGAAAACTTTGAAATAACTAACTTTGGGGGGGGGGTGTTCCACACCATAGTTCATAAGGTGTTTTGTTAAGGTGAGGTCTAATGAGCACTCTATTTAAAAGATAGCAAGCCGTGTGAACGGCTTCCGCCCAAAAGTTTCTTGGAACATTATGCTCATTTAACATGGTTCTAGCCATTTCAATAATTGATCTACTTTTCCTTTCAACTACCCCATTTTGTTGGGAAGTTCTTGGAGCCGAGAAATTGTGCTTGATTCCATTTTCATTACAAAAGGTATCAAACTCAATGTTCTCAAACTCAGTTCCATGATCACTTCTAATTTCATTTATGAAAACCCCTCGTTCATTTTGAATTCGCTTGCACAAGTTGACAAATTCTTGAAGGTTTCATCTTTACTAGTTAAGAACAACACCCAAGTGAACCTAGAGTAGTCATCAACAATCACATAAACATATCTACTGCCTCCTCTAATACAAGTCTTCATGGGACCAAATAGGTCCATGTGAAGGAGTTGTAGTGGACAAGAGGTAGATAATACACTTATGGGTTTAAAAGAGTCTTTAGCATGTTTTCCTTGAATGCAAGCACTACAAACTTTATTTCTAATGTATTTAAGTTTAGGTAACTCTCTCACAAGATTTTTTGAAGATAATCTTGAAATCAAATCCATATGAGCATGACCAAGTCTCCTATGCCATAACCAAGGGTTATCATCCATGGCGGAGAGACATTGGATGTTTTGATTTTCAAGGTCTTCTAATGCTAATGAATACATATTGCCATCTCTATATGCAACAAATTCAACTTCATTATTTTTAGCCTTCAAAATCTTACATCTATCTTTTTCAAAAAGAACTTTGTGACCAAGATCACATAGTTGACTAATGCTTATCAAATTAAATGAAAGACCATCAACGAGCAAAACATGTTCAACTAAAATGTCCTTAATTTTAATGGTACCTTCACCGATGATTTTGCTTCTTGTATCATCCCCAAATGTGACATTTCTTTGATGACTCACGGTGACACATGCGAACTTGGTTACGTCTCCCGTCATGTGCCTTGAGCAACCGCTATTTAAGAACCACTTGTCCTTTGAGGGTTTTCCTTTCAAGCACACCTACAAGAATCAAAACTCATGTTGAAGTTTTAGGTACCCACTTTTTCTTGGGTCCTTCAAGGTTAGCAACATCATAAAGCTCATCTTTTTTAACCCACATAAATTTAGATGCTCTTGATTTTTTAACATTGCATGCAAACCTTAAGTGTCCTATTCTACCACAATAGTGACAAGTAGGAATAAATGCACTAGTGTTAGCATGGATGTGAGAGGAATTCATCATAAACTTATTTTTGAATGAGGCTTTCTTTTAGAAAGGGGTTGGTAACCAAGACCATTTTTTTCTAGAGAGACAAGCTTATTTTCAAGAATTTCATCTAGTTTGTATTTGCCACATGAGAATTTTTTAAATGTTAAATCAAGTTCTTTGCATTTCAAAACAAGTTTCTCATTTTTCTCTTTCAAGCTTTTATTTTCAAAGATTAATTTGTCTACTTCTTCATTCAAAGCTTTGTTTTCCAAAATCAATTTTTCACTTGTATTGATTTGTAAATCAAATTCCTTTTTCAAGAACCCAAAATCCCTAGTTATATCTTGTAAGGACTTTTTCATTGTTTTGTTTTTGGCAAGTTGTAAATCCAAATTTTCATGAAGTTTTTCACAAGCAAATATTAGTTCATCATTAGAGAATTCATGAGATATATCATCAACATCATTTACCTCGGATACGGAGATATCTTGTGCCACATCGGCGAGTCCCATGAAGCAAAGGTCATCTTCATCCTTTCCATTGGATTCATTTCCGGATGAAGCACTCGCTTCATCCCAAGCCGCCGCGCACAAAGCCTTTTTGCCACTTCTTCTATTCTTCTTATCCTTGTCATTGTTGTTGATGAGTGGGCAATTTGGCCTTATATGACCAACCTTGTTGCATTTATAACATCTCATTTCCTCTTTGCTTGAAGGTCTATTTCTTCCTTGACTAGAGTTGCCTCCTTTCTTGAACTTGAGAAATTTCTTGAATCTCTTGGTGAAGAGAGCAAAATCATCTTGTGTGTCTTCTTCACTCTCTTCCTCTTCACTCTCAACTCTTGCTTTAAAAGCTATTCATTTTCTTTTTGTATCTTCCTTTTGTTTGTTTAAGGTTTCTCTTCCTTTTAAAACCATTTCAAAAGTTATTAAGGATCCTATTAAGTCTTCTAAGCCCATCTTTGATACGTCTTTTGCTTCTTCAATGGCGGTGACCTTGGGATCCCAATCTTTAGGTAACGACCTAAGTATTTTGGTAACTAAGTCCTTGCTAGACAATTGTTTACCTAATGATCTTAACCCATTTGTTATGTTTGTGAACCTAGTATGCATTTCGGCAATGGTTTCATTAGGGTCCATCATGAATAGTTCATATTCTCTAAAGAGAATATTCATCTTGGACTCTTTTACTTGATTTGTCCCTTCATGAGCTATCTCTAGCATATCCCAAATCTCCTTAGCGGTTTCAAGAGTAGAAACTCGATTGAACTCCTCGGGAGATAAGGAACAAATCAAGGCGTTCATTGCTTTTGCATTGATAGTGGACTCTTTTCTTTCATTTTCATCCCATAGTTCCATATCAACACTAGGTTCATTATATCCACTCTGGATACTTCTTCAAACATCAAAATCTAAAGATTTCAAAAACACTTTCATTCTAGCTTTCCAATATGGATAGTTTGAGCCATTGAAGAAGGGGATGTCTAGTAGTGGATTGCCCCTCATTGCTATGAGAAAAGGTTGCCATTTGGATCTTTCCCTTATAGGTTTTCAAAGACAAATCCTATGTAAGAGCCTATGCTCTGATACCAAGTGAAATTTCACTTAGCAACCCAAGAGGGGGTGAATTGGGTTTCTTTTAAAATTTTAAGGATTTTGAAAACTTAGATTGCACTAGTTTTAGATTGAATAGAAACTCAAATATAGTATTTAAAACAATAGTAAAAAGCTTACCACAAGAGAGGAGGTGAAGAGACAAGGAAGCTTTGACACAATGATTTTTATAGTGGTTCGGTCTTAGCTCAAGACCTACTCCACTCTTCTCAAGTTACTCTCCTTGAGGATTCCACTATCTTCTCCAAGGAACTTAAATACGGCGTTCCTTCCGCCTTGTACAAATCGAGCTTCACGCTCCAAGGGTCTTCTACGGCGCCCTTTGTGCCAAATACAAAGAAGATGAAATGAAAAGCTCGCTTGCCTCTAGATAGGCTAATTTAAAGTAAAGCTCACTCACTCTTACAAGAACAAGATGAACAAATAAAAGTCCTAAAGTCTCTCAAGAATAATCTAAGGAAATGGCACAAGAGAGAGATTGAGAGTGAAGATCTTAAGGAGAAGGAGATTGAATGCCTTTTAGTGCTCTTGAGATCTTTGTAAACTCCTTTGGTAATGTTCCAAGAGTCCCTAGGTTCATATATATAGAGGGGAGAAAAATACACAATTTTTTCGCTCTCCAACGGTCTTCTCGGACTCCGGGCTCGGAGCTCCGAGTCTATTTTTTTTTAACCTGGAACAATTCTCGGAGCTCCGAGAATATTCTCGGAGTTCCGAGAAGCCTACGACAGCAACTTTTTTCTTATATTTTGGCTGTTTTCGTTTGGGCTTTTGGAACTTTGATTTATCAAGATAATTAGAATGTCATGAGGGTCCAACAATGTTGGGACACCACTATGATCATTCACAAACCCATTAAGTTCTAATTAGATTGATTTTAAATCTCCTTTGTGCCATAGACCTAGATTAAACATGAAGAACCATTTACATTCTAAATTTACTTGGTCTTCAATCTTGTTGGCACCTTGTAGAGGCTTTGACATGTCTTCACTTAGCTCCACTGATGCTTGAGCCAAGCTTGAACTTTTGAGTTGATTGCCATTCATGTGCTTGATTTCAATCTTGTCTTTGAATGCCTTTGAGATGGTGATGCCTTCTTCATGCCTTTGATATTATTTTGAGCTTGAATGATTTGCCATTTGTCATGCACTCTTGAAGATGCTATGCTGTGAACATCATAACTTTGCCAATGGAAATCATTAGTGTATAAAACCTTTATTTTATAACAAATTAAGTTTGTTAATCATCAAAACATTTCAATAGGAGTACTTGTTGAACCCTTGGGCTAACAATTACATTTACACCCCCTCAACTATAGCCAATTTCCAATCGGGTCCGTGTGGTTTCAACTTCACCAAAGATAGCCCCTCAAGTTTCTGACATTTTTAAGTAGACCCCCTCCATTGACAGACCGTTAGTTTAACCTGACGGAATGACTAAAAGTAACCATAGTTAATATTTTGAGGACAGCAATACCATTGGTTTTAAGCCATTTGCAGAGGATTAGGGTTACGCCATTTCCCACCGCCGCCGTCACACCTCCGGCCACCGCCGTCACCTCCACCATAGACAATGAAACCCCATCTCATGGCTACATCAAACCCACATTTCAAGAAGAAAAATAGTGATGAAAACAAAAAAAGCCCTAAAATAGTAGGGTTTCTATGCAAATCATAATAATGATGTGAATGAAGACAAATAAAACTCCTAAATCGTTTATGTTGATAAATAAACAAGGGTTTGAATCAAACCCTAAATTTTCATTCTCAAGTATGAAAACCCTAATTTCCAGTTGGGGAATACGAGGGCATTATAGTCATTTCCTCCTCTCCGTCCGTTAAAAAAACCCACGGAAACTTGAGGGGGTGTCTTTGGTGAAGTTGAAACCACAGGGAACCAATTGGAAATTGGCTATAGTTGAGAGGGTGTAAATGTAATTATTCCAAAAATCTACAATAAGCCAACAAATCTTAAAAAAAAACATGGTTTCTATTAATATCACCTAACCCAAACTTAACCCTAGATTCAAGAAATCATAGAAAATCCCTATAGATAGAAACACATCATCCAACTTTCAGCTCGAATCATAGTTTCTCGTGATCAACCCCATGGCTTGATAGCTTGCAACAGACAAGGTTGGCAAATTGGATCTAGAAAAAAAATTTAAGCTAAGAAAAGAAGAAAGTGCAGAGAGAATGAATGATGTGCAAATATAGAATCATAGGAAACAGATTGAATGGGATAAGTGACATGATGAGGCTCATGAAATGCAATAAGCGAAAATGGGAGAGGACCAAAACATTACAATGAAGAAAACTAACTACGTATGAGGGATACTTGAATAACTTTTTCTTGTAATTATGTAAGAAGTATTTTCTCCACATAAAATTTCCTAATAAAATCAATCAACATCAAAAGCCTAATGCGATGAACATAATCTCTACTTATTCCAAAGGAATTAACAATGACAAAAATAACAACAGTACACATTAAACCATAGATTCATACTTTTGCCACAACTATTACCTCAAAATCAACCTCAGAAGGCCTAACAGAAAGCTGTTTTAAGACTGATTCCGCAAAATTGGAAGATATCCTCTTCGAGGATGCTCCGGGGAAAACGTCAATGCCACGAAAACTATCCATGTTCCCCATTCCTCGGAAGGGGCTGGAAATACCAAAAATCTCTGAGAAGATATTCCTTTTTGGGTGATGATATTTTCACCCCCGCTGCATTACTTGCACACCCCCCTGATAACCTGATTTGACATAAAGTTGCCCACTTTCACGTCAAATCAGGTTATAAGGGGGGTGTGCAAGTAATGTAGCGGGGGTGAAAATATCATCACCCTCTTCTTCTTTTTTACTTTTATGGGTAAAAAAAAAACTCGTCTCTGAGAAGATATCAGCACTGCTAGGTCGAACTTGAATTTTCACTGGAGGCGTCACATTTCAATGAATTTAGCAAATCCTGTAGTGCCTACAATTTGTGACGAAAATGCTCGTGGTGGATTGTTTTTGACAAATCAAAGGACCAAAATGCCCTTATATGTGAGAAGACCAAAATGTGCTTATATGTGAGCAGACCAAAATACCTGTGAATGCTCACAAATATGTTTTACTAGGGCTGCAACAGGGTCGGGTTTTTCAAAACCCTAGCCCAACCCTGGATCCCATTATCTCGACCCTGGCCAATCCTGACCTTGAGTCAGGGCTGAAAAACCTCAACCCATTGCCCGCCTTACAGGGCTTAGTGCGGCCCTGGCCCGCGCTAATTGGCCCTGATTGGGCCGGTCAGGGCCGGGCTGGCCCTGATTGACCCTAGTGCAAATACCTGTTAAGAGTGCAAAAAATAAAGCAACCACATATCATATAGAACAAAATCTAACTACTATATTGTGGACCCCGATCCGAGAGAGGCGGGGGGACGAGCCCCCCATAAAATCTCTGGATCATCCACGTGAAGGAGAGCTCCACCAAGGAAGTCTCGAAAGAGTACCCCTCACAGCATGAGCGGCGATGTAAAGTGAGATACCTCTCGATTTGGGGACTAGCCCGGATTCGAGATGCACCTTAAACAAAGAAAGAGTCATCATCCAAGGAAGTAGGCCCTGGATCCCATGCTGTGCTCTGTCGCAACAGATAACCAGAGATACAAAAGGTCTGTGCCTGATGACGAATGGGGAAGGGGTTAGGCGCCCCCAATTTGCCCAAGTGCAAGCACCTGGTCTCTTATGCCATTTATTATTAACTTTGAAGAGTTTTGGGCGAAAATCATGCGAAATGGGAACGAATATCCCCGAGATAACGTCTAGCTAATCATGCATGTCTCGGAGATAAATAATAAGCACATACAAAAGAAAATGAAAGACATGCCACCTAAGAATAGCTAGGTTATGAGTGTCATGCCTGATTGGTGTCTAAGTTCTGGTGGACAAACACACGCATGCTACAGCTAAATGTATAGGATCTGTACATGAAAGTAAGAAAACACAACAAAACATACAATATGACAAACCCTAGACTCTAATGCGATACTTGACTCGGACCAGGATGCTACATCCATCCTGGCTGCACTACGTATCCCGGCCTCGGGAAGAATCAAACTCAACATAGTTCGGCGACCTATGCTAAACTACAATGCCTAACCCTCTAGGACCGCTATCCTAGACTCGATCAACTAGACCTGACTAGTTTTTATAGCTTCTTGCGCCATTACTTAAGTTCAAGTGAATTGTAATTTTTAGGACTCCCTATATGCCCTAACTAATGCAGGTGGGTCCTACACCCTATGTGTGACTAGGCTGTGTGTCCTAAGAAAAACCATGGGCTATCTAAGCGCATTCTAGTCTAGCCATCGGCTCGACTAAGTGTCTAACCGACCACGACTCGAGGCCTCCTAACTCTGAGGACACTCACACGACAAGACTCAGCATATCAACACAAACAGGACAGACTCCTATCTCTAAGACACCCCAAACGCCTAGGACAGACTCCTAAATCTATGGGAAGATCTTTTGAAAATTATTGGTAAGGTTATTTTGAAGAATTTTTATAGTTTTGGAAGGTTTGAAAGGTTTTGAAGCTTATAGAAGTTTTTGAAGTTGTGAAAGTTGTGAAGTTGTGAAGTTGTGAAGTTGTAACTGAACTCGGGATGCCAACTGCAAGCCCGAGCTGCCTACATACCCCTCAGCTAGGGATCAAGCCATCCGTAGTTCGGACGAGATTTTCCTAACTACACTCTTAAAGACTCAAGATTTTTGGGATTTTTGATGTTTTGAAGTGTTTTTATTATTTTTGACACAAGATGACAGAATCCTATCATCATAAGGGTAGGACAGACTCCTGATATCCGCAAAGGTTGGACAGCATCCTATGCTTTGCGGGGGGATTGGACAGAATCACGACTCTGCAAGGGTTGGAAAGCATCCTATACCTTGCAAGAGCGGATAAAAATCACATAACTTGATGAGAGGATGGACAGAATCCTAACCCCTATGATGATAGGACAGACTCCTGATATCCCTCAAAGGTTGGACAGCATCCTATGCTTTGCTGGGGAATTGAATAGAATCACGAATCTGCGAGGGTTGGACAGTATCCTATACCTTGCAAGATTGGATAAAATCACATGACTTGATGAGAGGTTGGACAGAATCCTAACCCCTATGATGATAGGACAGACTCCTGAAAGAATGACTGACTTTCTAGCTAAGAACAGACTCCTATGCTAATGTAAAAGACTTTCTGGCTAAGGATAGACTCATATGTTAGTGACTCTGAGAAGGGCTCTAATGAGACATGACATGTCTCCTAAAACCAAAGGATAATTAGGGCTAATGAGACAAAGCCTGTCTCCAAAGGGTTTGAATTTTCCTACATGAGACATAGTCTGTCTCCTCAAAGAGGTGGGCTCAAGATGACTCTTTCATTGCCCTTGCAATGAATGGGCTTCTAATATTCAAGGTTCTTGTCTAAAAGACTAGGTTAGTCTTATAACAAAAAGAGGGGAGAGTTATTTGGACTGAGCAAGTCCCCTAAGGATGGGCTTGGGCTAGCGCCTTCATCGCCCTCTTTTTTTAACATAAGCTTATTCGAATATGTGAAAGAAGTAGAAGAAGACCCCTAATTTACTTTATTTGCAAAGATGGTTTTCTAACAATTTAATGGCCAAAGTGTCTTCTCCAATGAAACAGTTGCCTAAGGACTAGGCGATCTTAAACTTTAAATTTCTCATATGCAAGATAAAGTTGACTCAAAATTCACCCAACAATTAAAGCCATGAAAAACCAGAACAACAACATGGTTTCGAATCCTTAAGGATTAATCTAGGCTAAGCTCTCACATAAACAGAACCCCAAAGCCAAGGATAAACTCATGAATTATTTCAAAACTTTAGAAAAATCGATGACCAACATGGGGACAAATTGGCAAAATTTTCATCATGTTGAGACTGATAACAATGGGATAATTTCTAAGTAAGCCTAGATTGCAGATTTGCCTTCGCCAAGATATATTTTGAAAGTAAACAAAATGTTCTACCAGGACATACAAACCAAAGCTTAGAAGAAAATGATATTAAATCGGGATTTCAATCATTGTCCCATCTCTGATTTTTGTGTTGACCATAATCATAAAGCTAATGCAAAAGGGTTAATAACAATGGTTCCAGTACACAACTTGAAGATCAAAGACAAGCCAAAACCAAAACTAAGCAGGGGTCAGATCCCTTCTCTTATGAACATACCTCCCCCATCTCAATTTTTTTTTAATATAGGGAGCCAGTATCATTCCAATCTCTGAGCCAAACTGAATATAAACAAAACATGATATTATAAAGAACATTGTCATTGTTGATAGAATCAAGGCTCAAATTCTCACATCTCAAATTACCACCATTTTTCAAATTTTTAGAAACTCAGGTTGTATGATTCTTCTAAATGAAAACAGGAAAGTGAATTCAATTTTGCTATGACAATTAGTGGTGAAGAAATCCCAACCAAAAAAAGTCAAAAGGAAAACCAAACTGGACCATGAATAGCGGAATTTAGGCATGAGAATAGCTTCAGAAGGTAAAATAGAATGAAGGATTACCTGTATTGAAGCTTTCAAACTTCAAGAAGAACTCACCGATCTGAAATCTGCTTTGGGGATGAGGGAGAAGATGGTGGAATGGAAGAAAGCCGGCCGAATTCCGGCGATAACCGCCGGAGAAGATGAATGGTTTGGGTTTTGAAATGGGTTTTTGAGATGGGTTTTGGGGGTATAAATGGTAGTGGATCTAGGGAGTTGAAGATCTGTTGGGGGGAAATGATGGCAGAGATGGGGTAAAGGTGAGATGGCTTAGGGTTGTGATAGAGATGGGATGGGAAGAAGAAGAAGTTGGAGGAGGAAGAAATAAAATGGGTTTAACAAAGATGGGGACTCGATGGAGGAGATAGGGAAAGTGACTGATAATGGGGTTTGATGGTGGGGAAGAAATGGGATTTACAGAGTATAAAGCAGAAAATGGGTTTGGTTGGAGTTAGAGGAAGGCATTGCCGGATTTAATGGAGCTTGCCGGAGTTAGGGTAAACGGAGGTGGTAGGTGGCGGATCTAGGTGGAGGGGTGATGGGGGTTTGGAGAGGTGGTGGTGGAGGTAGTGGCTTGATTAATGGAGGTGGGTTTGAACAAAATGGCAGAGGAGTAATGGTGGAGGAGGGTTTGAGGAAGGTGATGGCTGAAAATGGGAGGGTATCCAAATGGGTTTTGGGTTTAATGATGGAGAAGGTGGCAGCTAGCAACGGTGGTAGGGAAATGAAGGTGGGTTTGCAAAAATGGATTTTTGGGGGAAATGGCAGAGGATGGCCGATGAGGGTTTGGATGGTTTGCAGAGATGGTCGGAGATGGGGGTCGGAGCTCCGGCGGATTTGCCGGAATCAATGGAGATTGGGGTAGGGAAATCGGTTTTTCGAGCAGACAAAAATGGTGGATGGATGGTTGATGGGGTCGGCAAAAATGGTGGTGATGGTCTCGGATTTGCCGGATTTCATGGCTGTGGGCTCACCGGATTTGCTGAAAGAAGATGACGAAAATGGGTTTAAAGGGTTTGAGAGGTAGAGATGATGGCTGAGGTGGTGTAGAGGGGGTGGAAAGAGATTGAGATGGAGAGGCTTGGCCAGAGGTTGGAAGGTGGCCGGAGAAGGTGATGAAGAAGAAGGCCCAAATCCCTCTATCCTCTTGTTCTCCCCCCTTTTTTTTTCTCTCTGATATTTTTCTTTTCAAAAATGAGGCTCTCCTTCTCGAGAAACCCTAGTCGAACACCTTATATTCGAAGGAAATGGTATATTTCGCCCCCTTTTCTGCCTTGGAACAGCCACTTTTAATGCATTTGACTACTCTTTTAACCTATAAAGGGGGGGCAAGTAGAAAACAGGGTGAAGATTCTCTCTCTCTCTAAATAATCCTAACCCCTTGATTTGATCCAAGGGCCACTAAGGGTTGCTTACACCTTAAGTAATTTCAGAATTCCAAAATCACCCCACTAAGGTTGGCAAATCACCTTTCTACCAACAAAAATATCTTGCCTTTTATAGAAAAAGGAGGGTGATATCTACACAACCAAGCTTTGATAATTCATACCCTATCACAACCCAGTTTTGATTATTGCACAAACTTCGCCTGTCTTTCTTTACATTTTTCGCCCGATTGCCATGAAATTTTGCAGGGGTATCCCTGAGAATACTAACAACCTCCTGGGGAATTTGTACCCAGGAATACGCACAATAAGATGCTCAAAAACTCAAGCCTTCTCCTTTTGGGCCCAATCCTTCAGGAATTTTTTAGATTAATTTCGGGATATTTTGGAACTCGGAATTTGAGAATTTTATTTGATTTTTGAAGTTCTTATTCGATTTTGGGGACTTTAGGGTCCGGTCAAAATGTGCTTATATGTGAGCAGACCAAAATACCTGTGAATGCTCACAAATATGTTTGACTAGGGCTACAACAGGGTCAGGTTTTTCAAAACCCTAGCCCAACCCTGGATCCCATTATCTTGACCCTGGCCAACCCTGACCTTGAGTCAGGGCGGAAAAACCTCAACCCATTGCCCGCCTTACAGGGCTCAGTGCGGCCCTGGCCCCGCTGATTGGCCCTGATTGGGCCGGTCAGGGCCAGGCTGGCCCTGATTGACCCTAGTGCAAATACCTGTTAAGAGTGCCAAAAATAAAGCAACCACATATCATATAGAACAAAATCTAACTACTATATATAAAGGCAAAATGGTGGGTTATTTTCTTCCACCCTTTGCCTTTATTTCCACTTGTGTCCCATAGCCTTAATTCCCCTTGTGTCCCACAGCCCAGAGCAATTTTGTCATTCGCATTCAACAAAGGAAACGTAAGAAAAAAAGTCGAAATCCAACAGCCATTTTTCGTTGGAATTCCAAAAGCCTTGCGATAGAAATTAATATCAATTACGTCTTATCTATCTATTTAAAAAGGCGAATTCCAACAGCCATTTTCGTTGGAATTCCAAAAGCCTTGCGATAGAGCTTAATATCAATTACGTCTTATCTTTCTATTTACCTATTATACTATAGCAACGAAATGTTAGGAAGAAGTATTCTTGGCAACTCAGGAATCATCGGCAAAACACTTTAGGAAGCAGAATTTTTAGGCAAAAAATCAGGTCCGTTTCTATTCCAAATCTTTCTTTGAAAAAAATTAGGGGAATGCTAAATCGACTCCCATATATGTTAAATCGACCCCCTAAGCTGTGATAGTAGTTAGATTATTGGGCACAATCTATTTACGTTCTTGACCATCTAATGGATGGTAGATCAATGTCGAGATTATCTTATGAAATTTTTTTGCACAATCTATTTACGTAGTTGTCCATCAAATGAATGGGTTTAGATCATCCAATGGGGCACAATGTACTTTCGTTGCTGCCCATCAAACGGACGTTTTGGACATGTTATGGTGTAAGCTATACAGTACTTTCTCGTTGTGATCTTGCGCCTGTGTTTTCTGAAATAAAATTTAGGTATGGTTTCAAGAGGCATGAAGGCGTAGAATTTTCCAAAATATACAGTTTGTTAGAAACCTTCCTAAATTAGTTTTATTCCATATTTCTTAGTTTCCAAATAAAAGTGTATTGCTGTAATGGCTTGATTTAGGGAATAATTATATTGATGTAATTGCTTGATTGTGGGAGTTGATTAGGGTAGAATTATTATAAGAAAGGCTTGATTGTAAGAGAAGGGACACAGAAATTTATCAATATTAATTGGAAGTCTGGATTTCCTTGAATTAACCTGTCTTCTTCGTCTTCTTCTTTTATCTCTCTATTTTCTATTTTATATAGAGCAGTGCTCATCATCTGGTATCAGAGCAAGGCTCTTGTGCGTGCCTACTACACGCGCACAAAGTAAAAATCATTCTACTGTAACGATGTCATCCTTGCCTCCCAATCAAAGGATCGGAGATGACCGTGTCGCTGATCCGTTGCTAGAAGCAAGGTTCGCCGCTACAGATCGTCAGATCGGAGAGCTTAAGGAGTACATATCGGCTGTGACAGCCCAACAAACAAAGAGTATTGAAGCTTTAACCCATCAGATTTTGTCAATCACGGCTCCTTCGCGTTACACCACTGAAAAAGTACAAAACGATCCTGAGATTGTATCTGGGTCAATCAATCATGGCTAAGTGAATCATCAGGCCCGTCGATTAAGCAATCGGGATAGTCACGAACATGGGGTGACGGGAGATCGGATGCAAAATTACCCCTTCGTGAAGGTTGAGTTTCCACGTTGGGGAGGTGACGATCCAACGGGATGGATATCAAGAGCGGAAAAATATTTTCGCTTTCACCGCATAGCTGATAATATGAAGGTGGAGATTGCTACCATCAATTTGGCCGGTGATGCCATCCAGTGGTATGATTGGTACGAGTCAAGCCATGGAGTGCCCACATGGGAAGATTTTGTCAAGGGTCCCATGGCGTGTTTTGGTCCTACGGGATATGAAGATGTTCATGGACAACTTGCAAAAATTCATCAAATGTCAATGGTACTGGAATACCAAGGTTGCTTTGAGAGACTCTCCAATCGTGCTCATGATTGGACTGAACGACAACTCATTGGCACATTTGTAGAACGGCTTCGTTTGGATATTCGTCGTGATCACACTACAAGAAAAGTGACATTCACCGACGGTCATGACCGTCGGCATATATGCCAATGAATGTCGGTGAAACTTACACCGACACTTTTAGTAAACGTCACTGATACTACCATGCCTAAAGGTATTTCCGATGTTTAATGCAAAGCGTCGGTGCTACCCTTTATATCGGCGTTTATGAACGTTGTCAAAAATAAAAAACAATCGTTGGTGTTAAGGCTTTCACCAACGTTTTAAGTAAACCATTGGTGTATGTAATATTACACTAAAAGAACCACATGGGCCTTTGGATATGTGTCTTTTGCGACGGTAAATACAGCAACGTTTTGGACCATCGGTGAATGGCAAATTTAGGGACATTTTTGTGAGTGTCGGTGTATATACTGACGGTTAAGGACCATCTGTGAAAATGTATGGCCGTTGTTTGATTGTGAGAATCACCGACGGTCCTGACCGTTGGTAAATATAGATGTATATATTTTTTTAAATTCCCTTTATCAGAATATTGGGATACAACCTGCAATATGGCATTCAAACAACCTCACACTACAATCCATCATATTGAGATACAACCTGTAATATTGCATTCAAACAACCTCCCACAACAATGAGATACAATCTTATTATACAAACAACTTATAATACATGTAATATGGGATACAATTTTAAAACCTGTAATACATAATCAAGTCTCATTTCCAATTTTACAATAGAAAAAAGTCTCAGTTCTCTTAGAAAGAGTGAAGCAATAGAAAAAGCAAAAAAAATCACCATCTCCATCTTGTAAAGATCAGAAACCGATGAACACTACAATCCAGGTAGTTCCCAATAACCCTGTACGTCACAGCTGCAACTATGTATCTATCAACACTTCTTGTACTATCTTGGCCCCCCTTCCCTTGGCCATGTAAAGACCAACGTGATGCATCACTTCCTACAGGGAAAAATGCAAGAAAGAATGAAAAAAATGTGTCATGGGTACAATACTAATTACTATTACCAACGAGAGTTGGTCATGTGAAAAACTGAACAGATGAATAATCCCATCCAGATTCCTTTTCAATCTAAAGTTACCCAATATGCAAAATATATTGCATATAAAATCATAGCTAGGTCATATGCATAATATTATAATGAAACTGTAGGGAAGGAAAGACTTTTATGAAAGACAAAATGCACAATGAGAAATCTATGATATAATGTATTAATTTCATGGTCTAGCCTTTCTGTTAGTTTATGGTCATGGAGTAGCTCACATGCTAATATCATGCTAGTTTATTAACTGTGAGATCTCCATAGATTTAGAAGCCATAATGAGGTCACATGTCTATAATGGTAGGTGATAAGATCTAAGGATAGACATTCATACTTTCATGGGCAACTTTTGTTACAAAAACAAGCAGCCAACGAAGCTTCTGCATGCAAAATCCTCTCTATAACTCTTTGTTTATGATATTTTCTTGTGTACTTGCAGGCTAAGTAGAAACACCACTGGTGAGTTCTGGTATTTGTCATTACAAACATATATCTAAAGTGGTGGCTGAGCGCTTTCACCTCAGTGGTTGCTTCCAATGCAATAGAAAACATCGTTCTTTTCAGGTGGGAAATTTTATAAATTCAATCCATTATTCTCGAGATGGTAGGACCTCAAGTTTTTATTTTATGCATGGCCTAGCTCAATTGAACCAGTATGACTAGTTGGGGGACAGGAAAAAGCAACATATTAGGGTTAGGTTTTAACTTTTATCATATGAAACAAGATTATGACAGAATTCTCTTCTTCTCAAGGTAAAAATGTGCATACATTTCTGAAAACACCTCAAGACAGCTACAATCTCAACCATATAAACCAGCTTAATCACCAATATGAATTTTACAGCATATTTAGCCCCTAACCTGTGTGGAGAATTTTCAAAAAGTGCGTAAGTCTGGAACTCCAAAAACCTTCATATGTTTGTTGGCACACATCTGCACTCCTAAAGAAAACTGAACACAGTGACATGAATAATCTCTAACCCTTACCACAATAAATTGTCACCAAGTGGTGGCACATGTATGGATTTACTTAATATTTTACATTTAACCCTCAGAAATGAGAGACACCACTTCAATTGTCCAAGTAAATTACCATGATTCCACCAATACGCACTTCTATTAATACCAAAGACTGGATGTCATTATCTTGCCTGCAGATTCACAAATTCGAATGGTTAACAGAACCAGTTGAACAGAACACATGTACTATGTTACATTACACATTATAACTGGCTATTTATATGATAGACACAACAAAGTCTATGCAACTGCAGACAGCCCCATACGAAGAGGTATACATAAATTCTACGACATGCTACCTACAGTAGTGTGCAAAGAATGACACCATTAATCAGAAAATGCCTCAATATTGAATATAGTGGGAGGTTGAGGGAAATTTGACTGAACGATCTTATGAATAAGGGAGAAGATGTGAGTGCCTGTATTACCCTGCATATTGAAGATGAATAACAGAAAACATGTGATAAAGTTTTAACTTTTAAAGCATTGTAAAGCTAGTTTGCATTTTACCTTTCCAGGGATTGGTGGGTACCATACGGGTACCAGGGCCAGAAGGAGTAGGACTATTGAGAGATGGGCATGAGGATCATACAGAGTTCTATCCTAGATAGGCTGACAGGAGACTCAATGTTATCTGGTGGAGGTTTGGATCCAGATTCACTTGTAAAATATCCAACAATAAAGCATTAGTGATCACTCAAGTCATTTGATATGCATAAAAGTTGTTAACTGTTGACATCAAAAGACTATGGAGGTTTGGATCCCTAAGAGTTAAGAAATGAAATTATAGAATTGATTCATGCAATTTCTTATGAAGAAATAGTATCAGCATAAGTCTGTTTTAGTGTTTTCACTTTTCATGACCCACTTTATCTTTTGTACAACCTGTCAAAATGTAATTGTAATTCTATAAAAAAAATCCATACACCCAAAAGAAAAGATCTGTTGTGGCCATACAAAAATCAATTATGGGTATGCCAATACCAATTTTCAGAAGAAACAGAAGAGGGAATACCTCTTTTATGCTAGAAGTATCAATACTGTTATGCTTTGTTAGATACCCCAATGCACCTTGTCTTCTAATTACAACAGTTGTGTGGATTCAATACAATCCAAAAGGAATATGGTTTCAACAAGCTGAATTTGTAGAATTCACAAAACATGATTGAGGAGCTATCAATATCTACAAGACATTAAATTAATTTGATACTATCATCTAAACATCGCTGCATGGCATCAAACGATGGGATGAAATTTGTTGGGCTCACTTATCGGTAAAAATCTAGTACCATCAAGATTCCTTACAAGAAAAACCTTAATACAGCATCAAAGCTAAAGTGAATCAAAATCAATTGATCTAACAAGTCAAAATAAAGTGATCATGCAGTTGCCTTATTTTTATTTGGATCACCCACTCGTAGCGTTAAAGAATAATCACAAATACATGCTAAAAGGAGTGACCCAAGGAACAACAGGGAATTAATGCATTCTTTCCTTAAGAAACAATGGAGAAGTTTCATAAACCAACCCCTTGAATTTCCATTAGATCATTTAAAATCCTGTTATGTAGAGAAATTGAAACAGTAGGCAGCAAAACACTTCGAAAACTTAGCCTAACAAGACAGGCATAATTTTCATAGGAATCATAAACAGTAAAAAGGGTAAAGGATTACCTGAGTACATGTGCAAGAACAACCAATACATTGTGGCATGACTGTACAGTTAACTAATGATATTAGGAATAAAATCTGAGTACATGTAATAACAACCAATGCCAGAACAACCAATGCCTGAATACATGTGCAAGAACAATCAATGCAAGAACAACCAATACATGTGCAAGAACAGCCAAAATCCAAAGAAGAAAGTAAGGCCTAGCATTTATAAATGTACAGTTAACTAATGATATTCACATAAGCCAAAATTAAGTAGCTAATAAGATATGATAAGAAATATTGAAACAATCGCTACCCTTCTCAAATAACTAAAGCTCTTCCTCTTAAAATCAAGTAAAGATATGCTCCATTCCCCCGAGTAAGTAATATTTGAGACCAAGGTATACAATGTACAAAGAACACATCATGATTATCAGAGAGAACTAATTCACTATTTCTATCTAATGAGTGAACCAACAAAAGAAACAGTATAAACACTATCAAGTATTGGCATTTGGCCAAAGCCTTAACTTAGTTTCAATAATAAAAAAATTCACTCAATTGATCGAAAAGAATAAATTCAATGATAACGTAAGAACATTGAAACCAAGTTAGGCTAGTATGTCCCTTAAAAGACACACTAGCCTTCCTTCCGTAACCTATATGAATACATATCTTGAACCAAATGTGTATTAGGAATAAAATCTACCAGAATCTTGTTCTAAAATTTTTCTCAACAAAACAGAATTTTACTTACAATTAGACACATAAATAAGTTTTGAATAAGAGTTATTGAGATGCACTGACCAACTTACATTATCATCAGATGCCACAATCAACTCTATTATGTCACCATAGAACATGAAACTAAGGTCAAGGAAAAGAGAATAAAGAAATAAAGAAGTTAATTGCCTGAAATATTTGTTCCTAGACAAATTTGGATTGTTGTCCGATTCAAAATTATTCATGATGTGTTTGAGCTTATAAAACTGTTGATGGTTGTACTTAGTCTGTGTAAATGCCCCAATTTTATTTCCATGTACAATTTGTTTGAAACATTGGTGTTTAGTTTTAAAATGTCAATTCAAATCTTCCTTAAATTGTTTCATCAATTGTCGGTACATTGAGGCTTTCCTTATCACCTCACTCTAACATTCGGAGAAACTACCCGCTCACAGCACTGTCATGCCATATTTTTTAATTTTTGGTGTCTTCTCTGAATTGTGTTTCAATCACATGGTGAGCATGGTCTTGATCGATTAGGGAACAACAAAGGAATAGATGATATAACACTTGGAAAGACACAAGTTTTCATTAAAATGATTCATTAAAATCAGCTACATGAGCATTAAGTATCTAATAGAAAAGCAAGGAAATGGATTACTACTGTAGGAAATGGATGACAGTTGAATCAGAGAATTACTATTGTCGGTACATTGAGCATTAAGTATCGAATAGAAAAGCAAGGAAATGAACGACAGTTGAATCAGAGAATCAGAAACAAAAAATGCATGTCCCTTATGTTCTTATCCATCAAAATGGCTAATTTGCGACAGTAATATCTAGTGCAAAAGGCAAGGCAAGGGTGTTATAGTCTTCTTACCAGTTATTAACTAAGGTTGTGTTCTTTTACCTTCTAGAAATTTGATTTTCCCTCTTTTTGTTCCCCCAAAGAAAAGAATTGCCCATTTGGGTTCTACAACTACAACCCGATCTGCCCATTTCTCCGATCCCCACCCAATGAGCAATGAAAAAAAATGCAAAATTCTACTTAGTGTAGTGTGTAGAGATATGCAGGAACATAGTAGAGAATTTTAAGCCCTGTTTGTTTTGGATTTTGAGAACAGATTGTGAGTCCAAAACTGATTATTGGACTAATTTTGAGTCCAATAATCAGTTTTGGACTTAGTAATCAATTCTCAAAATCCAAAGCAACAGGGGCTTACAAGAAACAAACTTAAATCCAATAAAGCATCAGCAGCTAGTAAGAGAGGAGACAAAATAATAGATAGATGAGAGATTTGATATGTGAAATGAGAGATATGAGATGAGAGACTACAGGTTTGAGGCATACCGTTGATGCCATTAAGAGAGGAGACAAAATCAATCACCCTTGCAAGCCCTCTCTCTTCTGAACAATCTACAAGGGGAAAAAAAAAACTAAAATAAAACAGGGAGGAAGAAGATCAACCTATTGGGAGAAAATGGTGAGAGATGATCTCAAGATGACTAAGACACATTCAGATGACAAAAATCATGAAACTCAAATGACTTGAAGATGAGTAAGACACATTCACATAAATTTTCACTACAAGAAAAGTGACATTCACCGACGGTCATGACCGTTGGTGTATACGCCAATGAATGTCGGTAAAACTTACACCGACACTTTTAGTGAATGTCACTGATACTACCGTGCCTAAAGGTATTTACCGACGGTTTGCATTAAACGTCGGTGCTACCCTTTATACCGGCGTTTATGAACGTCGTCAAAAATAAAAAACAAACGTTGGTGTTAAGGCTTTCACCGACGTTTTAAGTAAACCGTTGGTATATGTAATATTACACCGACGGTCAAGACCGTCACTAAAAGATCCACATGGCCATTGCATATGTGTCTTTAGCGACGGTTTGTGAGCGTCGGTGTATATACCGACGGTTAAGGACCATTGGTGAAAATGTATGGCCGTAGTTTGATTGTGAGAATCACCGACGGTCCTGACCGTCGGTAAATATAGACATTTTTTTTTTTTAAATTCCCTTTATCAGAATATTGGGATACAGCCTGCAATATGGCATTCAAACAACCTCACACTACAATCCATCATATTGGGATACAACCTGTAATATGGCATTCAAACAACCTCACACTACAATGAGATACAATCTTATTATACAAATAACTTGTAATACATGTAATATGGGATACAATTTTGAAACCTGTGATACAGAATCAAGTCTCATTTCCAATTTTACAATAGAAAAAAGTCTCAGTTCCATAAGAAAGAGTGAAGCAATAGAAAAAGCAAAAGAAAAAACACCATCTCCAAGGTAGTTGGAACAGCATAGACCACTTCAAATCAATGCATACAAAAAAAAGATTAATATCACATCATATGAGGGCAAATTATTCACCTGGCTCACTAATAGGAACACTCTGCTGGACTTCCTCATCAGCCAGTGGAGCACTGCCCTGTGATTTTGGTTCCTTAAAACTCATTGACTCACGCATAGCTTCAGACAGATTGACATTTTTAGTAGTTATATTTTCCCCTGACTGCTGCGGAGCATTGACAACTTTTGCTTCATTCGAAGTCTGCTTTAAATTTGGAGTATCATCTTTATGAGAGGGTGATAAGTGAGCCTCCTTGGCAGTGGCAGAAAGAGTAGGTGACGGAGCTTTGGGCTGTGGGCAAAGTGCAGACTCCATATCTGAAAGAAGAAAGCAAGTAGCCTCAATGATAAAAAAAGGTATTCAAATCCAATGAATGAAAATAAACACATTTAAAATGAGCAAGTATAGGCTCAATGATAAGAAAGGTATTCAAATTTAGTGAATAAAAAATAAACACGCTTAAAATGCACACCTTGAACTTGTGAAAAGCTTCCAGCTCTTTCTGCACTACTGGTTGTCGACTCCAAGAAGCGACTGATGGTTTCCCTAAGTGTCTTATTAGGTAGCAGGTCATCTGCGAGTATATTTGTGGCCCCACATACACAAGATGGTTTTGAGATTATGTGATCCCTGATACCTGATTGAAATTGCAAAAATGACTGAGAAATTGTAGACAATATTCAAAAAAAAAAAAAAAAACACCAAGAATTTGTAGACATCGAATCTCCAAAAGGCATAAGGGCCCAGAGATTTAAATGGACAAACAAAAAATGAAGCCAAATATTATTCAAATAATTGCGATTTGCAGCCATTCAAAAAACTAATTCAAATAATTGCAAACAGATCCACAGATCAAATACAAAATAGGCCCATAATTTATTCATCATACTATTATTTAAAACCCAAACACTGCAAGTACAAATATAATGGAGTAATTTGATCAAAACTAACAAAATCAACATCCTTCTATTATGACAGAACGTGACAAAAAAAACAGCTTTTCTTTTGCATTATGTAGTCTCTACCTGTCACGGTTTCTGAAATCTTAGCTCAAACAAATGACTGAATTTCCCTCACACAAGGAGAAAATAATGTATGCAGTGCAGACGAAAGTCACAAAATACAATTTAAATCCAAAAATACAGGCATCAGAGGCCAAGGTCAGAGATAAGCAATTTCTCCTGTTTTGATTGATAACGGGAGATTCTACATTGAGAGATAAAGGAGATAAAATATTCCATGTCTTTGCCTGAATAAAACAGATATCAAAACTTCAATGAAAAATCCAAAGCCTAAACATCATAACACATACATTTGTCGCAAAAGCTTTTGAAACAGCACTTGCTAGTGAGGACATCTGCGGTAATTATTTTCAACAAAGCAATTTGAAAATAGGGCCTAAACATCTGCGGTAATTATTTTCAACAAAGCAATTTGAAGGGGCTTGAGCTTACAAATCTCATAGCAGATGAATCAGCAGCAGAGAAGCTGCTCTTTGGCTGAAGAACTTCTACATTATTCTCTACAACTGTTGGCCCGCAAACATAGCACAGACCCCCATCCTCAAGATCCTTGGTTACAATATTTTTAAGTAGTCACATTCAATTGTAATGGTACTGGAAAAAAATTTACAATAGAACCAAAGATCCATATGCCACAAAAACTCCAAGAATACAAGTCAAGCTAAACAAGAAGAGCGGAAACAACATTCATCTTCATCAAGTACTTGAAACATAAAGCAAAAGAAAACGATTACAAATGATAAAGATGTGAAGTGTAAGTTAGTACTCGTCTGGTTTGGTAACAATGGGCATGCGAGGCAGTCCGGGAACTCGACGAACTAATACAGATGTATTTTTTGGTATCAACGTTGCTTCATCAGCATACTCTGAAATTCAACATGGCATAGAAAGTGTATAAATAATGCAGAGGGATTAGTCCAACCCATATACCCAAATAAAGAATGTCTGAAACACGATTTGAATCATCCAATTAATAAACCTAGGGAAATCATGGAGTTGTGTTGTTTGCAGCAGCCAAAGAGCCCAATCACTAGGGCATCGGTGTTCAAAATGGACACACGCACTAAAAAAACACAGGCAGCCTATTTCTGCTCTATGAATGCCCCAATTCACAGGGTGCTTTGGCAACTGCAGATAGTATTCCTGAATAATAAATCCTAAACATAATAATCTTAAAACCCAGTAACCCCAATCAAGGCAGTGATTCAACCTTAAAATTATGATCCAGATCAAGGGGCAGATAGTATTCCTCAATAATAAATTTTAAATATAATAATCTCAAACCCAGTAACCCTAATCAAGGCAGTGATTCAACCCTAAAATTCTGACCCAGATCAAGGGGATTGAACAACCCAACTTTTCCTCCACCAGGGCAATTGCTTCAAAAGAACCCTAGGCCTCATATACCCCAAAAAAAAAAAAAAAAAAAAAACACAGTGGCAATCACCAGAAAAAGACCAACACCAGGTCCTATCCTAACCAGATAAGGTAAAACTACAAATCCCCCTTCTCAACTCAACAAAGCCTTTGTCCCAAACTAGTTGGAACTACAAATCCACCTTAAAAAGGAAACATAATTCTCTGACAAATGATCAATTTGGGTGTGAAACTCGTGTGTAAACTGCAATCTATTAGATTAGGATTTATTATTGAGCTGAATACTGATCAATTTAACCATTTAACCAGAACGAATAATGTGAATAAACAAAATCTAGTCTTGAAAAAAAAAATAACAACCAACCTTCATTAGTCTGGGGATTGGAGACCATAAGGTCAAAATCAGTGCCCCTGCCCAAATGCTTGGACTCGAATATTTTTTCTTTCAAATTTGCAACTGATATGAAATGACCATCGATAGATACAGAGTCGTAATCTTTTGCACTTTTAAACTTATAATACACAGCCATATTCCTTTTTTTTCAAATTACCCTAAACTGAGCAGAAAAAATCAAAGAAGAAAAAATAAACAAGGCTTGATATTACGCCCCACTTAAAAATAGAAGAGTACAAGTAATTATCTTCTTTTTATCTGTGTCTTTCCTTTCTTCAACAAGAAACCCTAGACGATCTCTTCAATAACCAATGTATGAATCCAAATACACCAAATTTATCAGAGATTCTATAACAACGAAGCTTCTAGATGAAAAAAATCTTCAAGATCTGAAGGAACTTCGTAACAGAGTCTTTATCAGGCCGATCTAACTGAAGAATCTTTTAGATCGCAAATTGACAAAGAAAAAGCCTTCGATGAGGAACCCAAGGGTGTCACACTAGTTTTTTAAGATACTAAAAACCTAAAAGAGGGAGCCCCTAAAATTTGAAGCCTTGCTTTTCTTTTCAGAACACATATTATTCAGTAAAACATGAAACTAAAAGGGAAGAGAAACATAAAAACCCTAGAAAGCAGTGCTAAAATTATGAAATAGAAAATAAGGGAAAAACCCATATCTTACCTCCAAACACACCTAGGGTTTTCTCAGATTTTCGTGCTCGAAATCTCCTCGAGGCGAACAAGAGACAAGCTTGAGGATGGATTGATTTTCATGCTCAAAACCTCCACTCGCAGACTGATAGTCTCAAACAAACAAAGGAAAAATCAAGTTACGAAAAAAACTAAAAAATATACTGATCTTAACGAGATTGACTTTTGATTGTCTCACATACAAAGAGAAAGACAGAAACAAAGATATTCAAAATGAAAATTGTGTTAGAACCAACCATAAATCACACAGCTTACCTCAACAAGCAGAAACCCTAGCTTGTCTTTGATTTCCGTGGAGATTGAGGGCAAGGAGCAGAGCTTGAAGTCGAAATCCACAAAGTTTCTGGTTTAGGGAAAGAAAAAACCAAAGTTTCTGGTCTAGGGAAGCAAATCCCAAAAGTTTTTGGGAAGAAACCAACCAAAATCGAAAATTTTAGGGAAGAAAATGGAGATTTTAGGGCTCTTCACTTTTTTAGGGCTCTTCACTTTTTTAGGGCACGAAAGAATCGATAAACGCTTAGGTTTTTCTTCCCCGCGCGATTGGCTTCGTTTTTTCGTCTCCTGAATATTTTATCTCTGCCCTCATCGACGTTCAAAAAATCACGCCGGTGTTTTACCAAACCAGCGACGCTTGAGAAAGTCGGTAATTCCTCTTCTATTTAAATAGACATCTAACGACGTTTTAACGGTAAAACGTCGGTAAATAATCACTTTCAGTGACGTTACAGGAACGTCGGTAAATTATTAAGGCGTATTTTTTGGGCGTGAGTGGTTAGTCACCCTTCACCGTCATTCCTTCAGTGAACGTCGGTGCATGTACTATTATTAGGGACGTTATACATGATGAACGTTGGTGAATGCCCTTTTTCTTGTAGTGTTTACTGGTAGAGATAAATAAATCACTGAACAACAAACTGACCCAAGTTGCTCCCCAACAGATTAGTATTGTCCGATCAAGATGGGTTCAACAGTAATGGGCTGGACATCACTCAGATCAAAAGATTTGATCAAATCCATGTCACACATGTTAGTAGCCAGAAAGTGGCACCTAGGAAAGAGTTTTTTTATGGTGAGTTTTTTTCCTTGTGAGTCGTTAATGCTTAACATACATAAGAAATTAAATATGAGACTACAAGTGTCAGACAATTAGTTAAATGCAAAACAAACACCACTTATCTTCATACTAGCAACATTCAATTAGGTGTATGACAACAATCACTCAAGACAATATCAATTGCAATTATTCACTAGTGCAATTAAAACTACCAAATCCTTCAGTCACCTAGTCTTTGGTTGTGCTTAGAAATCTGTTGTGCAGCTGCTCTCAAATAAAATAGCCGGCCACGAAATGTCTTTCTGCGATGGTCCCTAGCAAATCCCAACCCACATATATTGTGATGAGTTGCAAGCATGTAAACACTATTGCAGTTTACATGTAAGACTAGTGGAAAGGAATGTGAGAGTTGAGAGATCCTCACAATCACAATACTGGCTTATGACAGCTCCTTAATTTAGGGTAGCTCCTTCTCAAATGTGCATAATAGGACATTTCTTTTACAGAACTTAGGGTAGCTACTTTGCATTAAAAAATTTACAGTTGGCTATATTTTTACTTCACTATATATATATATATATATATATATATATATATAGAGAGAGAGAGAGAGAGAGACTCAACTCATAGGTTTTATTGAAGAAAGTAAAAAAAGAATTTAGAATTTGTTGACTAATCATATTGTTTTAGAGTTTAAACAGAACCATGGTGTTAATATAAGTGATTGGTGTTTGATTCGTTTATTTTGAGCATAGTATATGACCTATAGTGGTTTTACTACAATCTAATAAAATATCAACAGCTTTACAAATATTTTGGCAATTTTCCATTTGCCGTGGTTATGCAAAACGAACCTTGAGTATCACCATTTAACAGACAACCAAATAAAAAACATACGGAAAGGAGTCTATAGATTAGCAAACCAACACCTCATGTACTTGACCATGACCAAAAATGTCTTCTTCTCCATTGTTGTTGGTTTAGCTAACCAACATAATCGAACAACGTGCATCATTTAAAGGGTTTTATTGAAAGGGAAACACTTTTTTTCTCGTAGCAGTGATATATGTCAAAGGTGTCCGCAGGAAGAGATTACAGGTGGTAAAACCTGTGGCTTGTAGTAATAAGTATTCGTCCATCAAAGGAAAATAAAAGGAAAATAAATATAAGAAAAAACATTAAGTATTCATTCATCAACAGGATGCCTCCACAAATTTTAGAGAGACCCAGCCTAGCAAAAAACGTATAAACATTAATCCTTAGGCAGAGTAATATTACGTGATAGGGAACAAAAAATGCATATCTAATTATTAGGGAACAAGAAAAAAAAAACCTAAATGTCTACTACTCATTCATCAGAAAGGATGAAAATAAGGAACAAAGAGTCAATTAAAAACAAAAGAAGGAAAGAAATTAGATAAATTGCTCTCGGACTACGGAAAATAAGAACATAACAATTAAGATCAGGGAACAGAATTCCTAAAATCCATACAAATCCCATTATTTATTAAGATGCTAAAAACCTAAAAGAAGGAGCCCCTAAAATTTGAAGCCTTGCTTTTCTTCTCAGAACATATATTATTCAGTAAAAACATGAAACTAGAAGGGAAGAAAAACACAAAAACTCTAGAAAGCAGTGGTAAAATTATGAAATAGAAAAACAAGGGAAAAACTGTGATCAATTGACTAAGTTTTGTCTTGGATATTTGAGATCTTTGTCAAGGTTGAAATAATCTTAGACGAATAGGGCCCAAGTTGCTATTTTTATTGGTCATATTTATCTGGTAAAACTGCTAAAAGGTTGCACGTGCAGTTTTACTACTATCAATAGGAACAAAATAAGATAATATCAATTCAACAACATGACGGGCAACATAGATAATTAATAATAATCTAAAGAAACATCAATCCAAGATAATAGAAAACATTAGCAAAAGAAACATGCATGGATGATTCAATTCTATAATAGAAAACTTAGGGTCGGACAGAGTCGAGCTGACCCAAGGTATTAACCTTGAACCCGACCCGACCCTGAGTCAGGGCCTAAAAAATGAACCCTGATCAACCCTCAGGGTTGGAAAATCCAACCCAGATCCTGTCCGGACTCAGGGCGGGTCAAGGCTGACAGGGCCAAACTTACACCCCTATGTTTTACTATACATTTCATTCTACGAACAAAACTTGGCTCCTCAACGTTAAGGAGGAGACTCCTACGCAATTCTTGGCTGACTAAGAGTCTGCCACGTTGAGGACTATTCAGACTAAAAAAAAAACTTGACTTTCGTGAGGACAATCTTTTCCCTATACCCTTTTAATGCATGAAAAAAAAAAAAAACTTAAACTTTCATGAGGACAATTGTACCCCGAGACCCTTTTCATGCCGCCATCACATTTGGAAAAAATAGACTAACTTTTTTTAGGACAATCGTAACCCTGCCGTATTTTATTTAACCATCTATCAAATGTTAAGGACAATTTCCAAAAAGCTCTTGGAAGCAAATTAAAAATGAAAAGACATGGTGAGTTCGCCCCAATATTAAAACGTTGTAGTGCCAATAGCAGCAGCCTAATTATATCATATACAGATAATTAGATTTAGTTTCAAAAACCTTGCTGCTAATATAAGATGATATTTTGTTTTTCAAAGACGGTAATCACTGTTTATATAAGATGATGCACGAATCATTTTAATTGTGCATCCAAAACATAAGCTTAGGTCCACTAGGGGAGCCTATGTAGCTTGTTTTTGCAAGTGCACCCTTCAATTTATTAAAAAGTTAGTTTTTTCATCTAACTTGTTCGGTGCGTGAAATGGGTTTATGGGTACGATTCTCCTCATAAAAGTTTAAGTTTTTTTCTCAGTGTAAAGAGTCCTCAACGTGGCAGAGTCTTAGTGGGCCACGTTGAATTGCGCAGAAGACTCCTCGTCAACGTTGAGGAACCAAAGTTTTGTTCCAATTCTACATATGGGTACAATATATATATATATATATATATATATATATATATATATATATATATATATGAGGAAAAGGATTGTACGCTCGACCGTACCTACAGTTAGGTACGGTAGAGTGCCAAATCACATAGATCTCCCATTTTTGGTGGGCATCTAAACCATTCATTTGCAAGGCCCCATCATAGATAGGGTGCATACCAAAAATCAGCACCATTGAATCATCCTAACCCCTCCAAAACTGGAGGGCAAAATGCGCAGATTTGTGGACAAACACTGTCTGTCCATTTTGGCCTCCACAAATGGATGGGTTAGGATGATCCTATGGAGCTGATTTTTGGTATGCACCATATCTATGATGGGGCCTTGCAAATGAATGGTTTAGATGCTCACCAAAAATGTGGGACCCATGTGATTTGGCACTCTACCGTACCTAACTTTAGGTACGGTCGAGCGTACAATCCTTTTCCTCTATATATATAGATGAGAAAACGGTTCCTACACATATGTGTAGAGAGTTCTCTACACACTAGCTTAAAATACAGTGGGGGCCCACATTGTTTGGGTGATCCAAGCCATCCATTTTAAAGGCCCTCACATAGATAGGGTGTCTACAAAAAATCAGATCCATAGGATCATCCCAACCCTACGATTTGTGGAGGTAAAATGGATGTTTTTAAACCTTCACAAATTAGTCTAACTTTTGCCTCCACAGTTCGAATGGTTAGGATGATCCTCTGGATCTGATTTTTTGTGGACACCCTATCTATGTGAGGGCCTTAAAAATGAATGGTTTGGATCACCCAAATAATGTGGCCCCCACTGTATTTTAAGCTAGTGTGTAGATAACTTATCTACACGTGTGTAGGAACCGTTTTCTCTCTCTCTCTCTCTCTCTCTCTCTCTCTATATATATATATATATATATATATATATATATATATATATATATAAGAAGATAGAGAAAAGGGAAATAGGAATAAGCAACAGAATTCACATATCGCAAGCTAGCAATCGTATTTTATGCCACTAAAGTTCTGATAGCATTGGATGGTGTGTATATTGAGTACGCATGTTTCTAACTCAAAAAATCATGGATGTCTTTTTGTATCAATTGTGCAGCATTGCACTCCTGCTCCTTTTCCCTTCCATATATCATGTCGCAACATGAAAAGCTTTAAAATCTCTGCTTTATTTTCAAAGAGGTCCTCATCCAACCTTCTGATAATAAGGAGCAAGGCAGCGAGAAGCTCAGCTAGTACAATGTCACTTACACCAACATCTTCTTCTCCATGACTATCCTTTTCTTCTCCTACCTCAAATGCAGCTAACAATGCGTCTTTCATAAAGATTTGGTGTTCATCGACTTTCTCAATCGTTTTCAACAAATTTTCAATCTCCATAGGCTTATAAACCTGTAGCTTGTTGATATGATCATGTAGGCTAGTAGGCTAGTGTCACGGTGCAACTCTTTAAAAATCAAAATGATCATGTAGGCTAGTGTCATGGTGCAACTCTTCAAAAATCAAAATTTCTTTGATAAAGGGGTTGTCCCTGATGACCTAGTACTACGCTAGTCAGCCAACCAAGTTTGCACGCACAAAGATCACGCAACAAATCAAGAACACTCACAACAACACAAAGGAACAATTTAACGTGGTTCGGCCAACACTTGCCTACTCCACGGACCCAACTAAGGCACTATATTGCTACTGCACTTGGGATCTCTCTCCCCCAAGCCAAGGCATACAAGCTTACAAAGGTTTTCTCCCAAAACCCACAATACAACTCTCTTGGGCGTTTTTGCCTATGCCAAGACTACAAATTCAAATATCCTTTAGATTTGAATTTTCCCAATCCCTGTGCCTAAGCACTTACAAATGACAAATTAACATGTGGCATAACAATTGTCTAACCATCCAGCCATGATTGCCTCAAGTGGTCTTCCCAATGTGCAAGTGCAAGCCAATGCCTTGCTGCCATGTGTGCAAGCCCATGCCAAAACCGCCCACCAGTTGCTTTTGCTTTGACTTCCTTGTCCTTTGAACACGACCAAGCATGCCTTGGTTTGAATTCTAACCATTGCCTCCATTTGCAAACACTCCTATGTGCTTGCCAAATGTCACATGCACACTAGTGCCTTGGTTTTGCCTATCCGTTTCCCACCCACCAACCAGTGCCCACTATCCAGTGCCCAATAGCTAGTGCCAATTAGCCAGTGCTCAATGATCCAGTGCCCACCAATCTAGTGCCCACACCGATCCAGTGTCCACTGATCCTGTGCCCACCGATCCAGTGCCCAATGATCCAGTGCTCATACCAATCAAGAGCCCAACTAGTGCCCATTCACACTTGAGTTAGGTTCCCACTAATGCTTACCCGTTCAAGCTGTGCATAGCCCCCGCCTATGCTCTAGACCATGCCAAAGCCTTAGTTCCATGGTCTTCTTCCCACCTCGATGTTCCAAGTGAAAATTGGCAAGGCTGCAAGGTACCACCAGAAGCCAATGTGTGTACCAACATTTTAAGGGGCCGACAACTAGCCTCAACCTCTTTCTCTAATGGCAAAGTGTCAAAGTCCTCCATTGGTGCACCACATACAGCTTGCCTAGCGATGGATCCATCTAACTAATGTAGGTTAATGATCTCACAATGCCTCTAGCAATTCTTGATTGTCATTGTCGTCACCCAATGTTCTACCTTTGTCCACCGCAATGCCTCCGTGCACCTCTCTTCTATCTCTCTTTCTCTCTCTTATCCAAGCCTGGCATTCATTGTTACTATAGTGAATAAAAAGAAACGAAGGGTAATGCGCGGTGGTGATGTACATATTTTTTAAGGGATTTGCTATGGATCATCGAAGACAAGCATTTGCGGCCGGTTGTTGCATGTAAGAGCAGCCACGGAGACCCACTTTTCAACAGATTTTGCGAAATGCGATGATCCCTGGATTTACCCATTTTTTAATATTTAATATTGAGAAATGATATCCCTCTAATGGTTTCTGTGAGAATGGTTCACTGCCTGAGGATAAATTCACCCCATTTAACGGTTTTTCCTTGCCTTTAAAACTTAACAAATAACGTTAGGAGCGGGGATCATTTTATAGAGGGGAAAATATCATTTCCCTAAATATTTTATACAAAAAACAGCGACAAAAAATATAAACTGGAAAAGGTTTCCGAGGTATCGCGCAAGGTGAGCAGCCCTCTAAATACCCTATGTGCCATAATTGGTTAAGTCATCCACCCCATTAGTTTTGTAGATTATAGGTAGGATTATGGTTATGGTTAGGGTTAGGGTTTTGGGTTATGGTTATGGTTAGGGTTAGGGTTATGGGTTATGGTTATGGCTATGATTAGTTGAGGTTTTCAAATGGATGGCTACTAACTATTTGGGTTATGGTAGGGGTGTTCAATCGGTTATAACCGAACCGAAATAACCGAAATTTGATAACCAAAATAATTTTGGTTATCAAATTTCGGAAACCGAAACCGAACCGATTAAAAATTTGTTTATTCGGCTATAACCGAATAGTGATAAAAAGACAAAACAAATCTATTTGGACGGTTTGATCGGAGGGCTATGATCAATCTATCGAAACGGCTTTTTCGGCACAACCTATTGAAGTTGTGATCAATCAAATGGACGGTTTGGATCATCCTACGGAATGCCCATACACCATTTTTTGAAAAAAATGATGTTTATTTTTGGTTAATTTCGGTTATTTGGTTAACCGAATTTTTTTCCCTAGATAACCGAAACCAAAACCGAATAACCGAACTAACCAAAAATAAAAACCGAAACCGAACAGAATTAGCAAAAAACCAAACCGAACCGACCGAATCAATTCGGTTCGGTTCGGTTATTCGGTTAAAACCGAATAATGAACACCCCTAGTTATGGTTATCGTTATAGTTAGGGTTATGGGTTATGGTTTGTTAGGGACACCTAATCTATGTGATGTCCTATAGGATGAATGGGTTGGATGAGTGAAGCTACATGTAGATGGGTTCGAGTTTTTGTGGGAATACACATGCAGAAAAAGTATAATGGATCTTACATATTGGGATTATCTAAAACATTCATTTGTCGGTCCTTGTGTAGATAGGTCGTACCTCAAAAGTTGTCTCTCTAGCCGTTCGATTTATGTTGTTTTTTGTTTCTAAACCACCCATTTTAGACCAAATATTGAAGGGTGAAGATCATTCTATGAAGATGATTTTTGGGACATTGTTTTATCTACTGCAACGTCTTAGATCATCCAAAAGGTAGGCTCCACTACGTTTTTGGCAATTCTCACCAAAATACATATAAAATCTCCATTTACAAAAGGTCGGCTCCGGAAGACCATGTAATTCTCTGAAACCTTGTTTCTGCTAGAGTAGTAGGAATCATTATCCCGTGGCGGGGTCAATTTGGCTGGTTACTCAAATGTCAACCTGTCCCCGCAAATTTGCGGGTGGGTTGGGTCGACCCGCGGGCGGGCACTGGTCGATTTTGTCAGGTCTAGTTGTCATTTTTTGAGCTATTGATACCCCCATTTTACACCAATTATATTTGAAGGCTAATATCATCCTATTGAAAAGATTTTTGGGAAATTGTCTAATCTACTTCAAGGATCAACAAATGAATGTCTTAGGTCATTCAAATAGGTGGGGCCAACTATATTTTCTTCACACCCTTGCAAAAATAAGATGAAAGCCTGAAAGGGCACTTCCATTGGCTGTACCTCACCAATCTTCTTCTTCTATTACAAAAGTTTTTCTCTGTTAAATTTTGGGTCTTTCAAAAGGATATATGTAAAATCGAGACTGTTGTTGATCTTTGATGCGATCCACAAGATCGTTGAAACATCCCATGCTTAAAGTAAAGACTTTTCAAGGCGGACAATAAATGAGACATCATAGATCAAGGGCTGAGATTATTCAATTGATTTGGCCAGAGTTAGGTCGTTGTCCAGATCTTACTTTCCATGCGCGAGTCTACTGATAAAATTGACGCGTCCATGTGCCTCGGTGCTCACTTTTGATAAAAGTGTATGCTTCTTGTCTCTTGGTGCTCTCGCTTCATTATTTTCTCCATTCGTTCGTTCTTGGGATTTTCTTAATACAAATATAAATATTTGTATCCCCTTTTCTTGATGCATTGTATTTGCAGTCAGTATATGTTAGTAGAGGGAATACACATGCTCCCCACTTTAATAATTAATATTTTTCAATATATTATACAAATTAGTCATATTACATATTAGAGATCCAAATTAATATTTTGCCCGAAAAATCATTTCCAGAAGATAATCCCAACCGTCCGATCTATTGAAGTTTCCATAATGTAATTCCTTCTCTAGATCTGAGGGTTAGAATCATGCTTTGGTAATGATTTTTCAAGCATAACCTATTTACATCGTGGCCCATCAAATGGGTGGTTACCTATAGTGTGGACTGTACAGACCATTTTTGAAAAATACGGGGTGAATACATGCTAAAATGTGGTGAATTTATCACTCGTTTTTCTTTGAAACAAAGTGATGGCCAATCACAGTCAAGGCCAACAATGACATTTAATTTTTGGGTCCTTCAAACGGGATATTTACCGAAAATCAGACCGTTGATCTTTAATACCATTATGATGTGATCCACTATGATCATTGACCGTTGATCTTTAATACCATTATGATGTGATCCACTATGATCATTGCCCCACGGCCCTCACATGGCATGCTTTTAATTAGGGAAGTGATATATCCGCCCCTTTGATCACCAGGAACACCCCTGTCAGTGTTTTCGGCAATCAAGGGCAAAGGCATTGAATTCTTCTGACAAAAGTACAACATCCCCTCTTTAGTCATCGATACACTGGCAGGGGTGTGCCTGGTGATCAAAAGGGACCCCCGACGGCTGGCTAAAGTTTTCCCACCATTTGAGACCTCTCTCTCTCTCTCTCTCCTCTCACACACACACAGGAGGAACAGTTGGTTGGCCCAACAGAAACTGTTGGTGGAATGGTGGGCCCATCTTTGAACAACGTAGGCCCCGCCCATACCACACCATAGGATAATCCAAACCGTCCATTTGATGGGCCATAAATGTAAATAGGTTGCGTTCCAAAATATTATTTCCATAGGCTAATCCTAGCCCTCCGATCTAAATAGAAACTACATCTTATGCAACCTCTATAGATTGTAGGGTTGTGCTCTTCCTACAGAAATGATTTTTGGGGCACAACCTATTTACATTGTGGTCCATCAAATGGACGGCTCGGATCATCCTATGGTCTGGACGGTACACTTCATTTTCAAAAATATGGATGGGGCCTAAATTGTTACGAACCACACCATAGGATGATCCAAACCATGGATGGCTTGGATCATCCTATGTTGTGGACGGTACGCTTCAATTTGAAAAATATCGGTGGGGCCTACGATTGGGCCTTCATGTTAGTGTAAGACCAAATCTATAGGATTATCCAAACCATAGACGGCTTGGATCATCCTATGTTGTGGAATGGCCTTAATGTTACTGTACGACCACAGGATGATCCAAACCATTCATTTGATGGGCCAACCCTTTTGGGGGCACAACCCATTTACGTTATGACCCATCAAATGGAAGGCTCGGATCATCCTATGGTCTGGACGGTACACTTCATTTTCAAAAATATGGGTGGGGCCTAAATTGGGCCTTAATGTTACTGTACGAACCACACCATAGGATGATCCAAACCATGGACGGCTTGGATCATCCTATGTTGTGGACGGTACGCTTCAATTTGAGAAAATATCAGTGGGGCCTACTATTGGGCCTTAATGTTACTGTACGACCAACTCCATAGGATTATCCAAACCATGGACGGCTTGGATCGTCCTATGTTGTGGACAGGCCTTAATGTTACTTTACGACCAACTCTATAGAATGACCCAAACCATTCATTTGATGGGCCACAATGTAAATAGGTTGTGCCCCAAAAATCATTTCCATAGGATGATCACAACCCTACAATCTATAGAGGTTGCATATCGGAGGGCTAGGATCAGCCTATGGAAATGATATTTTGGGACGCAACCTATTTAGGTTTATGGCCCATCACATGGACGGTTTGGATTATCCTATGGTGTGGTATGGGCGGGGCCTACATTGTTCAAAGATGGGCCCACCATTCCACCAACAGTCATTTTTCTTTTTTTTTCTTTTGATGGGCAAGCTGGGGTTAGGCGGACCTCTACCAGATATATTAAAAAATCAACAAAGATACAACATGGAAGCAGGAGAGCAAGCCCCCTCACATCTGTAGAGGAGGCAAACAAAAGACCAAACAAGGTGGCCATGGGACACCAAAACAAGCAGATACAACACAACAAAATAGAAAAAACCGAACATCAACGATATAAGGAGACCAAAAGAACACAACACAGCCTATAGACTAGGCAGCCAAATACCAGCAGCACCAGAAACAACACAGCAAGCCAAATCTCAAGATTTCAAACCTCCCGGAATGAGCCCACGAAATGGGACCCGGATTCCAGGGAAAGATATCGAAATTGATTTTGGAGAGATGGATGGCAGCACGCAAGATAAGGTGGCCGAATGAGGGAAGCAGCTGATTTTCCTTTTTTATCCTTCTTGTTCTGAACTATGTTCCAAGGACTTTCAGGGGAATGGGGAGCTGATGGGGGATCATTATTGGAAGGGGTGAGGTCTGAATCTTGAAGGGCCAAAAATTTATTTTTATAGGATCTTTATAGAAGAGATCCGGATCCAATATCTATTCCTTTAGAAGATTCTTTGATGTTCATCCGAGACTGAGCATAGTCTGCATCCTCATTGATTTGAGGTTGAGCCTTGCTTTGATATGGGGCAGTAAAACCCACCTTATCAGGCTCTGTGCTAGGCTTTTTTACAACCCATTGACTCTTTTTGAACTGACTAGCTTGAGGGCATCTCTGAGGGCAAATCAGGGGGCAATTATCAGTCGGTGGAGTGACTGATAATTGGGCCCACCAACTGTTCCTGTTGGGTGTGTGGAGAGAGAGACAGGTCAAATGGTGGGAAAGTGACATATACGTTAAATCCTAACGTTTAACGTTAGCCAGCCGTCAAGGGGGGAAATAGCCTACAGGTAGGGGTGGCAATGGTTCGGTTTCGGCTCGGTTTGACCCCCAAACCGAACCGAACCGAACCGAACCATCCTACACTCCAAACCGAAACCGAACCGAACCGAACCGAAATTTTGAATGGCCAACCGAACCAAACCGAACTGATTTGAGAATTTCGGTTTCGGTTTCTTTCGGGGTGTAAAATAATTGGCCCCTTTCCATTAAAAACATGAGGTGAAAATGGAGGGCCCACCCTATTAATGGATTTGGTTGGCATGGATGGTAATCACCTTATGAAAACATGGGTTTTGGTGGAAATGGTGAGCCCACTGATGGTATAAAATGATGGGCCCCATCATACGCATGGGTTTATATTGGGCCCTACCATATAGAAAACATGAGATGTAAAATGTGGGCCCTACTTTTAGTGTTTCGGTTCGACAAGGGTTCAAACCTAAACCGAATCGAACCGAACCCAAACCGAACCGAAATTTGAATCAGTTTGATTTACCCAAACCGAAACCGAATTATCGGTTCGGTTTCGGCCCGGTTCGGCTAATTTTGCCAGGCCTACCTACAGGGGGAATATCAGTGCCCTTTTTAATTCATGTAAAGAATTTTCTGGGTGGAACAATAAATGAGGCATCATAGATGAAGGGCTGAATTATCCGATTGTCGTTGTCCAGACTTAACTTTCCACCGACAAATCTGACTAACCCGCGTGGGCTTCACTACTTTTGTTGCAGACTTACAGGAGCTTTGATTAAAGTAGATGCTTCTTCTCTCTCTCTCTCCATTCATTATTTTCTCCATTGGTTCGTTCTTACTGCTCACTTTTGATAAAAGTTTTTGCTTCTTTTGGATTTTCTTCATTTGGAAATAGCACAAATATTTGTAATCCCTCTTCTTGATGCATTGTATTGGCAGTCGGTATATGTTAGCAGAAGGAATACACATGCGCCCCACTTAATAATTAATATTTTTCAATGGGAAATGTTATCCGCACGACTGTATTTTGATGATGGCACTCATCTCTTTATTAAGAGTACGGTATGGCCCGTACCATAGGATGATCCAAACCGTCCATTAGATGGGCCACAGCCTAAATAGGTTGTGCCCCAAAAATCATTTCCATAGGTTCATCTCAACCCTCCGATGTATACAGGGTTACGGTCAACCCTCTATCATTCAGATCGGAGGGTAAGGATCAACCTATGGAAATGATTTTTGGGGCACAACCTATTTAGGCTGTGGCTCATCTAATGGACGGTTGGATCATCCTATGGTGCGGGCCATACGGTACTTTTAATAAAGTGAGAGTGCCATCATCAAAATACAGTAGTGCTAATAACATTTCCCTTTTCAATATATTATACAAAATAGGCATATTACATATTAGAGATCCAAATATATATATATATATATATATATATATATATATATATATATATATATATATATATATATATATATATATATGTTTGAGTTTTCGTGAAAATACACAAGTAATAAAAGTATAATGGATCTCACCAATGTGAATTATATCTAAACCTTTCATTTGTTAGCTGTTTGGATCAACCCATAGTGTGGACTGTACAGTCCATTTTTTTAAAACACGGGGTGAATCCATCCTAAGATGTGGTGAATTTGTCATTAGTTTTTCTGTGAAACAAGTGATGGCGAATCACTGTCAAGGCCAACTAATTTTTGGGTCATTCAAACGGATATTTACTTAAAATCGAGACCATTGATATTTTACACCATTACGATGTGATCGACTTGATAGTTGCCCCCACATGGCATGCTTTTAATTAATGTAAAGACTTTTGTAGGTGGAACACTAAATGAGGCATACAGATGTAGGGCTGAGATTATCCATCCAGAACTTTCTACCGACAAAATTGACTAACGCGCGTGGGCTTCATTACTTTTGATTAAACTTGATTCTTCTTCTTCTCTCTCTCAGTGCTCTCTCTCTCTCTCTCTCTCTAACTGTAGACAAACATTGGTTCGTTCTTGGGATTTTCTTGTTTCCTTAGAGCAGAAAGTATGGCAGAAATGGTGCAAATGTTTGTATCCTCTGTTCTTGGTGCACTGTTTGGCAATCTGACGGAATCGGCAATAGAAGAAATGAAATCAATATGGGGTGTTGGTGTTGAGGAGGAGGTGGAAAAGTTAGAGAGTCAAGTGAAATTAATTCAAGGCGTGATTGAAGATGCTGAGGAAAAGCAATTTCACTCTAAGGCTGTTGGAAGTTGGCTTCGAGAACTCAAGAATATCGCCTACGACGCTAATGACATATTGGACGAGGTTGCTTCGGAAGCTCAATCAAGCAAGAGACAGAAGGTAGGGGCTTTCCGGTACATCTCCTCTATTTTCCAGAACGAACGTGACATAGCACGTGAGATAAGGGAGATTAGTGGAAGGTTAGATGTGATTCTAAAGGGAGGACGTGACCTCCATCTCGAAATTAGAGGAGATGGAGGGAGGGGTTCCCAAATCGAGCAGGAGCGACGAAAAACTAGCTCTTTGGTAGACGAATCTGATGTGATTGGTAGACAAGTCGACAAAGACAAAATCATACAATTGTTGGTATCAGATGATGATGATGATAAATTGTACTCTGTTATTCCCATAGTTGGCATGGGTGGGGTTGGGAAGACTACTCTTGCTCAATTCGTCTACAACGATCACAGGGTCAAGACACAGTTTGGGCTCAGAGTGTGGGCTTGTGTGTCTGATGATTTTAATGTTTTGAGAATAACAAATGCACTTGTTGAATCTGCAAGTGGAAGCAACTGTGATCTCTCAAACCTGGATGCCGCACAGCGTTGTCTCGAAAAGAAACTCAACGGTAAGAAAATTTTAATTGTTCTCGATGACGTGTGGGGTGAAAATCAAATTCATACTCATTGGGACACTCTACGAGTTCCCTTTGGAGTTGGAGCGAAAGGAAGTAAAATTATCATTACTACACGAGATGAAAGGGTTGCAAGGATGTTGGGCACAATTCCTTCCCACCATTTGAAGGTTTTACCAGATGCTGATTGTTGGGAATTGTTTACTCGGCGTGCTTTTGCGGGAGGGATTTCAAATGCCTTTCCGGAACTGGAGGAAATCGGTAGGCAAATTGTGAAGAAATGCAAAGGCCTGCCTTTGGCAGTAAAGACATTGGGGGGAATCTTGTCTTATAAAAGGACTGTGAGCGAGTGGGAAAGGATTTTGACAAGCGAAATATGGAAGGATGATGATAACAAAATTTTGCCAGCTTTGAGATTGAGCTATTGTCACCTGCCACCCAATCAAAAGCATTGTTTTGCCTATTGTGCCAAATTTCCTAAAGATCATCGGTTTGACAAAGATGTGTTGGTCCGACAATGGATGGCTACAGGCTTCATTCAAACCAAAGGAACCACACTCCTAGAAGATATTGGTGGGGAGATATTTGATGATTTATTACTAAAGTCTTTCTTTCAACGTATTCGCGAAGGCGCCTCTCCGAATATTTCAATAAATGTGATGCATGATTTAATGCATGATCTAGCAGAATCTGTCTCAGGGGATGAATGTTGTAGAATGGAAGACGGTATACCACGAAGCATCCCTGAAATGGCACGTCATTTATCATGGATTGACGTCGAAGAGGGTTCAATGTCTTTGGAGGCCTTGAGCAAATTTAAGAGATTGCGCACTTTACAACTGAGGGCTCCATCTTCCATTGACAACCAGATTCTCAATGATGCATTCATGGAGTTGAGATGCCTGCGTGTATTGGATTTGAGTTGGTCTAATTTCGACAAGTTGCCGGATTCGATTGGCCTTTTGAAACATCTACGCTACCTTGACCTCTCTAGCACGAAGATAGAGAGGCTGCCTGAATCAGTAACAAGTCTCTGTAATTTGCAAATGTTACATCTGCAATTTTGCGAGAATCTTAAAGGGTTACCCGATTCGATTGGCCATTTGAAACATCTACGCTACCTTGACCTCTCTAGCACGAAGATAGAGAGGCTGCCTGAATCAGTAACTAGTCTCTGCAATTTGCAAATGTTAGATCTGAGATTTTGCAGGAATCTTAAAGGGTTACCCGATTCGATTGGCCATTTGAAACATCTACGCCACCTTAACCTCTATTACACGGAGATAGATGGGCTGCCTGAATCAGTAACTAGTCTCTGCAATTTGCAAACGTTAGATCTGGATATTTGCAATAATCTTAAAGGGTTACCCGATTCGATTGGCCATTTGAAACATCTACGACACCTTTACCTCTCTAGCACGAAGATAGATGGGCTGCCTGAATCAGTAACTAGTCTTTGTAATTTGCAAACGCTAGTTCTGGAATCTTGCCGGGATGTTAAAGGGCTACCCAATGGTATCACGAATCTAGTTAATCTACGGCATATTGTTGTAGATTCGATTCCTTTGCCAGGAATTGGAAAATTAACTTCGCTCCAAACATTGCCGTATTTCAAGGTGTGCAAAGAGAGTGGTTGTCAGATAGGAGAGTTGAATAACCTGAGTAACATTAAAGGAAGACTTGAAATTTCGGGTCTCGAGCATGTGCAAAACATAGAGGAGGCTAAAGAAGCCAATTTGAAAGATAAGAAATACCTTAATCAGTTGAGATTGCAATGGGCCCTATATGGCAGTTCACAAGATGGAATAGTCAATAACGATGGGGTATTGGAAGGCCTCCAACCCCATGCCAACCTCAAAGAATTAAAAATAGAATCCTATGGCGGTGTCAGTTTTCCAAGTTGGATGTCACATCTCTCCAATCTGACTTCCATTACCGTTATGGATTGTAGAAATTGCGAACATCCCTTTCCTCTTGATTGCCAGCTACCTTCTCTTTGTGAGCTCACCTTAAAGAACTGCCCCAAGCTGCAGGTGTTGCCCGCTGACCTTCCTGCCATCACAAAGTTAAATATAAATGGTTGCGGAGAATTGAGTGCCCTTCCGAGGCTCCCATCTATTTGTGAGTTAGTACTCATTAGCTGTGGCGTGAAGATGCTATTAAGCATGACAACGCCTTGCCTTATCTCTCTTCAAAGGTTAACCATAGGAACGTGTCATCAGTTGGAGTGCTTTCTCGAGAAGGTCTCTTTGCAAGATCTAACCTCTCTCCAACATTTGCAAATCTCCGACTGCCCAGGACTAAAGTCCTTGGGATATGGAGAGGGGGGGCTTCCCACCACGCTGAAATCTCTAAGAATTGTCGGATGTCCTATTCTCAAGTCCATGCCTACTCGCCTGGAAAACCTCACCTCCCTTGTAGAGTTATCCATTGCTACTCAACTCCCACTTTTCTCAAAAGAGTCAGTGCTGCCCATGACAATTAAAGACCTTCAAATATTTTCATGTGACAATCTCATGTCCTTGCCCAAGGGGATGCAAAGCCTCACCTCTCTCAAAAAATTGGTAATCCGTGAATGTCCTCAACTCCATTCCTTGTTTCCAGATGATGAAAATAATGACTATGGGCTACCCACCGAGCTCATTACTCTAGAAATCCATACTTGTCCTAATCTCAACTCCTTGCCCAAGGAGATGCAAAGCCTCACCTCTCTCAAAAAATTGGTAATACGTGAATGTCCTCAACTCCATTCATTGTTTCTAGATGATGAAAAGAATGACCCTAGGCTGCCCACCACGCTCAAAACTCTAGAAATCTCCGCTTTTCTTAATCTCAAGTCCTTGCCCAAGTGGATGCAAAGCCTCCCCTGCCTCAAAGAATTGGTAGTCCATGAATGTCCTCAATTATTTGCTGATGATGAAAATAATGACCATGGGATACCCACCACTCTCAATAGGCTAGAAATCGCTATTTGTCCTAATCTCAAGTCCTTGCCCAAGGGGATGCGAAGCCTCACCTCTCTCGCATATTTGAGAATCATAAGTTGTCCTCAACTCTTTTCGTTGTTCCCTGATGATAACAACAATGAGTATGGGCTGCCCACCACTCTCGTCTCTCTTTTCGTCTACAATTGCAAAAATCTCAAGTCCTTACCCAATGGGATGCAAAACCTCACATCCCTCAATGATTTAAGTATTCATTACTGTCCCGAAATATCATCCTTGCCAGAAGATGGCCTCCCCACTACACTTACACTCTTACATATTTCTGGATGTCCTAAATTGAAGGAATCATGTCAAAAGAACGACGGCCAAGATTGGCCCAAGATACAACACATCCCCCACTTTTGGTGCATCTAATCGTCATCTAGACAAAGGTGCATCCTCTTTCCCTGTTTAAACATTTTCTACCATTGCTTATTATTATTATTATTATTATTTTAATCTTCATGATTTTAAGAAAAATTAAAGAAACTAAGCCAAGTACAAAACATGGCAGAAGGTGGTAACATGAACGGAGGAGTCTAAGAATCAGAGCGAGAGCTGAATCGATGGAATTCGGTGGTGGAAAGAGATTCTAGAATGTAGATGGGATTAAAGGATAGATTGTTGGATTACTCTCAGTTCCTCTACCTTGCCGTCCAAAACCATGACAGGTAAACAAAGATAAGTAATTTTTTCATTTTCATTAACACAAAATTGGAGCATTTCGTCTGCTTTTTTTGTATGATTCTTCATGGTTTTTTTTTTTTTTTTTTAGTAATATTCCAAAGATTTACTATTTAACTCTGGAATCATTGAAAATGCTATCTGGAATCATTAAAAATGCTCTCTTTTTTAAGTAAGTTTTAGAAAAATAAGAATTAGGATTCTAACCAGTACCGTGTTGGATTGTATATGCTCTCCGTTTTAGAACTAATGTTTTAGAACTAATTCCAAAGAAAATCGAATTTTATGGAAAAGATAAAAACCATTTTTTTAGGGTTCAAGCTTCGGTACTAATTAGAAAAGAAAACGTTTTATAAAGAATCTCAATTCGCATACTTTTTCTGGGACCCACTTTGGGTTTATCCAAATCCCAAAAGGAATTAAACCCACATAGATTGTTGGAACTCTACCTTGCCATCCACAACCATGACAGGTAAACAAAGATGAGTATTTTTTTCATTTTCATTAACACAAAATTGGAGCACGTCTCTGTCTGCTTTTTTTTGTATGATTCTTCATGGTTTTTTTTTTTTTTGGTAATATTCCAAAGATTTACTATTTAACTCTGGAATCATTAAAAATGCTCTCTTTTTTAAGTAAGTTTTAGAAAAATAAGAATTGGGATTCTAAACAGTACCGTGTTGGATTGTATATGCTCTTTGTTTTAGAACTAATGTTTACCGAAAAAGAGGAATGCTAAACTGAAGAGCGCCCTTGCCTGCCCTTACAAAATTAAAGGGCAAGGGCACTCCCATTGGATCCATTTTGCAAACTGTATTTATTATGGCATTGAAAAAGGCAAAATTAAAGGAATCATAAATGCTTATAAATGTTGTTTGGCAACATGGATCCAATGGGAGCGCCCTTGTGCTTGTTTTTTTTGCAAAGGGGGGTGATAAATTCTTATAGATAGGATGTGCCCAAAAATTCAACTTCATAGGATCATCCTAACCCTTCCATTTGTTTAGGTTAAAATTGAGGGGTATAAACCTTCATAAATTTGCCCATTTTTAACCTCCACAAATGGAAGGGTTAGGATGATCCTATGAAGTTGATTTTTTGGGCACATCCTATCTATACGAGGGCCTATCAAATGAATGCTTTGGATCATCCAAACAATGTGGGCCCCTTATATTTTTGAGCTCTAGCTCATATAAGTTTATATGAGCTCTAGCTCACAAACATTTTTAACATATATATATATATATATATATATATATATATATATATATATATATATATATATATATATATATATATATATATATAGAGAGAGAGAGAGAGAGAGAGAGAGAGAGAGAGAAAGAGAGAGAGAGAGAGAGAGGAACTCCCCCCATTGACTTTCAACTGAAATATAAAGGAGGGGGTATTCCCCCAAGTCGTTTTTCTAACCTCTTTCATACAAATATGAACGGAAAAAAATATATATAGGGCTCTCATGAAAAAACATTTTTACATTCCTCTTTTCTCTATGATTTTTTTTAAAGATATATATCTTTCCACTATGTTATAATTGGAATTTCTCTCTCTTCCATCTCTCTCATTATCTTCCTTGATCTTAAAAAGAAAGAAAGAAAGAGATGTTCTCACGAAAGGAAAGAAAAGCAAAAAAAGGATTTCTAACCATTGTAAATGGCAGGTCAGCAAACCTATTGTAGCTTAACTTAAGCAAACCAAGCCTTAGAAAGGAAATCCAGTCAGTCGGGAAGGAAAAGCAAGTCAGGAAAGGAAAGGAAAGTCAGTAGCTAATGCTAAAAGTGTCTCGGCTAACCTTCAAGGTCTCTAACTCCCCGACTAGAATTTGAAATGTGATTTAGATTTGGGGTTATGAATAAATCACACTTGTTAACAATAATATCCACCGTAGATTTATCATGTTATGCATGTAGATTAGACTAACCATGATAATTTGAAAGTTTCTAGTCTGAATTTAATTTGGGGCTAAATGATTGTGAAATTTTATGAAAAATTTGGAGGTTTTGCTTAATAACAATGATTAAGGTGAGTTTATAAATATGTTAGGCATTTGGATTAAGATCTAACATTAATTTTGGATTAATTTCCCTAAATTTGATTTTAAAGATGAAGATTTTAATAGTTTTCCAATTTTGAGGGTTTAATATTTACAATAATAGTAATAATAGAAAGGGGAAAGGAATGCGGAGAAAGGAATTGAATTTTTGGGTGCACATATTACAGACAAGTTTAAGTGTGCAGTTGAATTTTGAATTTTTTTTAATTTTATTAATTATAGGATTAGATGAAGAAGCTTAAAAACAATTTACAAGCGATTACTTAGGCATTATTAGGCTGTGCGTGAAACGTAAGTGATCTTCTACCTTTTCTAGTTATTTGCAACATGATATTACTAAAATGTGTTATATTGATATAACTAATGAAAAGTGATCCTACAGTTGAATTTTATTTGACAACTAAAATTTGTTTTAGATTAATTTCTTCTTCTTCTTTTTATCATAACTATTATTTATTATAAACTCTGGATATGTTAAACTCCATATAAGTTTTGGACTATCGGAGAATAATATAAGTGGCATCCAGATGGTATTTCTTCTGACTACAAGGGTTATATGTAATTTTTATTCTAACCCTTCCACAAGAGCAATATGTCGTAAGAGCGATATAGTATGGCCAATTGTTTTGAATTTGTTTGTCAATTGTCGTAAAGTCAATTGTTTTGAATTTGTTTGTCAATTGTTCCATGCAAGTGAAGCTTGTAAAACTGTGTAAGATTTGACTGGGAACTCTCATTGTTTTACAAAAGAAAAATATTTTTACTTCGGAAATCTCTATTCTAAAATGTTTTATCTTACATTCTTGATCTGGCTAGCTAAGGTTGGTGGTTACTTACTTGACTATCTAGCTCACTCTGTATTTATTCTGTTACAGATGACCTAGGTTGATTAACTCCAATGCTTGCGGGAACACTGAGGAGTTTCGTGGACGCTTGAAAACTTAAATGTTAGAATTTGCTTAGAGACAAGACAGTTTATTTAAATTTGTTATTACCATTTTTTGTTATTTGGGAGTTTGTCATATCTGTTATAGATTATAACCTCATTATGTTTGGAAGTTCATATTTTATTTTTTATCGAGGAGTTATTTAGGGAGTCATAGATTTCTTTTATTGTGGATTGTGACCTCGTTTTGTTGGATTTAGTTTATTAAATTATTATTGATATGTTTTGGAATTGTTCTGGTATGAAAGTTTGAAATGCAAATTGAGACTTTGCATAACCCTTTGGGGCTCGACTGGTACGATCCCTCCTTCAACCCAAAATGAAAGGGGTGATCTTGTAGTTCTTAGTCTGTGAAAGAATTATTGCAGATCCAATAATAAGAAGTTAGATTGAAGTTTGTCAAGGAATCCCCCCAAAAAAGAAGTGGCTTAGCTATACTTTCTTAATATAAGAGGATATGTAATTACAATATAAAATTTTGCTACAAACTTGCTTATCAAACCCCACCTTTTTTTAAAGTGAAAGCTAAGGTTACCATCATTAAAATAAAAGCAAGAAAATTGAGGAAAAAGTAGAAGGGAGAAAAGCTATTCCACAGAAGGAGATATGAAAGTAACAACAGAAAAGGTAACCAGTGCTTGTATTTTAGGCATTCACCTCAATGATGGGCATACAAACAAGGACAACAACTGTCGAAGCTCTTATTACTTTATTGCAAGAAATTGATAAAAGCTTATGCTTATTGGCTCTCAGTACTCGCTTCATAGTTTGTTACTGCAATAGTATGTCCTGAAACTCTTACTATTTTCTCTATCTTCACCATGATGCTGTTCTTGGGTTTGTTTTCTAGAGAAGGAATGGCAGCAATAGCATATATATTTGTATCCCCTCTTCTTGCCGCACTATTTGGCGATTTGAAGGAATGGGCAATACGAGAGATGAAAAGCAAATTCAATAGCTGCTTGAAGATGCTGCGGAAAAGCAAATTCACTCTAAGGCTGTGCGAAAATTGCTTGCAAAATCGAATAGTTTCAAGTCCCATCCTCAAAATGGTGTACAAAAACTTCAAATGCTTGCAACTACTACAGCTAAGTCTATAGGATTTAGCAAACATGCAGTAGGTAGATACGTTCATAATCTGTTTTCTTTAATGGTAAAGAATTGAATTAAGAATAATCCTATTTATAATCTTAATTCCACACCTTTCTAATTCCAATCCTATTTTTGTTTCTAATTCTACTCATATTCCAACTTTTAATTCTAAACAAGGATTTAAACATCGGTTTTGTCTGGAGACAGGGTCCACAAAAAAGTGGAAATACTCGCAGAAATTTACTTGAGATGGAATGTCGATAAATGCTATACTAAGCACAAATACACACATAGAAATCATGTGTTGTGCAGCAGACAGTGGATCATATTTTCATTCACAAGAGTTTCATAGGAAGATATGGTTCTACATTCTTGATTTATTTGGAATGGCTGGACATTTCCATTCATGATGGGTTTGCAAGGAGAGAAATAGAAGGATCTACAAGGGAAACAACAAAGGGAGCGTAGTATCTAGCAAAAGATTTTATCTTTTGTGGTGAAGTGAGCAATCATCCTTCCGAAGTTCAGAGACTATTCGAAGTCTTCCATCTGTTTATGGTGGAATGTGATTCACTTGAGTGGAATGTGATTCACTTGAGTGCAATACGCTCCAATCACCACCAGCATAGGTGGCTGCCTCCTGACCCTATATTAGTTAAGCTGAACTTCCATGGTTATAGCTTAGTTAATCCGAGCTTTGCTGGTAGTGGTGGACTTACTCATAATGTGAGAGCATTATCAGATGGGCCTGTTTGGTTCTGATAGGTATGATGGATTCTAAAGATGCAGATGTCGTAGCTCTCTTGAGAGGGAGTTAGCTTGTGGATTCCTCCCTCCTTAATTCCCTAGTGGCGTAAGGAGACTCGCTCACTTCATATATTGGGAATGTAGGGTCGGGGTATCCTTGAATATTTTTTTATGCTATGGAGGAGATTGTGGATATGGTGGAGGGGAATGTAATGTCCTTTGCGCACATCCTATGTTCAGCTAACAGTGACACAGATCATCCAGCTCGATCTGAGGTTGAGATTTAGAATTTTAGGGGTGTTTGATCACCTTCCTCCTTGAAGGGCTGTTGTATATTTACCTTTTGTTTGGGTGTAGTTGCTGATCAGCTCCATCAAATTTTTCATTTTTTTTATCATAATAAAGCTTAAAAAGATTTACTATAAGCCTCCAAATCTTTTAAAAAAACATGGTTTCTATTAATATCACCTACTAAAACCCACTCAAACTTAACCCTAGATTCAAGAAATCATAGAAAATCCCTATAGATAGAAACACATCATCCAACTTTCAGCTCGAATCTTAGTTTCTCGTGATCAACCCCATGGCTTCATAGTTTGCAAAAGACGAGGATGGAAAATTGGATCAAGGAAAAATGCAGGGTAAGAAAAGCCGAATGTGGCGAGAGAATGAATGATGTGCAAATATAGAATCATAGGAACCAGATTGAATGAGATAAGTGACATGATGAGGCTCATGAAATGCAATAAGCGAAAATGGGAGAGGACCAAAATATTACAATGAGAAGAAAACTAACTACGTATGATGGATACTTGAATAACTTTTTCTTGTAATTATGTAAAAAGTCTTGGCTCCACATAGAATTTCCTAATAAAATCAATCAACATCAAAAGCCTAACGCCATGAACAAAATCTCTACTGATTCCAAAGGAATTAACAATGCCAAAAAAGAACAGTACCCATGAAAACATAGATTCATACTTTTGCCACAACTATTACCTCAAAATCAATCTCAGAAGGCCTAACAGGTAGTTGTTAAGAGTGAATTCCAGCAACCCAACAATGGCAACTATGAAATATACAAGTGTTTGCATGAAATGACAAAGCTGAAGAAAAATAAAATACTCACCCAACGGGGTCAACGGCATTAGTCGAAATCCTCACCTTCTTGCCGGTACCATTATACACATGCTCCTGGCTACAAGGGAGATTCAGCTCAATGGGGGTGCCTTTCGAGGGGGCAGGAGAAGGTTTTGTTTTTCCTGAGTATTAGGAACTATGCCAAAGGCCTCCGTGATGCATTGAAAGCGGTAGAGAAGGCCCTCATGCCACTGCCCACAGTGCAACTTGGATCGGGCTCAACCTGAACCTGACAGGTTTAATCCAATTTGAGCTCGGGTTGGAACGGCATTTCCTTGGGTTAGGGTTAAAGCCAACCCGATTTAATTTCGGGTTGGGTTAGGGTTTAGGCCTTGTGTCACGGACCTTTTGTTTTAGCAGCGGAATAACCTGTTTGGTGCCTCAACATATGCATATGTTAAGGCCAGCCTTCAACTGCCTAAAGGCCCTACACCCCCAACACCTCTTAATGTTTCATATGTGCACACAATCTCTAAGCTGTTCAACAGGCTACTTGGCTAAGATCTTGACATGTACTTCTAGATACTTTGCTCACGGCCACCAAATCTTTCATCAAGCTAATGAGCTTAGACTTGCCAAGACCAACTCTGAACCGACTCTTGTGATCAGCCAGCCTCACGAGTAGATCGAACATCGGGCCTTGATTCCCAATGCAAAGTCTATCCAGTTTGAGGCATGATACTTCCACGCATAAATCTGCCAAGCATAGAGGCATGGTCATCCAAGAAGCAAGCATGCTCCATGGACTGATCTCCAAGGTATGCACCTTGCGAGGGTAACTAAAGTCACCCCGGCACGAACTCACGGGAAAGCCTAGCGATTGGCCTAACCACAAGATGTACCACGGTTCAGGAGGCAAAGTAATTTAGCGAGCCCCCTGCACTGGTCCGTATGCACAATGCATGTAGTAACCCAACCCAACATGCATTGTCTTTGGCCCCCGTCCTCGACCAAAGAAACTGGAGCATCCCTTTGGATAACTCTCAGTCCGCACCCAAAGCTCCCTTAGAGCACGCACATGAGCTGCAGTATGCACGCATAAGCAAGTTCTCATACAACCCAAAACCAAACCACCAAGGTTACGACCCAAACCTGTTGGGCCTATCGGGGAGGAGTCAGAATGTCACGGGGCCAACTCCCCCTAAAGAGTTTGGCCAACCAACCCTTTCAACCAGGAGTGCCCACCAAAGGTGCTCTTAGTGACTACCCCTGAAGAATTATTGGGACATTGATTGCCCGAAATACCAATTGCATCCCTATGACACTGAGCGCTTTGCGAGGGTTGGGTTGCCCTCAGCTGTTTTCCCATGACACTCCCTAGCTGATAACTTTGAAGCCATCTTCGAGACTAAGCACTCTGCGAAGCTCAATTCCACAATAGCAATGACTTCACAATCTTGAAAATAGGTGATACTGGTACTCCGACATTCAGTCCAACCCGACCTCCTCTACATACTACACCACCTCAAGTTCTTCCAACCATTGCTTTATAGATCTCTTGTAGTTATCCCAAACATCTATGGTTTTCTTGGACTCCATCAGACTATGCGAAGGCTTTGTGTCACCACTACCTACAAACGTCGTGGAAGGTTTTATGACGATACCTGCAAACACTGAGAGAGTGCCACCACTTCCGGCACGGCACTTGCCACTCGTTGGCCAAGTGTTGCACTTACCACATGCAAAGTACAAACGATTTCTAGGAAGCAACCTACATTCATAGGCGAAAGGTATCGCCATAGGTCCCACCTCCTCCCGAGGCCAAGGGGAACAACAACTGGAAATGGCTGCTAATATCCCATAGGTTGAGGAGCAAAAGGAGGAATCCAGCTGCCTCGTCGTGAGGCCAAGCATCATCTGCTGGGATCACCCACTGCAACACACCTGCCACTCTGGCCAGGTGCAAGATCTCACAGGAAACCAACTACATCCCTAACTGCGACCCTTAGTGTTTCTTACTTCAGTCCATCACCAACCTAGTTGTTTGAACAATCAACCCTTATACCACCAATGGCCTCCTTAGGTACCCACGGCTAGTACTCACACTACTAACCGTCCAAATCCACCATCATTCAGAATGAGATGCCCTTTTGATCCCATCCAACATTGAAATTCCAAAGTAGCAAGAGACAAATAAGTCCACCATGTTGTTCTATACCAACACAGCCAACTCATATGCCATCTGAGCTCACCATACTGTCCCATACCAATGCAACAAGATCTATTGTCGATGTAAGCGGCCTTGGTGTCCGTTCCAAGGTCTTTCTGAGAAGGGCATCTTGCATGCTCGATTGTGTTGTGAACTGTCATCTAAGTACTTTAGTCATTGACCAGTTCTTCACCCTAAGTATGTGTCTTCAGTCCTTCGGTGTCGTGAACATCTTCACCCTACTGGCCCCCAGTATCGCCTCCCTGTCAGAGTAAATCGGATACCTTGACCCAGGTTCGTCTGTGCTTCCTCTTCACCCTAAGAGCATACTACGAGTCCATCAAACTAGTTATGCTATCGCATTAAGTGAACAAATCCACCTCTATAAGCGCTTTAGTGCCGACACGTTCAGCACCTCATCTCGTGTAGGGAAGGCTTCTTGCCTGCGTGCCAACCCTTTGTCATTGCGAGCCCTTAGGCCATATGCAAACCCATCGCTACTTAGCCAACTCTGCAACGAACCATTTACAACTTTCCAACTGCCACTTCCGATCTCACACATTGGTGGGTCATTGAAACATGCCAACTCATTCACTGATGGTTGATGCTATTCCACTGTATGAAGCTTCGAGCAAATTCATTGGCCAATGCTTACTCCAACATTGACGGTACAAATCCTTCCATGCCATCACACCTCTGTTGCATGACTCAAGTAAGATAGGGGAGAGTCCAAACTTTCAAGTTGTCATACTTTACCACTTTGTTTGATGAGCTCACAAAGTAACCCATGCCACCAAAACAGCTCAATGATTTCTCACAAAAAACATTGAGAAAGCTTTGCATCCGCTCTTCATAAATAAACATCCCCAAACATTCACTACTATTGCCGGCTGACTATGGACTTTCAAGGTGTTAGTTTCAAAGACATCTGCAACTTCGCACACCAAGCTGCCACTACTTGGACAACATTAAAGTTCTTCTAACTCTGCCATAACTGAAAGTGTTGCCCGTTCTTTCATCCACTTCCACTTGCACTTGAGATGTACTAACAATAGCCACAAACAATGCAACTTGCAGCAACTATGCCAAGCACAAACACCAACTGTATCACCGCTCCTTGACGAGCCTTTACATTCACAACCTGCCCTAATTTGCCATTTGATACCTATCTGATACCAACTATCAACGCACACTATGAATTTAGGTTAGACAATTTTGCTCTCATACCAACTGTCATGGGCCTTTTGTTTTAGCAGCGGAATTACCCGTGCGGCGCCTCAACATATGCATATGCTAAGGCCGACCTTCAACCGTGCAAGGCTCTGAAGGCCCTACACTCCCAACACCTCTTGATGCTTCATATGTGCACACAATCTCTAAGCTGTTCAACAGGCATCTCGAATAAGATCTTGGCATGCACTTCTAGGTACTTTGCTCACGGACACCAAACCTTTCATCAAGCTATTGAGCTTAGACTTATCGAGACCAACTCTAAACCCACTCTCGTGATCAGCCAACATTACGAGTACATCGAACATCAGGCCTTAAAGCCCACTGTAAAGTCCATCCAGTAGGAGGCATGACGTTGTGACACAAAAATCAGCCAAGCACAGAGGCTTGGTCATCCAAGAAACAAGCATGCTCCATGGACTGATCCGCAAGGTATGCACCTTGCGAGGGTGAACAAAGCTACCCCGGCATGAACTCATGGGAAAGCCTAGAGATTGGCCTAACCACAAGACGTACCATGGTGCAGAAACCAAAAGTAATATAGCGAGCCCCCTGCACCGGTCCGTACGCGCAATGCATGTGGGAACCTGGCCCAACATGCATTGTCTTTGGCCTCCGTCCTCGACCAAAGAAATTGGAGTATCCCTTTGGATAACTCTCAGTCCGAATCCAAAGCTCCCTTAGAGCATGCACATGAGCTGCAATATGATTTCCTGCTATGTGCCTCACACAACGCACAAGCAAACCACCAAGGATCTGGCCAACACCTACTGGGCCTATCGGGGGAGGAGTCAGCATGTCATAGGGCCAACTCCCCCTTAAGAGTTTGGCCAACCAACTCTCTCAACCAGGAGTGCCCACCAAAGGTGCTCTTAGCGACTACGCCTGATAAATTATCAAGACATTGATTGCCCAAAATACCAATTGCGTCCCCGTGACATTGAGCGCTCTGCGAAGGTTGGGTTGCCCTCAACTATTTCCCCATGACACTTGGCAACCCGAATGTGACCTCCCTCCTCCAATTTTATCTTGATTTTCTTTGGGTTATTGTATTTTTCCATTTGGCCCAAGGTGAACCCGAACCAACCCAAGTCAATCCAACCCGATTTCAGGTTAGATGGCTTGGGTTAGGGTTGAGAGATTTAGAGGCAGGTTGGGTTAGGGTTGACCATCCTCAACCGGAGGCTTGGGTTGGATTGGGCTAAGGTTGGCCTCAACCCAATCGAACCCGACCCGAGTTGCACCCCTACACAGCCGTGTATGAATGTGCAGCTCAAAATTATAGTGGGCCCCACATTGTTAGGGTGATAACCCATACAGGTGCGGCTCTTTGGCTTAAAATCATGGGTATGCTCCCTATTGATGTGAGTTCGAATCTCCCACGCTTACCCAATGCACATGGTTTACGGGTGATTGCACAAATCCGTAGGGAATGGTCCTGCCCTAAAAGTTGGAGTGGGGATACCCTATGTCATAAAAAAAAAATGATTGGGTGATCCAAACCATTCATTTGTGGGGCCCAGATCCTCATCCCCTGATTTATGGAGGGTTAGGATGATCTAGCTCTTCAATATGTATAGATTTAAATATGGTGCCTGCGTATTAGATTGGAGGATTAGGATCAGCCAATGGAGATGATTTTTGGGGCACAACCTATTTATGTCGAGGCTCAACAATTGAACAGTTTGGATCTTTGAACAAAATGGCCCCAATGATTTTTCTAAAACAAATATACGTTTTATGAGGTATGCACGTAGGTGGCATGTAATAGGTGGGCATTAATGTATATTGTATCCGTTCTTAGGTGAGCATTTACTTTGAAACATACAATGAAGCTCATCTTGTTCGAAGGTCCAAACCTGCTGGGCCCCGTGTTATTAGATTGTGCCCCCAAAATCATCTTCATGGGATGATCTAAACCTCTAATGTGTAGATAAGCTACACCAAATGAAACCTCGATAGATCGTAAGGTTAGGAACATCGAATGGAGTTGATTTTTGTGGTACTACGTATTTACATTGTGATCTAACAACTGAATGGTTCAGATCTTTGAATAAGGAGGGTCCACTCTATTTTTACAAAAATATGTGCTCGCATTTTTATTAAAAAATCATTACTTCCTACATTATTCCAACATCCAGACCATTCATTTGATGGGCCTCGTTGTAAATAGGCCTTTCTCGGGAGATTGTTTTTCCACCCCCCTTGAGATAATGCGCCCTCATTTTAACGGAAGTGGACTGGGCAGACTTTAACACTTTTTGATATCAAATCACATTAACAGGGGGGAGCATAATCCTGGGGGGGGGGGGGGGGGGGGGGCATCATCCCATATGATGATACTAACTCTTCTACTCATAGAGGTTGGTCGGAGGGTTTGGATCATCCTATGGTGGGCACAACAATTGAATGGTTTAGATCTTTGAAACATGTAGGCCCATGTGATTTTAATTTAAAAATATACTTTTTATGGTGTCCACCTTCTCCAATGATCCAAACCATTTATTGATGGGCCGACCAAGGGTTTTCTCTCAAACGATAGAGGAGACAAGAGAGAGTATTTACAATTGGAGAGAGAGAGAGAGAGATATGAATTTATTACTACCCATTTCTTTTTCTTTAATCAAATCATTTGATCCGAATACAAATTCCAAGAATACCTTGATCGATTTTCCTAGCTCTTAATTCATCAAGCCTTGTTTGTAGTCCTGTACCTTTGCATGGAGCCATGATCATGTGAATCACCCCATGATGTTTCTAATGATCAATAGTCATGATTGCTAGGATTTATGTGGGAGAATATTTAGTGGTCACATCAGCTTTTTCTTGCTGACATCAGCAAAACCTTGTCTTGAAAATGGTGGTCTCTCTTTCTCTCTCTACCCACTCTCTCTACTCATCATAATATCTTTCTCTAATTAATGTCTGTCCCCTCTTTTGTCTCCTACCTTTACCCACATAAATCCCAGGAAAAGAATAAAACCCGGCAACCAAACGGAGCATAAAGAAACAATATTCAATTTTAAACATAATTATAACATTTCCTTCTAAATAGTGGAAAGAAAAAAATTTCCCAAGAAAAAAAATTTGAGGTGTGCTAAACTCAAGGTTGCAAAATGAGCTGAAAGGGCACCCCATTTGCTACCATCATAAATGCATGATGGTGACTTGTCAGTCAATAGGGTGCCCTTTCAGCCCATTTTTGCAAAGACGGCCTTGAGTTTAGCATACCTCATTAGTTAATACTTGTTTTAATAGGCCGTGCCTAAAAAACTAGGGCTGCAACTCGGGTCGGGCAGGTCGGGTTTTGGAGAACCCAACCCTACCCGAGAAATATCTCGGGTCGGGTCGGGTCGGGTTTTTTTACGGAAAACCCACGATTACCAAACCCGGCCCTACCCATGATAAATCTCGGGTCGGGTTGGGTTTTTTCACGTTGACGCAATTTTTTAAGGAAAATTCTTGTTTGGCAAGGCAACTCAACTCATAGAAGCAGAAATTACACTCACACTACACTTGAATCAAACAATGAAGTAATTACACTCACATTACACTTGAATCAAACAATGCTGTAATCAAACAATGTTGTAATTACAATCAAACAATGCTGAATCAAACACTTGAATCAAGTCAACTCATAGAAGCAGAAATTACACTCACATACAATAACAGTGGGTGCGTGGGTTTTCACTTTTAACTTTTAACTAACAATAAAAAAAAATGTACATACTATAACTTATGTAACTCGGGTCGGGTCGGGTCGGGTCGGGCCCCTTCAAACCCGGCTCGACCCGAAACCCATGAAACCTGAACCCAACCCAGGCTATTTTCGGGTCGGGTCGATGCGGGTCGGGTAAAACCCGGCTCGAGTTGCAGCCCTATAAAAAACTGTCTCTATAGCCCTTCGATTTTTGGAACTTCATAAACCGTCCATTTTACACCACATAATATTGAAGGCTTAAGATCTAAGAAGATTTTTGGGACATGTCTATCTACTGCTGCGAGAACAATAAATGAAGAGTTTTTATATGATGAAGGTCTTATAGACTTATAGTCCATTATTTTTCAAAAACTACAGTACGTCCCACACTGTAGGATGATCCAAACCGTCCATAAGATGGGACACAACCTAAATAGGTTGGATCATCCTATAGTGTGCTCTGTATGGTACTTTTTGAAAAAATAATGGACTACAAGGCCTTTCGTCATATAAAAACTCATGAATGAATGTCTTAGATCATCCAATGGACGGGCCCAGCACATATTTTGCCCATGCATTTCCCCGAGAGTACATATAAAATCTCTTGGAATGAAAAATTCACTCTGTTTCTCCAAAGGCCAACCAAGGTTTTAAATTTCAATTTCGGGGTAATTTCGGTCCTCACCGAAACCAAAATTTTAGCCAAAATTCCATAGACGAAATCGAAATCTCATTTTTTGGGGGCCAAAATTTCGGTAATTTCGGCTGAAATTTTGTAAAGGATTGAAAAATTAATATTTTATCATAAATTTTGCCAAAATTTTTCAAAATTTCGACTGAAATTTGGTAGATTTCGGCGATTGCAGTTTGGGTCTCACCGAAATCTGAAATTTCGGATCTTGGCCCTTGAGGCCAACCCCTTGTAGTGTAAAAAGAGAATCATTTATACACTAGCGGGGGCTGGCCCAGGGAAGAAAAGGGGGCGAATTTATCAATTCCCTAAAATCTGCTATTACATATAAAGGGTCCTGCTAGCATCCATCGCAGAAGGCATTTCGCGGCTGGTCCGCCGCCTCGTCAATGAAGACAATGACTAGCTTTTGTCTCCATTCACGAGGTGGCTGGTTTGACATGCGACACCAACGGCGAAATGCCTTGTGCGACACGTTTTAATTTTTGGGTACTTCAAAGGGCCATATATGTAAAATCGAGACCGTTGATCTTGTATACCATTATGAGATGATCTGCTTGACCTGGATCCCATCCTGAACGTGCAACCCGTGCTTAAGAGAGTTATTTCGAGGAGGAATAATAAATGAGGCTTCATGGATCAAGGGCTCTCAGAATCGAGGTAAGAATTAGATAAAACCTATTCCTACTTCCACACCGTAAGTCCGTGGGGCAAATTTGACTGGTCTGAAATCTCCCTTAATTGTTTCTAGGTGAGTCAGCTGAGAAAATTTGGATTAGGGTTGAGAAATTTAGAGGTGGGTTGGGTTAGGATTAACCATCCCCGACCCGAGGCTCGGGTTGGGTTGGATTAAGGTTGACGGAAAGCTATCTCGGGTTGGGTTAGGGTTTGCATCAACTCGATCCAACCCGACCCGAGTAGTACCCCTAAAAGGGAGGGTGGGAGGTGAAGAGAACAGAGATTGCATTATGGAGGAGAGGGTAAAAAGGGGCTCAAAAGAAGTGCGAAAAATAAAGGGTACTGTGATGTCGGCAATACGGTTTGATAATTGCACAAACTCAGCCTTTCTTTTATTATTTAAAAAGCTTTCAAAGGTTATTTCCAAATAGCACTCAGAAGCCAATTAAAAATGAATAATCAGGCTGAGTTTGTGCAATTATTAAAACATGGTAGTGCTAATATCATTAACCAAAATAAATTTTAATTTGATTATAAATATAAAAAAAATTTCCTTGTTTTCTCACCCTCTCCTCACTCGTGCCCTCCGAAGTCTATCCGTCTCCCACCCGCTATAGTCCTCTTTCACCACTTGACAAACTAAAATTCCATGCAATTTCTTTTCATCGCAGTCAAAATGGTGGCCTTTGAGTTTTGGTAAAAATACCTCACCTATTTAGATTATCTACAAACCATTCATTTATTGGTCCCTGTGGAGATAAGCCCTGCTTCAAAAAAATTTCATTAGGCCTTGTGTTAGGTACCTTACCGATACGCCAAAAGCTCCAGAGCTGATGGAATGCATTAGGCAAGGCCCATTAAACCTGTCCCATACGAGGTTGGGTCCCACCCAGTCACATACCTAGGCTGGCCCCCACTTAGGACCGTAACATACCACCATGCTTCTGAATCCGCCGTCCTCGGCGGCCCACTCTGTGACGGCTTTCACTTTGGCCTTTTTTCCAGGTAGCCCTTTCCACAGGTCTCCCCTTCTGCGGCGGCCCACTCTGTGGCAACTTCACTCTGGCGGCTTTCACTCTAGCTTTTTTTTTAAAAAACTAAGTAGCCCTTTCCAGGTAGTCCTCTCCACAGGTCACCTCTTCCGTGACTCAAACACAGGACGTGGTGGCTGCTCTGATACCAAATGTTATGTATACGGAAGAAAAACACAGAAGCAAGAATATATTATGGTTCCCTCATCCGGGGGAAGCCCTCTGCACAATTTCTAATATGAAAATAGTTTTCTCATTATTGTCAAAAGGAAAACAACTTGGCTTATCATAGCCCAATGACTCCAACAGATAGACTTTGACTCCAACAATTTAGCTTATGGATATCTCAAATAGAGTCCTACCAAAGAAGGATTATTCAACATAGCAAATTGAAATCCTAGTTGAGCAACCAAGAGGGGGGTGAATTGGTTGGATATTAAAAATTTTACTCTTTTAAAAACCTTTTTAAAATGTTTACTAACCCTTGTTAATTAATCTTTGGTTAATAGTGGTTAACACAATATAAGTAAAAGAATTATCAACTATAAAGTAAATGAGAAGAGGTGAAGAGTAATAGAAGAGATACCACACAAGGATTTTAAGTGGTTCCGTCTTAAAACTCCAAGACCTACTCCACTCTTCCCAAGTTTGTGTCCTTGAGGGAATCCACTATAAGTATGATTCTTGCTATAGGGAAGAAGGCTCCGCATCTTCAACACTCGCCCACGAAGATGGCTCTGCGTCTCCGAGCACTCGCCAATTCCAAGGGGTTTAATATAGGTGCCCTTTCCACCTTTACAATATTTTTCAAATTACAATGTGTGAATGCCTTCTCTTAAAGCTAATACACCACTTCAATACAAGAAATCTTCTCCAAATGGTTGCAGGTAAGCTTGATGAGAACTTCTCCAATGATGGGATTGCAAGTGAGCTTATGGGATCTTCAATAATATTGATGGAGAGTAAGCTTGGGTGATTCTTCTTCAAGTAGATTGCAAATAGGCTTTAGGAGATCTTCTTCAAGGTAGATTGCAAGATTTAGGGCAAAGAAGAAAGGCTTTTGTAAAGATTGCTTGAAAATATTAAATCACACTTAGGGTTCTCTTTTCAAGCTTGCAAAAGTGTTGAAATGATGAAAATAAATTCATATATATAGCCCCTTAGAAGATATAACCGTTGGAGGACATAATGGGCATTTTTAGGTTTTGAAAAATAAAAAAAAGAACCAGCCGCAAGTCCCAACGGTCATATTTTCCCGACACCAGACGTCTGGTTGCCTCTGGGACCAACCAGATGATTTGGCAAACCTCTGCCGCAAGGTCTGTTTGCAAGTTCACTTATCAATTGAATGAGTTTTTCTCTGATTTTTTGTACACATTGATATTGATATTAGGAAAGATTATGGAGCAAAATTTAGCTCATTTGGAAAACGTTTGGGTCCCTTTTTTATCAACCAGATGATTGGACCACTTCTGCCGCAAGGTCTGGTCTGCAAGTTTAGCAAATAAATTAATGAGTTTTCTTCTCATTTTTCGTACATATTAAAGTAGATATGAGAGAAAGGAGTGGACAAAATTTCGGCTCAATCTGAAAATATTTGGGTCCATTTGTGATAGAAAAGCACATGGTCCTAATTATGGTTTTTAAAGGATGTTTGGATTTTTGCTTTAAAATCATTTTGGAAACTCTTTGAAAACACTTGGAATCTTGTTTTGAAGTTGATCTCCATTCAACCTACTCTTGAATAATCCTCTTGAGTCCGGTGGTTGAATGAGCATGCTTAGCCTTCCTTGTTCATGCTTGTTCTTTGGTCTTCGATTTGACTTAGCTCTTAATGACTCCATCTTGATGTTGATTGCTCTTCTCTAACGTTCAACTTGATTTGTCTTTGTCCTTCTTGGTTGATGGATCTTCACTTTCCTGTCCATCTTGGTACTGTAAATTTTCTGTGCAAGCTTATCATGGTAAAATCATTAGTACCAACCTACTTCGATCAATGTGGGTTTGTTGTCATCAAAACAATGAGTAGGGCCACACATGGGAACCCTTGAGCTAACACAAATAACAGGAAATAAAAAACTAGATAATCATAACCCAAAAGATAGCAGATACGTATCATTCCACCCTCCTTGGAAAGAACCTTGTCCTCAAGGTTCAAAATGTGGAAAGCGCACCTTCAACTGATGCCAATTTTCCCAAGTTGAATCCTCAGGTGCCATATTTGACCATTGCACTAGAACTTGTGAAATTGCCCTGTTGTGTCTCTTGACCATCCTGCGTTGAAGGACAGCTACAGGTTCGGCAAGGAATTAACCTTCATCGTTAACATCTGATAAGACCGTTTGTGGTATGACCTGCGATCTGAGCTTCTTTTTTAAACATGAGACGTGGAAGACGGGGTGGACCTTTGAGCCCTCAGGAATTTCTAGCTTATAAGCCACACTGCCAATGCGTTGTAATACCTTATAGGGACCATAGAATTTTGGTGCCAACTTCATATTTGCCCTCAATGCTATAGTGACTTGCCGATATGGCTGCAATCGTAGGAAAACCATATCTCCAACCTGAAATTCCCGCTCAGTTCGATGATGGTCAGCTTGTTGCTTCATTCTGTGATTTTACAAGTTTTCTCTAACCAAGCGATTGACACTATCCCTTTCTCTTAGTTCTTGTTCTACAGTAGCCACCGTTGTTCCTCCTGAAGTATATAGTGTGAGAGAAGGTCGTGGTTTTCCATAAACAACCTCGTATGCCGTGACAAGGGTAGCAGAATGAAATGATGTACCAAATGTTAGGTACCTTACCAATACGCCAAAAGCTCCAGAGCTGATGGAACGCATTAGGCAAGGCCCTTTAAACATGTCACATACCAAGCTGGGTCCCACCCAGTCCCATACCTAGGCGGGCCCCCGCTTAGGACCGTAACACCTTGGATTTACGGTAGTTTTTGTGCCTCAAAATTTGTCTCTATGTCATTCATTTATTCGTTTCATTTGTTCGTTCCTGGGGTTTTCTGCTTTTCTAGAAGAGAATGTATTATAGAAATAGCACAAATACTTGTATCCCCTCTTCTTGATGCACATCACTGTAGCCAAGGCTTCCAGAAACAACAACATTCTCACTAGTCACCACCAGCACCTGTTTTCAAAGTTTCAGGATTTCAACAATAGGAACCCCACTTTATGTTTCTAGGATTTCAATTTCAGATAATGCAAGCAATAGATCTTGCACATCCTTGGTAGAGACCGGTTTATAATTGGGCGGGCCCAGTTCCTAACACCTTCCTGCTCAGTAATCGAAAATTGCCCTGTATTTTGGTGACAGTGCCCTACTCTTATGGCCTGATTGGTTTGTCAGAAACGTCATTTCACCCTGGAAAGGCTTTCCGAGGAAAGCCTTCCTTTCCTTTCCAGGAAAATCCTCTCCGGCATTTGGTACAACTAAGCTGAAATAGAAAGCTTTTTCCTGGAAAGGTATTAATCTTGTTTGGATACATGTTATTTGGAAAAGAAATATGCAATAAGCCTATCAGAAGAACAAAATACTTTCTGACATAATTGGAACTGATGGAAATGAAGATACTGTTAATTTGCTATTGGTGTGATCTTTGAGGATGAAAATGCCACGTGTGAAGGGTAAAGGAACAATGGGATATAATAAGATTTGACAAGAGAAAATAAATGATGATTTGACTGAGGATCTATGAATTCTAAAGCAGATCCTGGATCAAGTTGAGTGCTATTTAAATTGAGTGTAAGTGCGCCTTAGCTCAAATCCATAAAGAACAGATTGATAGTGGAACTTTGAGTCATGGATTCCAATTAGAATTTTGGCCTTAACTAAAACAGTCACTTAAATCCATATCCCTTGCCAAAGATAATATCAAACACTAACAACATGTCTTTGTCAATCTCCAAGATATTTAAATCGGCTTGAATATTAATATAGATTTAACAAAATACAATATTCAAGGAGAAATATCAAATGGCAGATTCTTTTCTCTCTCACACAACTAAGCCCAAACAGTAGGTATGCAATTTGATGAACTATGAGTATGGCCGTGTAAGTGTCACGGAGTTGATGCTTTTCATGTGAAATTCTCTCATTCTCATGAAGCATGCGATCTTCAGAGATTCATGGATAAGTGAAATTCTATTGGAAATTTATTATCTAGCACCTAATATTGAAACCAACCCTATACTTTTCTACAGAAATTTACGTAAACTGTATGAAAAGGACCGAAGACCTAGTGCCAATTGAAACAAGAACAACACTTGTTCATGACAATTATGTTGACTTTTCCTTTGTGTGAAAAGGAGAAGTCTTATTATAATTCAAAATTATAATATTTACCCAATTGCTTTTGTCTTTAAACTTTTACAGTCTAAGCTTTTGTGGACTTTTGAAAGCAAACTTAAGTTTCCCTCCTTTCCCTTGGTCATTTATGAGGACTTTTAGTCCCGAATTTGAAAGTGGAGGAAAGGCTCATGGGTTTATATTATGTTTCACTTTCTTGGTCTGTGAATGAGAAGAGGAAAAGGGGGGCCTACACGCATGAGTGTCCGAGTGGACCCGGTGGACTATTGGCTATACCACACACGCACGCCGTCGGGCCCGGCGCGGCTCCGCCGGCCGCACGTGTGGCTCAAAACTTTTCCCTATCTTTTATTTTTCTTTTTGTTACTAGCTATATGTGTTCCCAGAGAACTTCGAAGTTATTGACAAATAACCTCACCGTTCTTGAATTGAACTTCGCTGGTATTTAGAGAATAACTTTGCCGGTATTTGGGAAATAACTTCATTGTTCTTGGAAAATAACTTCGTCATTCCTGGAAACTTCGAAGTTATTCAACACATTGTTTTGACGCTTTGGTTTTGTAACCGCCCATTAAGTGTGGTTTTGTCTTTCTTACCGTTTGGCAACATTTCCAAAAACGTGTCCCTTAATTAAGGGATTAAAGGATGTGACTTTTGGAAGTCCTTTTAAGGCGTTCTTTGGCTTGAGAGAAAGATACGAAAAAAGAAAATTTCTCTCTAGTTTTTTTCATCTTCTTCTACCTACTGGTTCTTTCTGTTTGAAGAGTTTTCTATCGTTTTTCATCTCTGATCAAAGACTACGTAAGTGTTTTTGCTAGGAATCTTGGTAGCGTGAGTCACACCCCCTGGAGCGGAGTTGTTGTATCCTGGAGACCTACGCCAAGAGACCCAATATGCACCACGATTCGTCGTATGTGGGGGCATTACTTGTCTCAAAGACAACGAACCGAGATTTATGCCTCAAATCATTGATAAGTTTCTCCTCACTGTTTATTTGATTATTCATTTATTTTACAAATTAGATCTTACAAATTTCTACACATTGCTATTTATCATCAGATTCATCTTGGTAAAAGGTATAATTCGAAATTTCCCCCTTTCCCTAAATAACAATCTTGAGACAAGTATCTGATTTTTATAAAGGGATATTTCTGATTATTCTATCATGGATTCAACTCATGCTAAAAGGCCTGAGAAGTTTGATGGATCTGATTTTAAGAGATGGCAACAAAAACTGAAATTTTTCCTTGCAACTCTAGAACTTGAGAATGTCCTTTCCGGTATGGTTAATAATGAAGAAGAAAATGAACCTGCTAGATCTCATGTTTCTGATAAGAGTAAAAAAAGGATGATTATATGTGTAGGGGACACATTTTGAATGCCTTGAGTAACAAAGGAATTTGGGAAACCCTAGAGAAGAAATACCTAGTAAAGGCTGCATGGTCTAAGAAACATGTCATAAGAAAGTATTTCCGATTTATGATGGTGGATGGGAGATCCTAATGGATCAAGTGAATGAAATTCAATTTATAGTAGCTAAAATCCTTTCTAAGGAGATTAAAATAGATGAAGAATTTCAAGTATCCGCTATCATTGATAAGTTACCACTGTCTTGGGAGAAATATCAGAACACCCTCTAACATGATAGAAATGATGTCTCTTCATGATCTCTTTGTGTTTTTAAGAACTGAAGAAGAAAACCTCTCTAGAAACAAGTCCCATAGAAACTTTGAATATATATCTAAGGCCAATCGCACAGAGTCTAAGTATGATAGTAAACACAAACCAAAACATAAGAAATGTGGTAAATTCTAAAAAACCACCAAGAACTTTAAGAAGAAGAATGGTGATTGCTTCATCTATGGGAAGCCACATCAATATGCCAAGGATTGCAGAATGAAGAAGGGGGAAAATGTGTCTAATGTAAACATGAGTCTAAGCAACCTCAAGCCCATGTGACAGAAGATCAATAATATCTTTCTGCAATGATTTCGAAGGTGAACGTAGTGAGCAGTATGAAGGACTGGTGGGTGGACACTAGGGCTACAAGTCACCTCTGTAGTGATAGGAGTGCATTCACTTCCTATTATTTTTGGGCAGATGGAGAGCAGCTTTTTATGGGGAACTCTTCGCCATCGGCTGTTGCTGGAAAGTGAACGGTAATCTTAAAGCTCACATATGGTAGAGTTCTAAAGCTGAAAGATGTCCTTCACGTACCAGATATTTGAAAGAATATGGTGTCGGGTTCACTATTGGTCAAGAAAGGCTTTAAGATAGCGTTTGAAGTTGACAAAGTTTTTTTAACTTTGAATGGGTCATTTGTGGGGAAAGGGTATGCTTGCAAGGGACTCTTCAAACTTAATGTAATTGAAATTGACATGAATAAATCGTCTTCTTTTTCTTCTTATATTGTGGACTCTTTCGATGTGTGGCATGGTAGACTAGGTCATGTGAACCTTTCTTCCTTGAAGAAAATGATGAACTTAGGTTTAATACAGTACTGATCGTAGTTCAAATGACAAATGTGAAATTTGTGTACAATCTAAGTACAGTAGAAAACCATTCTATAAAATATAAAGACAATCAAAAGTCTTAGGAATTATTCATAGTGATGTGTGTGGATTAAACAATATATTAACTGGGGGTGGTAAAAGATACTTTATAACATTCATAGAAGACTATTCTAGGTTTGCACGGTGTACCTTATGAGAAATAAGGATTAGTCATTTGAAAAATTCATTACCTATAAAACTGAGGTTGAAAACTAGTTAGGAGAAGATAAAAATTATAAGGTCTGGTAGTGGAGGTTAATATACCTCAAATGAATTTATTGAATACTATGAAAACCATGGAATAATCCATTAGGTGACAACACCTTATTCTCCACAACAGAATGGTGTGGTAGAAAGAAAAGATAGAACCCTAGTTGAAATGGCTATGCAATTCTAGCAAGTTTAGGTTTACCACAAAACCTTCGGGAGAGGCACTTCTCTCCTCATGCTATATTCTAAATAAAATTCCATATTCAGATATTGATAAAACTCCATGAGTTATGAAAAAACAAAAAGCCTAGCTATAAATACATTAAAGTGTGAGAGTGCTTGGCTAACGTAGCAGCACCTAGTCCTAAGAAATCCAAACTAGGATCTAAAACAGTTGATTGTGCATTTATCAGATATGCACATAATAGTAGTGCTTATAAGTTCCTAGTTATTAGATCTCAGAAAAGTGAGATTCAGCCTAACATTATCATAGAATCCAGAGAAGCTGAGTTCTTTGATAACATATTTTCATATAACACTAGACAAACTAATGATAGTTTAAGAGGCTATTGGCTTCGTCGTCTTGTGATAGTGACACTTTTGATAAAGTAATGGAACTTAGAAGATCAAGAGTGCTAGAACTGAAACTAGCTTTGGTCCTGATTTTATATCTTGCAGAAGGTGACCCTTTAATATATAAGAAGTAATATCTTCGCCCTATGCATCCTTTTAGAAGGATGTTATTAAAATTGAAATTGAGTCAATAATGTTTAACAACACTTGGATATTGATTGGTCTACTTCCTGGGTGTAAACCACTTGGTTGCAAGCGGATCTTTAAAAGGAAATTAAAAACTGATGGAACGGTAGATAAATATAAAGCTAGATTGGTAGTTAAAGGGTTTAAACAAAAAGAAGGAGTAATGAGATAGCAATCCTGGATATGATGATTAGAATGCACTACTTGGAGTAATGAGATACCTTAAGGGTACTATTAACTATGGTTTACATTTTCTAAATATCCATCTGTATTAGAGGGATACAGTGATGCTAACTGGGTGTCAGGATTGAAAACAAAGTCTAGGAGTGGATATGTCTTCACTCTTAGGAGAGCTGCAATTTGTTGGAAGTCAACCAAGCAAACTTGCATTGCCGGATCCACTACAAAATCTGAGTTTGTCGCTTTAAAGAAAGCAAGTGAGGAAGCCGAATGGCTTAGAAATCTTCTTATATATATTCCTCTTTGGAATAAACCGGTATCGGTGTTGCAATTCATTGTGAATACAAGGCTGCCATTGTAAGTGCGGAAAATAATGTATACAATGAGAAATCCTGACATACGTCGGAAGCATAACTCCATAAGACAACTGTTGCAAATGGAGTGATCACAATTGATTTTGTGAGGTAGGATGAAAAAATATCAAATTGTTTGACCAAATGACTAAGCAAGAACTTGGTCTTGAGCACATAGGGGGATGGGTCTAAGGCCCATGTCTTGAACCACCTGTAATGGTAACTCAACCTATCTGTCTGGAGAACCCAAGAAGTAGGTTCAATAGGAACAACAAATTACTTGAGTAGTTTTGTTTTGTACCGTGTTTAAAGTGAAGTGAACTTCACTAAACCTATCCCTATGGTGTGCGTGGGTGCAACCTGTAACGAGTAGATGATGAGTTATTATAACTCTTAATGTTATCTATAGCTAAGTTTTCAGTGGGGTGCGTAGCTACAGGGCACTCTTGATATATACACATATGTGAGTGTAGAAGTGTGGCTGCTTCTATGAGAATTTAGGCTGATTCTCTAGAGCACCCATGAGACAGGATCGAGCACATGGCCGACAAGTGCCACACTGAGAATACGCTTGAACCAAGCACATACGCTCGCGTGATTTGTTGTGTGTGTGATATGTTGTCTCTGTTTATCGCTAAAGGTCCAAGGTCCTTGGTACAAGACTCTAGTTCACCAAGTACTTGGTAAACTCGATATATTTGCACTAGGTCTAGGTTCAAGTCCAAAAAATACATATACCGATGCATAACTTATTTTCTTACCTTGATTAGAGTTGTCCCTTATTAACTTTCTTTCTTTAACTATAATTTTCAATTTGTGGGGGGTTGTTGGCTTTTCCTTTGTGTGAAAAGGAGAAAGTCTCATTACAATTCAAAATTATAATATTTACCCAGTTGTTTTTGTCTTTACGCTTTTATACTTTAAACTTTTGTGGACTTTTGAAAGCAAACTTGAGTTTCCCTCCTTTCCCTCTGCCTCGCAAGACTCGCTAATTAAAAGAATTGTGCCAAGAAAGATCCTTCCGTATGAAATATGTTGAAGCATCGACGGAGGCATCTGAGAAAAAAGATGTGGTTTTGATTTCAGGATTAGAATCAGTGCGAGAGGTGAGGGTATGGAATTCGCAAGTGGAAGAAGCTTCTAGATTGCATGTGAGATTTGGGGAATGAGTCGCTGGACCACACTCAGTTTCTCTTCCTTGCCATTCACAACCTCCACAGGTAAAAATAATAAAATTAACGGTCTATTTTTCATTTCTGTTATCTTCCAATTTGAGCATGTACGCTTGTCTTGTTTGATTCATGTTTTATGGGGTTATTCCAGAGATTATCGATTAAGCTCAAGAATCATTAATAATAATTTTCCTTCTTAAATAGGTTTCAGAAAAGAGGCCATTTCACCTCCATCGGGACGCAGGGCAAAGCCATTCGTCGCCCAAGTGACAGCGACAGGATTACATCTGCGGTCAAGATTTAATAGGTTTAAAACCCTCTACAAAAGATTTTTCTCTCTTGAGCTTCTCAGGGCTGGTTATTATGCAAATCAAGGTTGAAGGGCGGGGCTGAATCGAAATGACAGTCATCTATCCCTAGGAAATGAGGTGAAGAAACTCTGTTTCGGGGCTAAGCTATTACTTCTTTTTATAGATATTATCAGGGTGAAAGTGGGTGCATTCATTCCTAAGAGATGTTTAGAAGACTGGCCAAAGCATGTATCAATGAAATGGGGTTGCATTTGTATTGTGAAAACTTGATAACATTCAAATGGAATTGTGGCATTATATCATGTAAATATTATTATATGAACCTGAACCTTCCATGAGCTGTGAACTCACGGTCTATGTTTCCCATTGCTCATTGGTTACCACAACTTCCACAGACATTTCCATTGATGTAGATGATATGGTGAAGGCCTGGGTCCTCATGGCTGGTTTGGAAGGAGAGAAATAGAAGTGTCTACAAGGGAAACAAGTAAACAACAAAGGGAGCGTAGTATCTAGCAAATATATTTTAGCTTCTGTGGTGACCGAGCTTTGGTGGTAGCGGTGGACTTATTCATAATGATGAGAGCATTATCAGATGGGCCTGTTCGGTTCTGATAGGTATGAAGGATTCTATAGATGTAGATGTCCTAGCTCTCTTGAGAAGGAGTTGGCTTATGGATTCCTCCCTCCTTAATTCCCTAGTAGTGTTAGGGCACTCGCTCACTTCATATATTGGGTGAATTTAGGGTCAGGGTATCATTGGATATTTTTTGACACCATGGAGATTGTGGATATGGTGGAGGGGAATGCGATGTCCTTTGCACACATCCTCTGTTCAGCTAATAGTGATGCAGATCATCTGGCTTAATCTGAGGTCGAGATGCCTTGGAGGAGATTGTTGATGTCAACCACTAAAACCCACCCAGTAGGAACTAGGAAGCATGTTGATTAATGTAGCAGAATGCACCTCAAGAATATCTATGGATGAAAAACTGGGGTCTTTTCTTTCTTTTTTCTTTTTTTTGAAAGATGACTTTTATTGATAGCAAAAAGGTTACAGGAAAAGCGACAAGGCGTCCCAAATCGGCCCATTACAACATAATACAGAAATTGAATAGGAGTGATGAGCAAGGCGAGGCAAGTGTCAATGCTCCGATAGATCGGGTGCCATGTGGATCACCATCTCATTCAAAAAGACACCATCTTTAGCCCATCGATCAGCCACTTCGTTTGCCGTCCTCCTTTTATGCTCCAACACCGGCCTAATTACCCGTACAAGATTCCTAAGCTCAGCAATTAGGAAATGCAACCGCCATGGGTATTTGGATACCGATGAAACCCACACAATCGTATTCGAGGAGTCCCCTTCAACTATAAGCGGTCCAAAATTGTGTTCAGAATACCAACGAAGTCCAAAAAGAATAGCCCTTACCTCCGCCTCATTCGCATCACATATCCCTGCGGGACCCGAGAAGGACATCCGCATTTCCCCGTTAGAATCAGGAAGAACACCACCAATACCAGCCCTCCCCAGGTTATCAATAGAGCTGCCATCAAAGTTCAGTTTATACCATCCAGGCGGCGGCGCCTTCCATTTTTTGGAGCGAACTTATTTTTCGGTTTTCTTCCCAATATAATGTGGGACCAAGAAAAACTGGGGTCATGGTTCCTTCAGAAACTGACCTGGTACTATACAGCGAAATGATATCTGCGCACCAATGTTTTGATAAACATGCGCTCCAAATTTTGTCGTAGAGTATTTAAAGGGCTGTTTGAGGAATATTACGGTTCTCAAAAGCCCTTAAAGCCCTTAAATACTACACAACAAACAACTGGAGCGCATGTTTATCAAAACATTGGTGCGCAGAAATCATTTCCCTATAGCAATTGACATCATCAATCTAGATGAACCAGTAGTTTACACACTGCCTTCTGCTTGACCTTGATGGAATATCCTAAACCACTAATCAGTCTCCTGATTAAAAAACGAAAGAACCAAGCAAACAATCTGGAAGGAGAAGAATAGAGAAGTGAAGTAATCACCTTTAAATATACCCACGTTTTATTATTATTTAGTTGTTTATCAATTCCAACTTTGCCTCAAATCTACAGCTGCAATTGTATTCCCGTTCAAAATATAAAAGCTGCATTCTCCTCTGGGGAACCCATCATCACAGAATGAAAATTAACATATAAAAACAGGGAAAACCTGCATCAGACTCTCGGCAAAATCTCAGTTCAAATGTAAAAGCGCCTCCCCCACCAAAATTGGGATAATCTCATTCTTGAACAGTGCCATTTGATGCTGCACTGTCCATGGGTTCGGCTTCAGCAGACTCGTCTCTCACATCGCCTTTCTTACCTGCAATGGAGGTCATGCACCGATGAGATCTACAGGAGAATCTTACCAGTAAATACTATGAAAGTTTTTATGGCAGCCAAACAGAAAGTAGAGGTTGCACACCTTTTTTCTTCTTTCCCCCGCCTTTCTTCTTCGTCTTTGTGCCCAGAGCTAACCAAGCCTTGATTTCAGGGTCATCATCGATCGTCTTTGTAGGCTGCAACTCCTGCAAAGCATGTGATGTGATCCTGTCTGATCCGTTCGGCATTAACAAAACTGTGAACTTTATATGAGCAACAAGATCTCCTGCAATCACCAGACGATCAACTTAATTAAAACCCACCCACTTCCAAACAAAATTCAACTTCTACTCACTGATACATACATAAAACAGTAAATGACAAAATGCCAATCCACATGGTTTACAACACCAACACATATTAGATGCCACTTTGTCAACATATTCAACTGATGATGCACATAAATTTCCAGACATTCACGCATATAACACGGAAAAGCTACATTTGACTTAGGCCCGGTTTGGATTGCAGGAATTTTTTGGGGGAAATTTTGAAAATGAAAAATACTTCTAAATTTTCTCACTTTTTTCATGTAAAAAACGATAACTTCTTTTTTTTAAAAGATACAGAATTTTAGTCGATAGGGAGAAGGGAAAAAATACAGAATAAGATTCTCAGGGAGGCAGAAAATCGAAGAGGTCAATAGACTCGCACTGAACTCCCAATAAAAAATGATAACTTGAACCAAACCTATCAATTTTTGTTAGAGGAACCTTCAATTTATGATAATATCCCTCTAAATTAACTAAATCACATCATGGAAAGAAGAAAAAATTCCATAAGAAATGTTTCTCTTGCAATCCAGACAGGGCCTAAAATACAGTTTTCTTTTAGAGTATAAAAAACATTGTTTAACAGACCGAAAAACGAATAAAGCATCGGAATTGAAGTGAACTGAAAGCTTACCGGGCTTTTCATGCAGAACTGGATATGGTTGCAAGAGATCGTGATTCATACATTCAACTAGTCCCAGCCGTGCACGCTTCTCTTCCAGCGCCCTGGCAAAAAACACACAAGATTATTATTGTAAAGAGAAATTTCCAAGAATTATTAAAACACTTAAAATAATTTACTCAAATAAAAATGGCATGACAAACCTTGCAGTAAATGGCATAATCGGAAATTTCTGACTTATTTCGCTGAAAATAAACCTTGATGACTTCATTTTCAAGTGATAATTTTTGTCAACGGCTCTTTTATAAATGGTTGTTTGCCTCTCATCCAACAGCTTAGGCTGCATTTTACATCATCCATCAGCAATAGAATCTCCAAGATGGAATTTGATATCAGTTAATGAATTTGTGCTCACCTTGCCTTCGCCGGTGCTGGAAACTATATCAATGGCATAGACTTCATTCTCCTCGAATTCTGCATCATCAACTTTGGTCTCAGGGTTGGTTACACTCAGTATGACCTTGTTGCCATCAATAACAAACTGTTTAAGCTGATGGCTGAGGACACCTTCAACAATTTTGCAATCGTAGGCAGCAGCGACTTTTTGAATAGCTTCTGTTACATCTTTATTCTGGCGGCACATCCATATAGGGTCGGTAAGTAAATGTAACTATTTACAACTTAACAAAAAAAAACAAGGAACACAGGAAGAAAGTATGATGTATTGTTTTCCTGGAATTAGAATAGACATCTAACATATGCTCAGACTCTGGCACCCAATTAAGATAAAAACACCAGCCAAGACTCAAACAAGTACAAAAAGAATTAAGTTATGAAATGAAGTGGTGTTTCCAACATAAATATTGGAGTTTTGTTTCTACAACAAATCAAACAGATATATCTAACAGATGCTAAGGAAAGAGAAATGCAATTTATTAAAGTATGTTGGAGCTTAATAATCCAAAGCACATATTGGCGGGATACTTCACTTTTATTGTTTTTACCACATAGAGATCTATTTTTCTATGCACTCATCATTTTATGCAATCATCGTTGATTTTTAAGCAGAAAATACTACTCATGTCGCTACAGAGGAACAAAGCTGACTCTCGTTCTTTGGACTGAACTCACCTCAACTCAACTCAACTCAACTAAGCCTTTGTCCCAAACTAGTTGGGGTCGGCTAAAGAATCCTTTAGAAAATTTTCATGAAGAAGGTGAAAGAATCTACCCGGCTCAAATTGACTAAGTCAAATCCCGACACTAGTTGGGTTCGTCTACATGGATCATTTTCTTCCATTCTCTCATATCCAAGGTCATGTTCTCTGTTATCTTCCTAGACATCAAATCTTTCCTCACTGTTACTACCCAAGTTGTTTGCGGTCTGCCCATACCTCTTTTTACTCCATCAACTTAGCACGAGTCACTTCTTCTCACTGGAGCATCCAAAGGCCTACATTGGATATGCCCAAACCATCTTAAGTGGTGCACTCTCATCTTCTCCTGAATTGGTGCCACCCCCACCTTTTTACGGATGTCTTCATTTTTAATTCTATATAACCTTGTGTGGCCGCACATCCATCTATGCATTCGCATCTCCACTACACTCATCTTATGCGCATGCTGCTTCTTGGTGGCTCAACAATCTGAGCCGTACAGCATGGCTGGCCTCACAGCCTGTCTTATAAAACTTTCCCTTCAACTTGGTAGGTATTCTACGGTCGCACAGAACTCCTAAAGCATGCTTCCACTTCAACCAAGCTACTCTTATTCTGTGGTTAACATCATCTTCAAGCTCTCCTTCCTTATGTAGGATTGAACCAAGATAGCGAAAGATATCCCTCTTAGGTACCTCATGTCCAGTCATATTTACTACATCCTCGCCCCGCCTCCTTACATTACTAAAGTTGCACTCCATATACTCTGTCTTAGTCCTACTCAATCTAAAACCTTTGGATTCCAAAGTAGTTCTTCATAACTCTAACTTAGCATAAACTCCTTTGGTTTCGTCAATTAATATTATGTCATCTGCAAATAACATACACCACGACACCTCATCGTGTGACCCAAAAAATGGGTTCGTCACTTTTTCCACAATGTTTTAAGGCAATAAACAACTTTGATGTGAGAAGCATTCAAGAATATCGTAAAAAAGGTCTACCAGTTGTTACTGAATTTAAGTCTAAAGGAAGAATGGTGTGTCGGTTGACAGTAACTTTCATCGGGAAATTAACTAAACATGGACATGTGAAGCACTGGACTTTAATTTTGTAGGCACCATAAATAAGAAGAGCCCCAACAATGATTTCTGATGTAAACAAACATCAATATGGAAATTTAACACCAGTCTTCAATAAATAAATAAGTGAAGCATGCCTCTTTCCTAGCCACTCTATGGGTAATTTGGAAGGAAAGAAATGCTAGGATCTAAGGCAAATCCAAAAGTCCGGCATATCTATTCATCAAGGTAATTGCTTTGACCATTTCTTGGGTGAAATCTCTCCCACTATTCAGGTCTATCCCTGCCTTCAATCTTGGGGAAAGATGGAGCGACATTTGTGTAAGTGCGGAAGGCAAATAGAGATCAACTCAAGTATGGACACCTCCCCCGTCAGGTTTCTTTAAACTTAACTTTGATGGTTCAAGTTTGGGAAATCCAAGCCCCGTAGGAGTGTGTGTGAGCGGGGGGAGGGTTACTCTGAAATGAATTGGGACATTTGCTGGTCCAATTGTGATGCAGAACGTGCAACGTTGATCAAATCTTTTATTTTTTATTTCTTATTTTCGTCATTTTATTTGTGGTATTTTTTTGGGACGTCAAATCTTGTTCTTTTAGCATGATTTTGGTGTTTTTAGAAAGGTTTTTCGATTACCTATCTAAAGAGCCCAAGATTACGCTATTTGGATTTGATTTGACCAAGTTATGGTCATTTTTAGGTTATGGTAAGGGTCAATTACGAAATTGCTATTTTAGGGTTATTAGTAATATTTCTAAGTTTTGTTTTTGTTGCCTTAGGCGGAATTAATTGCTTAGGTTTTAAGTTAGTATTTATTGTTGCTATTCTTAGATTTTGACTCTCTATATTATGTAATGTCATGAGGAAAGAAAGAAAGATTTGAATAAAGTTTATTTTTGGGATATCTTTTGTGAAAAGCATTGGCTCGTTCACGTGGGTGAAGGAGCTTTGCTCCTGTCATCTGTTATATTGGAGCTTTTCTCCAAACCATGGCATGGGTTTTCAAACCCCCACGAGTTTATTTTAGTTGCTTCTTGTGTTGATCTTCATCTTGTGTTGCTGCCTCTCACGCTCCCTGCGTCAAATTGGGACAGCGGATTCGACAGAGGTAGAGGTGCGAGCAGTACATCAGAGACAAGAAATAGTTAAGAACAATCACCTTGATCATATAGTGGTGGAAGAGAGGGGAGGGGGGTGTAAATATGGTTTTTTCTGTTAAGTTCTAATTGAAGTAAGTTGGGAAAAAAATTATGTTATAAAGCTCGGGTCAGTTTCAGGTGGGGTTTTACCTGACCCAAGTTGCAACCTTAATAAAACTAACCTTTATATATTGGTGCACCTCCTAGAGTTGGCACTTTTGGGTGGGCAGCGTTAAAAAGATAGAATCCTAACAGTGGACTTCCTTAGAAAAAGGGAAATTCTTATCACTGATCATTGCGCACTTGGCATAGAGGCGGGGGAGTCCGTCAATCATTTATTCATCCATTGCAAAGTTGCAAGAGAATTATGGAGCATGCTAATTTGCAGGTTCGGAATATCTTAGGGGGGGTATAAATATGGTTTTTTCTGTTAAGTTCTAACTGAAGTAAGTTGGGAAAAAAATTATGTTATAAAGCTCGGGTTAGTTTCAGGTGGGGTTTTACCTGACCCAAGTTGCAACCTTAATAAAACTAACCTTTATATATTGGTGCACCTCCCAGAGTTGGCACTTTTGGGTGGGCAGCGTTAAAAGATAGAATCCTAACAGTGGACTTCCTTAGAAAATGGGAAATTCTTATCACTGATCATTGCGCACTTTGCATAGAGGTGGGGGAGTCCGTCAATCATTTATTCATCCATTGCAAAGTTGCAAGAGAATTATGGAGCATGCTAATTTGCAGGTTCGGAATAACTTGGGTCTTTCCTGCCACCCTCATTGAGTTGTTCTCGAGTTGTGGCAGTCAATCCATGGAAAGAAAGAGGCAAAATTCTTTGGTATGCCTCTGGTAATTTGGAAGGAAAGAAACGCTAGGATCTAAGGCAAATCCAAAAGTCCGGCATATCTGTTCATCAAGGTAATTGCTTTGACCATTTCTTGAGTAAAATCTCTCCCACTATTCAGGTCTATCCTTGCCTTTAATCTTGGGGAAAGATGGAGCGACATTTGTGTAAGTGAGGAAGGCAAACAGAGATCAACTCAAGTATGGACACCTCCCACGTCAGGTTTCTTTAAACTTAACTTTGACGGTTCAAGTTTGGGAAATCCAAGCCCCGCAGGAGTGTGTGTGTGTGGTGGTGGTGGTGGTGTGCGGGGGGGGGGGGGGGGGGGGGTGGTTTGGTTACTCTGAAATGAATTGGGACATTTGCTGGTCCAACTGGGACAGCGGATTCCACAGAGGTAGAGGTATGAGTAGTACATCAGGGACTAGAAATAGTTAAGAACAATCACCTTGATCATATAGTGGTGAAAGGTGATTCTTCTAATGTTATCGGCTGGCTTAAAAGATTACATCAACCCTCCTGGAGATTTGATAGATTTTTTTATGAGACGTTTGATTGGGTGAAGTCAATGGAGGTGGTTTTCAACCATGTGAGAAGATCTGCAAATCAAGAGGCGGAAAATATGGCAAGAGAAGGGCTGTTTAAAGAATTACTATTGTTGTTTGACTCTCTTCCGCCGTGAATGTTTTTAATGTGTACTCTTTTTTTCATTGTATTATCTTACTATGGATGTATCTTGACCATCTCGGTCTTTTACTGACAAAATTGGCTACCATTTTCAAAAAAAAAATTATATTGGTGTGACATAAAGAACCTATACAATTAATTGCAATATGTGTAATGGCAATAGAACAAGAGATAAGAATTCAGGGGAACTTGGAAAATGAAGAAATGTTGATGCATTTATGATCAAAAGTTAAAGCTTATAGGACAGGGAACTGTCATCCTGGTCATTTAAGCCATCAATGCATCAAAAAGAAAGAAATAGATATAAATTACAAGTTGGTTAACTTGAGTAATCTGTTTACACTCAAATCCACTAAGATGCCGCCTTCATACAAGCATAGAGACAAATACCGTTTTAAGAATTTCTTGACTGGAGATTCTTAAGAAAATGGAAATACAAAGTGACAGAAAATTTCAATAACCCCATTTTTTTCAAATAATGAGGGAGTGTCATTTTATGAAAAATCATTTCGAGAATCTCAAAGATATGTCATGGTGGTGACCAAGGTTTAAAATTTCGGTTTCGGTACTGGTTTCGGACCGTGAAATTTCGAAATTCCGACCAAAATCTGGTACTTGACCCGAAACTAATATTTTTTTAAACTATAAATTTCAGTGAAATATTAAATTAATATTAAAAAAACATTTTTTGGGTCAAATTTCGGAAAAACCGAAATTTCGACCGAAATTCCGAAATTTCAGCCGAAATAAATGACTGTTTTGGGTTTACGCGATTTCGGTGTCAGTCTCCACCGAAATCCGAAATTTCGGATTTCAATTTCGGATTTCGGTCGAAATTTAAAACCATGGTGGTGACAAGCAACTCAATGCATAAATGTTGGTTGCTTAGAAACAGACTGGTAACCCATCAATAGAGTAGCCTACAGTGTAGGGTGAACATTCCATAGTTGCCTAAAGAACTCCATGATGAAATTAAGCCGAGTCTCCCTTACAAATTACAATAGTAAAATGCCTATACAGGCAATGGCAAAAGATTTCGTAAATGCACCATGATAGGGTCCGGACTCAGCACTGAGGGAATCCGGACTCAGCACTGAGGGATCCGAACTCAGCATCCAATTAGCTTCTGGCACGTGGCCCTCACAAGGACCGTTGGAAGGCCAACACCTGTCTCCCCTAGGTGTGGCACCTGGACCAATCAGGGACCTCCACCTGCCCTCCTTAGGCATGAGACCTGGTCCATACAGAGGCCACCACCTGTCTCACCACTACCACCTGTCTTAGACAGGTGGCTCAGAATCACTATAAATAGCCTTCACTTGTTCTAAGGTGAGGGTCCTGAAAATCTGAGAACCAAAACTCTAAGCTTTTTGCTCTGACATTGCTCTACACTCCTGCTCATACTGACTTGAGTGTCGAAGCACCCGTCCGGAGTATCACTCCGGGTTGGTCCTCTGACCCTTTTCTTTCTTGTCTGTACTCTGTGCAGCGCAGGACTCAACCAACTATTCAGCCGTGGCTCGTTAGCCCGGACCGCCCAGTCCTACCATAACCTGTTACCAATTTTAGACCTAACAGATTTGGCGCCATCCGTGGGACCTCGCAACAAAAAGCTGTTCGAAATCTCACCCAGATAAAAATGGTAGGACAGACCGGCAAGCGAGCACCTCCGACTTCTCGAGCTACCCGGGCTACGGCCCCCCGTGAAGGACGAAGTGAGCGTCTGGCCTCACAGGTGGAGGTCGGGGCGGCCGTGGAGCGGACTTCGCCCCACTCGGACCGTTCAGACCCCACCCCGACCCCGAGGGAGATGAGGGCCCTTTTTCAGGAAATGACCGCTGTAGTTGCGCAGTTCAGGAATGCGGCTCCCGCACTCCAGCAACACCCCGTCGAGGTTTCTCGACCTGTTCAGAGGGGAGAAAGCTCCCGCAGAGAACGCGCGTCTCCACCCCGCGACCAAACTCGTCACTCCACTCGAAGAAACAACCACTCGCGGGACAGGAGCGTGCGTGTGAAAGGGGGATTGCTACTAAAGATCCTTGAAGCAGGGCGGCCATGATCTCTAGCCAGCTCCTCGATTCTGTTATCGATCTTCTGGATTCTTAGCAACTTCGGATCGAGCAGCAGTGGTGCACTCCGGCTCATCCTAGTGGCTTGGAGATCAGTTCCAGCCAGGACGCCCGCAGTGGAAACCAACTTCAAATATTCCCAGCACGGTTCTCGATGAAGCACAGAAATAATACGCGTACAAAAAAATAAGAATGCTGTACAGACAGTTTAACAAAAAATGTATTTGTATTCAGTATTCATATTCGCATTACAAAATTGCTCTCTTCGCCGAGCTGGCTTACAAAGAATAGGCGTTACCGACTGTGCAAACAAAAAAGAAAGAAGGCTGCTGCTCAGGCCTCCTCGTCGGCCACCACCTCGGTGACGACCCCTTCGGGAGTGAGGGCTGCGAGCTCGCCACCCTCCGCCGAGGAGACGGCGGCCACAGTCACCCCCGCATCCACCTCAATAGGCCGGGAGGAGTCCGGTTCGTCTTCCTCCTCATCTTCCTCGTCCTCTGGAGGTGCATACGGGACGGTTAGCGCGTCCAAGGAGATGCCGGGGTGAATCCTCTTCACCTGCTCGGAGCAGAGAAGGAAACCCGCCCTGTAGGCCTGGAGGCCTAAGTCGAAGTGCTGGGCATCCTTCCTCTCCTCAGTTTCCTTCACGGCCGCCTCCACGGCCGCCTTTTCCTTCCTTCCGGCCCTCTCAGCCGCACTCAGGAGATCCTGCACGGCCTGGTTTTTGACCCTCTGCAGCTCGTCCTGTAAGCTGTTGAGCTCGGCCTCTTTGATCTGGACGGCTTCATTAAGCTCGCCGTTCTCCTTCTGGAGCTGGGCCTTTTCGGACTCGATCCTTGTGATCGTCTCAGAGAAGAGATATCGCTTCTTGGCCATATCCCTTGAGTACACCTGGAGTTGATAGAGGGCGGAGCTGATTGCCGCTTCGCAGGTCTCCGGCACCTCTTTTTCGACCGCTAGCCGGTCGCGGGCGAGGACACCCTTGTACATCAACTCTGCGGCCACCCGGGTATCCCCCAGGCCGGTGTCCGTTTTCTGCACGGCCCAGTTCGGGCGGAAGACGTTGTCGCCTCCAACCGTTGCCGTAGCCGGCATACCCAGTACTGCCCCGCCGTGCTTTGACCCCGTCGCCGCTCCGGACTTGGAGCTCTGACCCGTGGTGTCTGCCCGGCTAGATAGGGCAAGCTTATGCGTCGCCCGGCTGCTTTTAAGAGGCTTAGCCAGCGCGACCATCGGCGGGGTCGACTCCGGCACCTTCCTCTTCTTGCCCTTTGATTGGGGCTGCTCCTGCGCTGGAGACGCGCCCGAAGACTGCTTGATTCTGTCCAAAAGGGACATCTGCTTCACCATTTCTGCAAAAGAGAACGGAGCGCAGTCAGCAATATGAAAGTTGAAAAATACTTCAGAAAAATAAATGCTATCCTATAGTGTCTACGTACGTGCCGGCGTCGCACGGCTGACCCCGAGTGCGACCAGCTCGGCCTCCTCTTCGAACTCTGAGCAGTGAACTGGACCTCGCTTGAGCTCTTCTTTGATCAGAGCGAAGGTCATATGGTCATAGTCTTCGAGAGCTGGTTTTTTACTAAGGCGGCGAGTGTCTGGCGTTCTCCATTGTAATGAGAACGGCCACTGCGAGCCCGGCGCGGTGTCCTTTACATAGAAGAACCTGTTCTTCCATGTGTGAATGGAAGAAGGTATCCCAGTGATCATTTTCATTTCAGGCCTCTGGCTAATGTAGATCCAGCCGCCGTCCTTATGCCTCTTCAGGTGCGCACACATCCTGAAGACGGGCACGGTGGGGTTCCTACGGAGCCGGACTTCAAGAAGGTACAAGAAGCCGATCAGCGTCCTCCAAGAGTTCGGGACGACCTGTGTAACTGCCAGCCCGTAGTAATTCAGTGCATCCGCAAAGAAGGGGTGGAAGGGGAGCCTAAGCCCGGCCCGGAAGGCCTCCTCATACACGCAGAGGTCTGCGCTATCGTTGCTGGCCCGATCCCCTTCGACAGCCGCCCTCAGAATGTACCGGCTAGGAATACAGTATTTGTCCCTGACGATCTGAAGCCTGTTCGGCCACAGATGGTTCACCTCGTATAGGGCCCCGATGTTATACTGCGGGTTGGCTTCCATCTGTGCCTCCGCTATCACCTCGACTGGCATGCGCGACGATTGAGGGACTGCCGCTTCGACGTCCTCATCATCGTCGCTGGTTTCTACCCGGTCCGGTCCGTCCCCACAGGCCGGGATTGTGTCTAAGTCCACACTCATTTCCTCACCGCTCTCCTCGTCTATTATGATCACTAGCTCTTCGCCCTCAACACCGGCCTCCACTATAGGTGAGGCCGGAACCGCTCTCTCTGATGCCTCGGACCCCGATGCGGTACTGGTCGAACCGGACTCCCTTGAACTGGAGTCCGTCTCCGAACTAGTGCTAGACATAAAAAGCAAAAAAAGAAAGAAAGGCTAAAAGCTAAAAAAGATTACCGAACTGGAGTGTTGGACGAGGACCTCCGGGCTCACTGATCCGAAGCGGGCAGAAAACTTGAGCAGCCGAACAGAAGAGGAGGAGAGTAAAAGATGAAAAGTAAGAAATGAAGAGTAAACTCCTGTATTTATAGAGAAGCTGGGAAGAGCGGGAAAAATCCCGCCCATTTCCGCCAGCCGGAGTGCGCCACGTCGCCTTCCGCATTAAATGCGCCGCTCGCATTAAATGCGCCGCTCGCATTAAATGCGCCGCCTGCATTAAATACAAGGCACAGGTCCCAAAGCGCCAGAAGACAAAAGACCTGTCCGGCTGTCCGGACAGGAAATGGGGCATTCGAAAGACAAAAGACCTGTCCGGCTGTCCGGACAGGAAATGGGGCATTCGAAAGACAAAAGCCTGTCCGGCTGTCCGGACTGGATATGGCGCGTTCGCTAGACGACAAAAGCGCTAGGCGACAAAAAGCCTGTCCGGCTGTCCGGACTCGATATGGCGCGTTCGCTAGACGACAAAAGCGCTAGACGACAAAAGACCTGTCCGGCTGTCCGGACTCGATATGGCGCGTTCGCTAGACGACAAAAGCGCTAGACAACAAAAGACCTGTCCGGCTGTCCGGACAGGATATGATGCGTTCGCTAGGCGACAAAAGCGCTAGGCGACAAAAGACCTGTCCGGCTGTCCGGACAGGATGATTCAAGAGGATAAAAGACCTGTCCGGCTGTCCGGACAGGATAATTCAAAAGACAAGAGACTGTGGGACATGATCCCGCGAGAGGGGCGGGGCGCGAGCCGCCGCGCGCTCTCTCTTGGTCTCTCGTTCCCACGCGATTGGCGTGTGCATTTTATTTGTTGATTTGAATTCGTCTTTCCTGTGGACTTGGGATCACTAAGGCAATCCGAATTCCACACGAAAGAGACTGACAGAGTCGCCACCTAGATGTGGGATCTAGGACCCGTAATTAACCAGAAATCTAGACTCGCTACCTGGTTACGAGAATGGAAGGTATGGGGAGTTATCCGCCACATGCACCATTCCTGCCCGATAATCGGTCTTCGATTCCAAAAGTTAACTCTTTTAAATTTATTTTAAATGGCTCATTCAACTCTATGTTAATGTGCGAACTAAGTGACATGCATCCTAGAATTTAATTTCAATGTGAATCCTAGATGTGTATCTTGATTTATTAATTTGTCTGGATTCATTCTAAGTGAAAGTTCTCCTAGAATTCTAATTTCATGGAAAACCCTAACTGATTTGATTAAGTATTTACAAGGAAATTAATATACAAAACACCACAATTTGTTGTGGTGCCGACTCGCGGGTGGTATGCCGTCAGACATCCAAGCTGCCTACGTACCCAAGCCTCACTGGGATCAGAGTCGACGTAGTTCGGTGCACCTAAGCTAAGCTACATATGCCTAACTCAACTAAGACACCGACCTAGACGGGATTGACTGTTTCAACAGTTTTAAGAGAAGTTGTTTAATTCAAGTTGAGGATTTTATTATCTTAGGATTTCATCGAAGATGCTATATGATTCTTATCTAAATGCAAGTTGTCCCTTAGACTAATGCAGGTTAGCCTACATCCTAGTCTACTAGGCATGTCTTAGGGAAAGATGAGGTGACTAGTGTAACTAGACCTATGGTACGGTTGCTATACATAGCAAGCGTCCGTGATGAGGCTGGACTCCTAACTCTAGGACTCCCTAAAACTTAGGACACGACACAACACTAGTGTTCCTAAATTGGGCTCTAATGGTTCTTAGATTGGAAACCATAATCCAATGGTTCCGGAAGACTCGAGACAAATCAATTCAAATTCTTGAAGTTAATTAATTTCAGATTTCATGGATTTTCGATTTATGGACACTTGAGGATTACCAATGGTTCTAGGGTTCACCAATTTCGGCCCAGAATAGCATCCAAGGAAGGGAATCGTGCGTTCTTTCTTTGTGCAATTTAGTACTTAGGTTATGGCATCTTATTGCCTGGCAAATCTCAGGATTTCCGTGGACAGTAACCTCGGAGCCAACAACATGCTATAGCTTAAATATTCAAATTGTCAAAGATCGGTTGCAATTGGGATACGATTATGGATGCACTGGCCATTTTTCCAGGAAAATCTAAAGATCCTAAAATTTCTGTTTCAATGGATTAAGGAGTGAACATGTGACAGAATTTAAAAGTTCTTTAGGAATTTTTACAATAATTTTTAATTAATTTCGAATTTTCAATGGATTTTAACAATTTTAAGCCTATGAGTGGTTTTACAAGTGAAATTGTTGCAAATAAATTCGAAATGATTTGAAATTTCAACAGCAGAAAGATGGGAATGTATGTAGCTTACTGGATGAGTTTTATAGATTTTTATGTTAAATTCATATTTAATCTTGATTTATCAATTCAATGACCAGATTGCAAATTAACACAGAAACTACAAGAAATAGAAATTTAAATTCTATGAAATTTCTACAGACATAAGATATGAATAGACATAGCATGCTGTGAGAATTTCATAAATTTTAAAGGCTATTTACTACCAATTTCGGATTTTACAAGTTTCAGACCAGATTATGAATTAACACTACATCCCATATGAAAACAGATCCAAAGAACTTGAAACTTTTACAGAAACAAGGAATATGGAATATATGACTACTGTAAAAATTGGAAGAATTTTAATGGTGATCTAGTGTCAGTAACAATTCTCACAAAATCTGATAATTTTCAAAGAAAGTATTAAATAATATACCAAATAAACTCCAAAAATCGTTACAAATTCATGGTAGAATGTGTCAGTATCATAGTATTTTTTCACGAAATTGCATTAATTTTGGAGTCTGTTTAGTATATAATTTATGTTTCTTTGTCAAAAGATGTTTTTTTTGAAGAGTTTTCTATTTTTAAAACACGATTTGCGGAAAAATTCGGAAAAATTCGAAAAACAATGTACCTACCTGTGGTGAAGATCTCCGCCCAATCCAAGAGTTAAGAACAATCGCCGCCGCCGATCCGCTCCGCCGTCTTTCGCTTTCTCTTTCTTCTTTTTTATTTTTTTTATTTTTTTGTTTCCCTCACTGTTGATAGAGGAAGTGATTGGAAGAAGGATTTTTATGAGATGAGCCACCTTGGTCCTCTTTTCTTCCTCTCATCCCCTCTTCCTCTCCTCTCTTTATATAGTGAAAAACTTAGTGGGAGAAGATGGAGAGGTGGAAATAAAAAATGAGAATGGTGGGTATGGTGGAGAATATATAATGGTAATGGTGGGAATGGTGGTGGGAATAATGGAATATATAATGGAATAGTAGGAATGGTGGTGGGAATAATGGAATAGATAATGGAATAGTGGGAATGGTGGTGGGAATAATGGAATAGATAATGAGAATGGTGGGAATGGTGATGGAAATAATGGAATATATAATGGGATGGTGGGAATGGTGGTGGGAATAATGGAATATATAATGGAATGGTGGGAATGGTGGTGGGAATCATGGAATATATAATGGTAATGGAGATAATGGTGTTATTTTAAAAGGGAAAAATAAAGTTAGTGGAAATGGTAGAGAAAGTTAAGTCATGCTAATGGTGAGTCCCACTTTGGGGGTTCCGCACAAGCGGGTCCCACATCAGCGGGCCCTACACAAGCGGGTCCCACACAAACGGGTCCCACACTAGCAGGTCCCACACTAGCAGGTCCCACACCAGCGGGTCCCACACAAACGGGTCCCACACTAGCAGGTCCCACACTAGCAGGTACAAATTCTCCCTAGTTTAGATTTTTCTGAATAATCCTTCTCAACATTTAGCGGGAAAATGCGAAACACGACGGAAATGACCAAAAATATTTAAAAATGTAACAAACGGATGCGGGAAAGAAAGACATTGGAAAACCGACGGAAAACAAACCCTAATTTCTTTATCGATTAAGGTAGAGCAAAATGGGGTGTCTACAGATGCCCCTCTTTGGTAGAGATGACGTAGTCATCGAATACCAAAGTCAAAATGACAGAGCCATTTTGCGTAGCTTTAATCGACAAAAGACTCTACACAAAACGGAACTTAGACGCAAACATTTACTACCTAATGCAAGGCCCTAAATGAAATCCTAGATTTAGAACATAATAAGAAATCCTGATGCGGTGCCGTTTACAAACGAGCAACGAGAGAATGAGATACCACTTTCGAATGGATTCCGAAGAGAAAGAACAAAGATCGTTCTCAAGCGGTTTTTTTTTTTTTTTTTTTTTTTTTTTTTTTTTAAAGAAAATGAGACATCTTTCACAAGCGGGCTCAAGGAGGATAAGAGACCATTCACAAATGGACTCAGAAAATGAGGTACCGTTCATAAACGGGCTTAAGAAGAAGATGAGACCATTCACAAATGGACTCAGAAAATGAGGTACCGTTCACAAACGGGCTTAAGGAGAGGACGAGACCATTCACAAATGGACTCAGAAAATGAGGTACCGTTCACAAACGGGCTCAAGGAGAAGATGAGACCATTCTCAAATGGACTCGAGAAACGAGGCACCGTTCACAAACGTGCTCAAGGAGAACATGAGACCATTCACAAATAGACTCAGAAAATGAGGTACTGTTCACAAACGGGCTTAAGGAGAAGACGAGACCATTCACAAATGGACTCGAGAAATGAGGCACCGTTCACAAACGGGCTCAAGGAGAATAAGAGACCATTCACAAATGGACTCAGAAAATGAGGCACCGTTCACAAACGGGCTCAAGGAGAACATGAAACCATTCATAAATGGACTCGAGAAATGAGGCACCGTTCACAAACGGGCTCAATGAGAAGACGAGACCATTCACAAATGGACTCGAGAAACGAGGCACCGTTCACAAACGGGCTCAAGGAGAACATGAGACCATTCATAAATGGACTCGAGAAATGAGGCAACGTTCACAAACGGGCTCAAAGAAACAAGATAGCTTCAACAACGAAGAATTTAGAGATTTTTCATGAACTTGAATTTGACGTAGGATTGGATTTGATGAATTTTTGATTTTTCAGAAATAAGGCACCGTCCACAAACGGGCTCAAGGAGGACATAAGACCATTCACAAATAGACTCAGAAAATGAGGTACCCTTCACAAACGGGCTTAAGGAGAAGACGAGACCATTCACAAATGGACTCGAGAAATGAGGCACCGTTCACAAACGGGCTCAAGGAGAATAAGAGACCATTCACAAATGGACTCAGAAAATGAGGCACCGTTCACAAACGGGCTCAAGGAGAACATGAGATCATTCACAAATGGACTCAGAAAAATGAGACACCGTTCACAAACGGGTTCAAGGAGAAGACGGGACCATTTAGAAATGGACTCGAGAAAAGAGGCACCGTTCACAAACAGGCTCAAAGAAACAAGATAGCTTTGATTGATGAATTCAACAACGAAGAATTTAGAGATTTTTCATGAACTTGAATTTGACATAGGATTGGATTTGATGAATTTTTGATTTTTTGAACTTAATGAAATCGGGGATGTTACAGATCGTGCTTGACAAAGATATCGGAAACTAGGACTTTGACGAATGATGAAACGGCAAACCGTGACGAATGATGAAACGGCAAACCAAAGAACCATTATTAACAAGAATGGATTAGAAACACTTTTATGAAACTTCAACAAGATTTTTCTCAAAGAGACTGCTGGTCTTGTCTTTGGGGATTTGGATGACTGAAACCTTGAACAAGACACTTGAAATTGGTAATCTAGAACAACGGCTCTCTTGGATATAATCATGGAAAAGTGGGACTTGCCTCTTGATAGGTGTTTAGATAAACATTTCTTGACCAGGAAAGTATTTAACTAACTGGAAGGAAATTCTGAATTTTAACGGTTCATCTTTCTGAGAAATTGGCTCGACCATCATTGCATCTGAGGCTCTTCCAAGCTTAAGATGCCTTCCTGGGGTATGATCTTTTTACGGAAGCTGGGCTTTCTGATGTTTCTACTTCTGAATTCTTCTGGGTTGATCATCTTTGAAATATAGCTGTTTGACTAGATTCTCGAACTTTTTCAGGTACAATCGCAGGGAGCTGACGAGGCCGGGCCTCCTTCACCGAGACAGTTGCATCATTTGGACATATGGATGACGATTGACTCTTTTTAAATAGAAAACTTAGATAAAAGGCACTACTCAAAGGATTGAGGAGCTCTAAAGGAGTGAACATAGAATAACAACGATTGATTAACTACACTGACAGACACAGTAATGCTTCTGACTTAGTTAACGTTTTATTTGGTAAGTCTATCCTTTCAAGGAATATTTTTTTCAATTGGTAAACACTGGACTTTTTCCTTAAAACAGTAATGCCTCAATGATTTAATTACAACTCCTAGGATTGCTTAGCTCCAATGCCCCCAGTTTTGAGGATGTCACTTGAATTTGCTTGAACTTCAGTTGATCTTCAGTCCTGATACCGGCTGTAGCCTTCTTACAATGATTCTCTTACCATGACCAAGTCACCTCTTCAGGGTTTTTAACTTGGCGGACCATGGTGGCCTTAACTTTTGCCTGAACCGCCCTTCTAGGTTTTCGATTCAGCAGGCTATCCCCTTAGCTTTTGCCTGAACCGCCCTTCTAGGTTTTCGATTCAGCAGGCTATCCCCTTAGCTTTTGCCTAAGCCGCCCTTTCGCGTTTTCAACTTAGCAGGGAATGATCTTAAATTTTGCCTAAACCGCCCTTTCAGGTTTTCAGTCTAGCAGATCTTCAAACTCCATTTTTTTATTCATCATCATTTTTTTTTTTTTTTTTTTTTTTTTTCGGGACCTAGATCATTAGTTCTGAACATCGGAATGACTTTATAGGTAGGATAGGGCTTTTCAAAGAATGGCTTAAGGTTCAACAAAGATTTCGACCGAACCTGTGAACAGGTTGCCTACATATCCCAAGGTAGGAATCAGGTCGTGTGTAGTTCAGGGCGAATGCCCCTAGTTTGAAGATAAATTGTTTGAAGGTTAATTGATTTTTTCCTTTTTTCTTTTCTTTCTGGAATAATTAACTTCTCTTCTTTTGGAACTTGTCCATCTTTTTCTTTTTTTTTTTAAAGGATTGATTTTTTTATTTTTTTTGAATCGACCGAACTCGGTTCAACCGAGTTGCCTACGTACCCCAGTATAGGGATCAGGTCTCGCGTAGTTCGGGGCGAATGCCCCTAGTTTGATGGGTTTTCAAGAAAATTTCATTCAGGCTCAAAGGGTTTGCAAACAGGTATTTGTTTTGACATTGGGTTCCGATTTTGGGATTTATTCGGCCAAAGAAGGCCTTCCGATGTTCAGATTGGGAGTCGATCTAGTTTACTAGAGTCCTTCTGGTACTGATTATTTATTTATTTATTTTTTTTCACGGAGTTTGACGGCATTTCCAGGTAAGAGATAATAGATCTTCTTCTTTCAAGATTCTAATACGCGCCTTCGACTTTCATAGAGCGAAACTTGTTCTTCGACATCCTCCATCTATGGATTTGTAACTCTTGATATCTGATGATCACTTTTCAATGCTTGCTCTTGAACTTCTTATCTCGAATTTGATGGCTTTATGTTATGGATTTAAGAACCAAGGTCATTGATTGGAAATATGAAAGTTGTTTCCACTCCATGCCCCTTGCATAGTATATGATATTCACTTCATTCTTTCTTGAACCTTCTATCTGGGTCTTTCTCTTGGCATTAATGGTAACGCTTACCGGACCATCTTTTTATCCTCAAAATGGGTTTACCAATTCTTTACACTCTTCAGAGGGTAATGTATTTTCAATCGGCATTTACTGGATCAAGGTTTCAGTGCCAGTGTTTACCACTTCAATTTCATCTTTGAAAGGCTGAGATTGGCGCTCCTCCTCTTGTTCAAGTAATCGTTGTGACTCAAGTGGAGTTTCGTCAATTTTGTCCTCATTCGAGGAGGGAGTCTTATTTTAAGATCAGAAGCACACTTAAGAAATAGACACAAGTGAACTATTGGAACTGAAATTTTATTTAAAGAAAAAGATACTACATCTCACAACCTATCCTGAACATGTTCAGGATTCACAACTCTAAAAGAAAAGCAAAAGATAACTTGCCTGGACTAGGCATTAACCTTGAACTGTAGAACCGGACTCAACAATTGTACTGACCATGATGGCTGACTCAAAATAAAATAATAAACGACTAAAACTTTAACTGCCGCAACTGTCTAGCTTCGGAGGCTCGGCGAAAGCTGGCTCATAAATGGTACTTTCAACTTCTGATTCTTTTCATTGCAACCGGACCTGTGCCCCTTTGAACCTTCAGTTATTTAAGCATTGCGAACGGCTGGCGGCAGTACTGCATGATTTGATAATGGGTTATTGGTAGCAACGAGACTTGGCTCAAACACAAGGCTTTTATTGTCGAGCAACCTCTGGATTCTGAATTTTAGGGCAATGCAATTATCAGTGAGATGGCCAGAATTTCTATGGTATTCGCAGTGTTGATCTGTTCGCCAATTTGCTGGTAAAGGATTAGGAAGAGCCCTAATGTCGGGCAGGATTATGCGACCTGAGGCTAGACACTCCTTGAGTATCACAGATGGTGGAAGAGGGAGAGGGGTAAATTCTGTCTGGGCCTGTGGCCGAGGTGCGACAGCAGGTTGGGTATAATCCATCACCATGGGGTTCTGAGGTTTTGAAGGCTGAGGCTTGGAGCGGGAAAGGTTATTAATTTCAGCTGATGGAGGCTTCCTGAATTCTTTGGTATTCGGGTTACTTCGGTTGAACACACCTTGAGCCATAGCCTCCTCTATTTGGGTGCCTGCCACGATAAAGTGTTTGAAGTCCGGATAATACTGCAACGACATGTGATACTGGAGCTGGGGGGAAATATTTTTCATGATTATTTGGACCTGCTCTTCCTCAGAAGGGCGCTCCATCATCTGAGCTGCTATTCTCCTCCATCTTTTCACAAAGGTCAGAAAGGATTCCCTCAAGTCTTGCTTTGTCCTTTCCAAATCCTTCCTGGTGATTTCTGTCCCGTCATCATATTTGAATTGCCTGATGAACTGCTCGCCGATATCCTTCCATGTCCTGTAACGAGTCTTGTCCAAGACCATGAACCACCTCCTGGCAACCTTGGTTAGGGAAACCGGGAACAATTGAGCCATTTGCTCAGAAGATAAGCCTTGAGGCTGACACATGATGGTGAACATTTGCAAATGTGTGATTGGACAACCCACACCATCATATTTATCAAAGTCCGGCATTTGAAAATTGGCTGGGAGACGGATTTCTGGGAACAGTGTGAGGTCACTTGGATTGAAACCACCCTGGTCCTGAAACTGAATGTCCTGAACCTTCCTGGTAAGACTTTCTAATTTCTCCATAACTACTTTATCAACCATGGACTGAGAAGGCCTGCTGCGATCTTCGCTGTACTGCTCTTTTTCAAAATCTTCTTCAGTTTTGTCAGGGATAGGAATGAACACTGGCTGGGCAGGCGCGGCTGAAGTAACTGTATGGTGCATGGACCCTTTATCTTTGGACAACGATGGCCCCAACTTTTCAGAAAGCTGGGCCCTGATAACTTGGTTCTCTTCTTTGAGTTCTTGAAGCTGCCGGAGAATCAAGGTGAGAGTATCGGTAATAGCAGCGGGTGGAAGACTACTGTTCTGGTTTTCTGCCATTGGAGAGGATGAGGATGGGAAAGAAGGAGATGCTGGGGTCCTCAGAGAAGGTGGTGGGGAGACAGATTTCCTCTGCAATCGAGAAGAGATCCGAACCCAAGGAATAGTAGGGTTAGCTATGGTGTTTAGTGCCCTGTCATGGAAATAATGAACACGAGGTATATGAGCTTGGCATTCATGGAGTGTTTCTTCTCAATGACTGAAAAATATTACACATTTAAGCAAGTAATTGGGACAATAGAATGAATCCAAATGATGAGGGGAATGCCCTTAGTTCAAGGATTATGAGAGTAAACTCTGAAGGATTTAGCAGAAATATTCTTGAAAAAGGTAGCCCCTAGAGGAGGAAGAGATCAAGGGTACAGGCAAGATTGGATCATCAAGATTGCACGATCAAATGATTGAGACACAATTTCCGCCAATGAAGACACAATCGAATCCCACAAGAGACGAATGATAGACACATGATCAAAATGTGAGATTGCATAGGATTACTTTCAACGGGTAGATCAAGAATAACTAATCCTATGAGATCTTTGGAAATGATGGGATTTATATCCTAACCCCAAAGGAAAAGTTTTTAGTCTTCGCACATTTTAACAGTGTTACCTGAAGGCATCAACCCTAATCCTAATCTAGCGGAGTGGAGAGAGGATCTCGACTCATGACTTTGTTTGTGTACCTAGGACCGATCGTAGCCATTGGAAGATGGACTACGGCCTAATCTAGACACAAATGGGTAAGATATCCTAAACTAGGCTCACACATGTGGTGCACATGTGTTCGTATACTGCATGCATGTGTGGGTTAATCTAGGGGTAAGGCCAAGAGTCCCCTTAGCGCGAATCCATGTTCGATATACTGTACCAGTGTCCGGCGTATCAGTACGTGAACAAGAGATCCGTTTACGCACCATAAAGGTACTAGGCTAAGGGTGGAATGCTTCTCTAGCACAGAGGCACCAGGTGATGAAATCCCAGTCAACCATGCTAGATAACACTCCGGGTTCCTAAAATAGGACGTGTGTGCATGTGAAATGCAAGGGTTTAGATGCAAGTGATGTAAGTGTGTGCAATAAGTTCGCGCAATCTATGATGCCTTCAGGTTTTGTTAAATTAAGTTCGAGTAAAATATGATGAGAAAATAAAACGAGACAAACTAATCTAACAAGTGTAGAGTTTTTATGAGCCAGTTAAATTAAATTCAAATGAATTATCTTTTGAAATTTTAATGAAGTTAGGTGGTCCCCAGCAGAGTCGCCAGACTGTGGGACATGATCCCGCGAGAGGGGCGGGGCGCGAGCCGCCGCGCGCTCTCTCTTGGTCTCTCGTTCCCACGCGATTGGCGTGTGCATTTTATTTGTTGATTTGAATTCGTCTTTCCTGTGGACTTGGGATCACTAAGGCAATCCGAATTCCACACGAAAGAGACTGACAGAGTCGCCACCTAGATGTGGGATCTAGGACCCGTAATTAACCAGAAATCTAGACTCGCTACCTGGTTACGAGAATGGAAGGTATGGGGAGTTATCCGCCACATGCACCATTCCTGCCCGATAATCGGTCTTCGATTCCAAAAGTTAACTCTTTTAAATTTATTTTAAATGGCTCATTCAACTCTATGTTAATGTGCGAACTAAGTGACATGCATCCTAGAATTTAATTTCAATGTGAATCCTAGATGTGTATCTTGATTTATTAATTTGTCTGGATTCATTCTAAGTGAAAGTTCTCCTAGAATTCTAATTTCATGGAAAACCCTAACTGATTTGATTAAGTATTTACAAGGAAATTAATATACAAAACACCACAATTTGTTGTGGTGCCGACTCGCGGGTGGTATGCCGTCAGACATCCAAGCTGCCTACGTACCCAAGCCTCACTGGGATCAGAGTCGACGTAGTTCGGTGCACCTAAGCTAAGCTACATATGCCTAACTCAACTAAGACACCGACCTAGACGGGATTGACTGTTTCAACAGTTTTAAGAGAAGTTGTTTAATTCAAGTTGAGGATTTTATTATCTTAGGATTTCATCGAAGATGCTATATGATTCTTATCTAAATGCAAGTTGTCCCTTAGACTAATGCAGGTTAGCCTACATCCTAGTCTACTAGGCATGTCTTAGGGAAAGATGAGGTGACTAGTGTAACTAGACCTATGGTACGGTTGCTATACATAGCAAGCGTCCGTGATGAGGCTGGACTCCTAACTCTAGGACTCCCTAAAACTTAGGACACGACACAACACTAGTGTTCCTAAATTGGGCTCTAATGGTTCTTAGATTGGAAACCATAATCCAATGGTTCCGGAAGACTCGAGACAAATCAATTCAAATTCTTGAAGTTAATTAATTTCAGATTTCATGGATTTTCGATTTATGGACACTTGAGGATTACCAATGGTTCTAGGGTTCACCAATTTCGGCCCAGAATAGCATCCAAGGAAGGGAATCGTGCGTTCTTTCTTTGTGCAATTTAGTACTTAGGTTATGGCATCTTATTGCCTGGCAAATCTCAGGATTTCCGTGGACAGTAACCTCGGAGCCAACAACATGCTATAGCTTAAATATTCAAATTGTCAAAGATCGGTTGCAATTGGGATACGATTATGGATGCACTGGCCATTTTTCCAGGAAAATCTAAAGATCCTAAAATTTCTGTTTCAATGGATTAAGGAGTGAACATGTGACAGAATTTAAAAGTTCTTTAGGAATTTTTACAATAATTTTTAATTAATTTCGAATTTTCAATGGATTTTAACAATTTTAAGCCTATGAGTGGTTTTACAAGTGAAATTGTTGCAAATAAATTCGAAATGATTTGAAATTTCAACAGCAGAAAGATGGGAATGTATGTAGCTTACTGGATGAGTTTTATAGATTTTTATGTTAAATTCATATTTAATCTTGATTTATCAATTCAATGACCAGATTGCAAATTAACACAGAAACTACAAGAAATAGAAATTTAAATTCTATGAAATTTCTACAGACATAAGATATGAATAGACATAGCATGCTGTGAGAATTTCATAAATTTTAAAGGCTATTTACTACCAATTTCGGATTTTACAAGTTTCAGACCAGATTATGAATTAACACTACATCCCATATGAAAACAGATCCAAAGAACTTGAAACTTTTACAGAAACAAGGAATATGGAATATATGACTACTGTAAAAATTGGAAGAATTTTAATGGTGATCTAGTGTCAGTAACAATTCTCACAAAATCTGATAATTTTCAAAGAAAGTATTAAATAATATACCAAATAAACTCCAAAAATCGTTACAAATTCATGGTAGAATGTGTCAGTATCATAGTATTTTTTCACGAAATTGCATTAATTTTGGAGTCTGTTTAGTATATAATTTATGTTTCTTTGTCAAAAGATGTTTTTTTTGAAGAGTTTTCTATTTTTAAAACACGATTTGCGGAAAAATTCGGAAAAATTCGAAAAACAATGTACCTACCTGTGGTGAAGATCTCCGCCCAATCCAAGAGTTAAGAACAATCGCCGCCGCCGATCCGCTCCGCCGTCTTTCGCTTTCTCTTTCTTCTTTTTTATTTTTTTTATTTTTTTGTTTCCCTCACTGTTGATAGAGGAAGTGATTGGAAGAAGGATTTTTATGAGATGAGCCACCTTGGTCCTCTTTTCTTCCTCTCATCCCCTCTTCCTCTCCTCTCTTTATATAGTGAAAAACTTAGTGGGAGAAGATGGAGAGGTGGAAATAAAAAATGAGAATGGTGGGTATGGTGGAGAATATATAATGGTAATGGTGGGAATGGTGGTGGGAATAATGGAATATATAATGGAATAGTAGGAATGGTGGTGGGAATAATGGAATAGATAATGGAATAGTGGGAATGGTGGTGGGAATAATGGAATAGATAATGAGAATGGTGGGAATGGTGATGGAAATAATGGAATATATAATGGGATGGTGGGAATGGTGGTGGGAATAATGGAATATATAATGGAATGGTGGGAATGGTGGTGGGAATCATGGAATATATAATGGTAATGGAGATAATGGTGTTATTTTAAAAGGGAAAAATAAAGTTAGTGGAAATGGTAGAGAAAGTTAAGTCATGCTAATGGTGAGTCCCACTTTGGGGGTTCCGCACAAGCGGGTCCCACATCAGCGGGCCCTACACAAGCGGGTCCCACACAAACGGGTCCCACACTAGCAGGTCCCACACTAGCAGGTCCCACACCAGCGGGTCCCACACAAACGGGTCCCACACTAGCAGGTCCCACACTAGCAGGTACAAATTCTCCCTAGTTTAGATTTTTCTGAATAATCCTTCTCAACATTTAGCGGGAAAATGCGAAACACGACGGAAATGACCAAAAATATTTAAAAATGTAACAAACGGATGCGGGAAAGAAAGACATTGGAAAACCGACGGAAAACAAACCCTAATTTCTTTATCGATTAAGGTAGAGCAAAATGGGGTGTCTACAGAGACCTGTCCGGCTGTCCGGACTCGATATGGCGCGTTCGCTAGACGACAAAAGCGCTAGACGACAAAAGACCTGTCCGGCTGTCCGGACAGGATATGATGCGTTCGCTAGGCGACAAAAGCGCTAGGCGACAAAAGACCTGTCCGGCTGTCCGGACAGGATGATTCAAGAGGATAAAAGACCTGTCCGGCTGTCCGGACAGGATAATTCAAAAGACAAGAGACCTGTCCGGCTGTCCGGACAGAATATGGCGCGTTCGCTAGACGACAAAAGCGCTAGACGACAAAAAGTTTCACCAGTAAAGACCTGCCCGGCTGGCCGTTCACAGCTTTAGCCGAGCAGGACCCCATGACTTCCTGAACCAAGGACGTTCAGGACCCCTGGCCGCCCAGGTCCCTGGTCAAAAATTCAGCCATGCTGGATAGTCAAATGCCTTCTGCCCGGCCGTACTCCTTCAGGCTAAACGCCAAGGCCAGGCCAGGGCGCCAGGAATCTCCTGTCCAGCCACTATTTCTCTTAGCTGAGTCTGAGCCCGGCCTCAGCTGCCTGGAGGTCTTAAGGCCGGCCCGACGCTGTCTTTACCTTCTCTTTGCTTCTTCTAGCCACTTTCATGGCTTGAAGAACCAGGGGGCAACTGATAGGGTCCGGACTCAGCACTGAGGGAATCCGGACTCAGCACTGAGGGATCCGAACTCAGCATCCAATTAGCTTCTGGCACGTGGCCCTCACAAGGACCGTTGGAAGGCCAACACCTGTCTCCCCTAGGTGTGGCACCTGGACCAATCAGGGACCTCCACCTGCCCTCCTTAGGCATGAGACCTGGTCCATACAGAGGCCACCACCTGTCTCACCACTACCACCTGTCTTAGACAGGTGGCTCAGAATCACTATAAATAGCCTTCACTTATTCTAAGGTGAGGGTCCTGAAAATCTGAGAACCAAAACTCTAAGCTTTTTGCTCTGACATTGCTCTACACTCCTGCTCATACTGACTTGAGTGTCGAAGCACCCGTCCGGAGTATCACTCCGGGTTGGTCCTCTGACCCTTTTCTTTCTTGTCTGTACTCTGTGCAGCGCAGGACTCAACCAACTATTCAGCCGTGGCTCGTTAGCCCGGACCGCCCAGTCCTACCATAACCTGTTACCAATTTTAGACCTAACACACCATATATGAATTTCCCCTTTCTATGGCCGCAAAGATAAGACTGTTAATTCATCAGCACAAACACTGTATGGTGAGCATTGGTGTCCGGGAACAGGGGAACAGGTGCCATGAATTGATATTAGGCACATAAAACCAATCGCTCCACTGAGGGATCTCAACGATTTGAACTTTAAAGAACATGCATATTAAACAGACACATGTACTAAATCAAATCATAGCTTGAAAAGTTAACTCAAACTCAACCAAGTCAACTCAGAGAAGAAAATTGAGTCATTCTCCTTAAAACATGACTGTCTTTCTTAGACCAAAAACTTTAATGTGGTCAAAATCCAGGAAAAACGGCCAAAGTTATTCAAATCCAGTTAAAAAGTCAAAAAAATTTAAAATGCGAGTAAGATGAACTTGAAACCTCCACTTGGCAAACCATCTTGGATCAAGATTCAAACAGTCAACTCAATATAATACCAGCTCGAGACTGAAATTAAATATTTTATGAGCAACAAACAATCACAAAAAATGGTCAAATGCATAATGATATGTACCACTCTGTCAGAGTGACTATGGCGAGCTTTATTATCTATACCACTGTCAGAGTAACTATGACATGAGTTTCATATGGATACCCCCCATAGTTCGCATCATAATTCATCATTCAAAGGTATTGTGTACACTTATTTAAAGACCGATGACGATTTATCGTTGACTTCTATTAGTTCTAGCAAAACTTTCACTTAGGTGTTCCATAGATTATAGACAAACCATCTAATGCCATAGATTATAGACAAACAATCTAATGCCGAAACTACCACATCTAACCGTGTTTGTTTCTTTCTAGCACAGTAAGGCATGTATCTTCTTCAGTAGAATAGGTTACAAACAAACCATCCAATGCCTTTCAGACGTATTTCCCAAAATACAAGTCACAATTTGCTGAAATAGACAGATAAACCAAAACCCAAAGTCATGGTATCAGGAAAATGGTGGCAATAACATTGCTAAAAAAATAACATGAGCAATGTAAAAAAAAGAATTCCCATGTGGCTCAAGACAAAGCAAATAACTCAGTTGACGTCCAAAAAAAAGAGAGAAAAAATGAACATGAAAAGTTTAAAAGCAGTTTAAATCCAACAAAGAACAAAGCAATGCCCTATCAGAGTAACTATGACAAAAGCTTCACTTGGACGTTAGGTCCATAGCTTCTAACAAAGGTTCATCATTTAGAGGCATAATGTCTACTCAAGAACATTATAATCAATATTCTTACCAATATAAGATCAAAAATAGAATGAAGATTCATGAAAAAAACTCAATGTGATATAATATTAAGACATTTACAGTGAAGAAAAAGCAAAACTGTGGTTGCTTACTGAGCAGATGGAACAAAAGACGCATTTCAAACCAACATTAGTAGTGCACAAACAAGATGTCGTCCAAAACCAATAAATTAAAGAAGCCTACCTTTCTGTGGAAGCTATACTTCATTTTACCATTTCAAACATGTCTCAGATAAAAAACACAAGGCAAGAAATGACGAGACAAAAAAAAAATGAAAAAAAGAAAACTGACTATACAAATAATAACGACAACTACAAGGCACAACTCCCTATCAGAGTAACTATGACAAAAGAATCATTTGGACATTGACCATAGCTTAAGATCAATTTTCATCATTTAGAGAAATTATGCCCACTCAAAAGCATGGTTTTAAATTTATACCGAAACTGAAACAAAACCACTGAAATGTTTTTGTTTCCATCCCCACTAAAACCACACCCACCGAAATGCACGACGAAACAGAAATGCATAACGAAACCAAAGTCAATAATGTATTAGTGGTATATACTATATCAGTTCTTTTAACAGAATAGTATATGTTACATAATTATATTTATATGAATTGAACATGGAATGTGGTGTACGTATTATATATAAATATTTATATGAATTACAAGTGAAATGTGGTATATATTGAATTATCAGACTTGCGCGACAGTTATGTCACTAGTTGTTCAATGTTGTAAACCCATTATGGATGGTTGTTTTGCTTATGTAATGGTTTCTTCTCCTTCTTCTTCTTTCTTTTCTTTTTTTTTTGAATGGTGAGAGCTTTCATTGAAAGCAAGAAAAGACCGAGGAGTTCTGTACAAGCAAAAAAAGAAACAAAGAGATGACGCAGAAGAAATAGAATGGCAGACCCCCTCAAGGGGGCAAAGAAAAATAGATGAGTCGAGGTCTCAAGGAGAGAGGAAGTCAAACAGTTCCAAACCCTCTCTAGTGACGCCCTCTTTGGCTAGCCTTTCGACCTCTCCATTAGCCGATCACCTAACATGATGGTAGGATATATTTGATTCGCCCACACTATCTTGAATCTCATCGAAAAATGTAGCAAATCTCCAAGGATAAGAGTGGGAGCATCTAAGCCACCGTATCACATTGAGAGAGTCTCCAACCACCACTTTCTTCATATCTTCGTTCTCTAAAAGCTTTATTCATTAATGGATTGCATGCACTTCGGCTTCATTTGAATCTGCCAACCCCATAGGTCTTGCGAAAGCCCATCTCATTGATCCATGCGCATCCCTAAGTACTCCTCCAATTCCGGATGGTCATGGGTTTCCCAAGCTGGATCCATCAAAGTTCAACTTCAAGAAGCCTGAGCGGGGGGCTCCCAATCTTGTACAACCCTGGGTGTCTATTTGTGCTTATGTGAGGGTTTCTAAGTGTGTATTTGTGCTTATTCTAGCATATCATGACGTTCAATCTTAAAAGTCTATCATTTGTAATGGCGTCTTAAAATTCTATCATTTGCATATATCTCCACACGTTTACGTGATTTTATAGGATTTCTACCGAAATTTTCAACCGAAACCGAACCATTTCCGTCTCCGTGGAGAAGGTAATTTTAACCGAAACTGAAATTTAAAACCTTTCCCAAAAGCTCACCAACCATCACACAAAAGGGTCAAACAAAGTAACTTCGCAAGGCAACATCTATGTTTACACGCATGCATCATACAATGGGTTCTTTCAAAGAACAAAATCCAATTTGAATTGCCCACATCCATTCACGAGGCCTATAATACAAGTTTTATTTTCCGAATGATACAATAGCAACAACGATTTGAAGAAATAAGACAAAGGCAAGTAGATTTCTGTAAACAAATAGCATCAGACATTTTTATCACCTAGAAAGAACAAAATAGGCACTTCGTATTTTTTTATTTTTTTTTTGAAAGATAAAATAAGCACTTGGTTGTCACTTCCATTGTTGTTGATCAAGTATTTCTCATCCTTTGATTACCTCTCAATAGAATCCAAACCCAGAATTTTAAGCTTCTTCACAATAGGTCATTAAAACTAGTTGTTGAATAACATGTATTAGGGTAGTTTAGTCATTACTTGTAGACTTAGGGGTATTGTAGTCATTGTACACATGATGCCCTATTTGGGCCTATATATACATCATTTACATGAGGAGCTCCCTAGTGGAGACTCTCCATCCTTCACTCCTCTTCTTCTTCCTCTCATCTATCCCTAATCACATTTCTAACATAGTATCAGAGCAAAGATCTTATAGAAGGGGTAGAAGGAAAGAAGAAGAATCTATCATCTTCATGCCATTCTCTCTCTCATCTCTCGTATCTCTCTTTGCCTTTACGCGCAAGGTGTTGTTTCCTCTTTTATTTTTCCGAAAATCTCTCCTCAAATCTCCCTAATCTTTCTCTCTCGGTATTCTCTCTCTTTCTTGCAACTCTCTCTCTCACGCATCTCTTTTTTTCCATTTTCTTGTTTTTGGAGTTGCTGCAAATCACAAAGAAAAAAATATATCCTAAAATCTCTCCCCCAAATCTCTAGAAAATATCTCTTTCCCTTTTTTTGGTTCTCCATCCCAAAATCTCATTCTTCTCTAAATCCATACCCTTGTTGGGTTCTTTCTAGTTTCTTTCACATCCCTTAATGTTTTAAATCCTTCCCTTCTTTCATGTTTTGAGCCTCTTCCCCCATCCTAATCTTTGTCATTTCTCCTCTAGATTCGTTGTCTTCTATGTCTTTTGTGTTGTTCTTCAAGTTGCCCACCAAGTGTTCGGTGAAATGTTCAAAAGAGATTTGGTTCCTTGGACGTCTTCTTTTCGTTTAAAGTTGAAGCCTCGGCTTCAACTTGAGGAGGAGTGTTGTCTACTGTTTTCATCTCTTTCTTTACATTGTTTTCTATATCTTTTGCGTTGATGTTATCTCTTTCTTTACATTGTCTAGTGTTGTCTTCTATTTCTTCTTATGTCTTTTATGTTGTTATTCAAAGGTGCACACCAAGTGTTTAACAAAATGTCTAAGAGAGGTGTACTGCCTTGTTTGTCTTCGTTTCTTTGTCTTCTTCAAGGCACACACCAAGTGTTCAATGAAATGTCCAAGAGAGGTGTGGTGCCTTGTTTGTTCTTTTTTGTTGCAACCTTCAACTTGAGGGAGAGTGTTGTCATGTTTTTCTTGGAGTTGTTCCTTTTTCTTGGTGTTGTCTTAGTATTGTCTTCTTGAGGGAATGTTGTCTTCTTGCCGACCTTTCTTGTCTTGTCATCTCCGGGCTCATGTAGTCTCACTCAAGGGGGAGTATTGTGGTGATTATGTTCTTCGTCTCCTTCGTCATGTGTCTTCTTTTTCATGTCTTATCTTGGCGTAGCGCATTAGTTTCCGGTTTTATGCCTTATCTTTTCCGGACGATGGTTTCCCCATCGTTGACTGGCTCTCTTACAGGCAACGGCTTCGTTTTTCCGTCGACCTTCTTTCCAGACGATGGTGCCCCCATCGTTGGTTGGCTCTCTTCAGGCAACGGTTTCCCCATTGACCTCTCTTCAGGCGACGATATTCATGCCGTCGACTTTCTTTCCAAACGATAATGTCCCCATCGTTGGTTGGCTCTCTTCAGGCGACGATTTCCCTGTCAACCTCTCTTCAAGCGACGATGTTCATGCCGTTGACCTTATCTTCAGACGATGGTTTCCCCATCGTTGGTTGGTTATCTTCTCCCTCATTTTCCAAGCGATGGCTTCCATATCTATCGTTGGTTGGTCGGCTCTCTGACAGGCGACGGTCTTTTCCCGTCAACCTCTCTTTTCCGGGCGATGGTTTCCCCATCGTCGGTCGGCTCTTTTCAGGTGATGATGTTCATGCGGTCGAACTTGTCTCCGATGGTTACCCCATTGGTTGTTATCCTCTTCGCTTAGCATTATGCTGCTTCGCCAATGTTCATTGTACACACCTTTGGTGTGCCCCCCTTGCTTGCTTGATCGTAGTTGTTCCTACCACGGCGCCTCCATTGCTCGTGATATGAGGATCTGTTCGCCATGCTCTCATTCAGGAGGAGGCCCTGTTTGATCGCTCACGCTGTTATGCTACTTCAGGGGAGCTGCTCTTTTTTTATGGTCATTGATCTCGATGTTGTTTACTATGGTCGTTGTTGTCCTTTTTAGTATTATGCTTTTCGTTATGTATTCACCACACCAGCTTGAGGAGTGTTATAGCAAGCTGGATGTGCGTATGAGCTTATTATACTTTTTGTTATTTTTAGTTGGTTGTTGTAGTCTCTTTTGTAGCAAGCTGTAGTTCCATAGTATATACACTCCAGCTTGAGGGGGAGTGTTGAATAACATGTATTAGGGTAGTTTACTCATTACTTGTAGGCTTAGGGGTATTGTAGTCATTGTACACATGATGCCCTATTTGGGCCTATATATACATCATTTACATGAGGAGCTCCCTAGTGGAGACTCTCCATCCTTCACTCCTCTTCTTCTTCCTCTCATCTAACCCTAATCTCATTTCTAACACTAGTTATTGAAAAAGCAATAGAAACAGTGTTTAAAAATGCGGATGCGGCGCGGAACGCGAACAAAGAAAATCCTAGTCGACTCGGCGCGAACGCAGCCAAGAATGCGGTTGACGCAGCTAAGTACTCGGTTAACGCAGTCATAATTCGGGAGAGTCAAAGAAGTTTTTATTAACTCTATAGGGCAAAACACGGAACGCGGATGCGGCGCAACGCAGTAAGTGGCCAAGGTAAAAGGGAGTCGACGCGGATGCGGGGGAGTTTTAAAACTATGGATAGAGATGCATGATGCTCTATCAGAGTAACTATGAAAACAGCTTCTCATTTGGAATGTGATTCATAAATTATGATCAATTTAATAACATTTAATCACATCCACATGACACTCAAGTTGTAATTTCTTAAATTGAAAGGAAAAAATGGTTTTCCTTCAAAAGCTACTGTAGTTGAGCATATTGTAGGCCCAATAAGTGGCATATTTGCCAATTAGAACTTTTAGGATTTTTATTTTCATATCATTTTATTTCTAGAATTTTTATTTCCATGTTTTAGTTTTGAGGGCTTTTATTTTCCATGTCATGTTATTTCCAAGTTATTTCAATGGCCTATATAAGGTCCTCATGTATTACGGTTTTTAGAATTTGATGATGAATTGATGAATTGTGAACAAGATTCTCCCCTATCCTTTCTCCCCTTTTCCCCTCTGTCTTCTATTTCTCCCTCCCTGGATCACAACAAGTTTGATATCGAAGCAAAAGATCAAAGCTTTCTCTCTATAACCTTATCCTTCTTTCCTCTCCCTGAATCTCTCTCTTTCCCCTTGCCTTTCTTTCTCCCTCCTCATTTTCCTCTTTCTTCTTGTTTTTCTATCTCTCTCCATGTCTCTCTTTCTTTCTCCTTATCACAGCCCCCAACCATCCTCCCAAATCATTAACCCAAAACCCTTTTTCTCCTCCATCTAACCCAAAACCCTATTATATGTTAACTTGAAAATTATTTGAAGACCCTTTAAACTTTAACTTCCCATCACCACCTAACAGCACCATACCCTAACCCTAGCCCAAAAGGACCCCATCCTCTTCCCAAAATCCTAACCCTAGCCCAAAAGTACAATCTAACTCATTTCTCATCAACACCACCACCACCAACCCCTTCTCCATTAACAGAGCCACCGACCCCCTTCAAACCCTCACCCCAACAAATCTCTCCCATCTCCACCCCAACAGATCTCTCCCATCTCCACCCCAAAAGGATTTAGTAAAATTATTGTTTCAAAGTTATTTCCCAACACATTTACGACTACAGTGAAGTCATTACATATCAATCTCCAGAAAAATTATAGTTCCAGAAAGAGTAAAGTTCATACCAATTTCAGTATAGGAAAGGGTAGGGATTCCCCATATAGTTCAGCATTTTATCTTGTTATTATTCTTTTCTTTTTTGAGAATTATCTTGTTATTGTTCTTTGTCGTTCCTCAATTATCCTATCCAACAAAGATATTCCATTTCAGAACTTCTTCACTCCCAAAATATGCATGTCGAGCACATTCAAAAAGTCTATCGAGGGGTGGGGTTTTTTTTAATTTATCAATTTTTTCATTTACTTGGTATTATTTCTGTACTATTACAACGGGAGTATATAGTGAGAATGTCTTAATATCAGAAGCAAATGAAAAGCTTGACCTGTCCCCCAACAACATGATGTAAACATGATACAATCCTTCATCCAAGGCCCTGCAATTTGCAGACAGCTAGTGTGAAAATCACTGTTCAAACATTTCTAACCATCTTGTTGAGAGAAAATACGTGAAATGTGCGGGTTTAAAGTTGTCATTGGATGAAGTTAAAGATGGTCTATGCCACTAAGGATGGGGCTGGCTGTTGACATTTGAAAGCAAGCTGAAACAAAAGGTGGTGTTGGTTTGGTGGGTACTGAGTAGTTATGAGCTGGTGTAGTAAGGTAGGTTGGAGGCTACACAATGGGCAATGGGGCGTAAAATTAACGCCGCTGGTTGTGCTGAAAAGAAGTGTTTGGGGACTGGTTTTGGAGGAGTTGGGGCTGGAGGTGAAAGAAAGAGGGTGCAGATGGAGGTTCGGATATGGGGGTTTGAAATCTCGGTTGTAGTGTTCTATTGAAGTTTCCAGAGGATAATCCCAACCGTCCGATCTATAGAAGTTTCCATAATGTAAGTCCCTCTCTAGATCTGAGGGTTAGAATCATGCTTTGGTAATGATTTTTCAAGCATAACCTATTTACATCGTGGCCCATCAAATGGGTGGTTACCTATAGTGTGGACTGTACAGACCATTTTTGAAAAATACGGGGTGAATACATGCTAAAATGTGGTGAATTTATCACTCGTTTTTCTTTGAAACAAAGTGATGGCCAATCACAGTCAAGGCCAACAATGACATTTAATTTTTGGGTCCTTCAAACGGGATATTTACCGAAAATCAGACCGTTGATCTTTAATACCATTATGATGTGATCCACTATGATCATTGACCGTTGATCTTTAATACCATTATGATGTGATCCACTATGATCATTGCCCCACGGCCCTCACATGGCATGCTTTTAATTAGGGAAGTGATATATCCGCCCCTTTGATCACCAGGAACACCCCTGTCAGTGTTTTCGGCAATCAAGGGCAAAGGCATTGAATTCTTCTGACAAAAGTACAACATCCCCTCTTTAGTCATCGATACACTGGCAGGGGTGTGCCTGGTGATCAAAAGGGACCCCCGACGGCTGGCTAAAGTTTTCCCACCATTTGAGACCTCTCTCTCTCTCTCTCCTCTCACACACACACAGGAGGAACAGTTGGTTGGCCCAACAGAAACTGTTGGTGGAATGGTGGGCCCATCTTTGAACAACGTAGGCCCCGCCCATACCACACCATAGGATAATCCAAACCGTCCATTTGATGGGCCATAAATGTAAATAGGTTGCGTTCCAAAATATTATTTCCATAGGCTAATCCTAGCCCTCCGATCTAAATAGAAACTACATCTTATGCAACCTCTATAGATTGTAGGGTTGTGCTCTTCCTACAGAAATGATTTTTGGGGCACAACCTATTTACATTGTGGTCCATCAAATGGACGGCTCGGATCATCCTATGGTCTGGACGGTACACTTCATTTTCAAAAATATGGATGGGGCCTAAATTGTTACGAACCACACCATAGGATGATCCAAACCATGGATGGCTTGGATCATCCTATGTTGTGGACGGTACGCTTCAATTTGAAAAATATCGGTGGGGCCTACGATTGGGCCTTCATGTTAGTGTAAGACCAAATCTATAGGATTATCCAAACCATAGACGGCTTGGATCATCCTATGTTGTGGAATGGCCTTAATGTTACTGTACGACCACAGGATGATCCAAACCATTCATTTGATGGGCCAACCCTTTTGGGGGCACAACCCATTTACGTTATGACCCATCAAATGGAAGGCTCGGATCATCCTATGGTCTGGACGGTACACTTCATTTTCAAAAATATGGGTGGGGCCTAAATTGGGCCTTAATGTTACTGTACGAACCACACCATAGGATGATCCAAACCATGGACGGCTTGGATCATCCTATGTTGTGGACGGTACGCTTCAATTTGAGAAAATATCAGTGGGGCCTACTATTGGGCCTTAATGTTACTGTACGACCAACTCCATAGGATTATCCAAACCATGGACGGCTTGGATCGTCCTATGTTGTGGACAGGCCTTAATGTTACTTTACGACCAACTCTATAGAATGACCCAAACCATTCATTTGATGGGCCACAATGTAAATAGGTTGTGCCCCAAAAATCATTTCCATAGGATGATCACAACCCTACAATCTATAGAGGTTGCATATCGGAGGGCTAGGATCAGCCTATGGAAATGATATTTTGGGACGCAACCTATTTAGGTTTATGGCCCATCACATGGACGGTTTGGATTATCCTATGGTGTGGTATGGGCGGGGCCTACATTGTTCAAAGATGGGCCCACCATTCCACCAACAGTCATTTTTCTTTTTTTTTTCTTTTGATGGGCAAGCTGGGGTTAGGCGGACCTCTACCAGATATATTAAAAAATCAACAAAGATACAACATGGAAGCAGGAGAGCAAGCCCCCTCACATCTGTAGAGGAGGCAAACAAAAGACCAAACAAGGTGGCCATGGGACACCAAAACAAGCAGATACAACACAACAAAATAGAAAAAACCGAACATCAACGATATAAGGAGACCAAAAGAACACAACACAGCCTATAGACTAGGCAGCCAAATACCAGCAGCACCAGAAACAACACAGCAAGCCAAATCTCAAGATTTCAAACCTCCCGGAATGAGCCCACGAAATGGGACCCGGATTCCAGGGAAAGATATCGAAATTGATTTTGGAGAGATGGATGGCAGCACGCAAGATAAGGTGGCCGAATGAGGGAAGCAGCTGATTTTCCTTTTTTATCCTTCTTGTTCTGAACTATGTTCCAAGGACTTTCAGGGGAATGGGGAGCTGATGGGGGATCATTATTGGAAGGGGTGAGGTCTGAATCTTGAAGGGCCAAAAATTTATTTTTATAGGATCTTTATAGAAGAGATCCGGATCCAATATCTATTCCTTTAGAAGATTCTTTGATGTTCATCCGAGACTGAGCATAGTCTGCATCCTCATTGATTTGAGGTTGAGCCTTGCTTTGATATGGGGCAGTAAAACCCACCTTATCAGGCTCTGTGCTAGGCTTTTTTACAACCCATTGACTCTTTTTGAACTGACTAGCTTGAGGGCATCTCTGAGGGCAAATCAGGGGGCAATTATCAGTCGGTGGAGTGACTGATAATTGGGCCCACCAACTGTTCCTGTTGGGTGTGTGGAGAGAGAGACAGGTCAAATGGTGGGAAAGTGACATATACGTTAAATCCTAACGTTTAACGTTAGCCAGCCGTCAAGGGGGGAAATAGCCTACAGGTAGGGGTGGCAATGGTTCGGTTTCGGCTCGGTTTGACCCCCAAACCGAACCGAACCGAACCGAACCATCCTACACTCCAAACCGAAACCGAACCGAACCGAACCGAAATTTTGAATGGCCAACCGAACCAAACCGAACTGATTTGAGAATTTCGGTTTCGGTTTCTTTCGGGGTGTAAAATAATTGGCCCCTTTCCATTAAAAACATGAGGTGAAAATGGAGGGCCCACCCTATTAATGGATTTGGTTGGCATGGATGGTAATCACCTTATGAAAACATGGGTTTTGGTGGAAATGGTGAGCCCACTGATGGTATAAAATGATGGGCCCCATCATACGCATGGGTTTATATTGGGCCCTACCATATAGAAAACATGAGATGTAAAATGTGGGCCCTACTTTTAGTGTTTCGGTTCGGCAAGGGTTCAAACCTAAACCGAATCGAACCGAACCCAAACCGAACCGAAATTTGAATCAGTTTGATTTACCCAAACCGAAACCGAATTATCGGTTCGGTTTCGGCCCGGTTCGGCTAATTTTGCCAGGCCTACCTACAGGGGGAATATCAGTGCCCTTTTTAATTCATGTAAAGAATTTTCTGGGTGGAACAATAAATGAGGCATCATAGATGAAGGGCTGAATTATCCGATTGTCGTTGTCCAGACTTAACTTTCCACCGACAAATCTGACTAACCCGCGTGGGCTTCACTACTTTTGTTGCAGACTTACAGGAGCTTTGATTAAAGTAGATGCTTCTTCTCTCTCTCTCTCCATTCATTATTTTCTCCATTGGTTCGTTCTTACTGCTCACTTTTGATAAAAGTTTTTGCTTCTTTTGGATTTTCTTCATTTGGAAATAGCACAAATATTTGTAATCCCTCTTCTTGATGCATTGTATTGGCAGTCGGTATATGTTAGCAGAAGGAATACACATGCGCCCCACTTAATAATTAATATTTTTCAATGGGAAATGTTATCCGCACGACTGTATTTTGATGATGGCACTCATCTCTTTATTAAGAGTACGGTATGGCCCGTACCATAGGATGATCCAAACCGTCCATTAGATGGGCCACAGCCTAAATAGGTTGTGCCCCAAAAATCATTTCCATAGGTTCATCTCAACCCTCCGATGTATACAGGGTTACGGTCAACCCTCTATCATTCAGATCGGAGGGTAAGGATCAACCTATGGAAATGATTTTTGGGGCACAACCTATTTAGGCTGTGGCTCATCTAATGGACGGTTGGATCATCCTATGGTGCGGGCCATACGGTACTTTTAATAAAGTGAGAGTGCCATCATCAAAATACAGTAGTGCTAATAACATTTCCCTTTTCAATATATTATACAAAATAGGCATATTACATATTAGAGATCCAAATATATATATATATATATATATATATATATATATATATATATATATATATATATATATATATATATATATATGTTTGAGTTTTCGTGAAAATACACAAGTAATAAAAGTATAATGGATCTCACCAATGTGAATTATATCTAAACCTTTCATTTGTTAGCTGTTTGGATCAACCCATAGTGTGGACTGTACAGTCCATTTTTTTAAAACACGGGGTGAATCCATCCTAAGATGTGGTGAATTTGTCATTAGTTTTTCTGTGAAACAAGTGATGGCGAATCACTGTCAAGGCCAACTAATTTTTGGGTCATTCAAACGGATATTTACTTAAAATCGAGACCATTGATATTTTACACCATTACGATGTGATCGACTTGATAGTTGCCCCCACATGGCATGCTTTTAATTAATGTAAAGACTTTTGTAGGTGGAACACTAAATGAGGCATACAGATGTAGGGCTGAGATTATCCATCCAGAACTTTCTACCGACAAAATTGACTAACGCGCGTGGGCTTCATTACTTTTGATTAAACTTGATTCTTCTTCTTCTCTCTCTCAGTGCTCTCTCTCTCTCTCTCTCTCTAACTGTAGACAAACATTGGTTCGTTCTTGGGATTTTCTTGTTTCCTTAGAGCAGAAAGTATGGCAGAAATGGTGCAAATGTTTGTATCCTCTGTTCTTGGTGCACTGTTTGGCAATCTGACGGAATCGGCAATAGAAGAAATGAAATCAATATGGGGTGTTGGTGTTGAGGAGGAGGTGGAAAAGTTAGAGAGTCAAGTGAAATTAATTCAAGGCGTGATTGAAGATGCTGAGGAAAAGCAATTTCACTCTAAGGCTGTTGGAAGTTGGCTTCGAGAACTCAAGAATATCGCCTACGACGCTAATGACATATTGGACGAGGTTGCTTCGGAAGCTCAATCAAGCAAGAGACAGAAGGTAGGGGCTTTCCGGTACATCTCCTCTATTTTCCAGAACGAACGTGACATAGCACGTGAGATAAGGGAGATTAGTGGAAGGTTAGATGTGATTCTAAAGGGAGGACGTGACCTCCATCTCGAAATTAGAGGAGATGGAGGGAGGGGTTCCCAAATCGAGCAGGAGCGACGAAAAACTAGCTCTTTGGTAGACGAATCTGATGTGATTGGTAGACAAGTCGACAAAGACAAAATCATACAATTGTTGGTATCAGATGATGATGATGATAAATTGTACTCTGTTATTCCCATAGTTGGCATGGGTGGGGTTGGGAAGACTACTCTTGCTCAATTCGTCTACAACGATCACAGGGTCAAGACACAGTTTGGGCTCAGAGTGTGGGCTTGTGTGTCTGATGATTTTAATGTTTTGAGAATAACAAATGCACTTGTTGAATCTGCAAGTGGAAGCAACTGTGATCTCTCAAACCTGGATGCCGCACAGCGTTGTCTCGAAAAGAAACTCAACGGTAAGAAAATTTTAATTGTTCTCGATGACGTGTGGGGTGAAAATCAAATTCATACTCATTGGGACACTCTACGAGTTCCCTTTGGAGTTGGAGCGAAAGGAAGTAAAATTATCATTACTACACGAGATGAAAGGGTTGCAAGGATGTTGGGCACAATTCCTTCCCACCATTTGAAGGTTTTACCAGATGCTGATTGTTGGGAATTGTTTACTCGGCGTGCTTTTGCGGGAGGGATTTCAAATGCCTTTCCGGAACTGGAGGAAATCGGTAGGCAAATTGTGAAGAAATGCAAAGGCCTGCCTTTGGCAGTAAAGACATTGGGGGGAATCTTGTCTTATAAAAGGACTGTGAGCGAGTGGGAAAGGATTTTGACAAGCGAAATATGGAAGGATGATGATAACAAAATTTTGCCAGCTTTGAGATTGAGCTATTGTCACCTGCCACCCAATCAAAAGCATTGTTTTGCCTATTGTGCCAAATTTCCTAAAGATCATCGGTTTGACAAAGATGTGTTGGTCCGACAATGGATGGCTACAGGCTTCATTCAAACCAAAGGAACCACACTCCTAGAAGATATTGGTGGGGAGATATTTGATGATTTATTACTAAAGTCTTTCTTTCAACGTATTCGCGAAGGCGCCTCTCCGAATATTTCAATAAATGTGATGCATGATTTAATGCATGATCTAGCAGAATCTGTCTCAGGGGATGAATGTTGTAGAATGGAAGACGGTATACCACGAAGCATCCCTGAAATGGCACGTCATTTATCATGGATTGACGTCGAAGAGGGTTCAATGTCTTTGGAGGCCTTGAGCAAATTTAAGAGATTGCGCACTTTACAACTGAGGGCTCCATCTTCCATTGACAACCAGATTCTCAATGATGCATTCATGGAGTTGAGATGCCTGCGTGTATTGGATTTGAGTTGGTCTAATTTCGACAAGTTGCCGGATTCGATTGGCCTTTTGAAACATCTACGCTACCTTGACCTCTCTAGCACGAAGATAGAGAGGCTGCCTGAATCAGTAACAAGTCTCTGTAATTTGCAAATGTTACATCTGCAATTTTGCGAGAATCTTAAAGGGTTACCCGATTCGATTGGCCATTTGAAACATCTACGCTACCTTGACCTCTCTAGCACGAAGATAGAGAGGCTGCCTGAATCAGTAACTAGTCTCTGCAATTTGCAAATGTTAGATCTGAGATTTTGCAGGAATCTTAAAGGGTTACCCGATTCGATTGGCCATTTGAAACATCTACGCCACCTTAACCTCTATTACACGGAGATAGATGGGCTGCCTGAATCAGTAACTAGTCTCTGCAATTTGCAAACGTTAGATCTGGATATTTGCAATAATCTTAAAGGGTTACCCGATTCGATTGGCCATTTGAAACATCTACGACACCTTTACCTCTCTAGCACGAAGATAGATGGGCTGCCTGAATCAGTAACTAGTCTTTGTAATTTGCAAACGCTAGTTCTGGAATCTTGCCGGGATGTTAAAGGGCTACCCAATGGTATCACGAATCTAGTTAATCTACGGCATATTGTTGTAGATTCGATTCCTTTGCCAGGAATTGGAAAATTAACTTCGCTCCAAACATTGCCGTATTTCAAGGTGTGCAAAGAGAGTGGTTGTCAGATAGGAGAGTTGAATAACCTGAGTAACATTAAAGGAAGACTTGAAATTTCGGGTCTCGAGCATGTGCAAAACATAGAGGAGGCTAAAGAAGCCAATTTGAAAGATAAGAAATACCTTAATCAGTTGAGATTGCAATGGGCCCTATATGGCAGTTCACAAGATGGAATAGTCAATAACGATGGGGTATTGGAAGGCCTCCAACCCCATGCCAACCTCAAAGAATTAAAAATAGAATCCTATGGCGGTGTCAGTTTTCCAAGTTGGATGTCACATCTCTCCAATCTGACTTCCATTACCGTTATGGATTGTAGAAATTGCGAACATCCCTTTCCTCTTGATTGCCAGCTACCTTCTCTTTGTGAGCTCACCTTAAAGAACTGCCCCAAGCTGCAGGTGTTGCCCGCTGACCTTCCTGCCATCACAAAGTTAAATATAAATGGTTGCGGAGAATTGAGTGCCCTTCCGAGGCTCCCATCTATTTGTGAGTTAGTACTCATTAGTTGTGGCGTGAAGATGCTATTAAGCATGACAACGCCTTGCCTTATCTCTCTTCAAAGGTTAACCATAGGAACGTGTCATCAGTTGGAGTGCTTTCTCGAGAAGGTCTCTTTGCAAGATCTAACCTCTCTCCAACATTTGCAAATCTCCGACTGCCCAGGACTAAAGTCCTTGGGATATGGAGAGGGGGGGCTTCCCACCACGCTGAAATCTCTAAGAATTGTCGGATGTCCTATTCTCAAGTCCATGCCTACTCGCCTGGAAAACCTCACCTCCCTTGTAGAGTTATCCATTGCTACTCAACTCCCACTTTTCTCAAAAGAGTCAGTGCTGCCCATGACAATTAAAGACCTTCAAATATTTTCATGTGACAATCTCATGTCCTTGCCCAAGGGGATGCAAAGCCTCACCTCTCTCAAAAAATTGGTAATCCGTGAATGTCCTCAACTCCATTCCTTGTTTCCAGATGATGAAAATAATGACTATGGGCTACCCACCGAGCTCATTACTCTAGAAATCCATACTTGTCCTAATCTCAACTCCTTGCCCAAGGAGATGCAAAGCCTCACCTCTCTCAAAAAATTGGTAATACGTGAATGTCCTCAACTCCATTCATTGTTTCTAGATGATGAAAAGAATGACCCTAGGCTGCCCACCACGCTCAAAACTCTAGAAATCTCCGCTTTTCTTAATCTCAAGTCCTTGCCCAAGTGGATGCAAAGCCTCCCCTGCCTCAAAGAATTGGTAGTCCATGAATGTCCTCAATTATTTGCTGATGATGAAAATAATGACCATGGGATACCCACCACTCTCAATAGGCTAGAAATCGCTATTTGTCCTAATCTCAAGTCCTTGCCCAAGGGGATGCGAAGCCTCACCTCTCTCGCATATTTGAGAATCATAAGTTGTCCTCAACTCTTTTCGTTGTTCCCTGATGATAACAACAATGAGTATGGGCTGCCCACCACTCTCGTCTCTCTTTTCGTCTACAATTGCAAAAATCTCAAGTCCTTACCCAATGGGATGCAAAACCTCACATCCCTCAATGATTTAAGTATTCATTACTGTCCCGAAATATCATCCTTGCCAGAAGATGGCCTCCCCACTACACTTACACTCTTACATATTTCTGGATGTCCTAAATTGAAGGAATCATGTCAAAAGAACGACGGCCAAGATTGGCCCAAGATACAACACATCCCCCACTTTTGGTGCATCTAATCGTCATCTAGACAAAGGTGCATCCTCTTTCCCTGTTTAAACATTTTCTACCATTGCTTATTATTATTATTATTATTATTTTAATCTTCATGATTTTAAGAAAAATTAAAGAAACTAAGCCAAGTACAAAACATGGCAGAAGGTGGTAACATGAACGGAGGAGTCTAAGAATCAGAGCGAGAGCTGAATCGATGGAATTCGGTGGTGGAAAGAGATTCTAGAATGTAGATGGGATTAAAGGATAGATTGTTGGATTACTCTCAGTTCCTCTACCTTGCCGTCCAAAACCATGACAGGTAAACAAAGATAAGTAATTTTTTCATTTTCATTAACACAAAATTGGAGCATTTCGTCTGCTTTTTTTGTATGATTCTTCATGGTTTTTTTTTTTTTTTTTTAGTAATATTCCAAAGATTTACTATTTAACTCTGGAATCATTGAAAATGCTATCTGGAATCATTAAAAATGCTCTCTTTTTTAAGTAAGTTTTAGAAAAATAAGAATTAGGATTCTAACCAGTACCGTGTTGGATTGTATATGCTCTCCGTTTTAGAACTAATGTTTTAGAACTAATTCCAAAGAAAATCGAATTTTATGGAAAAGATAAAAACCATTTTTTTAGGGTTCAAGCTTCGGTACTAATTAGAAAAGAAAACGTTTTATAAAGAATCTCAATTCGCATACTTTTTCTGGGACCCACTTTGGGTTTATCCAAATCCCAAAAGGAATTAAACCCACATAGATTGTTGGAACTCTACCTTGCCATCCACAACCATGACAGGTAAACAAAGATGAGTATTTTTTTCATTTTCATTAACACAAAATTGGAGCACGTCTCTGTCTGCTTTTTTTTGTATGATTCTTCATGGTTTTTTTTTTTTTTGGTAATATTCCAAAGATTTACTATTTAACTCTGGAATCATTAAAAATGCTCTCTTTTTTAAGTAAGTTTTAGAAAAATAAGAATTGGGATTCTAAACAGTACCGTGTTGGATTGTATATGCTCTTTGTTTTAGAACTAATGTTTACCGAAAAAGAGGAATGCTAAACTGAAGAGCGCCCTTGCCTGCCCTTACAAAATTAAAGGGCAAGGGCACTCCCATTGGATCCATTTTGCAAACTGTATTTATTATGGCATTGAAAAAGGCAAAATTAAAGGAATCATAAATGCTTATAAATGTTGTTTGGCAACATGGATCCAATGGGAGCGCCCTTGTGCTTGTTTTTTTTGCAAAGGGGGGTGATAAATTCTTATAGATAGGATGTGCCCAAAAATTCAACTTCATAGGATCATCCTAACCCTTCCATTTGTTTAGGTTAAAATTGAGGGGTATAAACCTTCATAAATTTGCCCATTTTTAACCTCCACAAATGGAAGGGTTAGGATGATCCTATGAAGTTGATTTTTTGGGCACATCCTATCTATACGAGGGCCTATCAAATGAATGCTTTGGATCATCCAAACAATGTGGGCCCCTTATATTTTTGAGCTCTAGCTCATATAAGTTTATATGAGCTCTAGCTCACAAACATTTTTAACATATATATATATATATATATATATATATATATATATATATATATAGAGAGAGAGAGAGAGAGAGAGAGAGAGAGAGAGAGAGAGAGAGAGAGAGAGAAGAGAGAGAGAGAGAGAGAGGAACTCCCCCCATTGACTTTCAACTGAAATATAAAGGAGGGGGTATTCCCCCAAGTCGTTTTTCTAACCTCTTTCATACAAATATGAACGGAAAAAAATATATATAGGGCTCTCATGAAAAAACATTTTTACATTCCTCTTTTCTCTATGATTTTTTTTAAAGATATATATCTTTCCACTATGTTATAATTGGAATTTCTCTCTCTTCCATCTCTCTCATTATCTTCCTTGATCTTAAAAAGAAAGAAAGAAAGAGATGTTCTCACGAAAGGAAAGAAAAGCAAAAAAAGGATTTCTAACCATTGTAAATGGCAGGTCAGCAAACCTATTGTAGCTTAACTTAAGCAAACCAAGCCTTAGAAAGGAAATCCAGTCAGTCGGGAAGGAAAAGCAAGTCAGGAAAGGAAAGGAAAGTCAGTAGCTAATGCTAAAAGTGTCTCGGCTAACCTTCAAGGTCTCTAACTCCCCGACTAGAATTTGAAATGTGATTTAGATTTGGGGTTATGAATAAATCACACTTGTTAACAATAATATCCACCGTAGATTTATCATGTTATGCATGTAGATTAGACTAACCATGATAATTTGAAAGTTTCTAGTCTGAATTTAATTTGGGGCTAAATGATTGTGAAATTTTATGAAAAATTTGGAGGTTTTGCTTAATAACAATGATTAAGGTGAGTTTATAAATATGTTAGGCATTTGGATTAAGATCTAACATTAATTTTGGATTAATTTCCCTAAATTTGATTTTAAAGATGAAGATTTTAATAGTTTTCCAATTTTGAGGGTTTAATATTTACAATAATAGTAATAATAGAAAGGGGAAAGGAATGCGGAGAAAGGAATTGAATTTTTGGGTGCACATATTACAGACAAGTTTAAGTGTGCAGTTGAATTTTGAATTTTTTTTAATTTTATTAATTATAGGATTAGATGAAGAAGCTTAAAAACAATTTACAAGCGATTACTTAGGCATTATTAGGCTGTGCGTGAAACGTAAGTGATCTTCTACCTTTTCTAGTTATTTGCAACATGATATTACTAAAATGTGTTATATTGATATAACTAATGAAAAGTGATCCTACAGTTGAATTTTATTTGACAACTAAAATTTGTTTTAGATTAATTTCTTCTTCTTCTTTTTATCATAACTATTATTTATTATAAACTCTGGATATGTTAAACTCCATATAAGTTTTGGACTATCGGAGAATAATATAAGTGGCATCCAGATGGTATTTCTTCTGACTACAAGGGTTATATGTAATTTTTATTCTAACCCTTCCACAAGAGCAATATGTCGTAAGAGCGATATAGTATGGCCAATTGTTTTGAATTTGTTTGTCAATTGTCGTAAAGTCAATTGTTTTGAATTTGTTTGTCAATTGTTCCATGCAAGTGAAGCTTGTAAAACTGTGTAAGATTTGACTGGGAACTCTCATTGTTTTACAAAAGAAAAATATTTTTACTTCGGAAATCTCTATTCTAAAATGTTTTATCTTACATTCTTGATCTGGCTAGCTAAGGTTGGTGGTTACTTACTTGACTATCTAGCTCACTCTGTATTTATTCTGTTACAGATGACCTAGGTTGATTAACTCCAATGCTTGCGGGAACACTGAGGAGTTTCGTGGACGCTTGAAAACTTAAATGTTAGAATTTGCTTAGAGACAAGACAGTTTATTTAAATTTGTTATTACCATTTTTTGTTATTTGGGAGTTTGTCATATCTGTTATAGATTATAACCTCATTATGTTTGGAAGTTCATATTTTATTTTTTATCGAGGAGTTATTTAGGGAGTCATAGATTTCTTTTATTGTGGATTGTGACCTCGTTTTGTTGGATTTAGTTTATTAAATTATTATTGATATGTTTTGGAATTGTTCTGGTATGAAAGTTTGAAATGCAAATTGAGACTTTGCATAACCCTTTGGGGCTCGACTGGTACGATCCCTCCTTCAACCCAAAATGAAAGGGGTGATCTTGTAGTTCTTAGTCTGTGAAAGAATTATTGCAGATCCAATAATAAGAAGCTAGATTGAAGTTTGTCAAGGAATCCCCCCAAAAAAGAAGTGGCTTAGCTATACTTTCTTAATATAAGAGGATATGTAATTACAATATAAAATTTTGCTACAAACTTGCTTATCAAACCCCACCTTTTTTTAAAGTGAAAGCTAAGGTTACCATCATTAAAATAAAAGCAAGAAAATTGAGGAAAAAGTAGAAGGGAGAAAAGCTATTCCACAGAAGGAGATATGAAAGTAACAACAGAAAAGGTAACCAGTGCTTGTATTTTAGGCATTCACCTCAATGATGGGCATACAAACAAGGACAACAACTGTCGAAGCTCTTATTACTTTATTGCAAGAAATTGATAAAAGCTTATGCTTATTGGCTCTCAGTACTCGCTTCATAGTTTGTTACTGCAATAGTATGTCCTGAAACTCTTACTATTTTCTCTATCTTCACCATGATGCTGTTCTTGGGTTTGTTTTCTAGAGAAGGAATGGCAGCAATAGCATATATATTTGTATCCCCTCTTCTTGCCGCACTATTTGGCGATTTGAAGGAATGGGCAATACGAGAGATGAAAAGCAAATTCAATAGCTGCTTGAAGATGCTGCGGAAAAGCAAATTCACTCTAAGGCTGTGCGAAAATTGCTTGCAAAATCGAATAGTTTCAAGTCCCATCCTCAAAATGGTGTACAAAAACTTCAAATGCTTGCAACTACTACAGCTAAGTCTATAGGATTTAGCAAACATGCAGTAGGTAGATACGTTCATAATCTGTTTTCTTTAATGGTAAAGAATTGAATTAAGAATAATCCTATTTATAATCTTAATTCCACACCTTTCTAATTCCAATCCTATTTTTGTTTCTAATTCTACTCATATTCCAACTTTTAATTCTAAACAAGGATTTAAACATCGGTTTTGTCTGGAGACAGGGTCCACAAAAAAGTGGAAATACTCGCAGAAATTTACTTGAGATGGAATGTCGATAAATGCTATACTAAGCACAAATACACACATAGAAATCATGTGTTGTGCAGCAGACAGTGGATCATATTTTCATTCACAAGAGTTTCATAGGAAGATATGGTTCTACATTCTTGATTTATTTGGAATGGCTGGACATTTCCATTCATGATGGGTTTGCAAGGAGAGAAATAGAAGGATCTACAAGGGAAACAACAAAGGGAGCGTAGTATCTAGCAAAAGATTTTATCTTTTGTGGTGAAGTGAGCAATCATCCTTCCGAAGTTCAGAGACTATTCGAAGTCTTCCATCTGTTTATGGTGGAATGTGATTCACTTGAGTGGAATGTGATTCACTTGAGTGCAATACGCTCCAATCACCACCAGCATAGGTGGCTGCCTCCTGACCCTATATTAGTTAAGCTGAACTTCCATGGTTATAGCTTAGTTAATCCGAGCTTTGCTGGTAGTGGTGGACTTACTCATAATGTGAGAGCATTATCAGATGGGCCTGTTTGGTTCTGATAGGTATGATGGATTCTAAAGATGCAGATGTCGTAGCTCTCTTGAGAGGGAGTTAGCTTGTGGATTCCTCCCTCCTTAATTCCCTAGTGGCGTAAGGAGACTCGCTCACTTCATATATTGGGAATGTAGGGTCGGGGTATCCTTGAATATTTTTTTATGCTATGGAGGAGATTGTGGATATGGTGGAGGGGAATGTAATGTCCTTTGCGCACATCCTATGTTCAGCTAACAGTGACACAGATCATCCAGCTCGATCTGAGGTTGAGATTTAGAATTTTAGGGGTGTTTGATCACCTTCCTCCTTGAAGGGCTGTTGTATATTTACCTTTTGTTTGGGTGTAGTTGCTGATCAGCTCCATCAAATTTTTCATTTTTTTTATCATAATAAAGCTTAAAAAGATTTACTATAAGCCTCCAAATCTTTTAAAAAAACATGGTTTCTATTAATATCACCTACTAAAACCCACTCAAACTTAACCCTAGATTCAAGAAATCATAGAAAATCCCTATAGATAGAAACACATCATCCAACTTTCAGCTCGAATCTTAGTTTCTCGTGATCAACCCCATGGCTTCATAGTTTGCAAAAGACGAGGATGGAAAATTGGATCAAGGAAAAATGCAGGGTAAGAAAAGCCGAATGTGGCGAGAGAATGAATGATGTGCAAATATAGAATCATAGGAACCAGATTGAATGAGATAAGTGACATGATGAGGCTCATGAAATGCAATAAGCGAAAATGGGAGAGGACCAAAATATTACAATGAGAAGAAAACTAACTACGTATGATGGATACTTGAATAACTTTTTCTTGTAATTATGTAAAAAGTCTTGGCTCCACATAGAATTTCCTAATAAAATCAATCAACATCAAAAGCCTAACGCCATGAACAAAATCTCTACTGATTCCAAAGGAATTAACAATGCCAAAAAAGAACAGTACCCATGAAAACATAGATTCATACTTTTGCCACAACTATTACCTCAAAATCAATCTCAGAAGGCCTAACAGGTAGTTGTTAAGAGTGAATTCCAGCAACCCAACAATGGCAACTATGAAATATACAAGTGTTTGCATGAAATGACAAAGCTGAAGAAAAATAAAATACTCACCCAACGGGGTCAACGGCATTAGTCGAAATCCTCACCTTCTTGCCGGTACCATTATACACATGCTCCTGGCTACAAGGGAGATTCAGCTCAATGGGGGTGCCTTTCGAGGGGGCAGGAGAAGGTTTTGTTTTTCCTGAGTATTAGGAACTATGCCAAAGGCCTCCGTGATGCATTGAAAGCGGTAGAGAAGGCCCTCATGCCACTGCCCACAGTGCAACTTGGATCGGGCTCAACCTGAACCTGACAGGTTTAATCCAATTTGAGCTCGGGTTGGAACGGCATTTCCTTGGGTTAGGGTTAAAGCCAACCCGATTTAATTTCGGGTTGGGTTAGGGTTTAGGCCTTGTGTCACGGACCTTTTGTTTTAGCAGCGGAATAACCTGTTTGGTGCCTCAACATATGCATATGTTAAGGCCAGCCTTCAACTGCCTAAAGGCCCTACACCCCCAACACCTCTTAATGTTTCATATGTGCACACAATCTCTAAGCTGTTCAACAGGCTACTTGGCTAAGATCTTGACATGTACTTCTAGATACTTTGCTCACGGCCACCAAATCTTTCATCAAGCTAATGAGCTTAGACTTGCCAAGACCAACTCTGAACCGACTCTTGTGATCAGCCAGCCTCACGAGTAGATCGAACATCGGGCCTTGATTCCCAATGCAAAGTCTATCCAGTTTGAGGCATGATACTTCCACGCATAAATCTGCCAAGCATAGAGGCATGGTCATCCAAGAAGCAAGCATGCTCCATGGACTGATCTCCAAGGTATGCACCTTGCGAGGGTAACTAAAGTCACCCCGGCACGAACTCACGGGAAAGCCTAGCGATTGGCCTAACCACAAGATGTACCACGGTTCAGGAGGCAAAGTAATTTAGCGAGCCCCCTGCACTGGTCCGTATGCACAATGCATGTAGTAACCCAACCCAACATGCATTGTCTTTGGCCCCCGTCCTCGACCAAAGAAACTGGAGCATCCCTTTGGATAACTCTCAGTCCGCACCCAAAGCTCCCTTAGAGCACGCACATGAGCTGCAGTATGCACGCATAAGCAAGTTCTCATACAACCCAAAACCAAACCACCAAGGTTACGACCCAAACCTGTTGGGCCTATCGGGGAGGAGTCAGAATGTCACGGGGCCAACTCCCCCTAAAGAGTTTGGCCAACCAACCCTTTCAACCAGGAGTGCCCACCAAAGGTGCTCTTAGTGACTACCCCTGAAGAATTATTGGGACATTGATTGCCCGAAATACCAATTGCATCCCTATGACACTGAGCGCTTTGCGAGGGTTGGGTTGCCCTCAGCTGTTTTCCCATGACACTCCCTAGCTGATAACTTTGAAGCCATCTTCGAGACTAAGCACTCTGCGAAGCTCAATTCCACAATAGCAATGACTTCACAATCTTGAAAATAGGTGATACTGGTACTCCGACATTCAGTCCAACCCGACCTCCTCTACATACTACACCACCTCAAGTTCTTCCAACCATTGCTTTATAGATCTCTTGTAGTTATCCCAAACATCTATGGTTTTCTTGGACTCCATCAGACTATGCGAAGGCTTTGTGTCACCACTACCTACAAACGTCGTGGAAGGTTTTATGACGATACCTGCAAACACTGAGAGAGTGCCACCACTTCCGGCACGGCACTTGCCACTCGTTGGCCAAGTGTTGCACTTACCACATGCAAAGTACAAACGATTTCTAGGAAGCAACCTACATTCATAGGCGAAAGGTATCGCCATAGGTCCCACCTCCTCCCGAGGCCAAGGGGAACAACAACTGGAAATGGCTGCTAATATCCCATAGGTTGAGGAGCAAAAGGAGGAATCCAGCTGCCTCGTCGTGAGGCCAAGCATCATCTGCTGGGATCACCCACTGCAACACACCTGCCACTCTGGCCAGGTGCAAGATCTCACAGGAAACCAACTACATCCCTAACTGCGACCCTTAGTGTTTCTTACTTCAGTCCATCACCAACCTAGTTGTTTGAACAATCAACCCTTATACCACCAATGGCCTCCTTAGGTACCCACGGCTAGTACTCACACTACTAACCGTCCAAATCCACCATCATTCAGAATGAGATGCCCTTTTGATCCCATCCAACATTGAAATTCCAAAGTAGCAAGAGACAAATAAGTCCACCATGTTGTTCTATACCAACACAGCCAACTCATATGCCATCTGAGCTCACCATACTGTCCCATACCAATGCAACAAGATCTATTGTCGATGTAAGCGGCCTTGGTGTCCGTTCCAAGGTCTTTCTGAGAAGGGCATCTTGCATGCTCGATTGTGTTGTGAACTGTCATCTAAGTACTTTAGTCATTGACCAGTTCTTCACCCTAAGTATGTGTCTTCAGTCCTTCGGTGTCGTGAACATCTTCACCCTACTGGCCCCCAGTATCGCCTCCCTGTCAGAGTAAATCGGATACCTTGACCCAGGTTCGTCTGTGCTTCCTCTTCACCCTAAGAGCATACTACGAGTCCATCAAACTAGTTATGCTATCGCATTAAGTGAACAAATCCACCTCTATAAGCGCTTTAGTGCCGACACGTTCAGCACCTCATCTCGTGTAGGGAAGGCTTCTTGCCTGCGTGCCAACCCTTTGTCATTGCGAGCCCTTAGGCCATATGCAAACCCATCGCTACTTAGCCAACTCTGCAACGAACCATTTACAACTTTCCAACTGCCACTTCCGATCTCACACATTGGTGGGTCATTGAAACATGCCAACTCATTCACTGATGGTTGATGCTATTCCACTGTATGAAGCTTCGAGCAAATTCATTGGCCAATGCTTACTCCAACATTGACGGTACAAATCCTTCCATGCCATCACACCTCTGTTGCATGACTCAAGTAAGATAGGGGAGAGTCCAAACTTTCAAGTTGTCATACTTTACCACTTTGTTTGATGAGCTCACAAAGTAACCCATGCCACCAAAACAGCTCAATGATTTCTCACAAAAAACATTGAGAAAGCTTTGCATCCGCTCTTCATAAATAAACATCCCCAAACATTCACTACTATTGCCGGCTGACTATGGACTTTCAAGGTGTTAGTTTCAAAGACATCTGCAACTTCGCACACCAAGCTGCCACTACTTGGACAACATTAAAGTTCTTCTAACTCTGCCATAACTGAAAGTGTTGCCCGTTCTTTCATCCACTTCCACTTGCACTTGAGATGTACTAACAATAGCCACAAACAATGCAACTTGCAGCAACTATGCCAAGCACAAACACCAACTGTATCACCGCTCCTTGACGAGCCTTTACATTCACAACCTGCCCTAATTTGCCACTTGATACCTATCTGATACCAACTATCAACGCACACTATGAATTTAGGTTAGACAATTTTGCTCTCATACCAACTGTCATGGGCCTTTTGTTTTAGCAGCGGAATTACCCGTGCGGCGCCTCAACATATGCATATGCTAAGGCCGACCTTCAACCGTGCAAGGCTCTGAAGGCCCTACACTCCCAACACCTCTTGATGCTTCATATGTGCACACAATCTCTAAGCTGTTCAACAGGCATCTCGAATAAGATCTTGGCATGCACTTCTAGGTACTTTGCTCACGGACACCAAACCTTTCATCAAGCTATTGAGCTTAGACTTATCGAGACCAACTCTAAACCCACTCTCGTGATCAGCCAACATTACGAGTACATCGAACATCAGGCCTTAAAGCCCACTGTAAAGTCCATCCAGTAGGAGGCATGACGTTGTGACACAAAAATCAGCCAAGCACAGAGGCTTGGTCATCCAAGAAACAAGCATGCTCCATGGACTGATCCGCAAGGTATGCACCTTGCGAGGGTGAACAAAGCTACCCCGGCATGAACTCATGGGAAAGCCTAGAGATTGGCCTAACCACAAGACGTACCATGGTGCAGAAACCAAAAGTAATATAGCGAGCCCCCTGCACCGGTCCGTACGCGCAATGCATGTGGGAACCTGGCCCAACATGCATTGTCTTTGGCCTCCGTCCTCGACCAAAGAAATTGGAGTATCCCTTTGGATAACTCTCAGTCCGAATCCAAAGCTCCCTTAGAGCATGCACATGAGCTGCAATATGATTTCCTGCTATGTGCCTCACACAACGCACAAGCAAACCACCAAGGATCTGGCCAACACCTACTGGGCCTATCGGGGGAGGAGTCAGCATGTCATAGGGCCAACTCCCCCTTAAGAGTTTGGCCAACCAACTCTCTCAACCAGGAGTGCCCACCAAAGGTGCTCTTAGCGACTACGCCTGATAAATTATCAAGACATTGATTGCCCAAAATACCAATTGCGTCCCCGTGACATTGAGCGCTCTGCGAAGGTTGGGTTGCCCTCAACTATTTCCCCATGACACTTGGCAACCCGAATGTGACCTCCCTCCTCCAATTTTATCTTGATTTTCTTTGGGTTATTGTATTTTTCCATTTGGCCCAAGGTGAACCCGAACCAACCCAAGTCAATCCAACCCGATTTCAGGTTAGATGGCTTGGGTTAGGGTTGAGAGATTTAGAGGCAGGTTGGGTTAGGGTTGACCATCCTCAACCGGAGGCTTGGGTTGGATTGGGCTAAGGTTGGCCTCAACCCAATCGAACCCGACCCGAGTTGCACCCCTACACAGCCGTGTATGAATGTGCAGCTCAAAATTATAGTGGGCCCCACATTGTTAGGGTGATAACCCATACAGGTGCGGCTCTTTGGCTTAAAATCATGGGTATGCTCCCTATTGATGTGAGTTCGAATCTCCCACGCTTACCCAATGCACATGGTTTACGGGTGATTGCACAAATCCGTAGGGAATGGTCCCGCCCTAAAAGTTGGAGTGGGGATACCCTATGTCATAAAAAAAAAATGATTGGGTGATCCAAACCATTCATTTGTGGGGCCCAGATCCTCATCCCCTGATTTATGGAGGGTTAGGATGATCTAGCTCTTCAATATGTATAGATTTAAATATGGTGCCTGCGTATTAGATTGGAGGATTAGGATCAGCCAATGGAGATGATTTTTGGGGCACAACCTATTTATGTCGAGGCTCAACAATTGAACAGTTTGGATCTTTGAACAAAATGGCCCCAATGATTTTTCTAAAACAAATATACGTTTTATGAGGTATGCACGTAGGTGGCATGTAATAGGTGGGCATTAATGTATATTGTATCCGTTCTTAGGTGAGCATTTACTTTGAAACATACAATGAAGCTCATCTTGTTCGAAGGTCCAAACCTGCTGGGCCCCGTGTTATTAGATTGTGCCCCCAAAATCATCTTCATGGGATGATCTAAACCTCTAATGTGTAGATAAGCTACACCAAATGAAACCTCGATAGATCGTAAGGTTAGGAACATCGAATGGAGTTGATTTTTGTGGTACTACGTATTTACATTGTGATCTAACAACTGAATGGTTCAGATCTTTGAATAAGGAGGGTCCACTCTATTTTTACAAAAATATGTGCTCGCATTTTTATTAAAAAATCATTACTTCCTACATTATTCCAACATCCAGACCATTCATTTGATGGGCCTCGTTGTAAATAGGCCTTTCTCGGGAGATTGTTTTTCCACCCCCCTTGAGATAATGCGCCCTCATTTTAACGGAAGTGGACTGGGCAGACTTTAACACTTTTTGATATCAAATCACATTAACAGGGGGGAGCATAATCCTGGGGGGGGGGGGGGGGGGGGGGGGCATCATCCCATATGATGATACTAACTCTTCTACTCATAGAGGTTGGTCGGAGGGTTTGGATCATCCTATGGTGGGCACAACAATTGAATGGTTTAGATCTTTGAAACATGTAGGCCCATGTGATTTTAATTTAAAAATATACTTTTTATGGTGTCCACCTTCTCCAATGATCCAAACCATTTATTGATGGGCCGACCAAGGGTTTTCTCTCAAACGATAGAGGAGACAAGAGAGAGTATTTACAATTGGAGAGAGAGAGAGAGAGATATGAATTTATTACTACCCATTTCTTTTTCTTTAATCAAATCATTTGATCCGAATACAAATTCCAAGAATACCTTGATCGATTTTCCTAGCTCTTAATTCATCAAGCCTTGTTTGTAGTCCTGTACCTTTGCATGGAGCCATGATCATGTGAATCACCCCATGATGTTTCTAATGATCAATAGTCATGATTGCTAGGATTTATGTGGGAGAATATTTAGTGGTCACATCAGCTTTTTCTTGCTGACATCAGCAAAACCTTGTCTTGAAAATGGTGGTCTCTCTTTCTCTCTCTACCCACTCTCTCTACTCATCATAATATCTTTCTCTAATTAATGCCTGTCCCCTCTTTTGTCTCCTACCTTTACCCACATAAATCCCAGGAAAAGAATAAAACCCGGCAACCAAACGGAGCATAAAGAAACAATATTCAATTTTAAACATAATTATAACATTTCCTTCTAAATAGTGGAAAGAAAAAAATTTCCCAAGAAAAAAAATTTGAGGTGTGCTAAACTCAAGGTTGCAAAATGAGCTGAAAGGGCACCCCATTTGCTACCATCATAAATGCATGATGGTGACTTGTCAGTCAATAGGGTGCCCTTTCAGCCCATTTTTGCAAAGACGGCCTTGAGTTTAGCATACCTCATTAGTTAATACTTGTTTTAATAGGCCGTGCCTAAAAAACTAGGGCTGCAACTCGGGTCGGGCAGGTCGGGTTTTGGAGAACCCAACCCTACCCGAGAAATATCTCGGGTCGGGTCGGGTCGGGTTTTTTTACGGAAAACCCACGATTACCAAACCCGGCCCTACCCATGATAAATCTCGGGTCGGGTTGGGTTTTTTCACGTTGACGCAATTTTTTAAGGAAAATTCTTGTTTGGCAAGGCAACTCAACTCATAGAAGCAGAAATTACACTCACACTACACTTGAATCAAACAATGAAGTAATTACACTCACATTACACTTGAATCAAACAATGCTGTAATCAAACAATGTTGTAATTACAATCAAACAATGCTGAATCAAACACTTGAATCAAGTCAACTCATAGAAGCAGAAATTACACTCACATACAATAACAGTGGGTGCGTGGGTTTTCACTTTTAACTTTTAACTAACAATAAAAAAAAATGTACATACTATAACTTATGTAACTCGGGTCGGGTCGGGTCGGGTCGGGCCCCTTCAAACCCGGCTCGACCCGAAACCCATGAAACCTGAACCCAACCCAGGCTATTTTCGGGTCGGGTCGATGCGGGTCGGGTAAAACCCGGCTCGAGTTGCAGCCCTATAAAAAACTGTCTCTATAGCCCTTCGATTTTTGGAACTTCATAAACCGTCCATTTTACACCACATAATATTGAAGGCTTAAGATCTAAGAAGATTTTTGGGACATGTCTATCTACTGCTGCGAGAACAATAAATGAAGAGTTTTTATATGATGAAGGTCTTATAGACTTATAGTCCATTATTTTTCAAAAACTACAGTACGTCCCACACTGTAGGATGATCCAAACCGTCCATAAGATGGGACACAACCTAAATAGGTTGGATCATCCTATAGTGTGCTCTGTATGGTACTTTTTGAAAAAATAATGGACTACAAGGCCTTTCGTCATATAAAAACTCATGAATGAATGTCTTAGATCATCCAATGGACGGGCCCAGCACATATTTTGCCCATGCATTTCCCCGAGAGTACATATAAAATCTCTTGGAATGAAAAATTCACTCTGTTTCTCCAAAGGCCAACCAAGGTTTTAAATTTCAATTTCGGGGTAATTTCGGTCCTCACCGAAACCAAAATTTTAGCCAAAATTCCATAGACGAAATCGAAATCTCATTTTTTGGGGGCCAAAATTTCGGTAATTTCGGCTGAAATTTTGTAAAGGATTGAAAAATTAATATTTTATCATAAATTTTGCCAAAATTTTTCAAAATTTCGACTGAAATTTGGTAGATTTCGGCGATTGCAGTTTGGGTCTCACCGAAATCTGAAATTTCGGATCTTGGCCCTTGAGGCCAACCCCTTGTAGTGTAAAAAGAGAATCATTTATACACTAGCGGGGGCTGGCCCAGGGAAGAAAAGGGGGCGAATTTATCAATTCCCTAAAATCTGCTATTACATATAAAGGGTCCTGCTAGCATCCATCGCAGAAGGCATTTCGCGGCTGGTCCGCCGCCTCGTCAATGAAGACAATGACTAGCTTTTGTCTCCATTCACGAGGTGGCTGGTTTGACATGCGACACCAACGGCGAAATGCCTTGTGCGACACGTTTTAATTTTTGGGTACTTCAAAGGGCCATATATGTAAAATCGAGACCGTTGATCTTGTATACCATTATGAGATGATCTGCTTGACCTGGATCCCATCCTGAACGTGCAACCCGTGCTTAAGAGAGTTATTTCGAGGAGGAATAATAAATGAGGCTTCATGGATCAAGGGCTCTCAGAATCGAGGTAAGAATTAGATAAAACCTATTCCTACTTCCACACCGTAAGTCCGTGGGGCAAATTTGACTGGTCTGAAATCTCCCTTAATTGTTTCTAGGTGAGTCAGCTGAGAAAATTTGGATTAGGGTTGAGAAATTTAGAGGTGGGTTGGGTTAGGATTAACCATCCCCGACCCGAGGCTCGGGTTGGGTTGGATTAAGGTTGACGGAAAGCTATCTCGGGTTGGGTTAGGGTTTGCATCAACTCGATCCAACCCGACCCGAGTAGTACCCCTAAAAGGGAGGGTGGGAGGTGAAGAGAACAGAGATTGCATTATGGAGGAGAGGGTAAAAAGGGGCTCAAAAGAAGTGCGAAAAATAAAGGGTACTGTGATGTCGGCAATACGGTTTGATAATTGCACAAACTCAGCCTTTCTTTTATTATTTAAAAAGCTTTCAAAGGTTATTTCCAAATAGCACTCAGAAGCCAATTAAAAATGAATAATCAGGCTGAGTTTGTGCAATTATTAAAACATGGTAGTGCTAATATCATTAACCAAAATAAATTTTAATTTGATTATAAATATAAAAAAAATTTCCTTGTTTTCTCACCCTCTCCTCACTCGTGCCCTCCGAAGTCTATCCGTCTCCCACCCGCTATAGTCCTCTTTCACCACTTGACAAACTAAAATTCCATGCAATTTCTTTTCATCGCAGTCAAAATGGTGGCCTTTGAGTTTTGGTAAAAATACCTCACCTATTTAGATTATCTACAAACCATTCATTTATTGGTCCCTGTGGAGATAAGCCCTGCTTCAAAAAAATTTCATTAGGCCTTGTGTTAGGTACCTTACCGATACGCCAAAAGCTCCAGAGCTGATGGAATGCATTAGGCAAGGCCCATTAAACCTGTCCCATACGAGGTTGGGTCCCACCCAGTCACATACCTAGGCTGGCCCCCACTTAGGACCGTAACATACCACCATGCTTCTGAATCCGCCGTCCTCGGCGGCCCACTCTGTGACGGCTTTCACTTTGGCCTTTTTTCCAGGTAGCCCTTTCCACAGGTCTCCCCTTCTGCGGCGGCCCACTCTGTGGCAACTTCACTCTGGCGGCTTTCACTCTAGCTTTTTTTTAAAAAAACTAAGTAGCCCTTTCCAGGTAGTCCTCTCCACAGGTCACCTCTTCCGTGACTCAAACACAGGACGTGGTGGCTGCTCTGATACCAAATGTTATGTATACGGAAGAAAAACACAGAAGCAAGAATATATTATGGTTCCCTCATCCGGGGGAAGCCCTCTGCACAATTTCTAATATGAAAATAGTTTTCTCATTATTGTCAAAAGGAAAACAACTTGGCTTATCATAGCCCAATGACTCCAACAGATAGACTTTGACTCCAACAATTTAGCTTATGGATATCTCAAATAGAGTCCTACCAAAGAAGGATTATTCAACATAGCAAATTGAAATCCTAGTTGAGCAACCAAGAGGGGGGTGAATTGGTTGGATATTAAAAATTTTACTCTTTTAAAAACCTTTTTAAAATGTTTACTAACCCTTGTTAATTAATCTTTGGTTAATAGTGGTTAACACAATATAAGTAAAAGAATTATCAACTATAAAGTAAATGAGAAGAGGTGAAGAGTAATAGAAGAGATACCACACAAGGATTTTAAGTGGTTCCGTCTTAAAACTCCAAGACCTACTCCACTCTTCCCAAGTTTGTGTCCTTGAGGGAATCCACTATAAGTATGATTCTTGCTATAGGGAAGAAGGCTCCGCATCTTCAACACTCGCCCACGAAGATGGCTCTGCGTCTCCGAGCACTCGCCAATTCCAAGGGGTTTAATATAGGTGCCCTTTCCACCTTTACAATATTTTTCAAATTACAATGTGTGAATGCCTTCTCTTAAAGCTAATACACCACTTCAATACAAGAAATCTTCTCCAAATGGTTGCAGGTAAGCTTGATGAGAACTTCTCCAATGATGGGATTGCAAGTGAGCTTATGGGATCTTCAATAATATTGATGGAGAGTAAGCTTGGGTGATTCTTCTTCAAGTAGATTGCAAATAGGCTTTAGGAGATCTTCTTCAAGGTAGATTGCAAGATTTAGGGCAAAGAAGAAAGGCTTTTGTAAAGATTGCTTGAAAATATTAAATCACACTTAGGGTTCTCTTTTCAAGCTTGCAAAAGTGTTGAAATGATGAAAATAAATTCATATATATAGCCCCTTAGAAGATATAACCGTTGGAGGACATAATGGGCATTTTTAGGTTTTGAAAAATAAAAAAAAGAACCAGCCGCAAGTCCCAACGGTCATATTTTCCCGACACCAGACGTCTGGTTGCCTCTGGGACCAACCAGATGATTTGGCAAACCTCTGCCGCAAGGTCTGTTTGCAAGTTCACTTATCAATTGAATGAGTTTTTCTCTGATTTTTTGTACACATTGATATTGATATTAGGAAAGATTATGGAGCAAAATTTAGCTCATTTGGAAAACGTTTGGGTCCCTTTTTTATCAACCAGATGATTGGACCACTTCTGCCGCAAGGTCTGGTCTGCAAGTTTAGCAAATAAATTAATGAGTTTTCTTCTCATTTTTCGTACATATTAAAGTAGATATGAGAGAAAGGAGTGGACAAAATTTCGGCTCAATCTGAAAATATTTGGGTCCATTTGTGATAGAAAAGCACATGGTCCTAATTATGGTTTTTAAAGGATGTTTGGATTTTTGCTTTAAAATCATTTTGGAAACTCTTTGAAAACACTTGGAATCTTGTTTTGAAGTTGATCTCCATTCAACCTACTCTTGAATAATCCTCTTGAGTCCGGTGGTTGAATGAGCATGCTTAGCCTTCCTTGTTCATGCTTGTTCTTTGGTCTTCGATTTGACTTAGCTCTTAATGACTCCATCTTGATGTTGATTGCTCTTCTCTAACGTTCAACTTGATTTGTCTTTGTCCTTCTTGGTTGATGGATCTTCACTTTCCTGTCCATCTTGGTACTGTAAATTTTCTGTGCAAGCTTATCATGGTAAAATCATTAGTACCAACCTACTTCGATCAATGTGGGTTTGTTGTCATCAAAACAATGAGTAGGGCCACACATGGGAACCCTTGAGCTAACACAAATAACAGGAAATAAAAAACTAGATAATCATAACCCAAAAGATAGCAGATACGTATCATTCCACCCTCCTTGGAAAGAACCTTGTCCTCAAGGTTCAAAATGTGGAAAGCGCACCTTCAACTGATGCCAATTTTCCCAAGTTGAATCCTCAGGTGCCATATTTGACCATTGCACTAGAACTTGTGAAATTGCCCTGTTGTGTCTCTTGACCATCCTGCGTTGAAGGACAGCTACAGGTTCGGCAAGGAATTAACCTTCATCGTTAACATCTGATAAGACCGTTTGTGGTATGACCTGCGATCTGAGCTTCTTTTTTAAACATGAGACGTGGAAGACGGGGTGGACCTTTGAGCCCTCAGGAATTTCTAGCTTATAAGCCACACTGCCAATGCGTTGTAATACCTTATAGGGACCATAGAATTTTGGTGCCAACTTCATATTTGCCCTCAATGCTATAGTGACTTGCCGATATGGCTGCAATCGTAGGAAAACCATATCTCCAACCTGAAATTCCCGCTCAGTTCGATGATGGTCAGCTTGTTGCTTCATTCTGTGATTTTACAAGTTTTCTCTAACCAAGCGATTGACACTATCCCTTTCTCTTAGTTCTTGTTCTACAGTAGCCACCGTTGTTCCTCCTGAAGTATATAGTGTGAGAGAAGGTCGTGGTTTTCCATAAACAACCTCGTATGCCGTGACAAGGGTAGCAGAATGAAATGATGTACCAAATGTTAGGTACCTTACCAATACGCCAAAAGCTCCAGAGCTGATGGAACGCATTAGGCAAGGCCCTTTAAACATGTCACATACCAAGCTGGGTCCCACCCAGTCCCATACCTAGGCGGGCCCCCGCTTAGGACCGTAACACCTTGGATTTACGGTAGTTTTTGTGCCTCAAAATTTGTCTCTATGTCATTCATTTATTCGTTTCATTTGTTCGTTCCTGGGGTTTTCTGCTTTTCTAGAAGAGAATGTATTATAGAAATAGCACAAATACTTGTATCCCCTCTTCTTGATGCACATCACTGTAGCCAAGGCTTCCAGAAACAACAACATTCTCACTAGTCACCACCAGCACCTGTTTTCAAAGTTTCAGGATTTCAACAATAGGAACCCCACTTTATGTTTCTAGGATTTCAATTTCAGATAATGCAAGCAATAGATCTTGCACATCCTTGGTAGAGACCGGTTTATAATTGGGCGGGCCCAGTTCCTAACACCTTCCTGCTCAGTAATCGAAAATTGCCCTGTATTTTGGTGACAGTGCCCTACTCTTATGGCCTGATTGGTTTGTCAGAAACGTCATTTCACCCTGGAAAGGCTTTCCGAGGAAAGCCTTCCTTTCCTTTCCAGGAAAATCCTCTCCGGCATTTGGTACAACTAAGCTGAAATAGAAAGCTTTTTCCTGGAAAGGTATTAATCTTGTTTGGATACATGTTATTTGGAAAAGAAATATGCAATAAGCCTATCAGAAGAACAAAATACTTTCTGACATAATTGGAACTGATGGAAATGAAGATACTGTTAATTTGCTATTGGTGTGATCTTTGAGGATGAAAATGCCACGTGTGAAGGGTAAAGGAACAATGGGATATAATAAGATTTGACAAGAGAAAATAAATGATGATTTGACTGAGGATCTATGAATTCTAAAGCAGATCCTGGATCAAGTTGAGTGCTATTTAAATTGAGTGTAAGTGCGCCTTAGCTCAAATCCATAAAGAACAGATTGATAGTGGAACTTTGAGTCATGGATTCCAATTAGAATTTTGGCCTTAACTAAAACAGTCACTTAAATCCATATCCCTTGCCAAAGATAATATCAAACACTAACAACATGTCTTTGTCAATCTCCAAGATATTTAAATCGGCTTGAATATTAATATAGATTTAACAAAATACAATATTCAAGGAGAAATATCAAATGGCAGATTCTTTTCTCTCTCACACAACTAAGCCCAAACAGTAGGTATGCAATTTGATGAACTATGAGTATGGCCGTGTAAGTGTCACGGAGTTGATGCTTTTCATGTGAAATTCTCTCATTCTCATGAAGCATGCGATCTTCAGAGATTCATGGATAAGTGAAATTCTATTGGAAATTTATTATCTAGCACCTAATATTGAAACCAACCCTATACTTTTCTACAGAAATTTACGTAAACTGTATGAAAAGGACCGAAGACCTAGTGCCAATTGAAACAAGAACAACACTTGTTCATGACAATTATGTTGACTTTTCCTTTGTGTGAAAAGGAGAAGTCTTATTATAATTCAAAATTATAATATTTACCCAATTGCTTTTGTCTTTAAACTTTTACAGTCTAAGCTTTTGTGGACTTTTGAAAGCAAACTTAAGTTTCCCTCCTTTCCCTTGGTCATTTATGAGGACTTTTAGTCCCGAATTTGAAAGTGGAGGAAAGGCTCATGGGTTTATATTATGTTTCACTTTCTTGGTCTGTGAATGAGAAGAGGAAAAGGGGGGCCTACACGCATGAGTGTCCGAGTGGACCCGGTGGACTATTGGCTATACCACACACGCACGCCGTCGGGCCCGGCGCGGCTCCGCCGGCCGCACGTGTGGCTCAAAACTTTTCCCTATCTTTTATTTTTCTTTTTGTTACTAGCTATATGTGTTCCCAGAGAACTTCGAAGTTATTGACAAATAACCTCACCGTTCTTGAATTGAACTTCGCTGGTATTTAGAGAATAACTTTGCCGGTATTTGGGAAATAACTTCATTGTTCTTGGAAAATAACTTCGTCATTCCTGGAAACTTCGAAGTTATTCAACACATTGTTTTGACGCTTTGGTTTTGTAACCGCCCATTAAGTGTGGTTTTGTCTTTCTTACCGTTTGGCAACATTTCCAAAAACGTGTCCCTTAATTAAGGGATTAAAGGATGTGACTTTTGGAAGTCCTTTTAAGGCGTTCTTTGGCTTGAGAGAAAGATACGAAAAAAGAAAATTTCTCTCTAGTTTTTTTCATCTTCTTCTACCTACTGGTTCTTTCTGTTTGAAGAGTTTTCTATCGTTTTTCATCTCTGATCAAAGACTACGTAAGTGTTTTTGCTAGGAATCTTGGTAGCGTGAGTCACACCCCCTGGAGCGGAGTTGTTGTATCCTGGAGACCTACGCCAAGAGACCCAATATGCACCACGATTCGTCGTATGTGGGGGCATTACTTGTCTCAAAGACAACGAACCGAGATTTATGCCTCAAATCATTGATAAGTTTCTCCTCACTGTTTATTTGATTATTCATTTATTTTACAAATTAGATCTTACAAATTTCTACACATTGCTATTTATCATCAGATTCATCTTGGTAAAAGGTATAATTCGAAATTTCCCCCTTTCCCTAAATAACAATCTTGAGACAAGTATCTGATTTTTATAAAGGGATATTTCTGATTATTCTATCATGGATTCAACTCATGCTAAAAGGCCTGAGAAGTTTGATGGATCTGATTTTAAGAGATGGCAACAAAAACTGAAATTTTTCCTTGCAACTCTAGAACTTGAGAATGTCCTTTCCGGTATGGTTAATAATGAAGAAGAAAATGAACCTGCTAGATCTCATGTTTCTGATAAGAGTAAAAAAAGGATGATTATATGTGTAGGGGACACATTTTGAATGCCTTGAGTAACAAAGGAATTTGGGAAACCCTAGAGAAGAAATACCTAGTAAAGGCTGCATGGTCTAAGAAACATGTCATAAGAAAGTATTTCCGATTTATGATGGTGGATGGGAGATCCTAATGGATCAAGTGAATGAAATTCAATTTATAGTAGCTAAAATCCTTTCTAAGGAGATTAAAATAGATGAAGAATTTCAAGTATCCGCTATCATTGATAAGTTACCACTGTCTTGGGAGAAATATCAGAACACCCTCTAACATGATAGAAATGATGTCTCTTCATGATCTCTTTGTGTTTTTAAGAACTGAAGAAGAAAACCTCTCTAGAAACAAGTCCCATAGAAACTTTGAATATATATCTAAGGCCAATCGCACAGAGTCTAAGTATGATAGTAAACACAAACCAAAACATAAGAAATGTGGTAAATTCTAAAAAACCACCAAGAACTTTAAGAAGAAGAATGGTGATTGCTTCATCTATGGGAAGCCACATCAATATGCCAAGGATTGCAGAATGAAGAAGGGGGAAAATGTGTCTAATGTAAACATGAGTCTAAGCAACCTCAAGCCCATGTGACAGAAGATCAATAATATCTTTCTGCAATGATTTCGAAGGTGAACGTAGTGAGCAGTATGAAGGACTGGTGGGTGGACACTAGGGCTACAAGTCACCTCTGTAGTGATAGGAGTGCATTCACTTCCTATTATTTTTGGGCAGATGGAGAGCAGCTTTTTATGGGGAACTCTTCGCCATCGGCTGTTGCTGGAAAGTGAACGGTAATCTTAAAGCTCACATATGGTAGAGTTCTAAAGCTGAAAGATGTCCTTCACGTACCAGATATTTGAAAGAATATGGTGTCGGGTTCACTATTGGTCAAGAAAGGCTTTAAGATAGCGTTTGAAGTTGACAAAGTTTTTTTAACTTTGAATGGGTCATTTGTGGGGAAAGGGTATGCTTGCAAGGGACTCTTCAAACTTAATGTAATTGAAATTGACATGAATAAATCGTCTTCTTTTTCTTCTTATATTGTGGACTCTTTCGATGTGTGGCATGGTAGACTAGGTCATGTGAACCTTTCTTCCTTGAAGAAAATGATGAACTTAGGTTTAATACAGTACTGATCGTAGTTCAAATGACAAATGTGAAATTTGTGTACAATCTAAGTACAGTAGAAAACCATTCTATAAAATATAAAGACAATCAAAAGTCTTAGGAATTATTCATAGTGATGTGTGTGGATTAAACAATATATTAACTGGGGGTGGTAAAAGATACTTTATAACATTCATAGAAGACTATTCTAGGTTTGCACGGTGTACCTTATGAGAAATAAGGATTAGTCATTTGAAAAATTCATTACCTATAAAACTGAGGTTGAAAACTAGTTAGGAGAAGATAAAAATTATAAGGTCTGGTAGTGGAGGTTAATATACCTCAAATGAATTTATTGAATACTATGAAAACCATGGAATAATCCATTAGGTGACAGCACCTTATTCTCCACAACAGAATGGTGTGGTAGAAAGAAAAGATAGAACCCTAGTTGAAATGGCTATGCAATTCTAGCAAGTTTAGGTTTACCACAAAACCTTCGGGAGAGGCACTTCTCTCCTCATGCTATATTCTAAATAAAATTCCATATTCAGATATTGATAAAACTCCATGAGTTATGAAAAAACAAAAAGCCTAGCTATAAATACATTAAAGTGTGAGAGTGCTTGGCTAACGTAGCAGCACCTAGTCCTAAGAAATCCAAACTAGGATCTAAAACAGTTGATTGTGCATTTATCAGATATGCACATAATAGTAGTGCTTATAAGTTCCTAGTTATTAGATCTCAGAAAAGTGAGATTCAGCCTAACATTATCATAGAATCCAGAGAAGCTGAGTTCTTTGATAACATATTTTCATATAACACTAGACATACTAATGATAGTTTAAGAGGCTATTGGCTTCGTCGTCTTGTGATAGTGACACTTTTGATAAAGTAATGGAACTTAGAAGATCAAGAGTGCTAGAACTGAAACTAGCTTTGGTCCTGATTTTATATCTTGCAGAAGGTGACCCTTTAATATATAAGAAGTAATATCTTCGCCCTATGCATCCTTTTAGAAGGATGTTATTAAAATTGAAATTGAGTCAATAATGTTTAACAACACTTGGATATTGATTGGTCTACTTCCTGGGTGTAAACCACTTGGTTGCAAGCGGATCTTTAAAAGGAAATTAAAAACTGATGGAACGGTAGATAAATATAAAGCTAGATTGGTAGTTAAAGGGTTTAAACAAAAAGAAGGAGTAATGAGATAGCAATCCTGGATATGATGATTAGAATGCACTACTTGGAGTAATGAGATACCTTAAGGGTACTATTAACTATGGTTTACATTTTCTAAATATCCATCTGTATTAGAGGGATACAGTGATGCTAACTGGGTGTCAGGATTGAAAACAAAGTCTAGGAGTGGATATGTCTTCACTCTTAGGAGAGCTGCAATTTGTTGGAAGTCAACCAAGCAAACTTGCATTGCCGGATCCACTACAAAATCTGAGTTTGTCGCTTTAAAGAAAGCAAGTGAGGAAGCCGAATGGCTTAGAAATCTTTTTATATATATTCCTCTTTGGAATAAACCGGTATCGGTGTTGCAATTCATTGTGAATACAAGGCTGCCATTGTAAGTGCGGAAAATAATGTATACAATGAGAAATCCTGACATACGTCGGAAGCATAACTCCATAAGACAACTGTTGCAAATGGAGTGATCACAATTGATTTTGTGAGGTAGGATGAAAAAATATCAAATTGTTTGACCAAATGACTAAGCAAGAACTTGGTCTTGAGCACATAGGGGGATGGGTCTAAGGCCCATGTCTTGAACCACCTGTAATGGTAACTCAACCTATCTGTCTGGAGAACCCAAGAAGTAGGTTCAATAGGAACAACAAATTACTTGAGTAGTTTTGTTTTGTACCGTGTTTAAAGTGAAGTGAACTTCACTAAACCTATCCCTATGGTGTGCGTGGGTGCAACCTGTAACGAGTAGATGATGAGTTATTATAACTCTTAATGTTATCTATAGCTAAGTTTTCAGTGGGGTGCGTAGCTACAGGGCACTCTTGATATATACACATATGTGAGTGTAGAAGTGTGGCTGCTTCTATGAGAATTTAGGCTGATTCTCTAGAGCACCCATGAGACAGGATCGAGCACATGGCCGACAAGTGCCACACTGAGAATACGCTTGAACCAAGCACATACGCTCGCGTGATTTGTTGTGTGTGTGATATGTTGTCTCTGTTTATCGCTAAAGGTCCAAGGTCCTTGGTACAAGACTCTAGTTCACCAAGTACTTGGTAAACTCGATATATTTGCACTAGGTCTAGGTTCAAGTCCAAAAAATACATATACCGATGCATAACTTATTTTCTTACCTTGATTAGAGTTGTCCCTTATTAACTTTCTTTCTTTAACTATAATTTTCAATTTGTGGGGGGTTGTTGGCTTTTCCTTTGTGTGAAAAGGAGAAAGTCTCATTACAATTCAAAATTATAATATTTACCCAGTTGTTTTTGTCTTTACGCTTTTATACTTTAAACTTTTGTGGACTTTTGAAAGCAAACTTGAGTTTCCCTCCTTTCCCTCTGCCTCGCAAGACTCGCTAATTAAAAGAATTGTGCCAAGAAAGATCCTTCCGTATGAAATATGTTGAAGCATCGACGGAGGCATCTGAGAAAAAAGATGTGGTTTTGATTTCAGGATTAGAATCAGTGCGAGAGGTGAGGGTATGGAATTCGCAAGTGGAAGAAGCTTCTAGATTGCATGTGAGATTTGGGGAATGAGTCGCTGGACCACACTCAGTTTCTCTTCCTTGCCATTCACAACCTCCACAGGTAAAAATAATAAAATTAACGGTCTATTTTTCATTTCTGTTATCTTCCAATTTGAGCATGTACGCTTGTCTTGTTTGATTCATGTTTTATGGGGTTATTCCAGAGATTATCGATTAAGCTCAAGAATCATTAATAATAATTTTCCTTCTTAAATAGGTTTCAGAAAAGAGGCCATTTCACCTCCATCGGGACGCAGGGCAAAGCCATTCGTCGCCCAAGTGACAGCGACAGGATTACATCTGCGGTCAAGATTTAATAGGTTTAAAACCCTCTACAAAAGATTTTTCTCTCTTGAGCTTCTCAGGGCTGGTTATTATGCAAATCAAGGTTGAAGGGCGGGGCTGAATCGAAATGACAGTCATCTATCCCTAGGAAATGAGGTGAAGAAACTCTGTTTCGGGGCTAAGCTATTACTTCTTTTTATAGATATTATCAGGGTGAAAGTGGGTGCATTCATTCCTAAGAGATGTTTAGAAGACTGGCCAAAGCATGTATCAATGAAATGGGGTTGCATTTGTATTGTGAAAACTTGATAACATTCAAATGGAATTGTGGCATTATATCATGTAAATATTATTATATGAACCTGAACCTTCCATGAGCTGTGAACTCACGGTCTATGTTTCCCATTGCTCATTGGTTACCACAACTTCCACAGACATTTCCATTGATGTAGATGATATGGTGAAGGCCTGGGTCCTCATGGCTGGTTTGGAAGGAGAGAAATAGAAGTGTCTACAAGGGAAACAAGTAAACAACAAAGGGAGCGTAGTATCTAGCAAATATATTTTAGCTTCTGTGGTGACCGAGCTTTGGTGGTAGCGGTGGACTTATTCATAATGATGAGAGCATTATCAGATGGGCCTGTTCGGTTCTGATAGGTATGAAGGATTCTATAGATGTAGATGTCCTAGCTCTCTTGAGAAGGAGTTGGCTTATGGATTCCTCCCTCCTTAATTCCCTAGTAGTGTTAGGGCACTCGCTCACTTCATATATTGGGTGAATTTAGGGTCAGGGTATCATTGGATATTTTTTGACACCATGGAGATTGTGGATATGGTGGAGGGGAATGCGATGTCCTTTGCACACATCCTCTGTTCAGCTAATAGTGATGCAGATCATCTGGCTTAATCTGAGGTCGAGATGCCTTGGAGGAGATTGTTGATGTCAACCACTAAAACCCACCCAGTAGGAACTAGGAAGCATGTTGATTAATGTAGCAGAATGCACCTCAAGAATATCTATGGATGAAAAACTGGGGTCTTTTCTTTCTTTTTTCTTTTTTTTGAAAGATGACTTTTATTGATAGCAAAAAGGTTACAGGAAAAGCGACAAGGCGTCCCAAATCGGCCCATTACAACATAATACAGAAATTGAATAGGAGTGATGAGCAAGGCGAGGCAAGTGTCAATGCTCCGATAGATCGGGTGCCATGTGGATCACCATCTCATTCAAAAAGACACCATCTTTAGCCCATCGATCAGCCACTTCGTTTGCCGTCCTCCTTTTATGCTCCAACACCGGCCTAATTACCCGTACAAGATTCCTAAGCTCAGCAATTAGGAAATGCAACCGCCATGGGTATTTGGATACCGATGAAACCCACACAATCGTATTCGAGGAGTCCCCTTCAACTATAAGCGGTCCAAAATTGTGTTCAGAATACCAACGAAGTCCAAAAAGAATAGCCCTTACCTCCGCCTCATTCGCATCACATATCCCTGCGGGACCCGAGAAGGACATCCGCATTTCCCCGTTAGAATCAGGAAGAACACCACCAATACCAGCCCTCCCCAGGTTATCAATAGAGCTGCCATCAAAGTTCAGTTTATACCATCCAGGCGGCGGCGCCTTCCATTTTTTGGAGCGAACTTATTTTTCGGTTTTCTTCCCAATATAATGTGGGACCAAGAAAAACTGGGGTCATGGTTCCTTCAGAAACTGACCTGGTACTATACAGCGAAATGATATCTGCGCACCAATGTTTTGATAAACATGCGCTCCAAATTTTGTCGTAGAGTATTTAAAGGGCTGTTTGAGGAATATTACGGTTCTCAAAAGCCCTTAAAGCCCTTAAATACTACACAACAAACAACTGGAGCGCATGTTTATCAAAACATTGGTGCGCAGAAATCATTTCCCTATAGCAATTGACATCATCAATCTAGATGAACCAGTAGTTTACACACTGCCTTCTGCTTGACCTTGATGGAATATCCTAAACCACTAATCAGTCTCCTGATTAAAAAACGAAAGAACCAAGCAAACAATCTGGAAGGAGAAGAATAGAGAAGTGAAGTAATCACCTTTAAATATACCCACGTTTTATTATTATTTAGTTGTTTATCAATTCCAACTTTGCCTCAAATCTACAGCTGCAATTGTATTCCCGTTCAAAATATAAAAGCTGCATTCTCCTCTGGGGAACCCATCATCACAGAATGAAAATTAACATATAAAAACAGGGAAAACCTGCATCAGACTCTCGGCAAAATCTCAGTTCAAATGTAAAAGCGCCTCCCCCACCAAAATTGGGATAATCTCATTCTTGAACAGTGCCATTTGATGCTGCACTGTCCATGGGTTCGGCTTCAGCAGACTCGTCTCTCACATCGCCTTTCTTACCTGCAATGGAGGTCATGCACCGATGAGATCTACAGGAGAATCTTACCAGTAAATACTATGAAAGTTTTTATGGCAGCCAAACAGAAAGTAGAGGTTGCACACCTTTTTTCTTCTTTCCCCCGCCTTTCTTCTTCGTCTTTGTGCCCAGAGCTAACCAAGCCTTGATTTCAGGGTCATCATCGATCGTCTTTGTAGGCTGCAACTCCTGCAAAGCATGTGATGTGATCCTGTCTGATCCGTTCGGCATTAACAAAACTGTGAACTTTATATGAGCAACAAGATCTCCTGCAATCACCAGACGATCAACTTAATTAAAACCCACCCACTTCCAAACAAAATTCAACTTCTACTCACTGATACATACATAAAACAGTAAATGACAAAATGCCAATCCACATGGTTTACAACACCAACACATATTAGATGCCACTTTGTCAACATATTCAACTGATGATGCACATAAATTTCCAGACATTCACGCATATAACACGGAAAAGCTACATTTGACTTAGGCCCGGTTTGGATTGCAGGAATTTTTTGGGGGAAATTTTGAAAATGAAAAATACTTCTAAATTTTCTCACTTTTTTCATGTAAAAAACGATAACTTCTTTTTTTTAAAAGATACAGAATTTTAGTCGATAGGGAGAAGGGAAAAAATACAGAATAAGATTCTCAGGGAGGCAGAAAATCGAAGAGGTCAATAGACTCGCACTGAACTCCCAATAAAAAATGATAACTTGAACCAAACCTATCAATTTTTGTTAGAGGAACCTTCAATTTATGATAATATCCCTCTAAATTAACTAAATCACATCATGGAAAGAAGAAAAAATTCCATAAGAAATGTTTCTCTTGCAATCCAGACAGGGCCTAAAATACAGTTTTCTTTTAGAGTATAAAAAACATTGTTTAACAGACCGAAAAACGAATAAAGCATCGGAATTGAAGTGAACTGAAAGCTTACCGGGCTTTTCATGCAGAACTGGATATGGTTGCAAGAGATCGTGATTCATACATTCAACTAGTCCCAGCCGTGCACGCTTCTCTTCCAGCGCCCTGGCAAAAAACACACAAGATTATTATTGTAAAGAGAAATTTCCAAGAATTATTAAAACACTTAAAATAATTTACTCAAATAAAAATGGCATGACAAACCTTGCAGTAAATGGCATAATCGGAAATTTCTGACTTATTTCGCTGAAAATAAACCTTGATGACTTCATTTTCAAGTGATAATTTTTGTCAACGGCTCTTTTATAAATGGTTGTTTGCCTCTCATCCAACAGCTTAGGCTGCATTTTACATCATCCATCAGCAATAGAATCTCCAAGATGGAATTTGATATCAGTTAATGAATTTGTGCTCACCTTGCCTTCGCCGGTGCTGGAAACTATATCAATGGCATAGACTTCATTCTCCTCGAATTCTGCATCATCAACTTTGGTCTCAGGGTTGGTTACACTCAGTATGACCTTGTTGCCATCAATAACAAACTGTTTAAGCTGATGGCTGAGGACACCTTCAACAATTTTGCAATCGTAGGCAGCAGCGACTTTTTGAATAGCTTCTGTTACATCTTTATTCTGGCGGCACATCCATATAGGGTCGGTAAGTAAATGTAACTATTTACAACTTAACAAAAAAAAACAAGGAACACAGGAAGAAAGTATGATGTATTGTTTTCCTGGAATTAGAATAGACATCTAACATATGCTCAGACTCTGGCACCCAATTAAGATAAAAACACCAGCCAAGACTCAAACAAGTACAAAAAGAATTAAGTTATGAAATGAAGTGGTGTTTCCAACATAAATATTGGAGTTTTGTTTCTACAACAAATCAAACAGATATATCTAACAGATGCTAAGGAAAGAGAAATGCAATTTATTAAAGTATGTTGGAGCTTAATAATCCAAAGCACATATTGGCGGGATACTTCACTTTTATTGTTTTTACCACATAGAGATCTATTTTTCTATGCACTCATCATTTTATGCAATCATCGTTGATTTTTAAGCAGAAAATACTACTCATGTCGCTACAGAGGAACAAAGCTGACTCTCGTTCTTTGGACTGAACTCACCTCAACTCAACTCAACTCAACTAAGCCTTTGTCCCAAACTAGTTGGGGTCGGCTAAAGAATCCTTTAGAAAATTTTCATGAAGAAGGTGAAAGAATCTACCCGGCTCAAATTGACTAAGTCAAATCCCGACACTAGTTGGGTTCGTCTACATGGATCATTTTCTTCCATTCTCTCATATCCAAGGTCATGTTCTCTGTTATCTTCCTAGACATCAAATCTTTCCTCACTGTTACTACCCAAGTTGTTTGCGGTCTGCCCATACCTCTTTTTACTCCATCAACTTAGCACGAGTCACTTCTTCTCACTGGAGCATCCAAAGGCCTACATTGGATATGCCCAAACCATCTTAAGTGGTGCACTCTCATCTTCTCCTGAATTGGTGCCACCCCCACCTTTTTACGGATGTCTTCATTTTTAATTCTATATAACCTTGTGTGGCCGCACATCCATCTATGCATTCGCATCTCCACTACACTCATCTTATGCGCATGCTGCTTCTTGGTGGCTCAACAATCTGAGCCGTACAGCATGGCTGGCCTCACAGCCTGTCTTATAAAACTTTCCCTTCAACTTGGTAGGTATTCTACGGTCGCACAGAACTCCTAAAGCATGCTTCCACTTCAACCAAGCTACTCTTATTCTGTGGTTAACATCATCTTCAAGCTCTCCTTCCTTATGTAGGATTGAACCAAGATAGCGAAAGATATCCCTCTTAGGTACCTCATGTCCAGTCATATTTACTACATCCTCGCCCCGCCTCCTTACATTACTAAAGTTGCACTCCATATACTCTGTCTTAGTCCTACTCAATCTAAAACCTTTGGATTCCAAAGTAGTTCTTCATAACTCTAACTTAGCATAAACTCCTTTGGTTTCGTCAATTAATATTATGTCATCTGCAAATAACATACACCACGACACCTCATCGTGTGACCCAAAAAATGGGTTCGTCACTTTTTCCACAATGTTTTAAGGCAATAAACAACTTTGATGTGAGAAGCATTCAAGAATATCGTAAAAAAGGTCTACCAGTTGTTACTGAATTTAAGTCTAAAGGAAGAATGGTGTGTCGGTTGACAGTAACTTTCATCGGGAAATTAACTAAACATGGACATGTGAAGCACTGGACTTTAATTTTGTAGGCACCATAAATAAGAAGAGCCCCAACAATGATTTCTGATGTAAACAAACATCAATATGGAAATTTAACACCAGTCTTCAATAAATAAATAAGTGAAGCATGCCTCTTTCCTAGCCACTCTATGGGTAATTTGGAAGGAAAGAAATGCTAGGATCTAAGGCAAATCCAAAAGTCCGGCATATCTATTCATCAAGGTAATTGCTTTGACCATTTCTTGGGTGAAATCTCTCCCACTATTCAGGTCTATCCCTGCCTTCAATCTTGGGGAAAGATGGAGCGACATTTGTGTAAGTGCGGAAGGCAAATAGAGATCAACTCAAGTATGGACACCTCCCCCGTCAGGTTTCTTTAAACTTAACTTTGATGGTTCAAGTTTGGGAAATCCAAGCCCCGTAGGAGTGTGTGTGAGCGGGGGGAGGGTTACTCTGAAATGAATTGGGACATTTGCTGGTCCAATTGTGATGCAGAACGTGCAACGTTGATCAAATCTTTTATTTTTTATTTCTTATTTTCGTCATTTTATTTGTTGTATTTTTTTGGGACGTCAAATCTTGTTCTTTTAGCATGATTTTGGTGTTTTTAGAAAGGTTTTTCGATTACCTATCTAAAGAGCCCAAGATTACGCTATTTGGATTTGATTTGACCAAGTTATGGTCATTTTTAGGTTATGGTAAGGGTCAATTACGAAATTGCTATTTTAGGGTTATTAGTAATATTTCTAAGTTTTGTTTTTGTTGCCTTAGGCGGAATTAATTGCTTAGGTTTTAAGTTAGTATTTATTGTTGCTATTCTTAGATTTTGACTCTCTATATTATGTAATGTCATGAGGAAAGAAAGAAAGATTTGAATAAAGTTTATTTTTGGGATATCTTTTGTGAAAAGCATTGGCTCGTTCACGTGGGTGAAGGAGCTTTGCTCCTGTCATCTGTTATATTGGAGCTTTTCTCCAAACCATGGCATGGGTTTTCAAACCCCCACGAGTTTATTTTAGTTGCTTCTTGTGTTGATCTTCATCTTGTGTTGCTGCCTCTCACGCTCCCTGCGTCAAATTGGGACAGCGGATTCGACAGAGGTAGAGGTGCGAGCAGTACATCAGAGACAAGAAATAGTTAAGAACAATCACCTTGATCATATAGTGGTGGAAGAGAGGGGAGGGGGGTGTAAATATGGTTTTTTCTGTTAAGTTCTAATTGAAGTAAGTTGGGAAAAAAATTATGTTATAAAGCTCGGGTCAGTTTCAGGTGGGGTTTTACCTGACCCAAGTTGCAACCTTAATAAAACTAACCTTTATATATTGGTGCACCTCCTAGAGTTGGCACTTTTGGGTGGGCAGCGTTAAAAAGATAGAATCCTAACAGTGGACTTCCTTAGAAAAAGGGAAATTCTTATCACTGATCATTGCGCACTTGGCATAGAGGCGGGGGAGTCCGTCAATCATTTATTCATCCATTGCAAAGTTGCAAGAGAATTATGGAGCATGCTAATTTGCAGGTTCGGAATATCTTAGGGGGGGTATAAATATGGTTTTTTCTGTTAAGTTCTAACTGAAGTAAGTTGGGAAAAAAATTATGTTATAAAGCTCGGGTTAGTTTCAGGTGGGGTTTTACCTGACCCAAGTTGCAACCTTAATAAAACTAACCTTTATATATTGGTGCACCTCCCAGAGTTGGCACTTTTGGGTGGGCAGCGTTAAAAGATAGAATCCTAACAGTGGACTTCCTTAGAAAATGGGAAATTCTTATCACTGATCATTGCGCACTTTGCATAGAGGTGGGGGAGTCCGTCAATCATTTATTCATCCATTGCAAAGTTGCAAGAGAATTATGGAGCATGCTAATTTGCAGGTTCGGAATAACTTGGGTCTTTCCTGCCACCCTCATTGAGTTGTTCTCGAGTTGTGGCAGTCAATCCATGGAAAGAAAGAGGCAAAATTCTTTGGTATGCCTCTGGTAATTTGGAAGGAAAGAAACGCTAGGATCTAAGGCAAATCCAAAAGTCCGGCATATCTGTTCATCAAGGTAATTGCTTTGACCATTTCTTGAGTAAAATCTCTCCCACTATTCAGGTCTATCCTTGCCTTTAATCTTGGGGAAAGATGGAGCGACATTTGTGTAAGTGAGGAAGGCAAACAGAGATCAACTCAAGTATGGACACCTCCCACGTCAGGTTTCTTTAAACTTAACTTTGACGGTTCAAGTTTGGGAAATCCAAGCCCCGCAGGAGTGTGTGTGTGTGGTGGTGGTGGTGGTGTGCGGGGGGGGGGGGGGGGGGGTGGTTTGGTTACTCTGAAATGAATTGGGACATTTGCTGGTCCAACTGGGACAGCGGATTCCACAGAGGTAGAGGTATGAGTAGTACATCAGGGACTAGAAATAGTTAAGAACAATCACCTTGATCATATAGTGGTGAAAGGTGATTCTTCTAATGTTATCGGCTGGCTTAAAAGATTACATCAACCCTCCTGGAGATTTGATAGATTTTTTTATGAGACGTTTGATTGGGTGAAGTCAATGGAGGTGGTTTTCAACCATGTGAGAAGATCTGCAAATCAAGAGGCGGAAAATATGGCAAGAGAAGGGCTGTTTAAAGAATTACTATTGTTGTTTGACTCTCTTCCGCCGTGAATGTTTTTAATGTGTACTCTTTTTTTCATTGTATTATCTTACTATGGATGTATCTTGACCATCTCGGTCTTTTACTGACAAAATTGGCTACCATTTTCAAAAAAAAAATTATATTGGTGTGACATAAAGAACCTATACAATTAATTGCAATATGTGTAATGGCAATAGAACAAGAGATAAGAATTCAGGGGAACTTGGAAAATGAAGAAATGTTGATGCATTTATGATCAAAAGTTAAAGCTTATAGGACAGGGAACTGTCATCCTGGTCATTTAAGCCATCAATGCATCAAAAAGAAAGAAATAGATATAAATTACAAGTTGGTTAACTTGAGTAATCTGTTTACACTCAAATCCACTAAGATGCCGCCTTCATACAAGCATAGAGACAAATACCGTTTTAAGAATTTCTTGACTGGAGATTCTTAAGAAAATGGAAATACAAAGTGACAGAAAATTTCAATAACCCCATTTTTTTCAAATAATGAGGGAGTGTCATTTTATGAAAAATCATTTCGAGAATCTCAAAGATATGTCATGGTGGTGACCAAGGTTTAAAATTTCGGTTTCGGTACTGGTTTCGGACCGTGAAATTTCGAAATTCCGACCAAAATCTGGTACTTGACCCGAAACTAATATTTTTTTAAACTATAAATTTCAGTGAAATATTAAATTAATATTAAAAAAACATTTTTTGGGTCAAATTTCGGAAAAACCGAAATTTCGACCGAAATTCCGAAATTTCAGCCGAAATAAATGACTGTTTTGGGTTTACGCGATTTCGGTGTCAGTCTCCACCGAAATCCGAAATTTCGGATTTCAATTTCGGATTTCGGTCGAAATTTAAAACCATGGTGGTGACAAGCAACTCAATGCATAAATGTTGGTTGCTTAGAAACAGACTGGTAACCCATCAATAGAGTAGCCTACAGTGTAGGGTGAACATTCCATAGTTGCCTAAAGAACTCCATGATGAAATTAAGCCGAGTCTCCCTTACAAATTACAATAGTAAAATGCCTATACAGGCAATGGCAAAAGATTTCGTAAATGCACCATGATAGGGTCCGGACTCAGCACTGAGGGAATCCGGACTCAGCACTGAGGGATCCGAACTCAGCATCCAATTAGCTTCTGGCACGTGGCCCTCACAAGGACCGTTGGAAGGCCAACACCTGTCTCCCCTAGGTGTGGCACCTGGACCAATCAGGGACCTCCACCTGCCCTCCTTAGGCATGAGACCTGGTCCATACAGAGGCCACCACCTGTCTCACCACTACCACCTGTCTTAGACAGGTGGCTCAGAATCACTATAAATAGCCTTCACTTGTTCTAAGGTGAGGGTCCTGAAAATCTGAGAACCAAAACTCTAAGCTTTTTGCTCTGACATTGCTCTACACTCCTGCTCATACTGACTTGAGTGTCGAAGCACCCGTCCGGAGTATCACTCCGGGTTGGTCCTCTGACCCTTTTCTTTCTTGTCTGTACTCTGTGCAGCGCAGGACTCAACCAACTATTCAGCCGTGGCTCGTTAGCCCGGACCGCCCAGTCCTACCATAACCTGTTACCAATTTTAGACCTAACAGATTTGGCGCCATCCGTGGGACCTCGCAACAAAAAGCTGTTCGAAATCTCACCCAGATAAAAATGGTAGGACAGACCGGCAAGCGAGCACCTCCGACTTCTCGAGCTACCCGGGCTACGGCCCCCCGTGAAGGACGAAGTGAGCGTCTGGCCTCACAGGTGGAGGTCGGGGCGGCCGTGGAGCGGACTTCGCCCCACTCGGACCGTTCAGACCCCACCCCGACCCCGAGGGAGATGAGGGCCCTTTTTCAGGAAATGACCGCTGTAGTTGCGCAGTTCAGGAATGCGGCTCCCGCACTCCAGCAACACCCCGTCGAGGTTTCTCGACCTGTTCAGAGGGGAGAAAGCTCCCGCAGAGAACGCGCGTCTCCACCCCGCGACCAAACTCGTCACTCCACTCGAAGAAACAACCACTCGCGGGACAGGAGCGTGCGTGTGAAAGGGGGATTGCTACTAAAGATCCTTGAAGCAGGGCGGCCATGATCTCTAGCCAGCTCCTCGATTCTGTTATCGATCTTCTGGATTCTTAGCAACTTCGGATCGAGCAGCAGTGGTGCACTCCGGCTCATCCTAGTGGCTTGGAGATCAGTTCCAGCCAGGACGCCCGCAGTGGAAACCAACTTCAAATATTCCCAGCACGGTTCTCGATGAAGCACAGAAATAATACGCGTACAAAAAAATAAGAATGCTGTACAGACAGTTTAACAAAAAATGTATTTGTATTCAGTATTCATATTCGCATTACAAAATTGCTCTCTTCGCCGAGCTGGCTTACAAAGAATAGGCGTTACCGACTGTGCAAACAAAAAAGAAAGAAGGCTGCTGCTCAGGCCTCCTCGTCGGCCACCACCTCGGTGACGACCCCTTCGGGAGTGAGGGCTGCGAGCTCGCCACCCTCCGCCGAGGAGACGGCGGCCACAGTCACCCCCGCATCCACCTCAATAGGCCGGGAGGAGTCCGGTTCGTCTTCCTCCTCATCTTCCTCGTCCTCTGGAGGTGCATACGGGACGGTTAGCGCGTCCAAGGAGATGCCGGGGTGAATCCTCTTCACCTGCTCGGAGCAGAGAAGGAAACCCGCCCTGTAGGCCTGGAGGCCTAAGTCGAAGTGCTGGGCATCCTTCCTCTCCTCAGTTTCCTTCACGGCCGCCTCCACGGCCGCCTTTTCCTTCCTTCCGGCCCTCTCAGCCGCACTCAGGAGATCCTGCACGGCCTGGTTTTTGACCCTCTGCAGCTCGTCCTGTAAGCTGTTGAGCTCGGCCTCTTTGATCTGGACGGCTTCATTAAGCTCGCCGTTCTCCTTCTGGAGCTGGGCCTTTTCGGACTCGATCCTTGTGATCGTCTCAGAGAAGAGATATCGCTTCTTGGCCATATCCCTTGAGTACACCTGGAGTTGATAGAGGGCGGAGCTGATTGCCGCTTCGCAGGTCTCCGGCACCTCTTTTTCGACCGCTAGCCGGTCGCGGGCGAGGACACCCTTGTACATCAACTCTGCGGCCACCCGGGTATCCCCCAGGCCGGTGTCCGTTTTCTGCACGGCCCAGTTCGGGCGGAAGACGTTGTCGCCTCCAACCGTTGCCGTAGCCGGCATACCCAGTACTGCCCCGCCGTGCTTTGACCCCGTCGCCGCTCCGGACTTGGAGCTCTGACCCGTGGTGTCTGCCCGGCTAGATAGGGCAAGCTTATGCGTCGCCCGGCTGCTTTTAAGAGGCTTAGCCAGCGCGACCATCGGCGGGGTCGACTCCGGCACCTTCCTCTTCTTGCCCTTTGATTGGGGCTGCTCCTGCGCTGGAGACGCGCCCGAAGACTGCTTGATTCTGTCCAAAAGGGACATCTGCTTCACCATTTCTGCAAAAGAGAACGGAGCGCAGTCAGCAATATGAAAGTTGAAAAATACTTCAGAAAAATAAATGCTATCCTATAGTGTCTACGTACGTGCCGGCGTCGCACGGCTGACCCCGAGTGCGACCAGCTCGGCCTCCTCTTCGAACTCTGAGCAGTGAACTGGACCTCGCTTGAGCTCTTCTTTGATCAGAGCGAAGGTCATATGGTCATAGTCTTCGAGAGCTGGTTTTTTACTAAGGCGGCGAGTGTCTGGCGTTCTCCATTGTAATGAGAACGGCCACTGCGAGCCCGGCGCGGTGTCCTTTACATAGAAGAACCTGTTCTTCCATGTGTGAATGGAAGAAGGTATCCCAGTGATCATTTTCATTTCAGGCCTCTGGCTAATGTAGATCCAGCCGCCGTCCTTATGCCTCTTCAGGTGCGCACACATCCTGAAGACGGGCACGGTGGGGTTCCTACGGAGCCGGACTTCAAGAAGGTACAAGAAGCCGATCAGCGTCCTCCAAGAGTTCGGGACGACCTGTGTAACTGCCAGCCCGTAGTAATTCAGTGCATCCGCAAAGAAGGGGTGGAAGGGGAGCCTAAGCCCGGCCCGGAAGGCCTCCTCATACACGCAGAGGTCTGCGCTATCGTTGCTGGCCCGATCCCCTTCGACAGCCGCCCTCAGAATGTACCGGCTAGGAATACAGTATTTGTCCCTGACGATCTGAAGCCTGTTCGGCCACAGATGGTTCACCTCGTATAGGGCCCCGATGTTATACTGCGGGTTGGCTTCCATCTGTGCCTCCGCTATCACCTCGACTGGCATGCGCGACGATTGAGGGACTGCCGCTTCGACGTCCTCATCATCGTCGCTGGTTTCTACCCGGTCCGGTCCGTCCCCACAGGCCGGGATTGTGTCTAAGTCCACACTCATTTCCTCACCGCTCTCCTCGTCTATTATGATCACTAGCTCTTCGCCCTCAACACCGGCCTCCACTATAGGTGAGGCCGGAACCGCTCTCTCTGATGCCTCGGACCCCGATGCGGTACTGGTCGAACCGGACTCCCTTGAACTGGAGTCCGTCTCCGAACTAGTGCTAGACATAAAAAGCAAAAAAAGAAAGAAAGGCTAAAAGCTAAAAAAGATTACCGAACTGGAGTGTTGGACGAGGACCTCCGGGCTCACTGATCCGAAGCGGGCAGAAAACTTGAGCAGCCGAACAGAAGAGGAGGAGAGTAAAAGATGAAAAGTAAGAAATGAAGAGTAAACTCCTGTATTTATAGAGAAGCTGGGAAGAGCGGGAAAAATCCCGCCCATTTCCGCCAGCCGGAGTGCGCCACGTCGCCTTCCGCATTAAATGCGCCGCTCGCATTAAATGCGCCGCTCGCATTAAATGCGCCGCCTGCATTAAATACAAGGCACAGGTCCCAAAGCGCCAGAAGACAAAAGACCTGTCCGGCTGTCCGGACAGGAAATGGGGCATTCGAAAGACAAAAGACCTGTCCGGCTGTCCGGACAGGAAATGGGGCATTCGAAAGACAAAAGCCTGTCCGGCTGTCCGGACTGGATATGGCGCGTTCGCTAGACGACAAAAGCGCTAGGCGACAAAAAGCCTGTCCGGCTGTCCGGACTCGATATGGCGCGTTCGCTAGACGACAAAAGCGCTAGACGACAAAAGACCTGTCCGGCTGTCCGGACTCGATATGGCGCGTTCGCTAGACGACAAAAGCGCTAGACAACAAAAGACCTGTCCGGCTGTCCGGACAGGATATGATGCGTTCGCTAGGCGACAAAAGCGCTAGGCGACAAAAGACCTGTCCGGCTGTCCGGACAGGATGATTCAAGAGGATAAAAGACCTGTCCGGCTGTCCGGACAGGATAATTCAAAAGACAAGAGACTGTGGGACATGATCCCGCGAGAGGGGCGGGGCGCGAGCCGCCGCGCGCTCTCTCTTGGTCTCTCGTTCCCACGCGATTGGCGTGTGCATTTTATTTGTTGATTTGAATTCGTCTTTCCTGTGGACTTGGGATCACTAAGGCAATCCGAATTCCACACGAAAGAGACTGACAGAGTCGCCACCTAGATGTGGGATCTAGGACCCGTAATTAACCAGAAATCTAGACTCGCTACCTGGTTACGAGAATGGAAGGTATGGGGAGTTATCCGCCACATGCACCATTCCTGCCCGATAATCGGTCTTCGATTCCAAAAGTTAACTCTTTTAAATTTATTTTAAATGGCTCATTCAACTCTATGTTAATGTGCGAACTAAGTGACATGCATCCTAGAATTTAATTTCAATGTGAATCCTAGATGTGTATCTTGATTTATTAATTTGTCTGGATTCATTCTAAGTGAAAGTTCTCCTAGAATTCTAATTTCATGGAAAACCCTAACTGATTTGATTAAGTATTTACAAGGAAATTAATATACAAAACACCACAATTTGTTGTGGTGCCGACTCGCGGGTGGTATGCCGTCAGACATCCAAGCTGCCTACGTACCCAAGCCTCACTGGGATCAGAGTCGACGTAGTTCGGTGCACCTAAGCTAAGCTACATATGCCTAACTCAACTAAGACACCGACCTAGACGGGATTGACTGTTTCAACAGTTTTAAGAGAAGTTGTTTAATTCAAGTTGAGGATTTTATTATCTTAGGATTTCATCGAAGATGCTATATGATTCTTATCTAAATGCAAGTTGTCCCTTAGACTAATGCAGGTTAGCCTACATCCTAGTCTACTAGGCATGTCTTAGGGAAAGATGAGGTGACTAGTGTAACTAGACCTATGGTACGGTTGCTATACATAGCAAGCGTCCGTGATGAGGCTGGACTCCTAACTCTAGGACTCCCTAAAACTTAGGACACGACACAACACTAGTGTTCCTAAATTGGGCTCTAATGGTTCTTAGATTGGAAACCATAATCCAATGGTTCCGGAAGACTCGAGACAAATCAATTCAAATTCTTGAAGTTAATTAATTTCAGATTTCATGGATTTTCGATTTATGGACACTTGAGGATTACCAATGGTTCTAGGGTTCACCAATTTCGGCCCAGAATAGCATCCAAGGAAGGGAATCGTGCGTTCTTTCTTTGTGCAATTTAGTACTTAGGTTATGGCATCTTATTGCCTGGCAAATCTCAGGATTTCCGTGGACAGTAACCTCGGAGCCAACAACATGCTATAGCTTAAATATTCAAATTGTCAAAGATCGGTTGCAATTGGGATACGATTATGGATGCACTGGCCATTTTTCCAGGAAAATCTAAAGATCCTAAAATTTCTGTTTCAATGGATTAAGGAGTGAACATGTGACAGAATTTAAAAGTTCTTTAGGAATTTTTACAATAATTTTTAATTAATTTCGAATTTTCAATGGATTTTAACAATTTTAAGCCTATGAGTGGTTTTACAAGTGAAATTGTTGCAAATAAATTCGAAATGATTTGAAATTTCAACAGCAGAAAGATGGGAATGTATGTAGCTTACTGGATGAGTTTTATAGATTTTTATGTTAAATTCATATTTAATCTTGATTTATCAATTCAATGACCAGATTGCAAATTAACACAGAAACTACAAGAAATAGAAATTTAAATTCTATGAAATTTCTACAGACATAAGATATGAATAGACATAGCATGCTGTGAGAATTTCATAAATTTTAAAGGCTATTTACTACCAATTTCGGATTTTACAAGTTTCAGACCAGATTATGAATTAACACTACATCCCATATGAAAACAGATCCAAAGAACTTGAAACTTTTACAGAAACAAGGAATATGGAATATATGACTACTGTAAAAATTGGAAGAATTTTAATGGTGATCTAGTGTCAGTAACAATTCTCACAAAATCTGATAATTTTCAAAGAAAGTATTAAATAATATACCAAATAAACTCCAAAAATCGTTACAAATTCATGGTAGAATGTGTCAGTATCATAGTATTTTTTCACGAAATTGCATTAATTTTGGAGTCTGTTTAGTATATAATTTATGTTTCTTTGTCAAAAGATGTTTTTTTTGAAGAGTTTTCTATTTTTAAAACACGATTTGCGGAAAAATTCGGAAAAATTCGAAAAACAATGTACCTACCTGTGGTGAAGATCTCCGCCCAATCCAAGAGTTAAGAACAATCGCCGCCGCCGATCCGCTCCGCCGTCTTTCGCTTTCTCTTTCTTCTTTTTTATTTTTTTTATTTTTTTGTTTCCCTCACTGTTGATAGAGGAAGTGATTGGAAGAAGGATTTTTATGAGATGAGCCACCTTGGTCCTCTTTTCTTCCTCTCATCCCCTCTTCCTCTCCTCTCTTTATATAGTGAAAAACTTAGTGGGAGAAGATGGAGAGGTGGAAATAAAAAATGAGAATGGTGGGTATGGTGGAGAATATATAATGGTAATGGTGGGAATGGTGGTGGGAATAATGGAATATATAATGGAATAGTAGGAATGGTGGTGGGAATAATGGAATAGATAATGGAATAGTGGGAATGGTGGTGGGAATAATGGAATAGATAATGAGAATGGTGGGAATGGTGATGGAAATAATGGAATATATAATGGGATGGTGGGAATGGTGGTGGGAATAATGGAATATATAATGGAATGGTGGGAATGGTGGTGGGAATCATGGAATATATAATGGTAATGGAGATAATGGTGTTATTTTAAAAGGGAAAAATAAAGTTAGTGGAAATGGTAGAGAAAGTTAAGTCATGCTAATGGTGAGTCCCACTTTGGGGGTTCCGCACAAGCGGGTCCCACATCAGCGGGCCCTACACAAGCGGGTCCCACACAAACGGGTCCCACACTAGCAGGTCCCACACTAGCAGGTCCCACACCAGCGGGTCCCACACAAACGGGTCCCACACTAGCAGGTCCCACACTAGCAGGTACAAATTCTCCCTAGTTTAGATTTTTCTGAATAATCCTTCTCAACATTTAGCGGGAAAATGCGAAACACGACGGAAATGACCAAAAATATTTAAAAATGTAACAAACGGATGCGGGAAAGAAAGACATTGGAAAACCGACGGAAAACAAACCCTAATTTCTTTATCGATTAAGGTAGAGCAAAATGGGGTGTCTACAGATGCCCCTCTTTGGTAGAGATGACGTAGTCATCGAATACCAAAGTCAAAATGACAGAGCCATTTTGCGTAGCTTTAATCGACAAAAGACTCTACACAAAACGGAACTTAGACGCAAACATTTACTACCTAATGCAAGGCCCTAAATGAAATCCTAGATTTAGAACATAATAAGAAATCCTGATGCGGTGCCGTTTACAAACGAGCAACGAGAGAATGAGATACCACTTTCGAATGGATTCCGAAGAGAAAGAACAAAGATCGTTCTCAAGCGGTTTTTTTTTTTTTTTTTTTTTTTTTTTTTTTTTAAAGAAAATGAGACATCTTTCACAAGCGGGCTCAAGGAGGATAAGAGACCATTCACAAATGGACTCAGAAAATGAGGTACCGTTCATAAACGGGCTTAAGAAGAAGATGAGACCATTCACAAATGGACTCAGAAAATGAGGTACCGTTCACAAACGGGCTTAAGGAGAGGACGAGACCATTCACAAATGGACTCAGAAAATGAGGTACCGTTCACAAACGGGCTCAAGGAGAAGATGAGACCATTCTCAAATGGACTCGAGAAACGAGGCACCGTTCACAAACGTGCTCAAGGAGAACATGAGACCATTCACAAATAGACTCAGAAAATGAGGTACTGTTCACAAACGGGCTTAAGGAGAAGACGAGACCATTCACAAATGGACTCGAGAAATGAGGCACCGTTCACAAACGGGCTCAAGGAGAATAAGAGACCATTCACAAATGGACTCAGAAAATGAGGCACCGTTCACAAACGGGCTCAAGGAGAACATGAAACCATTCATAAATGGACTCGAGAAATGAGGCACCGTTCACAAACGGGCTCAATGAGAAGACGAGACCATTCACAAATGGACTCGAGAAACGAGGCACCGTTCACAAACGGGTGTGGACCCCGATCCGGAGAGGACGATGAGTGCGGCGAGGGACGCGAGGTCCCCACAGCAATCCTCTAAGATCTCCACAATGTGAAGGAGAGCTCTGCCAAGGAACTCTCGAAACGGATGCCACCCTCACAGCATAGCACGAGTGGCGATACAAAACGAATGAGATACATCCTGATCAGGAGCCAGGGCTCGAAACCGAGATGTACCTAAAAAGAACTCAGAGTCGCCATCCATGGATAGGCCATGGAACCCTAAAATCAAATCCTCTGTGCAATGGATAACCAGAAATATATATGGGTTCGTGCCTGGTTACGAATGGGGAAGGTCTGAGAGCACCCCCAATTCGCCCGAGTGCAAGCACTTGGTCTCTTATGCCATTTTCATTAATTCCAAAGAAGTTTGAGTAAAAATCATGTGAAATGGGAACAATCCTCAGGAATCGTCTACCTAAGCATGCATTTCCTGAGAATGGAGAAATAAACACGTAAAATGAAATGAAAAATGTGTCACCTAAGCAAAGCTAGGTTATGAGTGACATGCCTAATGGGTGTCTAAGTTTCTGGTGGACACGCACATGCAAGCTACAACCAAAGGTATAGTATCAGTACAAGAAAGTAAGAAAACATATCAAAACATGAGACACAAATCTATGCTATGTATGACGGGACAAGACAAGTCCTAACTCTAATGCAGGACTGGACTCGGACCAGAATGGCCATCCATCCTAGCTGCGCTACGTATCCCGGCCTCGGGAAGAATCGGAGCCCACGTAGTTCGATGCCCTATTCTAAATTATGATGCCTAAGACATCTAGCCCTCTATCCTAGACTCGATCTAAAAGACCGAACCAGTTATTAAAGCTTCTTGTATGATTATTAAAATTCCAGTGAATTGTGGATTTTAGGACACCCTATATGCCCTAACTAATGCAAGTTGATTAGCCTTAGGCTAATGCAGGTGGTTCCTACAATCCTATGTGTAACTAGGCTGTGCAACCTAATGAAAACCACGGGCTGACTATATGCCTAGTCTAGCCATCGGTTCGACTAAATGTCTAACCGATCGACTCGAGGCCTCCTAACTCTAGGGACACTCACACGACAGGACATACCATATCAATACAAATCAAGACAAACTCCTAACTCTAGAACACAACCTAAACAGCTAGGACATACTCCTAACTCTAGAGGAAGATCTTTTTGAAAATGGTTTGAATATTTTTGTAACTTTGAAAGATTTAAAATTTTTATTTTTAAAGGTTTGGCTGGACTTGGGATGTGGATCCCAAGCTGCACTACGTACCTCGTGGAAGAGGATCAAGCCAACGTAGTTCGAAACGAACTCTCTACCTATCAAACACTTACGGCAAATCAACTATGCTCTAATAATACTATTATAAGAGCAAATGAGTCAAAGACTCTCTAATGACAGTAACTGGAGAATAAATGAGTCAAAGACTCTCTAATAAAAGCGACTAAAGGATAAACGAGTCAAAGACTCTCTAATAAGAGCAACTGACTCTCTAACGAAGTCAAAGACTCTCTAATAATACTGCAAATGAAACAGATGAGTCAAAGACTCTAAAAACGGAAACACGAGTCAAAGACTCCAATAACACCAACTAAAAGATAAATGAGTCAAAGACTCTCTAAAGGAAAAGAAACACGAGTCAAAGACTCCACTAACATTAACTAAAGGATTAATGAGTAAAGACTCTCTAAAAGAGATGAAAAACACGAGTCAAAGACTCCACTAACACCAACTAAAGGATATATGAGTCAAAGACTCTCTAAGGGAAAAGAAATACGAGTCAAAGACTCCACTAACACCAACTAAAGGATAAATGAGTCAAAGACTCTCTAAAAGAGATGAAAATACGAGTCAAAGACTCCACTAACACCAACTAAAGGATATATGAGTCAAAGACTCTCTAAAGGAAAAGAAATACGAGTCAAAGACTCCACTAACACCAACTAAAGGATAAATGAGTCAAAGACTCTCTAAAAGAGATGAAAATACGAGTCAAAGACTCCACTAACACCAACTAAAGGATATATGAGTCAAAGACTCTCTAAAGGAAAAGAAACACGAGTCAAAGACTCTACTAACACCAACTAAAGGCTAAATGAGTCAAAGACTCTCTAAAGGAAAAGAAACATGAGTCAAAGACTCTACTAACACCAACTAAAGGATAAATGAGTGAAAGACTCTCTAAAAGAGATGAATACACGAGTCAAAGACTCTACTAACACCAACTAAAGGATATATGAGTCAAAGACTCTCCAAAGGAAAAGAAACACGAGTCAAAGACTCCACTAACACCAACTAAAGGATAAATGAGTCAAAGACTCTCTAAAAGAGATGAAAACACGAGTCAAAGACTCCACTAACACCAACTAAAGGATATATGAGTCAAAGACTCCCTAAAAGAAAAGGAATACGAGTCAAAGATTCTACTGACAACAACTAAAGACAGATGAGTCAAAAGACTCTCTAAAAGAGATGGAAACACGATCGAATCAGATAATAGAAGATTGAAAATATGTGATCAAGATGAGATGAGATAGCATAAGATTGCTTTCAACGGATGGATCATGAATGACTAATCCTATGAGATCTTTGGAAATGAATGGGATTTACATCCTAACCCCAAAGGAAAAGTTTTTTAATCTTCGCACATTTTATCAGTGTTACCTGAAGGCATCAACCCTAACCCTAATCTAGCGGAGTGGAGAAAGGATCTCGACTCATGACTTTGTTTGTGTACCTAGGACCGATCGTAGCCATTGGAAGATGGACTACGGCCTAATCTAGACACAAATGGGTAGGATATCCTAAACTAGGCTCACACACGTGATGCACATGTGTTCGTATACTACATGCATGTGTGGGTTAATCTAGGGGTAAGGCCAAGAGTTCCCTTAGCGCGAATCCATGTTCGATATACTGTACCAGTGTCCGGCGTATCAGTACGTGAACAAGAGATCCGTTTACGTACCATAAAGGTACTAGGCTAAGGGTGGAATGCTTCTCTAGCACAGAGGCACCAGGTGATGAAATCCCAGTCAACCATGCTAGATAACACTCCGGGTTCCTAAAATAGGACGTGTGTGCATGTGAGATGCAGGGGTTTAGATGCAAGTGATGTAAGTGTGTGCAATAAGTTCGCGCAATCTATGATGCCTTCAGGTTTTGTTAGATTAAGTTTGAGTAAATGTGATTTTATCAATGGATTTTATCAATTTTAATTTCGAATTTCGAATGTTGAAAATCACTTGGTAGTAATTAATTTCAAATTTTCAATGGATTGTATCAATTTTAAGCATATGAATGATTTTACAAGTGAAATTATTGCAAACGAATTCGAAATGAGTTGAAATTTCTACAGCAGCAAGATGGGAATGTATGTAGCTTAATAGATGAGTTTTGCAGATTTTTACATTAAATTCATATTTAATCTTGATTTAACAATTAAATGACCAGATTGCCAAATTAACACAGAAACTACAAGAAATAGACATATAAATTCTATGAAATTTCTACAGAAATAAGATATCAATAAAATGAGCATGCGGTGAGAATTTCATAAATTATAAAGACTATTTACTACCGATTTCGGATTTTACAATTTTCAGACCAGATTAAGAATTAACACTACATCCCATATGAAAACATATCCAAATCACTCGAAACATTTACAGTAACAAGAAATATGGAAGATAAGACTACTGTAAAACTTTTAAGAATTTTAAGGGTGATTTGATGTCAGTAACAAGTCTCACAAAATCTGATAATTTTCAAAGAAAGCATTAAATAATATACCAAATAAACTCCAAAAATCCTTAAAAATTCATGGTAAAATGAATCAGTACCATATTAATTTCCCACGAAATTGCATTAAATTTGGAATCTGTTTGGTATATAATTTAATTTTTCTTCGTCAAAAGATGTTTTTTTTGAAGAGTTTTCTATTTTTAAAACACAATTTGCGGAAAAAATCAGAAAAATTCGGAAAAATACAGAAATATTTTGAGAAAAATGCACCTACCTGTGGTGAAGATCTTGCCGCCGCCGATCCGATCCGCCGTCTTTCGCTTTCTCTTAGAGGGAAGGATTGGGAGGTGATTGGGAGAGATAATGGAAGAAGAATATAGGGAAAGGGATTTGAGGGAGTGATTGGAAGAGATAATGGAAGAGAAAGAGATAATGGAAGGTAAATCTCCTTTTTTCTCCTCTTTTTTATGGATGGGAAGGAAGATATATATAGGGAGAGAAAGAGAGAGAGAGAGATGTGTTGGTGGAGAGCTCATCATGTTGTCCCTCTTAGTGGAGAATCCATCATCATTCTTCTTAGTGGAGGGCCCATCATGTTTCTTAGTGGAGAATCCATCATCATTCTTCTTAGTGGAGGGCCCATCATGTTTCTTAGTGGAGAATCCATCATCATTCTTCTTAGTGGAGGGCCCATCATGTTTCTTAGTGGAGAATCCATCATTATTGTTCTTAGTGGAGGGCCCATCATGTTTCTTTAGTGGAGAATCCATCATTATTGTTCTTCATAAGAGGCCTCACAAGAGGCCCTACTGAGGCCCCACAATGTGGGCCCCACAACGCGGGCCCCACAACGTGGGCCCCACAATGTGGGCCCTCGGTTGATTCGAATTTTAAACAAATGTTCAATGCGGGCCCACCAAACGGGTCCAAATTCTCCCTCGCTTGGATTCTTATGAATAATCTCTCTCAACCTCTCAACACTAAACGGAAAAATGTGAAACATGGCGGAAATGATCGGATGGGGTTTCTCCCAAGCATAGCGAACTTGGGTCCGGTCAAAATGGGGTGTCTACAGATGCCCCTCTTTGGCAGAGCGTGTGCAACACGCGAATGGCAAAGCTGAATAGACGACACATTTTGACTGACCCGAAAACAAAGCCAATTTTTAGGTTTTCAGTTTTAAAACGATATTCACAAAGATAAAACTCTACCAACAATAGGGAGATAGCCTCTCACTGACTCTTAACTCTGTAACTAAGACATCTCAAAGAGATAGTCTCTCCCTAATACTCATGACTCAACTATCTAAACTAGTTAACAAAAGACGAACGAACGATTGCAAAAAACACAAACACACATTTTTTTTTTATCAGGCTAAGCCAAAGTAAACATAACAATTGCTCAAAGAGCATCAACCAAACAAACAAAATAATCATTTTAATTACTCAAAGAGTTTCCATTTTTTTTTATATCAGGCTAAGCCAAAGTAAACATAACAATTGCTCAAAGAGCACAAACCAAACAAACAAACCAATCACTTCAATTACTCAAAGAGCTTTCATTTTTTTTTTCTTAGAAACCACGTTGCAATTTGTCTAAGACAAGCACAAACTCAAACACTTAAAGAGTTTTTCCTTTTTAGAAACCTGCAAAAATAGGCCAAAGACCAATGTATTGAAACTCGTCCAAAACAAGTTCAAAACCAAACACTCAAAGAGTTTTTCCTTTTTAGAAACCTGCAAAAATAGGCCAAAGACCAATGTATTGAAACTCGTCCAAAACAAGTTCAAAACCAAACACTCAAAGAGTTTTTCCTTTTTAGAAACCTGCAAAAATAGGCCAAAGACCAATGTATTGAAACTCGTCCAAAACAAGTTCAAAACCAAACACTCAAAGAGTTTTTTTCTTTTTAGAAACCTGCAAAAATAGGCCAAAGACCAATGTATTGAAACTCGTCCAAAACAAGTTCAAAACCAAACACTCAAAGAGTTTTTTTTTTTTTTTTTTTTTAAATCATGCCGATCAGTCAAAGACTCGACCAATTATTAGGGTAATCGAATATTCAAGCTAAACTCAAACTTCTAATACCCGAGGCGAGACTAAGTCTCAAGCCCAGCGATAGTTATACATATCATTGCTGAAAATAAATCTGTGTAACTATCCGAGTAACTCTGACTCCTCTCTTTCAAGGTAGCGAATCACTCCGGATCACGCGGTTCTGCTAAACAGTTTCACGTAAATCCAAATTCGTAGGTCCTGCTAAACAGTCCCCTACAAACCTCTTCGCAGATACACATGACTCCTAACACGTTAGGAAGCTGCACATTGCGGGACGATGATTAGGTAAGTCACCACTTGACATTACACTACTAATCATCTGGGTACTAAGTACCAGAGGCGAGACTAAGTCTCAAGCCTAGCGATAGTTATACAGATCATTACTGAAAATAAATCTGTTTAACTATCCGAGTAACTCTGACTCCTCTCTTTCAAGGTAGCGAATCACTCCGGATCACGCGGTTCTGCTAAACAGTTCCACGTAAATCCAAATTCGTAGGTCCTGCTAAACAGTCCCCTACAAACCTCTTCGCAGATACACATGACTCCTAACACGTTAGGAAGCTGCACATTGCGGGACGATGATTAGGTAAGTCACCACTTGACATTACACTACTAATCATCGGGGTACTAAATACCCGGGAGAAGGAAGAAAAGACCAATCCGTGTAACATAGGATCGAAAATTTTTTCCCTATTAAAACATTTCAAAAAGACCAAACCGTGTAACACAGGTTCGGTAATTTCCATCTCTATTAAAATCTTTCAAAAAGACCAAACCGTGTAACACAGGTTCGGTAATTTTTATCTCTGTTAAAATCTTTCAAAAAGACCAAACCGTGTAACACAGGTTCGGTAATTTCTATCTCTGTTAAAAACTTTCAAAACGACCAAACTGTGTAACACAGGTTCGGTAATTTCAAACTCTGTTAAAATCTTTCAAAAAGACCAAACCGCATAACGCAAGTTCGGTAATTTCAAACTCTGTTAAAATCTTTCCAAATGAATGAAGAATTTACCATCTTTGATCAATTTCACTAATGGGCCAGTCATCTCTTACCAAGAATAACTAGGAGCGCATGATCTTTGCTGAAAGCAAAACTCAAATAGATTGATGAGATTTTCAGGTGCTGACTCTCTTTAACAGGTGAGAAGCATTCTGATGAGGTTTGAAGGATGCAGGAGTAGATTTTATACTCCGCTGGGAATTAAAGTTTCTGAAACTGACTCCAAAAGAAACAATTGGATCAAGGAATTCAACTCAAAGAGTATGTTCAAGCTTCTCTGGTTTCTATTTGCTAAGAATAGATATCCCAGTTATCATTGTGTAATATCTTTTATGACGCAAGTCATAAAAGATGCCCCTAGTATGATGTGCTTCCATGACAAAGTCTTAAGAAGGCAGAACCAAGGTAAGTAGAAAAAATTTGAGTTTGCATGGGTTCTTTCTTTGGTATAGTGGTAAAACCAACTCTACAAAGGCTGAACGTAAGAATTCTTCATTTTGCTCAGTGCTTGAGGCTTTGATGTTTCAGGCAGGTCTGAATAACAAATCTCTTGCCCTTCTTTGATTCTTAAACCAGGATCTACTTTGAATTTTCTTTTCACTTTGGAAGGTATACACCCATTCTCTCCAGTGCCAAACACTTTTGATTCTAAAAGAAAAACAATGATAAACCAGAAACAGACTTCTGATGACTCTTTCAAAGAAGACTTACAATATTCAAGGGACTTGACTAAATTTTGATTCACCCTTAGATAAAATGTGTTATTTTGTTATGGTAAGGTTAGCCACTCTTAGAGCACTCTCAAAAACTATGTCAAGATGACCTAATTTCCTCCATCGGGATCTCCGTCATGGTTGTTACCCCTTTCGGATTGCTCGGTCTTAATGCCCCTAGTTTAAAAAGGTGTCAAAATAAGTCTCGCTGACACTACTCGGATTCCAGGATTCTGCCCTGTGCAGAGGTGGCTTCTCCGTCTCCCTGATTTCTCTCTTCAAAAGAAGTCATAACTTTTGCTTTCCAAGCTTTCAGTCTGAAAGACCACTTATCTCAACTTTTGCTTGTACTCAAACTTGGGAATTCTACGTAACTGAGGAACTTCTTCTGCTTCTATTCAACTCAACTGTTCATGGGAAGTCTTTGCCCTTGACTGGATTACCTCTTCAAGTTTTCAATCCAGCAGACCACTACCCTGACTTTTTGCATAAGCTAACTCTTTTGGCTGTTAACTTAGCAAATGTATATCTCTAGGCCGCCCTTTCGGGTTTTCAACCTAGTGGGTCTTCAGACTCTCATTCTTTTCTTTCTGTTTTTCTTTTCATTCGCCTCGAACCTTTGCTTGTTTCACCAGAAGGACTTTCTAGGTGGGCTTGGGTTCGAAAGGGTTGAATACCTAAGGTTCTAAAGATTTGAACCGAATCTGGTCTAGCCAGACTACCTACGTACCCCAAAGATGGAGGATCAGATCCGCGTAGTTCGCTTTGGGATTTTTCAAAGAATGGTTTAGCATTTAGCTTCAAAATTTTCAAAGGGGATTTTATCCCAAGGTTTGACCGAACTTGAATTAATCAAGTTGCCTACGTACCCCTGAAGAGGTGGGGATCAGGTCCGACGTAGTTCGGGTGCATAAATGCCCCGGGTTTATAATGTGTTTGAAAAGAAGTTGTTTTAATTTTGCTTTTGGCCCAAAAGGGTTTACAAATGGATTTTAAAACATTAGGATTTTGGCTATAAAAGCTCAAACGATCAAGGATGGCCTCCTGATGTATTTGATGTACAAGCCCTTTTGTTTAAGGTTCAAAGCCTTTGAATTTTTTTTTTTTTTTGAGGAGTCTGGTGGTTTTCTGGCAAAACTTCAACCACTGTGCTCCACTCCCGTCTCAAAGATCTTGAATTTATGCTCAAGATTCCACAACTCTGTCTGAAAATCTTCTCTCAATATCTCATCAGCTCCACAGGATGCCTGACGCTTATCTCTTTAAAATTTTATTCCTCAACTGGATGTCTAAAGCAGATGAAGTCTTGCTTTGATCAACGACAGGGCATTCCCCTGGTTTATCCTTTATAGGATCAAGCAAAACTACCTCAAACCCCTCTAAACAGGTTTATCAATTCTTTGCGCTCCTTAGGAGATAAAGTTTTTCCAATCCATCCATCCCGAGTTTCGGATTTCGATACCACTATCAATGGATTTGATTTCTTCTTTAAGTGGCTATGCTCGACGCTCTTCCTCTCGTTCGACCATCTTTCAGATCTCGAGGTGAATTTCGTCTGCATTCTCATCTGAGAAGGGGGTCTTTAGTTGTTTAAACATTAGATCTAAGAGTGAATCATAGAGTATCAGAGATACGAAATCAACAATTTTATTGAATTGAAGACTGTAAGTACATTGATGATTTTTGACACACCTCGAAGGGCTCTTCATCAGTCCTGATAGAAAACAGAACATTGACTCTATATAAGAAAGACTGACAGACATGACACTCTCTCTTCTTCTTTTTTCTTTTAACATCTACATAACTGAACCTTTTCAACTTAGAGAGAAGAAAGCTGATGTACACTCAATGAAAGACAAATCTAAAGATACAGGACACTTCTTCAAAGGTAGTGAACTAACACTGAAAGCTTATAGGTGATACACCTTTCCTCATGATAATGATAACTATAAAGTTCAATCCCGGAGTAGAAATCCCAGAAAAAGCAACTCCACAAGGTCTAGGTTAAATGGGGCAACAAAAGGCTTATGTTGACAATGTGGGTAAAACAATAGACTGCCTGGATCAAGTATGATTGGAAATGGTCAGTCTTTAGAAAGAATGGTCTTTCGCTAAACACAGACTCTTGACTTGGAAGCACACACACTAGATCAATAGTCATGGGATAAAGATTCTGAACAAACAGAGAAAAGAGTAATCTTGAAATACACCAAAGGGTATTTTATTCTAAAAATCAAAGAAATATTGTCTATGAAGGTCAAAGCGAAATAGACAGTGATATTATGACCTACATCAACAGGGTTTCAATGAATTCTCAATCCACACCTTGAAGTCTCATTTGAGTATAACTGCTCTTCTTTTTGGGAATGAAAGAGTCAGGAACGATAAACATCCATAATCAAAATAAATTTCGATCTCAGCAATGATCATGCACTCAAAGAATACAGGTAAGATCAAACTTTTCCATTAATGATTTCGATATGATCCAAGGGTAAAAGATATATGATAGGTAAACATGGATCAAAAAATCAATGGCTCAGATAATAGACCATGGCCATAAGAATGACAAAAGTAGGGTCAAAGACCAGATCTAAAATCTGAATGATGGATATCAACAACTGTACGATCAATATGGGATGAAATGATAGACCATGGTCATAAGGACAGCAAACGAGCTATCGGCCAGATCTCAAAACAAACAGGTTGACAAATAAGGATCTAATCCTACTAAATGATGTATACATGAGAATCAAGACAAGGCAGACTGACTCCAAAGGATAGCAATCATGCTTAACATACTTTTGGATAAAATCCAGCAGCATAACGGCTATACGAGGAGGTCAAGGTCCAGACTAAGTAAACTGACTCTAAAGAGTAGCCGTCATGCTCAAAATGTTCTGGATAAAATCCGGCAGCATAACGACTATACAAGGGATCACCCTAGCTCAATCGAAAGGTATGAATAACGGTTACTAGAGAAGGGTGATCAACAGATGGACTAACCAAAGGTGAGAATATACAACAATGGGTCAAACCCTATAATCAACAGATCAAGGGCTAAACCCGGCCAAGGTAATGACGGTCAAAATCCACTGACTAGATCTAGATCTAAATTCGGAATGGATATAACCGACTGAAAGGAATAAGGAATCTCTGACTAAGAGGAGAACCATAATATACATAATCAGTATATATAAGTAAATACACATACACACAAATCCTAACCAGGGGCACCAGCCCTAATTCTAATCTAACGGAGTCAAGGAAGTCTCGACTCAAGACAGACTGGTGAGTGTACTAGGACAGTGTTGTAGCAATGTAAAAATGAGCTACCCTAGTCTACAAATGGGGCAAAGCTCCTCTAGGCTCCACATGTGTAAGCAACAGATGTTCGACCCTATATGAATGCAATATACACACGGGTACTCCCTAGTTGGGCTTCACTAGGTCAGTAAGTATATATATAATATATATAAAACAAAGTAGGGCTCCGGACTCAATCTAATGGGTACTATGCGTATGAAACATACTTAATATGCTGCAGCGCTGGCGCATAGCTTGGAAATAGATTCAACAGTACCATCAGGATGTAATAACATCCCAGTCAGGCACGCATTGAATCTATCCCATGGAGCCAATAATGAAAAACAATGAAAAATAATAAAAAAAATAAAAAATATGACAATGCATGATGTGCAGTGTGTGAATCCTTTGTTTTAATTACGCACCTACCTGGTGCCCCTGGATTCTAACGATAGAGTTCCCATTTAAAATGATTTTAGCTCAAATTTCTCCAAAGTTAATAAAAATGGCATTTTTAAAGAGTTAGGCAATGTTTCAAGAACTCCCCAGCAGAGTCGCCAGCCTGTGGACCCCGATCCGGAGAGGACGATGAGTGCGGCGAGGGACGCGAGGTCCCCACAGCAATCCTCTAAGATCTCCACAATGTGAAGGAGAGCTCTGCCAAGGAACTCTCGAAACGGATGCCACCCTCACAGCATAGCACGAGTGGCGATACAAAACGAATGAGATACATCCTGATCAGGAGCCAGGGCTCGAAACCGAGATGTACCTAAAAAGAACTCAGAGTCGCCATCCATGGATAGGCCATGGAACCCTAAAATCAAATCCTCTGTGCAATGGATAACCAGAAATATATATGGGTTCGTGCCTGGTTACGAATGGGGAAGGTCTGAGAGCACCCCCAATTCGCCCGAGTGCAAGCACTTGGTCTCTTATGCCATTTTCATTAATTCCAAAGAAGTTTGAGTAAAAATCATGTGAAATGGGAACAATCCTCAGGAATCGTCTACCTAAGCATGCATTTCCTGAGAATGGAGAAATAAACACGTAAAATGAAATGAAAAATGTGTCACCTAAGCAAAGCTAGGTTATGAGTGACATGCCTAATGGGTGTCTAAGTTTCTGGTGGACACGCACATGCAAGCTACAACCAAAGGTATAGTATCAGTACAAGAAAGTAAGAAAACATATCAAAACATGAGACACAAATCTATGCTATGTATGACGGGACAAGACAAGTCCTAACTCTAATGCAGGACTGGACTCGGACCAGAATGGCCATCCATCCTAGCTGCGCTACGTATCCCGGCCTCGGGAAGAATCGGAGCCCACGTAGTTCGATGCCCTATTCTAAATTATGATGCCTAAGACATCTAGCCCTCTATCCTAGACTCGATCTAAAAGACCGAACCAGTTATTAAAGCTTCTTGTATGATTATTAAAATTCCAGTGAATTGTGGATTTTAGGACACCCTATATGCCCTAACTAATGCAAGTTGATTAGCCTTAGGCTAATGCAGGTGGTTCCTACAATCCTATGTGTAACTAGGCTGTGCAACCTAATGAAAACCACGGGCTGACTATATGCCTAGTCTAGCCATCGGTTCGACTAAATGTCTAACCGATCGACTCGAGGCCTCCTAACTCTAGGGACACTCACACGACAGGACATACCATATCAATACAAATCAAGACAAACTCCTAACTCTAGAACACAACCTAAACAGCTAGGACATACTCCTAACTCTAGAGGAAGATCTTTTTGAAAATGGTTTGAATATTTTTGTAACTTTGAAAGATTTAAAATTTTTATTTTTAAAGGTTTGGCTGGACTTGGGATGTGGATCCCAAGCTGCACTACGTACCTCGTGGAAGAGGATCAAGCCAACGTAGTTCGAAATGAACTCTCTACCTATCAAACACTTACGGCAAATCAACTATGCTCTAATAATACTATTATAAGAGCAAATGAGTCAAAGACTCTCTAATGACAGTAACTGGAGAATAAATGAGTCAAAGACTCTCTAATAAAAGCGACTAAAGGATAAACGAGTCAAAGACTCTCTAATAAGAGCAACTGACTCTCTAACGAAGTCAAAGACTCTCTAATAATACTGCAAATGAAACAGATGAGTCAAAGACTCTAAAAACGGAAACACGAGTCAAAGACTCCAATAACACCAACTAAAAGATAAATGAGTCAAAGACTCTCTAAAGGAAAAGAAACACGAGTCAAAGACTCCACTAACATTAACTAAAGGATTAATGAGTAAAGACTCTCTAAAAGAGATGAAAAACACGAGTCAAAGACTCCACTAACACCAACTAAAGGATATATGAGTCAAAGACTCTCTAAGGGAAAAGAAATACGAGTCAAAGACTCCACTAACACCAACTAAAGGATAAATGAGTCAAAGACTCTCTAAAAGAGATGAAAATACGAGTCAAAGACTCCACTAACACCAACTAAAGGATATATGAGTCAAAGACTCTCTAAAGGAAAAGAAATACGAGTCAAAGACTCCACTAACACCAACTAAAGGATAAATGAGTCAAAGACTCTCTAAAAGAGATGAAAATACGAGTCAAAGACTCCACTAACACCAACTAAAGGATATATGAGTCAAAGACTCTCTAAAGGAAAAGAAACACGAGTCAAAGACTCTACTAACACCAACTAAAGGCTAAATGAGTCAAAGACTCTCTAAAGGAAAAGAAACATGAGTCAAAGACTCTACTAACACCAACTAAAGGATAAATGAGTGAAAGACTCTCTAAAAGAGATGAATACACGAGTCAAAGACTCTACTAACACCAACTAAAGGATATATGAGTCAAAGACTCTCCAAAGGAAAAGAAACACGAGTCAAAGACTCCACTAACACCAACTAAAGGATAAATGAGTCAAAGACTCTCTAAAAGAGATGAAAACACGAGTCAAAGACTCCACTAACACCAACTAAAGGATATATGAGTCAAAGACTCCCTAAAAGAAAAGGAATACGAGTCAAAGATTCTACTGACAACAACTAAAGACAGATGAGTCAAAAGACTCTCTAAAAGAGATGGAAACACGATCGAATCAGATAATAGAAGATTGAAAATATGTGATCAAGATGAGATGAGATAGCATAAGATTGCTTTCAACGGATGGATCATGAATGACTAATCCTATGAGATCTTTGGAAATGAATGGGATTTACATCCTAACCCCAAAGGAAAAGTTTTTTAATCTTCGCACATTTTATCAGTGTTACCTGAAGGCATCAACCCTAACCCTAATCTAGCGGAGTGGAGAAAGGATCTCGACTCATGACTTTGTTTGTGTACCTAGGACCGATCGTAGCCATTGGAAGATGGACTACGGCCTAATCTAGACACAAATGGGTAGGATATCCTAAACTAGGCTCACACACGTGATGCACATGTGTTCGTATACTACATGCATGTGTGGGTTAATCTAGGGGTAAGGCCAAGAGTTCCCTTAGCGCGAATCCATGTTCGATATACTGTACCAGTGTCCGGCGTATCAGTACGTGAACAAGAGATCCGTTTACGTACCATAAAGGTACTAGGCTAAGGGTGGAATGCTTCTCTAGCACAGAGGCACCAGGTGATGAAATCCCAGTCAACCATGCTAGATAACACTCCGGGTTCCTAAAATAGGACGTGTGTGCATGTGAGATGCAGGGGTTTAGATGCAAGTGATGTAAGTGTGTGCAATAAGTTCGCGCAATCTATGATGCCTTCAGGTTTTGTTAGATTAAGTTTGAGTAAATGTGATTTTATCAATGGATTTTATCAATTTTAATTTCGAATTTCGAATGTTGAAAATCACTTGGTAGTAATTAATTTCAAATTTTCAATGGATTGTATCAATTTTAAGCATATGAATGATTTTACAAGTGAAATTATTGCAAACGAATTCGAAATGAGTTGAAATTTCTACAGCAGCAAGATGGGAATGTATGTAGCTTAATAGATGAGTTTTGCAGATTTTTACATTAAATTCATATTTAATCTTGATTTAACAATTAAATGACCAGATTGCCAAATTAACACAGAAACTACAAGAAATAGACATATAAATTCTATGAAATTTCTACAGAAATAAGATATCAATAAAATGAGCATGCGGTGAGAATTTCATAAATTATAAAGACTATTTACTACCGATTTCGGATTTTACAATTTTCAGACCAGATTAAGAATTAACACTACATCCCATATGAAAACATATCCAAATCAGTCGAAACATTTACAGTAACAAGAAATATGGAAGATAAGACTACTGTAAAACTTTTAAGAATTTTAAGGGTGATTTGATGTCAGTAACAAGTCTCACAAAATCTGATAATTTTCAAAGAAAGCATTAAATAATATACCAAATAAACTCCAAAAATCCTTAAAAATTCATGGTAAAATGAATCAGTACCATATTAATTTCCCACGAAATTGCATTAAATTTGGAATCTGTTTGGTATATAATTTAATTTTTCTTCGTCAAAAGATGTTTTTTTTGAAGAGTTTTCTATTTTTAAAACACAATTTGCGGAAAAAATCAGAAAAATTCGGAAAAATACAGAAATATTTTGAGAAAAATGCACCTACCTGTGGTGAAGATCTTGCCGCCGCCGATCCGATCCGCCGTCTTTCGCTTTCTCTTAGAGGGAAGGATTGGGAGGTGATTGGGAGAGATAATGGAAGAAGAATATAGGGAAAGGGATTTGAGGGAGTGATTGGAAGAGATAATGGAAGAGAAAGAGATAATGGAAGGTAAATCTCCTTTTTTCTCCTCTTTTTTATGGATGGGAAGGAAGATATATATAGGGAGAGAAAGAGAGAGAGAGAGATGTGTTGGTGGAGAGCTCATCATGTTGTCCCTCTTAGTGGAGAATCCATCATCATTCTTCTTAGTGGAGGGCCCATCATGTTTCTTAGTGGAGAATCCATCATCATTCTTCTTAGTGGAGGGCCCATCATGTTTCTTAGTGGAGAATCCATCATTATTGTTCTTAGTGGAGGGCCCATCATGTTTCTTTAGTGGAGAATCCATCATTATTGTTCTTCATAAGAGGCCTCACAAGAGGCCCTACTGAGGCCCCACAATGTGGGCCCCACAACGCGGGCCCCACAACGTGGGCCCCACAATGTGGGCCCTCGGTTGATTCGAATTTTAAACAAATGTTCAATGCGGGCCCACCAAACGGGTCCAAATTCTCCCTCGCTTGGATTCTTATGAATAATCTCTCTCAACCTCTCAACACTAAACGGAAAAATGTGAAACATGGCGGAAATGATCGGATGGGGTTTCTCCCAAGCATAGCGAACTTGGGTCCGGTCAAAATGGGGTGTCTACAACGGGCTCAAGGAGAACATGAGACCATTCATAAATGGACTCGAGAAATGAGGCAACGTTCACAAACGGGCTCAAAGAAACAAGATAGCTTCAACAACGAAGAATTTAGAGATTTTTCATGAACTTGAATTTGACGTAGGATTGGATTTGATGAATTTTTGATTTTTCAGAAATAAGGCACCGTCCACAAACGGGCTCAAGGAGGACATAAGACCATTCACAAATAGACTCAGAAAATGAGGTACCCTTCACAAACGGGCTTAAGGAGAAGACGAGACCATTCACAAATGGACTCGAGAAATGAGGCACCGTTCACAAACGGGCTCAAGGAGAATAAGAGACCATTCACAAATGGACTCAGAAAATGAGGCACCGTTCACAAACGGGCTCAAGGAGAACATGAGATCATTCACAAATGGACTCAGAAAAATGAGACACCGTTCACAAACGGGTTCAAGGAGAAGACGGGACCATTTAGAAATGGACTCGAGAAAAGAGGCACCGTTCACAAACAGGCTCAAAGAAACAAGATAGCTTTGATTGATGAATTCAACAACGAAGAATTTAGAGATTTTTCATGAACTTGAATTTGACATAGGATTGGATTTGATGAATTTTTGATTTTTTGAACTTAATGAAATCGGGGATGTTACAGATCGTGCTTGACAAAGATATCGGAAACTAGGACTTTGACGAATGATGAAACGGCAAACCGTGACGAATGATGAAACGGCAAACCAAAGAACCATTATTAACAAGAATGGATTAGAAACACTTTTATGAAACTTCAACAAGATTTTTCTCAAAGAGACTGCTGGTCTTGTCTTTGGGGATTTGGATGACTGAAACCTTGAACAAGACACTTGAAATTGGTAATCTAGAACAACGGCTCTCTTGGATATAATCATGGAAAAGTGGGACTTGCCTCTTGATAGGTGTTTAGATAAACATTTCTTGACCAGGAAAGTATTTAACTAACTGGAAGGAAATTCTGAATTTTAACGGTTCATCTTTCTGAGAAATTGGCTCGACCATCATTGCATCTGAGGCTCTTCCAAGCTTAAGATGCCTTCCTGGGGTATGATCTTTTTACGGAAGCTGGGCTTTCTGATGTTTCTACTTCTGAATTCTTCTGGGTTGATCATCTTTGAAATATAGCTGTTTGACTAGATTCTCGAACTTTTTCAGGTACAATCGCAGGGAGCTGACGAGGCCGGGCCTCCTTCACCGAGACAGTTGCATCATTTGGACATATGGATGACGATTGACTCTTTTTAAATAGAAAACTTAGATAAAAGGCACTACTCAAAGGATTGAGGAGCTCTAAAGGAGTGAACATAGAATAACAACGATTGATTAACTACACTGACAGACACAGTAATGCTTCTGACTTAGTTAACGTTTTATTTGGTAAGTCTATCCTTTCAAGGAATATTTTTTTCAATTGGTAAACACTGGACTTTTTCCTTAAAACAGTAATGCCTCAATGATTTAATTACAACTCCTAGGATTGCTTAGCTCCAATGCCCCCAGTTTTGAGGATGTCACTTGAATTTGCTTGAACTTCAGTTGATCTTCAGTCCTGATACCGGCTGTAGCCTTCTTACAATGATTCTCTTACCATGACCAAGTCACCTCTTCAGGGTTTTTAACTTGGCGGACCATGGTGGCCTTAACTTTTGCCTGAACCGCCCTTCTAGGTTTTCGATTCAGCAGGCTATCCCCTTAGCTTTTGCCTGAACCGCCCTTCTAGGTTTTCGATTCAGCAGGCTATCCCCTTAGCTTTTGCCTAAGCCGCCCTTTCGCGTTTTCAACTTAGCAGGGAATGATCTTAAATTTTGCCTAAACCGCCCTTTCAGGTTTTCAGTCTAGCAGATCTTCAAACTCCATTTTTTTATTCATCATCATTTTTTTTTTTTTTTTTTTTTTTTTCGGGACCTAGATCATTAGTTCTGAACATCGGAATGACTTTATAGGTAGGATAGGGCTTTTCAAAGAATGGCTTAAGGTTCAACAAAGATTTCGACCGAACCTGTGAACAGGTTGCCTACATATCCCAAGGTAGGAATCAGGTCGTGTGTAGTTCAGGGCGAATGCCCCTAGTTTGAAGATAAATTGTTTGAAGGTTAATTGATTTTTTCCTTTTTTCTTTTCTTTCTGGAATAATTAACTTCTCTTCTTTTGGAACTTGTCCATCTTTTTCTTTTTTTTTTTAAAGGATTGATTTTTTTATTTTTTTTGAATCGACCGAACTCGGTTCAACCGAGTTGCCTACGTACCCCAGTATAGGGATCAGGTCTCGCGTAGTTCGGGGCGAATGCCCCTAGTTTGATGGGTTTTCAAGAAAATTTCATTCAGGCTCAAAGGGTTTGCAAACAGGTATTTGTTTTGACATTGGGTTCCGATTTTGGGATTTATTCGGCCAAAGAAGGCCTTCCGATGTTCAGATTGGGAGTCGATCTAGTTTACTAGAGTCCTTCTGGTACTGATTATTTATTTATTTATTTTTTTTCACGGAGTTTGACGGCATTTCCAGGTAAGAGATAATAGATCTTCTTCTTTCAAGATTCTAATACGCGCCTTCGACTTTCATAGAGCGAAACTTGTTCTTCGACATCCTCCATCTATGGATTTGTAACTCTTGATATCTGATGATCACTTTTCAATGCTTGCTCTTGAACTTCTTATCTCGAATTTGATGGCTTTATGTTATGGATTTAAGAACCAAGGTCATTGATTGGAAATATGAAAGTTGTTTCCACTCCATGCCCCTTGCATAGCATATGATATTCACTTCATTCTTTCTTGAACCTTCTATCTGGGTCTTTCTCTTGGCATTAATGGTAACGCTTACCGGACCATCTTTTTATCCTCAAAATGGGTTTACCAATTCTTTACACTCTTCAGAGGGTAATGTATTTTCAATCGGCATTTACTGGATCAAGGTTTCAGTGCCAGTGTTTACCACTTCAATTTCATCTTTGAAAGGCTGAGATTGGCGCTCCTCCTCTTGTTCAAGTAATCGTTGTGACTCAAGTGGAGTTTCGTCAATTTTGTCCTCATTCGAGGAGGGAGTCTTATTTTAAGATCAGAAGCACACTTAAGAAATAGACACAAGTGAACTATTGGAACTGAAATTTTATTTAAAGAAAAAGATACTACATCTCACAACCTATCCTGAACATGTTCAGGATTCACAACTCTAAAAGAAAAGCAAAAGATAACTTGCCTGGACTAGGCATTAACCTTGAACTGTAGAACCGGACTCAACAATTGTACTGACCATGATGGCTGACTCAAAATAAAATAATAAACGACTAAAACTTTAACTGCCGCAACTGTCTAGCTTCGGAGGCTCGGCGAAAGCTGGCTCATAAATGGTACTTTCAACTTCTGATTCTTTTCATTGCAACCGGACCTGTGCCCCTTTGAACCTTCAGTTATTTAAGCATTGCGAACGGCTGGCGGCAGTACTGCATGATTTGATAATGGGTTATTGGTAGCAACGGGACTTGGCTCAAACACAAGGCTTTTATTGTCGAGCAACCTCTGGATTCTGAATTTTAGGGCAATGCAATTATCAGTGAGATGGCCAGAATTTCTATGGTATTCGCAGTGTTGATCTGTTCGCCAATTTGCTGGTAAAGGATTAGGAAGAGCCCTAATGTCGGGCAGGATTATGCGACCTGAGGCTAGACACTCCTTGAGTATCACAGATGGTGGAAGAGGGAGAGGGGTAAATTCTGTCTGGGCCTGTGGCCGAGGTGCGACAGCAGGTTGGGTATAATCCATCACCATGGGGTTCTGAGGTTTTGAAGGCTGAGGCTTGGAGCGGGAAAGGTTATTAATTTCAGCTGATGGAGGCTTCCTGAATTCTTTGGTATTCGGGTTACTTCGGTTGAACACACCTTGAGCCATAGCCTCCTCTATTTGGGTGCCTGCCACGATAAAGTGTTTGAAGTCCGGATAATACTGCAACGACATGTGATACTGGAGCTGGGGGGAAATATTTTTCATGATTATTTGGACCTGCTCTTCCTCAGAAGGGCGCTCCATCATCTGAGCTGCTATTCTCCTCCATCTTTTCACAAAGGTCAGAAAGGATTCCCTCAAGTCTTGCTTTGTCCTTTCCAAATCCTTCCTGGTGATTTCTGTCCCGTCATCATATTTGAATTGCCTGATGAACTGCTCGCCGATATCCTTCCATGTCCTGTAACGAGTCTTGTCCAAGACCATGAACCACCTCCTGGCAACCTTGGTTAGGGAAACCGGGAACAATTGAGCCATTTGCTCAGAAGATAAGCCTTGAGGCTGACACATGATGGTGAACATTTGCAAATGTGTGATTGGACAACCCACACCATCATATTTATCAAAGTCCGGCATTTGAAAATTGGCTGGGAGACGGATTTCTGGGAACAGTGTGAGGTCACTTGGATTGAAACCACCCTGGTCCTGAAACTGAATGTCCTGAACCTTCCTGGTAAGACTTTCTAATTTCTCCATAACTACTTTATCAACCATGGACTGAGAAGGCCTGCTGCGATCTTCGCTGTACTGCTCTTTTTCAAAATCTTCTTCAGTTTTGTCAGGGATAGGAATGAACACTGGCTGGGCAGGCGCGGCTGAAGTAACTGTATGGTGCATGGACCCTTTATCTTTGGACAACGATGGCCCCAACTTTTCAGAAAGCTGGGCCCTGATAACTTGGTTCTCTTCTTTGAGTTCTTGAAGCTGCCGGAGAATCAAGGTGAGAGTATCGGTAATAGCAGCGGGTGGAAGACTACTGTTCTGGTTTTCTGCCATTGGAGAGGATGAGGATGGGAAAGAAGGAGATGCTGGGGTCCTCAGAGAAGGTGGTGGGGAGACAGATTTCCTCTGCAATCGAGAAGAGATCCGAACCCAAGGAATAGTAGGGTTAGCTATGGTGTTTAGTGCCCTGTCATGGAAATAATGAACACGAGGTATATGAGCTTGGCATTCATGGAGTGTTTCTTCTCAATGACTGAAAAATATTACACATTTAAGCAAGTAATTGGGACAATAGAATGAATCCAAATGATGAGGGGAATGCCCTTAGTTCAAGGATTATGAGAGTAAACTCTGAAGGATTTAGCAGAAATATTCTTGAAAAAGGTAGCCCCTAGAGGAGGAAGAGATCAAGGGTACAGGCAAGATTGGATCATCAAGATTGCACGATCAAATGATTGAGACACAATTTCCGCCAATGAAGACACAATCGAATCCCACAAGAGACGAATGATAGACACATGATCAAAATGTGAGATTGCATAGGATTACTTTCAACGGGTAGATCAAGAATAACTAATCCTATGAGATCTTTGGAAATGATGGGATTTATATCCTAACCCCAAAGGAAAAGTTTTTAGTCTTCGCACATTTTAACAGTGTTACCTGAAGGCATCAACCCTAATCCTAATCTAGCGGAGTGGAGAGAGGATCTCGACTCATGACTTTGTTTGTGTACCTAGGACCGATCGTAGCCATTGGAAGATGGACTACGGCCTAATCTAGACACAAATGGGTAAGATATCCTAAACTAGGCTCACACATGTGGTGCACATGTGTTCGTATACTGCATGCATGTGTGGGTTAATCTAGGGGTAAGGCCAAGAGTCCCCTTAGCGCGAATCCATGTTCGATATACTGTACCAGTGTCCGGCGTATCAGTACGTGAACAAGAGATCCGTTTACGCACCATAAAGGTACTAGGCTAAGGGTGGAATGCTTCTCTAGCACAGAGGCACCAGGTGATGAAATCCCAGTCAACCATGCTAGATAACACTCCGGGTTCCTAAAATAGGACGTGTGTGCATGTGAAATGCAAGGGTTTAGATGCAAGTGATGTAAGTGTGTGCAATAAGTTCGCGCAATCTATGATGCCTTCAGGTTTTGTTAAATTAAGTTCGAGTAAAATATGATGAGAAAATAAAACGAGACAAACTAATCTAACAAGTGTAGAGTTTTTATGAGCCAGTTAAATTAAATTCAAATGAATTATCTTTTGAAATTTTAATGAAGTTAGGTGGTCCCCAGCAGAGTCGCCAGACTGTGGGACATGATCCCGCGAGAGGGGCGGGGCGCGAGCCGCCGCGCGCTCTCTCTTGGTCTCTCGTTCCCACGCGATTGGCGTGTGCATTTTATTTGTTGATTTGAATTCGTCTTTCCTGTGGACTTGGGATCACTAAGGCAATCCGAATTCCACACGAAAGAGACTGACAGAGTCGCCACCTAGATGTGGGATCTAGGACCCGTAATTAACCAGAAATCTAGACTCGCTACCTGGTTACGAGAATGGAAGGTATGGGGAGTTATCCGCCACATGCACCATTCCTGCCCGATAATCGGTCTTCGATTCCAAAAGTTAACTCTTTTAAATTTATTTTAAATGGCTCATTCAACTCTATGTTAATGTGCGAACTAAGTGACATGCATCCTAGAATTTAATTTCAATGTGAATCCTAGATGTGTATCTTGATTTATTAATTTGTCTGGATTCATTCTAAGTGAAAGTTCTCCTAGAATTCTAATTTCATGGAAAACCCTAACTGATTTGATTAAGTATTTACAAGGAAATTAATATACAAAACACCACAATTTGTTGTGGTGCCGACTCGCGGGTGGTATGCCGTCAGACATCCAAGCTGCCTACGTACCCAAGCCTCACTGGGATCAGAGTCGACGTAGTTCGGTGCACCTAAGCTAAGCTACATATGCCTAACTCAACTAAGACACCGACCTAGACGGGATTGACTGTTTCAACAGTTTTAAGAGAAGTTGTTTAATTCAAGTTGAGGATTTTATTATCTTAGGATTTCATCGAAGATGCTATATGATTCTTATCTAAATGCAAGTTGTCCCTTAGACTAATGCAGGTTAGCCTACATCCTAGTCTACTAGGCATGTCTTAGGGAAAGATGAGGTGACTAGTGTAACTAGACCTATGGTACGGTTGCTATACATAGCAAGCGTCCGTGATGAGGCTGGACTCCTAACTCTAGGACTCCCTAAAACTTAGGACACGACACAACACTAGTGTTCCTAAATTGGGCTCTAATGGTTCTTAGATTGGAAACCATAATCCAATGGTTCCGGAAGACTCGAGACAAATCAATTCAAATTCTTGAAGTTAATTAATTTCAGATTTCATGGATTTTCGATTTATGGACACTTGAGGATTACCAATGGTTCTAGGGTTCACCAATTTCGGCCCAGAATAGCATCCAAGGAAGGGAATCGTGCGTTCTTTCTTTGTGCAATTTAGTACTTAGGTTATGGCATCTTATTGCCTGGCAAATCTCAGGATTTCCGTGGACAGTAACCTCGGAGCCAACAACATGCTATAGCTTAAATATTCAAATTGTCAAAGATCGGTTGCAATTGGGATACGATTATGGATGCACTGGCCATTTTTCCAGGAAAATCTAAAGATCCTAAAATTTCTGTTTCAATGGATTAAGGAGTGAACATGTGACAGAATTTAAAAGTTCTTTAGGAATTTTTACAATAATTTTTAATTAATTTCGAATTTTCAATGGATTTTAACAATTTTAAGCCTATGAGTGGTTTTACAAGTGAAATTGTTGCAAATAAATTCGAAATGATTTGAAATTTCAACAGCAGAAAGATGGGAATGTATGTAGCTTACTGGATGAGTTTTATAGATTTTTATGTTAAATTCATATTTAATCTTGATTTATCAATTCAATGACCAGATTGCAAATTAACACAGAAACTACAAGAAATAGAAATTTAAATTCTATGAAATTTCTACAGACATAAGATATGAATAGACATAGCATGCTGTGAGAATTTCATAAATTTTAAAGGCTATTTACTACCAATTTCGGATTTTACAAGTTTCAGACCAGATTATGAATTAACACTACATCCCATATGAAAACAGATCCAAAGAACTTGAAACTTTTACAGAAACAAGGAATATGGAATATATGACTACTGTAAAAATTGGAAGAATTTTAATGGTGATCTAGTGTCAGTAACAATTCTCACAAAATCTGATAATTTTCAAAGAAAGTATTAAATAATATACCAAATAAACTCCAAAAATCGTTACAAATTCATGGTAGAATGTGTCAGTATCATAGTATTTTTTCACGAAATTGCATTAATTTTGGAGTCTGTTTAGTATATAATTTATGTTTCTTTGTCAAAAGATGTTTTTTTTGAAGAGTTTTCTATTTTTAAAACACGATTTGCGGAAAAATTCGGAAAAATTCGAAAAACAATGTACCTACCTGTGGTGAAGATCTCCGCCCAATCCAAGAGTTAAGAACAATCGCCGCCGCCGATCCGCTCCGCCGTCTTTCGCTTTCTCTTTCTTCTTTTTTATTTTTTTTATTTTTTTGTTTCCCTCACTGTTGATAGAGGAAGTGATTGGAAGAAGGATTTTTATGAGATGAGCCACCTTGGTCCTCTTTTCTTCCTCTCATCCCCTCTTCCTCTCCTCTCTTTATATAGTGAAAAACTTAGTGGGAGAAGATGGAGAGGTGGAAATAAAAAATGAGAATGGTGGGTATGGTGGAGAATATATAATGGTAATGGTGGGAATGGTGGTGGGAATAATGGAATATATAATGGAATAGTAGGAATGGTGGTGGGAATAATGGAATAGATAATGGAATAGTGGGAATGGTGGTGGGAATAATGGAATAGATAATGAGAATGGTGGGAATGGTGATGGAAATAATGGAATATATAATGGGATGGTGGGAATGGTGGTGGGAATAATGGAATATATAATGGAATGGTGGGAATGGTGGTGGGAATCATGGAATATATAATGGTAATGGAGATAATGGTGTTATTTTAAAAGGGAAAAATAAAGTTAGTGGAAATGGTAGAGAAAGTTAAGTCATGCTAATGGTGAGTCCCACTTTGGGGGTTCCGCACAAGCGGGTCCCACATCAGCGGGCCCTACACAAGCGGGTCCCACACAAACGGGTCCCACACTAGCAGGTCCCACACTAGCAGGTCCCACACCAGCGGGTCCCACACAAACGGGTCCCACACTAGCAGGTCCCACACTAGCAGGTACAAATTCTCCCTAGTTTAGATTTTTCTGAATAATCCTTCTCAACATTTAGCGGGAAAATGCGAAACACGACGGAAATGACCAAAAATATTTAAAAATGTAACAAACGGATGCGGGAAAGAAAGACATTGGAAAACCGACGGAAAACAAACCCTAATTTCTTTATCGATTAAGGTAGAGCAAAATGGGGTGTCTACAGAGACCTGTCCGGCTGTCCGGACTCGATATGGCGCGTTCGCTAGACGACAAAAGCGCTAGACGACAAAAGACCTGTCCGGCTGTCCGGACAGGATATGATGCGTTCGCTAGGCGACAAAAGCGCTAGGCGACAAAAGACCTGTCCGGCTGTCCGGACAGGATGATTCAAGAGGATAAAAGACCTGTCCGGCTGTCCGGACAGGATAATTCAAAAGACAAGAGACCTGTCCGGCTGTCCGGACAGAATATGGCGCGTTCGCTAGACGACAAAAGCGCTAGACGACAAAAAGTTTCACCAGTAAAGACCTGCCCGGCTGGCCGTTCACAGCTTTAGCCGAGCAGGACCCCATGACTTCCTGAACCAAGGACGTTCAGGACCCCTGGCCGCCCAGGTCCCTGGTCAAAAATTCAGCCATGCTGGATAGTCAAATGCCTTCTGCCCGGCCGTACTCCTTCAGGCTAAACGCCAAGGCCAGGCCAGGGCGCCAGGAATCTCCTGTCCAGCCACTATTTCTCTTAGCTGAGTCTGAGCCCGGCCTCAGCTGCCTGGAGGTCTTAAGGCCGGCCCGACGCTGTCTTTACCTTCTCTTTGCTTCTTCTAGCCACTTTCATGGCTTGAAGAACCAGGGGGCAACTGATAGGGTCCGGACTCAGCACTGAGGGAATCCGGACTCAGCACTGAGGGATCCGAACTCAGCATCCAATTAGCTTCTGGCACGTGGCCCTCACAAGGACCGTTGGAAGGCCAACACCTGTCTCCCCTAGGTGTGGCACCTGGACCAATCAGGGACCTCCACCTGCCCTCCTTAGGCATGAGACCTGGTCCATACAGAGGCCACCACCTGTCTCACCACTACCACCTGTCTTAGACAGGTGGCTCAGAATCACTATAAATAGCCTTCACTTGTTCTAAGGTGAGGGTCCTGAAAATCTGAGAACCAAAACTCTAAGCTTTTTGCTCTGACATTGCTCTACACTCCTGCTCATACTGACTTGAGTGTCGAAGCACCCGTCCGGAGTATCACTCCGGGTTGGTCCTCTGACCCTTTTCTTTCTTGTCTGTACTCTGTGCAGCGCAGGACTCAACCAACTATTCAGCCGTGGCTCGTTAGCCCGGACCGCCCAGTCCTACCATAACCTGTTACCAATTTTAGACCTAACACACCATATATGAATTTCCCCTTTCTATGGCCGCAAAGATAAGACTGTTAATTCATCAGCACAAACACTGTATGGTGAGCATTGGTGTCCGGGAACAGGGGAACAGGTGCCATGAATTGATATTAGGCACATAAAACCAATCGCTCCACTGAGGGATCTCAACGATTTGAACTTTAAAGAACATGCATATTAAACAGACACATGTACTAAATCAAATCATAGCTTGAAAAGTTAACTCAAACTCAACCAAGTCAACTCAGAGAAGAAAATTGAGTCATTCTCCTTAAAACATGACTGTCTTTCTTAGACCAAAAACTTTAATGTGGTCAAAATCCAGGAAAAACGGCCAAAGTTATTCAAATCCAGTTAAAAAGTCAAAAAAATTTAAAATGCGAGTAAGATGAACTTGAAACCTCCACTTGGCAAACCATCTTGGATCAAGATTCAAACAGTCAACTCAATATAATACCAGCTCGAGACTGAAATTAAATATTTTATGAGCAACAAACAATCACAAAAAATGGTCAAATGCATAATGATATGTACCACTCTGTCAGAGTGACTATGGCGAGCTTTATTATCTATACCACTGTCAGAGTAACTATGACATGAGTTTCATATGGATACCCCCCATAGTTCGCATCATAATTCATCATTCAAAGGTATTGTGTACACTTATTTAAAGACCGATGACGATTTATCGTTGACTTCTATTAGTTCTAGCAAAACTTTCACTTAGGTGTTCCATAGATTATAGACAAACCATCTAATGCCATAGATTATAGACAAACAATCTAATGCCGAAACTACCACATCTAACCGTGTTTGTTTCTTTCTAGCACAGTAAGGCATGTATCTTCTTCAGTAGAATAGGTTACAAACAAACCATCCAATGCCTTTCAGACGTATTTCCCAAAATACAAGTCACAATTTGCTGAAATAGACAGATAAACCAAAACCCAAAGTCATGGTATCAGGAAAATGGTGGCAATAACATTGCTAAAAAAATAACATGAGCAATGTAAAAAAAAGAATTCCCATGTGGCTCAAGACAAAGCAAATAACTCAGTTGACGTCCAAAAAAAAGAGAGAAAAAATGAACATGAAAAGTTTAAAAGCAGTTTAAATCCAACAAAGAACAAAGCAATGCCCTATCAGAGTAACTATGACAAAAGCTTCACTTGGACGTTAGGTCCATAGCTTCTAACAAAGGTTCATCATTTAGAGGCATAATGTCTACTCAAGAACATTATAATCAATATTCTTACCAATATAAGATCAAAAATAGAATGAAGATTCATGAAAAAAACTCAATGTGATATAATATTAAGACATTTACAGTGAAGAAAAAGCAAAACTGTGGTTGCTTACTGAGCAGATGGAACAAAAGACGCATTTCAAACCAACATTAGTAGTGCACAAACAAGATGTCGTCCAAAACCAATAAATTAAAGAAGCCTACCTTTCTGTGGAAGCTATACTTCATTTTACCATTTCAAACATGTCTCAGATAAAAAACACAAGGCAAGAAATGACGAGACAAAAAAAAAATGAAAAAAAGAAAACTGACTATACAAATAATAACGACAACTACAAGGCACAACTCCCTATCAGAGTAACTATGACAAAAGAATCATTTGGACATTGACCATAGCTTAAGATCAATTTTCATCATTTAGAGAAATTATGCCCACTCAAAAGCATGGTTTTAAATTTATACCGAAACTGAAACAAAACCACTGAAATGTTTTTGTTTCCATCCCCACTAAAACCACACCCACCGAAATGCACGACGAAACAGAAATGCATAACGAAACCAAAGTCAATAATGTATTAGTGGTATATACTATATCAGTTCTTTTAACAGAATAGTATATGTTACATAATTATATTTATATGAATTGAACATGGAATGTGGTGTACGTATTATATATAAATATTTATATGAATTACAAGTGAAATGTGGTATATATTGAATTATCAGACTTGCGCGACAGTTATGTCACTAGTTGTTCAATGTTGTAAACCCATTATGGATGGTTGTTTTGCTTATGTAATGGTTTCTTCTCCTTCTTCTTCTTTCTTTTCTTTTTTTTTTGAATGGTGAGAGCTTTCATTGAAAGCAAGAAAAGACCGAGGAGTTCTGTACAAGCAAAAAAAGAAACAAAGAGATGACGCAGAAGAAATAGAATGGCAGACCCCCTCAAGGGGGCAAAGAAAAATAGATGAGTCGAGGTCTCAAGGAGAGAGGAAGTCAAACAGTTCCAAACCCTCTCTAGTGACGCCCTCTTTGGCTAGCCTTTCGACCTCTCCATTAGCCGATCACCTAACATGATGGTAGGATATATTTGATTCGCCCACACTATCTTGAATCTCATCGAAAAATGTAGCAAATCTCCAAGGATAAGAGTGGGAGCATCTAAGCCACCGTATCACATTGAGAGAGTCTCCAACCACCACTTTCTTCATATCTTCGTTCTCTAAAAGCTTTATTCATTAATGGATTGCATGCACTTCGGCTTCATTTGAATCTGCCAACCCCATAGGTCTTGCGAAAGCCCATCTCATTGATCCATGCGCATCCCTAAGTACTCCTCCAATTCCGGATGGTCATGGGTTTCCCAAGCTGGATCCATCAAAGTTCAACTTCAAGAAGCCTGAGCGGGGGGCTCCCAATCTTGTACAACCCTGGGTGTCTATTTGTGCTTATGTGAGGGTTTCTAAGTGTGTATTTGTGCTTATTCTAGCATATCATGACGTTCAATCTTAAAAGTCTATCATTTGTAATGGCGTCTTAAAATTCTATCATTTGCATATATCTCCACACGTTTACGTGATTTTATAGGATTTCTACCGAAATTTTCAACCGAAACCGAACCATTTCCGTCTCCGTGGAGAAGGTAATTTTAACCGAAACTGAAATTTAAAACCTTTCCCAAAAGCTCACCAACCATCACACAAAAGGGTCAAACAAAGTAACTTCGCAAGGCAACATCTATGTTTACACGCATGCATCATACAATGGGTTCTTTCAAAGAACAAAATCCAATTTGAATTGCCCACATCCATTCACGAGGCCTATAATACAAGTTTTATTTTCCGAATGATACAATAGCAACAACGATTTGAAGAAATAAGACAAAGGCAAGTAGATTTCTGTAAACAAATAGCATCAGACATTTTTATCACCTAGAAAGAACAAAATAGGCACTTCGTATTTTTTTATTTTTTTTTTGAAAGATAAAATAAGCACTTGGTTGTCACTTCCATTGTTGTTGATCAAGTATTTCTCATCCTTTGATTACCTCTCAATAGAATCCAAACCCAGAATTTTAAGCTTCTTCACAATAGGTCATTAAAACTAGTTGTTGAATAACATGTATTAGGGTAGTTTAGTCATTACTTGTAGACTTAGGGGTATTGTAGTCATTGTACACATGATGCCCTATTTGGGCCTATATATACATCATTTACATGAGGAGCTCCCTAGTGGAGACTCTCCATCCTTCACTCCTCTTCTTCTTCCTCTCATCTATCCCTAATCACATTTCTAACATAGTATCAGAGCAAAGATCTTATAGAAGGGGTAGAAGGAAAGAAGAAGAATCTATCATCTTCATGCCATTCTCTCTCTCATCTCTCGTATCTCTCTTTGCCTTTACGCGCAAGGTGTTGTTTCCTCTTTTATTTTTCCGAAAATCTCTCCTCAAATCTCCCTAATCTTTCTCTCTCGGTATTCTCTCTCTTTCTTGCAACTCTCTCTCTCACGCATCTCTTTTTTTCCATTTTCTTGTTTTTGGAGTTGCTGCAAATCACAAAGAAAAAAATATATCCTAAAATCTCTCCCCCAAATCTCTAGAAAATATCTCTTTCCCTTTTTTTGGTTCTCCATCCCAAAATCTCATTCTTCTCTAAATCCATACCCTTGTTGGGTTCTTTCTAGTTTCTTTCACATCCCTTAATGTTTTAAATCCTTCCCTTCTTTCATGTTTTGAGCCTCTTCCCCCATCCTAATCTTTGTCATTTCTCCTCTAGATTCGTTGTCTTCTATGTCTTTTGTGTTGTTCTTCAAGTTGCCCACCAAGTGTTCGGTGAAATGTTCAAAAGAGATTTGGTTCCTTGGACGTCTTCTTTTCGTTTAAAGTTGAAGCCTCGGCTTCAACTTGAGGAGGAGTGTTGTCTACTGTTTTCATCTCTTTCTTTACATTGTTTTCTATATCTTTTGCGTTGATGTTATCTCTTTCTTTACATTGTCTAGTGTTGTCTTCTATTTCTTCTTATGTCTTTTATGTTGTTATTCAAAGGTGCACACCAAGTGTTTAACAAAATGTCTAAGAGAGGTGTACTGCCTTGTTTGTCTTCGTTTCTTTGTCTTCTTCAAGGCACACACCAAGTGTTCAATGAAATGTCCAAGAGAGGTGTGGTGCCTTGTTTGTTCTTTTTTGTTGCAACCTTCAACTTGAGGGAGAGTGTTGTCATGTTTTTCTTGGAGTTGTTCCTTTTTCTTGGTGTTGTCTTAGTATTGTCTTCTTGAGGGAATGTTGTCTTCTTGCCGACCTTTCTTGTCTTGTCATCTCCGGGCTCATGTAGTCTCACTCAAGGGGGAGTATTGTGGTGATTATGTTCTTCGTCTCCTTCGTCATGTGTCTTCTTTTTCATGTCTTATCTTGGCGTAGCGCATTAGTTTCCGGTTTTATGCCTTATCTTTTCCGGACGATGGTTTCCCCATCGTTGACTGGCTCTCTTACAGGCAACGGCTTCGTTTTTCCGTCGACCTTCTTTCCAGACGATGGTGCCCCCATCGTTGGTTGGCTCTCTTCAGGCAACGGTTTCCCCATTGACCTCTCTTCAGGCGACGATATTCATGCCGTCGACTTTCTTTCCAAACGATAATGTCCCCATCGTTGGTTGGCTCTCTTCAGGCGACGATTTCCCTGTCAACCTCTCTTCAAGCGACGATGTTCATGCCGTTGACCTTATCTTCAGACGATGGTTTCCCCATCGTTGGTTGGTTATCTTCTCCCTCATTTTCCAAGCGATGGCTTCCATATCTATCGTTGGTTGGTCGGCTCTCTGACAGGCGACGGTCTTTTCCCGTCAACCTCTCTTTTCCGGGCGATGGTTTCCCCATCGTCGGTCGGCTCTTTTCAGGTGATGATGTTCATGCGGTCGAACTTGTCTCCGATGGTTACCCCATTGGTTGTTATCCTCTTCGCTTAGCATTATGCTGCTTCGCCAATGTTCATTGTACACACCTTTGGTGTGCCCCCCTTGCTTGCTTGATCGTAGTTGTTCCTACCACGGCGCCTCCATTGCTCGTGATATGAGGATCTGTTCGCCATGCTCTCATTCAGGAGGAGGCCCTGTTTGATCGCTCACGCTGTTATGCTACTTCAGGGGAGCTGCTCTTTTTTTATGGTCATTGATCTCGATGTTGTTTACTATGGTCGTTGTTGTCCTTTTTAGTATTATGCTTTTCGTTATGTATTCACCACACCAGCTTGAGGAGTGTTATAGCAAGCTGGATGTGCGTATGAGCTTATTATACTTTTTGTTATTTTTAGTTGGTTGTTGTAGTCTCTTTTGTAGCAAGCTGTAGTTCCATAGTATATACACTCCAGCTTGAGGGGGAGTGTTGAATAACATGTATTAGGGTAGTTTACTCATTACTTGTAGGCTTAGGGGTATTGTAGTCATTGTACACATGATGCCCTATTTGGGCCTATATATACATCATTTACATGAGGAGCTCCCTAGTGGAGACTCTCCATCCTTCACTCCTCTTCTTCTTCCTCTCATCTAACCCTAATCTCATTTCTAACACTAGTTATTGAAAAAGCAATAGAAACAGTGTTTAAAAATGCGGATGCGGCGCGGAACGCGAACAAAGAAAATCCTAGTCGACTCGGCGCGAACGCAGCCAAGAATGCGGTTGACGCAGCTAAGTACTCGGTTAACGCAGTCATAATTCGGGAGAGTCAAAGAAGTTTTTATTAACTCTATAGGGCAAAACACGGAACGCGGATGCGGCGCAACGCAGTAAGTGGCCAAGGTAAAAGGGAGTCGACGCGGATGAGGGGGAGTTTTAAAACTATGGATAGAGATGCATGATGCTCTATCAGAGTAACTATGAAAACAGCTTCTCATTTGGAATGTGATTCATAAATTATGATCAATTTAATAACATTTAATCACATCCACATGACACTCAAGTTGTAATTTCTTAAATTGAAAGGAAAAAATGGTTTTCCTTCAAAAGCTACTGTAGTTGAGCATATTGTAGGCCCAATAAGTGGCATATTTGCCAATTAGAACTTTTAGGATTTTTATTTTCATATCATTTTATTTCTAGAATTTTTATTTCCATGTTTTAGTTTTGAGGGCTTTTATTTTCCATGTCATGTTATTTCCAAGTTATTTCAATGGCCTATATAAGGTCCTCATGTATTACGGTTTTTAGAATTTGATGATGAATTGATGAATTGTGAACAAGATTCTCCCCTATCCTTTCTCCCCTTTTCCCCTCTGTCTTCTATTTCTCCCTCCCTGGATCACAACAAGTTTGATATCGAAGCAAAAGATCAAAGCTTTCTCTCTATAACCTTATCCTTCTTTCCTCTCCCTGAATCTCTCTCTTTCCCCTTGCCTTTCTTTCTCCCTCCTCATTTTCCTCTTTCTTCTTGTTTTTCTATCTCTCTCCATGTCTCTCTTTCTTTCTCCTTATCACAGCCCCCAACCATCCTCCCAAATCATTAACCCAAAACCCTTTTTCTCCTCCATCTAACCCAAAACCCTATTATATGTTAACTTGAAAATTATTTGAAGACCCTTTAAACTTTAACTTCCCATCACCACCTAACAGCACCATACCCTAACCCTAGCCCAAAAGGACCCCATCCTCTTCCCAAAATCCTAACCCTAGCCCAAAAGTACAATCTAACTCATTTCTCATCAACACCACCACCACCAACCCCTTCTCCATTAACAGAGCCACCGACCCCCTTCAAACCCTCACCCCAACAAATCTCTCCCATCTCCACCCCAACAGATCTCTCCCATCTCCACCCCAAAAGGATTTAGTAAAATTATTGTTTCAAAGTTATTTCCCAACACATTTACGACTACAGTGAAGTCATTACATATCAATCTCCAGAAAAATTATAGTTCCAGAAAGAGTAAAGTTCATACCAATTTCAGTATAGGAAAGGGTAGGGATTCCCCATATAGTTCAGCATTTTATCTTGTTATTATTCTTTTCTTTTTTGAGAATTATCTTGTTATTGTTCTTTGTCGTTCCTCAATTATCCTATCCAACAAAGATATTCCATTTCAGAACTTCTTCACTCCCAAAATATGCATGTCGAGCACATTCAAAAAGTCTATCGAGGGGTGGGGTTTTTTTTAATTTATCAATTTTTTCATTTACTTGGTATTATTTCTGTACTATTACAACGGGAGTATATAGTGAGAATGTCTTAATATCAGAAGCAAATGAAAAGCTTGACCTGTCCCCCAACAACATGATGTAAACATGATACAATCCTTCATCCAAGGCCCTGCAATTTGCAGACAGCTAGTGTGAAAATCACTGTTCAAACATTTCTAACCATCTTGTTGAGAGAAAATACGTGAAATGTGCGGGTTTAAAGTTGTCATTGGATGAAGTTAAAGATGGTCTATGCCACTAAGGATGGGGCTGGCTGTTGACATTTGAAAGCAAGCTGAAACAAAAGGTGGTGTTGGTTTGGTGGGTACTGAGTAGTTATGAGCTGGTGTAGTAAGGTAGGTTGGAGGCTACACAATGGGCAATGGGGCGTAAAATTAACGCCGCTGGTTGTGCTGAAAAGAAGTGTTTGGGGACTGGTTTTGGAGGAGTTGGGGCTGGAGGTGAAAGAAAGAGGGTGCAGATGGAGGTTCGGATATGGGGGTTTGAAATCTCGGTTGTAGTGTTCTATTGAAGTTTCCAGAGGATAATCCCAACCGTCCGATCTATAGAAGTTTCCATAATGTAAGTCCCTCTCTAGATCTGAGGGTTAGAATCATGCTTTGGTAATGATTTTTCAAGCATAACCTATTTACATCGTGGCCCATCAAATGGGTGGTTACCTATAGTGTGGACTGTACAGACCATTTTTGAAAAATACGGGGTGAATACATGCTAAAATGTGGTGAATTTATCACTCGTTTTTCTTTGAAACAAAGTGATGGCCAATCACAGTCAAGGCCAACAATGACATTTAATTTTTGGGTCCTTCAAACGGGATATTTACCGAAAATCAGACCGTTGATCTTTAATACCATTATGATGTGATCCACTATGATCATTGACCGTTGATCTTTAATACCATTATGATGTGATCCACTATGATCATTGCCCCACGGCCCTCACATGGCATGCTTTTAATTAGGGAAGTGATATATCCGCCCCTTTGATCACCAGGAACACCCCTGTCAGTGTTTTCGGCAATCAAGGGCAAAGGCATTGAATTCTTCTGACAAAAGTACAACATCCCCTCTTTAGTCATCGATACACTGGCAGGGGTGTGCCTGGTGATCAAAAGGGACCCCCGACGGCTGGCTAAAGTTTTCCCACCATTTGAGACCTCTCTCTCTCTCTCTCCTCTCACACACACACAGGAGGAACAGTTGGTTGGCCCAACAGAAACTGTTGGTGGAATGGTGGGCCCATCTTTGAACAACGTAGGCCCCGCCCATACCACACCATAGGATAATCCAAACCGTCCATTTGATGGGCCATAAATGTAAATAGGTTGCGTTCCAAAATATTATTTCCATAGGCTAATCCTAGCCCTCCGATCTAAATAGAAACTACATCTTATGCAACCTCTATAGATTGTAGGGTTGTGCTCTTCCTACAGAAATGATTTTTGGGGCACAACCTATTTACATTGTGGTCCATCAAATGGACGGCTCGGATCATCCTATGGTCTGGACGGTACACTTCATTTTCAAAAATATGGATGGGGCCTAAATTGTTACGAACCACACCATAGGATGATCCAAACCATGGATGGCTTGGATCATCCTATGTTGTGGACGGTACGCTTCAATTTGAAAAATATCGGTGGGGCCTACGATTGGGCCTTCATGTTAGTGTAAGACCAAATCTATAGGATTATCCAAACCATAGACGGCTTGGATCATCCTATGTTGTGGAATGGCCTTAATGTTACTGTACGACCACAGGATGATCCAAACCATTCATTTGATGGGCCAACCCTTTTGGGGGCACAACCCATTTACGTTATGACCCATCAAATGGAAGGCTCGGATCATCCTATGGTCTGGACGGTACACTTCATTTTCAAAAATATGGGTGGGGCCTAAATTGGGCCTTAATGTTACTGTACGAACCACACCATAGGATGATCCAAACCATGGACGGCTTGGATCATCCTATGTTGTGGACGGTACGCTTCAATTTGAGAAAATATCAGTGGGGCCTACTATTGGGCCTTAATGTTACTGTACGACCAACTCCATAGGATTATCCAAACCATGGACGGCTTGGATCGTCCTATGTTGTGGACAGGCCTTAATGTTACTTTACGACCAACTCTATAGAATGACCCAAACCATTCATTTGATGGGCCACAATGTAAATAGGTTGTGCCCCAAAAATCATTTCCATAGGATGATCACAACCCTACAATCTATAGAGGTTGCATATCGGAGGGCTAGGATCAGCCTATGGAAATGATATTTTGGGACGCAACCTATTTAGGTTTATGGCCCATCACATGGACGGTTTGGATTATCCTATGGTGTGGTATGGGCGGGGCCTACATTGTTCAAAGATGGGCCCACCATTCCACCAACAGTCATTTTTCTTTTTTTTTTCTTTTGATGGGCAAGCTGGGGTTAGGCGGACCTCTACCAGATATATTAAAAAATCAACAAAGATACAACATGGAAGCAGGAGAGCAAGCCCCCTCACATCTGTAGAGGAGGCAAACAAAAGACCAAACAAGGTGGCCATGGGACACCAAAACAAGCAGATACAACACAACAAAATAGAAAAAACCGAACATCAACGATATAAGGAGACCAAAAGAACACAACACAGCCTATAGACTAGGCAGCCAAATACCAGCAGCACCAGAAACAACACAGCAAGCCAAATCTCAAGATTTCAAACCTCCCGGAATGAGCCCACGAAATGGGACCCGGATTCCAGGGAAAGATATCGAAATTGATTTTGGAGAGATGGATGGCAGCACGCAAGATAAGGTGGCCGAATGAGGGAAGCAGCTGATTTTCCTTTTTTATCCTTCTTGTTCTGAACTATGTTCCAAGGACTTTCAGGGGAATGGGGAGCTGATGGGGGATCATTATTGGAAGGGGTGAGGTCTGAATCTTGAAGGGCCAAAAATTTATTTTTATAGGATCTTTATAGAAGAGATCCGGATCCAATATCTATTCCTTTAGAAGATTCTTTGATGTTCATCCGAGACTGAGCATAGTCTGCATCCTCATTGATTTGAGGTTGAGCCTTGCTTTGATATGGGGCAGTAAAACCCACCTTATCAGGCTCTGTGCTAGGCTTTTTTACAACCCATTGACTCTTTTTGAACTGACTAGCTTGAGGGCATCTCTGAGGGCAAATCAGGGGGCAATTATCAGTCGGTGGAGTGACTGATAATTGGGCCCACCAACTGTTCCTGTTGGGTGTGTGGAGAGAGAGACAGGTCAAATGGTGGGAAAGTGACATATACGTTAAATCCTAACGTTTAACGTTAGCCAGCCGTCAAGGGGGGAAATAGCCTACAGGTAGGGGTGGCAATGGTTCGGTTTCGGCTCGGTTTGACCCCCAAACCGAACCGAACCGAACCGAACCATCCTACACTCCAAACCGAAACCGAACCGAACCGAACCGAAATTTTGAATGGCCAACCGAACCAAACCGAACTGATTTGAGAATTTCGGTTTCGGTTTCTTTCGGGGTGTAAAATAATTGGCCCCTTTCCATTAAAAACATGAGGTGAAAATGGAGGGCCCACCCTATTAATGGATTTGGTTGGCATGGATGGTAATCACCTTATGAAAACATGGGTTTTGGTGGAAATGGTGAGCCCACTGATGGTATAAAATGATGGGCCCCATCATACGCATGGGTTTATATTGGGCCCTACCATATAGAAAACATGAGATGTAAAATGTGGGCCCTACTTTTAGTGTTTCGGTTCGGCAAGGGTTCAAACCTAAACCGAATCGAACCGAACCCAAACCGAACCGAAATTTGAATCAGTTTGATTTACCCAAACCGAAACCGAATTATCGGTTCGGTTTCGGCCCGGTTCGGCTAATTTTGCCAGGCCTACCTACAGGGGGAATATCAGTGCCCTTTTTAATTCATGTAAAGAATTTTCTGGGTGGAACAATAAATGAGGCATCATAGATGAAGGGCTGAATTATCCGATTGTCGTTGTCCAGACTTAACTTTCCACCGACAAATCTGACTAACCCGCGTGGGCTTCACTACTTTTGTTGCAGACTTACAGGAGCTTTGATTAAAGTAGATGCTTCTTCTCTCTCTCTCTCCATTCATTATTTTCTCCATTGGTTCGTTCTTACTGCTCACTTTTGATAAAAGTTTTTGCTTCTTTTGGATTTTCTTCATTTGGAAATAGCACAAATATTTGTAATCCCTCTTCTTGATGCATTGTATTGGCAGTCGGTATATGTTAGCAGAAGGAATACACATGCGCCCCACTTAATAATTAATATTTTTCAATGGGAAATGTTATCCGCACGACTGTATTTTGATGATGGCACTCATCTCTTTATTAAGAGTACGGTATGGCCCGTACCATAGGATGATCCAAACCGTCCATTAGATGGGCCACAGCCTAAATAGGTTGTGCCCCAAAAATCATTTCCATAGGTTCATCTCAACCCTCCGATGTATACAGGGTTACGGTCAACCCTCTATCATTCAGATCGGAGGGTAAGGATCAACCTATGGAAATGATTTTTGGGGCACAACCTATTTAGGCTGTGGCTCATCTAATGGACGGTTGGATCATCCTATGGTGCGGGCCATACGGTACTTTTAATAAAGTGAGAGTGCCATCATCAAAATACAGTAGTGCTAATAACATTTCCCTTTTCAATATATTATACAAAATAGGCATATTACATATTAGAGATCCAATATATATATATATATATATATATATATATATATATATATATATATATATATATATATATATATATATATATATGTTTGAGTTTTCGTGAAAATACACAAGTAATAAAAGTATAATGGATCTCACCAATGTGAATTATATCTAAACCTTTCATTTGTTAGCTGTTTGGATCAACCCATAGTGTGGACTGTACAGTCCATTTTTTTAAAACACGGGGTGAATCCATCCTAAGATGTGGTGAATTTGTCATTAGTTTTTCTGTGAAACAAGTGATGGCGAATCACTGTCAAGGCCAACTAATTTTTGGGTCATTCAAACGGATATTTACTTAAAATCGAGACCATTGATATTTTACACCATTACGATGTGATCGACTTGATAGTTGCCCCCACATGGCATGCTTTTAATTAATGTAAAGACTTTTGTAGGTGGAACACTAAATGAGGCATACAGATGTAGGGCTGAGATTATCCATCCAGAACTTTCTACCGACAAAATTGACTAACGCGCGTGGGCTTCATTACTTTTGATTAAACTTGATTCTTCTTCTTCTCTCTCTCAGTGCTCTCTCTCTCTCTCTCTCTCTAACTGTAGACAAACATTGGTTCGTTCTTGGGATTTTCTTGTTTCCTTAGAGCAGAAAGTATGGCAGAAATGGTGCAAATGTTTGTATCCTCTGTTCTTGGTGCACTGTTTGGCAATCTGACGGAATCGGCAATAGAAGAAATGAAATCAATATGGGGTGTTGGTGTTGAGGAGGAGGTGGAAAAGTTAGAGAGTCAAGTGAAATTAATTCAAGGCGTGATTGAAGATGCTGAGGAAAAGCAATTTCACTCTAAGGCTGTTGGAAGTTGGCTTCGAGAACTCAAGAATATCGCCTACGACGCTAATGACATATTGGACGAGGTTGCTTCGGAAGCTCAATCAAGCAAGAGACAGAAGGTAGGGGCTTTCCGGTACATCTCCTCTATTTTCCAGAACGAACGTGACATAGCACGTGAGATAAGGGAGATTAGTGGAAGGTTAGATGTGATTCTAAAGGGAGGACGTGACCTCCATCTCGAAATTAGAGGAGATGGAGGGAGGGGTTCCCAAATCGAGCAGGAGCGACGAAAAACTAGCTCTTTGGTAGACGAATCTGATGTGATTGGTAGACAAGTCGACAAAGACAAAATCATACAATTGTTGGTATCAGATGATGATGATGATAAATTGTACTCTGTTATTCCCATAGTTGGCATGGGTGGGGTTGGGAAGACTACTCTTGCTCAATTCGTCTACAACGATCACAGGGTCAAGACACAGTTTGGGCTCAGAGTGTGGGCTTGTGTGTCTGATGATTTTAATGTTTTGAGAATAACAAATGCACTTGTTGAATCTGCAAGTGGAAGCAACTGTGATCTCTCAAACCTGGATGCCGCACAGCGTTGTCTCGAAAAGAAACTCAACGGTAAGAAAATTTTAATTGTTCTCGATGACGTGTGGGGTGAAAATCAAATTCATACTCATTGGGACACTCTACGAGTTCCCTTTGGAGTTGGAGCGAAAGGAAGTAAAATTATCATTACTACACGAGATGAAAGGGTTGCAAGGATGTTGGGCACAATTCCTTCCCACCATTTGAAGGTTTTACCAGATGCTGATTGTTGGGAATTGTTTACTCGGCGTGCTTTTGCGGGAGGGATTTCAAATGCCTTTCCGGAACTGGAGGAAATCGGTAGGCAAATTGTGAAGAAATGCAAAGGCCTGCCTTTGGCAGTAAAGACATTGGGGGGAATCTTGTCTTATAAAAGGACTGTGAGCGAGTGGGAAAGGATTTTGACAAGCGAAATATGGAAGGATGATGATAACAAAATTTTGCCAGCTTTGAGATTGAGCTATTGTCACCTGCCACCCAATCAAAAGCATTGTTTTGCCTATTGTGCCAAATTTCCTAAAGATCATCGGTTTGACAAAGATGTGTTGGTCCGACAATGGATGGCTACAGGCTTCATTCAAACCAAAGGAACCACACTCCTAGAAGATATTGGTGGGGAGATATTTGATGATTTATTACTAAAGTCTTTCTTTCAACGTATTCGCGAAGGCGCCTCTCCGAATATTTCAATAAATGTGATGCATGATTTAATGCATGATCTAGCAGAATCTGTCTCAGGGGATGAATGTTGTAGAATGGAAGACGGTATACCACGAAGCATCCCTGAAATGGCACGTCATTTATCATGGATTGACGTCGAAGAGGGTTCAATGTCTTTGGAGGCCTTGAGCAAATTTAAGAGATTGCGCACTTTACAACTGAGGGCTCCATCTTCCATTGACAACCAGATTCTCAATGATGCATTCATGGAGTTGAGATGCCTGCGTGTATTGGATTTGAGTTGGTCTAATTTCGACAAGTTGCCGGATTCGATTGGCCTTTTGAAACATCTACGCTACCTTGACCTCTCTAGCACGAAGATAGAGAGGCTGCCTGAATCAGTAACAAGTCTCTGTAATTTGCAAATGTTACATCTGCAATTTTGCGAGAATCTTAAAGGGTTACCCGATTCGATTGGCCATTTGAAACATCTACGCTACCTTGACCTCTCTAGCACGAAGATAGAGAGGCTGCCTGAATCAGTAACTAGTCTCTGCAATTTGCAAATGTTAGATCTGAGATTTTGCAGGAATCTTAAAGGGTTACCCGATTCGATTGGCCATTTGAAACATCTACGCCACCTTAACCTCTATTACACGGAGATAGATGGGCTGCCTGAATCAGTAACTAGTCTCTGCAATTTGCAAACGTTAGATCTGAATATTTGCAATAATCTTAAAGGGTTACCCGATTCGATTGGCCATTTGAAACATCTACGACACCTTTACCTCTCTAGCACGAAGATAGATGGGCTGCCTGAATCAGTAACTAGTCTTTGTAATTTGCAAACGCTAGTTCTGGAATCTTGCCGGGATGTTAAAGGGCTACCCAATGGTCAGGGGCGATGCCAGAAATTTTGCACTAAGGGGGGCAAAAATTATAGTAATTTTTTTATCTATCTTAAAATTAAGATAGAAAAAATTTCTATCTGAAATTTTGCACGGGGGGCAAAAATTATAGTAAATTTTGCACAAAAAAGGGAGATAAAAATGGTAAAATTAAAATTTTAAACTTATTTTCTATCTTAGGGATGATTGGAAAGGGGGGCATATTTTTTTTAAAAAAGGGTAAAGATAAAAAAATATTAAAACATGAAAGTATATTTTTTTTTTTCCAAAAAGTTAAGGGGGGCAATTGCCCCCCTTTCCTCTCATGTGGCATCGCCCCTGCCAATGGTATCACGAATCTAGTTAATCTACGGCATATTGTTGTAGATTCGATTCCTTTGCCAGGAATTGGAAAATTAACTTCGCTCCAAACATTGCCGTATTTCAAGGTGTGCAAAGAGAGTGGTTGTCAGATAGGAGAGTTGAATAACCTGAGTAACATTAAAGGAAGACTTGAAATTTCGGGTCTCGAGCATGTGCAAAACATAGAGGAGGCTAAAGAAGCCAATTTGAAAGATAAGAAATACCTTAATCAGTTGAGATTGCAATGGGCCCTATATGGCAGTTCACAAGATGGAATAGTCAATAACGATGGGGTATTGGAAGGCCTCCAACCCCATGCCAACCTCAAAGAATTAAAAATAGAATCCTATGGCGGTGTCAGTTTTCCAAGTTGGATGTCACATCTCTCCAATCTGACTTCCATTACCGTTATGGATTGTAGAAATTGCGAACATCCCTTTCCTCTTGATTGCCAGCTACCTTCTCTTTGTGAGCTCACCTTACAGAACTGCCCCAAGCTGCAGGTGTTGCCCACTGACCTTCCTGCCGTCACAAAGTTAAATATAGATGGTTGCAGAGAATTGAGTGCCCTTCCGAGGCTCCCATCTATTTGTGACTTATTACTCATTAGTTGTGGCGTGAAGATGCTATTAAGCTTGACAACGCCTTGCCCTATCTCTCTTCAAAGGTTAATCATAGGAACGTGTCATCAGTTGGAGTGCTTTCTCGAGAAGGTCTCTTTGCAAGATCTAACCTCTCTCCAACATTTGCATATCTCTGACTGCCCACGACTAAAGTCCTTCGGATATGGAGAGGGGGGGCTTCCCACCACGCTCAAATCTCTAAGAATTGTCGGATGTCCTAATCTCAAGTCCATGCCTACTCGGCTGGAAAACCTCACCTCCCTTGTAGAGTTATCCATTGCTACTCAACTCCCGCTTTTCTCAAAAGAGTCAGCACTGCCCATGACAATTCAAGACCTTCAAATATTTTCATGTGACAATCTCATGTCCTTGCCCAAGGGGATGCAAAGCCTCACCTCTCTCAAAAAATTGGTAATCCGTGAATGTCCTCAACTCCATTCCTTGTTTCCAGATGATGAAAATAATGACTATGGGCTGCCCACCACGCTCAATACTCTAGAAATCTTCACTTGTCCTAATATCAAATCCTTGACCAAGGGGATGCAAAGCCTCACCTCTTTCACAAAATTGGTAGTTCATGAATGTCCTCAACTCCATTCCTTGTTTCTAGATGATGAAAAGAATGACCCTAGGCTGCCCACCACGCTCACTGCTCTAGTAATCTCCGCTTTTTTTAATCTCAAGTCCTTGCCCAAGTGGATGCAAAGCCTACCCTGCCTCAAAGAATTGGGAATCGGAAACTGTCCTCAATTATTTGCTGATGATGAAAATAATGACCATGGGCTACCCACCACGCTCAATATTCTACAAATCTATACTTGCAAGTCCTTGCCCAAAGGGATGCAAAGCCTCACCTCTCTCACAAATTTGAGAATCGTTAATTGTCCTCAACTCTTTTCGTTGTTCCCTGATGATAACAACAATGAGTATGGACTGCCCGCCACTCTCGTCCATCTTTTCGTCGACCGTTGCGAAAATCTCAAGTCCTTGCCCAAGGGGCTACCCACCACGCTCAATATCCTAGAAATCTCTTCTTGTCCAAATCTCAAGTCCTTACCCAATGGGATGCAAAACCTCACATCCCTTAAGTATTTACATATTAGTTACTGTCCTGAAATATCATCCTTGCCAGAAGATGGCCTCCCCACTTCACTTATACATTTGGCTATTATCCGATGTCCTAAATTAAAGGAATCATGTCAAGAGAACGACGGCCAAGATTGGCCCAAGATACAACACATCCCCTATATTGAGTATTGACTGCAGATAATCGTCATCTAGACAAAGGTGCGTCCTCTTTCCCCGTTTAAACATTTTGTACCATTGCATTATTATTATTATTATTATTTTAATCTTCATGATTTTAAGAAAAATTAAAGAAACTAAACCAAGTACGGTCCTTCTGTACAAAACATGGCAGATGTAGAAACATGAACGGAGGATTTTAAGAATCAGAGCGAGAGCTGAATCGATGGAATTCGGTGGTGGAATGAGATTCTAGAATGTAGATGGGATTAAAGGATAGATTGTTGGAACTCTACCTTGCAGTTGCCATCCACAACCATGACAGGTAAACAAAGATGAGTATTTTTTTCATTTTCATTAACACAAAATTGGAGCACGTCTCTGTCTGCTTTTTTTGTATGATTCTTCATGGTTTTTTTTTTTTTTCGGTAATATTCCAAAGATTTACTATTTAACTCTGGAATCATTAAAAATGCTCTCTTTTTTAAGTAAGTTTTAGAAAAATAAGAATTGGGATTCTAAACAGTACCGTGTTGGATTGTATATGCTCTCTGTTTTAGAACTAAGGAAATTAGACATAAGGGAGCCAAATAAAAGGCATAATATCAGAGGGGTCAAGGGTTTGTTGGAAATGACAGAAGGGGGTCAAAATTTGGATTTCGAAATTTCGAATGACGAGAATGCCCCTCTGGCAGAAACAGTGAAATGACTTAGAAAAAATTAAAAAAAAAACATTTACGTTTTCCCTCCTCTCTCTTCCCTCTTCTCTCCTCTCGTCTCTGTTAAATTTATTTCGTCCTCTCCTCCCTCCGGCGATCTCTACGGCAAGCACACCGGCGATCTCGACGGCGATCTCGACCAAGGTGAAGTACGTATCAAATCTCGCATTTGAAGGAAACCCTACCTGGTACGTCGTTTCCTTCCCTTCCTTTATTCAATCTCATTTTTATTTATTTTTGAAGAGGAAAATCAGGTTGAGAGAGATGCAAAAGGGGGGGGAAATCCTTTTTCATGCTATATGTTTTTTATTTTTTTCAGTTCATATACATGTCAGTTACTGCATTTCCTCCTACAGAGTAAAATAGTTGTAAATGCTTTTAAATGTTGTTTGTTGCTGCTAGGGTTTTATGTTTTACATTAATTTGTGAAATGGAGAAACGTTCTGCTGTTTATTTATTGTAGGGTTTTATTTTGTACATTAATTTGTGAAATGGAGAGATGGGATTTCATTTCATACATGCGTATCCACGTACAGAGTAAAATAGAGTTGCATGCTACGGTATTTGTTGATGCTAGGGTTTAATTTTTTACGTTAATTTGTGGAATGGAGAAATGCGATTTTGTTTCATTTACATATGTTAATGCTAGGCTTTTAATTTTACAATTTGTGGAGTGGAGAAATGGGATTTCAAAATCACCTTCTTGAAAACCATGTAGAGCTCCCCTATATTGGCCTTGAAAACCCTCTTTTGGTACTAGTAGCTGGAAACCCTTTTCTGTGAACTTGGGGACCATGTTAGGCAGTTGATGGCCCCTCTATGGCGACTTCTTCTAGGTACTAATAACCCCTTTTTTGTAGCTGAAAACCCATGACTTTCAACTTGACGACCATCTTCTGGATTTGATGGACCCTCCAAGGGTACTTCTTCTACCCCATTTGAGGGCCCATAATCCCTTCTCTAATACCATGCATAGCTCCCCTCTATTGCCCTTGAGAAGCCCCCCTTAGGTACTAATAACCCCCTTTTTTGTAGCTGAAAACCCATGACTTTCAACTTCAGGACTTTCTTCTGGATTTGATGGACCCTCCAAGGGTACTTCTTCTACCCCATTTGAGTGCCCATAATCCCTTCTCTAATACCATGCATAGCTCCCCTCGGTTGCCCTTGAGAAGCCCCCCTTAGGTACTAATAACCCCTTCTTTGTAGCTGAAAACCCATGCCTTTCACCTTGAGGACCTTCTTCTGGATTTGATGGACCCTCTGAGGGTACTTCTCCTACCCCATTTGAGTGCCCATAATCCCTTCTCTAATACCATCCATAGGTCCCCTCTATTGCCCTTAAGAAGCCCCCCTTACGTACTAATAACCCCTTTTTTGTAGCTGAAAACCCATGACTTTCATGGACCCCCCAAGGGTAGTTCTTCTACCCCATTTGAGGGCCCATAATCCCTTCTCTAATACCATGCATAGTTCCCCTCTATTGCCCTTGAGAAGCCCCCTTACGTACTAATAACCCCTTTTTTGTAGCTGAAAACCCATGACTTTCAACTTCAGGACTATCTTCTGGATTTGATGGACCCTCCAAGGGTAATTCTTCTACCCCATTTGAGTGCCCATAATCCCTTCTCTAATACCATGCATAGCTCCCCTCGGTTGCCCTTGAGAAGCCCCCCTTAGGTACTAATAACCCCTTTTTTGTAGCTGAAAACCCATGACTTTCAACTTCAGGACTTTCTTCTGGATTTGATGGACCCTCCAAGGGTACTTCTTCTACCCCATTTGAGTGCCCATAATCTCTTCTCTAATACCATGCATAGCTCCCCTCGGTTGCCCTTGAGAAGCCCCCCTTAGGTACTAATAACCCCTTCTTTGTAGCTGAAAACCCATGCCTTTCACCTTGAGGACCTTCTTCTGGATTTGATGGACCCTCTGAGGGTACTTCTCCTACCCCATTTGAGTGCCCATAATCCCTTCTCTAATACCATCCATAGGTCCCCTCTATTGCCCTTGAGAAGCCCCCCTTACGTACTAATAACCCCTTTTTTGTAGCTGAAAACCCATGACTTTCATGGACCCTCCAAGGGTACTTCTTCTACCCCATTTGAGGGCCCATAATCCCTTCTCTAATACCATGCATAGCTCCCCTTAGGTACTAATAACCCCTTCTTTGTAGCTGAAAACCCATGATTTTGAACTTCAGGACCATCTTCTGGATTTGATGGACCCTCCAAGGGTACTTCTTCTACCCCATTTGAGGGCGCATAATCCCTTCTCTAATACCATCCATAGGTCCCCTCTATTGCCCTTGAGAAGCCCCCCTTAGGTACTAATAACCCCTTCTTTGTAGCTGAAAACCCATGCCTTTGAACTTCAGGACCTTCTTCTGGATTTGATTGACCCTCCGAGGGTACTTCTTCTACCCCATTTGAGGGCCCATAATCCCTTCTCTAATACCATGCATAGCTCCCCTCTATTGCCCTTGAGAAGCCCCCCTTACGTACTAATAACCCCTTTTTTGTAGCTGAAAACCCATGACTTTCAACTTCAGGACTATCTTCTGGATTTGATGGACCCTCCAAGGGTACTTCTTCTACCCCATTTGAGTGCCCATAATCCCTTCTCTAATACCATGCATAGCTCGCCTCGGTTGCCCTTGAGAAGCCCCCCTTAGGTACTAATAACCCCTTCTTTGTAACTGAAAACCCATGCCTTTCAACTTGAGCACCATCTTTGGATTTGCTGCACCCTCCAAGGGTACTTCTCGTACCCCATTTGAGGGCCCATAATCCCTTCTCTAATACCATCCATAGGTCCCCTCTGTTGCCGTTGAGAAGCCCCCCTTAGGTACTAATAACCCCTTCTTTGTAGCTGAAAACCCATGCCTTTCAACTTGAGCACCATCTTTGGATTTGCTGCACCCTCCAAGGGTACTTCTCCTACCCCATTTGAGTGCCCATAATCCCTTCTCTAATACCATCCATAGGTCCCCTTTGTTGGCCTTGAGAAGCCCCCCTTAGGTACTAATAACCCCTTCTTTGTAGCTGAAAACCCATGCCTTTCACCTTGAGGACCTTCTTCTGGATTTGGTGGACCATCCGAGGGTACTTCTCCTACCCCATTTGAGGGCCCATAATCCCTTCTCTAATACCATCCATAGGTCCCCTCTATTGCCCTTGAGAAGCCCCCCTTAGGTACTAATAACCCCTTCTTTGTAGCTGAAAACCCATGCCTTTGAACTTCAGGACCTTCTTCTGGATTTGATGGACCCTCCGAGGGTACTTCTTCTACCCCATTTGAGGGCCCATAATCCCTTCTCTAATACCATGCATAGCTCCCCACTGTTGCCCTTGAGAAGCCTCTCTTAGGTACTAATAACCCCTTTTTTGTAGCTGAAAACCCATGCCTTTGAACTTCAGGTCCTTCTTTTGGATTTGATGGACCCTCCGAGGGTACTTCTTCTACCCCATTTGAGGGCCCATAATCCCTTCTCTAATACCATCCATAGCTCCCCTCGGTTGCGCTTGAGAAGCCCCCCTTAGGTACTAATAACCCCTTTTTTGTAGCTGAAAACCCATGACTTTCAACTTCAGGACTTTCTTCTGGATTTGATGGACCCTCCAAGGGTACTTCTTCTACCCCATTTGAGTGCCCATAATCCCTTCTCTAATATCATGCATAGCTCCCCTCGGTTGCCCTTGAGAAGCCCCCCTTACGTACTAATAACCCATTTTTTGTAGCTGAAATAGAGTTGATTTTCAACTTCAGGACCTTCTTCTGCATTTATGCTAGGTTTTATTTTTTACGTTAATTTTTGGAATGGAGAAATGCGATTTCATTTCATGTACATATCAGGTACCACATTTCCACCTACGGAGTAAAATAAATGCAAATGGTCGTGTGCTATTTGTTTATGCTAGGCTTTTATTTTTACAATATGTGGAGTGGAGAAATGGGTTTTCAAAAACACCTTCTTCAATACCATGTAGAGGGCACAATTTATAGTTGATGGGCCTTCTTTAATACCATGTGGAGACCCATGTTCATTGTTGAAGTAGTCATGGTTCACTTGTTTTATCTTCGATTTCATTTATTAAATTATTGGTCCAATGGTGGTCATTGAATTCCAATACCTAGTGCTTATCTGCTTTGTTTCTCAAAAGGTCTGATGCTATAAGTTTTTTTTTAAATGCATGTGAGCTAATACTCGCCTGATGCCCATGTGGATGAGAATTTTAACTGACCTCCTAATCTGTTTTGGGGGTTTGTCCTTGTTGTTGTGCTTTCAGAAAATTCATATAGAACACTGATGGTTGCACTTATTGGTTAGCTCTTTTATTTCTTCTTTGCTTTGCTTCATATCTAAGAAGCCAGACCTTAGAGGTTACAGACATGATACATATTTTCAGGTAAGTATGAGAATTGTAATAATTGTTGGTTTGCTTGGTAGCTTTTCTTCATAATAGTACTGATTGGGAATATGAGTTTATGCTATGGGTTGGATTTTATTGATTTTCTTGGTAATTTATTTTAGAGATGATGATGACGAGATTTTTAATGATTGTCAATATAACTGAGTTTTTGGGTTATGAATTGATCTCGGTGATTTTGATTTGGTTGTTCATTGTTATACAGTTTTTATCCGGTCAGGAGCCATTCAAAGCCTTGAAAGATGGTGATGCGAAAAAGTGATAGAGTGAAAGTAACAAAGCCTCCAAGAAGGACAGAAAGGAGTTTAGAAGGGGAGGAGACGAAAACTGCAGCTGTGAAGAAGAGAGGAACAGATGTAAGTGTGTATGTTGTTAATTGTATCAATGATAGTAAGTTAATTCATTTACGACATATATTTTGGCAATGTAATTTGTTTTGCAGGCTCCATACGTCCCAGCACGATGTTCTCCAGCTTCTTTCAAATCGGCAATGGACAGGATAAAGTTCAAGCCAGTCCATTTTCATGCCATAGAAAAGACTCCTTTCCGACATCTGTTTGGCATGGAGGACATTATCATGCACAAGCCTCTCATAAGAGCTATCCACGATAAGTGGACTCCCGGCACTAACACGTTCACGTTAGGGAGTATAAATGTCCCCTTCCTTCCAAGAGATGTGGCATTGGCATTAGGACTGCCACTTACTGGAGAGCGAATGGACGTGGTGAGGGTTCTGTCATTCGACAGGACAAAACCGCAACCTAAAGTGCCTGGCTGGCTATTTCCAGAGGCCAACGTCAAGGCATCGGTTATTGAGAATGAAATTACAGCATTAGTTAGAGAACGCAATAAAGTTTCGATAGAGAAGACAGTGAAATATGTTCTCCTACATCTTTTTGCCTCTGTCCTTTTCCCAAAAAGCGCACATCGAGCTGACGAGCTCTTCTGGCCCTACATCGACGATATAGGAAACATTGGCAACTATAACTGGGCGATGGCAGTGTATGACTGGCTCGTAGATTACCTAGACAGAGTCAGCAAGGGTGGCAGGTACCTTGGTGGCTGCTCGTTGGTAATTCAGGTAATTTGGACTCATGACATTTAATATTCTAACCGTGCTGTTTATAGTTTGATTAACATGGTGTTTCGTATGTATGCAGGTATGGTTATACGAGCATACCACATTTTGGATTCCCACCAATCCAACTGCTCGTCCACGTGTCCTTAAATGGGACTGGAAAGCAAACGAATCAAAGACATATCGATTAGTGGAGCAGAAGCAGATAAAGAAATCGGAGGTGAGATATGAAAAATTTGTTAACGTATATATCAATACTAGTATCTTGATAACTGACTATGTTTTCCAAAAATTCAGGTGGTGGTGACATTGAAAGTATCTCTGTTAGAGAAGTCACAGTACCTACAGGATGAGGTAATGCAGTCGAGCAGGACTATGTTGCGTACGTTATTTTATTTTACTTATTAATTTTTTAAATTTGATCATTGACTGTCATGTTTAAACATTAGGATGTTGATGAGACAATGGAAGTCGATAAGGAACAGTTGGAATCCGAGGGGATAGTTTTGGGAGTAGAAAGTGAAATGGAGAAAGGAAGTAGTGAAGATGAGTCGAAGCATATAAAATTTTTGGCGAGAGAGGGAGATGTAATTGATAGACAGTGGCAGATGATTACAGCAGCATGGGAAGAAATAAGAAAAAGAGAGGAAGATGTTGGAAAAAGAGAGGAAGATGTCAGAAAGAAAGAGGAGGATTTGAAAAAAGGATGGGAGCGTATGCGGAGAACAAATGAAGGGACTGGGGGAAGAATGGAGGGGGTTGAGGTGGAGGGGGTTGAGGAGGAGAGGAAGGGCGAAAATGCATCTCAAGGTGCACGATTATCTTCGCAGCTGTGCGAGGATTGGACGGATTTAGCTGACGTTGGATGTGACATGGATGCAGCCGCCACCCTAATAGATGTATCGGCTCAGAACCCCAGGTCACATGAAGAAATATTCGGCACCACAGACGGGGTGATCCTTAACCCTTTACAACGATTGTTCGAAATGGAGGTGACCAAGGAAGAGGCACCATCTACTGAAGTTGAGATGAAAGTGAGTGGTCTAAGGGATGAGATGGTGGATTCCGAATTAGGGAGCATTGTGAGGGGTGTGAAGATGGATGGAAGGAGTAGGAAACCTGGGAGAGCCAGAAAAAGCCCCTACTATTCAGGGAAGACCCGAAAGAGGAGGCAGAAGGAAGGGAAGAAACAGGGGGAGGACCCCAACATACCTAAACCACCGCCCAAGAAGAAAGGGGATGACGGGAAGATGCGTAAGGGAAGGAGAACAGCTCTGATAGAGAGACTTCTAAAGCATGATAAAAGGCAAGTAGATGCGAATTATATTATACCATGATTTAAGTTGATCAGAATTGAAAATTATTAACTAACAATTTAATACAATTTTGCAGTGATATCCTCATGGAAACGGATGATGTACACCTAATAGCTGAAGACCTACAACATCTATGGAATGTCAGACAATACCTGACTGGCACTGTAAGTGTCATTTTTTTATCATTAATTTCTACATTACTGTAGGGAATAATGTACATCTGACATTTACTTCTCTTCCTTGAAGATTGTCGATATATATGGGAAGCACGTGCAGTCCTCCAATGACGATGGGTTAGCAGATCCTACAATGGGGGGAATTGTCTTCGTTCCATCGGTGGTACATGTAAGTGTTATTTCTATCATCCCACATTGAGGTTTACATAAGATTTTATCTGTAGTATCCCATTGAATTCCTTTTTTTTATAGGGAACTCTTACTGCAGTAGGGACCGAAGTCACTGAGGTCCAGAGGGTAGAAAAGTGGAGGACAGCGAAGGACGCTCTGCACAGTAGACTTATAAACCACCACCTCGAAGCAGTAAAAATGGTACTATTACCATTATGTGAAGACAACCATTGGGTTCTCCTCATTGTCGATATGATCAACAAAATTTTCCACGAATGCAATTCCTGTAAAGGAATAGAGTTCCAGGAAAGAGCAGGATTGACCGTAAGTGGGTTAGCATCTTTAATGTTTTCCTACTTATAAATCTATACGTATAACACTTATGTTTCCTAAACCTGTCAATGTTAACCACTTGCAGGTTGTGTTGTTGAAGGAGTACTTAAAGGAAAGGGGCTGTGATATAGACCACTTTCAATATGCGCAGATGGAAAATTTCCCACAACAGGCCAATGGGTCAGTATATTAGTATATTTAAATGTTTATTTTTCTAGGCTATGATTTTGATTCGTTCAATACAACTGTTGTTATGCAGGTTCGACTGTGGTTTGTTCGTGCTTAAAGCGATCGACCATCTGTATGCAAATGATCCATTTACTTTCAGCAAGTCTGACATTCCCGCTTATCGGCTGCAGCTCTGCGAAAGATTCTTGCGCGGAGAGTTTGGGGACTGTGGTGATTTCCTTAAGGGGGATATATGACTGAAAAATGAAGAACCTCTCTTCAAGTTCTGATGGATGTTGTAAACATGGTGGACATTGATGGTCTTTCCAGTGAAGTTTTCTGTGTATTTGTAAGCAAAATGGGGTAAAATGGGCTACATTTATTTGTTGGGCGCATATGTGTAGGACAGAAAGCAGGGTGTAGAGACACAGAGGGAGGGTTTGTTTGTATCTCAGCATACTGACAACTATGTATTTGTAATGATAAATCAAGTTCTGTGAAGTGATGGTGGTTGTGGCATTGGGTTCATTGCGAAATATGGTAAAGGTCTTTGAAAATCATCAAATATTTGTTCATAAAGTTTTGGGGGAATTTATATTTCTATTGGATGGAAATATGATTTATTTGTAATTGTGGTTATTCTCTCTACTTTATATTTTCATCGTCATAGTTGGCAATGGGACCCCTGTTTTTTGTGCTTTTCCGGTTTTGTTTGGTTGGTTGAACTGTTGGGAAGAAAAAAATTCTTCCTCAAAGTTGTTCATAAATTGCACACTTAATTTCTTACAACACCCACCCTCTTCTTTCCAAATGGACTTTCCACCCCACACCATAGGATGATCCATAACGTCCATTTGATGGGCCACAATTTCAATAGTTTGTGTCGCAAAAGACAATTCATACAAAATAAAAATATAAAATAAATGGGTTAGCAGATCCTAAAGTGGAACCTCCAAGGATTCTCGGAATTCCGAGACAATGTCTCGGAACTCCGAGATTCGGTCCAGTATAATGTGAAAACAACCGTCTATTCTCGGAGCTCCGAGAAATTTTCTCGGAACTCCGAGATTCGTACCAGTAGCATAAAAAAAAACCTGTATATTCTCGGAGCTCCGAGAAATTTTCTCGGAACTCCGAGATTCGTTCCAGTAGCCTAAAAAAAAAACCTGTATATTCTCGGAGCTCCGAGAAAATTTCTCGGAACTCCGAGATTCGTTCCAGTAGCCTAAAAAAAAAACCTGTATATTCTCGGAGCTCCGAGAACATTTCTCGGAACTCCGAGATTCCTTCCAGTAGCATATCCAAAAAACCTGTATATTCTCGGAGCTCCGAGAACATTTCTCGGAACTCCGAGATTCGGGCAATGGAAAAAAAAAATTTCCTTTTGTTCTCGGAACTCCGACACAGTGTCTCGGAACTCCGAGAATCGGCCCAGGAGCTTCATAACCCTGGACCCGGTTCCTTTTTTTTACTTTACTTTCCTTCTCTTCTTTCCCTATACCTAAACCACTTCTCTTGAAACCCTAAGTCCACTTTTTCTTTCGTTCCGTCATTTTCTCCCTACATCTTCCTCCAAAACCCTCTTCTCCCTTCCAAATCCCTCTCTTCTTCCTAAAACCCTAGCATTTCACCCCTTTTTCGTTTTTTCTTTCTTCCCTTCTCTATTTCTCTTTTTGGCCTCCATTTTAGGGCTATTTCTCTTCTACTTTACATATCACTTTTGTCTCCATCCATATTTCCTGTCACCATGCCTCCTAAAACCAAAAATCTCAACATCGGAGGCTCCTCCCAAGTTGAAGACCCCGAATACGTTCGTGAAGAAGTTCCCGACGAAGAAGGGCCTTCACGGAAGAAGTCCAAGGCCAAGGCTGTGGCTGCCGAGGTTGTGGCCAAGTCCTATTTCACTGGGGATAAGGCGAAGAAACTCTGGGACGACGTCGGCACTAGGCGCGTCCTCACCGGTAGGTACATTGATCCCCCTGTCCTTGAAAATTTTGATTTAAAGGCCAAATTTGATGCTCTTCATTGGACACCCATCCTTCACATTAACGAACCCGTTTACCCTCGATTGGTGCGTCTCTTCTATGCCAATCTCACAATTTCCCCTTCCTTCTTCAAAATCGAATCTAAGGTGAAGAAAACTGTCATCAAACTCACCTATCAGACTTTTGCCACAGTATTTGGGATTAGCCATGACGGCCTCTTACACTATTTTTGGTCGGACGATGGGACGCATGAACTTGATGATATTGATCATGACACTGTCTATGGGCGGATAACACGGCGCTACCACCCTAATATGCCCGTACAATCTGCCGACCTCATTCCGGTTGCGCGCGTGCTCCATAACTTCATGTACCACATCTTCATACCTCGTGGTGGGATGCGTGAAGCCGTAAGACCCTTAGAGGCTTATATTATCTACAGCATCCTAGAGGGCCGCCAGCTTTGTCTGCCATATATCATGTTTCGCTTCATGTTTCAGACCCCTGAATGCTACCGATCTTCCTTGCCATATGGCATGATTCTCACCTGTGTCTTCCGGCACTTCGGCATCACCTTGGATGGAGAGATGACCATGACTCCTACTGCCCCGTTTGATGTTCCGACATTTAACCGCATGGCTCTTAATGAAGCAGCGATTGACATCGATGTTCACGATTGAGGAGGCTATGAAGCCGAGGACCAGCCTGCACCGGCACCTCAGCCTTCAGAAGATACATCTCAGTTCTGCACTCGCCAGGATTTGGCTCACATGCAGGAGGCCATTGAGTGATCCATGGCCTCTCAGTTTCAGCAGTTGTCTACCCATGTCGACTCTGCGATTTCGACTCGCTTCCACACCATGACTTCCCACTTTGATGACCAGTGGGCCGCCTATTATCGCTACATCTCTAGTGGTCAGTGGGGCCAGGCGCCGGGCAGTTCTTCTCATCACCCACCGCCTCCTTCGGAACAGTAGATGGCTCTAGTTCTCTGATGATGGATCCTGTGTTGTTCAGATTTCTTTTTATATTAGCCTTATCTATATGTTTCTATAGTGTTTGGATTATCAGTTGGTTGTATGGATCATATTTAGGTAGTTGCTTGGATAGTAAGTTGGATCTTTTTGGGATGTATTCCGTTTTATATAATTCTGTCACTGTTATGATGTGTCGTGGATGCTATGTCCTTTGAGTGGTTGTACGCACTTTCATTGGCTCACACCTACTCTCTTTCCTTTTGTTCCACCTTTTTTGGTGATGACAAAAGGGGGAGAACATTTGAGCTCCCAAGTCATAATAATATGCATATATTAAGGGGGAGTAAAGCTCTATGCTCCATTTTTTTGGGACATCAATGCCCATGAAACGAACAAAAAGGTCAATAAATAAAGGTTGCAAAATGACAAACTTTATTGCGCCCTTTCTTACCAGCAGGGAAACGCTTTTTGCAAACTTTTTTGCAAAATGACAAACTTTTTGCAAAATGAACAAAAATGTCATATATATACAACCAATTTAATTTTCCAGTTCTTGAATTTTCTTACCAGCAGGGAAAAGCTTATTTTAACAATGCTTGCAAGGTAGAACTCATTCGAGCTTCAGAAAACTGGGCAGCCTTCAACTATGACAACCCATTCCACCTTAAGAAAACAGGGTTTCCCTCCAAAAATTACAGTATACCAGTAATTACAGTATACCATTAATTACAGTATAACAAAGAATACAGTATTCCACCTTCAAAAAATTGGGTTTCCCTCATAAAACTGGGCAGCCTTCAACTATGCACACCACTAATTACAGTATACCATTAATTACAGTATAACAAAAAATTGAGTATTCCACCTTCAGAAAATTGGGTTTCCCTCATAAAACTGGGCAGCCTTCAACTATGCACACCACTAATTACAGTATACCATTAATTACAGTAGGGTCCAAAAAATAGAATATTCCACCTTCAAAAAATTGGGTTCTCCTCAGAAAACTTGCCAGCCTTCAACTATGCACACCACTATACCTCAAAAAATTATTATATACAGCAACTAATTACTGTGCACACTTTCAATTAATCCACTTCTCCTCCTTCATCCAACTGGAGCCTCCAATGCATTCTCCGCGGAATAATTACGTGAAAAAAGGAGCTGCACAAGGTACACCCGACCTACAACACCACCACCACACCGAATAAGTATGGAATCAGGGATGTTCTATACTACTTATTGACCTCAATATATTACGTATCATGTACCTATTGAAAACGGGGGCAGAGGGTCCAATGGAAGATTCATCAGGGAGTTGTCTCTCCATGGGAGGTTCTCTGCAAGTCCTTTTGTTGTGGCCTAGTTTTCCACAGATCGTACATTTGCGATGCACTCCACTCTGCAATTCGCGGTCAGATCTTCTCGTTCGCGGCCGTCCAGGTGGTCTTTTCGCTATTGGAGGTAATACAGTCTGCAGAGGTTCTGGAGGCAGTTCCCATTGAGTGCGATCTACTGTAGGGTGAAGCACCTCACAGTACGTTTCCCGATACATCTGTATACGAAACCATTTATGGCAATAATCGTACTCATCAAAATCTGTGATGGCAATGGCTGCCATGGCATGTCCGCACGGAAGCCCAAGCGTTTGGAACTCACGACATGTACAGGTTTGTTGCAGCAAGTTTACGACATCATGATGATCACGGGACCTTACTTCAAATTCGTGCACACCTACTCGATAAGCAGTATATCCGCGACCCTGTTCCCTGGCCAGTCCCAAATGTTTTTCTGCATAATGCGTGCACTTTGTTTCCCATTGAAGGCCCATCGCTTGACGTTTCTGTATGTATTTGGAGCTCTTAAAACGAGTCAGCTCCACCGCAGCTGCAATCGGCAATTTTCTGGCATCCTTTAGCACTGCATTGTAACACTCCGATCTATTGGTGGTCAACACATCATATCTTTCCCCCTTGAAGTAGAAACTAGCCCAGTTTTCCTTCGGAATAGCGGCTATCCAGTTGTGTGCATTTTCATTCCTCGCCTTAATTTTTTCCATTGTGTCTATGAAAACACTCTCTCTCAAAGCCCTAGCAGCTCTCCAGAACAATTTCTTAAGTAAAGGGTCTTTGAAGTCGGTGTACAGATTGGCGGCGAGGTGACGCATGCAGTAGCTATGGTTTGCAATAGGCATTACTTTAGGCACTGCTTGCATCAACCCCTTTTGTCGATCGGAGCACAGGGTCAATGCGCGTATCCCCTCAGGCAATACGTGCCGCTTCACCAAATAGAGGAACCAGCACCAGCTATCTTCGTTCTCAGTCTCGACAACACCAAAAGCTAATGGAACTAAGCCGTTGTTCCCGTCTACCCCAACTGCGATCAGTAAGATTCCAAGATACTTTCCACGTAGATGCGTCCCATCGACCAAAACTATCGATCTGAGTGTTCGTTGGAAAGAACGTATGCTGGGACCAAATGCCCAGAATAAGCGAGCAAATTTATCATCTCCCCCTGGACGTAGATCTCTCGCTCGAAAAACACGCATGTAGGTGCCCGGGTTTGTTCTCATCATCTCAACTATCAGTGCAGGGAGCAAGCGGTACGAGTCCTCCACATTTCCACACTTTATTTCAAGGATGATGTTCATCGCAAGGTGTGCTCTACGGTAGGTCATGGTTATACCCCAGTGCGACTTCATGTACTGTCTTATGATCCTTGTCCCCACATCTTCTGGACGGTCAAATAGGGGTAATCATGTCTCGGCAACCCATGGGGATGTAGCTAGATGATTATCATTGCCCTTTAAGTGAGATGTACACGTATGGTCGCTCACAAACTTCTTCACTAACACATAAGTCATACGGCTAATGCCTGATATACGCCACTTGCAACCTGGTTCTTTGCATACAACGGCATACTTCTTGGGAGTTGACCGTGACTTCTTGAACATGAATCGCTGCCGAATTGCATACTCCTTAACGGCCTTCTTGAACTGCTTCATATTTGGATACATAGCCCCAACAGTTAACTCATCGAACTGAAGATTATCTGCATCTACCTCATCAGCCCCAACATACATGTCGTCTACTTCCAGTGGCCGACTTGTGCCAGCAGGTAGAAATGGCCAACCATTGGCGGTAGGGGGAGCCACTTCTGTTGGCCTAAGATTTTCACCAGAATCTTCGTTCTGATTTTCATTTCCATTATAATTTTCAGGATCATGGGCGGCCTCATCACCCTCCTCATCCTGAACCTCAGCCTCGGCCTCAGCCTCGTCATCATCCTCATCATCATCCTCTGCAGGATCATCATCATTGTCATCTTCAGTTCTAAATTCTTCGAAATCACAACCGAAGACATGAAAATCATCCTCCAAAATGTTAATATGCTCCAACGGCACATCTGCATCATTCCCGGGGACAATGATATCTTCGGAGGTAGGGTTCTCATACATATCGTCCGAGAAGTTTTCATTTAGGCCAACTCGTACCCTACACAGTTCAACAATATAAAATTAGGATAGTAGATTGAGTACTTCAATATAAATAAAATTGTACAAGACATACCTTGAACTAAACTGTGCCAGGTCATCTCCTATGCTTGTATTACCCAATTCTGTTTCATATTCTCTATCTAAGTCTACTTCAAAACGAGAGTCGGGAGTGACAGTTACTCGTTCCGATGGATATCTTAGGTGTGGAATCGGTGGAACGGAAGTAGGAGGTATGCATGCATTATGAGAGGGATTTTGAGAGGGAATCGGTGGTACAGAAGTCAAACGTATGGGCAGGTTATGAGAGGGATTTCGAGGTGAAAAGGAAGTAGAAGGTATGACATTGTTTGTGGGCAGAATTGAAGAATAAGATGAATTTAGGCCATTGTCAATTTTTGTTATGTATAGCATCACAGAGTTGAAATTATCTTTCTCAAGCACCTTAACCAACGATTGGAAGATTTCATCGCTATCGACGTCGATTAGAGTGCTTATATATGGATCAACAACATATCGACATTTGATGGATAGTGACACCCCTCCTCCAATACTCCCAATTCGACTGTGGATTAGAGCCTCCAATTCTTTAAGATTCATTCGGGGACTTACCAATAACAATTTCTTACTCCCACCAACATATTCCCAATTAACTTCATCCTTCAGTATGCCATCATAGTGTAACAGCAGAGAAAGCATTGTGCGTGCCAGTTTACGAAGACCTGCAAAGGGCAGACAAGATATGATAAGAACCAGTACGTAAAGGGGGCTTCTCAAGGCGAATAAGTAGAGGCCGACATAAGCAAAACCTTCGGAGGCACACATTGAAAGAAGAAAATATGACCTTCCTGATTGAAAACTTGTCTGCAAAACGAGTATATGATATGGGGTTAAGACTTAAACATGAGAAGAAGATGATAACAAATTTTTTCTCAGTACATTTAATACCAGACTGAAGCATCGAAATAATTTAACATAAGTGAACATTGCATTTCAAGTACACAGGTCACAGTACGTAATCTAGTTTAAAGACGAAATCTACGAGAAATTAGTTTAACATGTTACATCTGGCAAGGATATAATATTTTCTTAATTAAATTACAGCAAAAGGGATTATGGGCCCTCAAATGGGGTAGAAGAAGTACCCTCGGAGGGTCCATCAAATCCAGAAGAAGGTCCTGAAGTTCAAAGGCATGGGTTTTCAGCTACAAAAAAGTGGTTATTAGTACCTAAGGGAGGCTTCTTAAGGGCAACAGTGGGGAGCTATGCATGGTATTAGAGAAGGGATTATGGGCCCTCAAATGCGGTAGAAGAAGTACCCTCGGAGGGTCCATCAAATCCAGAAGAAGGTCCTGAAGTTCAAAGGCATGGGTTTTCAGCTACAAAAAAGGGGTTATTAGTACCTAAGGGAGGCTTCTTAAGGGCAACAGTGGGGAGCTATGCATGGTATTAGAGAAGGGATTATGGGCCCTCAAATGGGGTAGAAGAAGTACCCTCGGAGGGTCCATCAAATCCAGAAGAAGGTCATGAAGTTCAAAGGCATGGGTTTTCAGCTACAAAGAAGGGGTTATTAGTACCTAAGGGGGGCTTCTCAAGGCCAATAGAGGGGACCTATGGATGGTATTAGAGAAGGGATTATGGGCCCTCAAATGGGGTAGGAGAAGTACCCTTGGAGGGTGCAGCAAATCCAAAGATGGTGCTCAAGTTGAAAGGCATGGGTTTTCAGCTACAAAGAAGGGGTTATTAGTACCTAAGGGGGGCTTCTCAAGGGCAACCGAGGGGAGCTATGGATGGTATTAGAGAAGGGATTATGGGCCCTCAAATGGGGTAGGAGAAGTACCCTCGGAGGGTCCATCAAATCCAAAAGATGGTCGTGAAGTTGAAAGTCATGGGTTTTCAGCTACAAAAAAGGGGTTATTAGTACATAAGGGGGGCTTCTCAAGGGCAACCGAGGGGAGCTATGCATGGTATTAGAGAAGGGATTATGGGCACTCAAATGGGGTAGAAGAAGTACCCTTGGAGGGTCCATCAAATCCAGAAGAAAGTCCTGAAGTTGAAAGTCATGGGTTTTCAGCTACAAAAAAGGGGTTACTAGTACCTAAGGGGGGCTTCTCAAGGGAAATAAAGGGGAGCTATGCATGGTATTAGAGAAGGGATTATGGGCCCTCAAATGGGGTAGAAGAAGTACCCTTGGAGGGTCCATGAAATCCAGAAGATGGTCGTGAAGTTGAAAGGCATGGGTTTTCAGCTACAAAAAAGGGGTTATTAGTACCTAAGGGGGGCTTCTCAAGGGCAACCGAGGGGAGCTATGCATGGTATTAGAGAAGGGATTATGGGCCCTCAAATGGGGTAGAAGAAGTACCCTTGGAGGGTCAATCAAATCCAGAAGATGGTCCTGAAGTTCAAAGTCATGGGTTTTCAGCTACAAAAAAGGGGTTATTAGTACGTAAGGGGGGCTTCTCAAGGGCAATAGAGGGGACCTATGGATGGTATTAGAGAAGGGATTATGGGCACTCAAATGGGGTAGGAGAAGTACCCTCGGAGGGTCCATCAAATCCAGAAGAAGGTCCTCAAGGTGAAAGGCATGGGTTTTCAGCTACAAAGAAGGGGTTATTAGTACCTAAGGGGGCCTTCTCAAGGGCAACCGAGGGGAGCTATGCATGATATTAGAGAAGGGATTATGGGCAGTCAAATGGGGTAGAAGAAGTACCCTTGGAGGGTCCATCAAATCCAGAAGAAAGTCCTGAAGTTGAAAGTCATGGGTTTTCAGCTACAAAATAGGGGTTATTAGTACCTAAGGGGGGCTTCTCAAGGGCAATAGAGGGGACCTATGGATGGTATTAGAGAAGGGATTATGGGCCCTCAAATGGGGTAGGAGAAGTACCCTTGGAGGGTGCAGCAAATTCAAAGATGGTGCTCAAGTTGAAAGGCATGGGTTTTCAGCTACAAAGAAGGGGTTATTAGTACCTAAGGGGGGCTTCTCAAGGGCAACCGAGGGGAGCTATGCATGGTATTAGAGAAGGGATTATGGGCACTCAAATGGGGTAGAAGAAGTACCCTTGAAGGGTCCATCAAATCCAGAAGAAAGTCCTGAAGTTGAAAGTCATGGGTTTTCAGCTACAAAATAGGGGTTATTAGTACCTAAGGGGGGCTTCTCAAGGGCAATAGAGGGGACCTATGGATGGTATTAGAGAAAGGATTATGGGCCCTCAAATGGGGTAGGAGAAGTACCTTTGGAGGGTGCAGCAAATTCAAAGATGGTGCTCAAGTTGAAAGGCATGGGTTTTCAGCTACAAAGAAGGGGTTATTAGTACCTAAGGGGGGCTTCTCAAGGGCAACCGAGGGGAGCTATGCATGGTATTAGAGAAGGGATTATGGGCCCTTAAATGGGGTAGAAGAAGTACCCTTGGAGGGTCCATCAAATCCAGAAGATGGTCCTGAAGTTCAAAGTCAATGGTTTTCAGCTACAAAAAGGGGTTATTAGTACGTAAGGGGGGCTTCTCAAGGGCAATAGAGGGGACCTATGGATGGTATTAGAGAAGGGATTATGGGCACTCAAATGGGGTAGGAGAAGTACCCTCGGAGGGTCCATCAAATCCAGAAGAAGGTCCTCAAGGTGAAAGGCATGGGTTTTCAGCTACAAAGAAGGGGTTATTAGTACCTAAGGGGGGCTTCTCAAGGGCAACCGAGGGGAGCTATGCATGGTATTAGAGAAGGGATTATGGGCACTCAAATGGGGTAGAAGAAGTACCCTTGGAGGGTCCATCAAATCTAGAAGAAAGTCCTGAAGTTGAAAGTCATGGGTTTTCAGCTACAAAATAGGGGTTATTAGTACCTAAGGGGGGCTTCTCAAGGGCAATAGAAGGGACCTATGGATGGTATTAGAGAAGGGATTATGGGCTCTCAAATGGGGTAGGAGAAGTACCCTTGGAGGGTGCAGCAAATTGAAAGATGGTGCTCAAGTTGAAAGTCATGGGTTTTCAGCTACAAAGAAGGGGTTATTAGTACCTAAGGGGGGCTTCTCAAGTGCAACCGAGGGGAGCTATGCATGGTATTAGAGAAGGGATTATGGGCACTCAAATGGGGTAGAAGAAGTACCCTTGGAGGGTCCATCAAATCCAGAAGAAAGTCCTGAAGTTGAAAGTCATGGGTTTTCAGCTACAAAATAGGGGTTATTAGTACCTAAGGGGGGCTTCTCAAGGGCAATAGAGGGGACCTATGGATGGTATTAGAGAAGGGATTATGGGCCCTCAAATGGGTAGGAGAAGTACCCTTGGAGGGTGCAGCAAATTCAAAGATGGTGCTCAAGTTGAAAGGCATGGGTTTTCAGCTACAAAGAAGGGGTTATTAGTACCTAAGGGGGGCTTCTCAAGGGCAACCGAGGGGAGCTATGCATGGTATTAGAGAAGGGATTATGGGCCCTCAAATGGGGTAGAAGAAGTAGCCTTGGAGGGTCCATCAAATCCAGAAGATGGTCCTGAAGTTCAAAGTCATGGGTTTTCAGCTACAAAAAGGGGTTATTAGTACGTAAGGGGGGCTTCTCAAGGGCAATAGAGGGGACCTATGGATGGTATTAGAGAAGGGATTATGGGCACTCAAATGGGGTAGGAGAAGTACCCTCGGAGGGTCCATCAAATCCAGAAGAAGGTCCTCACGGTGAAAGGCATGGGTTTTCAGCTACAAAGAAGGGGTTATTAGTACCTAAGGGGGGCTTCTCAAGGGCAACCGAGGGGAGCTATGCATGGTATTAGAGAAGGGATTATGGGCACTCAAATGGGATAGAAGTACCCTTGGAGAGTCCATGAAATCCAAAAGATGGTTGTGAAGTTGAAAGTCATGGGTTTTCAGCTACAAAAAAGGGGTTATTAGTACCTAAGGGGGGCTTCTCAAGGGCAACCGAGGGGAGCTATGCATGGTATTAGAGAAGGGATTATGGGCCCTCAAATGGGGTAGCAGAAGTACCCTTGGAGGGTCCATCAAATCCAGAAGATGGTCCTGAAGTTCAAAGTCATGGGTTTTCAGCTACAAAAAGGGGTTATTAGTACCAAAGGGGGGCTTCTCAAGGGCAACCGAGGGGAGCTATGAATGGTATTAGAGAAGGGATTATGGGCCCTCAAATGGGGTAGAAGAAGTGCCCTTGGAGGGTCCATGAAATTCAGAAGATGGTCGTGAAGTTGAAAGTCATGGGTTTTCAGCTACAAAAAAGGGGTTATTAGTACCTAAGGGGGGCTTCTCAAGGGCAATAGAGGGGACCTATGCATGGTATTAGAGAAGGGATTATGGGCCCTCAAAAATTCAATCCCTACACTCTTCAAACTCATGTCTGTCTTCTTTTCGCAAGCACTTTCACATTTAACACCAAAGCTAAATGGGATAGCATGAGTTTTGAAATACTAATAATAGCAATATCTTATGGAGCACAACCACCCTTTGCGCATTATCATATCACACTGCCATATTTCTCTTAAATAAAATCTTTGCAAATTATTTCTTTCAGATAGTAAAGAAAATAATATGAAAGATAACAAGGGGGTGAAGGCAACGGAGAAAGATATGTGATTGTATAAGAATGCCATCTGGAAACATGTACCCCAACTGTAAGAACGGTGTGTTTGACACAAATGGTTTATTTTTTCTCTAAATATACACTCAACTCCTATTGTTAAAGCATCAATTTCTTTAATGTTTATCTTTTCAAGAATTTGTTGCTCAAAATAAAAGGATGTTAAGAAAGCTATTATTCATGGAAAGTTCAAAAGCATAAATGTAGTTCAAAAGCTTTTAGTATGAGAGGTGAGACTACAAACTACATCTACATCTCTACTATGACAGGTGAGAATACAAATTTGTCAACTGACTACAAACTACATCTCTACTTCGTACTCACACCGAAGACAAATCATGAAAAATAAACTGAGACCAGGTAGGGTTTACTGTTTTCCAGGTTTCATACGTGCTTCACCTTCGTCGAGATCGCCGGAGAGATTGCCTACGGCTCTGTTTGGTTGTCAAAAATCAGGCATCTCATTAGAATTTCGTCGGAATTTTAGATGCCGGCACGTCGTTTGGTTGTGTTTTTCAAACACGATGGTCAAAACACCCACAACAATGTCGGGATACGGTCGGCCCACGTGGCTCTCCAATGAGAACCGAATGGCAAACCCCCAAAACCGAGTTTCTGTATTATAATTTCAACAGGAATGGCCTTCTCAAACGACGGATGAGGCTCCACGCACTGCTTCGTCGCATATCTTCCGCTAAATTCTTGTAACCAAATGGCATTTGGGAATTTAGTTCCAACAAAATCCTAGTAAGCATCCCTACAACCAAACGTTACTTCAAAACCCCACCCCCATAAGGTCTTTTCATTGCCATTCTGCACAAATCCCCTTTCACTTCCCCTTCCCGCCGAGATTCACGAACCAAACAGACCCGTAGAGATCGCCAGAGAAGAGGACGGAAAAAAAAAAAACACAGACGGGAGGAGAGAAGAGGGAAGAGAAAGAGAGGGAAACTGAAATGCTTTTGATTTATTTCTTAAAAGTCATATCACCTATTTCTGCCACAAGGGCATTCTCGTCATTGAAAATTTTGAAAACCAAATTTTGACCCCCTTATGTCATTTTGGCTATAGCTAGACCCCTGTGTCATTATACGATTTATTTGACCCCCCTACGTCAAATCTTCTAGAACTAATGTTTTCCGAAAAAGTGGAATGCTAAACTGAAGAGCGCCCTTGCCCGCCCTTACAAAATTAAATGGCAAGGGCGCTCCCATTGGATCGATTTTGCAAACTGTATTTATTATGGCATTGAAAAAGGCAAAATTAAAGGAATCATAAATGCTTATAAATGATGTTTGGCAACATGGATCCAATGGGAGCGCCCTTGTGCTTGTTTTTTTTGCAAAGTGGGGTGATAAATTCTTATAGATAGGATGTGCCCAAAAATTCAACTTCATAGGATCATCCTAAGTTTTCATGGTTGTGATGATCTTAGCAACCTTCAATTGAAATGGCTCTGATCAACTTAAATAATTCTAATATATAATAAATTTTATTGCTTAATCATGTAAAATTTGCAAGTGTGCTACACCCTTTTGAGTAAAGTTTGACGAGAAAAGTGTAGAGATTAAATTTTTTAAAATGTAAAAATATAAAAGAAACACATTTTTAAATGGCTATGAAAACCTATTTACATTTCTGCTCAAGTAAAGTTTTAATTTTTTAAAGCAAATTCAATAGGTTTTAATAAGCACGCAGTCCACATTATTCGGGTGATCGATTCATCTATTAGACCTTGTTTATGTGATCCAAACCATTCATTTCTTGGACCTGCTCTTAGATAGGGTGCGGCCAGAATGTCTACTTCATAGGATGGTCCTAACCCTCCGATTGTTGGATTTTAAAAACCTCCACTGACATTACTGAAGGATGTTTAAAACACAAGTGTGGAACACTTAAAATATATATAAAAAAGTATTTGGGTGATCAGAACAATTCATTTGTTGGGACTAGACTTAGATAGGGGTTCATTTGTTGGGACTCGACTTAGATAGGATGTGGCCAGAATGTCTTATTCGTAAGATATATGATCCTAACCTTCCGATTGATGGGCGTTTAAAATGGAAGATGCAAGTGTGAAACACTTAAAATTTATTAAAAAAATTATTCAGATGATCAGAACCATTCATTTGTTTGGCCTTTCATGGAACTGTATGGTTTTAATTTAGCTGAAGTGCCCCTGAAGAGCTCATGTTCAATTACTAATAGATTAAGACATGCACCAAAAACTTTAATCATACATGCATTTTTACTAGTTCATATAAATATAGAGAAAACGGTTCCTACACATATGTGTAGAGAGTTCTCTACACACTAGCTTAAAATACAGTGGGGGCCCACATTGTTTGGGTGATCCAAGCCATCCATTTTAAAGGCCCTCACATAGATAGGGTGTCTACAAAAAATCAGATGCATAGGATCATCCCAACCCTACGATTTGTGGAGGTAAAATGGATGTCTTTAAACCTTCACAAATTAGTCCATTTTTTGCCTCCACGGTTCGAATGCTTAGGATGATCCTATGGATCTGATTTTTTGTGGACCCCCTATCTATGTGATGGCCTTAAAAATGAATGGTTTGGATCACCCAAATAATGTGGCCCCCACTGTATTTTAAGCTAGTGTGTAGATAACTTATCTACACATATGTGTAGGAACCGTTTTCTCATAAATATAATTAGGTAACACGTACTGATATATTATATTACTAATGCACTTAGGATTTTGGTTTCGATATACGTTTCAATTTCGGTATAGTTCCAGTGGGGATGGAAACAAAAAGATTTCGGTCGTTTCTTGTCGGTTTCGGTGGAAATATAAAACCATGTTTATGCGCAGATTTGCTAATTTTTTTTTCTTTCTGTTTCAAATATTTGCACCATGCTTGAATTGATTTGTCTTTATGGGGTGCTTCAGTAGTTATAGAACCATCATCTTGCACTTTATTGGATTAGATTAACGTCTATTGATGTTTAAATTCAGAAGTTATATATTTCAATAAATGTTCTAATTGTGAATGTCTGACGCGTTTGCTTAAATTGTTTGGAATCGTACGCATACTGCTCCAATTGAACTAAACCCCTTTAACACTCCTAAAAGTTCAATGGATCTGATTGTGAATCCTAGGTGTGCATTAAACGGTTAAAACACAGATTGCAATTTCTAAATTCTATGAATTTTGTGATTTTTTTTAAGACGGAGGGGGGGGGGGGGGGTGGGGCAAGTATGCCCTAACTTGAGCCTAGGATATACTTTAGTAATGATTGCCTTTCTTCTCTAGCACCATAAAAACAAAATCTTCTCAATGCACCATGTCTTCTCATTCTCAATGGGTCGATTGCACAGATTACAAAAAAATGGGAATCAATACAAGTATAATATAGATTGGAAAAAAAAATCATAAGCATGTTCTGCCCATGGTTTTAAATTTTGACTGAAATCCGAAATTTTGGGTTTCGTTGGAGATCTTATAATCTTAATTCCACTCCTTTCTAATTCCAATCTTATTTTTGTTTCTAATTCTACTCATATTCTAAACAATGATTCCATCATCGGTTTCTGCCTGGACATTGGCTCCCCATGAAAGTGGAAGTACTTCGTGGAAGTTTACGAGAGTCCATGGAGATCTAGTAAAAACACAAGGATGCTTAAGGAAGTCCATGCAAACAATGGAAACTTGAGATGGAATGTCGAGAAATGCTAGAATAAGCCCAAATGCACACTTAGAAACCATGTGTTGTGCAGAGGGAGAGATGGTGGACCATCTTTTCATTCACGAGAGCTTCATGAGGAAGATATGGTTCTTCATTCTTGATTTATTTGGAATAGTTTGGGCCTTTCCATTCATATAGATCATATGGTGGAGACTCGAGTCCCCATTGCTGGTTTGGAAGGAGAGATATAGAAGTCTCTTCAAGAGACCCAACAGAGGAGACCGTAGTATTTAGAAAAAGATTGTATCTTGTGTGATGACTATGAGAAATCATTCTTCTGAAGTTCGGAGGCTATTTGATTGTTAGAGTATGAACCGTTCTCCAAGCACTGCACGTGATTGCAAAATTCCTGAAGAGGTATGGTCTGAAACACCTGTTAATTACTCTTTCCTACGTACATTTGGTTGTGATACTTATGTGTAGATTCCTAAAGAGCAGAGAACTAAACTGGACGTAAGGTCCAGAAAGTGTATTTTTCTTGGCTATGCATCAGGAACAAAGGGGTACAGGTTGTGGGATCCTACTGCCTACAAGATTATTGTTAGCCGAGATGTTGTCTTCAGAGAAGATTCATTGCAGAAAGTGCAGCCAAACTCGGGTACAACAGAGATGTTTGATATGGAGTCTTTAGAAAATCTTCTCAATCTTCCAAATGTACCAGACATTGAGGAAGATGAGGAGGAGGATAGTGATAATGAGCATGTTGATGTTGATGTACCAGAACTTGAAACTCAAGGTGACCAAGGTCGTTCTACAAGAGACCGCAAAGCTCCTACATGGCTACATGATTACTTTACCGCTTATGCTTGCAACACAAAGGAGCATGAACCTTCTTCTTTTAAAGAAGCTTGTGAGTCTGTAAATGCAGATTAGTGGAGAGTATCTATGGAAGAGGAAATTGAGGCTCTACATAAAAACCAGACTTGGGAGTTAGTTAAACTTCCAAAGGGGAGGAAGGCTATAGGTTGCAGATGGGTGTACAAGTTAAAGAAAGATGCTGATGGGAACATCGAGAGATACAAAGCCAGATTAGTAGCGAAAGGGTATGCTCAGAAATCAAGTATTGACTTCAACGAAATCTTTTCTCCAGTTGTTCGTTTCACTACTATTCGTATTGTTTTGAGTATGGTGGCAGTGCTTGATTTGGAATTAGAGTAGTTAGATGTTAAAACAACCTTTTTGCATAAAAATCTTAATGAAGAAATTTATATGACTCAACCCGAAGGCTTTGTTGAAGAAAGTAAAAAGAATCCGGCTAACCAAATCGCTACACGGTTTAAAACAGGTGCCGAGGTGTCGGTATAAGCGATTTGACTCCTTTATTTTGAGCTTCAGATTTGATATATGTGAAGCTGACCATTGTGCTGATATTCGTATGTTGGATAATGGTGGTTTCATTATCTTGTTACTTTATGTCGATGACATGTTAGTTGCAGGAACCGGTAAAGCTAATGGTGTGACTTTGAAGGCTCAGTTGGCCAGGGAGTTTGATATGAAGGACTTGGGGGCAGTAAATCAGATACTTGGTATGACAGTACTTAGAGACAGAAAGAATAGGCAACTCTGGATAACTCAGAAGAGTTATGTTGAAAGGGTTCTGTGCCGCATTAATATGCAAAACGTCAAACCAGTGAGTACTCCAATTCCTATTGGTTGCAGATTATCTTCCAAGCAGTGCCCTGGCACCGAAGCGGAGAAGGAAGAAATGTCTCGAGTACCAAATGGGTCTGCAGTAGGGAGTCTTATGTTTGCCATGGTTTGCACCAGACCAGACATTGCGCAAGTAGTGGGAGCAGTTAGTAAGTATATGGCAAATCCGGGGAGAGATCATTGGACTGCTGTGAAGAGGATCCTTCGCTACTTGAAGGGTACTTCTAAGACTTCTATTTGCTATAGTGGCCAAAGTTTGGATTTGGTTGGTTATGTGGATGCTGATTATGCAGGGGACATTGATAGAAGAAGGTCGACCACGGGTTATGTGTTTTCTTTAGCCAATGGCGCGGTTGGTTGGATGTCAAGGTTGCAGTCTATAGTTGCTTTGTCTATGACAGAAGCTGAATATATGGCAGCTACGCATGCATGTAAAGAAGCTATATGGCTGAGGAGGTTACTTGAAGATCTTAAGGTCAAGTTAAAGAAGGTGACAATTCATTGTGACAGTCAGAGCGCATTGCATTTGGCAAGAAATCTTGTTTATCACGCTTGTACCAAACACATTGATGTTCAATATCACTTTGTTCGTGACGTTGTGGAAGATGGAAAGGTCTCAATGCAAAAGATTCACACCAATGACAATGTTGCTGATATATTGACGAAGTCCGTCATTAGAGAGAAGTTTGTGTGGTGCAGAACTTCTCTCGCGCTTGTTGTCACTTGATGAATGGTGACGTTGGGCAGCGATTCAGTGGGAGCGTTTTTTACACTGTAGAAGAAACTAGGCTTCAAGTGGGAGAATGTTGAGACCGGCTATTGTTGAGGAGTTAGTTTCCTAAACGGAAACAACTCTCCATCGACTCTCTTCCTTTGTGCCTATCTATTACGGTTTGTAAAATAGTGAGAGTGGGCCACATGTAGGATGTGAAGCTTAGTTTTTCTAGGTTTGAAAACCCACGTATACAATAACTCTAAAAATAAGCTATTGGCTAAATACTTTGTGAGAGAGCAAATAGTGAGAAATCCTTGTGTGAGAGAGGTAGAACAGTTTTCTCTTCAAAGGGGTGGGTTCGTCTCTTGTAAAGGGTTGTTCTTGAGTTGTTTTCTATTTGAGAGGGTGAGTGTGTACTCTGTAATTTTCTCTTTGATTAGTGAAGAAGAAGTCTCCGTTGCTGCCCCGTGGAGTAGGCATATTGCCGAACCACGTAAAATCTCTGTGTTATTGTCTGTGGCTTTAATTATTCTTTTACTTTCTGCTTTTGTTATCGATCTTGTGGCCGCTGCGTACTCTAACAATTGGTATCAAAGCTATACCGGTTGTCAGATCTTCACACAAGATTGATTGTTGATCGTGGTTGCTCAGGTTGAGATGGCTATTTCAAGTTTGACGAGATTTGAAGTGCCGAAATTCAACGGATCAAATTACGCCTTGTGAAAATTGAAGATGAACGCGGTTTTGGTCAAAGAGGATTGTGCGGTCGCGATTGAAAGTATTGAAAAAAAGCCTACTGATATGACTGATGCAGTTTTTCAAAAGAAAAATAAATTAGCAATGGCCGATTTACTTCTTGCACTTGATGATTCGGTATTGTTCAATGTGTCCGATGAAACCACTGCAAAAGGTTTATGGGACAAATTGAAGAATCTGTACGAAGGGAAATCTATGTCAAATAGGATTTTCCTTCATAGACAATTATACAACCTAAGGATGAAAGATGGGTCTTCATTGCAAGAACACCTTAATGAATTTAACACCCTCTTTAGTAGATTGACTGTTGTTGATGTTAAAATTGATGAGGAAGAGAGAGCTAGTCTCTTGTTATGTACTTTGCCAAGTTCGTGGGATAGCTTGATTATGAATTTCGGTAATATGAAAGACCTCACGATGGAGATTGTAGTTTCTACATTGCTATCCGAAGAGAGTCGCAAAAAATCTGGAGCGGACTCTTCGGGTGATGCAATGATGGTAAGTGGAAGATCCATGGAGCGAGGTGGTGATACAAAACATAATTCAAGATCCAAATCGAAACGGCGGAAAAATTTACGGTATTGGAATTGCCAGAAGAAGCGTCATCTGCAAAAGAATTGTAAATCTCGCAAAGGGAATCAAGATAAGCCCAAATCTGATTCGCATGATTATGAGTCTAGTTCAAAGAATTCCCATGAAAATTTAGCCAAGGAAAGTGCTTCAGAAGATGGTGAAGTGTTGTCTATTCTTCCACCAGATATTAGTTATGCTAAGTGGGTTTTGGATTCTGGCGCTTCATTCCATATGACACCATGCAGGGAGTGGTTTTATACTTTCCGGTCGTGTGATGGAGGAACTGATTACATGGGTTATAATAACACATGTAAAATAGTGGGAGTTGGAGATGTCAGGATTACTATGTTTGATGGCACGATACATACTTTTTCTGATGTGAGACATGTACCTGGGCTGCGAAAAAAATTGCTTTCATTGGGAAAATTTGACAAAGATGGTTACAAATTTTCTGGAGAAAATGGTCGATTGAAGATTGTGAAGGGGGCACTCATTGTTGCAAAGGGAGAGCTACAGGGAAGCTTGTACCGTTTGATTGGGGATACCGTGGTTGGTGATGCTATTGTTGCAAATGTCGTGACTGAGTCTGTTATGACATGGCACCGGCGATTGGGTCACATGAGCGAGCGTGGACTAAAGGTACTCCCTGATCGTAATTTACTTTTTGGTTTAAAATCTATAAGTTTAGATTTATGTGAGGATTGTTTGTTTGGTAAGCACCATAGAGCTAGTTTTTCCACTTCTACATATAAATCTAAAGATGTGTTGGATTTGATTCATTCTGATACGTGGGAGTCTCATGTGGCATCCATTGGAGGTGCAAATTATTTTGTTTCATTTATTGATGATTTCTCTAGAAAGGTGTCGGTGTATATGCTCAAAAGGAAGAGTGATACTTCCTCTTGTTTCAAAAAGTTCAAGGCTTTGGTTGAGAACCAATAGGGGAAGAAAATTAAGTGTCTGAGAACTGATAATGGGACTGAGTATAATGAATTGAAGGACTTTTGTGGTGAGCACGACATAGACAGACAGTTTACAGTTCCAGGTACTCCACAGCAAAATGGGGTGGCAGAGCGCATGAACCGTACACTCATGGATCATGATAGGAGTATGTTGAGTTCCAGGTACTCCTCAACAATAGCCGTTCTCAACATCGATGTCTTCCATCTATTGAATGTGATTCACTTAAGTGCAATATGCTCCAATCACCAGCAGCTAGGAGGCTGCCTCCTGGCCCTATATTAGTTAAGATGAACTTTTATGGTTCTAGCTTAATCCAAGCTTTGCTGGTAGTGGTGGACTTATTCAAAATGATGAGAGCATTATCAGATGGGCCTGTTTGGTTCTGATAGGTATGACGGATTCTAAAGATGTAGATGTCCTAGCTTTCTTGAGAGGGAGTTGGCTTGTGGATTCCTCGCTCCTTAATTCCCTAGTGATGTAAGGGCACTCGCTCACTTCATATAATGGGTGAATGTAGGGTCGGGGTATCATTGGATATTTTTTTATGCCGGAGGAGATTGTTGATATCACCTACTAAAACCCACCCATCATAAAAAATTCCCTATAGATAGAAAATGTAAATACCCGAATTACCCTCCCTCTAAAACCCACCCAATCGGTGTAGCATACAAGGAATTGAATGCTCCATTGCTTGGCATTCATACTGGCCATGGCAAGCACAAGGATGCACATCCTGACTCTTGTCCACTATTTGTATTTATGCAGTTTTGATGCTTTACATGTGAACTCTGGAGCAATTTGCTTGTATAAAATCAGGTATGCACATCCCGACTCATGTCCACTCTTTATATTTATACACTTCTTTCAATGGATAGGTAATTTCTTGTAATTTTTATTTTTTGGAATGATAGAAAAATATTATATGAAATGAATCCTATAGAAAATTAGCCGACCCTGACTAGTTTGGGACAAAGGCTCTGTTGAGTTGAGTTGAGATACAGAAATATTATCAGAGAAGAGAACATCTTTTGATTAGTGTGAGTTCATGTGTTATAGCATAAAACATTTTCTCCGATTGATTCAGACACTTATAGTACTTGATCATGGTTTGCACCATTTCATATTTTCTTTGTTGAATACAACCTGATTCTGTTGCATGCCATTAATCCAGCGTCTCGAGAATGTTGACCCTAAGACTATGAAGTATAAAGAGAAGCTGAATCCCTGTGTGATTTCAGTTCTATATCAAGTTCAGGAAATAGTTATAGTGAAGTGTTATTTGCATATTATATGGCTCTGTTCCATCAAAACATCATTCTGTTATGGTTTATATATTTTTTCAGGCATATTTAGCTAATGGAGTTTCTCAGAATCACATGAAAATTGCATCCTTTAGGACCTTTGGTCAAAAGGTAATCAATTTGTTAATTTTACGTTCACGTATATTTTCCAAGTTTTATTATTGATTAAGTGCAGTTCCTCTAATATTTCATTTCAAAATGCTCTTCAGCAGGCTGTATACAACGTGGGTGGATATTTCATAAATGCTTTTGTAATACAAAGCTAAATTTTAGGATGTTGTTTCCATCGTCCTGCTACGGTATGGTTCTTATATTAGATCCACTTTTGGAAAAAAAATTATATTTGGGGCCCTTTTTTAGCAACTTCTGATTAGCTGTCGATGGGCAGTTCAATTCATCACTTATTATCTTGTAAATATACTAGTAGTTGATGTTTTCTTTTGGATATGAAGTGCTTTTCTTTCCTTCAGGTTGTGCATGTACACACATTCATGCACTTCCTAAGATAATTATCATATTACCAGTATATCAGAACTTCAAAAGTGAGAAATTTCATTTTAACTCTTAAATATTTCGGATACAACATAGTGTTATTGGCTTATTCTACAACATTTTATAATATTCCCAGTGATGCTTTTTTTTTCCTAGGGTATCCGCCTGGGTAGATGCTTACCAAAGGGATCTTTGACAACTTTTTAATGAGAAAAGCTCTAAGATCATGCCAGACCATATTGAGCATTAAACATTGTCCTTCTCAAATGATATGGCGGGGTTGGCACCATTAGACAATCTAGCTTCACTTATATAACATTCTACTACTTCTGCATTGATGTTTTAATTTGACCCGTCGGCGGTAAATGACCAGTGTATCTGTTACCTTCTAGCTTGCAGTCATCAAGGACTTGAGCTACTGGAAGGACCATGTGGATGCCATTGATGGTGAGAAGCATGTGTTCAAATACTGTGGTTGAAGGTGCTCTTGAAAGAAAGTGAAGACTACTTCATTTGAGCTCAAATTGAAGCTTGCCCTGGTGGGGGGAGTTTATGCAAGTTCAGTGGGGACTATGAAACTTTTGAGAGAATCCTACCAACTGAAACTACAGAGATAATGGGGAGTATTGGTTGGGATGTCGAAGGCAATTGAAGACTAACTTGTTTCAAAACCTAATTTGTATGCCTAGCTTTGGCTTCTTGTAAGAATGATGCCGCTGTATTTTTCATATATTACACTAGTGATAGATTTTAGTAAGGCATGTCTTGATGATCTTCTATGTATTAATTTCCTTGTCTTTGTAACGTGTTCAATGTTCAAATAAGAACTTAGTTTTGCGTGTTTATTTTGATTGGAGAAAGTGAGATTTATTGCAAAATAACATATTTTATATTCATAATATCCTAGCAAAAAGTATATAAAATATGCTATGATACAATTCCTCATTAAACATTAAAAACTAAAATTAGTGGTTTTGGAATCCAAGGTTGCTTCCAAAGTTCACGATGAAAAAAGATTCCGAAGTTTTAAAATTAGGGGTGCAACCCGGGTCGGGTTGGGTCGGGTTGGAAGGATTCCGAAGTTTCAAAATTAGGGGTGCAACTCCAGTCGGGTTGGGTCAGGTGGAGGCCAACCCGTACCCGACCCTAGGAACCATTTACGCAACCTGACCCAGACCTGACCCGAGTTCCAAGTCCATGAGGTTCAACCTGACCTGAGTTCAACCAGACTCAAACCAAGTTTTTAAGCTTACTAAAAAAACAAATGATAAAAAATGTCCGGTTTCAGTCGGGTCAGGTTGCCCAAGCCCTCAACCCAAACCCAACTCAAACTCATCCTGGGCTGAGAAAACTCAACCCGAACCCGACCTGAAGGATACCCAACCCGGCCCAACTTTTTTCAGGTTGAAGCCGACCCAAGTTGCACCCGTATTTAAGATGCATTAGTCATTATAATTCTCAACTAAATTTAGTAAATGATAATTAAAGAAATTCAACATTAAATACCAAAATCTGTATTTTTGAAATCTAGGATAGCATCCAAATGCCATAATGGTGAATCCTTGAAGTTTACTAAATGGTATCCAAACAGGATGTTTTAAAATCCAATTTTCTTCAATCCCAGGATTTTAAAATCCCGAACACCCCCCTAAGAGTTAAGAGAAAACATGACCTTACTCTCCGGCCAGTGGATTTGACTAATCGGCTTATCATGCCTCTATTCAATTGGTAGCTGGGCGTGGGAAAGGAAAGTGATGTGGCAAAAAAGAAAGGAAAAGAAAAGAAAAAAAAATAGAAATGGAAAATGAATAAAAAAACGGGTATTTAGTTTTCAAGAAAAGGAAAAGCGAATCCAAACCTAAAAGTTGTTGAAATGAAAAATGAATTAAAAACGGGTGTTTAGTTGACAAGAAAAGGAAAAGAAACCAAGGCAAAAATATTTTTTTTCCTTTTCCGATGCACAAAATTCTCTCATCACAAGAGGATTTTGATAGCTAGAAAATGTGCCCAACTTTCACTCATAGTTAGCAAAACGTGATTCGACAAAAAAACGGGATAGCAAAAATTCGAGTTTAAAACGGTTTCGGTTCAAAAAAAATGTAGTAAAAAAAAAAGAAACACGAAAAAATGAGTTTAAAATTTTATCATTTACAAAATATGGAAGGGGTAAAGTTGGAAAGTTGGCCAAAAAACGTGTTTAAAATGTTTGCCTAATAAAAACGGAGTTTTTTTGCATTGTGAAAGTTTTAAACGAATATTAAACGGCACACCAACAAAACGAGTTTTGTTTTTTTTTTAAAATGTAGTTTAAAACGGAGTTTTGCTAACTATGCTTTCACTCCATATCAGCCATCTTCCCCCCACGTCATTTTCCTCATGCCACTAAACTGCAGCAATCTAACGTCTGGAGTTCTGTCTTTTAGCCTAAAAGCATTACTTTCCAATGGATTCCACTATGAAGTACAGCAACTGAACAGTGAGAATTGGAGAAGAAGAAAAAACATATCCTAATCCTTATCGTCCACATTGAGTCGGTCGCCAAAATTTGACTATTTCTCATTATATTACGAATTACAGGAAACATGATCCACATATAGTGTGATTCGAATCAAATAATATTAAAAATCTAACTTTGAAAACCTTTTACTTTCACATATATGGTGCCCCATGTGAAAATTTAGGTTTTCTAAGTTCGGATAGATTTTATCTAATTTTTAATATAATGGGTATCGCTTCACACGATACACCGATTAGTCAAATACTCAAATTTGCCGGCCTCACTCACCTTGTAGAAGGAAAGGATTAGTCGAATTTAGTTGGATTTATAGTGGTTAACCTTATGCCACAAATGGCCCCATATGTGTATGTTGGTATAAGCCAAACAAGCTCATCTCTTATAACATTTTTCAAATAAGATTTATAAACTATGTGATTGGGAAACCCACAATATTAAGAATTGGAGAAACCTACCCTAGCTACAAAAAACTATCCTTATCTTCCACGCCTAATTCCCATATGGTGTGATAGCAATCCCATTATTTTAAGCATTAAGAAAACCTATCTTCCACAAATCCTCATATAGTGTGAAGGGATTCCCATTATATTTAAAATTAGAAAAAAATCTGTCCTAAGTCCTAACCTAGAAAACCTAAATTTTCATATGCTGGGCAGCAATTTTTGGGTCCTACAAGAAGGCAAAGTGGTGATGCATGTAAAATCAAGATCATGAATCTTGTACAACATTAGCCCATCCTAAATGGACATCTCATGGTTAAGATAAAGGATTACAAAAATTAATAGTTTAGCTGTACTTAGCTGAACCCCAAGGGGCCGTTTGCGGATTTTAGAATCTTGGATTTCCTCAACATTGCCGATTCGATTGAGAGAAGAAAGTGACCGACCGTCATTTTCTAATTCCTCGCCCTTATTTCCGATAGCAAGAGAACAGGAGATCGTCCCATGTTTCCAGGATTTAGAAATCTCAGGATGGGGGAGAGATTTCTAAAACTTAGATTTCTTACGTAAAATCCAAGAAACGATGTCAGTACAGCATACAGGCTTGATCGTGAACCCTCTTTGACCCTGTTTTCAAACTAAAACCTGGATTCTAAAATCCGCATATCCAAACAGCCCCCAAATGAAGCTTGATGGATAAAGAGACTTGGATTATCCAATAAAGGTGTTCTCAACTGGCATTTGGCTAGACTAATAGATGGATCCACACATAACAAGCACGAAATTGAGAACAAGGAAAACAAAAGAGAAGAAGGACACGTTTGGCTACCACGAATTTATTTTCATGATAAATTAGCTTCTTCATGTGGTGAGGGAGGCTGGGAATGGGACTCGGCCAGGAGAGGGCAAGAAAAGCCTGAAAAATCAGGAAACAAAAATCTCCACTCCAAATGTAATGGACTAACCACTCTCACAACACTTTGAGGCACTATTTTATCATGAAAAAAAAATATCCTGGCTGCTAGATAGGTAAAATCATTACACTCGAAACAGAAAAAAAAAACGAAAAGATAGAAAGACTGGCGATTGAATTAAGAAGCAGCCAAAATGACGATAATAAAATAGTAGAAATTGTGTTTGTTATAAATCTCTCGAATGAATTGGGAGACCTTGTTTTTTACAAGAATATTTGTTACAAGAGATTTTCTAGGGACTTTAGCAGAAGGGCATTTCGCTGCTGGCTGCTGCATGAGAGAGCAGCCACACAGGCTCAATTTTCACGAGATTTTGTCTTATTTGGTTTGTCGTCAGCAGGCCAACTAATCCATCTAATTTAAACTACTAATCTACTAAACAACTTCATTTAATTCATGTAAGGTTCTGTTTTCATGTAAGAGCCAGTCACAAAATGCCCTTATGTGAAAGCCCCTAATAGATAGACATAATTTAAGAAGTTTCAACAACTCTTTGAAATTCAATAATCAAACAAAAGCTAAATCATCCCTCTCTCTCCATTACTTCATTGCAAGAAGTTGAAGCTGATACCTCTTGCCTCTATAGTGCTTGCTTCATTATTTGTTGTTGCAACAGCAGGTCCTGAAGCTCCTGCTATTTTCTCTACCTGCACTATAGACAGAAACATCTTGGGGTTGTCTTCTTTTCAAGAGGAGAAGGTATGGTAGAAATAGGACAAATGTTTGTAACCCATCTTATAGATGCCATCTTTGGCAATTTGAAGGAATCGGCATTACAAGACATTAAATCAATATGGGGTTTTGGGGAGGAGCTGGACAAGTTAGAGAGCGCAGTGACAATTATTGAAGGCGTGGTTGAAGATCCTGAGGAAAACCAAGTTAGTTCTAAGGCTGTTCGAAAATGGCTTGGAAAGCTCAAGAATATCGCTTACGATGCTGATGACTTATTGGATGATGTTGCGACTTGCGTTGATGTGCCAAGTTCAAACAAGCAAGAGACAGAAGGTAGTCCACTCCATGTCCTCCTTTTTCAGTTCTAATAATCCAGTTCTATACAAACGTGGCATAGCACGTAAGATAAGGGAGATTAGAGAGAGGTTTGATGTGATAGCAAATGAAGGACGATACCTCAATCTGGAAAAGAGAGATGGAGGGAGGCCTCTCCAAAGAGAAACTAGCTCTTTGGTAAATGAATCTGATGTTATTGGTAGACAAGTCGAGAAAGAGAAAATAATACAATTGTTGGGATCAGATGATGATGAATTGTCTGTTCTTCCAATAGTTGGCATGGGTGGGCTTGGGAAGACTACTCTTGCTCAATTCGTCTACAACAATGAGAGGGTAAAGACGCATTTTGGGCTAGAGCCTGGGCTTGTGTGTCTGAAGATTTTAATGTATTGAGAATAACAAAGGCACTTGTTGAATCTGCAAGTGGAAGCAAGTGTGATCTCTCATACCTGGATGCCGCGCAACATCACCTCGAAGAGAAACTCAACGGTCAGAAATTTTTAATTGTTCTCGATGACGTGTGGGGTGAAAATCAAATTCATAGCTGGGACAGTCTACGAGCTCCTTTTGGAGTTGGAGCAAAAGGAAGTAAAATTATTGTAACTACACGAGATGAAGGGGTTGCAAGAATGATGGGCGCAATTCCTTTGCAACAGTTAAAGGGTTTATCAAATAATGATTGTTGGGAATTGTTTACTCGGCGTGCAGGAATTTCAAATGCCCATGCCAAATTGGAGGAAATTGGTAGGCGAATCATGAAGAAATGCAAACGCCTGCCTTTGGCAGTAAAGATATTGGGGGGGATTTTGTCTTCTAAAAGGAATGTGAGCGAGTGGGAAAGAATTTTGACAAGCGAAATATGGAAGGATGATGAAAATAAAATTTTGCCAGCTTTGAGATTGAGCTATCACCACCTACCAACTAATCAAAAGCAGTGTTTTGCCTATTGTGCCATATTTCCTAAAGATTGTTGGCTTCAGAAGGATGTGCTGGTCCGGCAATGGATGGCTGCGGGCTTCATTCAACCCAAAGATATAGGTGGGGAGATATTTGATGATTTATTGCTAGTCTTTCTTTCAATATTATACTCAATCGTCTGGGACTTCATTTTACGTGATGAATGATCTCATGCATGATCTAGCAGAATCTATCTCAGGTGATGAATATTTTAGAATGGAAGATGGTACGTCACGAACCATCCCTGAAATGGCGCGTCATTTTTCAAGGATTGGCGACAAAGAAGGTTCAATGTCTTTGGAGGCCTTGAACAAATTTAAGAGATTGCGCACTTTACTATTGATAGATCTAGCTTCCATTGACAAGCTGATTCTTAATGATGCAGTCATGGGGTTGAGATGCTTGTGTATATTGGATTTGAGTTGGTCAAAAATCTACAAGTTGCCAGATTCGATTGGCCATTTGAAACATCTACGCTACCTTGACCTCTCTTTCACGAAGATAGATGGGCTCCTGAATCAGTAAGTAGTCTGTGTAATTTGCAAGCCCTAAGTCTGAAACAATGCCAGGATCTTAAGGCTTACCCGATTCGATTGGCCATTTAAAATATCTACGCTACCTTGACCTCTCTGGCACGAAGATAGATAGGCTACCTGAATCAATAACCAGTCTTTGTAATCTCCAAATGCTATATTTGAAATTTTGCTTTAATCTTAATGGGTTACCCAAAGGTATCACGAATCTAGTTAATCTACGACATATTGATGTAGATTCGAGCCCGAGTGGTTGGCAGTTGATGCATTCGATTTGTTTTCCAGGAATTGGAAAATTAACTTCTCTCCAAACATTGCCGGCATTCAAAGTGTGCAAAGACAGTGGATGTCAGATTGGAGAGTTGAAGAACATGAGGAACATCAAAGGAGGAATTCGCATTTCGGGTCTCAAGAATGTGCAAAACATAGAGGAGGCAAAAGAAGCCAATTTGAAAGATAAAAAATACCTTGATGAGTTAGTGATGGAATGGAATCGATATGATAATTCAGAAGATGGAATGGTTAATGACGAGACGGTCTTGGAAGGCCTCCAACCCCCTGCAAACCTCAAAAAATTACTCATAAATTTGTATGGTGGTGTCAGCTTCCCAAGTTGGATAGGGCATCTCTTTAATTTAACAAGCATTGCCTTTGAGTATTGTAGAAAATGCGAACGCCTCTTGCCTCCTGATAGCCATCTTCCCTATCTTCGTGAGCTTACCTTAAAGAATTGCCCCAAGCTCGAGGCATTTCCCAAAGCCAACCTTCTTCCTGCCCTCACAATGCTGCGTATAAGTGAATGTGAAAAATTGAGGGTCCTCCCGATGCTCCCATCTCTTTTTCAATTAGAACTAGAGTGCTGTGGTGAGAAGCTATTATGCTCGTCAGTGCCTAACCTCACCTCTCTTTCCGTATTGACTATTAGAGGATTTGAAAGCCTAAGATCACTACCACATGGGTTGCTGAAACCCCTAACCACTCTTCAGAGGTTACAAATAAGCCAGTGTGATGATTTGAAGTGTTGGTCCACGGAAGACTGGTTGCAAGATCTACCCTCTCTCCAACATTTGGAGATCTATAGCTGTCGCAACCTAGAGTCCTTGGCAATTGGAGAAGGGGCCAAATGGAGAGGGGGGCTTCCCATCACACTCAAAACACTAGAAATCTCTTTCTGTTCTAATCTCAAGTTCATGCCCACTCAACTGGAAAATCTCACCTGTCTCAAAGAATTGAGAATCTCAAACTGCGATCAACTCTATTCCCTGTTTCCTGATGATGAGAATAATGATTATGGCCTCCCCACCACACTTGAAAAGTTGGAGATTTTATATTGTCATAAACTGGAGGAACAATGTAGAGAAGGCGGCCAAGATTGGCCCAAGATACAACACGTCCCCCACATTGTCATCCGTTAATCGTCATCCAGGCATAGGTACGATCTCACTCTCTATTTAAATATTCTACACCATTACATTGGTATTATTAAAATCTGTTGAGTTGGGTGTCTTGAATTAAACCCGGTTGGGTCCAAAATATTGTGTGCGACCCGGATAAGGCCCGTTTATAAAGGCCGTTAAAAGCAAGTTTGGGCCTGCATTATAAAAGGGGGTTTTTAGGGCTATTTTCGAGTCTTGTCTTTCAAAGAGGGTTTTAGAGCTAAAAAGAAGTGGAAAAGGGTATGCTAGGGTTTCTTGGGCTATTTTGGTGCGAGACACTGATCTTCCCTTGTAATCTCTTAATCTTCTAGTGGGTCTTTCTTTCGACTCTGCCGTGGAGTAGGCTTTGCCGAACTATATAAATCTTTGTGTCTTTGTGTGATTGCTTGTGTTTGTTCTTTCATTTTGCTTTGCCATTGAAATCACAAATTGCTATTTGAGGTTTTTCACAACAAAATATCCATAAAATAATAAAATTAACAGTCTATTTTTCATTTCTATTATCTTCCAATTTGAGCATGTATGTTTGTCTTGTATGATTCATGTTTTATGGTGTTATTCCAAAGATTATCGATTTAGCTCGAGAATGTGGTGAAGAAACTCTGTTTTGGGGCTAAGCTATTACTTCCTTTTCTAGATATTATCAGGGTGATAGTGGGTGCATTCATTCCTAAGAGATGTTTAGGTGGCCAAAGCATGTATCAATGAAATAGAGTTTCATTTGTATTGTGAAAACTTGATAACAATCAAATGGAATTGTGGCATTAAATCATGTAAATATTATTATATGAACCTGAACCTTCCATGAGCTGTGAACTCATGGTCTATATTTCCCATTGCTCATTGGTTACCAAAACTTCCACGGACATTTCAATTGATATAGATGATATGGTGGAGGCTTGGGTCCTCATGGCTGGTTTGGAAGGAGAGAAATAGAAGTGTCTACAAGGGAAACAACAAAGGGAGCGTAGTATCTAGCAAATGATTTTATCTTCTGTGGTGACCGAGCTTTGCTGGTAGTGGTGGACTTATTCATAATGATGAGAGCATTATCAGATGGGCCTGTTCGGTTCTGATAGGTATGACGGATTCTAAAGATGTAGATGTCCTAGCTCTCTTGAGAAGGAGTTGGGTTATGGATTCCTCCCTCCTTAATTCCCTAGTAGTGTATGGGCACTTGCTCACTTCATATATTGAGTGAATTTAGAGTCAGGGTTTCATTGGATATTTTTTGATGCAATGGAGGAGATTGTGGATATGGTGGAGGGGAATGCGATGTCCTTTGCACATATCCTCTGTTCAGCTAATAATGATGCAGATCATGCGGCTCGAACTGAGGTTGAGATGCCATTGAGGAGATTGTTTGTGTCACCCACTAAAACCCACCCAGTAGGAACTAGGAAGCATGTTAATTAATGCAGCAGAATGCACCACATGAATATCTATGGATGAAAAACTAGGGTCATGGTTCCTTCAAACACTGACCTCGCACTATATAGCAATTGACATAATTAATCTAGATGAACCAGTAGTTTACATACTGCCTTCTGCTTGATCTTGATGGAATATCCTAAACCACTATTCAGTCTCCTGATTAAAAAAAAAAGAACCAAGCAAACAATCTGAAAGGAGTGAAGTAATCACCTTTAAATATGCCCATGTTTTATTATTATTATTTAGTTGTTTATCAATTCCAACTTCGCCTCAAATCTATAGCTGCAATTGTATTCCCGTTCAAAATATAAAAGCTGCATTCTCCTCTGGGGAACCCATCATCACAGAATGAAAATTAACATATAAAAACAGGGAAAACCTGCATCAGACTCTGGGCAAAATCTCAGTTTTAATGTAAAGCCCCCCCATCCCTAAACCCAAACCATAATTGGGATAATCTCATTCTTGAACAGTGCCATTTGATGCTGCACTGTTCATGGGTTCAGCTTCAGCGGACTCATCTCTCACATCGCCTTTCTTACCTGCAATGGGGGTCAAATGCACCGAGGAGATCTACAGGAGAATCTTACCAGTAAATACAATGAAAGTTTTTATGGCAGGCAAACAGAAAGTAGAGGGTGCACACCTTTTTTCTTCTTTCCCCCGCCTTTCTTCTTCGTCTTTGTGCCCAGAGCTAACCAAGCCTTGATTTCAGGGTCATCATCGATCGCCTTTGTAGGCTGCAACTCCTGCAAAGCATGGGATGTGATCCTGTCTGATCCGTTCCGCATTAACAAAACTGTGAACTTTATATGAGCAACAAGGTCTCCTGTAATCACCAGACTATCAACTTAATTAAAACCCGCCCACTTCCAAAACAAAATTCAAATGGCTAAATGTCACTCCACGTGGTTTACAACGCCAGCACATACTAGATGCCACTTTGTAGACATATTCAACTGATGATACACATAAATTTCCAGACATTCACGCATATAACACGGAAAAGCTACAATCCTCTTTGGATTGCAGGAATTTTTAGGAAATTTTTGAAAATGAAAAATATTTCAAAATTTTGTCACTTTTTTTTAATGGTAAATTTTGTCACCTTTTTTACATGTAAAAAAAACGATAACTTTTTCTTTGAATGATAAAGAAGTTTATTAGTTTGGAGAAGGGAGAAAATACAGAATGAGATCCTCACGGAGGCAGAAAATCGAAGAGGTCAAGAGACTCGCGTTGAACTCCTAATAAAAAACGATAACTTGAACCAAACCTATTCAATTTTTTTTTGAGGAACCTTCAATTTATGATAACATCCCTCTAAATTAACTATAATCACATCATTTCCCTATAAATCATGAAAAGAAGAAAAAAATTCCATCAGAAATGTTTTTCTTGCAATCCAAACAGGGCCTAAAATACAATTTTCATTTAACGGAGCATAAAAAACATTGTTTAACAGACCAATAAACAAATAAAGCATCGGACTCGAAGTGAACTGAACACTTACCGGGCTTTTCATGCAGAACTGGATATGGTTGCAAGAGAACGTGATTCATACATTCAACTAGTCTCAGCTGGGCACGCTTCTCTTCCAGCGCCCTGTTAAAAAACACACAAGATTATTATTGTCGAGAAATTTTCAAGAATTATTAAAACACTTAAATATTTACTCAAATAAAAATGGTAACGAGCTGACAAACCTTGCGGTAAATGGCATAATCGGAAATTTCTGACTTATTTCACTGAAGATGAACCTTGATGACTTCATTTTCAAGTGATAATTTTTGTCGACGGCTCTTTTATAGATGGTTGTCTGCCTCTCATCCGACAGTTTAGGCTGCATTTTAAAGCATGTAGCAGTTGAAATTCCACAGCAATAGACTCCAACATGGAATTTGACACTTTCAATTGAGGAAATATCGGTTAAGGAATTTGTCCTCACCTTGCCTTCGCCTGTGCTGGTAACTATATCAATGGCATAGACTTCATTCTCCTCGAATTCTGCATCATCAACTTTGGTCTCGGGGTTGGTTACGCTCAATATGACCTGTTCCCATCCATAACAAACTGTTTAAGCTGATGGCTGTGGACACCTTCAACAAATTTTTAATCGTAGGCAGCAGCAACTTTTTGAATAGCTTCTGTTACATCTTTATTCTGGCACATACATATAGGGTTTGTGAGTAAATGTAACTAATTATAAAACTTAAAAAAAAATAACACAGGAAGAGAGTATGATGTATTCTTTTTTTGAAATTAGAATAGATATCTAACAGATGCTCAGAGCCACAGACTCTGGAATCAAATCAAGATAAAACACCAGCCAAGACACAAACAAGTACAAAAGAGTAAGTTATGAAATGAAGTGGTGTTTCCAACATAAATATTTGAGTTATGTTTCTACGACAAATCAAATGGATATATCTAAGAGATGCTAAGAAAGGAATGAGAAATGTAATTTATTAAAGTAACTTGGCACTTAACAATCCAAAGCACATATTGCTAGGATACGTCTTTTTTAAAGTTTTACGACAGAGATCTATTTTTCTATGCACTCATCATTTTATGCAATCATCGTTGATTTTTCAGCACTCATTCTTTGGACCGTTCTGTGACGAAAACAATGGGTTCTTCACTTTTTTAAACATAGTTTAAGGCAATAAATGACTTCAATGTGAGAAGCATTCAAGAACACCACCAAAAGGGCTACCAGTAACATTGAACTTAGGTCTACAGCAAGAATGGGGCATCGGTCGAAAGTAACTTTCATTTGGAACTTAACTAAATATGGACAGGCAAAGCCCTGGACTTCAATTTTTGAAGTAATATATAAGAAGTCCCAACATTCATCTCTCATGTAAACAAACTTCAATCAGAAAATTTAACACCGGTCTTCAATAAATAAACAAGTGAAGCCCTGACCTTCAATTTTTTAAACAAATCAATCAAAATCTTTCACTAGCAAATTAACCAAAAATGTAATCCTCGAACTACACAGATTTCTTCCCATGTCTACAGTTTATCTAGTCTCAAGCAAAGACAAAAATGCATAGAACTAGTTCTAAACAAAGTGACACACATAATGCTGAGCTCGTTGGCTAAGATTGTAGACTAACTCTACTACTATTACTTTGTGCTCAAGTGCCAATCCGTAGGCAATAATAGCTTTCTTGATACGATTAAAAAAAAGCTTTCACAAATAGCAACTTAATACCTTCCATAATGAAGAAGAAATACAAGCACAAAACATTTAAAAGAGTAAAACAACTATAGAGAAGTCTCTGTCGTAAAAAAAATTATGGGAAATCGGGTAGAGGGGGTCGGGTTTCCAAAGACCCTACCCTACCAGAGAAACTACACCGGGTCGAGTTTTTTTATGGGAAAACCAAAGATTCATAAAACTGACCCTACCTGGAATAGTTTCTCCTGTCTGGTTAGGTTGAGTCGGTTTTTTCACCAACACTCATTTTACCTTGAAAATACCTAACATGAATGATGTGCCATTAAGCAATAGCGTAAGCAAAGATTCAAATAACAGCTTCGGATTTGGAAATGCTTCTCTTGTGAAGAGATATTTGATAGGGGTCTCAACGGATCCACTTCGGGTCGGATCCACCCATGTCACAGTCACGATCCATTCAAATTCCTTATCGGTCGGGTCGGAGTCGGATTGTTCTTCAGATCCTACCTTCCACGTCATGATCACGATCCATTTTAATTCGTACCGTCTATCGGAGTGTCCTGTTATGTCCCTCTAAGCTAAGTAAACAATTAATTTTTTTAAAAGGAGATAGAATGGCAGTCCACTATTAGTGTCTCTATCCATTTTCTTCAACTAAATTAAAAATTTATCTATGTTTAATCTATGTGTGTAATAATGCTTGCAAACAATAAAACTAATCAAAATTACATACACAAATATAATGTATAACTATTATCAAAGAATATGATGCATAAAGAACAAAACCCCTCTCTCTTTTCCTTCGTGAAAGTATGAAATAAATGACTGAAATGAGTGAAATCGCATTCCCATCTGATTCATTAAGTGATAAGAGAGGTTTTGACCAAAATACCCTTCATAGAACGGTTAGCATTAACAAAATTTGGAGGGTATTTTTGTAAACCATTTCGGATCGTGACTGTCCAATGGGCATCTGTGGTGTGCCCATACACAATCCAAAAAATTTTGGATCCCAGATTTGATGATCCGAAATATGCCCATGGATCCTATTCATATGTTTAGATCCCGTTCATTAATGTTCAGATTCGGACGATCCATCGGACAGTCTGGATCCAGTGACGCCCCTAATATTTGATACAACTAGGGCCCGTTTGGATGCTGAGAAGATTTTGATTTGGATTTCTCACATTTGCATTGCTTTTTGTGTTGTGATTTGGGTCCCGATCAAATCCTTGAATTTCCAAATTAGTTACTAAGAGTGAAAAAAAATCAAATTTCCAAATATACTGTGGAAATAAGTAATTGGAAATTCACAGATCTGGCAGTTTCCTTCACCCTCTTTGCTCCTCAACCTCTTCCCTGCAATAGGAAGTACCCCCTTTCCTCTCTGTCTTCCCAACATGAGCTGGCAGATCTATTCATTCTGTATTCAAAACTCAATTCCAAATCCAAATACAGAATATGAGGCATCCAAACAGGCCCCTAACGGTTTTCACTTTGTGGGATTTAGATGAATGAAGGAGATTAAAGGATGAAATTGAGGGGCGTCGAACGCCAGGTGAGTTGTGTAATAAGAGAGGAGTATTAGGGCTTTATCTTTTATGTTTCAACGAAGAACTGGGAAAAAAAATTTATGTTCCAAGGCTCCGGTCGTTTTTTGCGTTTGTATTCTTTAAACCCAACCTGACTCGAGATTGGGTCGGTTTTTTTTTTTTTTTTTGAAGAGGTAACGAATTATATTGCAAAATCAAGAGCAATACAGAGGGACAGGGCGTCCCCAGGAGAAGCGAAGGTCATTAGTAGTTCTCCGCCTATGAGTCAGCACCGGATGGATTGTGTAGACTAAATCCCTGACCTCGTCAATCTTAGATGCAAGCCGCCATGGACCACAGCTCTTCGTCATAGCCCAATCCACAGTATCGGAGGAGTCCCCTTCAACAATGAGTGGCCCAAACCCATGATCAACATATTGCTGTGGCCCAAAAGGGAGGGCTGACACCTCCGCCTCATTCACATCATAGGCACCAATAGGCCCAGAGAAGGTCTTGCGAGTAACATCATTATGGTCTCGAATCACACCACCAATACCCGCCCTGCCCGGATTGCCCCTTGAGCTCCCATCGAAGTTGAATTTAAACGAGCCCTCCGGTGGGGGATTCCAAGTGGGAGATAACCCAGTAACGAACCTTTTTTCTGCAAATACTGCAAGCCAATTCCGGAGGAGGTCCCCAGGTAAATACGGAATACTGCCTTTGGTCGTACACCATTTTATGATAGTTAGCTTAATGTCTAAGATGATATTGAATCAGACGTGAGGGGGAGTGTTAAAGTATAAAAGAATAAATAATGCCTTCTCCAACAGCTTAAGCTTTTGGAGTAACTGGTATGTGAACTCTATCTTTGGGTTGGCCTACATGTGGCACATGTGGCCTCACTTTTGGGTTTGGCCATTGCATGTGGATTTTGCTATCAAGGAGATTTGAACCCAGGCATTTGCTCTGATACCATGTGAAACTACCTGTTACTCCAAAAGCTTAACCCAACCCAAGACCCATGATTTCTAAACCCGACCTAGGATATTTATGGGTCGGGTCAATGCGGGTCAGGTAAACCCCGACCCATGTTGCAACCTTAATAAAAACTAACCTTTATATCTTACTGTGACATAAGGTACTTTTAAATTAATTGCAATATGTGAAAGGTCAATAGAGCAAGAGATAAGAATTCAGGGAAACCTGGTAAATGAAGAAATGTTGATCCATTTATGATCAAGAGTTGAAGCTTATAAAGGTTCAAAAAAAAAAAGAGTTGAAGCTTATAGGACAGGGAACAGTCACCCATGGTCATTTTCAGCCATCATTGCATCAAAAAGAAAGAAACAGATGTAAATTACAAGATGGTTAACTTGAGTAATCTACTTACACTCAAATCCACTAAGATGTAATCCTTCATTACAAGCACAGTGACAAAAACCATTTTAAGAATTTCTTGACTGGAAATTCTTAAGAAAGTGGAAATATAAAGAAAGTGCCAATAAACCCATTTTATTTAAATGCTGAGGAAGTATCATTTTATGAAAACATCATTTTGAGAATCTCAAAGATATGTCATGGTGGGGACAAGCAACTCAATGCGTAAATGTTGGTTGCTGAGAAACAGACTAGTCGTCCATCAATAGAGTAGCCTACAGTATAGGGTGAACATTCTTTTTTGAATGGTATAGGGTGAACATTATATAGTTGCCTAGCGTACTTCATGCTGAAATTAAGCATAATTTCTCTTGCAATAGTAGCAAAACGCCTATACGAGCAATGGCAAAAGATTTCTTAAATGCACCATATGAATTTATCCTTTCTATGGCCGCGAAGTAAGATAAGACTGTTAGTTCATCCGCACAAACCCAGAGTGAACATCAGTGGGAGCAGGTACCCTGAATTGACATTAGGAACATAAAACTAATCTCACCATCTAGGGAGCTCAAGGATTCGAACTTTAAAGTATAGTTTCAAAACTCCCTTGTGTGCACGTCGATTTCTTATGCTGCATCCGTGTTTTGCCCTACAAAGTCAATAAAAACTCCTTTGAGTCACGAATTATGACCGAGTCAACTGAGTACCCAGCCGCGTCAACCGATTACTTAACCGCATTGTGCTGAGTTGACTAGGATTTTCTTCAACGGCATTCCGCGCCGCATCCACGTGTTTAAAACACTGCTTTAAAGAACATACATTTTAAGATAGTTTGCAGCTGACAAAGTTCGACATTTTATTACTTGAACAAAACACAAAAGAAAAACTTGGGCGTTTTTAGGGCTATTTGAGGCTCCACTTGCTACAGCACGAGATTAGCAACCCGTACGAAAGATTGAAGAACTAGTACAGATCTAAGAATCACAAAACTTAAAAAAAAAAAAAAAAATTAGTAAGGTGATCTCTACTAGCAACATATTTTACCTACCAAAAACTTTAAACCAACAATGTATTTTCATGCTAAAGTTATATTGGGTTTGGAGGAAGGAGCAAGCAAAGGAGTGAGGCCTCCCATACAACATCTCAAATTTTAATGAAACCTTACCAATCCACCAAATTTTTGTCACGGTGGTTAACCTTTTAACCATGCTTAGCCCTAGAGTTAATTGTTGAGTGTTTTCTGTTATCGCTGCGAAGGGGAGAGAATAAAAAGTTTTTGTTCTATTACTTTTTCCAGTGTCAGCTCCAAAGAAGGAAAAGTCTTTGCTTTCAATCGATGATGAAAACAAAGAAAAAGCCGCAACAGCAATACCATCCGCCAACTCTCTGTTTTCACATGTGTACCCTTGTGCATGTCTTTTGTTTAAAATTAAATCATTTTCAGGGAAGGACAAACAAAACAGGGTGGAAATGCTGGAACAGAGCCATAAAAAAGAAACTAATTATATAGGCCCGATCTTCTTATTTGTCCCCATTTGTTCTCTAATCAGGGAGCCTGAGATCAAGCAAATAGGACTTGAAGAGAGAAGAAAAGAACGTAGCCAGGGAGAGCTGCTGAATAAAAAACTGTTTTTAAAAAGCATTCTAGGTTGTGGAGTGTTTGAGCAGCTGAATAAAAAACGTACGACCACAGCGTTTTTGAGTTATGGCCTGCTACTTAAACCTTCACCCCTCGCTCTTATTAAATCTCGTCAAACCCGTTTAAGCTCTAGTCTGTGAAATTGACAAGAAGAGCCTCCCTCCCCTTTGCATCAAGGTATCCCCCTCTCTCCGTGTCCTCTTTTCTTCTTTTCTGTCATTTTTCTGCTATTACAGACACCCTCTCATCCCCTTTCGTTTCTCTGTTTCACTTCTCTTTCCCCACCTTTCCCATCTCAGCTTACGGCTATAAGCCTTATACAACCCTACTCTTTCTCATATTTCCTCTTGTTCTCTTCTCATATCTTCTTGGCTGAGGTCAGATCTTACTATTTGTTACATTTACTTACCCAAACTTTTCCCAGATCTTACTATTTTCACCTTCCCGTACACTCCACACCCTTAGATATTGTTTGAGCTATATGTTGTTTTGTTTCATAGAGCTATTTTTGGCAATACATTACTTGAGACTTGTTTTACTTCCATTAGCTAGCTGTTTTGATTATAGATTTGATGTATCATGTATGAAATCTGCATGGGGTGAGTTACTATTTGATGAATGAATTTCCATGATTATGATTTCCTACGAAATTCTAGCTATAATTGAATCTTAAGAGATGTTTAATTTGATTTTCGGAATACATGTTTCTGTTTTGTTGAATTAGGAAATTCTTATTGCTCCTAAATTCCTAAAAGTTCTATTGCGAACACTAGATTTGCACTAGTGATCCCTTGGCTATTCACCATTTCTTTCTTAGTTTTATTCTATCCAGACACCTATCATACCCAAACACCTATAGAGACCGAATGCATTGTGTTCGATGATAGGAGGTGATGGGGTGCGACAGCGCAGCAGCCTGTTAGCTTCCAACACGTGGCTAGAGGAGGGCCCACCGCAGGACCCTCACCAGCAGGGGTAGTTTGGTAATTACACAGAGTAGGCGAGCTTGAGCCTGTAGCTGGTCGACACCTGTCTGGGAGCATTAACTCCCCAACTACCCCAATTTCTCCCTATAAAAGGGCCTTCAAAGCTCATAAATCAGGGTATTAAAATTCTCACCCACCACTCTTAAAAACACCCTCTTCACTCCGGCTCATACTGACTTGAGTGTCGAAGGGCCTGTCCGGAGTACACTCCGGGTCGGTCATTCTGACCTCGTTTGCTTCTGTGCAGCACACAGCTCATCTGGACTCTACATCCCTCCAGCTCGGCTCTTACGTCACTGCCATATCCGTTAACCGATTTTGGGCTTAACAGATTGGCGCCATCCGTGGGACCCCTGAACTAAAGGTTGTTCCTACCACTTCACAAAATGGCAGGACGCAAGAGTGCGCGGGTGCCAACCGCACGGACCACCCGAGCCGTGCTACCCGGCAGGACTCGGAGTGAGCGACTCGCCTCGCTGGTAGTGGCAGCCTCCGCCACGGCTGAACAAAACCAGCCTCGCTCCGTAAATCTTAACTCCATGCCGACCCCAGAGCAAGTCCAAGCTCTCTTCCACCAGATGACCGCTCTCGTTGGCCAGTATCAGCAGCTGCTCCAGGCGCCTCCCCAACCTCCTCCGGAAGCTCCACAACCTGTCCTCGAAAGGCCAGAAATCCACAGGGGAGGGTCGTCGCGTCGTAGTGAAGACCGGACTCGCCATTCCCCCGGACAAGTCCGTCACCCCATAGCCAGGCATGCGCAGACAGAGCCGCACCGCCGTAGGAGGTCTAGGTCCCGCTCTGCGCAAAGGCGCCGAGCTCATGAGGAGCGCGCGCCACGGGCGAAATCAGGGTCCCGTCGTCGGAGCCCGGAGAGCCACTCCGGCTCTGCCGCAGGCCAATCCGTGGGGAGAAGCAGGTCACCAGAACATAAAGACGACCCGGTGATGCAAAGGATAGAAGAGATGGGCCACAGAATCGAAGAGCTGGCTAAGGATCAAGGCCGGCCTGTGTCTAGGGCGTTCTCGAGCAGAACGCCGTTCACCGACGATGTGATGAGTGCCCCAGCACCAATGGGGTTTAAAATGCCAGCTATCCCGCAGTATGATGGGACCACTGACCCCGTCGACCATTTGGAGACGTTCCGGACATTGATGCTCCTCCACGGTGCGTCAGACGGTTTCCTCTGTAGAGCATTCCCGACAACCCTCACAGGTGCAGCTAGGGATTGGTACTCAAGGATCCGACCGAACTCCATCAATAACTTCGAAGACTTCGGAGAAGACCTAGTTCGTCACTTCATGAGCAGCCGCAGGCCAAGGAAAACAGCAGCATCCCTGATGACCTTACGGCAGGAGGATAATGAACCTCTCAAAGCCTTCGTCAGCCGCTTCAACAGGGAGGCGCTCCAAGTGCCAGATTTGGACCCCTCGGTCGCTACGAACGCGCTTCTCACGGGTGCTAGATCGAATGATTTCCGCCGAGCAGTGGCCCGCCGGAATCCTCACTCCCTGGCAGACCTAATGTCCGGGGCAGAGGAGTACATATCAGTAGAAGAGACACTGGCAGCTCTGGATTCGAGTCGGAGGAGAACCTCTGATGACAGGAACCAAGACAAGCCCCATGCTAAGCAGCGCAGGGACGACAAGGTCGTCAGAAGGGACAAATCCCCGCACAGGAGGAAGAAAACTTCACCCCTCTCAACACCTCTCGGAGGCATATACTGGCGGCCATCAGCGGAGAAGAGTTCGTAAAATGGCCAACTCCAATGATCTCCAAGGGAAACAGGAGAGACAAATCGAAGTACTGCCGGTTCCACAGGGACCACGGACACGATACAGACGATTGCCGACAGCTGAAGGAGGAGATCGAGCAGTTAATCAGCAGAGGCTACTTGAAAAAATATGTCCGGAGTGACACCCGCGGGAGTGACCCCAAGGAGAAGGGTCCCCAGGGCCGAAGCCCTCGGCGGTCTCAACCGCCCCCAGTCCGAAGACAGTCTCCATCGCCGCCCAGTCCACCGCCAGAAGCACACGGCTCCCAACCAAGAGGAGTCATTGGCACAATCATGGGCGGCCCGGCGGCTGGAGGCACCTCCTCCGCTGCTCGGAAAGCATACGCGCGCCGGGTCAATGCCGTGCATACATGCAGCAAGAAAGCGAAGACAGAGAATGAGATCTCCTTCTCGGACGCGGACCTTGACGGCCTGATATTACCACATGACGACGCACTAGTCCTGACTATGCTCGTCGCAAACTGGGAGCTGAGGAAAATCCTGGTAGACAACGGGAGCTCAGCCGACATTCTGTACTATCACGCCTTCGAAAGAATGATGATAGGTGACGACCGCTTAAAGCCTGCAAACTCAGATCTTTTCGGCTTTTCAGGAGAAGTAGTCAAGGTTGAGGGACAAATCGAGCTCCCTGTCCTCATCGGAGAACCGCCCTGCCAGGCCTTCGCCATGGTCAACTTCCTAGTAGTGAGGGCCACCTCGGTCTATAACGCTATTTTAGGACGGCCTGGCCAGAACCTGATCCGCGCCGTCGCGTCCGCCTATCACCAGAAGATGAAGTTCATAACGCCCAGTGGCGTGGGAGAAGTTCGAGGAGACCAGCCGCAATCTCGGGAATGTTATGCAATGGCGCTTAAAGGCAGAAATGCGACGGAGTCGTTGCCAATCGAACTACTGGACTTGAGGGACGAAGCTCAGGGAACTCAGCCCGCCGAAGACCTTGTCCCCGTTCCCCTGTGCGAGAAAGACGACGAAAAGGTAGTCCAGATCGGCTCCTCTCTTGACGACGACGTCCGGCACAACCTCACCCAGTTCCTCCAGGACAATGCGGATGTCTTCGCATGGGCCCCCACGGACATGCCCGGCATCGACCCGGAGGTCAGTTCGCACAGACTAGGTGTCGACCCGACCTGCAGGCCGGTGAAGCAGAAGAAGAGACACTTCGCTCTCGAAAGGCAGATGGCGATCAGAGAAGAGGTGGAGAGACTCCTAAGAGCTGACTTCATCCGAGAAATCCAGTACCCGGACTGGCTGGCAAACGTAGTCCTGGTGAAAAAGGCCAATGGGAAATGGAGGACCTGCGTCGACTTCACGGATTTGAATAAAGCCTGTCCAAAGGACAGCTACCCGCTCCCAAAAATCGATCAGCTCATCGATGCCACAGCGGGTCACGAAGTGCTCAGTTTCATGGACGCCTTCTCCGGGTATAACCAGATCAGAATGTATGAGTCAGATATCCCGAAGACCTCCTTCGTAACGGATCAGGGGACTTACTGCTACCGTGTCATGCCCTTTGGCCTGAAGAATGCTGGGGCCACGTATCAGAGGCTTGTAAACAAACTCTTCCGGAATCAGATTGGCCGCAACATGGAAGTATACGTCGACGACATGCTGGTGAAAAGCCTAAGCTCGCAAGACCATGTCTCCGATCTAGAAGAAACGTTTCAAGTCCTGAGAGACAATAAGATGAAACTCAATCCCACCAAGTGCACTTTTGGGGTCAGCTCGGGGAAGTTTCTGGGGTTTATGGTCAGCCAGAGAGGGATAGAGGCCAATCCGGAAAAAATCAAGGCCGTAGTGGAGCTCGCTCCCCCGAAAACCATCCGAGAAGTGCAGCGACTGACAGGGATGATAGCCGCGCTGGGGCGCTTCGTCTCAAAATCTGCAGAGAGGTGTCTCCCTTTTTTCAACGCAGTCAAAGGCCTCAAAACCTCGCCCTGGACAGAGGAATGCCAAACCTCCTTCGAGGAGCTGAAGCAGTATTTGTCCTCTCCACCGCTGTTGACAAAACCGGAGCCCTGTGAGGAGCTAATCTTGTATCTATCTATAAGTACCCTGGCTCTGGCTGCGGTCCTAGTTCGTGAAGAGCGCAGCCAACAGAAACCGGTCTACTACGTTAGCAAAGCCTTGCACGACGCCGAGATAAGGTACCAGCGGGTCGAGAAATTGGCTTACGCGCTGGTAATGGCAGCCAGGAAGTTGAGACCGTATTTCCAAGCTCACACGATAAAGGTCCTAACTGACCAGCCGCTTAGACAAGTCCTCCACAAGCCAGATACTTCGGGACGATTGGTTAAATGGGCCGTGGAATTGAGTGAATTTGACATCCGGTACATGCCCAGGCCCGCGATCAAGGCCCAAGTATTGGCAGATTTCGTAGCTGAGTGCTCCATCCCCCAGCAGATCGCCGAACCTGAAATCGCCCAGGCCCCAGCAGCGAAAGGTACTACAACAGCCGGAGAACCAGCAGAAGATGAAGCCAGAGCAGGAACCATCCCCATGCCACCAGTTGAGCATGATCTTTCAATCGCCGAAGCACTTTGGGAAGTGCACGTGGACGGATCCTCAAACAAGGCTGGTTGCGGAGCCGGTCTGGTTTTAACCGGGCCCGACGGTTTCACACTAGACTACGCCTTGAGGTTCGGCTTTCGCGCTTCCAACAATGAGGCTGAGTATGAAGCACTCCTCGCTGGAATGAATCTTGCAGTCCAGACCGGAGCCCAGAGATTGAAAGCTTACTGTGACTCCCAGTTGGTCGCCAACCAAATCCAAGGTATATACGAAGCCCGCGACGAACGGATGATTAAATATCTCTCCCAGGTTCGGCAACTATCCTCCAAGTTCAGAAGTTTCGAGGTTGTCAGAATCCCCAGAACGGACAACACAAAGGCAGATGTACTGTCCAAGCTGGCCGCATCCGGATACACGACTCTCGGGAATATATGCATGGAGTTCCTACAGGCCTCCAGTATCGAAAGAAAGGCTGCTGAGATAATGCAGGTGGAACACGAGCCCTGCTGGATGGATGAGATCGTCGACTACCTGCGTAGTGGGAAACTGCCTGAGGCCAAGAGAGAAGCGCGCAAGGTGATCCAAAGAGCAGCCCGTTTTTCACTTGATGGCGAGAACTTGTTCAAAAGATCCTATACTCTCCCATACTTAAAGTGTCTCCGGCCCAGCGACGCCACGTATGCCCTGCAGGAGACACACGAAGGTATTTGCGGAGAGCACTTGGGGGGCAAAGCCCTGGCAATCAAAGTCCTCCTTAGAGGTCTGTACTGGCCAACGTTGAGACAAGACGTGCTGACCCTGGTAAAGAGATGCGAGAGATGCCAAAAGTTCTCCCCCACCATTCATCAGCCCGCCGTGTCTATGGCCCCAATTGTCAGCCCGCTACCCTTCGCTATTTGGGGAATGGATATCTTGGGCCCCTTCCCACCGGCCTCCGGAAGGCGCACCTTCGTAGTGGTGGCTATTGACTACTTTACCAAATGGGTGGAGGCTGAACCTCTAGCCCAGATCACCGAACAGAATGTGCAGAACTTCTTCTGGAAATCAGTAGTCTGTAGATTCGGGATTCCTCGCGTCCTGATAACAGACAACGGCAAACAGTTCGACTGCCGAAACTTTCGGAAGTTTTGCTCCGACCTGAAAATTGAGCAGCGGTTCACCTCTGTAGCACACCCACAGACCAACGGGCAGACAGAAGTCACAAACCGAATCCTGCTACAAGGGATCAAGAAAAGACTAGACGAGAAAGTTGGTCGATGGGCAGATGAGCTGTATCACGTCCTATGGGCCTATCGCACCACCCCGCGCACACCAACGGGCGAGTCCCCATTCAATCTGTCCTTCGGAACAGAGGCGGTAATACCTGTCGATGTAGGCACCCCGTCCGCTAGAATTTCCAACTTCAACGAACAGCTCAACGGTGACGGGCTCCGCACGAATCTTGACTTATTAGAGGAGGCCAGAGAAGAATCCCGAATAAGAGTCGCCGCCTACAAGCAGAAAGTATCTCGCTACCATGACTCGAAGATACGCCCTAGAGAGTTTCGAGTTAGAGATCTTGTCTTAAGGAAAGCTGCTATCTCCCAACCCAAGAAGGCCGGAAAGCTTTCCCCAACCTGGGAAGGGCCTTACCGAGTAAAAGAGGTGATTCGCCCGGGAAGTTATAGACTGGAAACACTCGAGGAACAACTATTACCACATGCCTGGAACTCGAAGAACCTTCGCAAATATCATCAGTAGCAAAGTAGCCGACACACAAAAAAAAAAAAAAAAAACTTTGTAAATATCTCCTGAATGTGAATGAAAGAACCTTCTCTTTTTGCAAATGCCTTCGTGTCCTAAACCCAGTTCACTAAAACCAGGGTACTCAACGTTTGGTTCGCCACGGCTCGTCTCCGCAAAGACCGGGAGCCCACTCCTGGTCCGGAACCAGCCCAGATGCAAAAACCAAAGCTCCTTCGAAACCCAGTTCACTAAAACTAGGGTACTCAACGTTTGGTTCGCCACGGCTCGTCTCCGCAAAGACCGGGAGCCCACTCCTGGTCCGGAACCAGCCCGGATGCAAAAACCAAAGCTCCTTCGAAACCCAGTTCACTAAAACTAGGGTACTCAACGTTTGGTTCGCCACGGCTCGTCTCCGCAAAGACCGGGAGCCCACTACTGGTCCGGAACCAGCCCGGATGCAAAAACCAAAGCTCCTTCGAAACCCAGTTCACTAAAACTAGGGTACTCAACGTTTGGCTCGCCACGGCTCGTCTCCGCAAAGACCGGGAGCCCACTCCTGGTCCGGAACCAGCCCGGATGCAAAAACCAAAGCTCCTTCGAAACCCAGTTCACTAAAACTAGGGTACTCGACGTTGGTTTCGCCATGGTTCGTCTCAGCAAAGAATCAGGAGTCCACTCCTAAGTCCATGACTCCTACCTGGAGCGATAGTTACGCATCATACAAAAAGAAAACAGTATAAACTAGAGACGGACAAGCATTGAAGAGTTAAACAAACAAAAGCTCTTTCCATTCATATGTTGGGGCCTCAGAGGACCATTACAAAAGGGAGTTGGGCCTCCAAGGGGCCATTACAAAAAGGAATCACGCAATCGCCAAAAAAAGGGGGAGGAAAAGGACTCAGGGCGCCTCATCGCCCCCATCCCGCGCTGGATCTGCCCCCGGGGGCAAGAGTGCGTCAGCTGTGGCCGGCTCCTCGCCAGTGAGCGTCGGTGGATCAGGTATAACCATCCTCGACAGGTCAACGCCCGGATTGGAATCCTTGACCTGCCCAAGGCAGTCAAAGAACCCTATCTTGTAGGCCTCACTAGATAGAAGAAGGAGTTCGTCCTCCTTCTCCTGAATGGCAGTCGCCTGCCTCGATAGGGCTCTCTCCCTCTGATCGTTGAGGGCTTCCGTCGCCTCCTCCTTCTGCGCGGACAGCTGAGCGGCAAATTCTTCTCCCAGCCGCTTGATCTCTTCGGCAGATTTTTCCACGGACCTCTTCAGCTCCTTCGCCTCCTTCTTCAACTTCCCATTCTCCTCCTCAGACTTAGTTATAGCATCGGAGAATTTCTTACTCTTCCCCCGCAGATCATTGAAGTACACTCCGATCTGTAAAAATACAGAGGAGCAAGTGTTAACACAAGCAAACAAAGCAGAAGGGAAGCAAAGAGTAAGCGTACTCGTCAGCCATCTTACCTGATAAAGAGAAGAGAATACGGCCTCTTCGGCCGTAGCCGGCGGCTCGTGGAGAACCTGTTGCTTGTCTTTGTCAAGAATACATTTAGTTTGAATCTCTACAGCCACCCGGCTCTCTCCAAGGCCGGAATCAGTCTTTTGGACGGCCCAGTTCGGCCGAAAAACGTTATCACCGTGCCTCGACGGGGGCGGAAGGGTGCCAGCAGACGTCGCCACGGTCTTCGAGGATCCTGCGCCCCGGCCGGATGAACTCACCAGTTTCACCGAACTCTTGGGCTTGGGCTGGGGCGGTGCATCCTGGGTCGGAGCCGGACTCGCCGTCTCTGGAGCCTTCCTTTTCTGGCCCTGACGGACCGTCCCGAAGGCCCCCTTCCTCATCTTATCCACTAGCGACTGCTGCTGCATCTCTGAAAGATAGGCGAAAACGAAACCAGTCAGGGACAAAAAAAAAAAAAAAACAAAGGGGTGGAGAGACGAATTTTAAAGGAGGCTATCTACGTACGTGCCCGGGTCGCAGTACTAAGGCCCAACCCAACCAAAACCTCTTCCCCTTGGAAGTCTGAACAATCAACAGGCCCCTCATGGTCCAGCACCTCCCGAAGTAGAGCGAGGGTTCTCGCATCTTCACCCTCGAGAAACGGTTTGCGACTCATCGCGACTGTATCCGGGGTTCCCCATTTCAAAGGGACCGGCCAAGGCTCGCTGGACTCCGTGTCCTCGACATAAAAGAACCTGTTCCTCCACAGGTGTATGGAGGTGGGAATGCCAGTGATCATTTTTATCTCCGGACGCTGGCTAATGTAAATCCAACCCCCACCCTTGTGCTTCTTCAATTGCGCACACGCACGGAACAACGGTACTGACAAGTCCCTCCGAAGCCGGCCCCGAATGAGGTATACAAACCCCGTAAGCAGCCTCCACGAGTTCGGCGCCACTTGGGCCGGAGCTAGCCCGTAATGCTGAAGCACCGAAGCGAAGAAGGGGTGTAGAGGAAATCGGAGTCCGGCCCTCAGTGACTCGTCATATATGCAAATGTCGGAGCTCTCGTTACAGGCTCTATCTCCCTCCATCGCCTCCCTCAGTCCAAACCTGGATGGGATGCAGTACTTATCCCTAATCACTGCCATGGCGGACTCATCCAGGTAGTTCTCCTCATTGAGAGCCTGTATGTTGTAGGTAGGGTTGGCATCCATACGGGCCCGTGCTACGACCTCAACGGCCCGGCCTGGTTGAAACGTTGTGGACGCCTCGCCGGCGTCACTACCAACACTCCCCCCTTGTGGAACGTAACTATCCGTTAGAAGCGGAGCGGTGTTCAGGTCTAATATCGCCTCGTCCTCCCCCTCCTCATCACTACCTATAACAGTCACACTCGCCATTTTCGGGGCCGGTGACCAAGTAGGCCTATCCTCGATCCTAATCAACGATCTAGACCCTGAACTACTAGAAGACGATTCCCCCGAACCGGACTCAGAACTAGAGCTACTAGACATGAAAGCAGGAAAAGAAATGAATGAGACGCGCTCAAGAAAAATTACCGGATCACACTGAATGCTCCCGAATCCACCGCCGTTCACAAAAACTACACGGCCCGAACTCACCTTCGCCGAACTGGACTTCGCCGAACCGACAGAGGAAAAAGAAGGGAGAAGGAGGAAAAGTAAAAAGTGAAAGTGAGAAGGCAAAACCCACTCTTATATAGATTTCTCTGAGGCGGTGTGCATTAAATGAAGGGCGCACGTCTCGAGGACGCCCGAGGGGTGCCACGTGTCTCGTATTAACGGCGGGCACAACTGTAGACACCCCATTTTGACCGGACCCAAGTTCGCTATGCTTGGGCGAAATCCCGTTCAATCATTTCCGCCATGTTTCGCACTTTTCCGTTAAGTGTTGAGAGAGATTATTCCCAAGAATCCGAACAAGAGAGAATTTGGATCCGATTGATGGGCCCGTCTTGAGCATTTGTTTAGATTTGGATCAAACAGGGTGGCCCGCACATTGTTTTAGTGAAAAATGAGTTTTGAACCTACTTCGATCCAACACCTAAAGATGATCATCAAGAGAACGGTCAAGATCTCAGAGAAGTCGTTTTAACAACCAATTTTGTTTCGATCATCAGGTTGAGTTACTCGGATCAGCCCATTGAAATGATTTAGGAGGACACAACCTACTTAGGTAGGGGACCCATCAATTGGATGGTCTGGATCGTCATAGAGGAATGATTTAAGGGGGCACAACCAATTTACATTGCGACCCACCATTTGAACGGTCAAGATCATCAATTGTCGCCCATCAAATGGACGGTTCGGATCATCAAATAGGAGTGATTTAAAAATGGGGTAACATATTCACATTTTGATCTATTGGATGGCTTGGATCAGCCCATAGGATTGATTAGCGGAGCACAAATTAAATCACATTGTCGCCCATCAAATGAACGGTTCCGATCATACTTTGGAGTGGGGCATATGATTTTATGCACAATTGGGAATTTGGTCACATATGGGACCCATTTGGGTTATCTTTTACCTACTCAAAAGAACTTTAAAAAAACATGCATGGGGCCACACACATGTCAAAATTCAATGTCCACAATGGTGGCCACCTACCATGGAATATGTCCACAATGGTGGCCACCTACCATGGAATAAGTCCACAATGGTGGCCACCACCCTCCCATTCCTTTGCTATAAATGGTTCAATGAGGGTGAGTAAGAGGGAGGGAGAACTCATTTCTCTTCTATCATGTGTTCTAACAAAGTTGCTATGAGGGGTTGAAAAGAAAAAAAGAAAGAAAAGAAACAAGAAAAGAAGAAAAAGAAACAAAAAAAAGAAGCAAAAAGAGAAAGAAAGCGGAAGCGATCGCACGGAGGCGGAATTTTCGAGTTTTTCGGCTCTCGGATTCGGCGAGGAACTCATCACAGGTAGGTACACTGTTTTCGGAATTGTTTAGAATTATTTGGTATATTTTCGGATTTTTATATGATTTTTAACGAAGAAAACTAAAAGATATACTAAACAGATTCCAAAAATAATGAAATTTCGTGGGAAAATAATATGATAATGATACATTCTACCATGAATTTGTGAGCATTTTTGGATTTTGTTTGGTATATTATTTTACGCATTCTTTGAAAATTATCAGATTTTGGGAGAATTGTTACTGATGTCAAATCACAGATACAATTCTCCAAAGTTTTACAGTAGTCTTAAATTCTATACTTCTTGCTTCTGTAAAAGTTTCAAGTGATTTTGATCTTGTTTCATATGAGCTGTAGTCTTAATTCATAATCTGGTTTGACATTTGAAAAATCCGAAACTGATAGTAAATAGTTTTCTAAATTCATGAAAATCTCACAGCATGCTATTTTCACTTATATCTTACTACTGTAGAAATTTCATGGAATTTAGATTTCTATTTCTAGTAGTTTCTGTGTTATTTTTGCAATCTGGTCAATTAATTTTTAAATCCAAATTAAATATGAGTTTAATGTAATAATCTATAAAAATATTCCAGTAAGTTACATCTCATCATATCTTGTTGCTGGAGAAGTTTCAACTCATTTTGAGTTCGTTTGCAACAACTTCACTTGTAAAATCACTCATATGATTAAAATTGATAAAATTCATTGAAAATCCGAAATTAATTGAAAATCATCTTAAAATCTCTAAAGGACCTTAAATTCTGTCACATCTTAATTCCTTAAGAAGGTCTGCTTTGCCTCATTTGTAGAATCCTCTCTGAGGTTGCACCTCAATTTGTGCCTCTGTTAATTAGAGACCAATTTGGTCAATTAGTTGTCTTAGCCTTGCTTCCCCCTTGCAAGGGCAATGATAAGGTTACTTGGAGCCCATCTTTGTGTTTGTTTGGGAGACCCGCCCGGTCTCATTCTCTCGTTAGTCCTCTTTGTGCGCCGTTTGGTTTTGGGAGAACACCATACTCGGCTTGGCTTCATACCCCTACCCTTATGGGTATTGGGTTGCACATTTGTTGCACCCTAGGGCTAGGTAGCTGTCCGGCCCGGCTGGGTGTTTTACCTCTGCCAAATGTTCAAATTCGTGTTTCCTTTTCTCTTAGAGAGTCTTTGACTCATTTATCTTTAGTTGGTGTTAGTGGAGTCTTTGACTCATGTTTCCATTTCTTTTATAGAGTCTTTGACTCATCTATCCTTTAGTGGGTGTTAGTGGAGTCTCTGACTCGTGTTTCCTTTTCTTTTAGAGAGTCTTTGATTCACTTCGTTTTCTTAGTAGGTATTATTAGAGAGTCTTTGACTCATTCGTTCTTTTGTGGTATTACTAGGGAGTCTTTGACTCATTGGTTCTTCTGTTGGCGTTTTTTGGGAGTCTTTGACTCATTCCTCCTCTAAGTTGTAGTATTAGAGAGTCTCTGACTCATTTGTTCCCCTCTTTAGTGTTGTTAGTTCGGAGTTTCTCCTTTAGAGTTGTTGATTACTTCGCTTTTGATTAGAGGCTAACTCAGTCTTATTAGAGCTTTGCTTGCTTGGGATCTTGGATCGTTTTCTCTCTTCTTGGGACGCTATCTTTCTTGTTGTGGTTTGTCTCTTTGAGACGCTAATTGCTTATTCGGGGTTTCCCCTTTTGCTTTAGGGCTTTGCCCTAGTTTGTGGTATTACTTGCGTGTTCCCTTTAAGATTAAAAATATCTAAAGGTCCTGAGCATTGGAAAAGCTTTAAAATCCAAAAACATTAGAAATTTAAAACTCAAAAACATTTGAAAACTTTAAAAATATCAAAAACATTTGAAAATATAAAAAAAACCTTAAAAAATCTGAAGTGTGAGTGTTTCTTTTAGAAGCGTAGTTTGAGAGTTCGTTTTCGAACTACGTTGGCTTGATCCTCTTCCGAGGTACGTAGTGCAGCTTGGGATTTACATCCCAAGTCCAGCCAAACTTTTTTGTAAATAACTATTTTAAACCTTCTTAAAAAACCTTTAAAATCTTGTTTTCAAAAGATCTTCTTCTAGAGTTAGGAGTTTCTCCTAGATAGAGAGTTTTAGAGTTAGGGTTTTTCTTTTGATAGGTTATTTGATTGTTTGTTTGTTGTGTGCTTGTTTTAGAGTTAGGGGTCTGTCCTAGAGTTATAGGAGCGCCTCCGTCCGGTCAGTCGGCGATCCACATCGCCGAGTGATGACTAGAGTATGATACGCTAGTCCACCCTTGGTTTTCCTTAAGAAATACAGCCTAGTCACACATAGGTTGTAAGAACCACCTGCATTAGCTTAGGGCTAATCTGCATTTAGTTAGGGCATATAGGGTGTCATAAAATCCACAATTCACTGAAATTTAAATAATCGTACAAGAAACTTTAATAACCGGTTCGGTCTTTTAGATCGAGTCTAGGATAGAAGTCTAGGTGTCTTAGGCATCCTAGCTTAGAATAGGCGCGAAGAACTACGTTGCCTTGATTCTCGTGGAGGCGGGGATACGTAGGCTTCTTTGGATGAATACCAGATCATCTGAGGACTCGGGCTAATCACTTTTAAAACTGTTGAAACAATCAAATCACTTAGGATTTTCCATGAAATTAGAATTTTAGGAGAACTTTCACTTAGATTGAATCCAAACCAATTAAGAAATCAAGATACACATTTAGGATTCACATTGAAATTAGATCATAGGATGCATGTCACATAGATAGCACATTAACAGAGAGTTGAATGAGCCATTAAAAATGAATTTAAAAGAGTTAACTTTTGGAATTGAAGACCGATTATCGGGCAGGAATGGTGCATGTGGTGGATAAATCCCCATACCTTCCATTCTTGTAACCAGGTAGCGAGTCTAGATTTCTGGTTAATTATGGGTCCTAGATCCCACATCTAGGTGGCGACTCTGTCAGTCTCTTTTGTGTGGAATTCGGATTGCCTTAGTGATCCCAAGTTCACATAAAAGATGAATTAAAATTAATAATAAAAGGCACACGCCAATCGCGTGGGTACGAGAGACCAAGAGATAGTGCGTGGCGGCTCTCGCGCCACCACCCCTCTCGCGGGATCGGGTCCCACAGACTGGCGACTCTGCTGGGGACCACCTAACTTCATTACAATTCCAAAGGATAACTCATTTGAATCTATTTTAACTGGCTCATGAAAACTCTATCTCTTTTATGCTTGTTAGATTAGTTTGTATGCTTTATTTTCTCATCACATTTACTCAAACTTAATCTAACAAAACCTGAAGGCATCATAGATTGCGCGAACTTATTGCACACACTTACATCACTTGCATCTAAACCCTTGCATCTCACATGCACACACGTCCCATTTTAGGAACCCGGAGTGTTATCTAGCATGGTTGACTGGGATTTCATCACCTGGTGCCTCTGTGCTAGAGAAGCATTCCACCCTTAGCCTAGTACCTTTATGGTACGTAAACGGATCTCTTGTTCACGTACTGATACGCCGGACACTGGTACAGTATATCGAACATGGATTCGCGCTAAGGGAACTCTTGGCCTTACCCCTAGATTAACCCACACATGCATGTAGTATACGAACACATGTGCATCACGTGTGTGAGCCTAGTTTAGGATATCTTACCCAATTGTGTGTGTGAGCCTAGTTTAGGATATCCTACCCATTTGTGTCTAGATTAGGCCCATTTGTGTCTAGATTAGGCCGTAGTCCATCTTCCAATGGCTACGATCGGTCCTAGGTACACAAACAAAGTCATGAGTCGAGATCCTCTCTCCACTCCGCTAGATTAGGGTTAGGGTTGATGCCTTCAGGTAACACTGATAAAATGTGCGAAGATTAAAAAACTTTTCCTTTGGGGTTAGGATGTAAATCATATTCATTTCCAAAGATCTCATAGGATTAGTCATTCATGATCCATCCGTTGAAAGCAATCTTATGCTATCTCATCTCATATTGATCGTACAGTTGTTGATATCCATCATTCAGATTTTAGATCTGGTCTTTGACCCTACTTTTGTCATTCTTATGGCAATGGTCTATTATCTGAGCCATTGATTTTTCATTGATCCATGTTTACCTATCATATATCTTTTACCCTTGGATCATATCGAAATCATTAATGGGAAAGTTTGATCTTACCTGTATTCTTTGAGTGCTTGATCATTGCTGAGATCGAAATTTATTTTGATTAGGGATGTTTATCGTTCCTGACTCTTTCATTCCCAAAAAGAAGAGCAGTTATACTCAAATGAGACTTCAAGGTGTGGATTGAGAATTCATTGAAACCCTGTTGATGTAGGTCATAATATCACTGTCTATTTTGCTTTAACCTTCATAGACAGTATCTCTTTGATTTTCAGAATAAAATACCCTGTGGTGTGTTTCAAGATTACTCATATCTCTATTTGTTCAGAATCTTTATCCCATGACTATTGATCTAGTGTGTGCTTCCAAGTCAAGAGTCTATGTTTAGCGAAAGACCATTTTTTCTAAAGACTGACTATTTCTAATCATACTTGATCCAGGCAGTCTATTGTTTTACCCACATTGTCAACATAAGCCTTTTGTTGCCCCATTTAACCTAGACCTTGTGGAGTTGCCTTTTCTGGGATTTCTACTCCCGGATTGAACTTTATAGTTATCATTATCATGAGGAAAGGTGTATCACCTATAAGCTTTCAGTACCAGTTCACTACCTTGGAATAAGTGTCCTGTGTTTTTAGATTTGTCTTTCATTGAGCGTACATCAACTTTCTTCTTTCTAAGTTGAAAAAGTTCAGTTATGTTGATGTTAAAAAAAGAAAAGAAAATGTGTCATGTCAATCAGTCTTTCTCGTTCAGAGTCGGTGTTTAGCTTTTTGATTAAATTCAATGTAGAGCCTACTGAGGCGCGTTCAAAGTCATCTATGTACTTCAAAGTATTTCAATTCAATAAAGCATTTGAGTCTGTATCTTCAATTTTTTATGATTCACTCTTGGATTAAATGTTTAAAACAACTACAAGACCCCCTTCTCGGATGAGAATGCAGACGAAATTCCCCTCGAGATTTGAAAGATGGTCAAACGAGAGGAAGAGCGTCGAGCATAGCCACTTGAAGAAGAAATCGAAGCCATTGATAGTGGTATCGAAATTCGAAACTCGGGAGAAATGGATTGGAAAAACTTTATCTCCTAAGGAGCGCAAAGAATTGATAAACCTGTTTAGAGGGGTTTGAGGTAGTCTTGCTTGATCCTATAAGGATAAACCAGGGGAATGCCCTGTCGTTGAGCAAAGCAAGACTTCATCTGCTTTAGACATCCAGTTGAAGAGTAAAATTTTAAAGAGATAAGCATCAGACATCCTGTGGAGCTGATGAAATACTGAGAGAAGATTTTCGGACAAGGAGTTGTGGAATCTTGAGCATAAATCCAAGATCTTTGAGATGAGAGTGGAGCACAGTGGTTGAAGTTTTGCCAGAAAACCGCCAGACTCCTCGATAAAAAAAAAAAATTCTAAGTCTTTGAACCTCAGCATTCAAGAGCTTGTACATCATATACATCAGGAGGCCATCATTGGACATTTGAGCCTTAATAGCCAAAATCCTAAAATCCTTTTGAGAACCCTTTGGGCCAACAATTTAAAGCCAATGTTTCTTTTCAAACACATTATAAATCCGGGGCATTTATGCACCCGAACTACGTCGGACCTGATCCCCATTTCTTCAGGGGTACGTAGGCAACTTGATTAATTCAGGTTCGGTCAAACCTTGGGATAAAATCCCTTTTCAAAATTTTGAAGCTAAATGCTAAACCATTCTTTGAAAAATCCTTAAGCGAACTACGCGGACCTGATCCTCCATTTTTGGGGTACGTAGGTAGTCTGGCTAGACCAGATTCGGTCCAAATCCTTAGAACCTTAGGTATTCAACCCTTTTGAACCCGAGCCCACCTAGAAAGTCCTTCTGGTGAAACAAGTAAAGGTTCGAGGCGAATGAAAAGAAAAACAGAAAGAAAAGAATGAGAGTCTGAAGATCCGCTAGGTTGAAAACCCGAAAGGGCGGCCTAGAGAAAGGTGAAAGTCGTTTTTCTTGCTAAGTCAACAAGCAAAATGATTGACTTATCAGAAGGTAAGGGTAGTGGTATGCTGGATTGAAAACTTGAAGAGACAATCTAGTCAGAGGCAAATACTTCCCATGAAAAGTTGAGTTGAATAGAAGCAGAAGGAGTTCCTCAGTTACGTAGAATTCCCAAGTTTGAGTACAAGCAAAAATTGAGATAAGTAGTCTTTTAGACTGAAAGCTTGGAAAGCAAAAGTTGAGATAAGTGGTCTTTTAGACTGAAAACTTGGAAGACATTAATTTTGACTTCTTCCGAAAAGACAAATCAAGGAGACTGAGAAGCAACCTCTATAGGGCAGGATCCTGGAATCCGAATAGTGTCAGCAAGGCTTACTTTGACACCTTTTTAAACTAGGGGCATTAAAACCGAGCAATCCGAAGGGGTATAACCATGACGGATGTCCTGATGGAGGAAACTAGAGCCTTTTGGCATGGTTTTTGAGACTACTCTAAGAGTGGCTGACCTTACCATTTAAAAAATTATACATTTGATTTAAGAGTGAATCAAAATTTAGTCAAGTCCCATGAATATTGTAAGTCTTCTTTGAAAGAGTCCTCAGGAGTCTGTTCCTTGTTTCTCATTGTTTTCTTTTAGAATCAAAAGTGTTTGGCACTGGAGAGAATGGGTGTACACCTTCCGAAATGTATAGAAAAATCTAGAGTAGATCCTGGTTTAAGAATCAAAGAAGGGCAAGAGATTTGTTATTCAGACCTGCCTGAAACATCAAAGCCTCAAGCACTGAGCAAAATGAAGAACTCTTACGTTCAGCCTTTGTGAAGGTGGTCTTACCATTATACCAAAGAATTCTGCTTTCTTAAAACCTTGTCATGGAAGCACATCATACTAGGGGCATCTTTTATGACTTGCGTCATAAAAGATATTACACAATGATAACTGGGATATCTATTCTTAGCAAATAGAAACCAGAGAAGCTTGAACATACTCTTTGAGTTGAATTCCTTGATCAAGTTGTTTCTTTTGGAGTCAAAGTTTTATAAACTTCAATTCCCAGCGGGGTATATAATCTACTCCTGCATCCTTCAAACCTCATTAGAATGCTTTTCATCTGTTAAAGAGAGTCAGCACCTAAAAATCTCATCAATCTACTTGAGTTTTGCTTTCAGCAAAGATCATGCACTCCCATTTATTCTCGGCAGGAGATAGCTATGCTATCAATGAACTCGATATAAGATCGATAAAAAAATTTTGTGTTGATTTGAGACTCTTTGAGTAGTTAAGGCCCTTTGAGTGTTACAGACTCTTCGGGTAATTGAGACTCTCTGAGTATAAATGTTTTGATTTGTTTTGAGACTCTTTGAGTAGTTGAGACCCTTTGAGTATTACAGACTCTTCGGGTAGTTGAGACTCTTTGAGTATAAACGTTTTTGTGTTAATTTGAGACTCTTTGAGTAGTTAAGGCCCTTTGAGTGTTACAGACTCTTCGGGTAGTTGAGACTCTCTGAGTATACATGTTTTGATTTGTTTTGAGACTCTTTGAGTAGTTGAGACCCTTTGAGTGTTACAGACTCTTCGGGTAGTTGAGACTCTTTGAGTATAAATGTTTTGTGTTGATTTGAGACTCTTTGAGTAGTTGAGACCCTTTGAGTGTTACAGACTCTTCGGGTAGTTGAGACTCTTTGAGTATAAATGTTTTGTGTTGATTTGAGACTCTTTGAGTAGTTGAGACCCTTCGAGTGTTACAGACTCTTCGGGTAGTTGAGACTCTTTGAGTATAAATGTTTTGTGTTGATTTGAGACTCTTTGAGTAGTTGAGACCCTTTGAGTGTTACAGACTCTTCGGGTAGTTGAGACTCTTTGAGTATAAATAGTTTTTGATGTATTTGAGACTCTTTGAGTAGTTGAGACCCTTTGAGTGTTACAGACTCTTCGGGTAGTTGAGACTCTTTGAGTATAAATGTTTTTGTGTTGATTTGAGACTCTTTGAGTAGTTGAGACCCTTTGAGTGTTACAGACTCTTCGGGTAGTTGAGACTCCTTGAGTATAAATGTTTTGTGTTGGTTTGAGACTCTTTGAGTAGTTGGGACCCTTTGAGTGTTACAGACTCTTCGGGTAGTTGAGACTCTTTGAGTATAAATAGTTTTGTGTTGATTTGAGACTCTTTGAGTAGTTGAGACCCTTTGAGTGTTACAGACTCTTCGGGTAGTTGAGACTCTTTGAGTATAAATAGTTTTTGATGTATTTGAGACTCTTTGAGTAGTTGAGACCCTTTGAGTGTTACAGACTCTTCGGGTAGTTGAGGCTCTTTGAGTATAAAAGTTTCTTTGATGTGTTTGAGACTCTTTGAGTAGTTGAGACCCTTTGAGTGTTACAGACTCTTCGGGTGGTTGAGACTCTTTGAGTATAAATAGATTTTGGTGTATTTGAAACTCTTTGAGTAGTTGAGACCCTTTGGGTGTTACAGACTCTTCGGGTAGTTGAGGCTCTTTGAGTATAAATGTTTCTCTATGTAGTTGAGACTCTTTCGAGTATAAATGGTTTTTGTGTATTTGAGACTCTTTGAGTAGTTGAGACCCTTCGAGTGTTACAGACTCTTCGGGTAATTGAGACTCTTTGAGTATAAATGTTTTTGTGTGCGTTTGAGACTCTTTGAGTAGTTGAGATCCTTTGAGTGTTACAGAGTCTTCGGGTGGTTGAGACTCTTTCGAGTATAAAGATTTTTGCATGTGTTTGAGACTCTTTGAGTAGTTGAGACCCTTTGAATGTTACAGACTCTTCGGGTAGTTGAGGCTCTTTGAGTATAAATATTTTTTGTGTTGATTTGAGACTCTTTGAGTAGTTGAGACCCTTTGAGTGTTACAGACTCTTCGGGTAGTTGAGACTCTTTGAGTATAAATGTTTCGCCATGATTTGAGACTCTTTGAGTAGTTGAGACCCTTCGAGTGTTACAGACTCTTCGGGTAGTTGAGACTTTTTGAGTATAAATGATCTTTGTTGATTTGAGACTCTTTGAGTAGTTGAGATCCTTTGAGTGTTAGTTGAGACTCTTTGAGTATAAATGTTTTTGTGATGTATTTGAGACTCTTTGAGTAGTTGAGATCCTTTGAGTGTTATAGACTCTTCGGGTAGTTGAGACTTTTTGAGTATAAATGATCTTTGTTGATTTAAGACTCTTTGAGTAGTTGAGATCCTTTGAGTATTACAGACTCTTCGGGTAGTTGAGACCTTTTTTTAGTATAAATGTTTTGCGTTAATTTGAGACTCTTTGAGTAGTTAAGGCCCTTTGAGTGTTACAGACTCTTCGGGTAGTTGAGACTTTTTGAGTATAAATGTTTTGCGTTAATTTGAGACTCTTTGAGTAGTTAAGCCCCTTTGAGTGTTACAGACTCTTCGGGTAGTTGAGGCTCTTTGAGTATAAAGATTTCTATGAAGCTCTCTGAGTGTTTGATTTGAGACTCTATGAGTGTTACATACTCTTTGAGTAATTTGATTTGATATTCTTTGAAGGGTTGATTTACGTCTGCATCGATAGTGGTCTGCTTTCTTTGAGGTAATTTCATTGGGTTCGTTTTCTTAAAAGCTTTATTTTAACAGAGTATGTTTGTGTTTGCTTTAATAGAGTCTTTGCGTATTGATTTAAATAGTTGAGTTGTGAGTATTAGAGAGAGGCCATCTCATTGAGATGTCGTGATTGCCGAGTTAAGGGTCGGTGAGAGGTCATCTCCCTTTTGCTTCTAGTCTTTCAGTCTCGTAGTGCTATTTTGTTGTTTTACCCTGATGAACATCATTTTAAAAACAAAAAAAAAAAAAAAAACTTGTTTTACTTTGTTTTCGGGCCGGCCAAAATGTGTCGTCTGTTCAGCTTTGCCATTCGTGTGTTACACACGCTTTGCCAAAGAGGGGCATCTGTAGACACCCCATTTTGACCGGACCCAAGTTCGCTATGCTTGGGCGAAATCCCGTTCAATCATTTCCGCCATGTTTCGCACTTTTCCGTTAAGTGTTGAGAGAGATTATTCCCAAGAATCCGAACAAGAGAGAATTTGGATCCGATTGATGGGCCCGTCTTGAGCATTTGTTTAGATTTGGATCAAACAGGGTGGCCCGCACATTGTTTTAGTGAAAAATGAGTTTTGAACCTACTTCGATCCAACACCTAAAGATGATCATCAAGAGAACGGTCAAGATCTCAGAGAAGTCGTTTTAACAACCAATTTTGTTTCGATCATCAGGTTGAGTTACTCGGATCAGCCCATTGAAATGATTTAGGAGGACACAACCTACTTAGGTAGGGGACCCATCAATTGGATGGTCTGGATCGTCATAGAGGAATGATTTAAGGGGGCACAACCAATTTACATTGCGACCCACCATTTGAACGGTCAAGATCATCAATTGTCGCCCATCAAATGGACGGTTCGGATCATCAAATAGGAGTGATTTAAAAATGGGGTAACATATTCACATTTTGATCTATTGGATGGCTTGGATCAGCCCATAGGATTGATTAGCGGAGCACAAATTAAATCACATTGTCGCCCATCAAATGAACGGTTCCGATCATACTTTGGAGTGGGGCATATGATTTTATGCACAATTGGGAATTTGGTCACATATGGGACCCATTTGGGTTATCTTTTACCTACTCAAAAGAACTTTAAAAAAACATGCATGGGGCCACACACATGTCAAAATTCAATGTCCACAATGGTGGCCACCTACCATGGAATATGTCCACAATGGTGGCCACCTACCATGGAATAAGTCCACAATGGTGGCCACCACCCTCCCATTCCTTTGCTATAAATGGTTCAATGAGGGTGAGTAAGAGGGAGGGAGAACTCATTTCTCTTCTATCATGTGTTCTAACAAAGTTGCTATGAGGGGTTGAAAAGAAAAAAAGAAAGAAAAGAAACAAGAAAAGAAGAAAAAGAAACAAAAAAAAGAAGCAAAAAGAGAAAGAAAGCGGAAGCGATCGCACGGAGGCGGAATTTTCGAGTTTTTCGGCTCTCGGATTCGGCGAGGAACTCATCACAGGTAGGTACACTGTTTTCGGAATTGTTTAGAATTATTTGGTATATTTTCGGATTTTTATATGATTTTTAACGAAGAAAACTAAAAGATATACTAAACAGATTCCAAAAATAATGAAATTTCGTGGGAAAATAATATGATAATGATACATTCTACCATGAATTTGTGAGCATTTTTGGATTTTGTTTGGTATATTATTTTACGCATTCTTTGAAAATTATCAGATTTTGGGAGAATTGTTACTGATGTCAAATCACAGATACAATTCTCCAAAGTTTTACAGTAGTCTTAAATTCTATACTTCTTGCTTCTGTAAAAGTTTCAAGTGATTTTGATCTTGTTTCATATGAGCTGTAGTCTTAATTCATAATCTGGTTTGACATTTGAAAAATCCGAAACTGATAGTAAATAGTTTTCTAAATTCATGAAAATCTCACAGCATGCTATTTTCACTTATATCTTACTACTGTAGAAATTTCATGGAATTTAGATTTCTATTTCTAGTAGTTTCTGTGTTATTTTTGCAATCTGGTCAATTAATTTTTAAATCCAAATTAAATATGAGTTTAATGTAATAATCTATAAAAATATTCCAGTAAGTTACATCTCATCATATCTTGTTGCTGGAGAAGTTTCAACTCATTTTGAGTTCGTTTGCAACAACTTCACTTGTAAAATCACTCATATGATTAAAATTGATAAAATTCATTGAAAATCCGAAATTAATTGAAAATCATCTTAAAATCTCTAAAGGACCTTAAATTCTGTCACATCTTAATTCCTTAAGAAGGTCTGCTTTGCCTCATTTGTAGAATCCTCTCTGAGGTTGCACCTCAATTTGTGCCTCTGTTAATTAGAGACCAATTTGGTCAATTAGTTGTCTTAGCCTTGCTTCCCCCTTGCAAGGGCAATGATAAGGTTACTTGGAGCCCATCTTTGTGTTTGTTTGGGAGACCCGCCCGGTCTCATTCTCTCGTTAGTCCTCTTTGTGCGCCGTTTGGTTTTGGGAGAACACCATACTCGGCTTGGCTTCATACCCCTACCCTTATGGGTATTGGGTTGCACATTTGTTGCACCCTAGGGCTAGGTAGCTGTCCGGCCCGGCTGGGTGTTTTACCTCTGCCAAATGTTCAAATTCGTGTTTCCTTTTCTCTTAGAGAGTCTTTGACTCATTTATCTTTAGTTGGTGTTAGTGGAGTCTTTGACTCATGTTTCCATTTCTTTTATAGAGTCTTTGACTCATCTATCCTTTAGTGGGTGTTAGTGGAGTCTCTGACTCGTGTTTCCTTTTCTTTTAGAGAGTCTTTGATTCACTTCGTTTTCTTAGTAGGTATTATTAGAGAGTCTTTGACTCATTCGTTCTTTTGTGGTATTACTAGGGAGTCTTTGACTCATTGGTTCTTCTGTTGGCGTTTTTTGGGAGTCTTTGACTCATTCCTCCTCTAAGTTGTAGTATTAGAGAGTCTCTGACTCATTTGTTCCCCTCTTTAGTGTTGTTAGTTCGGAGTTTCTCCTTTAGAGTTGTTGATTACTTCGCTTTTGATTAGAGGCTAACTCAGTCTTATTAGAGCTTTGCTTGCTTGGGATCTTGGATCGTTTTCTCTCTTCTTGGGACGCTATCTTTCTTGTTGTGGTTTGTCTCTTTGAGACGCTAATTGCTTATTCGGGGTTTCCCCTTTTGCTTTAGGGCTTTGCCCTAGTTTGTGGTATTACTTGCGTGTTCCCTTTAAGATTAAAAATATCTAAAGGTCCTGAGCATTGGAAAAGCTTTAAAATCCAAAAACATTAGAAATTTAAAACTCAAAAACATTTGAAAACTTTAAAAATATCAAAAACATTTGAAAATATAAAAAAAACCTTAAAAAATCTGAAGTGTGAGTGTTTCTTTTAGAAGCGTAGTTTGAGAGTTCGTTTTCGAACTACGTTGGCTTGATCCTCTTCCGAGGTACGTAGTGCAGCTTGGGATTTACATCCCAAGTCCAGCCAAACTTTTTTGTAAATAACTATTTTAAACCTTCTTAAAAAACCTTTAAAATCTTGTTTTCAAAAGATCTTCTTCTAGAGTTAGGAGTTTCTCCTAGATAGAGAGTTTTAGAGTTAGGGTTTTTCTTTTGATAGGTTATTTGATTGTTTGTTTGTTGTGTGCTTGTTTTAGAGTTAGGGGTCTGTCCTAGAGTTATAGGAGCGCCTCCGTCCGGTCAGTCGGCGATCCACATCGCCGAGTGATGACTAGAGTATGATACGCTAGTCCACCCTTGGTTTTCCTTAAGAAATACAGCCTAGTCACACATAGGTTGTAAGAACCACCTGCATTAGCTTAGGGCTAATCTGCATTTAGTTAGGGCATATAGGGTGTCATAAAATCCACAATTCACTGAAATTTAAATAATCGTACAAGAAACTTTAATAACCGGTTCGGTCTTTTAGATCGAGTCTAGGATAGAAGTCTAGGTGTCTTAGGCATCCTAGCTTAGAATAGGCGCGAAGAACTACGTTGCCTTGATTCTCGTGGAGGCGGGGATACGTAGGCTTCTTTGGATGAATACCAGATCATCTGAGGACTCGGGCTAATCACTTTTAAAACTGTTGAAACAATCAAATCACTTAGGATTTTCCATGAAATTAGAATTTTAGGAGAACTTTCACTTAGATTGAATCCAAACCAATTAAGAAATCAAGATACACATTTATGATTCACATTGAAATTAGATCATAGGATGCATGTCACATAGATAGCACATTAACAGAGAGTTGAATGAGCCATTAAAAATGAATTTAAAAGAGTTAACTTTTGGAATTGAAGACCGATTATCGGGCAGGAATGGTGCATGTGGTGGATAAATCCCCATACCTTCCATTCTTGTAACCAGGTAGCGAGTCTAGATTTCTGGTTAATTATGGGTCCTAGATCCCACATCTAGGTGGCGACTCTGTCAGTCTCTTTTGTGTGGAATTCGGATTGCCTTAGTGATCCCAAGTTCACATAAAAGATGAATTAAAATTAATAATAAAAGGCACACGCCAATCGCGTGGGTACGAGAGACCAAGAGATAGTGCGTGGCGGCTCTCGCGCCACCACCCCTCTCGCGGGATCGGGTCCCACAACAACTTTCGAGATAAGTTCCAGGCAGTCCGGCCCAAGCCGGACTGGATATGACGCGTTTCGCTAAACGACAAAAGGCAGTCCGGCCCAAGCCGGACTGGATATGACGCGTTTCGCAAAACGACAAAAATCAGTCCGGCCCAAGCCGGACTGGGTCGCTAAACGACAAAAGGCAGTCCGGCCCAAGCCGGACTGGATATGACGCGTTTCGCTAAACGACAAAAGGCAGTCCGGCCCAAGCCGGACTGGATATGACGCGTTTCGCTAAACGACAAAAGGCAGTCCGGCCCAAGCCGGACTAGATATGACGCGTTTCGCAAAACGACAAAAATCAGTCCGGCCCAAGTCGGACTGGGTCGCTAAACGACAAAAGGCAGTCCGGCCCAAGCCGGACTGGATATGACGCGTTTCGCTAAACGACAAAAGGCAGTCCGGCCCAAGCCGGACTGGATATGACGCGTTTCGCAAAACGACAAAAATCAGTCCGGCCCAAGCCGGACTGGGTCGCTAAACGACAAAAGGCAGTCCGGCCCAAGCCGGACTGGATATGACGCGTTTCGCTAAACGACAAAAGGCAGTCCGGCCCAAGCCGGACTGGATATGACGCGTTTCGCAAAACGACAAAAATCAGTCCGGCCCAAGCCGGACTGGGTCGCTAAACGACAAAAGGCAGTCCGGCCCAAGCCGGACTGGATATGACGCGTTTCGCAAAACGACAAAAATCAGTCCGGCCCAAGCCGGACTGGGTCGCTAAACGACAAAGATTAGCCCGGACTGCTTCAGATTCCGGACTGCCTCCAGATTCCGGACTGTCTCCAAAATCCGGACTGCCTCCGATTTCCGGACTGCTTCAGATTCCGGACTGCCTCCAGATTCCGGACTGCCTTCGATTTCCGGACTGCCCCAAACTCCGGACTGCCTCCATTTTCCGGACTGCCTCCATTTTCCGGACTGTCTCCAAAATCCGGACTGCCTCCGATTTCCGGACTGCTTCAGATTCCGGACTGTCTCCAAAATCCGGACTGCCTCCGATTTCCGGACTGCTTCAGATTCCGGACTGCCTCCAGATTCCGGACTGCCTCCAAAATCCGGACTGCCTCCGATTTCCGGACTGCTCCATTTTCCGGACTGCCTCCAGATTCCGGACTGCCTCCATTTTCCGGACTGTCTCCAAAATCCGGACTGCCTCCGATTTCCGGACTGCTTCAGATTCCGGACTGCCTCCAGATTCAGGACAAGCCTCGACCACTCTCGATCGGAAGCGTACCCCACCATATTTCCCCAAGTCACCATAATAACTTGGAGAACTGGGGGGCAACTGATGGGGTGCGACAGCGCAGCAGCCTGTTAGCTTCCAACACGTGGCTAGAGGAGGGCCCACCGCAGGACCCTCACCAGCAGGGGTAGTTTGGTAATTACACAGAGTAGGCGAGCTTGAGCCTGTAGCTGGTCGACACCTGTCTGGGAGCATTAACTCCCCAACTACCCCAATTTCTCCCTATAAAAGGGCCTTCAAAGCTCATAAATCAGGGTATTAAAATTCTCACCCACCACTCTTAAAAACACCCTCTTCACTCCGGCTCATACTGACTTGAGTGTCGAAGGGCCTGTCCGGAGTACACTCTGGGTCGGTCATTCTGACCTCGTTTGCTTCTGTGCAGCACACAGCTCATCTGGACTCTACATCCCTCCAGCTCGGCTCTTACGTCACTGCCATATCCGTTAACCGATTTTGGGCTTAACAGGAGGGTTAGAACCATCCTATGTGAATGATTTTTGGGGCACAAATACATTGTGGCCCACCAAATGGGCGGTTTGGATCAACCTATAGTGTGGACTGTACAGTCCATTTTTGAAAAATACGGAGTGAATCCATCCTAAAATGTGGTGAATTTATCACTAGTTTTTCTGTGAAACAAGTGTGACCATTCACTGTCAAGGACGACTAATTTTTGGGTCCTTGGAACGTATATTTACTTAAAATCGAGAACGTTGATCTTTTATACCATTATGATGTGATCGACATGATCGTTGTCCCCACATGGCATGCTTTTAAATAATGTAAAGACTTTTGTAGGTGGAACAATAAATGAGGCATATAGATGAAAGGCTGAGATTATCCGATTGTTGTTGTCGAGACTTAACTTTCCACCGACAAATCTGACTAACCCGCGTGGGCTTCATGACGTTTGATTAAAGTTGATACTTCTTATTCTCTCTCAACGGGGGCCTCTTGAGTTGGCCCAAACTCTTTAATAGGCCCAACTCAATTGGGCCCAGCCTTATGTAACCTGTCCCCCTTATCAATAAATCCTGGCTCCACCACTGTTTGGATCATCCTATGGTATGGGTTGTGCAGCCATTCTTGAAAAATACAGGGTGAATCCATCCTGAAATGGGATGAATTTATCTCTAGTATTTGATCTTCTTAACTCCGGCGAAGATCGGTGCCGATTACAATTCCGAATGCCTTTAACCTTGGTGGCAATCTTCATCACGGAAAGTGGGCTCCGCTTCTCCGAACACTCTCCCAATACAATGTTCTTGAATAAGAAAGAAAGAACCAAAAAATCCCTCACAAGGGTTTACACACTTTGAAGAAGATGTACAAATTGAGCCTATGATCCAAATCCTAATCTTGGATGATGAGAGGCATAAATAAGCTTGATTCACTCTTGAGATATACTAATGGGTTTTTAGAGTGTTAGGATTGATAATTGGGAAGTTTGGAATGCCCATATATATAGAAAAACCAAATATGACCGTTTGAGGGGCATAGTGGTAAATCTGGCGAACTTCCAAACGACTATTTTTCTTCCCGTTATAGTGGTCTCGGAGTTCCGGGAATACAAACAGAAGTTGGAAAATTTATACTGGACCAATTCTCGGAGCTCCGAGGAATCTCTCGGAGCTCCGAGGAATCTCTCGGAGCTCCGAGGAATCTCTCGGAGTTCCGAGAAGCCTATCAGCAGCAGATTTTCAATTCTGTTTCTTGGGCTTCTAACTTTACACCAAGTTGGGATTGTTATGAGGGTTCCAAAGTGTTGGAACATCACAAGGACAATCTCTTAAACATTTAGGGTGTGTGAGATTAACTAATTTATGCCTCTAAACACCTAAACTAGGATTGGATCTTATACAAAAATGACTTTGATCTTCAATGTGACGCTTCAAGTCTTCATTATCTTGGATCTCCGATGACTTTGGCCTTCCGAATGTAGTCCAATGAGAGCTTCTTGGCCTCAATCCAAGCAATCTTCTCTTAGTACAATTAAGATCTACAACTTAGACAATAAAACACATTAGTGATATAAAATCACTTGTGTATTGGAATCATCAAAATAAGATGGAAATGCCAAGGTGGGAACCATTGGGCTTACACCATTTTTGAAAAATACGGGGTGAATCCATCCTAAAATGTGGTGAATTTAGCATTAGTTTTTCTGTGAAACAAGTGATGACCAATCACTGTCAAGGTCGACTAATTTTTGGGTCCTTGAAACGGATATTTACTTAAAATCGAGACCGTTGATCTTTTATACCATTATGATGTGATCGACATGATCGTTGCCCCCACATGGCATGCTTTTAAATAATGTAAAGACTTTTGTAGGTGGAACAATAAGTGAGGCATATAGATGAAAGGCTGAGATTATCCGATTGTCGTTGTCGAGACTCAACTTTCCAACGACAAATCTGACTAACCCGCATGGGCTTCATAACGTTTGATTAAAGTTGATACTTCTTAATCTCTCTCAAGGGAGCCCTCTTGAGTTGGCCCAAACTCCTTTATAGGCAAAACTCAATTGGGCCCAGCCTTATGTATAACCTGCCCCCCTATGTGTTACCTGCCCCCTGATCAATAAATCCTGACTCCGCCACTGTTTGGATCAAGGTTGTCAGAGCGGGAATCGAAGGCTCCCAGGAAAGAATCCTACTCAAGGTTGCCAGAGCGGGAATCGATAGGGAATCAAAGGCTCCCAGGGAAGAATCTTGCTTCCTTGGTTTGGATCATCCTATGGTAAGGGTTGTGCAGTACATTTTTTAAAAATACAGGGTGAATTCATCCTGAAATTGGGTGAATTTATCACTAGTTTTTGTATGAAACAAGTGATGGGCAATCACTGTCAAGGTCAAACACTTAATTTTTTGGGTCCTTCAAACGGATATTTACTTAAAATATCCGATTGTTGTTGTCCAGACTTTTGTAGGTGGAACAATAAATGAGGCATATAGATGAAAGGCTGAGATTATCCGATTGTTGTTGTCCAGACTCAACTTTCCACCTACAAATTTGACTAACCCCCGTGGGCTTCATTACTTTTGATTAAACTTGATTCTTATTCTTCTCTCTCTCACTGCTCTCCACTGTAGACAAACATATGTTTCGTTCTGGGGATTTTCTTGTTTCCTAGAGGAGAAAATATGGGAAATAGCACAAATATTTGTATCCCGTCTTCTTGATGCAGTGAATGGCAATTTGACGGAATCGGCAATACAAGAAATTAAATCAATATGGGGAGTCAGCTCATAAAATTGGACTAATTTTAATTAGGAAAAACATATCCTTTCTTTCCACACGGTGAGTCGGTTGACAAATTTGACTGGTCCACGTACAGTGTGAATGGAATCTTGGTCCTCAGATAGGGACAGGACAACCTATCCTTATTTACCACATGGTAGTTTTTTTGAACTATCTGATCCCCCATTTTACACCAATTATATTTGGAGGTTGATATCATCCTATTGAAAAGATTTTTGGGAAATTGTCTAATCTACTTCAAGGATCAAACAAATGAATATCTTAGGTCATTCAAATAGGTGGGCCCTACTATATTTTCTTCGTACCCTTGCAAAAATAAGATGAAAGCCTGAAAGGGCGCTTCCATTGGCTGTACCTCACCAATCTTCTTCTTCTATTACAAAAGTTTTTCTCTGTTAATTTTTGGATCTTTCAAAAGGATGACGCGATCCACACCATCGTTGAAAGTCTTGAAACAACCCGCGCTTAAAGTAAAGACTTTTCAAGGCGGACAATAAATGAGACATCATAGATCAAGGGCTGAGATTATTCAATTGATTTGGCCACACCTAGGTCGTTGTCCAGACCTTACTTTCCATGCGTGGGTCTACTGATAAAGTTGACGCGTCCATGGTTCTTGTCTCTTAGTGCTCTGGCGTCATTATTTTCTCCATTGGTTCCTTCTTGGGATTTTCTTCTTGTGGTATGGCAGAAATAGCACAAATATAAATATTTGTATCCCTTTTTCTTGATGCATTGTATTGCAGTCAGTATATGTTAGTAGAGGGAATACACATGCTCCCCACTTAATAATTAATATTTTTCAATATATTATACAAACTAGGCATATTACATTTTAGAGATCCAAATGTATGTATGTTTTTGTGAAAATACACAAGTATAATGGATCTGACCTATGTGGATTATCTAAACCATTCATTTGTTAGCCCTTGCATATTACATTTTCACTCTAGTTGTTCGATTTATGTTGGGACATGGTCTATCTATTGCAAGATTAATAAAAGAATTTCTTAGATTAACTAGTAGGTGGGCCATACTATACATTTTTTTAGCACATGTTTTTTTTTTCCACAAAATGTACATAATTTAAAATCTCTTACTACAAACGGACTGTTCGGAAAACCATCTAATTCCCCCACTATTCTACAAGTTAAATCCTAGGCAAGTGTTTGTCTTCTCCTTATTGACTACTCATATCACTAATCTACAAGGTAATACCTGTATCCAAATAGAGCCTAAACCTAAAGTGAATGGAATTTCTAAAATTTGACTAATCGGCATGAATTAGGGAAAACCTATCTTTACTTTGAGTGGGTGAGTCGGCCTGATAAATTTAACTAGCCCCCATATTGTGAGAATGAAATCCCTATCCCAAATAGAGATGGGAGAAACCTATCCTTCTTTTCCGTGTGATTCTTTGAATTACCTAAACCATCCATTTTACACCAAATATATTGGAGGGTTAAGATCATCTTGTGAAGAAGATTTTTGGGATAGTGTCTAATCCACACAGTTGAATGTATTAGATATACAAATAGGTGGTGGACCTTATGTTACTTTTTTCCGCATGTATTTCCAAGAAAATGCATGTTAAAATCATCTATTACGTAAGTTTTGGGGTCGTGATAAATTCACCCCTTCTATGATGAATGCACCTAGTATTTTTCAAAATGTGAGTCCCTCATTAGATGGGAGGGTTAGAACCATCCTATGGGAATGATTTTTGGGGCACAACCTATTTACAATGTGGCCCATCAAATGGGAGGTTTGGATCAGCCTATAGTGTGGACTGTACAGTCCATTTTTGAAAAATACGGGGTGATTCCATCCTAAAATGTGGTGAATTTATCATTAGTTTTTCTGTCAAACAAAGTGGTGGCCAATCACTGTCAAGGTCAAACACTTAATTTTTGGGTCCTTCAAACGGATATTTACCCCACACGGCATGCTTTTAATGTAAAGACTTTTCTAGGCCGAACATAAATGAGGCATATAGATGAAGGGTTGAGATTATTCTGATTGTCGTCGTCCAGACTCAACTTTCCACCGACAAATTTGACTAACCCGCGTGGGCTCATTACTTTTGATTAAGGGAAAATGACCAAATAGAAGGGGTTTCTACTGACTATGGCATGTGAAGAGGGGTGTTTTCTAAATCACCAATCAAGAGTGCATATGACTAAAATGCCCTTGATTCTCTCTCTCTCTCTCTCTCTCCCTATCAAATCACCTTTTTTGAAATGATTACATTTAGAATACAAATCTCAAAACCCACCTTTTTCCCTCTTCTTCTTCTTCCTCCCACCTACCAAAGAAAACTTACGTATGAAAAACCCAAAAACCTCCATTTTTGAAACCCAAAAACCTCCATTGTTAGATGCCAAAAGCTCCATTCTATTGCTGAAAACCTCATTTTTAGATGTGAAAGCCTTCCTAACCCTTCATTGCATTACACAACGCCTCCATTTACAACAACTATTGCAAAAAAACGTTATTTGAATTCTGAAATCGCAAAAATCTTCACTAGAAACCACCATTCCATTGCACAAAGCCTCCATTGAATGGAAAGGTGTATATTTCTAGCCCTCTCCCTTCTCTTTCCATTATAAGGCATGTTTATAAACTTGAATGAAAGTTTTCCATGTTAAACTATTGTCTTCCATTGCACAAAGCCTTCAATCACTATTTAATCATATTTAAATTACTTTAAACACTTTATAATCATTGTTATTTTACTGTAAACCACTAATTTCTTAAGTTAAACCACTATTTCACTACGATAAACCACTACTGAAGTGGGTGTTTATAAGTGGTTTATATAGCTTCTTTGGTTAAGAATCCTCAGTAGTGGTTTATAATCCTAAGTAGTAGTTTATTAAGGCTTACCAGTGGTTTATAGTGTTTATAATTGGTTTATAAGGATTGACAATGGTTTAAAGTGTTTATAAGTGATTTATACAGGGTGAGCAGTAGTTTATAGTGTTTATAAGTGGTTTATATAGGCTTATCAGTAGTTTAGAGTGTTTACAACTGGTTTATATAGGGTAAACAATGGTTTATCTAAGCCTATCAGTGATTTAGAGTATTTATAAGTGGTTTATATAGGCTTATCAGTGGTTTAGAGTGTTTATACATGGTTCAAAAAAAATCAGTGGTTTAGAGTGTTTACAACTGGTTTATATAGGGTAAACAGTGGTTTATCTAAGTCTATCAGTGGTTTATATAGGCTTATCAGTGGTTTAGAATGTTTATACATGATTTATACAGGGTAAACAGTGGTTTAGAGTGTTCATAAGTATTTTATATAAGCCAAGCAGTGGTTTAGAGGATTTATAAGTGTATAATATATGGTAAACAATGGTTTAGAGTGTTTATAAGTTGTTTATATAAGTCTAACAGTGGTTTACAACTGGTTTATATAGGGTAAATAATGGTTTATCTAAGTTTATCAGTGGTTTAGAGTGTTTATAAGTGGTTTATATAGGCTTATCAGTGGTTTAGAGTGTTTATACATGGTTTATACAGGGTAAACAGTGGTTTAGAGTGTTCATAAGTATTTAATATAAGCCTAGCAGTGGTTTAGAGGATTTATAAGTGTATAATATATGGTAAACAATGGTTTAGAGTGTTTATAAGTTGTTTATATAAGTCTAACAGTAGTTTAGATTGTTTATAACTCGTTTATATAGGCTTAACAGTGGTTTAGAGTGTTTATAAGTTGTTTATACAGTATAAGTAGTGGTTTATATAGGGGTAAGCAGTAGTTTAGAGTATTTACAAGTGATTTATATAGGGTAAACCGTTGTTTAGAGTGTTTATAAGTTGTTTATACAGTGTAAGCACTAGGTTAGAGTGTTTACAAGTGGTTCATGTAAGCTTAGCAGCGGTTTAGAGTGTTTATAAGTTGTTTATATAAGCCTAACAATGGTTTATAGTGTTTATAAGTGGTTTATATAGGCTTAACAGTGGTTTAGAGTGTTTATAAGTTGTTTATACAGTGTAAGCAGTGGTTTAGAGTGTTTATAAGTGGTTCATGTAAGCCTAACAGCAGTTTAGAGTGTTTATAAGTGGTTTATATAGGGTAAGCAGTGGTTTGGAGTATTTACAAGTGGTTTATATAGGGTAAACAGTGGCTTAGAGTGTTTATAAGTATTTTATATAAGCCTAGGAGTGGTTTAGTGTGTTTACAAATGTTTAATATAGGGTAATCAGTGGCTTAAAGTGTTTATAAGTGGTTTATATAACCCTATCAGTGGTTTAGAGTGTTTATAAGTGGTTTATATAGACTTAGCAGTGGTTTTAGAGTGTTTATAAGTTGTTTATTTAGGATTACCAATGGTTTAGATTGTTTATAAATGGTTTATATTGGCTTAACAGTGGTTTATAATATTTATAAGTGGTTTATATAGGGTAAGCAGTGGTTCATATTTCCTTGTCATGACTTAGTAGTGGTCTAGAGTATTTAAAAGTAGCCCGAATTGTCTTAGTAGTGGTTTATGTTGTTTTATGGAGACTTAGTAGTGGTTGAAGTTGTCCATAATTCTAAAATGGCTGCTTTACTTGTTAATTGGAATGGTTTTTTTCAATTGGTTATTTTGACAATGGTTTAATTTTGTGTAAACAGAAGAATGGTAGAACGAAGAGCTTCTTTTATCTTACACGTCGACGGCTTTGTAAAGGATGCAGTATCATTTGAATACGTCGGCGGGAAGAAGTTGCCCGTAACTATGGGTCGGAAAAAAATTGTGAAAGAATTGGAAGCAATTAGGGGTTTAAACCAAACTTTAGGGCTCTAAACCATACAATTCTAAGAAATTAGGGGTTCAAACAAAACATTACGACTTTAAACCATATATTTCTAAAAAACATAACCAAACTTTAGGGCTTTAAACCATAGATTTCTAAAAAAAATTAGGGTTTTAGTTGCTGATTTTCCAAACTGAAAGAGAGAGCTAACTTATTGGTTTGAGTCTAAACTGATTTGGGAAAATTATAGAGTTTTCTAAACTGATTTTCCAAAATATACGGTTTTCTCAACTAATTTGGGAAAATGTAGGGTTTTCTAAACTGAATTTCTAAACCAAACTTGGAGGTTTAAACCAATAATCTATGAAAATTAGGGGAAAATTAGGGGTTTAAACCAAACTTTAGGGCTTTAAACCATAGATTTCTAAAAAAATTAGGGGTTTAAACAACTGAGAGGGAGAGACTACCAACCTGTGAGAGGAGGTTCACTTAGAATAAGAGGATACCGGAGAGAGATGCACGAACCTACGGGGCATTGTGACCATCTAATGGACGGTTGGGATCATCCCATGAGAGAAAGAGGGCATTGTGGCCCTCTAATAGACGGCTGGGATCATCCCATGAGAGAGAGGGGCATTGTGACCCTCTAATAGACGGTTGGGATCATCCCATGAGAGAGAGGAGGGCATTGTGGCCCTTTAATGGACGGTTGGGATGATCCCATGAGAGAGAGAGAGGGGGGCATTGGGGCCCTCTAATGGACGGTTGGGATCATCCCACGAGAGAGAGAGAGAGAGAGAGAGAGAGAGAGAGAGAGAGAGAGAGAGAGAGAGGGCATTGTGGCCCTCTATTGCACTGTTGGGATCATCCCATGAGAGAGAAAGAGAGAGGAATTGTGGCCCTCTAATTGATGGTTGGGATCATCCCATGAGAGAGAGAGAGAGAGAGAGAGAGAGAGAGAGAGAGAGAGAGAGAGGTGACGGTATTTTAAAAATGAGGGTATTTTTGTCCTAAACCCTTGCAAACAGGTCACCATCACTCTAGATTGGTTATTTCCAAGTCTCCCCTCTTCACATGTCATAGTCAGTAGAAAGCCCTTTCATTTGGTCATTTTCCCTTTGATTAAACTTGGTTCTTCTTCTTCTCTCTCACTGTAGACAAACATCTGGTTCGTTCTTGGGATTTTCTTGTTTCCTAGTGGAGAAAGTGTCACGCCCCGAACCCAGAATCTAGGGTCCGGCACACGTGACAGCCGCCGCACGCCCATAGGGTCGCCCCCACAAGCATGCAAGGCTCCTTTTTCGATCAACTATTCTCAACAATCAGAGTAACTAATAAATGCGGAAATTTTAGTCTCAATAGTTCAAATGAATTACAAATATAGATTAGGTCCATAAGTCTAAATCCAACAATAATTATTTCAAGACAATCACCTTAATAAAATATCAAAAGTTTCTAAATTGGAACAATGAAATAAAGAACAAATTTCCTAGGCTCCAATTCAAGTGCCCGATCTCAGCAAATCTACTGCCGCTCCTCTGTATCTGAAATTTGTTAAACCACATAATGAGCTAACAGCCCAGCCGGTTTTCCAAATCCAAGCCAGCTAATAGGAAAACAAAAACAAATTTGTGCGGAAAAGACGTAACATGCCATAAAATTTAGTCAATGCAGAAATTGATAAGAATTAAAAAGATCATTTCTACATAAGCTATATATAAAAAAATATACATGTTTTTACTAAACAGTTCCAACCACTCGGTTATGCAGTTTTTCAATTGGAAATTAATGACAAGAATATATATTTTCAAACATAACAGTCTTCTCTGTGGCCAATTTCCAACCTTATTGGCAAGTAGCGTAACCCAAGGCGAACACTCGTTCGCAGGACTCACAGGTCCAAAAGTGCGCAATGTCACAATATCAATAGCCAGAGGACTCCCTACTGGCCGCCCGAGATCAACCTTACGGGTAGATAAAATTTGACCGGTCTACGTGATCACGTCCAGTGTACTCACCCACTGGTAGGTTGGGCACTAGATCCCCACCAGAGATCAACCTTACTGGCGGAATCCATTCCATACCAAGACTGTATGCAATTATAGAGAGAAGCAATTTTAATGTTTGCAATACCATGCCATAAATTTGTAACGCTTCAAGCCATAGGGAACTTTCCTCATTTCAAATCTACGAAAACATATCGTAAACAAAGTGCTTTTCAAATTGTTGCTTCATGAATTCTAGTTTTCTAAATCATGTTCTTCATAAAGCTTTTTATGTATAGGGATGAAAACATGTCAAGACTAAAGGATACCATGCATAATGATATTCAACTATGTAGAATGACATACTAAAAAAAACGTTCAGTAAAAATCTTCTCCAAAAGAAGTTCCAAGTCAAAGTAGATATGCAAAAATTGAAATAGAAAGCTTTCAACTTAGCTAATGTAATTATTTGATAATACACTGACATAGGGTAGGATCACCTACCTCTTGCACGAATTTCTGACTTTGTTTTGTTTTCTCTAGGACGACGTTGACGTTGACAAAAACTCCTCTTTTTCCCCTTCACATTAGTAAGTAAACCAAGGTCATTTAACTATCCTAATGTGTAACAGTCCCTATTAAATAAGATTTCATATTTGATTGTGCCTCTAAAAAGAAAAGAAATTAGGACGGCTCTAAAAACTCATTTCTAACACATCGCACCTAAACTCCAATCCCATTTGCTCAACCAAATTTATTCGCACCTAAACTCCAATCCCATTTGCTCAACCAAATTTATTTAATTAAGACTACTCTTTTCCTCCTTTTTGTTCTTGTCAAGGAAGGGAATTTGCAAAGCTGAAACTAGAAGGTGACTGAGTAAGAATATGAACTTACAGAATTTTGGCAATTATTCGTGATGAAGATCCACCCAACCGTAGTTGATCTCAAGACAAGAATATGAACTTACAGAATTTTGGCAATTATTCGTGATGAAGATCCACCCAACCGTAGTTGATCTCAAGACAAGAATATGAACTTACAGAATTTTGGCAATTATTCGTGATGAAGATCCACCCAACCGTAGTTGATCTCAAGACATATGTGATGGAATATGAGGTCTTGTAGGCCTTGATTCTTGGACACAAGGTTATGGCAACAAGATGGTGGAAAGTAGTTTATTTACCGGCAGCAATAGCAATTTGCAGAGGTTTCTAGGACTGTTTTGCAATGGCTTCTAGGACTGTTTTGCAATGGCTTCTAGGACTGTTTTGCAATGGTTCTAAAGTGGTGTAGAACTTGGTCTTGTAGGAGAGTTACAAGCATCCCAATGTAGGAGAGTTACAAGCATCTCAATGGCCTCAAACACCACCTATATTCCCTCTTTCTAAAGCCCACAACAACTACATCCAACACCTATATTTCTTCTTTCTAAAGCCCACAACAACTACATCCAACACCTATATTTCTTCTTTCTAAAGCCCACAACAACTAACCTTCATCAACACCACCCCTTTCTAAAGCCCACAACAACTAATCTTCATCAACACCACCCCTTTCTAAAGCCCACAACTACTAACCTTCATCAACACCACCCCTTTCTAAATCCCACAACAACTAACCTTCATCCAATGAGAGAAGAGAGTGGAGAGAAAAAGTTGTAGGCAAGAGAGTGGAGAGAAAAGGTTGTGGTGAGAAAGTTGTCGAGAAGAGAGTGGAGAGAAAAGGTTGTAGAGTGGAGAGAAAAGGTTGTAGCCTCGCAAGGTTCCAAACATCCCACACATTTCTTTCTTTTTCAATATTGAAATGATTGCTACCTTAAGATAAAATATTGAAAATGATTGCATATTTGATTCCTAATTTAACCAACTAACCTTCATCCAATGAGAGGAAGAGAGTGGAGAGAAAAAAAAAGAAGAAGGTTGTAGTCTCGTAAGGTTCCAAACATCCCACACATTTCTTTCTTTTTCAATATTGAAATGATTGCTATCTTAAGATAGAATATTGAAAATGATTGCATATTTGATTCCTAATTTAACTTTAGTCATTGATGATAATAGCACATGATTGTTACCTTATGATTGAATATTGAAAATGATTGCATATTTGATTCCTAATTTAACTTTAGTCCATTTGATATTATTACCCATATCAAAGAAAATTCACAACTTTTATTTGATACTAACACCCATTTCTAACAATTAATCTTGGCTTAATTTTTTATAATGACACCCATTATAAAAAAAATCATATGTTCACTTTGATAAGGATAATTACCCAAATACTTGGGACCGGGTATTACATCATACCCCCCTAAAAAGAATTTCGTCCTCGAATTTCACATACCTGGTGCTTGAAAAAGCTGGGGGTACTTTTCCTGCATCTCCTCCTCAAGCTCCCAAGTTGCCTCTCGCTCAGAGTGATTTCTCCACTGTACCTTGACATAGGGAATGGTGCGTTTTCTAAGAACTTGGTCCTTTCGATCAACGATACGCACCGGGTGTTCCTCATATGACATATCCTCTCTGAGTTGCAAAGGGGCCAATTCTACTACACGGTCCGGGTCCGGAACATACTTCCTCAGCATAGAGACATGGAAGACATTATGCACCCCAGCCAAACTGGGTGGTAGTGCAAGGCGATAGGCAACTGTCCCGACCCTTTTAAGAATTTCGTATGGCCCAACATACTTGGGATTCAACTTTCCTCTAATGCCAAATCTGACCACTCCTTTAGTGGGAGACACCCTCAAGAAAACACGATCTCCAACTTCAAATTCAAGCTCACGCCTCCTGACATCAGCGTAGCTCTTCTGCCTGCTTTGTGCTGCTCGGAGACGCTCTCTGATCAATTGAACCTTTTCTTCTGCCTGATGCACTAGCTCCGGGCCCAAAATCTGCCTCTCACCAACCTCATCCCAATGGATGGGAGACCTGCACTTTCTACCATAGAGGGCCTCATAAGGGGCCATCTGAATGCTGGATTGGTAGCTATTGTTGTATGCGAACTCCACCAAAGGTAACTGCCGATCCCAAGAACCTCTAAAATCCAAGGCACATGCTCTCAGCATGTCTTCCAATATCTGGATCGTCCGCTCTGACTGGCCATCGGTTTGTGGATGATACGCTGTACTGAAGTTCAACCTAGTTCCCAAAGCCTTATGGAAACTCCTCCAGAACTGAGACACGAACCTCGGGTCTCTGTCAGACACAATTGACACTGGCACTCCATGTAGCCTGACAATCTCCTCCAAGTACCACTCTGCCATCTGATCCAATGTCGAACCCACTCTATAAGCCAAGAAGTGAGCCGACTTAGTCAACCTGTCGACTATAACCCAAATGGCATCATTTTTCTTCAATGTCTTTGGCAAACCGGTCACAAAATCCATAGTGATGTGCTCCCATTTCCACTCTGGAATAGGGAGGGGCTCTAACTTCCCGGCAGGTCTCTGATGCTCTATCTTGACCTGCTGGCAGATTATACAACGAGCCACAAACTCTGCAATCTCTCGCTTCATGTTATTCCACCAGAAAATTTCTCTGAGGTCCCTGTACATTTTGGTGCTTCCAGGGTGCACTGAATAACTAGAACTATGGGCCTCATCCATAATTTCCCTCTTGAGATCTGCATCAGCAGGCACACACAACCGAGTTCCAAACCTCAAGGACCCATCCTCATGGACTCGAAAATCTAATTGGGATCCTGCCTCAATTTCTGCCCTGATCTTATGGAGTCTCTCATCAGTACTCTGAGAAATCTTTATTCTCTCTAACAAAGTGGGCTGAACTCTTAGGTTCGCAATTTGCAGACCAGGCTCGTGCTGTCTTACCTCAATACTCAACCTCCTCAAGTCCTCAATGATCTGCCTTTGATTAGTTATCAAAGATGCCATCTTACCCTGGGCCTTTCTGCTCAAAGCATCTGCTACTACATTAGCCTTCCCTGGATGATAGCTGATGGTCAGGTCATAGTCCTGTAGCAATTCAAGCCATCTCCTCTGACGCATATTTAGCTCCTTTTGCGTGAACAAGTACTTTAGGCTCTTATGGTCAGTGAAGACCTCACATGGCTCCCCATAAAGGTAGTGTCTCCAAATTTTCAATGCAAACACTACTGCTGCTAACTCTAGATCATGCGTCGGATAGTTCTGCTCATATGGCTTCAACTGCCTGGAGGCATAGGCCACTACCTTTCCGTGTTGCATCAACACACAACCTAAACCACTCTTAGAGGCATCACTATATATGGTGAATCCTCCACTCTCAGATGGTATAGTGAGGATTGGGGCCGACACTAACCTTCGCTTCAACTCTTGGAAGCTCTCCTCGCACTTATCAGACCATTCAAACTTGGTTCCCTTATGCGTTAGACGGGTCAGTGGTACGGCAATCCGTGAAAATCCCTCTACGAATTTCCTGTAATATCCCGCCAGACCTAAGAAACTGCGAATTTCGGCGACATTAGACGGCCTGCTCCAATCCACTACGGCCTCAATCTTTTGGGGGTCCACAGACACTCCATCCTTAGAAATCACATGCCCCAGAAAAGATACTCTATCAAGCCAAAACTCACACTTCTTGAATTTCGCATATAGCTGCTCTGCTCTCATAATCTATGACAGATCTGTTCCCTTGCTTTAAATTGAAAAAATCATTTTCCTTCAGAATCCTCACACTATCAGGAAAATATTTGTCATAGAAAGCTGTAGAGAATTCATCCCATGTAATGATAGTGTTTTCCCCTGACACGCTTCTCCATCTTCCACCAAGCATCTGCACTTCCTCTAAGCATGAACGTGGCAGCTACTACTTTGTCAGGCGCTGCCATCCCCAGAAATTCAAAGATTTTCTCGGTCTCTTGCAACCATTCATCAGCCACGAGAGGATCAGTGGTCCCTCCAAATGTATTGGCCATCCTCCGAAACTCGGTCATCCTACTCTGCTGACGAGGCTCGACCTGTGGCGGGTGATGCTGAGACTGCTGCTGCTGTTGGGTCACCACCCCAACCAAAGTCTCCATCATCCGTTCTAATCGGGGTAACCCTTGCTCTTCCTGATGAGTCCCTCCCTCTCCAGTAGGGATGATAGGGGTGGGAGGCTCCTCCTCTTGAGACTCCTCCTCCTGCGCCGGATTTGGCTGCACTGGAGCCGGTATAGGGTTTCTCTGAAGTCGGGTTGTGCTACGAGCAAGGTCAGTCATTCTCTTGGTACGAGCCATACCTATCCCAACAATAGCAAACACTAGTAAGGCTCTAGATTATAAAATACCTACATCTAATCGGAAGGTAAGTAGTAAAAATTGTAAAAATACAATTTGCCTTTACCTAAGTAGTAAAAATACAATTTGCCTTTGCCTAAGGTCCTGTAGTAAAAATACAATTTGCCTTTGCCTAAGGTCCTACCGGTTCTTAAACCTATTGCTCTGATACCACTTTACTGTCACGCCCCGAACCCAGAATCTAGGGTCCGGCACACGTGACAGCCGCCGCACGCCCATAGGGTCGCCCCCACAAGCATGCAAGGCTCCTTTTTCGATCAACTATTCTCAACAATCAGAGTAACTAATAAATGCGGAAATTTTAGTCTCAATAGTTCAAATGAATTACAAATATAGATTAGGTCCATAAGTCTAAATCCAACAATAATTATTTCAAGACAATCACCTTAATAAAATATCAAAAGTTTCTAAATTGGAACAATGAAATAAAGAACAAATTTCCTAGGCTCCAATTCAAGTGCCCGATCTCAGCAAATCTACTGCCGCTCCTCTGTATCTGAAATTTGTTAAACCACATAATGAGCTAACAGCCCAGCCGGTTTTCCAAATCCAAGCCAGCTAATAGGAAAACAAAAACAAATTTGTGCGGAAAAGACGTAACATGCCATAAAATTTAGTCAATGCAGAAATTGATAAGAATTAAAAAGATCATTTCTACATAAGCTATATATAAAAAAATATACATGTTTTTACTAAACAGTTCCAACCACTCGGTTATGCAGTTTTTCAATTGGAAATTAATGACAAGAATATATATTTTCAAACATAACAGTCTTCTCTGTGGCCAATTTCCAACCTTATTGGCAAGTAGCGTAACCCAAGGCGAACACTCGTTCGCAGGACTCACAGGTCCAAAAGTGCGCAATGTCACAATATCAATAGCCAGAGGACTCCCTACTGGCCGCCCGAGATCAACCTTACGGGTAGATAAAATTTGACCGGTCTACGTGATCACGTCCAGTGTACTCACCCACTGGTAGGTTGGGCACTAGATCCCCACCAGAGATCAACCTTACTGGCGGAATCCATTCCATACCAAGACTGTATGCAATTATAGAGAGAAGCAATTTTAATGTTTGCAATACCATGCCATAAATTTGTAACGCTTCAAGCCATAGGGAACTTTCCTCATTTCAAATCTACGAAAACATATCGTAAACAAAGTGCTTTTCAAATTGTTGCTTCATGAATTCTAGTTTTCTAAATCATGTTCTTCATAAAGCTTTTTATGTATAGGGATGAAAACATGTCAAGACTAAAGGATACCATGCATAATGATATTCAACTATGTAGAATGACATACTAAAAAAAACGTTCAGTAAAAATCTTCTCCAAAAGAAGTTCCAAGTCAAAGTAGATATGCAAAAATTGAAATAGAAAGCTTTCAACTTAGCTAATGTAATTATTTGATAATACACTGACATAGGGTAGGATCACCTACCTCTTGCACGAATTTCTGACTTTGTTTTGTTTTCTCTAGGACGACGTTGACGTTGACAAAAACTCCTCTTTTTCCCCTTCACATTAGTAAGTAAACCAAGGTCATTTAACTATCCTAATGTGTAACAGTCCCTATTAAATAAGATTTCATATTTGATTGTGCCTCTAAAAAGAAAAGAAATTAGGACGGCTCTAAAAACTCATTTCTAACACATCGCACCTAAACTCCAATCCCATTTGCTCAACCAAATTTATTCGCACCTAAACTCCAATCCCATTTGCTCAACCAAATTTATTTAATTAAGACTACTCTTTTCCTCCTTTTTGTTCTTGTCAAGGAAGGGAATTTGCAAAGCTGAAACTAGAAGGTGACTGAGTAAGAATATGAACTTACAGAATTTTGGCAATTATTCGTGATGAAGATCCACCCAACCGTAGTTGATCTCAAGACAAGAATATGAACTTACAGAATTTTGGCAATTATTCGTGATGAAGATCCACCCAACCGTAGTTGATCTCAAGACAAGAATATGAACTTACAGAATTTTGGCAATTATTCGTGATGAAGATCCACCCAACCGTAGTTGATCTCAAGACATATGTGATGGAATATGAGGTCTTGTAGGCCTTGATTCTTGGACACAAGGTTATGGCAACAAGATGGTGGAAAGTAGTTTATTTACCGGCAGCAATAGCAATTTGCAGAGGTTTCTAGGACTGTTTTGCAATGGCTTCTAGGACTGTTTTGCAATGGCTTCTAGGACTGTTTTGCAATGGTTCTAAAGTGGTGTAGAACTTGGTCTTGTAGGAGAGTTACAAGCATCCCAATGTAGGAGAGTTACAAGCATCTCAATGGCCTCAAACACCACCTATATTCCCTCTTTCTAAAGCCCACAACAACTACATCCAACACCTATATTTCTTCTTTCTAAAGCCCACAACAACTACATCCAACACCTATATTTCTTCTTTCTAAAGCCCACAACAACTAACCTTCATCAACACCACCCCTTTCTAAAGCCCACAACAACTAATCTTCATCAACACCACCCCTTTCTAAAGCCCACAACTACTAACCTTCATCAACACCACCCCTTTCTAAATCCCACAACAACTAACCTTCATCCAATGAGAGAAGAGAGTGGAGAGAAAAAGTTGTAGGCAAGAGAGTGGAGAGAAAAGGTTGTGGTGAGAAAGTTGTCGAGAAGAGAGTGGAGAGAAAAGGTTGTAGAGTGGAGAGAAAAGGTTGTAGCCTCGCAAGGTTCCAAACATCCCACACATTTCTTTCTTTTTCAATATTGAAATGATTGCTACCTTAAGATAAAATATTGAAAATGATTGCATATTTGATTCCTAATTTAACCAACTAACCTTCATCCAATGAGAGGAAGAGAGTGGAGAGAAAAAAAAAGAAGAAGGTTGTAGTCTCGTAAGGTTCCAAACATCCCACACATTTCTTTCTTTTTCAATATTGAAATGATTGCTATCTTAAGATAGAATATTGAAAATGATTGCATATTTGATTCCTAATTTAACTTTAGTCATTGATGATAATAGCACATGATTGTTACCTTATGATTGAATATTGAAAATGATTGCATATTTGATTCCTAATTTAACTTTAGTCCATTTGATATTATTACCCATATCAAAGAAAATTCACAACTTTTATTTGATACTAACACCCATTTCTAACAATTAATCTTGGCTTAATTTTTTATAATGACACCCATTATAAAAAAAAATCATATGTTCACTTTGATAAGGATAATTACCCAAATACTTGGGACCGGGTATTACAGAAAGTATGGCAGAAATGGTACAAATGTTTGTATCCTCTGTTCTTGGTGCACTGTTTGGCAATCTGACGGAATCGGCAATACAAGAAATGAAATCAAAATGGGGTGTTGGTGTTCAGGAGGAGGTGGAAAAGTTAGAGAGGAAAGTGAAATTAATTCAAGGCGTGATTGAAGATGCTGAGGAAAAGCAATTTCACTCTAAGGCTGTTGGAAGTTGGCTTCGAGAACTCAAGAATATCGCCTACGACGCTAATGACATATTGGACGATGTTGCTTTGGAAGCTCAATCAAGCAAGAGACAGAAGGTAGGGGTTGTCCGGTACTTCTCCGCTATTTTCCAGTACGAACGTAACATAGCACGTGAGATAAGGGAGATTAGTGGAAGGTTAGATGTGATTGTAAAGGAAGGACATGACCTCCATCTCGAAATTAGAAGAGATGGAGGGAGGGGTTCCCAAATCGAACAGGAGCGACGGGAAACTAGCTCTTTGGTAGAGGAATCTGATGTGATTGGTAGACAAGTCGACAAAGACAAAATCATACAATTGTTGGTTTCAGATGATGATAAATTATACTCTGTTATTCCCATAGTTGGCATGGGTGGGGTTGGGAAGACTACTCTTGCTCAATTCGTCTACAACGATCAGAGGGTCAAGACGCATTTTGGGCTCAGAGCGTGGGCTTGTGTGTCTGATGATTTTAATCTACTGAGAATAACAAAGGCACTTGTTGAATCTGCAAGTGGAAGCAACTGTGATCTCTCAAACCTGGATGCCGCACAGCGTTGTCTCGAAAAGAAACTCAACGGTAAGAAATTTTTAATTGTTCTCGATGACGTGTGGGGTGAAAATCAAATTCATACTCATTGGGACACTCTACGAGTTCCCTTTGGAGTTGGAGCGAAAGGAAGTAAAATTATCATTACTACACGAGATGAAAGGGTTGCAAGGATGTTGGGCACAATTCCTTCCCACCATTTGAAGGTTTTACCAGATGCTGATTGTTGGGAATTGTTTACTCGGCGTGCTTTTGCGGGAGGGATTTCAAATGCCTTTCCGGAACTGGAGGAAATCGGTAGGCAAATTGTGAAGAAATGCAAAGGCCTGCCTTTGGCAGTAAAGACATTGGGGGGAATCTTGTCTTATAAAAGGACTGTGAGCGAGTGGGAAAGGATTTTGACAAGCGAAATATGGAAGGGTGATGATAATAAAATTTTGCCAGCTTTGAGATTGAGCTATTGTCACCTGCCAGCCAATCAAAAGCATTGTTTTGCCTATTGTGCCAAATTTCCTAAAGATCATCAGTTTGAGAAAGATGTGTTGGTACAACAATGGATGGCTACAGGCTTCATTCAAACCAAAGGAAGCACACTCCTAGAAGATATTGGTGGGGAGATATTTGATGATTTATTACTAAAGTCTTTCTTTCAGTATTCTTACCAATTCTTCTTTCCGAAGATTTCAATATATGTGATGCATGATTTAGTGCATGATCTAGCAGAATCTGTCTCAGGGGATGAATGTTGTAGAATGGAAGACGGTATGCCACGAAGCATCCCTGAAATGGCACGTCATTTATCATGGACTGACGTCAAAGAGGGTTCAATGTCTTTGGAGGCCTTGAGCAAATTTAAGAGATTGCGCACTTTACGACTGAGGGCTCCATCTTCCATTGACAACCAGATTCTCGATGATGCATTGATGGAGTTGAGATGCCTGCGTGTATTGGATTTGAATGGATCTGCAATCGACAAGTTGCCGGATTCGATTGGCCATTTGAAACATCTACGCTACCTTGACCTCTCTGGCACGAAGATAGAGAGGCTGCCTGAATCAATAGCTAGTCTTTGTAATCTGCAAACGCTGACTCTGGAATTTTGCAGTCAACTTGAAGGGTTACCCAAAGGTATCACGAATCTAGTTAATCTACGGAATATTTTTGTAGAGTCTGTTCCTTTACTAGGAATTGGAAAATTAACTTCGCTCCAAACATTGCCGCATTTCAAGGTGTGCGAAGAGAGTGGTTGTCAGATAGGAGAGTTGAAGAACCTGAGTAACATTAAAGGAAGACTTGAAATTTCGGGTCTCGAGCATGTGCAAAACATAGAGGAGGCTAAAGAAGCCAATTTGAAAGATAAGAAATACCTTAATGAGTTGACATTGCAATGGGCCCGATATGGCAGTTCACAAGATGGCATAGTCAATAACGATGGGGTATTGGAAGGCCTCCAACCCCATGCCAACGTCAAAGAATTAAGTATAGAATCCTATGGCGGTGTCAGTTTTCCAAGTTGGATGTCACATCTCTCCAATCTGACTTGCATTACCATTGAGGATTGTAGAAATTGCGAACATCCCTTTCCTCTTGATTGCCAGCTACCTTCTCTTTGTGAGCTCACCTTACAGAACTGCCCCAAGCTGCAGGTGTTGCCCGCTGACCTTCCTGCCGTCACAAAGTTAAATATAAATGGTTGCAGAGAATTGAGTGCCCTTCCGAGGCTCCCATCTATTTGTGACTTAGAACTCATTAGTTGTGGCGTGAAGATGCTATTAAGCTTGACAACGCCTTGCCCTATCTCTCTTCAAAGGTTAACCATAGGAAGGTGTCATCAGTTGGAGTGTTGTCTCGAGAAGGTCTCTTTGCAAGATCTAACCTCTCTCCAACATTTGCAAATCTCTGACTGCCCAGGACTAAAGTCCTTGGGATATGGAGAGGGGAGGCTTCCCACCACGCTCAAATCTCTAAGAATTGTCGGATGTCCTAATCTCAAGTCCATGCCTACTCGGCTGGAAAACCTCACCTCCCTTGTAGAGTTATCCATTGCTACTCAACTCCCGCTTTTCTCAAAAGAGTCAGCACTGCCCATGACAATTAAAGACCTTCAAATATTTTCATGTGACAATCTCATGTCCTTGCCCAAGGGGATGCAAAGCCTCACCTCTCTCAAAAATTTGGTGATCCGTGAATGTCCTCAACTCCATTCCCTTTTTCCAAATGATGAAAATAATGACTATGGACTGCCCACTGAGCTCATTACTCTAGAAATCCGCACTTGTCCTAATCTCAGGTCCTTGCCCAAGGGGATGCAAAGCCTCACCTCTTTCACAAAATTGGTAGTCCATGAATGTCCTCAACTCCATTCCTTGTTTCTAGATGATGAAAAGAATGACCCTAGGCTGCCCACCCCGCTCACTACTCTAGACATCTCCGCTTTTCTTAATCTCAAGTCCTTGCCTAAGAGGATGCAAAGCCTCCTCCCCTGCCTCAAAGAATTGAAAATAAAAGATTGTCCTCAACTCCATTCCTTGTTTCCTGATGATGAAAATAATGACCATGGGCTACCCACCACGCTCAATAACCTAGAAATCTTTTCTTGTCCTAATCTCAAGTCCTTGCCCAAGGGGATGCAAAGCCTCACCTCTCTCAGAAATTTGATAATCGATAGTTGTCCTCAACTCTTTTCGTTGTTCCCTGATGATAACAACAATGAATATGGGCTGCCCACTAATCTCTTCAATCTTTTCATCTGCACTTGTGAAAATCTCAAGTCCTTACCCAATGGGATGCAAAACCTCACATCCCTCGATTATTTACATATTTGTTACTGTCCCGAAATATCATCCTTGCCAGAAGATGGCCTCCCCACTACACTTAGAAGTTTGTATTTTGTTGGATGTCCTAAATTGAAGGAATCATGTCAAAAGAACGACGGCCAAGATTGGCCCAAGATACAACACATCCCCCATTTTGTCTGCATATAGACAAAGGTGCGTCCTCTTTCCCCGTTTAAACATTTTCTACCATTGCATTATTATTATTATTGCCTAGGACTATCCTTCTGTACAAAACATGGCAGATGTAGAAACATGAACGGAGGATTTTAAGAATCAGAGCGAGAGCTGAATCGATGGAATTCGGTGGTGGAAAGAGATTCTAGAATGTAGATGGGATTAAAGGATAGATTGTTGGATTACTCTCAGTTCCTCTACCTTGCCATCCACAACTATGACAGGTAAACAAAGATAAGTAATTTTTTCATTTTCATTAACACAAAATTGGAGCATGTTCGTCTGCTTTTTTTGGTATGATTCTTCATGTAGTTTTTTTGTAATATTCCAAAGATTTACTTTTTTTGTAAGATTCCGTTTTGGAGATAAAAACGGGAGTGATGTGACTGACTGTTGATTTGATTTATAAAATTTTGCTTCTATAAGACATCAAATAGTGACAAAAACTTTTCATTTACATGGCTTAAAATAAAGTTGAGGACCACCCAAGTTTTCCCTAGATACTTCCTTGAGATGCATTTATAGTCGTGGGACATAATATGATTGGCAGGGGCGGAGGGACATATAGTGTGGGGGTGGCCATGGCCCCAATGACTTGAAAGGGGATCCCTTAGATTTTAATAGTTTTCCAATTTTGGGGGTTTCATATTTACAATAATAGTAATAATAGAAAGGAGAAAGGAATGCGGAGAAAGGAATTGAATTTTTGGGTGTATATATTACAGACAAGTTTAAGTGTGCTGCTGAATTTTGAATTTTTTTAATTTTATTAATTATAGGATTAGATGAAGAAGCTTAAAAACAATTTACAAGCTATTACTTAGGCATTATTAGGCTGTGCATGAAACGTAAGTGATCTTCTACCTTTTCTAGTTATTTGCAACATGATATTACTAAAATATGTTATATTGATATAACTAATGAAAAGTGATCCTACAGTTGAATTTTATTTGACAACTAAAATTTGTTTTAGATTAATTTCTTCTTCTTCTTTTTATCATAACTATTATTTATTATAAACTCTGGATATGTTAAACTCCATATAAGTTTTGGACTATCGGAGTATAATATAAGTGGCATCCAGATGGTATTAGTTCTGACTACAAGGGTTATATGTAATTTTTATTCTAACACTTCTACAAGAGCAATATGTCGTAAGAGCGATATAGTACGGCCAATTGTTTTGAATTTGTTTGTCAATTGTCGTAAAGTCAATTGTTTTGAATTTGTTTGTCAATTGTTCCATGCAAGTGAAGCTTGTAAAACTGTGTAAGATTTGACTGGGAACTCTCATTGTTTTACAAAAGAAAAATATTTTTACTTCGGAAATCTCTATTCTAAAATGTTTTATCTTACATTCTTGATCTGGCTAGCTAAGGTTGGTGGTTACTTACTTGACTATCTAGCTCACTCTGTATTTATTCTGTTACAGATGACCTAGGTTGATTAACTCCAATGCTTGCGGGAACACTGAGGAGTTTCATGGACGCTTGAAAACTTAAATGTTAGAATTTGCTTAGAGACAAGACAGTTTATTTAAATTTGTTATTACCATTTTTTGTTATTTGGGAGTTTGTCATATCTGTTATAGATTATAACCTCATTATGTTTGGAAGTTCATATTTTATTTTTTTATCGAGGAGTTATTTAGGGAGTCATGGATTTCTTTTATTGCGGATTGTGACCTCGTTTTGTTGGATTTAGTTTATTAAATTATTATTGATATGTTTTGGAATTGTTCTGGTATGAAAGTTTGAAATGCAAATTGAGACCTTGCATGTTTATGCGACGAGCCCTTTGGGGCTCGACTGGTACGATCCCTCCTTCAACCCAAAATGAAAGGGGTGATCCTGTAGTTCTTAGTCTGTGAAAGAATTATTGCATATCCAATAAACATCGGTTTTGTCTGGACACAGGGTCCACAATAAAGTGGAAATACTCGCAGAAGTTTACTTGAGATGGAATGTCGATAAATGCTAGACTAAGTACAAATACACACTTAGAAATCATGTGTTGTGCAGCAAACAGTGGATCATATTTTCATTCACAAGAGTTTCATAGGAAGATATGGTTCTACATTCTTGATTTATTTGGAATGGCTGGACATTTCCATTCATATAGATTATATGGTGGAGGCTTGGGTCCTCATGACGGGTTTGCAAGGAGAGAAATAGAAGGATCTACAAGGGAAACAACAAAGGGAGCGTAGTATCTAGCAAAAGATTTTATCTTTTGTGGTGAAGTGAGCAATCATCCTTCCGAAGTTCAGAGGCTATTCGAAGTCTTCCATCTGTTTATGGTGGAATGTGATTCACTTGAGTGCAATACGCTCCAATCACCACCAGCATAGGTGGTTGCCTCCAGACCCTATATTAGTTAAGCTGAACTTCTGTGGTTATAGCTTAGTTAATCCGAGCTTTGCTGGTAGTGGTGGACTTACTCATAATGTGAGAGCATTATCAGATGGGCCTGTTTGGTTCTGATAGGTATGACGGATTCTAAAGATGCGGATGTCGTAGCTCTCTTGAGAGGGAGTTGGCTTGTGGATTCCTCCCTCCTTAATTCCCTAGTGGCGTAAGGAGACTCGCTCACTTCATATATTGGGAATGTAGGGTCGAGGTATCATTGAATATTTTTTTATGCTATGGAGGAGATTGTGGATATGGTGGAGGGGAATGTAATGTCCTTTGCGCACATCCTATGTTCAGCTAACAGTGACACAGATCATCCGGCTCGATCTGAGGTTGAGATATAGAATTTTAGGGGTGTTTGATCACCTTCCTCCTTGAAGGGCTGTTGTATATTTACCTTTTGTTTGGGTGTAGTTGCTGATCAGCTTCATCAAATTTTTCATTTTTTTTATCATAATAAAGCTTAAAAAAATTTACTATAAGCCAACAAATCTTTAAAAAAAACATGGTTTCTATTAATATCACCTACTAAAACCCACTCAAACTTAACCCTAGATTCAAGAAATCATAGAAAATCCCTATAGATAGAAACACATAATCCAACTTTCAGCTCGAATCTTAGTTTCTCGTGATCAACCCCATGGCTTCATAGTTTGCAAAAGACGAGGATGGAAAATTGGATCAAGGAAAAATGCAGGGTAAGAAAAGCCGAATGTGGAGAGAGAATGAATGATGTGCAAATATAGAATCATAGGAAACAGATTGAATGGGATAAGTGACATGATGAGGCTCATCAAATGCAATAAGCGAAAATGGGAAAGGACCAAAATATTACAATGAGAAGAAAACTAACTACGTATGATGGATACTTGAATAACTTTTTCTTGTAATTATGTAAAAAGTCTTGGCTCCACATAAAATTTCCTAATAAAATCAATCAACATCAAAAGCCTAACGCCATGAACAAAATCTCTACTGATTCCAAAGGAATTAACAATGCCAAAAAAGAACAGTACCCATGAAAACATAGATTCATACTTTTGCCACAACTATTACCTCAAAATCAATCTCAGAAGGCTTAACAGGTAGTTGTTAAGAGTGAATTCCAGCAACCCAACAATGGCAACTATGAAATATACAAGTGTTTGCATGGAATGACAAAGCTGAAGAAAAATAAAATACTCACCCAACGGGGTCAACCGCATCAGTCGAAATCCTCACCTTCTTGCCGGTACCATTATACACATGCTCCTGGCTACAAGGGAGATTCAGCTCAATGGGGGTGCCTTTCGAGGGGGCAGGAGAAGGTTTTGTTTTTGCTGAGTATTAGGAACTATGCCAAAGGCCTCCGTGATGCATTGAAAGCGGTAGGGAAGGCCCTCATGCCACAGCCCACGGTGCAACTTGGATCGGGCTCAACCTGAACCTGACAGGTTTAACCCAATTTGAGCTCGGGTTGGATCGGCATTTCCTTGGGTTAGGGTTAAAGCCAACCTGATTTAATTTCGGGTTGGGTTAGGGTTTAGGCCTTGTGTCACGGACCTTTGGTTTTAGCAGCGGAATAACCTGTTTGGCGCCTCAACATATGCATATGTTAAGTCCAGCCTTCAACTGCATAAGGGCCCTACACCCCCAACACCTCTTAATGTTTCATATGTGCACACAATCTCTAAGCTGTTCAACAGGCTACTCTGCTAAGATCTTGACATGCACTTCTAGAAACTTTGCTCACGGCCACCAAATCTTTCATCAAGCTAATGAGCTTAGACTTGCCAAGACCAACTCTGAACCGACTCTTGTGATCAGCCAGCCTCACGCGTAGATCAAACATCGGGCCTTGATTCCCAATGAAAAGTCCATCCATTTTGAGGCATGATACTTCCACGCATAAATCTGCCAAGCATAGAGGCATGGTCATCCAAGAAGCAAGCATGATCCATGGACTGATCTCCAAGGTATGCACCTTGCGAGGGTAACTAAAGTCACCCCGACACGAACTCACGAGAAAGCCTCTAGATTGGCCTAACCACAAGATGTACCACGGTTCAGGAGGCAAAGTAATTTAGCGAGCCCCCTGCACCGGTCTGTACGCACAATGCATGTAGTAACCCAACCCAACATGCATTGTCTTTGGCCCCCGTCCTCGACCAAAGAAACTGGAGCATCCCTTTGGATAACTCTCAGTCCGCACCCAAAGCTCCCTTAGAGCATGCACATGAGCTGCAGTATGCACGCATAAGCAAGTTCTCGTACAACCCAAAACCAAACCACCAAGGTTACGACCCAAACCTGTTGGGCCTATCGGGGAGGATTCAGAATGTCACGGGGCCAACTCCCCCTAAAGAGTTTGGCCAACCAACCCTTTCAACCAGGAGTGCCCACCAAAGGTGCTCTTAGTGACTACCCCTGAAGAATTATTGGTACATTGATTGCCCGAAATACCGATTGCATCCCTGTGACACTGAGCGCTCTGCGAAGGTTGGGTTGCCCTCAGCTGTTTTCCCATGACACTCCCTAGCTGATAACTTTGAAGCCCTCTTCGACACTAAGCACTCTGTGAAGCTCAATTCCACAATAGCAATGACTTCATAATCTTGAAAACAGGTGATACTGGTACTCTGACATTCAGTCCAACCCGACCTCCTCTACATACTACACCACCTCAAGTTCTTCCAACCACTGCTTTATAGATCTCTTATAGTTATCCCAAACATCGATGGTTTTCTTGGACTCCATCAAACTATGCGAAGGCTTTGTGTCACCACTACCTACAAACGTCGTGGAAGGTTTTATGATGATACCTGCAAACACTGAGAGAGTGCCACCACTTCCAGCACGGCACTTGCCACTCATTGGCCAAGTGTTGCACTTACCACATGCAAAGTACAAACGATTTTCAGGAAGCAACCTACATTCATAGGCAAAAGGAATCGCCATAGGTCCCACCTCCTCCAGAGGCCAAGAATCCCTTCCTGGGATCAACTGCTGCTGCAACTACGCAAAGTCCGAACATTCTCCTGGAAGCAACCTACATTCCCTGGTGGAAGGAACCACCATAGATCCCACCTCTTCGTGAGGCCAAGAATCCCTTGTTGGGATCAACAACTGCTGCAACACATGCCGCTTAGGCCATATGAAAAGTGTCGTGAGGAATACCTACATCCCCGAACCAAAGGAACGACCTCACATGCAAGTCGGAAGGGAAGTGTTTCCAGTGGAGAACGGTTGAGTAGCGCGTAAGAACCTGCCCTTGCGAGGGGAACAACAACTGGAAATGGCTGCTAATATCCCATAGGCTGAGGAGCAAAAGGAGGAATCCAGCTGCCTCGTCGTGAGGCCAAGCATCGTCTGCTGGGATCACCCACTGCAACACACCTGCCACTCTGGCCAGGTGCAAGATCTCACAGGGAACCAACTTCATCCCTAACTGCGACCCTTAGTGTTTCTTATTTCAGTCCATCACCAACCTAGTTGTTTGAACAATCAACCCTTATACCACCAATGGCCTCCTTAGGTACCCACGGGTAGTACTCACACTACTAACTGTCCAAATCCACCATCATTCAGAATGAGATGCCCTTTTGATCCCATCCAACATTGAAATTCCAAAGTAGCGAGAGACAAATAAGTCCACCATGTTGTTCTATACCAACACAGCCAACTCATATGCCATCTGAGTTCACCATACTGTCCCATACCAATGCAACAAGATCTATTGTCGATGTAAGCGGCCTTGGTGTCTGTTCCAAGGTCTTTCTGAGAAGGGCATCTTGCATGCTCGATTGTGTTGTGAACTGTCATCTAAGTACTTTAGTCATTGACCAGTTCTTCACCCTAAGTATGTGTCTTCAGTCCTTCGGTGTCGTGAACATCTTCACCCTACTGGCCCCCAGTATCGCCTCCCTGTCAGAGTAAATCGGATACCTTGACCCAGGTTCGTCTGTGCTTCCTCTTCACCCTAAGAGCATACTACGAGTCCATCAAACTAGTTATGCTATCGCACTAAGTGAACAAATCCACCTCTATAAGCGCTTTAGTGCCGACACGTTCAGCACCTCATCTCGTGTAGGGAAGGCTTCTTGCCTGCGTGCCAACCCTTTATCATTGCGAGCCCTTAGGCCATATGCAAACCCATCGCTACTTAGCCAACTCTGCAACGGACCATTTACAACTTTCCAACTGCCACTTCCGATCTCACACATTGGTGGGTCATTGAAACATGCCAACTCATTCACTGATGGTTGATGTTATTCCACTGTATGAAGCTTCGAGCAAATTCATTGGCCAATGCTTACTCCAACATTGACGGTACCAATCCTTCCATGCCATCGCACCTCTGCTGCATGACTCAAGTAAGATAGGGGAGAGTCCAAACTTTCAAGTTGTCATACTTTACCACTTTGTTTGCTGAGCTCACAAAGTAACCCATGCCACCAAAACAGCTCAATGATTTCTCACAAAAAACATTGAGAAAGCTTTGCATCCGCTCTTCAAAAATAAACATCCCCAAACATTCACTACTCTTGCCGGCTGACTATGGACTTTCAAGGTGTTAGTTTCAAAGACATCTGCAACTTCGCACACCAAGCTGCCACCACTTGGACAACATTAAAGTTCTTCTAACTCTGCCATAACTGAAAGCGTTTCCCGTTCTTTCATCCACTTCCACTTGCACTTGAGATGTACTAACAATAGCCACAAACAATGCCACTTGCGGCAACTATGCCAAGCACAAACACCAACTGTATCACCGCTCCTTGACAAGCCCTTACATTCACAACCTGCCCTAATTTGCCACCTGATACCTATCTGATACCAACTATCAAAGCACACTATGAATTTAGCTTGGACAATTTTGCTCTAATACCAACTGTCATGGGCCTTTTGTTTTAGCAGCGGAATTACCCGTGCGGCGCCTCAACATATGCATATGCTAAGGCCAACCTTCAACCGTGCAAGGCTCTGAAGGCCCTACACTCCCAGCACTTGATGCTTCATATGTGCACACAATCTCTATGTTGTTCAACAGGCATCTCGGATAAGATCTTGGCATGCACTTCTAGGTACTTTGCTCACGGACACCAAACTTTTCTTCAAGCTATTGAGCTTAGACTTGTCGAGACCAACTCTAAACCCACTCTCGTGATCAGCCAACATCACGAGTACATCGAACATCAGGCCTTAAAGTCCACTGTAAAGTTCATCCAGTAGGAAGCATGACGTTGTGACACAAAAATCAGCCAAGCACAGAGGCTTGGTCATCCAAGAAACAAGCATGCTCCATGGACTGATCCGCAAGGTATGCACCTTGCGAGGGTGACCAAAGCCACCCCGGCATGAACTCATGGGAAAGCCTAGAGATTGGCCTAACCACAAGATGTACCATGGTGCAGAAACCAAAAGTAATATAGCGAGCCCCCTGCACCGGTCCGTACGCCCAATGCATGTGGGAACCCGACCCAACATGCATTGTCTTTGGCCCCCGTCCTCGACCAAAGAAATTGGAGCATCCCTTTGGATAACTCTCAGTCCGAATCCAAAGCTCCCTTAGAGCATGCACATGAGCTGCAATATGATTTTCTACTATGTGCCTCACACACACAAGCAAGTCCTCACACAACGCACAAGCAAACCACCAAGGATCCGGCCAACACCTACTGGGCCTATCGGGGGAGGAGTCAGCATGTCATAGGGCCAACTCCCCCTTAAGAGTTTGGCCAACCAACTCTCTCAACCAGGAGTGCCCACCAAAGGTGCTCTTAGCGACTACGCCTGATGAATTATCAAGACATTGATTGCCCAAAATACCAATTGCATCCCCGTGACATTGAGCTCTCTGCGAAGGTTGGGTTGCCCTCAACTGTTTCCCCATGACACTTGGCAACCCGAATGTGACCTCCCTCCTCCAATTTTATCTTGATTTTCTTTGGGTTATTGTATTTTTCCATTTGGCCCAAGGTGAACCCGAACCAACCCAAGTCAATCCAACCCGATTTCAGGTTAGATGGGTTGGGTTAGGGTTGAGAGATTTAGAGGCAGGTTGGGTTAGGGTTGACCATCCTCAACCGGAGGCTTGGTTTTGATTGGGCTAAGGTTGAACTCAACCCGATCGAACCCGACCCGAGTTGCACCCCTACACAGCCGTGTATGAATGTGCAGCTCAAAATTATAGTGGGCCCCACATTGTTAGGGTGATAACCCATACAGGTGCGGCTCTTTGGCTTAAAGTCATGGGTATGCTCCCCATTGATGTGAGTTCGAATCCCCCAGCCTTACCCAATGCACATGGCTTACGGGTGATTGCACAAATCCGTAGAGAATGGTCCCGCCCTAAAAGTTGGGGTGGGGATACCCTATGTCATAAAAAAAATGTTTGGGTGATCCAAACCATTCATTTGTGGGGCCGGATCCTCATCCCCTGATTTATGGAGGCTTAGGATGATCTAGCTCTTCAATATGTATAGATTTAAATATGGTGCCAGCGTATTCGATTGGATGATTAGGATCAGCCAATGGAGATGATTTTTGGGGCACAACCTATTTATGTCGAGGCTCAACAATTGAACAGTTTGGATCTTTGAACAAAATGGCCCCAATGATTTTTCTAAAACAAATATACGTTTTATGAGGTATGCACGTAGGTGGCATGTAATAGGTGGACATTAATGTATATTGTGTCCGTTCTTAGGTGAGCATATACTTTGAAACATACAATGAAGCTCATCTTGTTCGAAGGTCCAAACCTGCTGGGCCCCGTGTTATTAGATTGTGCCCCCAAAATCATCTTCATGGGATGATGTAACCCTCTAATGTGTAGATAAGCTACGCCATATGAAACCTCGATAGATCGTAAGGTTAGGAACATCGAATGGAGTTGATTTTTGTGGTACTGCGTATTTACATTGTGATCTAACAACTGAATGGTTCAGATCTTTGAATAAGGAGGGTCCACTCTATTTTACAAAAATATGTGCTCGCATTTTTGTTAAAAAATCATTACTTCCTACATTATTCCAACATCCAGACCGTTCATATGATGGGCCTTGTTGTAAATAGGCCTTTCTCGGGAGATTGTTTTTCCACCCCCCTTGAGATAATGCGCCCTCATTTTAACGGAAGTGGACTGGGCAGACTTTAACTCTTTTTGATATCAAATCGCGTTAACAAGGGGGAGCATAATCCTGGGGGGCATCATCCCATATGATGATACTAACTCTCCTACTCATAGAGGTTGGTCGGAGGGTTTGGATCATCTTATGGGGGGCACAACAATTGAATGGTTTAGATCTTTGAAACATGCAGGCCCATGTGATTTTCATTTAAAAATATACTTTTTATGGTGTCCACCTTCTCCAATGATCCAAACCATTTATTGATGGGCCCACCAAGGGTTTGCTCTCAAAGAGAGAGGAGAGAAAAGAGAGTATTTACAAGTGGAGAGAGAGAGAGAGAGAGAGAGAGAGAGAGAGAGAGTTAGTATCATCATATGGGAAAGATCATAAGATCTTTGGTAATTTTAGCTCTTAAAGGATTTTCTTTTCTTAAAATCTTTGGTAAATTTTAAAAAAAAAATTTAACAAGGGAAAGATCATAAGATCTTTGGCAACCTTCTAATTGTGAAATGACAAACATAAATGGAACCGGACTTCCGGAAGGCCATTCCACAACTAGACCTCCTTTCTTTAATGGGTCTAACTATGGACATTGGAAGACAAGGATGCGCATCTATCTTCTTTCGATAGATGTGGAGCTTTGGCATATTGTTGAAAATGGATACATTTTGCCTTCAAGCTATTTGAAGAATGGAATGTTGTAGAGAAAAGGCATGCAAATTTAAATTACAAAGCTATAAACTCTTTGTTTTGCGCCTTATCTATGGAGGAGTTTAATAGAGTAGCTCTTTTTTATTCCGCCAAGGGTATTTGGGATACTCTTGCCATTACCCATGAGGGAACATCACAAGTCAAAGATTTCAAAATAAACTTGTTAAAGAGCAAATATGAAATATTTAGAATGGGTCAAAGTGAAAGTATTTCCGAAATATATACCCGATTTTCTAAAATATCAAATGAATTAGCTAATCTTGGTAAATCTTATCCTACTGATGAGCTTGTGAGTAAGTTGCTTAGGTCACTTCCTCCACATTGGGATCCAAAAGTAACCGCCATACAAGAATCAAAGGATCTCAAGACACTAACTATGGAGGAGCTTGTAGGATCTCTTATCACTCATGAGATGCTCCTCACTAGCCGTCAAGAAGAGAAGAAGCCGAAAGAGAAAGAAAAAGAGAGTAGATCTCTAGCTCTAAAGGCCTCCAAGACGGACTCATCCTCAAGTGAGGCGGATAGTGATGAAGAAGAAGCTTTGAGAAAATTCAAAAGCTTATGGAGAAAGAAGCATAAAAGAATAAAAAGAAGAAGAAAGAAGAAAGTGAAGTAGAAGGAAGAATAAGATGCTATAATTGTAAGAAGATGGGACACAAAAGACCGGAGTTCCCTCTTCTCAACTCATCTTCCTCAAACTACAAGGGAAAGAAGAAGGATTGGAAGAAGAATAAGGGTCTCGTCGCCGCTTGGGATGCGTTAAGCACGTCGGGCAAAAGTTCAAGCGAAGGGGAAGCTAATAAAGATAATCTTTGCTTCATGGTACTCACCCATGAAGATGAGGTAAATTCTAACCCCTCTTGTAATTCATCAAGTAGTGATAGTGGAGACATATCTTATGATGAATTGTGCATTACCTTGCATTCTCAAATTTCAAAAAATAAAGTTCTTAAAAAATCTATTTCAAAATTAGAAAATGAACATGATGTTTTGAAAAATGAATCTTCTTCTTCCATATGTCAAGCTAAAGTAAAAATTAAAAATTTTAAACTTGAGATTGAAACCCTTAAGGGTAGTTTGGATGAGAAAACTTGCCAAATTCAAAATATGGCAACCTCTTCCATATCTTATGAAGATGACACTAATGATTTTCTAAATCAAATAACCCATCTTCATAATGAAAATGAAAGGTTATGATTATGTCTTCATGGATTCCTAAATGGTGATAAAATTATTGACATAATATTAAAGAAGGCTAAATCATGTAGTTTATGATAGGACTAGTCTATCTAACCCTCATGTTAGATGCCATTATTGTGGAATCAATGGTCACTACCAATTTCAATGTGCATCTAAGATTAGGGATTGTGGTGGAACCAAGAAAGCTTGGGTTCCTAAATCGCCCATATGATTCTCTTCATATGTGTTTAGATTAGGGGGAACTTAAAATTGAATATCTTTTTATGGTTATTTAAAAATATCCCCTCTTGTGTTGAATAAAAACTCTAAATAGGGGGAGTTCTATGTTTGTCTTTTTCCTTGAAAAAGGGGAGCTTAAAATTGTAAATTCATCCCTTTGAGTTTTTTTTACCACATCTTTTTTTGATGCCAAAGGGGGAGAAAAATCTAGTGTAAGGAAATATATGTGTGCTTTTATTGGAAAATCTCTTGTGCTTGTCATCATCAAAAAGGGGGAGATTGTAAGGCCAATGGTTCCCACCTTGGCATCCCATCTTCTTTTGATGATTCCAATACACAAGTGATTTAATATCACTAATGTGTTTGAATGTCTAAGTTGTAGATCATAATTGTGCTAAGACAAGATTGCTTGGATTGAGTCCAAGAAGCTCTCATTGGACCACATTCGGAAGGCTAAAGACATCGGAGATCCAAGATGCATGAAGACTTGAAGCATCGCAATTGACGATCGAAGTCATTTTAGAATGTATAAGATCCAATCCTAGTTTAGATTTTAAGAGGCATAAATAAAGTTAATCTCACACACCCTAAATGTTTAAGAGATTGTCCTTGTGGTGTTCCAACACTTTGGAACCCTCATAACAATCCCAACTTGGTGTAGAGTTGGAAGCCCAATGAACAGAATTGAAAATCTGCTGGAAATAGGCTTCTCGAAACTCCGAGAGAATTCTCGGAGCTCCGAGACATTCCTCGGAGCTCCGAGAAATGGTCTAGTAACATTTTCTTAACTTCTGTTTGAATTCTCGGAACTCCGAGATAAATTTTCAGAACTCCGAGGAATTTCTCGGAACTCCGAGACCACTACTTCGGGAAGAAAAAAGAGCCGTTGGTATTTTTGCCAGAATGACCACTATGCCACCAAACGGTCATATTTGGGTTTTTCTATAAATATGGGTATTCTAAACTTCCCAATAATCAATTCTAACACTCTAAAAACCTATTGGAATATCATAAGAGTGAATCAAGCTTGTTTATGCCTCTCATCCTCTAAGATTTGGATTTGGATCATAGGCTCAATTTGTACATCTTCTTCAAAGTTTGTAAACCCTTGTGAGGGATTTTTTGTTCTTTCTTTCTTTATTCAAAAGATTGTATTTGGGCGAGTGTTCGGAGAAGCGGAGCCCACTCTCTGTGGTGAGGATTGCCATCAAGGTTAAAGGCAATTGGAATTGTAATCGGCACCGATCTTCGCCGAAGTTAAGAAGATCAAATAGTGAAGCCATCAATGGATTTGGTTGGTGGAGTGGAGTAAGCCTCGCGTTTGGAGGACCGAACCACTTTAAATCTCGGGTGCACTCTCTCTTATCTCTTGCTTTACATTTGCATTGCACTTAGGATTTAACTCGTGTGCTTAAATTTCATTGTTGATCTCTTAATCTTCATATTGGGTTAGAAGTTTTCAAAAGATTAAAACTTGTTAGGAACCTAATTTTTTCACTCCTCATTTGTTGCCATTAGAGTAAGTACTCGGGCCTACCCTTGGAATTTCAGCGAGAGAGATGAATTTATTACTTCCCATTTCTTTTTAGTTAATCAAATCATTTGATCCGAATACAAATTCCAAGAATACCTTGATCGATTTTCCTAGCTCTTAATTCATCAAGCCTTGTTTGTAGTCCTTCACCTTTGCATGGAACCATGATCATGTGAATCACCCCATGATGTTTCAAATGATCAATAGTCATGATTACATATCATCCCTCGTATGCTAAACTCAAGGTTGCAAAATGAGCTGAAAGGGCACCCCATTTGCTACCATCATAAATGCATGATGGTGACTTGTCAGTCAATAGGGTGCCCTTTCAGCCCATTTTTGCAAAGACGGCCTTGAGTTTAGCATACCTCATTAGTTAATACTTGTTTTAATAGGCCGTGCCTAAAAAACGGTCTCTATAGCCCTTCGATTTTTGGAACTTCATAAACCGTCAATTTTACACCATATAATATTGAAGGCTTAAGATCTAAGAAGATTTTTGGGACATGTCTATCTACTGCTGCGAGAACAATAAATGAAGAGTTTTTATATGATGGAAGGTCTTATAGATTTATAGTCCATTATTTTTCAAAAAGTACAGTGCGTCCCACACTATAGGATGATCCAAACCATCCATAAGATGGGACACCACCTAAATAGGTTGGATCATCCTATGGTGTGCGCCGTATGGTACTTTTTGAAAAAATAATGGACTACAAGGCCTTTCGTCATATAAAAACTCATGAATGAATGTCTTAGATCATCCAATGGACGGGCCCAGCTCATATTTTGCGCATGCATTTCCCCGAGAGTACATATAAAATCTCTTGGAATGATAAATTTACTCTCTTTCTCCAAAGGCCAACCAAGGTTTTAAATTTCAATTTCGGGGTAATTTCGGTCCTCACCGAAACAAAAATTTTAGCCAAAATTTCAGTAATTTCGGTTGAAATTTTTGTAAGGATTGAAAAATTAATATTTTATCATAAATTTTGCCGAAATTTTCAAAATTTTGACTGAAATTTGGTAGATTTCGGCGATTTCGGTTTGGGTCCTCACCGAAATCTGAAATTTCGGATCTTGGCCCTTGAGGCCAACCCCTTGTAGTGTAAAAATAGATCTGCTTGACCTGTATCCCATCCTGAACGTGCAACCCGTGCTTAAGAGAGTTATTTCGAGGAGGAATAATAAATGAGGCTTCATGGATAAAGGGCTCTCGGAATCGAGGTAAGAATTAGATAAAACCTATTCCTACTTCCACACCGTAAGTCCGTGGGGGCAAATTTGACTGGTCTGAAATCTCCCTAATTGTTTCTAGGTCAGTCAGCTGAGAAAATTTGACTACTCTGCTTTGTGGTGACTGGAATCTCTGTCCCAAAATAGGGATGGGAAAATTTATCCCTATTCGCTGTAATGTGAGTGACAGTGTAACACTACCCTCAAATTTGACAACTAGGTCATATGATTTGTTTGGAATCTAGGTATAATAAGATGTAGGGAAGACTTAAGAAATTATTTTGTACTGGCTTATAGCCAAGTTTGGAAACCATGAATTATTTTTCTATGGAATATTAGTTTATCAAGTGGCGAGAGATAGGGAGTACGGGTGCAACTTGGGCCGGGCTCAACCCGAACCCAAAGGTTTCAACCCGATTTTGGCTCGGGTTGGGTTGGTATTTCCTCGGGTGGGTTGGGTTAGGGGTTGGGAAAAGCCAACCCGATTTAATTTCAGGTTCAGTTAGGGTTGAGGCCTTGGCAACCCGACCCGACCTCTGTCCTCTAATTTTATCTTGATTTTCTATGGGTTCTCGTATTTTTCCATTTAGCCCAAGGTGAACCCCATCCAACCCGACCCGATTTTGGTTAGATGGGTTGGGTTAGGGTTGAGAAATTTAGAGGTGGGTTGGGTTAGGATTAACCATCCCTGACCCGAGGGTTGGGTTGGATTAAGGTTGACGGAAAGCTATCTCGGGTTGGGTTAGGGTTTGCATCAACTCGATCCAACCCGACCTGAATAGTACCCTTAAAAGGGAGGGTGGGAGGTGAAGAGAACAGAGATTGCATTATGGAGGAGAGGGTAAAAAGGGGCTCAAAAGAAGTGGGCAAAATAAAGGGTATTGTGATGTCGGCAATACGGTTTGATAATTGCACAAACTCAGCCTTTCTTTTATTATTTAAAAAGCTTTCAAAGGTTATTTCCAAAAAGCTCTCGGAAGCCAATTAAAAATGAATAAGCAGGCTGAGTTTGTGCAATTATTAAAACATGGTAGCGCTAATATCATTAACCAAAATAAATTTTAATTTGATTATAAATTAAAAATTTTCTTTTCCTTCTTTTCTCACCCTCTCCTCACTCATGCCCTCCGTAGTCTATCCGTCTCCCACCCTCTATAGCCCTCTTTCACCACTTGACAAACTAAAATTCCATGCAAATTTTTTTCATGGCAGTCAAAATGGTGGCTTTGAGTTTTGGTAAAAATACCTCACCTATATTGATTATCTACAAACCATTCATTTATTGGTCCCTGTGGAGATAAGCCCTGCTTCAAAAAAATTTCATTAGGCCTTGTGTTAGGTACCTTACCGATACGCCAAAAGCTCCAGAGCCGATGGAATGCATTAGACAAGGCCCATTAAACCTGTCCCATACGAGGCTGGGTCCCACCCAATCCCATACCTAGGCGGGCCCCCACTTAGGATCGTAACATACCACCATGCTTCCAAATCCGCCATCCTCGGCGGCCCACTCTGTGACTGCTTTTACTCTGGCCTTTTTTCCAGGTAGCTCTTTCCACAGGTCGCCCCTTCAGAGGCGGCCCACTCTGTGGCAACTTCACTCTGGCGGCTTTCACTCTAGCCTCTTTTTTTTTCAACTAAGTAGCCCTTTCCAGGTAGTCCTCTCCACAGGTCACCTCTTCCGTGACTCAAACACAGGATGAGGTGGCTGCTCTGATACCAAATGTCATGTATACGGAAGAAAAACACAGAAGCAAGAATATATTATAGTTCCCTCATCCGGGGGAAGCCCTCTGCACAATTTCTAATATCAAAATAGTTTTCTCATTATTGTCAAAAGGAAAACAACTTGGCTTATCATAGCCCAACGACTCCAACAATTTAGCTTATGGATATCTCAAATAGAGTCCTACCTAAGAAGAATTATTCAACATAGCAAATTGAAATCCTAGTTGAGCAACCAAGAGGGGGGTGAATTGGTTGGATATTAAAAAATTTACTCTTTTAAAAACCTTTTTAAAATGTTTACTAACCCTTGTTAATTAATCTTTGGTTAGTAGTGGTTAACAAAATAAAAGTAAAAGAATTATCAACTACAAAGTAAATGAGAAGAGGGGAAGAGTAATAGAAGAGATACCACACAAGGATTTTAAGTGGTTCCGTCTTAAAACTCCAAGACCTACTCCACTCTTCCCAAGTTTGTGTCCTTGAGGGAATCCACTATAAGTATGATTCTTGATACAGGGAAGAAGGCTATGCATCTTCAACACTCGCCCACGAAGATGGCTCTGCGTCTCCGAGCACTCGCCAATTCCAAGGGGTTTAATATAGGTGCCCTTTCCACCTTTACAATATTTTTCAAATTACAATGTGTGAATGCCTTCTCTTAAAGCTAATACACCACTTCAATACAAGAAATCTTCTCCAAATGGTTGCAGGTAAGCTTGATGAGAACTTCTCCAATGATAGGATTGCAAGTGAGCTTATGGGATCTTCAATAATATTGATGGAGAGCAAGCTTGGGTGATTCTTCTTCAAGTAGATTGCAAATAGGCTTTAGGAGATCTTTTTCAAGGTAGATTGCAAGATTTAGGGCAAAGAAGAAAGGCTTTTGTAAAGATTGCTTGAAAATATTAACTCACACTTAGGGTTCTCTTTTCTAGCTTGCAAAAGTGTTGATATGATGAAAATAAACTCATATATATAGCCCCTTAGAAGATATAACCGTTGGAGGACATAATGGGCATTTTTAGGTTTTGAAAAATAAAAAAAAGAACAAGCCGCAAGTCCCAACGGTCATATTTTCCAGACACCAGACGTCTGGTTGCCTCCGGGACCAACCAGATGATTTGGCAAACCTCTGCTTGTAAGGTCTGTTTGCAAGTTCACTTATCAAATGAATGAGTTTTTCTCTGATTTTTTGTACACATTGATATTGACATTAGGAAAGATTATGGACGAAAATTTAGCTCATTTGGAAAATGTTTGGGTCCCTTTTTGATCAACCAGATGATCGGACCACTTCTGCCGCAAGGTCTGGTCTGCAAGTTTAGCAAATAAATTAATGAGTTTTCTTCCCATTTTTTGTACATATTAAAGTAGATATGAGAGAAAGGAGTGGACAAAATTTCGGCTCAATCTGAAAATATTTGAGTCCATTTGTGATAGAAAAGCACATGGTCTTAGTTATGGTTTTCAAAGGATGTTTGGATTTTTACTTTAAAATCATTTTGGAAACTCTTTGAAAACACTTGCAATCTTGTTTTGAAGTTGATCTCCATTCAACCTACTCTTGAATAATCCTCTTGAGTCCGGTTGTTGAATGAGCATGCTTAGCCTTCCTTGTTCATGCTTATTCTTTGGTTTTCGATTTGACTTTGCTCTTAATGACTCCATCTTGATGTTGATTGCTCTTCTCTAACGTTTAACTTGATTTGTCTTTGTCCTTCTTGGTTGACGGATCTTCACTTTGCCTTTGATCGCCATGTTCTGCCTTGTTGTCCATCTTGGTACTGTAAATTTTATGTGCAAGCTTATCATGGTAAAATCATTAGTACCAATCTTCTTCGATCAATGTGGGTTTGTTGTCATCAAAACAATGAGTAGGGCCACACATGGGAACCCTTGGGCTAACACAAATAACAGGAAATAAATAACTAGATAATCATAAACCAAAAGATAGCAGATACGTATCATTCCACCCTCCTTGGAAAGAACCTTGTCCTCAAGGTTCAAAATGTGGAAAGCGCACCTTCAACTGATGCCAATTTTCCCAAGTTGAATCCTCAGGTGCCATATTTGACCATTGCACTAGAACTTGTGAAATTGCTCTGTTGTGTCTCTTGACCATCCTGCGTTGAAGGACAGCTACGGGTTCGGCAAGGAATTAACCTTCATCGTTAACATCTGACAAGACCGTTTGTGGTATGACCTGCTATCTGAGCTTCTTTTTTAAACATGAGACGTGGAAGACGGGGTGGACCTTTGAGCCCTCAGGAATTTCTAGCTTATAAGCCACACTGCCAATGCATTGTAATACCTTATAGGGACCATAGAATTTTGGTGCCAACTTCATATTTGCCCTCAATGCTATAGTGACTTGCCGATATGGCTGCAATCGTAGGAAAACCATATCTCCAACCTGAAATTCCCGCTCAGTCCGATGATGGTCAGCTTGTTGCTTCATTCTGTGATTTGCTCGTTACAAGTTTTCTCTAACCAAGCGAATGACACTATCCCTTTCTCTTAGTTCTTGTTCTACAGTTGCCACCATTGTTCCTCCTGAAGTATATAGTGTGAGAGAAGGTCATGGTTTTCCATAAACAACCTCGTATGGCGTGGCAAGGGTAGCAGAATGAAATGCTGTACCAAATGTTAGGTACCTTACCAATACGCCAAAAGCTCCAGAGCTGATGGAACGCATTAGGCAAGGCCCTTTAAACTTGTCACATACCAAGCTGGGTCCCTCCCAGTTCCATACCTAGGCGGGCCCCCGCTTAGGACCGTAACACCTTGGATTTACGGTAGTTTTTGTGCCTCAAAATTTGTCTCTATGTCATTCATTTATTCGTTTCATTTGTTCGTTCCTGGGGTTTTCTGCTTTTCTAGAAGAGAATGTATTATAGAAATAGCACAAATACTTGTATCCCCTCTTCTTGATGCACATCACTGTAGCCAAGGCTCCCAGAAACAACAACATTCTCACTAGTCACCACCAGAACCTGTTTTCAAAGTTTCGGGATTTCAACAATAGGAACCCCACTTTCTGTTTCTAGGATTTCAATTTCAGATAATGCAAGCAATAGATCTTGCACATCCTTGGTAGAGACCGGTTTATAATTGGGCGGGCCCAGTTCCTAACACCTTCTTGCAGTGTAATCGAAAATTGCCCTGTATTTTGGTGACAGTGCCGTGCAAGATACTTTCTGACATAATTGGAACTGATGGAAATGAAGATACCGTTAATTTGCTATTGGTGTGATCTTTGAGGATGAAAATGCCACGTGTGAAGGGTAAAGGAACAATGGGATATAATAAGATTTGACAAGAGAAAATAAATGATGATTTGGCCGAGGATCTATGAATTCTAAAGCAGATCCTGGATCAAGTTGAGTGCTATTTAAATTGAGTGTAAATGCGCCTTAGCTCAAATCCATAAAGAACAGATTGATAGTGGAACTTTGAGTCATGGATTCCAATTAGAATTTTGGCCTTAACTAAAACAGTCACTTAAATCCATATCCCTTGCCAAAGATAATATCAAACACTAAGAACATGTCTTTGTCAATCCCCAAGATATTCAAATCGGCTTGAATATTAATATAGATTTAACAAAATACAATATTCAAGGAGAAATATCAAATGGCAGATTCTTTTCTCTCTCACCCAACTAAGCCCAAACAGTAGGTATGCAATTTGATGAACTGTGAGTATGGCCGTGCAAGTGTCACGGAGTTGATGCTTTTCATATGAAATTATCTCATTCTCATGAAGCATGCGACCTTCACAGATTCATGGATAACTGAAATTCTATTGAAAATTTATTATCTAGCACCTAATATTGAAACCAACCCTATACTTTTCTGCAGAAATTTACATTAACTGTATGAAAAGGACCGAAGACCTACATCCAATTGAAACAAGAACAACACTTGTTCATGACCATTCTGTTGACTTTTCCTTTATGTGAAAAGGAGAAAGTCTTATTATAATTCAAAATTAATATTTACCCAGTTGTTTTTGTCTTTAAACTTTTACACTTTAAGCTTTTGTGGACTTTTGAAAGCAAACTTGAGTTTCCCTCCTTTCCCTTTGTCCTTTATGAGGACTTTTAGTCCCGAATTGGAAAGTGGAGGAAAGGCTCATGTGTTTATATTGTTTTTCACTTTCTTGGTCTGTGAATGAGAAGAGGAAAAGCGGGGCCTATGTGCATGAGTGTTTGAGTGGACATGGTGGACTTTTGGCTATACCACACAAGCACGCCGCTGGGCCGGCGCAGCTCAAAGCTTTTCCCTATCTTTTATTTTTCTTTTTGTTACTAGCTATATGTGGTCCCAGAGAACTTCGAAGTTATTGACGAATAACCTCACCGTTCTTGAATTGAACTTCGCTGGTCTTTAGAGAATAACTTCGCCGGTATTTGGGAAATAACTTTGTTGTTCCTGGAAAATAACTTCGTCATTCCTGGGAACTTCAAAGTTATTCAGCACATTGTTTGACGCTTTGGTTTTGTAACCGCCCATTAAGTGTGGTTTTGTCTTTCTTACCGTTTGGCAACGTTTCCAAAACGTGTCCCTTAATTAAGGGATTGAAGGACGTGACTTTTGAAAGTCCTTTTAAGGCTTCCTTTGGCTTGAGAGAAAGATACAAAAAAATGAAAGTTCTCTCTGGTTTTCTTCATCTTCTTCTACCTACTGGTTCTTTCTGTTTGAAGAGTTTTCTGTTATTTTTCATCTCTGATCAAGGCTACGTAAGCATTTTTGCTAGGAATCTTGGTAGCGTGAGTCACACCCTCTGGAGCGGAGTTGTTGTATCCTGGAGACCTACGCCAAGAGACCCAATATGCACCGCGATTCGTCTTATGTGGGGGCATTACTTGTCTCAAAGACAACAAACTGAGATTTATGCCTCAAATCATTGATAAGTTTCTCCTCACTGTTTATTTGATTATTCATTTATTTTACAAATCAGATCTTACAAATTTCTACACATTGCTATTTATCATCAGATTCATCTTGGTAAAAGGTATAATTCGAAATTTCCCCCTATCCCTAAATAACAATCTTGAGACAAGTATCTGATTTTTATAAAGGGATATTTCTGATTATTCTAACATGGATTCAACTCATGCTGAAAGGCCTGAGAAATTTGATGGATTTGATTTTAAGAGACGGCAACAATAACTGAGATTTTTCCTTGCAACTCTAAAACTTGAGTATGTGCTTTCTGGTATGGTTAATAATGAAGAAGAAAATGAACCTGCTAGATGTCATGTTTCTGATAAGAGTAGAAAAAGGATGATTATATGTGTAGGGGACACATTTTGAATGCCTTGAGTAACAAAGGAATTTGGGAAACCCCAGAGAAGAAATACCAAGTAATGGTTGTATGGTGTAAGAAACATGACATAAGAAAGTATTTCCGATTTATGATGGTGGATGGGAGATTCTAATGGATCAAGTGAATGAAATTCAATTTATAGTAGCTAAAATCCTTTCTAAGGGGATTAAAATAGATGAAGAATTTCAAGTAATAACTATCATTGATAAGTTACCACTGTCTTGGGAGAAATATTAGAACACCCTCTAACATGACAGAAATGATATGTCTCTTCATGATCTCTTTGTGTATTTCAGAACTGAAGAAGAAAACCTCTCCAGAAACAAGTCCCATAGAAATTTTGACTATATATCTAAGGCCAATCTCATAGAGTCTAAGTATGACTGTAAACACAAACCAAAACATAAGAAATGTGGTAAATTCTAAAAAACCACCAAGAACTTTAAGAAGACGAATGGTGATTTCTTCATCTATGGGAAGCCACATCAATATGCCAAGGATTGCAGAATGAAGAAGGGGAAAAATGTGTCTAATGTAAACATGATAGAGTCTAAGCAACCTCAAGTCCATGTGACAAAAGATCAATAATATCTTTCTAGAGTGATTTCGAAGGTGAACCTAGTGAGCAGTATGAAGGACTAGTGGGTGGACACTAGGGCTATAAGTCACATCTGTAGTGATAGGAGTTCATTCACTTCCTATTATTTTTAGGCAGATGGAGAGCAGCTTTTTATGGGGAACTCTTCATCATCGGCTGTTGCTGGAAAATGAACGGTAATCTTAAAGCTCACATATAGTAGAGTTCTAAAGCTGAAAGATGTCCTTCATGTACCAGATATTTGAAAGAATCTGATGTCGGGTTCACTATTGGTCAAGAAAGGCTTTAAGAAAGCGTTTGAAGCCGACAAAGTTTTTTTTAACTTTGAATGGGTCATTTGTGGGGAGAGGGTATTCTTGCAAGGGACTCTTCACTGTTGTTTGTAGAATTTGAAATGTGATTTAGATTTGGGGTTATGAATAGATCACACTTGTTAACAATAATATCCACCGTAGATTTATCATGTTATGCATGTAGATTAGACTACACATGATAATTTGGAAGTTTCTAGTCTGAATTCAATTTGGGGCTAAATGATTGTGAAATTTTATGAAAATTTTGGAGGTTTTGCTTAATAACAATGATTAAGGTTAGTTTATAAATATGTTAGGCATTTGGATTAATTTCCCTAAATTTGATTTTAAAAATGAAGATTTTAATAGTTTTCCAATTTTGGGGGTTTAATATTTACAATAATAGTAATAATAGAAAGGGGAAACGAATGCGGAGAAAGGAATTGAATTTTTGGGTGTACATATTACAGACAAGTTTAAGTGTGCAATTGAATTTTGAATTTTTTGAATTTTATTAATTATAGGATTAGAGGAAGAAGCTTAAAAACAATTTACAAGCAATTGTTAGGCATTATTAGGCTGTGCGTGAAATGTAAGTGATCTTCTACCTTTTCTAGTTATTTGCAACATGATATTACTAAAATATGTTATATTGATATAACTAATGAAAAGTGATCCTACAGTTGAATTTTATTTGACAACTAAAATTTGTTTTAGATTGATTTCTTCTTCTTTTTTTATCATAACTATTATTTATTATAAGTGGCATCTAGATGGTATTACTTCTGATCCTTCTACAAGAGTGATAATGGTATTTGTTCTGACCCTACTATAGGGGAGATATGTAGTTTTTGTACGGGCCGTGTCAAGGTCATAAGTATGGCCGTAGCGCAAAGTCAATTGTTTTGAATTTGTTTGTCAATTGTTCCATGCAAGTGAAGCTTGTAAAACTGTGTAAGATTTGACTGGGAACTCTCATTGTTTTACAAAAGGAAAATATTTTTACTTCGGAAATCTCTATTCTAAAATGTTTTATCTTACATTCTTGATCTGACTAGCTAAGGTTGGTTGTTACTTACTTGACTATCTAGCTCACTCTGTATTTATTCTGTTACAGATGACCTAGGATGATTAACTCCAATGCTTGCGGGAATACTGAGGAATTTCATGGACTCTTGAAAACTTAAATGTTAGAATTTGCTTAGAGACAAGACAGATTATTTAAATTTGTTATTGCCATTTTTTGTTATTTGCAGGAGTTTGTCATATCTGTTATAGATTATATCCTCATTATGTTTGGAAGTTCATATTTTATTTTTTTATTGAGGAGTTATTTAGGGAGTCATGGATTTATTTTATTGGGGATTGTGACCTTGTTTTGTAGGATTTAGTTTATTAAATTAGTATTGATATGTTTTGGAATTGTTCTGGTATGAAAGTTTGAAATGCAAATTGAGACCTTGCATGTTTATGCGACGAGCCCTTTGGGGCTCGACTGCTACGATCCCTCCATCAACCCAGAATGAAAGGGGTGATCTTGTAGTTCTTAGTATGTGATAGAATTATTGCAGATCCAATAATAAGAAGCTAGGTTGAAGTTTGTCAAGGAAGCCCCCAAAAAAGAAGTGGCTTAGCTATACTTTCTTAATATAAGAGGATGTAATTACAATATAAAATTTTGCTAGAAACTTGCTTATCAAACCCTACTTTTTTTTTAAGTGAAAGTTAAGGTTACCATCATTAAAATCAAAGCAAGAAAATTGGGGAGAAAGTGGAAGGGAGAAAAGCTATTCCACTGAAAGAGATATGAAAGTAACAACAGAAAAGGTAACTAGTGCTTGTATTTTAGGCATTCACCTCAATGATGGGCATACAAACAAGGACAACAACTGTCGAAGCTCTTATTACTTTATTGTAAGAAATTGATAAAAGCTGATGCTTATTGGCTCTCAGTACTCGCTTCATAGTTTGTTACTGCAACAGTATGTCCTAAAACTCTTACTATTTTCTCTATCTTCACCATAGACGCTGTTCTTGGGTTTGTTTTCTAGAGAAGGAATGGCAGCAATAGCATACATATTTGTATCCCCTCTTCTTGCCGCACTATTTGGCAATTTGAAGGAATGGGCAATACGAGAGATGAAAAGCAAATTCAACTGCTTGAAGATGCTGAGGAAAAGCAAATTCACTCTAAGGCTGTGCGAAAATTGCTTGCAAAATCGAATAGTTTCAAGTCCCATCCTCAAAAGGGTGTACAAAAACTTCAAATGCTTGTAACTACTACAGCTATTACCACAACAGAAGAACAAGTGGCAGGAGGGATATTAATAAGCTGATAGATAAGTCTATAGGATTTAGCAAACATGCAGTAGGTAGATACGTTTATAATCTGTTTTTTTTTTGAATGGTAAAGAATTGAATTAAGAATAATCCTATTTATAATCTTAGTTCCACACCTTTCTAATTCCAATCCTATTTCTATTTCTAATTCTACTCATATTCCAACTTTTAATTCTAAACAAGGATTCAAACATCGGTTTTTGTCTGGACACAGGGTCCACAATAAAGTGGAAATACTTCGTAGAAGTTTACTTGAGATGGAACGTCGATAAATGCTAGACTAAGCACAAATACACACTTAGAAATCATGTGCTGTGCAGCAGACAGTGGATCATATTTTCATTCACAAGAGTTTCATAGGAAGATATGGTTCTACGTTCTTGATTTATTTGGAATGGCTGGACATTTCCATTCATATAGATGATATGGTGGAGGCTGGGGTCCTCATGACGGGTTTGCAAGGAGAGAAATAGGAGGATCTACGAGGAAAACAGCAAAGAGAGCGTAGTATCTAGCAAAAGATTTTATCTTTTGTGGTGAAGTGAGCAATCATCCTTCCGAAGTTCAGAGGCTATTCGAAGTCTTCCATCTGTTTACGGTGGAATGTGATTCACTTGAGTGCGATACGCTCCAATCACCAGCAGCATAGGTTGCTGCCTCCTGACCCTATATTAGTTAAGCTGAACTTCCATGGTTATAGCTTAGTTAATCCGAGCTTTGCTGGTAGTGGTGGACTTACTCATAATGTGAGAGCAATATCAAATGGGCTTTTTTGGTTCAAATAGGTATGACGGATTCTAAAGATGCGGATGTCGTAGCTCTCTTGAGAGGGAGTTGGCTTGTGGATTCCTCCCTCCTTAATTCCCTAGTGGTGTAAGGAGACTCGCTCACTTCATATATTGGGAATGTAGGGTTGGGGTGTCATTGAATATTTTTTTATGCTATGGAGGAGACTGTGGATATGGTGGAGGGGAATGTGATGTCCTTTGCGCACATCCTCTGTTCAGCTAACAGTGACACAGATCATCCGGCTCCATCTGAGGTTCAGATGTAGAATTTTGGGGGTGTTTGATCACCTTCCTCCTTGAAGGGTTGTTGTATATTTACCTTTTGTTTGGGTGTAGTTGTTGATCAGCTCCATCAAATTTTTCATTTTTTTTATCATAATAAAGCTTCAAAAAATTTACTATAAGCCAACAAATCTTTAAAAAAAAAACATGGTTTCTATTAATATCACCTAATAAAACCCACCCAAACTTAACCCTAAATTCAAGAAATCATAGAAAATCCCTATAGATAGAAACACATCATCCAACTTTCAGCTCGAATCTTAGTTTCTCGTGATCAACCCCATGGCTTCATAGTTTGCAAAAGACAGGGATGGAAAATTGGATCAAGGAAAAATGCAAGGTAAGAAAAGCCGAATGTGGAGAGAGAATGAATGATGTGCAAATATAGAATCATAGGAAACAGATTGAATGGGATAAGTGACATGATGAGGCTCATGAAATGCAATAAGCAAAAATGGGAGAGGACCAAAATCTTACAATGAGAAGAAAACTAACTACGTATGATGGATACTTGAATAACTTTTTCTTGTAATTATGTAAAAAGTCTTGGCTCCACATAAAATTTCCTAATAAAATCAATCAACATCAAAATCCTAACGCCATGAACATAATCTCTACTGATTCCAAATGAATTAACAATGCCAAAAAAGAACAGTACCCATGAAAACATAGATTCATACTTTTGCCACAACTATTACCTCAAAATCAATCTCAGAAGACCTAACAGGTAGTTGTTAAGAGTGAATTGCAACAACCCAACAATGGCAACTATGAAATATACAAGTGTTTGCATGAAATGACAGAGCTGAAGAAAAATAAAATACTCACTGTGGACCCCGATCCGAGAGAGGCGATGGACGAGCCCCCAGAAAGTCTCTCTGGATCATCCACGTGAAGGAGAGCTCTACCAAGGAACTCTCGAAAGAATGCCTCTCACAGCATGAGTGGCGATGAAAGATGAGATACCTCTCGATTCGAGGACTAGCCCGGATTCGAGACGTACCTTAAACAAAGAAGAGTCGACATCCAAGGAAGTAGGCCCTGAATCCCATACTATGCTCTGTTGCAATGGATAACCAGAGATATAAAAGAAGGTTCGTGCCTGGTTACAAATTTGGAAGGTCCGAAGAGCACCTCATCCGCCCAAGTGCAAGCACCTAGTCTCTTATGCCATTTATTTATTGATTTTGAAGAGTTTTGGACGAAAGTCATGTGAAATGAGAACATATATCTCCAAGAAGACGTCTATCTAATTATGCATGTCTCGGAGATAAATAATAAGCACACACAAAATAAATGAAAGAAGTGTAACCTAAGAGTAGCTAGATTTTGAGTGACAAGCCTAAATGATGTCTAAGTTCTGGTGTGCAAACACATGCATGCTACAGCTAAAGGTATAAGGTCTGTACATGAAAGTAAGAAAACACGACAAAACACACAACACAACTTGACTCCACACACGATTTGACACGAAAAAACCTGGACTGTAATGTGATACTTGACTCGGACCAAAATGGCCATCCATCCCGGCTGCTCTACGCATCCCGGCCTCGGGAAGAATCAGAGTCAACGTAGTTCGGTGACCTATTCTAAACTACGATGCCTAACCATCTAGGACTGCTATCCTAGACTCGATCAACTAGATTCGACTAATTTTTAAAGCTTTTTGTGCAATTGCTTAAGCTCAAGTGAGTTATAATTTTTAGGACTCTCTATATGCCCTAACTAATGCAAGTTGGTTAGCCTTAAGCTAATGCAGGTGGATCCTACATCCTATGTGTAACTAGGCTGTGCATCATAAGGAAAACCATGGGCTAACTAAATGCATCTTGGTCTAGCCATCGGCTCGACTAATTGTCTAACCGACCACGACTTGAGGCCTCCTAACTCTACGGACACTCACACACAAGACACACCATATCAACACAAACAGGACAGACTCCTAACTCTAAAACACCCCAAACATCCAGGACAGACTCCTAACTCTAGGGGAAGATCTTTTTAAAAATGTTTTGAAGAAGTTTTGTATTTTTGGAAGGTTTGAAAAGTTTATTTACAAAGGTTTGGTTGGACTTGAGATGTGGATCTCAAGCTGCACTACGTACCCTGTGGAAAGGGATCAAGCCAACGCAGTTCGGAACAGACTCTCCTAACTACTCCTAATGACTCAAGACTTTTGAAATGATTTGAAATTTTCCAATTTGTTTTGATTTTTTGAAATTTCTGAATATTTTTTAGTTTTTGACACAAGAGGACAGAATCCTATCATCATAAGGGTAGGATAGACTCCTGATATCCCGCAAAGGTTGGACAGCATCCTATGCTTTGCGGAGAGAACTGGATGGAATCACATCTCTACAAGGGTTGGACAGCATCCTATACCTTACAGGAGTGGATAAAAATCACATGACTTGACGAGAGGTTGGACAGAATCCTAACCCCTATGATGATAGGACAGACTCTTGAAAGACTGATTCTCTAACTAAAGACAAACTCTCTAGCTAAGGACGGACTCATATACGAAAGGACTGACTCCTAGTGAACAACCCTAAGAGGGGAGTGCTAATGAAACTAGGCTAGTCTCCTAAAAGAAGATGAGATAAAAAAAAGGTGCTAGTGAGACTGGGCAAGTCTCCTAAACACAGAGATGGGCTCCAAGTAACCTTATCATTGCCCTTGCAATGAATAAGTAAGGTCAAGGAAACTACAAGATCAAGTAGGTCTTCAACTAATAAAGGAATTCTACCATGAGGCTTGGATAAATTCTCTAAGGGGTAGGCTCTAAACAAGGCTTGTCTCTAAGGGAGGTGTGCCTTACGAGACATAGTGTGTCTCCTAATGGGTTGACTCACTAATGAGACAAAGCCTGTCTCCAAAGGGGGTGACTTTTTATGAGACAAAGCATGTCTCTCCAATGGGTGGGCTCTAGATAACTCTTTCATTGCCCTTGCAATGAAGGAACCTAATTTCTGAAGGTATACACATCTAAAAGACTGGGCGAGTCTTCCAAATTAAAGAGGAGAATGCTATTTGGACTGAGCAAGTCTCCTAAGGATGGGCTTGGGCTAACGCCTCCATCGCCCTTGCAATGAGAAGGCCACTAGTGTCTTACTTTCATACCTAAAGACTTGGAATGCTCTCTAAAGAGAAGAAGAAGAGGGGGAATGCTATACGGACTAGGCTAGTCCTCTAAAGGATGGGCTTGGGCTAACGCCTTCATCGCCCTTGCAATAAAGAGAAATTCTTTAAGCTAAAATCAAAACTATAGCAAATGACCTAAAAGAATAGGCAAAGAATATTTTCGAAAGAAAGTAGGAAATTCTGAACTAAAAAAAATCAATAAGAATAAAGACCAAAAGGGTTATTGGGAATTATATCACAAAAGCATGCTTGATCTAATATCTCCTATAATTATATCAGCCAACAATAAAGCTTCCTTCCTCTCAATCAAAATCAATGATATCTTGTAATAATAACTTCAGCCTACTCTCTTTCTTTAATTGTCTTAATGAGTTGTAATTAAAGTGAAAAGAATTAGAAAACCTCTCTATAAATCTCTAATCTGTCTATGTTGTGAGAATATAAAACAATGCTCATATGTATAACCAAATTTCTATCTAAATAATTAGCATTTACTTACATAGACTCACAAAAGATCAAACTAAATAAGGTCTTAACAAAAGATCAGAACACTATATTAGTTTATATATATATTCCCTAAAAAAATGGTGTCAGTATGAGCATACTTTAATACTTTTACAAACCATGTTATCAGTTATTAATTGCAGAACTATCTAAAATTAGTAAATGAGGAGCTTCCACAAAGCCATCAAAGAAGAAAAGCAAGAAAAGGCAGCTGGGCTTATATATTACATAAGGACAAAAAGACAACACTACTCTGTTCATGATAATTAATGAACAAGACACCAAATAATTTTCATACAGGGACTACCAATGAGCTCACTCGACTACTCTTTTAAAGACATAACATCAAATGTTAAGAAGGGGTAAAGAATGGACATTTCACATGATCCTAATGAATGCATACAGTGAAACCAACATGTGGAAATGAGAAAACTATAATGGGATACTAATAAGAGGTTAAGATGCAGGCGTGTAAAACCATTTGTGAAAATGAAAAGGCTAGCATGGTTGAAAATCTGGAAACCCAAAACTACAAATGTAAAACCCAAAATCCAGTTGTCATGTGACCTGTCAATAGTTGAAAATCTTAGATGAAAATAAGATCTTGATAAGAAAGACAACTAAGAATATAAAACCCCTTGGCCATATAGACAACACACTCTACTCGTAAAACTCAAAACTATAGGAAATAAGAGTAACATTTCAACTGAAATGAGGGACAAAGGGAAAGAAAATTCCTATGACAGATAATGACTATTATCTATGAATATAACATGGCATTTCAAAAGGCTGTATTACTACCGAACATGACAGGGTGATTAAATGACTCCTTCATTTTCATCTCTCATCACTAAACCATTTTCAAGAACTATTACACTTCTTATCTTAGTCACTACACCATGAAGATAATAAGCACAAATTTCATTTCAGCACAGTATACTACAAGAATTTTTATTTCAGCACATGAATATAAAATTAGACTTCAAAACATGACAGTAAAATCTTTCCTTTGTAACCATTATGTAAATCATGTGATGCTAATTACATCAGTAATCATATATGTCTCAGTTATTGTGAATTGTGAGTACTTTAGGCACCATTCTGAACTAATCTTGCATCACAAATTATTAGAATACTTCAATATAACAAGAAGAAATAAACCTGTTATTATAAATGTTTTACCCCAAAATCTAAGGTTTGAATCAGGATATAATGTATGCTATTAAAGAAAAGAAATAACTTGTATGCACTGACTAGGTGAGGTTTAATGTGGGCTTGTGAGATGTAACGGATAGTGCACTTCTTAACACGACTACTATGGACTTTACTATATCTCACAAACCAAAAGAAGGGCTATTACAAACATCACCGTGACTAAAAAATAGAGAAAAGGCTGTTATCATATGACACTAAAGACCAGTCTAAACAAGGAATATTAACAACTCTCAATTTAATACAATGACAGTAAGCTACATTAATTTTTAATTCAACAAGATGGAGATGGACTACCATAACATTCAGTTTTAGCACAAAAAACCAATGGTTCTTAATTCAGCAAAATGGAAATAGACTGTCTGGTAATCTCTTACAGGAAATGACCTTGAAAAAAAGAAAGCCTATTTTATAGAAATAAAACAGCTTAGTGATATATTGTTATTATTTTTTTAAATATATTGATGCTACTTTTACAAACACATCATAGTACACATCATCAGTTCATGCCATGTTCAATGAGAAACAACAACTACTCTGCTATTGCGCAGACACCCTGATACTCCATTACCATCAACCAAAGTAATAAACATATTATGATCATCATTCAGTCAATTAATAATCATAATATTGTTAGTATCCAAGTGATCAATTTGTGAACATAAAACTACAAATCAGACATCGAAACTGAATTCCAGGACAGAGACAATATTGAAAGTCGACTACCTCTTTAGAGAAGAAAATCATCATTCAACTAAAAAAAAATTCATAAAATAAAGTAGAACACTTGACCAAAATTCCTTGAAATGATGACAAAAAAAATGCCAAAAGTGATGAAACTTACCAGATAAGAGGCAGATAATAAAATCAAATAAAATCAAAACTCCTAACTGTGATTATACTACAAACGATTAAATCATTAACCTACAAGAGTATAAGATTATATAACTAAAAGTCAAATTCTCATTCCACATGTATCTAGTGATCTAAAATATATAATACACCATAAGATGAACAATCGAGCTTCAGAAATCATGAAACTACCACATCTAGATTCCCATTGAAACCAAATTATACGCATTTTCAAAACAAAAATTGAAGGGAATTTCGAAACTCACCTCAATAGAAGAACTACCTGATGCTTGACTTGTCTATGATCCTTTTTCCGAGCCAAATGCCTTGATTTTTTTTATTGTAGTAAACTAGAAGATCCTCCTTATATTTGTCTTTCTTTCTTTTTCTTTAAAAAAAAAAATAACTCTGAAGTTGCGCTTTCCCTCTGAATCTTAAAAAAAATCAGCGCTATGGAAACAGAACCAATGAAGAAGTATGAAAGAAACAAGGATAATAGATCAAATAGAGATCTTGAGTTTAGCTTAAGAAGAATCAATGGATCGAAGGCTTTGAGTTTTGATTTAGGATTTTTCAAGCTGTTAAGGTTTGGAATTTGTAAGAAAGGAAAAAAAATGAAAGATAAAAAGGTTAAACAGAATAACAGAGCGGAAAAGAGCTGGAAAGTGTGCCAACGGCAGAAAAATGATCAAAATCAGGCAAGAATTAGCCGAAGAAGATGAGAAACAAGGTTAGGGTTTCAGTTTGGGGATTTTCCTTTTCTCGCACTCTCTCTGCAAATTAGGGGAAAAGACCTTGATTTTTTATTTTTTTTTGAAAAGAGAGGCTTAAGCTCCTATTTATAGGGAAATAGGGTACTAATATTGGCACTACTATTTTTGATGGGCGCGCCGATGGCGGGAAAATAGATGGGCGCACAATTGGTTGTGTCCCATTCGGACCTGGGTCGGTCTCCTCCAGGATAAATCACCCCCTTTTTTGTGTATTTGCACCACGACATTGCTTCACTCGTTCGCTAGGCAAACACGCTCGGATTTCGACGAAACTTCGCAGGGACCTCGATGGGACCCTAAGCTAGCCTAGGGTAGAATTTGAGACCCTAATTGACTGATTGGGTTGGTGTTTACACAAACATGAAAGGTTTAGGGTCCGGTCAAAATGAGGTGTCTACACGCACCCAACGGGGTCAACGGCATTAGTCGAAATCCTCACCTTCTTGTCGGTGCCATTATACACATCCTCCTGGCTACAAGGGAGATTCAGCTCAATGGGGGTGCCTTTCGAGGGGGCAGGAGAAGGTTTTGTTTTTGCTGAGTTTTAGGAACTATGCCAAAGGCCTCCGTGATGCATTGAAAGCGTTAGGGAAGGCCCTCATGCCACAGCCCACAGTGCAACTTGGATCGGGCTCAACCTGAACGTGACAGGTTTAACCCAATTTGAGCTCGGGTTGGATCGGCATTTCCTTGGGTTAGGGACCTTTTGTTTTAGCAGCGGAATAACCTATTTGGCGCCTCAACATATGCATATGTTAAGGCCAGCCTTCAACCGCCTAAAGGCCCTACACCCCCAAACACCTCTTCATGCTTCATATGTGCACACAATCTCTAAGCTGTTCAACAGGCTACTTGGCTAAGATCTTGACATGCACTTCTAGATACTTTACTCACGGCCACCAAATCTTTCATCGAGCTAATGAGACTAGACTTGCCAAGACCAACTCTAAACCCACTCTTGTGATCAGCCAGACTCACGAATAGATCGAACATCGGACCTTGATTCCCAATGCAAAGTCCATCCAATTCGAGGCATGATACTGCCACGCATATATCTGCCAAGCATAAAGCCATGGTCATCCAAGAAACAAGCATGCTCCATGGACTGATCTCCAAGGTATGCACCTTGCGAGGGTAACCAAAGTCACCCCGGTACGAACTCACGGGAAAGCCTAGAGATTGGCCTAACCACAAGATGTACCATGACGCAGGAGGCAAAGTAATTTAGCAAGCCCCTTGCACTGGTCTGTACGCACAATGCATGTAGTAACCCAACCCAACATGCATTGTCTTTAGCCCCCGTCCTCGACCAAAGAAACTGAAGCATCCCTTTGGATGACTCTCAGTCCGCACCCAAAGCTCCCTTAGACCACGCACATGAGCTGCAGTATGCACGCACAAGCAAATTCTCGTACAACCCAAAAGCAAACCACCAAGGTTACGACCCAAAATGTCACGGGGCCAACTCCCCCTAAAGAGTTTGGCCAACCAACCATTTCAACCAGAAGTGCCCACCAAAGGTGCTCTTAGTGACTACCCTGAAGAATTATTGGGACATTGATTGACCGAACTACTGATTGCATCCCTGTGACACTGAGCGCTCTGTGATGGTTGGGTTGCCCTTAGTTGTTTCCCCATGACACTCCCTACCTGATAACTTTGAAGCCCTCTTCGACACTAAGCACTCTGCGAAGCTCAATTCCACAATAGCAATGACTTCACAATCTTGAAAACAGGTGATACTGGTACTCCGACATTCAATCCAACCCGACCTCTACATACTACACCACCTCAAGTTCTTCCAACCACTGCTTTATAGATCTCTTGTAGTTATCCCAAACATCGATGGTTTTCTTGGACTCCGTCAAACTATGCGAAGGCTTTGTGTCACTATCTACAAACGCTGAGGAAGGTTTAATGACAATACCTACAAACATTGAGAGAGTGCCACCACTTCCGGCACGGCACTTGCCACTCGTTGGCCAAGTGTTGCACTTACCACAAGCAAAGTACAAACGATTTCCAGGAAGCAACCTACATTCCTAGGCGAAAGGAATCACCATAGGTCCCGCCTCCTCCCAAGGCCAAGAATCCCTTCTTGGGATCAACTGCTGCTGCAACTACGCAAAGTCTAAACGTTCTCCTGGAAGCAACCTACATTCTCGGGTGGAAGGAACCACCATAGATCCCACCTCTTCGTGAGGCCAAGAATCCCCTGTTGGGATCAACAACTGCTGCAACACATGCCGCTTAGGTCATGTGAAAAGTGTCGTGGGGAATACCTGCATCCCCGAACCAAAGGAACGACTCACATGCAAGTCGGAAGGGAAGTGTTTCCAGTGGCGAACGGTTGAGTAACGCGTAAGAACCTGCCCTTGCGAGGGGAACAACAACTGGAAATGGCTTCTAATATCCCATAGGCTGAGGAGCAAAAGGAGGAATCCAGCTGCCTCGCCGTAAGGCCAAGCATCGTCTATTGGGATTGCCCACTGCAACACACCTGCCACTCTGGCCAGGTGCAAGATCTCACAGGGAACCAACTACATCCCCAACTGTGACGCTTAGTGTTTCTTACTTCAGTCCATCACCAACCAAGTTGTTTGAACAAACCCTTATACCACCAATGGTCTCCTTAGCTACCCACGGCTAGTACTCACACTACTAACCGCCCAAATCCACCATCATTCAGAATGAGATGCCCTTTTGATCCCATCCAACATTGAAATTCCAAAGTAGCAAGAGACAAATAAGTCCACCATGCCGTTCAATACCAACACAGCCAACTCATATGCCATCTGAGCTCACCATACTGTCCCATACCATTGCAACAAGATCTATTGTCGATGTAAGCGGCCTTGGTGTCCATTCCAAGGTCTTCCTGAGAAGGGCATCTTGCCTGCCCGATTGTGTTGTGAACTGCCATCTAAGTACTTTAGCCATTGACCAGTTCTTCACCCTAAGTATGTGTCTTCAGTTCTTCGAGGTCGTGAATATCTTCACCCTACTGTCCCCAGTATCGCCTCCCTGTCAGAGTAAATCGGATACCTTGACCCAAGTTCGTCGGTGCTTCCTCTTCACCCTAAGAGCATACTACTAGCCCATCAAACTGGTTATGCTATCGCACTAAGTGAACAAATCCACCTCTATAAGCGCTTTAGTGCCGACACGTTCAGCACCTCATCTCGTGTAGAGAAGGCTTCTTGCCTGCATGCCAACCCTTTGTCATTGCGAGCCCTTAGGGCATATGCAAATCCATCGCTACTTAGCCAACTCTGCAACGGACCATTTACAACTTTCCAATTGCCACTTCTGATCTCACACATTGGTGGGTCATTGAAACATGCCAACTCATTCACTGATGGTTGATGTTATTCCACTCTATGAAGCTTTGAGCAAATTCATTGGCCAATGCTTACTCCAACATTGATGGTACAAATCCTTCCATGCCATCGCGCCTCTGTTGCGTGACTCAAGTAAGATAGGGGAGAGTCCAAACTTTCAAGCTGTCATACTTTACCACTTTGTTTGCTGAGCTCACAAAGTAACCCATGCCACCAAAACAGCTCAATGATTTCTCACAAAAAACATTGAGAAAGCTTTGCATCCACTCTTCAGAAATAAACATCCCCAAACATTCACTACTCTTGCCGGCTGACTATCGACCTTCAAGGTGTTAGTTTCAAAGACATCTTCTAACTCTGCCATAACTGAAAGCGTTTCCCGTTCTTTCATGCACTTCCACTTGCACTTGAGATGTACTAACAATAGCCACAAACAATGCCACTTGAGGCAACTATGCCAAGCACAAACACCAACTGTATCACCGCTCCTTGACAAGCCCTTACATTCACAACCTGCCCTAATTTGCCACTTGATACCTATCTGATACCAACTACCAAAGCACACTATGAATTTAGCTTGGACAATTTTGCTCTAATACCAACTGTCATAGGCCTTTTGTTTTAGCAGCGGAATTACCCGTGCGGCGCCTCAACATATGCATATGCTAAGGCCAACCTTCAACCGTGCAAGGCTCTGAAGGCCCTACACTCCTAACACCTCTTGATGCTTCATATGTGCACACAATCTCTAAGCTGTTCAACAGGCATCTCGGATAAGATCTTGGCATGCACTTCTATGGACTTTGCTCACGGACACCAAACCTTTCATCAAGCTACTGAGCTTAAACTTGTCGAGACCAACTCTAAACCCACTCTCGTGATCAGCCAACATCACGAGTACATCGAACATCATGCTTTAAAGCCCAATGCAAAGTCCATCCAGCAGGAGGCATGACGTTGCGACACAAAAATCAGCCAAGCACAGAGGCTTGGTCATCCAAGAAACAAGCATGCTCCATGGACTGATCCGCAAGGTATGCACCTTGCGAGGGTGACCAAAGCCACCCCGGCATGAACTCATGGGAAAGCCTAGAGATTGGCCTAACCACAAGACATACCATGGTGCAGAAACCAAAAGTAATATAGCGAGCCCCCTGCACCGGTCCGTACGCGCAATGCATGTGGGAACCCGGCCCAACATGCATTGTCTTTGGCCCCCGTCCTCGACCAAAGAAATTGGAGCATCCCTTTGGATAACTCTCAGTCCGAATCCAAAGCCCCCTTAGAGCATGCACATGAGCTGCAATATGATTTCCTGCTATATGCCTCACACACACAAGCAAGTCCTCACACAACGCACGAGCAAACCACCAAGGATCTGGCCAACACCTACTGGGCCTATTGGGGGAGGAGTCAGCATGTCATAGGGCCAACTCCCCGTTAAGAGTTTGGCCAACCAACTCTCTCAACCAGGAGTGCCCACCAAAGGTGCTCTTCGCAACTACGCTTAATGAATTATCAAGACATTGACTGCCCAAAATACCAATTGCGTCCCCGTGACATTGAGCACTCTGCGAAGGTTGGGTTGCCCTCAACTGTTTCCCCATGACACTTGGCAACCCGAATGTGACCTCCCTCCTCCAATTTTATCTTGATTTTCTTTGGGTTATTGTATTTTTCCATTTGGCCCAAGGTGAACCCGAACCAACCCAAGTCAATCCAACTTGATTTCAGGTTAGATGGGTTGGGTTAGGGTTGAGAGATTTAGAGGCAGGTTGGGTTAGGGTTGACCATCCTCAACCGGAGGCTTGGGTTGGATTGGGCTAAGGTTGGCCTTAACCCGATCGAACCCGACCTGAGTTGCACCCCTACACAGCCGTGTATGAATGTGCAGCTCAAAATTATAGTGGGCCCCACATTGTTAGGGTGATAACCCATATAGGTGCGTCTCTTTGGCTTAAAGTCATGGGTATGCTCCCCATTGATGTGAGTTCGAATCCCCCAGGCTTACCCAATGCACATGGTTTACAGGTGATTGCACAAATCCGTAGGGAATGGTCCCCGCCCTAAAAGTTGGGGTGGAGATACCCTATGTCATAAAAAAAAGGTTTGGGTGATCCAAACCATTCATTTGTGGGGCCCAGATCCTCATCCCCTGATTTATGGAGGGTTAGGATGATCTAGCTCTTCAATATGTATAGATTTAAATATGGTGCCAGCGTATTAGATTGGAGGATTAGGATCACCCGATGGAGATGATTTTTGGGGCACAACCTATTTATGTCGAGGCTCAACAATTGAACAGTTTGGATCTTTGAACAAAGTGGCCCCAATGATTTTTCTAAAACAAATATACGTTTTATGAGGTATGCACGTAGGTGGCATGTAATAGGTGGGCATTAATGTATATTGTGTCCGTTCTTGGGGAGCATATACTTTGAAACATACAATGAAGCTCATGTTGTTCGAAGGTCCAAACCTGCTGGGCCCCTTGTTATTAGATTGTGCCCTCAAAATCATCTTCATGGGATGATCTAACCCTCTAATGTGTAGATAAGCTACACCATATGAAACCTCGATAGATCATAAGGTTAGAAACATCGAATGGATTTTTGTGGTACTATGTATTTACATTGTGATCTAACAACTGAATGGTTCAGATCTTTGAATAAGGAGGGGGGGTCCACTCTATTTTTACAAAAATATGTGCTCGCATTTTTAAAAAAAAAATCATTACTACCTACATTATTCCAACATCCAGACCGTTCATTTGATGGGCCTCATTGTAAATAGGCCTTTTTCGGTAGATTATTTTTTCACCCCCCTTGAGATAATGCGCCCTCATTTTAACGGAAGTGTACTGGGCAGACTTTTAACACTTTTTTATATCAAATCGCGTTAGCAGGGGGGAGCATAATCCTGGGGGCATCATCTCCATATGATGATACTAACTCATAGAGGTTGGTCGGAGGGTTTGGATCATCCTATGGCAGGCACAACAATTGAATGGTTTAGATCTTTGAAACATGTAGCCCATGTGATTTTCATTTAAAAATATACTTTTTATGGTGTCCACCTTCTCCAATGATCCAAACCGTTTATTGATGGGCCCACCAAGGGTTTGCTCTCAAATAGAGAGGAGAGAAGAGAGAGTCTTTACAAGTGGAGGGAGGGAGAGAGAGTGAGAGAGAGAGAGAGAGAGAGATGAATTTATTACTTCCCATTTATTTTTAGTTAATCAAATCATTTGATCCGAATACAAATTCCAAGAATACCTTGATCGATTTTCCTAGCTCTTAATTCATCAAGCCTTGTTTGTAGTCCTTCACCTTTGCATGGAACCATGATCATGTGAATCACCCCATGATGTTTCAAATGATCAATAGTCATGATTACATATCATCCCTCGTATGCTAAACTCAAGGTTGCAAAATGAGCTGAAAGGGCACCCCATTTGCTACCATCATAAATGCATGATGGTGACTTGTCAGTCAATAGGGTGCCCTTTCAGCCCATTTTTGCAAAGACGGCCTTGAGTTTAGCATACCTCATTAGTTAATACTTGTTTTAATAGGCCGTGCCTAAAAAACGGTCTCTATAGCCCTTCGATTTTTGGAACTTCATAAACCGTCCATTTTACACCATATAATATTGAAGGCTTAAGATCTAAGAAGATTTTTGGGACATGTCTATCTACTGCTGCGAGAACAATAAATGAAGAGTTTTTATATGATGGAAGGTCTTATACATTTATAGTCCATTATTTTTCAAAAAGTACAGTACGTCCCAACACTATAGGATGATCCAAACCGTCCATAAGATGGGACACAACCTAAATAGGTTGGATCATCCTATGGTGTGCGCCGTATGGTACTTTTTGAAAAAATAATGGACTACAAGGCCTTTCGTCATATAAAAACTCATGAATGAATGTCTTAGATCATCCAATGGACGGGCCCAGCACATATTTTGCGCATGCATTTCCCCGAGAGTACATATAAAATATCTTGGAATGATAAATTCACTCTCTTTCTCCAAAGGCCAACCAAGGTTTTAAATTTCAATTTCGGGGTAATTTCGGTCCTCACCAAAACCAAAATTTTACCCAAAATTCCATAGACGAAGTCAAAATGTCATTTTTTTGGGCCAAAATTTCAGTAATTTCGGCTGAAATTTGGTGGATTTCGGCGATTTCAGTTTGGTTCCTCACCGAAATCTGAAATTTCGGATCTTGGCCCTTGAGGCCAACCCCTTGTAGTGTAAAAATAGAATCATTTATACACTAGCGGGGGCTGGCCCAGGGAAGAAAAGGGGGCAAATTTATCACTTCCCTAAAATTTGCTATTACAAAAATCTTTAATTAAACGACTAGATATACAATAATCATCAGATGATCAATAACATTTTAAGGGACCTGCTAGCATCCATCATCGCAGAAGGCATTTCGCGGCTGGTCCGCCTCGTCAATGAAGACAATGACTAGCTTTTGTCTCCATTCACGAGGTGGCTGGTGTGACATGCGACACCAACCGCGAAATGCCTTGTGCGATACGTTTTAATTTTTGGGTACTTCAGAGGGCCATATATGTAAAATTGAGACCGTTGATCTTGTATACCATTATGAGATGATCTGCTTGACCTCGATCCCATCCTGAACGTGCAACCCATGCTTAAGAGAGTTATTTCGAGGAGGAATAATAAATGAGGCTTCATGGATCAAGGGCTCCCAGAATCGAGGCAAGAATTAGATAAAACCTATTCCTACTTCCACACCGTAAGTCCGTGGGGCAAATTTGACTGGTCTGAAATCTCCCTTTGTTTCTAGGTGAGTCAGCTGAGAAAATTCGACAACTCTGCCCCAAGTTTGGAATCTCTGTCCCAAAATAGGGATGGGAAAATTTATCCCTATTCGCTGTAATGTGAGTGACAGTGTGACACTACCCTCAAATTTGACAACTAGGTCGTATGATTTGTTTGGAATCTAGGTATAATAAGATGTAGGGAAGACTAAAGAAATTATTTTGTACCCGCTTATTGCCAAGTTTGGAAACCATGAATTATTTTTCTATGGAATATTAGTTTATCAAGTGGCGAGAGATAGGGAGTAGGGGTGCAACTTGGGCCGGGCTCAACCCGAACCCGACGGTTTCAACCCGATTTTGGCTCGGGTTGCGTTGGTATTTCCTCGGGTGGGTTGGGTTAGGGGTTGGGAAAAGCCAACCCGATTTAATTTCAGGTTCAATTACGGTTGAGGCCTTGGCAACCCGACCCGACCTCCGTCCTCTAATATTATCTTGATTTTCTATGGGTTCTCGTATTTTTCCATTTAGCCCAAGGTGAACCCCATCCAACCCGACCCGATTTTGGTTAGATGGGTTCGGTTAGGGTTGAGAAATTTAGAGGTGGGTTGGGTTAGGATTAACCATCCCCGACCCGAGGCTCAGGTTGGGTTGGATTAAGGTTGACGGAAAGCTATCTCGGGTTGGGTTAGGGTTTGCATCAACTCGATCCAACCCGACCTGAGTAGTACCCCTAAAAGGGAGGGTGGGAGGTGAAGAGAACAGAGATTGCATTATGGAGGAGAGGGTAAAAAGGGGCTTAAAAGAAGTGGGAAAAATAAAGGGTACTGTGATGTCGGCAATACGGTTTGATAATTGCACAAACTCGGCCTTTCTTTTATTATTTAAAAAGCTTTCAAAGGTTATTTCCAAAAAGCTCTCGGAAGCCAATTAAAAATGAATAAGCAGGTTGAGTTTGTGCAATTATTAAAACATGGTAGTGCTAATATCATTAACAAAAATAAATTTTAATTTGATTATAAATTAAACTTTTCCTTGTTTTCTCACCCTCTCCTCACTCATGCCCTCCGTAGTCTATCCGTCTCCCACCCTCTATAGCCCTCTTTCACCACTTGACAAACTAAAATTCCATGCAAAATTTTTTCATGGCAGTCAAAATGGTGGCTTTGAGTTTTGGTGAAAATACCTCACCTATATTGATTATCTACAAACCATTCATTTATTGGTCCCTGTGGAGATAAGCCCTACTTCAAAAAAATTTCATTAGGCCTTGTATTAGGTACCTGACCGATACGCCAAAAGCTCCAGAGCTAATGGAATGCATTAGGCAAGGCCCATTAAACCTGTCCCATACGAGGCTGGGTCCCACCCAGTCCCATACCTAGGCGGGCCCCCACTTAGGACGGTAACATACCACCATGCTTCCGAATCCGCCATCCTCGGCGGCCCACTCTGTGATGGCTTTCACTCTGTTCTTTTTTCTAGGTAGCCTTTTCCACAGGTCGCCCCTTCAGCGGCGGCCCACTCTGTGGCAACTTCACTCTGGCGGCTTTTACTCTAGCCTTCTTTTTTTTTAACTAAGTAGCCCTTTCCAGGTAGTCCTCTCCACAGGTCACCTCTTCCGTGACTCAAACACATGACGTGGTGGCTGCTCTGATACCAAATGTTATGTATACGGAAGAAAAACACAGAAGCAAGAATATATTATAGTTCCTTCATCCGGGGGAAGCCCTCTGCACAATTTCGAATATCAAAATAGTTTTCTCATTATTGTCAAAAGGAAAACAACTTGGCTTATCATAGCCCAACGACTCCAACAGATAGACTTTCACTCCAACAATTTAGCTTATGGATATCTCAAATAGAGTCCTACCTAAGAAGGATTATTCAACATAGCAAATTGAAATCCTAGTTGAGCAACCAAGAGGGGGGTGAATTGGTTGGATATTAAAAAATTTACTCTTTTAAAAACCTTTTTAAAATGTTTACTAACCCTTGTTAATTAATCTTTGGTTAGTAGTGGTTAACACAATAAAAGTAAAAGAATTATCAACTACAGAGTAAATGAGAAGAGGGGAAGAGTAATAGAAGAGATACCACACAAGGATTTTAAGTGGTTCCGTCTTAAAACTCCAAGACCTACTCCACTCTTCCCAAGTTTGTGTCCTTGAGGGAATCCACTATAAGTATGATTCTTGATACAGGGAAGAAGGCTCCGCATCTTCAACACTCGCCCACGAAGATGGCTCTGCGTCTCCGAGCACTCGCCAATTGCAAGGGGTTTAGTATAGGTGCCCTTTCCACATTTACAATATTTTTCATATTACAATGTGTGTTAACTAACCAACTTCTCCAAAAGCTTAAGCTGTTGGAGGAAGGCAGTATTTATCTTTTATACTTTAACACTCCCCCGCACGTGTGGCCCACTTGGCAAACACGTGACACATGTGGTCCCACTTTGGACCGACCATCGCATGTGGATTTTTGCTATCCAGGAGGTTTGAACTCGAGACCTTTGGCTCTGATACCATGTTAACTAACCAACTTCTCCAAAAGCTTAAGCTGTTGGAGGAAGGCAGTATTTATCTTTTATACTTTAACAATGTGTGAATGCCTTCTCTTAAAGCTAATACACCACTTCAATACAAGAAATCTTCTCCAAATGGTTGCAGGTAAGCTTGGTGAGAACTTCTCCAATGATGGGATTCCAAGTGAGCTTATGGGATCTTCAATAATATTGATGGAGAGTAAGCTTGGGTGATTTTTCTTATTGCAAATAAGCTTTAGGAGATCTTCTTCAAGGTAGATTGCAAGATTTAGGGCAAAGAAGAAAGGCTTTTGTAAAGATTGCTTGAAAATATTAAATCACACTTAGGGTTCTCTTTTCAAGCTTGCAAAAGTGTTGAAATGATGAAAATAAACTCATATATATAGCCCCTTAGAAGATATAACCGTTGGAGGACATAATGGGCATTTTTAGGTTTTGAAAAATAAAAAAAAGAACCAGCCGCAAGTCCCAACGGTCATATTTTCCCGACACCAGACGTCTGGTTGCCTCTGGGACCAACCAGATGATTTGGCAAACCTCTGCCGCAAGGTCTGTTTGCAAGTTCACTTATCAAATGAATGAGTTTTTCTCTGATTTTTTGTACACATTGATATTGATATTAGAAAAGATTATGGACCAAAATTTAGCTCATTTGAAAAACGTTTGGGTACCTTTTTTATCAACCAGATGATCGGACCACTTCTGCTGCAAGGTCTGGTCTGCAAGTTTAGCAAATAAATTAATGAGTTTTCTTCCCATTTTTTGTACATATTAAAGTAGATATGAGAGAAAAGAGAGGACAAAATTTCGGCTCAATCTGAAAATATTTGGGTCCATTTGTGATAGAAAAGCACATGGTCTTAGTTATGGTTTTCAAAGGATGTTTGGATTTTTGCTTTAAAATCATTTTGGAAACTCTTTGAAAACACTTGCAATCTTGTTTTGAAGTTGATCTCCATTCAACCTACTCTTGAATAATCCTCTTGAGTCCGGTGGTTGAATGAGCATGCTTAGCCTTCCTTGTTCATGCTTGTTCTTTGGTCTTCGATTTGACTTAGCTCTTAATGACTCCATCTTAATGTTGATTGCTCTTCTCTAACGTTCAACTTGATTTGTCTTTGTCCTTCTTGGTTGACGGATCTTCACTTTGCCTTTGATCGCATTGTTTTGCCTAGTTTTCCATGTTGGTACTGTAAATTTTCTGTGTAAGCTTATCATGGTAAAATCATTAGTACCAACCTACTTCGATCAATGTGGGTTTGCTGTCATCAAAACAATGAGTAGGGCCACACATGGGAACCCTTGTGCTAACACAAATAACAGGAAATAAATAACTAGATAGTCATAACCCGAAAGATAGCAGATACGTATCATTCCACCCTCCTTGGAAAGAACCTTGTCCTCAAGGTTCAAAATGTGGAAAGCGCACCTTCAACTGATGCCAATTTTCTCAAGTTGAATCCTCAGGTGCCATATTTGACCATTGCACTAGAACTTGTGAAATTGCTCTGTTGTGTCTCTTGACCATCCTGTGTTGAAGGACAGCTACGGGTTCGGCAAGGAATTAACCTTCATCGTTAACATCTGACAAGACCGTTTGTGGTATGATCTGCTATCTGAGCTTCTTTTTTAAACATGAGACGTGGAAGACGGGGGGACCTTTGAGCCCTCAGGAATTTCTAGCTTATAAGCCACACTGCCAATGCGTTGTAATACCTTATAGGGACCATAGAATTTTGGTGCCAACTTCATATTTGCCCTCAATGCTATAGTGACTTGCCAATATGGCTGCAATCGTAGGAAAACCAAATCTCCAACCTGAATTTCCTGCTCAGTCCTATGATGGTCAGCTTGTTACTTCATTCTGTGATTCGCTCGTTACAAGTTTTCTCTAACCAAGAGAATGACAATATCCCTTTCTCTTAGTTATTGTTCTACAGTAGCCACCGTTGTTCCTCCTGAAGTATATAGTGTGAGAGAAGGTCGTGGGTTTCCATAAACAACCTCGTATGGCGTGGCAAGGGTAGCAGAATGAAATGATGTACCAAATGTTAGGTACCTTACCGATACGCCAAAAGCTCCAGAGCTGATGGAATGCGTTAGGCAAGGCCCTTTAAACCTGTCACATACCAAGCTGGGTCCCACCCAGTCCCATACCTAGGCGGGCCCCCGCTTAGGACTGTAACACCTTGGATTTACGGTAGTTTTTGTCCCTCAAAATTTGTCTCTATGTCATTCATTTATTCGTTTCATTTGTTCGCTCCTGGGGTTTTCTGCTTTTCTAGAAGAGAATGTATTATAGAAATAACACAAATACTTGTATCCCCTCTTCTTGATGCACATCACTGTAGCCAAGGCTCCCAGAAACAACAACATTCTCACTAGTCACCACCAGAACCTGTTTTCAAAGTTTCGGGATTTCAACAATAGGAACCCCACTTTATGTTTCTAGGATTTCAATTTCAGATAATGCAAGCAATAGATCTTGCACATCCTTGGTAGAGACCGGTTTATAATTGCGCGGGCCCAGTTCCTAACACCTTCCTGCTCAGTAATTGAAAATTGCCCTGTATTTTGGTGACAGTGCCGTGCTCATGGAGTCGAGACCGATCCTAGGCCCTACTCTTATGGCCTGATTGGTTTGTCGGAAAGGTCATTCCACCCTGGAAAGGCTTTCCGAGGAAAGCCTTCCTTTCCTTTCCAGGAAAATCCTCTCCGTCGTTTCCTTTCCGAGGAAAGCAGATCCTGGATCAAGTTGGGTGCTATTTAAATTGAGTGTAAGTGCGCCTTAGCTCAAATCCATATAGAACAGATTGATAGTGGAACTTTGAGTCATGGATTCCAAGTAGAATTTTGGCCTTAACTAAAACAGTCACTTAAATCCATATCCCTTGCCAAAGATAATATCAAACACTAACAACATGTCTTTGTGAATCCCCAAGATATTCAAATCGGCTTGAATATTAATATGGATTTAAGAAAATACAATATTCGAGGAGAAATATCAATTGGTAGATTTTTTTTCTCTCTCACACAACTAAGCCCAAATAGTAGGTATGCAATTTGAAGAACTATGAGTATGGTCGTGTAAGTGTCACGGAGTTGATGCTTTTCAAGTGAAATTCTCTCATTCTCATGAAGCATGCGACCTTCAGAGATTCATGGATAAGTGAAATTCTATTGAAAATTTATTATCTAGCACCTAATATTGAAACCAACCCTATACGTTTCTGCAGAAATTTACTTAAACTGTATGAAAAGGATTGAAGACCTAGTGCCAATTGAAACAAGAACAACACTTGTTCATGAAGATTCTGTTGACTTTTCCTTTGTGTGAAAAGGAGAAAGTCTTATTATAGTTCAAAATTATAATATTTACCCAATTGCTTTTGTCTTTAAACTTTTAAACTTTAAGCTTTTGTGGACTTTTGAAAGCAAACTTGAGTTTCCCTCCTTTCCCTTTGTCCTTTATGAGGACTTTTAGTCCCGAATTGGAAAGTGGAGGAAAGGCTCATGGGTTTATATTATGTTTCACTTTCTTGGTCTGTGAATGAGAAGAGGAAAAGGGGGGCCTACGCGCATGAGTGTCCAAGTGGACCCGTGGACTATTGGCTATACCACACACGCATGTCGTCGGGCCCGGCGAGGCTCCGCCGGCCGCATGTGTGGGTCAAAGCTTTTCCCTATCTTTTATTTTTCTTTTTGTTACTAGCTATATGTGTTCCCAGAGAACTTCGAAGTTATTGACGAATAACCTCACCGTTCTTGAATTGAACTTCGCTGGTATTTAGAAAATAACTTTGCTGGTATTTGGGAAATAACTTCATTGTTCTTGGAAAACAACTTCATCATTTCTGGGAACTTCGAAGTTATTCAGCACATTGTTTTGACGCTTTCGTTTTGTAACCGCCCATTAAGTGTGGTTTCATCTTTCTTACCGTTTGACAACGTTTCCAAAAATGTGTCCCTTAATTAAGGGATTTAAGGACGTGACTTTTGGAAGTCCTTTTAAGGCTTTCTTTGGCTTGAGAGAAAGATACGAAAAAACAAAAGTTCTCTATGGTTTTTTTCATCTTCTTCTACCTACTGGTTCTTTATGTTTGAAGAGTTTTCTGTCGTTTTTCATCTCTGATCAAAGACAACGTAAGCGTTTTTGCTAGGAATCTTGGTAACGTGAGTCACACCCCTTGGAGCGGAGTTGTTGTATCCTGGATACCTACGCCAAGAGACCCAATATGCACCAAGAATCGTCGAATGTGGGGGCATTACTTGTCTCAAAGACAACGAACTGAGATTTATGCCTCAAATCATTGATAAGTTTCTCCTCACTGTTTATTTGATTATTCATTTATTTTACAAATCAGATCTTACAAATTTCTACACATTGCTATCTATCATCAGATTCATCTTGGTAAAAGGTATAATTCGAAATTTCCCCCTATGCCTAAATAAGAATCTTGAGACAAGTATCTGAATTTTATAAAGGGATATTTCGGATTATTCTATCATGGGTTCAACTCATGCTGAAAGGCCTGAGAAGTTTGATGGATCTGATTTTAAGAGATGGCAACAAAAACTGAGATTTTTCCTTACAACTCTAGAACTTGAGTATGTCCTTTCTAGTATGGTTAATAATGAAGAAGAAAATGAACCTGCTAGATCTCATGTTTCTGATAAGAGTAAAAAAAGGATGATTATATGTGTAGGGACACATTTTGAATGCCTTGAGTAACAAAGGAATTTGGGAAACCCTAGAGAAGAAATACCTAGTAAAGGCTGCATGGTCTAAGAAACATGTCATAAGAAAGTATTTCCGATTTATGATGGCTGATGGGAGATCCTAATGGATCAAGTGAATGAGATTCAATTTATGGTAGCTAAAATCCTTTCTAAGGAGATTAAAACAGATGAAGAATTTCAAGTATCTGCTATCATTGATAAGTTACCACTGTCTTGGGAGAAATATCAGAACACCCTCTAACATGATAGAAATGATATGTCTCTTCATGATCTCTTTTTGTATTTAAGAACTGAAGAAGAAAACCTCTCTAGAAACAAGTCCCATAGAAACTTTGACTATATATCTAAGGCCAATCGCACAGAGTCTAAGTATGACAGTAAACACAAACCAAAACATAAGACATGTGGTAAATTCTAAAAAACCACCAAGAACTTTAAGAAGAATCACATTTGTAGTGATAGGAGTGCATTCACTTCCTATTATTTTTGGGCAGATGGAGAGCAGCTTTTTATGGGGAACTCTTCGTCATCGGCTGTTGCTGGAAAGTGAACGGTAATCTTAAAGCTCACATATGGGAGAGTTATAAAGTTAAAAGATGTTCTTCACGTACCAGATATTTGAAAGAATCTGGTGTCGGGTTCACTATTGGTCAAGAAAGGCTTTAAGATAGCGTTTGAAGTCGACAAAGTTTTTTTAACTTTGAATGGGTCATTTGTGGGGAAAGGGTATGCTTGCAAGGTACTCTTCAAACTTAATGTAATTAAAAGTGACATGAATAAATCGTCTTCTTCTTCTTCTTATATTGTGGACTCTTTCGATGTGTGGCATGGTAGACTAGGTCATGTGAACCTTTCTTCCTTGAAGAAAATGGTGAACTTAGGTTTAATACATAGTACTGATCGTAGTTCAAATGACAAATGTGAAATTTGTATACAATCTAAGTACAGTAGAAAACCATTCTATAAAATAGAAAGACAATCAAAAGTCTTAGGACTTATTCATAGTGATGTGTGTGGATTAAACAATATATTAACTAGGGGTGGTAAAAGATACTTTATAACATTCATAGAAGACTATTCTAGGTTTGCACAGTGTACCTTATGAGAAATAACGATTAGTCATTTTAAAAATTCATTACCTATAAAACTGAGGTTGAAAACTGAAATCCAAGTAGTGACTTGGTTTGGCAACCTAGAGGGGGGGTGAATAGGATGTTTATAAAATCTTAACCTTTTAAAAACTTTTCCTAAGATTTCACCCAAGACTTATCCCTTGTTTAATTAAGTTTGAAATAGTTGAACTTAAACAATATTACAAATTAATATAAGTTCAAAAACCTTGTTGATTAGTAAACTTAATTAGGTAATTTTAATAGCCTAGTTAGCAAGGTTAAGATATTTAGGTTGATTATCAATGCTAACTACTCACTCAATTCTAAGCACAAATAATCAAATAAGAGAGTGAGAGGGAGTGAGAGAAATACCAATCACACAAGTGACACAAAGATTTATAGTGGTTCGGCAAACGGCCTACTCCACTCTTCTCAAGGTCGCACTTGAGGATTTCCACTATTGAGACCTCCACGATGCCCGGCTCCAAGGCTTTTACACTCCAAGGGAATTAAATAAGGATGCCCTTCCACCTTTACAATGACTCTCCTTCTCCGCCGAGTTCTAAGCGGTTCACCCAAGGGAATTAAAAACAACGGATGCCCTTGCCACCAATCGAATAAAGAAGAAGATAAAAGCTTTGCCTCTATGTAGGCTACAATGCAAGTTGAAGCTCCAAGGATGCTCTCAAGAATAAACAAGTTTAAGCCTAAACCAATCTTAAAAGATTTTCTCAAATCAAGGCACAAAGAGTTTGGTTGGTGAGAGAATTTAACCCAAAAATAGTTCACAAATGATTTTCTAGGGTTTGTTGAAGTTGGACAATGTTCCTCTTGTGTTTTGGACCCTTGAATAGGTATATATAAAGTCCCAACTCCATGTGACCGTTTGGGGGGTAAAACAGTCAAAACTGAGTCAAAAAATCAACTAGCCGTTGCACCCCAACGGCTATATTTTTTTGAAGAAAAATATTTCTCGGAGTTCCGAGAATTCAAACAGAGCTTTTATTTTTAGAATCTGGACCATTTCTCGGAGCTCCGAGAATAATTCTCGGAGTTCCGAGACTGGTTTCTAGCAAACAGTGTTGAACTTGTAAAATTCATATCTCCCTCATTTCTCGTCGGATTTTGACTTTCCTATACTCTACGGATATGAGAAAAATGAGAGCTATCTGTTAAAAATATTTTCAAAAATATTTGAAAATGTTTTAAATAAGTTTTGATAGGATTTAGTTGGTGGTCCAGGTTGTTGCTTCGAAACTCTGTTTTGTTCATTCTTGTGTTGAATGCCATATGGGTCCCAACATGTTGGTACACCACCATGGCCATTCACTTATCCATTTAAGTCCTTAAAGGGTGTGTTAGTCTCTTTGAAAAACATATTTTTAGGGGTTTAAACAATGTGCCTTGACAAGAGAATATACAAGAGAGATAGGAATACATTCTACCATTTCTATCGGTCTCTTGAACTCTTCTTTTGAGCTGGGATCTTCTATGGTTGAGCTTCCATGCTTGACATCTTCAAGTTGTGGTACAAGCTCCTTGGTCCTTTGCATTAGGTTCTTGATCCTCCACCTTTGGCCTTCATGAACTTCCTTTGTTTGTTCAATGCTTTGAGATGGTTGATGATGAGCTTCTCCTTGGTACTTCCAAGGTGTGATTGGTCCAAGTATGTTCCAAGCTCCTTTGCCATTGTGTTTGGTTCATCTTCAAGCATAGGCCAACAAGGTGCGTGCTAGTATGATTTGACTTGTGTAGGACCTGTCTAAAGCACAACACTCAAGGCAAATGATCAGTCCATAAACAACTAATCAATTTGCGTTTGTTAATCATCAAAATAAGATGATTGAATGAACCCATGGGAAACCCTTGGGCTTACAATCTCTCCCTTTTTGATGATGACAAACCAAATTGATTAGATAGGTGGGAGGAACCTCTTATGAGGATAAGATAGACAAATTAATCATTACTACTCCCCCTCAACATATGCATGAGTTATATTTAACAAGTTATAATACAAGAATGCATATGGTAATGGATCTAATCAATTATACAAATTCTCCCCCTTTTGGCATTAGCAAAAAGGAAGGATTAAGCATTTAAGCACAATTACATAAAGCATCAAAGATATTCAATGAAAATATGGTGCTCCCCCTAACTTCTTATCATGAGTTAGCAATTAAAATCAAAGTATAATCCAAAGTATATATGGCATGATAAGAGACAATCAACATAGGAAATGAATAATCACAAAACAAATCAAGCCTATGTTGGCAAAAGAAAGAGACATTTCAATTTTAGCACAAATTTTTAGGGTGTATTTTAGTATATATATATAAATTCAATATAAATCTACCCCATGACCCGTAATATAATAATATATTAGCAAGTTAAAGCTTATATTTTACTTATCATGAAAGAAAAACAAGCAAGTGTATAGTTTAGCATGATAAGCCCCCCTTTTTCTTTTTCTTTTTTAAAAAAATCTAATGATATGCAATTTTTAGCATAATTAGTGAAGAAATGTTTGAATGGATAGTGTTAGCATCTTACAATGATCCATATAAACATAAAGATAACAACAATTAGCTCTCCCCCTTAGTATTTGTCAATGGCCTTAAATAAACCTAAGATTTAAGGCATGACATGACATCATAGGCCAAAGATATGACAATGGAATACTTGGCCACTAAAATTTATTCTTGGAATAGATGATATCATATTTGATCATCCAAGATAAGTCAATAAGCCTAGAAGAATATGTCACTAAGACCTAGGCTATGGGCTTCTTGTCTTAAACTCTAAAACACACATAAAAGCACAAGACAAGCCCGAGTGGAGTAATCATGCTCCAAAAGAGTGTACTTATCATATATGAGGTGATAGCCACATTAGAAATCATATGATAAGTAACTAAGGACAAATTTACCTTTAAGCTCCCCCTTTGAAAATGAATCATGCAATGCATGAATCTAAAGGGATGTCATTGCATAGACTCCAAAGGTTTTTGGATATATTTTCCAAAAGATACCAAGTTAAACTCAACCCTTGGGCTACAATGACACTCTCCAAGTGTCGGTTTATCATGATAAAATGATAGCCATAGTCTAGCTCATCATGATAAACAAGCGTAGCACAAAAGATTTTCAATCTTTCGCTCATGCTCCCCCTAAATGTGATTTAATATTTTTTAAATTTACGCTTTACTTCCCTAAGTATGTAATATACATAACTAGCTAGGGAGATCACATATAAATATATACCTATTCATGCTTGAGATGTTGGCACAAGGCCAATTTGTTAGATATTTTAATTAATGTGAATGTACCATCTCCCTCTTAGAATCTAAGAAGGCTAAGGGCACCAATTGAGTGACTTTTAAGATTAAGGTTTAACATCTCATATGTGTAGATATTTTCAAACAAGGGGTGATAACTATAGAATATGTATATACCAATTTGAGTTCAGTTCTATAGGACTAAGACATAGTGAGAATGGTCAATAAACTACCATGTCTTAGAGAGACATCCATGATTCATAAAGGTGAGAGTATACTTTATGAGAAAGATATGATCATCAACCATGGATAATCTACCATGTTTGGACACAAAGGACATGACACATAATGTACATGGTCCAAACATTACATCTACATCCACAACCACATGTAAAATGACAAGGCATTAGGCACAAAGTACATAAGCCCATTGAAAACCAAAAATGTGTGGGAGGCACATATTCCCATCACAATCTAATGTATACAACCACCTTAGTGAATTTTAATTTTACTCAAGTGAGTAAATGCCCAAATATGAATCTAGATTTCTATGATATTTTCATTTCAAGTCATACATTGAATCTAGATTCATGATTTAACTTTCCTATATAATATATATCCTTTTATGAACTTAAGGAAAGATCCAAGGATTTTATAATATATATGTATCAAATGATGCAAACTACCTTGGACACATGTATTCCATTTATGAACTTTCATGACTACTTGAACAAAATACATATAACATATCTATACATATTAAGGTTCATCTTAGTCATGAGATTATCCAATTAAAGCTCTTTGGAAATACACTAATTTTTAACCCATCTATGATTCTTATTAGATTTGATGAAAATCATTAAGCATGTAATAGAATGGATTTTGATAGGACAACTAGGTGCATGTTCGTTCACCTAGGGCACAAAAAGTTGTCTAAGAAGGGATTGTGAATTCTTAGACATAGCATCTAATACCTTAGTTTTGCTAGAAATGATATATTAAAACAATTAAATACTCAATTGTCTAGCAAGTTCCATGTTTGTCCAAAATAAAGTTCAAAGAATAGTACTTTGGCATTTTCTCAATTTTTGCTCAAATACTATTTGATTGCCAAAAATAATTTCATTTAAGTTCAAGCCTTAAAACCTATGGGTTTCTTTTCTTTTGGTTTTTCTAGAATGATGTGATCAATTAGCCTAACTCCTAGCAACTACCAAAACGGGTTCAAATTTTAAAGATGTACTTGAAGCTTTTAATTTGAACACATGGGCAAGAGATGTTGTTGTATATTCTATAAGGATCAATTTATGGTTTTCACATTGAATGCTCTATTGTGATTGTCATGTGGATGAATGACATATTTTAAGTGCATGATGCTTTTTAAGAATATGTGGGCACTTAAACTAAGAAACTCAAAATGATATTCAATTAGGCTCATCATATCAAAGTATCAAATTAATTACATTTAAGCATATAGACTTTGAATTTTAAGGTGATATATATAGATATATGTTAAGCAAATATGAGCATATGATATCTATATACACATGTTTTGAAAGGATTTTCAATTTTAGGCACAACATGTATTGATACAAAAAAAATTAAACAAGAACAAGTACATTGTATCAACAAATATATTTTCAAATGATATTCAATTAAAGCACATCCCCTAATCTAACACAATATAGATCATGTTAGGGGTTTTGGAACCCAAACCATCTTGGTTCCAAGTAAGTTTGTCCTAGGTGATAAGTCATTTTTAACCCAAACAAACTTACTACTTTTTACAAGTTTAAAAGTACATTTAAACTTGTAATGTCCAAATCTACCACAATAGTCACAAGATGCATAAGAGTAGGTAGATGGACGGGATGAACATAATGAATTACAAGAGTGATCATGATAGTAATTGAATTTTACATTCTCTTGTAACTTATGATTTTCCAACCTTAATGTTTCATTCTTGATGTTTGAGTCATTGATTTTCGTTTTAAAATTTATTAATTCAAGAGATGAAAGCATTTTGATTTTCTCTTCTTCTTCTTTAAGGAGTTGATTTTCCTCTCTTAGTGAAGCAATGGTATCACTTAGTTCAATAAAATCTTTTTCAAAAATTTTATTTTCTTCACTAAGATGTGCATGATCTATTTCTAGTGACCTAAACTCCTTGTGAATACTAGCTAAATTGTTTTTCAAGTTTGAATTCTTAGCTAGTTGATCCTCAAGTTTCTTATGTAATTCTTGGACATTTTCAACAAGTTCTTCAAGTGTGAATTCGGCATTATCCAAGGGGTCTACATTAGATAATCCCATTAAGCACATGTTTTGATTTTGAAGATTTTCAATAGAGTCCAAAACAATATTTAGCATTTTTACAAGAGGATACTTTCTCATAAATGTGTGGTGGTAATGCACAACATGTTGCAATTAGGGCTTTTGTATTTAGTAAAGATAATTTTTTATTATCTTCATTTAATCTTTTAGACTTAGCATTTAACATAAATCCATTTTCAATTATCTTTACCATATCTTTATCTAGACCTTTTAAGTATGTCTTCATATGGATCAACCATGATCCATAATCCGAACCATCCAAAATAGGTAGTCTAGATCCCATCTTTTAAGTTGCCAAAAAATTTGATCTTTTAACTCTTAACCGGTTAGAGTCTTAATCAAGAGCCCAAGCTCTGATACCAAATGAAATCCAAGTAGTGACTTGGTTTGGCAACCTAGAGGGGGGGGTGAATAGGATGTTTATAAAATCTTTACCTTTTAAAAACTTTTCCTAAGATTTCACCCAAGACTTATCCCTTGTTTAATTAAGTTTGAAATAGTTGAACTTAAACAATATTACAAATTAATATAAGTTCAAAAACCTTGTTGATTAGCAAACTTAATTAGGTAATTTTAATAGCCTAGTTAGCAAGGTTAAGATATTTAGGTTGATTATCAATGCTAACTACTCACTCAATTCTAAGCACAAATAATCAAATAAGAGAGTGAGAGGGAGTGAGAGAAATACCAATCACACAAGTGACACAAAGATTTATAGTGGTTCGGCAAACGGCCTACTCCACTCTTCTCAAGGTCGCACTTGAGGATTTCCACTATTGAGACCTCCACGACGCCCGGCTCCAAGGCTTTTACACTCCAAGTGAATTAAATAAGGATGCCCTTCCACCTTTACAATGACTCTCCTTCTCCGCCGAGTTCTAAGCGGTTCACCCAAGGGAATTAAAAACAACGGATGCCCTTGCCACCGATCGAATAAAGAAGAAGATAAAAGCTTTGCCTCTATGTAGGCTACAATGCAAGTTGAAGCTCCAAGGATGCTCTCAAGAATAAACAAGTTTAAGCCTAAACCAATCTCAAAAGATTTTCTCAAATCAAGGCACAGAGAGTTTGGTTGGTGAGAGAATTTAACCCAAAAATAGTTCACAAATGATTTTCTAGGGTTTGTTGAAGTTGGACAATGTTCCTCTTGTGTTTTGGACCCTTGAATGGGTATATATAAAGTCCCAACTCCATGTGACCGTTTGGGGGGTAAAACAGTCAAAACTGGGTCAAAAAATCAACTAGCCGTTGCACCCCAACGGCTATATTTTTTTGAAGAAAAACATTTCTCTGAGTTCCGAGAATTCAAACAGAGCTTTTATTTTTAGAATCTGGACCATTTTTCGGAGCTCCCAGCTCGAAGCTCCGAGAATAATTCTCGGAGTTCCGAGACTGGTTTCTAGCAAACAGTGTTGAACTTGTAAAATTCATATCTCCCTCATTTCTCGTCGGATTTTGACTTTCCTATACTCTACGAATATGAGAAAAATGAGAGCTATCTGTTAAAAATATTTTCAAAAATATTTGAAAATATTTTAAATAAGTTTTGATAGGATTTAGTTGGTGGTCCAGGTTGTTGCTTCGGAACTCTGTTTTGTTCATTCTTGTGTTGAATGCCATATGGGTCCCAACATGTTGGTACACCACCATGGTGTAGACACCCCATTTTGACCGGACCCAAGTTCATGTTGATTTTCCACAAACCCGTCCAATGAGTGAGTGGGTACCCGAAATTTAACCCCAGCATAGATTAGGGTCTCGTCCAGATCCTCATAAAATTTTGTCGAAATCTGAGCGTGTTCGCTTAGTGAACGAGCCAGGGCAGTGAGCGTAGCGCGAATCCGGAAGAGGGATGAATTATCTGCACTAGGGGGTGCCCTGGGAAAAAGGGAGGCAAATATATATTTTTTTTTTCGTAGAAAAGGAGGTTTTTTCGTGAAGGTTTTTTTGGAGAGGAAGAGGGGAGGAGAAGGAGGAGATTCGAAAGGGAAATCTCAGATTCAGATCTGAGATTTTGAGAGAAAATCTCATATCTGAATCTGAGATTTTCAGAGATTAAGAAAGGGAGGATCTCATTTTCGTTTTTCTTCTTGGCAGAGAGAGAGGGTGAGAACCCATCTTCTCCGGTGGGCTTGCCGGAATCCGGCAAAGCCATTGGAGCCACAATCGCCGCCGGCCACCTCTAGCCACCATCTTTGCCCATACCACTAAACCCCTTTCTAATTTCATCAAACCCACTTGGGTTCTCCTCCATTTTCCGCCACCACCACCCTCTCCTTTGCCGCCGATTAACCTCAACCACCCACCGGCCAGCAACCCTATCTTCTTCTTCTTCTTCTTATTCTCCAAACCTACCACCACCTCCGACCACCAGCAACCCCACCTTCTTCTTCTTCTCTGCAAAATCCCAAAAACCCAAACCCCTTTCATTTTTCCTTAAAATCTGCTGCTACCTCTACCTCACCCACCTCCGATCCAATCCCCACCACCCGATCCTATCTCCACCACCACTAGCTACTCCCTCATTCATCTCACCACTTCCCCATTACCACCACCGAAACCCATTTTCTCCGGCACCATCACCTTCGACTCCATACCCCTGTTTTACTCCAAACCCCCTCTGAAATTTCCTACCATTAAACCGATTTCCATCTGCTCCGGCAACCTTGCCGGAATCCGGCATCATTACTCCGACCATCCTCACCTTCTCCTTACCTTATCTCCTCCATTAATCCGGCCACCCCATCCCATTTTCCGGTCGGATTCTTGCCAGAATCCGGCCACAATCTCCATTGAATCCTCTCTAAACATGTGCTCCAAATTCTTGAATTTGCATTTAATTCTTCTCTTCCTATGTTTCGCTTTTGCATCTTTTTCTTTTATAGCTGTAGGGTGGATTCTAGGGTTTAAGAAAAGTGCAGAAGAACTAGACGAATCTCTCGTGTATCTATGGCTAATCCCAAAGGAATTTCGCCATGATAACGATACCTTATCCGTTGATCCCGATCTCTCGCTTCAATTTCAATCCGATGGTGGAGATTCTCCCCCTGTTCGAGATTCATTCGTCCGTTATAAGCAAATCAAAGAGGAAAGAAAAGAAAGAGCTAGATCTGAATGAACTCAGCTCAATCCTTTGCTATCTCATAGATTTTCAGAAAATCAGAGGCATCCGATCTAATCATTCGTCATTTTCGATTGGAGATCACCATATTCAGTATAAAATTCTAACGGATTTGAGGTATTTTCATCATTTAATCTTTGTCAGAACTCAAGAAATTTCTTGTATGTGGTATTGATTTGATTCTTTTTGATTTGTGAATGTCTAGAAATTCTATTCTCTTTGAGATTGTTCTTTTAGATGATTCCTAAATTTTGATATGAATCAGAGTTCATATTTTAGCCTTCGCATGTAAATCAGAGTACATGATATTAGTTAATTCACAGTGATAATAGCAGCCCTCATGTATTTTAGGAATTTTATCACTGGTCTCTTGGCTGAGGATTGCATATAAAAATAGCACGGAATCAACCACTCCACTCTTATTCTCTTCGTTTCTTTCGGCATATGCATTTGTTGATTAAAATTGTGTACAAGCTAATTGCCAAAGAAAATGTCATTCTCCGAATGTTTTTAAGCTCAGAAATTTGAAAGCTTTGTGTCATTTGGAAGTGCTCTTCATCAGTCATTATATGTGCGTTGATTCGTGCTGAAACTCAAGCCAAGTTGGAAGCTGTCATAGCAGCATTACCTCCATTACAAAAGGGGAATTTCTGTCACAAGCAAAAGAAAATTCTAGATTCTAATGGGATGTTAAGATCAAGGATAGGTTTTTGAAAAGGTTCTTTGATATAGCATAATGTTTTCCAAAAGGGCTATCGCCTCTGTGATGCTCTAACCTGATAGCAGCCACTGATTGGTCTTAATGGATTTGATTCTTCTCTCTGGTTTTGTACTGCCACCTTGAGCCAAGAATATTTGGAGCTGCCACACGGTGCTGCTACCTTTAGTAAATCTGAGTTCTTAAAGTTTCTCCATGGGCTAATAATGCTATTCAATGCTTACTTCCATTTTTTCTTGTTGGGAATTAACATCAACAAAACCATTTAATATGCAATCTCAGATCAATGGTCATAACCTGAAATAAAAACCCATGGTTTATTTCTTATTGCGCCATGCTGAAGTTGTGGTAGTTCATCTTCATTATGATGTCATAGTTCATTTCCATTGTACCTAAAATGAAAGCTAATGTAGTTTAGTGTCATTGTGCTGAATTGAAAGCTCTTACAGGTCATGTTCATTGTGAGCTCTTGTGCGTCATTTACATTGTGCTAATTTGAGAGCTTTTGTGGCTCATTTATGTGTATTAAACTGTTAGTTGGAAATGGTTATGTTACTTCATAATCTGCATGTTTGACTAGTAATTCTTTTCTAAAATCATTTAGAAGTTGATGGCATCACCAGTTTATTTGTCTTAGATTTATTTGAAATGACATAATTGTGTAAAATCTTTTGGTGTACGGAATTTTTGGACAAGATGAGTCATCTCATAGTCATACACAGAATTTAGATGCCTGTTTCCTTTACCCTGAATCTGGATAGATATTTTTTATATATACTCGGTTTGTATTTGGATATAATTGTGTTAATGGCATACAAATAGATAGTTTTCCAGCTTGTGGTCATGACATATTTTTTTTCAATTCTCGTCTTTTAGACACCGGTAGAAATTAGATACCTGTTAGGAGACACACTCTGTCTCATTGAAGTTGTTCTCTTTTTGAGACAAGCCTCATTTAGAGCCTACCCTCGAGGAGGTTACTTTGATCTCAGCAAATAGTGTACTCGTAGGAGGCATGCCTTGCCTCATTTTTAGAGCCCCTATTTGGAGACAAGCTTCGTCTCATTTAGAGGGTTTCTTTTTTCTTTTTTTTAGAAGGCTTACCCAGCCTTATATTAGAGTCTTTGACTCACTCGTTTTCTTAGTTGTTATTATTAGAGAGTCTTTGACTCACTCGTCTCTTAGTTGGTGTTATTAGAGTCTTTGACTCATTTGTCCTTGTTAGGGAGTCTTTGACTCGGTTGTCCTACTTAGCAATGTTATTAGAGAGTCTTTGACTCATTTGTCTTTATCAGGGAGTTTTCGACTCATTCGTCCTTTAGCAATATTATTAGAGAGTCTTTGACTCATTCATCTTTTCTTGGTATTATTCGAGAGCCTCTGTCTCAGTTGTATTCCTTCCTTGGTATTATCTGTTAGGAGTTTCTCCTTAGTGTTGTCGGCGTTCTTCTTTGTTAGAAACTAGCACAGTCTCATTAGAACTTTTTCTCGTTTGTGATCTTAGATCATTCCCTCGTCTTTGGCGTTAGTTTACCTGGTTTAGGGGTTTCCCCTGTTAGCCCTAGGGTTTGGCCTTAGGGTTTTGCTTTGCATATTCCCTTAGGTCTTTGACCAAAAGGGTGAAAACTCTTTAAAACTTCAAAAACATTGGAAAAAATTTTAAAATCCAAAAAAAAAAATATTAGAAATTCAAAACATCAAAAACATTTGAAAAACCCTAAAAAAGCCTAAAGTGTTGAGTGTTTTAGAATTAGCAATTAGGAGAGTTCGTTTCGAACTACGTTGGCTTGATCCTCTCCCACGAGGTACGTAGCGCAGCTCGGGATTTGTATCCCAAGTCCAGCCAAACTTTTTGAAAAATAACATTTTAAAATCTTTCTCTTTGAATAAGCAACCTTTCTAATCTTGTTTTCAAAAGATCTTCCTCTAGAGTTAGGAGTTTCTCCTAGATAGAGAGTTTTAGAGTTAGGATTTTCTTTTGATAGGTTGTTTGATTGTTTGTTTGTTGTATGCTTGTTTTAAAGTTAGGGGTATGTCCTAGAGTTATAGGAGCGCCTCCGTCCGGTCACTCGGCGATCCACATCGCCGAGTGATGACTAGAGTAGGATACGCTAGTCCACCCTTTGTTTTTCCTTAGGAAGCACAGCCTAGTTACACATAGGTTGTAAGAACTACCTGCATTAGCCTAAGGCTAACCTGCATTTAGTTAGGGCATATAGGGTGTCCTAAAATCTACAATTCACTGGAATTTAAATAATAGTTCAAGAAGCTTTAATAACTAGTCCGGTCTTTTAGATCGAGTCTAGGATAGAGGTCTAGGTGTCTTAGGCATCCTAGCTTAGAATAGGCGCGAAGAACTACGTTGCCTTGATTCTCGTGGAGGCGGGGATACGTAGGCTTCTTTGGATGAATACCAGACCATCCGAAGACTCGGGCTAATCATTTAGAGTCTTATGATTTGTTGTGTAGTCATTGTATGATTTGATATGTTTTCTTACTTTTTTGTACTGATCCTATACCTTTAGCTGTAGCTTGCATGTGTTATCACATCAGAACTTAGACACCTATTAGGCATGTCACTCATAACCTAGCTATGCTTAGGTGACACATCTTTCATTTTATTTTATATGTGCTTATTATTTTATCCTCAGGAAATGCATGCTTAGGTAGACGACTCCTGAGGATGGTTCCCATTTCACATGATTTTTTACCTAAACTTCTTTGGAGTTAATGAAAATGGCATAAGAGACCAATTGCTTGCACTCGGACGAATTGGAGATGCTCTTAGACCTTCTCCATTCGTAACCAGGCACGAACCCATATATATTTCTGGTTATCCATTGCACAGAGGATTTGATTTTAGGGTTCCATGGCATATCCATGGATGGCAACTCTGAGTTTATTTCAGGTATGTCTCGGTTTCGAACCTCGGTTCTGGATCAAGACATATCTCTTTCTTTTTATATCGCCACTCGTGCTATGCTATGAGGGTGGCATCCGTTTCGAGAGTTCCTTGGCAGAGCTCTCCATTCACGTGGATGATCCAGAGAGGGTGTCAGGGACCCGTTCCCTCGGCACCGTCCTCGGATCGGGGTCCACACATGGCCATTCACTTATCCATTTAAGTCCTTAAAAGATGTGTTAGTCTCTTTGAAAAACATATTTTTAGGGGTTTAAACAATGTGCCTTGACAAGAGAATATACAAGAGAGATAGGAATACATTCTACCATTTCTATCAGTCTCTTGAACTCTTCTTTTGAGCTGGGATCTTCTATGGTTGAGCTTCCATGCTTGACATCTTCAAGTTGTGGTACAAGCTCCTTGGTTCTTTGCATTAGGTTCTTGATCCTCCACCTTTGGCCTTCATGAACTTCCTTTGTTTGTTCAATGCTTTGAGATGGTTGATGATGAGCTTCTCCTTGGTACTTCCAAGGTGTGATTGGTCCAAGTATGTTCCAAGCTCCTTTGCCATTGTGTTTGGTTCATCTTCAAGCATAGGCCAACAAGGTGCGTGCTAGTATGATTTGACTTGTGTAGGACCTGTCTAAAGCACAACACTCAAGGCAAATGATCAGTCCATAAACAACTAATCAATTTGCGTTTGTTAATCATCAAAACAGGATGATTGAATGAACCAATGGGGAACCCTTGGGCTTACAAAAACTAGTTAGAAGAAGATAAAAATTATAAGGTCTGCTAGTGGAGGTTAATATACCTCAAATGAATTTATTGAATACTACGAAAACCATGGAATAATCCATTAGGTGACAACACCTTATTCTCCACAACAAAATGGTGTGGTAGAATGAAAAGATAGAACCCTAGTTGAAATGGTTATGCAATTCTAGGAAGTTTAGGTTTACCACAAAACCTTCGGGAGAGGCACTTCTCTCCTCTAAATGAAATTCCATATTTAGATACTGATAAAACTCCTTGAGTTATGGAAAAACAGAAAGCCTAGCTATAAATACATTAAAGTGTGAGAGTGCTTGGCTAACGTAGCAGCACCTAGTCCTAAGAAATCCAAACTAGGATCTAAAACAGTTGATTGTGCATTTATCGGATATGCACATAATAGTAGTGCTTATAAGTTCCTAGTTATTAGATTTCAGAAAAGTGAGATTCAGCCTAACACTATCGTAGAATCCAGAGAAGCTGAGTTCTTTGAGAACATATTTCCATATAACAATAGACACTCTAATGATAGTTTAAGAGGCCTTGGCTTCGTCGTCTTGTGATAGTGACACTTTTGATAAAGTAATGGAACTTAGGAGATCAAGAGAGCTATAACTGAAACTAGCTTTGGTCCTGATTTTATATCATACCTTGCAGAAGGTGACCCTTTAATATATAAGAAGTAATATCTTCGCCCGATGCATCCTTTTAGAAAGATGTTATTAAAACTGAAATTGATTCAATAATGTTTAACAACACTTGGATATTGACTGGTCTACTTCCTGGGTGTAAACCACTTGGTTGCAAGCGGATCTTTAAAAGGAAATTAAAAATTGATGGAACGGTAGATAAATATAAAGCTAGATTGGTAGCTAAAGGGTTTAAACAAAAAGAAGGAATTGACTTCTTCGACACATATTCACCAGTTACTAGAATCACAACCATTAGAGTGTTGATTTCTAATGCAGCAATTTATAACTTGGAAATCCATCATATGGATGTTAAAACAGCATTTCTAAATGGTGAGTTAGATCAACAGATCTACATGGAGCAACCTGAAGACTTTGTAATTCAAGGCCAAGAACACAAAGTGTGTAAACTGGTGAAATCATTGTATGGTCTAAAAAAGCTCCTAAACAACGGCATGGGAAATCTGATAGGGTGATGCTATCAAATGGATTCATAATTAATGAATCAGATAAATGTTTCTATAGTAAATTTAATGGAAACACAGGTGTAATTGTATGTTTGTATGTAGATGATATGTTGATCATCAGAATAGATGTTAAAGACATAAAAGAAACCAAGAAGTTTTTATGAACTAAGTGTGACATGAAAGACTAGGGTAAGGGTGATGTTATCCTAGGTATTGAAATTAAAAGGAACCAAATGAAATAATTTTAACCCAGTCTCATTAAATAGAGAAAATTCTTCAAAGGTTTAACTAGTATGACTGTAAACCTGTGTCTACACCTTATGATTCAAACATAAGTTTGGGTAAAAATAAAGGAGATGCTGTTAACCAACTAGATATTATAGAGTAATTGGGAGTCTTATGTATTTGATGATTGTACAACGCCAGATATCGCTTATGTAGTATGGAGACTCAGTAGTTACAATAGCAATCCTGGACATGATGATTAGAATGCACTACTTAGAGTAATGAGATACCTTAAGGGTACTATTAACTATGGTTTACATTTTCTAAATATCCATCTGTATTAGAGGGATACAGTGATGCTAACTGGGCGTCTGGGTTGGAAACAAAGTCTAGGAGTGGATATGTCTTCACTCTTAGGAGAGCTGCAGTTTCTTGGAAGTCAATCAAGCAAACTTGCTTTGCCAGATCCAATACAAAATCCGAGTTTGTCGCATTAAGGAAAGCAACTGAGGAAGCCGAATGGCTTAGAAATCTTCTTATATATATTCCTCTTTGGAATAAACCAGTATCGGTGTTGTAATTCATTATGAATGCAAGGCTGCCATTGTAAGCGCAGAAAATAATATATACAATGAGAAATCCCGACATACGTCGGAAGCATAACTCCATAAGACAACTGTTGAAAATGGAGTGATCACAATTGATTTTGTGAGGTAGGAAGAAAAAATATCAGATTGTTTGACCAAATGACTAAGTAAGAACTTGGTCTTGAGCACATCGAGGGGGATGGGTCTGAGGCCCATGTCTTGAGCCACCTGTAATGGTTACTCAACCTATCTGTCTGGAGAACCCAAGAAGTAGGTTCAATAGGAACAACAAATTACTTGAGTAGTTTTGTTCTATACCATGTTTAAAGTGAAGTGAACTTCACTAAACCTATCCCTATGGTGTGCGTGGGTGCAACCTGTAATGAGTAGATGATGAGTTATTATAACTCTTAATGTTATCTATAGCTGAGTTCTCAGTGGGGTGCATAGCTACAGGGCACTCTTGATATATACACATATGTGAGTGTAGAAGTGTGGCCGCTTCTTGTAGACACCCCATTTTGCTCTACCTTAATCGATAAAGAAATTAGGGTTTGTTTTCCGTCGGTTTTCCAATGTCTTTCTTTCCCGCATCCGTTTGTTACATTTCTAAATATTTTTGGTCGTTTCCGTCGTGTTTCGTATTTTCCCGCTAAATGTTGAGAAGGATTATTCAGAAAAATCTAAACCAGAGAGAATTGGGACCCGTTTGGTGGGCCCGCATTGGGTGCTTCGATTAAATTTGGATCGAGAAAGTTGGACCCATTTGGTGGGGCCGCATGATGCATTTTGATTAAATTTGGACTCGTTTGGTGGGCCCGCATTGAACATTTGTTTAAAATCGAATCAACCGAGGGCCCACATTGTGGGGCCCGCGTTGTGGGGCCTCAGTGGGGCCTCTTGTGAGGCCTCTTATGAAGAGCAATGATGGTAGCTCTCCACTAAGACAACATGATGGGCCCTCCACTAAGAGCAATAATGATGGACTCTCCACTAAGAAACATGATGGGCCCTCCACTAAGAGCAATAATGATGGACTCTCCACTAAGAAACATGATGGGCCCTCCACTAAGAGCAATAATGATGGACTCTCCACTAAGAAACATGATGGGCCCTCCACTAAGAACAATAATGATGGATTCTCCACTAAGAGGGACAACATGATGAGCTCTCCACCAACATATCTCTCTCTCTCTCTTTCTCTCCCTATATATATCTCCCTTCCCATCCATAAGAGGGAGGAAAAAAAAAAAGAAATTTATCTTCCATTATCTCTTTCTCTTCCATTATCTCTTCTAATCACTCCCTCCAATCCCTTTCCTCAATATATTCTTCCATCCCTCTCCCTAATATTCTTCTTCCATTATCTCTTCACTCCCTCAATCACTCCCTCTAAACACTCCAGAGAAAGCGAAAGACGGCGGAGCGGATCGGCGGCGGCAGGATTTTTTATATTTTTTTGGATTGAGCGGAGATCTTCACCACAGGTAGGTGCATTGTTCTCAAAATATTTCTGTATTTTTCCGAATTTTTCTGATTTTTTCCGCAAATTGTGTTTTAAAAATGGAAAACTCTTCAAAAAACATCTTTTGACGAAGAAAAATTAAATTATATACCAAACAGATTCTAAAATTAATGAAATTTCGTGGGAAAATAATATGTTACTGATTCATTTTACCATGAATTTGTAAAGATTTTTGGAGTTTATTTGGTATATTATTTAATATTTTCTTTGAAACTTATCAGATTTTAGGAGAATTTTTACTAACATCAGATCATCATTAAAATTCATAAAATTTTTACAGTAGTCTTATCTTCCATATTACTTGTTACTGTAAAATTTTCGTGTGATTTGGATCTGTTTTAATATGGGATGTAGTGTTAATTTATAATCTGGTCTGGAAATTGTAAAATCCGAAATTGGTAGTAAATAATTTCTAAAATTCATGAAAATCTCACTGCATGCTATTTTGATTCATATAGTATTTCTTTAGAAATGTCATAGAATTTAGAGTTATATTTCTACTAGTTTATGTGTTAATTGTGTAATCTGGACATTTAATGGTTTAATCAAGATTAAATGTGAATTTAATGTAAAAATATGCAAAACTTATCCTGTAAGCTACATACATTTTCATCTTGCTGCTGTAGAAATTTCAAATCATTTCGAATTTATTTGCAACAATTTCACTTGTAAAACCGCTCATATGCTTAAAATTGATAAAATCCATGGAAAATTCGAAATTAATTGAAAATCATATAAAAATTCCTAAAGAACTTTAAAATTCTGTCACATGTTCACTCCTTAATCCATTGAAACAGAAATTTTAGGATCTTTAGATTTTCCTGGAAAAATGGCTCGTGCATCCATAATCGTATCCCAATTGCAACTTGATCTTTGACAATTTGAATATTTAAGTTATAGCATGTTGTTGGCTCCGAGGTTAGTGTCCACGGAAATCCTGAGATTCTGCCAGGCAATAAGATGCTATAACCTAAGTATTAAATTGCACAAGGAAAGAGCGCACGATTCCCTCCTTTGGATGCCATTCAAGGCCGAAATTGGTGAACCCTAGAACCATTGGTAATCCTTAAATGTCTAGAAACTGAAAATCTTCGAAATCTGAAACTCATTAACCTCGAGAACTTAAATCGATTTATCTTGTGTCTTTCGGAACCATTGGATTATGGTTTCCAATCTAAGAACCATTAGAGCCCAATTTAGGAACACTGGTGTCGTGCCGTGTCCTAGGTTTTAGGGAGTCCTAGAGTTAGGAGTCCAGCCTCATCACGGACGCTTGCTATGAATAGCAACCGTACCATAGGTCTAGTTACACTAGTCACCCGATCTTTCCCTAGGACAAGCCTAGTAAACTAGGATGTAGGCAAAACCTGCATTAGTCTAAGGGACAACTTGCATTCAGATAAGAATCATATAGCATCTTAGATGAAATCCTAAGATAATAAAATCCTCAACTTGAATTAAATTATTCCTCTTAAAACTGTTGAAACAGTCAAATCCGTCTAAGTCGGTGTCCTAGTTGAGTTAGGCATATGTAGCTTAGCTTAGGTGCACCGAACTACGTCGACTCTGATCCCAGTGAGGCTTGGGTACGTAGGCAGCTTGGATGTCTGACGGCATACCACCCGCGAGTCGGCACCACAACAAATTGTGGTGTTTTGTATATTAATTTTCTTATAAATACTTAATCAAATCAGTTAGGGTTTTCCATGAAATTAGAATTCTAGGAGAACTTTCACGTAGAATGAATCCAGACAAATTAATAAATCAAGATACACATCTAGGATTCACATTGAAATTAGATTCTAGGATGCATGTCACTTAGTTCGCACATTAACATAGAGTTGAATGAGCCATTTAAAATAAATTTAAAAGAGTTAGCTTTTGGAATCGAAGACCGATTATCGGACAAGAATGGTGCATGTGGTGGATAACTCCCCATACCTTCCATTCTCGTAACCAGGTAGCGAGTCTAGATTTCTGGTTAATTACGGGTCCTAGATCCCACATCTAGGTGGCGACTCTGTCAGTCTCTTTCGTGTGGAATTCGGATTGCCTTAGTGATCCCAAGTCCACAGGAAAGACGAATTCAAATCAATATTAAAATGCACACGCCAATCGCGTGGGTACGAGAGACCAAGAGAGAGCGCGCGGCGGCTCGCGCCCCACGCCCCTCTCGCGGGATCATGTCCCACACTTCTATGAGAATTTTGGCTGATTCTCTAGAGCACCCATGAGACAGGATCGAGCACATGGCCGAAAAGTGCTACACCGAGAATACGCTTGAACCAAGTACATACACTTGTGTGATTTGTTGTGTGTGTGATATGTTGTCTCTATTTATCATTGAAGGTCCTTGGTACAAGACTTTAGTTCACCAAGTACTTAGTAAACTTGATATATTTGCACTAGGTCTAGGTTCAAGTCCAAAAAATACATATACCGATGCATAACTTATTTTCTTGCCTTGATTAGAGTTGTCCCTTCTTAACTTTCTTTCTTTAATTATAATTTTCAATTTGTGCGCGATTGTTGGCTTTTCCTTTGTGTGACAAAGTGAAAGTCTTATTACAATTCAAAATTATAATCTTTACCCAGTTGTTTTTGTCTTTACGCTTTTATACTTTAAGCTTTTGTGGACTTTTGAAAGCAAACTTGAGTTTCCCTCATTTCCCTTTGTCCTTTTTGAGGACTTTTAGTCCCGTATTGGAAAGTGGAGGAAAGGCAAGGGTTTATATTGGTTTTCAATTCTCTTGGTTTTTTAATGAGAAGAGGAAAATGGAGGCCTACGCACATGAGTGGCCAAGTGGACACCGTGGGCTTTTGATTATACCACACACGCGCGCCACCCAGCGTGGCGCAGCTCGGTCGGCCGTGCGTGTGGGTCAAAGCTTTTCCCTATCTTTTATTTTTCTTTTTATTATAGGGAACTTCGAAGTTATAGTCGAATAACTTCACTGTTATTGAATAGAACTTCACCAGTATTTAGAGAATAACTTTGCCGGTATTTGGGAAATAACTTCGCCATTCTTGGAAATTAACTTCGTCGTTCTTGGGAACTTCAAAGTTATTGAACATGTGTTTTGACGCTTTGGTTTTGTATCCACCCATTAAGTGCAGTTTTGTCTTTCTTCCCGTTGGGCAAGGTTTTCAAAATCATCCCTTCATTAAGGGATTTAAGGATGTGACTTTTGGAAGTCCTTTTAAGGTGTCCTTTGGGTTGAGAGAAAAATACGAAAAAAAAGAAAGTTCTCTCTGGTTTTATTCATCTTCTTCTACCTACTGGTTCCTTCTGTCTTGAAGAGTTTTCTGTCGTTTTTCATCTCTGATCAAAGGCTAGCTAAGCATTCAGGTAGCGTGAGTGCACACCCCTGGAGCGGAGTTGTTGTATCCTGGAGACATAGGCCAAAAGACCCTGAAATTCCACTTAGCAACCCAAGAGGGGGGTGAATTGGGTGTCTTTTTAAAATTTAAGAACTTTGAAAAACTTTCTTGCTCTAGTTTTGAGATGATTAAGAATTGGAATTAGTTTTAGAGTCAAGAGTTGAAGTACTTAAACCCAAGACCTACTCTACTCTTCCAAAGTTGATCTCTTGAGGAATCCACTAAGAATCTTCTTCCAAGGAACTTAAATATGGCATTCTTTCTACCAAGTACAATCCGAACTTGAACGCTCCAAGGGACTTAACTACGGTGCCCCTTCTGCCAAATACAATAAAGAAGAGAAGATGTAGCTCGCTTGCCTCTTAGGAGGTTGATTACAATGTAAGAATCACTCACTCTCACTCAAAAAGAAGATGAACAAGTAAAACCTAAAGTCTCTCAAGAGTAATCAAAGATTAAAGGCACAAGAGATAGTAAGAAAGTGATTTCCTTATGAATGCTCAAGGAATATTTGGTGAGTCATAAAAAGTATCCATTAAGGCCTTAGTAACTCATATATATAGGGGAGTATGAAATATGGCCGTTTTAGACTCCCCAACGGTCATTATGGAAGCATTGCACGGAATTTCATAGTGACTGTTGCCCTTTTTATTTTTTCCAACGGAACATGTCATGGAATTCCGTGGGCCACAGAATTCCGTGAAGGCTATCTGGACAACATTTTTGCCTTTTTGTTTGTTGTTTTGTTTTAGCCTTCGGAATTCACTTTTAACTTGATAAATAGAATGCCATATGCATCCAAATATGTGAGGACACTACCATGGTCATTCACTTGTCCAATTAGGTTCATTTTAGATTTATTTTAAGCTCTCTTTTGTGCCTTTAACTGAGACATACATGATAGACCTAATACAATCTAAGTAGAGCTTGCTCTTCAATCTTGATGGCACTTTGATGAAGCTTTGTCTTGGCGTCCATCAACTTCCTTTATTCGCTTGAGCATGGCTTTGATCTTTGAAGTGATTTCCATTATTTTGGGCTTGCATTTGACTTTGCTTTTGAAGGTTCTTGGAAATGTCTTGAACTTGCTTTACCTTTGATTTGTTCTTGCCTTCTTCATGCCTTTGAGTCCACTTTGTACTTGAGTGAATTGTCCTTTGGGTTACAGCCGTGATAGTATTTGAGCTTGTTGAGCTTGGAACATATTCACTTAGACATTGAAGAACATTAGTCCAAATAATCATCATATGACAAATTGAGTTTGTTAATCATCAAGACACATAACTAGAAGTACTTGTTAAACCCTTGGGCTAACAGACCCAATTTGCACCCGATTCGTCGTATGTTGGGGCGATACTTATCTCGATGACATCGAATTGAGATTCGTGCCTCAACTCATTGATAAGTTTCTCCTCACTATATATTTGATTATTATTTTATTTTACAGATCAGATCTTGCAGATTTCCACATATTGCTATTTATCATCAAATTCATTTTGGTAAAAGGTATAATTCAAAATTTCCCCCTATTCCTAAATAACAGATTCAACCACAATAGCAGAACTGACACATTTAACATATGAAGTAGTAGAATTGATACTTTAAAAAAACAATACTTAAAAATAAAACTAAAAGGGACTCAACAAAAATCTGAGTCAACTTCAATAGCAGATTAAGAAAAAGAAAATAAAGAAAATTGGGATACCTATTCAGCCTACAAAACCCATTAAGCAAGATAAAAAAAAGATCATCTGATACAGAATAATCACATGAATGCAGCATCTACTAAAAAACAAATCTCAAATAAAACTCCCATAGAATCCTAGACTAAGATTTGATGAACTCTTAACTGTATTTTGCATTAACAAGGACCGATTCTTTGCAATCTCTTCGTTGTCGGCGGCGAGATCCAAGCGATGAAGAATAGCAAAGCAGAACACACACACACACACACACCCACACACACAGGGGGAGAGAGAGAGAGAGAGAGAGAGAGAGAGAGAGAGAGAGAGAGAGAGAGAGAGCTTGCCTCCTTTTATAAGTGCGAGAGTCGTATGATGAGACCCCGATATTGATTTCCGTTGATGGAAAGGAAAGTTGCATCCCTCATCTCACGATGGAAAGATTTCCAGGCAGTTATGGCGACTTTATCCCAAATCTAGAAAGGTCATTCCACCATGGACTAGGTTTCCTTATCCATCCAAACAATGGAAAGGGGTGGAAACGTTGAAAAGTGTTTCCTTTCCACTTTTTTCATCCCTTTCTTGAAAACCAAACAGGTGGCGACTCTTTCCATTCTCTTAAAAATGGAGGAGAACACTGGGGATGGATGATGTGTTCTGTCTTTTTTTTTTTTTTGGAAATCTTCATGATCGCATTGATTTTTGCAAAATTATTTACAATTTTCATGTACTTCGCAAAATCAATTGCAACCAGTCATGGGAAGATGTGCTCTTGGGAGTAGTGCCTTTTATTATTTTTAAAGAGGGATTGTGTTAGGTACCTTACCAATAAGCCAAAAGCTCATGAGCTGATGCAACGCGCTAGGCAAGGTCCTTTAAACCTGTACAATACCAGGCTGGGTCCCACCCAGTCCCATACCTAGGCAGGCCCCCACTCAGGACCGTAGCCCTGTTTGGTTGCTCAAAAGCTAATGGAATTAAGTAGAGAATCATTTGAAGCAGTTAAAATGACGTCGTCTACATAAAGTAAGATAATCACCATACTTGAAGGAGAATGAAAAATAAACATAGAATTTTCAGACTAACTCTGTCTGAAACCATTTTCTTTTAAGAACCTAGTGAAACGTTGAAACCAAACATGGGGAGCTTGTTTTAATCCGTACAAAGCTCTTTTAAGTCTGCAAACATGTGTTGGATTTTCAGGGTGTACAAATCCTTGTGGTTGTGTCATATACACTTCCTCTTTCAATTCGCTGTATAAAAAGGCATTTTTAACGTCAAGTTGACGGATCGACCAATGTCTAGATAAGGCTAAAGAGAGAACGATATGAATTGTTGCCGGTTTTACAACATGAGTGAACGTTTCGTCGTAGCCAAGCCGGCTCTTTGGTTATAACCATTAGCAACCAATCTTGCTTTATAACGTTCCACAGAACCATCTGCTTTGATACCATGAAGAGATTTGAGAATTGAGAGAATCTGCAACCTTGAGTCAGCTATGACTTTTGGTTGCCATTTATATTGAATTGCATATTTACATGGAAGTAATGCCCCTTTGATAGGGCTAATATTACATTGAATATTTTACATGTTATTATATCCGTTCCTTGTAGTTCTTGTAAAAAACAATGTCTCGCAATTCATTAAGTGAGAGAGTTATAACAAATACAATTTCTACTATTTTATTAACGTCATTATGGCTTCTTAATTCAATTTCCAATCTTTCCATTTTATCGGTTTGTGAGTGTGATGATTTGCCAGCCGAAGGAAAGGATTATTCAAATTTGCCGGCCGACATTGTTTGGAAGATAAGTTTTCTCTAATTCTTAATAGAATAGGATTCCTAATCACACCACATGGGAATTAGGTGTGGAAGATAAGGATAGGTTTATTTATTTATTTATTTTTGGCTAGGGTAGGTTTTCTGCAATTCTTAGGAGCCGTTTGGATACACAGATTTTAAAATCTTGGATTTCCTCCAAGTCATAGTTGGAAGACGAAAGAAGAAGGAGACCAGCTGTCGTTTTCTGTTTTCTCGCACTTCTTTCCGCCAGCAAGACCAGCCCGTCATTTTCTGTTTTCTAGCCCTTCTTTCCGTCAGAAAGAGAGCAGGAGATCATCCCAATGTTCTAGGTTTTAGGTATCTCAGGATGAGATTTCTAAAGCCTGGATTTCTTACTTAAAATCCAAGATTCTAAAGAGACGTGAAGCAGTCGGTCTCCTTCTTTTCTTGTCTCCCAACTACAATTTTGAGGAGATCCAAGATTCTAAAATCCATGTATCGAAACGGCCCCTTAATATCATGGGATTCCAATCACATGGTAGGATCCGATCTTGATAATTCTTATTTGAAAAATGCTAAACAGACGAGCTGTTGGGATCATACGAACATAAACATATGGGGCCCCATTTGTGGCATAAGGGACCGATCATCCATTCATCTTGTTAAAGTCCAACTAAATGAATCTGACTAAGAAGCGGAGTCTCACCATTTTCATTTTCTGTCTATTTTTTCTTCAGTTTCCCGACAACTAAGCCCTCATCTCACAATTTTTCTTTTTCATTTCAATGTACTTGAAATGCGAGAAACAAAAATGCTCTGAGAGTGTATGTCTTGTTGTACCTATGTTGTGCTCGGGGAACGACGCAAAGGTGAAACACGAGATTGAATGATAATCTTGACAATTGATTTGGACGTTCATTAGATATAATTTCATGGGAAATAACAATCATGGCATTCCTAGTAAGATTTGAAAATAATAAATGTATTATATGTCACGACAACTAATCTATAGCATGATAAATAGTGAGGATCATTGGCATGTAAAGCAATTCAACAATCTGTTATGCCCTATTTGGTTGCTCAGGCGTGGCTTGGAGAGCAGTGGAATAAGAAGTCAAAAGGGTTTAGACAAGCATGGAAGATGTGTTGAATTTCCACTCGGAAAATAGTGGAAGAGTGGTTAGTAGTGTTCGGTTGCACAGCAATCCTCTTGAAGATAGGGGTGCAACTTGGGTCGGGTTCAACCCGAAAAAAAGTCGGGTTGAGTTTTCCCAACCCGGGCTGAGTTTTGGACGGGTTCGGGTTGAGGGTTTGGGCAACCCGACTGAAATCCCCAGGATGATGGCAACCCAAGAGGGAGGGTGAATTGGGTTTCAAAAACTTTTGCCTTAGTTAATGCAGAATTAAGAAAAACAAAGGCAAATTTAGAATTTAATCATAAAGAAGTAAAAATGCAATGCACAATAGAGATAGAGTTAGAAAGAATGCACCGGATTTTTAAGTGGTTCGGTCCAAGGATCCACATCAAGGCCTACGTCCACTCCACCAAGAATCTTGATGGCTGCGCTAATCCGGTTCCCTTAATGGAGGGGAATCAACCCAATTACAATCAATGAAAGGTCTGCCTCGCAAGACTCGCTAACTCAGAGAAAGCTACGCATCTCCAACACTTGCTCTTGAGATGGCTCCGCATTTCTTCGCACTCGCCCTTGAGATGGCTCCGCGTCCCTTCGCACTTGACCCAATACAAGTATAATCAAAAGAAAATGAAAATACAAATGCCTCTTCAAAGGCAAGATCAATCTCTCAAGTACTCACAAAACAACTCTCAAAGATATACAATGAAGTCCTATGCCCAATCTTTTATAAATGACCAAGTAGAGGCTCAAGGAGGATTCTCCACACTTAGATATGTTCCATTTAGGTTTTGGAGTGTTAGAGATGAGTTTAGAAAAGTTAGAGACATTTATATAGGTAGGGGAGACCAAAAGTAGCTGTTATAGGGGTAAAACTGTAATTCAGTGCAACTTTTAGAACTTCAACGGCTATTTTCAGTGTGCCAGCGACCGTCATGGATGTCCGCTGGTTTTCCGGATGTTCAGCGTTGGCTCGGCCTTTTTTCCAGTTTACAGACGGACGAAGTTCGAACGTCCGCGGTTACAAAAATTGGTTTTTCAGCCTGTTTCGTAAAATTCATATCTCACTCGTTTCTCATCGGATTTCGACTTTCTTATACTCAATCTGAATGGAAACGATGAGATATTTCTATTAAAAATATTTTTAAAAAAAAATTTTGAAAATATTTTTGACCAATTATTATCAAATTAAGGTATGTGGTCACTAAGTGAACTACTAAGCAAGTGCCAATGCTGTCTATCTTTTCGATTTTTTCTCTCAGGCTTGTCCCAAGATATTTATCATGTTTTAGGACCTTATTTAATATCCCCTTGACCCTCTAATAGATCCTAAGCTAAGGATTAGGCTTAACATTCTAAAGATTTGAGACACACTTAAATCTTCAACAATATATGATCTTCCTCTTCAAGTCTTCATTGTCTCCATGGATCATTTCTTCATTCCTTTGGCTTCACATAGTCTCCATGGTTGGTTCGAGCCTTCTTCTTTTCTTTGGCCCATTTGATCTTCACGATAATTCAAGTCTTGATCCATGCTTCCTTGACTTTAGTGTTTGATAGCTTGATTTCCAATACATGCACTTGAAACACCAACACATTAGAAATACAACACAAATCAACTTGTGTTTGGAATCATCAAAACATAGAAGATTGCCAAGGTGGGATCCATTGGGCTTACACCGACACGAGTGAATCCCGACATTTTTTTATCATTTTTTTGTACGCTTAAAACCTCGGGTGGGGTAGGGTTGAACTCGGGTCGGGTTGGAAAAAAGGGTTCCTCGGGTCGGGTCAAGTTGGCCTCAACCTGACCCAACATCACCCGAGTTGCACCCCTATTCGAAGAGTAGGGATGTCATTACCAATATAGAGTTTGGTAGAGAGAGATAGGGAAGAGAGAGAGAGAGAGAATAAAACAAGACCTTTTCCACTCTTCTTCCATCCAAATTTCTCCATTTTGGTAAAATTTGGTTGGAAGATGAGGGGGAGGAGGGGGACATTAGCGCCACATGGGCATCACTTAGGAAAAAAAGGCAATGATGATGTTCCAAACATACCTGAGAGTCAAATGGAGTTTCAATGCAAATTTGGCAACCAAACACAAATCAACATTCATTGAAAGTTCATTGTACCCTCCAAAATGAATTTGCTATGACAAGTTTGGGAGACTTGAATTATTTTCTTGGTATTCAAGCTTCAAAAACAAAAAATGGATTATTTTTATGCCAAGCAAAGTATGCTGCAGAAATTCTTCAAAAGACAAAAATGGATTGTTCAAAGCCTGTTTCTACTCCTATTACTCCAAAAACTCAGTTATCAGAACATGATTCATCTGACCTTCTAAATGATCCAACGGAATATTGACGGATTGTAGGGGCACTCCAATATCTAACATTCACAAGACCTGGTGTATCTTACGCAGTTAATTTAGTTTGTCAGTATATGCATGCCCCAAGGCAAAGTCATCTTCAGGCCGTCAAAAGAATCCTCCGCTACATTAAAGGCACTGTCAATTATGGTATAAATTTATTCTCTACTTCTATCAATTATTTACATGCCTTTTCAAATGCAAACTGGTCTGGTTGTTTAAATACAAGAAGGTCAACGACGGGCTACTACATTTTTCTCGGAAATAATTTAATATCTTGGTCTGCAAAGAAACAGCCTACTGTCTCTCGTTCAAGCACGGAATCAGAATATCGAGCAATTGCCTATACAGTGGCGGATACTTGTTGGATTAAATCTTTATTAAGGGAACTTAATATTTTTTTGTCTAATCCAGTGGAGGTACATTGTGACAACATTGGCGCAACTTATTTGGTCGCAAATCCTGTCATGCACTCACGTACAAAACATGTTGACATTGACTATCATTTTGTTCGCGAAAAAGTGGCCAAGGAGAACTCAAAGTTTTTTATCTGCCAACTGAACATCAGCTTGCATACATTTTTACTAAAGGCCTATCAACGGCACGTTATGCTTATCTTCGTTCCAATTTGACTGTTTGTGAAAAACCGGTTCAAATTGCGGGAGGGTAATAACCTGTAAAATATTCAGTGTAATATTAGCCCTATCAAAGGGGCATTACTGTCATGTAAATATGCAATGCAATATAAATAGCAACCAAAAGTCATAACTGACTCAAGGTTGCAGATTCTCTCAATTCTCAAATCTCTTCGAGATAGACATAATTTAATATGCTTCAATTCTTTGAAATTCAATATTTAAACAAAAGAAGTTGATAAAAGCAGATGCTTCTTGCCACTATAGTGCTTGCTTCATTATTTGTTGTTGTAACAGCAGCTCCTGAAGCTCCTACTATTCTCTCTCTGAACTACAGACAGAGGCATCTTGGGGTTGTACTCCTTTCTAGAGGAGAAGGTATGGCTGCAATAGTATCCACTAGTCTTGCTTCAGTGTTTGTCAATTTGAAGGAATTGGAAATACAAGAAATTAAATCAATATGGGGTGTTGAGAAGGAGCTGGAAATGTTACAGAGCACAGTGAAAGTAATTCAAGATGTGCTTGAAGATGCTGAGGAAAAGCAAATTCACTCTAAGGCTGTGCGAAATTGGCTTCGTAAACTAAAGGTTGTGGCTTACGACGCTGAAGACATACTGGATGATATTGCGACGGAAGCTTTACTATCTATGTTGAAGTACGGAGTTCAACCAAGCAAGAGAAATCAGGTGCGGAAATTCCTCTTCTCTTGTTTCAGTTCTACGAACCCTGTTTTGTATCGAAGTGACATTGCACATAAGATAAGCGAGATTAGAGCGAGGTTAGATGTGATAGCAAATGAACGTAACTTCCATCTGGAAATAAAGATAGAGAAAAAGAAGAAGAAGAGAGACGTCTGATGTCATTGGTAGACAAGTCGACAAAGAGAAAATAATAAAATTGTTGGAATCAGATGATGAATTTTCTGTTATTCCCATAGTTGGCATGGGTGGGCTTGAGAAGACTACTCTTGCACAGTTCGTCTATAACGATAGCAGGGTTGAGAATCATTTTAAACTGAGATCATGGGCTTGTGTGTCTGACGATTTTGATGTAATAAGAATAACAAATGTGATCTCTCCAACATGGATGTCATGCAGCAGCGTCTCCAAGAGTTACTAAGGATCAAAGATTTTTAATTGTTCTAGATGACATGTGGGATGACAATCAAAATCATTCGGAGAGTCTACGAGTGCCCCTTGGAGTTGGAGCAAAGGGAAGTAAAATTATTGTAACTACACTAAGTGAAAGGGTTGCAAGGATGATGGGCACAATTCCTTCCCACTCTTTGGAGGGGTTACCAGTTGATGATTGTTGGGGATTGTTTACTCGGAGGGCAAGAATTTCAAATGCCCATCCGGAATTGGAGGAAATTGATAGGCAAATCCTGTGGAAGTGCAATGGCCTGCCTTTGGCAATAAAGACACTGGGAGGCATCTTGTCTTCAAAAAGGAATGTGAGTGAGTGGGAAAGCATCTTGAAAAGCGAAATATGGAAGGATGAAGAAAATGAGATTTTGCCCGCTTTACGATTGAGGTACCACCACTTACCAGCAAATCAAAAGCAATGTTTTGCCTACTGTTCCATATTTCCGAAAGATCATGAGCTTCAAAAGGTTGTGTTGGTTCAACAATGGATGGCTGTGGGCTTCATTCAGCCCAAAGGAAGCACACTCCTAGAAGACATAGACATAGGTGCGGACTTATTTGATGATTTATCGTTAAAGTCTTTCTTTCAATATTCTCATCAATTTGGTGAGACTTCAATATAGAAGATGCATGATCTCATGCATGATCTAGCAGAATCCATCTCAGGTTATGAATGTCTTAGAATGGAACATGATATGTCACGAACCATCCCTAAAATGGCCCGTTATATATCATGGATAAAAGAGGATTTAATATCTTTGGAGGACTTATACAAATTTAAAAGCTTACGCACTTTTCTAGTGAACACTCAATTTTCCTTCAAGACACCAATCATCAATGATCCATTCACGGAGTTGAGATTCTTGCGTGTGTTGGATTTGAGTTGGACTGCAATAAAAAAGTTTCCAGATTCGATTGGCCAATTGAAACACCTACGCTACCTTGACCTCTCTTACACGCACATCGATAGGCTGCCTGAATCAGTAACTAGTCTCTGTAATCTGCAAACGCTAAATCTGGTGTGTTGTTTAAAACTTGAAGAGTTACCCAAAGGCATCACGAATCTGATTAATCTACGACATCTTGATTTAGATCAGAACTTGTGGTACTCAATTTCTTTGCCACGAATTGGAAAATTAACTTCTCTCCAAACATTGTCGAAATTCATGTTGTGTAAAGAGAGTGGATGTCGGATAGTAGAGTTGAAGAACATGAGGAACCTTAAAAGAGAAATTCACATTTCAGGTCTTGATGATGTGGTAAACACGGAGGAGGCAAAGGAAGCCAATTTGAGAGATAAAAAACACCTTAATGAGTTGGGGTTGGAATGGAATGGGTATGATGATAATTCAGAAGATGAAATAGCTAATGATGAGAGGGTATTGGAAGGCCTCCAACCCCACACAAATCTCAAAAAATTACTCATAAAATCGTACGGAGGTCTCAGCTTCCCAAGTTGGATCGGGCATCTCTTTAATTTAACAAGCATTACCTTTAGCGATTGTAGAAAATGCGAACATCTCTTGCCTCCTGATGGCCATCTTCCCTATCTTCATGAGCTTACATTAAGCAATTGCCCAAAGCTGCAGGTGTTTCCCAAAGCCAACCTTCTTCCGGCCCTCACAATGTTGGATGTAAGTGATTGTGAAAATTTGAGTCCCCTCTCGATGCTCTCATCTCTTTGTGATTTAAAACTAGGGAGGTGTGGTGAGAATCTATTTGGCTCATTAGCGTCTAACCTCACCTCTCTTTCCATATTGACTATCACAAAATTTAAACGCATAGGCTCACTACCATGTGGGTTCCTGCTACCCTTAACTGCTCTTCAGAGGTTAAACATAGAATGCTGTGATAAATTGAGGCATTGGCCCAAGTTCTTGTTGCAAGAACTGCCCTCTCTCCAACAGTTGAAGATCTATGACTGTTTCAACCTAAAGTCCTTGGAAAATTAAGAGGAGGGGCTTCCCACCACACTCAAAACTCTTCAAATCCATGGTTCTAGGCTCAAGTCCATTCTCATTCGACTGGAAAATCTCACCTCCCTCAAAGAATTGATAATTGAATATTGTCCTCAACTCCATTCATTGTTTCCTGATAATACAAATAATGACTATGGCCTCCCCATCACACTTCAATATTTTAAGATATCAAGTTGTCCTAAACTGAAGGAACGGTGTAGCGAGGGCGGACAAGATTGGCCGGCAAGGCATAGGTGTGATCTCACTCTTTATTTAAATGTTCTCCACTATTGCATTGTTATAATTGAAATCTCCATAATTTTAAGAAAAATTAAAATAATTGGGCCAAGAAAGATCCTTCCCTATGAAATACACGGAAGCATGGACGGAGCATCTAAAAAAGGATGTGGTTTCGATTTCAGGATTAGAATCAGTGCAGGAGGTTAATCAATGGAATTCGGTGGTGTAAGAAGCTTCTAGAATGCATGTGAGATTGAGGAGTGAATGGTCGAACTACACTCAGTTTCTGTTCCTCGACATCCATAACCACCATAGGTAACAATAACAAAATTAAATGTTTATTTTTCATTTCTGTTAACCAAAATTTCAGAATGTCTGTTTGTATTGTATGATTCATGTTTTTTAGTGATATTCCTCGAGTCTTCAATACATTCAGCCCACTCCAACAATAGCAACCATTTCAATTTTTTATTGGTATGCTTAGTTTTCTTTTCGTATTTTAATGTTAAAAATGCACGACATTTCTTTTTTATTTATTTTTAAATGGTCTGCATTTCTGTTCTTATAAATTGCATTTGCCTTCCAACTTTATTGAGACAATATTTTTATGGGTTTTGTGTTGTTATCATGGTTTTGTTCGATTACTTGCCTATGTTTGGAGATTTCATTTCCTCTTTTTCCCTCTATTTGGCTTCTTGTATCCATTCTTTTATTTATTCATCCCTGCTTTTGGTATAATTTTGATGGGTTTGTGTCCTTTCTTTCTTGAATGATTTGTTTTATATATTTGTTTTTTCTGAGCTCATTTCTTTTTCCTTTTCTAATAGATTGTGGCATCAATTCCTCACAGCCATTTTCTCTTAGGCTTTGTTGCAGACATGCTAAAAAGAAAGTACCTATGAGAAACCAGTGTTATGAGAAATGCAATCATTTTGAGAATGTTTTGAATCATTCTGGCACCATGATGATGATACCGGGTGTTGATTAAACTGTTTAATCAGATTTCAACTCTAAAGCTTCAGCGACTGCCTCAGTGGAAAGCAAACGAAAGAAACTCTTTGGTCATGGGGAAAGCGTTAATAGCAAAGAGCATTTCAGGTTGCCTTTCATTAATTTTCATGGTGTTGGACGTGTTTCAGATTGAAAAAGTTTCACTAGAAGGACATACAACATCCCGAATCTATCTGTAAATTATATTGAAAACAACGGGATTTGGTGGAATCTCAGGTAGCTTGGGGGTGAGATGAAATTTACCTGTGACAGAATTGTTTTTTTTTTTTTTGGAATGATTACCTGTGACTGATATCAACCATTTCAAGTTAGTTGAAGGACGTATATGCATGGCTTTTCTTGGTTGCTATTACCTTTGGTATTCTCTAGCCTTTCGAGTTAACATGGGTGGTGAAATGCTTGGTTTTTCATTTTTTTTTAATTTATTTAGATGATGCGGTGAATATGTTACTTTATCATTACTGCTTGTTCTTCTAAACTATCAGTAATTTTCGATGACTCCAATCCATTCTTTCCAGTTATTACTTTTCACTTGAAGATGGCATTCTTTTAGAGGGATGATTACTAGATCAATCAATCATGGAATTTTACAATTGGTGAAAAAGCAAAGAACATCGGAAGTCTAAAGTTTCCAATAGTTACAATTTTAGGTCTGATCTTTATGTTTGTTTTCTTGGTCTGATAATTCTGCCTTGGATTATATGAATATTATAAATGATCTCATAGGAGATTTTGTTTGTTATAAATTTGGAACTTCTGTGTAGAACTGAAGGACCTTTTCAATCAGTTAGGTCCTGTCCGTTTGAGATTCTGACAATCGATTGTGAGCCCAAAACGATTATTGGACTCATAAGTAAACGTTATTTATGAGTCCAATAATCGATTTGGGGCTCATAATCGGTTGTTACAATCTCAAACGAACAGGGCCTAAGGCATTAGGTAAAATCTATGGTATTGCTCGTGATTGAGTTTGTATTTTTTCTATTTATGAGTCCAATAATCGGCTTGGGGCTCACAATCGGTTGTTACAATCTCGAACGAGGAGTGCCTAAGGCATTCGGTAAAGGCTATGGTATTTTTCGTGATTGAGTTTGTGTTCTTTCTTTCAAAGATTAATTTACTCTACTACTTTGAATTGAAAGTGATGTTTTGTCATAAACCTTGTGCAGGAGAATATGGAGAGCAAGACAATTCAGTTGTTCGGTTTCTCTTGTATTAATGCGACAGAGCAGCAGGGATTAAGGATTTTCTGGAAGTCCATACATGGGAGGGAATTGTTTATGCAATCAAGGTTAGACAGCCCAAGAGTATAGACCTCGGATCAAGAGCACTGAAAATATTTCCCTTTAGGCTAAGAACTTGGTTACATTATCTGTTTCAAGACCAGGAATTTTTATCGGTCTGCTGAAATCTGTTTAAGGCCCCGACTGAGGAGGTCTGGACAAGCAATACAAATGTGGAAAACCCAACAATGTACAAAGAAAAAGAGGACGACAGAAGGTCGGGGGGGGGGGGGGGGGGGGTGGGGGGTGGGGGGGTGGGGTGTAGAAAGTTGAATATCTCCAAACTATCTCGTTTGACCCCACCCTTGGCTAGTCGATCCGCCTCTCACTATTAGCTAACCTCCTAACATGTTGAACTCTGATTTAAGCCCCTGCAATCTGATCGTGTATCTCGTCAAAGACCTCTGCGAACCTCCAAGGAGGGGATGTGATCTGACCAATCATCTAATAACATTGAGAGAATCTCCCTCGACCATGAGATGATCAAATCAGTTATTTTCGTTGACAGAAGGATCATAGTTGTTTTATTGTCTCTTACACTTTCTAGGTGATGCCTTCGCTTCATCATCCTTCTCGCCGCCAGCTGAAAGTGCTCCGGTGACACATATTTTGAATTGACTATACTTTGTTATTTGAATGGTGATTTTATTAATTGAATGGTGATTTTAATAATGAACTGATGATGATAGAAAATTTCAACAAAATACGTCTTCAGTTTATACTAAATTATGTTGCAAAATACCTCAGGTCTTTTTTTTTTATCAGTAAAATACCTCAGTTCTACATGCAACACACGTGCATTTTTACTAGTGGGTTAATAACATCAAAGATCTAGTGACGTGTTGTCGCGTAATTTGTATAATTATTTATATATAATACGTACACCACATTTCACATGCAATCCTAAATACTATCTATAAAGGCAAAATCGTGGGTTTTTTTCTTCCACCCTTTCCTTTTATTTCCAGTCGTGTCCCACAGCCCAGGGCTTTTCTGTTCCCATCTTTTGGACTGGTCTTCCCACTGCACCTACTTTATTGGTGTCATTTTCGGCATTTCCTTGGACGGCCAAAAAAAATGCAATGTGTTTCCTGCCTTCATTTCTCTTACGCTAAATACTCTTCATGGTCATTTCCACGGCAATGATCAGTTTAGATACATCAACAGCTGTTTGAAATACATGCGTCGTATCATTCACCAATTCAGTGATGTATATACTCTTCATGGTCATGGGCATGGCCATGATCATTATATATACATGGACAGCTGTTTGAAAATACAGCCCATACACACTTCATGGCCATGGCATGACTATGATCATTTTACCTACATGGACAGCTGTTTGAAATACAGACGTCATGTCATACATCAATTCAGTCATGTACGTGTTATGAAAAATACACAATTTCCTAAAATCCTAAAATATACCTACGTTAAGATAATAAAATGCCATCATCCCAATAGGGTTTGTTATTGTGAGCTATGGTTTTCATGGTTGTGATGATCTTAGCAACCTTCAATTGAAATGCCTCTGATCAACTTAAATAATTCTAATATATAATAAATTTTATTGCTTAATCATGTAAAATTTGCAAGTGTGCTACACCCTTTTGAGTAAAGTTTGACGAGTAAAGTGTAGAGATTAAATTTTTTAAAATGTAAAAATATAAAAGAAACACATTTTTAAATGGCTATGAAAACCTATTTACATTTCTGCTCAAGTAAAGTTTTAATTTTTTAAGCAAATTCAATAGGTTTTAATAAGCACGCAGTCCACATTATTCGGGTGATCGAAAACATTCATCTATTAGACCTTGTTTATGTGATCAAAACCATTCATTTCTTGGACCTGCTCTTAGATAGGGTGCGGCCAGAATGTCTACTTCATAGGATGGTCCTAACCCTCCGATTGTTGGATTTTAAAAACCTCCACTGACATTACTGAAGGATGTTTAGAATACAAGTGTGGAACACTTAAAATATATATAAAAAAGTATTCGGGTGATCAGAACAATTCATTTGTTGGGACTAGACTTAGATAGGGGTTCATTTGTTGGGACTTGACTTAGATAGGGTGTGGCCAGAATGTCTTATTCGTAAGATATATGATCCTAACACTTAAAATGGAAGATGCAAGTGTGAAACACTTAAAATTTATTAAAAAAATTATTCGGATGATCAGAACCATTCATTTGTTTGGCCTTTCATGGAACTGTAAGTGCCCCTGAAGAGCTCATGTTCAATTACTAATAGATTAAGACATGCACCAAAAACTTTAATCATACGTGCATTTTTACTAGTTCATATAAATATAATTAGGTAACACGTACTGATATATTATATTACTAATGCACTTAGGATTTTGGTTTCGATATTCGTTTCAATTTCGGTATAGTTCCAGTGGGGATGGAAACAAAAACATTTTGGTCGTTTCTTGTCGGTTTCGGTGGAAATATAAAACCATGTTTATGCGCAGATTTGCTATTTATTTTTTTCTTTCTGTTTCAAATATTTGCACCATGCTTGAATTGATTTGTCTTTATGGGGTGCTTCAGTAGTTATAGAACCATCATCTTGCACTTTATTGGATTAGATTATCGTCTATTGATGTTTAAATTCAGAAGTTATATATTTCAATAAATGTTCTAATTGTGAATGTCTGACGCGTTTGCTTAAATTGTTTGTAATCGTACGCATACTGCTCCAATTGAACTAAACCCCTTTAACACTCCTAAAAGTTCAATGGATTTGATTGTGAATCCTAGGTGTTCATTAAACGGTTAAAACACAGATTGCAATTTCTAAGTTCTATGAATTTTGTGATTTTTTTTTAAGATGGAGGGGGGGGGGGCAAGTATGCCCTAACTTGAGCCTAGGATATACTTTAGTAATGATTGCCTTTCTTCTCCAGCACCATAAAAACAAAATGTTCTCAATGCACCATGTCTTCTCATTCTCAATGGGTCGATTGCACATATTACAAAAAAATGGGAATCAATACAAGTATAATATAGATTGAAAAAAAAAATCATAAGAATGTTATGCCCATGGTTTAAAATTTCGACTGAAATCCGAAATTCTGGGTTTCGGTGGAGATCAAAACCAAAATCATAAATAGTCGAAACTGTGATTTATTTCGACCGAAATTTCGGCCGAAATTTTAGGGATTTCACCAAATTTTGGCTGAAATTTCAAGTGCCATGAGAGATATTACTAGACTAATAGATAAGTCTTTAGGATTTAGAAAATATGATGTAGATACATACATTTATAATCTTAATTCCACTCCTTTCTAATTCCAATCTTATTTTTGTTTCTAATTCTACTCATATTCCAACTTTTAACTCTAAACAATGATTCCATCATCAGTTTCTGCCTGACATTGGCTCCCCATGAAAGTGGAAGTACTCCGTGGAAGTTTACGAGAGTCCATGGAGATCTTGTAAAAACACAAGGATGCTTAAGGAAGTTGAAATCCCACTAGGCAACCCAAGAGGGGGGTGAATTGGGTTTCTTTAAAAAACTTATTCTCTTTAAAAACTCCTTACCAAAATTACCCTAGTTTTAACTTTTTTCAATCAAGTTAGTTTGATTAATTAAGCTTAATAGTAATGATGTAAACTTTACTCCCTAGTTGATTTTATAACTTGACTAGAATGATGAGAGGCTTAATTAGAAAGAAATGAATATGCAATTTCAACTTAAGTGCTAATCACTCACTCAAGCAAGGATATGAATATTAAAGCACCAATAAGAGAGAGTAAGAGAGATGTGTACCAATCACCAATCAAGAGAAGGAGGTAGAGAGACAAGAGGCTCTGACACAAGCGCTTTTATAGTGGTTCGGTCTTAAACCCAAGACCTACTCCACTCTTCTCAAGTTTGCTCTCCTTGAGGTATCCACTATCTTCCAAGGAACTTAAATAGGGCGTTCCTTTCGCCTTGTACAATCCGAGCGTCCAAGCTCCAAGGGTCTTAAATACGGCGCCCTTTGTTGCCAAATACAATGAAGAGAAGAAGATGTTGCTCACTTGCCTCTAAATAGGCTAATACAAAGTAGAGCTCACAATGCACTCTCAAAGATAATTACAAGTAATGCCTAAACCAATCTCAAATGATTTTCTCAAATCAAGGAACAAGAGGTTGGCGAGAAAAATTAACCCAAAATGATTGCAAGTAGTTTTCAAGGGTTCTTTTGAGTTGGAACATATTCATCTCTAAGTTTTAGGTCCATACAATGTGTATATATAGAGTTCCAACTCAATATGACCGTTTTGGGGGTATTTCGGTCATTTTCGGGTCTTATTTTTTGTGTCCAGGTTGTTTTCTCGGAGCTCCGAGAAATGTCTCGGAGTTCCGAGCTCAGAGTTCCGAGCTCGGAGTTCCGAGAAAATTCTCGGAGCTCCGAGACTGGATTTTCAGCAATCAGCTTCCAATTTGAAAAATTCATATCTCCTTCGTTTCTTGTCGGATTTCGACGTTCTTATACTCTACGGATATGAGAAAAATGAGAGCTATCTGTTAAAAATATTTTCAAAAATATTTGAAAATATTTTAAATAAGTTTTGATAGGATTTAGTTGCTGGTCCAGATTGTACTCTTAAAACTCTGTTTTGTTCAATATTATGTTGAATGTCATATGGGACCCAACATGTTGGTGCACCACCATAGCCATTCACTTATCCATTTAAGTCCTTAAAGGGTGTGTTAGTCTCTTTGAAAAATATATTTTTAGGGGTTTTAAGCAGTGCCTTGATCAAGAAAAAATACAAGAGAGAAAGGTGATACATACTACCATTCTAAGTAATCCCTTGTTCTCTTGAGCCAATCTTCATTTGATCTTCAATGGTGTGCTTGGCTTGCTTTGGGATCTTCAAGGTTGAGCTTCTTTGCTTGACACCTTCAAAGGATGATGCCACCATTTGGTTCAAGCACCTTTGCAAGTTATTGATCCACAAGCTTTGGCCTTCATTGATCTTCCTTTGTTTGTTCAATGCTTTGAGATGGTTGTGTGGAACTTCTCCTTGGTTGATCATCCAAGGTATGATTTGTTCAAATATGCTCTAGCTCCTTTGTCCTTTGTTTGGTTCATCTTCAAGCATAGGCTATCAACGGTGTGTGCTAGCATGGATTGACATGTGAATTTTCTGTGTATAGCATAACACTCAAGGCAAACAATTAGTCCATAAAAGACTAATCAATTTGTGTTTGTTAATCATCAAAACAAGGTGATTGAATGAACCCATGGGGAACCCTTGGGCTAACAGAAGTCCATGCAAATGATGGAAACTTGAGATGAAATGTCGAGAAATGCTAGAATAAGCCCAAATGGACACTTAGAAACCATGTGTTGTGCAGTGGGAGAGATGGTAGACGATCTTTTCGGTCACGAGAGCTTCATGAGGAAGATATGGTTCTTCATTCGTGATTTATTTGGAATAGTTTGGACCTTTCCATTCATATAGATCATATGGTGGAGACTCGGGTCCCCATTGCTGGTTTGGAAGGAGAGATATAGAAGTATCTTCAAGAGACCCAACAGAGGAGACCGTAGTATTTAGAAAAAGATTGTATCTTGTGTGATGACTATGAGAAATCATTCTTCTGAAGTTCGGAGGCTATTCGATTGTTAGAGTACGCAGCGGTCACAAGATCGATAACAAAAGCAGAAAGTAAGAGAATAATTAAAGCCACAGACAAGAACACAGAGATTTTACGTGGTTCGGCAATATGCCTACTCCACTAGGCAGCAGCGGAGACTTCTTCTTTACTAATCAACGAGAAAATTACAGAGTACACACTCACGCTCTCAAATAGAAAATGTAACCCCAAGGGTCTACTCTCCTATCTTGTTTTGATGATTCTAAACATAATTGATTGTGTTATTGAATACTAATCAATTTGTCTTGAAGTGTTGTGTTTAAGATAGGATTGATCATTAAAGAAACCAACACACTACATGGTCATGCTTGAAGACGTACCAACACAAGAGTCAAAGGAGCTAAGTGGAGCTCACTTCATCTCTCAAGCAAGCATACAAAAGATGGAAGATCAATTGAAGACCAAGACTAAAGAGAAGTTGAAGGTTACATAGGTATCATTGTACATCCTTTCTCTTTAGATTTCCAAGACAAGGCAAAGTGTTTTTTAAAAGAGTTTTTCAAACACACTTAAGAACTTAAAATGAATTAGTGAATGGTTATGTGGTGGACCAACATGTTGGGACCCTCATAAACATTCCAAAATTATCATAGGAGTTGAGTTCTAAAAGCCAAAAATCAAACAAGCAATAAAAACACAAAATCTGCTGATTTTTAGGCTTCTCGGAGCTTCGAGCTCGGAACTCCGAGAAATGGTCCAGTAGCTTCTGGCCATTTTCTCGGAACTCCGAGAAATGGTCCAATAAAAAAAATCCATCTTCTGGCCGTTCTCTCGGAACTCCGAGAATATGTCTCGGAACTCCGAGAACCTCGCCACAGACCAAAAAAGAGCCGTTGGGAATTGAATTAATTTGTGATTTTTGATATTACCACCCCCAAACGGTCATATTTTCATGAGAGGTTATATATACAACATCAAGAGGACTTTTCTTCTCTCTTGAACATTTCGAAAAACCCTCTTAAGCATTCAAGCAAACTTGCAACTCTTTCAAGCTTAAGATTTTGTTTTTTCCAAACTTGCCTTACACTTGCAAATCTATTGAGTTTGGATTTAGAGCTTTCACTTGCAATCACTATTGAAGATCAATCAAGGGACTTCAAAGAGCATCAAGCTTTCAAGAAGAAGCCAAGCTATTTATCTTCAATTTCTTGTAAAGGTGGCTAGGGCATCCTACCTTAATTCCCTAGGGAGCATCGCTTAGAACTCGGCGAAGAAGGAGAGTCGGTGTAAAGGTGTAAGGGCATCCTTATTTAATATCCCTTGGAAGTGTAATCGCCTAGGAGCCGGGCATCATGGAGGTCTCCAATAGTGGAAATCCTTAAGGACGATCTTAAGAAGAGTGGAGTAGGACTTTGCCCGAACCACTATATATCGGTGTGTTCTTTCTTATTCTTGCACTTTCATTCTTAATTTTGGTTTGGTATTTCTATTTGTATTGATCTCATTTGAACTAACCAAAATCTAATTAAGAGAAGAAAATTCAAATTAGGGTTCACTAATTAATTTTCAAAATGGCTAATTTAGTGTTAAAATCAATTCACCCCCCCCCCCCTCTTGTTTATTTCAGAAAACAACTCAAGAACAACCCTTTACAAGAGAAGAACCCACCCTTTGAAGAGAAAACTGGATCTCCAATACTGCTTTATACGGCTCTTCAGCATATAAAAATTATGTTATCGAACCTTTAAATGATTCCATCCCAGTTGGGGAAGATTGTTATTGACAATAAGTTGAAGGTTGGAGATTCTTGTGTTTTTTGAGTTCATGGACAATAATAGAGTGCAAACTTTAATGGTATAGCAATGATGTGATGATGCATGCCGTAGAAATTAATTGTAGTTATCAAATGGTTTGTATTAAGTTCAGTATAATGATGACTGGAGAATGTCTAAGATGTGGCTTTGATGCTTATTATATATATGATAGTCAGGTTACATGATACTGTTTTACTAGCTTCAAGCTGAATTTTGATGGACAGTTAAAAAAATAGTTGATTGCTTAGGCCCTGTTTGTTTGAGATTATGACAACCAACTATGAGTGCCAAACCGATTATTGGACTCAAAATTGTACTTAAATTTGAGTCCAACAATCAGTTTGGCACTCACAATAGTCGTTCTCAACATTCTCCCACTTGAAGCCTAGTTTCTTCTATAGTGTAAAAAACGCTCCCACTGAATTGCTTTCATCAAGTGACAATAAGCGCAAGAGAAGTTCTGCACCAAATAAACTTCTCTCTAATGATGGACTTCGTCAATATATCAGCAACATTGTCATTGGTGCGAATCTTTTGCATTGAGACCTTTCCATCTTCCACGACGTCACGAACAAAGTGATATTGAGCATCAATGTGCTTGGTACAAGCGTGATAAATAGGATTTCTTGCCAAATGCAATGCGCTCTGATTGTCACAATGAATTGTCACCTTCTTTAACTTGAGCTTAAGATCTTCAAGTAACCTCCTCAGCCATACAACTTCTTTACATGCATACGTAGCTGCCATATATTTAGCTTCTGTCGTAGACAAAGCAACTATAGACTGCAACCTCGACATCCAACCAACAGCGCCATTGGCTAAAGAAAACACGTAACCCGTGGTCGACCTTCTTCTATCAATGTCCCCTGCATAATCAGCATCCACATAACCAACCAAATCCAAACTTTGGCCACTATAGCAAATAGAAGCCTTAGAAGTACCCTTCAAGTAGCGAAGGATCCTCTTCACAGCAGTCCAATGATCTCTCCCCGGATTTGCCATATACTTACTAACTACTCCCACTGCTTGCGCAATGTCTGGTCTGGTGCAAACCATGGCAAACATAAGACTCCCTACTGCAGACGCATATGGTACTCAAGACATTTCTTCCTTCTCGGCTTCGGTGCCAGGACACTGCTTGGAAGATAATCTGCAACCATTAGGAATTAGAGTACTCACTGGTTTGGCGTTCTGCATATTAAAGCGGCAGAGAACCCTTTCAACATAACTCTTCTGAGTTATCCAGAGTTGCCTATTCTTTCTGTCTCTAAGTACTGTCATACCAAGTATCTGATTTGCTGCCCCCAAGTCCTTCATATCAAACTCCCCAGCCAACTGAGCTTTCAAAGTCGCAACATTAGCTTTACCGGTTCCTGCAACTAACATGTCATCGACATAAAGTAACAAGATAATGAAACCACTATTATCCAACATATGAATATCAGCACAATGGTCAGCTTCACATCTAACAAATCCGAAGCTCAAAATAAAGGAGTCAAATCGCTTATACCAACACCTCGGCGCCTGTTTTAAACCCTATAGCGATTTGGTCATCCGGCAAACCAGATTCTTTTTACTTTCTTCAACAAAGCCTTTGGGTTGAGTCATATAAATTTCTTCATTAAGATTTTCATGCAAAAAGGCTGTTTTAACATCTAACTGCTCTAATTCCAAATCAAACACTGCCGCCATACTCAAAACAATACGAATAGTAGTGAAACGAACAACTGGAGAAAAGATTTCGTTGAAGTCAATACCTGATTTCTGAGCACACCCTTTCGCTACTAATCTGGCTTTGTATCTCTTGATGTTCCCATCAGCATCTTTCTTTAACTTGTACACCCATCTGCAACCTATAGCCTTCCTCCCCTTTGGAAGTTTAACTAACTCCCAAGTCTGGTTTTTATGTAGAGCCTCAATTTCCTCTTCCATAGATACTCTCCACTAATCTGCATTTACAAACTCACAAGCTTCTTTAAAAGAAGAAGGTTCATGCTCCTCTGCAATGCAAGCATAAGCAGTAACATAATCATGTAGCCATGTAGGAGCTTTGCGGTCTCTTGCAGAACGACCTTGGTCACCTTGAGTTTCAAGTTCTGGTACATCAACATCAACATGCTCATTATTACTATCCTCCTCCTCATCTTCCTCAATGTCTGGTACATTTGGAAGATTGAGAAGATTTTCTAAAGACTCCATATCAAACATCTCTGTTGTACCTGAGTTTGGCTGCAACTTCTCTTTCTGCAATGAATCTTCTCTGAACACAACATCTCGGCTAACAATAATCTTGTGGGTAGTAGGATCCCACAACCTGTACCCCTTTGTTCCTGATGCATAGCCAAGAAAAATACACTTTCTGGACCTTACATCCAGTTTAGTTCTCTGCTCTTTAGGAATCCACACATAAGCATCACAACCAAAAGTACGTAGGAAAGAGTAATTAACAGGTGTTTCAGACCATACCTCTTCAGGAATTTTGTAATCACGTGCAGTGGTTGAAGAACGGTTCACCAAATAGCAGGCTATGCAAACAGCCTATGCCCAAAAACACTGCTCTAGCCCAGCTGAACTCAACATACTCCTAGCATGGTCCATGAGTATACGGTTCATGAGCTCCGTACCCCATTTTGTTGTGGAGTACCTGGAACTGTAAACTGTCTGTCTATGCCGTGCTCACCACAAAAGTCCTTCAATTCATTATACTCAGTCCCATTATAAGTTCTCAGACACTTAATTTTCTTCCCCTTTTGGTTCTCAACCAAAGCCTTGAATTTTTTGAAACAAGAGGAAGTATCACTCTTCCTTTTGGGCATATACACCCACACCTTTCAAGAGAAATCATCAATAAATGAAACAAAATAATTTGCACCTCCAATGGATGCCACAGGAGACTCCCACGTATCAGAATGAATCAAATCCAACACATCTTTAGATTTATATGTAGAAGTGGGAAAACTAGCTCTATGGTGCTTACCAAACAAACAATCCTCACAAAAATGTAAACTTGTAGATTTTAAACCAAGAAGTAAATTGTGATCAAGGAGTACCTTTAGTCCACGCTCGCTCATGTGACCCAATCGCCGGTGCCATTAATAACAGACTCAGTCACGGCATTTGCAATAATAGCATCACCAACCACGGTATCCCCAATCAAATGGTACAAGCTTCCCTGTAGCTTTCCCTTTGCAACAATGAGTGCCCCCTTCACAATCTTCAATTGACTGTAACCATAATTGTTAAATTTTCTCAATGAAAGCAAATTTTTTCGCATCCCAGGTACATGTTTCACATCAAAAAAAGTATGTATCGTGCCATCAAACATAGTAATTCTGACATCTCCAACTCCCACTATTTTACATGTGTTATTATCACCCATGTAAACAGTTCCTCCATCACACGACCGGTAGGTATAAAACCACTCCCTGCATGGTGTCATATGGAATGAAGCGCCAGAATCCAAAATCCACTCAGCATAACTAATATCTGGTGGAAGAACAGACAACACTTCACCATCTTCTGAAGCACTTTCCTCGGCTAAATTTCCATGGGAATTCTTTGAACTAGACTCATGATCATGCGAATCAGATTTGGGCTTATCTTGATTCCCTTTGCGAGACTTACAATTCTTTGCAGATGACCCTTCTTTTAGCAATTCCAACACCGTAAATTTTTCTGCCGTTTCGATTTGGATCTTGAATTATGTTTTGTATCACCACCTCGCTCCATGGTAGGGCCCATCATAAGGTGATCTCAAGGTTTGAAGGTATCGTATAGGGCCCATCATAAGGTGATCTCAAGGTTTGAAGGTATCGTATTCCGGCCCTCTCAGATCCCTCCGAAGATGATATTATTGGTTTTAATGTAGTGATAATTAAAGTCATGGGTCATCTTAGACCATTAATTAGGTGGATTTTTTATAATTATGCAAGTTTGGCACTCACAATCTGTTAGGTTGGGATTATGAATAATCGACTATCCACTATAACCGATTTTACAATCAATTATGCTTAAATGTGTGTTCGGTTTGCTCATCTAACAATTGCTTATAATCCATAATCCGATTATGCGATTATGATGAAATATACTAACAACTATAATCACCAAATTCGGTGCTTATAAACCGATTGGTTCATTTTGGAGGCGGAAATTTCCCAAATTCCGACCCCACCATTATCCCAATCAAAATCCCTTCTTGAAAGCACTCTCCCCCTAGCAACAGAACCCTAACTCCATCTCTTTCACTCCACAAACCCTAATCTTGTAAAATCCTAACTCCACCTCTTTCACTCCACAAACCCTAGATCTTGTGAAACCCTAACTCCATCTCTTTCAATCCAAAAACCCTAGACCATGCGAAACCCTAGACCTTGTGAAACCCTAACTCCATTTCTTTGTCTCATCAAAACCTAGACCTTGCGAAACCCTAACTCCATCTCTTTGTCTCATCAAAACCTAGACCTTGCGAAACCCTAACTCCATCTCTCTCGGATTCCTCCATTGATGAATCAGAATGATAAACATCGAGCTCCATCTCTCGACAAACGCTACCTCCTTTAATCTTCTATTTTCTCCATTTTCTCTGTATTTTCAGAGTATTATTTTTCTACAATCCCAGCGGCACAGCAGAATACAATTATACCATGAGGGATTATTTTTATAATAGCTGATTGTCATAATTGGTTGCAACAATTGCAATCGGTTGGTCCATAATCCCAAACCGAACAGGGCCTAAGTGTGGCAATTTCATGCTAATGAGCCGCCTCAAATACTGGCCCTATGTATTTTGCATGGGCCCGCCCTCTCCTCTTTTAATAAACGTAAGAATACAGTTTTTAGAACTGATTCTGAGTCCAAAATGATTCATAAACGTAAGAATTCAGTTTTTCGAACTGATTCTGAGTCCAAAATGATTAATAAACGTAAGAATACAGTTTTTAGAACTGATTCTGAGTCCAAAATGATTATCGGCACCCAAAAGAAACATTGTGCAAAATTGTCTCCAGATCATGTTCAGACACCTCCCTTTGATCTTCAACAACCCTCGATCAGATACACAGGAATGGAGAATGGAACCCGATCCTGGACAAATCCTCCCTCACTGAAGAGAAAGCTCTTCTCCAAAAGGCAATATTTACCTATGATGGACCTTCAAAAGCCATCTAGAAACCAAAAACTGACGGCCTACGTTCTGTAAAGAGTGGTTGGAACACTTTCAGAGATGCCCACCTAACTTCCCATGGTAGAAAAAACGATCTGGTTTATGCGTCACGTTCCTAGATATGCCATCACAACATGGAAAGCAATACAAAACAAGCGTAGCACCAAAGATAGACTACAATTCTTGGGCACCTCATTGGACTCGAAATGCGCCCTATTCAAAGATGATCAGGAAAGTGTTGATCACCTTTTCTTCAGATATAGTTTCACTGCCTAGATCTGGAGATCGGTTCTCTTGAGGGCCGGGTATTTTAGAGAGCCCAAAAAGAGCCTTATGGAAGAAGAGAGTTGACCGAGATCAAATGCCATGGGAGAAGGACAAGCATCCACAGCTCTGAAGTTTGGCTTCTCGACGGCAATTCACAAAATTTGGAATGAACGAAATCTCAGAATCTTCGAAAATGCCTCCCACCATAAGCAGTACATTCTTGGGACATCCACATGGAAATCAAGCTAAAAAAGCTAAATAAGCTGAATCTCAAGGACAACGCGGACGACAAGATAAATTTGAATTCATCTATGAAGTTCGGCTACAGATTCTTTCCCATCAAAACTAACAAGCAATTCTGCACTTGGCAAAAACCTGATCCTGAAGAATATAAAATAAACACTAATGGGTCTTTGGACGATGAGGAAGGTGGCATTGGCAGCATTGTGAGAGATAAAAAGGGAATGGTTCAGGCTATGTTCTCTGAAAGTGTAACTAGAAAAGAAATCTATGCTCTGGAGCTGCTTGCGATAAAAAAAAAAGGGGTTGATCTTGCTATATATCATGGACTGTGCAAGGTATGGATCAAATTGGACTCAAAATTTGCAGTGGATATAATCAATGGGAGATCAAAGCCCCCTTGGAAACAAGTCATGTTTGTTGATCATTTGTCTCAAGCTCCCTGAGTCGCTTCCTTTCTTGGTGAGTAACCAACTCTTGGAGGGCACTCTCCCTTATAAGCATTTATTGTTGTCTTTTTCCTATGGCTTTTGCTTGCTATTTTGTCGAGTTAGAGGCTTCCCCTCCTCCTTACTCTCTTTCTAGGGCTACGGCTTCCTGTATTGTTGGCTAGGAGGTTTCCCCTCCTTTTGTATGGTCCCAACTTTTTATATATATATTTGCCGATCCGCCCCAGGGTCGTTATCTTTCCGGGTTAAAAAAAAAAAAAACCAACTCTTGGAGGGAAGGAAATATGGCTGCGGATCTCAAAAAGAGTCTGTCCTTGTAAAGGTTTCGACATCCCCCCCTTCTCGATATTATCAATACTGATAGGGATTGGAAAATCTATCTTAGAATGTAATTTTCTTTCTTTATCTTTGTAATCCTTTCTCTATTTATTATATCTGGTTCGAGGTCCTGCCTAACCCCAGTTTACTCATTAAAAAAAAGGAAATGGCTGGTGGTCATTTTCAGGCATTGCCTATTTGTCGTTTCCCAATGGGTTTAGGGTTTTGGCCAACCCAAAACTTTATTTATTTTTTTAGCATTCCATGGTTTTCTTAGCCTTGCAAAATTCCCCTTAAACCGAAAAAACAAGGAATTCATGTCAAAGCAAATAAGTGTTCGTCAGATAAATAGTCCCACATTAAAATAAGAGAAAATGCATTTAAACAAAGGGATTTGTTGGGACCATCTCAGAAGGCATTTCGTGATTAGGCCGTTGCATGTGAAAGCAACCACATCAGAGGAATTAAACGAATAAGACAAAATCTGAGCCTGTGTAGCTGTTCTCACATGCAACACCCCAGGCGCAAAATGCCTTCTGTGATGGTCCATAGCAAATCCCTTTGTTTAAATGCATTTTCAAAAGCTTTGAATGCAATAGACCATATCATTTGATTTTCCAAGAAACCATAGAATCATCTTTTGCTTTGAATGCCCAAAGCCCATAAGGCCATAACTACCATTTACTTACTGAGGAATGATAGGTGTGAGGGCTCTCTTTAGGCAAGGGCTAAAGAAGGGCCCTTGAATATATCCACATCATTAAGTGCAACCAAATTCAGTTTCTCAACCGACTTTAAAAGTGACGTGGATCTATCCAGGGGCCTTCTCCAGCCCTTCATAAAGAGAGCCCTTGCATCTGTCATTCCTCTTACTTATAACTTCTTGTTGAAAGAAAAGGTAAAGGTTTTGGGCGGTGATAAATTCACCTGCTTCTATGACGAATTCATCTCATGTTTTTCAAAATGGATGGTCCACGTATGGTGTGAATGGAATCTTGGTCCTGAAGTTGGGACAGGGGAACCTATCCTTATTGGGTTTTGTTAACGAGTGCCCCGGGGGCACTCGTTAAGGTGCTTTGAAAATGTAAATATGCAATAAATTTGCATAGGGATTAAGAGTTTTACATGGCTTTTGAGTCATTTTTCTCAAAAAAGGTGTAGATTTACATTTTCAAAGCCCCCTAACGAGTGTCCCCGGGGCACTCGTTAACAGAACCCATCCTTATTTACCACACGGTAGTTTTTGTGTTGTCATTTTTTGAACTATCTGATCCCCCCATTTTACACCAATTATATTTGAAGGTTAATATCATCCTATTGAGAAGATTTTTGGGAAATTGTCTAATCTACTTCAAGGATCAACAAATGAATCTCTTAGGTCATTCAAATAGGTGGGCCCTACTATATTTTCTTCGCACCCTTGCAAAAATAAGATGAGAGCAAAGGGGGCTTCTATTGGTTGTACCTCACCGATCTTCTTCTTCTATTACAAAGTTTTTTTCTGTTAATTTTTGGGTCTTTCAAAAGGATATTTGTATGTAAAATCGCGACTGTTGATCTTTGATGCGATCGACATGATCGTTGAAACATCCCATGCGCAAAGTACAGGCTTTTCAAGGTGGAAAAATGAATAAGACATCATAGATCAAGGGCTGAGATTATTAGATTATTCAATTGATTTGGCCAGACTTAGGTCGTTGTCCGGACCTTACTTTCCATGCGCAAGTCTATTGATAAAGTTGATGCGTCCATGTCCCTCTGTGCTCACTTTTGATAAAAGTTTATGCTAGAGAATATCAGATCTGATTGGATATGATTGGATTGTGGTGGATTAGGCAAATCAGTTGGATTAGGATTACATCTTAGATTAGGTTTATCTCCTTCCATGTTTACCTGTAACTGCTTATTTAAGCACAAGTTACTGATTAATGAAAGTATTCTAGATTAGCAGAAATCCAAATTCTACATGGTATCAGAGCAGGTCGGTCGGACCTAGCCTGAGCACAACCTCGGCTATTTCATTATCCGGCGGACGACCAATTAGCCGCCGTCCGCCGGGCACTACACCCATCATCCTATCTGCAAACCCAGAGTTCTTGTCTTCTTGCGGAGCTTTCTCAAACATCTAATAAAATAGCTACAAATCCAAATCATTTCTGCTTCCCTTCCCTGTTCAAGTTCAATATTCAACCGGATCTCCAACCCGTCAACGTGTAACCTTCGTCTACATACAGGGAGATATCAAATTGAAATTTGGATCTCACATTCTAAATCATTGGCCAACACGGACTGGTCACCTGCGATGTCAAATCCGATTGCCGCAAACAGTTTTTTTTCCCCTTCTATTTTAAAAGAGAAGGATGAAATTAGCATCCTCTATTCGATTAACCTCTCCTCCAGATTTGATAAGCACACCCCTTCCAGTCTCATATGTCCCCAAATTTCCAGTTTGATCATATCTTTCACTCCCTCCTTTTGTCCTTAGACACCCCGTTTTTCATTTTTTGCCAAATAGCACCCATGCTTAAATGAAAGGTTGCAGCATCACCCATTTCTCTATTTTCTCATTTCCTAATCCTTGCACGGGAATGGTACGTTCCCTCCGTCACCCCAGAATGAAAGGGGTGATCTCATAGTTCTTGGTCTGTGAAGATGCGTTGTTAGGTGCTTTTTTCCCATTGAGGCCAAACCCACCTATGCTCGAGAGATAGTTGTCCATAAACTGATAAGGGATGTATGGAATGGAAAATACCGGAACAGAAAGAATGGGCAAGGAATAAAAATCTCACCGCTGATCCATTTGTAATACGTGAATGGGAAAAAAATCGGGATCAAACCTCTTAGATCTATTTACTTCGGCGAAAGAAAAAAAGGGGCTTGTCCAAAGCTTTGTTATTTTAGTTTCTTTGCACCCCTATCCATCTTCTTGGATTTTCTCTCTTGCCATAAATCCACCTCTCATATTGATAACAGCACCCCCCTATTTTAATCACACCACCCATTTATTCCCATTTCATACTCTCATTGATAACCCTCCCCAAATTTGATATATGCACTCTTCTCCATCCCATGTCCTAAGATTCAAAGTTTTGTATTATCGTTGCAGCATCATTCTCAGCCGCAAACCGTCGCTTCTCTTCATTATTTTTTTCTTTCACCTATTCAGCTGAGGTACCCCTATATGGTGAGTGCCTGAAATAGGAGCTCTTCTCAGTTGAGGGGCCTCTCTCCTTGAGGTTCGTGCCTGAGAGAACAATTTCTCTCTTGTTCGGTATTCAAAATCGACCCATGATATATGTCCATCGAGGCTTTGGTCCATAGTGACCCACTTTTATGAGGTTCGGTAATCCAAAACCGGCCCATGATAATTCTCCCATCGTGGCTTGAGTTTGATTCAACCAACTAAGGCTCTTTGCAGCACATCAACAAAGCGGCACCTTCTTCGACAAACATGTGTTATCATCATTGGCGACTTCGGTCATCATCATCAAGGGATCTTCGTCATCCACTTTCGGCAGTGTGCCTTGCATTTTGATTAAATTTGCAATTTGGGGAATTCAATTGTATTGGGGAATTTCATTGTAATCAAACGTATGTTTACGTTTGAGGGGGCATGTTAGAGAATATCAGATCTGATTGGATATGATTGGATTGTGGTGGATTAGGCAAATCAGTTGGATTAAGATTACATTGTAGATTAGGTTTATCTCCTTCCATGTTTATCTGTAAGTGCTTATTTAAGCACAAGTTACTGATTAATGAAAGTATTCTAGATTAGCAGAAATCCAAATTCTACACTTCTTGTCTCTCAGTGCACTCGCTTTATTATTTTCTCCATTGGTTCGTTCTTGGGATTTTCTTCTTTTGGTATGGCAGAAAAAGCACAACTATTTGTATCCCCTATTCTTGATGCCTTGTATTGGCCGTAAGTATATGTTATTAGAGGGAATACACGTGCGCCCCACTTAATAATTAATATTTTTCAATATATTATACAAAATAGGAATATTACATATGAGAGATCCAAATGTATATATGTTTGAGTTTTCGTGAAAATACACATACACAAGTAAAAAAAGAATAATGGATCTCACCAATATGGATTATATCTAAACCATTCATTTGTTAGCCCTTGTGTAGATAGGCTTTGTCTATAAAAAAATCACTCTAGTTGTTCAATTTTTGTTGGTTTTTAGTTTTGAACTTTCTAAACCGCCCATTTTATGCCAAATATATTGATGGTTTATGACCATCCTATGAAAAAGATTTTTGGGACATGGTCTATCTATTGCAAGATTAATAAAAGAATTTCTTAGATTAACTAATTGGTGGGCCTTACTATACATTTTTTTTGCACGTGTTTTTTCTCCACAAAAGTACATAATTTAAAATCTCTTACTACAGAAGGACACTTCGGAAGACCCATCTAATTCTCCCAACTATTCTACAAGTTAAATTCTAGGCAAATATTTGTCTCCTCCGTATTGACTACTTATACCACTAATCTACAAGGTAACTACCTGTATCCAAACAGAGCCTAAACCTAGAGTGAATGGAATTTCTAAAATTTGACTAATCCACATGAATTAGGGAAAGCCTATCTTTTCTTTTGAGTGGGGGGAGTCGGCCTGACAAATTTGACTAGTCCCCATATTGTGTGAATGAAATCCCAATCCCAAAACAGGGATAGCAAAAACCTATCCTCCTTTTCCACCTGATTTTTTGAATTACCTGAACTATCCATTTTACACCAAATATATTGGAGGGTTAAGATCATCTTGTGAAGAAGATTTTTGGGATAGTCACAGTTGAATGTATTAGATATACAAATAGGTGGTGGACCTTATGTTACTTTTTTTCCGCATGTATTTCCAAGAAAATACATGTTAAAATCATCATTTACATAAGTTTTGGGGCCGTGATAAATTCACCCCTTCTATGATGAATGCACCTCGTATTTTTCAAAATGTGAGTCCCTCATTAGATGGGAGGGTTAGAACCATCCTATGGGAATGATTTTTGGGGCACAACCTATTTACATTGTGGCCCATCAAATACACAGTTTGGATCAACCTATAGTGTGGACTGTACAGTCCATTTTTGAAAAATACGGGGTGAATCCATCCTAAAATGTGGTGAATTTATCACTAGTTTTTCTGTGAAACAAGTGATGTCCAATCTCTGTCAAGGTCAACTAATTTTTGGGTCCTTCAAACGGATATTTACTTAAAATCGAGACCGTTGATCTTTTATACCATTATTATGTAATCTACAATCCGACAATCGAGATAATTATTGTACATGAGTTCTAACTTCTAAGGTAGTTATTATGTATTGAAAATGAAAGAGTCCTTGTATGTTTTCTAGGGTCCTTTATGCCGGGTTAATTCTCGAAGAGTCCTTGCACTTATGGGACTACAATTGTGTTTAATGTGGTTAGCTATTTTAGGAAGTGGCTTGTGTCTATAAGTATGTATTATCTGTGTAGAGATTGAATGGAAAAGGTAAAAGAAGAAAGTTAAAGGCTGAAACAAGAGAAAAGAAGAAGAGTACTAGAGATTTAGAGAATGGAGAAGAACACCAAGTTTATGGGAAATGGGAGATCAAAGCTAAGGCTTATTCAATGGAGGGTTCAGATCAATCAAAGGTGGGACCCACAATGCCATGGAGGACATATCCATGTTAGGTGAAGACCTTACCTAACATCGTTTTCTTTTTTGTTTGTTGATTAAACTATGTAATAAACCATTAAAGCAAAGCATTAGGTGAAAGTATAAAAAACAGAGACTTTCATTAGACGGAAGAGTAAGAGAGTATTCTAATTTCTATACATTGAGGCGGCCCAAAAAAACGAAAAGAGTTTATTATATGGTGTGCCAGCCAAACAACACGTAATCCGTCCAACATACCTAAGGTAGACACCTTGTGAGACTTTTTCTCTCCTTTTTTTTTTTTATTCCTTTCGGTGTATTGCCTTTCAAAAAGTCAATTAAACCTTTTAATTGACATTATCTGCGTGTCTTGTTGTTTGATTGCTTTGAATTGGTTCTGCACCTGCTATCCTATTGCATTACTGCATTCAGAAAGGCCATCTCTTGCAAGAAGAAGAAACACAAAGCAGGTGCACACACATTTCTAATTGATATTCCTTCCACCATTCATTTGTTAGCCCTTGTGTAGATAGGCCACGTCTCAAAAATTCTCACTCTAGTTGTTGAATTTATGTTGGGACATGGTCTATCTATTGCGAGATCAATAAAAGAATTTCTTAGGTTAACTAGTAGGTGGGCCATACTATACATTTTTTAGCACAAGTTTTTTTTTTTGAACAAAAAAGTACATAATTTAAAATCTTTTACTACAAACGGACTGTTCGGAAGACCATGTAATTTCCCCACTATTCTACAAGTTAAATCCTAGGCAAATGTTTGTCTCCTCCGTATTGACTACTCATACCACTAATCTACAAGGTAACTACCTGTATCCAGACAGAGCCTAAACCTATAGTGAATGGAATTTCTAAAATTTGACTAATCGGCATGAATTAGGGAAAACCTATCTTTTCTTTGAGTGGGTGAGTCGGCCTGATAAATTTAACTAGTCCCCATATTGTGAGAATGAAATCACTATCCCAAATAGAGATGGGAAAAACCTATCCTTCTTTTCCGTGTGATTCTTTGAATTACCTGAACCATCCATTTTACACCAAATATATTGGAGGGTTAAGATCATCTTGTGAAGAAGATTTTTGGGGTAGTGTCTAATCCACACAGTTGAATGTATTGGATATACAAATAGGTGGTGGACCTTATGTTACGTTTTTTCCGCATGTATTTCCAAGAAAATGCATGTTAAAATTATCTATTACGTAAGTTTTGGGGTCGTGATAAATTCACCCCTTCTATGATGAATGCACCTCGTATTTTTCAAAATGTGAGTCCCTCATTAGATGGGAGGGTTAGAACCATCCTATGGGAATGATTTTTGGGGCACAACCTATTTACAATGTGGCCCATCAAATGGGCGGTTTGGATCAACCTATAGTGTGAACTGTACAGTCCATTTTTGAAAAATACGGGTGAATCCATCCTAAAATGTGGTGAATTTATCATTAGTTTTTCTATGAAACAAAGTGGTGGCCAATCACTGTCAAGGTCAAACACTTAATTTTTGGGTCCTTCAAACGGATATTTACTTAAAATCGAGACCGTTGATCTTTTATACCATTATGATGTAATCTACAATCCGACAAATTTGACTAAACTTGGTTCTTCTTCTTCTCTCTCTCACTGCTCTCTCTCTCTCTCACTGTAGACAAACATCTTGGGATTTTCTTGTTTCCTTAAGAGAAAGTATGGCAGAAATGGTACAAATGTTTGTATCCTCTGTTCTTGGTGCACTGTTTGGCAATCTGACGGAATCGGCAATACAAGAAATGAAATCAATATGGGGTGTTGGTGTTGAGGAGGAGGTGGAAAAGTTAGAGAGGAAAGTGAAATTAATTCAAGGCGTGATTGAAGATGCTGAGGAAAAGCAATTTCACTCTAAGGCTGTTGGAAGTTGGCTTCGAGAACTCAAGAATATCGCCTACGACGCTAATGACATATTGGACGATGTTGCTTCGGAAGCTCAATCAAGCAAGAGACAGAAGGTAGGGGCTGTTCGGTACATCTCCTCTATTTTCCAGTACGAACGTGGCATAGCACGTGAGATAAGGGAGATTAGTGGAAGGTTAGATGTGATTGTAAAGGAAGGACATGACCTCCATCTCGAAATTAGAAGAGATGGAGGGAGGGGTTCCCAAATCGAGCAGGAGCGACGGGAAACTAGCTCTTTCGTAGACGAATCTGATGTTATTGGTAGACAAGTCGACAAAGACAAAATCATACAATTGTTGGTTTCAGATGATGATGATAAATTGTACTCTGTTATTTCCATAGTTGGCATGGGTGGGGTTGGGAAGACTACTCTTGCTCAATTCGTCTACAACGATCAGAGGGTCAAGACGCATTTTGAGCTCAGAGTGTGGGCTTGTGTGTCTGATGATTTTAATGTGTTGAGAATAACAAATGCACTTGTTGAATCTGCAAGTGGAAGCAAGTGCGATCTCTCATACCTGGATGCCGCTCAACATCACCTCGAAGAGAAACTCAACGGTCAGAAATTTTTAATTGTTCTCGATGACGTGTGGGGTGAAAATCAAATTCATACTCATTGGGACACTCTACGAGTTCCCTTTGGAGTTGGAGCGAAAGGAAGTAAAATTATCATTACTACACGAGATGAAGGGGTTGCAAGGATGTTGGGCAAAATTCCTTCCCACCATTTGAAGGTTTTACCAGATGCTGATTGTTGGGAATTGTTTACTGGGCGTGCTTTTGCGGGAGGGATTTCAAATGCCTTTCCGGAACTGGAGGAAATCGGTAGGCAAATTGTGAAAAAATGCAAAGGCCTGCCTTTGGCAGTAAAGACATTGGGGGGGGATCTTGTCTTATAAAAGGACTGTGAGCGAGTGGGAAAGGATTTTGACAAGCGAAATATGGAAGGGTGATGATAATAAAATTTTGCCAGCATTGAGATTGAGCTATTGTCACCTGCCACCCAGTCAAAAGCATTGTTTTGCCTATTGTGCCAAATTTCCTAAAGATCATTGGTTTAAGAAAGATGAGTTGGTCCGACAATGGATGCCTACGGGCTTCATTCAACCCAAACGAAGCACACTCCTAGAAGACATAGGTGGGGAGATATTTGATGATTTATTACTAAAGTCTTTCTTTCAATATTCTCACCATGTCTTCTTTCTGAAGACTTCAATATACGTGATGCATGATTTAATGCATGATCTAGCAGAATCTGTCTCAGGGGATGAATGTTGGAGAATGGAAGACGGTATGCCACGAAGCATCCCTGAAATGGCACGTCATTTATCATGGACTGACGGCAAAGAGGGTTCAATGTCTTTGGAGGCCTTGAGCAAATTTAAGAGATTGTGCACTTTACGACTGTGGGCTCCATCTTCCATTGACAACCAGATTCTCAATGATGCATTGATGGAGTTGAGATGCCTGCGTGTATTGGATTTGAGTAATTCTAAAATTGACAAGTTGCCGGATTCGATTAGCCATTTGAAACATCTACGCTACCCTGACCTCTTTGGCACGAAGATAGAGAGGCTGCCTGAATCAGTAACTAGTCTCTGTAATTTGCAAACGCTAGGTCTGAATTATTGTTCGAAACTTATAGGGCTACCCAAAGGTATCACGAATCTAGTTAATCTACGGCATATTGTTTCAGAGTTAATTCCTTTGCCAGGAATTGGAAAATTAACTTCGCTCCAAACATTGCCGCATTTCACGGTGTCCGAAGAGAGTGGTTGTCAGATAGGAGAGTTGAATAACCGGAGTAACATTAAAGGAAGACTTGACATTTCGGGTCTCGAGTATGTGCAAAACATAGAGGAGGCGAAAGAAGCCAACTTGAAAGATAAGAAATACTTTAATGAGTTGAGTTTGGAATGGGGCCGAGATGACAGTTCACAAGATGGAAGAGTCAATGATGATGGGATATTGGAAGGCCTCCAACCCCATGCCGACCCCAAATATTACATATAAAATCCTACGGCGGTGTCAGTTTTCCAAGTTGGATGTCACATCTCTCCAATCTGACTTGCATTACCGTTGAGGATTGTAGAAATTGCGAACATCTCTTTCCTCTTGATTGCCAGCTACCTTCTCTTTGTAAGCTCACCTTACAGAACTGCCCCAAGCTGCAGGAATTGCCCGCTGACCTTCCTGCCGTCACAGAGTTACTTATAAATGGTTGCGGAGAATTGAGTGCCCTTCCGAGGATCCCATCTGTTTGTGACTTAAAACTTTTTAGATGTGGCGTGAAGATCAAGCTTGACAACGCCTTGCTTTACCTCTCTTGAGAGGTTAAGCATAAAAAGGTGTGATCAGTTGGAGTGTTGTCTCGAGGAGGTCTCTTTGCAAGATCTAACCTCTCTTCAACATTTGCAAATCTCTAACTGCCCACGACTAAAGTCCTTGGGATATGGAGAGGGGGGGCTTCCCACCACGCTCAAATCTCTAAAAATTGACGGATGTCCTAATCTCAAATCCATGCCGACTCGGCTGGAAAACCTCACCTCCCTTGTAGAGTTATCCATTGCCACTCAACTCCCGCTTTTGTCAGAAGAGTCAGTGCTGCCCATGACAATTCAAGACCTTCAAATATTTTCATGTGACAATCTCATGTCCTTGCCCAAGGGGATGCAAAGCCTCACCTCTCTCAAAAATTTGGTAATCCGTGAATGTCCTCAACTCCATTCCCTTTTTCCAGATGATGAAAATAATGACTATGGACTGCCCACCACGCTCAATATTCTAAAAATCTATACTTGTCAAAATCTCAAGTCCTTGCCCAAGGGGATGCAAAGCCTCACCTCTCTCACAAATTTGATAATCGATAGTTGTCCTCAACTCTTCTCGTTGTTCCCTGATGATAACAACAATGAGTATGGGCTGCCCGCCACTCTCGTCCATCTTTCCGTCGACAGTTGCGAAAATCTCAAGTCCTTACCCAATGGGATGCAAAACCTCACATCCCTCAATGATTTACGTATTAGAAACTGTCCCGAAATATCATCCTTGCCAGAAGATGGCCTCCCCACTACACTTAAAAGTTTGTATATTGTTGGATGTCCTAAATTAAAGGAATCATGTCAAGAGAACGACGGCCAAGATTGGCCCAAGATACAACACATCCCCCGATTTAGCTGCTGGTAATCGTCATCTAGACAAAGGGGCGTCCTCTTTCCCCGTTTAAACATTTTCTACCATTGCATTAATATTATTATTATTTTAATCTTCATGATTTTAAGAAAAATTAAAGAAACTAAGCCAAGGAGGGTCCTTCTGTACAAAACATGGCAGATGTAGAAACATGAACGGAGGATTTTAAGAATCAGAGCGAGAGCTGAATCGATGGAATTTGGTGGTGGAAAGAGATTCTAGAATGTAGATGGGATTAAAGGATAGATTGTTGGATTACTCTCAGTTCCTCTACCTTGCCATCCACAACCAAGACAGGTAAACAAAGATAAGTATTTCTTTCATTTTCATTGACACAAAATTGGAGCATGTCTGTCTGCTTTTTTTGTATGATTCTTCATGTTTTTTATTTTGTAATATACCAAAGATTTACTATTTACAAAATTAAAGGATTCATAAATGCTTATAAATGGTGTTTGGCAACATGGATCCAATGGGCGCGCCCTTGTGCTTGTTTTTTTGCTAGCATGCCTCATTTTGAGATGGGTGCCCTTATCAAAACTCATGCCCTTGTCAAAACAAGGCTTAAAGATGTCTATCTATTACTATGAGCGGCCTTACCCAAAGGGGGGTGATGAAAACATCCAATCTTTAGATTAGAGTTTCAGTTAGGATGAGATACTAATAGATTTCGTTTAGACTTTCTATGTTGGTTGAGATAAGAATCTTATTCAATAGTAAATGTATAGGGTGGATCTAAGCTTTTTGAGAACTTTCCTCCAATTATCGTATCTTATAATAATTTCGAACTAGATTATGGCCTTTCTAAAACAAATTGTGTGAGAGAGGGAGAGATCTTAGGAGAACTTCATGCATCTAAATTTTAGAGGCGTAGGTTGGTTTCCTTCCTAAATTTTGTTAGAAATGGGTTCGGATTTGTTGTTAGGATTTTAATAGAACGAGATATCCTATTGGATCCTATATATTTAGGAAGAGAGAAAGTGGACAAAGATTTCCATGTATACATTTAGGAAGCTTCTTTGGTTAATCAATTACATGTGATTTTTTAGATTGAGAAATTAAAAACATTAGGAAGTCTCTTAAAATGTCATGACTTGCAAGGGAGAAGGTTTGGTAGATTTTTGAGGAGCTTAAGGGATTGATTAGAAAAATTATTTAGGAATTTTCTTTTGAATTGTTGAGAGAGAGAGAGAGAGAGAGAGAGAGTATTCTAATTGGTCTAGAGCGATTGAGAGAAATTTTCAATACAAATGTTCAAATGGATGCGTAATAGCCATTTAAGGCAGCAGAGAGAGCAGTAGTCATGAATAAAGTTGAAGTACAATACTTAAAGCTTCATACCACAACATGCAGAGAAAATGTTCCCCTGACGATTTTATATGATTTCCACCACCTGATTTTTTTAAAAATTTTGGGGAAACTTCCTTTCGAAGGGACGTCCAGGTGACAGAGAGAGAAGAGATGAAAAAAAAAAAAAGAGAGAGAAGGGGGAGAAAGAAAGAGAGAGAAGATAAAGAAGATGAATACTGTTCTCTTATGCTCTGTATGGTTGCCAGGTTTTTTTTTGGTCCCGGGAGTTATGTGGGAGAAAAAAATACTCTGGGAGATAGGTGGGAAAAAAAGAGTCCTGGAAGTATCCTGGTAAAATAAAAATCCCATGTTTGGTTATGTGGGAGAAAAAAATACCCTGGGAGATATGGTGGGAAAAAAAAAAACCTTTGTTTGGTTGCTTGAACTGTTGGGTAGAAAAAAATTCTTCTCAAGCTTATTTTTGGTTCCTGAGTTTATTTTTGTTCCTGGGGTTATCTTGGGATGGGATGAAAAGGCAATCATTACAAAAGTGGGATTAAAAAATTCACCCCACAAGTAATCATTGCAAGAGTGGGATTAAAATAAACCTAGTGCTAAAAGGCAACCAAACATGGGATGGGACCAAAATTTAACTTACTCTCCCACAAAACTCTCAGGAACAAAAAAAACCCGGTAACCAAACAGAGCATTAATGGTGGAAGAACAGATGTCTATACATCTGTGACAATTAAAAATGTTGATATTATAAAATAAATGCTTTGATAAAAGAATTGGGGCATATATCCAAAAGAAAAATTGAAACTTGCGTAAATCTTAAAAACCTGAAAGGGTCCTACACGGTTGATCATGGACTGAGAGGTCGATCGTCCAGGTTCTATTATTTGGGTACAATCGATCGTTTATTCGAATTTTAGGATAAGTGGCGCCTTGACACATTTTGGTGACATATTTCAAGGGAACATTATTGTAGACACCCCTATTTTGCTCCGCTTTATCCAACAAAGGCATTTGTTAGTTCTCCTCATTTTAAGTCCGTTCCCTATGTTTTCCTGTCGTTTTCCATTGTTTTCCATCAATTTCCATTTCATTTCCATCCATTTTCTCTAGGGGTATTTTTAGTGAAAAATTCAAATTCCAAAGGGCTAGTATTTCGGTCAATTTGACTACGGGATGACTTAATTTCAAAAATTTCGGTTTCTACTGGGTCCATTATCATTTTAAAATTCGGAATTTTAAGTTGAGCCCACTAATATTAAAAGATTTTGAAATTTGTAGGAATATCTATTCTGATAGTGGAGCCCTCTAACATTTTCAAAGTTTATATATTAAATGAAAGAAAATCGAATTTTATGGAGTTCGGCTAACTTTTGTGTCTGCTTGGGAAAAGATAAAAACCATATTTTTTAGGGTTCAAGCTTCAGTACTAATTAGAAAAGAAAACGTTTTATATAGAATCTCAATTCGCATACTTTTTTGTGGGACCCACTTTGGGTTTATCCCATCCCAATAGGAATTAAACCCACATGGCCGGAGGTAAGTTCCTCAAATTAAATAAAGTCTAACAACATGGTCTATCTATTGCAAGATTAATAAAAGAATTTCTTAGATTAACTCGTAGGTGAGCCATACTATACATTTTTTTAGAACATGTTTTTTTTTCCACAAAAAAATACATAATTTAAAATCTCTTACTACAAAAGGACTGTTCAGAAGACCATCTAATTCTCCCCACTATTCTACAAGTAAAATCCTAGGCAAATGTTTGTCTCCTCCGTATTGACTACTCATACCACTAATCTACAAGGTAACTACCTGTATACAAACAGAGCCTAAAACTAAAGTGAATGGAATTTCTAAAATTTGACTAATATGCATGAATTTAGGAAAACCTATCTTTACTTTGAGTGGGTGAGTCGGCCTGACAAATTGGACTAGTCTCATATTGTGAGTAGGGCTACAAACGAGCCGAGCCAAACATTGGGGTGTTTGTGCCCCTTTTCATTTCTTGGAAAAAAAATTTCCTTCCGTCCAATAGGGCACAACTTAAATTCTTAGGCGGCAAACTTAAATTGTTAGGAAGGTGGGGGGAAATCAAACTTTTGGAGGTGGAAAAATTATTCTTAGAAAAACTCTTTCCGGAAAAGGCGACTGACATTTTGGAATCCTACAGGCTTAGTGAGTGAGTGTGTGTGTATCTAGTACTATATAGTAGAAGAGAAAATAAGAGAAATTTTTGTGGAATTACTCATCACTTTTTTTGACTTTTTTTAACAAATGCACCCATTCAACACACATATTTTCAATCCTACCCCCTCCTTTATGCTCTTTAACAAAGGCGCCCATTAAAGCCACAGAATTTCAATCCTACCCCCCTCATCTATGCTTTTTTAATAAAAAAATCTATGGGGTGATCTTAACCATCCGATTTAAGAGGAACAACATATTATGGAAACCTCTATAAGATTGGAAGGCTAGGATCAACCTATGGAAATGATTTTTGGGGCACAACCTATTTATGTTGTGTTCCATCACATGGACGGTTTGGATCAACTTGTGATGTGGTCCGTACAGTTCATTGTCTGCCCGTGCATCGCACGGGGTTTTTTACTAGAATATATATATATATATATATATATATATATATATATATATATATATATATATATATATATATATAATCTGAGCTTTAAAGCTCGGCTCGGCTTTATGAACCGAGCCTAAAAAAGTTCATGAGCTTGTCCAAGCCGAACTATACAAAGCTCGTTTATTTGACGTGCCTAATTTTTAGGCTTGGGCTCGGGCTCGCCTCGTTCAGTAAACGAATGAGCCCGAGCCAAGCTTTTAATGAGCCGAACCCAAACATGCATGTTCGTGATCCGGCTCGGTTAATTTGCAGCCCCAATTGTGACAATGAAATCCCTATCCCAAATAGGGATGGGAAAAACCTATCCTTCTTTTCCGAGTGATTTTTTGAATTACCTAAACCATCCATTTTACACCAAATATATTGGAGGATTAAGCTCATCTTGTTAAGAAGATTTTTGGGATAGTGTCTAATCCACACAGTTGAATGTCTTAGATCATACAAATAGGTGGTTGCCTTAGTGTACTTTTCTTTCGGATGTATTTCCAAGAAACTGCATGTTAAAATCTTCTATTACATAAGGTTTTAGGCGGTGATAAATTCACCGCCTTCTATGATGAAATCACCTTGTATTTTTCAAAATGGATGGTACAGCCCACACCATAGGATGATCCAAACCGTCCATTTGATGGGCCACAACGTAAATAGGTTGTGCCCCAAAAATTATTTCCATAGGATGATCCCAACCATCCTATCTATAGAAGTTTCCATAATGTGAGTCCCTCTTTGGATTGGAGGGTTAGAATCATCCTATTGTAATGAATTTTGGGGCACAACCTACTTATGTTGTAGCCCATCAAATGGACGGTTTGGATCATCCTATGGTGTGGGCTGTACAATCCATTTTGAAAAAATAGGGGGTGAATATTGTAATAGAACGGGGTGAATTTATCAACTGCAAGGATCAATAGATGAATGTCTTATGCCATACGAATAGGTGGGCCACTATCTGTTTTTTCCCATCTACTTTGGTCTATGATAGTTTCACCCCATGCAGTACGCGTTCGCCCCCTGTAAACGAGATTTGACGTCAAAAAAAGCGTTAAAGTTTTTTTTTTTGAAATGGTAATATTATAAATGATGGAAAATCAGGAGACCGAGATGAAACTCCCATATTTACGAAAGAATACAATAAGACAAATGAGTCGAAAGATACAATCAATGGCACACCACTCCTCAAGGAGGAAGATGGTCAGACCACCTAATAGGACCACCAGATACACCGCGCTTGGCAAGCGCATCCACCTTACCATTTGCCGATCTTCTGACATGTTGATATCCAATAGAAGACCCCGAAGTTATATCACCAATCTCATAAAAAATGGAAAGAAATCTCCACGGAGAAGCCGCCCTACCTTTCAGCCAACGAATCACATTTAACGAATCCCCTTCAACAATGGTCTGATCCAACAAACTTCTATCAATATGTAAAATGCCAAAATGTGCAGCCCTCACTTCAGCTTCAAAGGCATCACAGACACCTATAGAGCCGTAGTATGCCCACACTACTCCCCCCTCTTCGTTATGACACACCCCTCCCACCCCAGCCGGACCTGGATTGCCGAAGCTCGCTCCATCGAAGTTAACCTTAAGCATATTTTGAGGAGGTGACTCCCACCTTCGCGAAACAAGAGCTCTCCGATCAACACTAAAACAAACCTCCCTCCAACCTTCCCAAAGATCATAAGCCGATACAAACCGGAAAGAAGGAAGACATCTCACCAAAGATATAACTAAAGTGACAATCTTCAAGTAGATCCAATGAGGGTTCTTAGCTTTCCCCTCAAAGATCCTAGAATTCCTCTCCTTCCAAATAAACCACCACGTAGCGAGTAAACAAAAATTCCACAAAGTTTTCCCCTTTTCCTTCAAAGGAACTCCTCTCCACTGATGTAATAATGACGGAATAGACTTTGGGAAAACCCAACAAATTCCAAATCTCATGAAAATGAAACGCCAAATGAGCCGAGTAAAAGAACAATGCATAAACAAATGATCCACAGATTCCCTTCTTGCAGGCATAGCGGGCAATGATTGATAAGACACATACCACGATTTCTCAGAAAATTGATAGTTTGCATTCTATCACGACAAATTGCCCAACCAAAGATACAAACTCTAGGCAGGAATTTAAATTTCCATACCTATGCCGAATACGAAGGGTTAGAAATGGGCAATAAACTCTTATAGAAAGATTTGACCGAGAAAGACCCATAAGGTTCCTCAGTCCAAAGCCTTTTATCCTCTCCATTCCTCTTAATATAACATCCCTCAAGAAGGACCCGCAAGCTAGAGGCCAATTCCACCTCCCACTCAAAAAAAGATCTTCTAAACCCTGGATTCCACACAAGGACACTATCATTATGCTCAAAGCAATCGCAAACAAAGGCCTCCTTATTAGAAGCCATGCTAAATAATCTCGGGAATCTACATTTAAAGGACACATCACCGCACCACACATCATGCCAGAACAAAATTCTATCACCCCTATAGACTCTAAATCTAACTTTTGACATGAAAAGAGATCACATTTTTAAGATATCTCTCCATACCAACAGCCCTTCTTTCGCAAACGAGTCCATGGATTCCCATCTCCCCCTATCGCATCCATACTTGCTACTAATGACCTTAACCCACCACCTATCATGCTCCTCCCCAAATCTCCATAACCATTTGCCCAAAAGCGCATGGTTGAGTTCTTTAACTCTCCTGATGCCCAACCCGCCCATGTTGATGGGGACACAAACATCTTCCCATTTGACCAAAGCAATCCCTTTCTTTTCCTTATTCCCACCCCACAAGAATCTCCCCTGAATCTGTTCAATTCGCAGAGAGACACTCACAGGGCATTTAAATAAAGACATGAAGTAAATGAGTATGTTGGACAGTACAGCCTTCACCAACACAAGCCTACCACCACGAGATACTAGATTCCTTTTCCATGAGCCCAATCTTCTCTCAATCCGCTCAACTATAGGATCCCACAAGTCTTTATTCGGTCTGCTCACCTCCAACGGAAGACCCAAATACGAGGAAGGGAGTGATTCCAACTGACACCCCAGGATCAAAGCTATCTCCTGGGCCCTCTCCTCAGAAATATTCAAGGCAAATATTTTAGACTTGTGGAAATTAGATTTTTGACCCGAAATGAGCTCATAACATCTCAGAATGGCTTTTAAGTTCCGCACTTGACCAGACTCTGGCTCATAAAACAATAAAGTATCATCAGCAAATTGCAAATGAGAGACCTCCACCTCATCTAGACCGATCCTAAAACCTCTAAAAAGATCAAGACCACTCCCCAACGCCAATAACCTACTAAGGATTTCCACAACTATGACAAATAAGAAAGGGGATAATGGATCTCCCTGTCTAAGCCCTCGAGATGACTTAAAGAATCCCTTTGGAGATCTATTTATAAGGATAGAAAACCAAGCAGAGGAAACACAACTCTTCATCCATGAACGCCATAGACATCCAAAGCCCATTCTCTCTAAAGAGAAATTCAGGCATCCCCAATCCACTCTATCATAAACTTTCTCCATGTCCAATTTACAAAGAATGCCTTTCTTTCAAAGTTTTCTATACGAGTCAATGGCCTCATTCGCAATCAAAGAACAGTCTAAAAAAACGTTTAAGTTGCCCTCTAGCCTCTAGTGTTAACATTATAAGGGGGCGAATGCCTACTGTAGAGGGGATGAAAACATCATCTCCCGTGTACTTTTTTCCGTCCTATCTATAGAAGTTTCCATAATGTGAGTCCCTCTTTAGATCCATGGATTAGAATCATCCTATTGTAATGAGTTTTGGGGCACAACCTATATGTTGTATCCCATCAAATGGACGGTTTGATATATATGGTAAAACCATACCATGAAATTTATTTTTGTGTGCTTGAAAATGATCGATATATATGTAAAATGAAGACCGTTGATCTTTTATATCATTATGATGATCGTTGCCCCATGGCACGTAAAGACATTTCTTTCCTTCGGGGAACAATAAATGAGGCATCATAGATGAAGGGCTGAGATTATCAGATTGATTTGGCCAGCCTAATAGGCTTCAGGAGCTTCGTTATTGTCGATGCTTCATTATTTGCTCCGTCTCCACTATATACAGCGAGAGATCTGGTTCGTTCTTGGGATTTTCTTGTTTAATGTCCAGAGAAGAGGAAAAGAAGGTATGGCAGAAATAGCACAAATATTTGTATCCCCTCTCCTTCGTGCACTGATTGGCAATTTGACGGAATCGGCAATACAAGAGATCAAATCAATGTTGGATGTGGAGGAGGAGCTGGAAATGTTACGGAGCACAGTGACAGTAATTCAAAACGTGGTTGAAGATGCTGAGGAAAGGCAAATTCACTCTAAGTCTGTACGAAATTGGCTTGGTCAACTCAAGAATATCGCTTATGATGCTGATGACATATTGGACGATGTTGCTATGGAAGCTCGACTTTCTACGTTGAAGTACGGAGTTGAATCAAGCAAGAGAAATCAGGTGCAGAAATTCTTCAGTTCTAAGAACCCTGTTTTATATCGAAGGAACATTGCACATAAGATGAGCAAGATTAGAGGGAGGTTAGATGTGATAGTGAAGAAAAGACATGACCTCCATTTGAAAGGTAGAGATGGAGGGAGGCCTCTCGAAATCGAAGAGCGATGTGAAACTCAGATTCGATAACATCAGATTCTTTGATAAACGAATCTGATGTTATTGGTAGACAAGTCGAGAAAGACAAAATCATGCAATTGTTGGTATCATCAGACGATGATGATGAATTGTACTCTATTATTCCAATAGTTGGCACGGGTGGGCATGGGAAGACTACTCTTGCTCAATTCTTCTATAACGATCACAGGGTCAAGACGCATTTTGGGCTACGAGCTTGGGCTTATGTGTCTAACGATTTTAATCTATTGAGAATAACAATGTCACTTTTTGAATCTGCAACTGGAAGCAAGTGCGATCTCTCATACCTGGATGCTGCTCAACATCACCTCGAAGAGAAACTCAACGGTCAGAAATTTATAATTGTTCTCGATGATGTGTGGGGTGAAATTCAATTTCATACTCCTTGTTTCTAGATGATGAAAATAATGACCATCGCCCTGAATCGATGGAATTCGGTGGTGGAAGAAGATTCTAGAACATAGATGGGATTGAAGGATGGATCGTTGGATTACTCTTAGTTTCACAATCTACAACCACGACAAGAAAGTAAGATTCTAGAACACGTCTGTTTGCTTTTCTTATATGATTTTTTATGGGTTTTTTTTATAATATTCCAAAGGTTTTTTATTTAACTCTGGAATCATTAAAAATGATTTCTCTTTTTTAAGTAGGTTTAAGAAAAATCAGAACTACGATTCTTACTAGCACCGTGTTGGATTTTATATGCTCTCTGTTTTAGAACTAATGTTTTCTGAAATAGATTATTGCTAAACTGAGAGTGCCCTTGTGCTTGAATTTTGCAAAGGCACCCTTCCGTTTCGCATTCCATATTTTGAGATGGGTGCCCTTATCAGAAGTCAGCATGAGTTTTTGATGTCCTTGTCAAAACAAGGCTTAAAGATGTCTATACCTCGTTTAGCATTCCGTTTCGCCACGTGGCACCCCCTCTATACCCAGTTTTACTCGATTTCAATAGATTAAAACTAAAGTTTCGATTTAAAGAGGCTCTTATTGCGTCTAAAATTTTGGGATAAAAACTAAAACTAAAAATGGATTTTGGTTTTCCTTCAAGAGATTTTGGTTTGGGATTTTCTTTTCTTCCTTCAATTATTTATTGTCCTTGATTTTTTAGTTTATGACATTTTATTTATCTACTGGATTTCCTTCTAATGCATCCAGTTTGAATGGATTAAGGGTTGGAGACTCCCTCTCTAATTTGAGACTGGGAAGAAACTACTGATGAGTATTTTCTAGACTTTTGCAATCTGTTTTTTTTTTATCATTTTCCTTATGAATACATGCCCTCCCTCTCTCTCATCTGTCCAAATTCCAATTATTAGGCTTCTACAACACTTAAATTCATTAGACTGAATGTGGAGTAGAGGTAAGGAATTAGAGTGAAGGGAGTAGAGGTAAGGAAGCATGAAATTCTGATGTTGGATGAAGATTTGGAAGGGTTTAATTGAATTTCCGGTGGGTCTTCTCTAGTGTGTTGCTTCTTCCTCTCCTCTTTGCAACACTCAATTTGTTTTTCTTTCATTCACCCCCTTTCCCTACCATCTTCTTAGCATTTTGTATCAAAAAGTGAAATAAATAACAAATAGTTAACCATATATGTGTCTGTTAATTAAAGGATTATTGTTCAGCCGAGTGATAAATCGATAAATTGCAAGCTCTTCTCCAATTTATGTTATTGTCTATGCTTCTGTGTTTCTACTGGCTTATTATTATTGAAAATTAACAATAAGCGAGTAAGTCTTCTTTCAATTACAAAAATCATCTACTGTTATTTGTGGTAGTAAAAAAATTTGTACATATGTATGTATGAATATTTTGTTGGAAATTTATCGATACTTCGATTTAGCTGATGAGATACAACTCTCTTTTGATACAACTCTCTTTTGATAGAGTGATGGTCAAAGGGGTAGCCTTTTTTATGTTTTATGTATAATTAGATTTTGTAAAATGGATATTTAGCTGGAGGAGTAACATCCCCTGTTTTAGAGGTTAATTTTTTCCAAGGGTTGATTGTTGATGAGATTCTTCAAAGGGTAGTATACTGAAGAGTATTTCTTCTCAAATTCAATCACTAGCAATGTGTTTTTGGGCCATTGAATGATACCTAGATTAGAAATCTCTGATTTTTTAAAGCATTTTTTAATGTTGTATTTATTTTAGTCCATGTATGTTGGAGAATTCACTTATCTGATTTTTTACTTGCTTTCGCACTTACTTCATCCATGTTGTTTGTGTTGATGTTATTGTTGTTAGGTAGGACTACGATTACTGGTTCCACAATTGATTAGCTCCCTTCTACCATGATTTTTGGCTTCCAATTGATGTTGTTTGCTAAGAATGTGAAGTGTCTTTTAAATTTTAATGGGAATTTAGTGGTGTAAAATGACCAAAATTTCCTTTTGTTCTCAGCCTTTCTAAATTTTTTCTGCCGCTTCTCTCTCTAACGATTAAAAGATGTTTTTTTTAGAGATTTTAAGAGATTATTTAATTAGGGATCTTATGTATTTTCTGAGAAGTTTTTGGGATTTTATTAGATTAGTATTTAAAAGTCTTTATTTATAGTTTGGAAACGTGCGAGAGGGAGAAAATTTTTAGGTGTTACTAATAATGGTGGAGTAAGGTTTATTATCTTTAGATTTCATTTCCTCATTTTTGGATGGTTTGGAACAGTTATGATTAGGATCAAACTTTAAGATTTGTTATAAATTAAATATTTGAACCATTTCACTTTGGGTTAGGAGGATTGAAAAAAGAGAGAATATTAAGAAGTGGTTTCCGAGTGGAAGTAGGGACAACGTCCAATAGGTCTTTTCATTGTCCCTCAAGCCTCATGTCTCTATAAATGCAAGTTACTGTTCATATATAAATACCCCAACTGAAGGAGGAAGAGGGAGAGAGTCGTTCGATGTTGGGTTGTTTTTAAGACTTGGGCAATTAGAGGTGGGTGGGATGTGTTGGTAGGATTCTAATAGGATTGGGTATTCAAAATCCATTAAAAACTGTTCCCAAAAAAAAATCATGTGGAAAGGTGTGAAAACGTTCGACGTGTCCAGGATTTCGCAAGACCGTGAATCTTCCCAATTCAGGGCGATGAACTTTATCGAGATTTTCTTCCAATCAATCTCCAAGTCAGTTCACCAAATAAATCACTGCATGAAAGTTGGGTTTCCATGTTTCATTATGGTATTCATTAAGCAACTTGTTCATTTTCTTCTTGCACACCTATACGCTTTTAATAAATTTTATTATTCATTTTATTTTTTGGCCGCGCTGTGCATCGCACGGGACTGCAACTAGTTCAATAGTAAATGTATAGTGTGGATATAAGCTTTTTGAGAACCTTCCTCCAATTATCATATCTTATAATAAATTTGAACTAGATTATGGCCTTTCTAAAACAAATTGTGTGAGAGAGGGAGAGATCTTAGGAGAACTTCATGCACCTAACTTTTAGAGGTGTAAGTTGGATTCCTTCCTAAATTTTGTTAGAAATGGATTCGGATTTGTTGTTAGGATTTTAATAGAAAGAGATTTCCTATTGGATCCTATATATTTAGGAAGACAGAAAGTGGAAAAAGATTTCCATGAAGCTTATTTGGTTAATCAGTTACAAGTGATTTTTTAGATTGAGAAATTAAAAACCTTAGGAAGTCTCTTAAAATGTCATGACTCGCAAAGGAGAAGGTTTGGTAGATTTTTGAGGAGCTTAAGGGAGAGATTAAGAAATTTATTTAGGAATTTTCCTTCGATTGGTTTAGAATGATGAGAGAGAGAGAGAGAGAGAGAGAGAGAGAGTATTCTAACTGGTCTAAAGGGAGAATGAGAGAAATTTTTGGAAATGCTTTTGATTGTGCTGGACGTCTTTATAAGATTTCCACCGCCTGATTTTTTAAAGCTTCCTTGAGTTGGTCGGCTTTACAGAGCTTTGTTTTGGTATATCGATTTGGGCCTGGAGAAATTGTTGGAGAAGATTTGAGAAATTTTGGGGAAATTTCCTTTGGAAGGGACGTCCAAGAGAGAGAGAGAGAGAGAGAAGAGAAAAATAAAGGAAGAAAGAAGGAGAAGAAAAGAGAGAGAGAGAGAGAGAGAGAGAGAAGAGAGAGAGAGAGAGAGAGAGAAGAGATGACACATGAAATTTAAACACTCGTTCAAGTATGGATTGATTTCTACATCTACCTATTTACTTAGCATCTAAAATTAGAAATAGAATTTGATCATGTATGTTAATTAAGAAGGTTTCTATACATCTCCACTCCTTTGTGACAGTTAAAAATGTTGATCTTATAAAATAAATGTTTTGATAAAAGAATTTGGGCATATCTCCAAAAGAAAAATTAAAAATTGCGTACATCTGAAAAACCTGAACGGGGCCTACACGGTAGATCATGGACTGAGACGGTCAATCGTCCAGGGATCTTTTATTTGAGTACAATCGACCATGGTGCAGCTCGGATGATTTTAAGATCTGTGGGTGGATTTGGTTTACTCACTCAAGGTAATTGATATAGTACTTTCCTAGTGTTTTACTTCGGAAACTACCCTTTTGATACAAATAAGGTTTGATACTTTGGGAGTGTAAATTATGATGGCACTTTATGTATTTTTTTTATCTCACTTATGATTTGGAATATTGGTCTGGCATACCTATTTTGAAATATTTCAATCATTTATATTCTCTTGCTTGCTGAATGGTTTCTGAACATTGTGTTATTTCAAGGCAACTTTATTACTTTTAAAAACTTATTTTGAAACTTACCATGCTATGGCTGAACATACATTTTCTGACTCTGTGCATTCAGACACCTTTGTGCATGTTTTACAAATATGGTTGGGTAACTGTTTTGTCTGGGCTTTTGGTATCTCATGTTGGCTATGATCCCTTCCCTCCAGTGGGATGTGATACGTTGTTCTGCCAATGGGACGTGATACATTGGCCTTGTCGTCTTGCATTCCGAGGAATGCCTCCGACGATCGCGAGTGACCTGCAGCAGGTCACTCTATTTGGTACTTCGGTACCCCACGATTATGTGTTATGATCTATAGCCTATCGATAAGATTTTGATTTTTATATTCCATGCATAGCCTTGCTCTGGTTTATCTAGTCCCATGAAAGATGATAATTTTCTGAAAATATACATTTTGATGCCTAGTCATGATTATCCACTTTGACTTACCAGTTTTGACGAATATGAGGATTTTGCTATTTTGCTTTGTGCTCAATCCCGAACATTGATTTTTGCACATGTTTTGTTTATTTGTTTGATAAAAAGTGAGAAATTCTGAATATCTTTGATGACCAGCATTTCTGATTTGTCTTTACTCGAATAACTTATTTTAGCCTTTCTGTTTTTGGGCATGCTTAGACACAGCTAAGGCAGCACTATGTTACTTGCTGATTGTTAAGCTCACTATGTTGTTATTCATGGGGTGGCTGCATTCTCATCTCAAATCCCAAGAATTGTAGTCTATCTTTGGTGCTAAGCTTGTTTTGTATTGCTTTCTATTTTTAGGTGTTACTAATAATGGTGGAGTAAGGTTTATTATCTTTAGATTTCATTTCCTCATTTTTGGATGGTTTGGAACAGTTATGATTAGGATCAAACTTTAAGATTTGTTATAAATTAAATATTTGAACCATTTCACTTTGGGTTAGGAGGATGAAAAAAGAGAGAATATTAAGAAGTGGTTTCCTAGTGGAAGTAGGGACAACGTCCAATAGGTCTTTTCATTGTCCCTCAATGATCGGATTTCAATTATGACGAGTACTAAGAGATGACACATGAAATTTAAACACTCGTTCAAGTATGGATTGATTTCTACATCTACCTATTTACTTAGCATCTAAAATTAGAAATAGAATTTGATCATGTATGTTAATTAAGAAGGTTTCTATACATCTCCACTCCTTTGTGACAGTTAAAAATGTTGATCTTATAAAATAAATGTTTTGATAAAAGAATTTGGGCATATCTCCAAAAGAAAAATTAAAAATTGCGTACATCTGAAAAACCTGAACGGGGCCTACACAGTAGATCATGGACTGACTGTCCCAGAGGCTTTATTTGAGTCAATCGACCATGGTGCAGCTCGGTTGACTGTCCCAGAGGCTTTATTTTCCGCCGATTTTCTTCCGAATAGGACCTTAGGGATTGGTCCTTGCACCTAAATCATTCTGTATGCGTGTATTAAGATGCGTTTCTTATTTTTGGGTATTTTTTATATTAGGTGGTTGATTTTCTATTTTTTATTTTTATCTTCTTTTGATTTCTATTTTGAAATATTTCAATCATTTATATTCTCTTGCTTGCTGAATGGTTTCTGAACATTGTGTTATTTCAAGGCAACTTTATTACTTTTAAAAACTTATTTTGAAACTTACCATGCTATGGCTGAACATACATTTTCTGACTCTGTGCATTCAGACACCTTTGTGCATGTTTTACGAATATGGTTGGGAAACTGTTTTGTCTGGGCTTTTGGTATCTAATATTGGCTATGATCCCTTCCCTCCTGTGGGATGTGATATGTTGTTCTGCCAATGGGACGTGATACATTGGCCTTGTCGTCTTGCATTCCGAGGAATGCCTCCGACGATCGCGAGTGACCTGCAGCGGGTCACTCTATTTGGTACTTCGGTACCCCAGGATTATGTGTTATGATCTATAGCCTATCGATAAGATTTTGATTTTTATATTCCATGCATAGCCTTGCTCTGGTTTATCTAGTCCCACGAAAGATGAGAATTTTCTGAAAATATACATTTTGATGCCTAGTCATGATTATCCCCTTTGACCTACCAGTTTTGACGAATATGAGGATTTTGCTATTTTGCTTTGTGTTCAATCCCGAACATTGATTTTTGCACATGTTTATACTTAACCCCGCTCTGGTTTATTTGTTTGATAAAAAGTGAGAAATTCTGAATATCTTTTATGACCAGCATTTCTGATTTGTCTTTACTCGAATAACTTATTTTAGCCTTTCTATTTTTTGGCATGCTTAGACCCAGCTAAGGCAGCACTATGTTACTTGCTGATTGTTAAGCTCACTATGTTGTTACCTTATGTTTTCAAATTATGAGATTTGACTTTCCATTGGAGGCAGGGAGAGTGCCTTCTTAGGCTAGCCATAGGGGTTCTGGTTAATTGAATCCATTATATCATTTGGTATGCGTGAGCAATTTATTTGTCTTGAATATTCAAAAGAATTCTAATGGGTCTTGTGGCTTTGGATATTAGTTATTTAAGAACGTGGAGATCTTCAGAAGATCAAAGCACTCGTTTTGGAAATGATGGAAGGACATCGACGGTTTGTGGAAGGCCTGAACAAAATCAGGACAACGATCGAAAAGGCATGCACGGCGAAATAGAAAAAGAGGAGAAAAGAAGAACGGAGAAAAAAATCAGCCAGAAGAAAAGGCAAAAAAGCCGCGAAAGAAAGTTCGTAGCTGAAGAATCTACCGCTATGGAAAAAATCCAACCCCCGGCCATTCGTTCATCAACGTCTAAATCATTCTAGAAAGACACAACGAAGGAGCTTTGATGAATGTCACGATGAGATTGTTTTAAAAATGGGGTTGTCTCAACCATTGATGTTGACATACCGCAAGACAAAGAGAAAAAGAAAAGGCTGGAGATGGAAAACGACTTTTGGAAAATGCGCAAGATCTGATTTTTCATCAATTGGTTCGAAATCTCCAACCTTGAGGACAAGGTTGCTTTCAAGGCGGGTGGAATGTTATGTACCATTATGGGTCCCACTCTGGGTAAAATAAATTAGTTTAGATATTCATTATTTTTAGATTTGCTAGGAGTCTTAGAGATAAGGATTATCTAGAATGGTTGGTGTTACGTAGTTTTAGAGAAAGTGGTCACGTGAGTTTTTTATTTATAAATAAGATGTAAGGAGTCTTTGGAAATCAACAAAAGAGGAGTGATCCTTCCCTTTAAGTGGATCAAGAGGCTGATCTTCCCCCCAAGAAGATCAAATCAGTTGCGAACCGATCTAGGTTCGTAACAAAGTATTAACTGGTGTTGAATATATGTGCACACCCCTGTTTTAGGGGTATTTATGTCTTTCCATATGTATCCACGTGTATATTAATATATGATATGCGTGAGAGACAATACGGTTCTCTCCTTTTACTTCTTCTCTCTAAACTCTCTTCTCTACTCTCATCTTCATCTTCAATGTAGCGTATAGCATGGTATTAGAGTGAGAAGTTTGAAGATCAAGATTAAAGGTACCTAACCCTAAACCTACAACCCCAATTTCTACTTTTCTCCCTAACCCTAATCCTAATTGTACCCTTTCCAAATCTCCAAACCCGAATCTTTAAATCCCCAAAGCCATAACCACCACCACTAGAAGTGACCAAAATTCAATTTTCAAAACCCAAAATATATATGCGCATACCCTAACACCCTTTCCAAATCTCCAAACCCAAATCTCGAAATCCCCAAACCCATTGCCACCACCACTAGAAGTGACCAAAATCTAATTCTCCAAACTCAAAATAAAATATATATGTGCTTACCTAAACACCCTAGCAAAAAAACACCCCACTTTATGATTTTTACATCATCCAAACCCTAATCTAACTCCTAAACCCTAGTCGCACAATCCAAACCCTAATTCTCATCAACCCTAAACATAATCGCACCACCTCCCTTGCCTTTTCTCCATTGTCGCACCCTAATCATAGCCCTCATCCACTGATCGCACCCCCTTTCCTCCAATTTCGGCATCAAATCCAAACCCTAATCCATTTATTTATACAAATAAGTCCCTAAAATTTCCCTTTCTTCACTTTACTCATGTTCTAAACAACTATTAGTGGATATTTTCACTTTGTGGATGGTTCCGGGTGTTGGTGATTCGTTTTGATCGTGATATTAGTGTTGACTTGTGGTGTTGGTGATTATTTCTATGCCGGAACAAAATAGTGGAGTGTCATATCACATCTTTAGATGCAGTCGTTGGTGTCTATTTTGTCGATGGTTTGATAGTAGTTGGTTGGTGTTCCGTAGTCGCTGTTGATTACTTATTACTCGGTTGTGACTTCTTTTAGGGTTATCTGATTGTTGTTCGTTGTGCATGGGTTGGTTGATGTTTCTGTGGTGGATGGTTTTTGTTGGGTATTGTTGGTGGCTGTGGTTATTTGTTTGTGCTACTGTAATTAACTCACAGATTCAGGATTTTGAGATTCACTTTGTGATTCGATATCGCTTTGCCTTCGACCTCTTCTACAGTACCTAGTTCGTTTCCTGTGACTTCTATGACATCCGTCAGGCTTGATGGTTCGAGCTATCCTACTTGGAGTCGATCTGTTCAGCTCTATCTCCGTGGGCAGGGCAAGTTGAGTTTTATTACATCGGATCCCCCTAATCCTAAGGATTCCTCTTATGAAAAGTGGAGTCAGGAGGATGCCCAACTTCAGTCACTCTTATGTCAGAGTATGGATCCGAAGATTGCTAGTCATATGTTGTTTCTGAATACCTTTTGTGCAATTTGGTTACGTGCAGAGACTCTCTATTCGGAGACTATCAGTCTCACTCGGATCTGTGATGTTTACATTGATTTCTTCACTCTACTATCCTCCATCCACCGAACTTGCTAAGTTGGCAAAGCAGAAAAATGAGATACGTGTTGCTCGATTTTTGGATGGACTTGGTCGAGATTTTTTGCCTATTCGTCAGCAGATCCTAGGCCTTGGTACTCTACCGGACATGGACGAGGTTTTTTCTCGAGTTCAGAGAGCATGTCGTGTTGATACTCAAGGTGATATGATTGGTGAGCAGTCGGCCCTTGCCATTCAGTCTAGTTGCAGTAGAGGCACTGGGGGTCGCGGTCGGGGTCACAGAGGTTATGGTCGTGGTTTTGGCCGTGATTCAGGGGGAGGCCGTACCACTGGTGGTCATGGAGCCCGTTATTGTTCCCATTGTGATATGGAGGGTCATACTGTTGATTTCTTTTATGATTTACATCCAGAGTTACGACCCTCTAGAGCTGCACATCATGTTTCGGGGACTTCTACAGAGACTCCCACTTTATGTCTACTAATTCTTCCGAAACCCTAGTGATCCCTCGCACTAAATACGAGTCTCTTCGATGCCTAAAGGAAAAAGGGAAACAAGCATATGCCACTCTTGCGACGGAAGGTAGCACCCCATTCTGCTCTCTCAGTCATTCCAGTTCATGGCTCATTGACTCTGGAGCCTCACATCACATGACTGGTAACTGTAGCCTCCTTAGCACCTTTAAGCCTAACTCTTCTTCTACATTGGTTTCTTTGGCTAATGGGGCAAAGTACCCCATTTCTGGTACAAGAGACACTTCTGTCAATTCTCAATTATCTCTTTCTTCTGTTTTATGTTTACCTAGTTTCTCCTGTAATCTTCTTTCTGTTAGTCAACTTACTCGTTGACTTAATTGTTCAGCAACATTCTTTCCTTCTTATTTTTTTTTCCAAGATCTGGCGACTGGGAGGAGGATTGGTTCAGGACATAAAGTGGATGGTCTCTACTACCAAAATGGTGTTGCAGACAGAAAAAATCGATATCTTGAGGACATAACTAGGACTCTTCTTTATCAGATGCATGTTCTTAAATCATATAGGGCCGAACCCGTTCTCACATCCTGTTTTCTAGCGAACCATCTTCCATCATCCGTTCTTGAGAATTGATCGCCTTTCTCTGTCCTACATCCCTTTGGGAATCCATTTGCCTTCCTCGAGTGTTTGAGTGTACGTACTTTGTTCATGATCTTACTCCTGGACTAGATAAATTGGAACCTCGAGCGATTAAATGTATTTTTCTGGGCTATTCTCACACTCAAAAGGGCTATCGGTGTTTTAGTCCTCAGCTTCGTCTTACTTATGTGTATGCAGATGTTTCTTTTTTTGAAGATAAGCCTTATTATACTGGAACTATTTCTATCCAGGTTCCAGACCCTGAGGTTCCATTACCTGTCCCAGTCCCTATCTCAGTACCGATTTCATCACCTGTTGTTCAACCCAAACCTTTGCAGGTTTATTCTCGTCATCATTAGCAAACCGCTGGTCAAGATGCCACTTCATGCCCTTCGGCCCCCTAACCGCTCGCTGCTCCTTAGGTTTGTGATTCTTTTATTGAAGCTCCGATTGCATCTCGTACCCGATCTCGTACCACTCATCACCCTATTTCTGATGTGGTTTCTTATGGTCATGTGCCGCCTTCTTACAGTTCCTTTTTGTCCCCTCTATCTTCTATTTCTATTCCTCACTCTGTTGTTGAGGCTTTTGCTAATCCAGGTTGGCGAGCAGGAATGGAGGCAGAGATGGGTGCTATGAAGGAGAATCACACATGGCAGTCGGTCCCTCTTCCACCAAGAGCACATGTGGTTGGCTGTAAGTGGGTATTCACAATGAAATATCTACCAGATGGGACAGTAGAAAGACGGAAGGCTCGATTGGTTGCAAAGGGATACACACAAACATATGGCATCGATTATACGGACACATTCTCTCATGTGGCTTCTGTATCAATTAGATGTCAAGAATGCATTCTTGCATGGTGATCTACCGGAAGGGGTATATATGGAGTGATAATTAAATTCACTGGTCATCTTAGACCATTAATTCGGTGGATTTTTTATAATTATGTAAGTTAGGCCCAGACTTGGGGCATTAAGGTCATGTTAGGTTGGGATTATGGATAATCGACTATCCACTATAACCGATTTTACACTCAATTATGCTTAAATGTGTGTTCGGTTTGCTCATCTAACAATTGCTTATAATCCATAATCCAATTATGCGATTATGATGAAATATATTAACAGCTATAATCACCAAATTCGGTGCTTATAAACCGAATTGTGCATTTTGGAGGCGGAAATTTCCCAAATTCCGACCCCACCATTACGCCAATATAAATCCCTTCTTGAAAACACTCTCCCCCTAGCAACGGAACCCTAACTCCATCTCTTTCACTCCACAAACCCTAATCTTGTGAAACCCTATCTCCACCTCTTTCACTCCATAAACCCTAGATCTTGTGAAACCCTAACTCCATCTCTTTCAATCCAAAAACCCTAGACAATGCGAAACCCTAGACCTTGTGAAACCCTAACTCCATCTCTTTGTCTCATCAAAACCTAGACCTTGCGAAACCCTAACTCCATCTCCCTCGGATTCCTCCATTGATGAATCGGAATGATAAGCATCGAGCTCCATCTCTCGACAAACCCTACCTCCTTTAATCTTCTCTTTTCTCCATTTTCTCTATATTTTTATAATAGCTGATTGTCATAATTGGTTGCAACAATTGCAATCGGTTGGTCCATAATCCCATCCGAGCAGGGCCTAAGTGTGGCAATTTCAAAGCTAATGAGCCGCCTCATGTACTGGCCCTATGTATTTTGCATGGGCCCGCCCTCTCCTCTTTTAATAAACGTAAGAATACAGTTTTTAGAACTCAAAACGCACCCTATGCAAAGACGATCAAGAAAGTGTTGATCGCCTTTTCTTCAGCTGTAGTTTCACTGCCTAGATCTGGAGATCGGTTCTCTTGAGGGCCGGGTATTTTAGAAAGCCCAAAAAGAGCCTTAGGGAAGAAGGACAAGCATCCACAGCTCTTAAGTTTGGCTTCTCGACGGCAATTCAAAAAAAATTGGAATGAACGAAATCTCAGAATCTTCGAAAATGCCTCCCACCATAAGCAGTACATTCTTGGGACATCCACATGGAAATCAAGCTAAAAAAGCTAAATAAGCTGAATCTCAAGGACAACACGGACTACAAGATAAATCTGAATTCCTCTATGAAGTTCGGCTACAGATTCTTTCCCATCTAATGGGTCTTTGGACGATGAGGAAGGTGGCATTGGCAGCATTGTGAGAGATAGAAAGGGAATGGTTCTGGCTATGTTCTCTGAAAGTGTAACTAGAAAAGAATTCTATGGTCTAGAGCAGTAGAACTGCTTGCGATAAAGAAAGGGATTGATCTTGCTATAAATCATGGACTGTGCAAGGTATGGATCGAATTGGACTCAAAATTTGCAGTGGATATAATCAATGGGAGATCAAAGCCCCCTTGGAAACAAGTCATGTTTGTTGATCAAATCTCAAGCTCCTTTAGTCGCTTCCTTTCTTGGTGAGTAACCAACTCTTGGAGGGAAGGAAATATGGCTGCGGATTTTCTCTCAAGAAGAGGCTGTCCTTGTAAAGTAACCAGTTTACTCATTAAAAAAAAAGGAAATGGTTGGTGGTCATTTTCAGGCATTGCCTATTTGTCGTTTCCCAATGGGTTTATGGTTTTGGCCAACCCAAAACTTTCTCTTTTTTTTTTTAGCATTCCATGGTTTTCTTAGCCTTGCAAAATTCCCCTTAAACCGAAAAAACAAGGAATTCATGTCAAAGCAAATCAGTGTTCTTCAGATAAATAGTCCCACATTAAAATAAGAGAAAATGCGTTTAAACAAAGGGATTTGCTAGGGACCATCGCAGAAGGCATTTCGTGATTAGGCCGTTGCATGTGAAAGTAGCCACATCAGAGGAATTAAAAGAATAAGACAAAATATGAGCCTGTGTAGCTGCTCTCACATGCAACACCCCAAGCGCAAAATGCCTTCTGTGATGGTCCATAGCAAATCCCTGTTTAAATGCATTTTCAAAAGCTTTGAATGCAATAGATGATATCATTTGATTTTCCAAGAAACCATAGAATCTTCTTTTGCTTTGAATGCCCAAAGCCCATAAGGCCATAACTACCATTTACTTACTGAGAAATGATAGATGCGAGGGCTCTCTTTAGGCAAGGGCTAGAGAAGGGCCCTTGAATAGATCCACATCATTAAGTGCAACCAAATTCAGTTTCTCAACCGACTTTAAAAGTGACGTGGATCTATCTCGGGGCGTTTCTCCAGCCCTTGCATAAAGAGAGCCCTTGCGTCTTTCATTCCTCTTACTTATAACTTCTTGTTGAAAGAAAAGGTAAAGTTTTTGGGCGGTGATAAATTCACCCGCTTCTATGACGAATTCATCTCATATTTTTCAAAATGGATGGTCCACGTATGATGTGAATGGAATCTTGGTCCTGAAATAGGGATAGGGGAACCTATCCTTATTGGGTTTTGTTAACGAGTGCCCCCGGGGCACTCGTTAAGGTGCTTTGAAAATGTAAAATATGCAATAAATTTGCATAGGGATTAAGAGTTTTACATGGCTTTTGAGTCATTTTTTCTCAAAAAAGGTGTAGATTTACATTTTCAAAGCCCCTTAACGAGTGCCCCCGGGGCACTCGATAACAAAACCCATCCTTATTTACCACACAGTAGTTTTTGTGTTGTCATTTTTTGAACTATCTGATCCCCCCCATTTTACACCAATTATATCCTATTGAGAAGATTTTTGGGAAATTGTCTAATCTACTTCAAGGATCAACAAATGAATCTCTTAGGTCATTCAAATAGGTGGGCCCTACTATATTTTCTTTGCACCCTTGCAAAAATAAGATGAGAGCAAAGGGGGCTTCCATTGGCTGTACCTCACTGATTTTATTCTTCTATTACAGAAGTTTTTCTCTGTTAATTTTTGGGTCTTTCAAAAGGATATATGTATGTAAAATCGAGACTGTTGATCTTTGATGCGATCGACATGATCGTTGAAACATCCCATGCGCAAAGTAAAGACTTTTCAAGGTGGAAAAATAAATAAGACATCATAGACCAAGGGCTGAGATTATTAGATTATTCAATTGATTTGGCCAGACTTAGGTCGTTGTCCGGACCTTACTTTCCATGCGCAAGTCTATTGATAAAGTTGATGCGTCCATGTCCCTCTGTGCTCACTTTTGATAAAAGTTTATGCTTCTTGTTAGAGAATATCAGATCTGATTGGATATGATTGGATTGTGGTGGATTAGGCAAATCAGTTGGATTAGGATTACATCTTAGATTAGGTTTATCTCCTTCCATGTTTATCTGTAAGTGCTTATTTAAGCACAAGTTACCGATTAATGAAAGTATTCTAGATTAGCAGAAATTCAAATTCTACAAGGTATCAGAGCAGGTCGGTCGGACCTAGCCTGAGCACAACCTTGGCTATTTCATTATCCGGCGGACAGCCGATTAGCCGCCATCCGCCGGGCACTACACCCATCATCCTATCTGCAAACCCAGACTTCTTGTCTTCTTTCGTAGCTTTCTCAAACATCTAATAAAATAGCTACAAATCCAAATCATTTCTGCTTCCCTTCCCTGTTCAAGTTCAATATTCAACCGGATCTCCAACCCGTCAACGGTGTAACCTTCGTCTACATACAGGGAGATATCAAATTGAAATTTGGATCTTACATTCTAAATCATTGGCCAATGCGTACTGGTCACCTGCGATGTCAAATCCGATTGCCGGAAACAGTTTTTTTTCCCTTCTCTGGTGTTTTTCTGCTCAGTATGCAATCTAATCCTCGTCCAAGCGGCGAAGGAGATAGGTGAGGTATTTGGACAAGAAGGCGTTTAATACCATTAAGAAAGAGAATGAGTGGCTGTTGGGTCTCTCGTATTTTGTAAAAAGGGCCAAAAGAGAAGGATGAAATTAGCATCCTCTATTCTATTTCACAAACCCTGATTCATTCATCTTTAGCCCTATTAACCTCTCCTCTAGATTTGATAAGCACACCCCTTCCAGTCTCATATGTCCCCAAATTTCCAGTTTGATCATATCTTTCGCTCCCTCCTTTCGTCCTTAGACACCCCGTTTTTCATTTTTTGCCAAATAGCACCCATGCTTAAAGGAAATGTTGCAGCATCACCCATTTCTCTATTTTCTCATTTCCTAAGCCTTGTACGGGAATGGTACGATCCCTCCGTCACCCCAGAATAAAAGGGGTGATCTCGTAGTTCTCGGTCTGTGAAGATGCGTTGTTAGGTGCTTTTTTTCCCATTGAGGCCAAACCCACCTATGCTCGAGAGATAGTTGTCCATACACTGATAAAGGATGTATGGAATGGAAAATACCGGAACGGAAAGAATGGACGAGGAATAAAAATCTCACCGCTGATCCATTTGCAATACGTGAATGAGAGAAAAATCTGGATCAAACCTCTTAGATCTATTTACTTCGGCAAAAGAAAAAAAGGGGCTTTTCCAAAGCTTTGTTATTTTAGTTTCTTTGCACCCCTATCCATCTTCTTGGATTTTCTCTCTTGCCATAAATCCACCTCTCATATTGATAACAGCACCCCCATGTTTTAATCACGCCACCCATTTATTCCCATTTCATACTCTCATTGATAACCCTCCCCAAATTTGATATATGCACTCTTCTCCATGCCATGTCCTAAGATTCAAAGTTTTGTATTATCGTTGCAGCATTATTCTCAGCCGGAAATCGTCGTTTCTCTTCATTTTTTTTTCTTTCACCTATTCAGTTGAGCTACCCCTAAGTGGTGAGTGCCTGAAATAGGAGCCCTTCTCAGTTGAGGGGCCTCTCTCCTTGAGGTTCGTGCCTGAGAGAGCAATTTCTCTCTTGTTCAGTATTCAAAATCGACCCATGATATCTGTCCATCGAGGCTTCCTTTTGCCCATCGAGGCTTTGGTCCATAGTGACCCACTTTTATGAGGTTCGGTAATCCAAAACCGGCCCATGATAATTCTCCCATCGTGGCTTGAGTTTGATTCAACCAACTAAGGCTCTTTGTAGCACATCAACAAAGCGGCACCTTCTTCGACAAACATGTGTTATCGTCATTGGCGACTTCGGTCATCATCATCAAGGGATCTTCGTCATCCACTTTCTGCAGTGTTCATTGCATTTTGATTAAATTTGCAATTTGGGGAATTCAATTGTATTGGGGAATTTCATTGTAATCAAACGTATGTTTACGTTTGAGGGGGCATGTTAGAGAATATCAGATCTGATTGGATATGATTGGATTGTGGTGGATTAGGCAAATCAGTTGGATTAGGATTACATCTTAGATTAGGTTTATCTCCTTCCATGTTTATCTGTAAGTGCTTATTTAAGCACAAGTTACTGATTAATGAAAGTATTCTAGATTAGCAAAAATCCAAATTCTACACTTCTTGTCTCTCAGTGCACTCGCTTCATTATTTTCTCCATTGGTTCGTTCTTGGGATTTTCTTCTTTTGGTATGGCAGAAAAAGCACAAATATTTGTATCCCCTATTCTTGATGCATTGTATTGGCCGTGAGTATATGTTAGTAGAGGGAATACACGTGCGCCCCACTTAATAATTAATATTTTTCAATATATTATACAAAATAGGCATATTACATATTAGAGATCCAAATGTATATACGTTTGAGTTTTCGTGAAAATACACATACACAAGTAAAAAAAGAATAATGGATCTCACCAATATGGATTATATCTAAACCATTCATTTGTTAGCCCTTTTGTAGATAGGCCTTGTCTCAAAAAATTTCACTCTAGTTGTTCAATTTATGTTGGTTTTTAGTTTTGAACTTTCTAAACCGCCCATTTTACGCCAAATATATTGATGGTTTATGACCATCCTATGAAAAAGATTTTTGGGACATGGTCTATGTATTGCATGATTAATAAAAGAATTTCTTAGATTAACTAATTGGTGGGCCGTACTATACATTTTTTTTGCACGTGTTTTTTCTCCACAAAAATACATAATTTAAAATATCTAACTACAGAAGGACTCTTCGGAAGACCCATCTAATTCTCCCAACTATTCTACAAGTTAAATTCTAGGCAAATATTTGTCTCCTCCGTATTGACTACTTATACCACTAATCTACAAGGTAACTACCTGTATCCAAACAGAGCCTAAACCTACAGTGAATGGAATTTCTAAAATTTGGCTAATCCACATGAATTAGGGAAAACCTATCTTTTCTTTTGAGTGTGGGGAGTCGGCCTGACAAATTTGACTAGTCCCCATATTGTGTGAATGAAATCCCAATCCCAAAACAGGGATAGCAAAAACCTATCCTCCTTTTCCACCTGATTTTTTGAATTACCTGAACTGTCCATTTTACACCAAATATATTGGAGGGTTAAGATCATCTTGTGAAGAAGATTTTTGGGATAGTGTCTAATCCACACAGTTGAATGTATTAGATATACAAATAGGTGGTGGACCTTATGTTACTTTTTTTCCGCATGTATTTCCAAGAAAATGCATGTTAAAATCATCATTTACATAAGTTTTGGGGTCGTGATAAATTCACTCCTTCTATGATGAATGCACCTCGTATTTTTCAAAATGTGAGTCCCTCATTAGATGGGAGGGTTAGAACCATCCTATGGGAATGATTTTTGGGGCACAACCTATTTACATTATGGCCCATCAAATACACAGTTTGGATTAACCTATAGTGTGGACTGTACAGTCCATTTTTTAAAAATACGGGGTGAATCCATCCTAAAATGTGGTGAATTTATCACTAGTTTTTCTGTGAAACAAGTGATGTCCAATCTCTGTCAAGGTCAACTAATTTTTGGGTCCTTCAAACGAATATTTACTTAAAATCGAAACCGTTGATCTATTATACCATTATGATGTAATCTACAATCCGACAATCGAGATAATTATTGTACATGAGTTCTAACTTCTAAGGTAGTTATTATGTATTGAAAATGAAAGAGTCCTTGTATGTTTTCTAGGGTCCTTTATGCCAGGTTAATTCTCGAAGAGTCCTTGCACTTACGGGACTACAATTGTGTTTAATGTGGTTAGCTATTTTAGGAAGTGGCTTGTGTCTATAAGTATGTATTCATCTGTGTAGAGATTGAATGGAAAAGGTAAAAGAAGAAGAATACTAGAGATTTAGAGAATGGAGAAGAACACCAAGTTTATGGGAAATGGGAGATCAAAGCTAAGGCTTATTGAATGGAGGGTTCAGATCAATCAAAGGTCGGACCCACAATGCCATGGAGGACATACCCCATTTGTCAAGGCTAGGTGGTGCCCCACCGAAGAATGCCTTGTGGAAAGATTCGATCCAATTTAAAAATGCAAGGAGAGGACAAACATATAAGCATTTCTCTTTGAAATCTTCTATCCATGTTAGGTGAAAACCTCACCTAACATCGTTTTCTTTTTTGTTTGTTGATTAAACTATGCAATAAACCATTAAAGCAAAGCATTAGGTGAAAGAATAAAAAAAAGAGACTTTCATTAGACAGAAGAATAAGAGAGTATTCTAATTTCTATACATTGAGGCGGCCCGAAAAAACAAAAAGAGTTTATTATATGGTGTGCCAGCCAAACAACACGTAATCCGTCCAACATACCTTAGATAGACATAGTAATTGCCTAGCACACCTTATGAGACTTTTTCTCTCCTTTCTTTTTTTTTATTCCTTTCGGTGTACTGCCTTTCAAAAAGTCAATTAAACCTTTTAAAATTCTCTTAGGTGGTTTCCTCCTTGACATTATCTGCGTGTCTTGTTGTTTGATTGCTTTGAATTGGTTCTGCACCTGCTATCCTATTGCATTACTGCATTCAGAAAGGCCATCTCTTGCAAGAAGAAGAATCACAAAGCAGGTGCACACACATTTCTAATTGCTATTCCTTCCACCATTCATTTGTTAACCCTTGTGTAGATAGACCACGTCTCAAAAAATTTCACTTTAGTTTTTCAATATATGTTGGGACATGGTCTATCTATTGCAAGATCAATAAAAGATTTTCTTAGGTTAACTAGTAGGTGGGCCATACTATACATTTTTTTAGCACAAGTTTTTTTTTTTCCACAAAAAAGTACATAATTTAAAATCTCTTACTACAAACGGACTGTTCGGAAGACCATGTAATTTCCCCACTATTCTACGAGTTAAATCCTAGGCAAATGTTTGTCTCTTCCGTATTGACTACTCATACCACTAATCTACAAGGTAACTACCTATATCCAAACAGAGCCTAAACCTAAAGTGAATGGAATTTCTAAAATTTGACTAATCGGCATGAATTAGGGAAAACCTATCTTTACTTTGAGTGGGTGAGTCGGCCTGATAAATTTAACTACTCTGCATATTGTGAGAATGAAATCCCCATCCCAAATAGAGATGGAAAAAACCTATCCTTCTTTTCCGTTTGATTCTTTGAATTACCTGAACCATCCATTTTACACCAAATATATTGGAGGGTTAAGATCATCTTGTGAAGAAGATTTTTGGGATAGTGTCTAATCCACAGAGTTGAATGTATTAGATATACAAATAGGTGGTGGAACTTATGTTACTTTTTTTCCGCATGTATTTCCAAGAAATTGCATGTTAAAATCATCTATTACACAAGTTTTGGAGTCGTGATAAATTCACCCCTTCTATGATGAATGCACCTCGTATTTTTCAAAATGTGAGTCCCTCATTAGATGGGAGCGTTAGAACCATCCTATGGCTCTGTTCACTTGTTTTCCTGGGAAAGGAAAGGAAAGGAATCTGACGTGGCAAAATGGAAAGGAAAGGAAAAGAAACTGTGATTTTCCCATGCTTTCTCGCTGTTCACTTGCCCAGAAAGGGAGGGAAAATATGCAGGAAAGTTATTTTCTCGCTGTTCACTTGCCCAAAAAGCAAGGGAAAATATGCAGAAACCCATATTAAACATATTTGGCACAAGATTTTTTTTTTGGCATTAAATGCTACCGCATAAACAACACGTACATAGATCCCTAATCCATCCAAATGAACCTAGCAAGCTTCTATATAGGATCCTTCCATTTCAATCTGCATAAAATGAAATGTCGATATCGGCTGTTGAAATTTCTTTACGCAATCTACATTCCAATGCAACTAATTATGCTACAAATTGAAAATTAAAAAAAGGTCTTTCTCAAATTAACCAAACCTGTAAGAGGTCTTTCTCAAAAATCGTCTACTGAATTTCAAAAGAGACCTATCCGGGATTCTAATTGAGATAAGACAAACAATTCTCCTCCAGGTTAATCCAAAATACTGTTTTAGGCGAATGAGAAAAAGGCTGCGGCCCTCGCAAGACTTTAGCAGAACTATCAGTATAAATGTTTTTCTTTAGCTTTTGCTTAAAACATGTGGATGTCCTCTTCACGCTTGTCTTTCAAATCCTCATGGCTCTCAATATATGCATTTAAGGCTGCTTCTGCCTCCTTCCTTGTGGCATAGGAGCGATAAGATGCTCCACTATACTTGTTCACTTGAAGGTGACAGTCTGCCCAACTCTTGAATATGCCCACCTGTCGTCCCTTGAAAACCACATAAAATTTATCTTTCGCCATTACCTGGTACCACATAAACAACACATACATAGCTGCAACAAGAAATGATAGATAAACAACATTTACTTATGATTTGGGCCAAGGACCACAACCTTCACACACACACACACACACACACACACACACACACACACACACACAAATCATCAAAATTATCAAACAAAATTTAGCCAAAGACCCCAACCTTCACATAAATCTAATATATCTAAACATTACACCCATCATAAAACCAATAGTTCCAAGAAACTATTACACCCATAGTTCTATCCATAAAACAAACAACACATAGTTCCATCAAACAAATACACCCAAAATATATCTAAACATAACACATAGATAGTTCATAAGTTAAAGGTTCATAAGTAACACATAGTTCCATCCATAAAAAAACCCAAGAACCAAAAAAACCTCCAACCGAAACGGTTCAAGACATAGACCTAGCCAAACGGCGCAAAATGCGCCCCACCATCTCCTCTCGGTCCATCTTCTCCAGAGAAAGGAATGCCTCAGCTTCCTTGTGATGCCCATGCAGGTACACATAAGCATCAACGAGGTCACCTCTGGGGAAGCCCCCAATTTCAAGCACGGCATCTTTCAGGTCAGGGAGGCTGTGCACCTCACCAGTAGTAATTATGGCATCAGCAACCCTATTAATGCTGGAAGACACAACCTGCAACTCCGATAGAAGTGCAGCATTATGATGCTTCTTTGACTTCTTCCCACCACTAGCAGATGGGCCCCTGATAGGAGAAGAGTCACTATAGCCAATGCTAGCATCTAAGGCGGGTGTAGATGAAGACGCTCTACCATGAGGCGGAGTACGGAGGAAGCTGTCGTCCATATCATCTAGCCCAACCAGAATGGTCGATGAAGAAGCACCATGTGTGTCCTGCGTCGGCTGAGTGGGATCCCTTCTTGTATCCCTGACATCCTCCCCACGTGCGTAATCATCATCGCAGACAGCTTTCATATCTTCGTAGAGGGGATACCGTTTGCTAAAGAAGCGTTGGTGTTCTGGATGCAACTGTAAAAAAGGAAATGAATTGTCACGGAATATTATTTAAACATGTAACTTATAAATAGAGGAAGCGATATACGAAAAATAAATATTACCCTCAAGTATTCATTCTTCACTTCTTCGTCAACCGATAACTTGCATATGGTTTCATCCCAGCCAAAGCCACTGAGATTTGTGATGGAGTTCAGAGTCCTATAAGTTGTCTTCAGTGTCTTCAACCGATTTTTCACATGCTCTTTCGTTAGGGTTATGTTCAGGACAGTAACTAGTTCCTGCGCAACAGCAAAATAAGCACACTCTTTGAACCCAGCACCAGTTTTCTGCCCCTCGGCTATCTGATTCTTAAGGGCTGCCAAGAGAGCCCCATCCATAGTCACATTCCATGAGACATTCACCTTCTTATCAGCTGTACCTGCAGTTGCTGCCATCTCGCCTGCAACTTTTTGAAACACTTCAAATAAAAAACTTCAATCATAGAATTATAGATAACCAATAGGCATAAGCAATCTTAGAAGTTACATTAACCAATACTGTAGCAAACATAGAAATTACATAAACAGATCTCAACCTAGCTCACTAAATGAATATCTATAAAAATAGTACACCACAAAGAAAGGAATATAAGCTACAGTTCCAACAAAGTACACATCGAAAATGTAAACACGGGTGCGTTTCCTAACGATGACGACGTGCTTGGAAATCATTCCACATCTGATTCATGATTGTGGTTCGAATGTTACGACCTTCCCTTAAATCCTCGGCCCTGATCATAGGAGGAGGAGGAACAGGTCCTTCCTCCTCTTCCTCTTAAGGTAGAAGCAATGCCAGATCATCGTCAACATCCTGAATGTAGGCATCGTCGGGCATCTCCCTCCTAATGTGGTTGTGGACGTAGCAACAGGCCAACACTATGTCAATCTGCTTGTCATATGAGTACATGGGTGCTGAATTTAATATGCCGAATCGCTTCTTCAGGACACCAAAAGTTCGCTCGATTACATTTCTTGCCGAAGAATGCCTTTGGTTATACAACTCCTCGGGTTTTTTGGTCTGCGCCCTCTAATCTGATTGAGATGGTAACCAATACCTCGGATTGGAGTTATAAAATGCGACAGGCACGGATACCCGGCATCACCAAGGTAAAACTTTCCTACAATCAAAGAAATGATTATACTCAAATTAGCTATGTACTATGGGAACTGCATCGGTCCAAACATAATAATAAGGTAACTATTACCTGGCAAAATAGGAATCCCGTTCTGCTTTGATATGGCAGATGCTAACACCCGTGAGTCCGATGCCGACCCCTCCCACCCACAAAGGACGTACGTAAACTTTAGGTCAAAGTCGCAACAGGCTAACACATTTTGGGATGGGAAGTGCTTACGACAAATATATCTTTTCTGAATATCCTGAGATACTTTTGCAGGAATGTGCGTCCCGTCAATTGCACCGAGACAATCCTATAATATGGACATTCAGATGTCAACCATCACTGTGAACATGCCTCAATTACTAACAAACTACAGTTGAAATACATAGCTATCGTAAATGTACCTTAAAATAAGGCATGAAATTAGGATTATCAAGGATTGCACGTGGTGTCTCCCTTGATGGACGTACTATGAACATGTATTGTAGAATGAGAACAGCATCAAGAACCTTATTAAAATACTTTGAAACAGTTGCCCCAGACCTTCTTGTGGTTGCCCTAACAGTACGATTCCTTTCGTTGTGTGAAATCACACTTAAGAAAATCATAACTTGTTCCTCAACAGTGCAATGAATTGTGTCTTCCAGCAAGGTAGTGTTTCTGAAAAGGGCCACGAAGGTGCGGAAGCATCGAACATCCATACGAAGAAGAGCAATACAATGGTCCTCTACGTTCGTGATACGTCTAACAAAGGTCCTACGGGTTAGGTACCCGCTTTCGTAAGGTGCTCTTGTAATATTCTGCTCTAGGTATAGTCAAACCCTAAGCGTAACTGCTGCTGCCGCAGAAATTACTATAGCTGCAGCTCGAAGGATCAACATGCGCCTATTTGCTGGTTGTCGAGGCATGATGGTAGCCTACCAAATACTAAAAAAAACATAACTGGAGATAAGAACCCAACTAATGGCTGAAATGTAAAAAGAAGAATTCTAAAGGCACAAGCACAGATCAAGAAATCAACCCAGAACCCAAAAGAACAATCAAGAAATTAACAGTAAATACATCCACAGAATCACAAGCACAAATCAACAATAAATAAATTTAGTTTCCCAGTTCAAAAAAGAGATATTATTGCAACCCTTCTCCATGAAACAGAGAGAGCACCAGAGCAAAAAATGAATTAAAAATAAAAACCAAGCAACCAGAATGTACAGGTTCAAAGACAAAAGGAAAGAACTTAAGTCAAGGTTAACAAGAGCTCGAAAGAGAATAATTCAATAAAATATCAACATAAAAAAAATTACAATCAGTTGCTTCCTTCCAATAAAGCAGAAAAAGAAGGGCAAACTCGATCTCAAGAACTGATAACCCTACCAAATACTAAAAAAACAAAATTCAGGATAAGAACCCAACCGACAAAGACACCATAACCACAGTCACAATCATTGAAACAAGACTCCCACAGCCACCACGAACCACCGACAAGCAACCACAACCACCATAACACCAAACAACATCAACCACAAAGCACCAACAACTACCCACAACCACTAAACCACCAAACATCCATCAACCAACAAAGCACCAACATCCATTCAGAACCACAAAAACATCAAAACCATCATCAACAACCAAAGCACCAACATCCACCCACGACCACCAACACATCCATACCCAAAACATCCATACACCAACAACCACCCACAGAATTATATAGTATTGCCATTGCAAACATAAATCCCCCAAAATTAGCCATAAGAACCATTGCAAAAAAGAAAAGAAAAATCCTTAACAAGCCATTGTAAACAGAAAAATAGCATAAAAATGAAGAGAAAAATAAGGATGAAACACTTGACTTCTTAAACATCACCATATCAACACTTGACTTCTTAAACATCACCATATCAATTCATGTTCTTCTTAACTGCATACTCCAAAATTATTTTCATGATTAACATGCCTAAACAAACTTGTAAAAATCATCATATGCCCAAATACACGCATCCAAAACAAAGTTGTAAAAATCCAAAGATGATTAACGACTTTTTTGGATGATTAACAAACTTTGTAAATAATCAGAGATTAGCAAACTTTGTAAAATTCTAGAGATGACTAACTAACTGTAAATGCCAAAACAAAGTTGTAAAAATCTGTCTGAAAATGGGTTCGAACCCTAGAACGGAACCGTAGAATCGAGGGAGAGAGGGTTCTCCAGATCCGAATCCAAGATTAGGAAAAAAAAAGGGATCCGAACCCTAAAACCCAAATAAAAGGTTTCTCAACAACTAAGAGTGATATTTCCATGGAAAAAAATAAAAAAAAGTGCAGATCAGAACCCTTGTCAAGGATATTTGTAAGAAAAAAGGCCAAAATCCCACAAAAAATGGAAAACGTAGAAGGAATGGAGAGATTCAGCGAAAAAAATGAAAAAAATGAGGAAGAGGGAGGAGAAATTTGAACCCTAGCAACGTTTTGCCACGAAAATATCCGAAAATACCTCAAAGAAAATGAAAAACCAAGAGGGAATGGCGAGTTTGGGCGAAAAAAATAACAAATGAGAGTCGGGGAGAGGAGCACTAACCTTTCTAGTGTTCGCTGGAGGTGGAGCTCGCCGGAGAAGATGATGTTGCCGGCGTCGTCCAGGGTTTCGTCGAATGAGGGCTTGGAGAGGAGAGAGACACGCGATGAGAAAAACGTAAGATTTTCCCATGCACAAGTGATTTTCGTTTTCCTACTGATTTTGCAAGATTTTGCGAGAAAGGGAAATCGTGATTCGGAGGGAAAATAGATTTTCCACGTAATTTTGTTACTTTTCCACATCCGTAATTCAACTTTCTAGGGAAATGAAGCGAACTGCGGAAAGTAACGATTCGCGAGAAAATTTTGGGTACTTTCCTTTCCTTTCATTTCCTAGGACAACAAGTGAACAGAGCCTATGAGAATGATTTTTGGGGCACAACCTATTTACATTGTGGCCCATCAAATGGGCGGTTTGGATCAACCTATAGTGTGGACTGTACAGTCCATTTTTGAAAAATACGGGGTGATCCATCCTAAAATGTGGTGAATTTATCACTAGTTTTTATGTGAAACAAGTGGTGGCCAATCACTGTCAAGGTCAAACACTTAATTTTTGGGTCCTTCAAACGGATATTTACTTCAAATCCAGACCGTTGATCTTTGATATCATTATGATGTGATCTTCATGATCGGTGCCCCACACGGCATGCTTTTAATGTAAAGACTTTTGTAGGCGGAACATAAATGAGGCATATAGATGAAGGGCTGAGATTATCCCGATTGTCGTTGTTGAGACTCAACTTTCCACCGACAAATTTGACTAACCCGCGTGGGCGTCATTACTTTTGATTAAACTTGATTCTTCTTCTTCTCTCTCTCTTACTGCTCTCTCTCTCTCTCTCCTGTAGACAAACATCTGGTTCGTTCTTGGGATTTTCTTGTTTTCTGGAGGAGAAAGTATGGGAGGAATAGCACAAATGTTTGTATCCCATCTTCTTGATGCAGTGATTGGCAAGTTGACGCAATCGGCAATAGAAGAAATGAAATCAATATGGGGTGTTGGTGTTGAGGAGGAGTTGAAAAAGTTAGAGAGGAAAGTGAAAGTAATTCAAGACGTGATTGAAGATGCTGAGGAAAAGCAATTTCACTCTAGGGCTGTTGGAAGTTGGCTTCGTGAACTCAAGAATATTGCTTACGACGCTGATGACATATTGGACGATGTTGCTACGGAAGCTCTACAATCTGCGTTGAGGGACCAAGGTCAAACAAGCAAGAGACAGAAGGTAGGGGTTTTCCAGTACATCTCCCCTATTTTCCAGAACAAACGTGACATAGCACGTGAGATAAGGGAGATTAGTGGAAGGTTAGATGTGATTGCAAAGGAAAGACATGACCTCAATCTCGAAATAAGAAGAGATGGAGGGATGCGCCCCCACACCGAGCAGGAGCGACGGGAAACTAGCTCTTTGGTAGACAAATCTGATGTTATTGGTAGACAAGTCGACAAAAAGAAAATTATAAAATTGTTGGCTGATGATGATAAATTGTACTCTGTTATTCCCATAGTTGGCATGGGTGGGGTTGGGAAGACTACTCTTGCTCAATTCGTCTACAACGATCACAGGGTCAAGCTGCATTTTGGGCTCCGAGTGTGGGCTTGTGTGTCTGATGATTTTAATGTGTTGAGAATAACAAATGCACTTGTTGAATCTGCAAGTGGAAGCAAGTGCGATCTCTCAAATCTGGATGCTGCTCAACGTCGTCTCGAAGAGAAGCTCAACGGTCAGAAATTTTTAATTGTTCTCGATGACGTGTGGGGTGAAAATCAAATTCATACTCATTGGGACACTCTACGAGCTCCTTTTGGAGTTGGAGCGAAAGGAAGTAAAATTATCATTACTACACGGGATGAAAGGGTTGCAAGGATGTTGGGCGCAATTCCTTCCCACCATTTGGAGGTTTTACCAGATGCTGATTGTTGGGAATTGTTTACTCGGCGTGCTTTTGCGGGAGGGATTTCAAATGCCTTTCCGGAACTGGAGGAAATCGGTAGGCAAATGGTGAAGAAATGCAAAGGCCTGCCTTTGGCAGTAAAGACATTGGGGGGAATTTTGTCTTATAAAAGGACTGTGAGCGAGTGGGAAAGGATTTTGACAAGCGAAATATGGAAGGATGATGATAATAAAATTTTGCCAGCATTGAGATTGAGCTATTGTCACCTGCCAGCCAATCAAAAGCATTGTTTTGCCTATTGTGCCAAATTTCCTAAAGATCATTGGTTTCAGAAAGATGTGTTGGTCCGACAATGGATGGCTACGGGCTTCATTCAACCCAAAGGAAGCACACTCCTAGAAGACATAGGTGGGGAGATATTTGATGATTTATTACTAAAGTCTTTCCTTCAATATTCTCACCATGTCTTCTTTCTGGAGACTTCAATATACGTGATGCATGATTTAATGCATGATCTAGCAGAATCTGTCTCAGGGGATGAATGTTGTAGAATGGAAGACGGTATGCCACGAAGCATCCCTGAAATGGCACGTCATTTATCATGGACTGACGTCAAAGAGGGTTCAATGTCTTTGGAGGCCTTGAGCAAATTTAAGAGATTGCGCACTTTACGACTGAGGGCTCCATCTTCCATTGACAACCAGATTCTCAATGATGCATTGATGGAGTTGAGATGCCTGCGTGTATTGGATTTGAATGGATCTGCAATCGACAAGTTGCCGGATTCGATTGGCCATTTGAAACATCTACGCTACCTTGACCTCTCTGGCACGAAGATAGAGAGGCTGCCTGAATCAGTAGCTAGTCTTTGTAATCTGCAAACGCTGACTCTGGAATTTTGCAGTCAACTTGAAGGGTTACCCAAAGGTATCAAGAATCTAGTTAATCTACGGAATATTTTTGTAGAGTCTGTTCCTTTACTAGGAATTGGAAAATTAACTTCGCTCCAAACATTGCCGCATTTCAAGGTGTGCGAAGAGAGTGGTTGTCAGATAGGAGAGTTGAAGAACCTGAGTAACATTAAAGGAAGACTTGAAATTTCGGGTCTCGAGCATGTGCAAAACATAGAGGAGGCTAAAGAAGCCAATTTGAAAGATAAGAAATACCTTAATGAGTTGACATTGCAATGGGCCCGATATGGCAGTTCACAAGATGGAATAGTCAATAACGATGGGGTATTGGAAGGCCTCCAACCCCATGCCAACCTCAAAGAATTAAGTATAGAATCCTATGGCGGTGTCAGTTTTCCAAGTTGGATGTCACATCTCTCCACTCTGACTTGCATTACCATTGAGGATTGTAGAAATTGCGAACATCCCTTTCCTCTTGATTGCCAGCTACCTTCTCTTTGTGAGCTCACCTTACAGAACTGCCCCAAGCTGCAGGTGTTGCCCGCTGACCTTCCTGCCGTCACAAAGTTAAATATAAATGGTTGCAGAGAATTGAGTGCCCTTCCGAGGCTCCCATCTATTTGTGACTTAGAACTCATTAGTTGTGGCGTGAAGATGCTATTAAGCTTGACAACGCCTTGCCCTATCTCTCTTCAAAGGTTAACCATAGGAGGGTGTCATCAGTTGGAGTGCTGTCTCGAGAAGGTCTCTTTGCAAGATCTAACCTCTCTCCAACATTTGCAAATCTTTGACTGCCCAGGACTAAAGTCCTTGGGATATGGAGAGGGGGGGCTTCCCACCACGCTCAAATCTCTAAGAATTGTCGGATGTCCTAATCTCAAGTCCATGCCTACTCGGCTGGAAAACCTCACCTCCCTTGTAGAGTTATCCATTGCTACTCAACTCCCACTTTTCTCAAAAGAGTCAGCACTGCCCATGACAATTAAAGACCTTCAAATATTTTCATGTGACAATCTCATGTCCTTGCCCAAGGGGATGCAAAGCCTCACCTCTCTCAAAAATTTGGTGATCCGTGAATGTCCTCAACTCCATTCCCTTTTTCCAGATGATGAAAATAATGACTATGGACTGCCCACTGAGCTCATTACTCTAGAAATCCGCACTTGTCCTAATCTCAGGTCCTTGCCCAAGGGGATGCAAAGCCTCACCTCTTTCACAAAATTGGTAGTCCATGAATGTCCTCAACTCCATTCCTTGTTTCTAGATGATGAAAAGAATGACCCTAGGCTGCCCACCACGCTCACTACTCTAGTCATCTCCGCTTTTCTTAATCTCAAGTCCTTGCCTAAGAGGATGCAAAGCCTCCTCCCCTGCCTCAAAGAATTGAAAATAAAAGATTGTCCTCAACTCCATTCCTTGTTTCCTGATGATGAAAATAATGACCATGGGCTACCCACCACGCTCAATAACCTAGAAATCTTTTCTTGTCCTAATCTCAAGTCCTTGCCCAAGGGGATGCAAAGCCTCACCTCTCTCAGAAATTTGATAATCGATAGTTGTCCTCAACTCTTTTCGTTGTTCCCTGATGATAACAACAATGAATATGGGCTGCCCACTAATCTCTTCAATCTTTTCATCTGCACTTGTGAAAATCTCAAGTCCTTACCCAATGGGATGCAAAACCTCACATCCCTCGATTATTTACATATTTGTTACTGTCCCGAAATATCATCCTTGCCAGAAGATGGCCTCCCCACTACACTTAGAAGTTTGTATTTTGTTGGATGTCCTAAATTGAAGGAATCATGTCAAAAGAACGACGGCCAAGATTGGCCCAAGATACAACACATCCCCCATTTTGTCTGCATATAGACAAAGGTGCGTCCTCTTTCCCCGTTTAAACATTTTCTACCATTGCATTATTATTATTATTGCCTAGGACTATCCTTCTGTACAAAACATGGCAGATGTAGAAACATGAACGGAGGATTTTAAGAATCAGAGCGAGAGCTGAATCGATGGAATTCGGTGGTGGAAAGAGATTCTAGAATGTAGATGGGATTAAAGGATAGATTGTTGGATTACTCTCAGTTCCTCTACCTTGCCATCCACAACCATGACAGGTAAACAAAGATAAGTAATTTTTTCATTTTCATTAACACAAAATTGGAGCATGTTAAGATTCCGTTTTGGAGATAAAAACGGGAGTGATGTGACTGACTGTTGATTTGATTTATGAAATTTTGCTTCTATAAGACATCAAATAGTGACAAAAACTTTTCATTTACATGGCTTAAAATAAAGTTGAGGACCACCCAAGTTTTCCCTAGATACTTCCTTGAGATGCATTTATAGTCGTGGGACATAATATGATTGGCAGGGGCGGAGGGACATATAGTGTGGGGGTGGCCATGGACCCCAATGACTTGAAAAATCCCTTGTATGCAGGGGTGAATTCTGGCCCCCCAATTGTGGATGTGGCCATGGCCCCCAGTGGAATGTGTAGGCAATGTGTGTGTGTTTATGCTATCTGAGCACTTCTTTGGCAGCACCATTTAGTATCCTTAAAAGGATTTAGTCTTTTTGTTGGTTCAGTTACCTTTTACTGAGTATTTGAATTTATGCAGCAATCCAGCTACAAATGTTCAAATGGATACGTAATAGCCATTTAAGGCAGCAGAGAGAGCAGTAGTCATGAATAAAGTTAAAGTACAATACTTAAAGCTTCATACCACAACATGCAGAGAAAATGTTCCCCTGACGATTTTATATGATTTCTACCACCTGATTTTTTTAAAAATTTTGGGGAAACTTCCTTTCGAAGGGACGTGAGAGAGAGAGAGAGAGAGAGAGAGAGAGAGAGAGAGAGAGAGAGGAGATGAAAAAAAAAGAGAGTAGGGGAAGAAAGAAAGAGAGAGAAGATAAAGAAGATGAATACTGTTCTTTTAATGGTGGTAGTTGTACATTGGAGAAAAATATTTATGAACCCTTTGTCAGAAAACTTCATCTTCTATTTGGGAAGATAGGATGACACTCGCTGATAGGATTTCAATGCATGATATATAAGCGACTCTTTTATTCTGTAAGGTCTTTATCATGATTTCAATGCAATGCATGGTCTTTATCCTTGAATTATGAGATTTCTCGCTTAACTTTGACGAGTACCAAGAGATGATACTCGAAATTCAAACACTCGTTGTTTAAGTATGGATTGATTCCTAAATCTAACTATTTACTTAGCATCTAAAATTGGAATAGAATTTGATCATGCATGTTAATTAAGAAGGTGTCTATACATCTCCACTCCTTTGTGACAATTAAAAATGTTGATATTATAAAATAAATGCTTTGATAAAAGAATTGGGGCATATATCCAAAAGAAAAATTGAAACTTGCGTACATCTGAAAAACCTGAAAGGGTCCTACACTGTTTTATCATGGACTGAGACGGTCGATCGTCCAGGGTCTATTATTTGGGTACAATCGATCGTTTGTTGGAATTTTAGGATAAGTGGCGCCTTGATACATTTTGGTGACATATTTCAAGGGAACATTATTGTAGACACCCCTATTTTGCTCCGCTTTATCCAACAAAGGCGTTTGTTAGTTCTCCTCATTTTAGAGTCTGTTCCCTGTGTTTTTCTGTCGTTTTCCATTGTTTTCCATCAATTTCCATTTCATTTCCATCCATTTTCTCTAGGGGCATTTTTTGTGAAAAATTCAAATTCCAAAGGGTTAGTATTTCGGTCAATTTGACTAGGGGACGACTTAATTTCGAAAATTTCGGTTTCTAGTGGGTCCATTATCATTTTAAAATTCGGAATTTTAAGTTGGGCCCACTAATATTAAAAGATTTTGAAATTTGTAGGAATATCTATTCTGATAGTGGAGCCCTCTAACATTTTCAAAGTTTATATATTAAATGAAAGAAAATCGAATTTTATGGAGTTCGGCTAACTTTTGTGTCTGCTCGGGAAAAGATAAAAACCATATTTTTTAGGGTTCAAGCTTCGGTACTAATTAGAAAAGAAAACGTTTTATATAGAATCTCAATTCGCATACTTTTTTGTGGGACCCACTTTGGGTTTATCCCAATCCCAATAGGAATTAAACCCACATGGCCGGAGGTAAGTTCCTCAAATTAAATAAAGTCTAACAACTAGGGGTGTAAATGGATATTAGAAAATTCGATTACCGTCCGCATCCTAATCCGTTTAAAGCGATTATTATCCGAATCCGCTTCAAGCGGATATTATCCGAATCCGTTTAGGAGATATCCGGTTCTTAACGATCCGAATCTGGTAAATGGTGCATCCGATCCGTTTAACATCCGAATCCGACAACTACATCCGTTTATCCCGAATATCCGCATCCGTATCCGTATATCTGAATTCGTATTCGAATTCAGATATCCGGATTCGCATGCAAACTCGGATATCCGGTTTCGGATGCGGATATTCGCATTCGAATTCAACTTCAATTAGATAATTTTGGATATTTAACCAGTTGATTTAAAGTTACAGACATGAATCGAATTCGGATACGGATACGAATTCGGACATTCGGATATGATTTATTTGAATTTGGATATTCGGATACGATTTGAATCCGGATAAACGGATACGGATAATATCCGAATTCGAATATTATCCGTCAGATGCGAATTCGGTAACGAATAATAATTATCCGTCCGATTCGGATACGGATACGGATATTGAATATTGTAATCGAATTCGAATTCGGATATAGCACTATCCGATTCGAATTCGATCCGTTTACACCCCTACTAACAACATGGTCTATCTATTGCAAGATTAATAAAAGAATTTCTTAGATTAACTCGTAGGTGAGCCATACTATACATTTTTTTAGCACATGTTTTTTTTTCCACAAAAAAATACATAATTTAAAATCTCTTACTACAAAAGGACTGTTCAGAAGACCATCTAATTCTCCCCACTATTCTTCAAGTAAAATCCTAGGCAAATGTTTGTCTCCTCCGTATTGACTACTCATACCACTAATCTACAAGGTAACTACCTGTATCCAAACAGAGCCTAAACCTAAAGTGAATGGAATTTCTAAAATTTGACTAATCTGCATGAATTTAGGAAAACCTATCTTTACTTTGAGTGGGTGAGTCGGCCTGACAAATTGGACTAGTCTCATATTGTGAGTAGGGCTGCAAACGAGCAAGCCGAGCCAAACATTGGGGTGTTCGTGCTCGGCTCGCTTAGTTGAGGGTTGGCTCGTGTTCGTGACGAGCTTTATTCTATGGGCTCGTGTTCGGCTCGCCAAAATTCAACAAAGCTTGAGCTCGGCTCGGCTCGGCTCGTTTAGTAAACGAACGAATCCGAGCCGAGCTTTTAATGAGCCGAACTGAGCAAGGCTCGAGCTTGGTTGGGTTCAGATTCGGCTTGTTTACTAAACATGCCATCAAAACATGAGGTGTAAAATGGTGGGCTAGATGCATAGGTTTGGTTAGAGAAGGTGGACCCCACGTCACCAACAAAATTAGGGGTATATGCATGGGTTTCGATAAGAGTCAACAGACTCAAACAAAAGACCCCGTTCTTTACACTTTATTGGTAGACCTATTATTTTCGGATGTATATTTTACATACAGCCATTCAAACATGCTATTGAAAATGCAAACCAGGTAGAAGCCCTATTTATTTGATACGGTATACTCCTCAAACCTGCTCTGGATTTGTTCCATCGCGAAGGCCCAAAATAAGGAGCTTTTCTTCATCGAAGGTAAGACCCTGGAGTTTCCATTTCAAATAGTATGCCAATCAGCCACTTAAACACTTTAGTCATATACCCAATTCTGGGCACCACAAGGCACTAACTTGTGGTGCCCAGAATGGACACATATAAACGTCCACGTTTATATGCGTCCATTTTGGACACGGTGTGCCCAACAAAACGAAGGGCCAGGATGACCCTTTGGTGCTGATTTTTTGGGCACACCCTATCTATGTTAAGACCTATCAAATGAATGCTTTGGATCATCCAAACAACGTGGGCCCACTGTATTTTTTTAAAGGGAGGAGTAGATAAGCTTATCTAGGGGACCGAGTAGAAACACTTTCTTCTATATATATATATATATATATATATATATATATATATATATATATATGAGAGAACGGTTCCTACACATATGTGTAGAGAGTTCTCTACACACTAGATTAAAATACAGTGGGGGCCCACATTGTTTGGGTGATCCAAGCCATCCATTTTAAAGACCCTCACATAGATAGGGTGTCTATAAAAAATCAGATCCATAGGATCATCCCAACCCTACGATTTGTGGAGGTAAAATGGATGTCTTTAAACCTTCACAAATTAGTCCATTTTTTGCCTCCACAGTTCGAATTGTTAGGATGATCCTATGGATCTGATTTTTTGTGGACACCCTATCTATGTGAGGGCCTTAAAAATGAATGGTTTGGATCACCCAAATAATGTGGCCTCCACTGTATTTTAAGCTAGTGTGTAGATAACTTATCTACACATATGTGTAGGAACCGTTTTCTCTATATATATATATATGAGGAAAATGATTGTGAGCTTGAAGCTCATATAGCTTATATGAGCTTGAGGGCCCAAACACATGGGTCCCACATTTTTTGTGGTGATCCAAACCATTCATTTGCAAGGCCCCATCATAGATAGGGTGTGTACCAAATATCAGCTCCATTGGATCATCCTAACCCCTCCAAAAGAGGAGGGCAAAAATGGGCAAATTTGTGGCCAACGGTGTCTGTCCATTTTGCAATCCTCATATATATATATATATATATATATATATATATATATATATATATATATATATATATAAGAAAACGGTTTCTACACACATGTGTAGATAGGTTATCTACACACTAGCTTGAAATATAGTGGAGGGCCACATTGTTTGGGTGATCCAAACCATTCATTTGATTGGCCCTCACATAGATAGGGTGTCCACAAAAAATCAGCTCCATAGGATCATCCTAACCCTTCAAACCGTGGAGGCAAAAAATGAACAGATTTGTGAAGGTTTATACCCGTCCATTTTACCTCCACAAATCATAGGGTTGGGATGATCCTATGGAGCTGATTTTTATGGACACCCTATCTATGTGAGGGCCAATCAAATGAATGGCTTGGATCATCCAAATAATATGCCCTCACTGTATTTTAAGCTAGTGTGTAGAAACCGTTCTCTCTCTCTCTCTCTCTCTCTCTCTCTCTCTATATATATATATATATATATATATATATATATATATATATATATGAGGAAAGTGTCTCTAGTCTCTCCCCTAGATAAGCTTATCTACTCCTCCCTTTAAAAAAACACAGTGGGCCCACGCTGTTTGGATGATCCAAAGCATTCATTTGATAGGTCCTAACATAGATAGGGTGTGCCCAAAAAATCAGCACCAAAGGGTCATCCTAGAACTTCGTTTTGTGGGGCACACCGTGTCCAAAATGGACGCATATAAACGTCCACGTTTATATGTGTCCATTCTGGGTACCACAAGGCCCCCCAAAACGAAGTTCTAGGGTGACCCTTTGGTGCTGATTTTTTGGGCACACCCTATCTATGTTAGGACCTATCAAATGAATGCTTTGGATCATCCAAACAGCATGGGCCCACTGTGTTTTTTTAAAGGGAGGAGTAGATAAGCTTATCTAGGGGAGAGACTAGAGACACTTTCCTCTATATATATATATATATATATATATATATATAACGAACATAATCCAAGCTTTAAAGCTCGGCTCGGCTTTATGAACCGAGCCTAAAAAGTTCACGAGCTTGTCCAAGCCGAACTATACAAAGCTCATTTATTTGACGCCCCTAATTTTTGGGCTCGGGTTCTGCTCGTTTAGTAAACGAACGAGCCCGAGCCGAGCTTTAATGAACAGAACCCAAACATGCATGTTCGTGATTCGGCTCAGTTAATTTGCAGCCCTAATTGTGACAATGAAATCCCTATCCCAAATAGGGATAGGAAAAACCTATCGTTCTTTTCCACGTGATTTTTTGAATTACCTGAACCATCCATTTTACACCAAATATATTGGAGGGTTAAGATCATCTTGTGAAGAAGATTTTTGGGATAGTGTCTAATCCACACAGTTGAATGTCTTAGATCATACAAATAGGTGGTGGGCCTTACTGTACTTTTCTTTCGCATGTATTTCCAAGAAAATGCATGTTAAAATTTTCTATTACATAACGTTTTAGGCGGTGATAAATTCACCGCCTTCTATGATGAATTCACCTTGTATTTTTCAAAATGGATGGTACAGCCCACACCATAGGATGATCCAAACGTCCATTTGATGGGCCACAACGTAAATAGGTTGTGCCCCAAAAATCATTTCCATAGGATGATCCCAACCATCCTATCTATAGAAGTTTCCATAATGTGAGTCCCTCTTTGGATTGGAGGGTTAGAATCATCCTATTGTAATGAATTTTGGGGCACAACCTACTTATGTTGTAGCCCATCAAATGGACGGTTTGGATCATCCTATGGTGTAGGCTGTACAATCCATTTTGAAAAAATAGGGAGTGAATATTGTAATAGAAGGGGGTGAATTTATCAACTGCAAGGATCAATAGATGAATGTCTTATGCCATACAAATAGGTGGGCCACTCTCTTTTTTTCACATGTACTTTGGTCTATGATATTTTCACCCCATGCAGTACGCATTCGCCCCTGTAAACATGATTTGACGTCAAAAAAAGCGTTAAAGTTTTTTTTTTTGAAATTTTAATATTATAAATGATGGAAAATCAGGAGACCGAGATGGAACTCCCATATTTACAATAGAATACAAGAAGACAAAAGAGTCGAAAGATACAATCAACGGCACACCACTCCTCAAGGAGGAAGATGGTCAAACCACCTAATAGGACCACCAGATACACCGCGCTTGGCAAGCGCACCCACCTTACCATTTGCCAATCTTCTGACATGTTGATATCCAATAGAAGACCCCGAAGTTATATCTCCAATCTCATAAAAAATGGAAAGAAATCTCCATGGAGGAGCCACCCCACCTTTTAGCCAACGAATCACATTTAACGAATCCCCTTCAACAATGGTCTGATCCAACAAACTTCTATCAATATGTAAAATGCCAAAATGTGCAGCCCTCACTTCAGCTTCAGAGGCATCACAGACACCTATAGAGCCATAGTATGCCCACACTACTCCCCTCTCTTCGTTATGACACACCCCTCCCACCCCAGCCGGACCCGGATTGCCGAAGCTCGTTCCATCGAAGTTAACCTTAAGCATATTTTGAGGAGGCGACTCCCACCTTTGCGAAACAAGAGCTCTCTGATCAACACTAAAACAAACCTCCCTCCAACCTTCCCAAAGATCATAAGCCGATACAAACAGGAAAGAAGGAAGGCATCTCACCCAAGATATAACCAAAGTGATAATCTTCAAGTAGATCCAATGAGGGTTCTTAGCTTTCCCCTCAAAGATCCTAGAATTCCTCTCATTCCAAATAGACCACCACGTAGCGAGTAAACAAAAAGTCCACAAAGTTTTTCCTTTTTCCTTCCAAGGAACCCCTTCCCACTGATGCAATAACGATGGAATAGACTTTGGGAAAGCCCAACAAAGTCCAAATCATATGAAAATGAAACGCCAAATGAGCCGAGTAAAAGAACAATGCATAAACAAATGATCCACAGATTCCCCATCTTGCAGGCATAGGGGGTAATTGTAAGAACCGGTAAAATATATATATAGATATATATATATATATATATATGTTACATACAAATATAAAAAAATGGCCTCATAGGTGGGTAATCATCGGCCATTACTCATTTTTCCCCGAGTTAATCGGGCATGAGGACATCTGGCATAATGGGGCATACGCGATTCGAACCCAATCCTGAGCTAGGATTGAACGGCTTCCTACCACTAAGCCACCGCCCCAGATGTCAACTAAAAAGGCTTAGATATTTACATATATTAAAACTTACCAATAGTCACTATGCGTAATTACTATTCACAACAGTCACTATGCAGAAATACTATGCAAGTTTACTATTGAGATGTACTATGTAAAACTACTATTCACAGTAGGACCCACCGAGTACTATTCACAAGCGGGTCCCACATAAGCGGGTCCCACATCAGCGGGTCCCACATCAGCGGGCCCCACACAAGCGGGTCCCACATCAGCGGGCCCCACACAAGCGGGTCCTACCAACAGTAGGTCCCACAACAAGTAGGTCCCACACAATAATTCAAGTTACTATTCAAGCAAATAAACTAATAATATAATAATTTAAGTTACTGTTCATGCAAATAAAATAATAAATAAAATAATAATATAATAATTCAGGTTAAGGCTATAAATAGAGGCTCGCAGACGAGGAGAAGGAAAAAAAAAAAAGAAATCTGAGAGAGGAGAAGGAAAAGGAAATCTGAGAGAGAAGAAGGAAAAGGAAATCTGAGAGAAGAAGGAAAAGGAAATCTAAGAGAGGAGAAGGAAAAGGAAATCTGAGAGAGGAGAAGGTAAATCTTTCAATAGTTAAAGTATTTCTTTTATATGCAAGTCTTATTTGAACGGTGAAATGCAAGCATAGTAACCGTAAAGTAAAGTAAATGGTTGGTTCTACCACCTATGTAAATATCCATCTATGTAAATCAGGATAAAACATGCATAAGAGGCGATAACTCGCTATAGATTATGCAAGTTTTACCCTCTTATTTGAACGGTGAAATGCTAGCATAGTAACCGTAAAGTAAATGGTTGGTTCTACCACCTATGTAAATATCCATCTATGTAAATCAGGATAAAACATGCATAAGAGGCGATAACTCGCTATAGATTATGCAAGTTTTACCCTCTTATTTGAACGGTGAAATGCAAGCATAGTAACCGTAAGTAAACTTTCAGAACAGAAAGGCAAACTGCTAAGCATAGGCGAACTGCTAAGCATAGTAGCCAAGAAATAAACGAAATCAAAGAATGGTAAACCTGCTGAGCATAGTAACATGTGGGGTCCACATGAATAGTAACATGTGGGGTCCACATGAATTTACATGTGGGGTCCACATGAATGTAAAAATGTGGGGTCCACATGAATAGTAACATGTGGGGTCCACATGAATAGTAACATGAGGGGTCCACATGAATAGTGCATGTGGGGTCCACATGATCTTAAAACATGACTTTGATACAAATTAGAATATTTACAGGTTATTCACTCCAAGGTGTAAGCTCAAACAAACCTGTGACCGGAAAACTATTGGTAAGGGTCGTAAGGGTTTTCTATCATTGATTCTCTTTTAAGTAAGAGTCCCCTATCATTGATTCTCTCATTGATTCTCTTTTGCTATATTTGAAGTAAGGAGTGTTCCTTTCATGTTTTTGAGGTAAGGGTTGCCTTATGTTTTTGAGGTAAGGGTTGCCTATCTATTGATTCTCTTTTGCTGATATAAAGGTTTTTCTTCTCCGAAACTTGTTTCAATGAGATATGTTTATGTTTAGGGTTTATCTTGTGATACCCTAATTCTGAATATGGACTGAGTTATGATATGATGACGGATGGACGCGTTATAGTCCTCCATGTGCACGTGGGTAATGACGACTCTAGAGAGTGTAAATCTAGAGGATTATGAGCCGAGGTATGGCTATGAATGAGCCGAGATATGGCTATGAATGAAAGCATCTATGCTTAATGAAGTCTATATATCTTGATATCAAGTTCTAAAAGTTTTCTCTATACGTTTGGAAAGCCTGTTGTGCTTATTCTTTCTTTCCATATGAGATGTCATATCTGCAAAATATCATGTTCTTATGAGCTTGACAATTCTACATCACTTGTTGTTTATACCCTACTGGGTTATTTGAGCTCACCCCCTTCTTTTCCTTGTTTTATGGTTCCAAAACCCAGGTGAAGTATAGATGGAAGATGAGGAATGCTAGAGTTGAATGCAGAACTGTTCTAAAGAACAATTATGTTTTAAGTGTGTATCAACTATGTCTTGAATTACGATGTAATAAGTTAGACCTAATTTCTGTAAATCCTCTAAACGTATTTGAGATCTTGGGAATAATGAAAGTGTTTGAGAATAATGAAAGTTTTTGAGAAAGATGATGTCATATTATTCTACGCACCGAGTTGGTATTTTCAAGAAAAACCGGGGCGTTACATTTGGTATCAAAGCGAAGTTTAGTCGATTTTGGAAATTAGGATTCAAAAAGATAGGATTTGATTTTACCCTATCTAAATGTTATGTTAAAAGATGTTAAGTATACCAATAGTCGTTGGTTAATATAGAACTTGTGCTAGTTATGATTTCTGTGATCTAAATGCTTTTAAGATGAGTTATAATTTAGATTACTAATGTGATCCTATGATATGAAGATGGCGGAAAATCAGGAACATAATTTTGCAATTGAGGCTGAGGCAAGGAGGGGACGTGGCAGGCCACGCAGAGAAAGGCAAGCAAGAAACGAACAACCTACAGCCAACGCAGCCAACGCTAGAAATAACAACGCAGGAAATGATGCCATTGCCACTGCATTGGCACAGCTAGCCCAAGCAATGACAAACATGAACCAACAACGAGCCCCACCTGCTCCACTTCAAAACGAAGGAGCTATACTGGAACAGTTTATCAGGCAACATCCTGCTGCCTTCTTGGGAACTACAGATCCCTTAGAAGCTGAAAGATGGATTCACTCCATCGAAAAGATCTTTTCGGTGATTGCCTGCACCAGCCAACAACGTGTAAGATTGGCGACGTATAGATTGGACGGTGACGCGGATCAGTGGTGGAATTTATTCCGAAATACAAAAACTGAAGAAGAAATGAACGCAATGTCTTGGAATGAATTCAAAAGCATCTTCCTCGAAAAGTACTTCCCACAACCACTGAAAGCTCAGCTAGTAAGAGAATTTATCTCCTTAAAGCAAGAAGAGGGAGAGACAGTCTCTCAATATGAAGCAAAATTCACAAGACTGGCTCGATATGCAACCCACCTAGTGACGGACGTTCAAAGTAAGGTGGACAAATTCCAATACGGATTAAAGCCTAGTGTCAGGCGAGCATTAGCAGCTTTAGATTTTCAAAGCTACGAAGTCGTGGTGAGATGTGCTTTGAAAGTGGAAATTGAACATTTGGACTTTCAGCAGTCCAAAAACAAGTTGACAGGCGTAAAGAGAACGAATGAAAGCCAACCAGGAGGATCTGGAACAAAGAGACCGAATGTCAAGGAAGCAGGAAACCAGCAACATTGCTCCAAATGTGGAAAGAGACATAGAGGTGTTTGTTACGCGGGGACACAAAAATGCTTCCAATGCGGAATGGAAGGACATGTGGCAAAGGACTGCAAGATGGTCCCAAAACGGGAACAAAATCCAACTTTGACTCGGAACAGTCAGCCAACCCTCAAGCAGACTCTGAATGCTCACCCAGACATCAAGTGTTTCAATTGTAACGAAATGGGACACTATTCAAATCAATGCACCAAGCCCAGAGCAGTAGAAGGAGGTCGACATCAACAGCCAAGGGGACAGGCCCGTACTTTTGCTATCACAACTGCTGAAGTGGAGGCAACGAATGATGTGGTAACAGGTACTTTGTCTGTAAATTCGAAGAATGCACATATCTTATTTGATTCTGGCTCTACGCATTCTTTCGTTTCACCAAAGTTTGCCAAGTATTTAAGCATACCGCTTTAGAAGTTAGATCTTGAACTTTCTGTTAAAACACCTGGTGGAAATTCTCTAGTTACATCAGGAGTTTATCGAGCATGCTCTGTTGATATTTGTGGTAGACACTTATCAGTAGATCTTATCTCCTTACCTATTTTAGAATTCGATGTTATATTAGGAATGGATTGGTTGACTTTAAACCATGCCAACATAGACTGTTACCGGAAAGAAGTCAGGTTTACTATGCCTGATCAACCCCAACTTGTATATAAAAGCCTTGACATAAACAAAACTCCAGCACTAATATCATCGTTGCAGGCAAGACGATTATTAAAACAGGGTTGTGAAGGATATCTCGCTCAAGTTCAAGTTGTGGACACGAGTGAAAAGAAGATGAAATTGGAAGACGTGCCTATTATACAAAAGTACGTGGATGTATTCCCTGACGATCTACCAGGAACCCCACCGAATCGAGAACTGGAGTTCTCTATCGAGCTAGTACCGGGAGCAAATCCAATATCCAAAAGACCGTATCGAATGGCGCCGATAGAACTGGAGGAACTAAAGAAGCAACTGCAAGAACTATTAGACAAAGGATTCATCCGGCCCAGTGTATCACCCTGGGGAGCTCCCGTCCTGTTCGTAAAGAAGAAGGATGGATCAATGAGGTTGTGCATTGATTATCGAGAATTGAACAATGTCACAATAAAGAACAAGTACCCGTTGCCCAGAATCGACGACTTGTTCGACCAACTTCAAGGTGCCATGTACTTCTCCAAGATCGATCTCAGATCTGGTTACCACCAATTGAAAGTAAGGAAAGAAGACGTTCCAAAGACGGCGTTCCGCACACGCTACGGACATTATGAGTTCATTGTCATGCCATTCGGACTAACGAATGCCCCAGCCGTATTCATGGATCTAATGAACAGAGTATTTCACGAGTATCTTGATAAGTTTGTCGTGGTATTTATCGACGACATTCTTGTCTATTCTAAGAGTCGCGAAGAACATGCGGAACATCTGAAGATTGTTTTACAAACACTTCGACAGAAGAAGCTGTATGCCAAATTCAGTAAATGTGACTTCTGGTTGCAGCAAGTGGCGTTCTTGGGTCACATAGTCACCCGAGAAGGAATTTCTGTGGATCCAGCGAAGACTAAAGCCGTTGAAGAATGGCAAAGACCCACGACAGCAACAGAAATTCGGAGTTTCTTGGGACTTGCCGGCTATTATCGAAGGTTCGTGGAAAACTTCGCTCGATTAGCAAATCCCTTAACGAAATTAACTCGGAAAGGCGCGAAGTTTATCTGGACCAAAGAATGCGAGGAAAGCTTCGAAACGTTAAAGAAGAGACTCGTCAGCGCACCTGTGCTAGCATTACCAACACCAACCGGAGGATTTGTGATCTACAGTGACGCATCAAAGGAAGGGCTCGGCTGCGTATTAATGCAAAATGATAAAGTTATAGCTTATGCATCACGCCAACTAAAATACCACGAGCAAAACTACCCCACGCATGATATGGAATTGGCGGCAGTAATCTTTGCACTGAAGATCTGGCGACATTATCTCTACGGGGAAAAGTGTGAAATTTATACTGATCACAAGAGTCTTAAATACATATTTTCCCAGAAGGAGCTGAATATGAGACAAAGAAGGTGGCTAGAGTTACTCAAGGATTATGACTGCACCATTCATTATCATCCTGGAAAGGCGAATGTAGTGGCAGATGCATTAAGTAGAAAAACTTCCGGAACCTTGGCAAGAATGCTAACCACTCAAAAGCATTTACTCCAAGATCTGAGAAAACTTGATATGGAAATAGTAGAACAAGGAACTAAGGGCTACATAGCACAGATGGTTGCTCAACCATCACTATTGGAGAAAATCAAGGCCACTCAAGTCAACGATCCTGAATTACAAGGAAAGATCGAAGCAGTTCGGAAAGGCAAACTTTCCGAATTCAATGTTGATAAAGATGACATCTTAAGATTCAATACAAGACTATGTGTGCCCTCCGATCCAGAATTAAGAAGGAAGTTGCTAACTGAGGCACATAGTTCGGCATTCTCCATACACCCAGGGAGTACGAAGATGTATAGAGATCTTCGAACCCATTATTGGTGGAATAATATGAAGAGAGAGATTGCTGAGTTCGTGTCTACATGCTTGGTTTGCCAACAAGTTAAAGCAGAACGACAGCTACCAAAGGGAGCCTTACAACCACTTGAGGTGCCTATATGGAAGTGGGATATGATAGCAATGGATTTCGTTACAGGACTACCGAGGACTACGAAAGGAAATGACGCAATATGGGTCATCATTGATCGATTAACGAAGGTCGCTCATTTTATCCCAATACGAGAAACTTTTTCCTTAGATCAATTGGCGAAGCTCTACATCAAAGAAGTAGTCAGATTACACGGCATACCAGCATCCATTGTGTCCGATCGTGACCCGCGCTTCACATCTAATTTTTGGAAGAGTATACAAAAGCATTGGGGGACAAAGTTGAACTTCAGCACTGCCTTTTAATCCTCAAACAGATGGTCAATCCGAACGGACAATTCAGACACTGGAGGATATGCTTAGAGCTTGCATAATAGACTTCCAAGGTACTTGGGACCAACACTTACCATTGGTTGAATTTTCTTATAATAACAGTTATCACTCTAGTATAGAGAGTGCACCCTATGAAGCTCTCTATGGTAAGAGGTGTAGAACACCGACGTGTTGGGATGAGGTCGGAGAAAGAAAACTTCTAGGCCCAGAGTTAGTACAAGAAACTACTGACAAAGTACGTATGATCCAACAACATATGAGGACGGCTCAAAGCAGACAGAAGAGCTACGCCGATCATCGACGTCGAGACCTGGAGTTTGCAGTGGGTGACCGTGTATTCTTAAAAGTATCACCTTGGAAGGGTGTGATAAGGTTCGGAAAGAAAGGGAAGCTCAGTCCCAGATATATTGGACCATACGAAATACTTGAACGAATTGGACCAGTAGCATACCGTGTAGCTTTACCACCAGCCTTGTCACATGTTCACAATGTGTTTCACGTCTCACTTTTAAGGAAATACTTGGCGGACCCATCACATGTACTACAAACAGAACCAATGCAGTTGGAACAAAATTTGTCTTATGAAGAACAACCAGTACAACTCCTTGATCGAAAGGAACAAATTCTTCGGACAAAAAGAATATCACTGGTGAAGATTCTGTGGAGGAGCCAAGCCACCGAGGAAGCAACATGGGAACCGGAGGAGGAGATGAAACAAAAGTATCCTCATCTATTTACTTCTTAAGGTACGTCAAATTTCGAGGACGAAATTTTTTTTTAAGGGAGGTAGAATGTAAGAACCGGTAAAATATATATATAGATATATATATATATATATATGTTACATACAAATATAAAAAAATGGCCTCATAGGTGGGTAATCATCGGCCATTACTCATTTTTCCCCGAGTTAATCGGGCATGAGGACATCTGGCATAATGGGGCATACGCGATTCGAACCCAATCCTGAGCTAGGATTGAACGGCTTCCTACCACTAAGCCACCGCCCCAGATGTCAATTAAAAAGGCTTAGATATTTACATATATTAAAACTTACCAATAGTCACTATGCGTAATTACTATTCACAACAGTCACTATGCAGAAATACTATGCAAGTTTACTATTGAGATGTACTATGTAAAACTACTATTCACAGTAGGACCCACCGAGTACTATTCACAAGCGGGTCCCACATAAGCGGGTCCCACATCAGCGGGCCCCACACAAGCGGGTCCCACATCAGCGGGCCCCACACTAGCGGGTCCTACCAACAGTAGGTCCCACAACAAGTAGGTCCCACACAATAATTCAAGTTACTATTCAAGCAAATAAACTAATAATATAATAATTTAAGTTACTGTTCATGCAAATAAAATAATAATATAATAATTCAGGTTAAGGCTATAAATAGAGGCTCGCAGACGAGGAGAAGGAAAAAAAAAAAAAAATCTGAGAGAGGAGAAGGAAAAGGAAATCTGAGAGAGAAGAAGGAAAAGGAAATCAGAGAGAAGAAGGAAAAGGAAATCTGAGAGAGGAGAAGGAAAAGGAAATCTGAGAGAGGAGAAGGTAAATCTTTCAATAGTTAAAGTATTTCTTTTATATGCCAGTCTTATTTGAACGGTGAAATGCAAGCATAGTAACCGTAAAGTAAAGTAAATGGTTGGTTCTACCACCTATGTAAATATCCATCTATGTAAATCAGGATAAAACATGCATAAGAGGCGATAACTCGCTATAGATTATGCAAGTTTTACCCTCTTATTTGAACGGTGAAATGCTAGCATAGTAACCGTAAAGTAAATGGTTGGTTCTACCACCTATGTAAATATCCATCTATGTAAATCAGGATAAAACATGCATAAGAGGCGATAACTCGCTATAGATTATGCAAGTTTTACCCTCTTATTTGAACGGTGAAATGCAAGCATAGTAACCGTAAGTAAACTTTCAGAACAGAAAGGCAAACTGCTAAGCATAGGCGAACTGCTAAGCATAGTAGCCAAGAAATAAACGAAATCAAAGAATGGTAAACCTGCTGAGCATAGTAACATGTGGGGTCCACATGAATAGTAACATGTGGGGTCCACATGAATTTACATGTGGGGTCCACATGAATGTAAAAATGTGGGGTCCACATGAATAGTAACATGTGGGGTCCACATGAATAGTAACATGAGGGGTCCACATGAATAGTGCATGTGGGGTCCACATGATCTTAAAACATGACTTTGATACAAATTAGAATATTTACAGGTTATTCACTCCAAGGTGTAAGCTCAAACAAACCTGTGACCGGAAAACTATTGGTAAGGGTCGTAAGGGTTTTCTATCATTGATTCTCTTTTAAGTAAGAGTCCCCTATCATTGATTCTCTCATTGATTCTCTTTTGCTATATTTGAAGTAAGGAGTGTTCCTTTCATGTTTTTGAGGTAAGGGTTGCCTTATGTTTTTGAGGTAAGGGTTGCCTATCTATTGATTCTCTTTTGCTGATATAAAGGTTTTTCTTCTCCGAAACTTGTTTCAATGAGATATGTTTATGTTTAGGGTTTAGCTTGTGATACCCTAATTCTGAATATGGACTGAGTTATGATATGATGACGGATGGACGCGTTATAGTCCTCCATGTGCACGTGGGTAATGACGATTCTAGAGAGTGTAAATCTAGAGGATTATGAGCCGAGGTATGGCTATGAATGAGCCGAGATATGGCTATGAATGAAAGCATCTATGCTTAATGAAGTCTATATATCTTGATATCAAGTTCTAAAAGTTTTCTCTATACGTTTGGAAAGCCTGTTGTGCTTATTCTTTCTTTCCATATGAGATGTCATATCTGCAAAATATCATGTTCTTATGAGCTTGACAATTCTACATCACTTGTTGTTTATACCCTACTGGGCTATTTGAGCTCACCCCCTTCTTTTCCTTGTTTTATGGTTCCAAAACCCAGGTGAAGTATAGATGGAAGATGAGGAATGCTAGAGTTGAATGCAGAACTGTTCTAAAGAACAATTATGTTTTAAGTGTGTATCAACTATGTCTTGAATTACGATGTAATAAGTTAGACCTAATTTCTGTAAATCCTCTAAACGTATTTGAGATCTTGGGAATAATGAAAGTGTTTGAGAATAATGAAAGTTTTTGAGAAAGATGATGTCATATTATTCTACGCACCGAGTTGGTATTTTCAAGAAAAACCGGGGCGTTACATTTGGTATCAAAGCGAAGTTTAGTCGATTTTGGAAATTAGGATTCAAAAAGATAGGATTTGATTTTACCCTATCTAAATGTTATGTTAAAAGATGTTAAGTATACCAATAGTCGTTGGTTAATATAGAACTTGTGCTAGTTATGATTTCTGTGATCTAAATGCTTTTAAGATGAGTTATAATTTAGATTACTAATGTGATCCTATGATATGAAGATGGCGGAAAATCAGGAACATAATTTTGCAATTGAGGCTGAGGCAAGGAGGGGACGTGGCAGGCCACGCAGAGAAAGGCAAGCAAGAAACGAACAACCTACAGCCAACGCAGCCAACGCTAGAAATAACAACGCAGGAAATGATGCCATTGCCACTGCATTGGCACAGCTAGCCCAAGCAATGACAAACATGAACCAACAACGAGCCCCACCTGCTCCACTTCAAAACGAAGGAGCTATACTGGAACAGTTTATCAGGCAACATCCTGCTGCCTTCTTGGGAACTACAGATCCCTTAGAAGCTGAAAGATGGATTCACTCCATCGAAAAGATCTTTTCGGTGATTGCCTGCACCAGCCAACAACGTGTAAGATTGGCGACGTATAGATTGGACGGTGACGCGGATCAGTGGTGGAATTTATTCCGAAATACAAAAACTGAAGAAGAAATGAACGCAATGTCTTGGAATGAATTCAAAAGCATCTTCCTCGAAAAGTACTTCCCACAACCACTGAAAGCTCAGCTAGTAAGAGAATTTATCTCCTTAAAGCAAGAAGAGGGAGAGACAGTCTCTCAATATGAAGCAAAATTCACAAGACTGGCTCGATATGCAACCCACCTAGTGACGGACGTTCAAAGTAAGGTGGACAAATTCCAATACGGATTAAAGCCTAGTGTCAGGCGAGCATTAGCAGCTTTAGATTTTCAAAGCTACGAAGTCGTGGTGAGATGTGCTTTGAAAGTGGAAATTGAACATTTGGACTTTCAGCAGTCCAAAAACAAGTTGACAGGCGTAAAGAGAACGAATGAAAGCCAACCAGGAGGATCTGGAACAAAGAGACCGAATGTCAAGGAAGCAGGAAACCAGCAACATTGCTCCAAATGTGGAAAGAGACATAGAGGTGTTTGTTACGCGGGGACACAAAAATGCTTCCAATGCGGAATGGAAGGACATGTGGCAAAGGACTGCAAGATGGTCCCAAAACGGGAACAAAATCCAACTTTGACTCGGAACAGTCAGCCAACCCTCAAGCAGACTCTGAATGCTCACCCAGACATCAAGTGTTTCAATTGTAACGAAATGGGACACTATTCAAATCAATGCACCAAGCCCAGAGCAGTAGAAGGAGGTCGACATCAACAGCCAAGGGGACAGGCCCGTACTTTTGCTATCACAACTGCTGAAGTGGAGGCAACGAATGATGTGGTAACAGGTACTTTGTCTGTAAATTCGAAGAATGCACATATCTTATTTGATTCTGGCTCTACGCATTCTTTCGTTTCACCAAAGTTTGCCAAGTATTTAAGCATACCGCTTCAGAAGTTAGATCTTGAACTTTCTGTTAAAACACCTGGTGGAAATTCTCTAGTTACATCAGGAGTTTATCGAGCATGCTCTGTTGATATTTGTGGTAGACACTTATCAGTAGATCTTATCTCCTTACCTATTTTAGAATTCGATGTTATATTAGGAATGGATTGGTTGACTTTAAACCATGCCAACATAGACTGTTACCGGAAAGAAGTCAGGTTTACTATGCCTGATCAACCCCAACTTGTATATAAAAGCCTTGACATAAACAAAACTCCAGCACTAATATCATCGTTGCAGGCAAGACGATTATTAAAACAGGGTTGTGAAGGATATCTCGCTCAAGTTCAAGTTGTGGACACGAGTGAAAAGAAGATGAAATTGGAAGACGTGCCTATTATACAAAAGTACGTGGATGTATTCCCTGACGATCTACCAGGAACCCCACCGAATCGAGAACTGGAGTTCTCTATCGAGCTAGTACCGGGAGCAAATCCAATATCCAAAAGACCGTATCGAATGGCGCCGATAGAACTGGAGGAACTAAAGAAGCAACTGCAAGAACTATTAGACAAAGGATTCATCCGGCCCAGTGTATCACCCTGGGGAGCTCCCGTCCTGTTCGTAAAGAAGAAGGATGGATCAATGAGGTTGTGCATTGATTATCGAGAATTGAACAATGTCACAATAAAGAACAAGTACCCGTTGCCCAGAATCGACGACTTGTTCGACCAACTTCAAGGTGCCATGTACTTCTCCAAGATCGATCTCAGATCTGGTTACCACCAATTGAAAGTAAGGAAAGAAGACGTTCCAAAGACGGCGTTCCGCACACGCTACGGACATTATGAGTTCATTGTCATGCCATTCGGACTAACGAATGCCCCAGCCGTATTCATGGATCTAATGAACAGAGTATTTCACGAGTATCTTGATAAGTTTGTCGTGGTATTTATCGACGACATTCTTGTCTATTCTAAGAGTCGCGAAGAACATGCGGAACATCTGAAGATTGTTTTACAAACACTTCGACAGAAGAAGCTGTATGCCAAATTCAGTAAATGTGACTTCTGGTTGCAGCAAGTGGCGTTCTTGGGTCACATAGTCACCCGAGAAGGAATTTCTGTGGATCCAGCGAAGACTAAAGCCGTTGAAGAATGGCAAAGACCCACGACAGCAACAGAAATTCGGAGTTTCTTGGGACTTGCCGGCTATTATCGAAGGTTCGTGGAAAACTTCGCTCGATTAGCAAATCCCTTAACGAAATTAACTCGGAAAGGCGCGAAGTTTATCTGGACCAAAGAATGCGAGGAAAGCTTCGAAACGTTAAAGAAGAGACTCGTCAGCGCACCTGTGCTAGCATTACCAACACCAACCGGAGGATTTGTGATCTACAGTGACGCATCAAAGGAAGGGCTCGGCTGCGTATTAATGCAAAATGATAAAGTTATAGCTTATGCATCACGCCAACTAAAATACCACGAGCAAAACTACCCCACGCATGATATGGAATTGGCGGCAGTAATCTTTGCACTGAAGATCTGGCGACATTATCTCTACGGGGAAAAGTGTGAAATTTATACTGATCACAAGAGTCTTAAATACATATTTTCCCAGAAGGAGCTGAATATGAGACAAAGAAGGTGGCTAGAGTTACTCAAGGATTATGACTGCACCATTCATTATCATCCTGGAAAGGCGAATGTAGTGGCAGATGCATTAAGTAGAAAAACTTCCGGAACCTTGGCAAGAATGCTAACCACTCAAAAGCATTTACTCCAAGATCTGAGAAAACTTGATATGGAAATAGTAGAACAAGGAACTAAGGGCTACATAGCACAGATGGTTGCTCAACCATCACTATTGGAGAAAATCAAGGCCACTCAAGTCAACGATCCTGAATTACAAGGAAAGATCGAAGCAGTTCGGAAAGGCAAACTTTCCGAATTCAATGTTGATAAAGATGACATCTTAAGATTCAATACAAGACTATGTGTGCCCTCCGATCCAGAATTAAGAAGGAAGTTGCTAACTGAGGCACATAGTTCGGCATTCTCCATACACCCAGGGAGTACGAAGATGTATAGAGATCTTCGAACCCATTATTGGTGGAATAATATGAAGAGAGAGATTGCTGAGTTCGTGTCTACATGCTTGGTTTGCCAACAAGTTAAAGCAGAACGACAGCTACCAAAGGGAGCCTTACAACCACTTGAGGTGCCTATATGGAAGTGGGATATGATAGCAATGGATTTCGTTACAGGACTACCGAGGACTACGAAAGGAAATGACGCAATATGGGTCATCATTGATCGATTAACGAAGGTCGCTCATTTTATCCCAATACGAGAAACTTTTTCCTTAGATCAATTGGCGAAGCTCTACATCAAAGAAGTAGTCAGATTACACGGCATACCAGCATCCATTGTGTCCGATCGTGACCCGCGCTTCACATCTAATTTTTGGAAGAGTATACAAAAGCATTTGGGGACAAAGTTGAACTTCAGCACTGCCTTTTAATCCTCAAACAGATGGTCAATCCGAACGGACAATTCAGACACTGGAGGATATGCTTAGAGCTTGCATAATAGACTTCCAAGGTACTTGGGACCAACACTTACCATTGGTTGAATTTTCTTATAATAACAGTTATCACTCTAGTATAGAGAGTGCACCCTATGAAGCTCTCTATGGTAAGAGGTGTAGAACACCGACGTGTTGGGATGAGGTCGGAGAAAGAAAACTTCTAGGCCCAGAGTTAGTACAAGAAACTACTGACAAAGTACGTATGATCCAACAACATATGAGGACGGCTCAAAGCAGACAGAAGAGCTACGCCGATCATCGACGTCGAGACCTGGAGTTTGCAGTGGGTGACCGTGTATTCTTAAAAGTATCACCTTGGAAGGGTGTGATAAGGTTCGGAAAGAAAGGGAAGCTCAGTCCCAGATATATTGGACCATACGAAATACTTGAACGAATTGGACCAGTAGCATACCGTGTAGCTTTACCACCAGCCTTGTCACATGTTCACAATGTGTTTCACGTCTCACTTTTAAGGAAATACTTGGCGGACCCATCACATGTACTACAAACAGAACCAATGCAGTTGGAACAAAATTTGTCTTATGAAGAACAACCAGTACAACTCCTTGATCGAAAGGAACAAATTCTTCGGACAAAAAGAATATCACTGGTGAAGATTCTGTGGAGGAGCCAAGCCACCGAGGAAGCAACATGGGAACCGGAGGAGGAGATGAAACAAAAGTATCCTCATCTATTTACTTCTTAAGGTACGTCAAATTTCGAGGACGAAATTTTTTTTTAAGGGAGGTAGAATGTAAGAACCGGTAAAATATATATATAGATATATATATATATATATGTTACATACAAATATAAAAAAATGGCCTCATAGGTGGGTAATCATCGGCCATTACTCATTTTTCCCCGAGTTAATCGGGCATGAGGACATCTGGCATAATGGGGCATACGCGATTCGAACCCAATCCTGAGCTAGGATTGAACGGCTTCCTACCACTAAGCCACCGCCCCAGATGTCAATTAAAAAGGCTTAGATATTTACATATATTAAAACTTACCAATAGTCACTATGCGTAATTACTATTCACAACAGTCACTATGCAGAAATACTATGCAAGTTTACTATTGAGATGTACTATGTAAAACTACTATTCACAGTAGGACCCACCGAGTACTATTCACAAGCGGGTCCCACATAAGCGGGTCCCACATCAGCGGGCCCCACACAAGCGGGTCCCACATCAGCGGGCCCCACACTAGCGGGTCCTACCAACAGTAGGTCCCACAACAAGTAGGTCCCACACAATAATTCAAGTTACTATTCAAGCAAATAAACTAATAATATAATAATTTAAGTTACTGTTCATGCAAATAAAATAATAATATAATAATTCAGGTTAAGGCTATAAATAGAGGCTCGCAGACGAGGAGAAGGAAAAAAAAAAAAAAAATCTGAGAGAGGAGAAGGAAAAGGAAATCTGAGAGAGAAGAAGGAAAAGGAAATCAGAGAGAAGAAGGAAAAGGAAATCTGAGAGAGGAGAAGGAAAAGGAAATCTGAGAGAGGAGAAGGTAAATCTTTCAATAGTTAAAGTATTTCTTTTATATGCCAGTCTTATTTGAACGGTGAAATGCAAGCATAGTAACCGTAAAGTAAAGTAAATGGTTGGTTCTACCACCTATGTAAATATCCATCTATGTAAATCAGGATAAAACATGCATAAGAGGCGATAACTCGCTATAGATTATGCAAGTTTTACCCTCTTATTTGAACGGTGAAATGCTAGCATAGTAACCGTAAAGTAAATGGTTGGTTCTACCACCTATGTAAATATCCATCTATGTAAATCAGGATAAAACATGCATAAGAGGCGATAACTCGCTATAGATTATGCAAGTTTTACCCTCTTATTTGAACGGTGAAATGCAAGCATAGTAACCGTAAGTAAACTTTCAGAACAGAAAGGCAAACTGCTAAGCATAGGCGAACTGCTAAGCATAGTAGCCAAGAAATAAACGAAATCAAAGAATGGTAAACCTGCTGAGCATAGTAACATGTGGGGTCCACATGAATAGTAACATGTGGGGTCCACATGAATTTACATGTGGGGTCCACATGAATGTAAAAATGTGGGGTCCACATGAATAGTAACATGTGGGGTCCACATGAATAGTAACATGAGGGGTCCACATGAATAGTGCATGTGGGGTCCACATGATCTTAAAACATGACTTTGATACAAATTAGAATATTTACAGGTTATTCACTCCAAGGTGTAAGCTCAAACAAACCTGTGACCGGAAAACTATTGGTAAGGGTCGTAAGGGTTTTCTATCATTGATTCTCTTTTAAGTAAGAGTCCCCTATCATTGATTCTCTCATTGATTCTCTTTTGCTATATTTGAAGTAAGGAGTGTTCCTTTCATGTTTTTGAGGTAAGGGTTGCCTTATGTTTTTGAGGTAAGGGTTGCCTATCTATTGATTCTCTTTTGCTGATATAAAGGTTTTTCTTCTCCGAAACTTGTTTCAATGAGATATGTTTATGTTTAGGGTTTATCTTGTGATACCCTAATTCTGAATATGGACTGAGTTATGATATGATGACGGATGGACGCGTTATAGTCCTCCATGTGCACGTGGGTAATGACGATTCTAGAGAGTGTAAATCTAGAGGATTATGAGCCGAGGTATGGCTATGAATGAGCCGAGATATGGCTATGAATGAAAGCATCTATGCTTAATGAAGTCTATATATCTTGATATCAAGTTCTAAAAGTTTTCTCTATACGTTTGGAAAGCCTGTTGTGCTTATTCTTTCTTTCCATATGAGATGTCATATCTGCAAAATATCATGTTCTTATGAGCTTGACAATTCTACATCACTTGTTGTTTATACCCTACTGGGCTATTTGAGCTCACCCCCTTCTTTTCCTTGTTTTATGGTTCCAAAACCCAGGTGAAGTATAGATGGAAGATGAGGAATGCTAGAGTTGAATGCAGAACTGTTCTAAAGAACAATTATGTTTTAAGTGTGTATCAACTATGTCTTGAATTACGATGTAATAAGTTAGACCTAATTTCTGTAAATCCTCTAAACGTATTTGAGATCTTGGGAATAATGAAAGTGTTTGAGAATAATGAAAGTTTTTGAGAAAGATGATGTCATATTATTCTACGCACCGAGTTGGTATTTTCAAGAAAAACCGGGGCGTTACATTTGGTATCAAAGCGAAGTTTAGTCGATTTTGGAAATTAGGATTCAAAAAGATAGGATTTGATTTTACCCTATCTAAATGTTATGTTAAAAGATGTTAAGTATACCAATAGTCGTTGGTTAATATAGAACTTGTGCTAGTTATGATTTCTGTGATCTAAATGCTTTTAAGATGAGTTATAATTTAGATTACTAATGTGATCCTATGATATGAAGATGGCGGAAAATCAGGAACATAATTTTGCAATTGAGGCTGAGGCAAGGAGGGGACGTGGCAGGCCACGCAGAGAAAGGCAAGCAAGAAACGAACAACCTACAGCCAACGCAGCCAACGCTAGAAATAACAACGCAGGAAATGATGCCATTGCCACTGCATTGGCACAGCTAGCCCAAGCAATGACAAACATGAACCAACAACGAGCCCCACCTGCTCCACTTCAAAACGAAGGAGCTATACTGGAACAGTTTATCAGGCAACATCCTGCTGCCTTCTTGGGAACTACAGATCCCTTAGAAGCTGAAAGATGGATTCACTCCATCGAAAAGATCTTTTCGGTGATTGCCTGCACCAGCCAACAACGTGTAAGATTGGCGACGTATAGATTGGACGGTGACGCGGATCAGTGGTGGAATTTATTCCGAAATACAAAAACTGAAGAAGAAATGAACGCAATGTCTTGGAATGAATTCAAAAGCATCTTCCTCGAAAAGTACTTCCCACAACCACTGAAAGCTCAGCTAGTAAGAGAATTTATCTCCTTAAAGCAAGAAGAGGGAGAGACAGTCTCTCAATATGAAGCAAAATTCACAAGACTGGCTCGATATGCAACCCACCTAGTGACGGACGTTCAAAGTAAGGTGGACAAATTCCAATACGGATTAAAGCCTAGTGTCAGGCGAGCATTAGCAGCTTTAGATTTTCAAAGCTACGAAGTCGTGGTGAGATGTGCTTTGAAAGTGGAAATTGAACATTTGGACTTTCAGCAGTCCAAAAACAAGTTGACAGGCGTAAAGAGAACGAATGAAAGCCAACCAGGAGGATCTGGAACAAAGAGACCGAATGTCAAGGAAGCAGGAAACCAGCAACATTGCTCCAAATGTGGAAAGAGACATAGAGGTGTTTGTTACGCGGGGACACAAAAATGCTTCCAATGCGGAATGGAAGGACATGTGGCAAAGGACTGCAAGATGGTCCCAAAACGGGAACAAAATCCAACTTTGACTCGGAACAGTCAGCCAACCCTCAAGCAGACTCTGAATGCTCACCCAGACATCAAGTGTTTCAATTGTAACGAAATGGGACACTATTCAAATCAATGCACCAAGCCCAGAGCAGTAGAAGGAGGTCGACATCAACAGCCAAGGGGACAGGCCCGTACTTTTGCTATCACAACTGCTGAAGTGGAGGCAACGAATGATGTGGTAACAGGTACTTTGTCTGTAAATTCGAAGAATGCACATATCTTATTTGATTCTGGCTCTACGCATTCTTTCGTTTCACCAAAGTTTGCCAAGTATTTAAGCATACCGCTTCAGAAGTTAGATCTTGAACTTTCTGTTAAAACACCTGGTGGAAATTCTCTAGTTACATCAGGAGTTTATCGAGCATGCTCTGTTGATATTTGTGGTAGACACTTATCAGTAGATCTTATCTCCTTACCTATTTTAGAATTCGATGTTATATTAGGAATGGATTGGTTGACTTTAAACCATGCCAACATAGACTGTTACCGGAAAGAAGTCAGGTTTACTATGCCTGATCAACCCCAACTTGTATATAAAAGCCTTGACATAAACAAAACTCCAGCACTAATATCATCGTTGCAGGCAAGACGATTATTAAAACAGGGTTGTGAAGGATATCTCGCTCAAGTTCAAGTTGTGGACACGAGTGAAAAGAAGATGAAATTGGAAGACGTGCCTATTATACAAAAGTACGTGGATGTATTCCCTGACGATCTACCAGGAACCCCACCGAATCGAGAACTGGAGTTCTCTATCGAGCTAGTACCGGGAGCAAATCCAATATCCAAAAGACCGTATCGAATGGCGCCGATAGAACTGGAGGAACTAAAGAAGCAACTGCAAGAACTATTAGACAAAGGATTCATCCGGCCCAGTGTATCACCCTGGGGAGCTCCCGTCCTGTTCGTAAAGAAGAAGGATGGATCAATGAGGTTGTGCATTGATTATCGAGAATTGAACAATGTCACAATAAAGAACAAGTACCCGTTGCCCAGAATCGACGACTTGTTCGACCAACTTCAAGGTGCCATGTACTTCTCCAAGATCGATCTCAGATCTGGTTACCACCAATTGAAAGTAAGGAAAGAAGACGTTCCAAAGACGGCGTTCCGCACACGCTACGGACATTATGAGTTCATTGTCATGCCATTCGGACTAACGAATGCCCCAGCCGTATTCATGGATCTAATGAACAGAGTATTTCACGAGTATCTTGATAAGTTTGTCGTGGTATTTATCGACGACATTCTTGTCTATTCTAAGAGTCGCGAAGAACATGCGGAACATCTGAAGATTGTTTTACAAACACTTCGACAGAAGAAGCTGTATGCCAAATTCAGTAAATGTGACTTCTGGTTGCAGCAAGTGGCGTTCTTGGGTCACATAGTCACCCGAGAAGGAATTTCTGTGGATCCAGCGAAGACTAAAGCCGTTGAAGAATGGCAAAGACCCACGACAGCAACAGAAATTCGGAGTTTCTTGGGACTTGCCGGCTATTATCGAAGGTTCGTGGAAAACTTCGCTCGATTAGCAAATCCCTTAACGAAATTAACTCGGAAAGGCGCGAAGTTTATCTGGACCAAAGAATGCGAGGAAAGCTTCGAAACGTTAAAGAAGAGACTCGTCAGCGCACCTGTGCTAGCATTACCAACACCAACCGGAGGATTTGTGATCTACAGTGACGCATCAAAGGAAGGGCTCGGCTGCGTATTAATGCAAAATGATAAAGTTATAGCTTATGCATCACGCCAACTAAAATACCACGAGCAAAACTACCCCACGCATGATATGGAATTGGCGGCAGTAATCTTTGCACTGAAGATCTGGCGACATTATCTCTACGGGGAAAAGTGTGAAATTTATACTGATCACAAGAGTCTTAAATACATATTTTCCCAGAAGGAGCTGAATATGAGACAAAGAAGGTGGCTAGAGTTACTCAAGGATTATGACTGCACCATTCATTATCATCCTGGAAAGGCGAATGTAGTGGCAGATGCATTAAGTAGAAAAACTTCCGGAACCTTGGCAAGAATGCTAACCACTCAAAAGCATTTACTCCAAGATCTGAGAAAACTTGATATGGAAATAGTAGAACAAGGAACTAAGGGCTACATAGCACAGATGGTTGCTCAACCATCACTATTGGAGAAAATCAAGGCCACTCAAGTCAACGATCCTGAATTACAAGGAAAGATCGAAGCAGTTCGGAAAGGCAAACTTTCCGAATTCAATGTTGATAAAGATGACATCTTAAGATTCAATACAAGACTATGTGTGCCCTCCGATCCAGAATTAAGAAGGAAGTTGCTAACTGAGGCACATAGTTCGGCATTCTCCATACACCCAGGGAGTACGAAGATGTATAGAGATCTTCGAACCCATTATTGGTGGAATAATATGAAGAGAGAGATTGCTGAGTTCGTGTCTACATGCTTGGTTTGCCAACAAGTTAAAGCAGAACGACAGCTACCAAAGGGAGCCTTACAACCACTTGAGGTGCCTATATGGAAGTGGGATATGATAGCAATGGATTTCGTTACAGGACTACCGAGGACTACGAAAGGAAATGACGCAATATGGGTCATCATTGATCGATTAACGAAGGTCGCTCATTTTATCCCAATACGAGAAACTTTTTCCTTAGATCAATTGGCGAAGCTCTACATCAAAGAAGTAGTCAGATTACACGGCATACCAGCATCCATTGTGTCCGATCGTGACCCGCGCTTCACATCTAATTTTTGGAAGAGTATACAAAAGCATTGGGGGACAAAGTTGAACTTCAGCACTGCCTTTTAATCCTCAAACAGATGGTCAATCCGAACGGACAATTCAGACACTGGAGGATATGCTTAGAGCTTGCATAATAGACTTCCAAGGTACTTGGGACCAACACTTACCATTGGTTGAATTTTCTTATAATAACAGTTATCACTCTAGTATAGAGAGTGCACCCTATGAAGCTCTCTATGGTAAGAGGTGTAGAACACCGACGTGTTGGGATGAGGTCGGAGAAAGAAAACTTCTAGGCCCAGAGTTAGTACAAGAAACTACTGACAAAGTACGTATGATCCAACAACATATGAGGACGGCTCAAAGCAGACAGAAGAGCTACGCCGATCATCGACGTCGAGACCTGGAGTTTGCAGTGGGTGACCGTGTATTCTTAAAAGTATCACCTTGGAAGGGTGTGATAAGGTTCGGAAAGAAAGGGAAGCTCAGTCCCAGATATATTGGACCATACGAAATACTTGAACGAATTGGACCAGTAGCATACCGTGTAGCTTTACCACCAGCCTTGTCACATGTTCACAATGTGTTTCACGTCTCACTTTTAAGGAAATACTTGGCGGACCCATCACATGTACTACAAACAGAACCAATGCAGTTGGAACAAAATTTGTCTTATGAAGAACAACCAGTACAACTCCTTGATCGAAAGGAACAAATTCTTCGGACAAAAAGAATATCACTGGTGAAGATTCTGTGGAGGAGCCAAGCCACCGAGGAAGCAACATGGGAACCGGAGGAGGAGATGAAACAAAAGTATCCTCATCTATTTACTTCTTAAGGTACGTCAAATTTCGAGGACGAAATTTTTTTTTAAGGGAGGTAGAATGTAAGAACCGGTAAAATATATATATAGATATATATATATATATATGTTACATACAAATATAAAAAAATGGCCTCATAGGTGGGTAATCATCGGCCATTACTCATTTTTCCCCGAGTTAATCGGGCATGAGGACATCTGGCATAATGGGGCATACGCGATTCGAACCCAATCCTGAGCTAGGATTGAACGGCTTCCTACCACTAAGCCACCGCCCCAGATGTCAATTAAAAAGGCTTAGATATTTACATATATTAAAACTTACCAATAGTCACTATGCGTAATTACTATTCACAACAGTCACTATGCAGAAATACTATGCAAGTTTACTATTGAGATGTACTATGTAAAACTACTATTCACAGTAGGACCCACCGAGTACTATTCACAAGCGGGTCCCACATAAGCGGGTCCCACATCAGCGGGCCCCACACAAGCGGGTCCCACATCAGCGGGCCCCACACTAGCGGGTCCTACCAACAGTAGGTCCCACAACAAGTAGGTCCCACACAATAATTCAAGTTACTATTCAAGCAAATAAACTAATAATATAATAATTTAAGTTACTGTTCATGCAAATAAAATAATAATATAATAATTCAGGTTAAGGCTATAAATAGAGGCTCGCAGACGAGGAGATGGAAAAAAAAAAAAAAATCTGAGAGAGGAGAAGGAAAAGGAAATCTGAGAGAGAAGAAGGAAAAGGAAATCAGAGAGAAGAAGGAAAAGGAAATCTGAGAGAGGAGAAGGAAAAGGAAATCTGAGAGAGGAGAAGGTAAATCTTTCAATAGTTAAAGTATTTCTTTTATATGCCAGTCTTATTTGAACGGTGAAATGCAAGCATAGTAACCGTAAAGTAAAGTAAATGGTTGGTTCTACCACCTATGTAAATATCCATCTATGTAAATCAGGATAAAACATGCATAAGAGGCGATAACTCGCTATAGATTATGCAAGTTTTACCCTCTTATTTGAACGGTGAAATGCTAGCATAGTAACCGTAAAGTAAATGGTTGGTTCTACCACCTATGTAAATATCCATCTATGTAAATCAGGATAAAACATGCATAAGAGGCGATAACTCGCTATAGATTATGCAAGTTTTACCCTCTTATTTGAACGGTGAAATGCAAGCATAGTAACCGTAAGTAAACTTTCAGAACAGAAAGGCAAACTGCTAAGCATAGGCGAACTGCTAAGCATAGTAGCCAAGAAATAAACGAAATCAAAGAATGGTAAACCTGCTGAGCATAGTAACATGTGGGGTCCACATGAATAGTAACATGTGGGGTCCACATGAATTTACATGTGGGGTCCACATGAATGTAAAAATGTGGGGTCCACATGAATAGTAACATGTGGGGTCCACATGAATAGTAACATGAGGGGTCCACATGAATAGTGCATATGGGGTCCACATGATCTTAAAACATGACTTTGATACAAATTAGAATATTTACAGGTTATTCACTCCAAGGTGTAAGCTCAAACAAACCTGTGACCGGAAAACTATTGGTAAGGGTCGTAAGGGTTTTCTATCATTGATTCTCTTTTAAGTAAGGGTCCCCTATCATTGATTCTCTCATTGATTCTCTTTTGCTATATTTGAAGTAAGGAGTGTTCCTTTCATGTTTTTGAGGTAAGGGTTGCCTTATGTTTTTGAGGTAAGGGTTGCCTATCTATTGATTCTCTTTTGCTGATATAAAGGTTTTTCTTCTCCGAAACTTGTTTCAATGAGATATGTTTATGTTTAGGGTTTATCTTGTGATACCCTAATTCTGAATATGGACTGAGTTATGATATGATGACGGATGGACGCGTTATAGTCCTCCATGTGCACGTGGGTAATGACGACTCTAGAGAGTGTAAATCTAGAGGATTATGAGCCGAGGTATGGCTATGAATGAGCCGAGATATGGCTATGAATGAAAGCATCTATGCTTAATGAAGTCTATATATCTTGATATCAAGTTCTAAAAGTTTTCTCTATACGTTTGGAAAGCCTGTTGTGCTTATTCTTTCTTTCCATATGAGATGTCATATCTGCAAAATATCATGTTCTTATGAGCTTGACAATTCTACATCACTTGTTGTTTATACCCTACTGGGCTATTTGAGCTCACCCCCTTCTTTTCCTTGTTTTATGGTTCCAAAACCCAGGTGAAGTATAGATGGAAGATGAGGAATGCTAGAGTTGAATGCAGAACTGTTCTAAAGAACAATTATGTTTTAAGTGTGTATCAACTATGTCTTGAATTACGATGTAATAAGTTAGACCTAATTTCTGTAAATCCTCTAAACGTATTTGAGATCTTGGGAATAATGAAAGTGTTTGAGAATAATGAAAGTTTTTGAGAAAGATGATGTCATATTATTCTACGCACCGAGTTGGTATTTTCAAGAAAAACCGGGGCGTTACAGTAATGATCGATAAGCCACATACCACGGTTTCTCAGAAAATTGATAGCTCGTATTTTATCACGACAAACAGCCCAACCAAAGATACAAACTCTAGGCGGACATTGAAATTTCCATACCTTTGCCGAATATGAAGGGTTAGAAATGGGCAATAAACTCTTATAGAAAGATTTGACCGAGAAAGACCCAGAAGGTTCCTCAATCCAAAGCCTTTTATCCTCTCCATTCCTCTTAATATAACATCCCTCAAGAAGGACCCGCAAGCTAGAGGCCAATTCCACCTCCCACTCAAAAAAAGATCTTCTAAACCTTGGATTCCACACAAGGACACCATCATTCCGCTCGAAGCAATCGCAAACATAAGCCTCCCCGCACCACACATCATGCCAGAACAAAATTCTATCACCCCTATAGACTCCAAATCTAACCTTTGACATGAAAATAGATGACATTTTTAAGATATCTCTCCATACCGATAACCCTTTTTTTGCAAACGAGTCCATGGATTCCCATCTCCCCCTATCGCACCCATACTTGCTACTAATGACCTTAACCCACCACCTATCATGCTCCTCCCCAAATCTTCATAACCATTTGCCCAAAAGTGCATGGTTGAATTCCTTAACTCTCCTGATGCCCAACTTGCCCATCTTGATGGGGACACAAACATCTTCCCATTTGACCAAAGCAATCCCTTTCTTTTCCTTATTCCCACCCCACAAGAATCTCCGCTGAATTTATTCAATTCGCAGAGAGACACTCACAGGGCATTTAAATAAATACATGAAGTAAATGGGTATGTTGGACAATACAGCCTTCACCAACACAAGCCTACCACCACGAGAAACTAGATTCCTTTTCCATGAGCCCAATCTTCTCTCAATCCTCTCAACTATAGGATCCCACAAGTCTTTATTCGGTCTGCTCACCCCCAACGGAAGACCCAAATACGAGGAAAGGAGTGATTCCAACTGACACCCCAGGATCAAAGCTATCTCCTGGGCCCTTTTTTGATCCGAAATGAACTCATAACATCTTAGAATGGCTTTTAAGTTCCGCACTTGACCAGACTCCGGCTCACAAAATAATAAAGTATCAGCAAATTGCAAATGAGAGACCTCCACCTCATCTAGACCGATCCTAAAACCTCTAAAAAGATCAAGACCACTCCCCATCGCCAATAACCTACTAAGAATTTCCACAACTATGACAAATAAGAAAGGGGATAATGGATTTCCCTGTCTAAGCCCTCAAGAGGACTTAAAGAATCCCTTTGGAGATCCATTTATGAGGATAGAAAACCAAGCAGAGGAAACACAACTCTTCATCCACGAACGTCATAGACATCCAAAGCCCATTCTCTCTCTAAAGAGAAATCCAGGCATCTCCAATCCACTCTCATAAACTTTCTCCATGTCCAATTTACAAAGAATGCCTTTCTTTCAAAGTTTTCTATATGAGTCAATGGCCTCATTCGCAATCAAAGAACAGTCTAGAAAAACATTGAAGTTGTCCTCTAGACTCTAGTGTTAACGTTATAAGGGGGCGAATGCCTACTGTAGAGGGGATGAAAATATCATCTCCTGTGTACTTTTTTCCGTCCTATCTATAGAAGTTTCCATAATGTGAGTCCCTCTTTAGATCCGTGGATTAGAATCATCCTATTGTAATGAGTTTTGGGGCACAACCTATATGTTGTGTCCCATCAAATGAACGGTTTGATATATATGGTAAAACCATACCATGTAATTTATTTTCGTATGCTTGAAAATGATATATATGTAAAATGAAGGCCGTTGATCTTTTATATCAATATGATGATCGTTGCCCCATGGCACGTAAAGACATTTCTTTCCTTGGGGGAACAATAAATGAGGCATCATAGATGAAGGGCTGAGATTATCAGATTGATTTGGCCAGCCTAATAGGCTTCAGGAGCTTCTTTATTGTCGATGCTTCATTATTTTCTCCGTCTCCACTATATACAGCGATAGATCTGGTTCGTTCTTGGGATTTTCTTGTTTAATGTCCAGAGAAGAGGAAAAGAAGGTATGGCAGAAATAGCACAAATATTTGTATCCCCTCTCCTTCGTGCATGATTGGCAATTTGACGGAATCGGCAATACAAGAGATCAAATCAATGTTGGATGTGGAGGAGCTGGGAATGTTACGGAGCACAGTGACAGTAATTCAAAATGTGGTTGAAGATGCTGAGGAAAGGCAAATTCACTCTAAGTCTGTATGAAATTGGCTTGGTCAACTCAAGAATATCGCTTATGAGGCTGATGACATATTGGACGATGTTGCTATGGAAGCTCGACTTTCTGCGTTGAAGTACGGAGTTGAATCAAGCAAGAGAAATCATGTGCGGAAATTCTTCAGTTCTAAGAACCCTGTTTTATATCGAAGGAACATTGCACATGAGATGAGCAAGATTAGAGGGAGGTTAGATGTGATACCGAAGAAAAGACATGACCTCCATTTGAAAGGTAGAGATGGAGGGAGGCCTCTCCAAATCGAAGAGCGATGTGAAACTCAGATTCGATAACATCAGATTCTTTGATACACGAATCTGATGTTATTGGTAGACAAGTTGACAAAGACAAAATCATACAATTGTCTATGGATTTTGGTACTTTTCCGGGAAAACCCAGGGCGCGCCATTTTTCATGGATTGACCGCAAAGACGGTTCAATGTCTTTGGAGGCCTTGAAAAAAATTAAGAGATTGCGCACTTTGTGATTGAGGGCTCCATCTTCCATTGACAAGCAGATTCTCAATGATGCATTCATGGAGTTGAGATGCTTGAGTATATTGGAAATGAGATGGTCTAAAATCGACAAGTTGCGGGATTCGATTGGCCATTTGAAACATCTACGCCACCTTGACCTCTCTAGCAAGAAGATAGATGGGCTGCCTGAATCAGTAACTAGTTTTTGTAATCTACAAACGCTACTTCTGGAACTTTGCAGGAATCTTAAAGGGTTACCCGATTCGATTGGCCATTTGAAACATATAAGCTACCTTGACCTCTCTCACGCGACGATAGATAAGCTGCCTGAATCAGTAACTAGTCTCTGTAATTTGCAAACACTAGGTCTGAAATCTTGCATGAATCTTGGAGGGCTGCCCAAAGGTATCATGAATCTATTTAATCTAAGACATATTGCTGTAGATCACGCGTGGGGCTTGATTTCTGTGCCAGGAATTGGAAAATTAACTTCGCTCCAAACATTGCCGAATTGAAGGTGTGGAAAGAGAGTGGTTGTCAGATAGGAGAGTTGAAGAACATGAGGAACATTAAAGGAAGACTTGAGATTTCGGGCCTCGGGGACGTGCAAAACATAGAGGAGACAAAAGAAGCCAACTTGAAAGAGAAGAAATACCTTAATGAGTTGAGTTTGAAATGGCACCGATATCGCAGTTCACAAGATGGAAGAGTAAATTATGATGGCACCTTGCCTTACCTCTCTTTAGAGGTTAAGCATAGGAGGGTGTGATCAGTTGGAGTGTTGGCCCAAGGAGGTCTCTTTGCAAGATCTAACCTCTCTCCAACATTTGCAAATCTCCAACTGTCGACAACTAAAGTCCTTGGGATGTGGAGGGGGGGCTTCCCACCATGCTCAAATCTCTAGAAATTCACAGTTGTACTAATCTCAAGTCCTTGCCTACTCGGCTGGAAATAGATTAATGCTAAACTGAAGGGTGCCCTTACAAAAATCTACAACCACGACAAGAAAGTAAGTATTTTTTTAATTTTCTTTAACCCTAAATTGGAGCACGTCTGTTTGCTTTTCTTGTATGATTTTTTATGGGTTCTTTTTATAATATTCCAGTACCGTGTTGGATTTTATATGCTCTCTGTTTTAGAACTAATGTTTTCTGAAATAGATTAATGCTAAACTGAAGGGCGCCCTTACAAAAATCAAGGGCGAGGGTGCTCCCATTGGATCCATTTTGCAAAACCGTAATTATTATGGCATTGAAAAAGGCAAAATTAAAGGAATCATAAATGCTTATAAATGAGGTTTGGCAACATGGATCCAATATGAGAGCTCCCTTGTGCTTGAATTTTACAAAGGCACCCTTCCGTTTCGCATTCCACATTTTGAGATGGGTGCCCTTATCAGAAGTCAGCATGAGTTTTTGATGTCCTTGTTCAAAAATGCCTTCCAACCCTTCCTGGGGAGCCCGCTGCATTTTTCACGCAAGAGAAGAAGCAAAGCCTCACATCTGCAGAATTGTTGCCGATGGTAAAGGGATTGATTTTTGGAAAGAACCTTGGCACCCCGATGGCTTACTGAGCAATCTCTATCCCGAAGGCAGTACCCTCAATTCCGTCCCTCTAAATTCATCTTTAGAGAGGCTGCTCCTGGGAGATTCTTGGGACCAATACCCTGAAAGCACTATGCAAACCATTCAGAATATCCTGTCCCAAGCTTTGATCATTCCTGAGGGCAAAAACCAGGTGATTTGGAAGCCCTCTCCTGATGGAGATTTTACTCTCAAAAGCTCCTGGAATTCCATTCGTACCCATAGCCAAAAAATTCCTTGGTTCTCATCTGTTTGGTTCAGCGGCCATGTCCCAAAGTTCAGTTTTGTTACCTGGCAAGCCCTCCATCAAAGACTAAGCACAAGAGATCGGCTTATCTTCCTTGGAACCAGCAGAGACACTCGGTGCCCCCTCTGTCACTCTGAAAGGGAAACTACTGATCACCTCTTCTTCAACTGTTCTTTCTCATCCTGGGTGTGGAGAACTATCCTACGGCGTTTCTCCTACCGTCGTGCTCCTCATAGTCAGCTTAAAAATGAAGAATTGTGGATTCGAGAAACCTTTAAAGGGAAATCTCGAATGTCAATTGCCATCAGAATTGCGTTTGGGGCCACCATTTATCACATATGGAAAGAGAGGAACAGAAGAATCTTTGAAAACCAGAGCATCCACAAGCAAAATATCCTCTCGGAAATCCTTTCCTCTATAAAACTGAAAATCCTTTATCTGCGCCTTGAAGACCCCCCTAATGCAAGATCGATTAAATTTGCAGAGCTTTTTGGATTTCCAATATTTACTAGATCTCCTCCTGTCCGCACATGTTCCTGGAAACCTCCTGATGGAGACATTCTCAAACTGAATACGGACGCTTCCTTAGCTGAAGATAAAGCCTCCATCGGAGGCATCATTCGCGACAAGGATCATATCATCAAGGGAGCTTTCTCCTTGGATTCTCCCCCTCATTCCATAAACGAATTGGAGATTGAATCCATATCGAAAGGAATCAAGTTGGCAATCAGCAAAGGAACGGATCGGCTATGGATCGAATCGGATTCTTTGCAGGCAGTGAGCATCATCAAAGGGGTGCTTAAATGCCCATGGCGGCAAATTGCAAAAGTTCACCAGACCCTCCGAGACCTCAACTCCCTGAACTACTGGCATATCTCTCATATCTGGAGGGAAGCCAATGGCGCTGCGGATTTCCTCTCTAAGACATCTTGCCCAATTAAGGGAGAATGTATCTCTGTTTTGGATCTCCCTCGGGAGCTGCTTCGTATTGTGGCTTCTGATTCTTCGGGAGTCCCCTATGTAAGGATGTAACCTTCTTTTTTATTAATAAATCCGGTGGGGGTCTTGCCTAATCCCAGCTTACCCATCACAAAAAAAAAAAAAAAAAAAAAAAAAAAAAAAAAAAAAACAAGGCTTAAAGATGTCTATACCTCGTTTAGCATTCCGTTTCGCCACGTGGCACCCCCTCTATACCCAGTTTTACTCGATTTCAATAGATTAAAACTAAAGTTTCGATTTAAAGAGGCTCTTATTGCGTCTAAAATTTTAGGATAAAAACTAAAACTAAAAATGGATTTTGGTTTTCCTTCAAGAGATTTTGGTTTGGGATTTTCTTTTCTTCCTTCAATTATTTATTGCCCTTGATTTTTTAGTTTATGACATTTTATTTATCTATTGGATTTCCTTCTAATGCATCCAGTTTGAATGGATTAAGGGTTGGAGATTCCCTCTCTAATTTGAGACTGGGAAGAAACTACTGATGAGTATTTTCTAGAATTTTGCAATCTGTTTTTTTTTTTTTTTTTATCATTTTCCTTATGATTGCATGCCCTCCCTCTCTAATTTGAGACTGGGAAGAAACTACTGATGAGTATTTTCTAGAATTTTGCAATCTGTTTTTTTTTTTTTTTCATTTTCCTTATGAATGCATGCCCTCCCTCTCTCTCATCTGTCCAAATTCCAATTATTAGGCTTCTACAACACTTAAATTCATTAGACTGAATATGGAGTAGAGGTAAGGAATTAGAGTGAAGGGTGTAGAGGTAAGGAAGCATGAAATTCTGATGTTGGATGAAGATTTGGAAGGGTTTAATTGAATGTCCGGTGGGTCTTCTCTGGTGTGTTGCTTCTTCCTCTCCTCTTTGCAACACTTAATTTGTTTTTCTTTCATTCACCCCCTTTCCCTACCATCTTCTTAGCATTTTGTATCAAAAAGTGAAATAAATAACAAATAGTTAACCATATATGTGTCTGTTAATTAAAGGATTATTGTTCAGCCGAGTGATAAATCGATAAATTGCAAGCTCTTCTCCAATTTATGTTATTATCTATGCTTCTGTGTTTCTACTGGCTTATTGTTATTGAAAATTAACAATAAGCGAGTAAGTCTTCTTTCAATTACAAAAATCATCTACTGTTATTCGTGGTAGTAAAAAAAATTTGTACATATGTATGTATGAATATTCTGTTGGAAATTTATTGATACTTCGATTTTCATTATTTGTGGTAGTAAAAAATTTGTCAAGCTGATTCTTTGTTTGTCGTCCCCGTGCAACGCACAGGTCTGCAACTAGTATATATATAAGTATAGCGGAATCCTCTAAGCTGTGGTGCTGCCACGTGTCGCTCATTCTATATCCAACAAGAGAAAACATTGTCTCTCTATATGGTCTTATGTACATCGTTTAAAATTCCAAACGTATTCCCAAATTTAGAAATACTAAACGTTTATACTATATATGATGATATACACAATTTATGTTTCCAAAACGCATAGATTTTTCACTTGCACGAGATAGAAACTACGTCCTTGCATTCCACGCTTTCAGTGCTATATTTTAGGAAAAAATTTGTATATATGTAAAATAGAATCTTGGACGACGTGGGTGTGCCACGTGTTAACCCATCTTTACAACTTATTTTAGCAAAATTCGATTATTAGTTTCCTGCTTTTCACTTTCTAAGTCCTACTTTTCGCACAAATATAGAAAAACAGCCCAATCGGTTTCTTTTTTCTGTCTTTTATTCTGAAGTTTCTTATTTGATATTATTAGATTTGGGCGGAGAGTGGCAGTCCAAAACGTTTGTAATCCTTTCCTGCTTTTTAGCTTAAATTGTTTCAAGTCCTACTTTTTAGCTCAAATAATATAATCACCCCAATCAGTTTCTTTTTTCTATCTTTTATTCTAGCCCAATCAGTTTCTTCCTTTCTTCCTCTCTTTCTCTCTATTATTATTATTATTATTATTATTAGTATTATTATTTTAATTTCTTGATTTTATTCTACTCAAACTCTTGAAGAAAACTAAAAGGTTAAATCTCAAACCGATGAGAATAACTTTTTTCCTCTTCTATGCCAATTCATATATTTGCATGAAATTTCCATTCGCATTTTTTTGTTTCTCTTCTCGGTATGTTCTCTTTCTTTTAACTTGGTTGAATTTGATTTTTTTTTTCTAGATAATAATGTGACTTTCATATCTGGGCATGAGATTATTGTCAATTGTTCTGACCGTATCAATCAACTCCACAGATTAGTAATTGATAGTAGATTCGGTTTTGATTAGCACACTATTTATCGAAAGATAAACTAAACTTGATGCTATGCTAGATGTTTAGATTTCCCATTACGTACCTCTTTGATATAGATATGACAAAATTAAAAAAATAAAAATCAAGGGCCGCTCCAAGATCTCTAAATAATTCTAGACGCTCTCCAAAGATTCATTCTTTTCTTAGAAGTAATTAATAAATATAAAAATAAAAATCAGGGGACGCTCCATCCTTCTACTATTTGGTTGAAGTGGCATAATGAGATGCAACTCTCTTTTGATAGAGTGATGGTCAAAGGGGTGGCCTTTTTTATGTTTTATGTATAATTAGATTTTGTAAAATGGATATTTAGCTGGAGGAGTAACATCCCCTGTTTTAGTGGTTAATTTTTTCCAAGGGTTGATTGTTGATGAGATTCTTCAAAGGGTAGTATACTGAAGAGTATTTCTTCTCAAATTCAATCACTAGCAATGTGTTTTTGGGCCATTGAATGATACCTAGATTAGAAATCTCTGATTTTTTAAAGCATTTTTTAATATTGTATTTATTTTAGTCCATGTATGTAGGAGCATTCACTTATCTGATTTTTTACTTGCTTTCGCACTTACTTCATCCATGTTGTTTGTGTTGATGTTATTGTTGTTAGGTAGGGCTGCTATTATTGGTTCCACAATTGATTAGCTTCCTTCTATCATGATTTTTGGCTTCCAATTGATGTTGTTTGCTAAGAATGTGAAGTGTCTTTTAATGGGAATTTAGTGGTGTATAATTACCAAAATTTCCTTTTGTTCTCAGCCTTTCTAAATTTTTTCTGCCGCCTCTCTCTCTAACGATTAAAAGATGTTTTTTTTAGAGATTTTAAGAGATGATTTAATTAGGGATCTTATTTATTTTCTGAGAAGTTTTTGGGATTTTATTAGATTAGTATTTAAAAGTCTTTATTTATAGTTTGGAAACGTGTGAGAGCGAGAAAATTTTTATGTGTTACTAATAATGGTGGAGTAAGGTTTATTATCTTTAGATTTCATTTCCTCATTTTTGGATGGTTTCGAACAGTTATGATTAGGATCAAACTTTAAGATTTGTTATTGTAGACACCCCATTTTGACCGGACCCAAGTTCGCTATGCTTGGGAGAAACCCCATCCGATCATTTCCGCCATGCTTCGCATTTTTCCGTGAGAGGTTGAGAGAGATTATTCATAAGAATCCAAGCGAGGGAGAATTTGGACCCGTTTGGTGGGCCCGCATTGAACATTTGTTTAAAATTCGAATCAACCGAGGGCCCACATTGTGGGGCCCACGTTGTGGGGCCCGCGTTGTGGGGCCCGCGTTGTGGGGCCCACATTGTGGGGCCTCAGTAGGGCCTCTTGTGAGGCCTCTTATGAAGAACAATAATGATGGATTCTCCACTAAAGAAACATGATGGGCCCTCCACTAAGAACAATAATGATGGATTCTCCACTAAGAAACATGATGGGCCCTCCACTAAGAAGAATGATGATGGATTCTCCACTAAGAAACATGATGGGCCCTCCACTAAGAAGAATGATGATGGATTCTCCACTAAGAAACATGATGGGCCCTCCACTAAGAAGAATGATGATGGATTCTCCACTAAGAGGGACAACATGATGAGCTCTCCACCAACACATCTCTCTCTCTCTTTCTCTCCCTATATATATCTTCCTTCCCATCCATAAAAGAGAGGAGAAAAAGGAGAGATTTATCTTCCATTATCTTTTTCTCTTCCATTATCTCTTCCAATCACTCCCTCCAATCCCTTTCCCTATATTCTTCTTCCATTATCTCTCCCAATCACCTCCCAATCCTTCCCTCTAAGAGAAAGTGAAAGACGGCGGAACGGATCGGCGGCAACATTTTTTTTTTGGGATTTTCTTTGCTAATTGAAAGGGTAAGACAAAGCGTATATCCGAGGATTACTTACCCTAGAGACAAGGAGAGCTAGCAAGGTTGGTATTCCAAAACCCTCTTTCATATATCTTAAACTAGAAGCATGCTAGGATAGAATTTGTGATTTATTTTTATTTTTTCTTATTGTTATTCAAAATATGTTTTTTTCAATCTCTGAGTGTTTTGCACATTAAGAAGTGTAGAAATCTGGAATTTCGAAGAATTTTGACTTCGTTTTGACCGTAATTTGACCTTTTGAACTTTACCCTCAAAGGGGTAAAATTCTAAAGATTGAATTTAAGAAGATGTCAACATAGATCCAAAATCAATGAAAATTTAAACATAATATAATTGTAAGATTTTGAATTAGTACGAATTTCTTTATGAATTCTTGATTTGATTTAAAGGGTTTAAAAATTCATTTAACTCTAGGGGTATTTTTGGAAAAAACCAATTTTCAAAAACTCTATAATGTTTTCAAAAGTGAAATTTGGATGAGATGCAAATTAAATCTAATCTAATCTCCCGTGAATTTTTCAAGATTTTTGGTTTCTGTTGGATATTTGTTTATGATTTTTTACGTAAAATCATGCATGCTGTATTAAATCTGATAAAAATAGTAAATTGCAATGAAAACTTCTGAAAATATTTGTTTGATAATTACTACTGGAATTACATGTTTTCATAAAGTTTAAACTGATTTGGATTTGATTTACTATGTGTTTCTTTGTTAATTCATAATCTGGATGGATATTTGTAAAATCGTAAATTAATAGTAAATCATTTTTAAAATTTATGAAAATTTTACAGTAATCCTTTCTTATTGTAATAAACATACTATAGAAATTTCATATTGTTTTGAATTGATTTGCTATACGTTACTGTGTTAATTCACAATCTGGACAGAAACTTTCAACATTGAAAAACTAATAGCAAACCACATTTAAAATCTATGAAATTTTTATTATAATCTTATATAATTAAGGAGAAGTTACTGTAAAAATTTCATCTTGTTCTGAAAAGATTTGTTATATGTTGATGTGTAAATCTACAATCTGAATTGAAACCTTTTAAAATCCTTGAGTAAATTGAATTAAAATCAAATTGTTTTAAAAATTTCCAGATCATAATATTCCATCACATATTCAATCATTAAATTATCAAAATAGAAACCTTAGGAATCACTGATTTCCTTTGTAAAATCCTGGTGCTGTGATTAGTTTGTATGCTTTATTTTCTCATCACATTTACTCAAACTTAATCTAACAAAACCTGAAGGCATCATAGATTGCGCGAACTTATTGCACACACTTACATCACTTGCATCTAAACCCCTGCATCTCACATGCACACACGTCCTATTTTAGGAACCCGGAGTGTTATCTAGCATGGTTGACTGGGATTTCATCACCTGGTGCCTCTGTGCTAGAGAAGCATTCCACCCTTAGCCTAGTACCTTTATGGTACGTAAACGGATCTCTTGTTCACGTACTGATACGCCGGACACTGGTACAGTATATCGAACATGGATTCGCGCTAAGGGAACTCTTGGCCTTACCCCTAGATTAACCCACACATGCATGTAGTATACGAACACATGTGCATCACGTGTGTGAGCCTAGTTTAGGATATCCTACCCATTTGTGTCTAGATTAGGCCGTAGTCCATCTTCCAATGGCTACGATCGGTCCTAGGTACACAAACAAAGTCATGAGTCGAGATCCTTTCTCCACTCCGCTAGATTAGGGTTAGGGTTGATGCCTTCAGGTAACACTGATAAAATGTGTGAAGATTAAAAAACTTTTCCTTTGGGGTTAGGATGTAAATCCCATTCATTTCCAAAGATCTCATAGGATTAGTCATTCATGATCCATCCGTTGAAAGCAATCTTATGCTATCTCATCTCATCTTGATCACAGATTTTCAATCTTCTATTATATGATTCGATCGCGTTTCCATCTCTTTTAGAGAGTCTTTTGACTCATCTGTCTTTAGTTGGTGTTATTAGAGTCTTTGACTCGTATTCCTTTTCTTTTAGGGAGTCTTTGACTCATATATCCTTTAGTTGGTGTTAGTGGAGTCTTTGACTCGTGTTTTCATCTCTTTTAGAGAGTCTTTGACTCATTTATCCTTTAGTTGGTGTTAGTGGAGTCTTTGACTCGTGTTTCTTTTCCTTTAGAGAGTCTTTGACTCATATATCCTTTAGTTGGTGTTAGTGGAGTCTTTGACTCGTGTTTTCATCTCTTTTAGAGAGTCTTTGACTCATTTATCCTTTAGTTGTTGTCAGTAGAGTCTTTGACTCGTGTTTCTTTTCCTTTAGAGAGTCTTTGACTCATATATCCTTTAGTTGGTGTTAGTGGAGTCTTTGACTCGTGTTTTCATCTCTTTTAGAGAATCTTTGACTCATTAATCCTTTAGTTGGTGTGAGTGGAGTCTTTGACTCGTGTTTCTTTTCCTTTAGAGAGTCTTTGACTCATTTATCTTTTAGTTGGTGTCATTGGAGTCTTTGACTCGTGTTTCCGTTTTTAGAGAGTCTTTGACTCATCTGTTTCATTTGCAGTATTATTAGAGAGTCTTTGACTTCGTTATCTTATTTCAGTGTTATCAGTTGCTCTTATTAGAGAGTCTTTGACTCGTTTATCCTTTAGTCGCTTTTATTAGAGAGTCTTTGACTCATTTATTCTTCAGTTACTGTCATTAGAGAGTCTTTGACTCATTTGCTCTTATAATAGTATTATTAGAGCAAAGTTTCTCCTGTACACCCTAGGGTTTGTCCCTAGGATGTTGTTTTGTATATTCCCTCCGGTCTTTGGCCAAAAGGGTGAAAACATAAAAAATAATTGATTTGCTGTAAGTGTTTGATAGTTAGAGAGTTCGTTTCGAACTACGTTGGCTTGATCCTCTTCCACGAGGTACGTAGTGCAGCTTGGGATCCACATCCCAAGTCCAGCCAAACCTTTAAAAATAAAAATTTTAAATCTTTCAAAGTTACAAAAATATTCAAACCATTTTCAAAAAGATCTTCCTCTAGAGTTAGGAGTATGTCCTAGCTGTTTAGGTTGTGTTCTAGAGTTAGGAGTTTGTCTTGATTTGTATTGATATGGTATGTCCTGTCGTGTGAGTGTCCCTAGAGTTAGGAGGCCTCGAGTCGATCGGTTAGACATTTAGTCGAACCGATGGCTAGACTAGGCATATAGTCAGCCCGTGGTTTTCATTAGGTTGCACAGCCTAGTTACACATAGGATTGTAGGAACCACCTGCATTAGCCTAAGGCTAATCAACTTGCATTAGTTAGGGCATATAGGGTGTCCTAAAATCCACAATTCACTGGAATTTTAATAATCATACAAGAAGCTTTAATAACTGGTTCGGTCTTTTAGATCGAGTCTAGGATAGAGGGCTAGATGTCTTAGGCATCATAATTTAGAATAGGGCATCGAACTACGTGGGCTCTGATTCTTCCCGAGGCCGGGATACGTAGTGCAGCTAGGATGGATGGCCATTCTGGTCCGAGTCCAGTCTTGCATTAGAGTTAGGCATGTCACCCATAACCTAGCTTTGCTTAGGTGACACATTTTCATTTTATGTGTTTATTTCTTCATTCTCAGGAAATGCATGCTTAGGTAGACGATTCCTGAGGATTGTTCCCATTTCATATGATTTTTACCCAAACTTCTTTGGAGTTAATGAAAATGGCATAAGAGACCAAGTGCTTGCACTCGGGCGAATTGGGGGTGCTCTCAGACCTTCCCCATTCGTAACCAGGCACGAACCCATATATATTTCTGGTTATCCATTGCACAGAGGATTTGATTTTAGGGTTCCATGGCCTATCCATGGATGGCGACTCTGAGTTCTTTTTAGGTACATCTCGGTTTCGAGCCCTGGCTCCTGATCAGGATGTATCTCATTCGTTTTGTATCGCCACTCGTGCTATGCTGTGAGGGTGGCATCCGTTTCGAGAGTTCCTTGGCAGAGCTCTCCTTCACATTGTGGAGATCTTAGAGGATTGCTGTGGGGGCCTGTCCCCTCACCTCATCGTATCCTCAGGATCGGGGTCCACAGGCTGGCGACTCTGCTGGGGAGTTCTTGAAACATTGCCTAACTCTTTAAAAATGCCATTTTTATTAACTTTGGAGAAATTTGAGCTAAAATCATTTTAAATGGGAACTCTATCGTTAGAATCCAGGGGCACCAGGTAGGTGCGTATGCTACGTTCGTCTTCTTGGTCTCAAAAGGACTTCCTTCTATGTTCCTGCCAGGATTCAGCGTCAGTATGGAGGGGAGCAATCCATTGTGCCTCCTCTTCGTCATTTCTATCCACCATGAGGATTTTTGGATCAAGATTGTCATTTCTTTTATTGAGTCAAAACTTGTAAATTTGATTCCATTATAGATGAAAATTCAAAAAATTTTACTTGACATGTTATAAACAGTCAGTGATTCAGGGTTTTCAGCGATTGCTGTCAGTATAATCAAGACAAAGGATGTTTGTTTTTTCTTTTGTCTCTATTGGTACAAACTATCTTATTTGTCAATCATGTAATCTAGTTTGTTAACTTCCAATCAGGATTCTGAAAGATAGCAACCATCGCTCCCAAAAAAGACTTTCAAGCTAAGCCCACCTGGTCGAGACCTACCCCAGTGTCTAGACTCGTTCGCCACTTTGATTCCTCTGTGTCATCTTCAGTTCGTTTACCTTCTTCACCAGAGTCTTCAAATTTATTTGAAGTAAATCAAATGGCAGACACAACTGAACTTTTAATGAGCATGCAAGAGATGATGAAAAACCTCACCAGAGATATGGCGGGAATGAAAGAAGAAATGGCAAACATGAAAACACAGATAAGTGATAAGACTTCCACGTCTAGGCCCGTACTTCAGCCTTCTCATGTTCCAGCTCCGGAGTCGCATAGACCCGTTATCCAGTCTTTCGAGGTGGATTTAGATGATGGTCAGTATGCTGCAGAGTATTGTGCTCCAGAGGTTGATAAAGAAAAAGAAAAATTTGAAAAATTTGAGAAGGAAATGTCTGAGAAATTCAGCAAGATGGCTCATGAGATGGAGCAGATGAGAGTCCAGGGACCCAAGAAATTTGACGTCTCTGAATTAATACTGTCTTCAACAGTTTCTTTACCGCCCAACTTCAAAGCTCCTGATTATGACAAATATGACGGAACCGGGTGTCCGCGTAACCACATGAGGTGGTTTATCATTTTGTCCCAGCAGTATGGTCTGAGCCGTGAGCAGATGGCCCAGTTGTTCCCGATTTCTTTGATTGGGATCGCAAAGAAGTGGTTTCTAAGGCTAAAGCCCGAGGAGGTGAGAACCCTGGAAGATATTTCGGAGAAACTAATAGAGCAATTCTCAATGGAAGAGGGTATTGAGGTCACGAAGAGAGACCTAAAACAGCTAAAGCAAGGTCCTCAAGAGACCTTCACTTTCTTTATCAGGCGCTGGAGACGCAAATCTGCTCAGCTAAGCCAGAAAATGACTGAATCAGAGCAGATAAAGCTGGTTCTGAAGAGTTTGTCTCCCATGTATTTTCATTTTCTCGCTCCTCAGCATTACCCGAGCTTTGACCATTTAATCAAGACGGGTACTCAGACAGAAGATGCCATAGCAAAAGGCTTGAGAGCCAAGGTTTCTTCTGAAATCCGAGACGGGAAAAGACCAATGGTCCAGTCCAAAGAAATTCATGCTGTCAGTTATACCAGGCCTGTGGCCAGAGTTGCTGCAGAGGCTGCAAAAGCGCCAAGGAGAGTTGCATATGACAGAAAGTTTGATCCTCTTCCATATCCGATAATAATGATATTCAAAAGGCTCATGAAAGATAGGAAGATCCGGCTCCCGGATATCAAACCTCCACCCAATCCCTTACCCGCATTCTGGAAGATGGATCAATACTGTGAATATCACAGAGGTCCAGGGCATTTGACCGAGAATTGTTTGGCCTTGAAGCATGCTATCCAGAACATGATTGACAAAAATGAGCTGGCAGTGGAGAGACCAAACGTTACTCAAAACCCACTTCCTAATCATCATACCATGCCTCCTCCTGCTACCAATGCAATTTTTACTGATGAACCTCTGCTCGATCCATCAACCCTCATTTGTGCCATTACCACAGAAAAAACCTATGTAATGAAGTTTGACAAGGAAGATTTCGAAGCAGTAGAAAAGAAAGATCATTATGTAATTTCCTTTGATGACGATGAATTGGCTGAATCGTCTTCATCTCAGTTTGGTACATTTCAGATTGACAGTGCTGGAAATAGAAGGACAGCTCCTTATGTCTTAAGGGCTGAGGACTTTGAAGAAGATGAGTTATTGTTGTTGGATAACCATTGTGACGAGATGCGTCATATGACCCGTGGTGGGCGTGTATTCAAGCCTCAAGAATTGTGTGTTGAAAATCCTGCAGAGGTTGCGCGAAATACTGAAAACCAGAGACAGAATAAGGTCAGTAAGGTCAGCGCCGATGAAGAAGAAGAGAGCTTGTTAAAGCAGTTGAAAAAGACTCAGGCCAATATTTCCGTATGGGGTTTACTCATGGCCTCATCTAAGCACAGAAAATTAGTCCTTCAAGAGCTTAACTCAGCACAAGTCTCTGTAGACACTACTCCGGATGAGCTGGTAAGCTTGGTTGCCATGACAAGAGTGTCCAAGACTTTATCTTTCACTGACGACGATCTGCCTTCTGAGGGCCGAGACCACACCAAATCTCTGAAAATCACAGTACTTTGCAACAAGAAGAGAGTACCAGAGGTGTTAGTTGATAATGGCTCTGCTTTGAATGTATGCCCGTTGAGTACTGCAACAACTCTTGGATTTGGTCCTGCGGATTTCATCCCATCTGAACAGGGTATTCTGGCGTACGATGGCACTCGCCGAGATGTGATCGGAACTCTGGTCACCGAAATACAGATCGGAGGAGAAGACTTTGAGATAGAGTTCCAGGTTTTGGACATCAAAGCCTCATTTTTGTTGTTACTCGGCCGCCCTTGGTTGCACAAGTTTGGGGTTGTTCCATCCTCTCTTCACCAAAAGCTAAAGTTTCTTCGCAAAAACGGAGTGGTAACTGTGAAGGGGGACCCAGACCTGGAAGTAGGGCTGATTACTCAGGACCTGACTATGGAGAAAGCTGAGGATGTTAGTTTGACTGGATTCTCATTAGAGGTGGCTGCCATTACCTTTAAAGAAGCTATGAATGAGGAAATTTGTTTCCTGACCAGTACAAACGCAAATGTCGTCAGGATGATTCGTCGACAAGGATATATGCCAGGTGCAGGGCTAGGTAGACACCATCAGGGTTTGACTGAGTTCCCTGAATTCGAATCCTTCAATAATCTATTTGGGCTGGGGTACAAGCCTTCAAAGAAGGAAGTTAAAGAAATGAAGCTGCTGATGATGAAATGGGCTGAATGTCGCCGCAGGGGGTTAGAATTACCAATGGCACCGATTAATTTGACGATGAATGGCCGTTTTCGAAGAGAGGGTGCAGATGTCCCTTTCTGTGGCTTTGCCGAAACTTGGTTAGATGAGAATTCAGGACAGAGGTTGCCAGGATTTGAAATTTTCTTTGATCTGCAGTTAGAAGACAAGCAGACCGATGTGCAGACAGAAGTTGAATCAGAAGCTGATTGGGCAGAACATGTAGAGCCGAGCCTTCTGAGTTCACTGTTTCTCGAAGATTCACAAACTATTGCCGTAATTGATCGGAGGGCCTCGATTCTGAACCCTACTCATTTAATCACCCCGGCAGAGGAACCATTGACCAACTGGACCTTTCAAGTCATACCTCAGGTTACTTTCCTAAACAGTCATGTCCCTCCAAAAGAGTCAGTTGTCCATAAATACACGTCAATCTTTGGGTCTAATTCAGAGTCTGTTTATTCTAACAATTCTGTTAATGCAGGTACTGTAAATGTCGAGTCTCCTAAGGTCGATGATGATTCCTCTTCTTCCAGCGGAATCAAGTCAGATGCTACTTCTATCGTTGATTCAGAGTTAATTGACATAAATGTCAATATGTTCGTTGAGTCTGTAAATTTTTTTCAAGCGTCTATTGTAAAGCCCGATGTGGGTAATTTTTCATTTGATGTACCTGATTCAGCATTAAATGAAATAAAGCATCCTTTCTCTGAGTACAATCCAGTCTCTACTTTTATTTCTAATGTTTCTGCTTCAGAATCTGATAAACTTAATAATAACAATCAAGACTCCCCCTCTGATGAGGATACCGACGACACTCCTCCTGAAATCAAATACATGATTCAACAGGATGAGAGTCGCCGAGCAAAACCACTCGAAGAGGAAATTGAAACCGTGAATATAGGTGACGAAACCTTGATTCAGGAGATTCGAATTGGCAAAACTTTATCTCCTGAAGAACGCGAGGAATTAATCGCCTTATTTAAAGAGTTCAAGGAAGTTTTTGCTTGGTCATATGATGACATGCCAGGGTTAAGTGAAGAAATTGTTCAACATCGCTTACCCTTAATCCCTGGTGTTAAGCCAAAGAAGCAAAAGCTCCGAAAACTCAAAACTGAATGGGAGATGAAAGTTTATGAAGAAGTTAAGAAACTGTTGGAGGTAAAATTCATTCAAGTAGTTGAATACCCAGAATGGCTTGCAAACATTGTACCGGTGCCCAAAAAGGACGGAAAAGTTCGAATGTGTGTCGATTTTCGAGACCTGAACAAGGCAAGTCCTAAGGATGACTTTCCTCTTCCCAATATTGATCTCCTGGTTGATAATACAGCTGGTCATGCTCTTCTATCCTTTATGGATGGGTTCTCAGGCTACAATCAGATTAAGATGGCTCCCGAGGACATGATGAAGACAGCGTTCATTACTCAATGGGGTACATACTGCTACAGGGTGATGCCGTTTGGATTGAAAAATGCGGGTGCTACGTATCAGAGGGCTGCTACAACTCTTTTACATGATATGATCCATAAAGAGGTCGAGGTATATGTTGATGACATGATTGTGAAAGGCAAGACTCGACCTGAGCACACTGTTGCCCTGAGAAGGTTCTTTGAGCGGATCAGGAAGTATCAGCTTCGCCTAAATCCGAGTAAGTGCGTCTTTGGTGTTACATCAGGAAAGCTCTTAGGGTTTATGGTCAGTGAAAGAGGGATTGAAGTAGACCCGCAAAAGATTAAGGCAATTCAAGAAATGCAGCCGCCGAAGACAGAAAGGCAGATCCGAGGTTTCCTTGGCAAAGTTCAGTATCTGAGACGGTTCATATCACATCTGACGATGACGTGTGAACCCATTTTCAAGCTTCTGAAAAAGAATTCCTCGAAGAAGTGGAATGAAGAATGTCAGGAGGCATTTGAAAAGGTTAAGCAGTGCCTATCCTTGCCCCCTGTTCTATCGCCAGTCACTCCAGGCCAGCCATTATTGTTGTACTTGTCTATCACAGATACAGCGATGGGTTGCATGCTTGCTCAGCAAGATTCAGAGTCTAAACGGGAGAAGCCCATTTACTACATCAGTAAGAAGATGCTGGAATACGAATTAAAGTACACAGTTTTGGAAAAGACGTGTCTAGCATTAGTTTGGGCTACCCAGAGGCTTAGACATTATTTGCTTTCAAGCAAGATCTTTTTGCTTTCGCGGATGGATCCGCTAAAATACTTGTTTGAGAAACCCGCCCTTACAGGACGAACCGCAAGATGGTTGTTGTTATTGTCTGAGTTTGACATCACTTATGTCACTCAGAAATCAATTAAAGGGCGTGTCGTTGCTGAACAGTTGGCTGATGCACCCATTGAAGAGAACGCTTTTCTGAAGGCAGACTTCCCTGACGAAGAGATCATGGATATTAAAGAAGAAGCTTCGAATACTAAGTGGCTTATGTATTTTGATGGAGCTGTAAACAGTCGAGGACAAGGAGTAGGAGCTGTACTTATATCCCCTCGAAAAGAATATATTCCTGTCTCTATCAAGTTGCAGTTTGAGTGCACCAACAATATGGCTGAGTATGAAGCTTGCATCGCCGGGTTAGAGGCAGCCTTAGCTTTGGAGATTCAGGATATTGATGTGTTTGGGGATTCTATTTTGATCATTTGCCAAATTAATGGGCAATGGAAAACTCGAGAAGATAAATTGATCCCTTATAACACTTATTTGGAATCTTTGGTCAGAAAGTTCAAGAACATTACGTTCACTCACTTGTCAAGGACCAGAAATCATTTTGCTGACGCTTTGGCTACTTTGGCCTCGATGTTAGACATTTCTGTATCAATGGAGGTTCAGCCGCTAGTTGTCAGACTTCAGTGGGCTCCTTCGCATGTGAATGTTATAGAGATCTCAGCCAGGTGTCCAGATGGGAAGCCTTGGTATACAGATGTCAGAAATCTTATTGCTGGTAAAGGACATCCCCCAGAAGCTTCAAGCAAAGAGAGGAAGACGCTTCAGAAGTTGGCTGCCAACTTTATTATTTGCGGAGAAGAGCTGTACAGAAGGTCATTTGATGGTATACAGCTTCTTTGTGTTGATGAAGATAAAGCTGCAGAGCTTATTGAGCAGACCCATGAAGGAGTTTGTGGACCTCACATGAATGGAAAAATGTTGTCAAGAAAGATTTTGAGACTCGGATTCTATTGGCCCACAATGGAAACAGATTGCTTCGCATTTGTGAAGAAATGCCATAAGTGTCAAGTCTATGCAAATCTTATTCACGTTCCTCCTTCGGTGTTGCACTCTATGACTTCTCCATGGCCATTTTCAGTATGGGGAATTGATATAATTGGGAAAGTTTATCCAAAGTCTTCGAGCGGTCATGAGTACATTCTGGTCGCAATTGATTATTTTACAAAATGGATTGAAGCCGCTTCGTATGCTTCCATTACTTCGAGCACAGTTGCGAAGTTCATTCGTGCCAATATTATTTGCAGATATGGAGTGCCTCACGAGCTGATTTCAGATAATGGGTCGCATTTCAAGAAAGAGGTGTTACACCTGTGTGAAGAATTCAAGATTAAACATCACAAGTCATCTCCTTACAGACCTCAAACAAATGGGGCTGTAGAGGCGGCAAATAAGAATGTCAAAATCATTATCAGTAAGATGACTGAGACCTATAAAGATTGGTCGAATAAGCTTCCATATGCCTTATGGGCTTATCGGACATCAATCAGATCTTCAACAGGTGTAACTCCGTATTCTTTGGTGTATGGAATGGAGGCAGTCCTCCCTGTTGAGCTTAGAATTTCCTCTTTGAGAGTGATGATGGAAGCTGACTTACCAGAGTCTGATTGGGCTAGAGCCAGGTATGATGAGCTGCAGATGATAGATGAGAAGAGATTGAGAGCCTTGTACCATATTCAAGGATATCAGAGGCGGATTGAGAGAGCTTTCAACAAGAAAGTCCGTGTTCGAGATTTGAAGCCTGGAGATCTTGTTTTGAAGTCTTACAGAGCACCGGTATTCGATCCCCGAGGGAAATTCAGGCCAAACTGGTCTGGTCCTTACATCGTCGATGAAGTCCTGCCTGGAAAAGCCGTAAGACTCCTCAATGAAAATGGAGAAAAATTAAATGAACCTACAAACCTGGATCAGTTAAAGAAGTACTATGCTTAAATACACCAAGAGACCGTCTTTGATTGATCTGAGTTTTGAGCCAAACAACCTAAATATTTTAAACCGTTTTGCAAACCCTTTGGGCTTATAAAATAATTTGTTTCTTTGATAAACCCAAACCAGGGGCATTTTCTTTTTTATATATATATAAAAAAAAAAGAGTAGTTTGAACTACGTTAGGACCTGATCCTCCATTTTGGGGTACGTAGGTAGTCTGGCTAGACCAGATTCGGTCCAAATCCTTAGAACCTTAGATATTCAGCCTTTTTGAACCTAAGCCTACCTGAAAGTCCTCCTGATGTACTTAGGCCCAGGTTTGTAAAAAAAAAAAAAAAAAAAAAAAAAAAAAGAAAAAAAGAAAAGAAAAGAATGATGGAGTCTTAAATCCGCTAAGCTGAAAACCTGAAAGGGCAGTTTAGGCAAAAATCAGGGTATTGAGCCTGCTGGATGGAAAATCTGCAAGGGCAGACAGTCCAGGCAAAAATTAAGGCATGCGGTCCGCTAAATCGAAAACCCAAAAGGGCGATTTGGTCACGGCAAGACTTCATGAAGGACAGAGCTATCTGAAAGCCAGTTAATAAGTGCCATCAGAGCTTCTTTGGTTACTCTTTGAGTCAGGAGATTGAAACTAAGTAATCTGAAGGGATAATAACCATGATGGAGATCTTGAAAAGAGGTTGAAACATCTTTAAACATGGTATTTAAAAAAAAAAAAAAAAACTCTAAAGAGTGGTGGACTTTAACCATTTTTAAAAAAAAAATGTTTATCAATTTAAGAAGCAGATTCATTCTCTTTTAAAGTCTTGTTTAAAACTCGTCAAAGTCTTTGGTCATTGTCTGTCAAACTCAGTTTGTTGTCGAATCAAAGTCAATTTCCAGAGTCCTGTTTAGTCAGTATTCTTCCCAAAGCCGGGGTGATAAAGACTTAGAGACTCAGAGAAGTAGAAAATTTGCAGTTCATGTGGATAATGTAAAGCAGAGCAGTGTTCAGAGATCGACAAGCTTTTAGCTCAGTTCCGGTATCAGCAGATGGCAGAGATGAGAAAATTTTGAGCATAACAAGTTTCTGGTGCCTATGAAAAACCTTGTAAACCCAGGTGTTTATCAGAAAAAATTTGTTGTAATCTCAAATGTTCAGCCTTTGGCCCATTCCTTTTTTTGTTGCTCTCTAATGAATTTTTTCATGGAAGTAATCATACTAGGGGCATCTTTTATGACTTATGTCATAAAAGATGTCAAGTAATCATTGAGATTTGAAATAAATTTTTGTATAAAATAGAGACTAGAGAAGTTCGAACACTCTTTATATTGAGCTTCTTAGTCAGGGTATTTTCCTTTGGAGTTGAATTTCTTTGAAAAATCTTTATCCCAGTGGAGTCTAGAATTCACTCCAGAGATTTTTAAATTTCAGTAAAATGCTTTGCGTTTTAAAAAAAAAAAAAAAAAAAAAAAAAAAAAAAGGTTTGACCTTCAAAAATTCTTTCAAGATACTCGAATTTTGAAAGATTTTTAATAAAGATAGAAATTAGCAGATTCCGTGTTTCATGATCTGGTCTTTCTTCTTTTGTTCTGAGGAGTTTCTTAATAAAGATAGAGGTTACCAGAATATGTGTTACATGGTCTGGTCTTTTCTTCAAAGTGTTTTGAAGAGTGTTTTAATAGAATAAGAAATCATCGGATTTAGTGTTGCACTATCTGGTGGTTCCTTTAACCTGTTTTCAAAGATGTTTTACAAGGAAAAATTACCGAACTCGTGTTACACGGCTTGGTCTTTTTAAAGGTTTTAATTGTGGAAAATTTCTGATCCTGTGTTACAAGGATTGATCTTTTCTTCCTTCTCCCGGGTATTTAGGACCCTGATGATTAGTATTGTAATGTTAAGTAGTGACTTACCTAATCATCGTTCCGCAATGTGCAGCTTCCTAACGTGTTAGGAGTCATGTATATCTGCGAAGAGGTTTGTAGGGGACTGTTTAGCAGGACCTACGAATTTGGGTTTATGTGGAACTGTTTAGCAGAACCGCATGATCCGGAGTGATTCGCTACCTTGAAAGAGAGGAGTCAGAATTACTCGGATAGTTAAACAGATTTATTTTCATCAATGATCTGTATAACTATCGCTAGGCTTGAGACTCAGTCTCGCCTCGGGTATTTAGTACCCAGATGATTAGTAATGTAATGTCAAGTGGTAACTTACCTAATCATCGTTCCGCAATGTGCAGCTTCCTAACGTGTTAGGAGTCATGTGTATCTGCGAAGAGGTTTGTAGGGGACTGTTTAGCAGGACCTACGAATTTGGATTTACGTGGAACTGTTTAGCAGAACCGCGTGATCCGGAGTGATTCGCTACCTTGAAAGAGAGGAGTCAGAGTTACTCGGTAGTTACACAGATTTATTTTCAGCAATGATCTGTATAACTATCGCTAGGCTTGAGACTTAGTCTCGCCTCGGGTATTAGAAGTTTGAGTTTAGCTCGAATATTCGATTACCCTAGTAATTGGTCGAGTCTTTGACTGATCGGCATGATTTTAAAAAAAAAAAATTTAATTCTTTGAGTGTTTGATTTTGAACTTGTTTTGGACGAGTTTTGATACATTGGTCTTTGGCCTATTTTTGCAGGTTTCTAAAAAAAAAAAAAAAAAAAAAAACTCTTTGAGTGTTTCGAATTATACTTGTCTTGGACAAATTGCAATGTGGTTTCTAAAAAAAAAGAAAATGGAAGCTCTTTGAGTGATTGAAGTGATTAACTTGTTTCTTTGGTTGGTGCTCTTGGAGCAATTGTTATGTTTACTTTGGCTTAGCCTGATATATAAAAAAAAAAAAAAAAAAAATGTTTGTGTTTTTGTAATCGTTCGTTCGTTTTTTATTAATTAGTCGAGTCATGAGTATTAGGGAGAGACTATCTCTTTGAGATGTCTTAGTTGCCGAGTTAAGAGTCGGTGAGAGACTATCTCCCTATTGTTAGTAGAGTTTTATCTTTGTGAATATCGTTTTAAAACTGAAAACCCAAAAATTTGCTTTGTTTTGGTTTCGGGTCAGTCAAAATGTGTCGTCTGTTCAGCTTTGCCATTCGCGTGTTACACACGCTCTGCCAAAGAGGGGCATCTGTAGACACCCCATTTTGACCGGACCCAAGTTCGCTATGCTTGGGAGAAACCCCATCCGATCATTTCCGCCATGCTTCGCATTTTTCCGTGAGAGGTTGAGAGAGATTATTCATAAGAATCCAAGCGAGGGAGAATTTGGACCCGTTTGGTGGGCCCGCATTGAACATTTGTTTAAAATTCGAATCAACCGAGGGCCCACATTGTGGGGCCCACGTTGTGGGGCCCGCGTTGTGGGGCCCGCGTTGTGGGGCCCACATTGTGGGGCCTCAGTAGGGCCTCTTGTGAGGCCTCTTATGAAGAACAATAATGATGGATTCTCCACTAAAGAAACATGATGGGCCCTCCACTAAGAACAATAATGATGGATTCTCCACTAAGAAACATGATGGGCCCTCCACTAAGAAGAATGATGATGGATTCTCCACTAAGAAACATGATGGGCCCTCCACTAAGAAGAATGATGATGGATTCTCCACTAAGAAACATGATGGGCCCTCCACTAAGAAGAATGATGATGGATTCTCCACTAAGAGGGACAACATGATGAGCTCTCCACCAACACATCTCTCTCTCTCTCTTTCTCTCCCTATATATATCTTCCTTCCCATCCATAAAAGAGAGGAGAAAAAGGAGAGATTTATCTTCCATTATCTTTTTCTCTTCCATTATCTCTTCCAATCACTCCCTCCAATCCCTTTCCCTATATTCTTCTTCCATTATCTCTCCCAATCACCTCCCAATCCTTCCCTCTAAGAGAAAGTGAAAGACGGCGGAACGGATCGGCGGCAACATTTTTTTTTTGGGATTTTCTTTGCTAATTGAAAGGGTAAGACAAAGCGTATATCCGAGGATTACTTACCCTAGAGACAAGGAGAGCTAGCAAGGTTGGTATTCCAAAACCCTCTTTCATATATCTTAAACTAGAAGCATGCTAGGATAGAATTTGTGATTTATTTTTATTTTTTCTTATTGTTATTCAAAATATGTTTTTTTCAATCTCTGAGTGTTTTGCACATTAAGAAGTGTAGAAATCTGGAATTTCGAAGAATTTTGACTTCGTTTTGACCGTAATTTGACCTTTTGAACTTTACCCTCAAAGGGGTAAAATTCTAAAGATTGAATTTAAGAAGATGTCAACATAGATCCAAAATCAATGAAAATTTAAACATAATATAATTGTAAGATTTTGAATTAGTACGAATTTCTTTATGAATTCTTGATTTGATTTAAAGGGTTTAAAAATTCATTTAACTCTAGGGGTATTTTTGGAAAAAACCAATTTTCAAAAACTCTATAATGTTTTCAAAAGTGAAATTTGGATGAGATGCAAATTAAATCTAATCTAATCTCCCGTGAATTTTTCAAGATTTTTGGTTTCTGTTGGATATTTGTTTATGATTTTTTACGTAAAATCATGCATGCTGTATTAAATCTGATAAAAATAGTAAATTGCAATGAAAACTTCTGAAAATATTTGTTTGATAATTACTACTGGAATTACATGTTTTCATAAAGTTTAAACTGATTTGGATTTGATTTACTATGTGTTTCTTTGTTAATTCATAATCTGGATGGATATTTGTAAAATCGTAAATTAATAGTAAATCATTTTTAAAATTTATGAAAATTTTACAGTAATCCTTTCTTATTGTAATAAACATACTATAGAAATTTCATATTGTTTTGAATTGATTTGCTATACGTTACTGTGTTAATTCACAATCTGGACAGAAACTTTCAACATTGAAAAACTAATAGCAAACCACATTTAAAATCTATGAAATTTTTATTATAATCTTATATAATTAAGGAGAAGTTACTGTAAAAATTTCATCTTGTTCTGAAAAGATTTGTTATATGTTGATGTGTAAATCTACAATCTGAATTGAAACCTTTTAAAATCCTTGAGTAAATTGAATTAAAATCAAATTGTTTTAAAAATTTCCAGATCATAATATTCCATCACATATTCAATCATTAAATTATCAAAATAGAAACCTTAGGAATCACTGATTTCCTTTGTAAAATCCTGGTGCTGTGATTAGTTTGTATGCTTTATTTTCTCATCACATTTACTCAAACTTAATCTAACAAAACCTGAAGGCATCATAGATTGCGCGAACTTATTGCACACACTTACATCACTTGCATCTAAACCCCTGCATCTCACATGCACACACGTCCTATTTTAGGAACCCGGAGTGTTATCTAGCATGGTTGACTGGGATTTCATCACCTGGTGCCTCTGTGCTAGAGAAGCATTCCACCCTTAGCCTAGTACCTTTATGGTACGTAAACGGATCTCTTGTTCACGTACTGATACGCCGGACACTGGTACAGTATATCGAACATGGATTCGCGCTAAGGGAACTCTTGGCCTTACCCCTAGATTAACCCACACATGCATGTAGTATACGAACACATGTGCATCACGTGTGTGAGCCTAGTTTAGGATATCCTACCCATTTGTGTCTAGATTAGGCCGTAGTCCATCTTCCAATGGCTACGATCGGTCCTAGGTACACAAACAAAGTCATGAGTCGAGATCCTTTCTCCACTCCGCTAGATTAGGGTTAGGGTTGATGCCTTCAGGTAACACTGATAAAATGTGTGAAGATTAAAAAACTTTTCCTTTGGGGTTAGGATGTAAATCCCATTCATTTCCAAAGATCTCATAGGATTAGTCATTCATGATCCATCCGTTGAAAGCAATCTTATGCTATCTCATCTCATCTTGATCACAGATTTTCAATCTTCTATTATATGATTCGATCGCGTTTCCATCTCTTTTAGAGAGTCTTTTGACTCATCTGTCTTTAGTTGGTGTTATTAGAGTCTTTGACTCGTATTCCTTTTCTTTTAGGGAGTCTTTGACTCATATATCCTTTAGTTGGTGTTAGTGGAGTCTTTGACTCGTGTTTTCATCTCTTTTAGAGAGTCTTTGACTCATTTATCCTTTAGTTGGTGTTAGTGGAGTCTTTGACTCGTGTTTCTTTTCCTTTAGAGAGTCTTTGACTCATATATCCTTTAGTTGGTGTTAGTGGAGTCTTTGACTCGTGTTTTCATCTCTTTTAGAGAGTCTTTGACTCATTTATCCTTTAGTTGTTGTCAGTAGAGTCTTTGACTCGTGTTTCTTTTCCTTTAGAGAGTCTTTGACTCATATATCCTTTAGTTGGTGTTAGTGGAGTCTTTGACTCGTGTTTTCATCTCTTTTAGAGAATCTTTGACTCATTAATCCTTTAGTTGGTGTGAGTGGAGTCTTTGACTCGTGTTTCTTTTCCTTTAGAGAGTCTTTGACTCATTTATCTTTTAGTTGGTGTCATTGGAGTCTTTGACTCGTGTTTCCGTTTTTAGAGAGTCTTTGACTCATCTGTTTCATTTGCAGTATTATTAGAGAGTCTTTGACTTCGTTATCTTATTTCAGTGTTATCAGTTGCTCTTATTAGAGAGTCTTTGACTCGTTTATCCTTTAGTCGCTTTTATTAGAGAGTCTTTGACTCATTTATTCTTCAGTTACTGTCATTAGAGAGTCTTTGACTCATTTGCTCTTATAATAGTATTATTAGAGCAAAGTTTCTCCTGTACACCCTAGGGTTTGTCCCTAGGATGTTGTTTTGTATATTCCCTCCGGTCTTTGGCCAAAAGGGTGAAAACATAAAAAATAATTGATTTGCTGTAAGTGTTTGATAGTTAGAGAGTTCGTTTCGAACTACGTTGGCTTGATCCTCTTCCACGAGGTACGTAGTGCAGCTTGGGATCCACATCCCAAGTCCAGCCAAACCTTTAAAAATAAAAATTTTAAATCTTTCAAAGTTACAAAAATATTCAAACCATTTTCAAAAAGATCTTCCTCTAGAGTTAGGAGTATGTCCTAGCTGTTTAGGTTGTGTTCTAGAGTTAGGAGTTTGTCTTGATTTGTATTGATATGGTATGTCCTGTCGTGTGAGTGTCCCTAGAGTTAGGAGGCCTCGAGTCGATCGGTTAGACATTTAGTCGAACCGATGGCTAGACTAGGCATATAGTCAGCCCGTGGTTTTCATTAGGTTGCACAGCCTAGTTACACATAGGATTGTAGGAACCACCTGCATTAGCCTAAGGCTAATCAACTTGCATTAGTTAGGGCATATAGGGTGTCCTAAAATCCACAATTCACTGGAATTTTAATAATCATACAAGAAGCTTTAATAACTGGTTCGGTCTTTTAGATCGAGTCTAGGATAGAGGGCTAGATGTCTTAGGCATCATAATTTAGAATAGGGCATCGAACTACGTGGGCTCTGATTCTTCCCGAGGCCGGGATACGTAGTGCAGCTAGGATGGATGGCCATTCTGGTCCGAGTCCAGTCTTGCATTAGAGTTAGGCATGTCACCCATAACCTAGCTTTGCTTAGGTGACACATTTTCATTTTATGTGTTTATTTCTTCATTCTCAGGAAATGCATGCTTAGGTAGACGATTCCTGAGGATTGTTCCCATTTCATATGATTTTTACCCAAACTTCTTTGGAGTTAATGAAAATGGCATAAGAGACCAAGTGCTTGCACTCGGGCGAATTGGGGGTGCTCTCAGACCTTCCCCATTCGTAACCAGGCACGAACCCATATATATTTCTGGTTATCCATTGCACAGAGGATTTGATTTTAGGGTTCCATGGCCTATCCATGGATGGCGACTCTGAGTTCTTTTTAGGTACATCTCGGTTTCGAGCCCTGGCTCCTGATCAGGATGTATCTCATTCGTTTTGTATCGCCACTCGTGCTATGCTGTGAGGGTGGCATCCGTTTCGAGAGTTCCTTGGCAGAGCTCTCCTTCACATTGTGGAGATCTTAGAGGATTGCTGTGGGGGCCTGTCCCCTCACCTCATCGTATCCTCAGGATCGGGGTCCACAGTTATAAATTAAATATTTGAACCATTTCACTTTGGGTTAGGAGGATGAAAAAAGAGAGAAAATTAAGAAGTGGTTTCCGAGTGGAAGTAGGGACAACGTCCAATAGGTCTTTTAATTTCATTGTCCCTCAAGCCTCATGTCTCTATAAATGCAAGTTACTGTTCATATATAAATACCCCAACTGAAGGAGGGAGAGGGAGAGAGTCGTTCAATGTTGGGTTGTTTTGAAGACTTGGGCAATTAGAGGTGGGTGGGATGTGTTGGTAGGATTCTAATAGGATTGGGTATTCAAAATCCATTAAAAATTGTTCCCAAAAAATACATCATGTGCAAAGGTGTGAAAACGTTCGACGTGTCCAGGATTCCGCAGGACCGTGAATCCTCCCAATTCAGGGCGATAAACTTTATTGAGATTCTCTTCCAATCAATCTCCAAGTCGGTTCACCAAATAAATCACTGCATGCAAGTTGGGTTTCCATGTTTCATTATGGTATTCATTAAGCAATTTGTTCATTTTCTTCTTGCACTCCTATATGCTTTTTGATGGGGTCCAAAATCTGCAACTAATCGGCTCGGCTGTTGACACGTGGCCCTCACAGGGACCACTGCAAAGCCAACACCTGTCCCTGCTAGGTATGACACCTGGACCAATCGGGGACTTCCACCTGCCCCTCCTAGGTATGAGATCTGGTCCATACAGGGGCTACCACCTGTCCTGGACAGGTGGCTCAGAACTACTATAAATAACCTTCACTTGTGCTAAGGTGAGGGATCTGAGACTAAAAACCCTAAGCTTTTTGCTCTGACATTGCTCTGCACTCCTACTCATACTGACTTGAGTGTCGAAGCGCCCGTCCGGAGCACCACTCCGGGTTGGTCTTCTGACCCTTTGTCTTCTTGTTTGTGCCCTTGTGCAGCGTAGGACTCCATTAGCCCTTCAGCTGTGGCTTGCCAGATCAGCCCTTCCGGCCCTACCATAACCTGTTACCAATTTTAGACCTAACAGATTTGGCGCAATCCGTGGGACCCCGGAACAAAAAGCTGTTCGGAACCTCACTCAAGCAATGGTAGGAAAAAACGAAAAGTATTTGCCAACCTCCCGGACGACCCGGGCTACAGCCCCCCGCGAAGGAAGAAGCGAGCGACTAGCCTCGCAGATAGAGGCCGGGGCGGTCGGGGAGCAAAATCCGACTCGCTCGGACCGCTCAGATCCTACCCCGACCCCAAGGGAGATGCGGGCCCTTTTCCAAGAAATGACCGCTGTGATTGCGCAGTTCAGGACCCCGGCCCCCGCACTCCAGCAGCACCCAGCCGAGGCTTCTCAGCCCACCCAGAGGAGGGGGAGCTCCCGCAGAGAGCACACGCCCCTGCCCCGGGAGCAGACTCGTCACTCCACGAGACGAGATCACCTCTCCCGGGACAAGCATGTGCGCCCCGAGCCTCGCCTACATCACCGGTCACGATCTCCCTCCGTACAAAGGCATGGCAGCAAGAGAGACACCACGCACGGAGAAGGATCGCGGCACCGGCGAAGGAGTCCGGCCAGTCAGTCCGGCTCTGCTATGAGCCCGCCGGCAAGAAAAGAGAGGCCCGTCCACCGGGCAGAGAAAAGAGACGACCCGATGTTGCTAAGGATCCAGCAGATCGACAACCGGATTGAAGAGCTCGCCAGAGAGCAGGGCCGGCCTGCCTCCCGGATCTTCACAAGCGCTCCCCCATTTACGGACAGAGTGCTTAGCGCGGCAGCCCCCGCGGGCTGGAAGATGCCGCAGCTTTCGCAGTATGACGGGACCACCGACCCCGTGGACCACCTGGAGACTTTCAGGACTACAATGCTCCTCCACGGGGCGTCAGATGGATTCCTTTGCCGGGCATTCCCCACCACATTGACTAGAGCCGCGAGGGACTGGTACTCGCGGCTCAAACCCAGGTCCGTGGACAATTTTGATGACTTTGGGGACGACCTGGCCCGTCACTTTATGAGCAACAGAAGACCCAGGAAGACGACGGCTTCGCTGATGGCCCTCAGACAGGGAGATGATGAGGCCTTAAAAGTGTTCGTTGGTCGCTTTAATAGGGAAGCCCTTCAGGTCCCCAACCTGGATCCCTCTGCGGCCACGAATGCCCTTCTGGTCGGCGCCCGATCAACTGACTTCAGACGAGCAGTGGCCCGGCGCAATCCGCAGTCCCTCGCAGACCTGATGGCCGGGGCGGAGGAGTACATCTCGGAGGAGGAAACTCTCGCCGCCCTGGACTCTGCTAGCAAGAGAAGGCCTGAGGAGAAGAACCCTACGAAGCAGCGCAGGGATGATAAATCTCAGAAGAAGGAGAGGAGCCCTTCCCGCAGGGAGAGAAGCCCTTCCCGAAATGGGGAGAAGCCCCCACCCGAGAGAGCATTACACGCGGCTGACCGCGTCCAGAGCACAGATCCTGGCAGCCATTCGAGAAGAGGATTTCATCCGGTGGCCGGAGAGGCAGACCTCGTCGGCGAAAAGAAACATGTCCCCGTACTGCAGGTTCCACAAGGACCACGGGCACGACACCAACGCGTGCCTTCATTTGACGGAGGAGATCGAGCAGCTGATCAGCAGAGGGTACCTCGGAAGGTACTTGAAAAATGATGACAACAGAAGAGAGCGCAAGGACAAGCCGAGGACCAGAGGCAGAAGCCCCCGGGGCGCTCAACCTCTGGGCGACCGCATTCAAGCTCCGGCCCCGGCCAGCCCCCCTCCTCAGGTACCTCAACCTCAACCTCATGGTGTTATTGGTACCATTTCAGGAGGGTCGACCGCAGGAGGAACCTCTTCATCAGCCCGCAGGACTTATGCCCGGCAGGTCAACGCCGTCCATACCTGCAGCAAGAAGGATAGGCTAGAGAACGAGATATCCTTTTCAGATGCAGATCTCGACGGCCTGATCCTCCCGCATGATGATGCCCTGGTCATCACCATGCTGGTGGCGAACTGGGAAATGAAGAAGATCTTGGTCGACAACGGAAGCTCCGCAGACATCCTCTATTATCACGCCTTCGAGCAGATGCTGATCGGAGCTGACCGTCTGAAGCCGGCCAACTCTGATCTGTTCGGGTTCTCCGGAGAAGTTGTCAAAGTTGAAGGGCAGATCGAGCTTCCAGTCCTTATCGGGGAGCCGCCCTGCCAGTCCTTCACCATGGTGAACTTCTTGGTGGTAAGGGCCAAGTCGGCCTACAATGCAATCCTGGGACGGCCCGGCCAGAATCTCCTCCGAGCTGTTCCCTCCGCCTATCATCAGAAGATGAAGTTCGCTACGCCAGGAGGTGTAGGGGAAATCAGAGGGGATCAGCCCCAGTCGAGGCGGTGTTATGCAGCGGCACTGAAAGGGAAGAATGCGTCGGAGTCTCTGCCAATCGAGCTGTTTGATCTAAGGGATGAAGCCCAGATCATAGTAAACGAACCGGCCGAGGACCTCATATCTATCCCTTTGTTCAGCGATGACGACCAGAGAGTTGTTCAGATCGGCTCTGCCCTGTCAGAGGCCGCGCAGCAGGATCTTGCTCAGTTCCTCAGAGCCAATGCAGATGTCTTTGCCTGGGCTCCTTCAGACATGCCCGGCATCGACCCTGCAATTAGCACCCATGAGCTCGGGGTTGATCAGACCTGCAAGCCCGTGAAACAGAAGAGGAGGCACTTTGCACCGGAGAGGCGAAGGGCCATTAGAGAAGAGGTGGAAAGGCTTCTGAAGGCCGACTTCATCCGCGAGATCAAGTACCCGGACTGGCTCGCGAATGTTGTGATGGTGAAGAAGTCTAATGGGAAGTGGAGGACCTGCATAGATTTTACAGACCTGAATAAGGCCTGCCCGAAGGACAGCTACCCGCTCCCAAAGATCGATCAGCTCATCGACGCTACTGCAGGTCACGATCTGCTAAGCTTCATGGACGCCTTCTCAGGATATAATCAGATCAGAATGCATGAGTCCGACATTCCGAAGACATCCTTTGTAACCGATCAGGGGACTTATTGCTATCGAGTTATGCCTTTTGGACTGAAGAACGCAGGGGCCACCTACCAGCGGCTCGTCAACAGGCTGTTCAAAGAGCAGATCGGCCGCAATATGGAAGTATATGTGGACGATATGCTGGTCAAGAGCAGAGCTGCCTGCAATTATGTTGCCGACCTCAAAGAAGCGTTTCAAGTCTTGAGGGAGCACAACATGAAGCTCAATCCGACCAAGTGTACATTTGGCGTCGGAGCAGGGAAGTTTCTGGGCTTCATGGTAAGCCAGAGAGGGATAAAGGCAAATCCTGAGAAAATCAAGGCGGTGATGGAGCTGACTCCGCCCAGAACTATCAGAGAAGTACAGCGCCTGACCGGGTTAGTAACTGCCCTGGGGCGGTTCATCTCTAAGTCCGCGGAAAGATGCCTTCCGTTCTTCAACGCAGTCAAAGGTATAAAAACCGCGCCCTGGACTTCGGAGTGTCAAGCGGCATTTGAAGAGCTGAAGCAGTACTTATCCTCTCCGCCGTTGCTGTCCAAGCCAGAGCCAGGAGAAGAGCTGATTTTGTATCTCTCAGCAGGACCTTTGGCAGTTGCAGCAGTATTGATCAGAGAGGAGCATCACCAGCAAAAGCCGATCTACTACGTCAGTAAAGTCCTCCATGATGCAGAGACCAGATATCAGCGAGTCGAGAAGCTCGTATACGCCCTCGTTATGGCGGTCAGAAAGTTAAGGCCGTATTTCCAGGTGCATACGATCAAGGTCTTGACGGGACAGCCCCTCAGACAGATCCTCCACCGGCCAGACACTTCAGGCCGACTTGTGAAGTGGGCCGTGGAGCTCAGCGAGTTTGACATCAAATATCTGCCCAGGCCAGCAATCAAAGCTCAGGTTCTTGCAGACTTCATAGCTGAATGTACAATGCCAGATTCGGACCCCGGTGATACCCGAGCAGCAGATCGAAGCCGAAGCGGTTCCCCTTCCCGGGCTGGAGAGTGCAGCTCCACCAACCAGCCCGCTTCCGTGTTCTGAAGAGCCGCTCTGGGAGGTATATGTGGACGGATCTTCAAACAAAAGTGACAGCGGTGCCGGACTAGTTCTCACAAGACCAGAGGACTTTGTCCTGAATTATGCCCTGAGGTTTGGTTTCCGTGCGTCAAACAATGAGACAGAGTACGAAGCGCTCATCGCCGGAAAGAACCTCGCCATTCAAGCCCGCGCTCAGAGACTGAAGGCGTACTGCGATTCACAGTTAGTTGTGTGCCTGATCCAAGGAGTATATGAGGCCCGTGAAGAGCGAATGATCAAGTATCTGCAAAGGGTGCGTAGCCTGACCAGTAAGTTCGGAAGTTTTGAGATCATCAGAGTCCCCCAGACTGAAAATGCAAAGGCTGATGTGCTCTCAAAGCTAGCGGCATCGGGCTACACCGCTCTCAGAGAAATTCGTATGGAGTTCCTAAAGACCTCCGGTATTGATGGCCAGCCCGTCGTAGTAATGCAGATCGATGATGAGCCGTGCTGGATGGATGAGATCATCAGATATCTGCGCAGCGGAGAGCTCCCCGGAGAGAAAAAAGAGGCCCGTAAAGTCGTACAGCGGGCAGCAAGGTTTTCACTTGACGGCGAAGTTCTGTACAAGAGATCTTACACCCTCCCGTACTTAAAGTGTCTCCGGCCAACTGATGCCCTGTATGCCCTGCGAGAGACCCATGAAGGGATTTGTGGAGAGCATCTTGGGGGCAAGGCCCTCGCCATCAAAGTCCTTCTAAGAGGCCTGTACTGGCCTACATTGAGACAAGATGCACTGAGCCTTGTGAAGAAGTGTCAGAAGTGTCAGAAATTTTCCCCCGCCGTTCACCAGCCTGCCGTGCCAATGGCTCCGATCATCAGCCCTCTCCCTTTTGCTGTCTGGGGAATGGACATTTTAGGTCCTTTTCCGCCGGCCTCCGGAGGCTGCGAGTTCGTCGTTGTCGCCATCGACTACTTTACTAAGTGGGTAGAAGCTGAACCTCTGGCCAAAATCACCGAGCAGAACGTCCAGAACTTTTTCTGGAAATCAGTGGTGTGCAGATTCGGGATACCCCGGGTCCTCATAACAGACAATGGCAAGCAGTTCGACTCAAGGAACTTCAGAAAGTTTTATGCAGATCTGAAGATTGAGCAAAGGTTCACTTCCGTGGCACACCCTCAGACAAATGGACAGACCGAAGTGACGAACAGGACTCTGCTGCAGGGGATAAAGAAAAGACTGGATGATAAGGCCGGACGCTGGGCTGACGAGCTGTACCATGTGCTCTGGGCGTATCGGACTACCCCACGCACTGCAACGGGTGAGTCGCCTTTCAATCTCTCCTTCGGAACAGAGGCTGTGATTCCGGTTGACATCGGCATTCCCTCCCCAAGAATTGTTAACTTCAATGAACAGCTCAATGGAGACGGGCTCCGTGTCAACCTCGACTTGCTTGAGGAAGTCCGTGAGGAGTCACAGATCAGATTCGCAGCGTATAAGCAGAAGGTGTCTAGATACCATGATACGAAGATCTCACCAAGGGAGTTCCGCACAGGCGACCTAGTTTTGAGGAAAGCGGCCGTCTCCCAGCCAAGAAGGGTGGGCAAACTCTCCCCGACTTGGGAAGGGCCGTTCCGAGTCAAAGAGGTCTTCCGTCCAGGAAGCTACCGCCTAGAGACACTTGACGAGCAGCTGCTGCCGCACGCCTGGAATTCCAGAAATCTTCGAATATACTATCAATAGTCTTTTCTTTTGCCTTTGAAGACCTGTAAAGAATCTCTGTAATGAAATTTCAAAGAGAAATAAAGTGGAGTTGTCACCAAATAGTGTCCCTCACTTTTTAGTCACTAATATATGCCAGCTCCTCCAATAAAAGACTCTAAGTGTTTGCAGACTTAGCTCTCAGCCTAAGTGTTTGCAGACTTAGAGAACGGCAGTGGTGCACTCCGGCGCGTCCAATTTGGTGTGGAGATCAGTTCCAACCTCATGGACCCGCTCTAGTGGAAAACCACCTCAAAGACCTGCCCGGCCTGGCCGTCCAGAGCCTTAGCCGGACAGGATATGGCGCAATCGCTAAACGCCAAAAGACCTGCCCGGCCTGGCCGTTCACAGCCTAAGCCGGACAGGATATGGCGCAATCGCTAGACGCCAAAAGACTATGTGTTTGCAGACTTAGCTCTCAGCTTAAGTGTTTGCAGACTTAGAGAACGGCAGTGGTGCACTCCGGCGCGTCCAATTTGGTGTGGAGATCAGTTCCAACCGCATGGACCCGCCCTAGTGGAAAACCACCTCAAAGACCTGACCGGCCTGGCCGTCTAGAGCCTTAGCCGGACAGGATATGGCGCAATCGCTAAACGCCAAAAGACCTGCCCGTCCTGGCCGTCCACAGCCTAAGCCGGACAGGATATGGCACAATCGCTAGACGCCAAAAGACTCTAAGTGTTTGCAGACTTAGCTCTCAGCCTAAGTGTTTGCAGACTTAGAGAACGGCAGTGGTGCACTCCGGCGCGTCCAATTTGGTATGGAGATCAGTTCCAACCATGGACCCGCCCTAGTGGAAAACCACCTTAAAGACTCTAAGTGTTTGCAGACTTAGAGGGCAGGAGTGGTTCACTCCGGCTCGTCCTAATTGGCTTACAGACCAGTTCGGCCAACGACATCCGGACAACCACTCCGGCTCGGCAGAAAGATCACGAAGCAGTACAGAAGTCATAAGCATAAAAAGCAATGCAGTCGTACAGACAGTTGGACAAAATTGAATTTGTATTCATATTACAAAAGTGCTCTTTTCGCCGAGCTGGCTTACAAAGAATGAGCCTCATGGGCCATTACAAAAAATGCACAACCAAAAAGAAAGATAGGAGCAAGAGGGCTGCCACTCAGGCCTCCTCGTCGGCCACCTCCTCGGTGACTGCCTCTGAAGCAGGGGCTGCAACCTGGCCGGCCTCAGTGGTTGGAGCGGTGACCTCGGAAGCCAGAACGACTTCCTGTTCCACCTCGATGGGTTGGGAGGAGTCCAGTTCGCCTTCTTCCTCCTCGTCCTCCTCCTCGGGAGGTGCATACGGGACGGCCAGTCCGTCCAGGGAAATGTCGGGGTGAGTCTTCTTCACCTGCTCGGAGCAGAGATGGAACCCCGCCTTATAGGCCTGGAGGCCCAGGTTGAAGAACTGTGTGTCCTTCCTCTTCTCAGTTTCCTTCACGGCCTCCCCCAGTGTCGCTTTCACAGCCGACTTGATAGCCGTCTTCTCCCTCTGACCGGCTCTTTCTTGCGCATTTAGGAGATCCTGCACGGCCTGGTTTTTGACCCTCTGCAGCTCTTCCTTCAAGCTGTTGAATTCGGCCTCTTTGATCTGGACGGCTTCGGTAAGCCCGTCCTTGTCCTTCTGGAGCTGGCTCTTCTCGGACTCTATCTGTGTGAGCGTATCAGAGAAGAGATAACGCTTCTTGGCCATGTCCCTTGAGTACACCTGGAGTTGATAGAGGGCGGAGGCGATTGCTGCTTCGCAGGTCTCCAGCGCCTCCTTCTCGACTTCCCGCCGGTCGCGCGGGAGGACGCCTTGGTACATCAATTCTATGGCCACCCGGCTATCCCCCAGCCCGGTGTCCGTTTTCTGCACCGCCCAGTTCGGGTGGAAGACGTTGTCGCCTCTCGCCGCCGGGGCGGCAGGGATGCCCAGAACCGCCCCGCTGTGTTGGGGCTCTGTCACCCTTGCAGACCCGGAGCTCTGCCCGACGAGATTTGTCCGGCTCGACTTGACGGACAGCTTATGCGTCGCCCGGCTGCTTTTAAGAGGCTCGGCCAGTGCGGCCATTGCCGGAGTCGACTCCGGCACCTTTCTTTTCTTGCCCTTGGGTTGGGGCTGCTCCTGCGTTGGGGACGCTTGGGAGGTCTGCCTGATCTTGTCCAGCATGGACATCTGCTTCACCATTTCTGGACGCGAGAACAGAACATAGTTAGAACCATAAAAAAGGAACAGTTCAAAAAATAAAAGCTGGCCTAAAGAGTCTACGTACGTGCCGGCGTCGCACGGCTGATCCCGAGCGCTACCAGGACGGCCTCTTCGGAGAACTCTGAGCAGTTTATTTGACCGCGCTTCAGCTCTTCTTTGATCAAAGCGAAGGTCATGTGGTCGTAGCCCTTAAGGGCTGGCTTCTGACTAAGGTTCTGGGTGTCCGGCGTTCTCCATTCCAACGAGAACGGCCAGTGGGAGCCCGGCTCGGTGTCCCTAGCGTAGAAAAACCTGTTCTTCCATGTGTGAATGGAAGTAGGTATGCCAGTGATCATTTTCACTTCGGGCCGTTGGCTGATGTAGATCCAGCCGCCCTCCTTGTGCCTCTTCAGATGCGCACACATCCTGAAGACGGGCACGGTGGGGTTCCTACGGAGACGAACTCCCAAAAAATAAAGGAAGCCGACCAGCGTCCTCCAAGAGTTCGGTACGACCTGTGTAACCGCCAGCCCGTAGTACCTCAGTACATCGACAAAAAACGGATGCAAGGGAAGCCTGAGCCCGGCCCAGAAGGATTCTTCCTATAAGCAGAGATCTGCACTATCGTTGCTAGCCCGGTCCTCTTCGACGGCCGCCCTCAAAGTATACCGATCAGGGATACAGTATTTGTCCCTGACGGCCTGAAGTTTGTCTGGCCCCAGACGGTTCCCCTCGCGCAGGGCCCCGATGTTGTACTGCGGATTGGCCTCCATCCGTGCCTCCGCTAGCGAGCGAGGAATTACTGCCTCAACGTCTTCTTCGTCGCCGCTGGTTTCTGCCCGGTGCGGTCCGTCCCCACGGACCGGGATTGTGTCTAAGTCCACAATCACTTCCTCCCCGCTCTCCTCGTCTACAATTATTATCTCTTGGTCCTCAACACCGGCCTCCGTAGGAGAGGCCGGCCTCGTCCTCTCCGACGCCCCGGACCCCGTACTACTGGTCGAACCGGACTCCTTTGAGCCAGAGTCCGACTCCGAACTAGTGCTAGACATTAAAAGAAAAGAAAAGAAAAGCTAAAAGAAATTACCGAACTGAAGTGTTGACCGAAGATCTCCGGGCTCACTGATCCGAAGCGGGCAGAAATTTGACTAGCCGAGCAGCAGAGGAGGAGAGAAGAATGTGAAAAGTGAAAAATGAGGAGTAAAAACTCCGGTATATATAGGCTGGGAAGAGCGGGAAAAATCCCGCCCTTTTCCCACCAGCCGGAGTGCGCCACGTCACCTACCGCCTTAAATGCGCCGTCCGCATTAAATGCGAGGCACAAGTTCCAAAGTGATAACGCCAAAATACCTGCCCGGCCCGGCCGTCCAGCGCCTTAGCCGGACAGGATATGGCGCAATCACTAGGCGACAAAAGACCTGCCCGGCCCGGCCATCCAGCGCCTTAGCCGGACAGGATATGGCGCAATCGCTAAATGCCAAAAGACCTGCCCGGCCTGGCCGTCCAGCGCCTTAGCCGGACAGGATATGGCGCAATCGCTAGGCGACAAAAGACCTGCCCGGCCTGGCCATCCAGCGCCTTAGCCGGACAGGATATGGCGCAATCGCTAGGCGACAAAAGACCTGCCCGGCCTGGCCGTCCAGCGCCTTAGCCGGATAGGATATGGCGCATTCGCTAAACGCCAAAAGACTTGCCCGGCCTGGCCGTCCAGCGCCTTAGCCGGACAGGATATGGCGCAATCGCTAAACGCCAAAAGACCTGCCCGGCCTGGCCGTTCAGCGCCTTAGCCGGACAGGATATGGCGCAATCGCTAGGCGACAAAAGACCTGCCCGGCCTGGCCGTCCAGCGCCTTAGCCGGATAGGATATGGCGCAATCGCTAAACGCCAAAAGACCTGCCCGGCCTGGCCGTCCAGCGCCTTAGCCGGACAGGATATGGCGCAATCGCTAAACGCCAAACCACCTGCCCGGCCTGGCCGTCCAGCGCCTTAGCCGGACAGGATATGGCGCAATCGCTAGGCGGCAGAGGGCCTGTCCGGCCTAGCCGCCCCGCCCAGGAGATCTGCCCGGCCATGACGCCCAGAAGGTTTGGCCGGCCAGACTTCTGGTTCAAATTTTGACCGGACTGGATCGCCCAGAGGCTCCTGTCCGGCCGTGCTCCTTCAGGCCAAGCTTCAAGGCCGGACCAGGCCGCCCAGAGGCCCCTGTCCGGCCGCGGTTTTTTCTGGCCCCCCACCTGAGGCCGGCCTCAGCTGCCCAGAGGCCTTAAGGCCGGCCGGATGCTGTTTTAACCCTCTTTTTGCTTCCCCTAGCCGCTGTCACGACTCGGAGAACCAGGGGGCAACTGATGGGGTCCAAAATCTGCAACTAATCGGCTGTTGACACGTGGCCCTCACAGGGACCACTGCAAAGCCAACACCTGTCCCTGCTAGGTATGACACCTGGACCAATCGGGGACTTCCACCTGCCCCTCCTAGGTATGAGATCTGGTCCATACAGGAGCTACCACCTGTCCTGGACAGGTGGCTCAGAACTACTATAAATAGCCTTCACTTGTGCTAAGGTGAGGGATCTGAGACCAAAAACCCTAAGCTTTTTGCTCTGACATTGCTCTGCACTCCTGCTCATACTGACTTGAGTGTCGAAGCGCCCGTCCGGAGCACCACTCCGGGTTGGTCTTCTGACCCTTTATCTTCTTGTCTGTGCCCTTGTGCAGCGCAGGACTCCATTAGCCCTTCAGCTTATGCTTGCCAGATCAGCCCTTCCGGCCCTACCATAACCTGTTACCAATTTTAGACCTAACACTTTTATTAAATTTTAATATTCATTTTATTTTTTGGCCACCCCGTGCATCGCACGGGACTGCAACTAGTTCAATAGTAAATGTATAGTGTGGATATAAGCTTTTTGAGAACCTCCCTCCAATTATCATATCTTATAATAAATTCGAACTAGATTATGGCCTTTCTAAAACGAATTGTGTGAGAGGGGGAGAGATCTTAGAACTTCATGCACCTAACCTTTAGAGGTGTAAGTTGGATTCCTTCCTAAATTTTGTTAGAAATGGATTCAGATTTGTTGTTAGGATTTTAATAGAAAGAGATTTCCTATTGGATCCTATATATTTAGGAAGAGAGAAAGTGGAAAAAGAATTCCATGCATACATTTAGGAAGCTTAGTTGGTTAATCAGTTACAAGTGATTTTTTAGATTGAGAAATTAAAAACCTTAGGAAGTCTCTTAAAATGTCATGACTCGCAAAGGAGAAGGTTTGGTAGATTTTTGAGGAGCTTAAGGAGAGATTAAGAAATTTATTTAGGAATTTTCCTTCGATTGGTTTAGAATGATGAGATAGAGAGAGAGAGAGAGAGAGAGAGTATTCTAACTGGTCTAAAGGGAGAATGAGAGAAATTTTTGGAAATGCTTTTGATTGTGCTGGACGTCTTTATAAGATTTCCACCGCCTGATTATCTAAAGCTTCCTTGAGTTGGTCGGCTTTACAAAGCTTTGTTTTGGTATATCGATTTGGGCCTGGAGAAATTGTTGGATTTGAGAAATTTTGGGGAAATTTCCTTTGGAAGGGACGTCCAAGAGAGAGAGAGAGAGAGAGAGAGAGAGAGAGAGAGAGGAGAGAAAAATAAAGGGAGAAAGAAGGAGAAGAAGAGAGAGAGAGAGAGAGAGAGAGAGAGAGAGAGAAGAAGATGAACACTGATTTTTGCACATGTTTATACTTAACCCCGCTCTGGTTTATTTGTTTGATAAAATGTGAGAAATTCTGAATATCTTTTATGACCAGCATTTCTGATTTGTCTTTACTGGAATAACTTATTTTAGCCTTTCTGTTTTTTGGCATGCTTAGACACAGCTAAGGCAGCACTATGTTACTTGTTGATTGTTAAGCTCACTATGTTGTTACCTTATGTTTTCAAATTATGAGATTTGACTTTCCATTGGAGGCAAGGAGAGTGCCTTCTTAGGCTAGCCATAGGGGTTCTGGTTAATTGAATCCATTATATCATTTGGTATGCGTGAGCAATTTATTTGTCTTGAATATTCAAAAGAATTCTAATGGGTCTTGTGGGTTTGGATATTAGTTATTTAAGAATGTGGAGATCTTCAGAAGATCAAAGCACTCGTTTTGGAAATGATGGAAGGACATCGACGGTTTGTGGAAGGCCCGAACAAAATTAGGACAACGATCGAAAAGGCGTGCACGGCGAAATAGAAAAAGAGGAGAAAAGAAGAAGGGAGAAAAAAATCAGCCAGAAGAAAAGGCGAAAAAGCCGCGAAAGAAAGTTCGTAGCTGAAGAATCTACCGCCATGGAAAAAATCCAACCCCCGGCCATTCGTTCATCAACGTCTAAATCATTCTAGAAAGACACAACGAAGGAGCTTTGATGAATGCCACGATGAGATCGTTTTAAAAATGGGGTTGTCTCAACCATTGATGATGACATACCGCAAGACAAAGAGAAAAAGAAAAGGCTGGAGATGGAAAACGACTTTTGGAAAATGCGCAAGATCTGATTTTTCATCAATTGGTTCGAAATCTCCAACCTTGAGGACAAGGTTGCTTTCAAGGCGGGTGGAATGTTACGCACCAATATGGGACCCACTCTGGGTAAAATAAATTAGTTTAGATATTCATTATTTTTAGATTTGCTAGGAGTCTTAGAGATAAGGATTATCTAGAATGGTTGGTGTTAGGTAGTTTTAGAGAAAGTGGTGACGTGAGTTTTTTATTTATAAATAAGATGTAAGGAGTCTTTGGAAATCAACGCAGGAGGATTGATCCTTCCCTCTAAGTGGATCAAGAGGCCGATCTTCCCTCCGAGAAGATCAAATCAGTTGCGAACCGATCTAGGTTCGTAACAAAGTATTAACTGGTGTTGAATATATGTGCGCACCCTTGTTTTAGGGATATTTATGTCTTTCCATATGTATTCACGCGTATATTAATATATGATGTGCATGAGAGACAGTACGGTTACTCATTTTACTTCTTCTCTCTAAACTCTCTTCTCTACTCTCATCTTCATCTTCAATGTAGCGTATAGCATCGTATTAGAGCGAGAAGTTTGAAGATCGAGATTAAAGGTACCTAACCCTAAACCTACAAACCCAATTTCTACTTTTCTCCCTAACCCTAATCCTAACTGTACCCTTTCCAAATCTCCAAACCCAAATCTTCAAATCCCCAAAACCATAACCACCACCACTAGAAGTGACCAAAATACAATTTTCAAAACCCAAAATATATATGCGCATACCCTAGCACCCTTTCCAAATCTCCAAACCCAAATCCCAAAATCCCCAAACTCATTGCCACCACCACTAGAAGTGACCAAAATCCAATTCTCCAAACTCAAAATAAAATATATATGCACATACCTAAACACCCTGGCAAAAAAAACCCCACTTTATGATTTTTACATCATCCAAACCCTAATCGCACTCCTAAACCCTAGTCGCACAATCCAAACCCTAATTCTCATCAACCCTAAACATAATTGCACCACCTCCCTTGCCTTTTCTCCATTGTCACACCCTAATCATAGCCCTCATCCATTGATCGCACCCCCTTTCCTCCAATTTCGGCATCATATCCAAACCCTAATCCATTTATTTCTACAAATCAGTCCCTAAAATTTCCCTTTCTTCACTTTTACTCATGTTTTAAACAACTATTAGTGGATATTTTCACTTTGTGGATGGTTCCAGGTGTTGGTGATTCGTTTTGATCATGATATTAGTGTTGACTTGTGGTGTTGGTGATTATTTCTATCCCGTAACAAAATAGTGGAGTGTCATATCACATCTTTAGATGCAGTTGTTGGTGCCTATTTTGTCGATGGTTTGATAGTAGTTGGATGGTGTTCCGTAGTCGCTATTGATTACTTATTACTCGGTTGTGACTTATTTTAGGGTTATCTGATTGTCGTTCGTTGTGCATGGGTTGGTTGATGTTTCTGTGGTGGATGGTTTTTGTTGGGTATTGTTGGTGGCTGTGGTTATTTGTTTGTGCTATTGTAATTAACTCACAGATTCAGGATATTGAGATTCACTTTATGATTCGATATCGCTTTGCCTTCGACCTCTTCTACAGTACCTAGTTCGTTTCCTGTGACTTCTATGACGTCCGTCAGGCTTGATGGTTCGAGCTATCCTGCTTGGAGTCGATCTGTTCAGCTCTATCTCCGTGGGCAGGGCAAGCTGAGTTTTATTACATCGGATCCCCCTAATCCTAAGGATTTCTCTTATGAAAAGTGGAGTCAGGAGGATGCCCAACTTCAGTCACTCTTATGTCAGAGTATGGATCCGAAGATTGCTAGTCATATGTTGTTTCTGAATACCTCTTGTGCAATTTGGTTACGTGCAGAGACTCTCTATTCGGAGACTAACAGTCTCACTCGGATCTGTGATGTTTACATTGATTTCTTCACTCTACTATCCTCCATCCACGGAACTTGCTAAGTTGGCAAAGCAGAAAAATGAGATACGTGTTGCTCGATTTTTGGATGGACTTGGTCCAGATTTTTTGCCTATTCGTCAGCAGATCCTAGGCCTTGGTACTCTACCGGACATGGACGAGGTTTTTTCTCGAGTTCAGAAAGCATGTCGTATTGATACTTAAGGTGATATGATTGGTGAGCAGTCGGCCCTTGCCGTTCAGTCTAGTTGCAGTAGAGGCACTGGGGGTTGCGGTTGGGGTCACAGAGGTTCTGGTCGTGGTTTTGGCCGTGATTTAGGGGGAGGCCGTACCACTGGTGGTCGTGGAGCCCGTTATTGTTCCCATTGTGATATCGAGGGTCATACTGTTGATTTCTTTTATGATTCACATCTAGAGTTACGACTCTCTAGATCTGCACATCATGTTTCGGGGACTTCTACAGAGACTCCCACTTTATGTCTACTAATTCTTCTGAAACCCTAGTGATCCCTCGCACTAAATATGAGTCTCTTCGATGCCTAAAGGAAAAAGGGAAACAAGCATATGCCACTCTTGCGACGGAAGGTAGCACCCCATCCTGCTCTCTCAGTCATTCCAGTTCATGGCTCATTGACGCTGGAGCCTCACATCACATGACTGGTAACTGTAGCCTCCTTAGCAGCTTTAAGCCTAACTCTTCTTCTACATTGGTTTCTTTGGCTAATGGGGCAAAGTACCCCATTTCTGGTACAAGAGACACTTCTGTCAATTCTCAATTTTCTCTTTCTTCTGTTTTATGTTTACTTAGTTTCTCCTGTAATCTTCTTTTTGTTAGTCAACTTACTCGTCTACTTAATTGTTCAGTAACATTCTTTCCTTCTTATTGTTTTTTTCACGATCTGGTGACTGGGAGGAGGATTGGTTCAGGACATGAAGTGGATGGTCTCTACTATCAAAATGGTGTTGCAGACAGAAAAAATCGATATCTTGTGGACATAACTAGGACTCTTCTTTATCAGATGCATGTTCCTAAATCATATAGGGCTGAACCCGTTCTCACATCCTGTTTTCTAACGAACCATCTTCCATCATCCGTTCTTGAGAATTGATCGCCTTTCTCTGTCCTACATCCCTTTGGGAATCCATTTCCCTTCCTCGAGTGTTTGAGTGTACGTACTTTGTTCATGATCTTACTCCTGGACTAGATAAATTGGAACCTCGAGCGATTAAATGTATTTTTCTGGGCTATTCTCACACTCAAAAGGGCTATCGGTGTTTTAGTCCTCAGCTTCATCGTACTTATGTGTATGCAGATGTTTCTTTTTTTGAAGATAAGCCTTATTATACTGGAACTATTTCTATCCAGGTTTCAGACCCTGAGGTTCCATTACCTGTCCCAGTCCCTATCTCAGTACCGATTTCATCACCTGTTGTTCAACCCAAACCTTTGCAGGTTTATTCTCGTCATCATTAGCAAACCGCTGGTCATGATGCCACTTCATGCCCTTCGGCCCCCTAACCGCTCGCTCTCCTTAGGTTTGTGATTCTTTTATTGAAGCTCCGATTCCATCTCGTACCGCTCATCACCCTATTTCTGATGTGGTTTCTTATGGTCATGTGCCGCCTTCTTACAGTTCTTTTTTTGTCCTCTCTATCTTCTATTTCTATTCCTCACTATGTTGTCGAGGCCTTTGCTAATCCAGGTTGGCGAGCAGCAATGGAGGCAGAGATGGGTGCTATGAAGGAGAATCACACATGGCAATCGGTCCCTCTTCCACCAGGAGCACAGGTGGTTGGCTGTAAGTGGGTATTCACAATGAAATATCTACCAGATGGGACAGTAGAAAGACTGAAGGCTCGATTGGTTGCAAAGGGATACACACAAACATATGGCATCGATTATACGGACACATTCTCTAATGTGGCTTCTGTATCAATTAGATGTCAAGAATGCATTCTTGCATGGTGATCTACCGGAAGGGGTATATATGGAGTGATAATTAAATTCATTGGTCATCTTAGACCATTAATTCGGTAGATTTTTTATAATTATGCAATTTAGGCCCAGACTTGGGGCATTAAGGTCCTGTTAGGTTGGGATTATGGATAATCGACTATCCACTATAACTGATTTTACACTCAATTATGCTTAAATGTGTGTTCGGTTTGCTCATCTAACAATTGCTTATAATCCATAATCCAATTATGCGATTATGATGTAATATATTAACAGCTATAATCACCAAATTCGGTGCTTATAAATCGAATTGTGCATTTTGGAGGCGGAAATTTCCCAAATTCTGACCCCACCATTACGCCAATATAAATCCCTTCTTGAAAACACTCTCCCCCTAGCAACGGAACCCTAATTCCATCTCTTTCACTCCACAAACCCTAATCTTGTGAAACCCTAACTCCACCTCTTCACTCCATAAACCCTAGATCTTGTGAAACCCTAACTCCATCTCTTTCAATCCAAAAACCCTAGACAATACGAAACCCTAGACCTTGTGAAACCCTAACTCCATCTCTTTGTCTCATCAAAACCTAGACCTTGCGAAACCCTAACTCCATCTCCCTCGGATTCCTCCATTGATGAATCGGAATGATAAGCATCGAGCTTCATCTCTCGACAAACCCTACGTCCTTTAATCTTCTCTTTTCTCCATTTTCTCTATATTTTTATAATAGCTGATTGTCATAATTGGTTGCAACAATTGCAATCGGTTGGTCCATAATCCCAACCGAACAGGGCCTAAGTGTGGCAATTTCAAAGCTAATGAGCCGCCTCATATACTGGCCCTATGTATTTTGCATGGGCCCGCCCTCTCCTCTTTTAATAAACGTAAGAATACAGTTTTTAGAACTCAAAACGCACCCTATGCAAAGATGATCAGGAAAGTGTTGATCGCCTTTTCTTCAGCTGTAGTTTCACTGCCTAAATCTGGAGATCGGTTCTCTTGAGGGTCGGGTATTTTAGAAAGCCCAAAAAGAGCCTTATGGAAGAAGGACGAGCATCCACAGCTCTTAAGTTTGGCTTCTCGATGGCAATTCAAAAAAAATTGGAATGAACGAAATCTCAGAATCTTCGAAAATGCCTCCCACCATAAGCAGTACATTCTTGGGACATCCACATGGAAATCAAGCTAAAAAAGCTACATAAGTTGAATCTCAAGGACAACACGGACGACAAGATAAATCTGAATTCCTCTATGAAGTTCGGCTACAGATTCTTTCCCATCTAATGGGTCTTTGGACGATGCGGAAGGTGGCATCGGCAGCATTGTGAGAGATAGAAAGGGAATGGTTCTGGCTATGTTCTCTGAAAGTGTAACTAGAAAAGAATTCTATGCTCTAGAGCTGCTTGAGATAAAGAAAGGGATTGATCTTGCTATAAATCATGGACTGTGCAAGGTATGGATCGAATTGGACTCAAAATTTGCAGTGGATATAATCAATGGGAGATCAAAGGCCCCTTGGAAACAAGTCATGTTTGTCGATCAAATCTCAAGCTCCTTGAGTCGCTTCCTTTCTTGGTCAGTAACCAACTCTTGTAGGGAAGGAAATATGGCTGCAGATTTTCTCTCAAAAAGAGGCTGTCCTTGTAAAGTAACCAGTTTACTCATTAAAAAAAAAAGGAAATGGTTGGTGGTCATTTTCAGGCATTGCCTATTTGTTGCCTATTTGTCGTTTCCCAATGGATTTATGGTTTTGGCCAACCCAAAACTTTCTCTTTTTTTTTTTGGCATTCCATGGTTTTCTTAGCCTTGCAAAATTCCCCTTAAACTGAAAAAACAAGGAATTCATGTCAAAGCAAATCAGTGTTCTTCAGATAAATAGTCCCACATTAAAATAAGAGAAAATGCATTTAAACAAAGGGATTTGCTAGGGACCATCGCAGAAGGCATTTCGTGATTAGGCCGTTGCATGTGAAAGTAGCCACATCAGAGGAATTAATCGAATAAGACAAAATATGAGCCTGTGTAGCTGCTCTCACATGCAACACCCCAAGCGCAAAATGCCTTCTGTGATGGTCCATAGCAAATCTCTTTGTTTAAATGCATTTTCAAAAGCTTTGAATGCAATAGACGATATCATTTGATTTTCCAAGAAACCATAGAATCTTCTTTTGCTTTGAATGCCCAAAGCCCATAAGGCCATAACTACCATTTACTAACTGAGAAATGATAGATGCAAGGGCTCTCTTTAGGCAAGGGCTAGAGAAGGGCCCTTGAATAGATCCACATCATTAACTGCAACCAAATTCAGTTTCTCAACCGACTTTATAAGTGACATGGATCTATCTAGGGGCCCTTCTCCAGGGGCCCTTCTCCAGCCCTTGCATAAAGAGAGCCCTTGCATCTTTCATTCCTCTTACTTATAACTTCTTGTTGAAAGAAAAGGTAAAGTTTTTGGGCGGTGATAAATTCACCCGCTTCTATGACGAATTCATCTCATATTTTTCAAAATGGATGGTCCACGTATGGTGTGAATGGAATCTTGGTCCTGAAGTAGGGATAGGGGAACCTATCCTTATTGGGTTTTGTTAACGAGTGCCCCGTTAAGGTGCTTTGAAAATGTAAAATATGCAATAAATTTGCATAGGGATTAAGAGTTTTAGATGGCTTTTGAGTCATTTTTCTCAAAAAAGGTGTAGATTTACATTTTCAAAACCCCTTAACGAGTGCCCCGGGGGCACAAAACCCATCCTTATTTACCACACGGTAGTTTTTGTGTTGTCATTTTTTGAACCATCTGATCCCCCATTTTACACCAATTATATCCTATTGAGAAGATTTTTGGGAAATTGTCTAATCTACTTCAAGGATCAACAAATGAATCTCTTAGGTCATTCAAATAGGTGGGCCCTACTATATTTTCTTTGCACCCTTGCAAAAATAAGATGAGAGCAAACGAGGCTTCCATTGGCTGTACCTCACTGATCTTCTTCTTCTATTACAAAAGTTTTTCTCTGTTAATTTTTGGGTCTTTCAAAAGGATATATGTATGTAAAATCGAGACTGTTGATCTTTGATGCGATCGACATGATCGTTGAAACATCCCATGCGCAAAGTAAAGACTTTTCAAGGTGGAAAAATAAATAAGACATCATAGACCAAGGGCTGAGATTATTAGATTATTCAATTGATTTGGCCAGACTTAGGTCGTTGTCCGGACCTTACTTTCCATGCGCAAGTCTATTGATAAAGTTGATGCGTCCATGTCCCTCTGTGCTCACTTTTGATAAAAGTTTATGCTTCTTGTTAGAGAATATCAGATCTGATTGGATATGATTGGATTGTGGTGGATTAGGCAAATCAGTTGGATTAGGATTACATCTTAGATTAGGTTTATCTCCTTCCATGTTTATCTGTAAGTGCTTATTTAAGCACAAGTTACCGATTAATGAAAGTATTCTAGATTAGCAGAAATCCAAATTCTACATGGTATCAGAGCAGGTTGGTCGGACCTAGCCTGAGCACAACCTTGGCTATTTCATTATGCAGCGGCCGATTAGCCGCCATCCGCTGGGCACTACACCCATCATCCTATCTGCAAACCCAGACTTCTTGTCTTCTTTCGTAGCTTTCTCAAACATCTAATAAAATAGCTACAAATCCAAATCATTTCTGCTTCCCTTCCCTGTTCAAGTTCAATATTCAACCGGATCTCCAACCCGTCAACGGTGTAACCTCCGTCTACATACAGGGAGATATCAAATTGAAATTTGGATCTCACATTCTAAATCATTGGCTAATGCGTACTGGTCACCTGCGATGTCAAATCCAATTGCTACAAACAGTTTTTTTTCCCTTCTCTGGTGTTTTTCTGCTCAGTATGCAATCTAATCCTCGTCCAACCGGCGAAGGAGATAGGTGAGGTATTTGGACAAGAAGGCGTTTAATACCATTAAGAAAGAGAATGAGTGGCTGTTGGGTCTCTCGTATTTTGTAAAAAGGGCCAAAAGAGAAGGATGAAATTAGCATCCTCTATTCTATTTCACAAACCCTGATTCATTCATCTTTAGCCCTATTAATCTCTCCTCCAGATTTGATAAGCACACCCCTTCCAGTCTCATATGTCCCCAAATTTCCAGTTTGATCATATCTTTCGCTCCCTCCTTTTGTCCTTAGACACCCCGTTTTTCATTTTTTGCCAAATAGCACCCATGCTTAAAGGAAAGGTTGCAGCATCACCCATTTCTCTATTTTCTCATTTCCTAAGCCTTGCACGGGAATGGTACGATCCCTCCGTCATCCCAGAATGAAAGGGGTGATCTCGTAGTTCTTGGTCTGTGAAGATGCGTTGTTAGGTGCTTTTTTCCCATTGAGGCCAAACCCACCTATGCCCGAGAGATAGTTGTCCATACACTGATAAGGGATGTATGGAATGGAAAATACCGGAACAGAAAGAATGGACAGGGAATAAAAATCTCACCGCTGATCCATTTGTAATACGTGAATTGGAGAAAAATCCGGATCAAACCTCTTAGATCTATTTACTTCGGCGAAAGAAAAAAAAGGAGCTTTGCCAAAGCTTTGTTATTTTAGTTTCTTTGCACCCCTATCCATCTTCTTGGATTTTCTCTCTTGCCATAAATCCACCTCTCATATTGATAACAGCACCCCCATGTTTAATCACGCCACCCATTTATTCCCATTTCATACTCTCATTGATAACCCTCCCCAAATTTGATATATGCACTCTTCTCCATGCCATGTCCTAAGATTCAAAGTTTTGTATTATCGTTGCAGCATTATTCTCAGCCAAAAACCGTCGCTTCTCTTCATTTTTTTTTTCTTTCAGCTATTTAGTTGAGGTACCCCTCTGTGGTGAGTGCCTGAAATAGGAGCTCTTCTCAATTGAGGGGCCTCTCTCCGTAAGGTTCGTGCCTGAGAGAGCAATTTCTCTCTTGTTCGGTATTCAAAATCGACCCATGATATCTGTCCATCGAGGCTTCCTTTTGGACATCGAGGCTTTGGTCCATAGTGACCCACTTTTATGAGGTTCGGTAATCCAAAACCGGCCCATGATAATTCTCCCATCGTGGCTTGAGTTTGATTCAACCAACTGAGGCTCTTTGCAGCACATCAACAAAGCGGCAACTTCTTCGACAAACATGTGTTATCATCATTGGCGACTTCGGTCATCATCATCAAGGGATCTTCGTCATCCACTTTCGGCAGTGTGCATTGCATTTTGATTAAATTTGCAATTTGGGGAATTCAATTGTGTTGGGGAATTTCATTGTAATCAAATGTATGTTTACGTTTGAGGGGGCATGTTAGAGAATATCAGATTTGATTGGATATGTTTGGATTGTGGTGGATTAGGCAAATCAGTTGGATTAGGATTACATCTTAGATTAGGTTTATCTCCTTCCATGTTTATCTGTAAGTTCTTATTTAAGCACAAGTTACTGATTAATGAAAGTATTCTAGATTAGCAGAAATCCAAATTCTACACTTCTTGTCTCTCAGTGCACTCGCTTCATTATTTTCTCCATTGGTTCGTTCTTGGGATTTTCTTCTTTTGGTATGGCAGAAAAAGCACAAATATTTGTATCCCCTATTCTTGATGCATTGTATTGGCCGTGAGTATATGTTAGTAGAGGGAATACACGTGCGCCCCACTTAATAATTAATATTTTTCAATATATTATACAAAAATGGCATATTACATATTAGAGATCCAAATGTATATATGTTTGAGTTTTCGTGAAAATACACATACACAAGTTAAAAAAGAATAATGGATCTCACCAATATGGATTATATCTAAACTATTCATTTGTTAGCCCTTGTGTAGATAGGCCTTGTCGCAAAAAATTTCACTCTAGTTGTTCAATTTATGTTGGTTTTTATTTTTGAACTTTCTAAACCGCCAATTTTACGCCAAATATATTGATGGTTTATGACCATCCTATGAAAAAGATTTTTGGGACATGGTCTATCTATTGCAAGATTAATTAAAGAATTTCTTAGATTAACTAATAGGTGGGCCTTACTATACATTTTTTTTGCACGTGTTTTTTCTCCAGAAAAATACATAATTTAAAATCTCTTACTGCAGAAGGACTCTTCGGAAGACCCATCTAATTCTCCCAACTATTCTACAAGTTAAATCCTACGCAAATATTTGTCTCCTCCGTATTGACTACTTATACCACTAATCTACAAGGTAACTACCTGTATCCAAACAGAGCCTAAACCTAGAGTGAATGGAATTTCTAAAATTTGACTAATCCACATGAATTAGGGAAAACCTATCTTTTCTTTTGAGTGCGGGGAGTCAGCCTGACAAATTTGACTAGTCCCCATATTGTGTGAATGAAATCCCAATCCCAAAACAGGAATAGGAAAAACCTAACCTCCTTTTCCCCCTGATTTTTTGAATTACCTGAACTGTCCATTTTACACCAATTATATTGGAGGGTTAAGATCATCTTGTGAAAAAGATTTTTGGGATAGTGTCTAATCCACACAGTTGAATGTATTGGATATACAAATAGGTGGTGGAACTTATGTTACTTTTTTTCCGCATGTATTTCCAAGAAGATGCATGTTAAAATCATCTATTACATAAGTTTTGGGGTCATGATAAATTCACCCCTTCTATGATGAATGCACCCCCGTATTTGTCAAAATGTGAGTCCCTCTTTAGATTGGAGGGTTAGGACCATCCTATGGGAATGATTTTTGGGGCACAACCTATTTACATTGTGGCCCATCAAATACGCGGTTTGGATCAACCTATAGTGTGGACTGTACAGTCCATTTTTGAAAAAGGTGGGGTAAATCCATCCTAAAATGTGGTGAATTTATCACTAATTTTTCTGTGAAACAAGTGATGTCCAATCTCTGTCAAGGTCAACTAATTTTTGGGTCCTTCAAACGGATATTTACTAAAAATCGAGACCGTTGATCTTTTATACCATTATGATGTAATCTACAATCCGACAATCGAGATAATCAGTGTACATGAGTTCTAACTTCTAAGGTAGTTATTATGTATTGAAAATGAAAGAGTCCTTGTATGTTTTCTAGGGCCCTTTATGCCGGGTTAATTCTCGAAGAGTCCTTGCACTTATGGGACTACAATTGTGTTGTTAGCTATTTTAGGAAGTGGCTTGTGTCTATAAGTATGTATTAATCTGTGTAGAGATTGAATGGAAAAGGTAAAAGAAGAAGAGTACTAGAGATTTAGAGAATGGAGAAGAACACCAAGTTTATGGGAAATGGGAGATCAAAGCTAAGGCTTATTCAATGGAGGGTTCAGATCAATCAAAGGTGGGACCCACAATGCCATGGAGGACATACCCCATTTGTCAAGGCTAGGTGGTGCCCCACCGAAGAATGCCTTGTGGAAAGATTCGATCCAGTTTAAAAATGCAAGGAGAGGACAAACATATAAGCATTTCTCTTTGAAATATTCTATCCATGTTAAGTGAAGACCTCACCTAACATCGTTTTCTTTTTTGTTTGTTGATTAAACTATGTAATAAACCATTAAAGCAAAGCATTAGGTGAAAGAATAAAAAAAAAAGACTTTCATCAGACGGAAGAATAAGAGAGTATTCTAATTTCTATACATTGAGGCGGCCCAAAAAAAACAAAAACAGAGTTTATTATATGGTGTGCCAGCCAAACAATACGTAATCCGTCCAACATACCTAAGGTAGACATAGTAATTGCCTAGCACACCTTATGAGACTTTCTCTCCTTTCTTTTTTTTATTCCTTTCGGTGTACGTATTGCCTTTCAAAAAGTCAATTAAACCTTTTAAAATTCTCTTTGGTGGTTTCCTCCTTGACATTATCTGCGTGTCTTGTTGTTTGATTGCTTTGAATTGGTTCTGCAAAGGCCATCTCTTGCAAGAAGAAGAAAGACAAAGCAGGTGCACACACATTTCTAATTGCTATTCCTTCCACCATTCATTTGTTAGCCCTTGTGTAGATAGTAGGGCTGCAACTCGAGCCGGGTTTTACCCAACCCGCATCGACCCGACCCGGAAATAGCCTGGGTTGGGTTCAGGTTTCATTGGTTTCGGGTCGAGCCGGGTTGAGCATTCAAAAGCCCACATGAATCTCGGGTCGAGCCGGGTTTGAAAGGGGCCGACCCGACCCGAGTTACATAAGTTATAGTATGCACATTTTTTTCTATTGTTAGTTAAAAGTTAAAAGTGAAAACCCATGCACCCACTGTTATTGTATGTGAGTGTAATTTCTGCTTCTATGAGTTGAGTTGATTCAAGTGTTTGATTGTAATTACAACATTGTTTGATTACAGCATTGTTTGATTCAAGTGTAATGTGAGTGTAATTACATCATTGTTTGATTCAAGTGTACTGTGAGTGTAATTTCTACTTCTATGAGTTGAGTTGCCTTACCAAACAAGAATTTTCCTTAAAAAAATTGTGTCAACGTGAAAAAACCCGACCTGACCCGATCCGACCCGAGATTTATCATGAGTAGGGCCGGGTTTGGGAATCATGGGTTTTCCGAAAAAAAACCCGACCCGACCCGACCTGAGATATTTCTCGGGTAGGGTTGGGTTCTCCAAAACCCGACCTACCCGATCCGAGTTGCAGCCCTAGTAGATAGGCCACGTCTCAAAAGTTTTCACTCTAGTTGTTCAATTTATGTTGGGACATGGTCTATCTATTGCAAGATCAATAAAAGATTTTCTTAGGTTAAATAGTAGGTGGGCCATACTATACATTTTTTTAGCACAAGTTTTTGTTTTTCCACAAAAAAGTACATAATTTAAAATCTCTTACTACAAACGGACTGTTCGGAAGACCATCTAATTTCCCCACTATTCTACAAGTTAAATCCTAGGCAAATGTTAATTTATCTCCTCCGTATTGACTACTCATACCACTAATCTACAAGGTAACTACCTGTATCCAAACAGAGCCTAAACCTATAGTGAATGGAATTTCTAAAATTTGACTAATCAGCATGAATTAGGGAAAACCTATCTTTACTTTGAGTGGGTGAGTCGGCCTGATGAATTTAACTAGTCCCCATATTGTGAGAATGAAATCCCTATCCCAAATAGAGATGGGAAAAACCTATCCTTCTTTTCCGTGTGATTCTTTGAATTACCTGAACCATCCATTTTACACCAAATATATTGGAGGGTTAAGATCATCTTGTGAAGAAGAAGATTTTTGGGATAGTGTCTAATCCACACAGTTGAATGTATTAGATATACAAATAGGTGGTGGACCTTATGTTACTTTTTTTCCGCATGTATTTCCAAGAAAATGCATGTTAAAATCATCTATTACATAAGTTTTGGGGTCGTGATAAATTCACCCCTTCTATGATGAATGCACCTCGTATTTTTCAAAATGCGAGTCCCTCATTAGATGGGAGGGTTAGAACCATCAAATGGGCGGTTTGGATCAACCTATAGTGTGGACTGTACAGTCCATTTTTGAAAAATACGGGGTGAATACATCCTGGTGAATCTACAATCCGACGAATTTGATTAAACTTGGTTCTTCTTCTTCTCTCTCTCACTGCTCTCTCTCTCTCTCACTTCAGACAAACATCTTGGGATTTTCTTGTTTCCTTAGGAGAAAGTATGGCAGAAATGGTACAAATGTTTGTATCCTCTGTTCTTGATGCACTGTTTGGCAATCTGACGGAATCGGCAATACAAGAAATGAAATCAATATGGGGTGTTGGTGTTGAGGAGGAGGTGGAAAAGTTAGAGAGGAAAGTGAAATTAATTCAAGGCGTGATTGAAGATGCTGACGAAAAGCAATTTCACTCTAAGGCTGTTGGAAGTTGGCTTCGAGAACTCAAGAATATCGCCTACGACTCTAATGACATATTGGACGATGTTGCTTTGGAAGCTCAATCAAGCAAGAGACAGAAGGTAGGGGTTGTCCGGTACTTCTCCTCTATTTTCCAGTACGAACGTAACATAGCACGTGAGATAAGGGAGATTAGTGGAAGGTTAGATGTGATTGTAAAGGAAGGACATGACCTCCATCTCGAAATTAGAAGAGATGGAGGGAGGGGTTCCCAAATCGAGCAGGAGCGACGGGAAACTAGCTCTTTCGTAGACGAATCTGATGTGATTGGTAGACAAGTCGACAAAGACAAAATCATACAATTGTTGGTTTCAGATGATGATGATAAATTGTACTCTGTTATTTCCATAGTTGGCATGGGTGGGGTTGGGAAGACTACTCTTGCTCAATTCGTCTACAACGATCACAGGGTCAAGACGCATTTTGGGCTCAGAGTGTGGGCTTGTGTGTCTGATGATTTTAATGTGCTGAGAATAACAAATGCACTTGTTGAATCTGCAAGTGGAAGCAAGTGCGATCTCTCATACCTGGATGCCGCTCAACATCACCTCGAAGAGAAACTCAACGGTCAGAAATTTTTATTTGTTCTCGATGACGTGTGGGGTGAAAATCAAATTCATACTCATTGGGACACTCTACGAGCTCCTTTTGGAGTTGGAGCGAAAGGAAGTAAAATTATCATTACTACACGAGATGAACGGGTTGCAAGGATGTTGGGCGCAATTCCTTCCCACCATTTGAAGGTTTTACCAGATGCTGATTGTTGGGAATTGTTTACTCGGCGTGCTTTTGCGGGAGGGATTTCAAATGCCTTTCCGGAACTGGAGGAAATCGGTAGGCAAATTGTGAAGAAATGCAAAGGCCTGCCTTTGGCAGTAAAGACATTGGGGGGAATCTTGTCTTATAAAAGGACTGTGAGCGAGTGGGAAAGGATTTTGACAAGCGAAATATGGAAGGATGATGATAATAAAATTTTGCCAGCTTTGAGATTGAGCTATTGTCACCTGCCAGCCAATCAAAAGCATTGTTTTGCCTATTGTGCCAAATTTCCTAAAGATCATCGGTTTCAGAAAGATGTGTTGGTCCGACAATGGATGGCTACAGGCTTCATTCAAACCAGGGGAAGCACAGTTTTAGAAGATATTGGTGGGGAGATATTTGATGATTTATTACTAAAGTCTTTCTTTCAATGTATTCACCAAGGCGTCTTTCTGGGGACTTCAATATACATGATGCATGATTTAATGCATGATCTAGCAGAATCTGTCTCAGGGGATGAATGTTGTAGAATGGAAGACGGTATGCCACGAAGCATCCCTGAAATGGCACGTCATTTATCATGGACTGACATCAAAGAGGGTTCAATGTCTTTGGAGGCCTTGAGCAAATTTAAGAGATTGCGCACTTTACGACTGAGGGCTCCATCTTCCATTGACAACCAGATTCTCAATGATGCATTGATGGAGTTGAGATGCCTGCGTGTATTGGATTTGAGTTATTCTAAAATCGACAAGTTGCCGGATTCGATTGGCCATTTGAAACATCTACGCTACCTTGACCTATCTGGTACGAAGATAGAGAGGCTGCCTGAATCAGTAACTGATCTCTGTAATTTGCAAATGCTAGTTCTGGAATCTTGCTGGAATCTTAAAGGGCTACCCAAAGGTATCACGAATCTAGTTAATCTACGGCATATTGTTGTAGAGTCGATTCCTTTGCCAAGAATTGGAAAATTAACTTCGCTCCAAACATTGCCGCATTTCAAGGTGTGCGAAGAGAGTGGTTGTCAGATAGGAGAGTTGAATAACCTGAGTAACATTAAAGGAAGACTTCACATTTCGGGTCTCGAGGATGTGCAAAACATAGAGGAGGCTAAAGAAGCCAATTTGAAAGATAAGGAATACCTTAATGAGTTGAGATTGCAATGGCCCCGATATGGCAGTTCACAAGATGGAAGAGTCAATGATGATGGGGTATTGGAAGGCCTCCAACCCCATGCCAACCTCAAAGAATTAAATATAGAATCCTATGGCGGTGTCAGTTTTCCAAGTTGGATGTCACATCTCTGCAATCTGACTTGCATTACCATTGAGGATTGTAGAAATTGCGAACATCCCTTTCCTCTTGATTGCCAGCTACCTTCTCTTTGTGAGCTCACCTTACATAACTGCCCCAAGCTGCAGGTGTTGCCCGCTGACCTTCCTGCCGTCACAAAGTTAAATATAAATGGTTGCGGAGAATTGAGTGCCCTTCCGAGGCTCCCATCTATTTGTGACTTAGCACTCATTAGTTGTGGCGTGAAGATGCTATTAAGATTGACAACGCCTTGCCCTATCTCTCTTCAAAGGTTAACCATACGAGGGTGTCATCAGTTGGAGTGTTGTCTCGAGAAGGTCTCTTTGCAAGATCTAACCTCTCTCCAACATTTGCAAATTTCTGACTGCCCAGGACTAAAGTCCTTGGGATATGGAGAGGGGGGGCTTCCCACCACGCTCAAATCTCTAAGAATTGTCGGATGTCCTAATCTCAAGTCCATGCCTACTCGGCTGGAAAACCTCACCTCCCTTGTAGAGTTATCCATTGCTACTCAACTCCCGCTTTTCTCAAAAGAGTCAGCACTGCCCATGACAATTAAAGACCTTCAAATATTTTCATGTGACAATCTCATGTCCTTGCCCAAGGCGATGCAAAGCCTCACCTCTCTCAAAAATTTGGTAATTCGTGAATGTCCTCAACTCCTTTCCCTTTTTCCAGATGATGAAAATGATGACTATGGACTGCCCACCGAGCTCATTACTCTAGAAATCTCTTCTTGTCCTAATCTCAAGTCCTTGCCCAAGGGGATGCAAAGCCTCACCTCTCTCAAAAACTTGGTAATCCATGCATGTCCTCAACTCCATTCCTTGTTTCTAGATGATGAAAATAATGACCATCGGCTGCCCACCACGCTCAATACTCTAGACATCTCCACTTTTCCTAATCTCAAGTTCTTGCCCAAGTGGATGCAAAGCCTCCTCCCCTGCCTCGTAAAATTGATCATAAAAGATTGTCCTCAACTCCATTCCTTGTTTCCAGATGATGAAAATAATGACCATGGGCTACCCACCACGCTCAATAGGCTAGAAATCTCTACTTGTCCTATTCTCAAGTTCTTGCCCAAGGGGATGCAAAGCCTCACCTCTCTCACACATTTGATAATCAAAAGTTGTCCTCAATTCTTTTTGTTGTTCCCTGATGATAACAACAATGATTATGGGCTGCCCACCACTCTCGTCTCTCTTTTTATCACCCGTTGCAAAAATCTCAAGTCCTTACCCAATGGGATGCAAAACCTCACATCCCTCAATGATTTACATATTAGTTACTGTCCTGAAATATCATCCTTGCCAGAAGATGGCCTCCCCACTTCACTAACACGTTTGATTATTTTCCGATGTCCTAAATTGAAGGAATCATGTCAAGAGAACGACGGCCAAGATTGGCCCAAGATACAACACATCCCCTATATTGACTGCAGATAATCGTCATGCATCTAGACAAAGGTGCGTCCTCTTTCCCCGTTTAAACATTTTGTACCATTGCATTATTATTATTATTATTTTAATCTTCATGATTTTAAGAAAAATTAAAGAAACTAAGCCAAGGAGGGTCCTTCTGTACAAAACTTGGCAGATGTAGAAACATGAACGTATATATATATATATATATATATATATATATATATATATATATATATATATATATATATATATATATATATATATATATATATATGGGATTAGTGTTCCTACACGATCGTGTAGATAAGTTATCTACACCATCGGCTTAAAACACAGTGGTCCCATATTTGTTTGGGCGATCCAAACCATTCATTTGATAGGTCCTCACATAGATAGGGTGTGCCCAAAAAATCAGCTCCATAGGATCATCCTAACCCTTCGAACTATGGAGGTAAAAAATGGACAGATTTGTGAAGGTTTATACTCGTCCATTTTAACCTCCACAAATCGAAGGGTTGGAATGATCCTACGGAGCTGATTTTTTGTTCATACCCTATCTATGTGAGGACCTATCATATGAATGGTTTGCATCACCCAAACAATGTGGGCCCCCACTGTATTTTAAGCCGATGGAGTAGATAACTTATCTACACGATCGTGTAGGAACACTTTTCTATATATATATATATATATAGAGAGAGAGAGAGAGAGAGAGAGAGAGAGAGAGAGAGAGGAACTCCCCCCATTGACTTTCAACTGAAATATTAAGGAAGGGGTATTCCCCAAGTCGTTTTTCTAACCTCTCTTTCATACAGATATGAATGGAAAAATATATATATAGGGCTCTCATGAAAAAACATTTTTACATTCCTCTTTCCTCTATGATTTTTTTTTAAAGATATATATCTTTCCACTATGTTATAATTGGAATTTCTCTCTCTTCCATCTCTCTCATTATCTTCCTTGATCTTAAAAAAAAAGAAAGAAAGAGATGTTCTCACGAAAGGAAAGAAAAGCCAAAAAAAGGATTTCTAACCATTGTAAATGGCAGGTCAGCAAACCTATTGTAGCTTAACTTAAGCAAACCAAGCCTTAGAAAGGAAATCCAGTCAGTCGGGATGGAAAAGCAAGTCAGGAAAGGAAAGGAAAGTCAGTAGCTAATGCTAAAAGTGTCTCGGCTAACCTTCAAGGTCTCTAACTCCCCGACTCAGAAAGCTTCTGCCTATCCTCCACCCAACCCAACTCCCCCCTCCCCCCACCCCTCCCACCCCCCCCCCCCCCCCCCACTTTTGTTTGTAGAATTTGAAATGTGATTTAGATTTGGGGTTATGAATAAATCACACTTGTTAACAATAATATCCACCGTAGATTTATCATGTTATGCATGTAGATAAGACTAACCATGATAATTTGGAAGTTTCTAGTCTGAATTTAATTTGGGGCTATATGATTGTGAAATTTTATGAAAAATTTGGAGGTTTTGCTTAATAACAATGATTAAGGTTAGTTTATAAATATGTTAGGCATTTGGATTAAGATTTAACATTAATTTTGGATTAATTTCCCTAAATTTGATTTTAAAGATGAAGATTTTAATAGTTTTCCAATTTTGGGGGTTTAATATTTACAATAATAGTAATAATAGAAAGGGGAAAGGAATGCGGAGAAAGGAATTGAATTTTTGGGTGTACATGTTACAGACAAGTTTAAGTGTGCAGTTGAATTTTGAATTTTTTTAATTTTATTAATTATAGGATTAGATGAAGAAGCTTAAAAACAATTTACAAGCGATTACTTAGGCATTATTAGGCTGTGCGTGAAACGTAAGTGATCTTCTACCTTTTCTAGTTATTTGCAACATGATATTACTAAAATATGATATATTGATATAACTAATGGAAAGTGATCCTACAGTTGAATTTTATTTGACAACTAAAATTTGTTTTAGATTAATTTCTTCTTCTTCTTCTTTTTATCATAACCATTATTTATTATAAACTCTGGATATGTTAAACTCCATATAAGTTTTGGACTATCGGAGTATAATATAAGTGGCATTCAGATGGTATTACTTATGACTACAAGGGTTATATGTAATTTTTATTCTAACCCTTCCACAAGAGCAATATGTCGTAAGAGCAATATAGTATGGCCAATTGTTTGAATTTGTTTGTCAATTGTCGTAAAGTCAATTGTTTTGAATTTGTTTGTCAATTGTTCCATGCAAGTGAAGCTTGTAAAACTGTGTAAGATTTGACTGGGAACTCTCATTGTTTTACAAAAGAAAAATATTTTTACTTCGGAAATCTCTATTCTAAAATGTTTTATCTTACATTCTTGATCTGGCTAGCTAAGGTTGGTGGTTACTTACTTGACTATCTAGCTCACTCTGTATTTATTCTGTTACAGATGACCTAGGTTGATTAACTCCAATGCTTGCGGGAACACTGAGGAGTTTCATGGCGCTTGAAAACTTAAATGTTAGAATTTGCTTAGAGACAAGACAGTTTATTTAAATTTGTTATTACCATTTTTTGTTATTTGGGAGTTTGTCATATCTGTTGTAGATTATAACCTCATTATGTTTGGAAGTTCATATTTTATTTTTTTATCGAGGAGTTATTGAGGGAGTCATGGATTTCATTTATTGCGGATTGTGACCTCGTTTTGTTGGATTTAGTTTATTAAATTATTATTGATATGTTTTGGAATTGTTCTGGTATGAAAGTTTGAAATGCAAATTGAGACCTTGCATGTTTATGCGACGAGCCCTTTGGGGCTCGACTGGTACGATCCGTCCTTCAACCCAAAATGAAAGGGGTGATCTTGTAGTTCTTAGTCTGTGAAAGAATTATTGCAGATCCAATAATAAGAAGCTAGTTTGAAGTTTGTCAAGGAAGCCCCCAAAAAAGAAGTGGCTTAGCTATACTTTCTTAATATAAGAGGATGTAATTACAATATAAAATTTTGCTAGAAACTTGCTTATCAAACCCCACCTTTTTTTAAAGTGAAAGCTAAGGTTACCATCATTAAAATAAAAGCAAGAAAATTGAGGAAAAAGTAGAAGGGAGAAAAGCTATTCAACAGAAGGAGATATGAAAGTAACAACAGAAAATGTAACTAGTGCTTGTATTTTAGGCATTCACCTCAATGATGGGCATACAAACAAGGACAACAACTGTTGAAGCTCTTATTACTTTATTGCAAGAAATTGATAAAAGCTGATGCTTATTGGCTCTCAGTACTCGCTTCATAGTTTGTTACTGCAACAGTATGTCCTGAAACTCTTACTATTTTCTCTATCTTCACCATGACGCTGTTCTTGGGTTTGTTTTCTAAAGAAGGAATGGCAGCAATAGCGTACATATTTGTATCCCCTCTTCTTGCCGCACTATTTGGCGATTTGAAGGAATGGGCAATACGAGAGATGAAAAGCAAATTCAATAGCTGCTTGAAGATGCTGAGGAAAAGCAAATTCACTCTAAGGCTGTGCGAAAATTGCTTGCAAAATCGAATAGTTTCAAGTCCCATCCTCAAAATGGTGTACAAAAACTTCAAATGCTTGCAACTACTACAGCTATTACCACAACAGAAGAACAAGTGGCAGGAGGGATATTAATAGGCTAATAGATAAGTCTATAGGATTTAGCAAACATGCAGTAGGTAGATACGTTCATAATCTTTTTTTTTTTAATGGTAAAGAATTGAATTAAGAATAATCCTATTTATAATCTTAATTCCACACCTTTCTAATTCCAATCCTATTTTTGTTTCTAATTCTACTCATATTCCAACTTTTAATTCTAAACAAGGATTTAAACATCGGTTTTGTCTGGACACAGGGTCCACAATAAAGTGGAAATACTCGCAGAAGTTTACCTGAGATGGAATGTCGATAAATGCTAGACTAAGCACAAATACACACTTAGAAATCATGTGTTGTGCAGCAGACAGTGGATCATATTTTCATTCACAAGAGTTTCATAGGAAGATATGGTTCTACATTCTTGATTTATTTGGAATGGCTGGACATTTCCATTCATATAGATGATATGGTGGAGGCTTGGGTCCTCATGACGGGTTTGCAAGGAGAGAAATAGAAGGATCTACAAGGGAAACAACAAAGAGAGCGTAGTATCTAGCAAAAGATTTTATCTTTTGTGGTGAAGTGAGCAATCATCCTTCCGAAGTTCAGAGGCTATTCGAAGTCTTCCATCTGTTTATGGTGGAATGTGATTCAGTTGAGTGCAATACGCTCCAATCACCACCAGCATAGGTGGCTGCCTCCTGACCCTATATTAGTTAAGCTGAACTTCCATGGTTATAGCTTAGTTAATCCGAGCTTTGCTGGTAGTGGTGGACTTACTCATAATGTGAGAGCATTATCAAATGGGCCTGTTTGGTTCTGATAGGTATGACGGATTCTAAAGATGCGGATGTCGTAGCTCTCTTGAGAGGGAGTTGGCTTGTGGATTCCTCCCTCCTTAATTCCCTAGTGGCGTAAGGAGACTCGCTCACTTCATATATTGGGAATGTAGGGTCGGGGTATCATTGAATATTTTTTTTATGCTATGGAGGAGATTGTGGATATGGTGGAGGGGAATGTAATGTCCTTTGCGCACATCCTATGTTCAACTAACAGTGACACAGATCATCCGGCTCGATCTGAGGTTGAGATTTAGAATTTTAGGGGTGTTTGATCACCTTCCTCCTTGAAGGGCTGTTGTATATTTACCTTTTGTTTGGGTGTAGTTGCTGATCAGCTCCATCAAATTTTTCATTTTTTTTATCATAATAAAGCTTAAAAAATTTACTATAAGCCTCACCTACTAAAACCCACTCAAACTTAACCCTAGATTCAAGAAATCGTAGAAAATCCCTATAGATAGAAACACATCATCCAACTTTCAGCTCGAATCTTAGTTTCTCGTGATCAACCCCATGGCTTCGTAGTTTGCAAAAGACGAGGACGGAAAATTGGATCAAGGAAAAATGCAGGGTAAGAAAAGCCGAATGTGGAGAGAGAATGAATGATGTGCAAATATAGAATCATAAGAAACAGAATGGGATAAGTGACATGATGAGGCTCATGAAATGCAATAAGCGAAAATGGGAGAGGACCAAAATATTACAATGAGAAGAAAACTAACTACGTATGATGGATACTTGAATAACTTTTTCTTGTAATTATGTAAAAAGTCTTGGCTCCACATAAAATTTCCTAATAAAATCAATCAACATCAAAAGCCTAACGCCATGAACATAATCTCTACTGATTCCAAAGGAATTAACAATGCCAAAAAAGAACAGTACCCATGAAAACATAGATTCATACTTTTGCCACAACTATTACCTCAAAATCAATCTCAGAAGGCCTACAGGTAGTTGTTCAGAGTGAATTCCAGCAACCCAACAATGGCAACTATGAAATATACAAGTGTTTGCATGAAATGACAAAGCTGAAGAAAAATAAAATACTCACCCAACGGGATCAACGGCATTAGTCGAAATCCTCACCTTCTTCCTGGTACCATTATACACATGCTCCTGGCTACAAGGGAATTTCAGCTCAATGGGGGTGCCTTTCGAGGGGGCAGGAGAAGGTTTTGTTTTTGCTGAGTATTAGGAACTATGCCAAAGGCCTCCGTGATGCATTGAAAGCGGTAGGGAAGGCCCTCATGCCACAGCCCACTGTGCAACTTGGATCGGGCTCAACTTGAACCTGACAGGTTTAACCCAATTTGAGCTCGGGTTGGATCAGCATTTCCTTGGGTTAGGGTTAAAGCCAACCCGATTTAATTTCGGGTTGGGTTTAGGGGTGGTTATTCGGTTATAACCGAACCGAAATAACTGAAATTTGATAACCGAAATAATTTCGGTTATCAAATTTCGGTAACCGAAACCGAACCAAAAATTTTCGAAACCGAACCGATTAAAAATTCGGTTATAACCGAATAAACCGAATAACTGAATAGTGGGAAAAAAAGAGGGAAAATGCAAAATATTGGTTTCGATCGGAGGGCTAGGATCATCCAATCGAAATGATTTTTGGAGCACAACCTAATTAAGTTGTGATCAATCAAATGGACGGTTTTGATCATCCTTTGGAGTGCCCGTATGACACTTTTTTTTGAAAAAATAATGATTTTTATCATTATTTCGGTTATTTCGATTAACCGAATTTTTTTTGAGGTAACCGAAACCGAATAACCGAATTGTCAATTAAAAAAAACCGAAACGGAAAAAAACCGAACCGAACCGACCGAACCAATTCGGTTCGGTTCGCTTATTCAATTTTAACCGAATAATGAACACCCCTAGTTGGGTTAGGGTTTAGGCCTTGTGTCACGGACCTTTTGTTTTAGCAGCGGAATAACCTGTTTGGCGCCTCAACATATGCATATGTTAAGGCCAGCCTTCAACTGCCTAAAGGCCCTACACCCCCAACACCTCTTAATGTTTCATATGTGCACACAATTTCTAAGCTGTTCAACAGGCTACTTGGCTAAGATCTTGACATGCACTTCTTGATACTTTGCTCACGGCCACCAAGTCTTTCATCAAGCTAATGAGCTTCGACTTGCCAAGACCAACTCTTAACCGACTCTTGTGATCAGCCAGACTCACGAGTAGATCGAACATCGGGCCTTGATTCCCAATGCAAAGTCCATCCAGTTTGAGGCATGATACTTCCACTCATAAATCTGCCAAGCATAGAGGCATGGTCATCCAAGAAGCAAGCATGCTCCATGGACTGATCTCCAAGGTATGCACCTTGCGAGGGTAACTAAAGTCACCCCGGCACAAACTCATGGGAAAGCCTAGAGATTGGCCTAACCACAAGATGTACCACGGTTCAGGAGGCAAAGTAATTTAGCGAGCCCCCTGCACTGGTCCATACGCACAATGCAAGTAGTAACCCAACCCAACATGCATTATCTTTGGCCCCCGTCCTCAACCAAAGAAACTGAGCATCCCTTTGGATAACTCTCAGTCCGCACCCAAAGCTCCCTTAGAGCACGCACATGAGCAGCAGTATGCACGCATAAGCAAGTTCTCGTACAACCCAAACTTGTTGGGTCTATCTGGCAGGAGTCAGAATGTCACGGGGCCAACTCCCCCTAAAGAGTTTGGCCAACCAACCCTTTTAACCAGGAGTGCCCACCAAAGGTGCTCTTAGTGACTACCCCTGAAGAATTATTGGGACATTGATTGCCTGAAACACCGATTGCATCCCTGTGACACTGAGCGCTCTGCGAAGGTTGGGTTGCCCTCAGCTGTTTTCCCATGACACTCCCTAGCTGATAACTTTGAAGCCCTCTTCGACACTAAGCACTCTGTGAAGCTCAATTCCACAATAGCAATGACTTCACGATCTTGAAAACAGGTGATACTGTTACTCCGACATTCAGTCCAACCCGACCTCCTCTACATACTACACCACCTCAAGTTCTTTCAACCACTGCTTTATAGATCTCTTGTAGTTATCCCAAACATCGATGGTTTTCTTGGACTCCATCAAACTATGCGAAGGCTTTGTGTCACCACTACCTACAAATGCCGTGGAAGGTTTTATGACTATACCAGCAAACACTGAGAGAGTGCCACCACTTCCGGCACGGCACTTGCCACTCGTTGGCCACGTGTTGCACTTACCACATGCAAAGTATAAACGATTTCCATGAAGCAACCTACATTCATAGGCGAAAGGAATCGCCATAGGTCCCACCTCCTCCTGTGGTCAAGGGGAACAACAACTGGAAATGGCTGCTAATATCCCATAGGCTGAGGAGCAAAAGGAGGAATCCAGCCGCCTCGTCGTGAGGCCAAGCATCGTCTGTTGGGATCACCCACTGCAACACACCTGCCACTCTGGCCAGGTGCAATATCTCACAGGGAACCAACTACATCCCTAATTGCGACCCTTAGTGTTTCTTACTTCAGTCCATCACCAACCTAGTTGTTTGAACAATCAACCCTTATACCACCAATGGCCTCCTTAGGTACCCACGGCTAGTACTCACACTACTAACCGTCCAAATCCACGATCATTCAGAATGAGATGCCCTTTTGATCCCATCCAACATTGAAATTCCAAAGTACCAAGAGACAAATAAGTCCACTATGTTGTTCTATACCAACAAAGCCAACTCATATGCCATCTGAGCTCATCATACTGTCCCATACCAATGCAACAAGATCTATTGTCGATGTAAGCGGCCTTGGTGTCCGTTCCAAGGTCTTTCTAAGAAGGGCATCGTGCATGCTCGATTGTGTCGTGAACTGTCATCTAAGTACTTTAGTCATTGACCAGTTCTTCACCCTAAGTATGTGTCTTCAGTCCTTCGGTGTCGTGAACATCTTCACCCTACTGGCCCACAGTATCACCTCCCTGTCAGAGTAAATCGGATACCTTGACCCAGGTTCGTCTGTGCTTCCTCTTCACCCTAAGAGCATACTACGAGTCCATCAAACTGGTTATGCTATCGCACTAAGTGAACAAATCCACCTCTATAAGCGCTTTAGTGCCGACACGTTCAGCACCTCATCTCGTGTAGGGAAGGCTTCTTGCCTGCGTGCCAACCCTTTGTCATTGCGAGCCCTTAGGCCATATGCAAACCCATCGCTACTTAGCCAACTCTGCAACGGACCATTTACAACTTTCCAACTGCCACTTCCGATCTCACACATTGGTGGGTCATTGAAACATGCCAACTCATTCACTGATGGTTGATGTTATTCCACTGTATGAAGCTTCGAGCGAATTCATTGGCCAATGCTTACTCCAACATTGACGGTACAAATCCTTCCATGCCATCGTACCTCTGTTGCATGACTCAAGTAAGATAGGGGAGAGTCCAAACTTTCAAGTTGTCATACTTTACCACTTTGGTTGCTGAGCTCACAAAGTAACCCATGCCACCAAAACAGCTCAATGATTTCTCACAAAAAACATTGAGAAAGCTTTGCATCCGCTCTTCAGAAATAAACATCCCCAAACATTCACTACTCATGCCGGCTGACTATGGACTTTCAAGGTGTTAGTTTCAAAGACATCTGCAACTTCGCACACCAAGCTGCCACCACTTGGACAACATTAAAGTTCATCTAACTCTGCCATAACTGAAAGCGTTTCCCGTTCTTTCATCCACTTCCACTTGCACTTGAGATGTACTAACAATAGCCACAAACAATGCCACCTACGGCAACTATGCCAAGCACAAACACCAACTGTATCACCGCTCCTTGACAAGCCCTTACATTCACAACCTGCCCTAATTTGCCACTTGATACCTATCTGATACCAACTATCAAAGCACACTATGAATTTAGTTTGGACAATTTTGCTCTAATACCAACTGGTGGGCACAACAATTGAATGGTTTACCTGCCCTAATTTGCCACCTGATACCTATCCGATACCAACTATCAAAGCACACTATGAATTTAGCTTGGACAATTTTGCTCTAATACCAACTAGTGGGCACAACAATTGAATGGTTTAGATCTTTGAAACATGTAGCCCATGTGATTTTCATTTAAAAATATACTTTTTATGGTGTCCACCTTCTCCAATGATCCAAAGCGTTTATTGATGGGCCCACCAAGGGTTTGCTCTCAAAGAGAGAGGAGAGAAGAGAGAGTATTTACAAGTGGAGGGAGAGGGAGAGAGGGAGAGGGAGAGAGAGATGAATTTATTACTTCCCATTTCTTTTTATTTAATCAAATCATTTGATCCGAATACAAATTCCAAGAATACCTTGATCGATTTTCCTAGCTCTTAATTCATCAAGCCTTGTTTGTAGTCCTTCACCTTTGCATGGAACCATGATCATGTGAATCACCCCATGATGTTTCAAATGATCAATAGTCATGATTACATATCATCCCTCGTATGCTAAACTCAAGGTTGCAAAATGAGCTGAAAGGGCACCCCATTTGCTACCATCATAAATGCATGATGGTGACTTGTCAGTCAATAGGGTGCCCTTTCAGCCCATTTTTGGAAAGACGGCCTTGAGTTTAGCATACCTCATTAGTTAATACTTGTTTTAATAGGCCGTGCCTAAAAAACGGTCTCTATAGCCCTTCGATTTTTGGAAGTTCATAAACCGTCCATTTTACACCACATAATATTGAAGGCTTAAGATCTAAGAAGATTTTTGGGACATGTCTATCTACTGCTGCGAGAACAATAAATGAAGAGTTTTTATATGATGGAAGGTCTTATAGACTTATAGTCCATTATTTTTCAAAAAGTACAGTGCGTCCCACACTATAGGATGATCCAAACCGTCCATAAGATGGGACACCACCTAAATAGGTTGTATCATCCTATGGTGTGCGCGTATGGTACTTTTTGAAAAAATAATGGACTACAAGGCCTTTCGTCATATAAAAACTCATGAATGAATGTCTTAGACCATCCAATGGACGGGCCCAGCACATATTTTGCGCATGCATTTCCCCGAGAGTACATATAAAATCTCTTGGAATGATAAATTCACACTCTTTCTCCAAAGGCCAACCAAGGTTTTAAATTTCAATTTCGGGGTAATTTCGGTCCTCAGCGAAACCAAAATTTTAGCCAAAATTCCATAGACGAAATCGAAATGTCATTTTTTTGGGCCAAAATTTCGGTAATTTCTGCTGAAATTTGTTAAGGATTGAAAAATTAATATTTTATCATAAATTTTGCTGAAATTTTCAAAATTTCGAGTGAAATTTGGTAGATTTCGGCAATTTCAGTTTGGGTCCTCACCGAAATCTGAAATTTCGGATCTTGGCCCTTGAGGCCAACCCCTTGTAGTGTAAAAATAGAATCATTTATACACTAGCAGGGGCTGGCCCAGGGAAGAAAAGGGGGCGAATTTATCACTTCCCTAAAATTTGCTATTACAAAAGTCTTTAATTAAACGACTAGATATACAATAACCATCAGATGATCAATAACATATAAAGGGACCTGCTAGCATCCATCGAAGAATGCATTTCGCGGCTGGTCCACCTCGTCAATGAAGACAATGACTAGCTTTTGTCTCCATTCACGAGGTGGCTGGTTTGACTGGATCGAGGGCTCTCGGAATCGAGGAGGAATGCCTTGTGCTTAAGAGAGTTATTTCGAGGAGGAATAATAAATGAGGCTTCATGGATCGAGGGCTCTCGGAATCGAGGTAAGAATTAGATAAAACCTATTCCTACTTCCACACCGTAAGTCCGTGGGGCAAATTTGACTGGTCTGAAATCTCCCTAATTGTTTCTAGGTGAGTCAGCTGAGAAAATTTGACTACTCTGCTTTGTGGTGACTGGAATCTCTGTCCCAAAATAGGGATAGGAAAATTTATCCCTATTCGCTGTAATGTGAGTGACAGTGTGACACTACCTCAAATTTGACAACTAGGTCGTATGATTTGTTTGGAATCTAGGTATAATAAGATGTAGGGAAGACTTAAGAAATTATTTTGTACTGGATTATAGCCAAGTTTGGAAACCATGAATTATTTTTCTATGGAATATTAGTTTATCAAGTGGCGAGAGATAGGGAGTGGGGGTGCAACTTGGGTCGGGCTCAACCCGAACCCGATGGTTTCAACCCGATTTTGGCTCCGGTTGGGTTGGTATTTCCTCGGGTGGGTTGGGTTAGGGGTTGGGAAAAGCCAACCCGATTTAATTTCAGGTTCAATTAGGGTTGAGGCCTTGGCAACCCAACCCGACCTCCGTCCTCTAATTTTATCTTGATTTTCTATGGGTTCTCGTATTTTTCCATTTAGCCCAAGGTAAACCCCATCCAACCTGACCCGATTTTGGTTAGATGGGTTGGGTTAGGGTTGAGAAATTTAGAGGTGGGTTGGGTTAGGATTAACCATCCCCGACCCGAGGCTCGGGTTGGGTTGGATTAAGGTTGACTTATCTCGGGTTGGGTTAGGGTTTGCATCAACTCGATCCAACCCGACCCGAGTAGTACCCCTAAAAGGGAGCGTGGGAGGTGAAGAGAACAGAGATTGCATTATGGAGGAGAGGGTAAAAAGGGGCTCAAAAGAACTGGGAAAAATAAAGGGTACTGTGATGTCTGCAATACGGTTTGATAATTGCACAAACTCGGCCTTTCTTTTATTATTTAAAAAGCTTTCAAAGGTTATTTCCAAAAAGCTCTCGGAAGCCAATTAAAAATGAATAAGCAGGCTGAGTTTGTGCAATTATTAAAACATGGTAGTGCTAATATCATTAGCCAAAATAAATTTTAATTTGATTATAAATTAAATTTTTTCTTTTCCTTGTTTTCTCACCCTCTCCTCACTCATGCCCTCCGTAGTCTATCCGTCTCCCACCCTCTATAGCCCTCTTTCACCACTTGACAAACTAAAATTCCATGCAAAATTTTTTCATGGCAGTCAAAATGGTGGCTTTGAGTTTTGGTAAAAATACCTCACCTATTTAGATTATCCACAAACCATTCATTTATTGGTCCCTGTGGAGATAAGCCCTGCTTCAAAAAAAATTCATTAGGCCTTGTGTTAGGTACCTTACCGATACGCCAAAAGCTCTAGAGCTTATGGAATGCATTAGGCAAGGCCCATTAAACATGTCCCATACGAGGCTGGGTCCCACCCAGTCCCATACCTAGGCGGGCCCCCACTTAGGACCGTAACATGCCACCATGCTTCCGAATCCGCCGTCCTCGGCGGCCCACTCTGTGACGGCTTTAACTCTGGCCTTTTTTCCAGGTAGCCCTTTCTGCAGGTCGCCCCTTCCTCGGTGGCCCACTCTGTGGCAACTTCACTCTGGCAGCTTTCACTCTAGCCTTTTTTTTTAACTAAGTAGCCCTTTCCAGGTAGTCCTCGATCTCCACAGGTCACCTCTTCCGTGACTCAAACACAGGACGTGGTGGCTGCTCTGATACCAAATGTTATGTATACGGAAGAAAAACACAGAAGCAAGAATATATTATGGTTCCCTCATCCGGGGGAAGCCCTCTGCACAATTTCTAATATCAAAATAGTTTTCTCATTATTGTCAAAAGGAAAACAACTTGGCTTATCATAGCCCAATGACTCCAACATATAGACTTTGACTCCAACAATTTAGCTTATGGATATCTCAAATAGAGTCCTACCTAAGAAGGATTATTCAACATAGCAAATTGAAATCCTAGTTGAGCAACCAAGAGGGGGGTGAATTGGTTGGATATTAAAAATTTTACTCTTTTAAAAACCTTTTTAAAATGTTTACTAACCCTTGTTAATTAATCTTTGGTTAATAGTGGTTAACACAATAAAAGTAAAAGAATTATCAACTACAAAGTAAATGAGAAGAGGGGAAGAGTAATAGAAGAGATACCACATAAGGATTTTAAGTAGTTTCGTCTTAAAACTCCAAGACCTACTCCACTCTTCCCAACTTTGTGTCCTTGAGGGAATCCACTATAAGTATGATTCTTGATACAGGGAAGAAGGCTCCGCATCTTCAACACTCGCCCACGAAGATGGCTCTGCGTCTCCGAGCACTCGCCAATTCCAAGGGGTTTAATATAGGTGCCCTTTCCACATTTACAATATTCTTCAAATTACAATGTGTGAATGCCTTCTCTTAAAGCTAATACACCACTTCAATACAAGAAATCTTCTCCAAATGGTTGCAGGTAAGCTTGATGAGAACTTCTCCAATGATGGGATTGCAAGTGAGCTTACGGGATCTTCAATAATATTGATGGAGAGTAAGCTTGGGTGATTCTTCTTCAAGTAGATTGCAAATACGCTTTAGTAGATCTTCTTTAAGGTAGATTGCAAGATTTAGGGCAAAGAAGAAAGGCTTTTGTAAAGATTGCTTGAAAATATTAAATCACACTTAGGGTTCTCTTTTCAAGCTTGCAAAAGTGTTGAAATGATGAAAATAAACTCATATATATAGCCCCTTAGAAGATATAACCGTTGGAGGACATAATGGGCATTTTTAGGTTTTGAAAAATAAAAAAAAGAACCAGCCGCAAGTCCCAACGGTCATATTTTCCCGACACCAGACGTCTGGTTGCCTCCGGGACCAACCAGATGATTTGGCAAACCTTTGCCGCAAGGTCTGTTTGCAAGTTCACTTATCAAATGAATGAGTTTTTCTCTGATTTTTTGTACACATTGATATTGACATTAGGAAAGATTATGGACCAAAATTTAGCTCATTTGGAAAACGTTTGGGTCCCTTTTTGATCAACCAGATGATCAGACCACTTATGCCGCAAGGTCTTGTCTGCAAGTTTAGCAAATAAATTAATGAGTTTTCTTCCCATTTTTTGTACATATTAAAGTAGATATGAGAGAAAGGAGTGGAACAAATTTCGGCTCAATCTGAAAATATTTGGGTCCATTTGTGATAGAAAAGCACATGGTCTTAGTTATGGTTTTCAAAGGATGTTTGGATTTTTGCTTTAAAATCATTTTGGAAACTCTTTGAAAACACTTGCAATCTTGTTTTGAAGTTGATCTCCATTCAACCTACTCTTGAATAATCCTCTTGAGTCCGGTTGTTGAATGAGCATGCTTAGCCTTCCTTGTTCATGCTTGTTCTTTGGTCTTCGATTTGACTTAGCTCTTAATGACTCCATCTTGATGTTGATTGCTCTTCTCTAACGTTCAACTTGATTTGTCTTTGTCCTTCTTGGTTGACGGATCTTCACTTTGCCTTTGATCGCCATGTTCAGCCTTGTGTTAGGTACCTTACCGATACGCCAAAAGCTCCAGAGCTGATGGAATGCGTTAGGCAAGGCCCTTTAAACCTGTCACATATCAAGCTGGGTCCCACCCAGTCCCATACCTAGGCGGGCCCCCGCTTAGGACTGTAACACCTTGGATTTACGGTAGTTTTTGTGCCTCAAAATTTGTCTCTATGTCATTCATTTATTCGTTTCATTTGTTCGTTCCTGGGGTTTTCTGCTTTTCTAGAAGAGAATGTATTATAGAAATAGCACAAATACTTGTATCCCCTCTTCTTGATGCACATCACTATAACCAAGGCTCTCAGAAACAACAACATTCTCACTAGTCACCACCAGAACCTGTTTTCGAAGTTTCGGGATTTCAACAATAGGAACCCCACTTTCTAGGATTTCAATTTCAGATAATGCAAGCAATAGATCTTGCACATCCTTGGTAGAGACCGGTTTATAATTGGGTGGGCCCAGTTCCTAACACCTTCCTGCTCAGTAATCGAAAATTGCCTTGTATTTTGGTGACAGTGCCGTGCTCATGGAGTCGAGACAGATCCTAGGCCCTACTCTTATGGCCTGATTGGTTTGTCGGAAAGGTCATTCCACCCTGGAAAGGTTTTCCGAGGAAAGCCTTCCTTTCCTTTCCAGGAAAATCCTCTCCGTCGTTTGGTACAACTCAGCTGAAATGGAAAGCTTTTTCCTGGAAAGGTATTAATCTTGTTTGGATACATGTTATTTGGAAAAGAAATATGCAATAAGCCTATCAGAAGAACAAGATACTTTCTGACATAATTGGAACTGATGGAAATGAAGATACTGTTAATTTGCTATTGGTGTGATCTTTGAGGATGAAAATGCCACCTGTGAAGGGTAAAGGAACAATGGGATATAATAAGATTTGACAAGAGAAAATAAATGATGATTTGGCCGAGGATCTATGAATTCTAAAGCAGATCCTGGATCAAGTTGGGTGCTATTTAAATTGAGTGTAAGTGCGCCTTAGCTCAAATCCATAAAGAACAGATTGATAGTGGAACTTTGAGTCATGGATTCCAAGTAGAATTTTGGCCTTAACTAAAACAGTCACTTAAATCCATATCCCTTGCAAAGATAATATCAAACACTAACAACATGTCTTTGTCAATCCCCAAGATATTCAAATCGGCTTGAATATTAATATGGATTTAAGAAAATACAATATTCGAGGAGAAATATCAATTGGCAGATTTTCTTTCTCTCTCACACAACTAAGCCCAAACAGTAGGTATGCAATTTGAAGAACTATGAGAATGGTCGTGTAAGTGTCACGGAGTTGATGCTTTTCATGTGAAATTCTCTCATTCTCATGAAGCATGCGACCTTCATAGATTCATGGATAAGTGAAATTCTATTGAAAATTTATTATCTAGCACCTAATATTGAAACCAACCCTATACTTTTCTGCAGAAATTTACTTAAACTGTATGAAAAGGATTGAAGACCTAGTGACAATTGAAACAAGAACAACACTTGTTCATGACGATTCTGTTGACTTTTCCTTTGTGTGAAAAGGAGAAAGTCTTATTATAGTTCAAAATTATAATATTTACCCAATTGCTTTTGTCTTTAAACGTTTACACTTTAAGCTTTTGTGGACTTTTGAAAGCAAACTTGAGTTTCCCTCCTTTCCCTTTGTCCTTTATGAGGACTTTTAGTCCCGAATTGGAAAGTGGAGGAAAGGCTCATGGGTTTATATTATGTTTCACTTTCTTGGTCTGTGAATGAGAAGAGGAAAAGGGGGGCCTACGCGCATGAGTGTCCAAGTGGACCCGTGGACTATTATTGGCTATACCACACACGCACGTCGTCGGGCCCGGCGAGGCTCCGCCGGCCGCACGTGTGGGTGAAAGCTTTTCCCTATCTTTGATTTTTCTTTTTGTTACTAGCTATATGTGTTCCCAGAGAACTTCGAAGTTATTGACGAATAACCTCACCGTTCTTGAATTGAACTTCGCTGGTATTTAGAGAATAACTTTGCCGGTATTTGGGAAATAACTTCATTGTTCTTGGAAAATAACTTCGTCATTTCTGGGAACTTCGAAGTTATTCAGCACATTGTTTTGACGCTTTGGTTTTGTAAGTAACAACCCATTAAGTGTGGTTTTGTCTTTCTTACCGTTTGGCAACGTTTCCAAAAATGTGTCCCTTAATTAAGGGATTTAAGGACGTGACTTTTGGAAGTCCTTTTAAGGCTTCCTTTGGCTTGAGAGAAAGATACGAAAAAACAAAAGTTCTCTCTGGTTTTTTTCATCTTCTTCTACCTACTGGTTCTTTCTGTTTGACGAGTTTTCTGTCGTTTTTCATCTCTGATCAAAGACTACGTAAGCGTTTTTGCTAGGAATCTTGGTAGCGTGAGTCACACCCCCTGGGGGCATTACTTGTCTCAAAGACAACGAACTGAGATTTATGCCTCAAATCATTGATAAGTTTCTCCTCACTGTTTATTCGATTATTCATTTATTTTACAAATCAGATCTTACAAATTTCTACACATTGCTATTTATCATCAGATTCATCTTGGTAAAAGGTATAATTCAAAATTTCCCCCCTATGCCTAAATAAGAATCTTGAGACAAGTATCTGAATTTTATAAAGGGATATTTCGGATTATTCTATCATGGGTTCAACTCATGCTGAAAGGCCTGAGAAGTTTGATGGATCTGATTTTAAGAGATGGCAACAAAAACTGAGATTTTTCCTTGCAACTCTTGAACTTGAGTATGTCCTTTCTGGTATGGTTAATAATGAAGAAGAAAATGAACCTGCTAGATCTCATGTTTCTGATAAGAGTAAAAAAAGGCTGATTATATGTGTAGGGACACATTTTGAATGCCTTGAGTAGCAAAGGAATTTGGGAAACCCTAGAGAAGAAATACCTAGTAAAGGCTACATGGTCTAAGAAACATGTCATAAGAAAGTATTTCCGATTTATGATGGTGGATGGGAGATCCTAATGGATCAAGTGAATGAGATTCAATTTATAGTAGCTAAAATCCGTTCTAAGGAGATTAAAACAGATGAAGAATTTCAAGTATCCGCTATCATTGATAAGTTACCACTGTGTTGGGAGAAATATCAAAACACCCTCTAACATGATAGAAATGATATTTCTCTTCATGATCTCTTTGTGTATTTAAGAACTAAAGAAGAAAACCTCTCTAGAAACAAGTCCCATAGAAACTTTGACTATATATCTAAGGCCAATCGCACAGAGTCTAAGTATGACAGTAAACACAAACCAAAACATAAGACATGTGGTAAACTCTAAAAAACCACCAAGAACTTTAAGAAGAATCACATCTGTAGTGATAGGAGTGCATTCACTTCCTATTATTTTTGGGCAGATGGAGAGTAGCTTTTTATGGGGAACTCTTCGTCATAGGCTGTTGTTGGAAAGTGAACGGTAATCTTAAAGCTCACATATGGTAGAGTTCTAAAGTTGAAAGATGTTCTTCACGTACCAGATATTTGAAAGAATCTGGTGTCGGGTTCACTATTGGTCAAGAAAGGCTTTAAGATAGCGTTTGAAGTCGCCAAAGTTTTTTTAACTTTGAATGGGTCATTTGTGGGGAAAGGGTATGCTTGCAAGGTACTCTTCAAACTTAATGTAATTAAAAGTGACATGAATAAATCGTCTTCTTCTTCTTCTTATATTGTGGGCTCTTTCGTTGTGTGGCATGGTAGACTAGGTCATGTGAACCTTTCTTCCTTGAAGAAAATGGTGAACTTAGGTTTAATACATAGTACTGATCGTAGTTCAAATGACAAATGTGAAATTTGTGTACAATCTAAGTACAGTAGAAAACCATTCTATAAAATAGAAAGACAATCAAAAGTCTTAGGACTTATTCATAGTGATGTGTGTGGATTAAACAATATATTAACTAGGGGTGGTAAAAGATACTTTATAACATTCATAGAAGACTATTCTAGGTTTGCACAGTGTACCTTATGAGAAATAATGATTAGTCATTTTAAAAATTCATTACCTATAAAACTGAGGTTGAAAACTAGTTAGAAGAAGATAAAAATTATAAGGTCTGCTAGTGGAGGTTAATATACCTCAAATGAATTTATTGAATACTACGAAAACCATGGAATAATCCATTAGGTGACAGCACCTTATTCTCCACAACAGAATGGTGTGGTAGAATGAAAAGATAGAACCCTAGTTGAAATGGTTATGCAATTCTAGGAAGTTTAGGTTTACCACAAAACCTTCGGGAGAGGCACTTCTCTCCTCATGCTATATTCTAAATAAAATTCCATATTCAGATACTGATAAAACTCCTTGAGTTATGGAAAAACAGAAAGCCTAGCTATAAATACATTAAAGTGTGAGAGTGCTTGGCTAACGTAGCAGCACCTAGTCCTAAGAAATCCAAACTAGGATCTAAAACAGTTGATTGTGCATTTATCGGATATGCACATAATAGTAGTGCTTATAAGTTCCTAGTTATTAGATCTCAGAAAAGTGAGATTTAGCCTAACACTATCGTAGAATCCAGAGAAGCTGAGTTCTTTGAGAACATATTTCCATATAACAATAGACATACTAATGATAGTTTAAGAGGCCTTGGCTTCGTCGTCTTGTGATAGTGACACTTTTGATAAAGTAATGGAACTTAGAAGATCAAGAGAGCTAGAACTGAAACTAGCTTTGGTCCTGATTTTATATCATACCTTGCAGAAGGTGACCCTTTAATATACAAGAAGTAATATCTTCGCCTGATGCATCCTTTTAGAAAGATGTTATTAAAACTGAAATTGATTCAATAATGTTTAACAACACTTGGATATGACTGGTCTACTTCCTGGGTGTAAACCACTTGGTTGCAAGCGGATCTTTAAAAGGAAATTAAAAACTGATGGAACGGTAGATAAATATAAAGCTAGATTGGTAGCTAAAGGGTTTAAACAAAAAGAAGGAATTGACTTCTTCGACACATATTCACTAGTTACTAGAATCACAACCATTAGAGTGTTGATTTCTAATGCAGCAATTTATAACTTGGAAATCCATCATATGGATGTTAAAACAGCATTTCTAAATGGTGAGTTAGATCAACAGATCTACATGGAGCAACCTGAAGACTTTGTAATTCAAGGCCAAGAACACAAAGTGTGTAAACTGGTGAAATCATTGTATGGTCTAAAAAAGCTCCTAAACAATGGCATGGGAAATCTGATAGGGTGATGCTATCAAATGGATTCATAATTAATGAATCAGATAAATGTTTCTATAGTAAATTTAATGGAAACACGGGTGTAATTGTATGTTTGTATGTAGATGATATGTTGATCATCAGAATAGATGTTAAAGACATAAAAGAAACCAAGAAGTTTTTATGAACTAAGTGTGACATGAAAGACTAGGGTAAGGGTGATGTTATCCTAGGTATTGAAATTAAAAGGAACCAAATGAAATAATTTTAACCCAGTCTCATTAAATAGAGAAAATTCTTCAAAGGTTTAACCAGTATGACTATAAACCTGTGTCTACACCTTATGATTCAAATATAAGTTTGGGTAAAAATAAAGGAGATGGTGTTAACCAACCAGATATTATAGAGTAATTGGGAGTCTTATGTATTTGATGATTGTACAACGCCAGATATCGCTTATGTAGTATGGAGACTCAGTAGTTACAATAGCTGAAATACTCAAGAGGGGGGGTGAATTGAATTTAACTCAATATTAGGCCTTTTGAAAATTATCTATAAACCCTAATTGGAATTTTTCTTCACTTAAATAAATATTTGGTTAGTGCAAATATAATTGAAAGAACAAAGTGAAATGCCAAACCAAAACAATAATGGAAATGCAAGAGTGAGAAATTGACACACCGATATATAGTGGTTCGGCCAACGGCCTACTCCACTCTACTCAAGGTCGCACTTGAGGGATTCCACTATAGGAGACCTCCACGATGCCCGGCTCCGAGGCGGTTACAAATCCAAGGGATATTAAACAAGGATGCCCTTACACCTTTACAAAGACTCTCCTTCTCCGCCGAGTTCTAAGCGGTTGCTCTCTAGGGAATTAAAAAGGGAATGCCCTAGCCACCTACACTAGATTTGAAAGAGAATAGCTTGGCTTCTTCTTGAAAGCTTGATGCTCTTTGTAGACCCTTGATTGCTCTTCAAAGATGGTGATTTGCAAGTGAAAGCACTACTATATCCAAACTCAAAAGATTCACAAGTGAAAGGCAAGTTTGGGATGAAAAACAAAAACTCAAGCTAAAATGGATTGCAAATGTTTTTGATGCTTAAGGATGTTTTTCAAAGATCAAGAGAGAGTGAAAAACTTCTCTACATGTTGTATATATAACCACACCAAAGAATATGACCGTTTGGGGGTGGAAATATCAAAAACCAATAATTAATTTGAATCCCAACGGCTATTTTTTAGTCTGTCGCGAGGTTCTCGGAGTTCCGAGAACCATTCTCGGAGTTCCGAGAATTCTCGGAGTTCCGAGAAATATTCTCGGAGTTCCGAGACAACGGCCAGAAGAAATAAAATTTCTACTGGACCATTTCTCGGAGTTCCGAGAAATTGTCTCGGAGTTCCGAGAAAGTGTCCAGATGCTACTGGACCTTTTCTCGGAGTTCTGAGGGAACTCTCGGAGTTCCGAGCTCGGAGCTCCGAGAAAAATTCTCGGAGTTCCGAGAAGCCTAAAAATCCGCAGTTTTTGATTTTTATTGCAAATTTGATTTTTAGCTTTTGGAACTCAACTCCTATGGTTATTTTGGAATGTTTATGAGGGTCCCAACATGTTGGTCCACCACATAACCATTCACTAATGCATTTTAAGTTCTTAAGTGTTCTTTGAAAAACAAGTTGAAAACACTTTGCCTTGACTTGGAAATCTAAAGAGAAAGGATGTACAATGATACCTATGCAATCTTCAACTTCTCTTTAGTCTTGGTCTTCAATTGATCTTCCATCTTGTGTATGCTTGCTTGAGAGATGAGGTGAGCTTCACTTAGCTCCTTTGACTCTTGTATGGGATATCTCCAAGCATGACCATGTTGTGTGTTGGTTTCTTCAATGATCAATCCTATCTTAAACACAACACTTCAAAGCAAATTGATTAGTATTCAAAAACACAATCAATTATGTTTAGAATCATCAAAACAAGATAGGAGAGTAGACCCTTGGGCTTACAATAGCAATCCTGGACATGATGATTAGAATGCACTACTTAGAGTAATGAGATACCTTAAGGGTACTATTAACTATGGTTTACATTTTCTAAATATCCATCTGTATTAGAGGGATACAGTGATGCTAACTGGGCGTCAGGGCTGGAAACAAAGTCTAGGAGTGGATATGTCTTCACTCTTAGGAGAGTTGCAGTTTCTTGGAAGTCAATCAAGCAAACTTGCATTGCCAGATCCACTACAAAATCCGAGTTTGTCGCATTAAGGAAAGCAAGTGAGGAAGCCAAATGGCTTAGAAATCTTCTTATATATATTCCTCTTTGGAATAAACCGGTATCGGTGTTGTAATTCATTGTGAATGCAAGGCTGCCATTGTATTCGCAGAAAATAATGTATACAATGAGAAATCTCGACATACGTCGGAAGCATAACTCCATAAGACAATTGTTGAAAATGGAGTGATCACAATTGATTTTGTGAGGTAGGAAGAAAAAATATCAAATTGTTTGACCAAATGACTAAGTAAGAACTTGGTCTTGAGCACATCGAGGGGGATGGGTCTGAGGCCCATGTCTTGAACCACCTATAATGGTAACTCAACCTATCTATCTGAAGAACCCAAGAAGTAGGTTCAATAGGAACAACAAATTACTTGAGTAGTTTTGTTTTGTACCGTGTTTAAAGTGAAGTGAACTTCACTAAACCTATCCCTATGGTGTGCGTGAGTGCAACCTGTAACGAGTAGATGATGAGTTATTATAACTCTTAATGTTATCTATAGCTGAGTTCTCAGTGGGGTGTGTAGCTACAGGGCACTCTTGATATATACACATATGTGAGTGTAGAAGTGTGGCCGCATCTATGAGAATTTAGGTTGATTCTCTAGAGCACCCATGAGACAGGATCGAGCACATGGTCGAAAAGTGCTACACCGAGAATACGCTTGAACCAAGTACATACGCTTGCGTGATTTGTTGTGTGTGTGATATGTTGTCTCTATTTATCGTTGAAGGTCCTTGGTACAAGACTCTAGTTCACCAAGTACTTAGTAAACTCGATATATTTGCACTAGGTCTAGGTTCAAGTCAAAAAAATACATATACCGATGCATAACTTATTTTCTTGCCTTGATTAGAGTTGTCCCTTCTTAACTTTATTTCTTTAATTATAATATTCAATTTGTGCGGGATTGTTGGCTTTTCCTTTGTGTGAAAAGGAGAAAGTCTTATTACAATTCAAAATTATAATCTTTACCCAGTTGTTTTTGTCTTTACGCTTTTATACTTTAAGCTTTTGTGGACTTTTGAAAGCAAACTTGAGTTTCCCTCATTTCCCTTTGTCCTTTTTGAGGACTTTTAGTCCCGTATTGGAAAGTGGAGGAAAGGCACGGGTTTATATTGTTTTTCAATTCTCTTGGTTTTTTAATGAGAAGAGGAAAATGGAGGCCTACGCACATGAGTGGCCAAGTGGACACCGTGGGCTTTTGATTATACCACACACGCGCACCACCCAGCGTGGCGCAGCTCGGTCGGCCGTGCGTGTGGCTCAAAGCTTTTCCCTATCTTTTATTTTTCTTCTTATTATAGGGAACTTCAAAGTTATAGACGAATAACTTCACCGTTATTGAATAGAACTTCACCAGTATTTAGAGAATAACTTTGCCGGTATTTGGGAAATAACTTCGCCATTCTTGGAAATTAACTTCGTCGTTCTTGGAAATTCAAAGTTATTGAGCATGTGTTTTGACGCTTTGGTTTTGTATCCGCCCATTAAGTGCAGTTTTGTCTTTCTTCCCGTTGGGCAAGGTTTTCAAAATCATCCCTTAATTAAGGGATTTAAGGATGTGACTTTTGAAAGTCCTTTTAAGGCGTCCTTTGGGTTGAGAGAAAAATACGAAAAAAAGAAAGTTCTCTCTGGTTTTATTCATCTTCTTCTACCTACTGGTTCCTTCTGTTTTGAAGAGTTTTCTGTCATTTTTCATCTCCGATCAAAGGCTAACTAAGCATTCAGGTAGCGTGAGTGCACACCGCCTGGAGCGGAGTTGTTGTATCCTGGAGACATAGGCCAAAAGACCCTGAAATTCCACTTAGCAACCCAAGAGGGGGGTGAATTGGGTGTCTTTTTAAAATTTAAGAACTTTGAAAAACTTTCTTGCTCTAGTTTTAAGATGATTAAGAATTGGAATTAGTTTTAGAGTCAAGAGTTGAAGTACTTAAACCCAAGACCTACTCGACTCTTCCAAAGTTGATCTCTTGAGGAATCCACTAAGAATCTTCTTCCAAGGAACTTAAATATGGCATTCTTTCTGTCAAGTACAATCCGAGCTTGAACGCTCCAAGGGACTTAACTTCGGTGCCCCTTATGCCAAATACAATAAAGAAGAGAAGATGTAGCTCACTCACTCTCACTCAAAAAGAAGATGAACAAGTAAAACCTAAGGTCTCTCAAGAGTAATCAAAGATTAAAGGCACAAGAGATAGTAAGAAAGTGATTTCCTTATGAATGCTCAAGGAATATTTGGTGAGTCATAAAAAGTATCCATTAAGGCCTTAGTAACTCATATATATAGGGGAGTATGAAATATGGCCGTTTTAGACTCTCCAACGGTCATTATGGAAGCATTGCACGGAATTTCATAGTGATTGTTGCCCTTTTTATTTTTTCCAACGGAACATGTCATGGAATTCCGTGGGAATCCACAGAATTCTGTGAAGGCTATCTGGACAATATTTTTGCCTTTTTGTTTGTTGTTTTGTTTTAGCCTTCGGTATTCACTTTTAACTTGATGAATAGAATGCCATATGGATCCAAATATGTGAGGACACTACCATGGTCATTCACTTGTTCAATTAGGTTCATTTTAGATTTATTTTAAGCTCTCTTTTGTGCGTTTAACTGAGACATACATGATAGACCTAATACAATCTAAGTAGAGCTTGCTCTTCAATCTTGATGGCACTTTGATGAAGGTTTGCCTTGGCGTCCATCAACTTCCTTTATTCGCTTGAGCATGGCTTTGATCTTTGAAGTGATTTCCATTATTTTGGGCTTGCATTTGACTTTCCTTTTGAAGGTTCTTGGAAATGTCTTGAACTTGCTTTACCTTTGATTTGTTCTTGCCTTCTTCATGCCTTTGAGTCCACTTTGTACTTGAGTGAATTGTCCTTTGGGTTACAGCCGTGATAGTATTTGAGCTTGTTGAGCTTGGAACATATTCACTTAGACATTGAAGAACATTATTCCAAATAATCATCATATGACAAATTGAGTTTGTTAATCATCAAAACACATAACTAGAAGTACTTGTTGAACCCTTGGGCTAACAGACCCAATTTGCACCCGATTCGTCGTATGTTGGGGCGATACTTATCTCGATGACATCGAATTGAGATTCGTGCCTCAACTCATTGATAAGTTTCTCCTCACTATATATTTGATTATTATTTTATTTTACAGATCAGATCTTGCAGATTTCCACATATTGCTATTTATCATCAAATTCATTTTGGTAAAAGGTATAATTCAAAATTTCCCCCTATTCCTAAATAACAGATTCAACCACAATAGCAAAACTGACACATTTAACATATGAAGTAGTAGAATTGATACTTAAAAAAAAAATACTTAAAAATAAAACTAAAAGGGACTCAACAAAAATATGAGTCAACTTCACTAGCAGATTAAGAAAAAATAAAGAAAATTGGGATACCTATTCAGCCTACAAAACCCATTAAGCAAGATAAAAAAATGATCATCTGATACAGAATAATCACATGAATGCAGCATCTACTTAAAAACAAATATCAAATTAAACTCCCATAGAATCCTAGACTAAGATTTGATGAACTCTTAACTGTATTTTGCATTAACAAGGACCGATTCTTCGCAATCTCTTCGTTGTCGGCGGTGAGATCCAAGCGATGAAGAATAGCAAAGCAGAACACACACACACACACACACAGAGAGAGAGAGAGAGAGAGAGAGAGAGAGAGAGAGAGAGAGAGAGAGAGAGAGAGAGAGCTTGCCTCCTTTTATAAGTGCAAGAGTCGTATGATGAGACCCCGATATTGATTTCCGTTGATGGAAAGGAAAGTTGCATCCCTCATCTCACGATGGAAAGATTTCCGGGCAGTTATGGCGACTTTATCCCAAATCTAGAAAGGTCATTCCACCATGGATTAGGTTTCCTTCTCCATCCAAACAATGGAAAGGGGTGGAAATGTTGAAAAGTGTTTCCTTTCCACTTTTTTCATCCCTTTCTTGAAAACCAAACAGGTGGCGACTCTTTCCATTCTCTTAAGAATGGAGGAGAACATTGGGGATGGATGATGTGTTCTGTCTTTTTTTTTTTTTTGGAAATCTTCATGATCGCATTGATTTTTGCAAAATTATTTATAATTTTGATGTACTTCGCAAAATATATTGCAACCACTCATGGGAAGATGTGCTCTTGGGAGTAGTGCCTTTTATTATTTTTAAAGAGGGATTGTGTTAGGTACCTTACCAATAAGCCAAAAGCTCATGAGCTGATGCAACACGCTAGGCAAGGTCCTTTAAACCTGTACAATACCAGGCTGGGTCCCACCCAGTCCCATACCTAGGCAGGCCCCCACTCAGGACCGTAGCCCTGTTTGGTTGTTCAAAAGCTAATGGAATTAAGTAGAGAATCATTTGAAGCAGTTAAAATGACGTCGTCTACATAAAGTAAGAGAATCACCATACTTGAAGGAGAATGAAAAATAAACATAGAATTATCGGACTAACTATGTCTGAAACCATTTTCTTTTAAGAACCCAGTGAAACGTTGAAACCAAGCATGGGGAGCTTGTTTTAATCCGTACAAAGCTCTTTTAAGTCTGCAAACATGTGTTGGATTTTCAGGGTGTACAAATCCTTGTGGTTGTGTCATATACACTTCCTCTTTCAATTCACCGTGTAAAAAGGCATTTTTAACGTCAAGTTGACGGATCGACCAATGTATAGATAAGGCTAAAGAGAGAACGATATGAATTGTTGCCGGTTTTACAACATGAGTGAACGTTTCGTCGTAGCCAAGCCGGCTCTTTGGTTATAACCATTAGCAACCAATCTTGCTTTATAACATTCCACAGAACCATCTGCTTTGATACCATGAAGAGATTTGAGAATTGAGAGAATCTGCAACCTCGAGTCAGCTATGACTTTTGGTTGCTATTTATATTGAATTGCATATTTACATGAAAGTAATGCCCCTTTGATAGGGCTAATATTACATTGAATATTTTACATGTTATTATATCCGTTCCTTGTAGTTCTTGTAAAAAACAATGTCTCGCAATTCATTAAGTGAGAGAGTTATAACAAATACAATTTCTACTATTTTATTAACGTCATTATGGCTTCTTAATTCAATCTCCAATCTTTCCATTTTATCGGTTTGTGAGTGTGATGATTTGCCGGCCGAAGGAAAGGATTATTCAAATTTGCCGGCCGACATTGTTTGGAAGATAAATTTTCTCTAATTCTTAATATAATAGGATTCCTAATCACACCACATGGGAATTAGGTGTGGAAGAGAAGGATAGGTTTATTTATTTATTTATTTTTGCTAGGGTAGGTTTTCTGCAATTCTTAGGAGCCGTTTGGCTACACGGATTTTAGAATCTTGGATTTCCTCCAAGTCATAGTTGGGAGACGAGAGAAGAAGGAGACCAGCTGTCGTTTTCTATTTTCTCGCTCTTCTTTCCGCCAGCAAGACCAGCCCGTCATTTTCTGTTTTCTAGCCCTTCTTTCCATCAGAAAGAGAGCAGGAGATCATCCCAATGTTCTAGGTTTTAGGTATCTCAGGATGAGATTTCTAAAGCCTGGATTTCTTACTTAAAATCCAAGATTCTAAAGAGACGTGAAGCAGTGAATCTCCTTCTTTTCTCATCTCCCAACTACAATTTTGAGGAGATCCAAGATTTTAAAATCCATGTATCGAAACGTCCCCTTAATATCATGGGATTCCAATCACATGGTAGGATCCGATCTTGATAATTCTTATTTGAAAAATGCTAAACAGACGAGCTGTTGGGATCATACCAACATAAACATATGGGGCCCCATTTGTGGCATAAGGGACCGATCATCCATTCATCTTGTTAAAGTCCAACTAAATGAATCTGACTCAGAAGCGGAGTCTCACCATTTTCATTTTCTGTCTATTTTTTCTTCAGTTTCCCGACAACTAAGCCCTCATCTCACAATTTTTCTTTTTCATTTCAATGTACTTGAAATGCGAGAAACAAAAATGCCGTGAGAGTGTATGTCTTGTTGTACCTACGTTGTGCTCGGGGAATGATGCAAAGGTGAAACACGAGATTGAATGATAATCTTGACAATTGATTTGGACGTTCATTACATATAATTTCATGGGAAATAACTATCATGGCATTCCTAGTAAGATTTGAAAATAATAAATGTATTATATGTCACGGCAACTAATCTATAGCATGATAAATAGTGAGGATCATTGGCATGTAAAGCAATTCAACAATCTATTATGCCCTATTTGGTTGCTCAGGCGTGGCTTGGAGAGCAGTGGAATAAGAAGTCAAAAGGGTTTAGACAAGCATGGAAGATGTGTTGAATTTCCATTCGGAAAATAGTGGAAGAGTGGTTAGTAGTGTTCAGTTGCACAGCAATCCTCTTGAAGATAGGCGTGCAACTTGGGTCGGGTTCAACCCGACAAAAAGTCGGGTTGAGTTTTCCCAACCCGGGCTGAGTTTTGGACGGGTTCGGGTTGAGGGTTTGGGCAACCCGACTGAAATCCCCAGGGTGATGGCAACCCAAGAGGGAGAGTGAATTGGGTTTCAAAAACTTTTGCCTTAGTTAATGCAAAATTAAGAAAAACAAAGGCAAATTTAGAATTTAAGCATAGAGAAGTAAAAATGCAATGCACAATAGAGATAGAGTTAGAAAGAGTGCACCGGATATTTAAGCGGTTCGGTCCAAGGATCCACATCAAGGCCTACGTCCACTCCACCAAGAATCTTGATGGCTGCGCTAATCCGGTTCCCTTAATGGAGGGTACAATCAATGAAAGGTCTGCCTCGCAAGACTCACTAACTCAGAGAAAGCTACGCGTCTCCAACACTTGCTCTTGAGATGGCTCCGCATTTCTTCGCACTCGCCCTTGAGATGGCTCCGCATCCCTTCGCACTTGACCCAATACAAGTATAATAAAAAGAAAATGAAAATACAAATGCCTCTTCAAAGGCAAGATCAATCTCTCAAGTACTCACAAAACAACTCTCAAAGATATACAATGAAATCCTATGCCCAATCTTTTATAAATGACCAAGTAGAGGCTTAAGGAGGATTCTCCACACTTAGATATGTTCCATTTAGGTTTTGGAGTGTTAGAGATGAGTTTACAAAAGTTAGAGACATTTATATAGGTAGGGGAGACCAAAAGTAGCCGTTATAGGGGTAAAACTGTAATTCAGTGCAGCTTTTAGAACTTCAACCGCTATTTTCAGTGTGCCAGAGACCGTCATGGTCGTCCACTGGTTTTCCGGATGTTCAGCGTTGGCTCGGCCATTTGTTCCAGTTTACAGACGGACGAAGTTCGAACGTCCGCGGTTACAAAAATTGGTTTTTCAGCCTGTTTTGTAAAATTCGTATCTCACTCGTTTCTCATCGGATTTCGACTTTCTTATACTCGATCTGAATGGAAACGATGAGATATTTCTATTAAAAATATTTTAAAAAATATTTTTGAAAATATTTTTGACCAATTATTATCAAATTAAGGTATGTGGTCACTAAGTGAAATACTAAGCAAGTGCCAATGATGTCTATCTTTTCGATTTTTTCTCTCAGGCTTGTCCCAAGATATTTATCATATTTTAGGACCTTATTTAATATTCCCTTGACCCTCTAATAGATCCTAAGCTAAGGATTAGGCTTAACATTCAAAAGATTTGAGACACACTTAAATCTTCAACAATGATCTTCCTCTTTAAGTCTTCATTGTCTCCATGGATCATTTCTTCATTCCTTTGGCTTCACATAGTCTCCATGGTTGGTTCGAGCCTTCTTCTTTTCTTTGGTCCATTTGATCTTCAAGATAATTCAAGTCTTGATCCATGCTTCCTTGACTTTAGTGTTTGATAGCTTGATTTCCAATACATGCACTTGAAACACCAACACATTAGAAATACAACACAAATCAACTTGTGTTTGGAATCATCAAAATATAGAAGATTGCCAAGGTGGGATCCATTGGGCTTACACCGACACGAGTGAATCCCGACATTTTTTATCATTTTTTTGTACCCTTAAAACCTCGGGTGGGGTAGGGTTGAGCTCGGGTCGGGTTGGAAAAAAGGGTTCCTCGGTCGGGTCAAGTTGGCCTCAACCTGACCCAACCCCACCCGAGTTGCACCCCTATTCGAAGAGTAGGGATGTCATTACCAATATAGAGTTTGGTAGAGAGAGATAGGGAAGAGAGAAAGAAAGAGAATAAAATAAGACCTTTTCCACTCTTCTTCCATCCAAATTTCTCCATTTTGGTAAATTTTGGGAGGGGGGGGGGGGGGGGGGGGGAGGGGGACATTAGCGCCACATGGGCATCACTTAGGAAAAAAAGGCAATGATGATGTTCCAAACATACCTGAGAGTCAAATGGAGTTTCAATGCAAATTTGGCAACCAAACATAAATCAACATTCATTGAAAGTTCATTGTACCCTCCAAAATGAATTTGCTATGACAAGTTTGGGAAACTTGATTTATTTTCTTGGCATTCAAGCGTCAAAAACAAAAAATGGATTATTTTTATGCCCAGCAAAGTATGCTGCAGAAATTCTTCAAAAGACGAAAATGGATTGTTCAAAGCCTGTTTCTACTCCTATTGCTCCAAAAACTCAGTTATCAGAACATGATTCATCTGACCTTCTAAATGATCCAACGGAATATTGACGGATTGTAGAGGCACTCCAATATCTAACATTCACAAGACCTGATGTATCTTGCGCAGTTAATTTAGTTTGTCAGTATATGCATGCCCCAAGGCAAAGTCATCTTCAGGCCGTCAAAAGAATCCTCCGCTACATTAAAGGCACTGTCAATTATGGTATAAATTTATTCTCTACTTCTATCAATTCTTTACATGTCTTTTCAAATGCAAACTGGGTTGGTTGTTTAAATACAAGAAGGTCAACGACGGGCTACTGCATTTTTCTCAGAAATAATTTAATATCTTGGTCTGCAAAGAAATAGCCTACTGTCTCTCGTTCAAGCACGGAATCAGAATATCGAGCAATTGCCTATACAGTGGCGGATACTTGTTGGATTAAATCTTTATTAAGGGAACTTAATTTTTTTTTGTCTAATCCAGTGGAGGTACATTGTGACAACATTGGCGCAACTTATTTGATCGAAAATCCTGTCATGCACTCGCATACAAAACATGTTGACATTGACTATCATTTTGTTCGCGAAAAAGTGGCCAAGGAGAACTCAAAGATTTTTATCTACCAACTGAACATCAGCTTGCAGACATTTTTACTAAAGGCCTATCAACGGCACGTTATGCTTATCTTCGTTCCAATTTGACTGTTTGTGAAAAACCGGTTCAAATTGCGGGAGGGTAATAACCTGTAAAATATTCAATGTAATATTAGCCCTATCAAAGGGGCATACTGTCATGTAAATATGCAATGCAATATAAATAGCAACCAAAAGTCATAACTGACTCAAGGTTGCAGATTCTCTCAATTCTCAAATCTCTTCAAGATAGACATAATTTAATATGCTTCAATTCTTTGAAATTCAATATTTAAACAAAAGAAGTTGATAAAAGCTGATGCTGCTTGCCACTATAGTGATTGCTTCATTATTTGTTGTTGTAACAGCAGCTCCTGAAGCTCCTGCTATTCTCTCTCTGAACTACAGACAGAGGCATCTTGGGGTTGTACTCCTTTCTAGAGGAGAAGGTATGGCTGCAATAGTATCCACAAGTCTTGCTTCAGTGTTTGTCAATTTGAAGGAATTGGAAATACAAGAAATTAAATCAATATGGGGTGTTGAGAAGGAGCTGGAAATCTTACAGAGCACAGTGAAAGTAATTCAAGATGTGCTTGAAGATGCTGAGGAAAAGCAAATTCACTCTAAGGCTGTGCAAAATTGGCTTCGTAAACTAAAGGTTGTGGCTTACGACGCTGAAGACATACTGGACGATATTGCGACGGAAGCTTTACTATCTATGTTGAAGTACGGAGTTCAACCAAGCAAGAGAAATCAGGTGCGGAAATTCCTCTTCTCTTGTTTCAGTTCTAAGAACCCTGTTTTGTATCGAAGTGACATTGCACATAAGATAAGCGAGATTAGAGCGAGGTTAGATGTGATAGCCAATGAACGTAACTTCCATCTGGAAATAAAGATAGAGAAAAAGAAGAAGAAGAGAGACGTCTCCAAACTAGCTCTTTAGTAAACGAATCTGATGTCATTGGTAGACAAGTCGACAAAGAGAAAATAATAAAATTGTTGGAATCAGATGATGAACTTTCTGTTATTCCCATAGTTGGCATGGGTGGGCTTGAGAAGACTACTCTTGCGCAGTTCGTCTATAACGATAGCAGGGTTGAGAATCATTTAAACTGAGATCATGGGCTTGTGTGTCTGACGATTTTGATGTAATAAGAATAACAAATAAGCTGATTGAATCTGCAACAGGATCCAAATGTGATCTCTCCAACATGGATGTCATGCAGCAGCGTCTCCAAGAGTTACTAAGGATCAAAGATTTTTAATTGTTCTAGATGACATGTGGGATGACAATCAAAATCATTCGGAGAGTCTAAGAGTGCCCCTTGGAGTTGGAGCAAAGGGAAGTAAAATTATTGTAACTACACTAAGTGAAAGGGTTGCAAGGATGATGGGCACAATTCCTTCCCACTCTTTGGAGGGGTTACCAGTTGATGATTGTTGGGGATTGTTTACTCGGAGGGCAAGAATTTCAAATGCCCATCCGGAATTGGAGGAAATTGATAGGCAAATCCTGTGGAAGTGCAATGGCCTGCCTTTGGCAATAAAGACATTGGGAGGCATCTTGTCTTCAAAAAGGAATGTGAGTGAGTGGGAAAGCATCTTGAAAAGCGAAATATGGAAGGATGAAGAAAATGAGATTTTGCCAGCTTTACGATTGAGGTACCACCACTTACCAGCAAATCAAAAGCAATGTTTTGCCTACTGTTCCATATTTCCGAAAGATCATGAGTTTCAAAAGGTTGTGTTGGTTCAACAATGGATGGCTGTGGGCTTCATTCAGCCCAAAGGAATCACACTCCTAGAAGAGATAGGTGCGGACTTATTTGATGATTTATCGTTAAAGTTTTCTTTCAATATTCGCATCAATTTGGTGAGACTTCAATATACAAGATGCATGATCTAGCAGAATCCATCTCAGGTGATGAATGTCTTAGAATGGAACATGATATGTCACGAACCATCCCTAAAATGGCCCGTTATATATCATGGATAAAAGAGGATTTAATATCTTTGGAGGACTTATACAAATTTAAAAGCTTACGCACTTTTCTATTGAACACTCAATTTTCCTTCAAGACACCAATCATCAATGATCCATTCACGGAGTTGAGATTCTTGCCTGTGTTGGATTTGAGTTGGACTGCAATAAAAAAGTTTCCAGATTCGATTGGCCAATTGAAACACCTACGCCACCTTGACCTCTCTTACACGCACATCGATAGGCTGCCTGAATCAGTAACTAGTCTCTGTAATCTGCAAACGCTAAATCTGGTGTGTTGTTTAAAACTTGAAGAGTTACCCAAAGGCATCACGAATCTGATTAATCTACGACATCTTGATTCAGATCAGAACTTGTGGTACTCAATTTCTTTGCCATGAATTGGAAAATTAACTTCTCTCCAAACATGGTCGAAATTCACGTTGTGTAAAGAGAGTGGATGTCGGATAGTAGAGTTGAAGAACATGAGGAACCTTAAAAGAGAAATTCACATTTCAGGTCTTGATGATGTGGTAAACACGGAGGAGGCAAAGGAAGCCAATTTGAGAGATAAAAAACAACTTAAGGAGTTGGGGTTGGAATGGAATGGGTATGATGATAATTCAGAAGATGAAATAGTTAATGACGAGAGGGTATTGGAAGGCCTCCAATCCCACACAAACCTCAAAAAATTACTCATAAAATCGTACGGAGGTCTCAGCTTCCCAAGTTGGATCGGGCATCTCTTTAATTTAACAAGCATTACCTTTAGCGATTGTAGAAAATGCGAACATCTCTTGCCTCCTGATGGCCATCTTCCCTATCTTCGTGAGCTTACATTAAGCGAATGCCCAAAGCTGCAGGTGTTTCCCAAAGCCAACCTTCTTCCTGCCCTCACAATGTTGGATATAAGTGATTGTGAAAATTTGAGTGCCCTCCCGATGCTCTCATCTCTTTGTGATTTAAAACTAGGGAGGTGTGGCGAGAATCTATTTGGCTCATTAGCGCCTAACCTCACCTCTCTTTCCATATTGACTATCACAAAATTTAAACGCCTAGGCTTACTACCATGTGGGTTCCTGCTACCCTTAACTGCTCTTCAGAGGTTAAACATAGAATGCTGTGATAAATTGAGGCATTGGCCCAAGTTCTTGTTGCAAGAACTGCCCTCTCTCCAACATTTGAAGATCTATGACTGTTTCAACCTAAAGTCCTTGGAAAATTAAGAGGAGGGGCTTCCCACCACACTCAAAACTCTTCAAATCCATGGTTCTAGGCTCAAGTCCATTCCCACTCGACTGGAAAATCTCACCTCCCTCAAAGAATTGATAATTGAATATTGTCCTCAACTCCATTCCTTGTTTCCTGATAATACAAATAATGACCATGGCCTCCCCATCACACTTCAATATTTTAAGATATCAAGTTGTCCTAAACTGAAGGAACGGTGTAGCGAGGGCGGACAAGATTGGCCGGCAAGGCATAGGTGTGATCTCACTCTTTATTTAAATGTTCTCCACTATTGCATTGTTATAATTGAAATCTCCATAATTTTAAGAAAAATAAAAATAATTGGGCCAAGAAAGATCCTTCCCTATGAAATACACGGTAGCATGGATGAAGCATCTAAGAAAAAAGATGTGGTTTCGATTTCAGGATTAGAATCAGTGCAGGAGGTTAATCAATGGAATTCGGTGGTGTAAGAAGGTTCTAGAATGCATGTGAGATTGAGGAGTGAATGGTCGAACTACACTCAGTTTCTGTTCCTCGACATCCATAACCACCATTGGTAACAATAACAAAATTAAATGTTTATTTTTCATTTCTGTTAACCAAAATTTCAGAATGTCTGTATGATTCCTGTTTTTTAGTGATATTCCTCGAGTCTTCAATACATTCAGCCCACTCCAACAATAGCAACCATTTCAATTTTTTATGGGTATGCTTAGTTTTCTTTTCATATTTTAATGTTAAAAATGCACGACATTTCTTTTTTATTTATTTTTAAATGGTCTGCATTTCTGTTCTTATAAATTGCATTTGCCTTCCAACTTTATTGAGACAATATTTTTATGGGTTTTGTGTTGTTATCATGGTTTTGTTCGATTGCTTGCCTATGTTTGGAGATTTCATTTCCTCTTTTTCCCTCTATTTGGCTTCTTGTATCCACTCTTTTATTTATTCATCACTGCTTTTGGTATAATTTTGATGGGTTTGTGTCCTTTCTTTCTTGAATGATTTGTTTTATATATTTGTTTTTTCTGAGCTCATTTCTTTTTCCTTTTCTAATAGATTGTGGCATCAATTCCTCACAGCCATTTTCTCTTAGGCTTTGTTGCAGACATGCTAAAAAGAAAGTACCTATGAGAAACCAGTGGTATGAGAAATGCAATCATTTTGAGAATGTTTTGAATCATTCTGGCACCATGATGATGATTCCGGGTGTTGATTAAACTGTTTAATCAGATTTCAACTCTAAAGCTTCAGCGACTGCCTCAGTGGAAAGCAAAAGAAAGAAACTCTTTGGTCATGGGAAAGCGATCATAGCAAAGAGCATTTCAGGTTGCCTTTCATTAATTTTCATGGTGTTGGACGTGTTTCAGATTGAAAAAGTTTCACCAGAAGGACATACAACATCCCGAATCTATCTGTAAATTATATTGAAAACAACAGGATTTGGTGGAATCTCAGGTAGCTTGGGGGTGAGATGAAATTTACCTGTGACAGAATTTTTTTATTTTTATTTTTGGAATGATTACCTGTCACTGATATCAACCATTTTAAGTTAGTTGAAGGACGTATATGCATGGCTTTTCTTGGTTGCTATTACCTTTGGTATTCTGTAGCCTTTCGAGTTAACATGGGTGGTGAAATGCTTGGTTTTTCATTTTTTTTTAATTTATTTAGGTCTCGCGAGTGTGAAGCTAAGGCTTATGAGTGAGAAAATAACAGGACAAATCTGCCTAGTTTGTCGTCAGCATTCTTTCCAGAATTGATATTTTCCCCTTTATTTCTCTGTGTTTTGTAGTTTTGGATCTTACTATGGAATATGAAGATATGTAAAAGAAAACAAAAAAAATTAGCAATGATATGTAAAAGAATGGATTGGAGTCAAAACTCAAATTTCTCTATATTAAGTTCTAAATCTGTTAGTTTCCAATTCCTCTAGATGATGCGGTGAATATGTTACTTTATCATTACTGCTTGTTCTTCTAAACTATCAGTAATTTTCGATGACTCCAATCCATTCTTTCCAGTTATTACTTTTCACTTGAAGATGGCATTCTTTTGCAGGGATGATTACTAGATCAATCAATCATGGAATTTTACAATTGGTGAAAAAGCAAAGAACATCGGAAGTCTAAAGTTTCCAATAGTTACAATTTTAGGTCTGATCTTTATGTTTGTTTTCTTGGTCTGATAATTCTGCCTTGGATTATATGAATATTATAAATGATCTCATAGGAGATTTTGTTTGTTATAAATTTGGAACTTCTGTGTAGAACTGAAGGACCTTTTCAATCAGTTAGGTCCTGTCCGTTTGAGATTCTGACAATCGATTGTGAGCCCAAAACGATTATTGGACTCATAAGTAAACGTTATTTATGAGTCCAATAATCGATTTGGGGCTCATAATCGGTTGTTACAATCTCAAACGAACAGGGCCTAAGGCATTAGGTAAAATCTATGGTATTGCTCGTGATTGAGTTTGTATTTTTTCTATTTATGAGTCCAATAATCGGCTTGGGGCTCACAATCGGTTGTTACAATCTCGAACGAGGAGTGCCTAAGGCATTCGGTAAAGGCTATGGTATTTTTCGTGATTGAGTTTGTGTTCTTTCTTTCAAAGATTAATTTACTCTACTACTTTGAATTGAAAGTGATGTTTTGTCATAAACCTTGTGCAGGAGAATATGGAGAGCAAGACAATTCAGTTGTTCGGTTTCTCTTGTATTAATGCGACAGAGCAGCAGGGATTAAGGATTTTCTGGAAGTCCATACATGGGAGGGAATTGTTTATGCAATCAAGGTTAGACAGCCCAAGAGTATAGACCTCGGATCAAGAGCACTGAAAATATTTCCCTTTAGGCTAAGAACTTGGTTACATTATCTGTTTCAAGACCAGGAATTTTTATCGGTCTGCTGAAATCTGTTTAAGGCCCCGACTGAGGAGGTCTGGACAAGCAATACAAATGTGGAAAACCCAACAATGTACAAAGAAAAAGAGGACGACAGAAGGTCGGGGGGGGGGGGGGGGGGGGGGGGGGGGTGGGGTGGGGGGTGGGGGGGGTGTAGAAAGTTGAATATCTCCAAACTATCTCGTTTGACCCCACCCTTGGCTAGTCGATCCGCCTCTCACTATTAGCTAACCTCCTAACATGTTGAACTCTGATTTAAGCCCCTGCAATCTGATCGTGTATCTCGTCAAAGACCTCTGCGAACCTCCAAGGAGGGGATGTGATCTGACCAATCATCTAATAACATTGAGAGAATCTCCCTCGACCATGAGATGATCAAATCAGTTATTTTCGTTGACAGAAGGATCATAGTTGTTTTATTGTCTCTTACACTTTCTAGGTGATGCCTTCGCTTCATCATCCTTCTCGCCGCCAGCTGAAAGTGCTCCGGTGACACATATTTTGAATTGACTATACTTTGTTATTTGAATGGTGATTTTATTAATTGAATGGTGATTTTAATAATGAACTGATGATGATAGAAAATTTCAACAAAATACGTCTTCAGTTTATACTAAATTATGTTGCAAAATACCTCAGGTCTTTTTTTTTTATCAGTAAAATACCTCAGTTCTACATGCAACACACGTGCATTTTTACTAGTGGGTTAATAACATCAAAGATCTAGTGACGTGTTGTCGCGTAATTTGTATAATTATTTATATATAATACGTACACCACATTTCACATGCAATCCTAAATACTATCTATAAAGGCAAAATCGTGGGTTTTTTTCTTCCACCCTTTCCTTTTATTTCCAGTCGTGTCCCACAGCCCAGGGCTTTTCTGTTCCCATCTTTTGGACTGGTCTTCCCACTGCACCTACTTTATTGGTGTCATTTTCGGCATTTCCTTGGACGGCCAAAAAAAATGCAATGTGTTTCCTGCCTTCATTTCTCTTACGCTAAATACTCTTCATGGTCATTTCCACGGCAATGATCAGTTTAGATACATCAACAGCTGTTTGAAATACATGCGTCGTATCATTCACCAATTCAGTGATGTATATACTCTTCATGGTCATGGGCATGGCCATGATCATTATATATACATGGACAGCTGTTTGAAAATACAGCCCATACACACTTCATGGCCATGGCATGACTATGATCATTTTACCTACATGGACAGCTGTTTGAAATACAGACGTCATGTCATACATCAATTCAGTCATGTACGTGTTATGAAAAATACACAATTTCCTAAAATCCTAAAATATACCTACGTTAAGATAATAAAATGCCATCATCCCAATAGGGTTTGTTATTGTGAGCTATGGTTTTCATGGTTGTGATGATCTTAGCAACCTTCAATTGAAATGCCTCTGATCAACTTAAATAATTCTAATATATAATAAATTTTATTGCTTAATCATGTAAAATTTGCAAGTGTGCTACACCCTTTTGAGTAAAGTTTGACGAGTAAAGTGTAGAGATTAAATTTTTTAAAATGTAAAAATATAAAAGAAACACATTTTTAAATGGCTATGAAAACCTATTTACATTTCTGCTCAAGTAAAGTTTTAATTTTTTAAGCAAATTCAATAGGTTTTAATAAGCACGCAGTCCACATTATTCGGGTGATCGAAAACATTCATCTATTAGACCTTGTTTATGTGATCAAAACCATTCATTTCTTGGACCTGCTCTTAGATAGGGTGCGGCCAGAATGTCTACTTCATAGGATGGTCCTAACCCTCCGATTGTTGGATTTTAAAAACCTCCACTGACATTACTGAAGGATGTTTAGAATACAAGTGTGGAACACTTAAAATATATATAAAAAAGTATTCGGGTGATCAGAACAATTCATTTGTTGGGACTAGACTTAGATAGGGGTTCATTTGTTGGGACTTGACTTAGATAGGGTGTGGCCAGAATGTCTTATTCGTAAGATATATGATCCTAACACTTAAAATGGAAGATGCAAGTGTGAAACACTTAAAATTTATTAAAAAAATTATTCGGATGATCAGAACCATTCATTTGTTTGGCCTTTCATGGAACTGTAAGTGCCCCTGAAGAGCTCATGTTCAATTACTAATAGATTAAGACATGCACCAAAAACTTTAATCATACGTGCATTTTTACTAGTTCATATAAATATAATTAGGTAACACGTACTGATATATTATATTACTAATGCACTTAGGATTTTGGTTTCGATATTCGTTTCAATTTCGGTATAGTTCCAGTGGGGATGGAAACAAAAACATTTCGGTCGTTTCTTGTCGGTTTCGGTGGAAATATAAAACCATGTTTATGCGCAGATTTGCTATTTTTTTTTTTTCTTTCTGTTTCAAATATTTGCACCATGCTTGAATTGATTTGTCTTTATGGGGTGCTTCAGTAGTTATAGAACCATCATCTTGCACTTTATTGGATTAGATTAACGTCTATTGATGTTTAAATTCAGAAGTTATATATTTCAATAAATGTTCTAATTGTGAATGTCTGATGCGTTTGCTTAAATTGTTTGTAATCGTATGCATACTGCTCCAATTGAACTAAACCCCTTTAACACTCCTAAAAGTTCAATGGATCTGATTGTGAATCCTAGGTGTTCATTAAACGGTTAAAACACAGATTGCAATTTCTAAGTTCTATGAATTTTGTGATTTTTTTTTAAGATGGAGGGGGGGGGGGGGGGCAAGTATGCCCTAACTTGAGCCTAGGATATACTTTAGTAATGATTGCCTTTCTTCTCCAGCACCATAAAAACAAAATGTTCTCAATGCACCATGTCTTCTCATTCTCAATGGGTCGATTGCACATATTACAAAAAAATGGGAATCAATACAAGTATAATATAGATTGAAAAAAAAATCATAAGCATGTTCTGCCCATGGTTTTAAATTTCAACTGAAATCCGAAATTTTGGGTTTCGGTGGAGATCGAAACCGAAATCATAAATAGTCGAAACTGTGATTTATTTCGACCGAAATTTCGAAATTTCAGTTCAAATTTCGTTTACTCCGAAATTTTAGGGATTTCACCCAAAAATCTTGAAGTCAGTTAATTACGTAATATTTTCCCAAAATTTCGGCCGAAATTTTGGCTGAAATTTCAAGTGCCATGAGAGATAGTACTAGACTAATAGATAACTCTTTAGGATTTAGAAAATATGATGTAGGTACATACATTTATAATCTTAATTCCACTCCTTTATAATTCCAATCTTATTTTTGTTTCTAATTCTACTCATATTCTAAACAATGGTTCCATCATTGGTTTCTACCTGGACATTGGCTCCCCATGAAAGTGGAAGTACTTTGTGGAAGTTTACTAGAGTCCATGGAGATCTTGTAAAAATACAAGGATGCTTAAGGAAGTCCATGCAAACAATGGAAACTTGAGATGGAATGTCGAGAAATGCTAGAATAAGCCCAAATGCACACTTAGAAACCATGTGTTGTGCAGAGGGAGAGATGGTAGACCATCTTTTCATTCACGAGAGCTTCATGAGGAAGATATGGTTCTTCTTTCTTGATTTATTTGGAATCGATCATATGGTGGAGACTCGAGTCCCCATTGCTGGTTTGGAAGGAGAGATATAGAAGTATCTTCAAGAGACCCAGCAGAGGAGACCGTAGTATTAGAAAAAGATTGTATCTTGTGTGATGACTATGAGAAATCATTCTTCTGAAGTTCGGAGGCTATTTGATTGTTAGAGTATGCAGCGGCCACAAGATCGATAACAAAAGCAGAAAGTAAAAGAATAATTAAAGCCACAGACAAGAACACAGAGATTTTACGTGGTTCGGCAATATGCCTACTCCACGGGGCAGCAATGGAGACTTCTTCTTCACTAATCAGAGAGAAAATTACAGAGTACACACTCACCCTCTCAAATAGAAAACAACTCAAGAACAACCCTTTACAAGAGAAGAACCCGCCCCTTTGAAGAGAAAACTGTTCTACCTCTCTCACACAAGGATTTCTCACTATTTGCTCTCTCACAAAGTATTTAGCCAATAGCTTATTTTTAGAGTTATTGTATACGTGGGTTTTCAAACCTAGAAAAACTAGGCTTCACATCCTACGTGTGGCCTGCTCTCACTATTTTACAAACCGTAATAGATAGGCACAAAGGAAGAGAGTCGATGGAGAGTTGTTTCCGTTTAGGAAACTAACTCCTCAACAATAGCCGTTCTCAACATTCTCCCACTTGAAGCCTAGTTTCTTCTAGAGTGTAAAAAACGCTCCCACTGAATCGCTGCCCAACGTCACCATTCATCAAGTGACAACAAGCGCGAGAGAAGTTCTGCACCACACAAACTTCTCTCTAATGACGGACTTCGTCAATATATCAGCAACATTGTCATTGGTGTGAATCTTTTGCATTGAGACATTTCCATCTTCCACAACGTCACGAACAAAGTGATATTGAACATCAATGTGCTTGGTAAGAGCGTGATAAACAGGATTTCTTGCCAAATGCAATGCGCTCTGACTGTCACAATGAATTGTCACCTTCTTTAACTTGACCTTAAGATCTTCAAGTAACCTCCTCAGCCATATAGCTTCTTTACATGCATGCGTAGCTGCCATATATTCAGCTTCTGTCGTAGACAAAGCAACTATAGACTGCAACCTTGACATCCAACCAACCGCACCATTGGCTAAAGAAAACACGTAACCCGTGGTCGACCTTCTTCTATCAATGTCCCCTGCATAATCAGCATCTACATAACCAACCAAATCCAAACTTTGGCCACTATAACAAATAGAAGCCTCAGAAGTACCCTTCAAGTAGCGAAGGATCCTCTTCACAGCAGTCCAATGATCTCTCCCCGGATTTGCCATATACTTACTAATTGCTCCCACTACTTGCGCAATGTCTGGTCTGGTGCAAACCATGGCAAACATAAGACTCCCTACTGCAGATGCATTTGGTACTCGAGACATTTCTTCCTTCTCCGCTTCGGTGCCAGGACACTGCTTAGAAGATAATCTGCAACCAATAGGAATTGGAGTACTCACTGGTTTGACGTTCTGCATGTGGCACAGAACCCTTTCAACATAACTCTTCTGAGTTATCCAGAGTTCCCTATTCTTTCTGTCTCTAAGTACTGTCATACCAAGTATCTGATTTACTGCCCCCAAGTCCTTCGTATCAAACTCCCTGGCCAACTGAGCTTTCAAAGTCACAACATTAGCTTTACTGGTTCCTGCAACTAACATGTCATCGATATAAAGTAACAAGATAATGAAACCACCATTATCCAACATACGAATATCAGCACCATGGTCAGCTTCACATATAACAAATCCGAAGCTCAAAATAAAGGAGTCAAATCGCTTATACCAACACCTCGGCACCTGTTTTAAACCGTGTAGCGATTTGGTCAGCCGGATTCTTTTTACTTTCTTCAACAAAGCCTTCGGGTTGAGTCATATAAATTTCTTCATTAAGATTTTAATGCAAAAAGGTTGTTTTAACATCTAACTGCTCTAATTCCAAATCAAGCACTGCCGCCATCCTCAAAACAATACGAATAGTAGTGAAACGAACAACTGGAGAAAAGATTTTGTTGAAGTCAATACCTGATTTCTGAGCATACCCTTTCGCTACTAATCTGGCTTTGTATCTCTCGATGTTCCCATCAGCATCTTTCTTTAACTTGTACACCCATCTGCAACCTATAGCCTTCCTCCCCTTTGGAAGTTTAACTAACTCCCAAGTCTGGTTTTTATGTAGAGCCTCAATTTCCTCTTACATAGATATTCTCCACTAATCTGCATTTACAGACTCACAAGCTTCTTTAAAAGACGAAGGTTCATGCTCCTCTGTAATGCAAGCATAAGTGGTAACATAATCATGTAGCCCTGTAGGAGCTTTGCGGTCTCTTGCAGAACGACCTTGGTCACCTTGAGTTTCAAGTTCTGGTACATCAACATCAACATGCTCATTATCACTATCCTCCTCCTCATCTTCCTCAATGTCTGGTACATTTGGAAGATTGAGAAGATTTTCTAAAGACTCCATATCAAACATCTCTGTTATACCCGAGTTTGGCTGCACTTTTTGCAATGAATCTTCTCTGAAGACAACATCTCGGCTAACAATAATCATGTAGGCAGTAGGATCCCACAACCTGTACCCCTTTGTTCCTGATGCATAGCCAAGAAAAATACACTTTCTGGACCTTACGTCCAGTTTAGTTCTCTGGTCTTTAGGAATCTACACATAAGTATCACAACCAAAAGTACGTAGGAAAGAGTAATTAACAGGTGTTTCAGATCATACCTCTTCAAGAATATTGCAATCACGTGCAGTGCTTGGAGAACGGTTCACCAAATAGCAGGCTGTGCAAACAGCCTCTGCCCAAAAACCATTGCTCTAGCCCAGCTGAACTCAACATACTCCTACCATGATCCATGAGTGTACGGTTCATGCGCTCTGCCACCCCATTTTGCTGTGGAGTACCTGGAACTGTAAACTATCTGTCTATGTCGTGCTCACCACAAAAGTCCTTCAATTCATTATACTCAGTCCCATTATCAGTTCTCAGACACTTAATTTTCTTCCCCTATTGGTTCTCAACCAAAGCCTTGAACTTTTTGAAACAAGAGGAAGTATCACTCTTCCTTTTGAGCATATACACCCACACCTTTCTAGAGAAATCATCAATAAATGAAACAAAATAATTTGCACCTCCAATGGATGCCACAGGAGACTCCCACGTATCAGAATGAATCAAATCCAACACATCTTTAGATTTATATGTAGAAGTGGAAAAACTAGCTCTATGGTGCTTACCAAACAAACAATCCTCACAAAAATCGAAACTTATAGATTTTAAACGAAAAAGTAAATTACGATCAGGGAGTACCTTTAGTCCACGCTCGCTCATGTGACCCAATCGCCGGTGCCATGTCATAACAGACTCAGTCACGGCATTTGCAACAATAGCATCACCAACCACGGTATCCCCAATCAAACGGTACAAGCTTCCCTGTAGCTCTCCCTTTGCAACAATGAGTGCCCCCTTCACAATCTTCAATCGACCATTTTCTCCAGAAAATTTGTAACCATCTTTGTCAAATTTTCCCAATGAAAGCAATTTTTTTCGCAGAATCCTGACATCTCCAACTCCCACTATTTTACATGTGTTATTATCACCCATGTAAACAGTTCCTCCATCACACGACCAGAAAGTATAAAACCACTCCCTGCATGGTGTCATATGGAATGAAGCGCCAGAATCCAAAATCCACTCAGCATAACTAATTTCTGGTGGAAGAACAGACAACACTTCACCATCTTCTGAAGCACTTTCCTTGGCTAAATTTTCATGGGAATTCTTTGAATTAGACTCATAATCATGCGAATTAGATTTGGGCTTATCTTGATTCCCTTTGCGAGATTTACAATTCTTTTGCAGATGACCCTTCTTCTGGCAATTCCAATACCGTAAATTTTTCCGCCGTTTCGATTTGGATCTTGAATTATGTTTTGTATCACCACCTCGCTCCATGGATCTTCCACTTACCATCATTGCATCACCCGAAGAGTCCGCTCCAGATTTTCTGCGACTCTCTTCGGATAGCAATGTAGAAACTACAATCTCCATCTTGAGGTTTTTCATATTACCGAAATTCATAATCAAGCTATCCCACGAACTTGGCAAAGTACATCTTCCTCATCAATTTTAACATCAACAACAGTCAATCTACTAATGAGGGTGTTAAATTCATTAAGGTGTTCTTGCAATGAAGACCCATCTTTCATCCTTAGGTTGTATAATTGTCTATGAAGGAAAATCGTATTTGACATAGATTTCCCTTCGTACAGATTCTTCAATTTGTCCCATAAACCTTTTGCAGTGGTTTCATCGGACACATTGAACAATACCGAATCATCAAGTGCAAGAAGTAAATCGGCCAGTGCTAATTTATTTTTCTTTTGAAAAACTGCATCAGTCATATCAGTAGGCTTTTTTTCAATACTCTCAATCGCGACCGCACAACCCTCTTTGACCAAAACCGCGTTCATCTTCAATTTTCACAACGCGTAATTTGATCCGTTGAATTTCGGCACTTCAAATCTCGTCGAACTTGAACTAGCCATCTCAACCTGAGCAACCACGATCAACAATCAATCTTGTGTGAAGATCTGACAACCTGTATAGCTTTGATACCAGTTCTTAGAGTACGCAGCGGCCACAAGATCGATAACAAAAGCAGAAAGTAAGAGAATAATTAAAGCCACAGACAATAACACACAGATTTTACGTGGTTCGGCAATATGCCTACTCCACGGTGCAGCAACGGAGACTTCTTCTTCACTAATCAAAGAGAAAATTATAGAGTACACACTCACCCTCTCAAATAGAAAACAACTCAAGAACAACCCTTTACAAGAGACGAACCCACCCCTTTGAAGAGAAAATTGTTCTACCTCTCTCTCACACAAGGATTTCTCACTATTTGCTCTCTCACAAAGTATTTAGCCAATAGCTTATTTTTAGAGTTATTGTGTACGTGGGTTTTCAAACCTAGAAAAACTAAGCTTCACATCCTACGTGTGGCCCACTCTCACAGTTTTACAAACCGTAATAGATAGGCACAAAGTAAGAGAGTCGGTGGAGAGTTGTTTCCGTTTAGGAAACTAACTCCTCAACAATAGCCGTTCTCAACATCGATGTCTTCCATCTATTGAATGTGATTCACTTAAGTGCAATATGCTCCAATCACCAGCAGCTAGGAGGCTGCCTCCTGGCCCTATATTAGTTAAGCTGAATTTTTATGGTTCTAGCTTAATCCAAGCTTTGCTGGTAGTGGTGGACTTATTCAAAATGATGAGAGCATTATCAGATGGGCCTGTTTGGTTCTGATAGGTATGACGGATTCTAAAGATGTAGATGTCCTAGCTTTCTTGAGAGGGAGTTGGCTTGTGGATTCCTCGCTCCTTAATTCCCTAGTGGTGTAAGGGCACTCGCTCACTTCATATAATGGGTGAATGTAGGGTCGAGGTATCATTGGATATTTTTTTATGCCGGAGGAGATTGTTGATATCACCTACTAAAACCCACCCAAACTTAACCTCGATTCAAGAAATCATAAAAAATTCCCTATAGATAGAAAATGTAAATACCCGAATTACCCTCCCTCTAAAACCCACCCAATCGGTGTAGCATACAAGGAATTGAATGCTCCATTGCTTGGCATTCATACTGGCCATGGCAAGCACAAGGATGCACATCCTGACTCTTGTCCACTATTTGTATTTATGCAGTTTTGATGCTTTACATGTGAACTCTGGAGCAATTTGCATGTATAAAATCAGGTATGCACATCCCGACTCATGTCCACTCTTTATATTTATGCACTTCTTTCAATGGATAGGTAATTTCTTGTAATTTTTATTTTTTGGAATGATAGAAAAATATTATATGAAATGAATCCTATAGAAAATTAGCCGACCCTGACTAGTTTGGGACAAAGGCTTTGTTGAGTCGAGTTGAGATACAGAAATATTATCAGAGAAGAGAACATCTTTTGATTAGTGTCAGTTCATGTGTTATAGCATAAAACATTTTCTCCGATTGATTCAGACACTTATAGTACTTGATCATGGTTTAGACCATTTCATATTTTCTTTGTTGAATACAACCTGATTCTGTTGCATGCCACTAATTCAGTGTCTCGAGAATGTTGACCCTAAGACTATGAAGTATAAAGAGAAGCTGAATCCCTGTGTGATTTCATTCTATATCAAGTTCAGGAAATAGTTATAGTGAAGTGTTATTTGCATATTATATGGCTTTGTTCCATCAAAACATCATTCTGTTATGGTTTATATATTTTTTCAGGCATATTTAGCTAATGGAGTTCCTCAGAATCACATGAAAATTGCATCCTTTAGGACCTTTGGTCAAAAGGTAATCAATTTGTTAATTTTACGTTCACGTATATTTTCCTAGTTTTATTATTGATTAAGTGCAGTTCCTCTAATTTTTCATTTCAACATGCTCTTCAGCAGGCTGTATACAACGTGGGTGGATATTTCATAAATGCTTTTGTAATACAAAGCTAAATTTTAGGATGTTGTTTCCATCGTCCTGCTACGGTATGGTTCTTATATTAGATCCACTTTTGGAAAAAATATTATATTTGGGGCCCTTTTTTAGCACTTCTGATTAGCTGTCGATGGGCAGTTCAATTCATCACTTATTATCTTGTAAATATACTAGTAGTTGATGTTTTCTTTTGGATATGAAGTGCTTTTCTTTCCTTCAGGTTGTGCATGTACACACATTCATGCACTTCCTAAGATAATTATCATATTACCAGTATATCAGAACTCCAAAAGTGAGAAATTTCATTTTAACTCTTAAATATTTCGGATACAACATAGTGTTATTGGCTTATTCTACAACATTTTATAATATTCCCAGTGATGCTTTTTTTTTCCTAGGGTATCCGCCTGCGTAGATGCTTACCAAAGGGATCTTTGACAACTTTTTAATGAGAAAAGCTCTAAGATCATGCCAGACCATATCGAGCATTAACCATTGTCCTTCTCAAATGATATGGCGGGATTGGCACCATTAGACAATCTAGCTTCACTTATATAACATTCTACTACTTCTGCATTGATGTTTTAATTTGACCCGTCGGCGGTAAATGACCAGTGTATCTGTTTCCTTCTAGCTTGCAGTCATCAAGGACTTGAGCTACTGGAAGGACCATGTGGATGCCATTGATGGTGAGAAGCATGTGTTCAAATACTGTGGTTGATGGTGCTCTTGAAAGAAAGTGAAGACTACTTCATTTGAGCTCAAATTGAAGCTTGCCCTGGTGGGGGGAGTTTATGCAAGTTCAGTGGGGAGTATGAAACTTTTGAGAGAATCCTACCAACTGAAACTACCGAGATAATGGGGAGTATTGGTTGGGATGTCGAAGGCAATTGAAGACTAACTTGTTTCAAAACCTAATTTGTATGCCTAGCTTTGGCTTCTTGTAAGAATGATGCTGCTGTATTTTTCATATATTACGCTAGTGATAGATTTTAGTAAGGCATGTCTTGATGATCTTCTATGTATTAATTTCCTTGTCTTTGTAACGTGTTCAATGTTCAAATAAGAACTTAGTTTTGCGTGTTTATTTTGATTGGAGAAAGTGAGATTTATTGCAAAAGAACATATTTCATATTCATAATATCCTAACAAAAAGTATATAAAATATGCTATGATACAATTCCTCATTAAACATTAAAAACTAAAATCAGTGGTTTTGGAATCCAAGGTTGCATCCAAAGTTCACGATGAAAAAAGATTCTGAAGTTTCAAAATTAGGGGTGCAACCCGGGTCGGGTTGGAAGGATTCCGAAGTTTCAAAATTAGGGGTGCAACCCGGGTCGGGTTGGAAGGATTCCGAAGTTTCAAAATTAGGGGTGCAACTCCAGTCGGGTTGGGTCAGGTGGAGGCCAACCCGTACCCGACCCTAGGAACCATTTACGCAACCTGACCCCGACCTGACCCGAGTTCCAAGTCGATGAGGTTCAACCTGACCTGAGTTCAACCCGACTCAAACCAAGTTTTTAAGCTTACTAAAAAAACAAATGATAAAAAATGTCCGGTTTCAGTCGGGTCAGGTTGCCCAAGCCCTCAACCCAAACCCAACTCAAACTCATCCTGGGCTGGGAAAACTCAACCCGAACCCGACCTGAAGGATACCCAACCCGGCCCAACTTTTTTCAGGTTGAAGCCGACCCAAGTTGCACCCGTATTTAAGATGCATTAGTCATTATAATTCTCAACTAAATTTAGTAAATGATAATTAAAGAAATTCAACATTAAATACCAAAATGTAGTTTAAAACGGAGTTTTGCTAACTATGCTTTCACTCCATATCAGCCATCTTCCCCCCAAGTCATTTTCCTCATGCCACTAAACTGCAGCAATCTAACGTCTGGAGTTCTGTCTTTTAGCCTAAAAGCACTACTTTCCAATGGATTCCACTATGAAGTACAGCAACTGAACAGTGAGAATTGGAGAAGTAGAAAAAACATATCCTAATCCTTATCGTCCACATTGAGTCGGTCGCCAAAATTTGACTATTTCTCATTATATTAAGAATTACAAGAAACATGATCCGCATATCGTGTGATTCGAATCAAATACTCCGATTAGTCAAATACTCAAATTTTCCTGCCTCACTCACCTTGTAGAAGGAAAGGATTAGTCGAATTTAGTTGGATTTATAGTGGTTAACCTTATGCCACAAATGGCCCCATATGTGTATGTTGGTATAAGCCAAACAAGCTCATCTCTTATAACATTTTTCAAATAAGATTTATAAACTATGTAATTGGGAAACCCACAATATTAAGAATTGGAGAAAACCTACCCTAGCTACAAAAAACTATCCTTATCTTCCACGCCTAATTCCCATATGGTGTGATAGGAATCCCAATATTTTAAGCATTAAGAGAACCTATCTTCCACAAATCCTCATATAGTGCGAAGGGATTCCCAGTATATTTAAAATTAGAAAAAATCTGTCCTAAGTCCTAACCTAGAAAACCTAAATTTTCATATGCTGGGCAACAATTTTTGGGTCCTACAAGAAGGCAAAGTGGTGATGCATGTAAAATCAAGATCATGAATCTTGTACAACATTAGCCCATCCTAAACGGACAACTCATGGTTAAGATAAAGGATTACAAAAATTAATAGTTTAGCTGTACTTAGCTGAACCCCAAGGGGCCGTTTGCGGATTTTAGAATCTTGGATTTCCTCAAAATTGTCGATTTGATTGAGAGAAGAAAGTGACCAACCGTCATTTTCTGATTCCTCGCCCTTATTTCCGATAGCAAGAGAACAGGAGATCGTCCCATGTTTCCAGGATTTAGAAATCTCAGGATGGGGGAGAGATTTCTAAAACTTAGATTTCTTACGTAAAATCCAAGAAACGATGTCAGTACAGCATACAGGCTTGATCGTGAACCCTCTTTGACCCTGTTTTCAAACTAAAACCTGGATTCTAAAATCCGCATATCCAAACGGCCCTCAAATGAAGCTTGATGGATAAAGAGACTTGGATTATCCAATAAAGGTGTTCTCAACTGGCATTTGGTTAGACTAATAGATGGATCCACACATAACAAGCACGAAATTGAGAACAAGGAAAACAAAAGAGAAGGACACGTTTGGCTACCACGAATTTATTTTCATGATAAATTAGCTTCTTCATGTGGTGAGGGAGGCTGGGAATGGGACTCGGCGAGGAGAGGGCAAGAAAAGCCTGAAAAATCAGGAAACAAAAATCTCCACTCCAAATGTAATGGACTAACCACTCTCACAACACTTTGAGGCACTATTTAATCATGAAAAAACAAAATCCTGGCTGCTAGATAGCTAAAATCATTACACCCGAAACAGAAAAAAAAAAACGAAAAGATAGAAAGACTTGCGATTGAATTAAGAAGCAGCCAAAATGACGATAATAAAATAGTAGAAATTGTGTTTGTTATAAATCTCTCGAATGAATTGGGAGACCTTGTTTTTTACAAGAATATTTGTTACAAGAGATTTTCTAGGGACTTTAGCAGAAGGGCATTTCGCGGCTGGCTGTTGCAGGAGAGAGCAGCTACACAGGCTCAATTTTCACGAGATTTTGTCTTATTTGGTGTGTCGTCTGCAGGCCAACTAATCCATCTAATTTAAACTACTAATCTACTAAACAACTTCATTTAATTCATGTAAGGTTCTGTTTTCATGTAAGAGCCAGTCACAAAATGCCCTTATGTGAAAGTCCCTAATAGATAGACATAATTTAAGAAGTTTCAACAACTCTTTGAAATTCAATAATCAAACAAAAGCTAAATCATCCCTCTCTCTCCATTACTTCATTGCAAGAAGTTGAAGCTGATACCTCTTGCCTCTATAGTGCTCGCTTCATTATTTGTTGTTGCAACAGCAGGTCCTGAAGCTCCTGCTATTTTCTCTACCTGCACTATAGACACCTGCACTATAGACACAAACATCTTGGGGTTGTCTTCTTTTCAAGAGGAGAAGGTATGGTAGAAATAGGACAAATGTTTGTATCCCATCTTATAGATGCCATCTTTGGCAATTTGAAGGAATCGGCATTACAAGACATTAAATCAATATGGGGTTTTGGGGAGGAGCTGGACAAGTTAGAGAGCGCAGTGACAATTATTGAAGGCGTGGTTGAAGATGCTGAGGAAAAGCAAGTTAGTTCTAAGGCTGTTCGAAAATGGCTTGGAAAGCTCAAGAATATCGACTACGATGCTGATGACTTATTGGACGATGTTGCGACTTGCGTTGATGTGCCAAGTTCAAACAAGCAAGAGACAGAAGGTAGTCCACTCCATCTCCTCCTTTTTCAGTTCTAATAATCCAGTTCTATACAAACGTGGCATAGCACGTAAGATAAGGGAGATTAGAGAGAGGTTTGATGTGATAGCAAATGAAGGACGATACCTCAATCTGGAAAAGAGAGATGGAGGGAGGCCTCTCCAAAGAGAAACTAGCTCTTTGGTAAATGAATCTGATGTTATTGGTAGACAAGTTGAGAAAGAGAAAATAATACAATTGTTGGGATCAGATGATGATGAATTGTCTGTTCTTCCAATAGTTGGCATGGGTGGGCTTGGGAAGACTACTCTTGCTCAATTCGTCTACAACAATGAGAGGGTAAAGACGCATTTTGGGCTAGAGCCTGGGCTTGTGTGTCTGAAGATTTTAATGTATTGAGAATAACAAAGGCACTTGTTGAATCTGCAAGTGGAAGCAAGTGTGATCTCTCATACCTGGATGCCGCTCAACATCACCTCGAAGAGAAACTCAACGGTCAGAAATTTTTAATTGTTCTCGATGACGTGTGGGGTGAAAATCAAATTCATAGCTGGGACAGTCTACGAGCTCCTTTTGGAGTTGGAGCAAAAGGAAGTAAAATTATTGTAACTACACGAGATGAAGGGGTTGCAAGAATGATGGGCGCAATTCCTTTGCAACAGTTAAAGGGTTTATCAAATAATGATTGTTGGGAATTGTTTACTCGGCGTGCAGGAATTTCAAATGCCCATGCCAAATTGGAGGAAATTGGTAGGCAAATCATGAAGAAATGCAAACGCCTGCCTTTGGAAGTAAAGACATTGGGGGGATTTTGTCTTCTAAAAGGAATGTGAGCGAGTGGGAAAGAATTTTGACAAGCGAAATATGGAAGGATGATGAAAATAAAATTTTGCCAGCTTTGAGATTGAGGTATCACCACCTACCAACTAATCAAAAGCAGTGTTTTGCCTATTGTGCCATATTTCCTAAAGATTGTTGGCTTCGGAAGGATGTGCTGGTCCGGCAATGGATGGCTGCGGGCTTCATTCAACCCAAAGATATAGGTGGGGAGATATTTGATGATTTATTGCTAAAGTCTTTCTTTCAATATTATACTCAATTGTCTGGGACTTCATTTTACGTGATGAATGGTCTCATGCATGATCTAGCAGAATCTATCTCAGGTGATGAATATTTTAGAATGGAAGATGGTACGTCACGAACCATCCCTGAAATGGCGCGTCATTTTTCAAGGATTGGCGACAAAGAAGGTTCAATGTCTTTGGAGGCCTTGAACAAATTTAAGAGATTGCGCACTTTACTATTGATAGATCTAGCTTCCATTGACAAGCTGATTCTTAATGATGCAGTCATGGAGTTGAGATGCTTGTGTATATTGGATTTGAGTTGGCCAAAAATCTAGAAGTTGCCAGATTCGATTGGCCATTTGAAACATCTACGCTACCGTGACCTCTCTTTCACGAAGATAGATGGGCTCCTAAATCAGTAAGTAGTCTGTGTAATTTGCAAGCCCTAAATCTGAAAAAATGCCAGGATCTTGAAGGCTTACCCGATTCGATTGGCCATTTAAAATATCTACGCTACCTTGACCTCTCTGGCACGAAGATAGATAGGCTACCTGAATCAATTACCAGTCTTTGTAATCTCCAAATGCTATATTTGAAATTTTGCTTTAATCTTAATGGGTTACCCAAAGGTATCACGAATCTAGTTAATCTACGACATATTGATGTAGATTCGAGCCCGAGTGGTTGGCAGTTGATGCATTCGATTTGTTTTCCAGGAATTGGAAAATTAACTTCTCTCCAAACATTGCCGGCATTCAAAGTGTGCAAAGAGAGTGGATGTCAGATTGGAGAGTTGAAGAACATGAGGAACATCAAAGGAGGAATTCGCATTTCGGGTCTCAAGAATGTGCAAAACATTGAGGAGGCAAAAGAAGCCAATTTGAAAGATAAAAAATACCTTGATGAGTTAGTGATGGAATGGAATCGATATGATAATTCAGAAGATGGAATGGTTAATGACGAGACGGTCTTGGAAGGCCTCCAACCCCATGCAAACCTCAAAAAATTACTCATAAATTTGTATGGTGGTGTCAGCTTCCCAAGTTGGATAGGGCATCTCTTTAATTTAACAAGCATTGCCTTTGAGTATTGTAGAAAATGTGAACGCCTCTTGCCTCCTGATAGCCATCTTCCCTATCTTCGTGAGCTTACCTTAAAGAATTGCCCAAGCTCGAGGCATTTCCTGAAGCCAACCTTCTTCCTGCCCTCACAAGCTGCGTATAAGTGAACGTGAAAAATTGAGGGCCCTCCCGATGCTCCCATCTCTTTTTCAATTAGAACTAGAGTGGTGTGGTGAGAAGCTATTATGCTCGTCAGTGCCTAACCTCACCTCTCTTTCCATATTGACTATTAGAGGATTTGAAAGCCTAAGATCACTACCACATGGGTTGCTGAAACCCCTAACCACTCTTCAGAGGTTACAAATAAGCCAGTGTGATGATTTGAAGTGTTGGTCCACGGAAGACTGGTTGCAAGATCTACCCTCTCTCCAACATTTGGAGATCTATAGCTGTCGCAACCTAGAGTCCTTGGCAAATGGAGAGGGGGGCTTCCCATCACACTCAAAACACTAGAAATCTCTTTCTGTTCTAATCTCAAGTTCATGCCCACTCAACTGGAAAATCTCACCTGCCTCGAAGAATTGAGAATCTCAAACTGCGATCAACTCTATTCCCTGTTTCCTGATGATGAGATTAATGATTATGGCCTACGCACCACACTTGAAAAGTTGGAGATTTTATATTGTCCTAAACTGGAGGAACAATGTAGAGAAGGCAGCCAAGATTGGCCAAGATACAACACGTCCCCCACATTGTCATCCGTTAATCGTCATCCAGGCATAGGTACGATCTCACTCTCTATTTAAATATTCTACGCCATTACATTGGTATTATTAAAATCTGTTGAGTTGGGTGTCTTGAATTAAACCCGGTTGGGTCCAAAATATTGTGTGCGACCCGGATAAGGCCCGTTTATAAGGGCCGTTAAAAGCAAGTTTGGGCCTGCGTTATAAAAGGGGGTTTTTAGGGCTATTTTCGAGTCTTGTCTTTCAAAGAGGGTTTTAGAGCTCAAAAGAAGTGGAAAAGGGTATGCTAGGGTTTCTTGGGCTATTTTGGTGCGAGACACTGATCTTCCCTTGTAATCTCTTAATCTTCTAGTGGGTTTTTCTTTCGCAGTGAAGTAGGCTTTGCCGAACTACATAAATCTTTGTGTCTTTGTGTGATTGCTTGTGTTTGTTCTTTCATTTTGCTTTGCCATTGAAATCACAAATTGCTATCTGAGGTTTTTCACAACAAAATATCCATAATTTTAAGAAAAATTAAAAGAGTTGTACCAAGAAAGATCCTTCCGTATGAATATGTTGAAGCATTGATAGAGGCATCTGAGAAAAAAGATGTGGTTTTGATTTCAGGATTAGAATCAGTGCGAGAAGTGAGTGTATGGAATTCGCAAGTGGAAGAAGCTTCTATAATGCATATGAGATTTGGGGAATGAATCGCTGGACTATACTCAGTTTCTCTTCCTTGCCATCCACAACCTCCACAGGTAAAAATAATAAAATTAACAGTCTATTTTTCATTTCTATTATCTTCCAATTTGAGCATGTATGTTTGTCTTGTATGATTCATGTTTTATGGTGTTATTCCAAAGATAATCGATTTAGCTCGAGAATCATTAATAATAATTTCCGTTCTTAAATAGGTTTCAGAATAGAGGCTGCTTCACCTCCATCAGGACGCAGGGCAAAGCCATTCGTCCCCCAAGTGACAGCCACAGGATTACATCTACGGTCAAGATTTAATAGGTTTAAAACCCACTACAAAAGATTTTCCTTCCTCATGCTTCTCCGGGCTGGGTATTATGCAAATCAAGGTTGAAGGGCGGGGCTGAATCAAAACAACAGTCATTTATCCCTAAGGAATGTGGTGAAGAAACTCTGTTTTGGGGCTAAGCTATTACTTCTTTTTCTAGATATTATCAGGGTGATAGTGGGTGCATTCATTCCTAAGAGATGTTTAGGTGGCCAAAGCATGTATCAATGAAATAGAGTTTCATTTGTATTGTGAAAACTTGATAACATTCAAATGGAATTGTGGCATTAAATCATGTAAATATTATTATATGAACCTGAACCTTCCATGAGCTGTGAACTCATGGTCTATATTTCCCATTGCTCATTGGTTACCACAACTTCCACGGACATTTCAATTGATATAGATGATATGGTGGAGGCTTGGGTCCTCATGGCTGGTTTGGAAGGAGAGAAATAGAAGTGTCTACAAGGGAAACAACAAAGGGAGCGTAGTATCTAGCAAATGATTTTATCTTCTGTGGTGACCGAGCTTTGCTGGTAGTGGTGGACTTATTCATAATGATGAGAGCATTATCAGATAGGCCTGTTCGGTTCTGATAGGTATGACGGATTCTAAAGATGTAGATGTCCTAGCTCTCTTGAGAAGGAGTTGGGTTATGGATTCCTCCCTCCTTAATTCCCTAGTAGTGTAAGGGCACTTGCTCACTTCATATATTGGGTGAATTTAGAGTCAGGGTATCATTGGATATTTTTTTATGCTATGGAGGAGATTGTGGATATGGTGGAGGGGAATGCGATGTCCTTTGCACACATCCTCTGTTCAGCTAATAATGATGCAGATCATGCGGCTCGAACTGAGGTTGAGATGCCATTGAGGAGATTGTTTGTGTAACCCACTAAAACCCACCCAGTAGGAACTAGGAAGCATTTTAATTAATGCAGCAGAATGCACCACATAAATATCTATGGATGAAAAACTAGGGTCATGGTTCCTTCAAACACTGACCTCGCACTATATAGCAATTGACATAATTAATCTAGATGAACCAGTAGTTTACACACTGCCTTCTGCTTGATCTTGATAGAATATCCTAAACCACTATTCAGTCTCCTGATTAAAAAAAAAAGAACCAAGCAAACAATCTGGAAGGAGTGAAGTAATCACCTTTAAATATGCCCATGTTTTATTATTATTATTTAGTTGTTTATCAATTCCAACTTTGCCTCAAATCTACAGCTGCAATTGTATTCCCGTTCAAAATATAAAAGCTGCATTCTCCTCTGGGGAACCCATCATCACAGAATGAAAATTAACATATAAAAACAGGGAAAACCTGCATCAGACTCTGGGCAAAATCTCAGTTTTAATGTAAAGCCCCCCCATCCCTAAACCCAAACCATAATTGGGATAATCTCATTCTTGAACAGTGCCATTTGATGCTGCACTGTCCATGGGTTCGGCTTCAGCGGACTCGTCTCTCACATCGCCTTTCTTACCTGCAATGGGGGTCAAATGCACCGATGAGACCTACAGGAGAATCTTACCAGTAAATACAATGAAAGTTTTTATGGCAGGCAAACAGAAAGTAGAGGGTGCACACCTTTTTTCTTCTTTCCCCCGCCTTTCTTCTTCGTCTTTGTGCCCAGAGCTAACCAAGCCTTGATTTCAGGGTCATCATCGATCGCCTTTGTAGGTTGCAACTCCTGCAAAGCATGGGATGTGATCCTGTCTGATCCGTTCGGCATTAACAAAACTGTGAACTTTATATGAGCAACAAGGTCTCCTGTAATCACCAGACTATTCAACTGATGATACACATAAATTTCCAGACATTCACGCATATAACACGGAAAAGCTACAACCCTCTTTGGATTGCAGGAATTTTTGGGAAAATTTTGAAAATGAAAAATATTTCAAAATTTTGTCACTTTTTTTTAATGGTAAATTTTGTCACCTTTTTTACATGAAAAAAAAACGATAACTTTTTCTTTGAATGATAAAGAAGTTTATTAGTTTGGAGAAAGGAGAAAATACAGAATGAGATCCTCACGGAGGCAGAAAATCAAAGAGGTCAAGAGACTCGCGTTGAACTCCTAATAAAAAATGATAACCTGAACCAAACCTATTCAAATTTTTTTAGAGGAACCTTCAATTTATGATAATATCCCTCTAAATTAACTATAATCACATCATTTCCCTATAAATCATGAAAAGAAGAAAAAAATTCAATCAGAAATGTTTTTCTTGCAATCCAAAGAGGGCCTAAAATACAATTTTCATTTAACGGAGCATAAAAAACATTGTTTAACAGACCAATAAACAAATAAAGCATCGGACTCGAAGTGAACTGAACACTTACCGGGCTTTTCATGCAGAACCGGATATGGTTGCAAGAGATCGTGATTCATACATTCAACTAGTCCCAGCTGGGCACGCTTCTCTTCCAGCGCCCTGTTAAAAAACACACAAGATTATTATTGTCAAGAAATTTTCAAGAATTATTAAAACACTTAAATATTTACTCAAATAAAAATGGTAAGGAGCTGACAAACCTTACGGTAAATGGCATAATCGGAAATTTCTGACTTATTTCACTGAAGATGAACCTTGATGACATCATTTTCAAGTGATAATTTTTGTCGATGGCTCTTCTATAGATGGTTGTCTGCCTCTCATCCAACAGCTTAGGCTGCATTTTAAAGCATGTAGCAGTTGAAATTCCACAGCAATAGACTCCAACATGGAATTTGACAGTTTCAATTGAGGAAATATCGGTTAAGGAATTTGTCCTCACCTTGCCTTCGCCTGTGCTGGTAACTATATCAATGGCATAGACTTCATTCTCCTCGAATTCTACATCATCAACTTTGGTCTCGGGGTTGGTTACGCTCAGTATGACCTTGTTCCCATCAATAACAAACTGTTTAAGCTGATGGCTGTGGACACCTTCAACAATTTTTCAATCGTAGGCAGCAGCAATTTTTTGAATAGCTTCTGTTACATCTTTATTCTGGCACATACATATAGGGTTTGTGAGTAAATGTAACTAATTATAAAACTTAAAAAAAAATAACACAGGAAGAGAGTATGATGTATTCTTTTTTTGAAATTATAATAGATATCTAACAGATGCTCAGAGCCACAGACTCTGGAATCAAATCAAGATAAAACACCAGCCAAGACAGAAACAAGTACAAAAAGACTGAGTTATGAAATGAAGTGGTGTTTCCAACATAAATATTTGAGTTTTGTTTCTACCACAAATCAAATGGATATATCTAACAGATGCTAAGAAAGGAATGAGAAATGTAATTTATTAAAGTAACTTGGAGCTTAATAATCCAAAGCACATATTGCTAGGATACTTCTTTTTTAATGTTTTACGACAGATCTATTTTTCTATGCACTCATCATTTTATGCAATCATCGTTGATTTTTCAGCACTCATTCTTTGGACCGTCCTGTGATGAAAACAATGGGTTCGTCACTTTTTTAAACATAGTTTAAGGCAATAAATGACTTCAATGTGAGAAGCATTCAAGAACACCACCAAAAGGGCTACCAGTAACATTGAACTTAGGTCTACAGCAAGAATGGGGCATCGGTCGAATGTAACTTTCATCTGGAAATTAACTAAATATGGACAGGCAAAGCCCTGGACTTCAATTTCTGAAGTAACATATAAGAAATCCCAACATTCATCTCTGATGTAAACAAACTTCAATCTGGAAATTTAACACCGGTTTTCAATAAATAAACAAGTGAAGCCCTGGCCTTCATTTTTTGAAACAAATCAATCAAAATTTTTCACTAGCAAATTCACCAAAAATATAATCCTCGAACTACACAGATTTCTTCCAATGTCTACAGTTTATCTAGTCTCAAGCAAAGACAAAAATGCATAGAACTAGTTCTAAACAAAGTGAGACATAATGCTGAGCTCGTTGGCTAAGATTGTAGACTAATTCTACAAGTATTACTTTGTGTTCAAGTGACAATCAGTAGGCAATAATAGCTTTCTTGATACCATTTAAAAAAAAAAAGAAGCTTTCTTGATAGGCACAAATAGCAACTCAATGCCTTCCCTAATGAAGAAGAAAAACAAGCACCAAACATTTAAAAGAGTAAAACAACTATAGAGAAGTCTCTTTCATAAAAAAAATTATGGGAAATCGGGTAGAGTGGTTGAGTCGGTTTTTTCCAAGGTTGCCAGAGCGGGAATCGAAATCGAGAATCGAAACGGGAATCGAAAGCGGGAATCGAAGACTCCCAGGGAAGAATCCTACTCAAGGTTGCCAGAGCGGGGATCGAAAGCGGGGATCGAAACGGGAATCGAAGCGGGAATCGAAGGCTCCCAGGGAAGAATCCTGCTTCCTTGGTTTTTTCACCAACACTCATTTTACCTTGAAAATACCTAACATGAATGATGTGCCATTAAGCAATAGCGTAAGCAAAGATTCAAATAACAGCTTCGGATTTGGAAATGCTTCTCTTGTGAAGAGATATTTGATACAACTAAAGGTTTTCACTTTGTGGGATTTGGATGAATGAAGGAGATTGAAGGACGAAATTGAGGGGCGTCGAACGCCAGGTGAGTTGTGTAAGAGAGGAGTATTAGGGCTTTATCTTTTATGTTTCAACAAGGAACTGGGAAATTTTTTTTATGTTACAAGGCTCCGGTCGTTTTTTGCGTTTGTATTCTTTAAACCCAACCTGACTCAAGATTGGGTCCTTTTTTTTTTTTAAGAGGTAACAAATTATATTGCAAAATCAAGAGCAGTACAAAGGGACAGGGCGTCCCCAGAAGAAGCGAAGGCCATTAGCAGTTCTCCGCCTATGAGTCAGCACCGGATGGATTGTGGAGACTAAATCCCTGACCTCGTCAATCTTAGACGCAAGCGGCCATGGACCACAGCTCTTCGTCGTAGCCCAATCCACAGTATCGGAGGACTCCCCTACGACAATGAGTGGCCCAAACCAATGATCAACATATTGCTGTAGCCCAAAAGGGAGCCTCATTCACATCACAGGCACCAATAGGCACAGAGAAGGTCATGCGACTAACACCATTATGGTCTCGAATCACGCCGCCAATACCCGCCCTACCCGGATTGGCCCTTGAGCTCCCATCGAAGTTGAATTTAAACGACCCCTCCGGTGGGGGATTCCAAGTAGGAGATAACTGGGTAACGGACCTTTTTTCCTCTAATACTGCAAGCCAATTCCGGAGGAGGTCCCCAGGTAAATACAGAATACTGCCTGTGGTCGTACACCATTTTATGATAGTTAGCATAATGTCTAAGATGATATTGAACCAGATGTGAGGGGGAGTGTTACAGTATAAAAGATTAAATAAAGCCTTCTCCAACAGCTTAAGCTTTTGGAGTAACTGGTATGTTTGCTGTTGGAGAAGGCGTTATTTATTCTTTTATACTTTAACAATCCCCCTCATGTGTGGCCCCTCTATCTTTGGGTTGGCCTACACGTGGCACATGTGGCCCCACTTTTGGGTTTGGCCATTGCATGTGGATTTTGTTATCAAGGAGATTTGAACCCAGGCGTTTGCTCTGGTACCATGTGAAACTACCTGTTACTCCAAAAGCTTAACCCAAGACCCATGATTTCTAAACCCGACCCACGGTATTGATGGGTCGGGTCAATGCGGGTCAGGTAAACCCCGACCCATGTTGCAACCTTAATAAAAACTAACCTTTATATCTTACTGTGACATAAGGGACTTTTAAATTAATTGCAATATGTGAAAGGGCAATAGAGCAAGAGATAAGAATTCAGGGAAACCTGGTAAATGAAGAAATGTTGATCCATTTATGATAAAGAGTTGAAGCTTATAGGACAGGGAACAGTCACCCATGGTCATTTTCAGCCATCATTGCATCAGAAAGAAAGAAACACATGTAAATTACAAGATGGTTAACTTGATTAATCTGTTTACACTCAAATCCATGTCACCCTTCATTACAAGCATAGTGACAAAAACCGTTTTAAGAATTTCTTGACTGGAAATTCTTAAGAAAGTGGAAATATAAAGAAAGTGCCAATAAACCCATTTTATTTAAATACTGAGGAAGCATCATTTTATGAAAACATCATTTTGAGAATCTCAAAGATATGTCATGGTGGGGACAAGCAACTCAATGCGTAAATGTTGGTTGCTGAGAAACAGACTAGTCGTCCATCAATAGAGTAGCTGTCACGCCCCGACCCATTATGTCATGCCCCGACCCCATTGTGCAGATATTATCCGGTTCTGGGCCGCAGCCCTCCTCGGTTTTGTTTTTCCGCAGAAAACGTGTCTACACAGGGAATGGGGAAATCCACATATATAGCCCAGTAACTTTTCCTCCCTTTCCGATGTGGGATCTCACAATCCACCCCTCTTAGGGCCCAGCGTCCTCGCTGGCACACCATACTGGATGGGAGGTCCCGCTCTAATACCATTATGTCACGCCCCTGCCCCACTGCGTAGATATTGTCCGGTTCTGGGCCGCAGCCCTCCCCGGTTTTGTTTTCCAGCAGAAAACGTGTCTACACAGGGAATGAGAAAATCCACATATATAGCCCTGTAACTTTTCCTCCCTTTCCGATGTGGGATCTCACAGTAGCCTACAGTTTAGGGTGAACATTCTTTTTTGAATGGTATAGGGTAAACATTCTATAGTTGCGTAGAGTACTTCATGCTGAAATTAAGCATAATTTCTCGTGCAATAGTAGTAAAACGCCTATACGAGCAATGGCAAAAGATTTCTTAAATGCACCATATGAATTTACCCTTTCTATGGCCGCGAAGTAAGATAAGACTGTTAGTTCATCAGCACAAACCCAGAGTGAACATCAGTTGGAGCAGGTACCCTGAATTGACATTAGGAACATAAAACTAATCTCACCATCGAGGGAGCTCAAGGATTTGAACTCTAAAGTATAGTTTCAAAACTCCCTCTAGTGCACGTCGATTCCCCCGAGTTGACTCCCTTTTACCTTAGCCGCATTCCGCATTGTGCTACATCCGTGATTTGCCCTACAAAGTCAATAAAAACTCCTTTGAGTCACAAATTATGACCGAGTCAACTGAGTACCCAGCCGCGTCAACCAATTACTCGACCGCATTGTGCCTAGTTGACTAGGATTTTCTTCAGCGGCATTCCGTGCCGCATCCACGTTTTTAAACACTGCTTTAAAGAACGAACATTTTAAGATAGTTTGCAGCTAACAAACTTCGACATTTTATTACTTGAACAAAACACAAAAGAAAAACTTGGGCATTTTTAGGGCTATTTGAGGCTCCACTCGCTACAGTACGAGATTAGCAACCCGTACGAAAGATTGAAGAACTAGTACAGATCTAAGAATCACAAAACTTTAAACAAAAAATAATAATTAGTAAGGTGATCTCTACTAGCAACATATTTTACCTACCAAAAAAGACTTAACTAAATGGTACAAATAAGAGGGGCTATATGCCCATTTTAGTCATACAATATAACAAGTATTTACCAACTATATTCCATTAACAAAATGAAATGAAAGAAAAGAAATCGAATGATGAAGACAGAAGTGCAAGAACACCACAATGACTGATGTGAATTGTGATTTAGTCTTCGGCTTAGGAGCATTTTATTAATCGACCTGATTATTTACATTTTATAGAATTTATTTTAGTTTTAATTGTATCATTGCAACTTAGACGTGGGGGATGTCCACATCATCCTATGGCCCACTACGCACCATACTCTTCTTTTTTTTTCCGTGTCCGACTACCACTTAAACCCAAGCCCAAATCCTCTTATACCTTATTGGCCACTACCATGGCTATCACTTATAACCCGAATGCTTTGTTATTTCGCCATTGGCCAACCTCTCTTATATCCTACTAGTGGGACAACCGTGCGATGCCCGGAGGACTGAAAGTTACTTTAGATCCTAAAGAAACTAGAAGAAATTAAAAGTAAGTTTTTGTATAGTGGAGCAAAGGTGTAATGCAAGAGAAAGATAAAAGAGCACATCTTGAAATCTTGAATGATATCTCAACTGTCTTCTGTTTGTCTTATAGTAAAAACACAGATAGGGTGAAAGTGCTGTAAGTTTTTTAGAGGAGAACACCAAACGAAAAGGTGGTTAACCATGATTTTGATTATCATCTTATAATGATGGCCTATATAAGTCCGGGCCAAATATTGTGATCATCCGATATAAATCTCGCATTTCCTTTCTATATTATAATTTTGCACTGTGCAATTCTCCTACAAACACATTAAAAATAGGGATCAATTTAGGTAGGCCGTCCCCCAAAAATGAGGGCACCGTTGTATGATTCTAAACCCTTCATTTTCTTTAACTATGCAATCCAAAAAAATGGATCATAATTAAATTGAAGGGTTATTAGAATCGTATGGCTCCCCTTTTCAGGGCTCATGGAGGGCTAAAAAAATGAATGGTTTAGATCATCCATTCACGCGCACCTCTGTAAAATCTCTCTATTGTCTAGGTACACCATTATAAACTCCCTATCATCTATATAATAGTTACTTAGGCGGTAAGTCTTTGCTTTCAATCGATGATGAAAAACAAAGAAAAAGCCGCAATAGCAATACCATCCGCCAACTCTCTCTGTTTTCACAGAGCCATAAAAAAGAAACTAATTATATAGGCCCGGTCTTCCTATTTGTCACCATTTGTTCTCTAATCAGGGAGCCTGAGATCAAGCAAAGAGGAGTTGAAGAGAGAAGAAAAGAACCGAGATTCTAGGGTGTAGAGGGTTTGAGCAGCTGAATAAAAAACTTATGACAACAGCGTTTTTGAGTTATGGCCTACTACTTAAACCTTCACCCCTCCCTCTTATAAAAACTCGTCAAACCCCTTTAAGCTCTAGTCTGTGAAATTGACAAGAAGAGCCTCCCTCCCCTTTGCATCAAGGTATGCCCCTTTCATCCCCTTTCGTTTCTCTGTTTCACTTCTCTTTCCCCACCTTTCCCATCTCAGCTTACGGCTATAAACCTAATACAACCCTACTCTTTCTCGTATTGTTTGAGCTATATGTTGTTTTGTTTCATAGAGCTGATTTTTGCAATACATTACTTGAGACTTGTTTTACTTCCATTGGCTAGCTGTTTTGATTATAGATTTGATGTATCATGTATGAAATCTGCATGGGGTGAGTTACTATTTGATGAATGAATTTCCATGATTATGATTTCCTACGAAATTCTAGCTATAATTGAATCTTAAGAGATGTTTAATTTGATTTTGGGAATACATGTTTCTGTTTTGTTGAATTAGGAAATTCTTATTGCTCCTAAATTCCTAGAAGCTCTGTTGCGAACACTAGATTTGCACTAGTGGTCCCTTGGCTATTCACCATTTCTTTCTTAGTTTTATTCTATCCGGACACCTATGATACCCAAACACCTGTAGAGGCCGAATGCATTGTGTTCGATACGATCTGATACTAATACTCGTATCAAATACATCATGGACACTTCTGTTGGTCAAATAACTATCAACTTTCAAATAGATATCAATCTCTTCAAATTAAGTATCGTGTTTTTTTTTTGGTTATTGTCACATATTTGTACAGTAGCTATAATTTCTATCATGTGGATCTTGCAGATAATCTTTTTTTTTTGTTATTGTCACATATTTGTACAGTAGCTATAATTTCTATCATGTGGATCTTACAGATAATCCGATTATGTGGATCCTACAGATCATTCATACCCAACAGCCCCCCAACATAACATACACACACAAAAATAAAATCTAGTTATGCTTTTTGGTGTTTTATTTACAGAGATCTCATGGCATTGATACCCATATCCCTATCCCAAGAAAGGGTCTACATGACCTTTAGGAATTTCTTTTAATTAAAGTGACTTCTTTTATTTTAAATATTATAGTTGTTGGACATAAAAGGGTATTCGTTTATTTTACAATATGGGTTTAAGTGAAAGGTAGTTTAATAATTTAATCTCGTTATGGAGACGAACCATGGAAGCTAGGCTATTGAGTTTTATTTTGTTTAAGATGAGATGATAGTTTACTACTTTTGCTTCAATCCGTTTAAGCAAAGTGTAGGTTAGTAAGTTAATCTCATCATGGGGACGAGGGGTTTAAATTGGGGAGAAGACCCATGGAAGCTAGGCTTTTGAGCTTTATTTTCCTGAAGAGAATAAAACCCTGGAAGTCGGTTACTACTTTTGCTTCAACCTTCGAGACATGGACTTGGGTGGAGCTCCTACTAGATTTCGACTATTTTTTCCTTCAAATGATTTTCTCTCGTCACTCTATTCTTGGATTGCCTCTTACTATTTTTGTTTGGATTAATATCGCTTAATGTCATATTCTTCCCAGGATCTTTGCTTTGAGTAATTTTAGAATTGTTTCCATGATATGGAAGTCCTGTATTAGATTATTTAAAATACTTTTTTAATGATATTAGATTATTTAAAATGAAATTGTTTGGATTAGTTCCAACATTCATCTTGTACTAATATAGTATGTGAAACCCTTCTCGGGACTGCATCAATGATGCATTGATGGTGACTTCAATTTCATTTGCTTTGTTTGTCAACTGTCACTTCACTTGTTCCTGGACCTTCCTTTTAAAGGTTCTCATTTCATTTAGTTCAACCACCAGCCTTATCCCATTCTATGCCGATTGAACAAGTTTTTGGTTGGTGCTGAGTGGTCATCTTAGCACCCTTGATCATTGTAGACTACCCATGAGCCTATTTCCAAATTCTGACATCGCCCTGTTGTATTGGACTTCGCAGTGGGCTCATGGGGCCTAAAGTCTTTTGAGCTAGCTTGGCTCAAGGAGCTAAAGGTGGCTGAAAGGTTGAGAGTGGCAGCTGTTTGCGGACGTTAATAGGAGGGCTGGTCAATATATTGCGTGCAAGGTTTTAAATTTCGGTTTCGGTTTCCACAGAAACAAAAATATTTTAGATTCGGTTGGGAATTTCGGTGGAAATTCTGTAAAATCACGAAACTATGTGGAAACTGTTAAACTTCTTTTATACTTTAACACTTCCCCGCACGTGTGGCCCACTTGGCAAACACGTGGCACATGTGGTCCCACTTTGGGCCGACCATTCATGTGGATTTTTACTATCGGGAGGTTTGAACTCAAGACCTTTGGCTTTGATACCATGTTAAGTAACCAACTTCTCCAAAAGCTTAAGCTGTTGGAGAAAGGCGTTATTTATCTTTTATACTTTAACACTTCCCCGCACGTGTGGCCCACTTGGCAAACACTTGGCACATGTGGTCCCACTTTGGCCGACCATCTCATGTGGATTTTTGCTATCCGGGAGGTTTGAGATATTCACTAAACTTGGATACAATACAATTAGCCCTATTGAGTGATTATATAGAACACTAAAAAGGGTTAAACATAGAAAGAGATAAACATAACCAAGGTAAGAGATAATTCTAGAAATCCTACATACTAAGATTAGCTTAATTACTTATTTAAGCTTGCTAGGTTACCCCCTTCAACCCACTTGCGTAATCTAGCACCATGGTGATCCAACGGTGTGAATTCGACACAATCTAACTATGAGATCTCACATATTCTAACATGCCCCCTCAAATGTATGTGGATTGAAGATCAACATACGTTTGATTACAATGAAATTCCCAAATAAGAAAATAAAATTTTCTCTCCATAAGAAAATAGAATCTTTTGATTCGAAGCACACTGCTGAAGCTTGATGATGAATATGTTGCCGAACGTATATTGCCGAAGAAGACTCCGCTTGTTGATTTGCCGTGAAGAGATGGATGAGAACAAATAATAGCCTCAATGGGCAAGACAATACTCAAGCCTCGATGGGCGAGTAGTAATGAGTCACTATGGACCAATGCCGGAATTAGCAAGAAATGAAATGCCGGAATAAGCAAGAAATGGATCACTATGAACCAATGCCGGAATGGGCAAGAACTGGTTCACTGTGGACCAATGCCGAAATGGGCAAGAAATGGGTTACTATGGACCAATGCCGGAATGGGCAATAAAAGGGTCATTATGGACCAATGCCGGAATGGGCAAGAAATGGGTCACTATGGACCAATGCCTGAATGGGCAACAAAGAAGAGAAAAAAAAGGCAAAGAGAAGGGCGGCAAATAGCTGCAAAAACAATGAAGCAAATATCGGCCAAAAAAAGAAAAGATAGGGCCTTAAAAAGAGGGTGCAAATAGCAAAGATGGGGATTTTAAATAGAAATTGAAATGGGTGCCCTTGTCAATATGTGAAGGAGTATATTTTGGTAAAAGGGCAAAAGAAAAGGGGTGTGGATATCAAATGACAAGACTGACTTTTTTAATTTGACCTTTGGAAAATATGGGATAAAATATCCCAAATCCCTTTTCTTATCTCTTTCTCCACCCCCACTACAAAAGCTTCTCTCACAAGCATTTCGGATCCAAGATGGTGCCATCATTGTTGAAGGAAGGCGATACCTATAATGGCAGTGACCCAAATCAAGATCTCTGTTAACAGATTGAAAAGAAAGGGTGATGATGATGCTGAGATAGGTTCCGTTAAGCCACTGGATGAATGTATGGATGGGTCTTGAAAAAGCATGCCTTGATCCAGAAAATAGAATTAAAGGAAGCAGATATGGTGTAATGAGAAACAAAAAAGGGTGATAGAAGTCACTGGGTAGATATCGAAGATGACTAATCGTCAAACAAAGGTCACAAAAACAAAGAAAGAGTAGAAGTAGTGCCCGGCTGGAGATGGTTTTGCAGTGGTGGTGATGGGGTTTTGACTTGATGCCTGGCGGACGGCCGATCTAGCCGTCCGCCGAAGGATGGGAATGCGTGTGTTGTGCTCAAGGAGAGGTCCAATTGACCTGCTCTGATACCATGATAACTTCTTTTATACTTTAACAAAAACATATGCGAACGGTAGAATTTTAAAATGAAACTTCGGGAAGTGCTAGAATAAGGATAAATACACACTTGGAAACCATCACATTAGCAAGACAATCACCAATAATGGTTTAATAACATCGAACACTCAGCGTTTGCATGATAATTCAGTATATGCCGCATTTCACATGTAATTCATATAAATATTTATACACAATACATACACACCATTTCACATGCAATTCATATAAATGTAATACGTACAATTCACTTGCTGATATAGTATACTGCTAATACATGTATACTTTTGGTTTCGGTATGTGTTTCGGCTTCAATGCCATTTCGGTGGGGATTGACACGAAAACATTTCGGCTTTTTGTCTTGGTTTCTGGAAGCCCAAGGGTTCCCATGGGTTCAACTAATCTTCTTTACCTTGTTGTCTTGATGCTAGCAAAGCCAAATTGATTAGTCTTTATGGACTAATGTGTTCCGTTGTAGTATTGTGCCTTAGACAAGAAAGTCAAATGTCAAACCAAGTTAGCACATACATCTAGCACAATACTACTCAACACATGGCTTGCGGATCAACATGCACAATGAACCAACGAGCTTGCACATTCTTTGGAGACATCATTCTTGGAAGATGTTCAAGTCAAGAGCTCAAGTCGAAGATCCCACAAGCATGCCTAGCAAAGTGCCAGTAGAAGCTTGGAGATGAACTAGCATTGATGACTTTCTCATGTACCATTGAAGAAGTTCAAAGAATGGAGGAAGTCATAAGGCCCAAAGCAAGTTGAAGAGTTCTCTCACAAGTTGAAGACTTCCAAGAAAGTGATATGGAGCCAAGACAATCCAAGAAGACTCAAGGTTCTATATTTTCATATTGTATTGGAGTCCTCTTGTAAAATGTATTTGCACTTTCAAAAGGTTTTCAAAATGATTTTCATAAACAAACTTGACATCTTTGAAAACCATCCACACACCCCAAAAATGTGTTTGAAAACCTTGAACAAAAGCCCAAAGACCATGGCCCAAAACCCTAAGACTTAAGTATTTAAAACCAAGATTTTAAAGAAGGCCGGTCGACCGGGGTCTCCCAGGCGACCGCGGTAAGTGTGCTGGAACTCCAGCACCTACCGAAACATAGAGGGCCGGTCGACCACGGATGTGTTTCTGAAAATCCGGAAACAATCCAGCATGGTTGGGCCGGGAGACCGCAGATAGGTTTGGACGGAAATTTTAATTGTCCATAAAGCCCTCGTCGAGCGACTGCGACAAGCTCGGTCGACCTCGGCGGTATGAAATTTGAAAATAAAAATGATTTTCTTGACCAGTTATTTACCATATTGCCCCAAACGGTCATATTTTTACTTGGGTTATATATACCCTATCCTTGACCAACTAAATAACCTTTTGCAAGATTATTTTCACATCCTTGAGAGCTTAAACTTGAAAATCTAAGGTTCTTTCAAAAATCCTCTTCTATGCTTTGATTTGTGTTTTTACATTCAACAAGAGGCACTCCTTAGGGATTTTAGTTGTTATCATTTGGAGTGATTGGTGAGCTATTCATTATATTATTTGCCTATTTAGAGGCTTGAGAGAGCTTAAACTTCTTCTATTATTCATCGTATTTGCGAAGATGAACTTTTCCCTTTGAGGCGGTTTGTGAAGAGGGATCACTACCTTGGAGGCGGTTTGCGAAGATGAGTGATTTCCTTGGTGGCGGTTTTGCGAAGAGGGATTGTTCCTTGGAGGCGGTTTGTATAAAGGGAGTTTGTCCTTTGAAGGAGTTGATTGTAAAGCCCGGAGATTCGGCATGCGGAATCTCAAATAGTGAAAGAAAATCCCAAGGAAAGACCATGTACTTGGGTAGTGGAGTAGGTCCGTTTGTGACCGAACCACTATACATGATCGCGTCGTCTCCTATCTTCTACCTCCTCCTTCTTGTAGTGATTGGTAATATCAAACCTTTCTTTATTTTTATAATTATTTGAACAAGGGTTAGATTTAGACTTTTGTTGATTTCAAAATCCGAATTGAACTTATGATTGCTAATTGTTAAAATTGGTTTTAACATTACACTTAATTAGGGCAAAAATTTTAAGAACCCAATTCACCCCCCCTCTCGTGTTGCCTATTGGGATTTTAGTTTCGGTGGAAATTTAAAACCATGATTGCATGTAAACTAATGTACGTCATACTATTAGGATACACGTGTAAAGTTGTGGTGGTAGTACTCAGAAAAAATAGATAAAAAAGGTCTATAAGTTTTGCATAGAATCCCAGGGTATTGGAATCCGACACATGTCCGACACCGATACTTCGTCTATTCAGAAGGATCCGTGTAACATGGATCAAGAGTCATACTTTTTGAAAGTATGTCCCTCCAGCAATCTGATAGAAGATTGGAGGCAATTCTATTTAACAAGAAGGACAACTACTGTTGAATCACAAGAACAACTACTCAAAGGAGTAAGGTTGGCCGTTCTAGAAGAGATGAAGTGGCCGTACTGTGCTAGAGTAAAGTGGTGGAAGGGGACAAGAATATGGCATTCTTCCATGAAGTAAAGTGATATCCCTGATATCTTCTTCTCAAGAACATTGAATTCCACCAAGATCTTTATCTGCTCAGGGTTTTCTTTAAAACTAAGTAGGATGGTCTTGAGTTTGTTTCCTTGAACTTGGGACCCATGACAATTTGGAAGTGCAGTTCTAGTGCCAGGGTGTGGAGGTGTTGTTTTCTTCCATGAATAGCGTTGGGGCTCGAGGGATGAATGTTTCTTGCATTTCCTTCTTTTATGAATTTCTTGTTATTTTCAAAGTCAATATAATGGCATTTGCTGAATTCTGTGACAACTCACCTAGATAGAAGTATAAAGGTTACCATCATTTTCATCCTATTGTGGATCGTGAAGACAACCTCATGGATTTTAGATCAGTGTTTCAAAACGCTAATGCAGGTCAAAACATGGCCAAAGGAAATCCTAGTCGTCTCTGCATGCCGCAGTTGAGTAATCGGTTGACGCGGTTATAAACCGGGAGTGTCAAAAGAGTTTTGAACACACACACACACACACACACACACACATATATATATATATATATATATATATATAGAGAGAGAGAGAGAGAGAGAGAATGTAAGAAAATGATAGAATAGAATGGAAGAAAATGATCCACATAGAAGAACCCAACTAGAACCAGGATTAGAGCAGGGTAGATCCCTTTTACCTTCTCCATGACTTTTTTTTCTAAAGGATTCATTTAGCCGACCCCAACTAGCTTGGGACAAAGGCTTTGTTGAGTTGAGTTGAGTTGAATATATATATATATATATATATATATATAGAGAGAGAGAGAGAGAGAGAGGAAAGTGTTCCTGATCTCGAGCTCAAAAACACATGTGGCCCCACATTTTTTGGAGGATCCAAAGCATTCATTTGGATGGACCTTTCATGGATAGGGTGTGTACCAAAAATCAGCCCTATAGGAACATCCTAGCCCTGCCATTTGTGGAAGGAAAAAAAGGGCAGAAATATGGACACACAATGTCTGTCCATTTTCTGCTCCACCTTTGATTGGGCTAGGATGATCCTATAGGGCTGATTTTTTGTACACACCCTATCCATGGAAGGGCCTTCCAAATGAATGCTTTGGATCCCCCAAAAAATGTGGGCCCACATGTGTTTTTGAGCTCGAGCTCAGGAACACTTTCCTCATATTATATATATATATATATATATATATATATATGAGGATTTGGTTTGTGAGCAGCTGCTCAGATAAGTTTATCTGAGTAGAGGTCACCAACCATGGGGGGGCACATTTTCCGTGGGATCCAAAGCATTCATTTGGAAGACCCTTCCATGGATAGGGTGTGTACCAAAAATCAGATCAATAGGATCATCCTAACCCAATCAAAGGTGGAGGGGAAAATGGACAGACACTTTGTGTCCATGTTTCTGCCCATTTTTTCCCTCCACAAATGGCAGGGTTAGGATGATCCTATAGGACTGATTTTTGGTACACACCCTATCCATGGAAGGGTCTTCCAAATGAATGCTTTGGAACCCCCCCCCCCCCCCCCCCCCGCCCAAAAAAAAAATGTGGCCTCCCATGGTTTGTGAGCTCTGCTCAGAGAAGCTTATCTGACCAGCTGCTCACAAACCATTTCCTCATTATATATATATATATATATATATATATATATATATATATACTGTTACATGTAATATACCCTTAGATGGGTATACTTGTCCAAAGATATATAGTATATATAGTGGTTCGTATGGGAGAGATTGCTTAATGCAACTCTCAACCATTCGACCTATTCTCCCCTCCATCCTCCATCGTCTCTCTCTCTCTCTCTCTCTCTCTCTCTCTCTCTATTCTCCCTTTCATTTATCTCTCACACCATCATGTAGCTCTCTAACATGGTATCAAAGCCGGTGGTGTAAGAGATCTCCTTCTTACCTCTTTTTTTTCTTTTCTTTTTGGGTTTTTGATTTCCGCCCTAACCATTTAGGCTTTTCAACCCAAACTTTGCACAAATCTCCCATACCCCATCCTCTTGATTTTCGTCCAACTCTTTCTCCCAATTTTTTTCATTTTTCGTCTTATTCACAAAACCCTAGTTTTTTGTCCTATTTAAAAATCAGCACCTTCGGTTCCCTTTTTCCATACCCTAAACCCATCTTTTCTTGTCTTTCTTCCTCGATTGTGATTCCAATTCTTCGGTACCTTTTACCCATGATCTAAATCATTCTTTTTCCCTTATTGTAAAACTTGTGCTTCGTATCTTGGTGGTTTACTTGAGGATGGTTGGCTACATGTATTATAGCCTCTCCTTGGTCGTTTTATCTTGTGGATGTTGTGGTGGTTATTGTGGGTGGTGATCTTCTTACGTTTGTTGGCTGATGAGGTGTTACTTCGTGGTGGTTGTTGTTAGTGTTGTCATGATTTTGCAGTAGGTTGTTGAGTGCCTTGTGGAATTTTCTGTTTTATTTTTCAGTGGTGATTGTGGTATTCTTGGTGGTTGTTCATGGGGTCTATGGAGCCATCTGCCCGCCAACTTTCTACCCTCAAGGTTGATGAGGGCCGTTCTTCGTCGTCTCCTGCTCAGTCTAGCTATTCCTATGTTGAGCCTCCTCTTCAGATGACTTCAATAAAACTGGATGGCACAAATTATCCCCCGTGGAAGATGGCAGTTTATACTTATCTACTTGGCCGTAGAAAAATCAGTTTTCTTGAGCGCTCTCCTCCGCGTAACACTGATCCGACATATGATCAGTGGCGTGGGGATGATGCTGTGGTTCGCTTCTTTATGTGGGGCTATATGGATTCCCATATCGCTACATCCATGATGTATCTACAGTTCTCGAAGGAAATCTGGGATCATGTGCCTACGATGTATTTAGGGTTGGATAATTTGACTCGTATCTGTGATCGGTTTTCAGATTGGTTTAGTCTTGAGTGAGGAGACAAACCTGTAGGATCCCACTACAGTGATTATCTTGCCCTCTGTCAGGAGCTCTTGATTTGTTGCCATTTACTGTTGATCCTGAGGTTCTCAAAAAGCGTCAGGAAGTGATGAGGGTAGTTTGGTTTCTTGATTCTTTGGGCCCTGACTATCTCCAGATCCATCAGCAGATTATTAGTTCTGGTTCGCTTCCCACACTCGCAAAGGCCTTCTCCTGTGTTCTGCGTATGCGAGTACCTCAGTCTGGTGAACCTATTGTTGATGGATCTGCTCATGTCTCATATGGTGGGGGTGATCGTGGCCGGGGTGGTGGTCGCGTTGGACGCGGCCGTGATGGTGGTTGGCATGGTCGTGGTGGTGGTCGTGAGTCTTGGGGAGGCAGAGATGGTGGTGGACGAGGCCATGGGGGCCGTCATTGGACACACTGTCATTTGGATGGTCATATTGTTGACTATTGCTACTACTTACATTGTGAGTTTCGTCCACACAGGCCTGCGAATGCTTCTGCTGCTGCTTCCGATGGTATTTCTTCTTTTGTGGCTCCATCTATATTTTAGTCCATGACTATCCCTCGTGCTGCATATGAGGAGCTTCTCTGTATTAGGGACAAGGGAAAAGAGCCAGCTGCCACGTTTGCACATAAAGGTAGTCCCTCTTGTTTTCTCTCTGATACTTCTTCTGGGACATGGCTCATTGATTCAGGAGCATCCCACCATATGACCGGTAACCCTACAATTCTTTCCTCTTTCCAGTCTATTCATTCTATGGGACCTCGTACTGTTACATTAGCAGATGAGACTACATCTCCTGTTTCTGCCATGGGTGCAGTTTTCGTCTTAATGGGACTTCAATTGTCTTCTGTTATTAATGTTCCGTCCTTTCTTGTTAACTTATTACCTGTTCACCAATTAACGAAATCACTGAACTGTACTGTTTCCTTTTTTTCTTCCTTCTGTATTTTTCAGGACATGAAGACTGGGAAGAGGATTGGAGTGGGTCGTGAGATTGATGGTCTTTATTACCTTGACCAGGCCGACGCTGGTGTAGCTCTTCGTTCCTCTGTGGATGCCTATCAATGGCATTGTCGTTTGAGACATCCACCTGCAGATATGCTTAAGAAGTTTTCTTTTATTTCGGATCCTGTTCCGTCTTTTCATTGAGAGTCGTGAGTTAGGGAAACACCATCATGTGTTCTTCCCTTCTCGAGTTAGTAGTAGAGTGTCTCATCCATTTGCACTTATTCATTCTGATGTTTGGGGTCTCGCAAGAACTACTTCATTAAATGGATATCGATATTTTATTATTTTTGTTGATGATTATTCGAGGGCCACATGGTTGTTTTTACTTAAGATAGATCTCAAGTGTTTAATGCATTTCATCATTTTTATTTTGAGGCAACCAACCAGTTTCAATGTTCTATTAATTGCTTACGTACTGATAATGCTAAGAAATATTTCTCTGTATCTAATGGTTTTCATGATCTTCTATTCTCTCGTGGTATTATTCATCAGTCATCCTGTGCACACACTTCACAGCAGAATGGTGTGGCTGAAAGAAAAATTCGGTATTTGCTGGATATGACTGTACACTTATATTTCAGATGAAGGTTCCCAAAGTTCATTGGGGCGATGCTGCTCTCACAGCATGCTTCCTCGGTAACCGTCTTCCTTCTTCAGTTTTATTTGGGAAAACACCTTTTTCGGTTTTGTTTCCTCTAGGTGATCCATTTCCATTAGTACCACGTGTCTTTGGTTGTACATGTTTTGTCCATCACCTGTCTCCAGGGCTTGACAAGTTGGACCCTAGGGCAGAAAAGTGCCTTTTATTGGGTTACTCACGTACCCAAAAAGGTTATAAATGTTATAATTCTTGTCTTAGGAAGACATGTCTCTGCAGATGTCACGTTCTTTGAGGACCAGCCTTACTTCTCTATCTCTGGTTCACTACTTCATGTTGATATCCCTAACGTGGATGCCCCTACCATGATGGGTCAACCTGTGCTAGCGCCTATCATGATGGATCCTGCTACGCCAGCCTCTATGGCTGCCACTGAACCTCAAAAGATACCACTGTGACTTCTAAGGATTCTGAACAGAATACTTATACTCGGGGACCTCGCCAGGTTGTTCATTCTATGACTAAAGATACATCATCTCCGCCTACTAATCCTATTCCACAGTCGGATTGTCTGCCCTCAGGTGTTTGGCCTACACCTCATGATTCACCTATTGCCTCTCGTACTAGATCTTGTACTGTTGCTCATCCTATATCGAATTTTGTCTCTTATGACCATCTCTTACCTTCCTTTCGATCCTTTGTGTCTAGCATGTCTTCGATTTCTTTGCCTAAGTCTGTTGCAGATGCTCTACATCATCCGGGATGGCGAGCTGCTATGGATGCTGAGATGGGTGCTCTTCAATCGAATAAAACGTGCCGGTTGGTTCCCCTCCCTTCTGGTGCCCAACCGGTTGATTGTCGTTGGGTGTTTTCCATTAAATACTGTTAACTAACCAACTTCTCCAACAGCTTAAGCTGTTGGAGAAAGGCGTTATTTATCTTTTATACTTTAACACTTCCCCGCACGTGTGGCCCACTTGGCAAACACGTGCCACATGTGGTCCCACTTTGGACTGACCATCTCATGTGAATTTTGCTATCTGGGAGGTTTGAACTCTAGACCTTTGGCTTTGATACCATGTTAACTAACCAACTTCTCCAACAGCTTAAGCTGTTGGAGAAAGGCATTATTTATCTTTTATACTTTAACAAGTACCTTCCAGATGGGTCTGTTGAGCGTCTCAAAGACCGCCTTGTTGCTAAGGGGTACACTCAAACATTTGGTGTTGATTATCAGGAGACATTCTTGCCGGTTGCTAAGATTCCATCGATTCGTGTGTTGATCTCGTTGGTTGTTAATCGTGGTTGGCCACTCTATCAATTGGATGTCAAGAATGCCTTTCTTCACGGCAATCCGACTGAGGAAGTGTAAATGGAGCAACCTCCTGGGTATGTTGCTCAGGGGGAGATGTGCTCATCAGTATGCCATCTTTAGAAGGCAATTTATGGACTCAAACAATCACCCAGGGCTTGGTTTGGACGATTTAGTGCTGCGGTTCTGCGGTTTTAGGTTGAAGCAATGTGCTGTTGATCATTCTGTGTTTAGTCACAAATCTAGTTCTGGATATATTCTTCTCATTGTATATGTTGACGATATTGTAATTACAAGAGATGGTAAGTCTGGCATGGCATACATAATCTGAAGTCTTTTCTCCATGGAGAATTTTCTACGAAAGATCTAGGTCAACTCAGATATTTCATTGGTATTGAGGTTGCTCGCTCTCGTCATGCTCTCTCCTTGTCCTGAAGGAAATATGTGTTGGACATCCTAGAGGAGACCGGCTCAATGGGGGTAAAACCTGCTGCTATTCCTATGGAACTAAATGTTAAACTTCTTCCTGATCAAGGAGAGTTGCTGGATGATCCTGGTCGATATAGAAGATTGGTTGGGAAACTAATCTATTTGATTGTGACTCGTCCGAACATATCATTTGCAGTTGGTATGGTTAGTCGCTTTATGAGTGCTCCACGTAGTTCCGACTGGGCGGCTGTCATCCAGATCATCAAGTATTTGAAAGGTACACTAGGTAAAGGTCTATGCTTCAGAAGACATGGACATGAAAAGGTAAAAGGATTCAGTAAAGCAGATTGGGCAGGATCTCCCGCTGACAGGAGATCAACGACGGGGTATTGCACGTTTGTCGAAGGTAATTTGGTGTCGTGGAGAAGTAAAAAGCAAGATGTCGTGTCTAAGTCAAGTGCAGAGGCCGAGTATAAAGCTATGTCATATACCAGTGGGGAGCTCATATGGCTTCGCTCATTCTTATCGGAGATTGGGTTCACATCGACATCTCCAGCACAGTTGTATTGTGACAATAGAGCAGCAATCTATATTACAATGAATCAAGTATTCCATGAGCGAACCAAGCATATTGAAGTTGATTGTCACTTCGTTCATCTTTGGATTCAGAGTGATGAGATTTGCACATTGTTTACTCAATTTGCAGTTCAACTTGCAGATATGTTTACCAAACCATTAGGATGTGCAAAATTGAAAGATTCTTGTAACAAGCTTGGAATGTATGATATATACATTTCAGCTTGAGGGTAAATGTAATATACTCTTAGAGGGGTATACTTGTCCAAAGATATATAATATATATATAGTGGTTCGTATGGGAGAGATTGCTTAACGCAACTCTCAACCATACGACCTATTCTCCCCTCCATCCTCCATCGTCTCTCTCTCTCTCTCTCTCTCTCTCTCTCTCTCTCTATTCTCCCTTTCATTTATCTCTCACACCATCATGTAGCTCTCTAACATATACATATACGTTATATATACATATATATGCATATCATATATACATATATGCATATATATGCATATCATATCATATATACATATATGTATGCATATCATATATACATATATGTGTATATATATATATATATATATATATATGCATATATGCATATATATATATATAGAGAGAGAGAGAGAGAAAAGTGTTTCTAAGCACCTGCTTAGATAGCTTATCTAAGCAAGTGCTCAAAAACACATGTGGCCCCACATTTTTTGGGGGATCCAAAGCATTCATTTGGAAGGCCCTTCCATGGATAGGGTGTGTACCAAAAATCAGCCCTATAGGATCATTCTAACCCAATCAAAGTTGGAGTGGAAAATGGACAGACACTGTGTGTCCATGTTTCTGCCCATTTTCCCCTCCACAAATGGCAGGGTTAGGATGGTCCTATAGGGCTGATTTTTGGTACACACCCTATCCATGGAAGGGCCTTCCAAATGAATGCTTTGGATCCCCCAAAAAATGTGAGCCACATGTGTTTTTGAGCACGTGCTTAGATAAGCTTATCTAAGCACGTGCGCAGGAACACTATCCTCATATATATATATATATATATATATATTCACTTGTATATTTCAACGATAACTCATATACATTAGGCGGAACTTGCATACATGTGTGTAGGAAAGGGAAACAAAAACTAGCAAGGCCCATATTATTGGGTGATATAAAGTCTAAACCATTCAAAAGTTGGGCCCTGATGTAGATAGACTGTGCCTCAAAAAATCTTTTCCATTGGATGATCCTTACCCTCCAATTTGTGAAGGTTTCTATACCGTGCCACCCATTTGAACCTCCACAGATCGGGTTTGGATCATCCTATGTAGAGGATTTTTGGGGCACGAGATATTTCCAAGCTTCAAATCCTTTGTAATCTAGATCTCACTCTACCCAATCATACGTCTCTCTCTCTCTCTCCTCTTGGTCTTATGCTGTGAAGAATACACTCATGAGCAATGAGATCTAAATCAATGATATGCCTCCTCACAACGAACACACACGCACACACACACACACACACACACACACAAACACATACACAGATCCTCCATATTATATTAAGGGTGATGATTTTTTCACTCCCCCCCCATTTGAACCTCCACAGATCGGGTTTGGATCATCCTATGTAGAGGATTTTTGGGGCACGAGATATTTCCAAGCTTCAAATCCTTTGCAATCTAGATCTCACTCCACCCAATCATACGGCTCTCTCTCTCTCTCTCTCTCTCTCTCTCTCTCTCTCTTCTTGTTCTTATGCTGTGAAGAATACACTCATGAGCAATGAGATCGATATCAATGATATGCCTCTTCACAACGAACACACACACACAAACACATACACAGATCCTCCATATTATATTTAGGGTGATGATTTTTTCACTCCCCCCCCCAGGATGATGCGTCCACAATTCACGTTGAAAGGGGGGCCGCATCATCCTACGTGGGGGGAATCATCTCCTTATATATATATATATATATAGCAGAAGAGAAAAGGAGAGAATTATTTGAATATTTCCTACAATTACACATCACTTTTTGTGACTTTTTTTAACAAAGGCACCCATTCAACCCACATATTTTCAATCCTACCCCTCCTTTATGCTTTTTAACAAAGGCACCCATTAAAGCCACATAATTTCAATCCTACCCACCCCCTTCCTTTATGTTTTTTAATAAAAAAAGTTGACAAATTCACGTTTTTGCTTTGCAAAATTATGGATTCGATCCATATGTTGATAACACTACGGATGGTTATGAACATATTACATAATACTACGGATCCAGGACACCTTTAAAAATATTTACAAATTCCTGGCACCTTAAGAGGAAAAACATATGATGGAAACCTCTATCGATTGGAGGGCTAGGATCAGCCTAAGGAAATGATTTTACGGGCACAACCTATTTATGTTGTGTTCCATCACATGGACGGTTTGGATCAACCGATGATGTGGTCCGTACAGTTCTTTGTCGGCCCGTGCATCACACGGGGTTTTTTACTAGTATATATATATATATATATATATATATATATATATATATATATATATATATATAGAGAGAGAGAGAGAGAGAGAGAGAGAGGAAAGTGAAGCTACACACTCGTGTAGCTAACTTAGCTACACCTACGGCTTAAAATACAGTAGGCCCACATTGTTTGGGTGATCCAAACCATTCATTTGATAGGCCCTCACATTGATAGGGTGTGCCCAAAAACTCAGCTCCATAGGATCATCCCAACCCTTCAAACTGTGGAGGCAAAAATGGACAGATTTGTGAAGGTTTTTACACGTCCATTTTTGCCTCCACAAATCGTAGAGTTGGGATAATCCTATGGAGCTGATTTTTTGGGCACAATCTATCTATGTGAGGGCCCTTCAAATGAATGGTTTGCATCATCAAACAATGTGGGGCCCACTGTAATTTAAGCAAGAGTGTGTAGCTAAGTTAGCTACACGAGTGTGTAGCTACACTTTTCTCATATATATATATATATATATATATATATATATATATATATATATATATAGAGAGAGAGAGAGAGAGAGAGAGAGAGAGAGAGAAATGATTTTTTATATGGTGAACTTGCAAACACGCAAGTAGCAAAAAAAATAAAAAATGGGGCCCACGTTGTTGGTCGACATAGATAGGCCGTGCCCCAAAAAATATTTTCCACAGGATGATCCAAACCCTTCAATCTTTGGAGGTTTAAAATGGATGGCATGGTTTAGTAACCTTCACAAATCAAAGGGTAAGGATGATCCTATGGGAAAGATTTTTTGGGGCAAAGCCTATCTACACCGTGGGCCAACTTTTGAATGGTTTAGTTCACCGAATAACATGGGCCCCACTAGTTTTTTTTTTTTTTTTTTTTTTGCTACTCACATGTATTCGAGTTCACCATATAAAAATTTATCTATCTAGATACACTATACATGCATGTGTGTGTGCACGCGCTTGCGCGTGCGTGCGTGTGTTCTAGTGCTCTTGGGCCTTGTTACCTCGTGCAACCTAAACCATTCAACCATAAATGTGCTGGCAACCTAGAGCCACCTAGTCAGAAAGCCATTGCCTAATTCTCCACCAATCTGATGATTGTAATTTTTTGACTAGTCCGCAATAATGTCAGCGGGCATGGTTACCTTATGCAGCCTAAACCTTTCAACCATAAATGTGCTGGCAGCCTAGAGCCACTAGTCAGAAAACCATTTCCCCTACACTCCACCTATCTAATGATTGTAATTGTTTGACCAGTCCACAATATTGTCAGATAAAAATAAAGATGGACAGTGGTATACTGTTTTATGATATATGGCATACATTTTCCATTCTTATACTCCAAGTCATTTTTATACTGATGCACATCATTTTTTATTGCATTGCTATTAGTGGTGCTTTACAAAAAAAAAAAAACGTGAAGGACTTGAAATAACTAATTCTTCCTACTTGTACTGTGGATTAATCCTGTGCAATACTGATTTATTTGGAAAATGTAATGATTGCAGCGATCTGGAGTAGAGTGCCCACAACGTTCAGCAGATACAGCTCCAATATTTACTCCTCCCATAACTCATCCAACAGAAAGACATACTCAAGCAGGTTATGGAAAGCCCGGTAATATTTCTAGAAGACTTGATGACGCAATGGCATCTAAGATGGAAAGTTTAAGGTAGGATTTTGATTTCAGCTATGTGCACTGTATTGGTGTATTGTGTTCCCTTCAGTTTTTTTTTTCTTTTTTTAAGTTGGGAGTTATATTCTGGCTTTTGTATTGAAATATATGTTTCTCTGCTGCCAACACTCTCTTTTCAGTTTATTGTGTTGTGTTATCTTTTCAGTTTATCAGGCCTGGATAACATTCGGAGTGTCATGGAACTTCTAACTGACATGTTACAAGCTGTGAACCCAAATGATCGTGAGGTGCATCTTACTGCATTTTTATTTTGTACTAGAACATTGTATAATGTTAATATGGTGTGTTTGATCAAGGAAATTATTTTCTGATGAAGCATTCATGTCAGATATTTTCAGTACTTCCACTGTATAGTTCTTTTTTTTTGGAATGGTTACTTCCACTGTATAGTTGTTTCTAATGTATCCCATGACCTGTACTTTTAATTATCTTCCATATGGATAATGATGCTGCAAGCCCATCTACACCTTCCTAACAGGCAGTGCTATTTTCATATTTTCATGTTGTAAAAATATTAATTGTTAGTTTTGCATGCATTGAATTTGACCAAAATACCTAAGTGCTTGTTTGACCAAAATACCCTTATGTGCTTGTTTTAACACGTTTAACACTCCCCTCAAGCCAGAGTGTATATATCATACAATCCGAGCTTGTTACAAGCATCTTTTAACTTAGCAGGTCCTAAGGATTTAGTAAATACATCTGCAATCGAGTGAACATGGTACTTATTTCGCCTCTCTAAATCCTCTGGCGGATGAAATGGCAGTCAACTTCAATGTGGTTGGTCCTTTCATGAAAGACGGGATTAGTGGCAATATGAATTGCAGACTTGTTATCACAATATAATTGAGCTGGGCCTGAAGATGAGAGACCAATCTCTGATAGAAAGGAATGAAACCAGATCAGTTCTCTACTAGTATAAGACATAACCCTGTATTCTTCTTCTGCACCTGATTTGGATACAATGTCTTGCTTCTTACTCCTCCATGTTACCATATTACAACCAACAAAGGTGCAACAACCAGTCGTGGATCTCGGATCTCCTGTCAGCTGGAGATCCTGCCCAATCGGCATCAGTGTATCTCTCTACCCTTTCATGACCATTCTTCTTGAAACGCAATCCTCTTCTTAAAGTACCTTATGATCTGTATTACTGCTACCCAATGGGAAGTCCGAGGAGAATTCATAAATTGACTGACTAACCCTACAACAAAAGAAATGCCAGGATGAGTAGCTGTGAAATAAATCAATTTTCCAACTAACCTCTTGTTTCCATGGTTTGAAATTTCGGTTTCGGCATAAATTTCGGACATAGCCGAAACCGAAATTGCAGCCAAAATCCTGAAATTTCAGCCGAAATTTGGTAAAGTCACATGAAATGTCGGTTTTTTGGGCCGAAATTTCGGTTGAAATTTGGTAAAGGAGTAAAAAATTAATATTATTTTTTTCAAAATTTCGCTGAAATTGACCAAATTCTCGAAATTTCGGTAATTTGGTACATTTCGGATTTCGGCCATTTCGGTTTCGGTGTTGACCCAAATCCGAAATTTCGGATTTCGGTCGAAATTTAAACCTTGCTTGTACGTCCTGGATCATCTGACAAGTTCCCTTCTTCTAGAATGAGTTTAACATTTGGATCCATAGGTGTGGATGCTGGCTTTACCCTCATAGAACCTGTCTCCTCTAAAATATCCAAGGTGTACTTTCTTTGTGATAAGGACAATCCATACTACTCAGAACGAGCCACTTCACTACCAAGGAAATATCTGAGAAGTCCCGGATCTTTAGTGGAAAACTCTTCTTGAAGAAAAGTTTTCAATCTTCGTATCCCAACTTTGTCGTCTCCTGTAATTACAATATCATCCACATATACTATCAAGATGTAGCCAGCAGTGGACTGATAGCTGAAGACGGAGTGATCAACAGCACACTGTTTCATACCAAATCTGATAACTGCAGATTGAACCTCCCAAACCTTGCTCTCGGAGATTGCTTGAGACCATAGATTGCTTTGTGAAGATGACATACTGATGAACACATCTCCTCCATGAGCAACATACCCGGGAAGTTGCTCCATATACACTTCCTCACCGAGATCACCATGAAGAAATGAATTTTTAACATCTAGTTGATATAGCGGCCAGCCACGATTAACGACAATAGAAATCAAAACTCGAACAGACAATATCTTGGCCACAGGTGAGAATGTCTCCTGATAATAACCTAAATGTCTGAGTGTAACCTTTAGCCACAAGTCGAGCTTTGAGCCTTTCAATGGTTCCATCAGGAGGTACTTAATTGCAAAGACCCATCGACACCCAACAATCTTTGCACCAGACGACAGAGAAACCGGTCGCCACGTATTATTTTAATACAAAGCAGCCATTTCGGTATCCATAGCCGCACGCCAACCAGGTGAGCAAGAGCATCTGAAATAGACTTAGGCAAAGAAACAGAAGATACATTAGAAACAAATGAACGAAAGGAAGGTGATAGATGCTCATATGAAACAAACTGAGAAATGGGATGTGTAGTAGTATGTGACCTAGTGCTAGAGGCAATAGGCGAATCAGATATAGGAAAGGAAGTACCTGACGTAGGATCTTCCGACTAAGAGCGAGGATCAGTTGTATGAGATGATGGCTGAGAAGTAGATAGAACAATCTGTCATGGTCCTCGAGTATACACTTTCGGCTCAGGTTCTATGCGATCCACGGGTGTCTCTCTATCACCCACCACTGGAGAATGAACTGTAGAGGGCTCTACAGGGCACGTCTGCAGCAGAAATAGTAGAGTAGGCACCTCAAAAGAAGTACAAGGTGGGCCTGGAAAATAAGGGCTATCCTCAAAGAAGGTGACATCTGCAGAAACATAAGTTTTCCACAGTCGAGGAATATAACACTTGTATCCCTTTTGGGTACGAGAGTAACCCAAAAAGATACATTTTTATCCCGAGGATCTTGCTTATCAAGACCAGGTCCTAATCTATGAACGAAACATTCGCATCCAAAGACACGCGGAAGTAATGGAAAGGGATATCCTAACAGGTATAATATAGAGAAAGGCGTCTGGCCAGATAACACTGTAGAAGGGAGTCGATTCCCTATGAAGCAACCCGTAAGAACTGCATCTCCCCAATAGATCTTTGGTACATGCATCTTAAACATGATAGTGCGAGTAATATCCAATAAATATTGAATCTTCCTCTCTGCAACACCATTTTGCTGTGAAGTATATGCACAAGATGACTGATGGATTATGCCACGTGAACCAAGAAATTGATGAAAACCATTATTGTTTGAAAAATATTCTCTAGCATTATCTGTACGTAAGCAAGAAATAGAACATTTAAATTGATTAACAATTTCAAAGTAAAAGTTGCGAAATGCATTAAAGACTTCAACGATCCATCATGAGGAATAACCATGTAACTCATGAAAATCATCCACAAATATAACAAAGTATCTAAATCCAAATAAAGAGACACCAAGTGAAGGACCCCATACATCAGAGTGATTAAGCTCATAAGGTCGTGATGCACAATGAATACCACGTGAAGGAAAAGCCACACGATGGTGCTTTCCCAACTCACAACACTCACGAGAAAAAGACTCAACAGGTTTAGTAATAAATGACATTTCCTAAGACTATCAGCATGAGGATGGCCCAAACAACAGTGCCATTGATGAGCATCAACCTAGGTGTGAAGCGCAGCACCAACAGGAGTAGAATCGAGATAGTACAAGCCACCCATCTCACGACCTAAACCAATCCTCGTCCCAGTCTTCTGATCCTTAAAAACACAATACGACGTAAAGAAAGAAACCGAACAGTTCAGAGTTCAATTGACGCACAAACAATAAACCAACAGGAAATGAAGGAACATACAGGATAGAAGATAAGCAAAGGTCTTTAGAGATTAAAACTGCCCCAACCCTTGAATAAGTTGATGTAGTACCATCTAATGAAGAACAATATGAGGCGTACTAGATGATGCTGACTGGAAAGAAGTAGTTTGAAATTACTGGTCATGTGATGGGATGCCCCTGAATCAATAAGCCACGATCCAGAGGCATTGCTAGAGAGGAAACAAGACGAGCTACGTGGCTGGGCAAATGTAGCAGTCGGCTGCTTGTCTCGATCACGTAGGTGTACAAGTTCCTCATACTCAGCTCGGTCAACCATTAGAGAGTCTCGCTGGACCAAAGGAGCAGTAGCAGAAGCATGTGAGAGAATAGGAGCAACAGATCCAATAACAAAGACAGGGGGTGGCTATCAGATGCAGCAACAAAAGCGATGGTAGACCGATATGGGCGACGCTTCGGATGTAAATCATAATAATAATCGATAGTGTGACCCTCCATACGACAGTGCGTACAATATCAAGACCCACGACCACGGCCTCCCCCTGAATCACGACCATGACCATGACCATGTGCACCTCCATCACGACCACGGCCATAGGAACCTCCATCATGTCCACGGCTAGGTCTAGTAAAAACACGGCCACGATCTCCACCAGTAGATGTAGCAAGGGCGGATCCATCCAAGGGTTGGTCACTGGCTGGAACAGCCCTCATATGCTGTACTCGAGAAAATGCCTTAGAAAGAGACGGAAGAGACCCAGAACTATAAATCTGCTGTCGCATCTAAAGATACTCATGCCCCAAAGAATCAAGATAGCGAACCACGCATAATTTTTCTTGAGGCTCAGCAAGAACGATAGGATTGACAATGAAAGACATAAGCATATCTAGCTGCTGGCACAATGCAATATATGAACTGTAATGATCGAGTGTGGACATGCCACCACGTTGAAATTTAAACCAGTCTGAGAATAGATCACACATCCGGGTGATGTTATCTGCTCCAGAATACAAATCGCAGCCTGGTCCTAGACTTCCTTAGAGGAGTCAAGATACATCATATTAGCAGCGATCTGTAAGTCCATACAATTCCATAAGAAGGATCTGATAACTGCATCCTGTAGTTCCCATCTCGCATAAGCAGAATTTGTCTTGGCTGAAGGAGACTGCTCAAGAAAATGAACCTTTCCCCGACCCAGAAGATATATACAAACAACCCTCTTCCAAGGCAGGTAATTATGTCCATTAAGTCTGATAGATGTCATCTGGAGAGGAGCCTCTACGAGGGCCTCCACATGAGAATAGCGAGTGGAGGGAACCGTAGATGAAGCAGGGACCTCATCAACTTTAATGGATCCGATTTTCTGTGAAGATAAATCAATTAAATCCATAGCACCAACAAAGAACAAGCAATCTCCAATACACGGAAAAACACCACGACGAACCCAAAGAGCAATCAACTAACGACTAGAATGTCATAACACATTCAATAACCACAAATAACATACTGGGTCAATCACCAACCCAAGAAAAACAACACCACAACCACCAAGGTTGACTTTAATAGATCCGAGTTGCTGTGAAGATAAATCAATTGGATCCATAGCATCAACAAAGAACAAGCAATCTCCAATACACGGAAAAACACCACGACGAACCCAAAAAGCAATCAACTAACGACTAGAATGTCATAACACATTCAATAACCACAAATAACATACTGGGTCAATCACCAACCCAAGAAAAACAACACCACAACCACCAAGGTCACAGAAATAGAATCAACACCACAATTAGTGAACAACCCACAATCACCATTAATAATCAACCTGTCCATCAACAATCACCCAATAACAAGTAGACAACAACCACCACTCATAATAGTCCACAATCACCCCAAACTGCTCCACCAACAACCATTACTAACAACAACAACAAATAAATCACCAACAACCACAAAATCACTCCAAATACAATTCAATACACATCAACAATCCCAACCAACACTTAGAATCACCAACAACTAATAATCACCACAGCGAATATCCAATAACATTAGCAATAAGAACCAAACACTTGGAATCACCATCAAAAGGAAGTAAGAAAGAAGAGTAGAATCTAGATCATGAATAGATGCAAATAGATTGCTGATTTGAAAAGAAAATAAGGTTAGGATATGATGGAATCACTAACCTAGGTTATAGGCTTCACAAAAGATCACATATAGAAGCTTGGACTAGGGTTGGAAGAAAAAAACTAGGGTTAGGGTTTATGGTTAGAATAGGACAAAATGGGTCCAAAGGTGTGTGGAGGGGGATGCGAAAAATTTTCCTAGGGTTAGGCTAGGGTTAAATATGGGTGGAGAGAAGCGGTTAGGAGAGAAAATAAAAAGCCAAAAAATGGCTTAGGTTTGTGCGGTTAGGAAGGTTAGGGAAGGATTTTGAGGTGTTTTGATGGTTTTGATGATAGAAAATAAGGTTTAAGCATGGAAGTTTGAAATTGATGGAGGTCACTTCTAGTGGTGATGGTTATGGGATGGAAAGGATTTGGGTTTGGGAATTGAGTTTGGGGATTGGAGTTGAAAGAAAGAAAAGAGAACAAAAAAAAGATGAAGAAGAAAGAGAAAAGATTCGTAGCACCTTTTTAATGAGGGATGAACACTTCAACCTTTAGCTCTGATACCATGTTAGATGATTACATGATTTAAAGAGATTAAGGATTGAAGAGAAGGAGAAAGAGAGACAATGAAGAGAGAGTAAGAGAGAAGCGTGCGTGAGTTAGGGCTCTCTCCACACAAAAATTATTATAATATATTTTTTTTGAAAATTGACAAATATATTCATACCAAGAAAATTACAATGGGGACCAGTAGTCCCACTAGATTTACATAGTACGAATTGCCCAGGAGCATTCTCCTTGGCCCAAAAAGCTCATTACCCCCTACATTACCCAATAGCCTTAATTTAATCGAATCCAGCAAAAAGTGCCAAATATGTGGGACCCCCAAGTCAAGATCGTGACCTGCCACGTCACACCGATTTCTCCACTGCAATCTGCTAGCAAATTCAATTTTCAAAAATCCCGCTCGAAGGCCCAGAGCTATTCTGCGCCCCTAATCGTGCACGATAGCCAACCACCAAACATCATCATCCGATCTCCAGCGACCTTCACCTCGAACCACCACCAAACACCGACCGCTCCCCATTAAAAATATATCAAATTCTTCCATCATCTTCTCCAAAACCTACTTCCACTAACCCAAAAATCATCCCATCCAAAAGTATACTCCTAGCCCTAACCCTAAACCGTAACCCTAAAGACTATACTACTCCCCCACCTCCTTCCCCAATCAACCCTAACCCTAACAACCCTAAAACTCCCCTCCTCTTCCTCCTCCTTCAAACCTTAACCCTACAAGGTTCATTGCCGCTATCCACAACCTCCCTCACCTCCATATTTAACCTCCTCCTTTTCCCCTGAATCTGAACACCCTTTTCCTTACATCGGCCCTTTCCACAGCCTCCAACAACTCCCCCATCCTTTTTCTCTATCAACCCTAACTAGATCCGGCCCTTTCACCATTAAATCCGGCCTTCTCGAGCCCAACTCCGACCATTCCGCCCTATATATGGCCCCCGGCTTTCCATGACCCTCGAATCCGATAATCCACTCACACCGTCTATAGCTGGCCTTCCACGGGTCCAGGTCTAGCACCCCACGGCCTTTCACGGCCACCGACAACCTTCACGGTCTTCCCCGGCTCCAGATCCACCTTCACGACCTCCATGGCTTTAAATCTGACCTCCACGGCTCCCAATCCAGCCTCCACGGCCCCAGATCCTTCCTCCACAGCCCTAGATCTAGCCACCACAGAAAAGCCATGTTCCAGATCTGGCCTCCACAGTTCCCGATTCGGCCTCCGCGGCTATCTTTTGCCAACCATGGGAGAGACGATAAAAAGAGGGTTAGCAATGGGGAGAGAGAGGAAACGAGCGAGAGAGAGGGAGAGAGAGAGCGAGAGCGAGTGAGAGAGAAAGGGAGAGAGAGCAAGACGAGAGAGAGGAAGATGTGGGAGAGAGAGGGGGGACGAGAGAGAGGGAGAAACCGCCTCCCTCCGTAGGCCGACGCCCTAGGGAGGGAGCTTTTTTTATCGCCCTCTAAAAAATTATTATATATTTGTGTTGTGTAAATTGACCAAGATACCCTTAAGTTGTTGTTTTAACACGTTTAAAGCATGTGAATCGGGATTGCTGTCTTTTGTATCCAAGTTTCTGTTTTCATGGAGTTTCTTCATATTAATAAAAGATGCTATTCGTAGTTATTTAATTTTGAGTTGGGAATCGATCTGCAGCATAAAAGAAGAGTATTGAATGGAAGAATTGCAAGAGTATCATGCCCTCTCACTATTACTGATATTAAAAAATAAGCTAATCATTCAAATACCAATATCTTCCTGTAATTATTTGCATAATCAGGTGTAAAAAGGAGAGGAAATTATAAAAAATAAAGCCTAATTTGCCCTTAATAATTGGAAAACTCACCCTAAAATGGAACATAGATTTATGCAAGGGACCATATTAATAGAATTTGTTGTTAGTTTATTTCATTTTGAGTTGGGAATTGATCCTCAGTATAAAATAAAGAGTTCTGAATGGAAGAATTGAATAAGTATCGTGCCCTCTCACAATTACTTCTATTAAATATTTTAACAACTTCCCCTTCTAATCAGGTGAAAAAAGGATAAGAAAAATATAAAAAGAAAGATGCTAATTCACCCTTAATACTGTTAAAACTCATCCTAGAGTGGGACATAGATATGTGGTCATGCCCGACTTGTCTATAATGGATTTTGATAATTGTTGCTTTGTGCTTTAGTTAAGGCATCCTCCAACTGATCAACATGTTTTACAATTATACTAAATATTTCATTGATTTTTTTTCTCCCTAAGGAGGCAACAATGTACATCTATATGTAAATTCAACATTGCTGCAATGACCCACCAGTGTATCGTATGTGAATCTAGAACTGAGTTATCATAAAACAGCTTAAATAGTAGCTGTTTTGCTTCTCTCGTCTGAGCTTGTCTGCTTAATCCATTTATAAGCACACTATAGGTAACAACGTCTGGAAGGATTTTTCTTAAATGGAGAGATATAAATCGTCTAACACACACAAATTGAGTATAAATTATTTTTTTCGATAGCCTTCCATATTCATATAGTATCTTTAACATTCCTGTATTCAATTTACCTTTTCTTTCTTTCTCTTTTTTTCTCAATCAATTGATACATAGAGATTACACTAGCAACGTGCTTTGCCTAAAAGGCAGGTGATAATAACCTTATTCTCTACATTAGACAAAGAAATAGATAACTCAGAAAACAGATGAAAGTCTCAGCTACATCAAAAACCAAACATCATTACCATCCTAATCATTCCCTAAATCAGATCTTAACACCTAAACAAATCTCAGAACAATAAAACCAAAATCATGAAATAGTGTAATATTGATAAAAAAAACTATAGATAACAGAGAGAACACAGGAATAAACTACTATAGTGTAATATGGATTGTAATCTAAACAGGAAGGAGATATTAACCTTCTAATGGATTGAGCCTGATGAGCTCGGCAAATTGGACAGGTTGCATTATCTTTAAGTCAAGAATCAACACATATGACATGGAAGCTGTGGCTGCAATTAGGCAACAATGGAAGAGATTCCCGGTATTTGAATTCACCCAAGCATATGGCACACTCTAGTGTGTCTCTATGCATCTTCATCACGCCATATTCAAAGGTAGGAAAACTATTTATCACAGACTGGTCAAGCCCTCGGCTCTGTGAAGCTCCCTGGTTCCCTTCGTTGCTATTCTCTTCGTGGTACCATTTTATCAGGAAATATAACGGATTGCAAATCACGACGAAAATTGCAGCAAGGACACGGATCACCGGCCATGGAATCGAATGCCTACCATCGTCAGGGTTGGGACGGGGCTGATACAAGGTATGATCCGTTGCCATCAAAGAGAGTATCCCAACGTTGGGATTTTTCAATCAGTAGAGTATGTTTGAAAGAGGCTATGAAACTGGCTACTAGACTGTTATTTCATGTATATTTGAAATCACCAAATCAAAGAAGAGAGATTATGTCATTCTCACTCCTTTATTTTTGCTAGGGACCATGGCAGAAGGCATTTTGTAGCCCCTCTGTTGCATGATAGTGCAGCCACATAGGCTCACTTTTCAATATATTTTGTCCTTTTCATGGGGTAACTGCTACTGGACTTCTAATTCAAGTTTGTTTGAAACCAGCAAACAAAGAATAGAGAGTATGTCATTCTCACTTCTTTACTTTTGCTAGGGACCATGGCAGAAGGCATTTTGCAGCCCCTTTGTTGCATGATAGTGCAGCCACATAGGCTCACTTTTCAACAGATTTTGTCTTATTCATGGGGTGGCTGCATTCTCATCTCAAATCCCAAGAATTGTAGTCTATCTTTGGTGCTAAGCTTGTTTTGTATTGCTTTCGATGTTGTGATGGCATATCTAGGAACGTGACCCATAAACCAGATCGTTTTTTACCATGGGGGGTTAGGTGGGCATCTCTAAAAGTGTTCCAACCACTCTTTACAGAGTGTAGGCCGTCAGTTTTTGGTTTCTAGATGGCTTTTGAAGGTCCATCATAGGTAAATATTGCCTTTTGGAGAAGAGCTTTCTCTTCAGTGAGGGAGGACTTGTCCAGGATTGGGTTCCATTCTCCATTCCTGTGTATCTGATCGAGGGTTGTTGAAGATCTAAGGGAGGTGTCTGCACATGATCTGGAGACAATTTTGCACAGTGTTCCTTTTCAGTGCCGATAATCATTTTGGACTCAATCAGTTCTAAAAACGGTACTCTTACGTTTATTAATCATGTTGGACTCAGAATCAGTTCTAAAAACTTTATTCTTACGTTTATTAAAAGAGGAGTGGGCGGGGCCATGGAAAATACATAGGGCCAGTATTTGAGGCGTCCCATTAGCTTTGAAAATGTCACAATCAGCTTTTTTTTTTAATGTCCATCAAAATTCAGCTTGAAGCTAGTAAAACAGTATCATGTAACCTGACTACCGTATCTATAATAAGCATCAAAGCCACATCTTAGACATTCTCCAGTCATCATTATACTGAACTTAATACAAACCATTTGATAACTACAATTAATTTCTACGGCATGCATATCACATCATTGCTATGCAATTAAAATTTGCACTCTATTACTGTCCATGAACTCAAAAAACACAAGAATCTGCAACCTTCAACTTATTGTCAGTAACACTCTTCTCATGATCGACTTTCTGAGCATTACATGGTCAACAAACTCATCGTCACCCCATACTCCTCTGACGCCTCCCTCTGCTTCTAGCCAATTTGGGGCATCAGGTACCAGTTTCCCCCAATGCACAAGGTTATCCTCATGGTCCTCAGCAATATCCCGTAAAACAGGGACAGACGCCCTACAGCAGTTGTGTTGTCCCTTGGGCTCAACCCGAACATCAAGCTCAACCTCAATATCAGCCTCAGACTCAACCTCAATATCAGCCCCAACCCCAATTCCCCCAGTACTCATCTAGCTTACCACCCCGCCATGGGCAGCCCATGTGAATCCCATCTATAGTCCATTGCCTTTGGCTTCTCCCTCATTTCAATCATCTAATGCTAACACTGCTGCCTCTTACACACCCATGCATGCCACTAGACCTTTTGCAGCAGTTCAATTCTTTTAGCTCAAGAGGAAATAACGCATGGAGAAACACAGGGGAACCCCAAACCTGCCCATGTGGGCCCTTCAGCTGCACTTAGTTGGGATTCAAACAGTTTGTTTAAAGATCTGATTGATTTGAGAAATGCAGATGGCAGGGTTAAGACAAGTTCCTCCCACACTGGCTTGGGAGGAATGCCCGACCAAAGCATGGTGAGTGGAAGGAAGTGCAGTCCCTCAATGTATATGTAATGTTGTGTCCGCATGAAGTTCTGGGTGAACTCTCATGGGAATGTATTGAAAATTTCGTCAGTTTGAAATGTAATTGGGAGGTTCTATCCTACATCATATAATAACAGTTATCATAAAAATGTACTTATATTTGCCTGCTCCCATTCTGATGATAAGAAATCTATCATGTCTTTACCAAGTTGACTTAAATTAATCTCTACTTCGTGACGTATGATTTGCCATGTTTAAGAAATGTTTACAGTTTGTCATTCACCATCACACTAGCCTGTAATTGTAGCTCTCACCAGTGGTTTCCATAAGAACATATGCCGCCTTTGAATTGATGAAATCTACTCGTATCCCTCACCACAATTTCCCGCCCTTTGATCTCTGATATAAACCTGGTTATTGTATGGCCATCGGCACACACCCGGAGATTCTTAACAATCACTATCCTAGTCTCGGCGGTGTTCTGATAAGCCCAAGTCCGATCGCGAGCTTCTCACTGTGCCCAAGAAGAATCTCTTCCTTCAGATGCTCATCCACATTTTGCACCACCATGCTTGTGTTGGGCACATACCCCATTGCTTCTCATTCTCTGAATGAGACCCTCCAAGTAGTTACAGGTTTCTTTGTAGAGAGGGTGAGATCTATCTCCTTACTCAAAAGCATGAACCCTTCTATTAATTTCAATCCATGTACAGGCATTCTCTTTCCTTATTCCTCTATCCAACACCAGCCTTGTAACCTTTGCCACACCTTCCAATTCTTTAATCAAACCATAAAAATTAGACAACAACATATAAGCTCCTGCTTGAGGCTTCAATTCAAGTACTTCGTCCTCAACCCTCTTTGTTAGCTCTACATTCATATGGAAACAACAAGAGCTGAGAAAAGCTGTCAACAGTTTGGCGTCGGGCTCGACCGGCATTCCGTTGATAAATTCATGGGCTTCTCCACCATGCAAGTATAATGCTCCATTGTGGGTTTAATAGAGTATGTGTGGATCATGGAGTTGAAGATTTTCCACTCTTCTTGTACAAGGCCAGAGTGACTACATGCATAAAGGGTACCTAAAAATGTTATTTTGTTAGGGACAAACCCTTTCAATTCCATTTGATCAAATGTTCTCAAAGCCTCCCTTGCAAGGACATGTTTTCCATAACCCACTATAAAAGAAGTCCAAGAAATTATATTCTTGATTGGCATCTTATCAAAACATTGGCTTGCATCCTCCATGCATCCCCTTTTAGCATGCATGTCAATGATAGCATTCCGAACTGGAACATACAACTAAAAACCATGGCTAATTACCAAACCATGGATTTGTTTACCATTAACCAAGGCCCGCCAGATCGGCGCAGACTGAAAGAACAGTAACCATCATCGTAAGATCCACCCTTTCTCCCTCTAATCACATATTTTTTAAAGAAAAACTAAGCTTTTCCGCCATTTCCGTTTTGTGCAAGGCCTGAAATCAAAGAATTTCACGATGCTACATCTCTCCGGATCATGCTGTAGAGAAATCTGTATCGGAAGCTAGGCCACATCGACATAATCCGGCTATCATTCTGTTCATTAAGACCACATCTTTTTGCTGGCATCTCATGGAAAATCCGACGAGCTTCTTCGATATAAGTGCACTTTGAGTACATGTCAACCACTGATGTCATTAGGACCATATTTCTATTGAACCCATATTTCAAAATTATACTATGAGGTTCCTTCCAACAATTTAAAGGGAAATAATATGATTATTGTTAATCTAGAGGCCCCACTAAGTAAAAATGAAATATGGTTCGTTCAACTCACTATTTGCAGGTGTAAAAACTGTAGGAACTTACCCCATAAGTAAAAATGATATAGGGTTGGTCCAACTCATCATCTATTTGCATGTGTAAAAACTGTAGGAACCTATAGAAATATTTTTCGTTTCCTAACTTTTTCAGAAAATTCTTGCAATCCAAACAGGGCCATATGGTTAATTCATTTTGAGGTGTTTAGTCTTGTTTAAAGAATACCAGATTCAAGATGTGCAGACATTGATTGACTTTTCAAAGACTTGGAATGTGAATGCCTGCGACTCCCATGACTTATGGTAATTGAGCCTAAACAAACCTTCCCGCTTTATGTAACAGTATCCTTTATAGGATTTTCTACTAGCAGAACAAGCTTTAGATGTCTTCATTCACCCCGTTTTCCTTTTCCCCTATTGTGAATGGTATTCTTTGTACATAAACCACTATAATTTAAAATAAAAGAAGTGTGAATGACTCATTTCTGTTTTTTTAATAGTGGGTAATTAGTTTTGATAAAAATTTCAACTACACCTATATTCTGTTTTGAAGACTTCATACGAAAACTAAAGTTTTTATTAAAAAAAAAGGGATTTGAGATGAGAATGCAGCCTCCCCATGAATAAGACAAAATTTGTTGAAAGGTGAGCCTATGTGGCTGCACTATCATGCAACAGAGGGGCTGCAAAATGCCTTCTGCCATGGTCCCTAGCAAAAATAAAGAAGTGAGAATGACATACTTTCTATTCTTTGTTTGCTGGTTTCAAACAAACTTGAATTAGAAGTCTAGTAGCAGCCACCCCATGAATAAGACAAAATCTGTTGAAAAGTGAGCCTATGTGGCTGCACTATCATGCAACAGACGGGCTGCAAAATGCCTTTAGCCATGGCCCTAGCAAAAATAAAGGAGTGAGAATGACATAATCTCTCTTCTTTGATTTGGTGATTTCAAATACACATGAATTAACAGTCTAGTAGCCAGTTTCATAGCCTCTTTCAAACATACTCTACAGATTGAAAAATCCCAAGGTTGGGATACTCTCCTGATGGCAACTGATCAGACCTTGTATCAGCCTCGTCCCGATCCCGACGATGGTAGGCATTCAATTCCATGGCCGGCGATCGGTGTCCTCGCCGCAATTTTCATCGTGATTTGCATTCTGTTATATTTCCTGATAAAATGGTACCACGAAGAGAATAGCAACGGAGGGAACCAGGTAGCTCCATAGAGCCGAGGGCTTGACCAGTCTGTGATTGTTAGTTTCCTACCTTTGAATATGGCGTGATGAAGATGCATAGAGACACACTGGAGTGTGCCATATGCTTGGGTGAATTCAAATACGGGGAATCTCTTCGATTGCTCCCTAATTGCAGCCACAATTTCCATGTCGTATGTGTTGATTCTTGACTTAAAGAAAATTCAACATGTCCGATTTGCCGAGCTCATCAGGCCCAATCCATTAGAAGGTTATATCTCCTTCCTTTTTAGATTACAATCCATATTACACTATAGTAGTTTATTTATGTCTTCTCCCTGTTATCTATAGTTTTTTTATTTTTTTATCAATATTGCACTATTTCATGATTCTGGTTTTGTTGTTCTGAGATTTGTTTAAGTATTAAGATCTGATTTAGGGAATGATTAGGATGGTAATGATGTTTGGTTTTTTATGTAATCGAGACTTTCATCTGTTTTCTGAGTTATCTATTTCTCTGTCTAATGTAGAGAATAAGGTTATTATCACCTGCCTCAATTTTTAGGCAAAGCACGCTGCTGGTGTAATCTCTACGTATCAATTGATTAAGAAAAAGAAAGAAAGAAAGAAAAGGTTAATTGAATACAGGAATGTTACAGATAATATATGAATATGGAAGGCTATCGAAAAAAACAATTTATACTCAATCTGTATGTGTGTGTGTGTGTGTTAGACGATTTATATCTCTCCATCTAAGAAAAATCCTTCCAGACATTGTTACCTATAGTGTGCTTATAAATGGATTATGCAAACAAGCTTGGACGAGAGAAGCAAAACAGCTACTATTTAAGTTGTTTTATGATAACTCAGTTATAGATAGTATCACATATGATACACTGTTGGGTCATTGCAGCAATGCTGAATTTAAGAGTGTTGTTCTCTCATAAAGGACTTTTGTATGAAAGGATTGGTGATTGAAGTTGACAGAGTTTTTGAATCAATGTTAAAGAAATATTGGAAGCCTAATGAAGCTGTGTGTAGTTTACACGATCACTGTATAGGAGGAAATGTGCGAAAGGCACTTGGCCTGTATAAGGAAATGTTGCAAGCTGGTTTCATTACTAATGCAACTAGGGTCATTGCTTTGGTCAAGGGGCTTTTTAATGAGGGAATGAGTGAGGAGTTGATTTAGAATCATGCATGATGTTTTGAGAGGAGGTTTGCTTACTGATGCTGAAATATCGAAAGTTCTTGTTGAAGTAAACCATAAAGAAGGGAACATGGAAGCTGTTTTCAATGCCGTTAGTGAAATGGCCAAGGATGGACTCCTACCAAATAGTGAGAAAATTGCCATGGCAAGGTCATAAGCCATATGATCAGTTCACCATTTGGTTCATCATATTCTTTACCTACTCTTTTGGTTTGTGGAGAGAGGATTGCTGCAATGTTTTTCATGTACAATATGCAAGATGATATGTTTACAGGGTTGCCACTCAGGTCGATTTTTTAGAATTCGGGTTGAGCTTTTACATTAAAATCGGGTTGTGTTCTGGTTGATTGCAATTCATTTTTCAACAAAAGCTCAACCCGACTCGACCCAAGTTGCATCCCTGTATGGATGTATCATTACTCGGCAGAGCAAACTTACTGGCCAATGAATGGACAGCAGAAACATGCTTTAGGTGCACCTAGCATTCAAATATCCAAAATCAGGTTTGGGGAAAGCACAACCTTATTTGGTTGACATTATATCTATCTGCGAACAGACATTTTGTTCTCTAAACAAAAAAAATCAATCTGCAATTTGGATGCTGCCTTTGGCTTTCCAGTATGACCAAGATGCTCTTCACTTGTTTATTGCTTTGATTTCATAGTGCATGGTGAACTGTTTTTTTTTTCTTTTTCTTTTTTTTTAAATCATGAATAGTGACCTGTTTTCCCCTTTCATTATAGGTGACTCCAAACAGATTCACTACTCTGTTTTCCTCTGTCCGAAGCAATAAGTGGATGATGCTTTATTACGGTTTGTTATCGAACCTTTAAACGATTCCATCCCAGTTGGGGAAGATTGTTATTGACAATAAGTTGAAGGTTGGAGATTCTTGTGTTTTTTGAGTTCATGGACAGTAATAGAGTGCAAATTTTAATTGCATAGCAATGATGTGATGATGCATGCCGTAGAAATTAATTGTAGTTATCAAATGGTTTGTATTAAGTTCAGTATAATGATGACTGGAGAATGTCTAAGATGTGGCTTTGATGCTTATTATAGATATGATAGTCAGGTTACATGATACTGTTTTACTAGCTTCAAGCTGAATTTTGATGGACAGTTAAAAAAATAGCTGATTGTAAGGCCCTATTTGTTTGAGATTTGCCCAAACCGATTATTGGACTCAAAATTGTGCTTAAATTTGAGTCCAACAATCAGTTTGGCACTCACAATCAGTTGTCATAATCTTAAAAATTATACACGTAGGGCCCATCATAAGGTGATCTCAAGGTTTGAAGGTATCGTATTTCGGCCCTCTCAGATCCCTCCGAAGATGATATTATTGGTTTTAATGTAGTGATAAATAAATTCATTGGTCATCTTAGACCATTAATTCGGTGGATTTTTTATAATTATGCAAGTTAGGCCCAGACTTGTGGCCATTAAGGTCCTGTTAGGTTGGGATTATGGATAATCGACTATCCACTATAACCGATTTTACAATCAATTATGCTTAAATGTGTGTTCGGTTTGCCAATCTAACAATTGCTTATAATCCATATTCCGAATATGCGATTATGATGAAATATGCTAACAGCTATAATCACCAAATTCGGTGCTTATAAACCGAGTGGCGCATTTTGGAGGCGGAAATTTCCCAAATCGAGACCGTTGATCTTTTACACCATTATGATGTAATCTACAATCCGACAATCGAGATAATCAGTGTACATGAGTTCTAACTTCTAAGGTAGTTATTATGTATTGAAAATGAAAGAGTCCTTGTATGTTTTCTAGGGCCCTTTATGCCAGGTTAATTCTCGAAGAGTCCTTGCACTTATGGGACTACAATTGTGTTTAATGTGGTTAGCTATTTTAGGAAGTGGCTCTTGTCTATAAGTATGTATTCATCTGTGTAGAGATTGAACGGAAAGGAAAAAGAAGAAAGTTAAAGGCTGAAACAAGAGAAAAGAAGAAGAGTACTAGAGATATAGAGAACGGAGAAGAACACCAAGTTTATGGGAAATGGGAGATCAAAGCTGAGGCTTATTCAATGGAGGGTTCAGATCAATCAAAGGTGGGACCCACAATGCCATGGTGGACATACCCCATTTGTCAAGGCTAGGTGGTGCCCCACCGAAGAATGACTTGTGGAAAGATTCGATCCAGTTTAAAAATGCAAGGAGAGGACAAACATATAAGCATTTCTCTTTGAAAAATTCTATCCATGTTAGGTGAAGACCTCACCTAACATCGTTTTCTTTATTGTTTGTTGATTAAACTATGTAATAAACCATTAAAGCAAAGCCTTAGGTGAAAGAATAAAAAAAAGAGACTTTCATCTGACGGAAGAATAAGAGAGTATTCTAATTTTTATACATTGAGGCGGCCCAAAAAAAACAGAGGTTATTATATGGTAATCCGTAATCCGTCCAAACATACCTTATGAGACTTTTTCTCTCCTTTCTTTTTTATTATTCCTTTCGGTGTATTGCCTTTCAAAATGTCAATTAAACCTTTTAAAATTCTCTTGAGTGGTTTCCTCCTTGACATTATCTGCGTGACTTGTTGTTTGATTGCTTTGAATTGGTTCTGCACCTGCTATCCTATTGCATTACTGCATTCAGAAAGGCCATCTCTTGCAGGAAGAAGAAAGACAAAGCAGGTGCACACACATTTCTAATTGCTATTCCTTCCACCATTAGTTTCCTGCTCTCCACTGTAGACAACCATCTGGTTCGTTCTTGGGATTTTCTTGTTTCCTAGAGGAGAAAGTATGGCAGAAATGGTACAAATGTTTGTATCCTCTGTTCTTGGTGCACTGATTGGCAATCTGACGGAATCGGCAATACAAGAAATGAAATCAATATGGGGTGTTGGTGTTGAGGAGGAGGTGGAAAAGTTAGAGAGGAAAGTGAAATTAATTCAAGACGTGATTGAAGATGCTGAGGAAAAGCAATTTCAGTCTAAGGCTGTGCGAAATTGGCTTCGAGAACTCAAGAATATCGCCTACGATGCTAATGACATATTGGACGATGTTGCTACGGAAGCTCGATCAAGCAAGAGACAGAAGCTAGGGGTTGTCCGGTACTTCTCCACTATTTTCCAGCACGAACGTAACATAGCACGTGAGATAAGGGAGATTAGTGGAAGGTTAGATGTGATTGTAAAGGAAGGACATGACCTCCATCTCGAAATTAGAAGAGATGGAGGGAGGGGTTCCCAAATCGAGCAGGAGCGACGGGAAACTAGCTCTTTGGTAGACGAATCTGATGTTATTGGTAGACAAGTCGACAAAGACAAAATCATACAATTGTTGTTATCATCATCATCAGATGACGATCAATTGTACTCTGTTATTCCAATAGTTGGCATGGGTGGGGTTGGGAAGACTACTCTTGCTCAATTCGTCTACAACGATCACAGGGTCAAGACACATTTTGGGCTCAGAGTGTGGGCCTGTGTGTCTGATGATTTTAATGTGTTGAGAATAACAAATGCACTTGTTGAATCTGCAAGTGGAAGCAACTGTGATCTCTTAAACCTGGATGCCCCTCAACGTCATCTCGAACATAAACTCGAAGGTAAGAAATTTTTAATTGTTCTCGATGACATGTGGGGTGAAAATCAAATTCATACTTATTGGGACACTCTACGAGCTCCTTTTAGAGTTGGAGAGAAAGGAAGTAAAATTATCATAACTACACGAGATGAAAGCGTTGCAAGGATGTTGGGCACAATTCCTTCCCACCATTTGAAGGTCTTATCAGATGCTGATTGTTGGGAATTGTTTACTCGGCGTGCTTTTGTGGGAGGGATTTCAAATGCCTTTCCGGAACTGCAGGAAATCGGTAGGCAAATTGTGAAGAAATGCAAAGGCCTGCCTTTGGCAGTAAAGACATTGGGGGGAATCTTGTCTTGTAAAAGGACTGTGAGCGAGTGGGAAAGGATTTTGACAAGCGAAATATGGAAGGATGATGATAATAAAATTTTGCCAGCTTTGAGATTGAGCTATTGTCACCTGCCAGCCAATCAAAAGCATTGTTTTGCCTATTGTGCTACATTTCCTAAAGATAGTCATTTTCAGAAAGATGTGTTGGTCCGACAATGGATGGCTACAGGCCTCATTCAACCCAAAGGAAGCACACTCCTAGAAGATATTGGTGGGGAGATATTTGATGATTTATTGCTCAAGTCTTTCTTTCAATATGGTGACCAAGGCTTCTTTCAGAAGACTTCAATATACGTGATGCATGATTTAATGCATGATCTAGCAGAATCTGTCTCAGGGGATGAATGTTGTAGAATGGAAGACGGTACGCCACAAAGCATCCCTGAAATGGCACGTCATTTATCATGGACTGACGTCAAAGAGGGTTCAATGTCTTTGGAGGCCATGAGCAAATTTAAGAGACTGCGCACTTTACGACTGAGATCCATTTACAACCAAATTCTCAATGATCCATTGATGGAGTTGAGATGCCTGCGTGTATTGGATTTGAATGGATATGCAATCTACAAGTTGCCGGATTCGATTGGCCATTTGAAACATCTACGCTACCTTGACCTCTCTCGCACGAAGATAGAGAGGCTGCCTGAATCAGTAACTAGTCTCTGTAATTTGCAAACGCTAGATCTGAAATATTGCCGGAATCTTAAAGGGTTACCCGATTCGATTGGCCATTTGAAACATCTACGCCACCTTGACCTCTATGGCACGAAGATAGATGGGCTGCCTGAATCAGTAACTAGTCTTTGTAATTTGCAAACGCTAGTTCTGGAATCTTGCTGGAATTTTAAAGGGCTACCCAAAGGTATCACGAATCTAGTTAATCTACGGCATATTGTTGCAAAGTCGATTCCTTTGGCAGGAATTGGAAAATTAACTTCGCTCCAAACATTGCCGCATTTCAAGGTGTGCAAAGAGAGTGGTTGTCAGATAGGAGAGTTGAAGAACCTGAGTAACATTAAAGGAAGACTTGACATTTTGGGTCTCGAGAATGTGCAAAACATAGAGGAGGCTAAAGAAGCCAATTTGAAAGATAAGGAATACCTTAACGAGTTGAGATTGGAATGGGGCCGCGATGACGGTTCACAAGATGGAAGAGTCAATGATGATGGGGTATTGGAAGGCCTCCAACCTCATGCCAACCTCAAAGAATTACATATAATATCCTATGGCGGTGTCAGTTTTCCAAGTTGGATGTCACATCTCTCCAATCTAACATGCATTATCGTTGAGGATTGTAGAAATTGCGAACATCTCTTTCCTCTTGATTGCCAGCCACCTTCTCTTTGTAAGCTTACCATACAGAACTGCCCCAAGCTGCAGGCGTTTCCCGCTGACCTCCCTGCCGTCACAGAGTTAAATATATATAATTGTAGAGAATTGAGTGCCGCCCTTCCGAGGCTCCCATCTGTTTGTCACTTAAAACTTTTTAATTGTAGTGTGAAGATGCTATTAAGCTTGACGGCGCCTTGCCTTACCTCTCTTCAGAGATTAAGCATAGGAAGGTGTGATCAGTTGGAGTGTTGTCTGGAAGAGGTGTCTTTGAAAGATCTAAACTCTCTCCAACATTTGGAAATCTCAGACTGTCCACAACTAAAGTCCTTTGGATATGGAGAGGGGGGGCTTCCCACCACGCTCAAATCTCTAAAAATTAACGAATGTCCTAATCTCAAGTACATGCCTACTCGGCTGGAAAACCTCACCTCCCTTGAAGAGTTATCCATTGTTACTCAACTCCCGCTTTTCTCACAAGAGTCAGCACTGCCCATGACAATTCAATTCCTTCAAATATTTTCATGTGACAATCTCAAGTCCTTGCCCAAGGGGATGCAAAACCTCACCTCTCTCAGACAGTTGCAAACCAATAGTTGTCCTCAACTCCTTTCGTTGTTCCCTGATGATGATAACAACAATGAGTATGGGCTGCCCACCACTCTCGTCCATCTTCAAATCCACAATTGCAAAAATCTCAAGTCCTTACCCAATCGGATGCAAAACCTCACATCCCTCCTCTCTGTAGTTATTATTGACTGTCCTGAAATATCATCCTTGCCAGAAGGTGGCCTCCCCACCAGACTTATTCATTTGTTTATTGGTGACTGTCCTAAATTGAAGGAACGATATCAAAAGAACGGCGGCCAAGATTGGCCCAAGATACAACACATCCCCCAAATTGACATTTTTTAATCGTCATCTAGACGAAGGTGCGGCTTCTTTCCCTATTTAAACATTTCCCACCATTTCATTATTCTAATTATTCCTCTTCTTCTTATTATTATTATTTAAATCTTCATGATTTTAAGCAAAATTAAAGAGACTAAGCCATCCTTCCGTATAAAACATGGCAGATGTAGAAATCAAAGGATGAATTCGGTGGTGGAAGAGGATTTTAGAACGTAGATGGGATTAAAGGATGGATCGTTGGATTACTCTCAGTTTCACATCTACAACCATGACTGGTAAAAAAAGTAAGTATTTTTTTAGAATGTTTTCCGAAAAAGAGGAATGCTAAACTGAAGAGCGCCCTTACAAAAATCAAGGGCAAGAGTGCTCCCATTGGATCCATTTTGCAAAACCGTATTTATTATGGCATTGAAAAAGGAAAAATTAAAGGAATCATAAATGCTTATAGATAAGGTTTGGCAACATGGATCCAATGAGAGCGCCCTTGTGCTTATTGTTGCAAGGGAACCCTTATGTCTAGCATTCCCCATTTTGAGAGGTGTGCTCTTATCAAAACTGAGATACCCTATCTTTATATTAGAGTTTCAATTAGGATGAGATACTAATTGACCTAGCATGTAAAGACATGGAAGGCAACAAAGTAGCATGAATAGCAAGCCTTGACAGTCAATAGCAAGCTTTGATTTATTTCCTTATTTTATTGGCATAAGAGTAGGAGTATTTTTCTTTATTTTTTTAGTTACTATGTCAGTAGGATTTGTTTCCCTATTTTGATGGTTTCTTACTTTAGTAGTTTCTTAAACTCTATAGGATGATTTTCCTTATTTGTTTAGTTACATTTAACAGAAATTAGTTATAAATGGTAACATTTTCCATATTGGTTATAGTGGTATATTAAATTACATATTATAGGTTTCCATATTGGTTATAGTGGTATATTAAATTACATATTATAGGTTCTGAATGCCGCTACCCCTTCGACACAGCCTGAAACTAATTCCGCTCCAAGTCAGGTAGCTCCAGCCGATGAGGTATCTACATTTTTATTTTTATTTTGAACAAAACTATGTTTATTACATTTCCATCCACATGGGTTATTACTTTACTAGTATATTTGATTCGATTGCGTGTACTAAATAATTTCATTTGTAGGTTGTGGTTGAGGTCTATTTAATGAGCGGCCTACAACCTGATGCAAAAGTGGCATGAGGAATTCTTCTAAGTGCTGATCCGTCTAAAATAGTGGGAGGATTACTACTAGGTCGTCGATTTTTCAAAGTTTCTATCAAGGTCTCACTGATGATGCACGATGAGCCTTTCTTTAGATCATATGGACGTTTAAGAACCATTAGAGATGCCATCGGTGCAAATGTCACTTGGATGAACTCATTTGTAAGTATACAACTCAATATTATACCTTTTTCATACTTGAAAATTTTAATCAATATAGTTACTAATTATTTATAAATTATCCTTCTGCAGGTACAATGCATATAGAGCGAAAGGGGGAAAATGATTTGACTAATAGTTGATATAATAGTTTATGAGCAAGAATTGTAATATGGACAAGTTTGTTTTACGAATGAATTGTTTCCTAATGAATTGAATGGTTTTGATATTAATGAATGAAATGATTCTCTCTCTCTCTCTCTCTCTCTCTCTCTCTCTATATATATATATATATATATATATATATATATATATATATATATATATATATATATATATATGTATATATATATAGGGTTAATTACATTTACACCCCCTCTAGTTTCTGACACATCCACTTCGACCCCTGTAGTTTAAAACGTGACAAATACACCCTTGTAGTTTCAATTTGTATAAGTAACGCCCACTCAGTTGACGGTTCGTCCATAGATTGAAGGGTTAGGATGATCCGATGGAGCTGATTTTTTGGGAACACCCTATCTATGTCAGGGCCCATCAAATGAACGCTCTGGATCATCCAAATATGTGGGCCCATACTCGAATCCAAACACTACCAAAAACACAGTGGGCCCACATTGTTTGGATGATCCAAAGCGTTCATTTGATGGGCCCTGACATAGATAGGGTGTTCCCAAAAAATCAGCTCCATCGGATAATCCTAACCCTTCAATCTGTGGACGAACCGTCAACTGAGGGGGCCTTACTTATACAAATTGAAACTACTGGGGTGTATTTGTCACGTTTTAAACTATAAGGGTCGAAGTGGATGTGTCAGAAACTAGAGGGGGTGTAAATGTAATTAACCCATATATATATAATGTTTGTTTGGAAATATTTTCATGAATATTTCTAAACTTTTGAACTCAAATATTCCTCTACTGTCGTTGGCGTGAATGACATGCAGGGCTTGCACTAGACACCTAAGTTACTAAGCAGTGTTGGAATTACTTTTGCATATATCTTCAAAAATTGATGCAGTATGAGTTCCAATATTTTTAATCCGTGCAATGTCTTGACCTCTTAAGCTTTCTAGATAACCCATGTAACGAGCTTTTGGTCAATTACTCTCAAACTAAATAGCTTTAAGGAACTAGGTGTAGAACACCCCTCCCCTCGGACTTACTTGCTCGAGTCATAAAGGCTACAAGTCAAGACTAGATCAAAAATACTTTTTTCTTTTTTTCTTCTTTTTTTTCTTTTCCACCTTTCTTTTCTTTTTCACTGTACCATATAAAAGCCAAACTTCGTAATCTCGTTTCTTAATCAAATCTTTTATAAACAAGATTCCAAAAGAAATCAAACCTATAAGTAGAAAGTGCTCTTTTTAATGTCTCAAATTCCAAAATTAAAAATATAGACTAATTTCCTTTCTTAAAACGGGATAAAAATCTCTTTCCAAAAATATCTAGTTATTTCTTTATTTTGTAAAGATACTAAAAACAAAGAAAAAGAAAATATTCTACTTTAAACCATAAAAAGAATTTTACAACTAAGTTTTCCAAAAATACTACCCCCCATACTTAAATCATGCAATATCCTCAATGCATGCAAAAATAGAAACAAAGACAATAAAGAGAGGAGAGGGGCGTACCTTTTTTTTTAAGAAAGATTTGAATAAAGAGGCTCATGGAGATCCATGACCTCTTCCAAATTAGACGATAGTAATTCAACAAAAGGTTTCAATCTTTGTCCATTTACTTTAAATGTCTCACCATTCATTGGATTTAAAACTTTAATTGCTCCATGGGAGAAAACTTTGTTCACCAAATATGGACCCTCCCAACGGGGTCTTAACTTACCTGGAAAGATATGCAATCTTGAATTGTAGAAAAGAACTTTTTCACCTTCTTGAAATGTTTTTCTCAAAATATGCTTGTCATGAAAGGCTTTTGTTTTTTCTTTGTAAATTTTTGCATTCTCGTAAGCATCATTCATCAACTCCTCCAATTCGGCAAGTTGAAGTCTTCTATGACTACCTGCCTCAGACAAATCAAAATTTAGTTTCTTAATAGCCCAAAAAGCTTTATGTTCTAATTCAACCGGGAGATGACATGTTTTTCCATACACGAGGCGGTAGGGAGACTGACCAAGATCAGTCTTGAATGCCCTCCTATGAGCCCACAAGGCATCCACTAATCTAATGGACCAATCCTTGTGATTAAGATTAATGTCTTCTCTAAAATTTGCTTAATTTGCCTATTCGAAACCACCACTTGGCCACTCGTTTGAGGATGATAAGGGGTAGCCAACTTATGAGTAATCCCATATTTCTCCATAAGAGCCTCAAAAGGTCTATTACAAAAGTGTTTACCCCTATCACTAATGATGGCACGAGGTGTACCAAAGCGTGAAAGTATGTTTTCTTTTAAAAACTTGACCACCACCTTGTGGCCCTTGGATTTGCAAGCAATTGCTTCAATCCACTTGGACACATAATCTACTCCTAACAAAATATACAAGTTCCCAAAAGAGTTAGGAAAATGACCCATAAAATTAATACCCCACATATCAAAGATTTCTACCACTAAGATTGAGTTGAGAGGCATCATGTTCCTCTTTGTAACTCTACCTAAAGACTGACAAGACCTACAAGCCTTACAAAATTCAAAAGAATCCCTAAAAAGACTAGGCCAATAGAAACCACATTAGAAAACTTTGTGAGCGGTTTTCTTTGCACTGAAATGACCACCACATGCTTGATCATGGAAAAGGATAGGATCGATTGTTGTTCATGATCGGGCACACAACATCAGATAATTTGATCCGAACAAGTTTTGAACAAGTAAGGGTCATCCCAAAAGAAATACTTTACCTGTGAGTGAAACCGACATTTGTCTTGGTTGGATCAATAATCCGGTGTCGCACCTGTAACCAAATAATTAACAATACCCGCATACCATGGTTCACTAGAAATAGCCAATAATTGCTCATCAGAAAAATTCTCGTTAATAGGACCTTCATCATCCTTTGCATTAGTTAATCTAGATAAGTGATCGGCAACCAAGTTCTCCGTACCCTTTTTATCTCTAATTTCTAAATCAAACTCTTGAAGAAGTAAAACCCACCTAATGAGGCGAGCTTTTGCATCTTTCTTTCCTACGAGGTACTTGATTGCCGAATGGTCCATATAAATTATCACATGCGATACAATCAAGTAGGACCGAAACTTCTCAAGTGCATACACAACCGCTAAAAATTATTTTCCACAGTGGTGTAGTTGAGTTGTGCATCATTAAGAGTCCTACTTGCATAATAGATAACATACGGTAATTTATTAATTCTTTGGCCCAAAACGGCTCCTATTGTAAAGTCAGAAGCATCACACATAATTTCAAATGGTTCGGTCCAAATGGGTGCTTGAATGATAGGGGCCATAGTTAACTCATTTTTCAAACACTCAAAAGAATCTAAACATTCTTTAGAAAACTCAAAATTTTAATCTTTTGCCAACAAATTGGTTAAAGGCCTAGCAATTTTAGAAAAATATTTTATAAATCTCCGATAAAAGCCCGCATGACCCAAAAATGATCGGATGTCCTTCACACTTTTGGGTGGTGGTAGATGAACAATGAGATCCACCTTGACTTTATCAACCTTAATTCCCTCTTTTGAAATTACGTGACCTAGAACTATGCCATCTTTTACCATAAAATGACATTTTTCCCAATTGAGGACAAAGTTCTTTTCCCTACGCCTTTCTAAGACCAATTTCAAGTGATGTAAACATTCGGCATAGGTGGATCCATGAATAGAAAAATCGTCCATAAAGACCTCAAGGAAGGTCTCCACCAATCGGGAAAGATACTCATCATGCATCTTTGGAAAGTTGCCGGTGCATTGCATAACCCAAAAGGCATGCATCTATAAGCAAAAGTTCCAAAGGGGCATGTGAATGTCGTTTTTTCTTAATCTTCAAGAGCTATGGGAATTTGATTGTAACCGGAATAGCCATCTAAAAAATAGTAATACTCATGACCGGCTAACCTTTCTAACATTTGATCAATAAAAGGCAAAGGAAAGTGGTCCTTCCAAGTAGCGGCATTAAGCTTTCGGTAGTCTATACAAACCCGTCACCCCTTTTGAATGCGCGTAGGGATAAGCTCATTGGTGGCGGATTATATAACGGTGACTCCCGACTTCTTAGGCACTACTTAGACGGGACTCACCCATTGGCTATCCGAGATGGGATATATGATCCCACTATCAAGGCATTTCAAGACCTCTTTTTGGATGGCTTCCTTCATCACAGGATTAGCCCTTCTTTGAGGTTCCCTTGAAGGTTTGGAACCCTCAATGAGGTGGATATGGTGTTGCACAATCGAAAGGCTAATTCCTTTGATGTCGGCCATTGTCCAACGTATGGCTTCATTATTATCTTTTAGCAATAATGAGTTCCTCTTCTTGAGTAGAGGTTAGATCCGCGGCAATTATTACAGGCAAAGTACAATTATCACCCAAAAAAGCATAACAAAAATTTGAAAGAACAATGTAGAGAAGGCGGCCAAGATTGGCCCAATATACAATAGGTCCCCCACATTGACATCAGTTAATCGTCGTCCAGGCATAGGTGCGATCTCACTCTCTATTTAAATGTTCTACACCATTACATTGGTATTATTAAAATCTGTTGAGTTGGGTGTCTTGAATTAAACCCGGTTGGGTCCAAAATATTGTGTGCGACCTAGATAAGGCCTGTTTAGTCGGGCCGTTAAGAATAACTCCCGCCTTATAAAAGGGGTTTCTTAGGGCTATTTTCGAGTCTTGTCTTTCAAAGAGGGTTTGAGAGCTCAAAAGAAGTGGAAAAGGGTGTGCTAGGGTTTCTTGGGTTTTTTTCGTCGCCCAGGTGACAGCCACAGGGTTACATCTGCAGTCAAGATTTAATAGGTTTAAAGCCCACTACAAAAGGTATCCCGTTCGTCCAGTTTCTCTTATGTCTCCTTCGCAGGTGACTGATCGAAACTAATAAAATATTTTTCTCCCTCGCGCTTCTCAGGGCTGGGTATTATGCAAATGAAGGTTGAAGGGCGGGGCTGAATCGAAATGACAGTCGTCTTTCCCTAGGAAATGAGGTGAAGAAACTCTGTTTTGGGGCTAAGCTATTACTTCTTTTTATAGATATTATCAGGGTGATAGTGGGTGCATTCATTCCTAAGAGATGTTTAGAAGACTGGCCAAAGCATGTATCAATGAAATGGAGTTGCATTTGTATTGTGAAAACTTGATAACATTCAATGGAATTGTGGCATTAAATCATGTAAATATCATTATATGAACCTGAACCTTCCATGAGCTGTGAACTCATGGTCTATGTTTCCCATTGCTCATTGGTTACCACAACTTCCACAGACATTTCCATTGATATAGATGATATGGTGGAGGCTTGGGTCCTCATGGCTGGTTTGGAAGGAGAGAAATAGAAGTGTCTACAAGGGAAACAACAAGGGGAGCGTAGTATCTAGCAAATGATTTTATCTTCTGTGGTGACCGAGCTTTGCTGGTAGTGGTGGACTTATTCATAATGATGAGAGCATTATCAGATGGGCCTGTTCTGTTCTGATACGTATGAACGATTCTAAAGATGTAGATGTCCTAGCTTCCCTTGAGAAGGTGTTGGCTTGTGGATTCCTCCTGCCTTAATTCCCTAGTTGTGTAAGGGCACTTGCTCACTTCATATATTGGGTGAATTTATGGTCAGGGTATCATTGGATATTTTTTGACGCCATGGAGGAGATTGTGGATGGGAATGCGATGTCCTTGGCACACATCCTCTGTCCAGCTAGTGATGCAGATCATCCGGCTCGATCTGAGGTCGAGATACCATGGAGGAGATTGTTGATGTCACCCACTAAAACTCACCCAGTAGGAACTAGGAATCATGTTAATTAATGCAGCAGAATGCACCACCTGAACATCTATGGATGAAAAACTGGGGTCATGGTTCCTTCAGAAAACGACCTGGTACTATATAGCGAAATGATTTATGCGAACCAATGTTTTGATAAACATGAGCTCCAAATTTTGCCGTGTAGTGTCTAAAGGGCTGTCAGAGGAATATTACGGTTCTCAAAAAGCTCTTAAAGCCCTTAAATACTACACGACAAACAACTGGAGCGCATGTTTATCAAAACTTTGGAGCTCAGAAATCATTTCCTTATAGCAATTGACATCATTAATCTAGATGAACCAGTAGTTTACACACCGCCTTCCGTTTGATCTTGATGGAATATCCTAAACAACTAATCAGTCTCCTAATTAAAAAAGAAAGAACCAAGCAAACAATCTGGAAGGAGAAGAATAGAGAAGTGAAGTAATCACCTTTAAATATACCCATGTTTTATTATTATTTAGTTGTTTATCAATTCCAACTTTGCCTCAAATCTACAGCTGCAATTGTATTCCCGTTCAAAATATAAACCTGCATTCTCTTCTGGGGAACCCATCATCACAGAATGAAAATTAACATATAAAAACAGGGAAAACCTGCGTCAGACTCTGGGCAAAATTTCAATTCAAATGTAAAAGGCCCCCATCCCTAAACCCAAACCAAAATTGGGATAATCTCATTCTTGAACAGTGCCATTTGATGCTGCACTGTCCATGCGTTCGGCTTCAGCGGACTCGTCTCTCACATCGCCTTTCTTACCTGCAATGGACGTCATGCACCGATGAGATCTACAGGAGAATCTTACCAGTAAATACAATGAAAGTTTTTATGGCAAGCAAACAGAAAGTAGAGGTTGCACACCTTTTTTCTTCTTTCCCCCACCTTTCTTCTTCGTCTTCGTGCCCAGAGCTAACCAAGCCTTGATTTCAGGGTCATCATCGATCGTCTTTGTAGGCTGCAACTCCTGCAAAGCATGTGATGTGATCCTGTCTGATCCGTTCGGCATTAACAAAACTGTGAACTTTATATGAGCAACAAGATCTCCTGCAATCACCAGACGATCAACTTAATTAAAACCCACCCACTTCCAAAACAAAATTCAACTTCTACTCACTGATACATACATAAAACAGTAAATGACAAAATGCCAATCCACATGGTTTACAACACCAACGCATATTAGATATCACTTTGTCGACATATTCAACTGATATAACACGGAAAAGCTACAATGACTTAGGCCCTGTTAGGATTGCAGGAATTTTTTGGGGGAAATTTTGAAAATGAAAAATACTTCTAAATTTTCTCACTTTTTTCATGTAAAAAACGATAACTTCTTTTTTTTGAATGAAAAAGAATTTTAGTCGATAGCGAGAAGGGAAAAAATACAGAATAAGATTCTCAGGGAGGCAGAAAATCGAAGAGGTCAATAGACTCTCACTGAACTCCCAATAAAAAATGATAACTTGAACCAAACCTATCAATTTTTGTTAGAGGAACCTTCAATTTATGATAATATCCCTCTAAATTAACTATAATCACATCATTCCCAATAAATCATGGAAAGAAGAAAAAATTCCATAAGAAATGTTTCTCTTGCAATCCAGAGAGCGCCTAAAATACAGTTTTCTTTTACAGAGTATAAAAAACATTGTTTAACAGACCGAAAAACGAATAAAGCATCGGAATTGAAGTGAACTGAAAGCTTACCGGGCTTTTCATGCAGAACTGGATATGGTTGCAAGAGATCATGATTCATACATTCAACTAGTCCCAGCCGTGCACGCTTCTCTTCCAGCGCCCTGGCAAAAAACACACAAGATTATTATTGTAAAGAGAAATTTCCAAGAATTATTAAAACACTTAAAATAAGTTACTCAAATAAAAATGGCATGACAAACCTTGCAGTAAATGGCATAATCGGAAATTTCTGACTTATTTCGCTGAAAATAAACCTTGATGACTTCATTTTCAAGTGATAATTTTTGTCAACGACTCTTTTATAAATGGTTGTTTGCCTCTCATCCAGCAGCTTAGGCTGCATTTTACATCATCCATCAGCAATAGAATCTCCAACATGGAATTTGATATCGGTTAATGAATTTGTGCTCACCTTGCCTTCGCCTGTGCTAGTAACTATATCAATGGCATAGACTTCATTCTCCTCGAATTCTGCATCATCAACTTTGGTCTCAGGGTTGGTTACACTCAGTATGACCTTGTTGCCATCAATAACAAACTGTTTAAGCTGATGGCTGAGGACACCTTCAACAATTTTACAATCGTAGGCAGCAGCGACTTTTTGAATAGCTTCTGTTACATCTTTATTCTGGCGGCACATCCATAGAGGGTCGGTGAGTAAATGTAACTATTTACAACTCAACAAAAAAAAAACAAGGAACACAGGAAGAAAGTATGATGTATTGTTTTCCTGGAATTAGAATAGACATGTAACATATGCTCAGACTCTGGCACCCAATTAAGATAAAAACACCAGCCAAGACTCAAACAAGTACAAAAAGAATTAAGTTAGGAAATGAAACAAGTGCAAAAAGAATTAAGTTAGGAAATGAAGTGGTGTTTCCAACATAAATATTGGAGTTTTGTTTCTACAACAAATCAAACAGATTTATCTAACAGATGCTAAGAAAGGAAAGAGAAATGTAATTTATTAAAGTATGTTAGAGCTTAATAATCCAAAGCACATATTGGCGGGATACTACATTTTTATTGTTTTACCACATAGAGATCTATTTTTCTATGCAATCATCGTTGATTTTTAAGCAGAAAATACTACTCATGTCGCTACAGAGGAACAAAGCCGACTGTCGTTCTTTGGACTGAACTCAACTCAACTCAACTCAACTAAGCCTTTGTCCCAAACTAGTTGGGGTCGGCTAAAGAATCCTTTAGAAAATTTTCATGAAGAAGGTGAGAGAATCTACCCGGCTCAAATTGACTAAGTCAAATCCTGACACTAGTTGGGTTCGTCTACATGGATCATTTTCTTCCATTCTCTCATATCCAAGGTCATGTTCTCTGTTATCTTCCTAGTCATCAAATCTTTCCTCACTGTTACTACCCAAGTTGTTTGCGGTCTGCCCATACCTCTTTGTACTCCATCAACTTGGCACAAGTCACTTCTTCTCACTGGAGCATCCAAAGGCCTACATTGGATATGCCCAAACCATCTTAAGCGGTGCACTTTCATCTTCTCCTGAATTGGTGCCACCCCCACCTTTTTACGGATGTTTTAATTCTATCTAAACTTGTATGGCCGCAAATCCATCTACACATTCGCATCTCCACTACACTCATCTTATGCGCATGCTGCTTCTTGGTGGCCCAACATTTTGAGCCGTACAGCATGGCTGGCCTCACAGCCTGTCTTATAAAACTTTCCCTTCAACTTGGTGGGTATTCTACGGTCGCACAAAACTCCTAAAGCATGCTTCCACTTCAACCAAGCTGCTCTTATTCTGTGGTTAACATCATCTTCAAGCTCTCCTTCCTTATGTAGGATTGAACCAAGAGAGCGAAAGATATCCCTCTTAGGTACCTCATGTCCAGTCATATTTACTACATCCTCACCCCGCCTCCTTACATTACTAAAGTTGCACTCCATATACTCTGTCTTAGTCCTACTCAATCTAAAACCTTTGGATTCCAAAGTAGTTCTTCATAACTCTAACTTAGCATTAACTCCTTTGGTTTCGTCAATTAATATTATGTCATCTGCAAATAACATACACCACGACACCTCATCATGTGACCCAAAAAATGGGTTCGTCACTTTGTCCACAATGTTTTAAGGCAATAAACAACTTTGATGTGAGAAGCATTCAAGAATATCGTAAAAAAGGTCTACCAGCAACACTGAATTTAAGTCTAAAGGAAGAATGGTGTGTCGGTTGACAGTAACTTTCATCAGGAAATTAACTAAATATGGACATGTGAAGCACTGGATTTAATTTTGAAGGCACCATAAATAAGAAGAGCCCCAACAATGATTTCTGATGTAAACGAACATCAATATGGAAATTTAACACCAGTCTTCAATAAATAAATAAGTGAAGCCCTGACCTTCATTTTTAGGAACAAATCAATCAAAATCTTCTTGTTTTTTTTCTTTAAGTCCTTAACTTAATTTTTTGAAACAAATCAATCAAAATCATTCGCTAGAAAATTCACCAAAAATGCAATCCTCAAACTAGAGAGATTTCTTCCTATGTCTACAGTTTATCTAGTCCGAAGCAAAGACCAAAAAGCATATAGCTAGTTTTAAATCGCCCTGCCCGAGTTCCAAGACCCTACCCTACCAGAGAAACTATCCCAGGTCGGGAAATCCCAAGATTCATAAACCTGACCCTAGACAGGATAGTTTCTCAGGTCTGGTCAGATTGGGTTGGGTTGGGTTTTTTCAACTGCACTCATTTTACTTTAAAAATGCGTAACATGAATGATGTGCCATACTACCATTAAGCGATAGTTAAGCGAGGATTCAACTCATGGCTTCGGATTTGGAAATGCATCTCCTGTGAAGAGATATTTGATGCCACTAATGGTTTTCACTTTGTGGAGTTCGGAGGAATGAAGGAGATTGAAGGACAAAATTTGGTGTTGTGATGGGTGAGTGGGGGAGCCGCAAGGCTCAGTTCTTTCTCACTGAGGGGTTGGTGTTTCCAACACCAGTTTCCCAATAACCCGATAGTTCTTTCTCGGTGTCGCGGCGTGGGTGGATGGGTGTTTGGGTGTGGGTTTTTTTTTTTTTTTTTGGGGGGGGGGGGGTAAATATGGTTTTTTCTGTTAAGTTCTAATTGAAGTAAGTTGGGGAAAAAATTATGTTATAAAGCTCGGGTCAGTTTCAGGTCGGGTCAATGCAGGTGGGGTTTTACCTACCTGACCCAAGTTGCAACCTTAATAAAACTAACCTTTATATATTGGTGCACCTCCCAGAGTTGGCACTTTTGGGTGGGCAGCGTTAAAAGATAGAATCCTAACAGTGGACTTCCTTAGAAAAAGGGAAATTCTTATCATTGATCACTGCGCACTTTGCATAGAGGTGGGGAAGTCCGTCAATCATTTATTCATCCATTGCAAAGTTGCAAGAGAATTACGGAGCATGCTAATTTGCAGGTTCGGAATATCTTGGGTCTTTCCTGCCACCCACATTGACTTGTTCTCGAGTTGAGGCGGTCAATCCATGCAAAGAAAGAGGCAAAATTCTTTGGCATGCCTCTTTCCTAGCCACTCTATGGGTAATTTGGAAAGAAAGAAACGCTAGGATCTAAGGCAAATCCAAAAGTCCGGCATATCTGTTCATCAAGGTAATTGCTTTGACCATTTCTTGGGTAGAATCTCTCCCACCATTCAGGTCTATCCCTGCCTTCAATCTTGGGGAAAGATGGAGCGACATTTGTGTAAGTGCGGAAGGCAAACAGAGATCAACTCAAGTATGGACACCTCCCCCATCAGGTTTCTTTAAACTTAACTTTGATGGTTCAAGTTTGGGAAATCCAAGCCCCACAGGAGTGTGTGTGTGTGTGTGGGTGTGTGTGGTGGTGGTGGTGTGTGTGGGTGTGTGTGGGTGTGGGTGTGTGTGTGTGTGTGGGTGTGTGTGGGGTGGGGGGGTTACTCTGAAATGAATTGGGACATTTGCTGGTCCAATTGGGACAGCAGATTCCACAAAGGTAGAGGTGCGAGCAGTACATCAGGGACTAGAAATAGTTAAGAACAATCACCTTGATCATATAGTGGTGGAAGGTGATTCTTCTAATGTTATCGGCCGGCTTAAAAGATTACATCAACCCTCCTGGAGATTTGATAGATTTTTTGATGAGACGTTTGATTGGGTGAAGTCAATGGAGGTGGTTTTCAACCATGTGAGAAGATCAGCAAAACAAGAGGCGGACAATATGGCAAGAGAAGGGGTGCTTAAAGAATTACTAATGCTGTTTGACTCTCTTCCGCCGTGAATTTTTTTCATGTGTACTCTTTTTTTCATTGTATTATCTTACTATGGATATATCTTGACCATCTCGGTCTTTTACTGACAAAATCGGCTACCATTTTCAAAAAAAAAATTATATTGGTGTGACATAAAGAACCTATACAATTAATTGCAATATGTGTAATGGCAATAGAACAAGAGATAAGAATTCAGGGGAACTTGGAAAATGAAGAAATGTTGATGCATTTATGATCAAAAGTTAAAGCTTATAGGACAGGGAACTGTCATCCTGGTCATTTAAGCCATCAATGCATCAAAAAGAAAGAAATAGATATAAATTACAAGTTGGTTAACTTGAGTAATCTGTTTACACTCAAATCCACTAAGATGCCGCCCTTCATACAAGCATAGAGACAAATACCGTTTTAAGAATTTCTTGACTGGAGATTCTTAAGAAAATGGAAATATAAAGTGACAGAAAATCTCAATAAACCCATTTTATTTAAATAATGAGGGAGTATCATTTTGTGAAAAATCATTTCGAGAATCTCAAAGATATGTCATGGTGGTGACAAGCAACTCAATGCATAAATGTTGGTTGCTTAGAAACAGATTAGTAACCCATCAATAGGGTAGCCTACAGTATAGGGTGAACATTCCATAGTTGCCTAAAGAACTCCATGATGAAATTAAGCCGAGTCTCCCTTACAAATTACAATAGTAAAACGCCTATACAGGCAATGGCAAAAGATTTCATAAATGCACCATATGAATTTCCCCTTTCTATGCCGCAAAGATAAGACTGTTAATTCATCAGCACAAACACTGCATGGTGAGCATTAGTGTCCGGGAACAGGTGCCATGAATTGATATTAGGCACATAAAACCAATCGCTCCACTGAGGGATCTCAAAGATTTGAACTTTAAAGAACATGCATATTAAACACACACATGTACTAAATCAAATCATAGCTTGAAAAGTTAACTCAAACTCAACCAAGTCAACTCAGAGAAGAAAATTGAGTCATTCTGCTTAAAACATGGCTGTCTTTCTTAGACCAAAAACTTTAATGGGGTCAAAATCCAGGAAAAACGGCCAAAGTTCTTCAAATCCAGTTAAAAAGTCAAAAAAATTTAAAATGCGAGTAAGATGAACTTGAAACCTCCACTTGGCAAACCATTTTGGATCAAGATTCAAACAGTCAACTCAATATAATACCAGCTCGAGACTGAAATTAAATATTTTATGAGCAACAAACAATCACAAAAAATGGTCAAATGCATAATGATATGTACCACTCTGACAGAGTGACTATGACGAGCTTTATTATCTATACCACTGTCAGAGTAACTATGACATGAGTTTCATATGGATACCCTCCATAGCTTCGCATCATAATTCATCATTCAAAGGTATTGTGTACACTTATTCAAAGACCGATGACCATTTATCCTTGACTTCTATTAGTTCTAGCAAAACTTCACTTAGGTGTTCCATAGATTATAGACAAACCATCTAATGCCATAGATTATAGACAAACCATCTAATGCCGAAACTACCACATCTAACCGTGTTTGTTTCTTTCTAGTTTCTAGCACAATAAGGCATGTATCTTCTTCAGTAGAATAGGTTACAAACAAACCATCCAATGCCTTTCAGACGTATTTCCCAAAATACAAGTCACAATTTGCTGAAATAGACAGATAAACCAAAACCCAAAGTTATGGTATCAGGAAAATGGTGGAAATAACATTGCTAAAAAATAACATGAGCAATGGAAAAACAAGAATTCCCATGCAGCTCAAGACTAAGCAAATAACTCAGGTGACGTCCAAAAAAAAAAAAGAGAACAAAAATGAACATGAAAAGTTTAAAAGCAGTTTAAATCCAACAAAGAACAAAGCAATGCCCTATCAGAGTAACTATGACAAAAGCTTCACTTGGACGTTAGGTCCATAGCTTCTAACAAAGGTTCATCATTTAGAGGCAAAATGTCTACTCAAGAACATTATAATCAATATTCTTACCAATATAAGATCAAAAATAGAATGAAGATTCATGAAAAAAATTCAATGTGATATAATATTAAGACATTTACAGTGAAGAAAAAGCAAAACTGTGGTTGCTTACTGAGCAGATGGAACAAAAGACGCATTTCAAACCAACATTAGTAGTGTACAAACAAGATGTCGTCCAAAACCAATAAATTAAAGAAGCCTACCTTTCTGTGGAAGCTATACTTCATTTTACCATTTCAAACATGTCTCAGATAAAAAGCACAAGGCAAGAAATGACGAGACAAAAAAAAGAAAAGAAAACTCACTATACAAAAGATAACGACAACTACAAGGCACAACTCCCTATCAGAGTAACTATGATAAAAGAATCATTTGGACATTGACCATAGCTTAAGATCAATTTTCATCATTTAGAGAAATTATGCCCACTCAAAAGCATGGTTTTAAATTTATACCGAAACTGAAACAAAACCACTGAAATGTTTTTGTTTCCATCCCCACTAAAACCATACCCACCGAAATGCACGACGAAACAGAAATGCATAACGAAACCAAAGTCAATAATGTATTAGTGGTATATACTATATCAGTTTTTTTAACAGAATAGTATGTGTTACATAATTATATTTATATGAATTGAACATGGAATGTGGTGTATGTATTATATATAAATATTTATATGAATTACACGTGAAATGTGGTATATATTGAATTATCAGACTTGCACGACAGTGATGTCACTAGTTGTTCAATGTTGTAAACCCATTATGGATGGTTGTTTTGCTTATGTGATGGTTTCTTCTTCTTCTTTTCATTTTTTTTTTTTTTTTTTTTTTTGAATGGTGAGAGCTTTCATTGAAAGCAAGAAAAGACTGAGGAGTTCTGTACAAGCAAAAAAAGAAACAAAGAGATGACGCAGAGGAAATAGAATGGCAGACCCCCTCAAGGGGAGCAAAGAAAAATAGATGAGTCGAGGTCTCAAGGAAAGAGGAAGTCAAACAGTTCCAAACCCTCTCTAGTGACGCCCTCTTTGGCTAGCCTATCGGCCTCTCCATTAGCCGATCACCTAACATGATGGTAGGATATATTTGATTCGCCCACCCTATCTTGAATCTCATTGAAAAATCTAGCAAATCTCCAAGGATAAGAATGGGAGACTCTAAGCCACCGTATCACATTGAGAGAGTCTCCTACCACCACTTTCTTCATATCTTCGTTCTCTAAAAGCTTTATTCCTTGATGGATTGCATGCACTTCGGCTTCATTTGAATCTGCCAACCCTATAGGTCTTGCGAAAACCCATTTCATTGATCCATGCGCATCCCTAAGTACTCCTCCAATTCCGGATGGTCATGGGTTTCCCAAACTGGATCCATCAAAGTTCAACTTCAAGAAGCCTGGGCGGAGGGCTCCCACTCTTGTACAACCCTGGGTGTCTATTTGTGTTTATGTGAGGGTTTCTAAGTGTGTATTTCTGCTTATTCTAGCATATCATGAAGTTCAATCTTAAAACTCTATCATTTGTAATGGCGTCTTAAAATTCTATCATTTGCATATATCTCCACACGTTTAGGTGATTTTATAGGATTTCTACCGAAATTTTCAACCGAAACCGAACCATTTCCGCCTCCGTGGAGAAGGTAATTTTAACTAAAACTGATTTCCCAAAAGCTCACCAACCATCACACAAAAGGGTCAAACAAAGTAACTTCGCAAGGCAACATCTATGTTTACACGCATGCATCATACAATGGATTCTTTCAAAGAACTAAATCCAATTTGAATTGCCCACATCCATTCACGAGGCCTATAATACAAGTTTTATTTTCCAAATTATGCAATAGCAACAACAATTTGAAGAAATAAGACAAAGCCAAGTAGATTTCTGTAAACAGATAGCATCAGACATTTTTATCACCTAGAAAGAACAAAATAGGCACTTGGTAATTTTTTTATTTTTTTTTGAAAGATAAAACAAGCACTTGGTTGTCACTTCCATTGTTCCTGATCAAGTATTTCTCATCCTTTGATTAACTCTCAATAGAATCCAATCCCAGAATTCCAAGCTTCTTCACAATAGGTCATTAAAACTAGTTGTTGAATAACATGTATTAGGGTAGTTTAGTCATTACTTGTAGACTTAGGGGTATTGTAGTCATTGTACACATGATGCCCTATTTGGGCCTATATATACATCATTTACATGAGGAGCTCCCTAGTGGAGACTCTCCATCCTTCACTCCTCTTCTTTTTCCTCTCATCTATCCCTAATCACATTTCTAACATGGTATCAGAGCAAAGATCCTTTGGGAAGGGGTAGAAGGAAAGAAGAAGAGACTATCATCTTCATGCCATTCTCTCTCTCATCTCTCGTATCTCTCTTTGCCTTTACGCGCAAGATGTTGTTTCCTCTTTTATTTTTCCGAAAATCTCTCCTCAAATCTCCCTAATCTTTCTCTCTCGGTATTCTCTCTCTTTCTTGCAACTCTCTCTCTCTCTCACGCATATCTTTGTTGTTTCCATTTTCTTGTTTTTGGAGTTGCTGCAAATCACAAAGAAAAAAAATATCCTAAAATCTCTCCCCCAAATCTCTCGAAAATATCTCTTTCCCTTTTTTTTGGTTCTCCATCCCAAAATCTCATTCTTCTCTAAGTCCATACCCTTGTTGGGTTCTTTCTAGTTTCTTTCACATCTCTTAATGTTTTAAATCCTTCCCTTCTTTCATGTTTTGAGCCTCTTCCCCCATCCTAATCTTTGTCATTTCTCCTCTAGATTCGTTGTCTTCTATGTCTTTTGTGTTGTTCTTCAAGTTGCCCACCAAGTGTCCGGTGAAATGTTCAAAAGAGATTTGGTTCCTTGGACGTCTTCTTTTCGTTTAAATTTGAAGCCTCGGCTTCAACTTGAGGAGGAGTGTTGTCTAGTGTTTTCATCTCTTTCTTTACATTGTTTTCTATATCTTTTGTGTTGATGTTATCTCTTTCTTTACATTGTCTAGTGTTGTCTTCTATTTCTTCTTATGTCTTTTATGTTGTTATTCAAAGGTGCACACCAAGTGTTTAATAAAATGTCTAAGAGAGGTGTAGTGCCTTGTTTGTCTTCGTTTCTTTGTCTTCTTCAAGGCACACACCAAGTGTTCAATGAAATGTCCAAGAGAGGTGTGGTGCCTTGTTTGTTCTTTTTTTGTTGCAAGTTGAAGGTATTCAACCTTCAACTTGAGGGGGAGTATTGTCATGTTTTTCTTGGAGTTGTTCCTTTTTCTTGTTGTTGTCTTAGTATTGTCTTCTTGAGGGAATGTTGTCTTCTTGCCGACCTTTCTTGTCTTGTCATCTCCGGGCTCATGTCGTCTCACTCGAGGGGGAGTATTGTGGTGATTATATTCTTCGTCATGTGTCTTCTTTTTCATGTCTTATCTTGGCGTAGTTTTACGCATTAGTTTCCGGTTTTATGCCTTATCTTTTCCGGACAATGGTTTCCCCATCGTTGGTCGGCTCTCTTACAGGCAACGGCTTCGTTTTTCCGTCGACCTTCTTTCCAGACGATGGTGCCCCCATCGTTGGTTGACTCTCTTCAGGCTACGATGTTCATGCCGTCGACTTTCTTTCCAGACGATGGTGTCCCCATCGTTGGTTGGCTCTCTTCAGGCGACGATTTCCCCGTCGACCTCTCTTCAAGCGACGATGTTCATGCCGTTGACCTTGTCTCCAGACGATGGTTTCCTCATCGTTGGTTGGTTATCTTCTCCCTCATTTTCCGGGCGATGGCTTCCATATCCATCGTTGGCCGGCTCTCTGACAGGCGACGGTCTTTTCCCGTCAACCTCTCTTTTCTGGGCGATGGTTTCCCCATCGTCGGTCGGCTCTTTTCAGGCGATGAAGTTCATGCGGTCGAACTTGTCTCCGATGGTTTCCCCATTGGTTGTTATCCTCTTCGCTTGGCATTATGCTGCTTCGCCGATGTTCACTGTACGCACCTTTGGTGTGCTCCTTTTGCTTGCTTGATCATAGATGTTCCTACCACGGCACCTCCATTGCTCGTGATATGAGGATTTGTTCGTCATGCTCTCATTCAGGAGGAGGCCCTGTTTGATCACTCACGCATAACTACTTCAGGAGAGCTGCTCTTTTTTATGGTCATTGATCTCGATGCTGTTTACTATGGCCGATGTTGTCCTTTTTAGTATTATGCTTTTCGTTATGTATTCACCACACCAGCTTGAGTGTTATACCAAGCTAGATGTGTGTATGAGCTTATTATACTTTTTGTTATTTATAGTTGGTTGTTGTAGTCTCTTTTGTAGCAAGCTGTAGTTCCATAGTATATACACTCTAGCTTGAGGGGGAGTGTTGAATAACATGTATTAGGGTAGTTTACTCATTACTTGTAGACTTAGGCGTATTGTAGTCATTGTACACATGATGCCCTATTTGGGCCTATATATACATCATTTACATGAGGAGCTCCCTAGTGGAGACTCTCCATCCTTCACTCTTCTTCTTCCTCTCATCTAACCCTAATCTCATTTCTAACACTAGTTATTGAAAAAGCAATAGAAACAGTGTTTAAAAATGCGGATGCGGCGCGGAACGCGAACGAAGAAAATCCTAGTCGACTCGCCGCGAACGCATTCAATGCGGTTGCATTCAATGCGGTTGACGCAGCTGAGTACTCGATTGACGCAGTCATAATTCGGGAGAGTCAAAGAAGTTTTTATTGACTCTGTAGGGCAAAACACGGAATGTGGATGCGGCGCAACGCGGTACGTGGCCAAGGTAAAAGGGAGTCGATTCGAATGCTGGGGAGTTTTAAAACTATGGATAGAGATGTGTGATGCTCTATCAGAGTAACTATGAAAACAGCTTCCCATTTTGAATGTGATTCATAAATTATGATCAATTTAATATCATTTAATCACATCCACATGACACTCAAGTTGTAATTTCTTGAATTGAAAGGAAAAAATGGTTTTCCTTCAAAAGCTACTGTAGTTGAGCGTATTGTAGGCCCAATATGTGGCATATTTGCCAATTAGAACTTTTAGGATTTTTATTTTCATATCATTTTATTTCTAGAATTTTTATTTCCATGTTTTAGTTTTTAGGGTTTTTATTTTCCATGTCATGTTATTTCCAAGTTATTTCAATGGCCTATATAAGGCCCTCATGTATTACGGTTTTTAGAATTTGATGATGAATTGATGAATTGTGAACAAGATTCTCTCCTATCCCTTCTCCCCTTTTCCCCTGTGTCTTCTATTTCTCCCTACCTGGATCACAACAAGTTTGATATCAAAACAAAAGATCAAAGCTTTCTCTCTATATCCTTATCCTTCTTTCCTCTCCCTGACTCTCTCTCTTTCCCCTTGCCTTTCTTTCTCCCTCCTCGTTTTCCTCTTTCTTCTTGTTTTTCTATCTCTCTCCATGTCTCTCTTTCTTTCTCCTTATCACAGCCCTCAACCATCCTCCCAAATCATTAACCCAAAACCCTTTTTCTCCTCGATCTAACCCAAAACCCTATTATATGTTAACTTGAAAATTATTTGAAGACCCTTTAAACTTTAACTTCCCATCACCACCTAACAGCACCATACCCTAACCCTAGCCCAAAAGGACCCCATCCTCTTCCCAAAATCCTAACCCTAGCCCAAAAGTACAATCTCCCTCATTTCTCATCAACAGCACCACCACCGCACCACCACCAACCCCTTCTCCATTAACAGAACCACCCACCCCTTCAAACCCTCACCCCAACAAATCTCTCCCATCTCCACGCCAACAGATCTCTCCCATCTCCACCCCAAAAGGATTTAGTAAAATTATTGTTTCAAAGTTATTTCCCAACACATTTACGACTACAGTGAAGCCATTACATATCAATCTCCAGAAAAATTATAGTTCCAGAAAGAGTAAAGTTCATACCAATTTCAGTATAGGAAAGGATAGGGATTCCCCATATAGTTCGGCATTTTATCTTGTTATTATTCTTTGTCGCTCCTCAATTATCCTATCCAACAAAGATATTCCATTTCAGAACTTCTTCACTCCCAAAATATGCATGTCGAGCACATTCAAAAAGTCTATCGAGGGGTGGGGGTTGTTTTAATTTATCAATTTTTTCATTTACTTGGTATTATTTCTGTACTATTACAACGGGAGTATATAGTGAGAATGTCTTAATATCAGAAGCAAATGAAAAGCTTGACGTGGGCCCAACAACATGATGTAAACATCATACAATCCTTCATCCAAGGCCCTGCAATTTGCAGACAGCATAGTGTGAAAATCACTGTTCAAACATTTCTAACCATCTTGTTGAGAGAAAACACGTGAAATATGCGGGTTTAAAGTTGTCATTGGATGAAGTTGATGATGGTCTATGCCACTAAGGATGGGGCTGGCTGTTGACGTTTGAAAGCAAGTTGAAACAAAAGGTGGTGTTGGTATGGTGGGTACTGGGTAGTTATGGGCTGGTGTGGTAAGGTAGGTTGGAGGCTACACAATGGGCAATGTGGCATAAAATTAAGGAGCTGGTTGTGCTGAAAAGAAGTGTTTGGGGACTGGTTTTGGAGGAGTTGGGGCTGGAGGTGAAAGAAAGAGGGTGCAGATGGAGGTTGGGATATGGGGGTTTGGAGTCTCAGTTGTAGTGTTCTATTGAAGGGAAAGGGTGATAGGAAGATCTGGAGGTGAAAGAAAGAGGGTGCAGATGGAGGTTGGGATATGGGGGTCACACTCTGAACTCTATTGGGGCATTTAATCAAGCAGATTGCCCACAAAAATTCAGCCTACGTTTAAAAGAGGGTAGAACTAAAATGAAGCAAATTTCATTCGTTTCTGGCTTGATTATTTGAAAGCATGTCCATGATGACCTTTGTAGGTATATGTATCAAGCTTGCCAACGCAAATGCCGCATTTAACAACATCTATTTTCTATTTGTTCCATGACTGCTGAGTTTTCAGGTACTGTGGAAATTAGTATTTGGTTAAATTTACTTCTTCTTTTTTGAAATGATGGGTAAATTTACTATAAGAATATGAAAACTTCAATACACAGACTGTTTGTTTAGACCATTCAAAAAAATAGACCGTGTGATTAGAATATTGTTTCCACGTCGAGTTGTTAAAAGTGGATTATAAAAGGCCTTGAATTCTCTCAACCCCAGATAAATTATGAATGTTGTCTTTTTCCTAGCATTTTTGTCAATGCCCATCGGTAAGACATTTTCTCTGGACTTGGTTTGCAGCACAGCAGCAGCCGATTGTATTAGGTCAGCAAATTCTAGGAAATTATAAGCCACTTTCTCAAACACCGTTGTAAAAGAATCTTCATTCAGTTGCCTGAAAAAAGGGAAAACGGAAAAACTTCTGTACGCCGGCCTGGCACTTGCTTCTCCCCTTCAGCGGAGATTTTTTACTCTTGAGATTTTTCTATTCCATTCATTAACCAAGGCCGCTATCGAGATCCTGCCGACGCAAAACCAGTCGGCAAAAACCCTCCCCAATTTGCAGATGACAGCGTGAGAAAAAAGGAAGGGGGCAGAGAATGAAGTGGTGGCATGGAGATGGTGGTAGACAGAGAGGGCGAGAGAGACCTGGGAGTCTTTGGAGAAGAGGTGGATGACTCATTGGAGAAGAGGTGGTTGGCTCTTTGGAGAAGACGGAGGAGAAGAGGATGGCTCTTTGGAAAAGAGGCGTGAAATGGAATTACTATAGGAGAGATGTGCGCCCGAGAAAACGATCCCAATGCCCTCGTTTCCGATTTTGATTCATGAAACGTCAAAAAGTTGTTTCAATTTTTTTCGATCATTTTTTTTCAATTCTGGATCGAAAAAAAAAAGTTCCGGGAAAAAAGTTTACCCTAAACCTCCCCAAACACGTTTTTTTTTTTTTTACTTTTTTGTTTTGAAAAAAAAAAAAAAAAAAAAAACTAAAAACACTTGCCAAACACACCCTTACATTCTATCCTAGTGATTTTTCTTATTCACAGCTTACATATTCATCTCACATCTATTCCCCATGAGTTGATGTTAATTATTGATGATGATTGTGATGGGTTTGAATACACCAGTAATCTATGTTGCATCAGTACGGATACTACTGTCAGAATCTGACACGGGTATCAAGAGTTGGATTCGGCAAACCACAAGAATAAAGATTTGTGGATTCACCCAAATATTTTAATCAATTCTCAAATTTCATTTTTTTACATAATAATATAATTATAAGGTAATAAAATGATTTTTTTAATATGCAAAGTAGATATAATGTTTTATTTTTATTTAAGAAACTTACTATTAGGATGGGTAAAACTCAAACTATCCGGTTAATTGTAAAGTTGTGCTTGTAGTATTCAGAAAAAACAAATAAAAGAGATCTAGAAGTGTCTCAAAGAATCTTGAAAGTATGGGAATCCGAGGTGTGTCTGACACGAATTCTTCGCCCATCTTGAAGAATCCATGTAACATGTCCCGTAATGCTTTCCTTTGATATTAATAAATCAGGTTTGGAATCCCAAATAACCCCTCAGGTACTGACCGAAAAAATACTTTCTCAAATTTAAAAGCATAAACAATGTCATGTATTATACTTGCCACTAGTAGATTGGCATAGTTGTCACTAGTAGATTGGAAATGTACCCTACATTAGTTGAGACAAGTTAAGGAAAAAAGAAGGCACTTTTGTATGGGCGATGTACCCCTCGACGAAATTTTCAAATTTCTTTCACCATAACAAGCCAGAAGTTGAAGCTAGCTCCAATTCTTTGAAGTTATGAAGTACGTGAGTTGTAAACAAATAGATTTCTTCAGTATTCGAATAGCAGTTTTCCTGCTAGTTACACCTTGAGAAATTGGGCCACCATAGCAAATTGCACAATGTTGTCGAAGATGTAATAGTTGTAATTATTAGCATACATTCATAAGTTATAAAACATTCACAAAACAACAACATTATCGCAAAGGAAATAAGTAAAAACCAACATCCAAAACAAAATAGTGCGAAAAAATGATTTGCAGAGACTAGCCACACATGGCAATTTCTATGACCTGATCCAGATCAATTAATGATTTTGCAAAAGGATCATGCAAATAAAATGAATGATTAACCAAGTACAAGAGAAATATTTCTTTCTGATATGGTGGATAACAACCACAAGCAAGATTTTGGTAATAACGTTTCAACACGATAAAATCAAAAAAAGCCAATTACAGAGATGTTGCGACCACATGACAGTCAAACTAGCCCATTTGGATCATTCTTTCTCTCTTCCATTTTCCCAAGAACCAAAAAGGAATCTCTCCAAAAGTTTCCCACAAACAATAGGGAAAAAAGAAAGGCACATAGTGTTTCACAGAAGGATCCCCCTTCTTTTCTTTTTTACTACTTTTTTGGGGAAGAGAAAGCAACCAAAAAAAATGCATGCAAGTCAAGGAGTAAAGAGGATTTCTTTTATGGCATTAATTTCAACTCTTCTTAGCAGTGTTGCTTTCCAACACAAATTCGAAAACACCAAAGAATGATTCTGTGTCTCCATGCAAAATATGTCTTATTTGTCTAGAAATTAATTCGAGGCAGTAGAGGAATGCAAAAGAGCCAAAAAGCATAAATGGCAACTAAATCAAGTCAAAGCTTTGACATGCAAAAGCTTAAGCAAGCCTTTGCAATAACAACATTTTAGCAATTAAGAAAATCTCATATTTATGGTTTCTCAGTTACTATAGCCCCTGACCACCTATTATGGAAACAGTAATTACCTGTGCCACATAAAAAAACATAAACAATTGCCCCGACATTATGTTACCACCTTCAAGCTAACCAAGGATGGCACCAATGTACAAAAAGAAACTATGCATGATTCATAAATACTATTTTGTAAATATCTAGACCACCAATCAACAAATTTAGTACCTTTCTTCCCGGCCTTACAAGCCTCAAAGCAACTTCAGCTGCAGTGTTAGCAGCCGCAATAACGTCCGCAGCCCTCCCCGTGACTGGGCCTTCCTTAAGAACATGAGTATGGGCAACCACAGCAATGAAACCATCTATATGGCACCCAATATCACTGCAACCAATTCAGAATATCCATCACTTAACAGTCATCCACCTTGACTCAAAAAGAAAAAAATAATGACAATACAAGGATAAGAAGTTCTCACATTTTCACAACATCATTTTCTTCCAAGACACTTTCATCACTTGCGAGAGGAGAAAAATGGCATATGGTGTTGTTGACCGAAATACACGTCGGGAAAGCTACACCCCTTTCTATCTTTTTCTTGACATTCTTATACATGCTCCCAGTTTGACTACAGATGAAGAATAAATCAACCAACCAACCAACCATAAAAGTTGCATTCTTGAACACGGAAAAATCATCACAGCGTAAAATAATAATGAATATAAATGCCCAATTAAAATTAGCTGAGCAAAAAAGTTAACAGATGGCATACCGGCACTCAACTGGTTATAATATTGCGTACCTAGATGGGTCCCACTTGGGGCGAAATAAATTAGTTTAGATATTTGTACTTTTAAGATTGTGCTCTCTACTTTTATGGTATAGATAGGAGTCTTAGACCCTATTGGTTTGAGATTATAACAACCGATGGTGAGCCCCTAAACCAACTACTTTGAGTCCAATAATCGGTTTAGGGGATCATCATCGGTTGTCATAATCTCAAACGAACGGGGCCTTAGAGATAAGGGTTAAGGAGTTTAGATTGGCCTGGGTAGGAGTTTTAGATGAAGTGGTCAAGTGGCTGCCAAGTGGGTATCCATTTGGTATAAATAACATGTTAAGTAGTCTTCTTTCGAATTAATGAATAAATTTACACTGAAAATTGTGTTTTCACACACCAACCTTCCTTCAAAGTGGGTCAAGAGACTGATCTTCCCTATAAGAAGATCAATCACACTGCGAACCGATTTGGGTTCGTAACACACTCAATTACAAGAATTAAATTTATAAGAAAATGAAAAAAAAAAAAAAAAAAAAAACTTACTCTCTGATAAACACATCACCCTTCTCACAAATGTCTACAATCTTAGCTTTAGGTTTGCATTCAGATAAGACCAGTTGCAAAGCCTCTGCAAGTTTTGCAGTAACATACCAATGTCATCACAAACAGCAAAAGAAAAGGAGCAAGAGAAAGAAAAAAAAAAATGAAAACCCAAATCACAAATATCGTGAAGCAATAACTTCAAATCGTTATGAATAAAAGTAAGGAGAGAGAATTACTGTTTAAGATTTCTGCTGCATTTTTGTATTTGTCAACCACTGTAGGAATACTAAGATCCAACTCCTTCTCCTCTTTAGTTTCTTCGTCCGACATCTGAACAAAGAACAGAAACAAAAGGGTTTAGAAAACCCCAAAAAAAATAAGAATACAGTTTTTTTTAAAAGAAAACTCAATCAGAAGAGAGGAAGAAAGACAATGAAAGTTGGGTTTTTACTGGGAAGAATAGGGGGAGATACTTTGAACTAAGCTAGGGTTTTAAGTGGAGTGTTGGGAAAAGAAGAAGAAAAAGAGATAGGTATGATATCTCTATCTGGAGCAGAGCAGATGATGGAGATGTATGAGAAAGAGAGAGTTGGGTGTTTTTGAGTTGCAAAGAGGCGCTTAGGGCATAACTTTCTGTCTCTTCATTATCTTATATTTATAAATAAATGGGTAGTGGATACCATGGTGGGGTGACAATTGGTTGGTAAGGGGAAATTTTGGAGGAAAAAAGACATTGGTTTCCTGGAAAAAAGAAAGATACTAAAAATCTAAGGGGGCATATTGGGTTAGTTAGAGTGTAGTGTGTTATCATTGGAGACCAATGTGCAACTAAATTTATTAGTTTTTAAAGATTAAAAACCTTTTTTTAAATGATGAAGATTTATTAAAAGAGGAAAAACCCTCGAGCGGGAGTAGAAGTAGAGAAGACTACAAGGAGAAAATAGAAAAAAACTAGGGCACAATCAAGGGCTTGATAACCCCCCGCTACTAACAAGAGAGAAAGTCAAATATCTCTAAAGCCGCCCGAGTCTCCCTCTCTTCCCTGGCTAAACAACCTGCCTCTCCGTTCACCGATTGCCTAACATGAAGAAGTTAGACAGAGGGACCTTCCACTTGATTGAAGATCTCTTCGATGAACTCTGAAAATCTTCAAGACGGGGTAGCTCTCCGATCTAATCATCTTATGATGTTGAGGAGGAATCTCCTTCCATTACATTGCTATCCAACTCTCTTCCCACCATCGGTCTAATGGTACCTAGAGAACTACTCTGACTTCCAACTCATTTGAAGCCCATATGCCAATAGGACCAGAGAAAAACCACCCTGTATGCCCTCCTTTGTTCAACGCCTTCAATCTCTATCAGTTCTGGGTTGCCCAAACTAGAGCCATCAAAATTTATTTTTAACCACCCAGGCTCAAGGGAGACCATCCAGGGGCTCATTAAATTACCCATATCTCATAAAAAAGTGATCGGAATACTCATTATCTTATAGAAATTGATGAATGACATCGGAAAATGACCAAAAGGCCAATATCTCATTTGGGGGGGGGGGGGGGGGGGGGGTTCTTGGAGACTTACATGGCAACTATATGTAGTTTAGGGTGCATTCAATATTTACTAATAAAAAAACACTAGAGACAGAGGGAGAGACAAGTTTTTTATAGAAGAACATTTTAAAAAGTTGGATGTTATGCTATATCACTTATCGTTGTCTATTTAAAACTTAGACATTTTCGTTTTTATTTGCACCCGGAAAATATGTCAGGGCTTTGATTTATATATAGTATGGATTCTTTCTTTTTTTAAATCTATCCCTCCACAAACCCCGCAGTGGCGGGAGCCTCGTGCATTAGGCCACCCTTTTATATATCTTTTTTTAAAATATTAGTGCTCTTAATGTTGCTAACCGAAAAAAAGTCAATCTCTGGCTGTGAAATAGGTAGTAAAAAGTAAAAACATAAATGCCACCTTTGGATACCCACAAGATTTGATTTGGGTTTCTCACATTTGAAGTTGAGATTTGGAACCAGATCAGATCTTAAGATTTCCAAATCAGCTACAAGCTTACAACAGTGAAAAAAAATCTGATTTCCAAATTGTTCTGCAAGACATTATTTGGAAATCAATATTTGTGGCAATTACCTTCACCCTCGCTGCTCCTCGACCTTGCTGCAGCAGCAACCAAACGTCCCTCCCTCGCTCCCTCCCCCCTCTCTCTCTCTCTCACCCACAACATGAGCATGAGGATGATTGAAGTATTTTGTATCCAAAACTCAAATCCAAATACAAATACAAAAAACATGAGGTATCCAAACATGGCCTAATAGAGTAGAATTATGAGAATTAGTAATTTTGCAAGATTCCGCCACTTCCACCATCTGATAGACTGATTTGCTGTTGGGTATATCATATAACCCATGTATGTTCTAATATAAGCCCAATAGGTAATGGACCAGGTGTAGTGGGCCCATTTGGGCTGGAGCCCATTAACCTCTTCTAACCCTAGTGTATCTATATATATAGGGGCTGGAGGCAACAAACTTGGTATTCCAAACTAGATACCTTGGGTGTAATGCTTTAAGCATCCTGCTTAAACCCTAATAACCCTAACAATCTTAAAGCATTAGGAAAACCCTAATTTCTAAATCGTCACATCGTGTGGCTGATTTTGCTCTTCTTCAACTCATACGCCCACAGACGAAGACGTTTTTGCCGCAATTGCTCGTGGTTGTTTAATCCGTTGTTGGAATTCTTTGGTGGCAACGAGTTTAAGCAATCGTTGGGATTTCTTCAACAATAAAGTGCCGTCTGTCACTCTCTCGCCCAAACAATTCTACAAGAGGAGGTCGGTTATTAAATTTATTTGGTGGGAATATCAACTTAGGCATGGGTTTCTTTCACAAGCACTCATATGTTTTTGTTTAGCATCCATGAATATAAAGGACTTGCTGTTTTTGGATTGGGTGGTTCTCACGGCAGGGTGTTATCCTCTCTCTCCCTCCATATAAAGTTTTGTCTCTTTCCTCCCAAGCAAACTCACCGCCCCTACCCTCTCTTGTTATTGAAGAAGACCTTGGTATAAACCCAGTTTGCCGAGACTTCTTTTGGGAGGAAACTTTTGTTGGGCGAAACCCACTTGTTCCTATTTTCTGATAGTGACAGAGTATTGGTCGGTGAAATTTTTGGGCGTGATTGCCGATTCCAATTTTGGAAAACGTTCGTTGCCGAATCAAATTTTGTGGCTAAATCCCATCGGAGAAACCCACTTGGAGAAAAGCCTTTTGATAGATTACTTTGGTGGTAGTTTGGAGCATAACCCTCATTTGGGGCTTATTACTTTGGTAATCATTTCGGGTCCATTGGCTAATCTTGCCGTCGGTTTGAATCGGCTCTTGGACTCGGCTTTGATTTGGTTCTTGGAGCTCAACTTGGATTTAGTTCTCTGCTTTCTTGGATTTGGTTCTGCATCTCCCATCCAGGTGCACTCTTTCCTATTTTTATTTCCTCTAAAATATACGATGGAAAAGATCTCTATGCCTTTTGAGATGGTCAAACTTCACTCCTTTGGTGGATCTGAGTTTACCTCATGGAAGCGAAAGACTCAATTCAGTCTAAAATACATGAACTGTTTTTACACTGTTTTGAGTACCTTTGCTGAGACGGATGAAGACGTTGATGAATCTCAATGGCTTAGAGATGAGGATTTCTGCAAAGACTACTTGTTGAATTGTCTTTCAGATCGTCTTGCAGAAACTTATAGTAAATTTAACACTGCTAAAGCAATATGGGACAACTTAGATGCTCAATTCAAGAAGGAGGAGGAATTGTCCAAGACCCATCTGGTGGACAAATTCATGGATTTCAAGTTTCAAGAAGACAAGGAAATCACTCCTCAAGTTACTGATCTAGAGATTTTGAGATCTAAGTTGAATAATGAAAAAATAGCTGTCTGTGATTCATTTCTTGTGGGTGCAATTATATATAAATTACCATCTGCATGGCACTCTTTCAAAACCGAGATGTATCGGAAAAAGGTGCAAGTGGGACTGGATGATCTCAAACGATTCATTCGAATCGAAGATGAGAATCGAGCTAGGAATAACTTGGAGATGGTTAGACAGCAACAGTCTGCTGCTAACGCGGTAACATATCCCAAGAAATTTCCTCGGAAATCCAAGTCACCTAAAAGTGATCATCCCAAGTTGGAGGCCAAAAAGACTATCTTTCAGAAAAAGAAGGGCAAGTGCCACAACTGTGGGAAATGGGGTCATTTTGCTGCAGAGTGTAAACAACCTAAGAAGGCTAAATCTGACACACCACAAAAGGAAGCTCATATGATGGTGGGCAGTGCTGCGCCTAAGAGTTTTATTGCCATGTTAGGCAATGGTAAGGCCAGTACTTCTTCAGACTGGTGGTTAGATACAGGAGCCACCTGCCATGTTTGCAACTCGAATAAACTGCTTACGGATGCTGTTGGCGTGAAAGAGACCGTTACAGTGGCTAGTGGAGCTGAGGCAGAGGTGACTCACACTGGAACTGCGAACCTGGTTCTTTCTTCAGGTAAAATACTAACTTTAAAAAATGTTAAAGTAGTTCCTGCTATTCAAAAGAATTTAATTTCTATTAGTCTTTTAGACAATGCTGGCATGTGTTCATCTTTTTTGGGTGGTAGAGTAACTTTAACTGTTAACTCTTATTATTTTGGCTGTGCTTTCTTAATCGATGGTATGTATAGACTGAGTTTAGCAAATGAAACCGTTAGTCAGGTTAGTTCCACTTTGATTGATCCTCAGTTGTTACACATTAGATTGGGACATGTGAACTATAGAAAAATGGTCAAACTTGCTAACACTTATAATATACCTTTAGATATATCGATTAGATTTGACAGATGTGAAGTGTGTGCACAAACCAAGATCACTAGAAAACCTTTTCGTTCGATTTCTAGGAGCACACAACTTCTTGAGTTAATACATTCTGACCTCTGTGATATTAAAAGTTTCACTACTCGAGGTGGTCGGAAGTATTTAATCACTTTTATAGACGATTTTTCTAGATATTGTCATATTTATCTCCTAAAATCGAAAGATGAAGCTTTTGATAAATTTAAAATTTTCAAGAATCGTGTTGAAAATCAATTGAACTTGAAAATTAAGCGATTTAGGAGTGATCGAGGAGGAGAATACACTTTGACAGAGTTCAAGGAATTCTGTGCCTCTCAGGGCATAATATTTGAAACTATTGCTCCTTACTCCCTCAATCTAATGGCATAGCTGAACGTAAGAACCGGACGTTAACTGAAATGTTAAACTCTATGTTATTGACAGCTGGCATGCCTACTAGCTATTGGGGAGAAGCAGTTTTAACTGCAAATCACATCCTGAATAGAGTACACCACTCTAAGTTGACCACTACTCCTTATGAGTTATGGCATAAACATCCTTGTAGATATGACACTCTTAAGACTTGGGGCTGTATTGCTTATGTGAGGATACAAGACCCTAGGAGACCTAAGGTAGGACCTAGAACAAACACTTGTGTTTATCTAGGTGGTGCAGAAGATAGTGCTGCTGATCGGTTTTTGGATCTATCTACCAATTTGGTTATAGAATCTAGAGATGCAGTATTCTTTGAGAATAAATTTCTCAGAGATCATGGTTTGAACCTACCTGGCGATACTGAGATGGTTACAGAATCGCATGTAGAGTTTGAACAGAATACTTCTGACACCTGTCCTACACTGATTTCTACATCAGAACCTTTAAGGGTTTCTACAAGAGATAGAGTACCCAAGAACTTTGGTGAGGACTTTGTGACCTACCATGTCGAGAATGATCCATCAACCTATAAGGAAGCGATGAGATCTAGGGACTCTTTGTTGTGGGCAGAAGCCATTGATGATGAAATGAGCTCTCTGCTACAAAATCAAACTTGGCAGCTAGTCGATTTGCCAAAAGGGGCTAAGACTGTGGGCTGTAAGTGGATTTTGAAGAAGAAACTTAATCCTGACGGATCCATAGCTCGGTATAAAGCACGTTTAGTAGCTAAGGGCTATACTCAAGTCAGTGGGATAGACTACTTTGATGTTTACTCACCGGTCTGTCATTTGGCAACGATAAGAATTCTTCTTGCTTTGGCTTCTATTGAGAAGTATGTTGTGCATCAAATGGATGTAAAAACGGCTTTCCTTAATGGAGACCTCACAGAGGAAATCTACATGAACCAACCTGAAGGGTTTGTCATGGAAGGTTTCGAGAACAGAGTTTGTAAGTTACACAAATCTTTGTATGGTCTTAAACAAGCACCTAAATTGTGGCATCAAAAATTTGACAAGGTAGTAAAGAGCTTTGGTTTTCAGACCAGTTACTCAGATAAATGCCTTTACTATCGTTCTGTGTCGAATAAGGTTGCGATTATTTGTTTGTATGTAGACGATATGTTGATTCTTGGTTCCGATCTCTCTGTAGTGAGTGACGTGAAAACCACTTTGGCTCAAGAATTCGACATGAAAGATCTTGGTGTGGTTGACACCATTCTTGGTATGAAAGTAAGTTTTGAAAGGCAAGGGATTACTCTTAGCCAAGCCCATTATATTGAAAAACTACTTTCTACATGGGGATACAGTGAGTGTAAACCGATTGAGACACCATTTGATTATACCAAGAAGCTGATCTCTAATGGAGGAGACAGTGTGAATCAGTTAGATTATTCTAAACTGATTGGTAGTCTCATGTATGTTATGAGTTGCACTAGACCAGACATAGCCTTTACAGTTGGCATGCTGAGTCGTTTCACTAGTAATCCTGGCCATGAGCACTGGGATGCCCTTATGAGGCTGATGAGATACCTTAAGGGTACTCAAGGATATGCTCTATGTTATACTGGCCATCCTCCTATCCTGGAAGGGTATTCTGATGCATCATGGGGATCAGAATTAGGAGACAGTAAATCTACCAGTGGTTATGTTTTTACACTGGGTGGAGCCGCTGTTGCATGGAAGTCAAAGAGACAGACTTGTATTGCTCTGTCATCTATGGAATCAGAACTTTATGCTTTAGCTTCTACAGGAGATGGAGCAGAGTGGATAAGAGATCTGATCCTGGACATTCCATTGACCCATTTAAAGATTAACTCTTTAAGTTTGTTCTGTGATAATCAAGCTACAATTACGATTATGAAAAACTCACTCTTTAATGGTAAGAGGAGACATGTCAGGCTGAAACATGCCACGCTGAATTATCTTTTAGAATAAGGTATTATCACTTTGGTTGATGTGAGATCGAAGGATAATATGGCCGATGCTCTTACGAAGGGACTGAACAAAGATCGAATATTCAAAACTGTGGGGGAGATGGGGTTAAAGACTGTGTAGACGTGTCTTAACCTACATTCATATTATTTTGAATTTTTCGAATCTCCCTATCTTGGCCAAGATAAGCACTTGATATGTTTCAATGATGTTTACAGTTATCTTTATGTCATTCCACATTTGATGACATGTCCTTCTTGGGAAAGGTTGTTTCATTCCAAACTTGATGATACAGCTTAACTCAATTTGGATATGATGCCTGTAACATTCCAAATGGAAACATGGAATGGTTCTTTGTAAAGAAACTGTTTAGGTATGGTTCTTGATTGAAACTTGACATTGATGCTTATTGATATTGATATTTATTTTTCAGCCATTATGAAATTGTACTAAGTTCTTCTGGTAGAACTAGATACTTTTAGTAAAATATACAAATGATTGGATTCATTTTTTAATGAAATTCATATTTGATAATTTACAGGAATTGGCGAAAATGGAGGAGATTGCCTCAATTTGGATCTTGATGAGGATGACTTACTTGATGAGTGAATCCTTATAGTGCAGTGGAAATATTATGTTCTTTTCCGTTGATTAAATAGTTCACCTACATATAAAACTGCTTATGTTTGAGTTTAGATTATTTCTAAAACTCTTGGTTATTCTTTAAAGTATTTTTATTTTCAGTTGGATTACAAATCTTTATTGATATGGTGATATGGATGATTCAATAATTTTGTTTGGACATCACATTATCTATCTATTGGATTGTGCTATATGTAGAACATAGGAGGAGATTGTTGGGTATATCATATAACCCATGTATGTTCTAATATAAGCCCAATAGGTAATGGATCAGGTGTAGTGGGCCCATTTGGGCTGGAGCCCATTAACCTCTTCTAACCCTAGTGTATCTATATATATAGGGGCTGGAGGCAACAAACTTGGTATTCCAAACTAGATACCTTGGGTGTAATGCTTTAAGCATCCTGCTTAAACCCCAATAACCCTAACATTTGCGTGGATAGACTGGAATGAATTTAAGAGTTCCTCCGGAAGTGAAAGGACGGAATTGGGACCACAATTCCTCGATTTCAATTGCACGGGCGAGAGGTCAGATTTGTCATTTCTCAAGGGAAGGAAATGCAATTCCCACTGGCCCCAGCCCACTTTCGTGGAAAACAGGTCTGATTGGACAAAAATACCCCCAAATAGTGGAAATAACAAGAATACCCCTATCCCATGAAAAATGACAAAATATCTCTATCTGAAAATGACAAAAATACCCATATAGCATAAAAATATTCTTATCTCATGGAAAATGATGAAAATACAACTAAAGTTCCCCTATCTCATAGAAAATAATGAAAATACTCATATCTCGTGGTAAATGATAAAATGCCCTATCTCAAAGGAAATGAGCAAAATAGCCTTATCTCATAGAAGATGATAAAATACCCAAAATCCATTTTGGATTTCTTCCTTAAGAGCCACAGCCAAATCACAACCAAGTCACAAAGTTCCTCATAATCTTAACCAAACATTAGCTTAGGCCATGTTTGTTTTGTATTTCAACACTGACTTAGGCGGTGTTTGTTTTCCACACCGAGAATTGATTTTGAGTACAAAACCGATTATAGGACTCAAAATTGAACGTAACCGTTTATGTGATTGAGATGCTAACTAGGACTAGTTCAGAGTTATAGTCCTCAAATGTGTCTACTTAAGTGATTCATGATGCAATGTGAGCACAACTTAAGTTGGGTAACACAACCTAACCAAAATTCTTCAGACTTGCTACTTGACGATGAAACATTCTTCCATAACTGCTATATAGTGTATACTGAGGCTTGCCATCTAATTGGATTCGGTTCTAGTCACACTGAGTTGGTCCTTCTCGTAGTTAGCAAAACTCGGTTTTAAACGACATTTTTTCAAACAAAAAACGTTTTATTGGTTCGCCATTTAATACTCTATTTAAAACTTGGGCATTGATAAGTCGGCCCCCTAATGTCTTAAATCAACCCCGTATCTCTCTCCTCTCTCTCTCTCTAAGCACTGCCCTATATGGGGGTTGATTTATCGATGCCCTAAAACTTTTACGCTAGAAAATTCCGTTTATTGGAGTAAAACATTTGAAACGCATTTTAAACATAATAAACACGTTTTTTTTTTTAAGCATTCCAATTTTACTCCCACTATTTTAAACGCATTTTTTGTAAGTTTCCATTTTTTTACTAGGTTTTTTGGAGCCAATACCGTTTTAAACTCCGTCTCGTCTTTTTGTTGAATCATATTTTGCTAACTATGGTCCTTCCCAAACTATAAAAAGGGGTGAGTCAACCACTGTTTAAAAACTCTCCGCATCAATAGTTGGCTTGCCCAAGTTGACTCCCTTTTACCTTGGCTAAAGTTCTCTTGGAGTCGAGTTTTTTCCTACCAAGTCAATTAAAACTCTGGTCTCACTTGAGTTAAGAAAAGAATTGACCGCATCAATCATTGACTCACCCGAGTGGACTCTCTTTTAGCCTGGTTGAATTCTCATCTGCACCCAAGTTTTGAAACAGTTGAGTCAACATACACTTGCTCACAATACTACGAAGGATCTCTATCCACACTTGTTGAGTCAAAGCAGTCGATAAAGATGTGGTTGATAGTTTCAGAGTAGCTAACAAAAAGGATGCAGTGACCCTCTACATTTAATAACAAGGCCAGATAGTCTCTAATAGGGGCTCAATTCAACAAAGGTTTCATCAGCATGAGGGGCAACTCCCACATCCCATATACATACTGATTCAAAGAGTGGCCTGCAACCAAAGGATCTGATCAGAACATAAAACATTCTACCCTTCAACAATATGCCATTCAATGACCTATTTGGAAACATTCCATCTATTGCCAGTCCATTTTTTTTGTAATTTGCACATTAGATCTTTCTTTAACAATACTAAGAATGCATGAGATACACCCAATAATTTCTTAAGTTCCATGAGAGGAGATTTTGGGGTTCCTATTTCACGGCATTATTGGAGAGTTTACTGTAATATCCATTTAAAAATCATAGCACACAAGAACTGATTTTCAGGGGAAAAAGTGAAAAACAAATAGGCTCATTTCGTCATTTACATGTTATTGCAATAGACGTGAAAGAAAATAAAAACAGAGATAACAACACACGAATTTGAAAATTGGATGGAAGAAAAGCATCATCATGTCGTCTCTTCTAAACAAATTAACATGGGAAATTGTCTGATGGAAGTAGTGCGGCTATCGGGTCTGAATGGGCTCCAAAATTACTGAGGATTGGGTGGTCGGCTATTCGCAGCAGAGACCCTCGAGCCCCACTCTAGCAGCTCTTTGCTTGTATCGTCCTTGTGGGCAATCACCTCAATGAAGCACAAGCAGTCCTTCTTAGGCCCCGTCGCTAACTCAATTGCTTCCTTGAGCTCCTCTTCGCTTAGGACCTGTACACGAAACCATCTCTCTCAGAATTGCCCAAGGTAGAGAAATCTAAGAACAATGCCAGATGTTGCTGTTGAAGTATAAATGATTAAATAACACCAACTCTAACAGCTTAAGCTTTTGAATAAATTGGTCGTTTCACATGGTATCAGAGCTATTGCTCGTGGAAGGTCCTAGGTTCAAAACCCAATAACTCTTTGATATTAAAAATCCATGTGTATGGCCAACCCAAAAGAGGGGCCACACGTGAGGGTGAGTGTTGAAGTATAAATGATTAAATAACACCAACTCTAAGAGCTTAAGCTTTTGGAGTAATTGGTTGTTTCACAGTTGTGGTCACTACTGCTTACCTTGGTTGTCCAACATTTGCCTTCTCCGTTGTGAATTGCGTCCACCAATGCAGTGTAGTTCCAGTTTTTGATGACATTATATGGGCCGTCATGGATCTCCACCTCTATTGTGTATCCACCATTGTTTATGAGGAAGATGATGCTCCTCTGCTTGCATCTTATCATCGTAGATACATCTTGAGCTGTTACCTGCAAACCCAATCACTGCCATTAACAAATTCTGTTGATAGAGCCCAAAAAACATGATTTTCTGATGTGGTTATGGTTGAGTTGTGCATGTGAAACAACTAATTAATCCACGATTTTGGAGTCATTGGTTGTTTCACATGATATCAGAGCGATTGCTCAAGACAGATCCTGGGTTAAAAGCCCAACAAGTCTTTGATATTAAAAATCCACTTGTGGCCAACCCAAAAGAGGGCCACATGTGCGATGTGTACTGCCCACCAAAAAAAGAGAGGTCACAGATGGGGGGGAGTATGTAAGTGATTAAATAACACCAACTCTTAACAGTTCAAGCATTTGGAGTAATTGGTTATTTCGTAGTGCAAACCTGAAAGCTTCCATCACCAATACAAGCAATCACTCGTTTGTCTTTTGCTGCCTGTGCATACCCAAGAGTCGCTCCCACTGACCAACCAATCGAACCGTATTGCATCTGAAACTCATATCTGCAATACCCATTTCAATTTTCATCTAAGCCATTCTCATATCAATGATGAAAAAACAGAGGAAAACAGAGTACACCCATTTCAATTTTCATCCTAGTCTTTCACTTAACAGTAAACAATAATGAAAAACAGAGGAAAACAGAGACTAAGAGTAGTAGTAGACTTGATATATTGGCCTACCCGCAACCTTGGGGCAATTTTAACTTCTGGCAATTAAACCAAGAATCACCCGTCTCCGCGATCACTGCTGTCTCATCGGAGAGCATCTCCTGTATATGCTTGAACAGGACATTTACCCTCAATGCATCTTTAGGCGCTGATTTAAGGGGGACTCCGTCTGGCAAAAAGATCCTATGGTAGTTCTCATAAGCAGTTGTATTGCTTTTAAGCCTCTTTGCCAATGCCCGGAGAAAATCATCCATAAAAACCCATCCAAAAGCCGGCCCATTAGCAACAACCACCCGATTAGGCTGCACTATAATGGCTTTCTCTTTCTTGAGGAGGAGAGAGTACCCAACAGAGCTGTAATCGTTGAAGATGGGTCCTGCAAAGAGGTAAGCGTCCGCTGATTCTACAATCTCTGCACAACACGCAGTGCTCACTGCACCCCAGTAAGTGCCTATGAATCGCGGGTGGGTCTCAGGAACTAGCCCTTTGGCAGAAGGCATCATTGCCACTGCATAACCACAAGCGTCCGCGAGCTCTGCAAATGCCTCCCCTGCTTTCGCAACTCGAATTTTTGGACCGCCCACCATGACGGGCTTCACTGCCTTGTTTAAAAATGCTGCAGTGGCTTCGACGGCTGCTTCGAGACCCATTTGATTGCTCAACCTGCAAAATTCAAAATACCAAACTAAATTCGTCCATCTTCGAGGGGAAAACGGAGGGATGTGAAACAACCAATTGCTCCAAAAGCTTAAGCTAGAGCTGGTGTCATGAAATCATTTATGTGAGATCCACATAGGAGAGGGAGAGAGAGAGAGAGAGAGAGAGAGAGACTTTGGGGGCTATATATGCTGATTCTCCCTCTCCCTTGTAAACACGTTTTCAGCATCTCCAAGGGAAGGGTCGGAAGGGTCCCTGCTAGTAGGGGTGCAACTCAAGTCGGGTTCAATCTGAACACGGGTCGGGTTGTGTTTGTGTTGGGTCGGGTTCGGGTTGATGAAGTTGAACCCAGGTTGGGTTCGGGTTCCGATTGAGGTGTCGGGTTGACCCGACATTTAATTTTTTTTTTTAGCATTTTTCTATTTTTTCAGAATATAAAAAACTAGAGTGGAAAGACATCGACATAATCGGGTCAACCTTACCCAACCAACTCAACTAGACCTGTATTGGTAAATCAGGGTCTGGTTCGGGTTGAGATATTAATTTTTCGGGTTGGGTCGGGTTAGCTTTCATCAGGTTGAGAGTCGGGTCAATTTCAGGTTTGCTTCTACTCGACCTGATTTGCACCCCTACCCTGTCGAGTTAGCTTTCATCTGGTTGAGAGTCGGGTCAATTTCGGGTTGGCTTCTACCCGACCTGAGTTGCACCCCTACCTGCTAGGTGGGTCGGACTCAATAGTGCTGCTGGGATCGAACCTGCGAACTCATGGTTGAGATACAAAGACTCAACCATTGAACTACAGGGCCAACCCCTTGTTATTTAATCATTTGTACTTCAACAAAGGTATGTTTGATTGTTTGATTTACTTACTTGGGAGCTAGTGAGAAGGGGACGGGTTCTCTACTAAAAGTAGGATGAGGGATTGCAGGGAGATTGCATCCGATGCTTATATAGACAGGCTTACTTTCTTTAAGAGCAGTGGAAATAGCAGTATCTATCAACTCATGGGCGTCTTCTAAGTTTTTAACCACAGCCTGATAACAAGTAACTGTCTGAAAGCACCTAAGCTCCTGGCTAAAATCAGGGAGTCCTATAGTATGATGTAGGATCCGATTAGTCCCATAGTCATTCGAATTGGGCCCACCCACAATACAAATAAGTGGTAGATTCTCACTATAAGCTCCGGCAACGGCGTTAATGACACTGAGAGCGCCAACGGTGAAAGTCAAGACGCAGGCGCCGACCCCACGGGACCGGGCGTAGCCATCTGCGGCATAGCCCGCGTTGAGTTCGTTACAACAGCCAATGAGGTTGAGCCCTGGCTCGGCTATGAGATGGTCTAGGAGGGTTAAGTTGAAGTCCCCGGGAACTGAAAATACGTCGGTGACTCCGATTTGGACGAGCCTCTGGGCGAGGTGGCGGCCGAGTGTGGACGAGTCGGGTGCGGTGGAGGAAATGGGGTTGCGTGAATCTAAGTTGTTTCCAATCTTGATATCCATTGGAGGGTGTGTGTGGGTTTTTGTGTTATCTTATTTTTTGAGTGTGGAGTAAAAGCGGGGAAATGGGAGAGATATAAGTTGAGTTATGGGGTCCACTTTTCAGTATTGTCTCACTGTCAATGTTTTAAAATCAACATGTGATTTGCTAGGGACCATCGATGGAAGAGATTTTGCGCCCGGGTTGTTGCATGCGAGGGCAGCCACACAGGCGTAGATTTAGTCTTATTCATTTAATTCATCTGAGTTGGCTGTGCTCACATGCAACGGCCTGGCGAAATGCGATGGTCCCTAGCAAAGCCCAATCCACATATAGTGCTTGCTTGCTCTCTTTGATGTCGGCATAGATTGTAGGGGAAACCATTGACTCATATATGGTATTGAAATCAGGGGTGAATCATTTGGTATTGAAATCAGAGGTTTTATATGGTTTACATTTTACTTACCGACAGCAGAAGTACGACACTTCTTGGTAAAGAAAACAAGACTGCTTGGCTTGCTTCTCCTTACCTGTCTCTCTCCATTGGTTGAACTAGTAGAGAAATGAGATATTCGCCCTTATGGGTCCGGTGTGAAAAAAGTAGTCATAAATATACAAAAGGGGCTGTTCCAAGTAAAAAAAAGGGGTGATTATATCACTTCCATTGCTAATATATAGAGGAATGATAAACTGAAGGGCGCCTTTGCAAAAACTAGTTGCAAGGTACCCCATTGGATCCATAGTTACTTTTACGTTTTCAATGCCATTATATGGCGGGAGCCCGTATAGACCAGTATTTCTCAAAAAAGTACTACACGGCCCACACCATAGGATGATCCAAACAGTCCATTTGATAGGCCACAAAGTAAATAGGTTGTGCCCAAAAAATCATTTTCATAGGACAATTCCAACCCTCCGATCTATACAAGTTTCCATAGTATGCATTTCCTCTATAGATCGGAGGGATATGATCATCGTATGGAAATGGTTTTTTGGGCACAGCCTATTTATGTTGTGGCCCATCAAATGGACAGTTTGGATCATCATATGGTGCGGGCCGTAGAGTACTTCTTGGAAAATAATGACTCCAAGGGCTTACATCATAGAAAATCTTGCAATTAGGAATGCACTTTTGATGAAATTGATCCAATGGAGTCATCTTAGCACAGGGAACGCCGCACCATTATTGGCCCTACTCGGGTGTGTTTGGCGTACCGTTTGAAATAGCGTTTAAAACTCCGTTTTGGTTCAAAACGGTGTTTTGCCAAACGGCGTTTTCATGTTTGGTTGGCCAGATCAAAACGGCATATTAAACGGCAAACGGAGGTATTGTGTGTTTGGTTGCAAATGCCCCAAAACAGAGTTTTAGTGGTAAAATGACCAAAAAGGGCATTGTTTGGTTGGCCTCAATGTAACTCAACTACTATCTCATTGGGCCCAATATTAAAAGGTCATTAGGATCTCATTCAAACACTATTAAAATTAAATATCATTGCCCAAAAAAAAATGGCTATACCTTTGGGCTTCTTCTCCTTCTTCTTCTTAACGGCTGGATTTACCGGATTTGACGGACGAGTGGATGTGCTGAGGCAGTGAGGCGTGAGAGGGTTTGCAACATTGCAAAGTAGATGAAGAAAGTAAGAAACTAGGGTTTCTTTTAATTCCTTTGTCTTTAAAAAATCAAAATTAAGTGATCATATAATGATATCAGCAACCCCTTATTTTGAATTAAATATTAACAATTTAATAAATTTGTGTCCTCAAGAATGATATTAACACCCCCACTTTTTTGGTATTTGACGTAACGCATAAAATTGCAAGCATATACGTAAAAATGGGTTTTGGTGAGGGCAAACACGTAAAAACCCACAGCCCAAAAACTCCGTTCAAAACGGCGTTTTGCAAACGGACCTCCCTCCCTTCGTTTGCAAAACGCCGTTTTGAGGGTTCAAAATGATGTTTCAAACGGTGGTTGCGCACCCAAACACTCCCAAACACCCATTTGGCCCCAAAACGGTGTTTCAAACGCCAAACGGTGTTTTAAACGGTACACCAAACACGCACTCAATGTGTCACAAGGGCCACTCCTTTGAGAGTTCCTCCAAGCTTATAACAAGCACCCCCAAGTAACCCCGCAAATTAAGGGAAAATCCCTAACTTTGGAACCCAGACCATTTAATATTGTATAAAATGCATGTTGCAGTTAGCCATTTTCTGATAAGGGGAACTTCGCCAAGTGTGCCCTAAATCCCTAATTTCCACACCACCTACGCTTTAGTCACCGTTCACCTTAAGGGGCACCCATTGCACAAAGATGCCCCACCGCTCTTGTGGCATCAACTGATCAAGGTGCTAATCAACCATCCCGTGCCCCCATCATTTCGGCAAGCACCCCGTCAACGAGTGGAAACCTCCAAAAACCAACGCGCATTTGGTATCATTTAAGAAGTTCCCCCAACTTGTGAGGCATTTGGTGCTTGGATAAATAAGAAAGCACCAAAATGTTGACTCTACTTGATCCCACATATGGTTCCCGTTCTAATCCAACAAAGGGAAAACTCCAATGCGTTCGAATTTGATTGATTGAAAGCAAATAAAAATATATTAGGTACCTAACCAATATGCCAAAAGCTCCAGCATCAGGCTACGCCCTTTAAATCTGTCCCATACTAGGATGGGTCCCCGTTAGTTCCGTTCAGCAGGCCCCACTTAAGATTTGAACAAGATATTGAAGAGAAAAGATAGAAGATAACACAATGGGGACTGTAATCAAATAGTTTCCAAGATTTGTATCTATTCCCCGAGGAGGTAGGCTTTCTTCAAAATAAAATTCGGGGGTTTGAAAAGTACAACCGGGAGGGACCTCCAAGGGAACACCTCAAGCCCTACTATCTGACATGGTAATTGAAGATCAAAGGACTCTGGTTAAATGCTTAGGAAATATCTCAACTGTTCTTGTTCTACAATTGTAATATAAGATATACGTGCGTGGAAGTCTGCAGCACAGGTCAAGGACCGATTAGTCGAAGGCCCCATGAGAAAGAACCAAAGAGCAAAGGTGGAAAGGAAGGGGTCAATAGTAGGAGCTCCATAGCGACGATTAGTTTTGCTTACACATAGGATCAGATGATCCTGGGCCCTTGATCCATTAAGCCCCATTTTTAGGGTAAGCTTAATCATCGATTTTTATAGTTTTGCTTACGCATGGGATGCCTGACCAAGACCACGTGGGTCTCTATTATATCAACGGTCACGATTTCACATACATGTTCCCATGGTGCTAGGGGTGCAGCTTGGGTCGGGTCGGCTTGAGGCCAACCCTACGCGACCCGAGGAACCCTTTTTTCCAACCCGAACCTGACCCGACCTGATTTCCAACCTGACAAGGTTCAACCCAACCGACCTGAGGGACCCATTTTTCAACCAGAATCTGACCCGACCTGATTTCCAACCTGACCAGACCCGAGTTCAACCGATGGTTTAAAATTTTGGTTTCGGTTAAAATTTCGGACTTATCCGAAACCGAAATTTCAGCTAAAATCCCCAAATTTACACAAGATACTACGCCAGATTTTTGGGACGAAATTTCTGTAATTTCGATCGAAATACCTTAACGGAATAAATTTTTAATATTTTATTAGGAATATTTTGGTAAATTTCTGGAATTTCGGTTTCGGTACGTTTCGGTTTCAGTCCTCACCGAAATCCGAAATTTTGGATTTCGGTCGAAATTTAAAACCATGTTCAACCCAACCCAACTCGAGTTTTTAAGCTTATAAAATAAAAAATTCATAAAAAATTGTCGGGTTTTACTTGAATCGAGTTGCCCAAACCCGACCCGAACTCAACCCGGGTTGGGAAAACCCGACCCGACCCGAACCGACTTTTTTTTGGGGTTGAACCCGACCCTAGTTGCACCCCTAGTTGATGGTTCCCAAAAACTGACTAAAATTTCCTTTTTACCATTTATTGTAAAAGTGACTTTCTGCGTAGTCGCTTTCCTCTGTTATTATTTCCGATGTTTCTCTTTTCTGAAATCTCATTGGACAGAGGTTGTTGGAAGAATTAGAATCCACCACGTGTCCTTAACGGCCAAAAGAAACTTCTCGAAAGCAAGTTTCTGGACCTTTCCCCTTCCTTCTTCTTACAAAACCCCCCGCTCTCTTTCTACCTTCCAAATTTCAAAAACTTCGTACCAAATTCAGCACAACCGATTCTTTCTTTTTCTTTCATTTTATCTCGAGAAAGAGATGATGTTCAGATTTCTTTTATTTTTTCTCTTGTTCATATCATTATCCTTCTTCCAAGAAGCAGAAACCCGCGATCTTTACAAGGTAAGATTGCCCATATCTTCATCTTTTACAATCCTTTTGGTTATTTTCTTTCATGGGTTTCAAATATTTTCATTCCCCTGTTTAGAATCCTTTTGGTTATTGAAGGGTTTTTCAGGAAAAGAATGTTTTGAGAGGAACCCAAAAAAAAATGAGGAGGTTGAGAGTCTAGTTGAGTGGTAATCATTTTTTTTTTCAGTATCAACCTAAAAGAATAAATGAAAAAGATGGTTATACAGAGGGAAATTTAGGAAATTAATTTGGTTTTGACTTATCTTTTTTTTTTTCTACCAACAAAACCTATGTCTTATGAATGAGTAAGTACTTAATTTCATTCTTGGAAAGGGTTTCTGAAAATATCGCCTTGAATAATAGTCAAGTTTAAAGAAAACTGTGCAAGCCAAATTGGTCTAGTTATATCATTGTGGTCTTCTAAACCCCAGATATTCAATTTTAGAATGCACTTTTTAAAGGACTATATATGTCTACATTGGCATCTTCTAATATGTTTTGTGGCAACTTTGTTAATTATGGAGCCCTTTTCTGAAATGGTTGGATTTTCATTTCATTTATCTTTTTTTTTGATGTTTTTTATTTTTTATGATTTGAGATTCATTTTAGTTGCCAATGATCAGTCATTACTCATAACTCATAAATCTTCTCAGGTTCTTGGGGTTGAGAAAAATGCGAGTCAACGGGAAATTCAAAAGGCTTTCCACAAGTATGTGTTGTTTAAGAGTTTGCTTGTTGATATGCATTAATATTATATTTTTGTGATGCACCTGTTATATATTTAGATTTTTTTTACAATATATGTCCATCTACCTTTTTTGTTTGTTTACTCTGACACCTCTTCCTCTTTCAGGCTTTCTCTCCAATATCACCCTGATAAGAACAAAGCTAAGGGTGCACAAGAGAAGTTCGCTGAGATTAATAATGGTATGCTGGCCCATTTCTTTGTGGCAGATTTTCCCTTTTTAATTTGTTCTATTCTAAAGCCCTTACATGATTACATTCTAAATTTTACGATAAGTAGGATATCCTAATCTTCTATTATTATTGTACTTATGTATTGGCTGTTTCTATTACTGGATTTTGGGATTTCTTGATCCCTTTTTGATTTATGCCATGCTGAAGCCCTTACCCTTTCATGGCTGCTTTCTTAATTTGCAATGCAAATGCAAGATTCTATTCTTCTTGTTTTTATATGTTAGGATTTTTTCGAATGGTAATGATGATATATTAAACGAAAAAGGCAGTGCCTGTTGATCGGAGTGGTCAAATACAGATAAAACGAAAAATACAACAAGTTAGTGGGGGGGGGGGGGGGGGGGGTGTGGGCCTCTAAGCCTGGTATGAGAACTCTGGTTCTTGCCAACTGGTCCGCATCATTGTTTGCAGAGTGCCAAATGTGTTGGAATATAACTGAATGTCCTGATCAATCTCTCTATCAAAAAGGGTTAAAAAAGGGTTTGGATCTCTTGGATTCAAACTCGGGTAGCTTGTCTTTTAGACCTCATGGATTCCTGTTCCATAAGGAAGACACGCAAAGATAAAACGATTCGGATCTAGAGCTCATATGAGATCTTTAATGTTAAGTCTTTCTACTATCAAATTGTTCTTAGCCCACCTTCTTCGCACCTAGCCAGAATGTAGCGCATTCCTGCTCCATCTAGAGCCTATGCGTTTGTGTGGATTGCCTTTCAAAATAGGATTATGATGATCGACCATTTGCAAAATTGTAAGATGCTCATAATCGATCAGTGTTCCCTGTGCATGGAGGCGATGAAGGCATGGGAGGCTGTGAATCACAACCTTCTACACTACATGCTAGCTAGTGAAATCAGGAGTCACATCTTAGGGAGATTTGGGATATTTTGGTTTTTCCTTACTGCTTGCCGACCTCTTGGATTATTTGTCCTTGACCTCTTGGCGGAGCAAGGGGAGAATCTTGCTGAGAGTGGTCTTGCTGGACACCTTATGGTTTATCTGAAGGAAAGAAACAACCGTGTTTTTAGAAACTTGATCAAAAGCCCACACTATATTAATATGAAGGCCATATCGCTCACCATTTCCTGGGTGAATATTGTTAGTGATTTTGCATTTTCAAAATCATGTATATTACATGTTTTAGTGTTTTGGAAAATGTTTTATCAAAAGCGTTTGGGAAAAAGAAAATGTTTTCTTGGAAATATTTGCTTTTACAAAAGGATGTAGAAGTGTAGTTGAAAAGATAGTCCCGTACCGGATGAGAGAAAAGAAAGAGAAGGGCTTATAAAGCACTACCTTTTCTAACTCTTGTTGATTGCACATTGGGTTGAACCCATGGTTGGACCCGCGGGACAGTGCAACGCACCGTTCGCACACGCGCACGCACGGCGTGGGCAATGGGCTATAGGGCGCATAGTGGCGCTTTTTTAGGCGCACTTTGCACTTCGCACGTACGCAACGTCGCGAGGAGCGATTGGAGCCTTTAATTTTTCCAGATTTGATCTGCACCGTTGGATCAAGATGAAGGTGGACCGGTCGGATGGGTGGGTCAAATGGTTCGCAGGCCCATCAAGCCGAATGGTTCAGTTGGGTTGGGCTTCGGTTCGAGCCTAACGGTGGGCCCGTTTCGGTTCGGGCCTAACGGTCGGCCCAACGGGCCCATGACTCCAACGGTCAAAGGGTGTGATCGAATGGGTTGTGTCCCTTCCCCCAACGGTCATGTGCCAAGGGGGTGCGATCCACACCATAGATGGTTGATCTAACGATGACTGGGTTGGAGAGAGGTTTTACTCAAACCAACAGTCACCTCTAGAATCGATCAGGACCATTCAATATCAATGGGTGCGATCTAACGGTCAGATTTCAAACATTCTGGAAAGGTGCCCTGTAGAGGTGTTTTTCACACTGAAAAGACACCAGATGGTCTATAAAAAATGTGCAAACTTCAGTCATTTCATATAGAAATCGAATTGGCAATTCTGACTGATTTTACACTCTCTTCTACACTCCTACAAAAATCCCCATTTATTTCTACATACTGTTTTTCTTTTGTTTACTGTTCTAGATACTGTTTTTTCTGCAGAAACAGAATCTAGAGATTTCTCTAAGGCTTGAAATTTCGGAAGGGCATTTCGGGTTTGATTCCGCTAGTGCTACGCGTCATCAAACATTAGTAGGGCTTCCCTACTAGGCTTCATTGTATCTTGGAGGCAATTCGCGGATCCCCTTTGCACACTACTAGTGGGGGCGAATCTTGTCTTAAGGAAAGTGATATCACGCTTTGAAGCAACAAGTTTCTGTTTTCTATCATCAACAGTACCCTCAACAAATTTTCCAAAGATAAAACGATTCGGATCTAGAGCTCATATGAGATCTTTAATGTTAAGTCTTTCTACTATCAAATTGTTCTTAGCCCACCTTCTTCGCACCTAGCCAGAATGTAGCGCATTCCTGCTCCATCTAGAGCCTATGCGTTTGTGTGGATTGCCTTTCAAAATAGGATTATGATGATCGACCATTTGCAAAATTGTAAGATGCTCATAATCGATCAGTGTTCCCTGTGCATGGAGGCGATGGAGGCATGGGAGGCTGTGAATCACAACCTTCTATACTACATGCTAGCTAGTGAAATCAGGAGTCACATCTTAGGGAGATTTGGGATATTTTGGTTTTTCCTTACTGGCTTGCCGACCTCTTGGATTATTTGTCCTTGACCTCTTGGCGGAGCAAGGGGAGAATCTTGCTGAGAGTGGTCTTGCTGGACACCTTATGGTTTATCTGAAGGAAAGAAACAACCGTGTTTTTAGAAACTTGATCAAAAGCCCACACTATATTAATATGAAGGCCATATCGCTCACCATTTCCTGGGTGAATATTCTTTCTTGCTTTAGGTTTATCTTGAGCTCTGACCCAAGTGGTGCTGGAGAGAGATCTTCTTCAATGGTGAGGAGAAGGCTCCCTCTACGTGGTTGACTCCTCTTAGTCCAGGGTTAATGAAACTTAACTTCGATGGTTTGAGTGGGTAATTCGGGGCAAGCCGGAGTAGGCAGAGTTCTATGAAGAGAGGGGTCTCACCAGGTGGGCTTTCTCTGGTCCAATTGGGATCACAGATTCCAATGAAGCAAAATTAAGGGCGGTGTTACAAGTCACTTGGATTAGTGAAAGCAGAGTCTTAGACATGCTGATATTGAGTGAGATTCGCTTAATGCCATCAGGTGATGGATGTGAGCACGCTCATCCTTTGAGATTTTCACATATGATTGATGAGATTCAGGACCGAGTGACGAGTCTCCAAGTCTGCTTCCAGTATGTCAGGAGATCGGCCAATAGTGACACAGATAGATTAGCCCGTGAGGGAGTTGGTAGGCTGTTTTTAAAGATTTTTTTATTTCCTCTCCCTTGAGGTTCTCAACTTCTTGATGTAGTTTTATGTGTTTTCTTTCCTGTTCTTTCTTTCCTTTGTATTGACCATCTCGGCTGCTAGGTTCCTTGCTTTTTAAAAATAAAAAATAAAAATAAAATTCTTCATCATTCAAAACAACTATAACTAAATGCCCTCTACTTGATCACATATCTCCTGAATGAATCTCATTGGTGAACCTCTAGGGGAAACTGGCTCCTAGGTCCATCCATCGAATAACATTGAGGGTATTTCCTTCTACAATCATGGAATCTAAGTCGCCTTCCTTTTACCAGGCAGATCTCAGTTGATAAAGCCTTGATTTATTCTTCATTCGAGTCCCTTATTCCTAGAGGACTATGGAAAGCAAGCTTGGTAGTGCCATCTGATTCTCTGATTAGCCCCTCACCTGGGTTTCCTATGCTGGACCCATCAAAGTTCATTTTAGTCTTTGATATATGCTTTGATCTTCCAATGTTCTCTCACATCTACACATAGGTTACTATTAATCTCCAAAGTTCATTTTATCCATGGAAGGACCAATCCAATCCGCATTTGTGTTCCATTCACCCATTAGATTTGTAAAGATATCTTGGCCTAAACCTGCCTTTGATACCCCAATACACGAATAATTGCATTCCAATGTGGCACTCGAACTGTATAAATTGACTAACCAAACTCACAACAAAAAGATGTACTATGTCATGTGATAGTAAAAATAGGGTAGTTTTTTTTTTTTTTTTCCATTTGAATGGTAAGTAAAAATAGAGTAGTTTAGCAACCAGTCTTTGATATTTCTTGTGATCGTCAATTGATTCTCCCACATTATTAATCCCCTTAGGCATGGCAAATGTATTTTTTCATTGCAACCATGTCTCTTTAAATCGACCACACATTTCTTTGAGATATATTAGTGCCTTTCTTTAACTTTGCAGCCTCATTTTCATGGAAAAAAGGATGAGTGAATCAAGAATGTGTACTGTTAAGATTTGTCAGATCAGATATGAGAAATTCTGACTGATGGATCATCTTGGAGGTAGATTGGGCAAGTTAGTTTGTTTGGGTAATCTAGGTAAATTAGGCAGCTAGATTGAGTCAGAATAATATCTTTCCATAGTTATCTAGATTTGATTCTATGTTTATCATGTAAGTGCTCTTTATAAGCACCGATTGATTGTCTTTGTAATGGATTCTGACATTAGTGAAAATCTCAAATTTATCATGGTATCAGAGCGACCTGATTCTGCTCTGATCCGACCTGGCGCTGAGCACAAATCACGAAGTTTCGTTCTCCGGCAGACGGCCAATCTAGCCGTCCTCTGGGCCAGTGGGCCGCCATCGATCCCCATCACAAGACCCACAGTCCGTTGCAAATCAAACCCCAATGTGCAGTTTGCCCATGTTCAGAGGTGAAAGCCACGAAACGGCCATATCATCCTAGATCTATGGATGATGCAGCACTATGGATCTTTGCCGACTTCGTGCTAGTCACAAAAACTTCTTTAGTCTCAGAAGCCTTTTTGGTGTTTGTTTCTGAAGCCCATCGCCCAACATGGATCTTGCCCAAAGAACACCATCTCGCCTTGTAGTCTTTGCCACTGTTGTGGTCCTTCCCACTGTTGCTCATCAAACCCTATCTATGGAGGAGACGTTAGGCGAGTTTAATGCCATTTAGAACAGAGAATACCTCTTGGATCTGGATCGCAAAAGGTCAAAAGGAGAAAGGTAAAAATGGCAGTCTCCTCACCTGCCTGTCAATGTCTTTTCACTGAAGCATTTGTTTTCTTTAAATATGGGAAACTGTAAATGTTGAAAAGGCAATAATGGAGGTCCATAAAAGGTAGGAAAAGACACTCCCTCTCTCTCTCCATTGCACATGGCTGGGACTTTGATCACGAGACTCTCCTCCTCAGCCTTACATAAATCCTCACCCTATTGATTTTGTTAATGCCACCCCTTTTATTTGTTCTCTTACCTTGTCTTATGAGAAATGCCACGCCAATTTGATATTTGCACCCCTCTTTTTACACATGGTCCACTTTCCTTTTATGACCCTTGATGTTAGCCATTAATTGTTACCCCAATTAGGCCGCTAGTTGTCGCCCTCCCACCTATTTTTCCTCACTTTTCGTTTCTTCTATTTTTACTCAGTTCCTTCCATTTCGGTGCCTTCGTTGAGGTGCTCCAGTCCCTTGGACCCTTGGAGTGTGTGCCTAAGAGAGTTGTCTTGCCCATGGAGGCTCATTCTCGCCAATTTTGGCATTGGTCCATGGTGACTCATTTTATGTAGACTCGCCCATTGAGGCCTTGAGTCTCATCTAGCCCTTTGTAGCTTCCTTTTTGCAACCAGCTCTAGCATACATTCGGCAAGAAGCTTTAGTCAACGTTAACGGACCTTCTTCATCAGCTTAGTGTGCATTAAACTAGAAGATTCGGCAGTATGCCAATGTGCTGGGGACATTTTATTGTAATCAATTTGGGAATTTTTATTGTAAGCAAACGATATTGATTTTCAATCTATATACTTTTGAGGGGGCGTGTTAAGATTTGTCAGATCAGATATGGGAAAGTCTGACCGTTGGATCATCTTGGAGGTAGACTGGGCAAGTTGGGGGGCGTGTTAAGATTTGTCTGATCAGATATGGGAATGTAATGTCTGTCCGTTGGATCATCTTGGAGGTAGATTGGGCAAGTTGGTTAGTTTGGGTAATCTTGATAGATTAGGCAACCAGATTGAGTTAGAATAATATCCTTCCATAGTTTATCTAGATTTGATTCTATGTTTATCATGTAAGTGCTCTTTATAAGCACCGATTGACTGTCTTTGTAATGGATTCTGACATTAGTGAAAATCCCAATTTTATCATGTACCCGATTGAACATGAATGAGAAGATCTAAGTAAGGATCAATGATAATAGATGAATCACTAGAGTTTGAAGTTGATTGATGCTGTGAGAGAGTGAGACTTGGCTTTGTATCCTCTTGTATATGATTGAATTGGAGGTATTTGTTGAGTTTCTTTTAAAACATTACTAGTATCGCCCGTAGCTACATGAAGCTTTCTTGTTGGATGGGAAGTTCGCTTCGCAAGCTAAATTCTTCTTACTTCCCAAATTTAGGGAAGCGTGCTTCCTACACGCTTTCTCTTATTTAAGAGTACACTTACTCTTACAATGAAGCTCGCTTCAGAAGCTAAATTCTTCCCGCTTTCCAAATTTAAGGGATGCACGCTTCATTCACGGTTCCCCTTTAATTAAGAGTACACTTTCTATATGGGTGATTATTTTTCCGAAAACAATGTTATCTCCTTTTTGACAATATCGAAAGAGTATTTAAAACTTAAAATCTTATCCTAAGTTTCAAATAAAACTTAACATTAAATCCACATGAATAAAACATGTAGAACTATAAATCCATAAAACATAATTCTAATCATTTGAGTCATATTCATTACCTGTAAGCATAACCTACATTAACCCTTCCTCCCTATCCTATTATAATCCCTTATCTTTCTATACTCTTCTTGTTTTTTTCTAATGAGGCTTATTACATTCTTCATGTTGGCTTTCGATGACACTTCCCACATCTTTCCTCTTTACTTTTCTTAGATGTTTTCACTTCTAGCATTTTCTCTTTTATAGATCCCTTGCTTACCACATCGCTTCTTGAACTTGTCTTTTTACTCTGTTAACTATGATACTATCCCATATCTTAGCGCAAGGTACTTGTACAACTAGAATTGAAAGAGTTGACACAGGATCAACCAAAGATAGGGTGTACAAATTCTGATCTTAGGAGTGGACTATCATACCTATAATCCTTTTATGTGAATATCCCAAGAAAATACGCTTAATTGATTGAAGATCAAGTTTCTTTGAACAAAAACTAAGACATTGAGCTAAGTGTACACTTCAAAATACACGATAATGCAAAGAAAAAAAAAGGAATATTAGGGAACAAACTGGAGTATGTGGTTTTACCATGAATAATAGATATGGTTTTACCATGAAAAATAGATTATGGACCCGATTGATCAAATAACATTCTGTAAGAATACTGTCAACACTAACTACATATTCCGAACATTCATCCAAAAGTGGGACAAACCTCTTGACTCATGATCTCCATCAATGTCCTTATTTAGATCTTAAAAGACAATGAGGTAGATAAAATATTATAGAAAAATTAAGAAAATGTGCAAGTTTAATTAAAAATATAAGATCAAAAGGAAATTTAATTGCAAGTAACATAGAAGAAATTTTTATGTCAGAGCTATGATGTGAGTAGTGAGTACTAACTTTAAAGTTTCTAGAGTTAGTTCCATTTGCTAGGGTGACATAACTACATGGAAAGCATACCTATGTCATCATCAAGATGATCAGATGCTTCTGAGTTAATAAGCCAATTAGCTGATGACTAAGAATTAAATAGTAAAATACCTGAATTGGTGAAAGTTGCAGTGGAAGATGAACACCTGAGAAATCTCATGAGCTCCCACTAAATTTCTAATAGTCTTCTCGTTTGAGTGTTAGGTGGCTGCTGAGAGGGGGTGTTCACTTATAATCCTTGTTTCTTCGTTGTAACATACCTGATTGGACCCCATTGGATTGCCATGTTGATGACAAGTATCAACATTATGGTTTGAAAGTTAACAGTGACTTCACTTTCTTGGCTTACGGCCTTTTTCACTGCCTTTCCTTGAATCACGGCGTCAAAAACTGCCACGACCACCTCAAGAACCTCTTTCGCCTTTACCACAACCACGCCCTCCAACCATAATAAGTGCTGATATATCACTAGTAGTAGCATGAGTTGAGGTTCCACCAAGTGAGTCACGAAAAAATGTCTTTCAATGAGGCTATCTCTTTGCTGCGAAAAGCTGAAAAATCTGAGACTTGACCAACTCATATTAACCGATAGATCAGTTGAAACTTGAAAGTGTAACTCATAAATCTACTTCCACATCCCTTTGAGAATAACATAATATTCTTCAATACTTTTATCACCCTGTGAGAAAGAGAATATTTCTTGATACAAGTGGTAAATACATGAAATGTTCTTATCAGTAGAATATATTTCATACAATGATTCCTTGATCTTTTTAAAATTATAAAGAAACATCACATTACTGCTAACCGATGGATCCGTACTATTACAGATCCATTTCATAATTTAAATATTCTCTTGGATCCATTCATTTTTAAAAAGTATACGAGGAGAGGAGACTTCATCTGTAAGATACTTCAGTTTTCCCTTCTTAGCAAGGAAAATTAAACATATTTTGACCATTGGAGATCGTTTAAATCATTCAATTTAATGACAAAAAGTACTTTATATAGAAAAAATACTGTACATATTTGTCACCACCAAGATGATCGGATGCTCCCGAGTCAATGATCCAAGGAGCTGATGACTTAGAATAAAATAGTACCTAACTGAGCTGGCTGGCAAAGTGACAGTGGAATATAAGTCACATAAGAACTCTCATTACTTCCCATTAATTGCTGATATTCTCATGTGAAAGTTAACATATTACTGCTGGGAGGTGCTATTGAGCGGGGTGTTCACATATGATACTTGATTTCTTCATTGTAAAATACTCGATTCTCCCACATTGGATTGCCATTTAGGTCACACGTATGGACATTTTGGTTCATAGGTCCACATTGACTATATTTTTTGGCTTATGACCTCTTCTGCGGCCTTCCTTTGAATCACAACCAACGATCACCTCAAGAACCTCTTTTGTCTCTATCATGAACACCACAAGAACCTGTTCCACTTCTACCACAGCCATGACCTCCATCCACAATAAGTGCTGATCTATCACTAGTATTTGCATGCGATGAGGTTCCACCAAGTGAAACTCACACGGCAAAATGTCATTCAATGTGGTATCTCTTTGCTGTCGAAAATCTGAGACTTGACGAGCTCATATTCATGTCTTAGTCTATTGAGAAATTTGGCCACTCTGAACTCTTCACTTTGCAGTCTTTGAACCGATACGTCAGTTGTACTCTTAATACAAGTGGTAAATACATTAAATATTCTTATGAGATAAATACATTTCGTGCAAGTGGTCCCCAAATCTCTTTAGCAGCATCAAGAAACATCACATTTCTGCCAACTGATAGATCCATACTATTCCAGAACCATTTCATAATTTGAACATTGTCTTGGATCCATTAATTATAAAATGGTGTAATGGGAGAAGAGATTTCATCAGTAAGATACTTCAGTTTTCCCTTCTTAGTAAGGAAAAATTGAACATGTTTTGAGCATTAGAGATAATTTAATTCATTCAATTTAATGGGCGCCATCTGAAGTTAAAGAAACTCCAATGGACCAAACACACTACATTTTCCCTCAAACTTAACCATTATAATCCAAAGAACAAAATAAATCTGTGATAACAAGACTTACTATAGCAAAAACACAACACATTTGGTTTGGAGGAGAACACATTCTATTTGAAATCTCCGTTTCACTATAGATCAGTTTACACGAATCAATATATTCCAATCACTATTTGGGCAATAATTTCTATCCCGGTCCCCGGACAAATCACGACATCATACAAACCATCTCAGACTCTTATAATTTGATCCATCAAAGGAGAAACTTAATATTCATCGACACCATCAAACAACACACACCAACCAGGAACTTACTATGCATTAACTCCATTGAACAACACACAACCAACCAATATGGTGATTATACAATTCAAAATAGCTTAGGGTTTTTCAATTTTAACACCTTAGGTTTCACAAATTGAAAAGATGAAAAAGATGGGAAAGTAAAGGGAGAAGCTTAAAACATGATCAGAATTGCTTTGATGCCATGTTAAATGCTTAAAATATGGAAGTAAAGAAGAGAGAAGATGGAGATGTGAGAAGGGAAGAGAGGGTTGAGAGAATTCATTAAGGTTAAAATCCAGCCCCACTAATTAAATCCCTTTAATTGCAGGTATGCCATTACTGCTATTAGTAATGATGGGTCCCATCCTAATATAAACATAATTACAAGTTAGTCGATTTAATTGATTGGCCCTATCATACATAAATTACTCGTAACACCATTGAACTCACCAAAGAGTTGATTTTCTTTCCTGTATCATGGTGATAAAATAATGACTCCAGTTTGTTTCCAAGCACTTCATCAGCTAATTTGTGCGACTTGGACATGATGTGAGAAATACCTTTGTTCATGCATGCAAGCTATAATTGTTTGGGTACTTAAATGCTATACAAAGATTCTTTTCTTTGTTCCACTGTCTTTCTTCCATGTCATTCTCTTAATATAAATCCGAGAAAAGATTCATGATGTTTCATTAATAACGAGTAATAGTTCCCTTGTTAGCAGTCAGAAACAAATCACTACCCTTGTTTTTCATCTATGAGTGTTTCCTCATAAGTGCCAATCAAAGTTATTTAACCAGGGTTCCATGTTTACAGAGGGAAGGGTTACTTGGTTGGATTAGGTCGAGAGGATGCATTATTTAAATTGTTTGTAACCAAGTTTTACCTCCCTTCTAGTTTTGCACTAGTTGCACCATTGCAGATTTTATTTCCCTAGTGATAAAAGATTGGTACTCAAAACATTGTTCCACCCTTGTCCATTGGCAGAGATTGAAGGGCCGACCTCTGAAATGGTTGGACATTCCATATTTTGTATGGGTATCCTTGATTTTTGCCAATAGAAATGGGCATACTGTTGCTTTGCGGATTACCAAACTTGTCCAATTCTCCTGATAAATGCATTTTCTGAATTGCTTGCAGGTTAGGGCCTGTTCGTTTGAGATTGTGGCAACGGATTGTGAGCCCAAAACCTATTATTGGACTTAGAATTACATTTAAGTTTGAGCCCGATAATAGGTTTGGGGCTCACAATTGGTTGTCACAAGGGCCTTAGTCCTACTTGCACTCTTGCAGATTCTATGTTTCCCAAATGGCTTTCTTGGTTTATTACTTGTTCATGGTTTATAGTGTTGCTTGTTTTTTCCAGCATATGAAATTCTATCTGATGAAGAAAAGAGAAAGAACTATGATCTATATGGAGATGAGAAGAGTAACCCAAGATTTGATGTCAGCAATTCTGGGGATCGTGGGCCATATACCTATTTCACCAGTGGTGGGCCAGGAAATAACAATTTTAGACCTGATGGGTGGCAGAGGATGGGTGGGCAGGGAAATTCCGAGTCTTTCTCATTCTCTTTTGGCGATGACCCAACTGCGAGCAAGAGCTCCTTTAATTTTGGTTTTGATGATATCTTCTCCAACTTCTTTGGTAGTGGCTTGAAAGGCGGTAGCCAATTTGGTGCTTTCAGGACCTCAGGTAGATCTAAACCTGGGTTGAGTTCCATTCAGGCCATCAACTCACAGCTATTTAAGAAAGAAGTATCAGGCCAAGGATTAACTTGGCTTTTGTTAGTCTACATGCCTTCAAACAAGGAATATCTAGGGCTTGAGTCCATTGTGGGGGAGGTCGCCAACTCATTGCAAGGAGCAATAAAGGTCTGTGCATGTTTATATTTGTCTATTTGTGTGCTTCTACACGTGTGTTTCTTCTTCTGTTTGCATTTGTTCATGGTTTGTTTGTTTTTGGAGGAATGGCTCATGGGTGTGTTCTAAGTCAGTATTTTTTTCTTTGACAGGCTGGTAGTATAAATTGCCAAAGTGAGCAGGTACTTTGTAAGGATCTTGGTGTATCACCCTCTAAATCAGCTCGAATATATGCTTATTCATACAAAACTAGCGAGAGAGGCTCCTTGGTAGAATATAGTGGTGTCTTGGATGCCAAGAATCTAAAGGATTTCTGTCTAGAGCAGTTACCAAGATATTCGAAGCGCATAAACTTGGGCAAATTTGATTTCTCCTCAAGCAATATGGAAACCCTACCTCAGGTGCTACTACTCTCAACAAAGAAAGATACACCTGTTATATGGCGCGCTCTTAGTGCCTTGTATCACAAGCGTTTCATATTCTATGATGCAGAGGTATGCTTAGACTATGCCGTTGCTCTTTTTTGTTTTCAGCCATATGGATGTAGTAAATACATTGTTTCAAAACTACCTTTTACCTTGGCCAGTTTCTTGTCCGAGTCTGCTTTTTGCCCTACCAAGTCAATCGAAACTCCTTCAACTCCCAACTAAGCCGTTGTCGCAAACTAGTTGGGGTCGGCTAACGAATCCTTTAGAAAATTTCATGAAGAAGGTGAAAGGACCTACCCGGCTCAGACTTAAGTCTAATCCTGACCACAAATATTTCTGATATTTTAAAAAATATAGCGATTTTATCGTGACATTTTGATAGAATGCTAAAAGTCTGAAATAATATCGATAATTTAAAAATATAGCGATATTTTCGTTTACCTCGATATTTTTTATTTTTCTTAATTTATATATTTTTTAAGAGAAAAGAGTTTCTACACACCAAGTGTAGATGAGTTATCTACATACTAGCTTAAAATACAGTGGGGGCCACATTGTTTGGGTGATCCAAAGCATTCATTTGATGGGCCCTCACATGGATTGGGTGTGCCCAAAAAATCAGTTCCATAGGATCATTCTAACCATTTGAATGGTGGAGGCAAAAAACAGACAGATTTGCGAAGGTTTATATACGTCCATTTTACCTCCACAAATTGTAGGGTTGGGATGATCCTATGAAGCTGATTTTTTTGGGCACCTTATCTATGTGAGGGCCAATCAAATGAATGCTTTGGATCACCCAAACAATGTGGCCCCCACTGTATATTTTATCGTAATTTTATGATATAAACCCAAAAAAATAATACAAATTTAATATATCACGAGATTTTCCCTTGCTGAGAAATTCCCGAGAACGATATATGTGACTTAGAGCTGCGCCATGCTGTGTGTTTTTGTAGGTTCGGGATGTTGCAGATCCAATGGTTAAAAGGTTAGGGGTCGATGCACTTCCGGCTGTGGTTGGTAGACTGTCAACTGGGGAGACACATGTCCTGCGAACAGGGCCTATAAAAGATTTGAAATCTGGAATGGGTGAGATGAGGGTTGTACTTGACAATTTTGAGAAAAAGAACAAGAAAGCTTCAAGCCAATCAAAAAGACCTTCGCAGACTGAACCACAGGAATATATTCCTCATCTTTCGGTCTTAAATAGGGATTCTGTTTGTGGGGATAAGACGGCTGTCTGTATTATTGGTGTTTTCAGATCATCGAAAGCAAAGGAGACGCTAGAATCCATTCTATCCACTGTAAGTAGATCTTCTTTGTTCCGATATTCCCTTCAATCTGTCTATCTCTTGTTATTAATATTTACATCTTGTTAGTCTGCAACTTGTTGGCAACCATTATACCTGTCATTACAGCTTATAAGATTAAGAAATGAGGAGTTAAAAAGACAAGGTGGGAGAATAAGATATCAATATACAATAAAAATCTGCTAATGAAAACTAAAGCAAAAGGCTATTCTACCCCTGTACATAGTAATATCCATAAGGAAAACATTTCTAAAACGGGATCCCGTATATAAAATAAAGACGATGATGGTGAAAATGACAGTTGATATGGTCAATTTCACGTATTTTTTTTTTTTTTCATTTGGCGGAGACGCTCGTTTCTCGTCTTATTACGCACGTGTCACTTTAAAAGACTTCGTCCTTTTTCCCAAGGATCCCGTTTTCCTAGCAGCCCTCCATCCATAATGAACATGGATATATGATGAAAATAAATTTCAACAATGCCTGCTATTATTTTTCTAAGAACCTGCATATATAAACCAAGTAGATTCTTGTTTATCTTTGTGGTGACCATCTTTGTGAATTGGATCTGAGACTCAAGCTCTTCGTCTTATTGAATCTTTCTATATTCAGGTCTCACACAAGACACTGACAAGGCGACAGAATCAACTCTACAGCTCCAGAGACTCAGTTTCGTACTCCCTTTTAGATGCTACTAAGCAGCCAACTTTTCTCAATTCTTTCGACAAATCGGGGTTTAAGTCCTCAGATAAGGTTTTGGTGGCCTACAAGCCTGGAAAAGGGAAGTTTGCCGTATTCTCAGGTGAATTTACATATGAGGAAATCGAAAGTTTCATCAGTTCTGTGCTCAGTGGGGATATCCAGTTCTCGAAGATCCGTCAAAAACCTGTCCTCAAATGAGAGTGTTTTAGTAGATGAAGTATCCAATTTTGACTTTTATACTAAGTAAAGATGAGTTCTGTACAAATTTCTTCATCATCGTCACGGCGGCAGTGTTGGTGCTGATTTGGGTCTCTTAATTGCTGTTACAATGTGTTATTTAACTTTATGTTTCCTTCATTCTACTGTATACGCAACTATCTTTCAGAGTAGAAGGGAACATGTTATACTGATGGAGAAGGAAGATGAGAGCTGATTTTATCAAACTGCGATGATTCTGTGTATAGAGAGGATTGTGCTAAACCATTTTATACCATTTAACTTACATTAATTTCTTCTTATGAACCTTGAGTGTGTTTTGTCAATCATTACAAGTTTTGTTGAAGAGGGATTGGAGAAACCTGGTATGGAAGTGTCACAAACCTTGGGTGCACGTTGGTTTTATGCATAGGGGAATCAATAGGTACTACACATATTGTAATTGGGTTGGGCGACACCTTGTCTCCTGTGTGCTAATTTGTAATTATGTACTTATTGCTGGGTATTCATGAAGTCACTGTTTCTCAAAAAAATAAAAAATAAAAAAAATTTACAGTTTTTGTTGTTTCTAGAGGATTTTAGCTGTGACTTGTTAAATGACGTTATGTATGATATGTGTGAACTTTGATTTTACTCACTAATTGAAATTCTCCAGATTTTTATGGGCATGATTTTCATTTTTTTTTTATCAATGAACAACCTAAAAAAGATCTGTTATAACTCTCTAAAAAACTATACAAATTCCCTAAATGCTCCTTTTCAATGTTTCTGTGTCATTGGAAATGATATTTCCACCCCCTTTTCCAGCATTTGCACCCCTTATCTGCCTTTTCTTAAAAATGACTGCATTTCACCTGGGGTTCAACTAAGACTGGGTTGGGTTGGGTTGAAGCCAATCCTAGCCCAACCCAAGGACCCAAAACCTCAGACCTAATTAGGGGTGCAACTTGGGTCCGGCTCAACTTGAACCCGATGGGTTCAACCCGAACCTGATGGGTTCAACCCGATTTTGGCTCGGGTTGGGTTAGGTTAGGATTGGGAAAAGCCAACCCGATTTATTTTCGGGTTGGGTTAGGGTTGAGGCCTTGGCAACCCGGATTAGGGTTGAGCCCTTGGCAACCCGACCCGAACCCGACCTCCGTCTAATTTTTTCATGATTTTTTTTAGGATTAGGTTTTTTTTCCTCGTATTTTTCTATTTGGCCCTAGATGAACCCGAACCCAACCCAACCCGATTTGGAGAAGGGTTGACATTCCTCAACCCAAGGTTCGGGTTGGGTCGGGTTAGGGTTGAGGAAATGCTATCTCGGGTTGGGTTAGGGTTGGCCTCAACCCAACCCAACCCGACCCGAGTTGCATCCCTAGACCTAATCCAATCCAACCCGAGCCTGGGGTTGAGGAGAGTCAATCCTAACCCACCCGCCTTTAAATCTTTTAACCATAACCTAACACGTCTAATCAAATTTTCCAAATCGGTTCGGGTTTGGTTCATGGCAAACAAAGAATAAAAGAAAAAAAAAATTATAATCCTAAGATTTAGAAATTGTGAAAAAAATTAGGGGGAAGTGTTACGGTCTCAAGTGGGGGCCTGCCTAAGTATGGTACTGGGTGGGACCCAGCCTGGTATGGGACAAGTTTAAAGGGCCATGCCTAATGCCTTTCATTAGCTCTGGAGCTCTTAGCGTATTGCTAAGGTACCTAACATTTGGTATCAGAGTAGCCACCATGTCCCGTGTTCACAGAAGGAGCGAACCGTGGGAAGGGCTACCTGGAAAAAAGGCCAGAGTGAAAGCTGTCGGGCCACCGAGGACGACGAATGCAGAAGCGTGGTGGAATATTAAGGTCCTGAGAAGGGGCCAACCTAGGTATGTGAATAGGTGGGACCCATCCTGATATGGGACAGGTTTAAAGGGCCATTCCTAACGTGTTCCATCAGCGTTCTGGAGCTTTTGGCGTATTCGTAAGGAACCTAACAGGAAGCGCCGGCTTTGGATTGGGTCCAAAGCCTCAACTCAACCTAAAATTAAATCAGGTTGGCTTTTCATAATCCTAATCCTAACCCAACCCAACCAGAGGAAATGCCAACCCAACACGAGCCTAAATCGGGTTGAATCAGTCGGGTTCAAGTTGAGGCCGACCCAAGTTGCACCGCTAATTTCCACCTTTTGTTTGTCCTCAAAATTAACTCATTCATAGGAAAAGACACAAAAGGGGGTGGAAGCATCTTTCCCTGGTTTTGGGCATTCATCTTGTACGCTTAAAATTGCACTCATTAGGCATCCTAAGTACAAAATTAGACTCTTCCACAGTTGATTGCTCAATTTATTTCTGAACTGTCTATATAGAAAAACAGACCTATGATTAAAACAATCCAATGACTAAATTAAACTATAAAATCTCCAAAATGGTAGCACAATCGCGAGTGTCTCTAGCATCTTCATTCACGACTTTACAGGGCAAGGGTTGCAATCCTCAAAAATAGGTTTTCCACCCATGTCAAATAAGACAAACTTAAAGGGGTGAAAATATTAAAATTTATGGGTGGCAGTTCTAACCCCACGCTTTCTGCCACTTTAAATACAGAAATTATGTGTTCTATCTTTTACGTTATCAAACCAAAAACCATTCGTTTGAGTGGCCGCGAAAACTCAAACGTTCGAGCTTTCTATATATGATCGGACGTCAGATGACCGTAAAATGACGCTAACCCTAAATTCAGTTGGGGGGTTCCTCTCAACGGTAAAAATTTCTCCCTATTTCAGCTTTCTGGTCTTTATTTTATGGTATTTTCTTGTGATTTTTTTGGGTATATTTAGACATAATTTCTCTCATCAGAAGCAAGCTAAAATCTGGGTTTTAGTTCTGTTACTTAGTAGGAAAAGAGAAATTTTCTGATTTGGTTGGATTACATTGATATGGGCATGTTATTTTGGTGTATATTGTGTAGTAGTTAGAGTGATTTATTATGTGGTTATGGTTATGTTGTTTAAGGCTTGTGGGGGTTAGTTATTGGTGATATGTCTTGCAAATGGGTAGATGGGCTTGTGATGTGGCACTACCTTTTGCTTGTATTTAAGAAGTCTATTCTGATGAAAATGTAGAGAATTTGCAATCAAAACAGAAACTTATGTTTTAGGAGAGTTATGTTTCTTCTCGAATTGAACCGTTGAGAGGTCCAGTTGCCTCGAATCAACCTTCCCTTCTCTTTTTTTTTTCTATCTTTTTCTTTTTTATTTATGTTACGGCCAATGAGGCACGTAAGACACGTATTTTTGTACTTATCAACTTTGATATGTTGTTGATGGTACTCGATTTGGGTAGTATTTATTTGACAATGAGTATAATCTTAAAGTGCAATAATATGAATTGAGCTAGTTGTTCTATGCCGGAAAGAAAATAGACAGTGAATTTAAGATCATATTTGTCGTAATTATCTCAGATTTTGGTTGGGATTGTGAGGTTACTGTAGGCATTTCTGAGGTTGAAGAAGAGAAACAAGGGTGGGAAGTATTGGTATTATGAGATTTCAGTGGGATTGGTAGTTTTGGCCGTCAAGGTTCAAATTTCAAATGGATGATGGGTTTGAAATTCAATTTTCCGTTGAGTAGTGCATTGCCATAAACTATGGATTGGCCATTGAGTGTGTTGCCGCTGTTATATGGACTACGCTCTTGGACAGCAACGATGCTGAGCTGGCTCCTGGAAGAGTTGACCTGTGACCTGTGAACATAGAAAAGTGTTGGAAAACTGCCAGGGCTCGGGTGGGGGGTGGCGGGGCACTCTTATACCTAATTTAGATGGGCAACAGTACGAGCTGAGCTCTTTGAAGGCTTCACGAAGTGAAAATGATTGAATAAACATGCGTACCTTGAGTTTTGGTCCCCCCTTTTATAGAGTGGAGTCCTTAGCCAATTAGGAAAGTTGTCTCTCTGGGACTCTACCTTGATTGGCTGGTTCTCCAGTAATTTCGGTTTTCAAGATTATCCTTTTGGCAACTGTAAATTTGGGCTGCAATTTTAGAGTTTATAGGGCTTCCAGAAGAGCTATAAAGTTACCCTTTACCCTTTCCAGCCTGTGAGTTTGTGCATCCCACGTGTCGGCATTTGGCTAGGTGTCAGTTTTACTTCTAGCAGAGCGAATCACCTCTCTTCGCATCATGACTTCTTGACTAAAGCTCCAAGAAACAACCGAACAAATACAACTTTAGTAATGTTGGTGTGTTTGGAGCTAAGACCTATCCATAAGCAAGTTGGCATTTCCACTGAAATACTCATCTCATGTCCATCATCACTACCTTTTCTTGGTACAAATATGTCGGGACCTGCTAGTGGGAAGAATCTTCTTCCATAAATCCAGCAATCTTCACTCATTGCAAAACTTCTCGGCTAACTTACAGGTACTTTAGTTTGGCCTTCACATATGAAGGCAAAACCCCTTGTTTCATTTGGTGAATTGACACATCCAGCACCTTAGACTTGCTACCTTAGCCACAATCTGCACTGTTATGCAGCCGTGATGTTATTCTGCTACAATTATTACTCTTGTTTAATGATCTTCTCCTTCTGTGCTGTGAGTGTTGCAATGGTGCTCAAATGGCTAGAAATCTCTCTTCTTTTTATACTTCTACCCCCCATGATTACGCCATTTTTCTGGAATAAGTTGAAAGAATAGATCATGCCATCATGCTAAAGCTAACACTCTTCCCTAATGAAAATGGTTATGAACTGGAATCACCTGAGCACCATGCTAAAGCTAACACTCTTCCCCAATGAAAATGGGTATGAACCGGAATCACATGAGTACCTTGCCAGATTTTTTGTGAGTGATTTGTTTCTTATAAATTTCCAGTCAATAGTTCTTTTCTATTATAAGTTGTCAGTTTCAACCAACAGACCTGTATCATATTCGAATTTCTCTAGCCAAAAAATCACATTAAGTTGAAACTGCATACAAAATCAGTTCTATACCAACGAGCATCTTTTAGCAATCTGTTGTATTTGGATCTCGAATTGTTCGTTAAAATGTTAGCTCTTGATCGGAGCTCAGGTAATACATATTTTCTTGTTCATCATGTCTATGGCCTATTTTAGTTCGCAGCTCTTTGTTTCTTCTCACTCTTACAGCCTTTTTTTGAAAGGTAAAATTAATTGGCATTATACTCTTGCAGCCTTATCTTCCTCTGAAATTGACAGTCCCAGTGTTCTCCAATCCTCTTTTACAGCAATCATGTATTTCCTAAGGACAAAACAACACCATCAGTTCATTAATTCTCCATTTTCTCTTCACTCACATTTCTTTTTTGATTTACCTCTTAATCAGCAAGCCTCAAATGACAGATATAGGCCCATAAGTGGTAAGAACATTGACTTCATTTAGATTTTTAGTGTGGGTCCACAAAAAAATGTAGGAGATTATTTTCAACATTCCCTTGCTTGCAGGGTGCCAAAATTCCAATCCAAAAGGGGATCGTAAACACTATAATATTCCGATTTCTAAGTGAGAGTGTCTTTAGCCCATTATACTTGTGTAGATATTCCACACTTGTGCTGATTTTACATTTTTCGTGACATTTCTTGGTAGTCTTCTCATAAAACTAGGGTTTGCTGGAAATATGAGGGGAATATGTTTCTTCATTTTCCTACTTCAATGTGGAAATATTCCTTTGAGAGTTTGAGAAAAGATCGACTCGTCCATGCTTTCTAGATTCCCTGTCTATTCCTTCTTATTGAGGGGTCTCAACCAAAAAATCTTTTAATTCAAAGAAATTATCTTACCAATTTTTCCTTCATCCATCTCAAATTATTTTTTCTTCTAAATGGAAACTTAAAGATATTTGTCAAAGACATGACCGAGATAGTCATGCATCATAGCAGAAATGCGAACTAGATAAGCATAGCTTTTTATTCTCAGAAATCTAAAGTTGATTGGGTAGAACCAAAACTTTCCTTACACAACCCTCTTTTCGCCATTGAATCTTCCTCTGAGCTTGTGAATGTTCGGCGTCTCTCCCTATATGGTGAAAAATACTTGAAGTGCCAAAATGAAGCAAAAAGACTTTAATTTCCAAAATGAGGCAAAAAGACTCTTCAATCTCTTTCTTTGGGCTTCACGGAGGGTACCCTTGGCTCAAACAGATCCAACTTATAGCATTTGGCAAGTCTCCTTCAATAATGCAAGGTCCTTGGAAGGATGGGGCAAGCAACTTGATTCCTTCTCTTAAAGCTAACACCTCCACCTAGATAGAGTCCTTCAATACTACTGAAATAGTGATAACCAACCCAACCAGCCCCACCTGATTTAATGATGCCCCCACTGCTAGCAGGCGCAGGGTTCCCAATGCTAGAACCATCAAATTTCGTAAGAATCTACGTGTGGTAGGGGAGCATCAAGAAGAGACTCTATTAAAAGTAATGAGACAAAAGAGTATTTGTAGGAACATCGAGGCATTGAACTCGTCACTCCTTGAAAGGTATTAGAGGTCACTCATAAGAAATACTATTAAAAATAGTGCACTTTTTAAGGCGTTGATGCTCTTGCTTTCACCTTTTGAAAATTTTCTTATTGCTTCCTTCCCTAAGAACCGCCAAGTGACCAACAATCTTAGCTTTCATATGGTCCTATCACTTGTCAGCCAAGTAGAGTCAACACCAACCTCCAACATATTTACCACAAACCTTGGCATAGCCCAATAGATCATAATTAGAGAGCATATGAAGCCCAAAATTTTGGATGCAGAAACCGTTGCATGAGGATATGGTCTACAGACACTTTTGGCACACACTTTGCACTAATTGGGAAGCTTCCCTCATCAATTAATTGGATAGTCCGAGGCCAATATCTTGAGAAGTTTTGCACTCCCACAAAAAAATAGATACTCTGTGAAATTTTGTGTGAGATCAGATGACATAGCTAGGCGGAATAGCTTGACTAGGCCCAACCAATCTGAAATAAAAGGCCAATATCTTTACTCTTACATTTAATGATGAATTGTGTCTAAGTTTCTCTTCGTGCCCCCATGATCCGAGTGCCAAAGATATGTTCAACGTCTTTATTAACTTTCTTGGGAAGTCACTCCTTTCATTCTTCTATCTTTGCCTATTGTTCTCCATCATGCCCAACATACTCATATAAGTAAGATATATTGAAGATAAGACTGATGTTTTGATAAGTTGAAAGCTCGAGTAGTAAGCATTCGGTCCGGTTTAAAATCTTGCATGGTCCAAACTTCTTGGTTGTAATTTGTGGTAAAATTGTAGGGAAGTTTCTCCTTATGCAAATACACCAATTCCTGGTCACCTTCTTTATATTCTTTCACCCGTTGATGCAAATCAACACCTTTATTGTACTTGTCATAGCTTTGCTCTATGACCCTCCATGCATGTCCCAAACATGGTCTACATCGAACTCCATGCCATCGATTGACCTAACACTTACAGGTAGTGGTTCCAAGTCAAGAACGTGTTGTGGAGAGAACCCATAAGCTTCATCAAATGGAGTTTTCCCAATAGTCCTATCAACAAAACTACGATATGCGGATATTTCTTGAGCCAAAATTTTGTCCCATGATTAAACATGCTCTCCTACCAAAAATCATAGCAAATTTTCTTGGCTCCAAGTAACCACTCATGCTTTCCCATCGGTTTGGGTATGCCAAGAACTAGAAAATTGTAACTTATTGTTCATATTTATTTGTAACATCTTCTAATAATAGGTTACAACATAACCTACCAGTCAGATGTAATAGAACTTGGAATCCATGTAAACACACGACTTTGTTGAAAAATATATCATCTACATGTGAAGCATCCAAAATCTTATGATCAGCTGGCCATTTCTTCAGTCTAGTATGAAAACGATTGGATTGTTACCTTGTGGATTCCATTGGTGACCCAACACAAAATACATAGATAGATCCTCCCAAGGTAAAGTAGGAATAGGTCGTGCTGTAAACAATCCTGTATTTTGTTCTTGCCCATTCACAATTTGGAAAATATGACAATGCTCTACATCTTCCTGAACATTGGCCAATAACAGTGATCTTCCACCAAGGCAATTTTATTTTCACAACCCAAATATCTCCCAACGCTAGGGACCATGCAATTATTTAATGAGTTGTTCCCTCAAAGATCCTTGAGTAGTACATAATTGGCTTCCATTTCATTAAAGATATACCAATAATGTATCGTAAACTTACAATGCTGTTCACTCTCTTGGGTTTTGGAGGGCAATTATCTGGAGTTTTGGTTTCTCATGGGTTTTCCATCGTTCCATTAATAAAATGCTATTGCACTGGGGGTTGCCCCTTTTGAAAGATGGGGCGCACTTTTTGGTACCTTATTCCCTATGCGATCTTGTGGTACATTTGGGGTGAAAGGAATTGAAGGATTTTTTAAGAGAAAGAAAAGTGCGCCAAGATAATTTCCGACATTAAAGCGGGATTTGGTAGCATGGGCTCGAGCTGATAGTATCACAACACCCCGCCTCCCTCCCAACTCTACGACAGAAATTATTCGAAACTGGAAGGCGATTATATGGGAAAAAGAAATTAAAAGTGGCCCTGCACCACGGTGGCAGCCGCCACCCATTGGGTCACTTAGCTGATTTTTTATGGCCGTGCAAAGGGGAAACCAGGACCGGCGGGAATCAGTGGACTCATCTGTGATGTCAAAGGTAGGGCATGGATGTCTTTTTCCAGCTCAATCGGCATTTCAGATTCGAATGAAGCGGAGGCCAAAGCCTTGATATGGGGGCTTAAGTGGGCGGTTGATCACCTATCTCTTGCCGAAGGTAGGGCATGGATCTCTTTTTCCGGCCCAATCGGCATTTCAGATTCTAATGAAGTGAAGGCCAAAGCCTTGCTATGGGGGCTTAAGTGGGCGGTTGATCATTTATCTCTCCCTCTTATAGTGGAGGGCGATCCGTCGATTGTCATTGTTTGGCCTAAAGGGTCAGCCCGTGGCCCATGGAAATTGGCATGCACCATTTTGGATATCAGGGGCTGTTGCCGGGGGATTTCTCCCTCTCTTTCACTCGCCCCGCTCGGCTAACGGCGAGGCCGACATCTTGGCGAAATAGGGGGTTGTAAAGTCTGGTACGGAGGTAGTCATAAATAGAGTTAGTTAAGTCGGCTCAATTTGGAATCGTTTTATGGGGCAGTGAGTGGGCGACAACTTGTCTCTTGATGATATGACTAATTGTACTTGGACGTTGGAAATTCTATAAAATTTGTTACCGTCTCAAAAATAAAAAATAAAATAAAAATGCTTTAACTCTCTTCTCCTTCAATCCCTTTGACGATTTCAAATCCCACAAGTTCCAATTTAGGAATGACATTCACCTAAGCATCAATACCTTATTTTGTGCTCCTGATTTGTGTTTGAGCACAAAAATGTACTCTTGAATGAAAACACTACACTTAACATGCCGACTTGAATTTTTGTTGAGACATCAAGTATTTAAGTTCTTTATAAGCCATTAAAAAAAGGGCTTTACAATTGGAAAAAATAACAAAGTCTCTATGAATTAGATAATGCCTCCAATGCTTCAAAGCTTTTAGAATAGCATAGCATACATCATATGTTGAGTATTGCTTCCGCGTCATTTAACTTTTCATTAAGGAGATATTAGTTGTCTCCTGTCTTGTAAATATGACTGGACATGAGGTGCCTAAGAGGGATATCTTTCGATATCTTTGTTCAATCCTACATAAGGAAGGAGGGATTGAAGAGGATGTTAACCACAGAATAAGAGCTGGTTGGTTGAAGTGGAAGCATGCTTTAGAAGTTATGTGCGACCGTAAAATACCTACCAAGTTGAAGGGAAAGTTTTATAAGACAACTGTGAGGCCAGTCATGCTGTACGGCTCAGAATGTTGGGCCACCAAGAAGCAGCATGTGCATAAGATGAGTGTAGCGGAGATGCAAATGCTTAGATGGATGTGCGGCCACACAAGGTTAGATAGAATTAAAAATGAAGACATTTGTAAAAAGGTGGGGGTGGCACCAATTGAGGAGAAGATGAGAGAGCACCGCTTAAGATGGTTTGGGCATATCCAACGTAGGCCTTTGGATGCTCCAGTGAGAAGTAGTGACTTGTGCAGGTTGATGGCGGAAAAAGAGGTAGGGGCGGATCGAAAACAACTTGGGTCAAAAGAGTGAGGAAAGACTTGATGGTTAGGAACATAACAGAGAACATGAACTTGGATAGGAGAGAATGGAAGAAAATGATCCATGTAGACGAATCCAACTAGTGTCAAGATTAGACTTAGCCAATTTGAGCTGAGTAGATTCTTTCACCTTCTTCATGAAAATTTTCTCAAGGATTCATTAGTCGACCCCAACTAGTTTGAGACAAAGGCTTAGTTGAGTTGAGTTGAGTTGATTGGTTGTCCCTCTTGGCTAAGAACTGCTTCAATCCCACATAGGGCTTTGCAAATCTCTGGGTATCTTTTCACAGTTTGGAAGTTCAAGTTTGATCTCATGTAGTATAAAAAAAAATAAAAATTGCAGATGCAGAATACTTGGTGATGGCTTCAATCACTACAAAGCTGACTTGGTTTTGGCATCTTCTATAGGAACATCACATGGGTTCTGATTCTCATATTGTCTATTGTGATAATCAGGGTGAAATCTAGTTATCATAAAACCCAATTTTTTTCATCCCTGAAATTAACTACCACTTCCTTTGAGAGAAAGAAGAGAGTGCCGAGATTCTTACTCTTTCTTTTGAGTGGAGATCAAGTTGCAGATATTTTTACAAATGGTCATACTATGGATCATCATATGCAACATTATCAAAATTGTACGATTTACGATTCGAATAATTCAATTCGAATCGTATAGGTAACGATTTAAATCGTTGGGTTGAATCGATTCATAGATGAATCGTGCGATTCATAGTTGAATCGTGCGATTCAATTCAAAGTTCTTTTTCTTAACACCGGTGGGCCCCACAACTTAAAATAAAGGGTTAGTCTAGGGTTTTTTTTTTTATCCTCAACTTTTCCTCTTCTCCTGTCGACTTAGGGCTCCCGAAACATGAAAACCTCTCTCGGCTTCTCCTCTTTCCCGTCGACTTACGGCTTGCAGTTGACTCCTCCCCCACTCGGTCCTCCTCTATTCGACCCAAGGTAGAAGAAGTAGAAAAAGAAGAGAAGAAGAGGAGAAGAGAAGAGGGGAAAAGAAAAAAAATGCAAATAAGGTATTTTCTTTTATTTTTTTGTATTTTGCATAACTCTTTTCCTCTGCCTGTTTTTTTTTTTTTTGGATTTGGAGAACAGATTGGACTCCAATCAGTTCTTAAAATCCAAAGGAAACAAGGCTGAGGCTCAGCCTTATGGTATGCTTGTTTGAGATTTTGAGAACTGATTTCTTGAATCCATTTGGATTTTGAGGATTGATATTCATTTAATTGTTAGGCCATGTTTGTTTTGGATTTTGAGAAATTGTTTTGGATTTTGAGAAATGTTTGCAAGTCCAAAATTGATTATTGGACCCAAATTATGTTTAGGGCCCTTTTAGGCTCTATTTGTTTTCGATTTTGAGAACTGATTGAACTCCAATCAGTTCTCAAAATCCAAAACAAACAAGGCCGAGGAATTGGGTTATGTTTGTTTGAGATTTTGAGAACTGATATCTTGAATCCATTTGGATTTTGAGGATTGATATTCATATAATTGTTAGGCCATGTTTGTTTTGGATTTTGAGAAATGTTTGCAAGTGCAGAACTGATTATTGGAACCAAATTACGTTTACGACCCTTTTAGGCTAAGTTTTGTTTTCGATTTTGAGAACTGATTAAGAGTCCAAGACTGAAAATTGATTAAAAGGCTCTGTTTGTTTTGGATTTTGAGAACTGATTTTCAGTGCAAAACTGATTATTAGACCCAAATTTATGTTTAACTTTGGGTCAAATAATTTTTAATGGACTCATAATATGTGCTCAACACCCAATAATCCGTTCATTTATGTTAGTATGTTACTACTTACTACACTCCTTGAATGTATTTTGGAAAAATGCTTGTGTTATTTCATTTTTTAGTCCTGCGCTCCATTCATTTATTTTAATGTGTCATCATGTATCATCATTTCTTTTGTAATCTTATTTTCATTCAGGCATTGAATTTACAAGTTTGTATTGCCTTGAGAAGTGTGATGTTTTGAAAAGTTTAAAGTGTATTGCTTGGATAAGTTAGAAGTGTAGTGTAAAGATGGTTAAAGTTAGAGAAGTGGATGTGACATTGGAGCACTGTACGATGGTCATTCCCAATAAGAAGACAAGATTACGATGTAATTATTGTGGGAAAAAGAATTCTGGAGGTGTTTTTAGAATGAAACATCATTCGGGACGTACAAAACCAAATGTAGCTGCTTGTACACAAAATTCGGATGACGTTGCCGATAAATTTAAGTTTCTATTGAAGGAAAATGTAGAAGAGGAGAAATAAGATGATGCAAAGTATGATGTGGGGCGGCCGGACTTTTATTATCAACATAGGAAAGAAATAGAGGATGCATGTGTTGCACGAGGGAAGAGAAAAATGGATGATTTTGTAGTGAAAGGGCATAAAAAGACCTGTAAGCAAGCAACTATCAATCAAGTTTGGAAAAAGGGGGATAGGGATAGAGTTTGCCAAAACATAGCAAGGTTTTTTTTTTTCCGCGAATGCATTGTCATTCAACCTTGTTAAATGCCCGTTTTGTGACGCCGTGGTTGAATCCATATGCCATTTTGAACATGGATTAAAAATTCCAAGTTACCATGAGATGAGGAATACATTCATCAAAAGAGAAGTGGACAACATAGAATTTATGATGGAAGAATATAAGAAAGAGTGGAAGAAGACGGGTGCACGATTATGTCAGATGGTTGGATGGATGTGGTGGATAGATCCATTACTAATTTCTTGGTGAATAATCCAAAGGGGACAATTTTTTTGAGATTAGTAGATACTTCTCATATCTTAAAAAATGCATATAACTTATGTGCTCTACTTGGTTGTGGAGGAAGTGGGAGAGGAAAACGTACTGCAAGTTATCACGGATAGTGCGGCTGCATATGTGAAAGCAGGACATTTGTTGATGGAGAAGAGGAAAGAATTATTTTGGTCTCCTTGTGCCGCTCATTGCATAGATTTGATGCTTGAAGACATTGAAATTTTACCAACCCATGCAGAGACCTTAGCAAAGGCCAGGATGATCACAGTGTACATTTACAATCGTAGTTGGGTTTTGCATCTTATGCGTAAGCATACGAAAGCGGAATTAACAAGGCCAGCTGTGATACGTTTTGCAACGTGCTTCCTGACATTGAAGAGTCTGAGAGAGAGGCAGGCTTGATGCAGATGCATGCCTCGGATGATTGGCAAAAAACCTCATATTCTAAAAAAGCCGATGAGATCAAGATACGTGAAATTGTGTTGGGCGATTTCATATTTTGGCTTAGTGTGTGTTATTGTTGAAATTGGTTGCGGAAATACTGGATTTGATAAGGTTGCTTGATCCGAGGATTGAACATCGTAGGAGATCGACGAATGAAGTGGTTAATAGGCTAGCAAATGCCGGAGCCCTAAGGGAAGAAATATAAATTGTATCTTTTTTGTAAGCGCGATTCAGGGAAATGACTATAAATAGTATTTGTAAGATTATGGGGATGTCTTGTCCTAATCATGGTTTTAAATTTCGGTTTCGGCTAAAATTTCGGACTTATCCGAAATCGAAATTTCAGCCGAAATCTCGAAATTTCCGGTGAAATTTGGTATGAACGCACGAAATCCCTGATTTTTGGGACTACGAAATTTCGGTAATTCCAATCGAAATTCTTTGACGGGATAAAAAATTAATATTTTATTATAAATTTTGACGAAATTCCCTAAATTTTTGAAATTTCGAACGAAATTTGGTAAATTTCGGGAATTTCGGTTTTGGTGCGTTTCGGTTTCCGTCTTCAACGAAATATGAAATTTTGAATTTCGGTCGAAATTTAAAACCATGGTCCCAACCATATTATAATAAATTGTCATTTAGGTCCGAAATTTCGGATTTCGGTTGAAATTTAAAACCATGGTCCTAACCATATTATAATAAATTGTCATTTAAAAAAAAAAAGTCCTACGCTTAGTGGATTGAGATGAGAGGCCTGCCATGGGGTACATTTATTAGGCTATGGACCGAGCCAAAGAGGCCATTGCAAAGAATTTGAGCCACATAAAGAAGTATGAGCAAATTTGCCATATCATTGATGAACGTTGGGACATGCAACTTCTTAGGGCCTTGCACGCAGCGGATTACTTTTTAAATAAGACTTTCATGGTATGAGAAACTTCGTAGTAACCCGCCACGTGTAAGGGCCTATGAAGTTGCCTGTCCCAATGTTCATCAAGGATATGCCAAATTTGCTCATTCTTCTTTATATGGCCCAAATTCTTTGCAATGGCCTCTTTGGCTCGGTCCATAGCCTCATAAATGTACCCCATGGTAGACCTCTCATCTGAATCCACTAAGCATAGGACTTTCACCAAAGGGGATGTGCATTTCAAACAATAATACACACTAGGCCAAAATGTGGAATTGTCCAACACAATTTCACGTATCTTGATCCCATCGGCTTTTTTGGAATATGGGCTTTTTTGCCAATCATCTGAGGCAAACATCTGCATCAAGCCCGCCTTTATCTCTCTTAGACTCTTCAACGTCAGGAAGCACGTTGCAAAACGTGTCATTGCTGGCCTTGTTATTCCCCTCAAGGTTTTAAATCTCGGTTTCGATTTCGGTTTCGGTCATCAGCGAAACCAAAACGTGTCGGTTTCGGTACGAAATTTCGGACGAAATCTTGTAAAAATTTCGGACGAAATTTCCGAAATTTCAGGTGAAATTTTGTACTTCGCCGAAACATTTCGCAAAAATTTCTAAAACGTTTCACCAAAATTTCCGAAATAAACGAAACGTTTCGGCCGAAATTTTCGAAACGTTTCGGCGAAGTTTTGTACTTTTCCGACTCAATGTGAATTTCGTTTCGTTTTCCACTGAAACCGAAATATTTCGGCCGAAATTTAAAACCATGATTTCCCTTTCGTATGCTTACGCATAAGATGCCAAAACCCAATTATGATTGTAAATGTACACTGTGATCATCCTGACGTTTGCTAAGGTCTCTGTATGGGTTGGTAATTTTTCAATGTCTTCAAGCATCAAATCTATGTAATGAGCGGCACAAGGAGACCAAAATAATTTTTTCCTCTTCTCCATCAACAGCTTCCCTGCTTTCACACATGCAGCCACACTATCCGTGATAACTTGCACTGCGTTTTCCTCTCCCACTTCTTCCACAATCAAGTCAAGTAGAGCAAATAAGTTATCTGCATTTTTTGAGATATGAAAAGTATCTACTGTTTTAAACAAAACTGGCCCCTTTGGACTATTTACCAAGAAATTAGTAATGGATCTATTCACACCATCTGTCCAACCATCTAACATAATCGTGCAACCTGTCTTCTTCCACTCTTTCGTATATTCCTCCATTATAGACTCTATGTTGTCCACTTTTCTTTTGAGAAATGTATTCCTCATCTCATGGTAACTTGGGAATTTTAATCCATGTCCAAAATGGCATATGGATTCAATCATGGCGTCAAAAAAGGGCATTTAACAAGGTTGAATGACAATGCATTTGCGTAAAAGAACCTTGCTATGTTCTGGCAAACTCTATCCCTACCCCCCTTACCACAAAATTATCCATTTTTCTCTCTCTCGTGCAACACGTGCATCATCTATTTCGTCCCCATCTTGATAATAAAAGTCTGGCCGCCCCACATCATACTTTGCACTTTCTTTTTTCTCATTCTCTTCATTTTCCTTCAATAGTAACTTAAATTTACCAGCAACGTCATCTGAATTTTGTGTACAAGCAGCTACATTCTGTTTTGTACGTCCCAAATGATGTTTCATTCTAAAAACACCTCTAGAATACTCTTTCCCACATTAATTTCATTGTAATCTTGTTTGTTATTGGGAATGACCATCGTGTAGTGCTCCCATGTCATATCAACTTCTTTAACTTTAACCATCTTTACACTATATTTCTAACTTATCAAAGCAATACACTTTAAACTTCTCAAAACTTCAAACTTCTCAAAGCAATACAAACTTGTAAATTAAATGCCTGAAATGAAAATCAGATTACAAAAGAAATGATGATACATGATGACACATTAAAATAAATGAATGGAGCGCTGCACTAAAAAATGAAATAACACAAGCATCTTTCCAAAATACATTCAAGGAGTGTAGTAAATAGTAACGTACTAACATAAATGAACGGATTATTGGGTTTTGAGAACAGATTGTGAGTCCATGACATATTATTTCACCCAAAGTTAAGCGTAAATTTGGGTCTAATAATCAGTTTTGCACTCCGAATCAGTTCTCAAAATCCAAAACAAGCAGATCCTTTTAATCAGTTTTCAGTTTTGGACACTAAATCAGTTCTCAAAATCGGAAACAAACATTGCCTAAAAGGGCCCTAAACGTAATTTGGGTCCAATAATCAGTTTTGGAAGTGCAAACAGTTCTCAAAATCCAAAACATGCATGGCCTTACAATTAAATGAATATCAATCCTCAAAATCCAAATGGATTCAAGATATCAGTTCTCAAAATCTCAAACAAACATAACCCAATTCCTTAGCCTTGTTTGTTTTGGATTTTGAGAACTAATTGGATTCCAATCAGTTCTCAAAATCGAAAACAAACAGAGCCTAAAAGGGCCCTAAACATAATTTGGGTCCAATAATCAATTTTGGACTTGGAATCGGTTCTCAAAATCTAAAACAAAAATGGCCTAACAATTTAATGAATATCAATCCTCAAAATCCAAACGGATTCAAGAAATCAGTTCTCAAAATCTCAAACAAACATAACATAAGTCCTCAACCTTGTTGCTTTGGATTTTAAGAACTAATTGGAGTCCAATCGGTTCTCCAAATCCAAAAATAAAAAAAAACAGAGCTGAGGAAAAGAGTAATGGAAAATACAAAAAAATAAAAGAAAATACCTTATTTGTGTTTTTTTCTTTTCCTCTTCTTTTTCTACTTCTTCTTCTACCTTGGGTTGAATAGAGGAGGACCGAGTGGAGGAGGAGTCGACTGCAAGCCATAAGTCGACGGGAAAGAGGAGAAGCCGAGAGAGGTTTTCGTGTTTTGGGAGCCCTAAATCGATGGGAGAAGAGGAAAAGTCGAGAGACTTCAAAAAAAAAAACCCTACACTAACCCTTCATTTCAAGTTGTGGGGCCCACCGGTGTTAAGAAAAAGAACTTTGAATTGAATCGTGACTCAATTGAATCTTACGATTCAAAATTGAATAGCACGGTGGGTTACAAGAAAAGGGTCTTGGATCTAGGGTTACAAGAAGAAGACGAAGAGCTTGGGCTTTAGGGTTTGGAACTTGGAGAGGAGGAAGAGATCGAGAAGAAGAAATTTATTTGTAGGGGAGGTGGGATCGACCACATTTTCTTAGAATCAGGGAAGTTTGTTGCATGTGTTGTAAGGAGAAGCTCCCTGCTAAAGTGTTTTTAGAGAGGGTTTCATGGGTTTTGAGGGTTGGAAGAGAGAGTAGAGGTGATGTTATATTGCTTTAGTGTTTGTAAATTAGAGCAGGGAAGAAGGAGAACCATAACTTGCAGATTGTCTCGGAGGCGGGCGTTAAACACAACAACAATGAGGAGTAATTTTCGGATTACCCTTAGCTTTCCTTTCATCAATTACACAGACCTGGGGAGGATTAGAAGCCTAATATCTTTGCTTGATCGGTATTCTTTGAGAATGGGGAAGACAGCTAAATGGGCAACATTGGAGAGGTGGCCTGGGGATTGGCTTTGCTCAACCTGTGACTACCTTAACTTTAGATGGCAGAATCGATGCCGGTGGTGTCACCAGAGCAAACAAACAATTGCTCATCTTCCTGTCTTGACTCATGTCTACCAGCCACAGAAGCCTTTGACTAGTGTTGAGGATGAGAGTATGTGGTGGCCTGATTCCCGGGAGATCCTGAAATCTGTTGAGGAAGGGACCTCGACTTTATCTATTTCGAGGAAGGAGGTGGAAATGCGGATTGACATTTTAAAGGCGTGTCTGATTGGTAGGAGAAGGGACAACAATGGGACCTTGGATGAACTTTGGAAATGGGCTAAAAGCTTTTGGAACATCCCTTCTCTCACCAAACCCTGTGTTAAAGCAAATGATGAAGTTCTTTTCATGTTTGACTCCTCGGATTTGGCTGCCAGGGTTCTGGTAAAAGGCTTTGAGGCATGTGGAAGCCAGCTGCTATCTCTTTTTGCTTGGCATAAGGACTTTGTGCAGGGAGCGGGAGAAATTTGGGTTAATTTTTATGGAATTCCGTTACATGCTTGGGCTACCTCTACGGTGGAAGCTTTAGGAAATTTTTTTGGCATGGTTTTGGAAGTAAGGATGAAAGAAAGTCATGATCATTGTATGAGCTTTGTGTTGGCTAAAATCCTAACCCCTAGATGGAAGTTATCTCACCCTTCTGTACAGATTCGGATATTGGGTGATTGCTTTACCATTGGAATTGAAATACCCCAATTTTTAGAAAGCAATGAGCCCCATTCGGTTCCGCATAACACTGCCTCCCATAAAACGACAAGTTCGAACCCGATGAGTCCGTTGATTCCGCCGATTCTGGCTCTAGTGGCTGACCCACTGGTAGGCCAATCTCATCGTAGAAGGCCGCCGGTGATCTTGGTGGTGGGAAATGGGTTACCTGCTGAGTGGAGGAATCCCTGCAGGAAGACTGTTGGGTCCTTGGGATCCTACCATTCAAACTCAAATTTCAAATCCCCGTCAAAGAAAAAGGGTGGTGGTCCCAAGGCTCCGAAGGTTATGGATCCCTCAGGGATTGATGATAATCTCTTGGGCTCTGTATTAGCATCAAAAGGGGCATGCGGGCAGGTGAGGCATTTTTCTGATCAAGAATTAAAATGACTTAGACCATCTAAATCTAATAATCCTGATGGTCAGAAACCAAAGCCAAAGAAGACTCTGAGCATTCTCAAAAAAGGGATCCTCGGATCGCGCCTTTCTGGCATGATTCTCAAGTCTCGGGATTTTGTTTCCTGCTCTTTGTGGAAGTAGAGAGCCGGTCTTGGAGGTTCAGAGAGCCATTCTGGGACTTGTTCTCTCGATAAAAAATTCAAAAACAAACCGAATTAAGGCTGCTTCTTGGGGTTTGGGAGCGTTAATGGTTTCTCTGACTATCTTAGTATTATTATTAGTGCTAAGTTGAGAGGATTGTTGAGTTTAGGATGGTCTCCCTACTGTAAGAGGTGGAATTAGGGAGAAAAGGCATTCTTTAACAAAACATAGCTGCTTGAAGCGACATTTGGATGGGAAAGGGCTTGAAGTGAAGTTTCTACCTCATCATTGAAAATAGAAATTGGAAGCTGTGGCACCCGTGAATTAGGGGTGTTCAATCGGTTATAACCGAACCGAAATAACCGAAATTTGATAACTGAAATAATTTCGGTTATCAAATTTCAGAAACCGAAACCGAACCGAATTTTACGAAAACCGAACCGAAACCGAACCGATTAAAAGTTCGGTTATTCGATTATAACCGAATTTTTTTGAGAAGGTCGATTATAACCGAATAGTGATAAAAAGACAAAAAAAACTATTTGGACGGTTTGATCGGAGGGCTATGATCAATCTATTGAAATGGTTTTTTAGGCACAACCTATTGAAGTTGTGATCAATCAAATGGACGGTTTGGATCATCCTACGGACTGCCCATACACCATTTTTTGAAAAAATAATGTTTATTTTTGTTTACTTTCGGTTATTTGGTTAACCTAATTTTTTTCCCGAGATAATCGAAACCGAAATCGAATAACTGAATTAACCAAAAATAAAAACCGAAACTGAACCGAATTAGCAAAAAACCGAACCGAACCGACCGAATCATTTCGGTTCGGTTTGGTTATTCGGTTAAAACCGAATAATGAACACCCCTACCGTGAATGGGACATTAATCATGAATAGATCATAGAGTTGGAAATTCTGTTGGGTTGTGAAGAAGGGAACGAGGAAAGGGGAAAAGTTTTTGTATTTTTACTCTTCCAGGGACTTGGAGTTATCTCCTAGGTCATCGTGCGATGTACTTACTAAGGGACTCCTTGTCCCTCCACTGTGTAATCTTCATATTTATTTAATATATATCTATCAATTTTAAAAAAATAAAAAATAAAATTGAATCGAACGATTCAACTATGAATCGCACGATTCATCCAAAAACCGATTCAACCCAACGATTTAAATCGTTACCTATACGAATCGTACGATCTGAATCCTAAATCGTAAGATTTTGATAACATTGATTTAAGAGGGATGTAATAGTTTGACAGTTTGGCTACCCAAAATACCTTATGATCCAAATCATGGTCACGTCTCTTATGTAGATGTGAGAATCACATGACACTCTTTCATACACATTTATGATACATTTGATTGCGTGAAAATTTATACATCAATTTGTAACTCTCCCAGATTTGTATAACTTTGGAGTTTGGACCATAGGTTGGCAAGTATCATGCCACTTTCTGATGGATGGTAAAACTGGTGTAGGGTTGAATTCTAATTTTTTTGTTCTTTCGCATGCTTGTTATTTTATTTCATATAGAATATTGAAGTGCAAACCTTGAGAATAATAATATGGTTTTCAAGAATAGTGAAAGTGCTGTTTCTTGATTCACACAACTATAATCAACAAAAGAAGGCTTCTCCGAAATTCTCTTGTAATACATGCTTTCTTATGGTGGCTATGTTGCATCCTATTTGGTGCATAGAGTGGCTGCAGGACATGTCTCGATTAGTAATTCATGCAATAACTTCACTAAGGGCCCGTTTGGATGCCGAGAAGATTTTGATTTTGATTTCTCACATTTTGCAGCCCTTCTTGTGTTGTGATTTGGATCCGGATCAAATCCTTTGATTTCCAAATCAGCGACTGACAGTGAAAAAAATCAGATTTCCAAATATGCTGTGCAAATAATTGGAAATCCACTGATCTGGCAGTTTCTTTCACCCTCTTTGCTCCTCAACCTCTCCCCTCCAGTAGGAAGTACCCCCTCCCCTCTCTCTCTCCCTCAACATGAGCTGCCTGATCTATTCATTTTGTATTCAAAACTCAATTCCAAATCCAAATACAAAATATGAGGTATCCAAATGGGCCCTAAGTGCCTTGTGGACTTTTTTCAATTCTTATGTAGCTATTTTTTGTGGAATTCCATCTTTGCAACTCTCAGCTTTGTAAGAAATGATGAATTGACTTTCACTTTTCAGTCTTCCTATTGGATATTTTTGTGTTGTGTGCAATGAAGGTTCCATGATATTGGCAATTTTTTATATCCACTTACCTTTAGAGTGCTACTTTTCTTTTGTTGCAGGCGAAACTCCAACATGTTTCAAAATCTTTCACAGGAGATAATCGTTGCTCGGCATGGGGAAAAGTTTCTGACAATAACAAAAATTTTTCAGCCCCCTTGGGGTTTTGGTTTGGGCCAAGGAGGCCTAATAAGGACATAAGGAGGGGGAGAGCTTTCTCGGCTGCAGATAGTAGTAGGGCAAGTACAGATTCCACCAGTTTGGAATCTGATAGTACCAAAAACATTCGCATTGATGATCAGTTGTCACCGGCCAAGCCTGTTCCCTTAAATTCTGCCGCTGGAAATATTCAGTCTGAAAATAGCAACAGAGATGAAATTCCTTCCTACATAAAAGAGGCTGCCGATGGATTACCGAATGCTTCTGAGGCAAAGCGGGACAAAACGCCTTTTATGCCTAAGAGATCGTCTTTGACAGCGAGGGAGAAACTAAGGGCAGCACGTGTCCTCTCAAGATACACAGACTCGAAACCTTCCAAATCAGAAATGGGGAGCAAAGTTTTGGATGCATTAAGAGAAAGTGATAAAGGGAAAAAGAGATCTGGCCTCCCTGAAGCTCCCACAAACTTATTTGATGATAGCAAGCGCGGAATGCCAAAGCAGGGCCTGACATTCGATTTTCCAGGGGGCGTTGATCTGTTTATCATTATCTTCTCTACTGTTTTCATTAGCACAGTCATGTTTGGTACCACCTATATTGTTTGGAAAGCTGGTGCAATTCATTTTAATGAATATTAAGGCAAGCGATTGCCTACCTTGTTGAAGCATTTAGGTGTTGAGGAGAACATATAGGAAGCTCATGTCTGTTTATGTCTTCATGATTTCAGGTTAGTGATGTCCATCTCAGGCCCCTTCAACCGCCTAATTTATATAGAACAAATCTGTGCACAATATGTAATGATGTGGCGCAAATTTTGTGTGTTTGTAAACATTTTTATGTAAAAATTATTTGCTCAGCAATTTTAAGTTGATGATGAACTTTTACTTGTGTTTCCTTACATAAAAGTGCACAAAGTGTATGAGCGAGATGCGCATTGTGATTACTAAACTAACTTCCAGAAACTTTTGAGGATGTTATTACAGATACTTTATTTAATGCCCACTTGAAGCCTATGTTTCAAGTCATGGAGGGAGTGACTGTAAGAGGCAAAACTTATGTATTGGTTCTTAGGTGGATCAATGTCAAATTCCTATGTTGATTGTTATTAAGGATCAAACATTTGATTTTGATGTCACCAAGACACCCTGTTAAAATATTTTGTCCACTGCGCTAAAAATGAAAGATCTCTCATTCAAACATTCAATTATAGATGGGCTACTTAAAACATTATGTGCGCCAGCAAGAGAGATTGGAATAGGGAGAGGGAGAAAGGATAAAGGACTTGAACGGTAAAAAATGTATCTCCTTCCCCTACCAATGAATGTTACAAGTGGGATTGTCAGAATGAACTTTCAAGTTTTAGGAGATGGCAGATATAGCTTTGCATTCTGAATCAAATTTCCCATGGTATATACTGATGCAATCAAATGCCTTTTGATTCTTATCACAATTGAGATATAATTTTAGATGGCATGATTGAAATAATGCATATGATTAGCAAAGATTATATTTCCTACAATGGTGAATTTGATGTCAAGATTACATTATTTTGTTGGATCTTACTTAAGTCCTTGTAAGGGAATGTTTTTTGGGGATTAGGAGAACCCAAATCAGTTTGTTGGGAAGGGTATGTTCTGTGGTTCCAAGGCTTTATCTCCTCTAGACTGTGAAGAGTCCCTTTGGGTGTTTTTTTATCGGGGGAAATCCAATAAAATGTTGATGTATCTAATTACATGAACAACAAATAATGTCTTTTAGTGCCCAACTTATAAAGGGTCTTCCCTCCAAATGGGAATTCTTCTTTGTCCTCTTTTTCTTATTCTTTTGAAGACATGAAAGGGTCTTCCCTCCAAAATGGGAATTCTTCTTTCTCTTTTTCTTATTCCTTTGAAGACATGATAAAAGTGGATTTGCAGAACCAGTGATTGGTGCCCACCATGGCCCTGTTTGGATTTGCAGAAAAATGAAGGTGGAGGTCTGAAGAGGCAGATGAAGGGTTAATAGTTTAGTCTCTGTCCTCCCTTATAGTTAGGAAAGGCCTTCATATAGGAAAATTGTGGGCGAAGAATAGCATAATTGTCAGGGCTACTGTAATGGACATCTTGCCCCTCGATGTAATTCGATTATAGCTCACTAATAAAATTGTTACCTTCAAAAAAAAAAGTACTCTTACTTCACAAACTTTTCCAAAAAAATTCCTGCAAGGTATAAGATTCTCATGTCCACTGAAGGGTAACTAACAGAAGGAGATTACTCTACAGAACATGAAATAAGTAAATCAAAGAGTGCCCAATTAGATGGTCACTACTTAAGTTGTATGATATTATTAGGCTATTACTTATACTAAGGGGCCGTTTGGATACGTGGATTTTAGAATCCGGGATTTCTTCAAAATTGTAGCTAAGAGACAAGAAAAGAAGCGGACCAACCATCGTTTTTGACTCGTTTTTTACTTCTCGCCCTTCTTTCCGTCAGCAAGAGAGTGACAGATCCTCCCATATTTTCAGGTTTTAGAAATCTCGGGATGCAGGAGAGATTTTTAAAACCTGAATTTCTCACTTAAAATCCAAGAAACGCTGTCAGGACAGCATACATCAGCTTGACCATGAACCCTCTTTTACACTGTTTTCAAACTAAAAACCTGAATTCTGAAATCTGCATACCCAAACGGCCCCTAAGAGAGGAGATTTTCAACGAGTTCTGTTTCTTTGGATGTAAAATGGGCGTAAAACAAATTTTATGTTCATTTTTTTTGTGAAAAAATGAGCGTAAAATTTTTCCTACTCGGATGAAGATGGGTGATATAATAGTAGGTAACCCATGATCGATTAAAAAGGGGTGTAAAAATAGAGACTGAGAGGGGATGCTGCTTCACTTAATGTCAAGTTTATGACATTGCTTCACCATGATTGAGGCTCTTAAATGCCTTGAGAGGTTAGTTTATGAGCAAGGTTAAGGCTACTGTGTGTGAGGATTATGTAATTAGGGATACTAATTAGGATTAGTATTTGTAGAAAATTGAGAGATCTTTGAACTCTAAAAATCGGATAAAAACGATATGCACCAAGTGTCAAGAAGTGATGCTATAAACACATTCACACAAAGCAAGAACACAAGATTTATGTGGCTCGGTAGTGTGCCTTTTTGTCCATGGGAGGAGAGTTTCACTATTTTGGTTTAGGGTTAGAGAACTCATATTGTTTCCCTCCGGCCAAGAAAACACAAAGAAAACTCCACAACCTGTAACCCTAATACGTGGTTTATAAATAAATGCCACTGTATCATAGAAGTTACTCAAAAAACTTTAGGGCCCGTTTGGATACGTCATATTTTGTATTTGGATATGGAATTGAGTTTTGAATACAAAATGAATAGCTCCGCTAGTTCATGTTGAGGGAGGGAGAGAGCGGATGGGTTACTTCCTAGTGGAGGGGAGAGGTTGAGGAGCAAAGAGGGTGAAGGAAACTGCCAGATTTGTGGATTTCCAATTACTTATTTCCATAGCATCTTTGGAAATCTGATTTCTTTTCACCGTCAGTCGCTAATTTGGAAATCGAAGGATTTGATCCGGATCCAAGCCACAACGCAAAATGGTCGGCAAATGTTACAAATCCAAATCAAAATCCTCTCGGCATCCAAACTGGCCCTTAGTGCAAAATCGAAAATTAAAAATATCTTCTGAGACACTACCGCAAAAACCTCAGAAAAGGTACATCGTCTCTTGCAACCCTACTGAGCTGATCGCACAGGACTCATGTGTGCGTCGCACATTGGTCCATCAATGTGTTGTATCACCACTAGCATACAAGACATATGCACAACACTATACGTTAATGGGGTTTCTAGGGAATTAATGGCTTAGTTTAAGGGATATTTTCTGCTCTTTAAGTTCTTGCCAAATTCTAGCCCTTCAAAGAAAATAAGTGAATTATTTATAGTTCAGGGTTGATAATTTAGAGGTAAAGGCTCCTAGATCAGGTGGCAACACATGGGTGGCTAATTACAGGGCTAGAGTGATTATTTTACGTGTCTTAGCCATAACTTCACCTTGGGTTAAAGCCTTGGACTAGTCAAACTATGGGTTGGCTTACCCTTGGTCTAGCCAAAGTCAAGCATATACCACAGGATGCCATTGGCAAGGAATACTTATAGTGGCTAAGAAAGGTTGCTTTGGAAACTCTAGAGGGTGGTTATTTATCAATATAGGTGTGAAGAAAGGTTTTGACTTGAAATCGTAGGGACAAAATAGGTTGTCCTCTCTTCCTCCTCTCAAATCGGGGCGATTTTGAGTTCTATCTCGCATACTGGGACACTCTTCCCAAAGTTTTTGCCACAACAAATCCGTCCGTAGGGTCCTGTTGGGTTGATTTGGCCCTCAATTAATTTGATCTTTTGCTAAACCTCGCTTTGGCTTGATTTGGCCTTTAATTAATTTGATCTTTTGCTAAACCTCGCTTTATCTGGCGCTCTTTCTCTATTCTCTTTGCTCTCACTTCGATTCCTATTAGATTGGGTGTCTGAGAACTCTTAATTATGCTTGCTTGTAGGTACTAGACATCCATATCTCCCTTGATTACTTTGCTTGTTGGGCACTTCGGTGAATCGAGCATGCCCGGATGTTAATTTTGAAGAGATTTACATTATGATAGAATCTGCAACCGGGATTACAATTACAATACAACATTTATATGCTATTACATTTGGGACAGTTGAATGCTCAATCTGTCAATCTTAAGTACCCTCAATGTGGGTGTGTGGAGTCAAGGGCTCCGCCACGCAGTTAAATTGAGTAATCAGAGTGTGATTTAAGGGTTGAAGACTACAAATTTAGCTAGATTGTATGCCTTGATCGATAATTTACTAAGTTAAAACTAATGGATTTTTTCATTGCTTCAATTAAAAATGCAAGTTCAACCTTAAGCCTTAGCTAGGAAGTGATGGATGTTCTAAGTGCTTGACAGTGATGGGTGCATCCCGCTGGGGTTCATGGTGTCACTTCTCCACTTGTGGGCTCCATGAATAGCTAAATTTGAGCATTCAATCAGCATGTCAGATTCAGCTTGGTTTGCTTTGTCGTGTAGGGACCTGTTTGGAAATTGGAACCCTATCTCTTATGACAACATACCCAACTTGAGAAATTCAAAAATAAAAATGAAGCTCCAAAGTAAAATTATGGGTATTTATGGACTGACTCTAGTAAATCCATTCACTTGTAACTGAACAAATCAAGCATCCAACAAAATTTAATTTAGACTAGGATCAATGAATCATCCGATGCCATCCAAATCAGGATCGCTGACACAGCCACCAAAGTTTAACTTCAAAATCCCAGGAAGGTTTTTGCTACATCCACTCAACCAAATCTCTTCCCAAAGTCTATGTAAAACTGCCAATAATTGATTAAAAAATAAAAAAGGCCTGAGCTTATCCGATGGAGAAGATTTTGATCCATCCACACCAAAATGTAATAGATAAATCATTGGATCATCAAATAGCAAACAGCTGAACTTCTCCTATACTTTTTGCATGCTCATATTTATCCATAGAATAATTGGTTAGTTACTTCCACTTTCTAGCTATGATAAATCATCAACACAAAGGGAGAGAGATGGAGAATGATGATAATATATTTTACAAGTAGGCTTTGTTTTCTTACTAAAGTGGACAAAATGCAAAAGCACATCACCTCAAACTCACATGACTTAAAAGAAGATAAAGAAGTAGGTTATTTATGATATGCACCACCCATTTCGAATACTTGTCTAAATGAAGTGGTTGATCAGTGGTCGCATCAAAGGTAGAAACCACATCAAGTGGCTTTTCTAAACACTGCACATGAGAAAGCAGGGTCCTACCATGACCTTCAATTGTGGCTGAGAATATAATAGAGCCCTTCTTTTCTCCTGGTAGAGTTCAGCTACTTTGTTTTTTTCATGACAGTCTAATCATCCATGAATGTTAATCATTTAATCAAAGGGCCCCTTTAGATTTCTAGTCTTAAAGTGAAAGGGAAAAAGGAAAAGAGATGGAAAGAAAATTAGAATATTGAAATAAAGAATCAAAGAAAATAACCAAGCAGAAGAACCTCGATTCAGAATGAAGAATTTCAAACTCGAAAAGGATTTTTATGATTCTTGATGAATGAGGATCAATCCCTTTGCTCGAGAAAGATCTCTTGTTCTTATCATAAGATTGTGATTCAAATAGAGGAAATTATATGGTGTACACTCGTATAACTACGTGATAGGGAACCAACATAGGTGCTGCCGTTGATGTCTGATCCAACGGCAGCCTCGTTTAAAGTCGGCTATTGTCGGATCAAATATCAAGGGGGGTGTCCTGATTATCTTGGAGAAATGTTTGTTGGGATGAATCTTGGCGGAGAAGTAGAAGAAAATGATACTTCAAGGCACGGTAAAATTCTACTTTCCTTAAGATGATATTCACCTCCACTACTTGAATGATGTGCTAAGGAGATTTGCGAGTTTGCCTGCAAGATACAATGAAGCCCAATAAACATAATCTATTGATGCTTGTTGATGGCATGCACAAAAGGAAATAGGGGTGGCAATGGGGCAGGGCGGGGCCAGATGTTGCATTCCCAGTCCCCATCCCCGCCTCAAAGAAAATCCCCCGTCCCGCCCTGTCCCCGCTTTAGGGATGGCGGGGAATCCCCGTTTCCGCCCCGCATACTACCGGGAAACGTGTTTAATAGAGAAAATTCTACTAAAAATGCATTTGAGAAAGATATTACGAAAAATTTAGAAATACCAAATGAAATTTGTTCTATGGTAAGTGCGGGTACCCAAACTAAAAGCGACAAATCCAAATTCAATAGCGGAAAATTCAATTTTGTATGGGGATTAAAGGGCGGGGCGGGAGCAATCCCCATCCTCCCTTCGGGGAGTTTTTTCAATCCCCGTCCCCACTTAAATCAGGGAATCCACGCCCCGTTCGGAGCGGGGCAGGGCAGATCACCTTTTTTGCGGGTTTAATTGCCAGCCCTAGAGGAAACAAGCACGAAACGCCCTCGAATTTTGCATGTCTTTGAATAACTAGAAGTAATTCCCATAAGGCCACGTTTGGATACCCGCAAGGTTTAGATTTGGATTTAGTTGACATTTTGAATTGGATAAGGTCCTAAAAATTTCCAAATCAGCTACAACAGTGCAAAAAATTCCGATTTTCAAATATGTTCTGCGAGACATTATTTGGAAATCAATATTTGTGGCAACTTCATTCACCGTCGCCGCTCCTCGACGTTGCTCCGACAGTAGTGAGACATCCCTCCCTCCCTCTTAAAACATGTTCATGAAGATGATGGATGTATTTTGTATCCAAAACTCAAATCCAAATCAAAATACAAATGCATGAGGTATCCAAACAGGCCCTAATGGAATCTCGAATCACTTCATAAATGGTGAGTTTTTGGTCAATTTATAGACCTTCTAGCGACTTTTTTATGTAGAAATGCACCATTTCATGGCACCTGATCATATGGGGGGCTTATCTAACTGTTAGATCGCGCCATATCGTGATTCTACGATGTAGATCGCTTCTTGAGTGACTCTTGGTTTATGTAAAACTGTAAGCCCAAAGGTCCTCCATGGGTTCATTTAATCATCTTGTTTTGATGATTAACAAACACAAATTGATTAGTCGTTTATGGACTGATCATTTGCCTTGAGTATTGTGCTTTAGACAGGTCCTACACAAGTCAAATCATACTAGCACACACCTTGTTGGCCTATGCTTGAAGATGAACCAAACACAATGGCAAAGAATCTCGGAACATACTTGGATCAATCACACCTTGGAGGTACCAAGGAGAAGCTCATCATCAACCATCTCAAAGCATTGAACAAACAAAGGAAGATCAATGAAGGCCAAAGCTTGTGGATCAACAACTTGCAAAGGAGCTGGAATCAAATAGTGGCATCATCCTTGGAAGGTGTCAAGCAAAGTAGCTCAACCTTGAAGATCCCAAAGCAAGCCATGCACTCAAAGAGAAGATCAAGCAATGGCTACCTCAAGAGTTCATTCAAGAGAGTGGTAAAAAAGGTAGATTGTATCACCTATCTCTCTTGTGTTTTCTCTTATCAAGGCACATCTTAAAACCCCTAAAAATATATTTTTCAAAGAGACTAACACACCCTTTAAGAACTTAAATGGATAAGTGAATGGCCATGGTGGTGTACCAACATATTGGGACCCATATGGCATTCAACACAAGAATGAACAAAACAGAGTTCCGAAGCAACAACCTGGACCAGCAACTAAATCCTATCAAAACTTATTCAAAATATTTTCAAATATTTTTAACAGATAACTCTCATTTTTCTCATATCTGTAGAGTATAAGAACATCGAAATTCGATGAGAAACGAAGGAGATATGAATTTTTCAAATGGGACACTGTTTGCTGGAAATCCAGTCTCGGAACTCCGAGAAAATTCTCGGAGCTCTGAGAAATGCTCCAGGTTCTAAAATTAAAAGCTCTGTTTGAATTCTCCGAACTCCGAGAATTTTCTCGGAACTTCGAGAATTTTCTCGGAACTCCGAGAAGTGTTTTTGTTCAAAAAATTATAGTCGTTGTGGTCCAACGGCTAGTTGACTGTTTGGCCCAAAAATCACCGTTTTGCCCCTGAAACGGTCATATTGAGTTGGGACTCCATATATACCCATCTAATGGGTCTAAAACAATATGATGAACATTGTCCAACTTCAACAAACCCTAGAAAATCATTTGTGAATTATTTTTGGGTTAAATTCTCTCACCAACCAAACTCTTTGTGTCTTGATTTGAGAAAATCATTTGAGATTGGTTTAGGCTTAAACTTGTTTATTCTTGAGAGCATCCTTGGAGCTTCAACTTGCATTGTAGCCTACATAGAGGCAAAGCTTTTATCTTCTTCTTTATTCGATCGGTGGCAAGGGCATCCGTTGTTTTTAATTCCTTTGGGTGAAGCGCTTAGAACTCGGCGGAGAAGGAGAGTCATTGTAAAGGTGGAAGGACATCCTTATTTAATTCCCTTGGATTGTAAAAGCCTTGGAGCCGGGTGTCGTGGAGGTCTCAATAGTGGAAATCCTTAAGTGGGACCTTGAGAAGAGTGGAGTAGGCCGTTTGCCGAACCACTATAAATCTTTGTGTCACTTGTGTGATTAGTATTTCTCTCACTCCCTCTCACTCTCTTATTTGATTATTTGTGCTTAGAATTGAGTGAGTAGTTAGCATTGATAATCAACCTAAATATCTTAACGTTGCTAACTAGGCTATTAAAATCACCTAATTAAGTTTGCTAATCAACAAGGGTTTTGAACTTATATTAATTTGTAATATTGTTTAAGTTCAACTATTTCAAACTTAATTAAACAAGGGATAAGCCTTGGGTGAAATCTTAGGAAAAGTTTTTAAATGGTAAAGATTTTATAAACATCCTATTCACCCCCCTTCTAGGTTGCCAAACCAAGTCACTACTTGGATTTCAATTAAAATCAGAGCTTGGGCTCTTGATTAAGACCCTAACCGGTTAAGAGTTTAAAGATCAAATTTTTTGGCAACTTAAAAGATGGGATCTAGACTACCTATTTTGGATGGTTCGGATTATGGATCATGGTTGAACCATATGAAGACATACTTAAAAGGTCTAGATAAAGATATGGTAAAGACAATTGAAAATGGATTTATTTTAAATGCTAAATCTAAAGGATTAAATGAATATAATAAAAAATTATCTTTACTAAATACAAAAGTCCTAATTGCAACATGTTGTGCATTACCACCACACATTTATGAGAATGTATCCTCATGTACTAATGCTAAAGAGATTTTAAACAAACTTGAAAAATCTTATCAAAGTGAAATCCTATGCTTAGATGGAATAATTGAGAAATCTAATGAAAATACTTTGAGAAATATTGATCTCACATTTGAAGAACTACATTGTGCTTTTTAAGATTTGAATAAGAAACTTGATGATCAACTAGCTAAGAATTCAAACTTGAAAAATAATTTAGCTAGTATTCACAAGGAGTTTAGGTCACTAGAAATAGACCATGCACATCTTAGTGAAGAAAATGAAATGTTTAAAAATAATTTTATCGAACTAAGTGAAATCATTACATCACTAAGAGAAGAAAATCAACTCCTTAAAGAAGAAGGAGATAAAATCAAAATTCCTCATCTCTTGAAACAAATAACTTCAGAATGGAAATCAATTATTTGAAAATCAATAATGAGAAACTTGAGTTGGAAAATTACAAACTACAAGAAAGTGTAAAACGTAATTGCCATCATGACCATTCTTGTAGATCATCATGTCCATCCCGTCCATCTACCTACTCATATATGTCTTGTGATTTTTGTGGTAGATTTGGACATTACAAATCTAAATGCATGTTTAGATTTGTAACAAATACTAAGTTTGTTTGGGTTAGAAAAGATACATAAACTAGAACAAACTTGCTTCGAACCAACATGATTTGGGTTCGAAAATTCCCTACTTGAATCACATCATATGATTAGTAGATTAGGGGATGTGCTTAAATGTTAGATCATTTTAAAATGTTCTTTGGATACCATATGCTATTCTTGTTTGATTCACATGTATCCATGTTTGTGCTTTAATGAGAAATCATTTTGTTATAATTCAAAGTCTTTATGCTTGAAACTTAGTTTTTCCAAGACTTTGATATCTTGCACTAAAATGTTATATCTATTGGAAAAGGTTCCCTAGATATTTATTTTTGATATCTAGTTGATATGTGCTTCATGATCACATCATTTGTGACGAAACAACCTATAGATACAATATACTTATATTGTTTGACTTGTATGTATCTATATGTATTTTTGCTAAGTGCACACACCGTGACTTAAATCTTATCGCACTTAGAATTTGTCATTCATCCACATGACAACCATAATAGAGCATTCAATTTGAAAATCATAAATTGATCCTTATAGAATATACAACAACATCTCTTGCCCATGTGTTCAAATTAAAGCTTCAAGTACATCTTTAAAATTTGAACCCATTTTGGTAGTTGCTAGGAGTTAGGTTAATTGATCACATCATTCTAGAAAAACCAAAAGAAAAGAAACCCATAGGTTTAAAGACTTGAACTTAAATGGAAATTTTTTGGCAATCAAATAGTTTTTGAGTGAAAGTTGTGAATATGCCAAAATATTATTCTTTAAACTCTATTTTCCTTGGATCTTTTCCTAAAAACACAAAATGATATAATATGCAGGGAAGTTGAAACATGAATCTAGATTCAATGTATGACTTGAAATGAAAATATCATAGGAATGTAGAGTCATATTTGGGCAGTTACTCACTTGAGTAAAATTGAAATTCACTATGGTGGTTGTATACATTAGATTGTGATGGGAACAAGTGCCTCCCACACATTTTTGGTTTTTCAATAGGGCTTATGCACCTTGTGCCTAATGCCTTGTCATTTTACTTGTGGTTGTGGATGTAGATGTAATGTTTGGACCATGCACATTATGTGTCATGCCCTTTGTGTCCAAACATGGTAGATTATCCATGGAAACCTTAATGATCATATCTTCTCATAAGGTATACTCTCATCTTCATGAATCATGGATGTCTCTCTAAGACATGGTATTTTATTGACCATTCTCACTATGTCTTAGTCCTATAGAATTGAACTCAAATTGGTATATACATATTCTATAGTTATCACCCCTTGTTTGATAATATCTACACATATGAGATGTTCATCCTTATTCTTAAAAGTCACTCAATTGGTGCCCTTAGCCTTCTTAGATTCTAAGAGGGAGATGGTACATTCACATTAATTAAAATATCTAACAAATTGGCCTTGTGCCAACATCTCAAACATGAATAGGTATGCATTTATATACGATCTCCCTAGCTAGTTATATATATTACATACTTAGGGAAGTAAAGCGTGAATTTGAAAAATATTAAATCACATTTAGGGGGAGCATGAGCCAAAGATTGAAATTTTTTTGTGCTATGCTTATTTATCATGATGAGCTAGACTACGGCTATCATTTTATCATGATAAACTGACACTTGGAGAGTAAGTGTCATTGTAGCCCAAGGGCTGAGTCTAACATGTCAACTTTTGAAAAATATATCCAAAAACCTTTGGAGTCTATGCAAGGACATTCCTTTGGATTCATGCATTGAATGATTCATTTTCAAAGGGGGAGCTTAAAGGTAAATTTGTCCTTAGTTACTTATCATATGATTCCTAATGTGGTTATCACCTCACATATGATAAGCACACTAATTTGGAGCATGATTGCTCCATATGGGGTGTTCGGGCTTGTCTTGTGCTTTTATTTGTGTTTTAGAGTTTAAGACAAGAAGCTCATAGCCTAGGTCTTAGTGACATATTCTTCTAGGCTTTTTGACTTATCTTGGATGGTCTAATATGATATCATCTATTACAAGAATAAGTTTTGGTGGCCAAGTATTCAATTGTCATATCTTTGGCCTATTATGTCATGTCATGCCTTAAATCTTAGGTTTATCTAAGGCCAATGATAAATACTAAGGGGGAAAGCTAATTGTTGCTATCTTTATGTTTATATGGATCATTGTAAAATGGTTACACTATCCATTCAAGCATTTTTCCACTAATTATAGTAAAAATTACATATCACTAGATTTAAAAAAAAGGAAGCTTATCTATCATTTTATACAAAAGCTAAAACTTGCATATCTTTCTAGATCTACATTCATAGGAGAAAATTATTCTTGCTAATCTTAATCTCTATGAATTTGAGTACTTATCATGTGTATTTCCTCTTGGCAATCCATATATCCATGATAGAGCTCACCGTCATGTCATATATCCTAATAGTTAACTATATTAGGATCAAATGTTCATTTATATGCATGACAATTTAAGAAAATATTTTTGACTTGAAAATATATATTCTTCCTTATCATGATGAGTCTATAACTCCACATCACCTCATGATAAGATTCTAATAGGAATTTCAAAAACAAAAGGGGCTTATCATGCTAAACTATACACTTGCTTGTTTTCTTTCATGATAAGTAAAATATAAGCTTTAACTTGCTAATCTATTATTATATTACGGGTCATAGGGTAGATTTATATTGGATATATATATATATATATATACTAAGATATACCCAAAAAATTTGTGCTAAAATTGAAATGTCTCTTTGTTTTGCCAACATAGGCGTGATTTGTTTTGTGATTATTCATTTCCTATGTTGATTGTCTCTTATCATGCCATATATACTTTGGATTATACTTTGATTTTAATTGGTAACTCATGATAAGAAGTTAGGGGGAGCATCATATTCTCGTTGAATATCTTTGATGCTTTATGTAATTGTGCTTAAATGCTTAATCCTTCCTTTTTGCTAATGCCAAAAGGGGAGAATTTGTATAATTGATTAGATCTATTATCATATGCATTCTTGTATTATAACTTGTTAAATATAACTCCTGCATATGTTGAGGGGGAGTAGTAATGATTAAATTGTCTATTTAATCATCATAAGAGGTTCCTCCCACCTATCTAATCAATTTGGTTTGTCATCATAAAAAAGGGGAAGATTGTAAGCCCAAGGGTCCCCCATGGGTTCATTCAATCATCTTGTTTTGATTAACAAACGCAAATTGATTAGTAGTTTATGGATTGATCGTTTGCCTTGAGTGTTGTGCTTTAGACAGGTCCTACACAAGTCCAATCATACTAGCACGCACCTTGTTGGCCTATGCTTGAAGATGAACCAAACACAATGGCAAAGGAGCTTGGAACATACTTGGACCAATCACACCTTGGAGGTACCAAGGAGAAGCTCATCATCAACCATCTCAAAGCATTGAACAAACAAAGGAAGATCAATGAAGGCCAAAGCTTGTGGATCAACAACTTGCAAAGCAGCTGGAACCAAATAGTGGCATCATCCTTGGAAGGTGTCAAGCAAAGTAGCTCAACCTTGAAGATCCCAAAGCAAGCCATGCACTCAAAGAGAAGATCAAGCAATGGCTACCTCAAGAGTTCATTCAAGAGAGTGGTAAAAAGGGGAGATTGTATCACCTATCTCTCTTGTGTTTTCTCTTATCAAGGCACATCTTAAAACCCCTAAAAAAATATTTTTTAAAGAAACTAACACACCTTTTAAGGACTTAAATGGATAAGTGAATGGCCATGGTGGTATACCAACATGTTGGGACCCATATGGCATTCAACACAAGAATGAACAAAACAGAGTTCCGAAGCAACAACCTGGACCAGCAACTAAATCCTATAAAAAATTATTTAAAATATTTTTAAATATTTTTAAAAATATTTTTAACAGATAGCTCTCATTTGTCTCATATCCGTAGAGTATAAGAACATCGAAATCCGATGAGAAATGAATGAGATATGAATTTTTCAAATAGGACACTGTTTGCTGGAAATCCAGTCTCGGAACTTCGAGAAAATTCTCGGAGCTCCGAGAAATGCTCCAGGTTCTAAAATTAAAAGCTCTGTTTGAATTCTCGAAACTCCGAGAATTTTGCTCGGAACTCAGAGAAATGTCTCGGAACTCCGAGAAGTGTTTTTGTTCAAAAAATTATAGCCGTTGTGGTCCAACGGCTAGTTGACTGTTTGACCCGAAAATCACTGTTTTGCCCCTGAAACGGTCATATTGAGTTGGGACACCATATATACCCATCAATGGGTCTAAAACAATATGATGAACATTGTCCAACTTCAACAAATCCTAGAAAATCATTTGTGAACTATTTTTGGGTTAAATTCTCTCACCAACCAAACTCTTTGTGTCTTGATTTGAGAAAATCATTTGAGATTGGTTTAAGCTTAAACTTGCTTATTCTTGAGAGCATCCTTGGAGCTTCAACTTGCATTGTAGCATACATAGAGGCAAAGCTTTTATCTTCTTCTTTATTCGATCGGTGGCAATGGCATCCGTTGTTTTTTATTTCCTTGGGTGAAGCGCTTAGAACTCGGCGGAGAAGGAGAGTCATTATAAAGGTGGAAGGGCATCCTTATTTAATTTCCTTGGATTGTAAAAGCCTTGGAGCCGAGCGTCGTGGAGGTCTAAATAGTGGAAATCCTTAAGTGCGACCTTGAGAAGAGTGGAGTAGGCTGTTTGCCGAACCACTATAAATCTTTGTGTCACTTGTGTGATTAGTATTTCTCTCACTCCCTCTCACTCTCTTATTTAATTATTTGTGCTTAGAATTGAGTGAGTAGTTAGCATTGATAATCAACCTAAAAATCTTAACCTTGCTAACTAGGCTATTAAAATCACCTAATTAAGTTTGTTAATCAACAAGGGTTTTGAACTTATATTAATTTGTAATATTGTTTAAATTCAACTATTTCAAACTTAATTAAACAAGGGATAAGTCTTGGGTGAAATTTTAGGAAAATTTTTTAAAAGGTAAAGATTTTATAAACATCCTATTCACCCCCCCTCTACGTTGCCAAACCAAGTCACTACTTGAATTTCAAAAACCATCGTTGTCCTCCATAATCGTTAGATCGCGACCGATTGCCAATTTGCTGCTCGTATTGCACCCAATCGGCCTCCAACCTTTGGTATGCAACGGGTCACGGTCCGACGATCCAGATTGCACCCGTTAGGTTACCGATGGTTACCACATGATTCAACGCTCCACATAGCACCAGATTGAGCACTAGCTGTCGAAGCACATCGGACCAATCCTACAACATAGATCACACCTGCTCGGGATCACATTCGATCGACCCGATCTTGATCCAACAGCTTAGATCGAATCTGGAAAATTTAAGCACTCCACCTATAAAGCACCCCATTGCCCACGCCGTCCGTGCGCGGACAGTACGTTGCACCGTCCCGTGGGTCCACCACATCATCTTCCAGAAATTTCATCTACCTTTTATTAATTTATTTATGAAAATTATAATTTAAGAAATTCTTTCAATTTCATTCATTAGATGATTAAAAAGGAGACCAACCTTTTTTTTCTCGATTTATAGGGTTAGTATCAATACCACTCGTTGGAGATATGTCGGTGGGTCGTGATAATTGCTGGTACTAAGGTCTGGTTTTTTATCTACCTACCGTGCTTTGATGAGACGGGTGTAGATACATCGTTGTCAAATACTCTTTGCCCGGCTTCGTTACCTTTCACACTGACGAATTCTTTGTTGGAGTTCGAGTTTTGTCCTTTTAAGCTCATCAAAATATTTTTTTAGACCCGCCCGAGTTAATGAAAAATTGACCAATCACTGACTCACCTGAGTGAACTTTTTTTGTTTTGCTACTTTGCCGGAGTTCTCGTTAGAGATTTGGAAAATTCCTTGTTGGATTAGAATCACCTGACCTGATGAAGTTCGAAAGAAGGTTAAAGTGCTAGATACCATTCAAAAAAACAAAAAGGTTAAAGTGCTAGGCTTGTGATAGATGACAAGATTTATGGGCCCGATATACATACAAGTGGCAGTGGACCCACATGCAGAGGTTAACGTGAGTCCTTGTATACCGACCTCAATTTAATGCTAGTATTAATTTGAATTGACTTGAGGATAAGACCACTCTTTTTATTAAACCTGACCATGTAAAGATAAATGATATTTACACCATCTTTGCTTTGTCTTTTCTTGAAAATGAGTACATTTCTATCCACTTTTGTCGACATTTTCACAAAAAGACAAACAAAATGGGGTGGAAACATCATTTCCTACATGTTAAATGGGTACTCTTCTTTTTCCCTGTTATTCTGAGTGAAGGATGAAAGAATAGGCATCTATAGAAAGTGAAGTACTTGGTAAGAGGTTGAGTAGCTTTAACATAACAAGCAAAGAAGAGGTGGGTTTATCACCTAACTAGAAAAGAAGATAAGTAGAAGATTTTGTAAGTGAAATTCTCTGATGACTCTTCTAATAGTAGCGGTAAAGTGGTACTTGTAATAGAGAAGTGAAGAAGGTTGCAGTAGGATTTGTAGTAGAGAAGTGGAGGTTTGAAATAGAAGGCTTCTTTGTTTGAGGTGTGTTTATGGAGAAATGCTTTCCTTTTGGCTGGCCTCAAGAGGCACATTCTACAAATTTTCCTTCTTTTGGAAAAGGCTCATTGATCCATCCATGGCCATCTCTCTCATTGTCAGCTGAAGAAGTTGCAGAAGCAAAAGCAATGGCCACTTCCAAGAGCCATAGCCAAGCTGAGAAGAGGCGTAGAGAAAGGATCAACTCACATCTTTCCACTCTCAGGCAATTAATTCCTAGCTCACACAAGGTCTCTCTCTCTCTCTCTCTCTCTCTCTCATACGCACACAAACACACACACAAATTCACAGAGAATTACAAATTTTGGTGACTCACCTCATGACTGGACCTAATCGACTAGGAGTTAGAACTAGATGGGTCATTGAGTGCACTGCTTAAATGGCTTGAATTCCTCCCAAAAAGAGTTGGGCCCCTTTGCATACCCACAGGATTTGGATTTGGATTTCTCACATCTGTTAGCCCTTTTTGAGTCGAGATTTGGATCCGGATCAGATCCTTAGATTTCCAAATCAGCTACAACAGTGAAAAAAAATCTGATTTCCTCTGTTGTGCAAAACAATATATATATTTTTGAATGACAAAGAAATACATTCAGAAAAAGCACCTGGGGAACCCTGGAGATCGAGAAGAACAGTTCTGTGCCAAACAATATTTGGGGAGAACCCCAAATATTGTTTTGGTGCAAAACAATATTTGAAAATCCATTATGTGCCACAATTATCTTCACCCTCTCTGTCCTCAACCTCTCACTCTCTCACTCATGAGCATGACGATGATCAATTTATTTTGTATCCAAAGCTCAAATCCGAAAACAAATACAAAAAATTGTGAAAATACCAGTTACTCCAAAAGCTTAATTAAGCTGTTTGAGAAAGGTGTTATTTATTCTTTTATACTTTAACACTATCCGTGTGCCCATCTATCTTTGGGTTGGCCTACAGGTGACACATGTGCCCATCTTTTTGGGTTTGGCCATTGCATGTGGATTTTTGCTCTATTAAGAAGGTTTGAACTCAGAATCTTTGGCTCTGATACCAAGTGAAACAAACACTTACTTTGAAAGCTTAAGCTATTGGAGAAAGGAGTTATTTATTCTTTTATACTTAAACAAAAATGAGGTATCCAAACATGCAAAGAATGAACTTGCTTCCGATAGAGATTTTCTTTCAATGATCACCATTGTTGTTATCATTGAGAATTGTCACTGTACCTCATGGCCCTACGTCCATAGACAATGATGGCACTCACAAATCTTGTCTGCCATTGAAAGTCTTTCTCGTTGCCCTTCGTCCCATAGTCATTGAATGATCCTAGCCCTTAAAGCATGGACGATGGAAGGGCGTGTTTCTATTGTTATCCAAGCCATTGATTGTTTGCATGAGCCATCAGATCAATGGTTGTGATGATCCTACCATGTATGTCATGTTTGCGGTCCTCCATCAAAAGCTGTTCTCATTAATCAAAACGGTATTTCCTAGCTTTTTGTTCTCCTTGAACCGTGCGGATAGCGAGCTTAGTTTACTTTCTCCTTGGATAGGCTTGCTATCTTGAACTTTGCTGTTGTAGGTCGAGCATTTCTAGCTTTTCATGGGCTTAGAAAGTTCATATATATCAGGGCTTCTACCCTCTGATTTTGTAGATGACCTGTTGTTGCAAATTTTGAACTTCTTATGCATCCTTTTGAAGGTGCTGTTGCAAAGTTGCCTTGTTTCCCACTAACTTCCCTAGTTGTAAGTTTTTCATGGAAAGCTAAATTAGGAACTTTCGTATTTTCGGTTGTTTTTTTTTTTTTTTTTTTTGGGTGGAAAAACGTAGATATAAAAGGTAGTCTCAAATCCTTACGACCGAAAAAACGTGGGAGGCTCTATGTGTTGCGGCTGCAAAGGCAAGGCAAGGGAGAGAGAAAGAGAAGACAAAAGGAGAGAGTTTCTTCTGTTCTTATTTTTTTTTTCAAGGATTTCTCTTGTGTGCGATCTTGGTTGAGAAGCAAGGGAAAGGGTCGTGAAAATCTCTGCATTCATCTTGCGATTAGTGTTTATTTATGCTTTTCCATTTATCTGTTCACGATTGAATTGGATTTTATCTGTAGATTTTCTCAACAAGTGGTATTAGAGCTGTGGTTGGAGTGATTATTGAGACCGGGTGGAGGATCGTGGGTGTTATGGGATCACAGTTACTAGTGATCGTCGGAGGGTAAAAAGATTATCCGAGAGATTAGGTGGGGTCTTACAATGATAAGTACATAGTGATCTAAGATGGCAATAAAGTCTACTTCTACCGGTTCAACATCGACTAGTTTTCCGAAAAGGAAAATTTCACCCTATGCCAAATGAGGGTGAAGGACATTCTTGTTCAATAGGACTTGACTAAGGCGTTGAAGGAAAATGGTGTGGAGCCAGAGAAGATAACAGATGCCAAGTGAGAAGACATTGAGTGGAAAGCATTTAGCACAATTTGGCTAGAACTGGTAGATAACATTATGGAAGAATAATCGGAACCTAAATTATTGATAGTTGGATACACGACAAAAAGCTTAGCCAACTGATTTTATATGCACCGACAATTGCATGGGCTAAAGATATAGGAAGGTAGGAATCTTCTAGAACATATTATTGTGTTCAACTAACTTATTGGTAAGCTCGACAAGGTTGATGAAAGTTGAATGAAGAAAACATGTCCATTTTAGTTCTTACTACGTTTCCGGATTCGTAGGATAGCTTGGTGATCAATTTATTGTATAGTAAGAATACGGTGAAGCTAGAGGAGGCCACGCCATCACTCTTATCGAATGAGATATGAAAAAAATATGTTCTGGATGAAAGTCAAGAGCATAGGCTGGTTGTTTATGGTGAGAATCAAAGTGGAAGGTCATTTGATAGAGGAATAAAGACAGGTCATGATCCAGGGTTAGCAGAAAGGGTGTGAAATGCTATTATTGCAAGGAATATGATCACATCAAGAAGGATTGTTCAAAAGTGCTGACAACTCGGACAATGGTGCTACAAATACGATGGTGGAAATAATGGATGAGAAGAGCAAAATGGTATGATATGTTCTCACAGTCTCCACACATAATCACGCTTCTCCTCATGATGAGTGAATTCTACATTTAGGGTGCTCTATTTATTGTATGCTCCCAGAGATAAGAGCAAGTGTAGTATCCTTGGGTGTTGTGTCAACTTGTGGTGTTACAAGAATTAGGCCGGTGAAGATAAAGATGTTCAATGGAGTGGTTCATACTTTGGGTGATGTGGCATATGTTCTAAAGTTATGGGAGAATATAGTGTCTCTTGGCTGGTTGGACTCTAAGGGTTGCAGGTATTTAACTGTAAATGGAGGAATAAAAATCACACGAACCTGTATAGTTTTGATGGATGGAGAGAAGTGTTACATATTACTATATCATCTGGTCTGGGACACAGTGACTATTGTTCCTCAGATGTTGATGAATGGTTGGAAACGACGTGTGTATGGCAAGTACTTGTGTAGGTCCCTCTCCCAATTGGTGTTGAGATGGGTTTCCAAGTTGCAGACGATGGTGATGAGGTTACAATTCCTACGGTGGGGATGATGGATTGAGATCCCTCTCCATGGTTGACTTGGTGAGTCAACGAGTTTGCGGCTACACATGTGCATTGGCCATGTTGATCGATTCAAGTGGAGTCAGAACTAGGATGATTCGAAGGTGTGTAGCTATTACTTTGAAAGGCCAATAATGGTTTACGACGATAGCGGACAGGTGGTGACATCAACGAAAAATCTTCAGGTGCCTAGAAAACAAGCCCAGGGTGGTGATTGTTGAGAGTTGTCATGTTTCCAAGGTAACTTGCCTAGCTATAAGCTTTTTGTGGAAAGCTAGATTTGGAAGTTTTATTTTTTACGGTTTTTTGAAAAAAATTGGATATAAAAAGTCTCAAATCGCTTACTACCAAAAAAATTATGGGAAGCTCTTTGGGTGGCAGCTGCAAAGAGGAGCAAGGGAGAGAGAAAGAGAGAAAGATAGAACACAGATTTTTTCTCAAGTGACTCTTGTGTACGATCTTTTGAGAAGCAAGGGAAAGAGTTGCGGGTTTGCAGATTAATCTTGGTATAATTATTGTATTTTTATTTGTCATGGTGAAGACCGTGTTCTTGCTCGTTCATGTAGGCATTTTGACCAAACCACATAAAATCTCGATGTTCATCTTGTGGTTTGTGTTTGTTTCTAGTTTTCCATTTATTTATGCACAATCGAATCAGATTTTTCCCAGCGGATTTTATCGACATGCAGACACAGTGAACTCCTTGAGTTTTGAAATGGTTTAAGGTTTTTAAGCTCTCTTGCAATCTATGAGCAAAACTAAGGCCATGTTGGCAACGTTGAAAAAATATTCCATGGAATATTTGCTGGCTAGTTGTGAGAGATGGGCGAAAGTGAGAAATTTTAGAGGGTGTGAGTGAGGGAAGCATGAAAAGATCTCTAAAAATCAGGAAAACAAAATACCAATTTCACATAGGTAATTTTTTCACTATTTTTAGGGATGTCTCATGCAAAATCAGGAAAACAAAATACCAATTTCACATAGGTATTTTTTCACTATTTTTAGGGATGTCTCATGCTCTCTCCACCCCGACCAACACAAGTTTTTCCTTCCCCTCTCACACAATTGGCTCCGCGATATTCCATAGAATAATTTTCCATAATTGCTAAACAATGGTCTAGGTGCATATGTGAAACGACATTAATTCTCGCTGTTGTATGTTTTCACTAGTTGGCTACTCAATGACTCTGCAACTATCACTTGTGGACAATATTAGGGAAAAAGATCTACATTAAATTTTTTTACTTCTACACATAATGATCCAACCTTATCACATGTATATCTACTACAATTATCTGTTCTCAAACAACTGACTTGAGACAATTCAGTTTCATTAAAAGTGGGGCGGTGCATATGATATAAGATAACCTTTTCTTAATCTTTATTTTAATGTGAGCTTTAGGCGATGTGCTCCTCCAACTTTGTCCACTTCAGGAAAAACAAAGCCTACTTATAAAATATATTACCACCATTCTCCATCTCCTTTATTAAAATTTGTATCAAAGACTCATTAAAAATTCTTAAATATTTCATAAGGATATTAAGATATTAAAAGTGCTTTATTTGTTGTGGCAAGGTTCTAAACACAAATTTGTATCAAACCATGGATGCAATAAAAGTTCAATTAAAGCATAAGCGTATAACACACCCAAATGTGTCTATAGTTCGACAGTGTGCCTACGTCCAGAAAGGAGATAGAAGATTATCTCCGATGTTAGAATTACAAGTTTTTTTCTTCCTCTCTACTTTTAGAATCCTAAATTGAATCTATATTCATTAACCTTAAAACAATGCCCTTTGGGGGATATACACATGGTAAATTGACCAAAATACCTTCAATAAGACACCTTGAGGATAAACCTACCTTTATCCATGTACCAACCAAGATGTACCCTTTTGAATCCTGCACCTGGGTGCTTCACCAATCTTTAGCATTTTTGAGATTGATCAATTCCAGGAAAAAGGAACTAATTGTTAAAGTATAAAAGATAAATAACGCCTTTCTCCAACAGCTTAAGCTTTTGGAGAAGTTGGTAAGTTAACATGGTAGCTTTTGGAGAAGTTGGTAAGTTAACATGGTATCAGAACAATCTTCCAATTTTACATTGGATACTTCAATACTAATCCATATGAACTTTATTTTTGAACATGTTAAATGCATTTTCCCTCATGTAAACCTTCTTTTGACGTTTTTCACCCGAAGATATCCATTCTCGTATTTGGTCATGCCAAAATATATTTGATACTTTTCCAAGTTAATTACTCTTTAAATATTGAACTTTTTAAAATTTATGGAATGACATGTGTGCTTTGGATCACTGTAGTCGTTTTCCGTCCACACAAGAACCCTTGAAAACTATGAAATGGCCAAAAAGTTGAACTTTTTGAAAAATATTTCTAGAAAGTCCTTAAATACGAAACCAAGCCTTTGTTGTAAAACAAATATCCTTCAATGATCTCTAAAATTGTCATGCGTTTTCCTATAAAAAATTACATATATCATTCCTCACGTTAAAGATTGATGAAGATTTCATAAGAACACAAACATATAAAAAATTAGGGGATTTACTAGGGACTGTTGCATAAGGCATTTCACGGACATGCTGTTGCATGCGATAGCAACCATCTCATATGAATTAAATGAGCAAGACAATACAAGAGCATATGTGGCTGATATCTCATGGGACAACCAGTCTGCAAAATCTTTCTGTGATGTTCTCTAGCAAATCTCAAAAATTAATTATAGTATTCCTTATTGGGAAAGTTCCTCGGAAATTGTGTTATTTTGGAGAAATAACTTCAGAATGGAAACATTGTGACATTTCACGTTTGTATGTCATCGTACGATGAAAAAGACCAAAATGCCCTCTTCTTCTCCTTTTTAAATTATTTTCTTAATTTTGTTCATCTCCACTACCATGGCGATCATTCCTGTAGTTCGAACGAGTACGAAGAGGAGGAGGAAGAAGAAGAACAAGAGGAACAAGAACAGGAAAAGAGAGAGGAACATGAAGAAGAAAAGGAGGAGAGAAAAATGAGGAGGAAGAAAGAAAAAAAAAGGAACCGACTTGGAAAAAAAATGGAAGACCAGAAAAATGGAAAAGAAGCAGAAGAAGAATGACGTCGGAAAAATGGAACACAGCAGAAAAAATGAAAAAAAAGAGAGGAAGAAGGAAAAGTTGGGGTCATGTCAGTGAGATTTGAGGTCACGAGTCGACCCAAACTTTCTTCCTTCCTTCTTTTTCATCTTTTTTTTTCTAATATTTTTGCCTTCCATTTTCTTTGCTTTGATTCTTCTTCCTCTTCTTTTTCACCACCCGCATCCCACATCTAACTGAGTCAACTCCAAATCTCACCGAAACAACCCCAACTTTCCCTTCTTTTTCATTTTCTTCTTCTTCCTTCTCTTTTTTCTTTTTTTTTTTCAATTTTCCCAGCGTCTTCCATTTTATCCGGCTCAATTCTTTTTCTTTCATTCTTTTTCCTCTTATTTTCCATTTTCCGGCATCAATTCTTTTTTTTCTTCTTCCTCCTCTTTCAAATTGTTGCGATGGTCATTGGTACTGGTGGAGATGAAAACACAATCGACGGTGGTGGGGATGAAAATGTAGAAAAAAATTAAAGCAGAAGAAGAAGAAGAAGAGGGCACTTTGGTCTTTTTATCATACAGCGCCAAAAAGACGTGAAAAGTCATAACAGTGCCAATCCGAAATAATTTCTCTAAGATAACACAATTTTCGAGGAGCAGTCCCTACTAAAAAAGTAAAAATGGTTGAAGATTTCTTAAGAATGCAAACACAATTCTTTTTGGCTAAAAAGACCATCCTTTTAAAGTTACTCAAAGGGCATTCATGATGAAAAAAAGTAGCTGCTAAGGTATGTTAACAAGAGTAATGATTAGCAACGATGAATTTAAATTTCGGTTTCGGTTTCAATTTCAGCCCAAGTCTAAACTGAAATTTCGGCCGAAATTTGGTACAAAAAAATCAATATTTATTATTTTCCAAATTTCGGTCAAAATTACCAAAATTCCAAAAATTTGGAAAAAATACGAAATTCTTATAATAAAAATTTGAATTTGTCGAAATTTTGGTTTTGGTCCATTTGGACGAAATTTAAAACCATGTTAGCAACTTATTGGAAGTAGGTTTTTAAAATTTAAAACTTTCTGGCTGAATAATGATTCTTGGTGACTAATTGGAATATATTTACAGGATTTATATGCAAAAATTCTTTCATAGGCCACTCTTTGCTTTAACTTGCTCTTATAGTCTATCTATTCACTAGAGATCATCAAAAGCTCAAGATTAAGTACTTGAGAACTGATCACAACTTTTCGTAATGCAGCTGGACAAGGCTGCTCTGCTAGGAAGAGTCATTGACCATGTGAAGGATTTGAAAAGAAAAGCATTTGAGGTTGAAGGAGGTTTCACAATGCCAACAGAAATAGATGAAGTCACAGTTGAATGTGGTGGAACAGGAGGGCAAAACAGCAGCGGCAGCAATAGCAAAGAAACCCATTTCATAAGGGCTTCTATTTGTTGCGACGATCGGCCGGAATTATTCAATGATCTTGTAGAAGCTCTCCATGGATTAAGGCTGAGAGCAATTAGAGCAGACATGGCTACTTTGGGTGGGAGAATGAGAAATGTTTTGATTCTATGTACTAGAGATGGTGAAGAAAATGTGTGCTTAAGCTCTCTCAAGGATTCTGTTCAAGCAGTTTTGGGTGGGGTTGCTTCAAGGATGTCTTCTTCAACTACTCTTTCTAGCAAAAGGCAAAGGGCCTTGTCATTATATTAGTTCACTTCAGACTAATCTTTGTAAGGTCTTATGTTTAGTTGTTATTTAGGGCTCTTTTAGTTCTTATCCATTTCTAATGCTATTATTTTTTACATTACACCTAAAATGCTTTCCTGGAATGCTCTAGCAAATCCCAACTTTTATTACACATGAAAAAAGATGTCTTAGACCAACCCAATTCAATTATTATTTAAATGGACCTTCAAATTATGATGAAATCCATCTAAATTAGCCATAATCATATTATTTCCTTCTAAGGCCCTGTTCGTTTTAGACTTTGACAACTGATTGTGAGCCCTAAACCGATTACTAGAGTCAATCTAAAATAGTTTGGGGCTAAGGCCCTGTTTAGTTTTAGATTATGGCAACCAGTTGTAAGCCCAAAACCTGCCATCGGACTCAAAATTAAACGTAATTTTGAGCCCGATAATAGGTTTTGGACTTACAATCGGTTGACATAATCTAAAACAAGAAGGGCTTTAATTTTGATTCCATTAATCATCAGTTTGGGCTCACAATCAGTTGTCGCAATCTAAAACGAACATGGCCTAAATTGTGTAAAGAAATGATATTTTTCGAAAAAAAAATTCTGTCTAAAATATTCTCCTTCCACACCAACAGGGCACCATCCAATCCAATTGTGGCAACCGATTGCCACCATCCAATCCGATTATTGGACCCAAAATCCCAAACGAACAGGGCATAAAGTGAGGCCCACCGGATGATCGGGTTCATCTCATGGTGATGTTAGGTCTTCCGGGCTTCCTTTGGAAGTAAGGTTCGGCCAGCAGTCTTGGTGGGTATAAAAATGCGACTGGGGTTCTTGCTGTGGGCCTATTGAACTGGCTCTCACGACATGTGGGACTGAAAAACTATAATACATTTAAAATGACACTGAATACCCTTGAAACCAACAAAATACCCTTGCTAAAATAACCACTTTTTTTAGACTACTGATATTGGCACTACCATATTTTAATAATTGCACTAAATGTTCTTGTCTTTTATTATTTAATGAGCTTTCAAAAGTTACTGCAATTTTAAAAAAACTCCGAAGCAATTAAATGATAAAAGACAAGGTGAGTTAGTGCAATTATCAAAACATTGTAGTGTGTAACCTTTTTGTGTTCCCGCGTCCATAGATAGCCCTTCTTTTTAGAATTTCTTCACAGCCAAAATGGGGGAAAAGAAAAAGGGTTTTGCTAACTACTAGCGAGTGACCTTAGGCTTGGGAAAGAGATTCTACACATATTTTTAAAAAGAAATCTCAAAACAAGTGTAAAAGTATGAAAGTATGTGTAAAATGATTTGAAAATTTCTTTTCCAATGCACCTTAACGGATGCTCTTAGGCACTCGTTAGCAAAACCCAAAGAAAAAATGGAGAGAGTTCGCTGCTGCTTTGCTCTCCCGTGTGTATAAATAAGCTCCCTTCAACGTTTTGCCTTAAAAGTGTGCCGTCATCCGTAATACTTGATACATTACTTTATTTTGGCTGAAATTTTGAAATTTTGGTCGAAATTTCATTTCCTTGAGTATCACTAAAAAATCTGGATTTTATTCATTATTTAGAAATTTCAGCCGAAATTTTGTAGGAGATGAAATATTACTTTATTAGATTTCGTCCAAAATTCCGGCCGAGATAAAATATTACTTTATTGGATTTCGTTTGCGGTGAGGACCGAAACGCATTCTGAAACCGAAATTTGAAACCATGCTCAAGAGTACATCTTGACTGATGCTCTTCAATGACTATTGTCATTTCTTCCCGACCAAAAGAAACGTAACCCAAATGAATTTGTTTCATGTGTTTCTCACATCCCAAAACCAGTTCACATCTAGAGATGTTGGCATCATCTACTTTAAGTCCTGAAAAAAGAAAGAAAGAGTACTTTAATTTATCTATGTGGATAAATAATTTTGTATGAAAATCAACTTATATGATAGTGTAAAAAGTATCATTATGTTTGAAAACAAAAAATTAACTACACCAACATAACTGGGATCCCAATGCAAATAAGTATACCAGCAGGAGGAAACAGAGGATCACAATAAGAGAAAGGTTAGTTGATTCATTTACCTACACAAAGAGGAGCTGTTGAAACTGTCATGAAACTTCATGCCAGCATACGAATAAAAGGAAAAATATTAACAATCATTGATCTAAATTTATGTCAAGCACATTTAGCCAAAGAAGAATAACATTATTAAATGGTTAGAAAAGGCCACAATGCTCACATTTAGGGGCCGTTTGCATACGCAGATTTTAGAAGCTGGGATTTCTTCAAAATTGTAGATGAGAGACAAGAGAAGAAGCGGACCAGCTGTCATTTTCTGATTTTTTGCGATTCTTTCCATCAGTGAGAGAGTGGCAGATCATCCCATTTTTCCAGGTTTTAGAAATCGCAGGAGGCAGGAGAGATTTCTAAAACCTGGATTTCTTACTTAAAATCTGAGAACCGCTGTCAGGACAGCACACAACAGCTTGATTATGAACCCTCTTGTACATTGTTTTCAAGCTATGATGGAAAAAGAATTGTAAAACTAAATAAATTTTTAATGCTGTACTTTAAGAATTGTATAAATATGATCTTTGGACGGGGAAAAAGAGAAGAGATAAAATCTTACCTTCAGACAAAACAATGATGGAAAACAAATGGTCTAACTGCTTGTTGGGTTATTTCTTGGGCAAAAGGCCCTATTTTATTTCACTGATGGATAATCTCTCCCTTAGATGGAACCTCACTGAAGAGCTTCAAATGTATACCCTTGAAGAAGGTTTTTTCCTCTTCAAGTTTTCAAATGTTGATGATTGCACTCGAGTGCTTGAAGTCACTAGGCACAACTTCGGTGGGAGACCACTCATCCTTCAAAGGTGGACACCTGATGCTTCTCTTGAGAAAAAGAAAATTACAGAACTTCCAGTTTGGATTCGTCTTCCGGGCCTTCACTTGAAATTTCGGACTCTTCATATCCTGAGTAGAATTGCTAGTGTTATTGGGAAACCTCTCTATATGAATTCCCATACAGCAGAGCAGGGGCCGAGCAAGGAATTTACAGTTGGGGGGGCCGGATTAATATACACTTGTCTGCATTGGTGATTGGGGGCAGGAGCGATGCCACTTGTAAGGAAAGGGGGACAATTGCCCCCCTTATGTTTTGTTAAAAAAAAATAGATACCTTTCTTTTTTAATATTTTTTTATACTTATCCATTTTTAAAAAATATGGCTCCCTTTCCAATCATCCCTGAGATAGAAAATAAGTTTAAAATTTAGTGTTACCATTTTATCTCCCTTCTTTGTGCAAAATTTACTATAATTTTTGCCCCCTTGTGCAAAATTTTAGATAGAAATTTTTTCTATCTTAAAATTAAGATAGATAAAAAATTACTATAATTTTTGCCCCCTTTGTGCAAAATTTCTGGCATCGCCCCTGATTGGGGGGGCGGCATGGCCACTAAAATAGCTAGCCATGCATGTATATGTCCATGAATCATAAAAGGAATTTTGCAAGTCATGGGGGGCCATGGCCCCCCTCAAGCTATATGTGCCTCCGCCCCTGCAGCAGAGGCTTCAAGACAACTTTACCAAATTATGCATACGAGTTAAGGCTGATCAGCATCTCCCTTACTCCATCAACCTCCGAACATCCTCGGGAGTAATTTCACAAAAATTCTATATGATTGGAAACCTATAGCCTGCAACATCTTCAATGATTTTAGTCACAAGTCTTCTAATTGCAGCAGCTCATTGGATCAGCACCCTCCTCCTCCAAAGCAAGTTTGGAAGCAAAAAAAGCTTCCAAATTCAGTTCGGTCCAGCTTACCTGAGACCTTCATTGCAGAGCACCCTCAACTCCCCTTGAATCACCATGTTGACAAAAGTCCCACGACAAACCTAATCGCTAAGAGTCCTCCCTTTCGAAGCCCCATTCTCAGCAACAAATACACAATGCTTGATAATGTTGATAACATCATCGCCCCAGGAGAACGATCCCCATCACATTGGGAACTCAAAGGACTGTTCCTCCTTGGGCCTCGCTGATGAAGATGGTAATTGACAAACGGTTCAAAGGAAAAAAAAAAGGGAGATCTCTAGTTGTTCTTCGCCCTTCCTCTTCATGCGTGCTGCCTTCCCTCTCCAAAATCCCCCCAAAACTAGGCTAACATTGGGGGTTCTGATATTCTTCTTAGGCAGGCCAATCATGCAGGTCTAAGCAAATTTGTCTTGTTCGTAAGCCATTGGTTATGCTGCCTTGTCACAGTCTTTTGGATTTTGTCAGTTTAGAGCTTTGCTTTTGTTTCATTTCCTTGTTTTAGTTCCCCCCCTTCATGTTTGTGGGGTTGCTCTCATGCTTCATGTGTATCTTTCTTATTTATCTAATATATCTAGTAGGGGTCTGCCTAACCCCAGCTTACCAATAAAAAAATTTATGGAAAACATGGCAGGAGCTTTATCTTCAACCAGGAAAACCCGCCAAGGACACACTAACCGGTAACATTTTCACTGTGGAAATAAAATAACAACTTTTAAAGACAAAATCAACATGACCCAGGGACTTGAGAAAAGAATAATGTTAGAAAATCATAATTGACATAAGTATACAAAACAACCTAAACCCACATAAATCCCTATGTGGGTAAAGGTAGGAGACAAAAGAGGGGACAAGCATTAATTAGAGAAAGATATTATGATGAGTGGAGAGAGAGGGTAGAGAGAGAAAGAGAGAACACCCTTTTCAAGACAAGATTTTGCTGATGTCAGCAAGAAAAAGCTGATGTGACCACTAAACCTTTACCCACATAAATCCTGGGAACAAAAAAAACCCAGAGATGCAGAGAAATATGAAATGAAACCTAGAAAAGAAGAAAAGAGAACAATGTTAACAAAAAAAAGCAAAAACAATGACTTGGAAACAGGTAAAAACAATGCCCCGGAAAAATTAAAATTGGAGACTATGTAGAAATTAGGAAAAAGAGAAACCCAAGAACCCAAAATAAGTAAATCAAAACACCCATACCAAAGCAACATCATACAAATATACATAAGATCATACCCACATAAAAACCCAATCAACTGGCAATAGAAGAGGTAGGAGCAGATAGGCATCTTTTATAATATCTCCAAAACCTAAGAAATTCCTTGACATCGACTCTTCCATTGAAATTCCAAATACATTTGGTGTGTGAAGATATAGAGAAACAACCCCTATTGTGGCATGGAAATATACAGAAACAACCACTGTCTGTGGCAAGGTAAAATAAGGAGATGTGCAAAAAAAGTCAAGCGTGGTGCACACAAAGACAATGAACGTCGTACTCAGTGCAAATCCTACCAATGTCATCACCAAATTAACTCCTAAATGGAGTATCCTGAAAATCAGAAAATGGGATGAGGAAAAGCCTACACACGAATGGAGAAATGGTGAAAACTCATTACATTTTTCTTGACCAATAAAAGAGTAGCATATATATCTAACCACTAGATTGCAAATTCGTTATCTTTATCTCTACAATTGCCCTCACTCATGTGTCTAGAATGTCTGAAGATAATAGAAGATTAAACAGCGTAATCTATTTCATAATAGAAGATTAAACAGCGTAATCTATTTCAGAAACAACTCCCTTCAAGTTAACTTTTTGAGTTCATGCAATCAAGCAATAAATTTTAACACTACTTACATCAATGTTGCTTTCTCTGCCATTTGAACTATTGTTTATGCTGGTTGTTCTATTGTAGAAAGGAGAACGTTGTGGGCTTATCTTTTGGATAACAATAAAAATAGCGATTTTCCTAGGTTAGTTGGCAGGGATTTTAATACAATCCTCCGCAGCCATGAAAAACTTGGGGGAAGACTCCTTAACCAAAGATCAATGAACGATTTTCAAGATGCTGTCAACCTAGCGGGTCTAATCGATTTAGGATATTCTGGAAACAAATTCACCAGGAACAACAATCAAACCGAAAACGGCAGTATAAGAGCTAGACTTGATAGAATATTAGTCAATGCTAACTGGAATGAGAAATTTTAGAGTACTAAAGTAGAACATCTTTCTATAACTTGCTCTGACCACTGCCCCCCTTCTTTTTAAGATAACTTTCAAGGATCTAGCTACTATAAAACCTTTTAAATTTCAGAAAATGTGAATTCATATAATGAAAATTTCTATCAACTTGTGAAATATGATTGGAATACCACAATTTATGATAAACCCCTAAATAAACTAATAAGAAAGCTTAAAAACCTTAAAACAAGACTTGAGAACTAGAATAAAGAAGTCTTTGGTAATGTCATAAAAAATGTTGAAGATGAGATTATTATGAGGGAAGAAATCTACGGTGGAAATCCTTCTAAAGACAATCTTTTCAAAGTTCTAGAGGCTCAAAAGAATTTAAAGGATAAACTTCTTCAAGAAGAAAATTTTCTACAACAAAAAACCAGAGAAAAGTCGCTTAAAGAGGGCAATAAAAATACCAAATTTTTTAGGGTTGCAACTTGGGTTAGGTTTTACCCGACCCGCATCGACCCCGCATCGACCCGACTCAAAAATAACCCGGGTTGGGTTTAGAACTCATGGGTCTTGGGCTGGGTAGGGTTTGATGTTGAAATGCCCGGCTCAATTTTGGCTCGGGTAAGGTTTAAAAAAAAAAAAAACTCGCAACCCGACCCGACTCTTATAGGTGTACTGACTTTCTAATTTATTTTCATGTTAAATTAGCTTCTTCATGTGGTGAGGGAGGCTGGGAGCGGGACTCGGCGAGGAGAGGGCAAGAAAAGCCTGAAAAATCAGGAAACAAAAATCTCCACTCCAAATGTTATGGACTAACCCCTCTCACAACACTTTGAGGCACTATTTTATCATGAAAAAAAATAATTCCTTGCTGCTAGATGGCTAAAATCATTACACTCAAAACAGAAAAAAAAAAAACGATAAGATAGAAAGACTGGCGATTGAATTAAGAAGAAGCCACAATGACGATAATAAAATAGTAGAAATTGTGTTTGTTATAAATCTCTCGAATGAATTGGGAGACCTTGTTTTTTACAAGAATTTTCATGTAAGGGTCTGTTTTCATGTAAGAGCCAGTCACAAAATGCCCTTATGTGAAAGTCCCTAATAGATAGACATAATTTAATAAGTTTCAACTCTTTGAAATTCAATAATCAAACAAAAGCTAAATCATCCCTCTAAATAACAAAAGACCAACAGGATTGGAAGAAAGCAATGCAAAAACCATCCGGCCCAGGAGCCTTGTCCCTGTCCATAGAAAACATGGCATTTTTTACTTCTTCCTCTACAAAAGGTTTTTCCAGATTAGAGTTCTCTGCCAAGGATAAACTACTAAACTCCACATCCTCCAGAATTGGACGAGGAATATTCTCAGAGGTATAGAGAGAAGAGAAGAAATCAACAAAGGCCGAAGATATTTCTTCCTTACTCGATATCGAAACACCATTTTGATTTAAAACTTCAATTTTGTTCTTTCTCCTTCTCGAACTAGCCATTGCATGAAAGAAGGCTGTATTCTTGTCCCCTTCCTTTAACCATTTGATTCTAGATTTTTGCCGCCACGATATTTCCTCATGAAGCAGAAAAGCCTGATGTTCTTGATTGATTTTACCCATCTCTTCCCATTCCTCTTCCCCTCCCAACCCACTCTCTTCTAAGGCTTTCAACTCCACCATTCTATTCTCCAACTCAAGTTTTTTGGCCGACATATATTTTTTCTTTTCTCCCACCTCTAAGATTTTTCTTGACAAATCTTAGCTTTTTTCCAATCACTACGTCCGCCTGCCCCTCCACTTGAACAGAGGACCACCACTCACCCTGTTTTTCCTCCATCTGAGGATAATCCAACCATGCGATTTCAAACCTGAACGGAGGAGGACCTCAAGATTCCAGCCTTGCCAGCCTTGGGTCAATCAAAATGGGACAATGATCAGATACCGAATGGATCAAAGCTTTTTGGAATACATCCGGAACCGGGGTCAACCACTCTCCTGATAATAGAAAGAGATCTAGCCTACTTCGACTCTCACCCCTAGGCCATGTAAAACACGATCCAGATAGTGGGAGATCAATGAGTTAAAAGTCAGCTATGAAATTGGCAAAGGCTCTCCTGTTTTGATTTTGATCTATTGCACCCCAGCCTCTCCCCTACTGATTTTATTTCGTTAAAGTCACTCCTAATACACCAGGGGTAGGGACAGGAATTTCTCATTACTACCCAATTCTACCCAAAAAGCCGATTTTTCTTCCCTTCGAGTCGGACCATAGACACCCGAGAATAACCATAAAGATGCATCCTCTACCTTCCTAAAAGCCACTGAAATAGAGAATTTACCCTTCCAAACTTCGATGTTTTTCCAGCACACTTCATCCCAAGTTACTAAAATGCCTCCTGAAGCCCCCACAGATGGAATAAAATTAAAATCCCAATCCTCCTTTGCCCCACAGCTTCTCAATGTTTCTCTTGAGATGTCTTCCAACTTTGTTTACTGAATGCAAATCATATCAGGCTTTGAATTTTTTAGCAGCTCCTTTATTTGGATCTTCTTCCCCTGAGATTCCAAACCATTTGAATTCCATGAGACTATCTTCATAACGGACTACCCTTTATGGTGGTGAGCCTCTCCTTTCTCCCCCCAGATTTCCTTCCCTTCTGATCAGATGGATAATCTTCCTCAAGCATACCTTCATTATAGTTTATGCTTGATTTTAATCTTTTTAGTTCCCTTTCTTTCCTTTTAGACAAATCTTCTGCCCTAATTGCCAAACTCCGGGTATCCAGCTCTCTAATCTCAGCCGCTTCTATCCGGGATTTGAATTCTTCATCATTTTCGGCAAACACTACCCCTAACTTTTTACTCACACCTAAAGTGTGATTTATTGCAACTTCAACTCCACCATCCCAATCTGGTTTCCCAGACTTCATAAAGCTTGCATCGTTAAATTTTTTATTTCGATCCATTTCAGAGCCCTTATTTGAAAAAACCCCCACATCAACTTTACGGACAATAGCCTTTCCTGATGATTCCAGTAATCTTCCGTCATTACTGCTAACTTGAAGTTCAAAGCACTAACCTACCTGACATGCTGATATCTCCAAAGGGTAGATAAACTTGCCAGCAAGGAAATTTAAATAGAGCAAACCCCCATCAACATCTTCCAACCTAATCTTGCCACAAGAGTTACATAGAATCCCCGAACCCTCCCATTGTAGTGAAAATGTTTTTTGCCTATGCTTCTTCCTGCTATATCCCCCTTCGTCTGTTATAATGTCTTCTGCTTCAGACATCAAATTATAGCCCTCCTACTCAGACATAGTTTGCTCATCTTCCTTATTATTTGGTTATGCAGACTCATCTACAAAATCAAAATCCAGACAAGAGACTATTTCTAAAAGAACCTTCCTTCGAAAAGTAACCTCCCCGATGCAGTTTTCCGGGATCCTGGGAGATGATCTCCACCTAGTTTTAGAAGAGACAGAACTTATCTTCCAGCCCTTACTTGAACATGATAGCATAGAGGATCTTTTATTAAACCTTTTTTTGCTGTGGATACTTAGAGTGGATCCTGAATTAAAGTAAATAGAAAGACCTGCTAGGCTTTTCTCCGGACCATGGGCTTCTAAATTAACTAGAGATTCCAAAAACCATGGGCTATTTTCACTTGTTGGGCTCGCAAAGTTCAAAGCCTGGAAATTGCCAACTGGAGAAAAATCTTCCTGCTGGAGACAGCTGGCCCCAACGAAGTTTAAAGATTCAAGATAATTATTAATAATTAATGAGGGGTCTGAAACTGCCCTTTCCACAGGGCTACACCCAATAATACTCCTCCATCTGAAATTGGTAGGCGACACATCATTTCGAATTTCAGATCCGCCGCCTGAAACCCTAATGCTATCCTGCGCCAGAGGATTAGGATGGCCTTCTGTGCTAACTTGCACATCTTTGGATATTCCGCTGACAGTTGGTTTATCCAATCCACCGACGGCACCATTCTCCACCTCCATAAACCCACTTTCTGACCCAAGCTCTTCATCTTCTTGAAAACTACTTGAATTAGCCATACTTCTTTACTCATCACTTTCAAAAACCTCATAATTCTCTTCATCTGTAAGGATCATTTCCTTCAAATCTATGAACACCCTAACCCATCTCGAAGAGCCCCTTAGAGTCACCTGCAAGGAGATTTCCTTCCCCATAGCTCCTTCAAAGGAAATCAAGACTTTTGCAACTGAGTAACCCTCCCCAGCTTTACAAGAAGGCCCCAACTCCACTACTTTTCCGACCCTTTCTCCAATCCTTCTAAAATTTTCTTCACACCAAGCCTCAGGAGGTACCCCTTCAATATTCCACCATTGGCATTTGCCTTCTTCCCCAAACTTCTCCATCCACAGACAAAGTTCAGTAAACGGAGAATTGGTGGCCCTTTTCCACGCCTCCATTATTTTTGCTCTATCCGCCCCTATTTCCAGGATTATTAAGATCTCCAACTTAGATATCTTATACACTACAACCTCACCCTTGGAAGTACTTCTCCTTGATAGCCACATCTCCATAGCTTGAAGATCTCCAGACCATCATGGTTTGATTTTACCCCATATTCCCACATCAGCATTACAAATAGATTGTAATGGGATCACTTCAACGTTATAAGCGACTCCCTCTGAAGTCAACGGAGACACCCTCCTAGAATTGCTTAGAACTGCCCTAGCCCCTTCTGAAACACCAGGATTAACACCCACCATTCCTTTTTTTTTTTTGGGTAGGTAAGCTGGGGTTAGGCAGGAACCCGACCAGATATATTAAACAACAAAAACATTACAAAATAGAGGGGCCACGAGGGCAGCAGAGGCATAGAGCCAACAACAACAATAAAGAAAACCACATTACAATCTGGTGAAGATAGCTCCTGAGGAGTCTAGAGCAATTTGGTCAAGGAAATCTTGGATTGGAGGAGGCCGAGGCATTGATCAGCAGGTCTAAGTCTTCCCCTTCAGAGGGAAAGTCAATTTTCGAGAGGAGATCAGCAGCAGTATACCCTCTCACCAAATATGGGATATCCTCCAGGCATTGAAGTTGAGAAGAGTCTTTTTTATTATAGCAAGAGTAGGGATAGCCTTCCAGGTGCATTGGGAATTACCATTGATCATATTGACAGCCGAGGAAGAGTCAGATTCCAACCAAACTTGAGGGAAATGGTGTCTGACCACAAGCTGAATTCCCCTGAGCAGGGCCTGGAGCTCTAATAGGTAAATAGGATGATTTTTAATTCTGACCGAAAAAAATTTCAAACAGTTGCCTTTTGGGTTCCTAATGAGACCACCCAACCCGCCAGAATCATTTAGAAGAGAAGCATCCGTGTTAATGTTTGTGATGTGAAAAATAAATAGTTTCTCTCTTAAATTTATGCACTTGATGATATAAATCTAGAGATTTTTAGCGTGAAAATTTGTCGCTTTCTACAATCTTTGAAATTAGTATTATCCTATGCTAAATAATAAAAACCCGACCCGACCCAAACCGAATCAACCTGAGAACATCTTGGGTAGGGTCGGGTTTATGAATCTAGGATTTTTTCAAAGAAAAGTAAAACCGACCTGACCCGAGATAATTTCTCAGGTAGGGTAGGATTCTGGAAAACACGACCTGCCCGACCTGAGTTGCAACCCTAAAAATTTTCATGCCTCTATGACCATGGTTTAAAATTTCGGTTTCGGTAACCGTTTCGGACCCCAAAAAAAACCAAAATTTCGGTCCGAAATTTGGTATTAGGCGTCGAAATTTGGGTTTGAAAATTTGAAATTTCTGACGAAATTTTGTAGCAATTTTTTTAATTAAAAAAATGGTAGTAAAACGAAAATTCGGACCGAAATTTGGTAATTGGCGAAATTCGGTTTCGGTCGCCACCGAAATCTGAAATTTCGGATTTCGGTCGAAATTTAAAACCATGTCTATGACCAATAACAGAAAATTCAGTGGGATTCTTAATCTCCTTCATATGAACAATTGGGTGGAAGATCCACATGAAATAAGTAATATTGTTTATAACCACTACAAAAATCAATTGTCCAACGAAGAAAATATTAACGTAAACATCATTCTAGATAGAATTCCTTAGATAATAAATGAGGATGATAACAACCTTATTACTACCAGCACCACCGAAGAAGAAATAAAAAATGCTGTCTTTAGCCTTCCTCTAGAGAGCGCCCGGGGTCCTGACGGTTTCAACGGCATTTTCTATACCCATTGTTGGGATATTATTAAAAATGACATTATGGAGGCTATAGAAGATTTCTTTAAAGGAGAAAATCTAACCAGATACTACAAATCAACCTTCATTGCATTAATCCCCAAAAAAGAAAAAGCACAAAAAATTAAAGATTTCAGATCGATAAACCTCTGTAATTTTTGTTACAAAATCATCACAAAAATAATAACTATGTGTCTTGCCTTGATCCTCCCTAAAATTATATAACTCGAGAGCAAGGGGCTTTTGTTCAGGATAGAAGTATTGTAGGCAATATCAATATTGCCTAAGAATTAATTCAAAGCATAAACCACAAAGTTAGAGGGGGAAATGTGATTTTAAAATTAGATATGGAAAAGACTTGTGAAAGAATGGATTGGAATTTTATATCAAAAGTCTTGAAAAATTTGGGTTTAACACAATGATACAAAATTGCTGGTCTTTTATTCTAGTAAATGGGGAGCCTAAAGACTACTTAACCTCCTATAGAGGACTGAAACAAGGAGATCATATCTTCCCTTAGTTGTTCAACATATTAACTATTTAAATGTAAGAGAAAGTGGATCTAAAAGCTGGAAAGATATTATGAAAGTTAGAGAAAAATGAATAGAGAATAGAAGATATATATATATATATATATATATATATATATATATATATATATATATATATATATATATATATATATAGAGGAAAGTGTTTCTACTCGGTCCCCTACATAAGCTTATCTACTCCTCCCTTTAAAAAAATACAGTGGGCCCACGCTGTTTGGATGATCCAAAGCATTCATTTGATAGGTCTTAACATAGATAGGGTGTGCCCAAAAAATCAGCACCAAAGGGTCATCCTAGCCCTTCGTTTTGTAGTGCCTTGTGGTGCCCAGAATGGACACGGTGTGCCCAACAAAACGAAGGGCTAGGATGACCCTTTGGTGCTGATTTTTTGGGCACACCCTATCTATGTTAAGACCTATCAAATGAATGCTTTGGATCATCCAAACAGCATGGGCCCACTGTATTTTTTTAAAGGGAGGAGTAGATAAGCTTATCTAGGGGACCGAGTAGAAACACTTTCCTCATATATATATATGAGGAAAGTTTTTCTAGTTGGCCGACTATAGAAGCTTCTCTAGTCCGCCGACCAAAAACACAGTGGGCCCATGTTGTTTGGATGATCCAAAGCATTCATTTGATGGGCCCTATCATAGATAGGGTGTGCTCAAAAAATCATCTCCATAGGATCATCCTAGCCCTTCGATTTGTGGAGGTTAAAAATGGATAGTGGAGGTTAAAAACATAGTGACCCCACGTTGTTTTGATGATCAAAAGCATTCATTTGATGGGCCGTGACATAGATAGGATGTGCCTAAAAAATCATCTCCATAGGATCATCCTAACCCTTCGATTTATGGAGGTTAAAATGGACACGTATAAACTCCACAAATCTATCCATTTTTAACCTCCACAAATCAAAGGTTTAGGATGATCCTATGTAGTTGATTTTTTGGGCACACCCGACCTATGCCCTATCAAATGAATGTTTTGGATTATCCAAATAATGTGAGCACACTGTGTTTTTTGGTCGGCGGACTAGAGAAGCTTCTCTAGTCGGCCGACTAGAAAAACTTTCCTTATATATATATATATATATATATATATATATATATATAGAGAGAGAGAGAGAGAGAGAGAGAGAGAGAGAGAGAGGAAAGTGAAGCTACACCGCCGGTGTAGCTAAATTAGCTACACCGCCGGCTTAAAATACAATGGCCCCACATTGTTTTGGTGATCCAAAGAATTCATTTGATTGGCCCTCACATAGATAGGGTGTCCACCAAAAATCAACTCCATAGGATCATCCCAACCCTATGATTTGTGGAGGCAAAAATGAACGTGTAAAAACCTTCACAAATTTGTCCATTTTTGCCTCCACAGTTTGAAGGGTTGGGATGATCCTATAGAGCTGATTTTTGGTGGACACCCTATCTATGTGAGGGCCAATCAAATGAATGGTTTGGATCACCAAAACAATGTGGGCCCATTGTATTTTAAGCCGGCGGTGTAGCTTCACTTTCCTCATATATATATATATATATATATATATATATATATATATATATATATATATATATATATACAGAGAGAGAGAGAGTAGCTACACATAACTTAGCTACACCGCCGGCTTAAAATATAGTGGGCCCACATTGTTTGGGTGATCCAAACCATTCATTTGATAGGCCCTCACATTGATAGGGTGTACCCAAAAAATCAGCTCCATAGGATCATCCCAACCCTTCAAACTGTGGAGGAAAAAATGGACAGATTTGTGAAGGTTTTTACACGTCCATTTTTGCCTCCACAAATCGTAAGGCTGGGATGATCCTATGGAGCTGATTTTTTGGGCACACGCTATCTATGTGAGGGCCCATCAAATGAATGGTTTGCATCACAGAAATAATGTGGGGCCCACTGTATTTTAAGCTGTTGGTGTAGTTAAGTTAGCTACACGTATGTGTAGTAGCTACACTTTTCTCATATATATATATATATATATATATATATAATTGGAAAAGGAAATATATCTTTCTGGTTTGACAAATGGCAAGACCTTATTTGAGGAGATCAATAACATTCAAAATATAAAAGACCTAAAACTTAATGAAAAATGAAATGAAAATGGCCTTTGGGACTTGGATAAAATCCCGGATGGTTTGAGTCGAAGATTAATGGATGCTCTTATGAATTCAAAACTTCAAACCAACAATAATGAGGACTATCTTATTTGGTGTCCCAATAGCGATGGAAAATTTACCTTTAAATCCCCTTGGAATTTGTTAAGGAATAATCAACCTACCCATACATTGTATAAAAACATTTGGAATAATACTACTTCTAAGATAAGCATTTTCACATGAAAACTATTAAATAGAGCTGTACAAGTTGACGACCGCATTAGGGCTAAGGAAATTCATATTGCCTCTATGTGTAACTGTTGTAAGGGAGGGAATTATGAGAATCTTAAACATTTATTTATAGAAAGTGATTTTGCCAGTGAACTTTGGAACTTCTTTTCCAATATTTTCAATGTCAGCTTAATTCCTAACCAATCCATTAAAATCAGAATACAATCTTGGCATGAATTAGCTAAAAAGGTAACTCAACCTTTAGTACTATAGTCAAAATTGCTCCCTCTATTAAAATACGGGAAATCTGGTTAGAAAGATGCAAAAGAAGAATGGAAAATCAAAGGATGGATACAAACCGTATTAAAAACAAAATTATAACATGGCTCAAGGATCTAGTAGATAATGTTAAAATGACGTCTAATTGTAGTCTTACGGAAAGATTAACTCTGGACTAGATCAACATTAGAATTAAAAATCCAACCCTGAAAAGGTCTTCTTTGGTTTATTGGAAAAAACCCAGTGGCAATTTCCTGAATCTAAACATTGATGGTGAATCTAGAGGGAATCCTGACATTACTGGCGGAGGGGGTATTATTAGAGATAATAATAGTAGGGTAAGGTTTGCCTTCTCTCATTTTTATGATGTGAATACTAACATGTTGGTAGAAGCTATAGTTATGAGAGATGGTCTTCGCTATTGTGCTGCTTTATGTATTAATAAAATCTGGATTGAATCCGATAGTTGTGTCCTTGTTAATACCATCAAAGGTAAATGAAGACCTCCTCCCCCCCCCGAACCCTACTAAAAGAAATAAGGAACATATCATCTACTATGCATTTTGTTATTTCTCATATTTTCAGAGAAGGTAATCTTGTTGTGGACAGCTTGGCCGATCATGCTTGTGATACCAACAGAAATGCAGTCTTTTTTGGATTGGAATACTCTCCCCATGAAATCTAGAGGAGCTGTTAGATGCGACCAATTATGTATTCCTTATATATATTCGCATAGATAAATATTGCATGCTTTTCTTTTTTTTGTGAAGGGGTTTTATTTTTTCCTCTTCTTGTATCTTGTTTGGTTAGAGGCAAGGTCCTATGTCATCATCTTGTTACTATTTTCTTATCAATAAAATTTAAGGTGCCTCTCCGGGTTCCTAAATAAATTCCGGGTTAAAAATATATTTAAGAAACATGATAATAATTGAGACTCTACAAATCATAGCATCTATGCATATGAATAGGGGCTATATAACTATAATGGTTCTTCTAATAATATCATTAGCCATTAGAAGTTGATTTGTTGTTCATTTTTACCACCACATTTGAATGCTTAGAGAGGTGACAAGATGTTTTGCATACTTAACTTTTTTCTTTTTTTTTTCTTTTTTCTTTTCTTTTCTGAATAGCCAAATCATCGACATACATGGCACTACCATTGTATTAAATAGAAAAACAAATCCAACCTTTTTTTTTATGAGTAAGCTGGGGTTAGGCAAGGACCCCAACCAGACAAATTAAAGAAAAATAAAGGAATACAAGAGAAATACAATTACAGTCTATTGTAGATTTGCCCCTTCCTATCTGATTTAAGAATATCAAGGAGTGATGGGGGGACTAGAGGCATTTGGAATGTTAGAACATTTACAAGCACAACTCTTTTAGACAAAAAATCTGCAGCCATGTTGCCTTCCCTCCAAGAGTGTGAAATACACCAAGAGTGGAAGGTACCCAAGAAGGTTAAAATTTGATCAACTATCACCACTTGCACTTGGTATGTAAGTAGCAAGCAAAACCTATCAAAAGAAAGACATGGTGTAGACACCCCATTTTGACCGGACCCAAGTTCGCTGTGTTTGTGTGAAACCCCATCCAATCACCAAGCTAGGATCCCGAATTGCATCACAGGTTAGGTTAGTGTCTCACCAGGGTCCCTGCAAAATTGCGTCTAAATCCGTGGTCGTTTGCCTAATAAGCGAGTGTCGTAGTGTATATATTGTGTGGAGCAAGGGGAGTGAATCATCTTAAAGGTGGCTGTCCAGGGAGGGAAAGGGAATACCAAATATGCTAGCAAAGGGGTTGTCCGTGGGAAAAAGAAGCAAATATATCATTTTGTTACAAAATAGGGGTTGAAATAGCCCGTTTTTGTCGCGACTGGTTCGTGCGCTTAGCACATTTTGTGCACCCATCAGTATGGTAGTGCCAATATCGGCGGCTTTGATTTTAATATAAAAAGTAAAAAAAAATCAGAAAGAAAGGGGAGGAGGATCTCATTCTCATTGAAACAGAAACAGAGAGAGAAGGGAGAAGAAGAAAAAATCTCAGATCTGGATCTGAGATTTTCAGAAATTAAAGAGGGTCTTTCTTGATTTTTCGGAGAGAAGAGGAGGGAGAGAGGAAGGGAAAAAGCCCATTTGCAGAAAAAGATCGCAGAAAGAGAGAGAGAGAGAGGAAGGAGGAGGAGGACCGACCAAGCCCATCTTCATCGCCACGGCCATTTTCTTCTTCCCATCTTCTCCGGCCGGATTGCCGGAATCCGGCCGAGCTCCACCACATCAAACCATTTTCTGTTAAACCCCCCACTTCAATTTTCTTCCATCACTGAGCGTTGGCCAACGTACCTACCTCGGCCAACTCCATTGAATCTGGCAAGGCCGCCGGAGCTCCAGCCGTTTTCCCCACCTTGACCTAACAGAAACTCCAAAACCCATATCAAAACCACCATAGCTTCTTCCCACCACCATCAACCACCATAACCCTCATCTTCTTCCTCCATTCTACACCATCTTCACCTCAATCCCCACCATCAAAACCCTACTCCGGCATCCGCCATTAACTCCGGTCATCCCACCGAAGTCCATTTATCCCTCCCATTCTCTCACTGATTTGGAGAAATGACTCTCTAGGGTTTCTGAAAATAAAAATTAGAAGAAGCAAAAGAGATTTATGGAATTTTAGAGAGGGTTTCATAAGGAAAGAGAAGATGGGGTTGCTCTCATTTTCCAAAGAGCATAGAATAGAAGGAGAAAGAGGGAGCCGAAGGAGATAAAGGGGGAGTTGGGTCCGAGCACCTTGTAGCCACCAGCCACCAGGCTCCTTGCCGGCGGCCACATCTTCCCACCTCCTCCAACGAGCCACCGTTGGCCACCTCTGTTTCGACCACCACCATCACATCCATCTCTTCCTCTTCACTATCCTAAACCCCATCCCCTTAGCCCCACTACCGAACCACCCCAAGGCCCATCTTTCATCCAAAAACGCCTTGGTGGAACCCCTTTTAATCTCCTCAATCTACTTTGAAACCCATATTAAATCCCTCATTAGACCCCCAGATCCAGCTCTTTCCACTGAGATTTAGCCACATGCGATATTGATTATAAGGAAGAAGAGGAGAAAATCAAAAGGAGAAGAAGAGCCTTAAAATTATGAATTGAAGCCTACAACCTTAGATCTGGAGGTTTTTAGTTTAAATCAGCCCAATACCTTATTCTTCAACTGTGTTTTATTCAATTCTCTTCTGTTTTGAGACTCATGCCATGAGATTTGAGATCTTAAAGGTATTAGAAAGAGGAAAAGGTTAGAGTGCAGACCAATTCAAGCAGGTAATACTCATTATTATGTTTTCTCACTATTATGATTGTTCTAATTTAGCTGTTTGTGTGGCTAGTGGATTATCTTGTATGAGATTTTGGTCCGTAAATGATGCTCTAGCGGTTGATTTTCTTTTTAGTCGAAATTTTTGCTTCGATTCTTGTTATGATATGTCAATCTAGAAGGAATTGACAGCGAGATTCGATCGTTAGTTATAATTTTACTAGTATTTACATGATTCGATTTAATAACAGGGCAGTGAGATCATATTATTATTTTTTATTAGCTATTCCATTTGGTATACTTTTGTAAAATTTCACCATGATTATCATGTGATATGATCTATCCTTTCCTCAAAGAAGTTGGATTACTATGTTAAGGGTTGTAAGGGGAGTTATATGTGATACCTGCTTTAAGGCCGTGATCAATGTGTATTAGTCTGGGTGCTAACTTAATATGCTTCTTTCAAGTTGGTAGTATTTTTTTGTTGTTTTTTGTAGCATTCCCCTCTTTGTTGTTAGCCATGCCCACTCTTCTAAGTACTTATAGACATTAGCAGCTTTTCTTGTCATTATCGCGGGCAATGATGGCGATAGTCGGAGCCTCCCCTTTAGAGAGACAATTTGTGTCTCTATAGAGCAAGCCCATCCTTAGGGGACTTGCTCAGTCCAAATAGAGCTCCCCTCCCTTTGTATACATCGATAGAAATTAGACCCCTACTAGGAGACATGCTATGTTTCATTAGGCCATGCTCCTTTGGAGACGAGCCTCATTTATAGCCTACCCTCAGGGAGGTTGCCTTGATTTTGATAGATAATGTACCCATAGGAGGCATGCCTTGCCTCATTTATAGAGCCCCTATTTGGAGACAAACCTTGTCTCATGTAGAGGATTTCCATTTTTAGAAGGCTTACCCAGCCTTATATTAGAGCAGCTCATTTTAGAGAGTCTTTGACTCATTCCTCCTTTAAGTTGTAGTATTAGAGAGCCTTTGGCTCATTTGTCTTAGTTAGTGGTTTTTATTAGAGAGTCGTTGACTCACTCGTCCTTTGGATAGCATTGTTAGAGAGTCATTGACTCGCTCGTCCTTCAGGTAGTGTTGTTAGAGAGTCTCTGACTCAGTTGTCTTTAGGTGGTTATTAGAGAGTCTCTGACTCATTTGTCCTTAGTAGGGAGTCTTTGACTCAGTTATCTTGTTTAGCAGTGTTATCGGAGAGTCTTTGACTCATTCATCTTTTCGTGGTGTTATTAAAGAGTCCCTGACTCATTTGCACCCTCTTTAGTGTTATTAGTTAGGTTTCTCCTTTAGAGTTGTCATTATTCCACTTTGATTAGAGACTAACTCAGTCTTATTAGAGCTTTGCTTGTTTGAGATCTTAGATTCGTCTTCTCTGTTCTTGGGGCACTTCTTTACGTGTTGTGGTTCGTCTCTTTGAGACGCTTGTTGTTTGTTCGGGGTTTCCCCTTCTGATTTAGGGCTTTGCCCTAGTTTGTGGTTATGCTTGCGTGTCCCCTTTAAGGTTGAAAACATTTAAGAATCCAAAAGCATTGGAATATTTTAAAATCCAAAAATATCAGAAATTTGAAACTCAAAAATATTTGAAAACTTTAAAATTGTCAAAAACATTGAAAACTTTTAAAATGTCAAAAATATTTGAAAAGCATTAAAAACCTTAAATCTTTTGGATTGTTAGGTTTTAATTAGGAGAGTTCGTTTCGAACTACGTTGGCTTGATCCTCTTTCGTGAGGTACGTAGTGCAGCTTAGGATTTACATCCCAAGTCCAGCCAAACTTTTTTGTAAATAATATTTTAAAAACCTTTTTGAATAAGTAACCTTTAAAACCTTATTTTCAAAAGATCCTCCTCTAGAGTTAGGAGTTACTCCTAGATAGAGAGTTTCAGAGTTAGGAGTTTCTTTTGATATGTTGTTTGTTTGTTTGTTTGTTGTGTGCTTGTTTTAGAGTTAGGGGTCTGTCCTAGAGTTGTAGGAACGCCTCCGTCTGGTCAGTCGGTGATCCACATCGTCGAGTGATTACTAGAGTAGGATACGTTAGTCCACCCTTTGTTTTTCTTAGGAAATACAGCCTAGTTACACATAGGTTGTAGGAATCACCTGCATTAGCTTAGGGCTAATTTGCATTTAGTTATGGCATATAGGGTGTCATAAAATCCACAATTCACTGGAATTTAAATAATCGTACAAGAAGCTTTAAGAATTAGTCCGGCCTTTTAGATCGAGTCTAAGATAGAGGTCTAGGTGTCTTAGGCATCATAGTTTAGAATAGGTGCGAAGAACTTAGTTGCCTTAATTCTCGTGGAGGTGGGGATACGTAGGCTTCTTTGGATGAATACCAAACCATCCAAGGACTCGGGCTAATCGTTTAGAGTCTTAGGATTTGTTGTGTTGTTATTGTATGTTTTGTTGTGTTTTCTTATTTTCTTGTATTGATCCTATACCTTTAGCTGTAGCTTGCATGTGTATGTCCACCAGAACTTAGACACCAGTTAGGCATGTCACTCATAACATATTTGAGATTAGGTGACACATCTTTTACTTTATTTTGTGTATGCTTATTACTTTATCCTCAGAAAATGCATGTTTAGGTAGACGACTCCTGAGGAATGTTCCCATTTCACATGATTTTTACCCAAACTTCTTTGGAGTTAATAATAAATGGCATAAGAGACCAAGTGCTTGCACTCGGACGAATTGGGGGTGCTCTTCGGACCTTCCCCATTCGTTATCAGGCACGAACCCATATATATTTCTGGTTGTCCATTACACAGATGAATTGATTTTGGGGTTCCATGGCTTATCCATGGATGACGACTCTGAGTTTATTTTAGGTATGCTCTGGTTTCGAGCTTTGGTTCCGGATCAAGACATATCTCTTTCTTTTTATATCGCCACCCGTGCTATGCTATGGGGGTGGCATCCGTTTGGAGAGTTCCTTGGTATAGCTCTCCTTCACACGTGGATGATCCGGAGGGTGTTAGGGACCCGTTCCCTCACCGTCCTCGGATCGGGGTCCACACATGGCAATCGCAGTCCAAAAATTAAATAAAGTGAACAGATGTAAATGGGAAGTTTATAAAACCCAGAAAAAAAAAACACAAAAGGCATTGATAGAGATAGTTTTGGTCCAACACCTTCTTCTTGGGTTCCATCCTAAAGAAAGCATTTGAGTCTGATTCCAATTAGAGCAGCAAAATTAGGGTTTTGAAAGAAAAAAAAAATGAGAATAATACGTGGTGAATATAGATAGATATTTACAGGATCAAAAATTCATTTTGGATTTCTCACAAAAGAACCCTAGATTTTTTAGGGAAATGTATTTATATGTAACTCAAAAATCAAATATAGCAGCATGAAACCCAAAAATTTCCTTGGGACCCGGTTGACGTTTCTATGACCGCCGGTAGGAATAGACATCTTTAACTGCGTTTTGTTTTAGGGTATGTAGATCATGAGCGCAAAGTTGCGCAATTGATCTAAAAGGACATCTGCAACTTTTTGGGTTAGAAACATGATATCCTATATGCATACCCTCTAACTTTGTCACAACATTAGTGGCATAAAATATGACTACGAGCTTGGATCTGAAAATTTACACATGTTCTCTTCGTCTCTTCTATATTGTACCTACATATAGTGTAGTACAATATGCACTTTGGACAATGTTTTCTTATAATTTATCTCTTATATCTTATATCAGTAGATTTTTACATAAAGTAGTAGATATAAGAGAGGATAAATTACTTACTTAGGAACAATGTTGGTTTTTGGTTGAGTAATTGGAGATAAGAGATAATAAATTTATGGAACATTAATTAAGAGAGCCCCAACTGTAATTTTAAAAATTATATTGAGGCCCACATTATTCAATGATCCAAACGAATTATACCTTGGACCCCAAATTAAGTAGACTGTACTTTCAAAATTATCTCCATAGTATAATCCTAAACGCTCAAATCAGTAAAGGACAATGTCCCAATCTCTGCTGATGGTAGGGTTAGGATCATCCTTTGAAGATCATTTTCGGGGCACATCTTATTTATGTAGGGGCCCAACAAATGAATGGTTAGATAGTCAAATAATGTAAGCATTATTTTATTTTTTAAAATGGAAATGATATATTCAGCCACCTTCTCCCAAGCCACCCCTTTGTCGTGTGAAAAGAGAAATCCCAAATTAACCACAGAGGCGGCTCAGTGAAGAAAAAGGGGCGAATATATCACTTACCTTTTTTAACAATACATGCATCCACTCTAGGAAGAACTCATATTAAAGAGTGGGGATTTTGTTTTGGTAGGCAATTTCGTAGAAACCCATTGGGAAGTGATATTTTTGCCCCTTTTGATCACCAAGGACACCTAGCGCTAGTGTTCGGGGCAATCAAACCCACTGGATTTTTCTAACGTCAAGTACATTTGCCCCCTCTAGTCATTGATACACTGGCACTTGATACACTGGCGCTGGGTGTCCCTAGTGATCAAAAGGGGCGTAAATATCACGTCCCCCATTTTGGGGCTAACTTTTGTGGGAGAGAAGTCAGAGAACTGTCACCTCTGATATTTTTTTTTTAATGGTTGTTAGCTCAGATGAGTTAAATGAATAAGACAAAATATCTGCTTACAAGTGAGCCGGTGTGGCTATTTTCTACGCAAAAGTGAGCTGCGAAATGACTTTCCATGAAATTGCCTAGTAAAACCCCAAGAGTGACATATAAATAGTATTGATTTAGGAGAAATTATACGGTGTAAGGCCTTACAACAATAAGGCCTTTGTACAGTGAAAGTATCACCCTTGACATTTGATCCAACAGCAGCTCCTCAAAATGCTCAAAAAGTGAGCTGCTGCTGTATCAAATATCAAGGGCGGTACAAAAGCCTTACTGTTGTAAGGCCTTAACCATATAAAATCTCTTGATTTAGAGTTCTTATATGGCATGTATGGGCAAGTAATTTTTTTTAAATATATACATATAGTGGAGCTTGTGTCACTTGATGATCCAAACCATTCATTTGTTGGGTCTCAACTCAAATAGGATGTACGCAAAAATCATTATCCATGGGATAAAAACTCTAAACGAGAAATTATGTGGTGCCCGACCATCAAGTCCTGTGAAACCAGGGGCGGAGCCATATATAGGGTGGCTGTGGTGGCCACGGCCCCTCACCGAATTGCAAAATCCCTTTTATCAATACAAAAAAAAAGTGGTTTTTACCGGGCTAAAAGTAATACATTTACTGGTGTTTTTGAACAGCAGTAATAGTATAGCCCAATACATTTACGGGCGTTTTTGAACGGCGGTAATAGTAAAGCCCCCCACCGCCCGTTGTTGGATCAAATATCAAGAGCGTTACCACTTCTACGGTACTTGACGGTCAGGCACCATATAAAAACTCTAACCAACACCTATTATACAAGGATAGAGTCCTCACATCCTTGCTAAGTATTTCAGAAAATTGCAGTGGACCCACATGATTCAATGATCACTATTGAAGTATAATCTTTGCCCTCTTTTCTTCCTTAGGCCACCTCCTATAGTGTATTTATGATTACTCTTTTTACACTACAAGGAAGTGGCCTAGGGGAAGAAAAAGGGGGTGAATAGATGAAAACATCCATTTTTTGGGCTCCAACGTCATGCCCCCCCCAAATCTTCTACATAGGATGGTAATCCTAATACAGCTGTATCTCGTTATCTCTTTGACGCCCAAGCCCCAAAGCGTGTGACAAAGGCGGGCCATTGTGAGCTGTCGATGAACATAAAGAGACAAGGGTCAAAGCAAACTCCTACCCGACTTTTGACTTGTGGTCTGTTCACTGTTGGATAAATTTTCCCCTGCGGAGTTGGTAGTGGCACTCACTAAGAAAACTACTATCCAACTTCTTCAATTCCATTTTTAACTAATAATTTCCTTAAAATCAGATATTGTGTTTGTTTACTAACATTCCATCACTGTCTTTTCATTCTTATGCCCTGATTTTAATGGATTAAATATTTGAAGTCGTTCTTTATCTTTTTTATTCTGTTTATCATACAAAATGTTAATATATTTTTTAACTACCTTTAGGTCCATCGTAGAAGGCATTTTGCAGCTGGTCTTCGTTCACTGTGTGGCTGGTCTGACATGCAATAGACCAGATGAGAAATGCCTTTTGCGATGGACCCTAGCACACCCTCCTTTTAATAATAATAATAGAGAGAGGAATTATATGGTGCCCGACAATCTTTTGCAAATACTTATTTAATTAATAATCCGAACAATTTATCTTGGGAAGTGATACCCCCAAATGTGAATGGTTCCTACTTGAGTATAAATTCACCCCCTTTAACGTTTTTCTTTGCCTTCAAAAATCTGACGAACACCCAGTCGTCAGTGTACGTGGCAATCAAATCCACTGGATTGTTCTGACGTGAAGTACATTAGCCCCCCTTTGGTCATTGATACACTGTCGCTGGTTGTCCCTGGTGATCAAAAGGGGCTTAAATATCACTTTTCTGCCCCAATAGGTAGTATTTTGATTTTGCCCGAAAGAGAATACAAATTTTATTAAACAAAATTTAGGTTAAAATTTTAATTTTAAAATTTATCTGTATTATAATTAAGTAGTTTCTTATCTTTGGGTGACATTTATTTTCACAGAAATAATATCCACTATTTGAATATTAATTATTTAATTTCACTGAAAATTGAATAAGTGTTTTTCAGTTCTTGAAAATCATCTGTTACTGAAATAATTTATGAGATCTTTTTCTTGACATAGAAATGATATTTGACAATGGTGTTTTATGTTATTGAATGGAAGTTATTGCATATAAGTAGATCTAATTAAGTAAGCATTTTATTTGAGAGGCAGTCTAATCTCACTAGCGTTCTTTTAGACTTATTGGAGGTTTGAGGTGGGGTTTTTTTATAGGAGGTTTCTATTTTGGTTTACTTTCTAAAATTTCATTAAAGTGTAGCAATCTCATATCAATGGAATCGGTATCTGATTCCAATTCTAACTGATTCCAGCGTTTGGTGGCGAAATTGACACCGGTGCGGAATTAAATGGGGAAAACACTGGACGTTGTTCTCCACCCAAGAGGAGGCATTGTGATTCCATCCGATAAAATGGAATTTCTATTAGAATTTTTTTAAATTAAGGGAGAATCGGAATTTGATGTTATTATTGTTTTCTCTTCAAGTTCCACTGAGCAGTATCCGCATAAATGATTATATCGACTAAAGCTCCGGTGAGAAAATTAAAAATCCAAGATAAACCCATAAAATTACATTTCTCCCGAAAGGGGGAGATCTAGGTTTGAGTAAAGATCCATCAACAAAGCCCATTATGTTCTTAGCGAACAAAGCCACCCTCATGGCTCGACGCCAAGTGGGAAATTATCTCCATTAAAGGGGGGTGGAAACCAAAATTGTACTTGGATTATCTGAGTGATGCAGGTAATACGAGCGGTGGTGACTATTGTATATGAAGAGACTGGATCGGTAGCCATCTAGATTGAAGAGTTGAATTAGATGTACTTGATAGCAATCGAGAATAACTAGTAGAAAGGAATGAGAACAGAGAGATGGAAAGATGCTTAGGAAATCATAAAAGGCCCTGATACCATATTGAATTTTAGGTACGAGAGTCTTTAGGAATTTATGTTGGGTTGGATTTTTCTACATTCTCGATACATGCATCATAATTTATATTCCAATGGTTGAGTTTATGGTGCATGGTCTATTCCAATCCAATGGTTGAACTTATATTTGGAACAAATCTTCATATACAGTTTTTTCTCCAAAGGCCTCCCAAATATGATAAAAGATCAACACTTGTAGAGGCGTGTATGTACATGCACGATGCCCACATTGAAATGATGTTTAATCTTTGGTATTAAATCAACTTCTGTTAAGAATCTCTAGCCCATGAAATTTTTGTTGTTGCATTGATTAGTAATGGTTAATTTAGATGATCATCATCGAAAGGCACAAAAATTGGAATTACAACTCGGTCGGGCAAGTCGGGTTTTCTAGAACCCTACCCTACATCTAGGGTCAGGCCTGGTAGGTTTAATTTTTAAAAAACTCGAGATTCCTAAACCCAGCCCATTATTTTTTCAGGTCGGGTTGATGCAACCCTATAATTTAGCTATGTATATATATAGATTACATGGATACCAAGGAGATCTTATCTCAACAAAAAAATAACCTTACAGAAAGACAACTTTGTAGTTATCTTATAAGTAATATGGCCACCTTGGACACTTGCAAAACAAAGTCGGTTTTGAAGAGAAAACCGTAATAGATGTGGATTCTGCTTCTTGATTCGGGCAATTTCCAAAAGCAGCCTTAAGGAAACTTGTTTTTTCACCTCTTTTGTTTAGACCCAAAATAGAAAGTTATAAAAACTTTAATCTCTTACAAGTTGCTTGGATGGCTACGAACAAAAATATTGAGAAATTTTCAATTATTTAGAGAATTTTATAAATATGCTTGGATACTATGAACAACACCCAAATGACATGATCTATGATGGGGCTCATCTAATGAATAGTGAGGATCACATACATAATGTGTGAATAGGCTATTTGTTCGGTTCCACTCTCCGTCCCCTAGTCGGTTACCATAACATTATTTTTCTTTTTTTTCCTTCAAAACTGAATTTTAGAAAAGGTTAAAGAATAGGGCAGTGATAAATCTACTCCCCAAATGGATAAATCGACTCCCCATGTGTCTATCTCTCTCCTCTTTCTCTCTCTAACCTAGAGGAGAGAGAAAGACACATGGGGAGTCGATTTATCAATTTGGGGAGTCGATTTATCACTCCCTTAAAGAATATTGTCTAAGTTATACACTTACCCAAATTGTATACATTACCTTGTTTATTTATTTCTATATTTAATTTATGGGTATGGTGGTTAAAAAGAAAGAAACCGTTTAAGAGGTTAAAAAAAGAAACCAAAACCAAAACCAAAAAGATAGGAAGTTAGTAAAAGAAAGTTCCGTTTTAAAGAAGGGGTGTCCATCCGAATATTCAGGGGGGTTAGTTAATAAGCGGGAATCGGGTATTTATACGGGTAGAAATCAGTTAGAAAAGTAAACAAAGTCTTTATCTCTCACGTCCCATGCATGGAGTCTACTCTTTTCTTACAAGTCAAAACCCTTCTCTCTCACCACGCGGTTTGAGTCTCTGGTTTTCTTGGTGAGCGGTTTACGGTTCATGCCAACAAACCTTTCCATCTCAACGGTTTCTTCATAATATATAAATCTCAATAGCTACATATCTTGATAGTTGAGAAAGGCATAGAGGAAGAGAAAGAGAGGAGAATTTTGTTTTTTTTTCTTTGGTTGAGAAGATGGTGGGAGATTGTATGAAGGGTCCATGGAGGACTGAGGAGGATGAAAAACTCGCGAAACTTGTGGAGCAACATGGTGCAAGAAACTGGTCTAGGATAAGCTCTGGAATTCCAGGACGATCGAGTAAATCTTGTCGGCTTAGGTGGTGCAACCAGCTGAGTCCGGGGATTCAACACCTTCCATTCTCGGCCGAAGAGGACGAGATTATTATTTCGGCGCACGCGAGTTACGGTAATAAGTGGGCCACAATTGCGCGTCTCCTCCCCGGTCGGACCGATAACGCTATCAAGAACCATTGGAACTCCACCCTCTGTCGGCTTTTCCCGGCCGAGTCACCTTCTGCCGAGTTGTTATCCGATCCCGAGTCGGAGTCCGACCCGGTCAAGAAACGTCGTCGGGTTCTAATGTTGCCGGAGGACAGAGATGAAGCATGTCGTCGGGTTTTAATGTCGCCGGAGGAGAGAGATGAAGCTTTGGACGATCCGTTTACTTCATTGACGTTATCTCTGCCGGGGGAGAATCTGGCGAATGTTCGAGAGTCAAAGACGAGTGAAGCAGTGCCTGTGGAAAGGATGGTAGGGGAGGGAGATATGTTATTATGTCAAATGGATTTAAGATTAATAAAAGGGATCATGAAAGAAATGATTGCCAAGGAGGTTCAGAGTTATATTGATAGAGGTTTTCAATTCATGCCTCGGGAGAGTAGAGAGAATTAGAATTAGGATATTATATGATTTAGCTGTCTTTTTTATCCTTAATTCATTTCCTTTCTTCTTCTTTTTTTTTTGAATAAAATAGCTTCCATTGTACAAAGTATTGAATGAAAGGAGCTTGATCTTTTTTGTATCTTTCTTGATTTTGATGGGTTTTTGGAAGAAAAGGCAGACCAATTTTAGAGATGGAAATTTGTGGAATTTATTCATTATCTTTCCCTTTTTTTTCTTTTCATGGAAGATTTGAAAAGATCTTGACTTATTAGATTGAAAACCCCTTCAGCTCTATTTTTGTATTTTAGCAACAGATTAGGTGGGTTACCGGAGCCCACTAGTTTATATTTATGGTGGATGTAGAATACTAGAATCCTTGTCTTACAAACCATTTCCGGGAATGATTGAGATCATATGACACGCTTACATGCGCGTACTGTTACCATCATTCAATGGTGATATGCAAAAAGATGTTTTAAAAAAAGCAAAAAGCTGTTTAAGAAAAGATGCAGATGTCTCCAACTCTTCTGTCGTAGGGTGTTCACATGACCTAACTATGGCCAATGTAAGGGTGTCATTATAATTATGAGAACATATGGGAGCAAATATGTTTTAGTGGCACTTTTGGAAGAAATTCCTAACTAAGGTGTGAAAATGCCTCCCCTTATAATCTAGGAGCTTGTGTCGTCATTGAGTAGTGCTAGCTAGTGCACGTTATAAAAGGGATTTCATGCGACCATTTCCCACTAGGACCTTGTAGTTATAGTCTTGTAATAGTCTTGTAACTTTGTACACTGACTGAGTTCCGCAGTAAAGACCATTCGCTCCATTGCAGGTACATCTTTTGAACTTAGGCCTTGTCTCAGAAGATCACAAGTGTGGCATAGGCCTAGTAAAGAGACTAAAGGCCCGTGATATAGTGTCCATCAGAGGCAAGGTTCCTCTACCCAAGAAGCTACCACTTAAGACAGGAGATGGCAAAAGGTGGATGCAAAACGCAGCTTTGTTGTGTTGGGTATATAATATAACCCATATATGTTCTAATATAAGCCCAATAAGATAATGGACCGGTGAAGTGGGCCTATTTGGGCTAGAGCCCACTAACCTATTAAAACCCTAGTGTATCTCTATATATAGGGGCTGGAGGCAACAAACTTGGTATTCCAAACTAGATACCTTGGGTGTAATGCTTTAAGCATCCTTGCTTAAACCCTAATTACTCTAACAATCTTAAAGCATTATTTCTTTTTAGGGATCGTCTTCAACTCTCTCTTGTGCGATCATTTTAATCACTCTCGTTAGGGTTTTGATCTCTCGTGGAACGTCTGCTTCTCTCTCTAAACAAAGAACCGATCATACACGGCTGGGTTATTCAACACCAACATACGTCTGGGTTTTGTTCTCTGCATCGCAGGTCTTCTTTAACAGGTAAACCTGAAAAAAGCCGCTGAACTTGGGGTTGTCTGATCGGATTCTTGGGCGGCTCTCTTGGAATCTAGATTTTGGGCGTCTAATCGGATTTCCCAAATTGGATTCACGCATTGAGAAATCTGTTGGCATCAAGGAGGAGGAAACGCCGCTGAACTTGGGGTTGTGTATTCTTTGGGCTGGATTGCACCATCGTTTTCTCTCTTCCCCACCAAGTTCGCCTACCTCAGCCCTCTGTTTCCATAAAGTTGAGAGATCGATTAAAACCCATGTCTCTCTTTCTAGGCTTTCTCTAAAAAGGAAGGTTTTGGGTATAGGGTTTCTAATCTTGCAGATCTTGTAACCCTCTCTCGTACCCAATTGAAATTCAACAATTTTTTTTTGAAGAATCAAGCAACCTGTTGGAGGAGGACAACTCTGCAAAATCGAAACTGCAGCCCTCTCAAGTGGGTTCTTCTTTAAGCTGTTTTTCTTTCTCGTATAAGAACATAATCTCCGTTTTGGGCGTGGGTTTATTCCCATATAGAAACAGATTTGGGCATGGTCTTTTCCTTCGCTTGGTTTGGATTGTTCCTCTGCAAAATCGGTTCTTAAACTTGTCGTCGGCCTCCTCTCTTGCCGCCGGTTGGTTGGTGAGCCATCGTTTCTTGGATTCGGTTCTTGGATCCGATTCTTGCTGGTGGAGTCTGTTTCGGTTCTCGGATTAGGTTCTTGCGATTCGCCAATCAGGTGCACTCTTTCCACTTTTTAATTTCATCTGAAATATCAAATGGAACAGAATTCTATGCCTTTTGAGATGGTCAAACTTCACTCCTTTGGTGGATCTGAGTTTAACTCATGGAAGCGAAAGACTCAATTCAGTCTAAAATATATGAATTGTTTTTACACTGTTTTGAGTACCTTTGCTGAGACAGATGAAGAAGTTGATGAATCTCAATGGCTTAGAGATGAGGATTTCTGCAAAGACTACTTGTTGAATTGTCTTTCAGATCGTCTTGCAGAAACCTATAGTAAATTTAACACTGCTAAAGCTATATGGGACAACTTAGATGCTCAATTCAAGAAGGAGGAGGAATTGTCCAAGACCCATCTTGTGGACAAATTCATGGATTTCAAGTTTCAAGAGGACAAGAAAATCACTCCTCAAGTGACTAATCTAGAGAATTTGAGATCTAAGTTGCATAATGAAAAAATAGCTGTCTGTGATTCGTTTCTTGTGGGTGCAATTATATATAAATTACCATCTGCATGGTATTCTTTCAAAACCGAGATGTATCGGAAAAAGGTGCAAGTGGACTGGATGATCTCAAATGATTCATTCGAATCGAAGATGAAGATGAGAATCGAGCTAGGAATAACTTGGAGATGGTTAAACAGCAACAGTCTGCTGTTAACGCGGTAATATATCTCAAGAAATTTCCTCGGAAATCCAAGTCACCTAAAAGTGAACATTCCAAGTTAGAGGCCAAAAAGACTATCTTTCAGAAAAAGAAGGGCAAGTGCCACAACTGTGGGAAATGGTGTCACTTTGCTGCAGAGTGTAAACAACCTAAGAAGGCTAAATCTGACACACCACAAAAGGAAGCTCATATGATGGTGGGCAGTGCTGCGCCTAAGAATTTTATTACCATGTTAGGCAATGGTAAGGCCAGTACTTCTTCAGACTGGTGGTTAGATACAGGAGTCACCTGCCGTATTTGCAACTCCAAGAAACTACTTACGGATGCTGTGGCGTGAAAGAGACCGTTACTGTAACGCCCCGGATTTTTTGGAAATACCAACTCGGTGCGTAGAAGAATATTACATCATCTTTCTCAAAAAATTTCATTATTCCCAAGATCTCAAATACAACAACTATGTTTAGAGGGTTTATAGAAATTAGGTCTAACTTATTACATCTTAATTCAAGACATAGTTGATACATATTTAAAACATATTTGTCATTTAGAACAGTTCTGCATTTGCATTCAACTCTAGCATTTCTCATCTCTCATCTATACTTCACCTGGGGGTTGGAACAATAAAACAAGGAAAAATGGGTGAGCTCAAATAGCCCAGTAGGGTATAAACAACAAGTGATGTAGAATTATCAAGCTCATAAGAACATGATATTTTGTAGATAGGACATCTCACATTATAAATATGGAAAGAAAGAATAAGCACAACATACTTTCTAAGCGTATAGAGAAAAATTACAGAACTTGATATCAAGAATTATATATAGAATTATATATATAGACTTCATTAAGCATAGATGCTTTCATTCATAGCCATATCTCGGCCCATTCATAGCCATACCTCGGCTTATAATCCTCTAGATTTACACTCTCTAGAGTCGTCTTTACCCACGTGCACATGGAGGACTATAACGCGTCCACCCGTCATCATATCATAACTCAGTCCATATTCAGAATTAGGGTATCACAAGATAAACCCTAAACATAAACATATCTCACGGAAACAAGTTTCGAGGATACAAATAGAATTATAGTTTTATCAGTAAAGTCATTTATCTGAAACGAATGGGGGGATCCCCCTTGGATTCTCATCAGTTGTGGATCTCAGAATGATAGAAACTCTTATGGCAATTGCGTATAAAGAGAATCAAAGAATAGAAAATACTTTCATCCAGTATAGTAAAGGAGAATCAAAGGAAGCAAAAAATCCTTACATATAGCAAAAGAGAATCAATGGAAGAAAACCCTTACATATAGCAAAAGAGAATCAATGGAAGAAAACCCTTACATATAGCTTTCCGTTCACAGGTTTGTTTGAGCTTACACCTTGGAGTGGATAACCTGTAAATATATTATAATTTTATCAAATTCATGTTTTAAGGCAGTGTCCTTTCTGTCCAGGTAATGTCCATCTATGTCCAAAATAATGTTCCCTGTGTTCAGTGTTCTTTCTATTAAATTTTTAAGATCATGAGGCCCAGCATGCACTATGCATATGGACCCCACATGTTACTATTCATGTGGACCCCACAGGTTACTATGCTCAGCAGTTCATCATTCTTTGATTTAGTTTATTTCTTGGCTACTATGCTCAGCAGTTCGCCTTTCTTTGATTAAAGTTTACTTTACGGTTACTATGCTAGCATTTCACCGTTCAAATAAGATGGTAAAACTTGCATAATCTATAGCGAGTTATTGCCTCTTATGCATGCTTTATCCTTATATTTACATAGGTGGTAGAACCAACAATATTACCCATAATAAATACTTTAACTATCTATATGAAAGACTTACCTTAGTAGTGATGAAGTGGATTTTCTTTTCCTTCTCCTTTCTCTCTTTTTTCCTCTCTCTTACTCTTTCTTCTCTCTCGTTCTCTTTTCTCTCTCTCTTTTTTTTATATTTTTCTTCTTCTTCTCTTCCTCTATTTATAGGTATTTTTACAGTCTTAAATTCACAACTACTCTCTTAAATGCTTTTACAAAAATATAGGAATAGTAAAGGTATAAATAAATGAATAGTAAAGGCTGCTTGAATAGTAACAGGATGATTAATATTATTTAATTATTATTTTCGTCGGTGAAGCACAACTACTCATTAATGATAGTGGTTGTGGAGTGACCCGCTTAACCAATGAGTTAATGAAAGTGGTTGCGGTGTGTCCTTCTGGTAGTGGTTCCCACTAGTGATGGGTCTCGCTGGCGTTGGGTCCCGCTATTTGTGGGTCCTGCTTGTTGTGGGTCCCACTGGTGGTAGGACCCGCTTGTGTGGAGCCCGCTGATGTGGGACCCGCTTGTGAATAGTACTCGGTGGGTCCTACTGTGAATAGTAATTTTGAATAGTTTATCTCAATAGTGAACTTGCATAGTATTTCTGCATAGTAATCTTACGTAATATTTCTGCATAGTAATCTTGCATAGTGACTATTGTGAATAGTAATTATGAATAGTGACTATTGGTAATTTTTAATATGTGTAAGTATCTACTCATTTTTAGTTGACATCTGGGGCGGTGGTTTAGTGGTAGGAAGCCGTTCAATCCTCGCTCAGCGTTGGGTTCGAATCGCGTACGCCCCATTATGCCAGATGTCCTCATGCCCGATTAACTCGGGAAAAAATGAGTAATGACCGATGATTACCCACCTATGAGGCCATTTTTATTTATTTGTATATATATATATATATATATATATATTTTACCGGTTATTACAGTTACAGTGGCTAGTGAAGCTGAGGCAAAGGTAACTCACACTGGAACTGCGAACCTTTCTTCAGGTAAAATACTAACTTTAAAAAATGTTAAAGTAGTTCTTGCTATTCAAAAGAATTTAATTTCTATTAGTCTTTTAGACAATGCTAGCATGTGTTCATTTTTTTGGGTGGTAGAGTAACTTTAACTGTTAACTCTTATTATTTTGGTTGTGCTTTCTTAATCGATGGTATGTATAGATTGAGTCTAGCAAATGAAACTGTTAGTCAAGTTAGTTCCACTTTGATTGATCTTAAGTTGTTACACACTAGATTGGGACATGTGAACTATAGGAAAACACTGGTATTCCAAACTAGATACCTTGGGTGTAATGCTTTAAGTATCATTGCTTAAACCCTAATTACTCTAACAATCTTAAAGCATTATTTCTTTTTAGGGATCGTCTTCAACTCTCTCTTGTGCGATCGTTTTGATCACTCTCGTTAGGGTTTTGATCTCTCGTGGAACGTCTGCTTCTCTCTCTAAACGGAGAACCGATCATACACGGCTGGGTTATTCAACACCAACAGACATTTGGGTTTTGTTCTCTGCATCGCAGGTCTTCTTTAACAGGTAAACTTGAAAAAAGCCGCTGAACTTGGGGTTGTCTGATCGGATTCTTGGGCGGCTCTCTTGGAATCTAGATTTTGGGCGTCTGATCGGATTTCCCAAATTGGATTCACTCATTGAGAAATCTGTTGGCATCAAGGAGGAGGAAAAGCTGCTGAACTTGGGGTTGTGTATTCTTTGGGCTGGATTGCACCATCGTTTTCTCTCTTCCCCACCAAGTTCGCCTACCTCAGCCCTCTGTTTCCATAAAGTTGAGACATCGATTAAAACCCATGTCCCTCTTTCTAGGCTTTCTGTTTCTGGGTTTCTAAAAAGGAAGGTTTTGGGTATAGGGTTTCTAATCTTGCAGATCTTGTAACCCTCTCTCGTACCCAATTGAAATTCAACAATTTTTTTTTGAAGAATCAAGCAACCTGTTGGAGGAGGACAACTCTGCAAAATCGAAACTGCAGCCCTCTCAAGTGGGTTCTTCTTTAAGCTGTTTTTCTTTCTCGTATAAGAACAGAATCTCCGTTTTGGGCGTGGGTTTATTCCCATATAGAAACAGATTTGGGCGTGGTCTTTTCCTTTGCTTGGTTTGGATTGTTCCTCTGCAAAATCAGTTCTTAAACTTGTCGTCGGCCTCCTCTCTTGCCGCTGGTGAGCCATCGTTTCTTGGATTTGGTTCTTGGATCCGATTCTTGCTGGTGGAGTCTGTTTCGGTTCTCGGATTGGGTTCTTGCGATTCGCCAATCAGGTGCACTCTTTCCACTTTTTAATTTCATCTGAAATATCAAATGGAACAGAATTCTATGCCTTTTGAGATGGTCAAACTTCACTCATTTGGTGGATCTGATTTTAACTCATGGAAGCGAAAGACTCAATTCAGTCTAAAATATATGAATTGTTTTTACATTGTTTTGAGTACCTTTGCTGAGACGGATGAAGAAGTTGATGAATCTCAATGGCTTAGAGATGAGGATTTCTGCAAAGACTACTTGTTGAATTGTCTTTCAGATCGTCTTGCAGAAACCTATAGTGAATTTAACGCTGCTAAAGCTATATGGGACAACTTAGATGCTCAATTCAAGAAGGAGGAGGAATTGTCCAAGACCCATCGTGTGGACAAATTCATGGATTTCAAGTTTCAAGAGGACAAGAAAATCACTCCTCAAGTGACTGATTTAGAGAATTTGAGATCTAAGTTGCATAATGAAAAAATAGCTGTCTGTGATTCGTTTCTTGTGGGTGCAATTATATATAAATTACCATCTGCATGGCATTCTTTCAAAACCGAGATGTATCAGAAAATGGTGCAAGTGGACTGGATGATCTCAAACGATTCATTCGAATCGAAGATGAGAATCGAGTTAGGAATAACTTGGAGATGGTTAGACAGCAACAGTCTGCTGCTAACGCGGTAATATATCCCAAGAAATTTCCTCGGAAATCCAAGTCACCTAAAAGTGAACATTCCAAGTTTGAGGCCAAAAAGACTATCTTTCAGAAAAAGAAGGGCAAGTGCCACAACTGTGGGAAATGGTGTCACTTTGCTGCAGAGTGTAAACAACCTAAGAAGGCTAAATCTGACACACCACAAAAGGAAGCTCATATGATGGTGGGCAGTGTTGCGCCTAAGAATTTTATTACCATGTTAGGCAATGGTAAGGCCAGTACTTCTTCAGACTGGTGGTTAGATACATGAGCCACCTGCCATGTTTGCAACTCGAAGAAACTACTTACGGATGCTGTTGGCGTGAAAGAGACCGTTACAGTGGCTAGTGGAGCTGAGGCAAAGGTAACTCACACTAGAACTGCGAACCTGGTCCTTTCTTTAGGTAAAATACTAACTTTAAAAAATGTTAAAGTAGTTCATGCTATTCAAAAGAATTTAATTTCTATTAGTCTTTTAGACAATGCTCGCATGTGTTCATCTTTTTTGGGTGGTAGAGTAACTTTAACTGTTAACTCTTATTATTTTGGTTGTGCTTTCTTAATCGATGGTATGTATAGATTGAGTCTGGCAAATGAAACCGTTAGTCAAGTTAATTCCACTTTGATTGATCCTAAGTTATTACACACTAGATTGGGACATGTGAACTATAGGAAAATGGTCACACTTGCTAAAACTTATGATATACCATTAGATACATCGATTAGATTTGACAAATGTGAAGTGTGTGCACAAACCAAGATCACTAGAAAACCTTTTCGTTCGGTTTCTAGGAGCACACAACTTCTTGAGTTAATACATTCTGACCTCTGTGACTTTAAAAGTTTCACTACTCGAGGTGGTCGGAAGTATTTAATCACTTTTATAGTCGATTTTTTTAGATATTGTCATATTTATCTCCTAAAATCGAAAGATGAAGCCTTTGATAAATTTAAAAATTTCAAGAATCGTGTTGAAAATTAATTGAACTTGAAAATTAAGCGATTTAGGAGTGATAGAGGAGGAGAATACACTTTGACAGAGTTCAAGGAATTCTGTGCCTCTCAGGGCATAATACTTGAAACTACTGCTCCTTACTCACCTCAATCTAATGGCATAGCTGAACGTAAGAACCAGACGTTAACTGAAATGTTAAACTCTATGTTATTGACAGCTGGCATGCCTACTAGCTATTGGGGAGAAGCAGCTTTAACTGCAAATCACATCCTGAATAGAATACCACACTCTAAGTTGACCTCTACTCCTTATGAGTTATGGCATAAACATCCTTGTAGATATGACACTCTTAAGACTTGGGGCTGTATTGCTTATGTGAGGATACAAGACCCTAGAAGACCTAAGGTAGGACCTAGAACAAACACTTGCGTTTATATAGGTGGTGCAGAAGATAGTGTTGCTGATCGGTTTTTGGATCTATCTACCGATTTAGTTATAGAATCTAGAGATGCAATATTCTTTGAGAATAAATTTCTCAGAGATCATGGTTTGAACCTACCTGGCGATACTGAGATGGTTACAGAATCGCATGTAGAGTTTGAACAGAATATTTCTGACACCTGTCATACACTGATTTCTACATCAGAACCTTTAAGAGTTTCTACAAGAGATAGAGTACCCAAGAACTTTGGTGAGGACTTTGTGAACTACCATGTAGAGATTGATCCGTCAACCTATAAGGAAGCGATGAGATCTAGGGACTCTTTGTTGTGGGCAGAAGCCATTGATGATGAAATGAGCTCTCTGTTACAAAATCAAACTTGGCAGCTAGTCGATTTGCCAAAAGGGGCTAAGACTGTGGGCTGTAAGTGAATTTTGAAGAAGAAACTTAATCCTGACGGATCCATAGCTCGGTATAAAGCACGTTTAGTAGCTAAGGGCTATACTCAAGTCAGTGGGATAGACTACTTTGATGTTTACTCACCGGTCTGTCATTTGGCAATGATAAGAATTCTTCTTGCTTTGGCTTCTATTGAGAAGTATGTTGTGCATCAAATGGATGTAAAAACGGCTTTCCTTAATGGAGACCTCACAGAGGAAATCTACATGAACCAACCTGAAGGGTTTGTCATGGAGGTTTTCGAGAACAAAGTTTGTAAGTTACACAAATCTTTATATAGTCTTAAACAAGCACCTAAATTGTGGCATCAAAAATTTGACAAGGTAGTAAAGAGCTTTGGTTTTCAGACCAGTTACTCAGATAAATGCCTTTACTTTCGTTCTGTGTCGAATAAGGTTGCGATTATTTGCTTGTATGTAGACGATATGTTGATTCTTGGTTCTGATCTCTCTGTAGTGAGTGACGTGAAAACCACTTTGGCTCAAGAATTCGACATGAAAGATCTTGGTGTGGTTGACACCATTCTTGGTATGAAAGTAAGTTTTGAAAGGCAAGGGATTACTCTTAGCCAAGCCCATTATATTGAAAAACTACTTTCTACATGGGGATACAGTGAGTGTAAACCGATTGAGACACAATTTGATTATATCATGAAGCTGATCTCTAATGAAGGAGACAGTGTGAATCAGTTAGATTATTCTAAACTGATTGGTAGTCTCATGTATGCTATGAGTTGCACTAGGCCAGACATAGCCTTTACAGTTGGCATGCTGAGTCGTTTCACTAGTAATCCTGGCCGTGAGCACTGGGATGCCCTTATGAGGCTGATGAGATACCTTAAGGGTACTCAAGGATATGCTCTATGTTATAATGGCCATCCTCCTATTCTGGAAGGGTATTCTGATGCATCATGGGGCTCAGAATTAGGAGACAGTAAATCTACCAGTGGTTATGTTTTTACACTGGGTGGAGCCGTTGTTGCATGGAAGTCAAAGAGACAGACTTGTATTGCTCTATCATCTATGGAATCGGAGCTTTATGCTTTAGCTTCTACAGGAGATGAAGCAGAGTGGATAAGAGATCTAATCCTGGATATTCCATTGACCCATTTAAAGATTAACTCTTTAAGTTTGTTCTGTGATAATCAAGCTACAATTACGATTGTGAAAAACTTATTCTTTAATGGTAAGAGGAGACATGTCAGGCTGAAACATGCCACGCTGAATTATCTTCTAGAACAAGGTATTATCACTTTGGTTGATGTGAGATCAAAGGATAATATGGCCGATGCTCTTACGAAGGGACTGAACAAAGATCGAATATTCAAAACTGCGGGGGAGATGGGGTTAAAGACTGTGTAGACGTGTGTTAACATACATTCATATTATTTTGAATTTTTCGAATCTCCCTATCTTGGCCAAGATAAGCACTTGATATGTTTCAATGATGTTAACAGTTATCTTTATGTCATTCCACATTTGATGACATGTCCTTCTTGGGAAATGTTGTTTCATTCCAAACTTGATGATACAGCTTAATTCAATTTGGATATGATGCCTGTAACATTCCAAATGGAAACATGGAATGGTTCTTTGCAAAGAAACTGTTTAGGTCTGGTTCTTGATTGAAACTTGACATTGATGCTTATTGATATTGAGATTTATTTTTCAGCCATTATGAAATTGTACTAAGTTCTTTCTGTAGAACTAGATACTTTTAGTAAAATACACAAATGATTGGATTCATTTTATGAAATTCATATTTGGTAATTTACAGGAATTGACGAAAATGGAGGAGATTGCCTCAATTTAGATCTTGATGAGGATGGCTTACTTGATGAGTGAATCCTTATAGAGCAGTGTGAACTATTATTTTCTTTTCAGTTGATTAAATAGTTCACCTACATGTGAAACTGCTTATGTTTGAGTTTAGATTATTTCTAAAACTCTTGGATATTCTTTAAAGTATTTTTGTTTTCAGTTGGATTACAAATCTTTATTGATATGGTGATATGGATGATTCAATAATTTTGTTTGGACATCACATTAACTATCTATTGGATTGTACTATATGTAGAATATATGAGGAGATTGTTGGGTATATAATATAACCCATATATGTTCTAATATAAGCCCAATAAGATAATGAACTGGTGTAGTAGGCCTATTTGGGCTAGAGCCCACTAACCTATTAAAACCCTAGTGTATCTCTATATATAGGGGCTGGTGGCAACAAACTTGATATTCCAAACTAGATACCTTGGGTATAATGCTTTAAGCATCCTTGCTTATACCCTAATTACTCTAACACTTTGTACTTCACTTAGAGTCTAGTCGGGCTCAAGGAGAACCCGAGCCGGTTGATGGCAACAGCCAAACACTAAGGAATAGCTTGATAATCTTGAAGAAACGATAGATCGAAGTGGTGGAGCATGTGCAACACAATTTAGCTGAAATAATTGAGAACCTTAGTACGGAGCCTAGGGATACGGTACGTGGAGGCTCGATAAACCTAGATACAAATACTCGATAAACGTAGATAAAGTAAATTTACTCATGAGCATCCTCAGCAATCGCATGATGATCATGGTGAGGGCATATCAGGAGGGTTTATGTGATATAATCTTGATGCTTTGGGGGTGGCCCTAGTACTAAAAGGCTAGAGAACTTCTTGTTCGACATAGAGAGCAATACTTTTGTGTCACATGCCTAGAGGATGTGGCCAAGTTACAACTACCACAATGTCCGTCAATGAGGATGCTAAATTATGGCGGTGAACTTGCAATGAGGATATCCAGGAAGAATGGTGTAAGATTGAAATGTGGGAGGACCTGAAGTGGGAGCCGAAGGCCTCATTCCATTCTTGATCGTAAAAATGGAGTTTACCGATTATAACCTAAGACATCTCTAGCACATGAGGATGATTAAAGAGTATCTGAAGTAGTTTTCTACAATTATTCAATATATAAGAGTACAAGCGCTTTCAGATGATGGATGGACTAAAGCCTTGGGCGTAAGTTAAGCTCCAGAGGAGGGAAGTTGAGGACCTAACATAGGTCCAAGAAGAACATTGAGACATCCAAAATTTGCTTCCAAGCATGGGTGTTTTATGTGGAAAGGGTCACATCTAGTGGCCAATTTCCTGCAGAAATAGGCCCTTAATGCTCTAAAGGTCTTGAAAACTCCACCAGACTCAAGATTGAGATGAGAATGTATCCACAAGATCGACCTAAATATTGATTCATAGTTTTATTTTATTTTTTAACCTTGATTGGATCCTGAAATATAGATCCATAACTATCCATCAGATTCAAACTAGTTTCCACAACCATTTTAATCGAATTGGATCATGAGGATCCATCAGATGATTCGAGCCCGTTGATTACACATACAAAACCCTAAATGAGACCCAAAAATTGATGGTTAATTGATCTCAATTGTTGGCCTAATTATTCTCGTTCAAATAATAATCAAAACTTGAAAGAGATCCACTAGCAAGACGATCTCATCTTGATGAAAGAAAACGACCATGATCCATTACAAATGCGGTACATGTTTGGTGATCCAGACGGTTGATCTGCTGGATGACCCTGTAAGTGTAGGTCTGATGCCAAATAAAGATCCCATTTGGTTCAAAAATCAAAGGCTTAGCAACACTTTTCAGATTTATTTTTCTTCATGGCTGATCGAAGGTCTAGAATTATTTGATGATCGAGTAGGGCCAAGGGCAATAAGCCACACTTGTGATGGCAAGCAATATTCAACGAGTTCGTCCCACCGAATGCTCTATATAGGATGATGAAAGCCCTTTCTTGGGAGGCTACTACTATCGGAGATTTTATATGGTGTAAGCCCTTATAGTCCCTTATTTTTATAGGGAAATGTTATCAGCACTTCTGTATTTTGATGAGGGCATTCCTCACTTTATTAAAAGTATTGTATGGCCCGCACCATACGATGATCCAAACCGTCCATTAGATGGGCCATATCCAAAATAGGTTGCGCCCCGAAAATTATTTCCATAGGTTGATCCTAACCCTCCGATCTATAGAGGGTTAGGATAAACCCTCTAACATTCAGATCGGAGGGTTAGGATCAACCTAAGGAAATGATTTTTGAGGCACATCCTATTTAAGTTGTGACCCATCTAATGGACGGTTTGGATCATCATATAGTGCGGACCATACCGTACTTTTTATAAGTAAGGAGTGTCAATAGAGTGCTGATAAAATTTCCCTTTTTATAAAGTACTGTACGGACCACACTATAATAGGATGATCCAAACCGTCTATGTGATGGGCCATAACGTAAATAGGTTGTGTCAAAAAAATCATTTCTATAGGATGATCCCAACTCTCCGATCTGCAGAGAAACTCCCTATAATGGGAAACTCTATAGATCGGAGGGCTAGGATCATCCTATGGAAATGATATTTTAGACACAATCTATTTACGTTATGCCCATCACATGGACGGTTTGGATCATCCTGCAATGTGGTCCGTACAGTACTTTTTGAAAAAATACGGGACGATAAGGACTTGCACCATATAAAATCTCAATATTGGATCTACCCATGAAAGGAGTAGTCTTTTCCAGAAAATTTGTGAAGGGTTTTGAAAACTCGTGGAAGAGATTGAGACAAAGCGGCAATGGTGGCGGCCCCGTCTTTGTAAAATATACACGTGGCGGAAAATGGACGTTTCTTGTCTACCACGACGTTCCTGCAATTAAAACCCACCGCCTTCTAAAACCCTCTTCAATCTTCTTATTTTACAAAACTTCCAAATTCAAAACCGCCCCTAGTTTCCTAATCCCACCAAACCGACCTTCTTATATCACTCCCCGTTTCCCCAACTCCCCCACACGAAACAAACTACAAATCACAGACTCTAATCCCAGCCTGGGTGTCTTTATCAATCCTCCATGGACATCAAAATCGGAAACAACTTAAACTCACCAAACCCCATTTCCATCCCCAATTCATCCACACTCGGTAGCCACCTCGCCCGGAGACTCGTTCAAATCGGAGTCACAGACGTATTTTCAGTTCCCGGGGACTTTAACCTAACCCTCCTAGACCATCTCATAGCCGAACCAGGGCTCAACCTAATCGGATGTTGTAACGAGCTCAATGCGGGTTATGCCGCCGATGGCTACGCCCGGTGCCGTGGGGCCGGCGCCTGTGTCGTGACTTTTACAGTCGGTGGTCTTAGTGTCATTAATGCCGTGGCCGGAGCTTACAGTGAGAATCTACCGCTTATTTGTATTGTGGGTGGGCCCAATTCGAATGATTATGGGACTAATAGGATTCTACATCATACTATTGGACTACCTGATTTTAGCCAGGAGCTTATGTGTTTTAAGACTGTTACTTGTTATCAGGCTGTTGTTAATAATTTGGAAGATGCTCATGAGTTGATTGATACGGCTATTTCTACTTCGGTTAAGGAGAGTAAGCCTGTTTATATAAGCATCAGTTGTAATCTTCCTGCAATTCCTCATCCTACTTTTAGTCGGGAACCTGTTCCCTTCTTCCTTGCTCCCAGGTAAGTAACCCAAACAAACAACTTGTTACTCCATAAGCTTAAGTTGTTAGAGTTGGTGTTATTTCATCATTTTTACTCACGGGTGGCTCCATAAGCTTAATTTGGCTGAAATTATAAGATTTTCACTGACATTTCCACCGAAATTTCAATCCTTGTTTGTGCCCAAAAAGTCATTTCCATAGGATAATCCTAGCCCTCTGATCTATAGATCTATAGAGGAATTGCATGGAAACCTCTATAGACCGGAGGGTTTGATGTCATGGAAATGATTTTGAGCCACAACTACGTTGTGGCACATCAAATGGACTGTTTGGATAATTCTACATTTCTACAGTGTCGCACGTAAAGAACTTTTTGAAAAATACTGGACTATACAAAGCAAAAACTCTGATACAATGCAAAACAACCAGCTACTGCATCAGCTTAAGCTCTGTTACAATGTGAAACAACCAATTACTCCATAAGCTTAAGCTCTTAGAGTTGGTGTCATTTAATCATTTTTACTTCAACCTAGTAATGGCGGGAGCCTCGTGCACTGGGTTACTTCAACCCAGTTCATCTTTTCCTCTAAGATGGATAGACTACTCGATTTGGGGATGTTGGGAGTAATTGGTTGTTTCCACAAGTAACCAAAAAAACAACCCAGTTGTCCCATTTAAAAAAAAAACAAAAACCCAGTTCTTCTTTTCCTCTAAAATGGATGAATTGCACATGGGGATGTTGGGAGTAAATGCTTGTTTTCACAAGTAACACAAAATAACAAATACCCAGTTCTTCTTTTCCTCTACGATGGATAAATTGGACATGGGGATGTTGGATTTTGCAGAGTGAGCAATCAAATGGGTCTAGAAGCAGCCGTGGAAGCCACGGCGGAGTTCTTGAACAAGGCTGTGAAGCCCGTTATGATAGCTGGGCCGAAAATTCGCGTTGCGAAAGCCAGGGAAGCATTTGTAGAGCTCGCCGACGCTTGTGGGTATGCTGTGGCAATTATGCCTTCTGCCAAAGGGCTGGTGCCAGAGGACCACCCGCGATTCATTGGCACTTACTGGGGTGCTGTGAGCAGTTCTTTCTGTGCAGAGATTGTGGAATCGGCCGATGCTTACCTGATCGCAGGACCTATTTTCAACGATTACAGCTCGGTTGGGTACTCTCTTCTCCTCAAGAAGGAGAAAGCCATTATAGTGCAACCCAATCGGGTGGTTGTCGCTAATGGGCCAGCGTTTGGCTGCGTCTTGATGGATGATTTTCTCAAGGCATTGGCTAAGAGGATTAAACCGAACTCGACTGCTTATGAGAACTACCGTCGGATCTTCGTGCCAGACGGAGTTCCCCTTGAATTGGCGCCCAAGGAGCCACTGAGGGTAAATGTCCTGTTCAAGCACATACAGAGGATGCTGTCTGGTCAAACCGCAGTGATCGCCGAGACAGGTGATTCGTGGTTTAATTGCCAGAAGTTGAAATTGCCGCGTGGTTGTGGGTATGCCATCATATCAAATCTTCTGTTGCTCTCACAATCTGTTTTCCTCTGTATTCTAATCATTGATAAGTGAATTACTAAGATGACAATTGAAATGGGTGTACTCTGTTTTCCTCTGTTTTTTGCATCATTGATAAAAGAATGACTAAGATGAAAATCAAAATGGGTATTATAGGTATGAGTTTCAGATGCAATACGGTTCGATCGGTTGGTCAGTCGGGGCAACTCTTGGGTATGCACAGGCAGCGAAGGACAAGCGGGTGATTGCATGCATTGGTGATGGAAGCTTTCAGGTATGAACAACTCAACCATGATTCAGCTGAATCAGGACTGATAGGCCACTGAATTTTCCAACAAACACATCACAAAACCATGTTTTTCCGTTCTATCAATAGAATTAGTTAATGGCAGAGATTGGGTTTGCAGGTAACAGCTCAAGACGTATCTACGATGATGCGATGCGAGCAGAGGAGCATCATCTTCCTCATAAACAATGGTGGGTACACCATAGAGGTTGAGATCCATGACGGCCCATATAATGTCATCAAGAACTGGAACTACACTGCATTGGTAGACGCAATTCACAACGGAGAAGGCAAATGTTGGACAGTCAAGGTAAGCCGCAGTTGGAATTTTTCTTCCTTAGATTTATCAGCTTGGGCAATGCTGAGAGAGATGGTTTTGTGTATAGGTCCAATGTGAAGAAGAGCTCAAGGAGGCGATTGAGACAGTGATGGGACCTAAGAAAGACTCCTTGTGCTTCATCGAGGTGATTGTTCACAAGGACGATACGAGCAAAGAGCTGCTAGAATGGGGTTCGAGAGTCTCTGCTGCCAATAGCCGACCGCCCAATCCTCAGTAAATCCGGCAACCAGTCGGACCAGATAGCCATGCTTGCTTCAATAAGAGACTTCCCATGTTAGTTTGTTGAGGAGATGTGCTGATGCTTTTCTTCCCTCCACTTTTTCAAATTCGTGTGCTATTTTTTTCAGTTCTTTTATCATATGATTTTTAGATGGATATTACAGTAGGCACTCTAATAATGCTGTGAAATAGAAACCCCACAATCTCTCACAGTACATCAATAGAAGAAAGCAAGTATTGGGTGAGTCATGCTCTTAGTATTGTTAAAGAAGAGATCATGTGCAAATTACAAAGAAATGGTAGAAGGGTAATGGGTGGAATGCTACTAAATAGGGCATTGAATGACAGATTGGTGAAGGGTGGAATGTTTTAAGTTCTGATCAGATCCTTTGGTTGCAGGCTGCTCTGAGTCAGTATGCATATGGGATGTGGTAGGTGCCCCTGCTGATGATGAAACCAGTTTTGCAGATTTTATCATTAGAGGAGAGGGAATTTAGAAATGCTCCAAATTATTCCGAAAATTATCTACACATTCTTCCTATGCTTTGTGCCTTAAAACATGACAAAGTTCATTTTTACACCAATCTACAAACTAATTAACAAATTGGACTATGTCCCACATCTTCCTTGGGAGAGATTTTTACTGTGTGCAATAACGATTTGACTCTTTCATTCGCTACTGAATGGAGCCCCGATAAGTGACTAATCTGCTCTGTTCTTAAATGCAGAGAACGACATTGTATCCTGTATGTTTCCTAGTCCGATAATATCAACCACACTCTCATTGACAGTGATTTAACAAGTTGGGAGAAAGATCCTTGGAAGTATTAATGGTAACCAACTGTATAACTTTGGACACAGAATGAGAAACTTCGGAGAGCCAACGCAATCAATTTAAGTAGTGGTGCATTAAAAAAGTAGTTAACAGGAGACCAGCCATGGAAAGTGGTGTTTGGTTGTCAAAGTCGTAAGTAGTGGTAGGGATGTCATTACCAATATAGAGAGAGCATCCATTCCAAGAAAATCCAAGCTGGTTTTTTTGTTGGACTTTTGCTGGCACACCATGTCACCACACAAGCACAAGCAGGAGGGGTTATGATGACATGGCACCCAAAACCCAAATAAAACCCTTAGGAAAGCCTGGCTTGTTCAACCAAACAGACATTGAATTGATAGGAAAATATCAATTCTCAATATCCAAAACGAACAGGCCTGGTAAAATTCGAGCAGTTCGCCAAGTTTGGGCAACCAACTTTTCTTCCTCTTTTCAGACCTTATAGATAGACCCTCTTATTAACGTAATTTAATCTTTCTTTACTTTCTCCTGCCCTTTATTAATGGATTATCTCCTATCTACCCTTCTTTTTTTCTTTTTCTTTTTATATCTTGTTATACGGTGTTCTTACCTACTCTTTTTTCTTCATTCTCACTTCTTCCTTCCTCCTCAATAACCACAATCTATTCTATAATAATTTTCTCCATAAGAGGTCATATCCTTCATATTGCTCATGGAAAAGAAATCCTACAGTATCTCTGTAGTACATCTATTCCACCACCTGAATACATACAAATCTTAGATGAAGGACATGGTAAAGGTCTCAGTTGGCTGAAAATTCTTGACTCTGTCATGGAATGCAAAATAATAGTTGATTATCGCTTGCGTGGTAGTAATTTCACCCCCAAAAACATTCCTATCCGCCCTTCGGTGTCAGTAGGTGTCGGTAGTTTACCGATTTGGGTAAGCAGCCGATAATTCTTAAATAAAATATCAAAAAAACAGAAGAGGCAGTACACTGTACACCATTTCCTTTTGCATTACTCTGATAACAGAAAACACTGTATTAATATGTTTACAAAATTCAAAAGCCCAACATTTTATTTTATTTTTGGTTGGTAAGCTGGGGTCGAACCTGAGACCTCTAGAGCTTTGAACTAGTCCTCACAGGAGACAGAGGATGCTATTTTCCTTTCTTTTACCGGTTTAGCATTCTGCCGGCAAACTCCCTTTGTAATCTTCTCGGCCGACATGTGGTTGAACTCTAGTGGGGGAAGATATTGAGTGAGAAGACGGCAGACCTCCTGCTTAGCTCCATATTAGCGCATGATGCTGTTCAGAATGTAGAAAGAGGTATTTCTCAAGGCAAGGATTCGAACGTAATTAGACTTACGGGTTGCCAAAGTGGCGGTAGTATACCCACTCAACTTCCATTATATGTATCTAGAGGTAAGGGTACCTAAAATGTTTTAAATAGCACGGGGGCATGCGCATGACACCCATTGTTAACATTATATAGCATAGTTACCTTATAAATGTAAAGTTTTTCAATTATTAAATACATATGAACGTAAAATTCTTTATAGCTATTAGATATCATACACTTGTAAATTTCTGTATATCCATTAAATATTAAATACCTTATAGATATAAATTTCTTTGTTGCTATTATAGGTCTTAAATTCTTCTCACTTTATTTTTAGCACAAAAAAATTTAGTCATATAAGTATATAATTTTCACATGGATAATGTTCACCCAGAGCATGCAATTTTCTTGTTCACTAAAAAGATTACAAACAGAAACAAAGAAAGGGGATGATTAATTTGCTAAAAGTGAAGCATGCCATTTGCTACTCCAACATCCAAAACATTATATACAATAGAAACCGAAGAAAGATCGCATGTACATACCTATGCTTCTTTGACTGCTCTTGCGGGTGCCACTACCAGATTACCGTTTTGGAGTAGAGTTGCAGGGAAAGGAACTTTACAGTTACTGATGTGAGATTTGAGCCGGGGAATATTAGGATGCGCGCTCCTACATCGGTGGCATCGCAACTCTGTTCCTAATAGGCTTTCATCATTCAATGTTGCTTTCCCATATTTATCAATCTCTTCAATTACATCAACAGAATCCCGAAAGAAGACAGTATTGAAAGAATTCCAGTGCTTCTTGTTTTTTAAGTGATGGGAATTAAAATCCTGGCTGATAACATGAAGGTGTAGTTGTCTCATTGATGGAACCTGAAAGAGGGATCACACCATTTTGACTATAATTAGCTCTGGACTGCTGTAAAAACAAAGTTTTCTAGTCTGGTTGAGCTTTTGCTAAAAAAATGAATTGGAATCAACCTGAACCCAATCCGATTTTATGGTAAAAGCTCAACCCAAATTCCCAAAAAATTGACCCAAGTTGCACCGCAACAAACACATGAGGAAAGAACGAAGAATTTGAGGTTACAAGTACATACCGAATGATATCCCATGCGAAAGATCAATGAAGCATCATCACATAAGAACTTTTCAGCCCACTTCAAACCTACAGAGTTCATTTTCCTCAACAACTGAATGTGTTCTCTCCGCACATCCGCAAGACGATCAAGACCGTCCATTCTTGATAATACCAGAAGGTGCCTTTTTGCCTGTATAGATAATTGAATTTATGTTTACACTCAAATTCTAAACAGATAAAGTGAAGCAAAAGACGGGTTGGTTTCATGAAAGAAGAAAACTTCAAACCTTGGGATAAAGGTCATTCAGCACAACAACATCATCTGACATCTCAAGAACACTTTCCTTATGCTGTTCAGGATGCAAAGCCATACGGTGGAGAGCTTGGGCCCATGAGCCCCAAGCCTTGTTTGCACCATCCCCATCATTCTTTTTCTGCACCTTAACCTCTGCCACATCAGAAAAACCAGACATGCTCCTCGTATTCTCGATGGATTCTGATACACCGGAATTTCCAGAATGTTGGCATTCAGAATCCTTTGTAGTTTGTTCGACTGGAAGCCCCTTGTATTTCTTATTTCTATCAGAATCATGACGGCCCTCTCGTTTAATCTTCTGATCCGTATTCGGAAATGGATCAATCGGATTTCCATGAACAAGATTTTCAGGCAACTCGGAATATACTGGCCCACAATTTTGGCTGCTTCCTTTTTGCGCTATTTGGTTTCTCACCATAGATGCAAAATTATCAAAAAGTGATGTGTACGTCTCACGAAGAACACTGCAGCCTTTGACGTAATCATTTCCAAGACAATTTGGCCTTTGTGGATTCATGTTTGGTCCAAGGACATGTATGACATGAGTTACACCTTCTCTTTTATAGAGAGGAGAAGTTGGAGGAAGAGGAACCAGAACAGAACTCCCAGGCCTAAGACTTGTAGCCTTTTCCTTTGTAGCAATTTCTAGGGCTTGACCTGCGGCACTGAATATAGCAGCATTAATCCCACCACCTCCGGGTTTTAACCGCCTGAATGGACACATCATTTCAGAAAGGAAATAAGAGAAAAGAAAACAGATATCAGCATAGAAATACAAGCTCCACAATGCAAGCAAGCAGATTTGACACTCTGAATGAGTGATGAAGGGCTATTACAGTATTAAGTACAAATAAGCAACATTTCCAGCTTGAAAGAAAACGATTAGCGATATCCATACATTTTTTTTTTTTTTGAAAATTATCCATAGGTAAAACTTGACATTTAGCGATAGCCATACATAATAACGACACCAGGTATACCATCAATAATAATAATAATAATAACAACACCAGGTAAGGTTTACATATTCACATGCATACAAAGTTAGGAATGCATGCAAATATCCAGGTATCAAAGCCCTACAAAACAGTTTGTTTTCGCCGTAAGAGTAGTGTCTAGCACTTCTTTCAATCTCGCAGGGAGTACTTTTTCCATGGTGTTATAGAGACTAATCTCTAAGGTTATTGGCCTAAAATCTCTCATCTCCACTGCCCCTATTTTCTTCCGGGTGAGCATAACAAACCTAGTGCTTTTATTGAGGATCTCCCTTGTGGAACTCCTTCAACACTGCCAGCAATTCTTCCTTTGACAACTCTTCGAGCGTTATCAGATAGGTAAGTAATGGCGCCATTTTCAGTTCAAGATTACAGAGAAAAAAATTGATAGTTTGAAGCACCTTCAGATTTCTTTCAGTTTTTCTTTTTTTTTGAGAAGGTAACGAAAATTTATTGATAAAATCCAGAAACAGGGGACAAGATGTCCCGGCTTTACCAAAATACAAAAGCTAATCAAACACACTTCTGGACTTGGATATCCACCCTAAAAATAGTTGATTCTCAGTCCACACCTGATTTCGCCAAGCCATCCTCCATAGTGTTGGCAGACCTCCACATATGAGACAACTGAGGCTTGATTAAACGCACAATATCCCAAATCTCGTCAATAATAGAGGCGAGTCTCCAAGGTCAACAGCATCGATTGGATGCCCACGCTATTGTATTAGCTGAGTCTCCTTCTACAATTAATGGACCCAAATTATGATCAACATACCATTTCAGCCCGCACAGGAGTGCCTTAGCCTCAGCCTCATTCGCATCACAGTGTCCTGCCGGCCCAGAGAACATGATTATGACTTTCCCCATATGATCTCGGACCAACCCTCCAAGCCCCGTCCTCCCAAGATTTCCCATAGAGCTACCGTCAAAATTGAGTTTGAACCACCCCTCCGGCTGTGTCGACCATGTAGGTGAAATGTGGTGCTGCCGTTTTTTTTTCACTAATGACAGTGATCCGATTTTTTTTATTTTTATTTTTTGAAAGATGACGAAATTTCATTAATACTCTAAAAATTACATTGGGGACCAGGAGTCCCTCCTGCCATTACATAGTAACAGACAAAGCTGGCCAGGACCTACCCTGAGCCAGAAAGTTGAACAAAAACAACAGAAATCAAGACCGTTTCTTCCTGCACCAAGCTATGGGCAGACCTCACACTACACCCGACCAAAAACTCAATTCCCTTAAAAGACACTTAGAAAGATTGTCTTCTCCTAGCAACGAACCCCTTCTGAAACCTTTAGAAGCCTCTGCAAGATCCTTTATTTCTTGAGATCCCGCTCCCATCTTTGCAATTCGGGTGGAAAAGTATGGCATTCGTCAAAACAGACTTGTAATCACCATCTAGATAGTCATTCAGTTTGTACTTTTAGACGACTCGCCTATGCCGAAACCTTTTCCAACTCCTCCATAATATGATGGATATGGAAATCCAGCATATCAAGGAGGACGTCCTCTGGAACCCGATCCAAAAATGCAGGATTTTTTCTGCTCGCAATCCTTTCTTCCACCAGCCGAATACCCACCGCCTTATTAGCTTCCCAGTTTTGCCTTATCGCAGCCCTTTCTTCATTCATTAGTAGTTTGAAGAAACAGTGTTTGTACAGCGGCGAATGGGTGTCTTTGACCGAGGCAAACGCACAGAGGCTATACAATGTGAACGGCCTGTCTTGAGACTCTAACTTGAGTAGTTTCCATTGCTTACGAAGAAGATCTCCCGACAATTCTTTGTGGGTTGGGTCGTTGATGGAAGCCCTCTCTTCATCATAGATCATCGATCTCATCCTCTTAAGGATATTTTCTAATACCAAGATTTCCATGAATAGCCGTCTGCTTCGTCCTCCAGAGCAAGAAGAAGATTCGCCTGTTTTACCGTGGTTTTCCATTCCTACTTTGTTGAGGGTGAGGACGAATAATACCAGGAAGATCCGATGAAATCTTCTTTGTGACTCTTGCGCCTCTTCAAGATACTGAACTAGAGATACCCTTTAATACCAATCTCAAACCCTAAAAATTTTCGCTCTTAAAAAAGAGTGCTAAAACAGAGAAGTACTCAAAACGCGTGTTGAATAAATAGAGATTATAGCCCACTCCCCGACAACCAAACAGTGATCCGATTTTTCAATATGCTCCCGACGGAGTAAGGCAAATTCCCTTTCGTGCGGCACCAATCAATGATGGCTAACTTTACGACAAGTGCAATGTAGTGATGCACACGTTCCTTCCCAGTAAAAACCCTATTGTTTCTCTCATTCCAAAGATGCCAAACAACAGATTATGGGATAGCCGTCCACATCAATTGCCCAAGGCACCCAAAGAAAGCACCATTCCAATCCAATATGACCTTGGATATACTGTTTGGTAGGACCCATGACATTCGAAAGAACTTAAATAGATTCATCCAGACTTGATGTGCGTAAACACAATTCAAGAGCAAATGGATCCAAAGACTTCCACATTGTAGCATAGTACGCATCTATTTTCCATGCGAAACCCGTGCCTCTGGAGTCGATCACAAGTGTTGATTCCGCAGTGTACCACCGTCCAGGTGGGGCGATAGGTTTCGATAACCTGGCACAAGGAGATGTCCGAAGGTTGCCATCGGTGACATATCGGAAGAAAGATCGAATAGAGAAACCATCCTCCAGATTTGGCATCCATACCCATCTATCCTCCTCATTCGGCGATAGGTAAGTCCCGGATAGAATTCATATAAGATTTTGAAAATGTTCTATCTCCGAATCCTTCAGGTTCCTCCTCAATCGGATATCCCAAAAGCAACTATTGGATCCTTCACTTTGCAGTAGATTTCTTTCAGTTATAGGCATAGAGAAGCTAATAAGTAAGCAGATTCATTAACAAAAGAGGGGCCGCCTAGCAACAAGTTATCTATTGCTTTCAACTGCATTTATACCACAAGAATTTTCTTCCATGGGTTGATGTATAAGGACAATGTTGCATTTTTTATTTCTTCCTTTCCAATAAAACCAGTATTATATCAATCAGTATAGAAGCATCAGGGTATCACAGTTCCTAGTCTTGGTTAAATCCTGAGCGTTGGCTCAATTAATCTGTCAAGGACGTCATGAGTTCATGACATCAATTCAAACTACCATATGAGTGAGCCAACTCAAAAAAGTTAGACCCAATTTTTGGACATTGATACACAAATGCCTTGATAGAACCATGCATACAATCAACCCGAAGTCCTGAAAGATGTGATACCATGAAAATGCATGCAATGATTCAAGTGAATAGCATAAAAGTTTGAATTAGACTTGTAAAAGCAATGCATAATACCTTTGAAAACTTACCAGTTAGTAGCATTTGCAATTACACTACAGCGTAAACCTTGTTCTGTATGGAGCCTAGTTATATTTCCTACAACCATTGAAAACTTTTTAGAGTCAATGTTTTTTTGTGCAGCTTTAGCCCTAACCAGAGACAACATATGTGATCCAACGGCCAAGTCTACCAGAACAAGTCCGACATTTTCAACCTTATTCAAAAATTCATCAACTTTCTCTACAATGATATCTGATGCTTTTTCATGGTTAAATTGAAAATCAGATGTTGAAATAGATGGAAAAGCTAGAGTATGAACATCATTCAGAGCAACTCCACCAACAAGAGAGCCTTCAGGCAAGTCATTATCTGCATTATCTACCGACGAAATAATCTTTTCAAGTCCCATGTAGCGTTTATCTTTTTCCAAACTTTCTTCTTTAGAAACATACTCCTTAGAGCTATTTTCATGAGAGACCATATTATCAGGGGGCTCTACTTTCTTTAAAAACTTCATAATACCAAGTTGGACTTTAGGGTTCGAGTCTTTCTGGCCAAAACAGCCAGATGAAAGGCTATCTAATGGACCCAGTGCACTGTATGTATTAATAGCACCTTGAACATCACTTTCATTTTGGCAAAATGTAATTCGAGAGAATCCTTCATTCAGCTTAGGTAATTCTTTCTTTTGTAGCATTCGATTAACGACAGCCGCAGCTTTTCCACCTTGCAAGTTTCCTTCATGCCCAGTGCGTTTTACTGATCGGGAAATACAAAGTCGGGCAGGAAGATCAAGTACCACAGCATGCACATCCACTTGGGGTCCACCAAGCTTTACAAACTCAGCACGCTGTTCTCGGTCTAAATTGCACCTATCTATGAAAACACTCTTGCCATCCTTCAATGCTTCAACTGCACTCTTTAAGCACTGGGATTTCGTTCCAGATTTGCCATTTGCAATGGTGTCCTGCAAGGAAAAAGCAAAAGTTTGAGGGCAGACATATCAAAATATGATTTAGAAGAAGAGGAAGAAGATAAATACATTACACTTCAGGACACAATCATCATATCATTGCATAATAAATATTACAACAAAGAAATCCTATACACAATTCCATGTACAAAAACAAATAAGCAAATTTGTGCCCAATTAATGGAACAGGAGATCGAACAAAGGGTGTGGAATGACCTAGTACAAAGATAAGAGAACTTTCAATGGCTAGAGGTCACAAAAGAATATTCAGATTTGTAATGCTATTACAAGTAAGAAAATTGTGAACAAGGAAGAATATTCTAATAGTGTTGGACGCTGATATATCGACAAGGAAAGGATGACCAACTACTCACATAAGAGAAATGTCAATAGCTGGACGCCCACAGTTCACAACAGTATTCAGATTTGTAATGCAACTAAAAATCAGAAAATTGTACACGGAAGAATACTCTAATAGTGTTATCTGTTGATATATCGAGAGGGGAATTAGCTTGATGTTGAAATGAATTACTATCAGGCCATATATTACAAGGCTAGTAAAAATGGGTAGAAGGGAAGGGAAAAAAAAAAAAGCATTCTTCAGTGTTGACATTAGATGGTTTGATATTGAAACAAATTAAAACTAGATCTTGATTATATGGCCTTGTAAGTCTACCAGTTAATATACTAAATGCATTAATAGAATGATAAAATACAGCCATAGTTGCCTGGTTCTCCTAGACTAGAGTGTGGGTTTACCATCCAAACCGGGTCCTTTGCATACCAAGTTTTCAATTCCGCGACCCAGTATATTGAGTTCTTAAAGAACCTATTTATCACATTGAAGTAACATGAAAGTTTTGTACAAAGGGATAAAAAATTGATCCTGCCATAGCTGCACTAAGCAAGAGGTGGGCAGGTAAGCAGGGAAGTGCCAGTTCAAAAAAAATAAGGATTAGAACCATTTGAAGTGAGCATTTATACATAATAAAATAAGAAAGGTCTTATTTGATGCTTTGTGTATATATAAATGTACAATATTTAGATTCTAAATATAAGTTTTCAACATTTAGACACCAACATGCCTAAAACTGAATATAAGTACAAAATTGATCAAGTTAAAACTAGCACTGATAAAATCATGCTAAATTGGTGCTTGGAGCAGGAGGTTCAGAAAGTGGGAGTAAGATTCAAGAGTGGGAGAGGCACCTTGGTTAGAAGTGTCCAGCTACTATGATCCTCCCCACTGAACTGGTTCTTTAGGCATGTAGCCTACTACAACCCTGGGACTATTTTCCCTCAGCTTTCTTAGATAAAATGATTAGAACACTTGAAGCTAGAGTCAATTTTTGTAATTTCTGCAAATAAATCCTTACAAAGTAAATTGAAGACTAGTCTAACATGTATTCGCAATAAAACCATGGCTGCAACTCTCCCAACAAGACTATTCACCATCCACTCTTGTGGATTAATTAAACTACAGATAAGATCAAGGTCTTTGTGAGATTTATCATAAAATTTAGGAAATACTGTGGACTGTTACTAAGGATTGGATTGTGATGTATCATTATCTTATTGCTTAATGCGCCAGGTTTCAGTTATATGTCCTGAACCTTCATCTCCCGCAATCATTATGAAGAATATGCATACCAGAAAGTGCAATCCACGCGTTTAGGATGTCTAGAATCATTAAGATATCATTAGATGAAATATTGTTGCCATGATGTGATTATAAGATGTGTATACACTATATGGCAGTGTCTAAAATCTTGGACTCAGATAAGAACTCAGCCAAGGTAAGTCATCTCAAGGAGTCAATAATTGGTGCAGTCAAATGTTCATTAACCAGGGCAAGTCAAAAGAGACTCATTAGAGCCAAAGTTGGAGTCAGATGATAACTCGGCGAAGGTCAAACCCAGTCAACTATGTCGAGTCAATAATTGATTCAGGGAGTTTTTATATATTGGCATATCGTGTCATTGATATCCATCCATGTAACCTAAAATGAATGCATTTGCCTCAGTTTTGAACAGGGAAACAAAGTGGGGATGTGGCTAATAACCAATTTTATCTATTTCCAACAAGAGAGGAAAACAAGACCTCTTATGTCATAAACTAGTTTGAAAATAACAACACTTTCAAAACACTGGGTTTCCTTATGCCTGTTATCCTAATTACAGAACTTGCGGAGAATTTTCTCAACCATTTATTGCAATCAGCAGGAGGTGGATCATTTTCAATGTGGACATCAGCCAAACATGACATAAATTTAATTTTGTGTTGAATTTGTATTAGCAGTAGCACTACACTAGGAGGTAAAAACAAAGAGTTTGCATAGACAAGCATATGGATTATAAGTAAAGTCAATAAACATTATTCAACCATTTATGTGCAATGCCTCTATGGATATAAACTCAAAATGGAGATGAGAAATAAGATAGGAGAGGGATAACACTTGGAGGTACGACAACTTTCAGTGGAAAGACATGAATTTCACCCTCGATGTCCAGAATCAGAATTTTAGTAGAGTAATCAAGATGTCTTCCGTGTTTGCTCAAATTATATTTAAAATGTCCCTGAGCCAGTCATTAACTCGACTGAATCAACTCGATTTCAGTCCAACCAAGTAAATCTACAAGTCAATAAAAAAATTGTGGTGTCAATCATTACCAGCACCTAGGATGACACAATTTAACTGGGGCATGCAGTCTAAGTACGGTTTTTTAAAATTGTTCAGAGTTATCCTATCTCTACATAAAAAACCAATAGCAGTAAGAAAAAGGATAGCAGAAGTCAAACCCGAGGATACGATGTCAATGTTGGTTTTCATTGCAAGACAAAAGTAAAGCGAAGAAGAATCAAAGAAAGGAAAAGAAAGATGAAAGAATTCTTCAGTGTTTGTTTCACACACACAGAGGAAAATGATATTAGCACAACCATGTTTTAATAACTGCACTAAGTCATCATATCTTTTATTATTTAAAGAGCTCTTAAAGGTTTAGCTAGGGACAGGGTGAATAAGGCATGTTTGGAGATTTTTTATTTTCTACCTCTTTGATTTTACTTTTATCATTTCCTTGTATTATCTCCCTACTATTATACCCATCTCTTGATCGTCTTGGTCTAGGGGTGTAATGCCCGACCCCACCGAGGGTCGACATCAGCTATTTGATTCTTAATTTGGACTGTAGATCGTCCGATCAACGACTTTAATTGAAATTGACGGCTCTTAGGATATTTTCGTCATTTTGTTTATAACTCACTTTTGGGACATCAAATCTTGTTCGTTCGACGTGATTTAGGCTCAGTTAGTTGGGCTTTTTTATTATCTATCCACCGAGCCTAATATCACGTGATTTAGACTCGAATTGGCGAAGTTATGGGCCTTTTTCTATTAAGGTGGGGCCTTATGACGGGATTTGTCCTATTAGGATAAGTCAATGTTAGTCTTTTATTGCTTTTGTTAGAAGAAGAAGAAGAGGAGATGAGAATGAGAGAAAGAAAGAGTAAGTTGAGGATAGCTCCCTGTCACTTATGTATTTATATAAAGAGTGAAGAGTACAATGACCATTATGCCCTCAGGCATCAACACACACATACACATACTTCTAACACTCCCCCTCGAGCTGGAATGTATATAGGGAAGTGATATATCCGCCCCTTTTGATTACTTGGGACACCCAGCAGCAGTGTACGTGGCAATCGGACCCACTAAATCCCTCTGACGTGAAGTCCAACAGCACCTTTGCAGTCATTGATACATTGCAGTTGGGTGTCCCAAGTAATCAAAAGGGGAGGATATATCACTTCCCATGTATATATTATGCATTCCTAGCTTGTTACAAATATCACTTAATTTAGCTTTGCTCAAGGGTTTGGTGAAGGTATCAGCCAACTGATCCGCTGACTGAGTGAAAGTAGTGCATATCTCGCCTTGCTGGATCCTGTGACGTATGAAATGGCAGTCCACCTCTATGTGTTTGGTACGCTCATGAAACACTTGGTTGTTAGCATTCAAAAAAAAAAACCCACCCTAGGAGTTTATTCTTGTGCATTTTATTCTAACTCCTACTGCAGTCTGAGATGGTAACCTGAGATGATAAAACTTGCTATCCAACTCAAAAGTGTGAATACAAATGCACAAGCAAATGTTTGTGGGCTGTAGTGATGAAGCTGGAGGCAATGTGCTGAAACATAATGTTCCTTAAAAGGTAACAAGTTTAATAGGCATTGTATGATGAAAATCATTGTTAAAAGGCATGTTAACATGCCCAAGCATCATCCTAAGCTTATTGTGCCATTTAACACACAACTGAGTAGATAATATCATTTCAGACTTGCTCGTTATACAACTCGGGATCTAATACTGATCAAAGGTCAAACATCTCTACGCAAAGCTCAAGAAAGTATTTAAGTAGATACCTTTAGAGAGAATCAGATACGTGCTATAAAAGAGCACCAATGAACTGTCAATTCCCTATGATATATTCTAAGAGAGCTCAAAAATACACCCTTCAATCTCCTTCATGGACACCTCCCTATCCCAACAAAGAGGAAAATGGATTTGGACATTCCTATTCAACTTTTCATCTGTTACATAATCTACTCTTATACAAGACCCAACAAAGCTCTGTCTTTATTCATCACTATTGCCTGCATCTCATACGCACTGCACCTCAACATCTTACATGTCCCTAACAGACATTGAAAATAACATCACCCCTCTTCAAAGCAAGAGACAATAAGATAAGTTTGCTCTACAGAACCAAGCATTATGGCATTCTTCCATTGTCTCAAATGGGTCAGAAAGAATTGATGAAGAAGAGAAATTGGAATCGTAACTAAAACTAAAATTGACATTTTATACCCATAGGAGAGGAATGTATTGATCACAAACCCAATAGGGGCAGTTCCTAATATTTTCTCTAGAACCCATAAAATTTCTTTCGAAATTAAAAGTTTAGAAGAATTTTCTTTTCTGTTCTGAGAGAGAGAGAGAGAGAGAGAGAGAGAGAGAGAGAGAGAGAGAGAGGAGAGAGAGAGAGAGAGAGACCTGGCAAATTCGAGCCCAGGGACGAGAGGAGGGACCCATGACGTGGTTACAGAAGGTGGTCTTGCCGCTGCCCGGAGCTCCGATCAGAATTAAGACAACGCATTTCCCGCGTTCTTCTTCTGCCGAAACCCCTTCATAAAAAATACCCAAATCAAAGAAGAAAGATTAGTCTCTATCTCTCTATAATACCCAACAATATATACTGTTACTTCCATACCTTTCCATGGCTCCTCGCAATCCTCTTCCATTTCCTCCTTCGAGAACCTAAGATCCCAATACAGTCAGTGAGAAGGTGATGCCGGAATGGGTTTTATGTGAATATGATGATGCTGTCTTTTGATTGATCTGAACCGTCCACATTAATACCCCTGCTTTGGATCTCAGATGACTCCAATTCGAACAGCTAATTGAGAATAATTTTTTGTTGTTCACATTCGCTTTGTTTGATGCTAGGATTGCATGATTAGCGTGCCTTGGAAGATCTATAATGGGGGCTTAACAAATGAACGGCTACGATCAATGAATGGTGTAAGTGGGACCCATTATGCCTTGGCAGGCTTGAATGTGATAAATTGTATTCTAATGAGGTTGTACCCTACTGTAAGTAGGACATCATCTCCGTAGGTTTCTATTATGTGCAATCCCTTTACCTATCTCAGGAGTAGGGTCATCCTATGGAATTGATCTACGGTGTACAGCCTATTTACATTGTGGGCCCAACAAATGAACAGTTTGGATCATTCTTTGAAGTGGGCCCCACTGTATTTAGAAATTACTAGACTCCACACGCAGACACCAACAAAAAATTTCATATTTCTAGTGGGATTGTTCGACAGAGGGGTAACTTAGATGCATCCCAAGTTCCCTTCATTACTTCTCCATACGATTTCTTTCAAATTCATTAAAATATGACGTATCTGTAGCGACTTAGTAGGACATTCATGTGGTACCTTCTCATATTTTGCATGTATATTGGTCCAATAGGACTAGGAGTACATAAGAAAGATCGAAAAAAAAATAGAACATGATACATGTAGAGAGAATCAGAGTCCCACTACAAAAGTGCACCACTGGACTGCTCATATCCCAGTCATATAGACAGGTAGAAGCCATATATACACAAATAATTCACATTCAATGAAAAACTGAGCATGTTCAATGTTAGGATTGCTTGATTGGTATGATTGTTTGGCTTTCATTATATTCATAATGAGGCCTCTCAGTTAACAGTCAGGATCATTCAATGGCAGTGCCCACTATGCCCTAACAGGCGCGTGCCACATTGTATCTCAATGAGGTTGCACCTGATGCAGGACAAATTTAAGGAAAATCCTACACTCTTAATGGGATTAAGACTTTAGGATAGTTTAGGACTTACGAGGAAAACTAAAAGAACACTTAACAACTAACCTATGATTGAATTAACGCCTAATTAATCTATGGATAACAGCAATAATGAGACCTAAATAGCATAAATAATTGTAAAGATCATAATTAAGCATAAAAACCTTCTACAAATTAATTAAAGAGATAAAGATTCGTAAGATGAATTGATAATAGAAGGATTAGTTCGAAAATAGGCTTACGCATACAACCAATTAAAAGAACTAAAAGATAATGTAAGATCTATCAATTAGATGTAACAAAAATCATGAGAAATTAATAATAATCGATGAATAAAAACAAAAAAAATGTCCAGCAGCAGGAATTGGGTCAAAACAGTCCAGATTTAGGCCGTTGGAGTATTTTGGTAATTTCTGCAAATCTTGAAATTGAAGGAAACTTCTGTACAGATCTTAGGTAAGGGTATAGGTATGTAAAAGAAAAGTAATTCTAGGATTTAGGTTATGATTTGATGGTAGATTTAGGCTATAGATCTTTTAAAAAGGGATTTTCGGGCTTGAAAAATGGTAAGAACTTGCAATAGGGTTCAAAAATATTTGAAAGTTGAGATTCTTATGAGTTTTAGTTGAGGTTTAATCACTAAAATAATCCCTCAAAATCTCAAAACAAGATCTTGAAGAACAAGAGAGATCTATGGAATTTGGGTTTTTCTAGTTTTAGGGTTCAAGAACAAAGAAAATAGAAAATCTGATTTACTAACCTTATTTGTGCTGATTTGATTGAAGAAATAGAAGAGAATAGATGAGATGAGATGAGATGAGAGAAGATGGTTCCAAACCACGGAAAGAAGAAAGAAGAAGAAAGCCTAAATTTATGGCTTCAAGCAAAACGTCAATTCTATTGAATATTCAAAAGATCCTCCAGCATGTAATTCCCATATCATAAAATCTCATAAGGAGGTACGAGGCAGACACAACTTAATTCCCTTGAACAAATAACCATCATGCATTAAATAATCAAAACGTAAATCAGAATGTCCATCGTTCAAGCTAGCATACACAACGCCAAAGTCTATACATTTGACATATTCATCTTTTATCTTGTCAAACCCAATGACTCCTACACTCATGGAATTCAATAAGTTCTTAACATGACTCCACGCTTGAAATTCACATGAGGTATTGATTTTCTAGAAGGCCTTAGAAATAATGAGAAGTGTGACACGATTGAGGGCATCTGCAGATGTATTCTCAACACTTAGACGATGTTTGAGGACAAAAGTGTACTCTTGCAGATACTCTACCCATCTCGTATGTATCGGTTTCAATTTATTTTGTGAGTTAAGATATCTGAGTGCTTGATGGTCGGAGTATAACACAAACTCTTGTGGTAGCAGATAGTGTCTCCAATGGCGCAAAGCCATGAATACTGCATAAAATTCTTTCTCGTAAGTGGTATACTTTTGCCTAGCCTCATTAAGTTTTTTACTAAAATAGGCAACTAGGTGTCCCTCTTGACTTAGAACCCCACCAATTTCGACACCAGATGCATCATATGCAACCTCAAATACCTTAGAAAAGTCAGGTAGATGCAATACTGAGGTCTCATTCATGAGCTTCTTAACTTCTTGAAATGCTTTTGTGGCACTCTTGGTTCACTTGAACTCCCTTTTTTATGCAATCCGTTATATGAGCTATAATGAAACTGAACCCTTTAATGAACTTCCGATAGAACGTTGCCAATCCATGGAAGCTTCGAACCTCATGAATACTAGTGGGTTCTGGCCACTCAATAATTTCTCTTACCTTCTCAGAATCAACTTTCACATCTCAACGGAGACAACAAACTTAAGAAATATAACTTGATTGTTGAAGAACGTGCATTTCTTCAGGTTTGCGTACAGTTTCTCTCTTGAGTGTCTCAAATACTTGTCGAAGATGTGACAAGTGGCCAATTTTGGTTTTACTATAAATTAAGACATCATCAAAGTAAACAACCAAAACTTGCCAAAAAATGGTCTAAGCACTTGTGTCATTACTATCATGAATGTGCTTGATGCATTTGTTAAGCCCAAAGGCATAACTAACCATTCATATAAACCATCATTTTTCTTAAAGGTGGTCTTCCACTCATTACCAACTCAAAATCTAATTTGGTGATACCCGTTTTTTAGATCTATCTTTGAAAACATGTCAGAGCCAGCCATCATGTCAAACATATTATCAAGCCTGGGAATTTGAAATCGATACTTGACAGTGATCTTGTTTATGGTTCGACTATCGACGCACATGTGCCAACTTCCATCCTTCTTTGGCATAAGCAATGCGAGTATGTAGACACCCCATTTTGACCTAGCCCCAATTTCCCAAAAGAAAGAAAAAAAAAAGAAGGCAAGTATAATACCTTTTTATCCTCCCCTGGTCTTTACTTGGACCACCCCCCTATGGGGTTTAAGAATAGACATAAATACTAGATAGGTCTGTCCAGGGCAAGAAGAGGGCGGCCGAATTTATCATTTTGGCTTGTCTTGCAAGCATCGAACAGAGACCATAGGATCAAAAGTGAAATGGATGGTGAGGATTAGAACTAGGTCCCTAACCCTAGTTATAAAAAACCCAAACAAAAAAAGAAAAAGGGGAGGAGGGCATTTTCGTTGGAAAGAAAACAGAGAGAGAGAGAAGCAGAGGAGAGGGAAACCCACAACCACCACCTTCTTCCACCTCCGGCCACTCCTCCATTAAACCCTCTTCTCAACCACCATCATCTCCACCACATCGAACCCATTTCACAGCCATCGAACCCACTCCACCGAGCCACCACCTCCATCAGCCGCAACCTCCACCATCGCAGCCACCCAAAATCCCCAAATCCACCAAACCCACCACCACCATCAGCCACCGTACCCATTTTCTCCACCACCATCAGCCACCACACCCATTTTCTCCTCCACCACCACCACCACCACCGAGCCTCTCCACAGCCACCTCCTCTATCACCCAAAAAAAAAAACCCATAAAAAAAGGGATCGAGAAAACAGAGGAGGGAGAAATCAAAGAGTAAGGGAGGAGCAGAGGGAGCCCAGCCGCCAGCCACCATCTTCCCCACCGGCCAGCCCCAGCATCTCCGGCCGGCCACCTCCACCTCCCCTTTTACTTTCGCCCCACCACCTCCTCCTCCATCTTCTCCGGCAAACCTCCCCTGCTGCCACCACCATCAAACCCTCTTCCGTAGCCACCCATCATCATCTCGAAAACCTACCCCAACCTCCATTAAAACCGCCCATCACCACCACCACCTCTACCATTTTTTATTTTTTCTGCAAACCCAAAACCCATGTTCGAAAAACCCACCACATCAAACCCATTTTCTGCCATTTCCACCCCCAATCCACCCACAACCACCTCCTCCTCCATCTTCCTCTTTCTCTGCAACCTCCACCGAGCCCTCATCCCCAACCCCATTTCTTCTCCCTTCATCCGAACCCCATCTTCAACCTCCAAACAGATTTTTGCAAAACCAAAACCCACGTCCCCATTTCATCAAAACCCACGTCCCCATTTCATCAAAACCCACTTCGATTTTTATCTTCAAACCCTCTTCACTTCTCTCAGCCATCCCCTTGAAACCCATCTTCCTCTCCTCTTGAACCCCATTTTCTACCCATCTCCACCCAAAACCCATTTCGTAACCCCCCCCCCCCCCAAAAAAAACCCATTTTTTTCAAGACCAAACCCTCTTCCATCAGCAGCCGGCTCCACCAACCCCCAACGGCCATCCTCTCCGACCACCTCCACCATTAACAGCCACCACTGCTCGATCATCTCTCCCCTCTCTGCCGTTTCCACTTCTAATCCATTTTTCCTCAATCCGGGCACAAATCCGAGCCTCCATCTCTGTTACATCTCAGATTTGGGACTCCTCTTTTTATTAGAAAAGCAGAGAGAGAGAGAGAGAGAGAGAGAGAGGAGGATCCCCATTGCTGTGAGCAGATGAGGGGTTTCTCATTTGTTTCTATATAGAAAAAATCAGAAAGGGAAGCTCGAGCTCCACTTTCCGGGCACTCTCCGATCAACCCCGTTTCATCCACCGAGGCCCCATCTCCCCCCATTTCGTTGACACCCCATCTCCACCATCTGCTCTTCACCCGGGTAACATCTCTGACCCTTCTTATCTTGCTGAAATTCATATGGTTATTTGCCTAGCTTTCTGATTATAGAATTTATTCGTGGGTTTTGGATTTTAATTCGATCCTCGAGTGCAAGGTGGCAGTCGAATTTGCTGTGACGAATGGATGGTGGAGTTATATATGTTTAACTGATGTAGGAAATCAGATGTTTACTCTGCTCCATGTCGTGGGCACGAGTATCATCTGATTTCACAGGAGACCCCATGACGAGGGTTTGATCGTGTGAATTGCTTGATCTCATTTCCTTTGAATATTTCCGAAGTACCTGTAGTTTTCTCAAAATTGGTGTTTCCATGTATCTATTGATTATCTTCTTTGGAGGTTACTCATCAGTCTTCATTGTTTCTCTTGAAAAATATGAGTTTTGTCTCGATGATGGAATGATTTGGTTTCTTTATCGCAGTTTCTTTGTGTGGATTTCTTTAAATACGATGCGAACTTTGACTGCCCAAGTTGGATGTGTTATATCAAAAGGTTCTTCCCCTTTTGTGGATCGTCGTTTCATCCGGGGCTAGATGACCCTTTCTTTTCAAGGTTATCCTTTCCTATAGGGTTTAGAAGTCCCCCCTTTTTTTATCAGGTTTATTCTCTCCACCGTTCCTTAGAACTCTTCTTGTGTTTTAAGATTCCATCGATTTTGGAAGCGCCTTTGCCAGGTTCCGGCTACGACGGAACGTATCTTGAGCCAACCCCTTCCCTTCCTGCCTTAGAGTTTTCGCAGGTTAAGGGATTTCTTCCTCTTTAGAGTCTGTCATAGAGAGTTTAGGAGTCCGTCCTTTCATCTTTCAGAATCAGTCTTCAGCATAAGAGTCAGTCCTTCAGTCTTTCAGAAGTCTGTCCTATCATCATAGGGGTTAGGATTCTGTCCATCTCCTCATCAAATCACGTGATTTTTATCCACTCCTGCAAGGTATAGGATGTTGTCCAATCCTTGCAGAGTCGTGATTCTGTTCATTCCTCCGTCCGCAAAGCATAGGATGCTGTCCAACCTTTGCGAGATATCAGGAGTCTGTCCTCTCCTTGTGATGATAGGATTCTGTCCTCTTGTGTCAAAAATAACAAAAACACTTCAAAAACATCTAAAAGCTAAAAATCTCAAAAATCAAGAGTCATTAGGAGTAGTTAGGAAATTCTGGTCCGAACTACGGATGGCTTGATCCCTAGCTGAGGGGTACGTAGGCAGCTCAGGCGTGCAGCTCAGGCGTCCTGAGTTCAGTCACAATTTCCACAATTTCCACAACTTCATAACTTTCACAATTTCAAAAACTTCCATAAGCTTCAAAACCTTTCAAATCTTTCCAAAATATAAAAATTCTTCAAAATAACCTTGCAAATCATTTTCAAAAGATCTTCCCATAGAGTTAGGAGTCTGTCCTAGGCGTTTGGGGTGTCTTAGAGTTAAGAGTCTGTCCTGTTTTTGTGGATTTGCTGTGTCTTGTCGTGTGAGTGTCCTCAGAGTTAGGAGGCCTCGAGTCGTGGTCGGCTAGACACTTAGTCGAGCCGATGGCTAGACTAGGGTGCGATTAGTTAACCCATGGTTTTCCTTAGGACACACAGCCTAGTCACACATAGGGTGTAGGGCCCACTTGCATTAGTTAGGACATATAGGGAGTCCTAAAAATCATAATTCACTTGAACTTAAGTAATTGCGCAAGAAGCTTTAAAAACTAGTCAGGTTTAGTTGATCGAGTCTAGGATAGCGGTCCTAGAGGGTTAAGCATTGTAGTTTAGCATAGATCGCCGAACTACGTTGACTCTGATTTTTCCCGAGGCCGGGATACGTAGTGCAGCTAGGATGGATGGCCATCCTGGTCCGAGTCAAGTATCGCTTTAGAGTTTAGGGTTTGTCGGGTCCAGTCATGGGTTGTGCTGTATATTTTGCTGTGTTTTCTTACTTTCATGTACAGATCCTATACCTTTAGCTGTAGCATGCATGTGTTTGTCCACCAGAACTTAGACACCAATTAGGCATGGCACTCATAACCTAGCTATTCTTAGGTGACATATCTTTCATTTCTTTTCTGCGTGCTTATTATTCATCTCCGAGACATGCATGGTTAGCTAGACGTCATCTCGGGGATATTCGTTCCCATTTCGCATGATTTTCGCCCAAAACTCTTCAAAGTTAATAATAAATGGCATAAGAGACCAGGTGCTTGCACTTGGGCGAATTGGGGGCGCCTAACCCCTTCCCCATTCGTCATCAGGCATGGACCCTTTATATCTCTGGTTATCTCTTGCGACAGAGCACATCATGGGATCCAGGGCCCACTTTCTTGGATGACGACTCTTTCTTTGTTTAAGGTGCGTCTCGAATCCGGGCTAGTCCCCGAATCGAGAGGTATCTCACTTCACATCGCCGCTCATGCTGTGAGGGGCACTCTTTTGAGAGTTCCTTGGTGGGGCTCTCCTTCACGTGGATGATCTAGAGACTTTCGTGGGGACACGTCCCCCGCCTGTCTCGAATCGGGGTTCCACAGAGTACCACACATGAAGTCAGGTTTTCTCGAATCAAGCCTTTGCTCAAAAGTTCATCTACTTTCCTCTTTAACTCGGCATGTTCTTTGGGGTTCATGCAATAGTAGGGCAAGTTTGGCAAAGAGGATCCAGGAACTAGATCAATGGCATGATGTATGTCTCGATAGGAGGTAGTTCATCTTGTAGTTCATCAAGAAATAATTCCTCATATTCTTTCATAAACGGTTTCACCTCAGGGATTGCCAATTTCAAACTTAGAATGAAATTCTTTCTAAACATCAGATGTATATCTATGGATATTCTCTAAACTACCTTGTTTGACAATTTAAATTCTGACAACCTATTCCACCTTAAGACAAAACTGGCCTTGATTGCCAATGGGATAGAATATTAGTTGTCGAAGATCATACCTAATGTCAAAGTCCCTCTAGCCATTTGTCATCTCAAGCATGGTTTCTTCCGACTTGTGAGTGGGTGTGAATGACAACTAGGTGCATAGAAATAGATATGTTTTCTCACCTAGGGCATAAAAGATGTCGAAGAAGGGATTTGAGTGGATTTTCTTAGACATGGCTTTTAACTCCTTAATTTTGTTAGAAATGATATCCTAAACAAGTTAAATATTCTAAGATCTAGCAAAAGCCAAATTTGTCCAAGATAAAGTTCAAATATGAAAGTAATGTATTTGTTAGTTTAGGTTGAACTCATGGGCTAAAGGTGAGGTTGATAATCATTTAAGCATAGATATGGTTTTTACATTAAGTTCTCTATTGTGACTTGTCATGTGGATGAATACTAAGTGCAAGGTGGTATAAATTTTGGTGTGTGCATTTAGCCAAAATACATATAGATACATACCAATCAAACAATATAAATTTATTGTATCTATACTTCATTTTCTAATGATTTTCACGTTGAAGCTCAAATATAAACTAGATATCGAAATGGAATATCTAGGGAACTTTTTCAATAGATATTGCAATTAAGTACAATATGTCAAAGTCTCATTGTACACAAGTTTAAGCATCTATCACTTTGAACATTTCATAAAGATACTCGTTTAAGCTTTATGAATATAGATACATTCTATTTAAGATACATGCTTATGAATATCTATATTTAAGGATAACAAGATATAACAATTAGGCTCAAGTAATTTAGATACCAAGAATAATTTAGATGAAGTATCTAGAAGAAATTCATATGATGTAATAATTAAGCACAACCCCTTATATTAACATATTCAATGAATAGTTTGAATGTGGGACTTTGGGACCCAAAATACTTTGGTTTCACTCAAGTTTGTTTGTGGGAGTGTATCTTTTCTTACCCAAACAAACTTGTTTGATTTTACAAATCTAAGTTTACAGCTAGACTTTTGATGCTCCAATTTACCACAATATGTGCATGAATAAGAATTGGTAGATGAGGAACAAATAGAATCACAAGAATACAAATGAGGACATACATATTTGTCTTTATCTTCTTGTATTCTTTGATTCTTCATTGAGAGTTCTTCATTTACTAATTTAATCTCATTTAATTGATTTTTATGACAATCTATTTGATGAGATGAATTAGTTTTTAATTGTTCTACATTTTCACAAACAAGTTTATATTTTTCATTTAATTCTATGTTTGTGTTTTCAAGGCTCTTATTTTCTTTTTTAAGGATATTATATTTTTTTAATTAAGTCATCATTTTTATTTATTACCATTCAAGTTACTCTATCTCAATCATCCATTTAATAACTATGGATCTTAGAGATTACGAATATGGTTTTCAATCTAAGCATTCAAAGCCTAATTGTCAATACAATTTATCTTGGCTTCTTTTATAAATCTTTTGCAACCATCTTGATAGATTATTTAATTGACCTATATCTCTTGATCTTGGTCTTGATTCATTTTAAAGATTTACTTATAGTAAAAGAATTTTCATAATAGAGTCCACTTCATTACTATCTCAATTCTATAATAGAGTTTAGCTACATTAATTCCTCTTTATAAACTTGAAGATCAGACTCTACTCTTAGATTTATTATGATGGAAGTTTTAAGAGATTATTTAGTTTTTCCTACTAAATAAACTATGAAAATAAGATTATCTTTTATTTCTCTTTTTCTTATTATTATTCATTGGGTATCTCTTCTTTATACCGTTGTAATGATTTTAGAATGGATTAAAATCTTACAACTTTTCGATAGAGGAGAATTTAATCTCAAGGATCTCAACCCAAGAGTCAACAACTTTGGGACCTCACATAGAACATTTAGTTCTACTTCTTAAGTATGTAAACTTTCATATCTAGGAATATGCACTCAATATCCTTACTTCTTACCTTCTTCTTGTATTTGGGAACTTGAAATTAACCTTCTTATAATTTCTTCCTTTGAGATCACCTAAGAAAGGTTTTACTTTCTTTCAGATCTTATAAGGATATACAAGATGAGTTTAGAGGTTAGTAAAATTTAGCCACTAATTAGGATTTCTATTAATATCCTCTTTATTAGTTTTGCTTCATTACTTCATCTAAGTATATATAAGTGAAAACATTTCACATCTTTCTTTATATTTTATAAAATCAAGAAAGACGTAATTTCCCTTATTATTATACCTAAGATACTCGATCTTAGTTTCATTTGATTTTCTAATCTTATGTCAAAAGTTTTGCCTTTTTCAAAACTTATCTTTATAATATAGAAAAGATACACATACCAAAACATAGGTAACTTATCATGATTTTTCACATACTTTATTAAAACCATATGTATCACCATGTATAGTTGTAAATATTCATTTAAAAAATAATTTATACTTTAGAAAGTATAGCAACATGCATTTTCTAAAGATAACCATATTTCATTTTGTGATATCATACTTGAAGTTTTCTAATAATATCACGATTAAACATGCAACACATCATTCTTAATCATGAAGTTAACTTATTCATACTAACAAGTACGTAAATAATTTCATTACTTGTCTGACATCAAACATTATATAACTAATTATTCTCAAACTATGCTTGAAAGATTTCACTTGTTTTATTTAAAACAAGATTATTCCCTACTTATCACAAGTGCTACTAAAGATTAAAATATCTTTAGTTTCTATCAAGCAATTTATATCGAAAATACCAAGGAATTTTCTTAGTATAAATTCTATTTCCAATATTCCTTATCCTTTGACTTCATTAGTGACTATTGCCTTTGAAGAGAATGCTTACATTCTCAATTTGACCACTAAGTCAAAATAGGTCATTGTCTTTTTATAGACACTACTTGTCACACCCAAGTTAATACAACAAACATTTTCATCTTCAAGAATATAATCTCAAATTTCATGGCTTTCAAGTTTCTTTACCATATTGTGCATCTAACTTCTTCCAAGAAGTATGCACCAATTTAGGCTAACTTTAGCCACAAGGAAAACCAAGCTATACATGTTCTTATCAAGACCACTTACATGTTTGTTTCTCTTTCCGATTTCCAACAAAGGAATAAGTGGTTATAATTAACTATATCATACATGATATCATTCAATTTTCTTAACTACTATTTTCATGTCCTAATGACATTTCAAATTAAAAGTGGACATTCTCATATGCCTTACATATATCTTCACATAATTTTTTCTCTTAACAAGAATTACATCTTTAAACAAGAAAGTGTTATTTATACCCTTTCACACTTCTTCACCAATTGACCGTGTATACGATGGTAAGAGTTTATACTCTACTTTCTCTAATAATTGACATTCAAGTCAATTTTCTTAAGAAATTCAACCATCTTAGAGGTAAGAGTTTTAAACTCTACTTTTCTCTAAATATTGACATAAAGTCAATTTTTCAAGAGAATTAAACCTCCTTGAAACACAGACTATTGTGATAGTCATTCCAGTATAGTGGATTCCATTCTTTTAAGAAAAATATGAAGATATCACAAAACATATAGAATTAAACATAATTGCCTATACTTAACTTGATCAAATCAAACATGATTATAATCAGAAAATAAAGGCGTACCTTATGTAATCAACTTCAACAAAAGTAGTGCATACCATTATATCCAATTTGACTTATTGTCTTCTTGAAAACATGCCTTGAGGATCTCCATGGGAATATTGTCTTAAGATTGTGGGGGGGAACTGTGGCTGATGGAGATGTAAGATCAAAATTAGTGATGCTTCAAGGCGCGTAATCGCTTTCCTTAAGACAATATTCACTCCCACCAGTAGTGTGCAACAGGGATCCATGAATTGCCTCCAAGATATAATGAAGCCTTGTAGGACGATCCTACAAATGTTTAGTGACGCTTTGCACAAGCGGAATCAAACCCAAAATGCCATTTAAGAATTACAAGCCTTAGAGAAAATCACTAAAACTGTTTCTGCAGTAAAACAGTTTTTTTAGTATACTGTTTTCATAAAACTTAATCTTTAAAAGATAAGAGAGCAAATAAGAAGTAGGGGATTTCATAAGAGAAAAGTCCAGCAATTACTAACTCTATAAAGACAGATTTTCTGTTCTTTTTATAGAGCCGCATATGTCTTTTCATTAAGGGAAACACGGATTGGTTTGAATAATAACCATTCGATCGCACATTTTTGCAATTTTAAGGTTTTGGATCATCCACAAGGTGTCCCTTGTGTTTGAAAATCATCCATGACTGTTGGGAAGCAAAAGACATGAAGAAAAGTTAAAAAACAGATGTGAAAAGCCAATGTCTATTTTCTCCCAACGGATAGATTTTCGAACAGCCGTGGTTGACCGGGATACCACGGTCGCCCGCCGGCATGCATCTGTTCCTTTTATTTTTTTCGATTCAAAGAACCGCGGTCGACCGGGACTTCCGCGGTCGACCTCCCAAACCTTTCTGGAAATTATTTACATTTCTAGATTCCAATCCGCGGTCGCCCGGGAACCCTCGGTCGACCAATCCTGTCTGAAAATCTGTTTTGATTCTCTTTTTATTTTGATAAAACACTTTCAAATATTTTGACTTAACCCAAAACATTTTGAAAATTTCCAACAATATTCACCTTAGTCTCTTATCACATGTGTTGACTCACCGTTAGGGAACTTTGACTACTTTGACACAAATTTGGTTCCCTCACCCTTAGGGAACTAAATATCAAGAAGTCAGCGTCATTCTTACGTATCCTTGAGGGTTGTCTTTCTCCTTTTTCGCTATTTAATTTGAATGGTGACAGGTACACGTCCTTTTCTATTAAGAAGAGAGGGTGCCATTTCGACGATTTTTTTTAATTTTTTTATTAGGTAAGTTGAGATTGAACATACCACCTCATGTTTGTGATACAAAGTCTCAACCAATCGAGCTATAGGCCCCCAAACTGAAAATATGCAAGAACTGTGAGATGATCTTACATGAGGTCTGCATGACATTGTGTTAAAATCAGCTTATTCTAACATTTCTTAGTATTTGATTAATAGAACTTAATTTATATGTGGCTTTTTTTTTTCTTGAAATCGATCTTGATATACGAAAGTGATCATGGCTAAGTGTAAATGTTGCATATGTGCTTGATGATCGAGACCGTTTCCCTGATGGACCATCACAAAGTGACCCAACTTGTCTAGGTCTGATGCTGAACGGAGATCTGATTCTCAAGATTGTGGCGGGCAAAAATCAACGACTTGAAGACATCTAAACGTATGTTTTTTCAATCGTGCTTATCCAATGTCTAGAATCATTCCATGAGTGGGAACAAGGGCAATGGACCCAATTTGTGGCAATGCTCTTCTTAAAAGGTTTGTACATAATGATCAATTTTAATGGTATCCAAAGAAGCCCTTAATTTTCTTTCCATTTGCATGCCATTGATTGGATGATAGGATCACTAGTAAGCCTGATTTCTGGTCATGTAATCTCCACGATAGGATCCATCAAACAATGGTCCGGATTATACTAATATTATGTGGGTGGGCTTGAATTGAGCTTCTTAAGCAGTTCTCATATGGCTCTTCTCCTAGCTTAGCTAAGGAAAAAAAAATGAGGTTGTCCTAATGACAGCAACTGTGAGGCCTGAGATTCCTATTTCAAAGGGAAAAGAGGGTGATGGTTTTGTGGGTCTAAGGATAGTTATTGAGTACTTTATAAGGCTTAGCCGCGCCTAGGCACATGCAACACCATTTCCTTCTTTTCTTCCTTTTTGTTTCCTCGACTGAGGAGAATAGAACTTTACTTAGAATATTATAAAGATGTTCTTTTCCTTTTTGTTTCAAAGTTATTTTTCAGCGGTTGATTTCTAGGATAATATATTGTGTCAATCTTCGCAGAGAAGTGTAAAACATTGATTAGTCTATTGTCATCATCATATCAAAGGGAGTGACATTTCAAAATAAAAGGAATGATAAAGTAATTTCTACTAAACAACTACATAATGGGACCCTTGATCTGGACCACCCATCATGTGGGATCCATTGTAGTTATGATGCAAAAAATCACGATTTTGACCAAATGAGCGGGGACCGGAGAAAAAAAAAATGACCGGCCAATGCAGAATAAGTAGTGATATATCCAGCCCTTTGTTTTACTTGGGACAGCCACCTCTGGTGTATCTATGAGTCTATGACTGCAGAGGGGCTGCTTTATTTCACGTGGGAAGGACTCAACGGCCTTGATTGCCACGTACACTGGAGTTGGTTGTCCCATGTGAAGAAAAGGGTGGAATGTATCATTTCCCTAAATATATTTGGTTGATTAATTTTCACCATCTAGTTGCATGCTATCAATTGAATGGATAGGATCATTTGATGAGAAGTTATTAGAGTTATTTTAAAATTAAGAAATAATAGAAGAGGAATAAGAGCGTGTTTGGCAATGCTTCTCATTCTCTCCCGGAAAACCGACTGGAAATGATAATGAGAATTTTCCGATCTGACTAGGAGTTGACACTCCGAGTCGATTTGAAAAATCCAATTTTTTCACATATTTTGGTCTTGCAAGAAGTGGAAATGGGAGAAGCATGGGATTCAATTGCCAATATACATTTTTCGGATGATATAAATTTTTCGGATTTTTTCATTCTCCGCAAAGAAAAAACCGTCAAAGCCCTTATGAGAATGGTTTCTGAGAATGGTTTCCCAACGCAATCTAGTTTCTATCTAGATTTAGTTACTAAAAAATTTGTTAAATATTTATTTGGTCTGCCTTGGTTGAATCTCAAAGGCCCATCATTTTGGATTTTGAAAATTGATTTTGAGCCCAAAACTGATTATTGGACTCAAAATTGCATTTATTTTTTAATCCGATATTAGTTTTGGACTCGCAATCAATTCACAAAATCCATGGTAAAATCTCTTGTATGTTGAGGGGCTTTAACTATCTTCATGAAGCTGTTTTTCCATGGTATCAAATGACCATTTGCATGGTCATGGTACAAGTCCACTCTCCTGCCCGGATTGCTCGGATTGCTGAAACCCATCAAGAAAAAAACAATTTTCTAAGTCATGATTTAAGATTAATGAATTATTCGATTCAGGTGCTCCCTTTATTTCCAGCAGAATCCAAATCACTAATCAGTGTTGTTTGTTTTTTTTTTCCATGAGAGTAAGGCTCAAGGGAACCCTCACTATCCCCATATAATTCTCACCACAATGTTGATCGTCCACGCATTTGTTTTCTTTCATTGTAAGTAAGTCATACACAAAGTCTTCTCTACATGGGATCACCCTTAATTTTTCTTTAACAAGCGTGCACAGACTAAAATATGCCCCTTTCCCTTTTATCTTTTTCTTTAACTTCTGCTTTGCCTTTGGTAAGTAAAAGTCCACATCCTCCATTGCTCTTTTCCTTCAGCTTCACAAAAACAAAAGCAGCATTGATGTCTTTCTTCTCACAACTAACAAACTTTCCAACAACTACACATGGGTGATGGATCAGTGATAAGGCCATCCATTTAGTGAACCCACCACCATGGATTGGCCACGATCAAAAGAGGAATAACAACAAATGATCCTAACCGCTCAATCGATAAAAGATCGTTATCATCCAATGCATCAGATCAACCAAACTGCGGGGCCCAAATCACCCACCTATTAAGTTATCATCCATATTGACTTACGGCCACAATTAAAACAAAAACATTTGTCCATTTCTAGACTCTTAAAACTAGTCATGAGACCCATGTTGATTTGTCCTATATGTGAAAAAAGATATAGTAAATCAAACAAGATCACATGATAGAAAATGCCTGATTTCTTTGTATGTTGCAGAGTAGAGGGTATGGATTTGAATTCAAGTGTGGAATTATGAAAGAATGAAAAAAAAGAAGGAAAAGTTTAAAGGAGAGAATCATGGTATATCATGATCATTTGACCCGAGAATTTGTTAGTCACAACCCCAAAATTCTTTCCTTCCTTAGAGATGAGTTAGCACAAAGCTTTCATCCCAAGCAAGCACATTCCCTGGTGGAAATGATACAGGCACTCCTTTTTTATGAAAAATTTCTACCCTGTTTCTTACTTAAAAAATTCACAAATAATTCAAGCACTGGCACATTGTCGAATTAAATGGCACTTTTCAGAATTCATGGAAATTGGTATCGACACCCATAAATTTATGAGTTTTGCTTTTTACCTGTTCACATATAGGACAAACCGACCTTGGTGTCTTACTAATTTATTTCCAAGTAACATCTAACCCATTGCATAAGCAACTTCTAAACCAAACCCATGCAGAAAAAAAGACAGAGACATCCCATCTCTCTCTGTCTCTCCTCTCCTTTCTTGCCCATTGCATGTATTGAAAGTTAAGAAACAGAGAGAATGCCAAAGGAAGAAGAACAAGTAGTAGTAGAAGAACTACGTTTCGCCCTTCTTGAGAAAGAGCTTGAAGCCTCTCTAGAGAAAAACCGTTCTCTAGAGAAAGAGAATGAGCAACTCAAGCAAGAACTCATCCGTCTAAAAGCTCAAATTGCTTCCCTCAAAGCCCAAGACAATGATAGAAAATCCGCACTTTGGAAGAAGTTACAGACTTATTCAATCAGTGACAGTAATTCATCAGAGCAAAAGCCGACGAAGATTCAACATAATGTTCACGAAGAATCTCTGGCGCCATTGGAGAGATCAGCAAGAATTCCAAAGCCTCCTCCACCGCCTTCTTTCGCCTCTCATACTAAATCAGAAGTGACTAATGGAAAGAAGCCGCCGGCACCCCCGCCGCCCCCGCCTCCTCCATCAAAATTGCATGGTGGGTCTCTTGATATTTTCAAAATATTTTATTTTTAAAACTTCTTTTTTGTGAAATGATATTTCCATTACACTTGTGTTGTGAAGAGGTGTTATTTCATTTGAAAGGGTGCCTTCAAAAGAAGGCATAGGATCTAGTTTTCGAGAAATTATTTGATGTGTGGCTGTATAAACCTGTATTTTTTTCAAAAAGTACGGTATGGCCCACAACATAGGAGGATCCAAACCGTCCATTTGATGGGCCACAATGTAAATTGGTTTTCGCCCCAAAACCCATTTCCATAGGATGATCCTTACCCTCCGACCTATAGAGGGACTGCACATTATGGAAACTTCTATAGATCGGTGGGTTAGGATTATCCTTTGGAAATGATTTTTTGGGCACAGCCTATTTACATTGTGGCCCATCAAATGGATGGTTTGGATCATCCTATGGCGTGGGCCGTAAAAATGAGGAAATTTTCATTGAGTGTCTTCTTTTGCTCCTCTTTTTTATCTAACTATGGGTATAGTGGTTATCTTGGCTTTCCTTGCCTACTTCTTATTTTTCTAGTCCTCTTGCTATATTTTTTTGTGTATTTCTTACTTTGATTATTTGCATCTCTGCTGTACTATTTGATCATTCATGATACAAATATTTCTCCCAACAGGGTATGCCACAGCAGTGCGGCGAGTGCCAGAAGTTGTGGAGTTGTATAGATCTCTTACCAGAAGGGATTCTAGACCGGAATCTAGAACAGGCGTTTCAGGGACTCCACCGGTTGCTGTGAATGCTCGCAACATGATCGGAGAAATCGAGAACCGATCAACCTATTTGACTGCTGTAAGTGTATAGCTAATAAACTAATCTAAACTGGCAAACCCATTTAATTAGAACATCAAAAAACAAGTACAGACAATTTTTTTATTAAATTTTATCAGTGTTTTAATTTTTTTAAGAAATGGGTTTACAAAATTAATCACATATTGAGATCAGATTTAGTCCCACTTGGTTGAATTCTGAACATAGAGTTGCCAAAATCCATTCTACATTTGGAGGGTCCAACTATCTTCATGAAGTGGCATTGTAGTGCCCCTATTAGTAGTAAGTAATTCAAGTTAATCGATTGCTAGGGCTCTGTTAGTTTTGGAATTTGATGTTAGGATTTAATCCTAACGGTGGATGTGGCCTAAGCAAGATCAACGGCCGAGATCATTTTAGTTAGTTAAGTGTTTAAAGAATAAGATGTATCTCTTTATTGTGAAAGAGTATATTTGGAACGGGTGTAAACAAAGAGACGTTTGAGAGAAGGGTCAGCGTGATGAGGAGTTGCATCCCTTCCCTCAAACGTCTATAAGAGAAGTCTCCGGTCCCTGCTTGTACACAACTAATCTTTTCCATTCTCTGTGAATCCACGTCTAAGAGAAGAGGAAAACAGTCCCCATCACTGTCTCTTGTGGAACAAGAAGATATACCAGAGTGAAACCATTTCAAGAGGCAATAAGACAATATCCAGGCTTCCGGTATGTTCTTTTACTATTTCAATTTCAATTTCAATCCATATGGTTAACTGTGATTTTCTCAAAGTTGAACCGCCAAAGATCCGTTGCCTGTATTCCTTTTATGATGAACACTTACATTTGAGTCCAAAACTGGTTATTGGATTCAAAATTAAACTCAATTTTGAGTCTAATAATCAGTTTGGACTCAAAGTCCAGAACGAACAGGGCCTACAATTAGGAATTTACAAAAGCCAAAACATGTGCTACATTGCAAGTCCACAACAAAAAAAAAATACATTTGGGTCCAAATGGTTATTTGATTCAAAATTAAATGCAATCTGAGTCTCAACTCAACTCAACTCAACTAAGCCTTTGTTCCATACTAGTTTGACTCAAAACTAAGATCGAAATGCATTCTGATTCTAACAATTGATGGTATGCCAGATAAAATCAGATGTGGAAACCCAAGGGGAGTTCATAGGATTCTTGACGAGGGAGGTCGAAAATGCGGCCTACACTGAGATTTCAGATGTAGAAGCATTTGTTAGATGGCTGGACGGGGAGCTATCTTACTTGGTAGATGAAAGGGCAGTGCTCAAGCATTTCAGCCAATGGCCGGAGCGAAAAGCCGATGCAATGAGAGAGGCAGCGTTCAGCTACCGTGATCTGAAGAATCTCGAATCAGAGGTTTCATCTTTCCATGACAATCCCCATCAACCCTTCAAAATTGCTCTCAAACGGATACAGGAATTTCAAGACAAGTGAGTAGAGGAAGAACACCTAGATGTATGAAGTTATGAACACTATTTGAGAAACCCATTGGTAAATTTCTTTGTTTTGGACTATACAGATTGGAGAGAGGCATTCACAATGTGGAGAGGACGAGAGACATTGCAAGCAAAAGATACAGGGAGCTTCAAATCCCCTGGGAATGGATGCTTGAAAGTGGATTCATTGGCCAGGTAAAGGCTATTTTTTTTTTCTTCATGAATGATGATGATCTCACAAATCAGAGATATCCTAACATTTGATCAATAACTAAAAAATTGGCGATTATTTATAATTATTACTCTTGATCAGTCGCACAACATCTTGCCAATTGGTGATATTTTGGATCATGGATCATGTACAATAGAATCAATAGTTTCAAAACTCCCCTAGTCATCGTGGACTCTCCCGAATCGACTCACTTTTATCTCGGCCACATTCTGGTCTGAGCATTTTACATTACAAAGTCAATCAAGACTCATTATGCCCGCATCAACTAAGTACTAAGTCATGTTAACCAATTACTACTGCATCATGTCGAGTCGACTAGGATTTGCTTTGGCCGTATTTTGACCCATCCTCATTTTAAAACACTGGTAGGATCGCCTATTGATATGGGTCACACATAGACAATGTTTACTTTGCTGCAACTAGATCTAACTGAGTCAAGTTGAATCAAACCGTCCGAGCTGAGTCACTAAGACTCGATAAAAGTCAAAGCTAATTTTCAATTGGAGAACATATATTACAAAATTATGTCTATCCACTAAGTCATTTTAATGGGTTGTCTCGGTTTTATGTTTGAGCAAGGTGGCTCAACCAAACTAGAGTCAACTCATCGAATTTTGTTTACAAGGTCCTTGGTGATCGGGGGACTATAGATCCAACGGCCCATCACAGAGCAAGATTGAGGCATGAAAAAATCAATGGTTTATAGTCATTTTAAGGATAGCCTTCCCATCTGCATGATCAACGACCTAGAATCATCCAATGAGGATGCGGTCAAAGGCAATATTCCAAAGGAGAGTGATGGCCGACAGTATTTATAGGCCTAATAGCTGTTCACATAGCAGTGGGTTCGTGTGTCATTTTCCTTAACAAAAATGATGTTCATATTTAAAAGATATTTCCTTTTCTTCCCTGGGCCATCCCTTGTAGTTTGAAAAGAGGAGTCATAAATTCACTAGAAGGGTGGGCCAAGGAAGAAAAGGGAGGCAAATATATCACTTTCATTTATTTATTTATCTATTTATTTATTGAGGAGCACTATACTATTTGAATGGAGAAGGAATAAGCATTAAGCAAGTGATTTCCTAGAGTCACTCTCCCTGCTACATTTTCCTGGCTCTGTTCACTTCTTTTCCCTGGTGCTGTTTTCCCTGGAAAATAGCATTTTTTTCCCTGACAAGACCTTGGCAAGACAGAATTTCTGTGTTCACTTCTTTTTCAGGGAAAACTATTATCATATGTGTAATTTCTTATTTAAAGGCTAAAAATGACATGGAAATTGACTTTTTCCCTCTTCCTTGAGATTTGCTTTCCGATTAAATATATCGGAGTCACTTCTTTTCCCCGGAAAGGAAAGGATTTCGTTTTCTTTTCCTTTCCAGGTGACATGGCAGAAGGGAAAGGAATGAAGAGGAAAAGGCTTCGTTTTCCCTGGAAAGCCTCTTTCCGATATATTTAATCGGAAAGCAAATCTCAAGTAAGAGGGAAAAAGTCAATTTCCACGTCTTTAGCCTTTAAATAAGAAATTCCACATCTGATAATAGTTTTCCCTGGAAAAGAAGTGAACACAGAAATTCTGTCTGGTCATACGGTCTGTTCACTTGATTTCCAAGACACGGAAAAGACAAGAAAATTGCTTAAAATGCTGGCCGGAACCCGAAAAATTGGTGTTTACTAGTCATTTTATGATTTGTTTTTTCCTTTTTTGTAAAAAATTTTATTGGCTTCATTTTTTAGTTTCATTTCTTTCTTTTTTTCTGCCACTTTAGTTTCTTGGGGTTTCCAACCCAAGGAATGCAATTGAAATATAATTGGCCAAAATATGGAATCTTAGGCCATGTGGGAACCATGAAAAATTATTCCATGGAATATTCATGGGTCCAACTGTATGAGAAAAGGAGGGAGAAATTGTGGAGTGGAGCAACCATCAAAATTCCTTAAAAACTAGCAAAAGCAAATACCTATTTAGAATTGGTTTTTCATTTTCACGGTTTTTAGATGCTCTCATGCTCCCCTCACTCCCACCTTCTCAAGTCATTACATCTCCCATCAAGTCTCACAACTGGACCCACAAATATTCCCTGGAATACGTTTTTCGTGGTGGCCAAGCATGGCCTTAGGTGTGCTGTTTGGATGTGGTGAGTCTTTTTCGGAATTCTTTTTCCTCGAAAATGAATTTTCCATTGATTAGTTAACTCATTTTCGTGGAAAATATTTTTCAAAATAAAATTTTCTTCTCCATTTCCAAGGAAAAATGCAAACTTACTAGACCCTAGAATTTTATATATTCCATGAAATATTTTCCATGGAAAATATTATTTTCCATAATTTTCTTTTCCCGGGATCCAAGCACCCCTTTAGAATCGTAGCATTGCAAACATATGCTTACATTTCTTTCCTTTTGCAGCTGAAACTTTGTTCAATGAAGCTGGCTAAACAATACATGAAACGAGTTACTGCCGAGTTAATACAATCCGATGCAAAGGATGATCTCATGCTTCAAGCCGTCCGATTCGTATTCCGAGTTCATCAGGTATACATCTCTCTCTCTCTCTCTCTCTCTCTCTCTCTCTCTCTCTCTCTCATGTTTGGATTGCAAAAAGAAAAAAGAGAGAAAAAAAAAAAAGAATTTTGTGAAAAAGTTAGGAAAGGAAACATATTTCTAAATTTTCCTTCTGTTTTACAGATGAAAAAGATTAATGGAAACAACCCTATTCAATTTATGATGATATCCCTACAAATTAAGCATAATCATATCATTCCCTCTAAATCTTGGAAACTTAAAAATTTTCCCAAGAAATTTTTTTCCATCAGAAATGTTTTCCTTGAAATCCAAACAGAGAGAGTGTGTTTCTAAGTATGTGTCTATCTATCTGTATTTTCTAACCAATACTTCTTTCAGTTTGTGGGAGGATTCAATGCAGAAAGTATGGAAGCCTTCAAAGAACTGACAAAGGCAGCCAAAAGCTGTAACTCACAATGCCACAATCAGCATAACATTCTTTCCATACCGAATCCAACATTCGAAACCAACACTACTACCTGAGAGCAGTTGAATTATACTAAAAATTCAAAGCATCTTCTAGATATTGTGTTTGTTCTTCGGGAGAAATTTACAGTGTATTGACTACTATCTATTCTGTTGTAACAATTAACTCATCTTAGACTGAAAGTATAAGAAGCATTAAGATGGGAAATGCCTGAGAAGATTGGTCTAAAACATGTATATGATGACAATAGAATGATACAGCATTGTGTGGCATTTCATGGTTCGAAAAGGAAAGGCAAAAATCAAACTATAGAAGCATAAAATATTGAAGATGCGATTTTCTTTTACCTATATACAACAGAAGCATTACAGACTCACTAGATTATTTTGCATCACCGGTGACACGACCAAAAAAATAACATGCATTACCTACCCAATACGACAAAAGCTCCTGACGATTTTTACTCGGGTCTTTTTAGGTAGCCTTTTCCACGGGTAGCCCTTCTCCGGCGGCTCACTCTGTGGTTACTTTACTCTAGTGGTTTTCACGTACTCTGGCGTTTTTTTTTACAAGTAGTTCTCTCCACAGATCGCCCCCACCATGACTCGAGCACGGGACGTAATGGCTGGTCTAATACCAAATGTTAGGTACCTAACCAATATGCAAAAACTCAAGAGTTGACGGAAAGTGTTAGCCTAGTGTCACGAACCTTTGGTTTGGGAGCGAGGTCCGTGCGGCACTTGCGTTGTGTCACGACAAGCAAGTAAGCCTAGCAAGGTTGTGAGAATCAAACCTACAAAACTAGCAGAAAGAGAAATGCTGAGTTTTCAAGCCAGCACAAAAATAATAGGGCACACAGGTCGGCAAATGTTGATCTTTATTGATGATTCTTGAACAAGTTGCAATAGGACTAAGCCCAAAGAGAGTACAACTCTTAAGGGTCCCCGATCACCCGTTGACTAAAATGGAATCCCTGCTAGGATATGCACTAGCAATGCACCACTCGATGGCCAAGCAAAGTTCACAGGATAAAGAGCTTTAGCAACCGACTCACTTGGTGGGGAGTGCCCACCAAAGGTGCTCTTAGAGACTACTTTGCGACGCAACAAGACGAGGTAGGTCCGGGATTTAATACCAACTACATCCCTACTACAACATATACATTGGCATGACTATTACATATTACATTGATAGACCAAGTCAGGGGCCATAGGCCATGCGAACAATGCTGGACGAAATGGCCCCATGCACTAGGTCCTTTATGATAGTTGGTGGTGGAATCGTTATATGCCTCGAAGCTAGTTTGCGTGAATAAAAAAAATGAGAGAAGCTAGTTTGCGTGAATAAAAAAAATTTCAAGTTTAGCCATCCAAACTAAGAGCCTAGTTACTAGATTTATATTGGTTATGAATTGGAAATACAAGAGCAAAGAAAACTTACAAATTTGATTGTCCTCTCTCAACAAACGCTGCTTGATCTAACCCTAACTCCTCCTAAAATCGAAGTAGTGGCTTCTAATCCACACTTGGATTAAGGAGGAAGAAGAGATGCTTAGATTCCAAACCCAACTTGAAATCCTTGGCCTTTTAGTTCTCTAAGAACTAGAACTTTAATTTGGACTAGAACTAGAATTAGAATTCAACTTAGAACTAGAACTAGAACTAGAAACCAAAAGGGAGAAAGAGAGAAAAGGTGGACACATTTTCTCTAAGGAAAACGTATGGGATGGGATTAGGAGATGAGAAATTCGTCCACCCCAAGGTCCTTTATATAGAGCTCCCGAGGGACTTTGTTTCCCTCAAAGCCTTTTAATTTTGGAAACTTAGGGAGTGCTCGGAAACTATTCTTCTACATGATTTCCCCCCTTTTTAGGGGTGGAGAATGATGAAAGCCAAAAAAAATCTCAAAAATCCCGTTCGGCAGTGTGACCCGCTAAGGTCCATTTCTAAAATTTTGCCTACTTTTTCGACTAAAAGATAGGATTCTACAAAGCAATAAATAACCATTTCTAAAGATCCTCATCACTCTGTTTCTCACATGTTTAATCAAGCGAGCATGAGAAGCCTTTCCGAACACGGGACGTAATGGCTGGTCTAATATCAAATGTTAGGTATCTAACCAATATGCCAAAAACTCTAGAGTTGATGGAAAGTGTTAGCCTAGTGTCACGAACCTTTGGTTTGGGAGCAAGGTCCGTGCGGCACTTGCGTTGTGTCACGACAAGCAAGTAAGCCTAGCAAGGTTGTGAGGATCAAACCTACAAAACTAACAGAAAGAGAAATGCTGAGTTTGCAAGCAAGCACAAAAATAATGGGGCACACAGGTCGGCAAATGTTGATCTTTATTGATGATTCTTGAACAAGTTGCAATAGGACTAAGCCAAAAGAGAGTACAACTCTTAAGGGTCCCCGATCACCCGTTGACTAGAATGGAATCTCTGCTGGGATATGCACTAGCAATGCACCACTCGATGGCCAAGCAAAGTTCACAGGGTAAAGAGCTTTAGCAACCGACTCACTTGGTGGGGAGTGCCCACCAAAGGTGCTCTTAGAGACTACTTTGCGAGATGCAACGAGACGAGATAGGTTCGGGATTTAATAATGACTACATCCCTACTACAACATATACATTGGCATGACTATTACATATTACATTGATAGACCAAGTCACGGGCCATAGGCCATGCGAACAGCGTTGGACGAAATGGCCCCATGACACTAGGTCGTTTATGATAGTTGGTGGTGGAATCGTTATATGCCTCAAAGCTAGTTTGCGTGAATTAAAAAAAATGAGAGAAGCTAGTTTGCGTGAATAAAAAAAATTTCAAGTTTAACCATCCAAACTAAGATCCTAGTTACTAGATTCATATTGGTTATGAATTGGAAATACAAGAGCAAAGAAAACTTACAAATTTGATTGTCCTCTCTCAACAAACGTTGCTTGATCTAACCTTAACTCCTCCTAAAGTCGAAGTAGTGGCTTCTGATCCACACTTGGATTAAGGAGGAAGAAGAGATGCTTATATTCCAAACCCAACTTGAAATCCTTGGCCTTTTAGTTCTCCAAGAACTAGAACTTTAATTTGGACTAGAACTAGAATTAGAATTCAACTTAGAACTAGAACTAGAACTAGAAACCAAAAGGGAGAAAGAGAGAAAAAGTGGACAAATTTTCTCTAAGGAAAACGTATGGGATGGGATTAGGAGATGAAAAATTCATCCACCCCAAGGTCCTTTATATAGAGCTCCCAAGGGACTTTGTTTCCCTCAAAGCCTCTTAATTTTGGAAACTTAGGGAGTGCTTGGAAACTATTCTTCTACGTGATTTTCCCCCCTTTTAGGGGTGGAGAATGATGAAAGCCAAAAAAATCTCAAAAATCTCGTTCAGCTGTGACCCGCGAAGGTCCGTTTCTAAAATTTTGCCTACTTTTTCGACTAAAAGATAGGATTCTACAAAGCAATAAATAACCATTTCTAAAGATCCTCATCACTCTGTTTCTCACACGTTTAATCAAGCAAGCATGAGAAGCCTTGCCGAACACGCCCTTAGTTTGCATAGAAACCAATTAAGGGTAAAAAGGTATTTGCACGTGTATAGAAGTTTCCAAATTCAAGTGGGTTTCCAAATCACATTCAAACTAGGGGTGCAACTCGAGTCGGGTTGGGTCAGGTTGATGCCAACCCAAACCCGAACCCAACTCAACCCGATTTCCAGCCCGATGAGGTTCAACCCGACCCAACCTGAGGAACCCTTTTTTACCAATCCGAACTTGATCCGACCCGAGTTCAACCCAATCGAACTAGACCTAACCCGAGTTTTTAATCTTACTAAATAAAAATATAATAAAAAATATTGAGTTTTACTCGAGTCAGGTTGCCCAAGCCCTCAACTCGAACTCGAACCCAAACCCGAACTCAACCCAGATCAGGAAAACTCAACCCAAACCCAACCCAAAGTCAACCTGACCTGACCGACTTTTTCGGGTTGAACCCGACTTGAGTTGCACCCTTAATTCAAACTTACTTTCCCTTTAGAATTTCCAACATAAATTCTCATAATTCCCAACTAATAGGATTCAAGTATTTAATTAAGCACATGCTTAATTAAATCACTTAAACTCCAACCAATATGATTTAAGTATCTCATTAAGCACATGCAAATTAAATCACTTAAATTTCAATCGATTTAAGTATTTCACTTGCACATATTAATTAAGTGATTTGCTAGCGTCCATCACAAAAGGCATTTCGCGGATGGTTTGTTGCATTTGAGGCCCGCTACCTCACATGGAACAGACCATATACGAAATGCATTTTGCGATGGATGCTAACAAATCCCATTAATTAAATACACCCACTATATTATGGTGCATCTTTTCTTCTTATTAAGGTGTATGCACCCTATGTATGGTGTGTCGCCTCCCTGTATCATATACAACGGATCTAATCCATTCCTCGCTTGTGATAAAGTTCGAAAACCGAATTGTCCAACAATCCTTAAGGGTCTAACGAGTTGTGAGTGGGATCGGCATAGGGATCCAATGGTCATTCCTGTAGGGCCCACCAAGTGTCCCCACTGTGATCTCACGTAATGTAGTTGAACTACGACCGCATTAAGTAAGTGACCCCCACTAGGACATTACCTTGAAGAAGATTATTAGATCTATAAACCGAAAGCATATCCAATGTGCACATCCTTCTTCCAATCGTACATTTCCCGTGTTGGGTCCAACGGAGGATGAACTTCAATTACCCCTTGGGCCAACTCAATGGCATACCTTTCGATGTATCAGTTTTAGCCCACAAATGCATTTGCAAAGTTCTTTTCAAAACTAATTTAGTTTTTCCAAAATCCTTTGATAAACATCTTTATCAAATCGGCTAGCTAGACTTTTAGTTAAAGGGCTGAGATCAAAACTGTAAATGTTATTACTCTACAAGAGAGGTGGAGGATTCTTTGTTGGGCATCACTATTGATCCCATGGATTTGCCTGATGACCCAGTACTATTTGTTGGCAATCCTAAACACTCTAACAATCTCCCATTGGCACTCAAACCCACTCATGCATGTATCTAGGACCCATGCTTTCTAGGTGCTTGTTAAACACCTTCATTCACAACATACCTGCCTCTTGTCACAGTCCGTTGGAATGTTTGGCAATTATCATGCAAGCTAGTCGTGGGGTCCAATCTAAAGATGGTACCAAATCCATTACTCAATTTGTGCCAATTTCATTACCAAATAAGTTATCTAAAGATATCTATAATTAGCAACAATTCCACAATTCAATTTGTGCCAATTATTTCTAAAGATGTCTCCCAGGACTATCCCAAATATGGTGGAGATCAAGCAATCACGCCCACTTCATGTCATTCACACCCATGATGAATGATTCACTTAGCTTATTTCCAAGTTAATTATCATGTTTGAAATTCTCTTTTAATTGTTTCTCTACTTAGTTGTTAGTTATAAGAGGAGGAAAGATGTATTGCAAACTGAATTTTTATTGATTTTATGAAACAATATAGAGAAGGGAAAAACTTTGAAGCTTTCCCTTTTTCTTCTTAAATTTGCATTAGTAGGTGCGATTGTTTGTCTGACATGGTAAACCGCCCACACACACGTGAAGTCAGGCTATATCAGTTTTCCTATTGTGGTCTAGCATTTGGTGATCGGCTTACGTATTTAATCATGTATCTTAGTGTTTGTTGACAGCTTCCCAAAATACTAGAAGCTCTCTATCCCATGCTTGTGCTGATGATTGTGCACTTCTCTTTTTTTTATTGGAGGCTAACTGTTTAGTGAGAAGTGTGCAATGCTTTCACATTTGGGAATTTCATGGGATCAGAAGATGGAGTGTCTATTAGAGTTTCTTCTTTCTGGTCGGGGGTGTTTTTCTTCATCTAACGGCAATGGGAGTTGAGTTGGTAGTGAACTGGTCTTGAATTGCTGTTGCTTGGAGTTTGGATTATCAGGCCTGATCTCATTATTATGGCATTGACAATTAGTTTTTGCTCAGTAAAGATTTATAGTAAGATATGTTCTTTATGGTTACTCTTATTGTTTTATACATGGTATAGGAAGGTGGAGCGTGTAGCAGTTGTGCACGATCTTATTGAGAAAGCATGAGATTGAAGCTAAGAATAAGCACCGTTGGAGATGCACCTCTAACACATAAACGCCTCTACGCACTATGGGTTTTTTGGGTTGAATAAATTCAAAACAACTGACTCTTTCTACATGTGTGAAGTGCTTCTATTTCCAATGATTTTCTTTTCCAATGATCTTAGGGCATGTTTGGCTATCATGAATTTTTTTTCCTGGAATATTAGCTTTACGGAATGGTGAGGGAGCCTGGGAGAAGGTTATATGCAAGAGGGACTGATAAGAACAGCCGAATAAACATGGAAACAAAAAACAAGAACCAAAATATGAGCGACTTTTTCCTGGTTTTTTTAGCCACTTTCTACTCTCTACTCATTAGTGCCCTCTCAGGTCTCTCCCCCCTGCACTACCCTCACTCACCACCTGGAGAAAATAATTTCTTATAAAAAAAATTCATGGTTGCCAGACATGGCCTAAACCTAGAGGTGGGATTCAAAAGAAAACCAATATTTTGTCTCAGATCATTTATAATCGGGCAGTGATAAATTCACCCCTTGAAAGAAGAATACACCCCTTTTAACAGAAATCGTTTAGTCTTAATGCTTATGGAGTTAACGATTAACGATTTATGGTCCTTAAAACCGGGAGGGCGAGTGGGCACATGATGAAAATCCGCGGCCCATAAGAAGAAGATCGCTTCTGCCTCGTCCTTTGATCAGAATGCTTAGGAGTCATGAGTGCCATCTCATCCCAAATAGCATCCTCTATCTAGTCAGATCGGGGATAAACAGTTTCTATCATTAGCTCAAGTTGCTGAATGTTTCTCATCCCCGACCCCAGGTCTGCTCGCCTCGACGCACTAATACTGCGCTCCGATCTCTAACTCGATAGCTACAGAATTCCGATCAAATCATTCCCTGAACCTATGAGCTTTACTTATCAAAATTGAAAGAGCGAATTCTCTTTTCATTGATTTAAACCTCGAGAGCTATGTCCAATTCATGTACTGATAAGAAGATTCAGAACTCAATGAATTTGTTAGTCAGCTTCAAATTCACCATCATTGTCTATGTAAAGTTCCAAGTACACTACATATGGATAAGGAAGCTCACAGCAAGCACAAAATCAGGTGGTCCATCAATCTCTAGTTTAACAAGGTCAGATATCCCACAAATCGGGTTGAAATTTCTCATACAAGCCTAAGAATAAAAGAGCCTGAATGACGATTAGAAGATTAACTTATCTCCAAAATATGGATTCCATCGCCACAAGCAGAATCCCAATTTGAAAATTAACTTAAGAGGTCTTCATAGCCATCCAATGAATGTCCCAACTCGGATGGCACATTAGGCAGAGGATCAACTGTACTTTACCAATAAGCTATGAACAATGAATTTGTGCGCAGAAAAAGAGCGGTTGTAGTTGATTGTTAACAAGTACACCTGTAATAATGGTTTAACAGAGAGGTCTAAGAAACTCAGGAAGAAAAGGAATGAAACGTCTCAAAATACAACGGTTCAATTTAAGTGGAAACATTTAATAACCACACAAACCTTTACTGAATGCATGAAAATATTGTTGGAAATAATCTATTGTGGAGATGGGGAAAATAGAGAAGAAAAGAGATGCGTCAGTGGGACCCGATCCCGCGAGAGGGGCGGCGCGACCCGCCTCCCTCTTTTGGTCTCTCGTACGCACGCGAATGTCGTGTGTTTTTTATTATTGATTTAATTCATCTTTTCCGTGAACTTGGGATCACTAAAGCAATCCGAATTTCACGCAAAAGAGAATGACTAGAGTCACCACCTAGGTAAGGGACCTAGGACCCATAAATGACGCTGCAATGATCTGCGGTCCCAGAAGTCTAGATTCATTACCTGATTACGAGAATGGAAGGTATGAGGAATTACCACCACATGCACCATTCTTGCCTGGTAATCCGGTCTTCAATTCCAAAAGTTAACTCTCTTGAATTTCTTTTAAATGGCTTATTTAAACTCTTTTGATGTGCGAACTATGTGACATGCATCCTAAAATCTAATATCAATGTAATTCCTAAATGCGTATCTTGATTTTCTTGATTTGTTGAGATTCAATCTATTTGAAAGTTCTCCTAAAATTCTAATTTGGGAAAAAATCCTAAGTGATTTAATCAATTTAATTTAGGGTTTTAAATGAGAGAAGAAATAAAAAACTATCATAAAAACCCCATTGATTGTGTGTGGGGCCGACTTGTGCGAGGAATGTCATCCAAACATCCAAGCTGCCTGCGTACCCAAGCCTCACTGGGATTAGAGTCGACGTAGTTCGATGACCTAAACTTTACATGCCTAAGACATCTAAGACACCGATCTAGACTGAATTGACTGTTTCAACAGTTTAAGAGAGATTATTTAGTTCAAGTTGAATAGATTTTATTATCTTAGGACTTTATCTAAAATGATATATAGTCCTATCTAAATGCAAAACGTTCCCTAAACTAATACAGGTGAACCTACATCCTAGGTTAGCTAGGCTTGTCCTATAGGGAGATGGGTTAACTACTGTAACTAGATTTATGGCACGGTTGCTATCTATAGCAAACGGCCGTGATGAGGCTGGACTCCTAACTCTAGGATACCCTAAAACCTAGAACACGACGTGACGTAAGTGTTCATAATCAGCTCTAAGGGTTCCTACGATGTGATACCATTATCCAACGATTCCAAAAACATGGATTTGATTAACCCAGATTGTGAAGTTAATGATTTTCAGTTCGTTACAGGTTTTCTAACTCCTAAAATCTAAGGAATACCAATGGCTCTAAGGCTGACAAGTTTCATCCTTAGGTTGCATCCATGGAAGGGAATCGGGTTTTCCACCATTGCACAATTTAGCATATAAGTTATAGTAAATTATTGACTGGCATGTTTCTCAGGATTTTCGTGGACTACAACCTCGGAGCCAACAACATATTATAATTTAAATGCTCAAATTGTCAAGGATTTATCGCAATTATGATACGATTATGAATGCCACATTAGCATCTAAATTATTCTTATATGACAAGTTTACAAAGGAGATCAATCATTCCTAAGGTTTCTGTTTCAGTGGATTAAGGATTAAATACATGATGGAAAATTATAGGATAAAAAAAAATTTCATGACACTTTGAATTAATTTTAATTTTTAATTGATTTTACCAGTTTCAGGCCAGGTAGGTGATTTTAGAAAGCAACCCGTAGCAAACTAAGTTCTATATTTCAAAAACTTTGGAATATGATGTTTTCTATAAAATTATGTTCTTCTTGAATTTTTCACAATTTTATATATTAAAATTCGATTTGTAATTGATTTTACCAATTTTAGGCCAAATTAGTAATATTACAAAGTAATACATAGTAAAAAACTTTCAAATAACACCAAACTTTTACTAGAATATGCTCATAATAGTAGAACATTATAGTAAAATTTTCACACATTATTTCTAGATTTTACTATTTTTAAACAGATTTATTTATGTTCTGGTCAAATGAATTAAAAATTAATAAAAAATATTAAAACGTGCACACAAATCTTGAAAACTTCACAATATGATTTTTCTGGACCGATTCATCTTAGTATGAAATTTTAGCTTTTGAAGAGTTTAGTTCGTGGTATCGCCTTTATATATGTGAAAATTAGTGATTTTATTTACAAATTCCAATAAAAATAATAAATAACCTCAAAATCTTTTGAAATTTTTTATATGATGTTCAAATATTAAAAGGATTGTGAGAACAAAATTTTTTCCAATTTTGAATTGTTTTGATAAATGAACAAATTTTTATTCATCATATTTCCTATTTTCAGATTTTTTTAACAAATTTTAGAGTCATCAAAATAAATGAATTCTACTAGAACTTTTATATTTTTGGTGTTCTTTTAACCCAATTAGAACTCAAAAAATATAACTTTGTAAAAAATCCTTAGTTTCAAAACAGTTGCTTTGTAAAACGATTCAAAAACCACTTAAAACCATAATTGGTTAAACACCCAATTTTCGCATATAACATGGTTCTTCTTTCACCAAAATCGGTAATAAAGTAAATTAACTAATCAAAAATCATATTAGATCATGCAAGATAACTTCTCATGAGATTCTCTAAACATGCTTTTCTAGTTCTTAAATAACAAAAATGAAGAAAACCTACCGTTGATCGCGAATCCTTGTCTCTAGGGCTGATAATCCAAGATATATGCTTTGTCTAGCCCTTTATACGCTTTAGAAAACTCGAAGACCAAAGAATATAGCTCAAATCGATATATATTGAAGAGGAGAAGAAGATATCCAAGTGTGATTTAATGGATGACACTTGAAAGTAATGAATTGTGGCCCAAAAGGAAGTGGGATGAATTTTCTTGAATGGGTGAGAGTGTTGACATAATTTTTCAGCCCTTTTCCAAGGTTGAATTGATTTGCTTTATAGAAAAAACTTGGGTTTGCAAAGATTAAGTAGTTTCCTTTGTGAGGAGTCTCACATTAGCTAGTTTCTTATTTCTCTTCCTTATCTTTCCTTTCTTTTAGTTTCCAAATCAACTTGAATTCTAATTGTGATTACTTACAAACCAAGACATACTATTGTGCATAAGGTAGATCTTTCAAGACTCTTCTAGAAGATCTCACATAATGGAAACAACATATATATGAAAAATTCCGGTAAAAAAAGGACTGTCCAACGTTGGAGCTCATTTTTGACCTATTTATAGGCAGAATCAAGAAAAGTTGTAAACTAGAAAGTTGTAGATCTCTTCGAGTTGTTCGAAACAAATATATTTACAAATTTTTTGAACTAGTAGGTAAAAAGTTATGGCTATTTTACTAACCTGACAACATAGCCCTTTCTAATTATAACTCTTCCTTCTTTTTATTCTTTTCTTCTTTTTCAAAACACATCAAATATGACATCACCATCCCACCTCATCCATGTTGGGCGTCCAACTAAGTGGGCCACCCATGTGGGGCGCCCACTTATGTGGCTGACCCACATGGGTGGGTCCACTTGGGCCCCTTCCTATGTGGGCTTTGCCCAATGGGTCTTCTCACATGGGTTTTGGGTTTTTTTTCATAAAAAATTAATAAAATTCTTTTAAATTCAATATTTTATGGATGGACATAACCCATGTGACCTTTATGTTGTACCCCTAACATATGGTTGAGCCATCTCTCTTGGAAAAAATAAAATTTTGGACCAAAACGCTCTCATTTGACCAATACGCATCCGAAAATGGACCAAAGTGCATTCAAATCAAGTTGCCCTTAAAGGAAGAGTTAATGAAATCCAAGTAGTGACTTGGTTTGGCAACCTAGAGGGGGGGTGAATAGGATGTTTATAAAACTTTTACCTTTTGAAAACTTTTACTAAAATTTCACCCAAGACTTATCCCTTGTTTAATTAAGTTTGAAATAGTTGAACTTAAACAATATTACAAATTAATAAAAGTTCAAAAACCCTTGTTAATTAGCAAACTTAATTAGGTGATTTAGCCTAGTTAGCAAGGTACCAATATTCAATCAAAACCAAAATGCTAACTACTCACTCAATTCCAAATATGTAAGAATGCAAGCACAAATAAATAAGAAAGTGAGAGGGAGAGAAAGATAGAGAAATACCAACACAAGTGACATAAAGATTTATAGTGGTTCGGCAAACGGCCTACTCCACTCTACTCAAGGTCGCACTTGAGGATTTCCACTATTGAGACCTCCACGACGCCCGGCTCCGAGGCTTTTACACTCCAAGGGAATTAGATAAGGATGCCCTTCCACCTTTACAATGACTCTCCTTCTCCGCCGAGTTCTAAGCGTTTTCTCCCAAGGGAATTAAACACGGATGCCCTTGCCACCGATCGAATAAAGAAGAAGATAAAAGCTTTGCCTCTATGTAGGCTACAATGCAAGTTGAAGCTCCAAGGATGCTCTCAAGAATAAACAAGTTTAAGCCTAAACCAATCTCAAAAGATTTTCTCAAATCAAGGCACAAAGAGTTTGGTTGGTGAGAGAATTTAACCAAAAATAGTTCACAAATGATTTTCTATGGTTTGTTGAAGTTGGACAATGTTCCTCTCTTGTTTTAGACCCATTAGATGGGTATATATGAAGTCCCAACTCCATGTGACCGTTTGGGGGGTAAAACAGTCAAAACTGGGTCAAAAAATCAACTAGCCGTTGGGCCTCCAACGGCTATAATTTTTTGAGAAAATACACTTCTCGGAGTTCCGAGAGTTTTCTCGGAGTTCCGAGCTCGGAGCTCCGAGGGTTTCTCGGAGTTCCGAGAAACCAAACAGAGATTTAAGTTTAAGAACCTGGTGCATTTCTCGGAGCTCCGAGAATTTTCTCGGAGTTCCGAGCTCGGAGCTCTGAGAATAATTCTCGGAGTTCCGAGACTGGTTTCCAGCAAACAGTGTCGAACTTGTAAAATTCATATCTCCCTCATTTCTCTTCGGATTTTGACGTTCCTATACTCTACGGATATGAGAAAAATGAGAGCTATCTGTTAAAAATATTTTCAAAAATATTTGAAAATGTTTTAAATAAGTTTTGATAGGATTTAGTTGCTGGTCCAGGTTGTTGCTTCGGAACTCTGTTTTGTTCATTCTTGTGTTGAATGCCATATGGGTCCCAACATGTTGGTACACCACCATGGCCATTCACTTATCCATTTAAGTCCTTAAAGGGTGTGTTAGTCTCTTTGAAAAACATATTTTAGGGGTTTTAAGATGTGCCTTGATCAAGAGAAAACACAAGAGAGAAAGGTGATACATACTACCCTTTTGAACACTCTCTTGAATGAACTCTTGAGCCAATCTTCATTTGATCTTCAATGTGGTTCTTGGATTGCTTGTGGGATCTTCACTTGAGCTCCTTGCTTTAACATCTTCCAAGGATGATGCCACCAATGTGTTCAAGCTCCTTTGCATGTTGATCCTCAAGCATGTGTTGTGTTGCATTGTGTAATGGCGATATGACATGTCAAGCATGTCAAGTTCCTGTCTAAGACACAACACTCAAGGCAACTGATCAGTCCATAAACGACTAATCAATTTGTGTTTGTTAATCATCAAAACAAGGTGATTGAATGAACCCATGGGGAATCCTTGGGGAACCCTTGGGCTTACAGTTAAAAATGGAAAGTCTTCGTGGTCAAACTTTAAAAATAGAAACTTTTTAAGATAGCTCATTTTGATGGGTGATATCAAACGTGATTACTTGAGATTCCCTGAAAATGCCCAAAATGCCCTCGTTTCACAAAATTTCCAATTCAAGTCAAACCTCTAAAAGTTTCTAAATTTAACAGGTTTTTAAAAACTCATGAAATCATCTAAGACTCCTTAGACACACTCTATAGGTCAAGTGAAACACAATAAAAATGACTAAATTACCCCCGAGGTGCAAAATAGGTGAAAATAAGGAAAACCCTGAGAAATTTCAAAAATGGCAGATTTTTTCACTTGATTTAAAACTTAAATTTTCATCTTCCAGAGACCATTAAAACACCTTAGAAACCTTTAGGATTGTGAATCAACTTCAAAACACCTAAAATGAGATGAAATCTACCCTAAAATGCATGGATACCTAATCTAATACGGAATACGGACTCAATACTTGACAAACCAAGTAAATCTTTCGCTTTTTACAGCGTAGCAAAATGAGGGTGTCTACAGCTTAAAGGCGCGATGTCTCTTTCCTCAAGACTATTCGCCCCCACCAGTAAGTGTGCAAGGGGTACCACGAATTTGCCTCTAAGATACAATGAAGCCCGGTGTAGTCTACACCAAAATGGTTGTTGAAGCTTTGCACTAAGCAGAAATAACCCAAGAATCACCTTCAAAAAAATAAGTATTTGAGACCTTAGTTACTGTTTCTGCAGAAAACAGTAAACTAGAAAAGTTTCTGTAAAACAGTAGTTTAGAAAGGCTTTTCAAGAGAATATATTGCTTTGGAAATTGTCTAAATAGCATTCCCACAAGTGTATTTCATATTATATTTTCAATGGACTGTTTTTGCTGTTTTATAGAGTTTCTAGCTCCCTTTCTATTTGATTTGCACCCTTATAGAGCACCTATTCAGAGCGGGTTTGATTCTGGCCGTTAGATCGTGCCCATCCACAACTCTACGGTCCAGATCGATCCTGGAGTGACCGTTGGTTTGTGTAAAACCTCCCTCCGGCCTCGTAACCGCTAGATCGATCATCTACAGTGTGGATCGCACCCGCTGGTTTCATAACTGTTGGGACAATGGGACACAATCCAATGGTTGTCATCATACCCGATTACCACTAGCCGTTACACACTATCTGACGCCTCGGATCGCACCCGCTACCACACTAGCCGTTGGTGTACACTGGGCCGATGGTTCGGTCATCCCATGGGTCCTAGCCCTCAAGCCGTTCCAACTGACCGACCCAATCTAGCCGACCCCGAGCCGACCGACCTACCGAGGCTTCACCAATGAATGGCCCAGTTCCAATCAGGAAAATTTAAGTGCTCCTTGCAACGATGCGAAGTGCAAAGTGCAAAGTGCGCCACTAGCGCCCTATAGCCCATTGTCCATGCCGAGCGTGCACCACTAGCACCATATAGCCCATTGCCTACGCCGCGGGTGCGCGTGCGCGAACGGTGTGTTGCATCGTCCCGCGGGTCCACCCAATGGCTAAAACCATTGTGTGATAAAGTAATAGAGAGAAGTGGTAAAAGCTATATAAACCTCTCTCTTACTCTTTGCCCCACCCTCTCTCTTACTTTTTGCCCCACCGATGTGGGACTATCTAGTCAAAGCTACTTTATTCTCTTTCTAAAAAAGCAACCACTTTTACAAAACAAAGGCACTTTTCTTTGAAAACACTTTTTAAAGTCTATTTTATTTTGAAAATACACTAACAATCCCTCACCATTTTCAAAATGAAAATTTTTATCTCATCATACTTGGAACTCTTATGCATAAATGAAGGTATCTTACGATTTGAAGCTTCACTTAGTGAGAACATATCAAAGTTGACAAGAACGGCATAGTAGACATGTCTTTAAACTAGCGATTCTATATAGCCAACCGGATACATTTTACACATAAGAAATTCATTTCTTCATGTGATTCTAATCAGCCGACACGTGAACTAGCCTTGTGTTTGTATCTCGATCATGAGTGCTCTAGAGACTAGCCAAGTCTCATAGAAGGGGGCACCACCTTCACACTCACATAGGTAGGCTCAAGAGTGCCCCTTGTAACTATAGCACCCTAACAATTATGTTACCAGCCTATTAAGAGCCCACTGCTCAACCTCCCTGTTACACAATACAGGTACCGAGCACTTTACCTTGGGATGTTATTTATATAATGCTTGCAATCACTCCATATGATGTATTTGGGCTCATTGAACTCAAGACTTGATGTCTTTTCAAGCGTTGAGTCGAGTTTTCATCATTGGTGATCGATCATATGTTACTGGCTTTAGACCCATCGCTATTGATGTCTTAAACACCATATCTCTTGCAAGACCTTTTGTTAAAGGATCAGCCAAGTTTTGACTTGACTTTATATGATCTATAGTTACTACTCCATCAGTTTGTAACTGCATGACAACACTGTATCTAAGTCCAATATGCCTAGACTTACCATTGTAAACATGATTATATGCCCTTGATAGTGTGGCCTGACTATCACAATGCACATAAATCGTTGACATAGGTTTTGGCAAAATCAGAATTTCTATTAGCAAATTCCTTAGCCATTCTGTCTTTTTACAAGATGAAGCCAATGCAATAAACTCTGCTTCCATGGTGGAAGTAGTTATGCAAGTCTGCTTCTAAGAGGCCCAGGATATAGCTCCCCCACCAAGAGTGAATATCCATCCACTCGTTGATGAATGATCAACGTGTTCAGTTAACCACCTAGCATCGGTGTATCCTTCTAATAACATGGGATACCCACTATAGTATAGTCCATAGTCTATAGTGCCTTTTAGATACTTCAGTATCCTATTTTTAGATACTTTAGTATCCTATTTATAGCATTCCAGTGTATGTGATTGGCCCTCACATAGATAGCGTGTACACAAAAAATCATCTCCATAGGATCATCCCAACCCTACGATTTGTGGAGGTAAAATCGACGTGTATAAACCTTCACAAATCTGTCCATTTTTTGCTTACAAGGTTCCAAGGGTTAGGATGATCCTATGGAGCTAATTTTTTGTGGACACCCTATCTATGTGAGGGCCAATCAAATGAATGGTTTGGATCACCCAAACAATGTGAGCCTCCCCTGTATTTTAAGCTAGTGTGTAGATAACTTATCTACACATGTGTGTAGAAACCTCTCTCTCTCTCTCTCTCTCTCTATATATATATATATATATATATATATATATATATATATATATATATGAGGAAAGTGTTGGTGAGCTTAAGCGCCCCAATCACATGGGTCCCACATTTTCTGTGGTGATCCAAACCATTCATTTGCAAGGCCCTATCATAGATAAGGTGTGTACCAAAAATCAGCTCCATAGGATCATTCTAACCCCTCCATTTGTGGAGGACAAAAATGGACAGATTTGTGGACAAATAATGTCTGTCCATTTTGACCTCCACAAATGGAGGGGTTAGGATGATCCTATGGAGCTGATTTTTGGTACACCCCCCATCTATGTAAGGGACTTTCAAATGAATGTTTTGGATCATCCTAACAAAGTGGGCCCCCATGTGATTGGGCAAGCTAGCTCACCATAAATTTGGTGAGCTTAAGCTCACCAACAGTTTCCTCTCTCTCTCTCTCTCTCTCTCTCTCTATATATATATATATATATATATATATATATATATATATATATATATATGAGAAAACGGTTCCTAGACATATGTGTAGATAAGTTATCTACACACTAGCTTAAAATACAGTGGGGGCCACATTATTTGGGTGATCCAAACCATTCATTTTTAAGGCCTTCACATAGATAGGGTGTCCATAAAAAATCAGATCCGTAGGATCATCCTAACCATTCGAACTGTGGAGGCAAAAAATGGACTAATTTGTGAAGGTTTAAAGACATCCATTTTACCTCCACAAATCGTAGGGTTGGGATGATCCTATGGATCTGATTTTTTGTAGACACCCTATCTATGTGAGGGCCTCCACTGTATTTTAAGCTAGTGTGTAGAGAACTCTCTACACATATGTGTAGGAACCATTTTCTCTCTCTCTCTCTCTCTCTCTCTATATATATATATATATATATATATATATATATATATATATAATTAAATGGAGAGCTGCTAGGAAGGCATGCCTAGTGTGAAGGAGCTTCCCAACGGCCTACTTAATAATCTACACACTAGGGGTGGAACTTGGGTTGGGCTCAACCTGAACCCGATGGGTTTAACTTGCTTTTGGCACGGGTTGGGCTGGCATTTCTTTGGGTTGGGCTGGATTAGGGTTGGAAAAAGCCCGCTTTGATTTGGGTTGGGGTAGGATGAGGTCTTCATCAACCCAACTTGATGAGAACGCCACTCTATCCTCTAATTTTATCATGATTTTCGTAATCTCAGGGCTATGTTTTCTTTTTTTAATTGTCCCACACAACTCAAATCCAAACCGACTCAACCCCTCCAATTAGTAAAAGACGGGTTAAGTTAGGGTTAGGGATGAGAGATTTTGACAGATGTTAGGTTACCAAACTCGACCCTTAGGGCTGAGGGACTACTACCTCGGTTCGGGCTAGGGTTAGTCTCAACCTGGCCGAGTTGCGTCCCTACTATACAACCGACTATGCATTAGTGACAGTTGTTGGACAAGAATACCCTCACTTCTTTGGTAAATGACAGAGATAAACAATTTTGATATTCGTGGCAATGTCAGGAGAGCTGTTTGGGATAGTACTAACACAAGCTTGTCTTCATATCATTTCCGAATTGGAAAATTAACATGTCATGTCCTAGGCTACAAATGATATGGGCCACTTGTGGGCTTTTAAGGGTTTTCAGGATTTGGGCTGGGAATAGAACTTGTTCGGGTATCATTCTTAAACTTTATAGGGCGATAGTCGAGCCCATTATGTAAGCCTGCAAAACAAGGTTGACCAAGACCAAAATTTTCGGGTGGCATTCTTAAAATTTCATTGGGCTATAGTCAGGCCCATTATCTAAGCCTGCAAAATTTTACCAAGACCAACTTGTTCTGGTGTCATTCTTATAATTTTAGTGGGCTCTAGTCAGGCCCATCATGTAAGACTGCAAAACAAGGTCGTACAAGTCAAATAATTAGGCTAAGAAACACACCTATCAGAGATATCCTAATAGGCAGCAATGACTAAACTAGACTCTATCAGGAATTTTACCAAACGTCTGGAGGGCTGTTGATGTATCTAAGGCACACCACTAAGGGAGAATCTATCGGTAATATTATCGAACATCTAAATGGCTTAAATTGAAGTAATACTACATGGAATATTAACTCTAATACCAATTTGGTGCAAACCTAGAGTCAATTTTGGGAATTTTTTTTTTTTTAATGGCAAATAATATATTTTTTTGGAACTTTGGAGCATTAAAGTAGTTTCTAGCTCAATATGGGCAACAACATGCATTCTCAAAACAAATCAAGCATAACATAATAATATCATTGGAATTAAGAGTTTTCGTATAAAGACAAAGCCATTGAATTTATTCATCAATATGAAATTACTCATCCCATGTAGGTTCCATACATTAGATTAATAAAAGAAAGTCAAGTAGCTAATGAAGAAAATTCATATCTCTACAAAACCAATCTAGCAAAGCGTCAAAGCAATAACTATAATGGCAAAGTGAATGGTGGCAGGCAACTAGATCAAGGCAAGGTTATAATAAGGGCAATGGCTATAGGAGTGAAGAGGGAAAGGGTGAAAGGTAAAGGGTTGAGGAAAAGGTGAAGGGGATCAAAGTAGAGGGAAAATAGAGAGAAAAATAGAAATTAATAGGAGAGGTAGTCGTGTCTTAGAGTGGCATGCCGGGGCCTCGTGTTGGTTGTTGATGGGGTGTGAAAACACCAGCCTCTCACAGGCTGCCACCTGTCCCAGAGTAGGTGAGACTCAGCCTCTCACAGGCTGCCACCTGTTCAGAGTAGGTGAGATCCAGCCTCTCACAGGCTGCCACCTGTCCCAGAGTAGGTGAGACTCAGCCTCTCACAGGCTGCCACCTGTTCAGAGTAGGTGAGATTCAGCCTCTCACAGGCCGCCACCTGTCCTGGACACCTGTCCAGGACACCTCAACAGATTTTCCCTATAAATAGGGGACTAAAGCTCAGACTAATGGGTAATGCAAAAATCCCTTCTCTCCCTAAACTCTTAAGACATCTCCCCTTCACTCCTGCTCATACTGACTTGAGTGTCGAAGGGCCTGTCCGGAGTAAAACCCGGTCTGGTCTTCTGACCTCGCTTGCCTTGTGCAGGACTACGCACTCACCGCAGGACTCATACTCAACCTCCCTCGTCGCTCGCTCTCAGCTCTTACGCCACTGCTGTACCTGTTACCGATTTTTGGTCTAACAGACTGGCGCCATCCGTGGGACAAGAACTAAAAGCTGTTCTTACATCTCACTTACAAAATGGCAGGGCGCAAGAGTGCGCGATTAGCTTCTGCGCAGAACGACCAAGCCGCGCTACCTCGCAGGACCCGGAGCGGTCGAATCGCCTCGATGGTAGTAGCAGCTTCTGCCGACCAAAGCCTTTCTCGCTCGGAGCATCACAATCCCGTGCCCACCTCGGAGCAAGTCCAAGCCCTCTTCCAGCAGATGACGGCCCTTGTTGGTCAGTACCAACAACTACTTCAAGCACCCCCTCCACCTCCTCCAGAGGCCCCGCGATCTGCCCAAGGAGTCCACAGGGGAGAGTCATCACGTCACGGGGAGGGCAGAACTCATCACTCCGCTAGACAAGTTTATCGCCCCATAGTGAGGCACGCCCAGACAGAACCTCATCACCGCGAAAGATCGCGGTCTCGCTCCACGCAGAGGCGCCGGCCTCACGAAGATCGTTTGCCACCGGCAAAATCTCGACCTCGTCGTAGGAGTCCGGAAAGTCAGTCCGGTTCTGCGGCAAGCCCATTTGTGGGAAGAATCAGGTCCCCAGACCGCAGAACGGATCCGCTGCTACAGAGAATGGAGGAGATGAACCACCGGATAGAGGAATTGGCGAAGGATCAGAGCCGGCCCGCCTCTAGAGCGTTCTCAAGCAGAACGCCATTCACTAAGGATGTCCTGAGTGCTCCAGCACCCAGAGGATTTAAGATGCCTGCCGTCCCTCAGTACGACGGCACTACCGATCCCGTGGATCATCTGGAGACATTTAGGACAATGATGCTCCTCCACGGTGCCTCCGACGGCTTCATCTGCAGAGCCTTCCCAACGACGCTCACTGGCGCGGCAAGAGACTGGTACTCCAGGATCAAACCAAACTCCATCAACAATTTCGACGATTTTGGAGAGGACCTCGTCCGCCACTTCATGAGCAGCCGCAGGCCAAAGAAAACAACAGCTTCCCTGATGGCCTTGCGACAGGAAGACAATGAGCCCCTGAAGGTGTTCGTCCGCCGCTTCAACAGGGAGGCACTACAGGTGCCCAATTTAGATCCCTCAGCGGCTATGAACGCACTCCTCACCGGTGCAAGATCTGATGATTTCCGTCGAGCGGTGGCTCGGCAAAATCCGCACTCACTGGCGGATCTCATGGCCGGGGCAGAAGAGTACATAACAGTGGAAGAAACACTGGCAGCTCTTAATTCAAACCGGAGGATAACCTCTGAAGAGAAGAATCTGCCTAAACAGCGTAGGGAGGATAAACCTCCCAGGAAAGAGAAGTCTCCACCCCCTCAGAGAAGAGAAGAGAACTTCACACCTCTCAATACCTCTAGAAAGCACATACTGGCAGCGATCAGTGAGGAGGAGTTTGTGAAGTGGCCGCCTAGAATGATCTCCAAAGGAAACAGAAGAGATCCTTCAAAGTACTGTCGGTTCCACAAGGACCACGGCCATGACACAGAGGATTGCTGGCAGCTCAAGGGAGAAATTGAGCAGCTGATCAGCCGGGGTTATTTGAAAAAATACCTCCAGAATGACGGCCGCACCCAAGGGCGCAAAGGAAAGAGTCCCCAGGGCCGTAGCCCTCGAAGATCACCGCAGCCCCCTCCTCAGGATAAGACTTCTCAGGTCACCGACGCGCAGCCTGAGGCACCCCGATCTCAACCAAGGGGGGTTATCAATACAATCATGGGCGGATCAGCCGCCGGGGGCACCTCCTCTGCTGCTCGAAAAGCATATGCACGGCAAGTTAACGCCGTTCACACAACCAGCAAAAAGTCAAGAACGGAGAATGAGATCTCCTTCTCAGACGCAGATCTGGACAGCCTTATTTTGCCCCACGACGATGCATTGGTGTTAACCATGCTCGTTGCCAACTGGGAGGTAAAGAAAATTCTTGTGGACAACGGGAGCTCAGCGGATATTCTATACTACCATGCCTTCGAGAAAATGATGATAGGCGACGACCGTCTAAGGCCGGCGAACTCAGATTTGTTCGGCTTCTCCGGAGAGGTCGTAAAAGTGGTAGGACAGATCGAGCTCCCTGTTCTTGTCGGAGATTCACCATGTCAAGCGTTCGCCATGGTTAACTTCCTGGTAGTGAAGGCCACCTCGGTCTATAATGCTATCTTGGGACGGCCTGGCCAGAATCTGATCCGAGCAGTCGCCTCAGCCTACCACCAAAAAATGAAATTCATAACCCCTAATGGTGTGGGGGAAGTTCGCGGAGATCAGCCTCAATCAAGGGAGTGCTATGCAATGGCACTGAAAGGAAAAAACGCAGTGGAATCACTGCCAATCGAACTGCTTGATGTAAGGGACGAACTCAGGGGTACTCAACCCGCTGAGGACCTACTCTCCATCCCACTGTGCCCGGGGGACGGTGAGAAAGTCGCTCTGATCGGTTCCTCCCTTAGTAGTAGCATTCAACATCAACTCACCGAGTTTCTCCAGGGCAATGCAGATGTCTTTGCATGGGTTCCTGCCGATATGCCCGGCATCGATCCAGAGATCAGCACTCATAGGCTTGGTGTCGATTCAACCTGCAGACCGGTGAAACAGAAAAGGAGACACTTTGCTTTTGAAAGGCGACAGGCAATAAAAGAAGAAGTGGAGAGGCTTCTGAAGGCTGACTTCATTCGCGAGATTCGATATCCGGACTGGCTAGCAAATGTAGTCCTAGTCAAGAAGACTAATGGAAAGTGGAGAACCTGCGTCGATTTTACTGATCTGAATAAGGCTTGTCCAAAGGACAGTTATCCGCTCCCGAAGATCGATCAGCTCATCGACGCCACGACGGGTTATGAACTGTTGAGCTTCATGGACGCCTTCTCCGGATATAACCAGATCATGATGTACGAATCGGATATACCAAAGACCTCATTCGTCACAGATCAAGGGACTTATTGCTACCGAGTCATGCCCTTCGGCCTCAAAAACGCCGGAGCTACTTACCAAAGGCTGGTGAACAGACTTTTTCAGAACCAGATCGGCCGAAATATGGAAGTGTATGTGGATGATATGCTGGTCAAAAGTCGAAGCGCACAGGACCACGTGTCTGATCTCAGAGAAACATTTCAGGTCCTCAAGAAGCACAACATGAAACTCAACCCCACCAAGTGCACCTTTGGTGTCAGTTCGGGGAAGTTCTTGGGATTCATGGTGAGTCAGCGAGGGATAGAAGCAAATCCCGAGAAGATCAGAGCTGTGATAGAGCTTACCGCCCCAAGAACCATCAGAGAAGTTCAGCGGCTCACGGGAATGATAGCGGCGCTGGGTCGCTTCATCTCCAAATCGGCGGAGAGATGCCTGCCTTTTTTCAGTGCGGTTAAGGGCCTCAAAACTGCGCCCTGGACGGAAGAATGCCAGATTGCCTTCGACGAGCTGAAAAGATATCTGTCCTCCCCGCCATTATTAACAAAGCCGGAGCCAGGTGAGGAGTTATTTCTATATCTCTCCGTTAGCTCCACGGCACTGGCAGCTGTCCTCGTCCGCGAGGAGCACCGCCAGCAAAAACCAATCTATTATGTCAGCAAGGTTCTTCACGACGCAGAAACAAAGTACCAGCGGGTCGAGAAATTGGCTTACGCGCTGGTAATGGCTGCAAGAAAATTAAGACCGTACTTTCAAGCTCATACTGTAAAGGTCTTGACTGACCAGCCGCTCCGGCAAGTACTCCATCGACCAGATATCTCCGGACGACTTGTGAAATGGGCCGTAGAGCTGAGCGAGTTCGACATCCAGTACGCTCCAAGGCCAGCCATCAAGGCCCAAGTACTGGCAGATTTCGTAGCAGAGTGCACCATCCCCCAGCAAGTCGCCGACCCTGAAACGGTACAACTCCCAGTTGCAGAGAAAGCGGTTCCTGACGAATGCATAGCAGAAACTCAGACGGAAATCTTGCAACCCCTGGCAGAGCAGGACTCCATGACCAGCACACCAACTTGGGAAGTATATGTCGACGGTTCTTCAAATAAAAACGGCTGTGGAGCAGGCCTCATCCTCACTGGGCCTGAGGAGTTCACTGCGGATTATGCTCTGAGATTCGGATTCCGTGCGTCCAACAATGAGGCAGAATATGAAGCCCTCCTTGCCGGAATGAACCTAGCAATTCATACCGGCGCCCGGAAATTAAAAGCATACTGCGACTCACAGCTGGTAGCAAATCAGATCCAAGGGGTCTACGAAGCCCGAGATGAGCGTATGGTTAAGTATCTCGCTAAGGTTAATCAACTCTCCCGCCGGTTTGCCAGTTTCGAGGTCATCAGAATACCACGGACAGAAAATGCCAAAGCAGATGTACTATCGAAGCTGGCTGCTTCTGGATACACCACTCTTGGAAGCATACGTATGGAATTTCTACAAAGATCTAGCATCGAAAGAGAAGCCGCAGATATAATGCAGGTGGAGAACGAGCCGTGCTGGATGGATGAGATCATTCATTACTTACGGGACGCGAAACTTCCCGAAGATAAGAAGGAAGCCCGTAAGGTGATACAGAGAGCCGCCCGATTCTCCCTCAGCGGTGACATTTTGTATAAAAGGTCCTACACTCTCCCGTACCTGAAGTGTCTGGGACCAAGTAACGCCGCGTACGCATTGCAAGAGACTTGATGAGCACATTTATGTGTGAATTGTAGGTAGAAAATAATTATCTTTTTACTTTTAGAGCAGTGCTATTTGATGTGTTTTCCTTGTTTTTGATATTTCAGGGTTATTTCAGATTTTTCAAGGAAAATTGAGCTAAAACAATGAAATTCCAAGGAAATAGCATCAATGGCCAAGAGCATTCTTTTGAGAAATTATATCCCACTAAATGAAGAGCTAGGATCAGCCCATGAAGTAATTATTTGGAAACAACCTATGTATTGCAAGCACATGCAATGTTTCTATGTATTGCAAGCACATGCAATGTTTCCATGTATTGCAAGCACATGCAATCCTTGTGGGTCGCACATTTCCAAAACAAATAACATCACCCATGAAGAAATTATTTGGAAACAACCCATGTTCCAACACATGCAATGAAAGAGAGATATGTAGAAAGATTCCATCAAGCCACCTTCCCTTTAAAAAAGAAAAAGAAAAAAAGAGTTGCTACAAGCACGGTGAAGAGGAATGTTAAAATAGAAAGAATGGAGTTATGCTATTGGAGGAGAGAAGATGGTAACTCAATTATCCAAAGCACATGCAAGGAATATTTTTGGACATTTACTAAATTGGAAAAACCTTACCTCACTCTCATATATACTTATTCTTTCTCATTCCCTTCTCACAACCACACAATTCTCTCTCTCTCTCTCTCTTTCTCTCTATGCTTTTGCTTGTTCTTAATTTCTATTTTTTTTCTTTGTTCTTTCTTGCTCTCTTTTCAAGCTATTTTTCTTCTCTTTTTCTCATTCGATCCAACCGTCGAGGACATCATCCAAGGCAATCCAAGGCGAGAACGAGGATCCAACTGTTGAAGGAGGAGAAAAAGAATAAGTCTTTCTTGTTTTGTTATTTACTTTTATTTGGAATTTGATATATTAGTGACCTATTTTAAATTGAATAAGAGAGTATTTTTTTGTTTATTTGTTTAATGGCAATTTCTCTCTTTATTTTCTATGTTTCTTTCCCCTTCTCAATGAGTAACTAAATTGTTAATCTTAGGGTTAGATGAAGCCTAAAGGGTACATTAAATTTGTTAGATTGTGTGATCTAACGGTCTAGATTCAATTTTGTGAATATAACTTTAATATACAAGGGGTTGTAAATTCGAATTATAGATCATATATGCCATTGATTATCTCTTGTATATGTGATCGTTGATGAGAATTTATAGAGTCTTGTATAGATATTGAAAATTGTTTGTGTACTTGATCAATTACTAATGGGAAATCTCATCCATTGATTGGATTTTTCATTGATCGGATTGATCATCTATACAAGTCAATCTAATTCAAGATTGTGATCAAAGCGAATCTATATATACAAACTAATAAATTTTATCTAACCTATGGTGGATTCTAACCCTAAGACTTTTTATTTTTTTTAGGCAACATTCTAATAGTTTTGCAACTTTGCACCCCAATAGTTCTTTAAGTTTTTCATTAAATTAAATAATTATTGTGTTAGATTAATGACTAAATTAGTGGTTAAAATTCTCAATCAAATCAGTTCTTTAATTTATTTTATTAAAAATAATTTGTAGTTAAATTGCTTGAATAGGGTTCCCTTAGATTAAAGAAGTTGTTTCTATTAATTTGAAAATTGTTAGACTAGTAAATTGGCTTTAATTTAATCATCTAGATTAGATAATCAGTAGATAATTAGTAGTAATATTTGGATAATTGTTCACTTTGCCTAAGTTAAGAGGTTTAATAGCTCTTTCCTGTGATCGACCCGTAGCTACGATTGACCCGTACGCTTGCGGTTTAATTTTGTGCAAACAAGTTTTTGGCGCCGCTGCCGGGGAAGAGTTTTTATTAAATTCTTAACTATTCGAAGTGTTTTAGTTTTAGTAATTATTTGTTTTAGTTTATATTAGATTTAATTATTGCATATTTTTAGTTGCTTCTTTATTTGCCTTCGTGATTTTGATTTTTGCATGAGTACTGGTTGGGTACGAAATTCTGTGAACCGATTAGAAAGAACAATTAGATCAGAAACATAAATAAAAATTCAACCTATACCTATAGACATGGCAGATGAGGAAACACCTAGAACCCTTAGGGATAGATTCTATCCAGCAAGGACAGCACAACCTTCATGCATACGTTTGCCTGTTGTGCAGGGAAATAATTTTGAACTCAAATCCCAATTCATCACCATGTTACCTCATTTTCATGGGCTACCTTCTGAGGATGCCTATCTATTTCTTAGGGAGTTTGAGGAAGTGTGTGTCCTCATTAAAATGCAGCAACTCTCAGATGATGCGGTAAAGCTTAGATTTATCACTTTTTCACTCAAGGATGGAGCTAAGAAATGGCTCTATGGTCTTCCCACCAATTCTATCACTACTTGGGAAGAATTCACTGTTGCCTTTCTTAAAAAGTTCTTTCCTATGCATAAAACGAATAAACTAAGGAATGACATTCTTCAGTTTAGGCAAAAACCCCATGAGTCTTTTTCCAAGTTCATGGAGAGGTTTAAGGATCTTCTCCAAGAGTGCCCTCATCACGGACTTGACACTTGGCATTTATGCCAAATTATTTATGAGGGTATTGACTATCAAACCAAGCAGTTGTTAGAATCTATGTGCCCAACAGGATTTACATCATATACGGATGAAAACGATGCTTGGAACTTTTTAATTGAATTGGCTGAAAAGACTCGTGAGTGGGAATCAACCCAAGAGAGTGAAAGAGCCATTGGTAAGGGTTTCATTGAGGGTACTGTAGCTAAAGAGGCTCACCTAGATATTCTTATCAAAAGGCTAGAAGCCATAGTGGTTAAAGGACCTTCACAGGTCAATCATGTTAGTCAAACAGTCCCTATGTGTAGTTGGTGTCAGGATCCAAGCCATGTTATGGAAGAGTGCCCCAACCTTTCTCAGCCCAGCAATGGTACTGAGAACGTAAGTGCTATGTTTCAAAATAATCCATTTAGTAACACTTACAACCCGGGTTGGAGGAATCATCCTAATTTCTCGTGGAGTCAACCCAATTACCAAGCCGCACAACCTAGTTTCCAAAATCATGGCCAGTATGGCCCACCAAGGCCAAATCTGCCACCAAATCTTATTAGGCCACCTACCAACCCCCCACCCAACCCAAATCACTTCCAAAATCAGATCCAAAATCACTTTTCAAATCAGATCCAAACCCCCCCAGGTTTCCCAAAACAAGCTGATTCGGCTAGGATCAATTCCTTAGAAAAGAGCGTAGAACTTCTCATGAGTACATTCATGACTAGTCAGCACAACATGGAGAAGCAAATCTCGCAACTTGCTAATGCCTTACATGAGAGGGAGAGAGGAAAAATGCCTTCTCAACCCGTTCCTAACCCTAGGAATGTCAATCCAAACCAACAAGGTCAACCGAGTCAGTTGAATGTAATTCAACAGAACCCACAAGAAGAGCCCTCCAACCAGTGTAATGCCGTCTATGCTTTACGGAGTGGCCGAGAGTATCAGAAGGAGAAGGTCAGATCGGAAAGGGAGGGAAAGGTTATGGTCAGATCCGAACCATCTAAGGACTCCAAAGATTCATCTGTAGAAGTTAGAGATCAGCCCCCTGTTACAGAATCACTTGAGGAGCCTGACAGTGTCGCAGAGGAGCAGCCAGCTCCACAACCAGAGAGACAGTTTATACCTAAAGCTCCTTATCCTAAGAGGCTTCAAAATAATAAAAAGGTTGCTGCCATGGACAAGATTTTAGATGTTTTTAAGCAAGTGCAAGTGAATATCCCATTATTATATGCTATTTCCCAAGTCCCTGCTTATGCCAAGGTGCTTAAGGACTTGTGCACTCAAAAGCGCACAACGAACGTACCTAAGAAAGCTTTCTTGGCCGCCAATGTTAGTTCCATCTTATCTCAGCAAATGGTGGGCAAGTATAAGGACCCGGGATGTCCCACAATAGCTTGCACCATTGGCAACACAAAAATTGACCATGCCCTACTTGATTTGGGAGCAAGTGTAAATCTTTTGCCATTCACTGTCTACCAGCAATTAGGACTAGGAGAACTCAAACCAACCACTGTCACTCTTCAGTTGGCAGATAGATCAGTCAAAACTCCTAAAGGGATGGTGGAGGATGTCTTAGTTAAGGTGGGTGAATTTCTGTTTCCTGTGGACTTCATAATTTTAGATACCCAACCTGTTGCACATGTTAAAGATCAAATCCCAATCATTTTAGGTAGGCCATTCCTTGCTACTAGTAATGCATTAATAAATTGTAGAAATGGCCTCATGAAACTCTCATTTGGTAACACATCAGTAGATTTCAATATTTTTAGATTAGGAAAGCATCCTAGTTTGCATGAAGAAGTTAATCTATTGCATTCATTCCCAGATGAGATAGAAACTGAGTTTGATATTGATTTTGCTGCAGATTTTCAAGAATGCTTAGAGCAGTTGGGAGATCCGGGAGGCGACTTCTTCTCTGAGGCTTTCAGCCTACAACACATAATGGAGCCCATGGGACCCCTTTCTAAATCCCTTCCCAAGCCATCCATAGAAGAGCCCCCACAGCTAGATTTGAAGCCTTTGCCTTCAAATCTCAGGTATGCTTTCTTAGGCAATAATGAAACTCTTCCTGTTATTATTTCTTCTGATTTAACTTCTAGTCAAGAGGATGAGTTACTTAATTTGTTAAAGGAAAATAAGGACGCCATAGCTTGGACCGTGGCTGACATCAAAGGAATTAGCCCTTCAATTTGCCAACATCATATACATTTGATTGAGGGTTCCAAACCTTCAAGGGAATCCCAAAGAAGGGCTAATCCTGTGATGAAGGAAGCCATTCAAAAAGAAATTTTAAAGTGTCTTGATAATGGGATTATTTATCCCATTTCAGATAGTCAGTGGGTCAGTCCAGTCCAAGTGGTGCCTAAGAAGTCGGGAGTTACCGTTATACAATCCGCCACCAATGAACTTATACCTGCTCGTATTCAAACGGGGTGGCGGGTTTGTATTGACTACCGAAAGCTTAATGCCGTTACTTGGAAAGACCATTTCCCTTTGCCTTTTATTGATCAGATGTTAGAGAGACTAGCAGGACATGATTACTATTGTTTCTTAGATGGATATTCTGGTTATAATCAAATCCCTATAGCCCCTGAGGACCAAGAAAAGACTACTTTTACATGCCCTTTTGGAACTTTTGCTTACAGACGCATGCCCTTTGGGTTATGCAATGCACCTGCCACGTTCCAAAGGTGTATGATGAGTATCTTCTCGGACATGGTGGAGATATTTCTCGAAGTCTTCATGGATGATTTTTCCATTCATGGCTCCACCTATGATGAGTGCCTTCACCATTTAAAGCTGGTATTGGAAAGAAGTAGAGAAAAGAACTTAGTTCTTAATTGGGAAAAGTGTCACTTTATGGTGAAGGAGGGCATAGTCTTAGGCCATGTAGTTTCAAAAGAGGGTTTAAAGGTAGATAAAGCCAAGGTGGACCTTATTTCCCATCTACCATCACCCAAAAATGTGAAGGACATCCGATCATTTTTGGGCCATGCTGGCTTTTATAGGAGATTCATAAAAGACTTCAGTAAAATAGCTAGGCCTCTGACTAACTTGCTTGCAAAGGATGAAAAATTTGATTTTTCCAATGAGTGCGTAGAGTCTTTTGAGCATTTAAAGAAGGAGCTAACCACGGCTCCTATCATTCAAGCACCAATATGGACTGAGCCCTTTGAAGTCATGTGTGATGCTTCTGACTTTGCCATTGGGGCTGTTTTGGGTCAAAGAATTAATAACTTATCCCATGTTATTCATTATGCTAGTAGGACCCTCAATGATGCGCAACTCAACTATACTACCACTGAAAAAGAATTCCTAGCAGTTGTGTTTGCTCTTGAGAAGTTTCGGTCCTACTTGATTGGCTCACATGTGATTGTTTATACAGATCATTCCGCCATCAAATATCTTGTGGCTAAGAAAGATGCCAAAGCTCGCCTCATTAGGTGGGTTTTGCTTCTTCAAGAATTTGACTTAGAGATTAGGAACAAGAAAGGTACAGAAAATTTGGTTGCAGACCACTTGTCCCGTCTCTCCAATGCAAAGGATGACGAATGTCCCATTAATGAGAGTTTTCCAGATGAGCAATTATTGGCCATTTCTAGTGAGCCTTGGTATGCAGATATAGTAAATTACTTGGTCACGGGTGCGACCCCAGATCATTGGTCCACCCAAGACAAGTATAGGTTTCACTCACAGGTCAAATATTTTTTCTGGGAAGACCCTTATCTATTCAAGACATGTTCGGATCAGATTGTCCGACGTTGTGTTCCAGATCATGAGCACCATTCTATTTTATCTTTTTGCCATGATCAGGCTTGTGGAGGACATTTTGGGCCAACGAAAACCGCAGCCAAAGTTCTTCAGTGTGGTTTCTATTGGCCGACCTTGTTTAGGGATTCATTTGAGTATTGCAAGGCTTGCAACGCCTGTCAGACTTTAGGTCGTGTCACCAAGAGGAATATGATGCCCCTCAACCCCATTTTAGTAGTTGAGATTTTTGATGTGTGGGGTATAGACTTCATGGGTCCTTTTCCCAACTCTTTTGGGAATTTGTTCATCTTATTGGCCGTAGATTACGTTTCAAAATGGATTGAGGCCATAGCTTGTAAAGCCAATGACCACAAGGTTGTGGTCAAATTTCTCAAAGAAAACATTTTTTCCCGCTTTGGTACACCACGTGCTATCATCAGTGATAGGGGTAAACATTTTTGCAATAGACCTTTCGAGGCCCTTATGAAGAAATATGGGATCACCCATAAATTAGCTACCCCTTATCACCCCCAGACTAGTGGCCAAGTGGAAGTGTCCAATAGGCAAATTAAGCAAATTTTAGAGAAGACTGTCAACCCCAATCGCAAGGATTGGTCCCTTAGGCTAGTGGATGCCTTATGGGCTCATAGAACCGCATTTAAGACTGACCTTGGCCAGTCTCCTTATCGCCTTGTGTATGGGAAGGCATGTCATCTTCCTGTTGAATTAGAACACAAAGCCTTTTGGGCAATTAAACATTTGAATTTTGATTTGTCTAAAGCAGGAACTCTTAGAAAACTTCAACTTGTGGAATTAGAGGAATTACGTAATGATGCCTATGAGAATGCAAGAATTTACAAGGCGAAGACAAAGGCTTTTCATGATAAGCATATTTTGAGAAAATCTTTCAAGGAAGGTGAAAAAGTGCTTATCTACAATTCCAGATTGCATATCTTTCCAGGTAAGTTAAGGTCTCGATGGGATGGACCATACATTGTGCATAAAGTTTTCTCCCATGGTGCGGTCGATGTTCTAAATCCAAGAAATGGTGAGATTTTTAAAGTTAATGGACAAAGATTAAAGCCATTTATTGAGTTGTCAAAGCCGGATATGGAAGAGGTCATGGATCTCCATGAACCTTCCTATTTGAATCATGCCTAAACAAATACGGTACGCACCCTCCTTTCTATTTTTAGTCTTCATATTTTTCTTTCTATTTTTAATGCCTTGAGGACAATGCATAAATCAAGTATGGGGGGGTAGCTTTTGGAAACTTTCTTTTCTAATCTTTTCTATAGTTAAAGTTAGAAATTTTCTTTTCCTTTTGCTTTTGGCAATTTTTCGCAAATTAGAAAGAACTTGGTATTCTTAGAAAGAAAGTTGTTTTCCTATTTTAAGAAAGAAAGTTAGTGGATATTTTAATTCTGGAATTTGAAAAATTAGAAATAATACTTTCCTTTCTTAGTTTTGTTTTCTTTTGGAATCTTTCTTTTAAAAGGATTTGAATAAGAAATAGAAATAGAAACTTGCTTTTTATATGGTATGGATAAAAAGGAAAGAAAGGTTGAAAGAAAAGAAAGAATGAATGATTTTTTTTTGAAAGTTTGCTTCTTGATTATAGTTTTGATTTGTAGCCTCTTTGACTTGAGCTATTAAGTCTGAAGGGTTTTTATGCCCAGTTCCTTAAAGCCAACTGGCTTGAGAGCAACTGACTGAAAACTCCATACATGGGTCAATTAGAAAGCCTAATAAATCAAAGCATTGCACATAATCAAAGGTAAAGTTTGAACTCATATGCATCAATGTCTATGACACATGCAAATCAAAGATTAGTCGGACACTGCTTAGTAGCCTGGGTGTCTGGTGCATGCCCTGCATGTCATTCACGCCAAAAGCAGTAGAGGATTACAAAAGTGAGTTCTAATCTTAGAAAGTACGGAAAAAGTGGAAAGTATGGTGGACCATATAAATTTGCAAATTTTTCTATTAAGTTTCAAAATCAAATTTCTTTTATGGTACGATTACATTAGAGGCAAGTTTAAGGGGGAAAAGTATGACAAATTCAAAAGAGGATTCCTTGATTAAAATATTTTTCTAATTTTTTTTTCAACTTGGGATAGGATGCAAAGTTTAAGTATGGGGGTATTCTTGTTCTTCTATTTTGAGCATTGTATCAAAGAAACAGGATTAGAAATTTTTAACTTTATTCTATAGTGAGATTTCGAAAGAAAAGTTTGTTTTTAGAATTTTGTGTGTATATTCACTGCAAACACTCACGAGACAAAACTCGTCCACTAGGGTAACCTAGGGGTTTAAAGGCTTGTTGCACGTGCTAAGTGCAATCGTGATTCCTACGAAAGTGAATTAGGATTTTATTTTGTTCCTATTTTTCTTTATTTTCTTCTTGTTTGCTTGAGGACAAGCAAAGCTCAAGTATGGGGGAATCTGATGAGCACATTTATGTGTGAATTGTAGGTAGAAAATAATTATCTTTTTACTTTTAGAGCAGTGCTATTTGATGTGTTTTCCTTGTTTTTGATATTTCAGGGTTATTTCAGATTTTTCAAGGAAAATTGAGCTAAAACAATGAAATTCCAAGGAAATAGCATCAATGGCCAAGAGCATTCTTTTGAGAAATTATATCCCACTAAATGAAGAGCTAGGATCAGCCCATGAAGTAATTATTTGGAAACAACCTATGTATTGCAAGCACATGCAATGTTTCTATGTATTGCAAGCACATGCAATGTTTCCATGTATTGCAAGCACATGCAATCCTTGTGGGTCGCACATTTCCAAAACAAATAACATCACCCATGAAGAAATTATTTGGAAACAACCCATGTTCCAACACATGCAATGAAAGAGAGATATGTAGAAAGATTCCATCAAGCCACCTTCCCTTTAAAAAAGAAAAAGAAAAAAAGAGTTGCTACAAGCACGGTGAAGAGGAATGTTAAAATAGAAAGAATGGAGTTATGCTATTGGAGGAGAGAAGATGGTAACTCAATTATCCAAAGCACATGCAAGGAATATTTTTGGACATTTACTAAATTGGAAAAACCTTACCTCACTCTCATATATACTTATTCTTTCTCATTCCCTTCTCACAACCACACAATTCTCTCTCTCTCTCTCTCTTTCTCTCTATGCTTTTGCTTGTTCTTAATTTCTATTTTTTTTCTTTGTTCTTTCTTGCTCTCTTTTCAAGCTATTTTTCTTCTCTTTTTCTCATTCGATCCAACCGTCGAGGACATCATCCAAGGCAATCCAAGGCGAGAACGAGGATCCAACTGTTGAAGGAGGAGAAAAAGAATAAGTCTTTCTTGTTTTGTTATTTACTTTTATTTGGAATTTGATATATTAGTGACCTATTTTAAATTGAATAAGAGAGTATTTTTTTGTTTATTTGTTTAATGGCAATTTCTCTCTTTATTTTCTATGTTTCTTTCCCCTTCTCAATGAGTAACTAAATTGTTAATCTTAGGGTTAGATGAAGCCTAAAGGGTACATTAAATTTGTTAGATTGTGTGATCTAACGGTCTAGATTCAATTTTGTGAATATAACTTTAATATACAAGGGGTTGTAAATTCGAATTATAGATCATATATGCCATTGATTATCTCTTGTATATGTGATCGTTGATGAGAATTTATAGAGTCTTGTATAGATATTGAAAATTGTTTGTGTACTTGATCAATTACTAATGGGAAATCTCATCCATTGATTGGATTTTTCATTGATCGGATTGATCATCTATACAAGTCAATCTAATTCAAGATTGTGATCAAAGCGAATCTATATATACAAACTAATAAATTTTATCTAACCTATGGTGGATTCTAACCCTAAGACTTTTTATTTTTTTTAGGCAACATTCTAATAGTTTTGCAACTTTGCACCCCAATAGTTCTTTAAGTTTTTCATTAAATTAAATAATTATTGTGTTAGATTAATGACTAAATTAGTGGTTAAAATTCTCAATCAAATCAGTTCTTTAATTTATTTTATTAAAAATAATTTGTAGTTAAATTGCTTGAATAGGGTTCCCTTAGATTAAAGAAGTTGTTTCTATTAATTTGAAAATTGTTAGACTAGTAAATTGGCTTTAATTTAATCATCTAGATTAGATAATCAGTAGATAATTAGTAGTAATATTTGGATAATTGTTCACTTTGCCTAAGTTAAGAGGTTTAATAGCTCTTTCCTGTGATCGACCCGTAGCTACGATTGACCCGTACGCTTGCGGTTTAATTTTGTGCAAACAAGACTCATGAAGGAATCTGTGGAGAACATCTGGGGGGCAAAGCCCTGGCGATTAAGGTACTCCTCAGAGGATTGTATTGGCCCACCATACGACAAGACGCGCTGAATCTGGTTAAAAAGTGCGAGAGGTGCCAGAAATTCTCCCCCACCATCCACCAGCCTGCTGTGGCGATGGCCCCAATTATCAGTCCACTCCCTTTTGCAGTATGGGGGATGGACATTCTGGGTCCTTTTCCACCGGCTTCCGGAAAGCGCATATTCGTAGTAGTGGCAATCGACTACTTCACCAAGTGGGTGGAGGCAGAACCTCTAGCCCAGATCACTGAGCAGAATATACAGAATTTCTTCTGGAAGGCAGTGGTCTGCAGATTTGGGATTCCCCGTGCCTTAATCACAGATAACGGCAAACAGTTCGACTGCCGGAACTTTCGGAAGTTCTGCTCTGACCTAAAGATTGAATAGAGATTCACTTCGGTTGCTCACCCCCAGACCAATGGGCAAACGGAAGTAACCAATAGGATCTTGCTTCAAGGGATAAAGAAAAGGCTGGATGAAAAGGCTGGCCGATGGGCAGATGAGCTCTACCATGTTCTGTGGGCTTACCGCACCACTCCTCGCACGACGACTGGTGAATCACCATTCAACCTCTCTTTTGGAACTGAAGCCGTGATACCTGTTGATATAGGCACCCCATCTCCCAGAGTCATCAGTTTCCATGAGCAACTGAACAGCGACGGACTCCGCGCCAACCTCGACTTACTAGAAGAAATCCGGGAGGAATCTCGAATCCGGGTCGCCGCTTATAAGCAGAAGGTGTCGAATTATCACGACTCCAAAATCCGCCCCAGAGAATTCAGGACAGGGGATCTGGTCCTGAGAAAGGCAGCCGTCTCCCAGCCGACGAAAGTAGGGAAACTTTCCCCAACTTGGGAGGGACCCTATCGAGTGAAGGAAGTTATCCGGCCAGGAAGCTACAGGCTAGAGACACTGGAGGAGCACCTATTACCTCATGCATGGAACTCCAAAAACCTCAGGAAATATTATCAGTAGTCGAATTATCCGGCGTGAAAAGGTGATCTTGTAAATTTGTATATTTGTTGTTATGAATAAATAATCTTCTTGCAAATTCAGTGTCATTTTTATATCTGGAAACCCAGTTCACAAAACTTGGGTACTCACTGGAAACCCAGTTCTTAAACTTGGGTACGCACTGGAAACCCAGTTCTTAAACTTGGGTACGCACTGGAAACCCAGTTCTTAAACTTGGGTACGCACTGGAAACCCAGTTCACAAAACTTGGGTACTCACTGGAAACCCAGTTCACAAAACTTGGGTACTCATTGGAAACCCAGTTCACAAAACTTGGGTACTCACTGGAAACCCAGTTCTTAAACTTGGGTACGCACTGGAAACCCAGTTCACAAAACTTGGGTACTCATTGGAAACCCAGTTCTTAAACTTGGGTACGCACTGGAAACCCAGTTCACAAAACTTGGGTACTCATTGGAAACCCAGTTCTTAAACTTGGGTACGCACTGGAAACCCAGTTCTTAAACTTGGGTACGCACTGGAAACCCAGTTCTTAAACTTGGGTACGCACGGGAAACCCAGTTCACAAAACTTGGGTACTCATTGGAAACCCAGTTCACAAAACTTGGGTACTCACTGGAAACCCAGTTCACAAAACTTGGGTACTCAATGGAAACCCAGTTCACAAAACTTGGGTACTTGTTAAAAGACCAGTTCGTCGCAATTCGACCATCAACGGCCTCACTCACAGGTTATCAAAATAAAAAGACAAAGTCAAGCAAATCACTCAGCTGAGAAGTATCAGAGACAGACAAATTTCATTGATCAGAATATGTGGGGCCTCGAGGGCCATTACAAAATTCACTTTAAACATGCTGGTAAAAGCTGTAGGGTCTCAAGGACCATTACAAAAAGAGGTCAAAACAAAGACAAAACAAAAAAAAAAATCTAAGCATCTGGAAGAGAGGTGATGTCAGCAGGAGTATCAGCAGGAGTATCTGGCTCCTCATCAGTAATCTTCGGCCTGGCAGGGAGAGTCATGTTCTGCATCAATAGATTTGGATTGCAGGCCTGGAGCTCCTGGAGGCAGTCGTAGTATCCAAGACTGTAAGCCTCGCTCGACAGGCTGAAAAGTTCAGCCTCCTTTGCCTCTGTGGCCTCTTTTACTGCCTTCTCCTGCCTGTCAGTGGCCCTTCCTCTTTGAGCCTCCATGGCTTCAGCAGCCTTGGCCAGTTTCCTCTTCTCTGCGGCCAGATCTTCTTTTAACAACTTCCTCTCCTCCTCTATTCGCCCGATGCTCGTTTGAAGCTCCTGCACCTCAGCGGCCAACTTTCCGTTCACCTCTTCAGATGAAGTAATGGCTTGGGAGAAGCTCTTACTCTTCTCCTTGAGGTCATTATAGTATAGCAAGATCTGAAGAAAGAACAGAAAGAAACAGGCATCAGTATGGTGAAAGGAAGAAATGGGCAGAAAGTTAGCAAATCGAAGCACTACTTCCTTACCTGGTAAGCGGAGGACAACACAGCCTCCTCTCCTGTAGCTGGCGGCTCGTAAAGGACCTGTTGCTTGTCCTTCTGCAGCAAACACTTGCTCATAAGCTCTGCTGCTACCCGGCTCTCGCCTAAGGCAGTGTCATCCTTCAGAACGGCCCAATTGGGTCGAAAGACTTGCTCACTAATCCCCGCAGGATGGCGAGCCCCAGAACCGGCTCCGGTAGAAGCACCACCGGACTTAGAAGAGCCACCGCCCTGAGCAAAGGGGCCTATTAGCTTCACCTTAGTCTTGGGCCTCTGGGATGGGGGAGGAATGCCCTGCGACGGGGCCGGACTCCCCAGCACAGTCGCTTTTCTCTTCTGGCGCTCCTGCTGCGCCTGTTGAGCACCTTCTTGTGCCCGCGGTTGAGCTCCCTGCCTGATTTTCTCGACGGTTGATTGTTTCTTCATCTCTGCAAGACAAATGAGCAGCCAACGGTCAGAAGCAAGTATATAAAAAATAAACAGATTGCATAGACAAGTCTAGCTACATACGTCCTGGAGTCGCGGCACTCACGCCCAGCCCGACCAGAATTGCCTCTTCAGAAAACTCCTTACAACGGATGAGGCCCGATTGCTCGATCTCCTTCCGCATCAAGGCGAATGTTATCCTGTCCTCACCTTCGAGGAGCGGCTTTCGACTCAGTTTTGAGGTATCTGGAGTGTCCCACACTAGAGGGACGGACCAGGGCTCACTGGCCTCCTGATCCACAACATAGAAGAATCTATTCTTCCACGAGTGAATCGACGAAGGAATGCCAGTGATTATCTTCCGCTCAGGGCGCTGGCTAATGTAGATCCAGCCCCCTTCTTTATGCTTCTTCAGGTGTGCACAAGCACGGAACAGTGACAAAGTCACACTCCTCTCTAACCGACCGTGGACGAGGTATAAAAACCCAACTAATAATCTCCATGAGTTCGGAGCTACCTGGGCCGGGGCTAGTCCGTAGTAACGTAGCACCGCTGAGAAAAAGGGGTGCAACGGAAATCGGAGTCCTGCCCTCAGTGACTCCTCATAAATACAGAGATCCTGGCTCTCGTTGCAGGCTCTGTCTCCCTCTATAGCTGCCCTCAGTTCAAATCTCGGGGGCACGCAGTATTTATCCCTGATATCTCCCAGCATAGACCTGGTGAGGTAGTTCTCCTCGACTAGAGCTCGCAAGTTGTATTTTGGATCGGCATCCATCCGCGCTCTAGCGATCACCTCCACCGCCCGGCCAGGATGGAATGTTGTGGACGCTTCATTAACGTCGCTCTCAACACTCCCTCCTGCTTGCGGGAGACTGCCAGTCAAGGGAGGAGTGGCATTCAGATCTAAGAACACTTCATCCCTATCTCCTCCGTCGTCACTATCTACAAGGTCTATCCTATCAGACGGACTAGCCAAAAAAGGCTCCTGAGGCATCCTAAACTCCGAAATACTGCTAGTGGAGGACCCCGTACCGGACTCGGAATTGGAAGTACTACCAGACATAGTAAAAGGAAGGGCTGAGAGGAATACCGGTGAGTGGAGCCCTTAACAGATCTTGGAACGCGACTGCGAGCTACGAACTGCGACTACGAACTGCGAACTGCGATCTGCAATCTGTGGACTGCGAGCTGCGAACTGAGAAGTGGAAACTCCCAGAGCAAGAAGAGGAAAAAGATGAAAGGTAAAAAGTAAAAAGTGAAGGGGGGTAAACCTCCTTATATAGTTTTTCAGAGGCGGTGGGGCAATAAATGCGATGCACGCATCTCGAGGCCATCCGGATTGCGCCACGTGTCCCCTATTTATGACGGACACATTCTCCCACCATCAATACGATCAAGCACGCGCGTAAACATTCACGTCCCAAAGATGGATCTCCGCACTCCGCACTCCGCACTCGGCATTCAGTCCGGAAAAAACCGTACTGGATATAACGCGTTCTCACAAGACGACAAAAATCAGTCCGGTCCGCACCGAACTGGCCGCTAGAAGACAAAATTCAGTCCGGAAAAAACCGTACTGGATATAACGCGTTCTCACAAGACGACAAAAATCAGTCCGGTCCGCACCGAACTGGCCGCTAGAAGACAAAATTCAGTCCGGAAAAAACCGTACTGGATATAACGCGTTTTCACAAGACGACAAAAATCAGTCCGGTCCGCACCGAACTGGCCGCTAGAAGACAAAATTCAGTCCGGAAAAAACCGTACTGGATATAACGCGTTCTCACAAGACGACAAAAATCAGTCCGGTCCGCACCGAACTGGCCGCTAGAAGACAAAATTCAGTCCGGAAAAAACCGTACTGGATATAACGCGTTCTATGAAGCATTAGAAGCCAGTCCGGTTGAAGCCGTACTCCGGACGCCGGACTGCGAACTCCCAACTCCGGACTCCGGACTGCGAACTCCGGACTGGATTTTTGACTCTGTGTTGCGCCAGGAGCCAGTCCGGTTGAAGCCGTACTCCGGACTGCGAACTCCCAACTCCGGACTCCGGACTGCGAACTCCGGACTGGATATTTGACTCTGTGTTGCGCCAGGAGCCAGTCCGGTTGAAGCCGTACTCCGGACTGCGAACTCCCAACTCCGGATTCCGGACTGCGAACTCCGGACTGGATATTTGACTCTGTGTTGCACCAGGAGCCAGTCCGGTTGAAGCCGTACTCCGGACTGCGAACTCCCAACTCCGGATTCCGGACTGCGAACTCCGGACTGGATATTTGACTCTGTGTTGCGCCAGGAGCCAGTCCGGTTGAAGCCGTACTCCGGACTGCGAACTCCCAACTCCGGACTCCGGACTGCGAACTCCGGACTGGATATTTGACTCTGTGATGCGCCAGAAGCCAGTCCGGTTGAAGCCGTACTCCGGACGCCGGACTGCGAACTCCGAACTCCGAAATCCGGACTGCGAACTCCGGACTCCGTGCTAAATTCTTCGATTCACCCCCGAACAACGTCTCCCCATCCGGAAAAACGAGTGATCACACTTTCCCAAGTCCTTCAATGACTTGGAAAACTGGGGGGCAACTGATGGGGTGTGAAAACACCAGCCTCTCACAGGCTGCCACCTGTCCCAGAGTAGGTGAGACTCAGCCTCTCACAGGCTGCCACCTGTTCAGAGTAGGTGAGATCCAGCCTCTCACAGGCTGCCACCTGTCCCAGAGTAGGTGAGACTCAGCCTCTCACAGGCTGCCACCTGTTCAGAGTAGGTGAGATCCAGCCTCTCACAGGCCGCCACCTGTCCTGGACACCTGTCCAGGACACCTCAACAGATTTTCCCTATAAATAGGGGACTAAAGCTCAGACTAATGGGTAATGCGAAAATCCCTTCTCTCCCTAAACTCTTAAGACATCTCCCCTTCACTCCTGCTCATACTGACTTGAGTGTCGAAGGGCCTGTCCGGAGTAAAACCCGGTCTGGTCTTCTGACCTCGCTTGCCTTGTGCAGGACTACGCACTCACCGCAGGACTCATACTCAACCTCCCTCGTCGCTCGCTCTCAGCTCTTACGCCACTGCTGTACCTGTTACCGATTTTTGGTCTAACAGTTGTCAAGTCAAAGGTAACAGCCAAGAGGGGAGAGAGAAAGCTGGAAAGAAGGAAGGGGGCGGCTCTCATCCAACATTAATAGAGAGAGGAGAGAGGACAGAGAGGAGATAAAGAAGAAGGGATGAGTGAAAGAGAGCGGGAAAGGTGTAAAGTGACTTTACACCTAATCGATTGATGGATTGATGCAACTCAGCTAGTCCCCTAATCGAAATTGCTAGGATCCTCTTTAGCCTTTCTTCTGATTGAAAATCACAAACCAGAGATACCCAGATTCCCAGAATGTAAACAATCCTGACCCAAGGGGCTGAATATTGTAATCAAATCATAAAAAGAAGCATCAACACAACAGCTTGAATTGTGAGAACCGGAATAAGAATATGTCACACGTTTTGAGGCTCATTAGTGACTCGCAAATTGGTGTGAACTCTAGCTGTCTTGACATAGGCGATGAGAGTTTCCCCAACACTTCCCAGTCCTTTCCTCTCAACCAGCCCCACACCAAAGATGCGACACAACACCCTCAATCTGTTCTCATCTCCATCCAACACCCTCAATCGGTTCTCATCTCCATCAATCTCACTCAACTCCATCACCTGCTTCCTTGTGACCAAGCCATAAAGAAAAAGAGGACCAGACGTCAACATTCTCCCACCAACCCTCACTCGAAGTAGCGATTGAGAGGCAAGATCATTCGATCTCGGATCAAATAGAACTGAAAAACTTCCAAACGACATATCCGGACTCTCAAACAGTTCATCCAAATCCACACTTTCATCCCTGGCATTCCCTCTCTCTGGCAGCATCAAGGACCTCTTCCTAGCTGCTCTTGATATGTTAGCAGCCTCTATTAAGCCACTTAGAAAAGCACCATGCATTGTTGCCGGATTCCGCCGGTTTGTTGCCTCTCCAGCAAAGAAAACCCTCCCATCTCCCACACTCTCTGCAAGAACATCATAATCATCGCCAGAAGCCCCAACTGCAACATGTGAGTAAGACCCATTGGTGAACCTATCTTCTGTTGGAAAAAAAAATTGAGGGTACTGTTGTTGATAGAAAACAGAAACTTGTTGCTTCAAGGCGTGATTTCACTTTCCTTAAGACAAGATTCGCCCCCACTAGTAGTGTGCAAAGGGGATCCGCGAATTGCCTCCAAGATACAATGAAGCCTAGTAGGGAAGCCCTACTAATGTTTGATGACACGTAGCACTAGCGGAATCAAACCCGAAATGCCCTTCCGAAATTTCAAGCCTTAGAGAAATTTCTAGATAATGTTTCTGCAGAAAAACAGTATCTAGAACATTAAACAAAAGAAAAACAGTATGTAGAAATACTTTGGGATTTTGTAGGAGTGTAGAAGAGAGTGTAAAGTCTGTCAGAATTGCCAATTCGTTTTCATATATGAAATGACCGAATTCTGCACATTTTGTACACTACCTGATGTCTTTCAGTGTGAAAAACACCTCTACAGGGCACATTTCCAGAATATTTGAAATCTGACCGTTAGATCGCACACATTGATATTGAACGGTCCTGATCGATCCTAGAGGTGACTGTTGGTTTGAGTAAAACCTCTCTCTAACCCAGGCATCGTTAGATCAACCGTCTATGGTGTGGATCGCGCCCCCTTAGCACTTGACCGTTGGGGGAAGGGACACAACCCATTTGATCACACTCTTTGACCGTTGGAGTTATGGGCCCGTTGAGTGCGCCTAAAAAAGCGCCACTATGCGCCCTATAGCCCATTGCCCACGCCGCGCGCGTGCGTGTGTGCGAACGGTGCGTTGTACCGTTCCGCGGGTCCAACCATGGGTTCAACCCAATGTGCAATCAAACAAATAATAGAAAAGTGTAGTGCTTTATAAGCCCTTCTCTTTCTTTTCTCTCATCCGGTACGGGATTATCTTTTTAACTACACTTCTACATCCTTTTGTAAAAGCAAATATTTCCAAGAAAATATTTTCTTTTTCCCAAACGTTTTTTATAAAACATTTTCCAAAACACTAAAACATGCAAAACACATGATTTTGAAAATCCAAAATCACTAACATCTTCCCCCCACCGAGTGCAAACCACCTGAACCGGGTCAGGAACTTCAATCCCTCTTGGAGTAAAAATTCCTCTCAATATCTCTAAAACTCCTTCCACAGCCTCAGCCGGAGGCATTGTCTCAAATTTAATGGCAGATTCCCCTGCGACCATAGCTACTAGAAGTGGTCCTCCCGACAAAGAAGAATAGGTGTAGAACAGAAAGAACTCCCCTCGCTTGCTTGTATTCTCTGTCAAATGCCCGAAAGTATCAATTCCCCCATCCCAAAACTCATGAGGAAACAACATCGCAACCTTGTTCAACAACCCGAATCCTAATCTCTGAATTGTGTCCCTCTTTGCCTGATGAAGCTCAGGGAAAAACTCAATTGAACCTCTCTTGAGAACACCCAAAGGCACTGTGCATAGAACCCTGTCACCCCCGAAAACCAGCCCGCCCGCATAAGCCATAACACCATCGACCCCACAACGTATACTATTCACTGTTCTACCATAAAATATCGAAAGGTTCTCTGCAAGTGCGTGGACAAACCTTACATTACCCCCAGGAATAAAACAATGATCCCCTCCTATCTCGTAGGGATTGTCCTGGTCCCCGTATGCTAGTGAAAGATCAGATAACAATGATGCATTCGCGTATTGCAGGTTTGCGACATTTCATATGAAAATAACTATTTGGAGCACTGTATTTCAACTCATCAACAACCACTATTTTTTTTACCTTGAAGAAAGAAGTTCATGAAAAAAGATCAAATCAGTGAAAAAAAAACATTAATCTCAACTTTAGAGAGACTATTAGAAAAAAAAATCTATTGAAAGAACAAGAAAATCAATTTCCAACTCAGAACAGAGAAGCAACAAAATTCATAAAACCATGTAGCCCTATAATGAGGGAAGCGACAATCTTTGGTGTCATTAAAAGGAGAATCAACTCAAACAGAGAAGCAACAAAATTCATAAAAGCATGTAGCCCTATAATGAGGCAAGTGACAATCTTTGGTGTCAATAAAAGAAGAATCAACTCACTAAATGAAGTACCATGGATTTAGTCATATGTAGGTGCAATCAACTTACTAACTGGAATACCATGGATATATTCATATGTAGGTGCTCCCAGCTTGCAAGATTATCTCCAGTTTGTGAGTCCAATAATCAGTTTTGGACTCACAATGCCTTAAATGTCGGAAGAGTCACCAATAAGTATAAAAAGTTACATGCATCATAAAACTTTACCAATAACAATGACATAGTATACATAAATTTTGGATTATATTTGAAAGTAGTCAGGAAAGAGATCAAAATCAATAAATATTGAAATTCATGATTGGATCAATTTTCAAAATAATTAAAGAGACTTTGAAACAGATGAATATATTTGACAAAAAGTAAAATGGAATCTAATAGAAGAAAGTAATTCTTATACAAATCTTCAATAGCAAAAGCCAATCAATGAGCAAACTCAAACTTATTTAACCAAGGAGCTAATAATTCTCAATAGAGATCAAAATTGTTAGCCAAACTAATCTCTCATAATAAATCCGTGGATTGATGTTGAGTCCATAATCGATTAGCCACGAAACGATTGTGGACTGAAAATAGATTGGTAAAAACTAATATAAACAGGGCCTTTGAGTTAAAGTGAAAAACTAATGCTAAACACATAATCTGTGGCCTACAACTGGATTCTTAAAGAAAAAATAACAATTGGTCGCGTCTATACATCCTTAATCGGAACGGTTTATTTGCAATTGTGAGCTTGGTGGCATTGGCATTTACAGATGGGACCCACAAAAGATTTTCCATTTACAACAAGCAACATCTAATTATATTTGTTGATGTCGGACCACAATCAAGACACCTTAAAAAGGAAATAGAACCCATCTTAAGAGGGAAAACCCTGAAGAAAGAAATAAACATAAGACTGAAATCACTCTACACTTGTATGAAAAGGGCTTCTCACTGCGACAAGGATAGAAAATAAACTAAAAATGGGTCCAAAAAAAGAGGACGACTACTTTATAACCTTGGTTTCCATTTGAGAGAGTGAGAGAGAGAGTGAGAGAGAGTGTTCAATTCACGAGGGTTCAAAGTACTCTTTGGCTCTTCCCAAAAAAAAATGCAACAAACAAAACCATCTTCACCCATTAGATTTCATGAGTTTTTATATAATGCCCGACCGTGAGGTTGTAAAGGGGGGAAGGAGCAAGACCTCCTGCTTGGTTTTTGAACCAAGGAAAAGTCAAAAACGGTGCTTTTCCTTGGATTAAAAATCAATTTTGTGAGGTTTTCTCTCTCTCCACCCTCCATGATAACGGTCGGCCGCCATATAAGTTCTCTAAATTTCATTATAGGACATGAGTATCTATATGTATTGAAAATACATATTAATTCTGAAACAATGAGCATTTAGAGTTAAATCGACAATTATTGGAATATTACCAAAAAAACGGAAGAATCGTACAAGACAAGAAAGCGGACATGCTCTAATATCAGGTTAACTGAAATGAAGAAAAAACTAATTTTTTTACCTGTCATGGATGTGGATGGCGAGGTAGAGGAATTGAGCATAGTCCAACAATTCATCCATTAGTCCTACCTACATTCTAGAATCTTCTTCCATCACAGAATTTCATAAATTCACCTCTCGCTCAGATTCTAATTCGGGGTATGTGTTGTATCTGGGGCCATCTTCTGGCAAGGATGCTATTTCTGGACAGTCTGAAATGCTTAAAGATTTGAGGGATGTGAGGTTTTTCATTCCCTTGGGTGAGGACTTGAATTTTTTGCAGTTATAGATATAAAGACAGATGAAAGTGGTGGGCAGCCCATACTCATTGTTGTTTTCATCAGGGAACAACGAAAAGAGTTGAGGACATTCACGAATCGTCAATGTTTCGAGAAAGGTGAGGCTTTGCATCCCCTTTGGCGAGGACTTGAGATTAGGACAAGTGAAGATTGTTAGAGTTTTTAGCGAGGTGGGTGATTATTTTCATCATCTGGAAACAAGGAATAGAGTTGAGGACATTCTTGAACCATCAATATTTTGAGAGATGTGAGGTTTTGCATCCCCATGGGCAAGGACATGAGATTGTCACATGAAAATATTGTAAGGGATTTAATTGTCATGGGCAATGCCAACTCTTGTAAGGAAAGCGGGAGTTGAGTAACAATGGATAAATCTTCAAGGGAGGTGAGGTTTTCTAGTCGAGTAGGCATGGAGTTGAGCTTAGGACAATCGTCAATTTCTAGAGATTTGAGCGTGGTGGGAAGCCACCCCTTTCCATCTCCCAATGACTAGTTTTTGACAGGATAAGATTTCCATGTGTTGGAGAGAGGGTAGATCTTGCAAAGAGACCTCCTTGGGCCAACACTCCAACTGATCACACCGTATTATTCTTAAACTCTGAAGTGGTAAGGCATGTCACTGAAAAGCTTATTAGCTTCTCTTGACAACTACGTAGTCTTAAATCACAAACAGATTGGAGCCTTGGAAGGGCACTTAATTCTCTGCAACCACTTATATACAACTTTGTGACGGCAGGAATGTCGGCGTCGGGAAACGCCTGCCTTCATTAAGGTAAGCTCACAAAGAGAATGTAGCTGGCAACCAAGAGGCAAGAGGCGCTCGCAATTTCTACAATCCTCAAAGGTAAGGCATGTTAGATTGGAGAGACGCCCCATCCAACTTGGAAAACTGAGACCACCATAGGATTTTATACTTAATTTTTCAAGGTTGGCGTGTGGTTGGAGGTCTTCCAATACCCCATCATCATTAACTACTCCATCTTCTGAATTGTCATCTCGAGCCCATTCCAAGCTCAAATCTTGGTTGCCGGAATTTTTTTGGTTCTTGGGACTTTTGTGGAATTTCCGCAGGAAACCCACGTTTGGTTGCTGGGCCAAAAATAATCCCAAGAACCAAAATAACCCCGCATGAAACCCTACCTTGGAAACCAAAATACTCCCAGGAACCAAAAATAAGCTTGCTGAAGAATTTTTTTCTTCCCAACAGTTCAAGCAACCAAGCAAAGTTTTTTCCCACCATAGTCCGGTCAACCAAGCATGGGAATTTTATTTTACCGGGATACTTCCAGGGAGTTTTTTTTTCCACCAATCTCCGGGGAGTTTTTTGTTCCACAAAAATCCCAAGAACCTAAAAAATTCCGGCAATTATCTTTCGAATTGGCTTCTTTTGCCTCTATGTTTTGCACATTCTCGAGACCTGAAATTTTAATTCCTCATTTACTGTTCCTCTTGTTCTTCAACTCTCCTATCTTACAACCCCTCTCTTCGCACACCTTGAATTTCAGCACTGTTTGAAGCGAAGTTAATTTCCCAATTCCTGGCAAAGAAACCTAGCGGTTCCAATTTAAAGAGCTAGAATCTACAGTAATGTGTCTTAGATTAACTAGATTCGTGATTCCTTTGGGTAACCCAATAAGATTATCACAATATTCCAAATTTAACGTTTGTAGATTACAAAGACTGGTTACTGATTCAGGTAGCTTATCTATATCCGTGGCAGAGATGTCAAGGTAGACCGATTTAACATTAATTTCCCAATTCCTGGCCTCAAAAGGAAACAAAACTGGAATGGAGACCGATTCAAAGCAAGCCTACTGAAAGGTTGGATACCGCTCCTCTTGCCAGTTGTGCTGTGGGTAATCTATCAATGGAGAACCCAGTTCCTGAAGTTCCATCTATACCCAGTCGAAACAGATTCTCAGTGTTAGATGAATCGATTTATGACCCCGAGAAGCAATCCCCCATTGAGTCTACTCAAATTTCTTCACCCTCCCTAGGGAGCCCACCAACGGGTGATGGAAGCTGGAAGGAAGTCCAAAACAAGAAAGCTAAGAAAGGGAAACAATCGACCATCCTCCTCCGGCCTCCCCTTTCTTTTGTTCTGCCTTCGATTTCAAAGCCACCTCCAAATTAAGTAAGGGCGTGTGCCGGCTCTAATGTGGAGATCCTCTCCTTTGGGTTTCCTTCACCGATGGAAGTTAATTTGTTTCTAACCCCTGTTGGTTTTGTTTATGTTTACTCTCTTGTTGCCCTTTTGAGCCTATTTTGTTCGTGTGTTGCCCCCTTGTCTAGGTGGGTTTGTCTCTATGTTCTCATTGTAATTCCTTTTTTCTTCTAATATATCTGGTCGGGGTCTGCCTAACCCCAGCTTACCTATAAAAAAAAAAAAGGTAGCGTAGATGTTTCAAATGGCCAATCGAATCAGGCAACTTGTCGATTGTAGACCAACTCAATTCCAACACACGTAAGCATCTCAACTCCATGAATGCATCGTTGGGAATCTGCTTGTTAATGGAAGATGGAGAGATCAGTACATTAAAATTGTCAGACACACAAGCCCATGCTTTTAGTCCAAAATGAGTCTTTACCCTCTAATCGTTGTAGACAAATTGAGTAAGAGTAGTCTTCCCAAGACCACCCATGCCAACTATGGGAATAACAATTCATCATCTTCATCATCTGACTTGTCTACCAATAACATCAGATTCGTCTACCAAAGAGCTAGTTTCTCTTTGGAGAGGCCTCCCTCTATCTCTCTTTCCAAGATTGAGGTATTGTCGTTCATTTGCCATCACATCGAACCTCTCTCTAATCTCCCTTATCATGCTATGCCACGTTTGTATAGAACTGGATTATTAGAACTGAAAAAAGAGGAGATGGGGTGGACTACCTTATGTCTCTTGCTTGTTTGACCCAGGTGTTTATGTATGGTGTAGAAAATAATGAATGAAGCTATTGCAACAAAGTAAAGAAGCCCACGCGGGTTAGTCAGATTTGTCGGTGGACTCACCGCGTGTAAATTAAGGTCTGGACAACGACAAATCAATCGGATAATCTCGGCCCTTGAACTAGATGCCTCACTACGCACGTCATGTTTCGGAAGGACTGGACAACGGTCATGTGAGTGGTGTGTTTTCTTAAACGCGAAAAAAACCGTACAGTGGGGACCACCTGCTTGTATGAATTGAGACATTCATCTGTTGATCTTTGATTAGACAATATCCCAAAAATCTTCTTCACTGATGATCTTAACCCTCCAATATATTTAATGTAAAATTGATAGATCAGATCAGGTAGTTCATGTGGAAAACTATCCCTATTTCAGGACAGAGATTCCATTCACACAATCCGGAGACTAGTCAAATTTTTCGGCCGATTTATCTCGTGGGAAGAATAAAAGAAAGGTTTTCCCCTCTTACCATGTTCTTGCAACGAAGTAAATAAGCACCAGCTTTAACGGTGGACTCACTGCCTAGAAAGTAAGGTCCGAACAAAGACCATAAATCTGGCCAAATCAATCGATTAATCTCAGCCCTTGATCTATGATGTCTCATATATTGGTTCACCTAGCAAACCCTTGCCTTCGCGCATGCGAGGATGTGTCCTCGGGATGGGACAACGATCATGTGGATCACATCAAAGATCAACGGTCTCGATTTTACATATATATATATATATATATATATATATATATATATATATATATATAGAGGAAAGTGTCTCTAGTCTCTCCCCTAGATAAGCTTTTCTACTCCTCCCTTTAAAAAAACACAGTGGGCCCACGCTGTTTGGATGATCCAAAGCATTCATTTGATAGGTCCTAACATAGATAGGGTGTGCCCAAAAAATCAGCACCAAAGGGTCATCCTAGAACTTCGTTTTGTGGGGCCTTGTGGTACCCAGAATGGACACATATAAACGTCCACGTTTATATGCGTCCATTTTGGACACGGTGTGCCCCACAAAATGAAGTTCTAGGATGACCCTTTGGTGCTGATTTTTTGGGCACACCCTATCTATGTTAGGACCTATCAAATGAATGCTTTGGATCATCCAAACAACGTGGGCCCACTGTGTTTTTTTAAAGGGAGGAGTAGATAAGCTTATCTAGGGGAGAGACTAGAGACACTTTCCTCATATATATATATATATATATATATATATATATATATATATATATATATATATATATATATATATATATATATAGAGAGAGAGAGAGAGAGAGAGAGAGAGAGTGAACGAGAAAACGGTTCCTACACATATGTGTAGATAAGTTATCTACACACTAGCTTAAAATACAGTGGGGGCCCACATTGTTTGGGTGATCCAACCCATCCATTTTAAAGGCCCTCCATAGATAGGGTGTCTACAAAAAATCAGATCCATAGGATCATCCCAACCCTACGATTTGTGGAGGTAAAATGGATGTCTTTAAACCTTCACAAATTAGTCCATTTTGGACACGGTGTGCCCCACAAAATGAAGTTCTAGGATGACCCTTTGGTGCTGATTTTTTGGGCACACCCTATCTATGTTAAGACCTATCAAATGAATGCTTTGGATCATCCAAACAGCGTGTCCCCACTGTGTTTTTTTAAAGGGAGGAGTAGATAAGTCTATCTAGGGGAGAGACTAGAGACACTTTCCTCATATATATATATATATATATATATATATATATATATATATAGAGAGAGAGAGAGAGAGAGAGAGAAAAAACGGTTCATACACATATGTGTAGATAAGTTCTCTACACACTAGCTTAAAATACAGTGGGGGCCACATTATTTGGTGATCCAAACAATTCATTTTTAAGGCCCTCACATAGATATGGTGTCCACAAAAAATCAGATCCATAGGATCATCCTAACCATTTGAACTGTGGAGGCAAAAAATGGACTAATTTGTGAAGGTTTAAAGACATCCATTTTACCTCCACAAATCGTAGGGTTGGGATGATCCTATGGATCTGATTTTTTGTAGACACCCTATCTATGTGAGGGCCTTTAAAATGAATGGCTTGGATCACCTAAACAATGTGGGCCCCCACTGTATTTTAAGCTAGTGTGTAGAGAACTCTCTACACATGTGTAGGAACCGTTTTCTCATATATATATATATATATATATATATATATATATATATATATATATATATATATATATATATAAGCTGGGATGAAAAGAGGTGAGTTTTTTTATTTTTTTGAAAATTACATGAGAATTACACGTCATATTTTTTGACTTTTTTTAACAAATGCACCCATTCAACTCATATAATTTCAATCCTACCCCCTCCTTTATGCTTTTAACAAAGGCCCCCATTAAATCATATAATTTCAATCCTACCCCTTTATGCTTTTAACAAAGGCACCCATTAAATCATATAATTTCAATCCTACCACCTCCTTTATATCAAATGAATAAGACAAAATCTGCTCAAAAGCGAGCCTGAATGGCCAAACGTCAGCCGCGAAATGGGTTTCCGCAAAATTGCCTAGCAAATCCCATCCCTAAATACTATGTCCGTACACCCAAAACAAAAATCAATGGTTGATAAAGCGAATCTCTAGCTTCGTGCGAGATCCGACGGTCCTAATTTTTCTAGAAAATCAGAAATGCAAACAAATAGATGGAACTAGAGTTTTCTCTCATATGTTCTTCTCTCCCTTAATTTTCTCTATTCGTTTTTTCTCCGCCATTTTTTTTCAACATGGGAAAGGGTCCAGGTCTCTATTCTGAAATAGGAAAAAAGGCCAGAGGTGATTTTCTTCTACTTTTTTCCCTCATTTTCATTTTCACATCCTGCAAGTTTTTTAATAAAAAATCTATAGGGTGATCTTAACCATCCAATTTAAGAGGAATTATGAAAACATCTATAGATTGGAGGGCCGTTTGGATATGGGGGAGCCCTTTCATCATATTTTAACAAGGGCGCCCTTGACTTTAGCATTCCTCAATTGATCTATTACAAAAGTTTTTGGGGCCGTTTGGATATGGGGATTTTAGAATCCAGGTTTTTAGTTTGAAAACAGAAAAGAGGGTTCATGATCAAGCTGAGGTATGTTGTCCTGACAGCGTTTCTTGGATTTTAAGTGAGAAATTCAGGTTTTAAAAATCTCTCCTGCATCATGAGATTTCTAAAACCTGAAAATATGGGAGGATCTGCTACTCTTTTGCTACGGAAAGAAGGGCGAGAAGTAAAAAACGTGTAAAAAAAATATATCAGTTTGAAGGACCCAAAAATTAACAGTGATTGTCCATCGAGTAAACAAAAAGGGGCCATTTGCATACGCGGATTTTATAATTCGGGATTTCTTCAAAATTGTAGCTAAGAGACAAGAAAAGAAGCAGACCGGCCATTTTTTTTTACACGTTTTTTACTTCTCGCCCTTCTTTCCGTAGCAAAAGAGTAGCAGATCCTCCCATATTTTTAGGTTTTAGAAATCTCACGATGCAGGAGAGATTTTTAAAACCTGAATTTCTCACTTAAAATCCAAGAAACGCTGTCAGGACAACATACCTCAGCTTGATCATGAACCCTCTTTTCTGTTTTCAAACTAAAAACCTGGATTCTAAAATCCCCATATCCAAACGGCCCCAAAAACTTTTGTAATAGATCAATTGAGGAATGCTAAAGTCAAGGGCGCCCTTGTTAAAATATGATGAAAGGGCTCCCCCCATTGGCTGCAGATCACCAAATTGCATTTATAATCAAGGTTTCAGATTTCAGTTTCGTAATGCATTTCGGTCCTCAGAAAAGCCGAAATTTCGATCGAAAATTGACGAAATCTATTCCACCGATTTTTTTCTCCAACTTCATTTCGATCGAAATTTCTGGATATTATTAAGTAATTATCAAAAAATCAGATTTTTAGGTGAAATCCCTAAAATTTCGGACGAAATTTCGAGGTAAGCGAAATTTCAACCGAAATAAACTACACTTTCGGGTTCAGTCGATTTTTCGGTTTCGTTATCTACCGAAACCCGAAATTTTGGATTTCGGTCGAAATTTAAAACCTTGTTTATAATAGCACTGAAAAACGCAAAACTCAAAAGATTGTTGGTGATCTGCAGCCAATGGGGACACCCTTTCATCTTATTTTTGCAAGGACGCCCTTGAGTCTAGCATTTCTCTAGAAGATTTTAAGTGTAGTTTTTTGCAAATATATGTGGAAAAAATATAGTAGGGCCCACTATTTGAATGATCTAAGACATTCATTTGTTGATCCTAGCAGTAGATTAGATAATATTCCAAAAATCTTCTTCATTGGATAATATTAACCTTCCAATATAAATGTTGTAAAATGGACGGATCAGATAGTTTGAAAACTAACAACACAAAAACTACCATGTGGAAAATAAGGATAGGTTTTCCTGTTCTTACTTAGGACCGAGATTACATTCACGCCATACATGGACCAGTCGAATTTGTTGACCGACTCATCATGTGGAAAGAAAGTATAGGTTTTCCCAAAGGGTCCGTTCACTTGTTTTCTCGCTGAAAAAAAAGAAAAGAAAAGAATCTGATGTGAAAAAATGGAAAAGAAACTGTTACAAGGAAACCTGTCCTTGCCCAAAAAGGGAAAGTATGCAAGGAAATTGGGAAATAAGCGGTTCAATTGCCTGGAAACCTAGAGAAACTAAACATATTGATATAAAACCATATTAAATAGTCCAACACAATTTAGATAAGGCTCAGTGGGCACTGTCTTCATATAAAACCATATCTAAGGAGTCAACATACCTCATAAGTGAGCGAAAAATAAAATAAAATTGAACACACAAAGATCTAAAATTTTACTTTCATAGCAATAAACACATCAATAATCCCTACTACAACATGACATGAGAAAGTAGAGTTGGAGGGATGTCGCTCCTCACGGCTGTGGATCTCCTCCTCGCTAACTTCTTTGAGATCCTCACGATTCGCAAGTTGTAAGAACATATCCATAGCCATGACAAACCATATCAACAAAAATCCATAGTAAACCAACAACTTGAGAAGGAAATGCCTTCATTTTTTAAGAAAAAAACGAGAACCACAGAGATCAGAAGCAATAAAACCCTTTTACTAAAACGCTTTCCATGATTCTCTCTCGTTTTCAAAGAGATCAGAAGTAATAAAACCCTAAAAACAGAAATCAATAAAGGAAACTAAGAACATTGAGAAGAAAATGCCTTAAAAAACAAGAATAACACAGATCAGAAGCAATACAACCCACAGGATATTACTAGTAAATTACAAAATCAAAACAATTAAAGAAACTAAGAAACAGACCCACTAAAAATATCAAAACAGTAAAAAAAAGGGGGTTTGAAAGTGAATGCAAAGAGGGTTCGAAGATACAAGGGTTTGAAGAAATGCGATTCTCGGAAAAACCTTTCAATATAAACAAGGAGTGGAAAAACGAGGGGTTGAAGAAACAAGAGTTTGCAGGTTTAAAGCAAAAGGGGTATGAAGAAACGAGGGTTTGTATAAAACTAAAAAAGGGTGCAGATTAGAGAAAAGAGGTTTGTAAAGGGTTTGTATAAAACCAGATTTTCAGGGAAAAGGATTTGTATAAAACAAGATTTTCAGGGTGTAGATCGGTGAAAAGGATTTGTATAAAACCGGATTTCAGGGGAAAAAATGAAAAAAAGAGGTTGTAGATCGGTGAAACAAGGACTAGAGACCCAAAAAAAATAACACACTTACCGAGAGAGAAAGGGGCCTTGGATGTGATTCACCGGATTTTTGAAGGTCGCCGGAGCTTTGGATCTCACCGGTGTGACAGTGTCGAGGAGGAAGGAGCGGCTAGGGGTCTTGTCGAGGAGGAACGAGCGGCCTGATAACTTTTCCAGCTAGAAAAGGAAAATAGATTTCCTATCTATTTTAACGGAAACCGAGTCGCGATTTGGGGAGAAAGTAATGATTTCCGCATAATAAATTTTTTTTACACGTCGGTAAAACTACTTTTCCTAGAATACGAAGCGAACAACGAGAAGGTGGTTTCCCGAGAAAACAAGCGGAGTTTTCCTTCGTCACGCTTTCTCGGGAATGCAAGTGAACATGGCCTAATACTCTATGTTTTCCGCGATTCATTTTATCAGCTGACTCACCGGATCTCATTCGGCAAATAGAAGAGAAAGTTAGATTGATTAAAGAGCGCATTCTCGCAGCTCAAAACCGCCAAAAGAGTTACACAGATACCAGAAGAAGGGAATTGAGAATTTGAAGTAGGTGACCATGAGCTTCTTAGAGTCTTCCCCCCAAAAGGAGTAATGAGATTTGGAATTCAAGGCAAGCTAAGTCCTAAGTATGTGGGACCCTTCCAAATTCTAGAGAAGATTGGACTAGTGGTGCACCGACTAGCACTCCCACCCGTTTTAGCGGGCGTTCATAATGTGTTTCACATTTCTATGTTGAGGAAGTACATCTCTGATGTAAGTCACATTATAGAGTCGGCAACACTTCAATTAAGAGAAGACCTGACTTATGACAAGCAGCCGGTTCGTTCGTGGATAGTAAAGATCAAGTATTGTGGCAACGTAAAATTCCCTATGCCATGGTTTTATGGAGTAACTACACCTTAGAAAGGGAAGCTGCTTGGGAATAAGAGGAAGAAATGAAAGAGAAATACCCACACCTCTTTTCAGGTGTGTCACATGATTTACTAAATTTCGACGATGAAATTTTTGTAAAGGAGGAGAATGAGATTTCCCAACTCCCCAAAACAAAAATTAGTTTGGGGATGGGTATTTTTGTCCCAAATTAAAGGTTTCCAAGATGAACTTAATTAGGGTTTCCTATTCTAAACGAACTAGGACTTTTTATAAAAGGCTATAAATACTCTCTATATTTTCAGTTCTTATATTCGGAATTCCAACAACAAAAATATTGCTTTAAGATTGTTGTTGTAAGTGAATTGCTGGAAATAAATAAGCAAATACGGAACTTGTAATTCAAATGCGAACTGAACCAAATTAAATAAAATTCTCGTACCTTGTGTTGATATTTCTTCCTCAAATCAAAGTAAAATGAATACTCAAGTGAATAATCCTATGAAACGCCAAAGAAAATAGTTAGATAAACTTATCAGTTGAGGCACATATCAAAACTCGTTGTCCTTAATATGGGTGGACATGGTTTGGTTCGGTTCGGTTTTGGCGTATACCCAGAACCGAACCATATGTAATCGATTCCCGAAATTTGGAACCAGAACCAAACCATTTATCTCTGGAACCGAACCGAACCATAACCTAACTTGATCGGTTCGGTTCGGTTCTGGGTTTACCCAGATGCAATGTATACCCAGATTACATATGTTCGGTTCGGTTCGGTTCCAGGAATCGATTAGTGATGCATAAAAAACAAGAACAATAACCCTAATATATACGTCAAAAGTAGAAATCCCTTAATCTCTGCATCACAAGAATAAATCCCCCAATTTCAACCAACAAAAAAGATGAAATACATCCCCTTCTTCAACTGTATTGCAAAAAAAACAAAAATAGAGAGAGAGAGAGAGAGGAAGAAGATGAGGAGAAGTTTCATACCTTCTTCATTGAAGACAACAAGAGTGGCAAGAGATGAGAGCGGCAAGAGGAGGAGCTTGCGAGGTTGGAGAGAGTCGGAGAGTGGCGACTGGTGAGAGTAGTATACTAGAAAACTAGGGTTTCGTTCTTTAGTCTTTAGTCTTTACGATTGCGATTTTATTTGTTTTTAACTTTTTAAGATTAAAAGGCAAAGCAAAATGTTAAAGGGGGTGAATTAAAAGGCAAAGCAAAACGTTAAAGGGGGGTAAATTTTCTCACGGAAACAGGGGTGATTTATCAGTTGGGGGTCGGTTCTCGGTTCCAAGAACCCAAACCTAGAACCGAACCAAGAACAATCGGTTCCTAATATTTTGAACCGGAACCGACCCATATAAATATGGAACCGAACCGAACCAAATTGGCCGGTTTGGTTCGGTTCCTCGGGTTGGAACCGACCCATGTCCACCCTTAGTCCTTAAGGCAATATCGCCACCACAACGACGAATCGACAGTGCACAATGCTTTCCGTAAGCCCAAGGGTTCCCATGGGTTCAATCATTCACCTTGTCCTTTTTGTTTTGATGCTAGCAAACCCAAATTGATTAGTCTTTATGGACTAATGTGTTGCTTTGAAGTGTTGTGCCTTATACAGGAATTTCACATATCATATCGCCATTACACAACTCATCACAACACATGGCTTGCGGATCAAGATGAAAATGAACCAAAGAGCTTGCACATACATTGAAGACATCATCCTTGGAAGATGATTCAAGTCAAGAGCTCAAGATGAAGATCCTACAAGCATGCCTAGAAAGTGCCAGTAGAAGCTTGGAGTTGAACAAGCATTGGTGACACCTCATGTACCACTCAACATGATTTGAAGAATGGAGGATGTCACAAGAGCCAAATCAAGTTGAAGAGTTCATTCGCAAGTTCAAGATATCCAAGAAAGTACGGAGGAGCCAAGCAATCCAAGAAGACTCATGGTTTTATCTTTTTAGATTGTATTTGGAGTCCTCTTATTTTAAATGTATTTGCACTTTCAAAGGTTTTCAAAATGGTTTCTTAAAACAAATTTGATATCTTTAGAAACCATCCACACTCCCCAAAAGGCGTTTGAAAACCTTGGACAAAAGCCCAAAGACCATGGCCCAAGTCCCTGAAATTTTATATTTAAAACTGAGATTTCAAAGCAGGGCCGGTCGACCAGGGTCTCCCGGGTGACCTCAGTAAGGTGGCTGGAAATCCAGCACCTACCAAAACATAGCGAGCCGGCAGGTTGGACACGTTGTCTCTCAACTGGTGGACTTCTCGGGGCGGTCGATTCATTGCGGTTTCTTAGAGATCGTGATCGATGCGGGCTCCTTCAGTTCTGAGGACTGTTGTTCCTATGCTCCTTCCCGCTGTGTTCATCCTCTTTTACGTAGTGTCTGAGGTGCCCTCTTCTTATCAACAGCTCGATCTCTTCCTTTAGGTGACGGCATTCGTCAGTGTCATGCCCGTGGTCTTTATGATACCGGCAATATTTTTAATTTGTCTCTCTTGTTTCCTTTGGACTGCATTTTTACTGGCCACCTGAGGAAATCCTCTTCTTTGATTGCTGTAAGTATTCGAGTTCTTGAGGTATTGAGGGGCGTGTAATTCTCTTCCCTCCTTTGGGGGTAGTCTTCTCGATGTTGCTTCACGGTATTTCTCTCTTCTGCCGGGCTTCTCTTCTTCGCATCGGCTGTGTGCCCTCGACCTATGTTTAGAGCGGCCAGAGTCTCCTCCATGGAAATGTATTATTTTGCTCCGGTCATGAGGTCTGCCAGTGATAATGGGTTTTTTCGGGCGATAGATCATCTGATGTCATTGGATTGGGCCCCGTGATGAGAGCGTTCATCGCAACGGACGGATCCAAGTTTGGTACCTGTAGAGCTTCCCTATTGAATTGGCTTACAAAGAGTTTAAGGGATTCGTTGCTTTCTTGCCTCATGGCCATTAGGGAGGCGGCTGTTTTTTGGGGCCTCCTACTAATCATGAAGTGTCGGACTAGATCGTCTCCAAACTCCTCAAAGGTGTCAATGGAGCCTGGCCTCAATCAGGAATACCAATCCCTAGGTGCTCCCGTAAAAGTCGTGTAGAATGCTCTGCAGAGGAAACCATCGGAAGCGTCGTGTAAGAGCATCATGGTTTTAAATGTCTCAAGGTGATCAATGGGGTCTGAAGTTCCGTCGTATTGTGCGATTGGAGGCATTTTGAACCCACAAGGAGTTGGTGCAACTAGCACCCTTTCAGTAAAAGGTGGTTTACTGGTGAACGGTTTGTGAGCAGATGGATTACGGACTTTGGCCAATTCCTCGATTCAGTTGTCGATTTCCTCTAACTTTCGCAACATGTTATTGGCCCCTCTATGCAATATGTTATCCTGTTTGACATCTTTTTGCACGACTGAGTCTGAATGACTTTCCGGGCTTCTCTTGTAATGCCAAGGTTTGACCTGATCATTGCAGTTATTTTTAGTTGGCGGCTAACCGGGAGAGCGTGAACGGGTCCTGCGGTGGTGGTTACTGCCTGATGGCACTTGCCTCATCTTAGAGTGACGGGCCTGTCTATCTGACGAATTGCGAGTATGCTCACATCGGGAAGGTATGGGATTGCCTGCTTCCAAGCTTTGTTCTTGCCGGGGAGGCGGGTTGTTTAGACTAGCTCGGTGAAGCGGTCGTTGTACTAGGTTCTTGTATTGATCTGCCAGGAAGGTCACCTGTTGAACAAGGGATTGGAATTGCTTGGGAGTAGGCATTGGGACCGAAGGCGGGCTGTCTGGTGTGAGAAAAACTTCGCCCTGTAGTCGCTAGGAGAGGAGGGGTCACGACCTGAGACGCGAGTCGCGTAGTGCGAGGAGCATGTACGGGTGTTGGTTGAACTGCTCAGGCAGTGGTATCTCGGGTGCTCTTCCGTCCTGCCATCTTCAGAGATGTTAGCCCAAGAGTTCAACAAGTACTCCCATTGACATGTTTTGATGATTAACAAACTCAATTTGTTATAAAAAGGTTTTATATACTAATGATTTCCATTGGCTATGTGAATGTGTTCAAAGCATTAGTACTTTCAAGATTACACAACAAATGCTCAAATCATTCAAGCTCAAGGTGGAATCAAAGACATGGAGAAGGCATCATCAACACAATGGCAAATCAAAGCAAGAGGAGACCAATACAAAGACAAGATGATTAAAGGGTGAATTTAAGCCCAACAAGGATGATCATCAACTAAAAGACTCAAGCTAGGCTCAAGCATCAATGGAGTTGATTGAAGACAAGTCAAAGCCTCTTCAAAGTGCCAACAAGATTGAAGACCAAGCTATTTTAGAATGTATATGGTCTATTATGTATAGTCTAGGTCAAAGGCACAAAAGGGAGTTAAAACCAACCTTAAATAGAACTTAAATGGTTAGTGTAGACACCCCATTTTGACCGTACCCCTAAGCCCTCCAATTTTGAGCAGAACCCAACCAAATCAAACCAATAGGGTCCCAAGCTTCACCCTAGTCTGGATTAGGGTCTCTCCTAACCCCCTGCAAAATTTCATCGAGATCGGAGCTCATTTGCCTAGTAAAAAGGCTGAGAGAATGTGTATAGTGCAATGAAGGGTGGCCCACTAAATTTTCATTTTCCCCTAAAATCCTTGTATTTTAAGAAAAATCCAAGTCAAATCAAGCCCCTAAATACCCATGAATACATTTTTAGAAGCCTTAAAACCTCAGAAATGCCCCGGCAAAGTTTCAGAAAAATCCGACAAAAAAATTCGGAAAAGACAAGTGGAGTTTGTACAGTTATCAAAGTGTGGGGGGTGATTTAGCCAGATGAGGTCGCGCATTCGTGCGCCCATCAAGCAGTAATGCCATTATCAATCACCTTTTTTTTCTATATATACGAAAAAAGCCGAAAAATTAAAAAAAAAAGAAGAGAGAATACACTGTTCATAATCGGAAAATCCGAGAGAGAGAGATTGCAGAGAAAACTTGGGTTTTCCTCCGCCGGCAACTTCTCCGGCACGGCACCGATCCTTTTCCGGCTCTTCTTCTCCGGCTAGCCACCGCATCTTTTTCTTCCGATCTGCAGAAAGAGAGAGAGAGAGAGAGGGAGAACAGATCTCATTTTTTCCCCCAAATTCGATCCAAACCCTAGTTCTGTCTGATCCTTCTTCTCCGGCCTCACCTTTTCTTGCTTTGCTTCACTTCAAATCTATTTTCTCTTGATTTCTTTTCGTCCTTTTCATCAATCAAAGACTTTAAACATCTGATCTGAGCCAAGACCCTAACCTTTGATCCCTACTTCCTCTTCTCCGACAAATCTTGTCAACTTCCGGCTGAAATCCAGGCTTTCTTCTCCGGCAAAACACATCAAAGCTCCGGCCGATACCTCTCGTTATCTTCTTGTTCGATCTTCATCATTTGTCCTGTTTTTCTTGCTAAGAGTTGTGTTTCTTTTTACCTAAACCCTAATCCGAGTGTTTGAAACCTTAAACTTGTCCTAATTTTCCATTTTCACTTCTTTTCATTTTGAATTTTAAGCTCTTAAACTTTAGCTTGGATCTATCTATTCTCAGTTGAGATCAGAGTATTTTGGAGCAGATCTCGGTCATTTTCTTAAATCAGCATCAATTGTTCATTTTTTTACCTGACAAGCTTCATTAATCAGGTAAGTCTTTCTGAAATTTTACATATAATTTGTTTGGAATATCAAATGAGAATGAGTACAGATCTGATTTACGTCAATGATTTTTTTATAGATGTTATGTTAATGTTAACTGATTTGTTCTTTAAAATTATACTTAATAATGTGATGACAGAGTAATGGATCAAAATCTGTGTTTACAAGTCAATTTAAGTCTTAATAATTCTTATTGGCTAGATAAGTTAAAATTAGTCTTTGTTATCCAATAATTTTTGTCATAAAATCATGGAATGTCATATTAACCTGGTAATAATCTGTAAATGCATTCCCTACAATCTCTAATATTATATCTGTTTCTAATGAGCTTTGGTTTTCATACATTTAGAATTTGTGAGTATCAATGGCTGAATGCCTATTTATTTATTTTTTAGAATTTATCATCTCTTAGTGCTGAAGTTTTGTCTAGTTATAATAGATTTGCTTTATGGTTAATGGATTGATTGCATAAAAAAAAAAAAAAAAAAAAAAAAAAAAAAAAAAAAAAACTCGTGTGACTTATAGTATTTATCATTTGTGATTTTTCATTCAATGGATACTCTTTTGTTTGACTCTTTGATGTTACTACTACTTTGTGTCATGACTACATGGATGCAGATGTAGGGAATAACCTCTTTACAAATGCTAAATGGTAGAAGCAAGTTATTGCAATTGGTAATATATAATGGTATTTCTATTAGTGGTCATAGGAGATTGAGAGGATATTAGTCTAGCCATATTTCCATAGTTGCGCAGCTTTATGTTAATCAGGTGTCAATATATGATTTTTTTTTTAAATCAATATGTTGGGATTTGCTACACAATTTTGCAGAAAGCCATTTCCCTGCCCATTTTTGTAGGAGAGAACAATCATCTTAGATGAATTAAATGAAAAGGACAAAATCTGCTATGAAGTGGTTGTTATTGCTTGCAAAAATGAGCCACGAAACGGCTTTCCACAAAATTGTCTAGCAAATCCCATTTCCACCTTTTTGTTGGAGTTCTGTTTACCATTCGGTATCCACCTTGGATAATAAAATGCCTAGTTCTATTGAATCTAGTTCAAGGTCATTTTTTTTTTTTTATCCAGGTTTTAAATAATAGTTTAGCATTGATCATTACCAATTTCTATTCACTTTTCATGGTCTTATAACTGCCCCATGACATGAATTTGGATGGGCCCATAGTAGTTGTAAAATAAAAGAAGTGATTGCATTAGCACAATTAATCTACTAATGTTGGCCTGTTATGTATTGATTATTACAAATGCAAAATCTTTTCCACTGGTCTTGTGAATGTTTGACAGAACAACAAAAATAATACAATTGTTGGATCATTTTTCTAAGTTAATTAAAGTCTAAAATGATTGATGTAGCAAGTAGAAAAGGGTAATATTAATTATTTGACAAGGGTTTTTCCCTATTTATTCCTTTGATAAATGGTGTCATTGTGAATTCATTTGATGGAGTCAAGTGAAATACAGTACTTGGTTGACTCGCATGAATCTTGAAAAATAAAGTATTTCCTAAAAAGATTATTGGTTGTTAAATGATAAGATGGACTTTTGGTACTAGCTTGTTTAAATTTTGAAATTTAATGTAATTTAAGGATGTCTGTGAAATGAAAATCCTTAAATTAAACCTATTGTTTTGTAGTTACTAGTTGATAAGTTTTCAATGAATTTGTTTATGAATTTTTCTGATTACTATAGAGATAAAGCTTGACTTCAATGTTATATTATAAGTGTCTATCATCATTGCTAGGGCGATGAAGGCGATAGCCCAAGCCCACCCTTAGAGAGATTTATTGGATTATGATAATACCCTCTCCCCTCTTCTTTCATCTTATTTAATTTTGAGTTAGATTCTGAAGATAAATGGATTGTTCAGGTGAGATTATATCAAAGTTTATTATATTCATTCTTTTTTATTTAAATAAATTGTTAATAGGAAGAAGGAGATCAGATGACTACTCTGTTCGATATTATCGACATGAATACTGTCTGATCTCAAGGCGGGATTAGAAATATTATCATATGTATTTGATATCAGATGATTACTTTGGCATCATCTGATTTCATTGGAGTCCTCGTATTGGGGTTTGTGGTTGGTTTTGAAGTGTTTTGATATTGTTTTTACTTTATTAGGCTATCCAGCGGCTGGTCTGGACTAATTAATGTTATTTATCATTTTATGATTGCTATTAGATTGTATATTCTTCTTTGCTTAGCACTTGATTTATTCTTAGAATAAAATTTGCGATTATCTGGTAGCCTTTTCTTATCTTTTTGATAGACTAACACAGTCTTATAGATTTCTGTTAAAATTCTTTGATATTAGAATCCCCTCTCGTTGCAAGGGCGATGAAGGCGCTAGCCTAAGCCCATCCTTAGGGGACTCGCTTAGTCCAAGTAGCACTCCTCTCATTTATTTAAAGACTTGTCCAAGTCTTTATGGTGTGTATCCCCTAGAAATTAGAAATCCATTCATTGCAAGGGCAATGAAAGAGTTCTCTAGAGCCCTCTCAGAGAGACAGGCTATGTCTCAGACAGAGAAAGTTGTATCCTTTAGAGACAAGCTTTGTCTCATTAGTGAGTCTATCCTTAGGAGACATGCCATGTCTCATCAGCACCTCTCTTGGAGCTCATCTTTTTGTTTAGGAGTCTCACCCAATCTCATTTTTCTTTATAAACCTCATCTTTGTGCGTCTTTTGGTTTTGGGAGAACACCTTGCTCGGCTTGGCAACATACCCCTTACTCTTATGGGTATTGGGTTGCACATTTGTTGCACCCTAGGGCTAGGTAGCTGTCCGGCCCGGCTGGGTGTTTTACCTTTGCCAAATATGCACAAGGTCTCTTTTTCCTTGTTCACTTTTTTTCTCTATCCTACCTATATGTCTAAGAGACTTGCCCAGTCTCATTCTATTAGCATCCTCCTCTTTGTGCATCATTTGGTTTTGGGAGAACATCCTACTCGGCTTGGCATCATACCCCTTACCCTTATGGGTATTGGGTTGCACATTTGTTGCACCCTAGGGCTAGGTAGCTGTCCGGCCCAGCTGGGTGTTTTACCTTTGCCAAATATGCACAAGGTCTTTCCTTATTACTTGTTGAGCTTTATCTTAGTTTGATTAGTCCACTAGTACAGGAATCCGTCCTTAGTCTAGAGAGTCAATCCTCTTGTTCAGGAATCAAATTCTATCATCATAGGGGTTAGGATTCTATTCTACCTCTCATCGTATCATGTTTTTATCCACTCTTGCAAGGTATAGGATGCTGTCCAACCTTTGCGGGATATCAGGAGTCTGTCCTCCCCTTATGATGATAGGATTTGTCCCTCTTGAGTCAAAAATACTTAAAAACAACAAAAACATCTAAAAAACCAAAAATCTCAAAAATCTTGAGTCATTAGGAGTAGTTAGGAAATCTGTTCCGAACTACGTTGGCTTGATCCCTTTCAACAGGGTACGTAGTGCAGCTTGGGATCCACATCCCAAGTCCAGCCAAACCTTTAAAAATAAGCATTTTAAATCTTTCAAAATATTGTTTTTTTTCGAAAGGATCTTCCTCTAGAGTTAGGAGGTTGTCCTAGTTAGAGAGTTTTTGAGTCGGGAGTTGCTCCCTCGTTCGTTGTTTGTTTGTTGTGTGTTTTATTTGTTTGTGTTAGAGTTAGGAGTGAGTCCTAGCTAGGAGTTTTACGCCTCCGTCCGGTCAGTTGGCGATCCACATTGCCAATTGATGACTAGGTCTAAGATGCGATAGATCCTACTGTTTTTCTTAGGATATATAGCCTAGCTACACATAGATTATAGGAACTGCCTGCATTAGCTTAGGGCTAACCTGCATTTAGTTAGGGCATATAGGGTGTCCTAAAATCTACAATCCATTGGAATTTAAATAATCACACAAGAAGCTTTAAGAACTAGTCCGGTCTTTTAGATCGAGTCTAGGATAGAGGTCTAGATGTCTTAGGCATCATAGCTTAGAATAGGTGCGAAGAACTACGTTGCCTTGATTCTCGTGGAGGCGGGGATACGTAGGCTTCTTTGGATGAACATCAGATCATCTAAAGACTCGGGCCTAGGTATAGATTAGAGTTTTAGGGTTGTATGGTATCGAGTCATTTTCTATGTTTTGCAGTGTTTTCTTACTTTATTGCGCAGACCTTATACTTTTTTGATGTGTCATGCATGTGTTTGTTCACCAGAACTTAGACACCCATTAGGCATGTCACTTATAACCTAGTTTTGCTTAGGCGACACTTATTCCATTTCTTTTATGTGTGATTATAATTCATCTCCGAGACATGCATGATTAGATAGACGTTTTCTCGGAGATATTGATTCTCATTTCATATGACTTTTGCTCAAAACTCTTCAAAATCATTAAATAAATGGCATAAGAGACCAGGTGTTTACACTTGGGCGGATGAGGTGCTCTTTAGACCTTCCAAATTCGTAACCAGGCACGAACCCTCTTTTTATAATCTCTGGTTATCCGTTGCAACAGAGCATAGTATGGGATCCAGGGCCCATTTGCCTTTTTCCTTGGATGGCGACTCTTCTTTGTTTAAGGTACGCCTCGAATCTGGGCTAGTCCTCGAATCGAGAGGTATCTCACCTTTTTATCGCCACTCATGCTGTGAGAGGCATTCTTCTTTCGAGAGTTCCTTGGTAGAGCTCTCCATTCATGTGGATGATCCATAGAGACTGTTAGTGCGTGGGGGCACGTCCCTCACCACCGCCGCCTCTCTCGGATCGGGGTCCACAGTTAGTGAATGATCATGGTGGTATCCTCACATATTAGGACCCACATGACATTCCATTTATCATGATTGAATTAAGTTCCGAACGCCCAAAATAAATCAGCAACAAAAACAAAAAATCCTACTGGAAATAGGCTTCAGAACTCCAAGAGTTATTCTCGGAGCTCCGAGCTCGGAACTCCGAGACAATTTCTCAGAGCTCCGAGAATTACTCCAGGTTCAAAAAAAATAACCCGTAACGGTACACTCGGAGCTCCGTACGCGGACTCCGAGAAGACCGTTGGGGAGCCTAAAGAAGGCATATCTTGACCTCCCCTATATATATATATGAACCTTGGGGCCTTTGAAAAAATACTTAATGAGTTAACCTAACATTCTAAGAGTATTAAAAGGCATATTTACTCCATTCCATCAAGATTTTCACTCTCCCTCTCTCTCTTGTGCTTTAATCTTAGATTATTCTTGAGAGACCTTAAACTTTTCATTTGTTTATCTTTTTCTTGTGAGAGTGAGAGTGTTCTACATGTAATCAGCCTATCTAGAGGCAAGCAAGCTATATCTTTAACTCTTCTTTGTATTTGGCAACAAAGGGCGCCGTAGAAGACCTTTGGAGCTTGGACGCTCGGTTTGTACTTGGCGGAAGGAACGTCGTATTTAAGTTCCTTGAAGAAGATAGTGGAATCCTCAAGGATAACAACTTAAGAATAGGACTGCAAATGAACTGAGCCGGATCACGAACATCTTTGGGTTCGGCTCATTAAAAGCTTGGCTCAGGCTCGTTCGTTTACTAAACGAGCCGAACCCGAGCCCAAAAATTAGGCTCGTCAAATAAACGAGCCGAACTTGAGCTTTGTATAGTTCAGCTCGGACAAGCTCGTGATCTTTTTAGGCTCGGTTCATAAAACTGAGACGAGCTTTAAAGCTCGGATTATGTTATATATATATATATTATATATATATATATATAGAGAGAGAGAGAGAGAGAGGAAAGTGTTGGTGAGCTTAAGCACCCCAATCACATGGGTCCCACATTTTCTGTGGTGATCCAAACCATTCATTTGCAAGGCCCTGTCATAGATAGGGTGTGTACCAAAAATCAGCCCAATAGGATCATCCTAACCCCTCCATTTGTGGAGGACAAAAATGGGCAGATTTGTGGACAAATAATGTCTGTCCATTTTGACCTCCACAAATGGATAGGTTGGGATGATCCTATGGAGCTGATTTTTGGTACACACCCCATCTATGTAAGGGCCTTTCAAATGAATGCTTTGGATCATCCTAACAAAGTAGGCCTCAATGTGATTGGGCGCTTAAGCTCACCATAAGTTTGGTGAGCTTAAGCTCACCAACACTTTCCTCATATATATATATATAACGTATCGGGGAAGCTACCTGCGAACGTTTTATTATAACAACTCCCATTGGCTGAAAATGTAGGGCCCACTTGCTTTGCAAAAGCAAGTTCGTAGAAAAAAAAGCCTCTTTTTCTCAAAAAAGACTCGTCTCTCCTCTATCCTCTACGCTGGGGTTTGAAAGGGTTTCTGCAAACGGAAAAGGCTCGTCTCTCTTCTCTCCTCTACGCTCCTTCACTCCTCTACACTCCTTCTTTGTAGGGTTTCTGCAAACGGAGCTTCTCCTCTTCTTCAAAGGTATGTGATTCAACCTACTTCTACGACCGCCCCAACGAAACTAGGGTTTCAAAATCCAAAAAAAAAAACAGAAGTTTAGAAGGTAAATCCACAATCTAGTTTTCCCTTTTAAAAAACTTTTCAGTAAATTTATGTGATTCAGCCCTAGAACCCCATGTTTGTTACAGATGAATGGGTAGGGTTTATGTGATCCAGCCCTAGAACCCCATCTTTGTTACAAATAAATGGCTAGGGTTTATGTGATTTTTTAGGCTCGGCTCGGGCTCGTTCGTTTACTAAACGTGCCGAGCCTAGCTGAGCTCGAGCGTTGTTGAATTTTGGCGAGCCGAACACAAGCGCAAAAAAAAAGCTCATCACGAGCTGAGCCGAGCCTCAAACTTAGCTAGCCAAACACAAACACCCCAATGTTCGGCTCGGCTAGGCTCATTTCCAGCCCTACTTGAGAAGGGTGAAGTAGGTCTTGGGTTAAGACCAAACGAGTATAAAAACCCTTGTGTCTATCATCTTGTCTCTTCTTCTCAACTCTTGTGGTAAGCTCTTTACTCTTGTCTTTGAATCTTAATTTTAATTTTCTAATCAATCTAAAACTATGGCAACATAGTTTTTAAATCCTTAAAATTTGAAAAGACACCCAATTCACCTCCCTCTTGGGTTGCTAAGTGGAATTTCAAGAGATCTAGGACGGCCTTTTGTTCGGATCCCACTGATGGCGCCAATCTGTTGTAGTCGGAAAATGGTAATTTATTGAAGTGGCTTTGGAAGAGTAGAAATAAAGTATTACAATAGATGATGTAATGCTTATGTAATGGCTATGAACAGTAAAATTCTTGGTCCCCTTTCTTGGGATTGTTGCCGACTATTATAGCAAAGGTTCGTATGTTGTTTTACCTTTTTACCCTCGAGGACAGGTGTCGATCTTTTATTTGGTTTGATCTTTATCTGCTTCCTATACCCTTTTACAGGTGTTGGCCTATGATTGGGTAGGAGCTAGGCTAAGACCCTTTGGTTTGGTTGTAGACCGTTATTACCTTGTTATCCTTTGCACAGTGAGTTATCACGGGTATGTCTTACTGCCACGTGTAAGCTCGTGATTTGAGGATCTTTTTGGCCCTTATCAATAATAATAATAATAATAATACTAATAATAATAAATTTAACCTTATAATAACAATATTTTTGTCATATAACTCATTGCTAGATTTAACCTATGGCTCTTTCTTCTTTTTTGTACACGTGTACATATCATATGCTCCCATTTTTTTAACAAAACTGATTCCCATTTTGCTAGAATGAGAATTAAACCCTTTGTCATTCCAATTTTATTAGATATTTTCCATAAAAAATAAATTTTCCATCATTTTGTAAACTCATTTTCTATGAAAAGTATTTTCCAAAATACAAAATTTTCTCTCTTTTCAAGGTAAATTGCAATCGTACTAGATTTTGGATTCTCTCAAGAGAATATTATTTCCCATGAAAACTTTTCAGGTAACTTTTTCCCTGGATCAAAATATCCCCACAATCTCCTCCCAATTAAGCCCCACTATTACCAACCCAATCCACGGCGCGGCCCACTATTATACACCATGTTTCGTGGGGCCCATTTTACAACTCATCTTGGAAAATGATTAATTCACCCCATGTTGTACGCAGGCCACCCCCTCATTAGAGTACAAAGAGTGGTCATAAATACACCAGAAGGGTTGAGCCTCTAGCTCAGATGGTTAAGTCTTTGTTCTCCAAACTTGAGGATAGACGTTCAGTCCAGCTTACCTACCCAAAAAAATACACTAGAAGGGGTGGCCTAGGGAAGAAAAGGGGCCGGATATATCAATTTCTCTCATTTTTGTTTGGGTGGGGCCCATCAGCTCCATCCAAACCAATGCATAAGGTGGGGCCCACACATGAATAAGAGAGCTGATTTACACCGTATGAGGCGTGTATGCACAACAGATCAATAATAAGCAGTAAAGCAGAAAAATACAAAACTAAAAGAAACAAGAAAAGAGCGTGGGTTCCATGCAGGTAGAGAGCATTGCCAAGTGGAATATCCTTCTTCGTTATTTCCGTCAGCGTATACACAAATGCCTTCATTTATGCCCAGACTACAATAGAATTGCAACAAATTACCTCTGTCGTTTGCCCATATTCCTAATGGAAATTACATGAAGAGAGACCCTCAAAAGCTACCTACTTGTAGATGGGAGTTACCTTGTTTTGTCCACTTAAACGGCTATTGGTTCATGACATTCATTGCTTCCCTTTTTTTTCTTGACAAAAATACCCTTATCCATCTTCACCATAGATTACAAGCCTCTTTCTCTCTATGGCATCCACCATCGTGTCTTTTACTAGTTTCTTGAAATAATCGAGACATGATCAAGTTAGACATTATGGAGCCAATTATAAAAGAATACTAGGGGTAGTTTTGTCCATAGCAAAATCCCATTTTAAACGCCTTTCAAGAATGGATTTGCTGGCGTCCATCACATAAGGCATTTTGTGGATAGTCTGTTGCATCTGACAGCAGCCACAGAGGCTCACTTTTCAGCACGATGCTGTCAGATGCAACAGACCATCCGCGAAATGCCTTCTGCGAAGGACGCTAGCAGATCCCTTAAACAATGTATGAAACATGTTTTTTGGGCCAACTTTCCAGCATTACCGCACTATATTTTGTAAACGAAAAAATTTAAACGCATTTTTTTGTGTTTCTATTTTTTACTACATTTTTTTGAACCAATACCATATTAAACTCAAATATTTCTTGTCCATTTTTTTTTTGCCTAATCAAGTTTTGCTAACTTTGGTTTTGTTTTTAGAGGAATGATAGATGCAAGGGCTCCCTTGCATCTATCATTGCTCTTGTTTTATAAGGGGTTAACATAAAATCTAAGAACATATTAAAGAAAAGGGCAATACGGTAATTCTAGAATAGGAGGAAGCACTTTCCTCCAACCACTTTCTCAGTTTCTCCTATGAAATCACACCTAAGGCATTTATTAAAAACAGCCCATAGAAAACAGCAATACCATGAAAGGGTGATCTAGTAATTTAAGAGGATAGAAGGGTTATTTTGCTTGACAGGTTTCTTATTAATATGTCCTACACCCTCTCCTTCATCACTGTTAGTTACTCTCTCTCAAAATGGCTCTGAAAACTCCCCTTACCTTTCAATGTCAGAAACTTATGGGTTTTCCTACAACAGAGAATCCCAGATCTTCAAGGGTTTGCATGGCTTCAACGCTTAGCTCTAATTCCATGTGGGTTCCTCTCATTTCATTTTAATTAGATCTTATCACTTTTAATTGATGGTTCGTGATGGGTATTTTTTTATTTTTTATTTTGGAATTTGGGCTAAATTTTATTTTGGATGTTTGGTTATGTGAGAATTTTTTATCTTTAGTATTTGATTGATTTTATGATGGTGTGTTTTGTTTATTATTATTTTTTGTTTAAATTTTTTGAGAATTAGGTTAGGTTTTGTGTTTTCTTAAAGTTTTTTTTAACATGCACATAATTTTTTTTTGAAGGGCAACATGCACATGTTGATTGTGAAATTCAATTGATGCATGCTTAATTTTTTTTTTCCCTTTCTATTGTATGGAATGTGTGCAGATTTTTCTTTGTTTGGAAGTTCATTAATGCATGTGGGGTTTTTTCTTTTGTAGTTTTATTCATCTTTGTCTAGGAATTGGATTTACTTATTAATGTCTTTTTGTTATTAGACATGGTAGATTAGCTTTTCTTCTTGTTTCCACTAGCAATTTATGTATTTTTCATTTTGTATGGAGATGTGTGATGCTTTTGATTTTCAGTTTTAATTTGTTGAGAGTTGGGTTAGTTTTTTGGATTTTGTTTATTCACGAACGGGTGTTGAACCAATTAGCTGTTCGTTTTTTTCATTATAGGATTTTGTTTATGTGTGCATTTTTTTTCCTCTCTCTCTCTCTGTCTCTCTTTTTCTTTTCTTTTTGTAGAAAAGATAACTTGTATATATAGGAAAATGATTACAGGTGCACATCGGGGGCAAGGAATGTCCCGAATACAGAGAGTCCCTTAAGGCCCTGGATTTGGCCAATCTATCAACAAGATCATTGGAACTGGAACATCTATGATTGGTCATGGCACAAATCCCATCCACGAACTTAGCTAATCTCCAAGGTCCAAAGTTTGAACCTTGTGCCCAAGGATATAATGTTGAAACAATCACTTTCTACCTCTAACTTGCCTTCCATCTAATCTATGAATATGCTCATACCAAAGTGGAGGACCTGAACCTCAGCCTCGGTAGTATCTGTTAGACCAATCGGACCGGAAAAGACGAAGATGATAGTGTCGTTGTGATCTCTAAACACCCTGCCAATTCCCACTTTGTCGGGTTTGCCAAGTTAGCAACCATCCATGTTAAGCCTGATGAGTGATGACATTGGGGAGAGGAGATTTCCAAATCGCTGACACCTTCAATTTCGGGTGATAACCGGATAATATCTCCTTCCAATTCCTTAGAATGTTGTCCACTGGGTATCCCCAAAATTCTTTGTGCCGACGAGCCCATGTAGCCACCCTAAATCCAATCTTCCAAGCTAACCGGTGTATAGGGGCACATTTTTCCTCAAAAGTCCGAGCGTTCCTTTCTAGCCAAATCTTTTGCCCAGATTAGATGGATCGATTATGCAGTGTTGTAATGCTTAAGAGAAGATAAGGGAGCTCGGGAGATACATGGCCAAAGGGTTCGTGTAGAGCTCCACTAAAAACACAAATAAACACAAAAAAGGAATTATTTAAATATATATATATATATATATATATATATATATATATATATATATATATATATATATATATATATATATATGAGGAAAAGGATTGTACGCTCGAGCGTACCAAGCTTATGGTACGCTCGAGTGCCCAATCACATGTGGGCCCACTTTGTTAGGATGATCCAAAGCATTCATTTGAAAGGCCCTTACATAGATGGGGTGTGTATCAAAAATCAGCTCCATAGGATCATCCTAACCCATCCATTTGTGGAGGACAAATGAATAGACCACAAATCTGCCCATTTTTGCCCTCCACTTTTGGAGGGGTTAGGATGATTCAATGGAGCTGATTTTTGGTACACACCCTATCTATGACAGGGCCTTGCAAATGAATGCTTTGGATCACCACAAAAAATGTGGGACCCATGTGATTGGGGCACTCGAGCGTACCATAAGCTTGGTACGCTTGAGCGTACAATCCTTTTCCTCTATATATATATATATATATATATATATATATATATATATATATATATATATAGAGAGAGAGAGAGAGAGAGAGAGAGAGAGAGAGAGAGTTTCTACACACTAGTGTAGATAAGTTATCTACACACTAGCTTAAAATACAGTGGGGGCCACATTGTTTGGGTGATCCAAAGCATTCATTTGATGGGCCCTCACATAGATAGGGTAATCAACTCTCAACTCAACTCAACTAAGTCTTTGTCCCAAACTAGCGGCTAATGAATCCTTTAGAAAATTTTCATGAAGAAGGTGAAAGGATCTATCCGGCTCAAAATGACTAAGTCTAATCCTTACACTAGTTGGGTTCGTCTACATGGATCATTTTCTCCTATCCAAAGTCATATTCTATGTTATGTTCCTAGCCCTCAAGTCTTTCCTCACTGTTTCTACCCAAGTTGTTTTCGGTCTGCCCCTACCTCTTTTTACTCCATCAACTTGGCACGAGTCACTTTTTCTCACTAGAGCATCCAAAGGCCTACATTGGATAATGCCCAAACCATCTTAAGCGACGCTCTCTCATCTTCTCCTCAATTGGTGCCACCCCACCTTTTTACGGATGTCTTCATTTTTAATTCGATCTAACCTTGTGTGGTCGCACATCCATATAAGCATTTGCATCTCCGCTACACTCATCTTATGCACATGCTGCTTCTTGGTGGCCCAACATTCTGAGCCGTACAGCATGGCTGGCCTCACAGCTGTCTTATAAAACTTTCCCTTATAAACCTTCACAAATCTGTCCATTTTTTGCCTCCACGGTTCGAATGGTTAGAAATCAAAGAGCTCCAACCCTTCTTTGGAAACATCATCCCTAGAAAGCTTATCGACATCTTTATTTGCGGTACTTTTCACATGCCTAAAAGAAATCTTTCTGCCTTTGAGGTTTCATCTTTAAATTCTATCATTCGTATATATTTCTATATGGTTCCATGTTACAGGATTTGCACCAAAATTTCCAACAAAACCCGAAACGTTACCGTTTCCATGGCTATCGAAACCAAAACCGAAATTGAAATTTAAAACCTTGGTTCTAGCTAAGCCAAATATTTTTTACTGTGTTTGACACTATCCTGAATGCCGGCAATGGCCAAGTAATTTTTTGCCTTCACTTGAATGTATGTGGGGTTTTTGAATCTGGAGGTTGATTGACAAATATGGCTCTTCAATCTGTGTTGACATTTTTTTTTGTGGGCGTGTGTTAACATTCCTTGGGCGTAGGATTAGATTTTGTCATGCTTTTCTAAAATGCATGGTTTCTATGCATTTTTTCCTCTTTTTTCTTTGAACTGTTTCGATTTGGTTAGATTCTGCATAGTTTCAAAACTCTCACATGTCATCATGGATGCCCCCTAGTAGACTCCCTTTCAACTTGGCCGCTATCCGCGTTTTGTCCTACAAAGTCAATAAAAACTCCTTTGACTCTCTCGAGTTATGACCACGTCAACCGAGTACTTGACCACGTCGTGCCGAGTCGACTAAGATTTTCTTCGGCCGCGTTTTGGCCTGCATCCGCGTTTTGAAACATTAAGATTCGGTGTGTCGTTTCTTACTGCACATGTTCCAATTCAATTAGTTTATTTTTCTTCTATTTTATTTTCTTTAATGAGAGTTTATTTCTATCTACACTTTTTCTATAATTTACTATTATTTTTCTTTTTGAATTTTTTACATGGAGTGTAAATGGGTTTCATTGTCTTTTCTTTTTTGAATAGTGATTAGTTTTATTGCTAAACGGGCTGGGTTTCTTTTTCTTTGGAGGATGATGTATGTATGTAGTTTTGTGAATTTATCCACAGAGAGAGAGAGACAGACACAAAGAGAGATAGAGTGTGTTGTAGGTTGGATTTACCCTTCTCTTACGAGGTTCTGTTCGAGTGGATAATTGATGGTTTAAATCATAGTTTTAAAACTCCCCCGCATCCGCGTTGACTCCCCCAAGTCGACTCCCTTTTACCTTGGCTGCATCTGCGTTCCGCGTTTTGCCCTATAGATTCATTAAAAACTCCTTTGACTCTCCCAAGTTATGACAGCGTCAATCGAGTACTCAGCCGTGTCAAACTCGTTCTTGGCCGCGTCCTCGCCGAATCGAAAAGGATTTTTCTATTGCCGCATTACGCGCCGCATCCGTGTTTTTAAACATTGGTTTGAATGGAGGAGCTTGGTTTCGTGGAATCTTGATACGATATGTTTTGAAATTTGTTTGTTGATGTTTTTGTTTTTCTGTAGTTATTTTGTTAGCTTCGGATGTTTTTGGGCGATTTGAACAATTTAAGAATGAACCTGCATTCATTTCAAATGTTCACTTGGTGTTGAATTTTTGTGTTCTATAAGAAAATCAGTTGGGCTTTCCTTTTTTTTTTTTCTACACTTTTGTGAGTATGGTAAAATGTTTTATTGTGGTCCTTTTTTTTAGTTTATACATTTGGATTTTGTTTTCTTGAGGAATGGGTTATTATTTAAATAAAATGAGAGAACTGTTCTTGATTTTTCTCTGTTAATCTACTGTCACATTTGTTGAACCAACCTCCTGATGCTATTTCAGTTTGTTTGGTGATCACTCTCTTTTAATTACTTTTCATGTCACTATCTTGACTACTGCATGGAATCTGTCTCATGTTGATTGATATCTGAATTTGATTGGACTTTCGCTTATGTTTTCTTAGTTTATCTATTTGTGATTCCTATTTCTAGTGTTTCCAACACTGTTTTGTGCTATTGAATATATATAGGGAAATGATATAGGCACAATCATGTTTTGATAATATATGTGAACTCACCTTATCCTGTATGCCTAACCAATTGTTACAATGCCCAAAAAGCTGACAGCGGCCTTTGAAAGTTGGTTAAAGCATATGGGACAAGTTGGCAGAGATCTATTCTTGTTTAATGGTCTTAAATGTCTACTTTGTGCATGATTCTTGACCGGGGCTATCAACGTTTTTTTTCAAATTTGGGTGGCTTTAGGGAATTTTCTTGTCATGGGTACTTTTCATTCTGTTTGCTCTCTAGTACAAACTACAAACCAAGGTTTCAAATTTCAGTTTTGGTATCAGTTTCGGCCTTGACCGAAATTGAAATTTCGGTAATTTTGGCCAAAAATATGAAAATTATGGGGATGGGATCTGACCTATATGACTTGGGTGAGACATGAGTCTGAGCTCATCTCCGATTTAGCAACCATGGCAAGCACAATACACATAATTTTAAAAATAGATTGTTATTTTCCTCCTTTTTTGTTAGGTTGGCTGATCCCCATGTGTATTTGATGAACAGAAAGTTACATCCTGGGTTGGGACCCCTCTTTCATTTATTTGATGAAAGGAAAGAGTTACATCCTGAAGTATTCCACCTTGTTACAATTTTCAATTATATTCTTCCATTCCCCAAAGTCATGGGGAATGGAAGATTAGGGAATACAAAAAACATGAATAGAAAAGAGCTTTCTGATAGAAAATCTGGAGTCGTGTTTGCTTCTAAGTATTGGATTCTTTCCAATAGATAAATGTGTCTAGAGTTTTCTTTAAGTCAGTTGTGAACTTGTGAATCATGATATTTCTAGCTTTCCAAGAGCAAGGAAAAAGTCGGTCGATGATATTTACTTCCATAGGAGAATATGATTCGACCCACTTGCAATTACTGCCCCACTTGATTGCATTTTGAAGCCCAACATATTTAGCCTTTAGCTCAATTATTCCAATCTCATCACAATTATCATTCAAAGAGAAACCAGAAATATAATTACCCATGTCATTTTTTATAATGCCTCCTATATGCTCTTTCCCTTCTTCGAGAGAAGCATGAAGATTTTCAAAGGAGCTCGAGTTAAGTGCATCTCATGGCATCACGAGCTAATGGGTTGAGAGTCAACAAATATTCCATTGGATGGAAGTATTTCTTTTATTGAGAACCGCTTTGAACCCAAGAAAGGAGATGCGGATATTATCTTATGGGAATCATTTTTTCAAAGATAACGAAGATTCCTTTCATTCCAAATATGGAAGTTGGAGGAGACAGAGGCAATTTGAATAGCCATTGAATTGTGGACATTTGCTCGTTGCCATGAAATTTTGATCAAATCTATTTCCCTTCTACCATCAAGGTCTTCAAAGCTTTGATCAAATATATTTCCATTCTATAGTTAAGGTTGTAAAAGGTTTCCTACGATGATTAAACCTCCAAAGAATAGAGCTCCATATCCAAGATGAATATCCACGTCGAAAGAAAAGATGTTCAATATTCTAAAAATATATGATATAGGTATACAATATTGTCTGTTTAGGTAGAAATACATTTAAATTACATATAATGAATGCCAAAAAAAAATTTTAAAAATGAATAACGAAAGAAAATACTCATCAAGGTTTTGTCAAAAAAATCATTTCATCATGTGCCCCACCTGTGAGAACATGGAATTATATAACTTCCAGATGATACATATCAAATTTTCAGGTACCCAAATACGTTATATGAGTGATGCATTGTATGCACCCCAAATATTTTTTATTTAGAGTTGTTTTATGCATACACCTTTGGCAGCATGAGGATGTGGTTTTTATTAAGGAAGCAGGAATCTCTACTCAGAATGAGGAATCTCGATTCCCCGAAAATCGATTCAGAAACGGGAATCTTCTCGATTCCCCAATCTTTGAGAATCCCGTTTCGGAAACGTGGGAAACGCGATTCCCACTCTATGGGAAACATGTATCGCACTCTATGGGAAGCACTTTCCTATCTACCCTCCTTGTCTCTTACTAGTCCTCTTCTCTTCCTCTTCTTAGTATTTACATGTAAAGTCATTTAAGTAAATATCTTTACTTCTTTTATTGTTCATTTACGTAAGATTGACTAGTAAATAAGGGAATACCCCCTATTTGAATCTATTAAAAAAAGTGTCAAGACCCAAATCTAAAAGGATAAAAAGTCAATTTTCCGGTTCTAGTACAAAATTCGAAAAAAAAAAAAAAAAAAAAAACGGGTTGGGTCGGGTCAAAATCTTAACTTCCAAACAATAGGGTATTTTTCTAATTTTAAAAATTCATAAATTCTATCATGTCCAAAAATTATTAAATCTCAAAAGTCCGGTAAAAAATCTCATAACTTGGTTTCTAAAAAAATTTCATCTTGTCAGGCATTCTCAACACAAGCATTTTAGCTGATAGTGATTTTCCTTTAAGTAAATGTTGGATCTTTTAATAAAATGTGTGTTTTAAATATTTGATTCATATAATTATTTCTTATATTTCTTTAGTAATTTTTTTTTTTGAAATTTTTTTGAAATATTTAACTATTAAAAAAATAATTCTTCGACCCTTCTCGCTTCCCACCTTCCTGAGAGCCTTCGCTTGCCGCTCTAGCAACCTTGGTTTTTACAATCCATTTTTTCTCATTTCTCTTTTATTCAAAAACTTGGGGTAGGTTTCTAGAGGGATTTTGTGGATCTTGTTGTCTAAAATTTTGATGAATTGGTGCATTGGACCAGCATATTCTATTTTTCACTATGATTTGTGGACACAGACACGGGTGTCGCGTGTCGGCACGGACATGGAGTGTCGGACACTGCAAACTCTCAAAATTTAGAAACAGAGACACGACCAAAATAGGAAGTACATATAATCATGATTTGTAGACTTTGATTCGTGTGCCGAGTTTCGACACGGATACAAGGTATCTGACATGGCAACCCCTAAAAATCTAGAAGTAGTGGCACACCCATACACATACATACATATAAAGTTACTGACACTTTTAGCAATACATTTAAAAGTGTCTAAAGGAGTGTCGACACGTGTGGACATGGGTGTCGTGTCGAAGTGTGTCAGCAATAAATTCAAAGTGTCGGCTAAATCATAGATTTTTCAATTTTTGCAAGTTATGACTTCATACTTTATACATTATATAGAAGGATATTGATATTTGCACCACCGCGTTTTGATAATGACACAAATTCACCTTGTCTTTTATTATATTTTCACTACAGTTTATGACTTTGTACTTTATATAATATACAGAAGGGTTTTGATATTTGCACTACGATGTTTTGATAATGACACAAACTCACCTTATCTTTTATTACATAAACAGCTGCCAAGAGCTATTACATTTCCCCAAAAGCTCTCAGAAGCTGATTAAAATGCAAGTTGGGGTTTGTGTCTTTATCATAATATGGTAGTGTAAATATAAATAGCCTATACAGAAGACATTGCAGTTTATATCCTATATTTTGATGAATGTTGTTACCATATTGCTTTGGTAGTTGCTACTTTTACTCTACATTATGATTACATATTTATATTGAATTATTGGCGGGCCAACTGTCACAGAAGTATGCAATTCAAAGAAGTAGAATTATATAAGATTCTGGACTCTGGACTATGGAGTCATTTAATACAATGATTCAGTGAAAATATGAAAAACTATGCAACGGGTGCAGATTGTATAAATAGTATTCAACAGTTTATTAGGAAGTCGACAATTTTTACCTATCAATGGAATGAAATATGTGCAAATAGAGCATATACGTAGTTTCTTATCAGGTAGAATGATTTTTTAACTATTTATTTCTAATTTTTTGGGGCTTTTGTTAGGCATATTGGGTGTATCCGCGATATTTATCCGATTTTGGTCCGTCCAATGTCCTTCCGATACCCAAGACAAAAATACTATTGTTTGACAGGCCATTTTTTCCCAAAAATGGAAATCTGATCTAAATTCGATCTTTTTATTTGTACATTATTGTCTGCTCTCGGTGTTTTATCTGATACAGCTATTACTTGTTAAAATCTTAAGAGATGGGAAAAGTATCTGGTTACATGGAAGCTGTATACATAGTATATGAATAAAAAACAAACTAGTTGAGGTTACTCCCTTAGAACCATGTTGATGTATGTCCAACATGAGTATTTATAAAGCAATTTTTAAGGAAATGGATCCTTGTAACATAGGTTTATAGACATATCACTGCTGTATTAGTTGGTCCTTTGTCCAAAAACTGAGGATTGTAAAATGAAAATGGTTTGGGCATCATCTTTTTATACCGAAAATGTACATTAACCTACCCCTGGCTTATAACCAAGTGTCATTATTAGATTGATGCACTCCATGTAACTTACACACCAACTTTGAACATGACCTACAATTGACGGACACAGCAACTCCGAGAGGTAGGTGGATTTTGTACAAATATGTGACACTGTTGAAGTATATATCTAAATGCTGCAACTGAAAAAGTTAAATATAATGAAAAATGTGTCCAGCTATTTAAATGAAAAATGAAGGACTATTGTTTTAATTAAATTTGTTTTTTACCCTGAAAGTATAGCAGCACTGGGGCAGACCCCAAAGAGTACATGTAAAAGATAAGGTACTTACAAGAGAAGTATATATAAAAATGTGTCCAGATAATGAAGGGCTATTTAATTTTATTATCAATAAAAATTTTGATTAGAAGAACAGAAGTAATTACATGGATCAATTGTGGAAAGAAAAAGTAACTACATTATAAGGAGCTAATTGATCAGTTGGATACTGTGGAGTCAAAACTCGGTAGTGCAAATCTTTCTTTAGATCAATTGGTTTATTAGCACTTTAATTTTGATGAATCTGATTTTGTTTCCAGTAATGCATGGATTAATGTTTTGGGAAGACTGGAAATACACAAAAAATGTATAAATTAACAACATCAATGAAGTACCTTAATTGATAATCCTTATTTTTGAAGCAACCTTAAACTGCCACTGGCTTGCCATGATTCTACAATTGTAACATAAGCTTTTGGGAATGATTTTTTTTTTTTTTTTTTGGTTTTTTCAGGGAAGTGAAGAAGCCCTTCAGCCCTCCTCGCGAGGTACATGTTCAGATCTCCCATTCTATGCCGCCTCAGAAAATTGAAATCTTTAATTCCTTGCAAGATTGGGCAGAGGAAAACATCCTTGTACACCTAAAGCCCGTTGAGAAGTGTTGGCAACCACAGGATTTCCTTCCCGACCCTGAATCGGACGGCTTCTATGAACAAGTTGAGGAGCTGAGACAGCGAGCGAAGGAGATCCCAGATGATTATTTTGTATGCTTGGTTGGGGATATGATCACAGAGGAAGCTCTTCCAACCTACCAAACGATGCTCAACACCCTTGACGGTGTCCGTGACGAGACGGGTGCGAGCCTTACGTCTTGGGCTATCTGGACAAGGGCATGGACTGCTGAAGAAAACAGGCACGGGGACCTTCTGAACAAGTATCTGTACTTAACTGGAAGAGTTAACATGAGACAAATTGAGAAGACAATTCAGTATCTGATCGGCTCTGGAATGGTAAATTCCTCTCTGCCTACTGTACTTGCTCTTTGATTTTCTTTAATTTTACCCAACTGATTGGAGAAACCAAGTATCAGAATTATCAGGTTATTTAGTATTGATTGGTAAAAATTTCAGGCTTATTTTGCCAAAACTGCAATAATTCTTCGACATTTTCAAAATATAAACGACAAAATCTCGACATAGAGTTTAAAAAATATATCGATATTTTCATTTACGGTGATAATATCACGATAATATCATGATATTTTTACAACATTGTTATTTTATATTTTTTCTTAATTTATATACTTTTATATATTTTTAAATAATTTTATTTTTACTTTTATTTCCTGATATAAACCCGGATATATATAATATGAGAAAACGGTTTCTACACTAGTGTAGATAAGTTATCTACACACTAGCTTAAAATACAGTGGGGGCCCACATTGTTTGGGTGATCCAAAGCACTCATTTGATGGGCCTCACATAGATGGGGTGTGCCCAAAAAATCAGCTTCATAGGATCATCCTAACCCTTTGAACCGTGGAGGCAAAAAATGGACAGATTTGTGAAGGTTTATACACGTCCATTTTACCTCCACAAATCGTAGGGTTGGGATGATCCTATGGAGCTGATTTTTTGTGGACACCCTATCTATGTGAGGGCCAATCAAATGAAAGGTTTGGATCACCCAAACAACATGCCATCCACTGTATTTTAAGCTAGTGTGTAGATAACTTATCTACACTTGTGTGTAGAAACCTCTCTCTCTCTCTCTCTCTCTCTCTCTCTCTCTCTCTCTCTCTCTCTCTATATATATATATATATATATATATATATATGTCCTGAGATTTTCCCTTGGCGATAAATTCCCGAAACCGATATTTGTGACTTGTTATTGTTCCTCCACTTCAATTCACATTTTCTGGTAGAGATACATAAAAATATGATATTTCTGAACTGCACTATTGGTATTTATAATTGATTAATTTCTCAAGCAATGCTTTTGCTCTGTACTGTTAGGATCCCCGGACAGAGAACAACCCCTATCTTGGATTCGTCTACACCTCCTTTCAGGAGAGGGCAACTTTTATCTCCCATGGGAACACCGCCAGACATGCCAAGGAATATGGGGACTTGAAACTGGCACATATATGTGGGACCATCGCCTCGGACGAGAAGCGTCATGAGACTGCGTACACCAAGATCGTGGAGAAACTCTTTGAGATTGATCCCGATGGCACAGTGCTTGCATTTTACGACATGATGAAGAAGAAAATCTCGATGCCCGCCCACCTAATGTATGACGGCCGGGATGACAATCTGTTTGAGCACTTCTCATCTGTGGCACAAAGGTTGGGGGTCTATACGGCCAAGGACTATGCAGACATTCTCGAGTTCTTGGTTGGGAGGTGGAATGTGGAGAAAATAACTGGACTGTCAGCAGAGGGACGTGAGGCTCAAGATTACTTATGCAGGTTGGCGCCCAGAATTCGGAGGTTGGAAGATAGGGCTCAAGGGAGGGCTAAGGAAGCGTCCATCATGCCGTTCAGTTGGATCTTTGACAGAAAAGTGAAGCTGTAAGAAAGGTGTGTTTCTTGCTCTATCTGGGTTTTAAAAATTTTCCTTTTATCTATATGTTATTTTTTGCTTGTGCTGAAGAGTTGATGTGTTTAGTGTAGTCAAAAGTCAATAGATGTTCTTTTGTTTCATGATGTAATCAAGGAGATTGGTATTTGCATGCCCTATAGTCAATAATAGCACCCTGTTCTATCGTTTGTTGTAACTTACCACCAGCTGGGGCAGTAATAGGTTTCTCAGTCAGTTATCATGTCAAAAAAGCAAAAAATAAAAAAAAACGAAAGGACGAAGGGGAGTGAAAGAGCACTCGTTCATCATTCAAAAAAAATGATGAGCACTAATTTCAAAATCGTGCCGCCAACACAACTAACGAACAGAGAAGATGACACAATACTTGGATAGGGTTCTCTCCAATCTTGGAGAGAATCGAACAGCGAAGTGTGATCATCAAAATCTTTGGGGAAAATTACTTTGAAAAAAAAAATCTTTGGGAATTGAAGGATGAAGAAGAATCACTACAGTGCCTTCAAGCAAGGTTTGAAATTTCGGACTTGGTATTGGCCTCAGCCGAAAACCAGAAATTTCGGTGGCAATTTCGGGTTTGGTGGAAATTTCGGTGAAAATCTTATAATTTCGATTTTAAATTTAAGTCCCGGGCCGAATGAAATTTCGGCCAAAGTCCGAAATTTCAGATTTTGGCCTAAATTTAAAGCAATGCCTTAAAGCACACTATTCAATCAGATTCGAACTTTTGAGCATTTCCTCATCTACTATCCTTTTTTTTTCTTTTCTTTGGTCAGTGGTCTTTGGGTTTTTGCTTCAATATTTTGATGTTAATGTTGGAAAGTGTGGAGTGATGGAGAAATCTAACTGGAAATTTTCTAAAAGCAACAAAGATTTCTTTGAATCTTCTTTTATTTTATTTACTTTCACATAGTATGGTTCGTTTATTTTAGTTTAAATTTAGTTATTGAGATGAGAAATTGGATTCAACTATTTTGGAATTCAGTATTGAAATGTGCAGTTTCTTTTTAAATGGTGTATGGGATACAACCTTCTTGAACTGATGCTCCTTGGCATCTTGGTTTGCTAATGGTGATTGGTTTAGGCTTGTCTTTGTCTTTCACTAACTATGACCGAGGGAGGAAAGGCTTGTGGAGGATTCTTGTTGCTCCTAGGCAAAGTGGCTTGATTCATGCCACTGTGTTACTGATTTGACAGAAAAAGCTGGGATGGGTGGTTTGCTCTTTTTTTTCTCAATGGCAACTGTTTATTAAGAACGGTGTGTGGCCAGGACCGAGATAGTCAGTACAAGCCAAACAAAAGAAAAGATGAAAATATAGTACATAAATCTTTTTTTGTAGCTCAAAATTTATCCAGGAACCCGTGCTGGCACTCTAAATTTTATTACTATGTAAAAAAAATTACAAGAGGGGTACATAGCACCTTAACCCTAATCACAAGATAAAACTAGACATAAGACGAACGCTAGGAATTATCAAAGCATTCCATCTAACAGTACCTCTAGATCTAGTCGGTATACCCTTTCAATATCTAAAAACTTCATTACTTTTACTTTCAGAAGCAAGCATAATTGGCCTAAGAGAAGAAAATCAAACCAACCATTCCAGTTCAGAGGGAGCCACTTTGTGTGGGTTGAGGAACTTGTCACCATGTGTTAACCATTCGCCTATTAGGGTGAGGTCCTATGGATGGTGAGGCCAGTCTCCCTGATGCGGGTGATCTTTCACCAGATTCTCTGCTCTTGAGCATAGAAAGTGGGTTAAAACAATGGTGAGAATCAAAGCACTGGGTTTGTCTCTCTTTCCTCTTCTCCCTTCTCTCTAAGGTTGAAAATTGTGTAGGGATTGAGTCTCTAGCTCAATGGTCAAGGCTTTGTTCTTCAACTTGGAGTTTGGAAGTTTAATCCACCATACCTACCAAAAAAAAGGTTGAAAATGGAGTGAAAATGTCGATAAAGGAGCTCTTTTAAATCAAATTTGGGCAGTTTCATACCAATTTACCCTAATTTCTCCCCTCTCGACATCGATCGTTCACAAATATCGATTGATGGCCTTAACCACCAATTGATGAATTGATCCTAGTGGCTGACAAATTTGGGCACTATCTGCTTCGCGGGGCACATACCAAAATTCACCTGTGTAGCATGGCAAACATTCCAAGGGAAACTTAGGACTAGTAACAGAATGAGCTTCTTGGGAGATAAACTTGACCATAACTGCCTACTATGTAAAAGAGAAACAGAAAAAATGATCATCTCTTCTTCAAATGTACCTACTTGTCCTGGGTATGACGCTCAATTCTATGGAGATTTGGCCACAGGAGGAAACCCTATGCATCCCTAGGAAGAGAACAAGAATGGATTCGCCATAACTACATAGGTAAGGAGCAAACAACAACAGCCATCAAACTCTCAATACCATCAGCAATCTACCTTGTTTGGATCGAGAGAAATGCGAGGCTCTTCGAAGGAAAAGCAAGACACAAAAATGTGGTTTTAAAGGATATCCTTGAAAGCGTGGGAGAGAGGCTCAAGTTCCTAAAGCTGAGCAACAAATTAAGATGATCAGTAAAACCAGCAAGTTGCATTCAACTTTGGGTGCCCATACAATATAAAGGTAAATCCTAAAAGAGAATGTAGTTGGGAAAAACCAAAGCACAAAACCTACAAAATTAATACAGATGCATCCCTAGAGAAAAATGGGGCAGGTATTAGAGGTATTATCAATTTATCAGGGATACAGAAGGGCACATCATAGGAATGTACTCCATCGACACACCAAAGGAGGAGATTGGGTTTCAGATATTCTTTCTTGGTGCATGCTTCACAACAGCATATGCTGGAGTTAGCTTTGTTTGTGTAACAAACTTGTTGGGATTTTGTCTATGCTGACTATGTAATGGCAGTTTGATACCATCATCGTTCTACAATTTGATAGATAGATGAAGATTATGCTCATTGCGTGTTTCTACTCCAACTTTTAGGATATTGTCCAGTACTAATGACATACCCCTTGAGGTTAGGAGGTTGCACAAATCTTGTATGAAGGTGAGGAAGGAGCTTGGAATTGGAAATGATGTGAAGTTAGGGTCTGTTTGGATACCTCATATTTTGTATTTGGATTTGGAATTGAGTTTTGAATACAAAATGAATTGATCCGCCAACTCATGTTGAGGGAGAGAGAGAGGGAAGGGGGTACTTCATACTGGAGGGGCGAGTGTGAGGAGCAAAGAGGGTGAAGGAAACTGCCAGATCTGTGGATTTCCAATTACTTATTTCCACAGCATATTTGGAAATCTGATTTTTTTCACTGTTAGTCGCTGAATTGGAAATCCAAGAATTCGATCCGGATCCAAATCACAATGCAAAAAGGGCTGCAAATGTGGGAAATCCAAATCAAAATCTTCTGGGCATCCAAACGGGCCCTTAGTTCTTTTCAATTTTGGTGGACAGCAAGCAGGAGTGATTGCCTGAAAATCCGCAATTGTTCACGGTTCTTCACTACGGTGACATTGAGATTGAAAATGTTATTTCCGTTGAAGGGAGAGTGAATTTATTCTACAAGGGGCTGAATTTATCACCGCCCTTATAAAACATGGGGTTCCTTTTTCATATGGAAATAAAATCAAGAGTTTCACACTAACAAAGGAAATCAAAGTTTGTATAGAGTGGAGCTACTATTTCATTTTAAAAAATTAAAAGAATTACAGGGCATAACCAACCAAATACATGAACAACTTTATTAGTACCCTTCTGTAAGATATCAATTTGAGATTTGATTGTAGAGGTTTGGGTTGGATAATCGTGGAGTGGGTATGGCAACAACGGGGTTGCCTATCTTTATAACGCCACGGAACTGGTCAGAAAGATCAAGCTTAGTCCCCTCTGGTAAGTGCCAGTTGAAAGAATGCAAAAGCGAACCCAATACGTATGTTATTGACCTTTCAGCCAATGAAATCCCTGGACATATCCTCCTCCCTGACCCAAATGGAAAATATCGGAAATCATTGCCTCTGAAGTCCCATCTGTTGTCCGGAGTTAAGAACCTTGCTGGATCAAACTCTAAGGGATTCTCCCAAAGAGAAGGATCCATATGTATTGCCCATAGGTTCACGAAAACACCGGCATCCTTTGGGATGGTGTAACCACCTACGACGCATGATTCACTTGGAGTGTGAGGGATCAGGAACCCATTTGGCGGATGCAAACGGAGTGTTTCTTTAACCACCGCATCTAAATAGTTTAATTTGCTTACGTGGTAATCTTCTAGAATGGTATCTTTCCCTACCACGGCGTCTATTTCCTCTTGAACTTTCTTGATGGTCTCAGGCTTGTGAATCATCTCAGCCATGGCCCACTCTAACGTTGTTGAGCTCGTGTCAACTCCGCCACCTACCAGATCCTACACCAACAAAACGAGCAAGCATAAGGTTGAGAAATGTGCAGTAATGATGTGAAAGAAACAATATATTACCACAACATTTGTTATAAATAAATCACAACTATGCTGAAGAAGATTAATTACCATCAGTAAGGCTTTGATGTGAGTCATGGTCAAGGGAGTTTTGGGATCTCCTTGCTCCTTAATCTTCAAGAGGATGTTAAGGAAATCCTTTCCTTGCTTGCTCTTGCATTTCTCTTCTTCTACTTCTTTATCCATTTTCAGCCTTTGATCTAAGATGGTGTCAAAGATCCGATCAAACCACGACATGACATCCTTCAACTTACGCTCGACGCCTTGTATATCGAACTTGGCCAGAGTGGGGAAAATATCAGAGATATTGGGTTGTGCCAACAGACTCCCCATTGCTCCCATCGCATGTCGGAACTCTGAGGCGATCCCAGTCCCAAAAATCATTTCCATAGGTTGATCCTAACCCTTCGATCTATAGAGGGTTAGGACCAACCCTCTAACATTCTAATCAGAGGGTTAGGATAAACCTACGGAAATGCTTTTTGGGGCACAACCTATTTAGGCTGTGGCCCATCTAATTGACGGTTTGGATCATTCTATGGTGCGGGCCATACCGTACTTTTAATAAAGTGAGGAGTGTCCTCATCAAAATACGGTAGTGCGGATTACATTTCCTAAAAACATCTTAAAAAATACGGCAAAAATCCGGGTGACACGCGGGTCGACCCGGCCCGTACGGGCCCGGCGTGAGAACCACATTTTCTGCCCCGGAACCACTAGGGAACCAAATTTTATACCCCGGAACCACTAGGGAACCACATTTTATACCCCGGAACCATTAGGGAACCACATTTTCTACCCCGGAACCACTAGATAACCACATTTTATACGTCGGAACCACTAGAGAACCACATTTTATACCTTGGAACCACTACGAAATCACATTTTATACCCGAGAACCATTACGGAATCACATTTTATACCTCGGAACCACTATGGAACCACATTTTATACCTCAGAACCACTAGGGAACCACATTTTATACACTCGAACCACTACCCAACCACATTTTATGCCTCGGAACCACTAGGGAGCCACATTTTCTACCCTGGAACCACTAGGGAAACATTTTATACCTCGGAACCACTAAGTAACCACATTTTCTACTCCGGAACCACTAGGGAACCATATTTTCTACTCCATGACCACTAAGGAACCACATTTTCTACCTCGGAACCATTAGGGAACCACATTTTATACCCTGGAACCACTAGGGAACCACATTTTATACCTCGGAACTACTACGGAACCACATTCTATACTCCGGAACCACTACGGAACCACATTTTATACACCGGAACCACTACGGAACCACATTTTATACCCCGGAACTACTAGGGAACCATATTTTATACTCCGTAACCACATTTTATACACCAGAAACACTAGGGAACCACATTTTATACCCCAGAACCACTACGGAACCACATTTTATACCCCGGAACCACTACGGAACAACATTTTATACCTCGGATGTAATAACCGGTAAAATATATATATATATATATATATATATATACAAATAAATAAAAATGGCCTCATAGGTGGGTAATCATCGGCCATTACTCATTTTTCCCCGAGTTAATCGGGCATGAGGACATCTGGCATAATGGGGCGTACGCGATTCGAACCCAACGCTGAGCGAGGATTGAACGACTTCCTACTACTAAACCACCGCCCCAGATGTCAATTAAAAATGAGTAGATACTTACACATATTAAAAATTACCAATAGTCACTATTCATAATTACTATTCACAATAGTCACTATGCAGAAATACTACGTAAGATTACTATGCAAAAATACTATGCAAGTTCACTATTGAGATAAACTATTCAAAATTACTATTCACAGTAGGACCCACCGAGTACTATTCACAAGCGGGTCCCACCAACAGTGGGTCCCACATCAGCGGGCCCCACACAAGCGGGTCCTACCACAAGTGGGACCCACAACAAGCAGGACCCACAAATAGCGGGACCCAACGCCAGCGGGACCCATCACTAGTGGGAACCACTACCAGAAGGACACACCGCAACCACTTTCATTAACTCATTGGTTAAGCGGGTCACTCCACAACCACTATCATTAATGAGTAGTTGCGCTTCACCGACGAAAATAATAATTAAATAATATTAATCATCTTGTTACTATTCAAGCAGCCTTTACTATTCATTTATTTATACCTTTGCTATTCCTGTATTTTTGTAAAAGCATTTAAGAGAGTAGTTGTGAATTTAAGACTGTAGTTGAAAAAAAAAAACCTATAAATAGAGGAAGAGAAGAAGAAGAAAAATAAAAGAAAAGTAAAAAAAGAACGAGAGAGAAGAAAGAGTAAGAGAGAGAGGAGAAGGAAAATGAAATCTACTTCATCACTACCAAGGTAAGTCTTTCATATAGATAGTTAAAGTATTTATTATGGGTAATATGGTTGGTTCTACCACCTATGTAAATATTAGGATAAAGCATGCATAAGAGGCGATAACTCGCTATAGATTATGCAAGTTTTATCATCTTATTTAAACGGTGAAATGCTAGCATAATAACCGTAAAGTAAACTTTAATCAAAGAAAGGCGAACTGCTGAGCATAGTAGCCAAGAAATAAACTAAATCAAAGAATGGTGAACTGCTGAACATAGTAACCTTTGGGGTCCACATGAATAGTAACATGTGGGGTCCATATGAATAGTGCATGCTGGGCCCCATGATCTTAAAAATTTAATAGAAAGAACACTGAACACAGGGAACATTATTTTGGACATAGATGGACATTATCTGGACAGAAAGGACACTGCCTTAAAACATGAATTTGATAAAATTAGAATATATTTACAGGTTATCCACTCCAAGGTGTAAGCTCAAACAAACCTGTGACCGGAAAACTATATGTAAGGGTTTTCGTCCATTGATTCTCTTTTGCTATATGTAAGAGTTTTCTCCATTGATTCTCTTTTGATATACTGGATGTGAATATTTCATATTCTTTGATTATCTTTATACGAGTTTCTATCCTTCTAAGATCCACAACTGACGAGAATCCAAGGGGGATCCTTTCTTTCAGACCCCATTCCTTTCAGATAAATGATTTTACTGATAAAGCTATAATTCTATTTTGTATCATCGAAACTTGTTTCCGTGAGATATGTTTATGTTTAGAGTTTATCTTGTGATACCCTAATTCTGAATATAGACTGAGTTATGATATGATGACGGGTGGACGCGTTATAGTCCTCCATGTGCACGTGGGTAAAGACGACTCTAGAGAGTGTAAATCTAGAGGATTATAAGCCGAGGTATGGCTATGAATGGGCCGAGATATGGCTATGAATGAAAGCATCTATGCTTAATGAAGTATATATATATAATTCTATATATAATTCTTGATATCAAGTTCTGTAAGTTTTCTCTATACGTTTGGAAAGTATGTTATGCTTATTCTTTCTTTCCATGTTTATAATGTGAGATGTCCTATCTACAAAATATCATGTTCTTATGAGCTTGACAATTCTACATCACTTGTTGTTTATACCCTACTGGGCTATTTGAGCTCACCCATTTTTTTTCCTTGTTTTATTGTTCCAACCCCCAGGTGAAGTATAGATGAAAGATGAGGAATGCTAGAGTTGAATCCAGAACTGTTCTAAAGGACAAATATGTTTTAAATATGTATCAACTATGTCTTGAATTAAGATGTAATAAGTTAGACCTAATTTCTGTAAACCCTCTAAACGTAGTTGTTATATTTGAGATCTTGGGAATAATGAAAATTTTTGAGAAAGATGATGTAATATTCTTCTACGCACCGAGTTGGTATTCCAAAAAAATCCGGGGCGTTCCATCGGAACCACTAGGGAACCACATTTTATACCCCAAAACCACTAGGGAATCACATTTTCTACTCCGGAACCACTAGGGAACCACATTTTATACCCCGGAACCACTAGGGAACCACATTTTCTACCCCGGAACCACTAGGGAACCACATTTTATACCTCGTAACTACTAGGGAACCACATTTTATACCCCGGAACCACTAGGGAACCACATTTTATACCCCGGAACCACTAGGAAACCACATTTTATACCCCAGAACCACTAGGGAATCACATTTTATACCCCGCAACCACTATGGAACCACATTTTATACCTCGTAACCACTATGGAACCACATTTTATACCCTGGAACCACTAGGGAACCACATTTTCAACCCCGGAACCACTTGGGAACCACATTTTATAAGCCGGAACCACTAGGGAACCACATTTCATACCCCAGAACCACTAGGGAACCACATTTTATACCCTTGAACCTAGTACGGAACCAAATTTTATACCTCAGAACCACTGAGGAACCACATTTTATATGCCGGAACCAGTACGGAGCGACATTTTCTACCCCGGAACCAGTACGAACCAAATTGGGTAGAAACAAGTAATGGTCTTTTTCTAACAGAGAAAATGGTGGTTATAACTTTCTTTTAAAACCCAAGAAAACAATGAAAACAATTATACAACCAACATAGAACAACTTGGGTAATTTCTCTGTTTTTTTCAACACAAAACAATAAAAACAATGAAAACCTTCATAAAATGTTAAAACCCAACAAAACTGAAAACCTTCATAAAATGTTAAAACCCAACAAAATATGAAAACCTTCATAAACTGTTAAACCCTATTCAAGTAGAGGAGCATAGACTTACTTGGAGCTATATTTATCACCGAAGTTCAAATTTCTCACAAGTAATGGTGTTTTTTTTTTTAACAAAATACAATGGGATTGGAGCTTCCAAATGATTCCAATGGCTGCACTGGGTGTTTTTCATGTTGGATGGGTGAGGAAGAAGAAAGAAAAATGTGAACATAGGGATTAGAGTATAAAAAATGGTGGGAAAAAAAGTGGGGGTATATTTGTCCTAAAACTCATTCTCTCTCACATGACAGCCCTTTTTATACAAAATTTAAATATCTACCTTTTATTCACAATTTAGCATAAACTTTGCATTTTTTTAATCATTTGCCCTATAATATTAAAAGTAAGGTATGGCCCGCACCAAAGGATGATCCAAACCGTCCATTTGATGGGCCACAGCCTAAATAGGTTGTGCTCCAAAAGATCGGAGGGTTAGGATGAACCTATAGAAATGATTTTTGGGGCACAACCTATTTAGGCTGTGGCTCATCTAATGGACGGTTTGGATCATCCTATGGTGCAGGCCATACCTTACTTTTAATAAAGTGAGGAGTGCCCTCATCAAAATACAGTAGTGCTGATAACATTTCCCTAAATACAAATGTAACCCTCTATAGATCGGAGGGTTAGGATCAACCTATGGAAATAATTTTTGGGCACAAACTATTTAGGCTGTGGCCCATTTGATGGACGGTTTGGAACATCCTATGGTGCGGGCCATACCGTACATTTAATAAAGTGAGAAGTGCCCTCATCAAAATACAGTAGCGCTGATAACATTTCCCTTTAAAAACAATGAGGGCCTTCATTCTTAAGTGATCCAAGCCATCCAGAAATTGGGCCCACCCAATGTAAATAAGTTTTGCCTCGAAAATCATCTCTATAAGATAAGATGAACCTAACCCTTCGATCTATTTAGTGATGTCACATCTTATATATATATATATATATATATATATATGAGGAAAGTTTTTCTAGTCGGTCGACTAGAGAAGCTTCTCTAGTCCGCCGACCAAAAAACACAGTGGGCCCATGTTGTTTGGATGATTCAAAGCATTCATTTGATGGGCCCTATCATAGATAGGGCGTGCCCCAAAAATCAGCTACATAGGATTATCCTAAACCTTTGATTTGTGGAGGTTAAAAATGGATAGATTTGTGGAGTTTATACGCGTCCATTTTAACCTCCATAAATTGAAGGGTTAGGATGATCCTATGGAGATAATTTTTTAGGCACATCCTATCTATGTCAGGGCCCATCAAATGAATGCCTTGGATCATCAAAACAACGTGGGGTCACTGTGTTTTTAACCTCCACTGTCCATTTTTAACCTCCACAAATCGAAGGGCTAGGATGATCCTATGGAGCTGATTTTTTGGGCACACCCTATCTATAATAGGGTCCATCAAATGAATGCTTTGGATCATCCAAACAACATAGGCCCACTGTGTTTTTGGTCGGCGGACTAGAGAAGCTTCTCTAGTCGGCCGACTAGAAAAACTTTCCTTATATATATATATATATATATATAGCGGAATCCTCTAAGCTGTGGTGCTGCCACGTGGCACCCCCTCCTCTATCCCGTAATTTTAATAAGAAATCCAATACCCATTCAATTTTTACGGTCAATAATTCCAATACGTTTTTAGAAGTTTATACGCTATAATTAAGGCATTTACCTCTACGCACACAATCAAGGCAGATTGCATTCAATATGCAAGAGGCTGTCGACTATGCCAGAAACATGGGACAATACAACATGTCCCGATTACAATATTGCACTCAATTGTTAAAACCGCGGCCATTTAGAGGATGGACGATGCACTTAATAGGCAAAATCCACCCACCATAGTTTAAGCAACATTACTTCATAATAGTGGCTACGGATTACTTCACCAAATGGGTAGAAGTCCTGCCTATAAAATTGGCCACACATACCAATGTCATAAAATTCTTGAAGGAACACATTATCAATAGATTCGGTTTACCACAAACTATTACCACCGATCAAGAAACAGTGTTCGCCGGTGAGTCAGTGGTCACCTTTGCTAAGGAATATGGGTTTGAAATTGTAATGTCAACACCATATTATGCCCAAGCTAATGCGCGGGTCAAGTCTACAAAGAAGTCCTTAAATTGATTTTAGAAAAAAATGATAATGATAATCTAAGGACTTAACATGAAACATCGTAGGAAGTCTTTTGGGCTTACAGAACTTCGATGATGTCGGGCATGAGAACTACCCCATTTGATCTAATTTACGGGCATGGTGCAATTCTACCAATTGAAGTTGCCGTTCGGTTTCTTAGAGTGGTTGTGCAAAACAACATCTCTACTACATAAGACTATACACGAGATATGCTGACCGAACTGGAAGATCTATCGGAGTTGAGATTGGTTGTTTTGGACAGTTCATGACTAGAAGCTAAAGATGGCAGAGTCATATAACAAGAAGGTCATGATGGAGACCTTTGTAGAAAATGACCTGGTTTGGAAAACCATTTTACCCACTAGCACAAAATATCCAGTCTATGGAAAGTGGTCACCGAACCGAGAATAACCGTTAGTCATACATAAGGTTTTAAGTGGAGGTGCATACTACCTCAGATATTTAGATGGTAGAGTCCATTATTGGCCAATGAATGCAAAATTCCTAAAACCGTATTATCCTACTATGTGGGAAACTATGGAGGATAGCAAAATACACCGATCTGATAAAATTGATATAATTACAATAGCCCAGCTGTCACAGCTGCATAAGAAAAATTAAACATTTAATGGCTTTATAGCCAATAACAAGTCTATGGCTTGCATGCGAATACTAGAAACCCAAAAAAGGGTTTACAAACACTCTATGATCCTAGCCTAAGAGAATGGGTGCACCCATCGGCGTTGCCGCAACGCCTGTTTATTGGAAAGAAGTCTAGCAACAGACAGAGGGGCTTCATGACATTGCCTGACATTACGGAAGTACCCGGACTTTGATAGCATCAGCACTTCTGAAGATTGTCGCTGACCTTGCAACGTCGGGCATCGTACCTCTGTCGAGGGAAAGAGAACCGGCCACGGCAATGTTTGTGTCCACCGTGTTTTTAGCAACAAAGACCCACCGCACCAGTCAAGGGACCTTCGACAGCATGCATCGAGGGGAATGTATGTTCGCTTCGACCAAGATTTGGTGACGCTGGTACTATAGAAACTGGCAAGAGCTAAAAATAGTTTGGCGTCGTTCCAGTCACCGGTGGATTTGCTGTTTTTCACTGGCCTTAGCCTACAACCACTGAGTTAAGTTGGTCGCGAAGGTTTCTCCCATCATTTCAGATTCCACCAAAGCGAGAGTGGGGTGACGACCACTGCCAATGCTCGATAGCGAACCAGCACTCATGCCGCTACTAGAAGGGTATAACACAATCCGACGTGCTAGCTAAGGAGAAATAGGGGAGAAGATGGCCATGACTTTATGTGAGAGTCACCGGAAAGTCAAAGATCACCGGAGTTATGTGCAAACTCTTTGTTACAAGGGCAAACTCTCTGAATCGGTATGGTCATATGTGCAGATGAGATTCGCCTTCGAGGGATTAAATAAGGGGAAATTGCGTTTCACCTTACCGATGATTATTAATTGAGAGATATTGATTCGGTGTCAAAGACCCATGCACGACGGCCATGAAAACGAACCAAAGGGATAGATGAAAATGAGGTAAGATGAACAATTTGACGAAACCATAATTACCGTTTGTCCCGAATCGTGTTCTATGAGTTTCAAAAAGGCATTTAGAACACCGTAATGACACGTGCCCCTATACAGATATTGGAAGGCAAGGACGTCAAGCGACGGAGTTGGGTAGGAAGTTTGAATATGGGTTTCAGAGGGCTACACACTGATAAGCCTCGTCATCGTCTGGTGAAACATTCCATCAATTTCCACCAATCAATTGAATGAATAGGGGGGGGGGGGGGGGGGGGGGGCAATGTTTACACCCAGTTTAGACATGATTGGCCTCATCAGGTGACGGGTCGTTTAGACCGAGTTAGTAGAGTTATGTATTAGGTCGGTGTTTGATGAAAATGTGGAATAAAGCGCAAGCAATGGGATCTACAAAGTTGGGCAATTGTCAAATGTTCCTTCCCGACTATACTTATCTTTAAGCCCAGTCACTCAAGGGGGATCGAGTTATCAAAATACTTTTCGGAATCCGGATGAACCGAGTCAAAGATATGGCACTACAATTGCCAATCGTGGGAAGGTGGATGATAACCACACAGAATAATGGAGGACACGAGAATAAGGGAGCTTTAGCAGTTACCAAAAAGTCCCCCTCCCCCCCCCCCCCCCCCCCCCCCCCCCCGAGAACATGAGGTGATGATGAGCGATTCCCCGAATAAAGCTATATAAAGAGACATTCGTCTCAAAGAAGTGGTCCCAAAACCAAATTCAAACATGTTTTAGCATTTTATCTTTTACTTTTCAGCAGTGTAATTTTTTTCTTTTCATAACTGTAACCTATCTCCAGAATAAGGAAGCAATGAATTCATCTTCTCAGGTGAGCCTCTCTCTTTAATTTGACTATCCGTCACACAGGCGTTTCATTTGTGTCGTTTTGTTGTTTATTTTGAAATAGATGGTCTGCCGACCCTAAGACTCATTTGCATTCTGCGTGCATCGACCAATTGAGAGTCGTTCACATCTGTGCGTGTCAACACCCCCATCATTTGCGTCATGTCTGTACTGAATAAGTCCTTTCCATGTGTGTAAAGGTAGAAGGGCCCAATTAGGAAGTGTTGTTCGCCTCCTCTTCTCAATCGCCTGAAATCTAATCACAAGAGACGGAAACATTTCGGTCATGACCGCTTGAATAGAAAGCTGGCACACCTTCACACACAAGCTCACCCTACACTTGGTGCATTGACGCACCGAGTAGCAGGCAAATTTATACCAGAAAAACCCATCAAATGGGGGTTCGTATAATTAAAACGGTGAAGCGCACTTTGCCTCAAGGCCCTCGAGTAGGGAAGCTCTTAGTATGTACATTGCCTACAAGAGCGACCATTATCCTAAAAAAACAGGGGATCTCATTCTGTGGATCCCAGTGGAAGGACGAGATATAAATTAAAAAGGTGTAACGAATGAGAGGAAAGTGAGCATGTCAGATACCCCGTGCGCGTGATCTTCCCCAAGATAAACAAGAAAAACTTGTCTCCAACACCCTTCTCTGATCTCTCTCTCTACCACCCACGAATAAAAACAAAACAAACCCACATCCTTTCCTATCCCAAAACAACCACCACCCTTCGTCCATTACATTCTCCCTCTTCTCTCTCTGTCAAAAAGCATCCCAACAGTTTTCATAAAAAATTAGTTGAAAACAATGGGAACCGGGGCTTCAAAAAACCCAGACAATTCCCATGGCAGCAGGGAAGAGAGAGAAGAAAGCCTGGACCATGCAGGTGGGCAGCTCTACGTTTCCTTGAAAATGGAGAATTACAAGCTCAAAGATGACCTCATCCCTCATGTCTATGGTTCCGTCCCTCTTGTAGGCTCTTGGGATTCTTCTAAAGCTGTAATCTCTCTCTCTCTCTCTCTCTCTCTCTCTACATCAGAATAGATCCAAATGAAATTTCATCACATCTTTATTATCTACTTTCTATGTATCTGTTAAAAAGAACCCAAATGAACTACTGCTGGGCTCTCATATATAATGCTCCATAAATTTATAATCTCTTATATCCTATTGCTAGACCAAGAATCCTGGAACTGACATTGTTCCTAGGTTGGTAATTTATAATCTCTGATTTCTATTACTTAATAAAGAAAACATAGAAAAATCTAGTGATAAAAGATATAAGAGAATACAACTCAACTCAACTCAACTAAGCCTTTGTCCCAAACTAGTTGGGGTCGGCTAATGAATCCTTTAGAAAATTCTCATTAAGAAGGTTAAAGAATCTACCCTGCTCAAATTGACTAAGTCTAATCCTGACACTAGTTGGGTTTTTCTACATGGATAAAAGATGTAAGAGAGTATCTTCTTAGAAAATGTTGTTCAAAGTACGCATACTTTACAATGCTATGTATAGGTACAACATAGGAGAAGGAAGAGAAAAAAAGAAAAATAGAAAAGAAAACATGTGTCAAAATTCACAGATCCTAATTGCATTCAAGATTGGGAGCCTCTTGCCTCTGGCCTATTGAAGTTGAACTTTGACGAGTCTAGTGTGGGAAACCCAATACCTTTTGGAATTGGGGGTGTTCTTAGAGATGAGCACGGCTGAGTAAATTGGGCTTTTGCGGAACGCATAGGGGTTTCAGATTTAAATGAGGTATAAGTGCATGCTATTCACTAAGGTATAAAGCTTCTAGGTAATGAAGAGTTGAATAAAGTAGTGGTAGAAGGGGACTCACTTAATTTGATACTATGGCTAAAAGGCTCCCATTCTCATCCGTGGAGATTTGCTACATTTTTTTTGGATGAGATTCAAGATAGGGCAGGGGAGTCAAATATATCCTACAATCATGAGAGGGGATCGGCAAACGGCGTAGCTGATAGGCTTGCTAGAGAAGGAATCTCGAGAGTGGGGTTGGAATTGTTTGATTTCCTGCCTCCTTGATTCATTTTCCTTTCTTGCTTCCATTTGGGAGTTTGATATTGTTCTTTTTATGTTCTCGCCGTCGTCCTTTTTTGCTTGTACAGACCTCGGTCTTTGCTTGTTATTAATGAAATTTTTTACCATTAAAAAAAATTCATACCTTTAGCATTCTGACAGGATTGGAGGGTGTGTATATACAATATGTTTCTAACTAAAAGACTGTAAGACTGTCAACTCATCTCTCTCAAATGACGAGAAGTGTGAGACCGCTCATCTCTCTCTCTTCTAACTCCCCGTCCCCCCTCTCAATAGTAGATGCTAAAAAAAGAAATGATATTTAAGGGGTGGTGATAAGGGAAATTGGACAATAGACTTATTTTCTAATACTTAATATGCTCTAATATTTTATATAAAAAGATGCCACCGGGAATATAAAATATAAGAGCGCCAATTGTAGTTCCATTCACATATGGCAATATCTACTTCTATCTATCAGGAATAAACCCAAGTGAAATTTCATTGACATATGCAATACATACTTATTTCTTTCCTAAATTGATGCACATTTCTATTTCTTCCAGCTTTCCATGGAACGTGAATCTACTTCCATGTGGGAATTGAGTTTCGTTGTGCCTCCAAATCATGGTAAAATCTGTTATTTTTGTTATTTTTATTTTTTTTAGTTAGTTTGAGAAGGGTGAGCTTATCAATTAATTCTTGATTTTCAGAAACTTTGGATTTCAAGTTCCTTTTGAAACCCAAGTACAATAATGTGCCTTGCGTCGTGGAGGAGGGTCCTAATCGACAGCTCATCGGAGGGACCTTGCAAGGGGATGCCAGGCTGGCTATCTTCAAGCTTAGTAGTGACGAGTTGCTTGAATATAACGTTCTTATTAAAGCTGATAGAGTCTCTCCGTTCGATCTCGCTGCTAGTTGGAGAGCTTACCAGGAAAATCTTCAGCTTTCGACTGTGCGTGGGATTCCTGATGTTAGCATTAATGCAGTGCCCGAGACGGGTTTTGAGGTATGATCTAATTTCCCTGATTGAGAATTGGTTTATCTTGTATTCGAGATGTTATATTTCGATAACTTATATGTTTACTGTTGCATTGTCTTCCGTGCGAATGTGGATGTAGAAACTGGGCTGTACTTCAAAAAGAGTGTGTTGCTTGTGCCACTTAATTTATCTACCAATACTGTACACAATATGATATTTCGGTGAAACCATAATGAGTATCGATTGCTACTATTTTTCAAACCAGTCATGCACATGGTTACACTTTGCTGGTTCTCTTTGCAGCACATATTTTTTATTAACGACATTGATATTGGTCCAATGTCCTTTCTGTTGAGATAGGAGAAACATATCTAAAATGCAAGAGCCATTGACAGTAATGGGAAACGTAAATAAAGGCAAATACATAATGTAAGATCTAATGACTAACTGCTAGTATGCCACTAACACGGACATGGATCTGTAGGTGTATTCTTTATATTTCTTAGTGAAGTAGTTTTCCTCACTTGATAAAAAAGTAATTTCCCCCCCAGCAAGTGGTGAATTATTTATAAACAGTTTTCAATTGTTCATATAGCTTCGATTGAAGCCCCACATGACAATTCTTGAATTCTATATTGCCTAGTTGGAACTCAGATTTTTTATGTGATGCATAGATCCAATCTTGTAACCTAATCGCACTTGCCATCTGTTCCCTTGATTTCCACAGAATGGTTCTTCGGCTAGTTTGGAGCTTGATTTAGAGCACTACGTTGTTCCCGCTCCAACTTTGGCAAACTCAGGCTTTGTTTATGCAGCTAATATGTCAGAAACTCCGAGATCATTGGCTCATGTGGGAATTTTTTCTAACACCGGTATCTCAAGCAATGTTTCACCGGGCTCAAATAAGGCTGGCATTTTTTCTGTCGATCGGCCTGTGATTAGAAAGGTTTTTCCCATATCATTTCTCCACATTTGGAATGCCATTTAAGTAAATGCTATTTTACTGAAGTATCAGACTCCATTAACTGATTTGATGTAAAAGTTCACTACTTTTAGTTTAGGCTGATTTGCTATTATTTTGAATCAAGGTTGTGAAGTTATTCATCATTGATTTGTTATTGGTCACCATAAAGTTGTTGTTTCTTTTAGCATTTAGCACCTAACATTTTTGCAACCCTCTAATTTGATCAACTGAAAACATTTTGTGTTGCTAAGTTGCATTTATAATTAACTTAACTCTTGCATAATTTTTTGAGTTATTATTATCTGTCAACTTAACCCACTCTATCGGACACCAGAAATCACACAAGAACATAGTTACTGTAAAGTTTGATATTTTGAAATGATAACTTCTAGTCGTAGACAATATACCTTTCTTGTGCACAATTTAATTGGGCGTTCCAGACTAAAATGGTTTTTAGCTTCCATTTTGCAAGAATACCAAGGCATATTTCAGGCCTGCTTTGAATTTTCTGGATATTATAAAGGTTTCTCTCTCATACTGTGGGTACAACAAAATTTAGTCATAGCTTTAATTGATTTTTTTCAAGTGGAGGAAAAGGTCTAAAGAAAGGAAAATTGTAAAGTTTGTGAACTTTAATGAATTATGCATTTTTTTCTTCAGAAATGTAACAGATCTTTTTGGAAATTGAATGAGCCCTCTCCATAGTTATGAATACCATTTCTTTTGGCATTTCATTTTGTTCAGTGGGATAGGACGTCCTTGTGTTTGATGTGTTTTGGTATTCCATTTAAGAAAAGGCACTATGATTGAAAAAAAAAAATGCAAAAAATAGTCAAGAAATAGTCAAGAAATTGAAAAGAATGCAAAAAATGGGAAATATTTTGAAAAATATAAAAAATCATTATATCAACCAAATTTAACAAAGAAGAAACTTTTTTTTTTTTTTGAATAGGAAATTGCATTGCAAAAAAAAGGGGAAACAAAATACATCACGACAAGCTTTCCTTGCATATCGAAGAGTACACTTCATTCACAAACAGGAATAGAATTACACTGTAGCGAAAACATTGCTAATGGTTAAATCACTCCGACCAACTCCTTGCTAGGATCTCAGCTTTTGAGTTAGCCAACCTTCGTTGGTGTTGTAATTGCTGCTTGATTAGTCTATACAAGCCCAATATTTCCAATATGATGGAAGCCAACTTCCATGACCCACCGATCCCCAACTTCCAGCAAGTAGTGCTCTAGCTCCCGCTATGCTTGAATTCGTTGCTCCACATGGTCCTTAGAAGCAATTAAGAGTCTTGCCTTCATGATCCCTAAAAATTACCCCAAAACTGGTTGGCCTAGGATTCCCTTTACAACTAAATTGACGGACCCAAGAAATAATGAAAGTCTTTATTCACCTAATCAATCACATGAGTCAAAACTAAAATCTCGGTCAAAACTGAAATTGAAATCACACATACCCGAAAGGTACGTTTTTCGGCCGAAATTTCGTTTTCCCCCAAAATTTTAGGATATTCAACCAAAAATCTCGATTTTTTTATTTTTTTGTTATGCCAGAGATCTTTGTTTTGGATATAGCGGCGGTCATGACTGCCCATAAAAGGAGTTTTAATTATTTAAAATTTTCCTGAAATTTCGACTGAAATTTGATATGGAGTAAAATATTATTTTTAACGGTTTCATCGCCTTGTACAAATACTCCATTGTTGGTTTGTCCTAGTGATCTACCAAATGAAGCACTCTCACCAAAGGCTCACATATGTTCAAAATACAGATGGGCCAGAAATAATTGTCCAGGAGTGTTTTAATAATTTTTTGACTCAATGGATATTTGACATTTCTATTAGAAGAAATGAAGAATAATCGTCAGTTGTGAGCTTGAGTCTCTAGCTTGGAACTTAGCTTCCCCGCTTCGCCTATGTTTGGGCTGTTAAATAATTATATTCAATCAAGGGACATCGAAAGAATATGTTGAGATGGACCACAATCTAATATTAACTAAATAACTGTTCCATTCTTATAACTGGTTACATGTTCTTTTCCTGTTTGTTTTTCTCTTATTGTCAAAAGCTTCATAATCATGTACTACCCACACCCATTTCCTATACAAAATCTTGATGAAAAATATTTCTCCTGATGCACCATTCCTGATTATTTACTAAGTGCATTCAATATATTGTAAGGCTTTTAGTTTATTCTTCAGAATTCTTGAATTTCTTATAATTTATTTAGCACATTTTCCATTTTTGGCCAACTTTAACAGCAGATATGAATCTTTCTGTATCTTTTGCTTCCAGTTTGTCCATGGCTTGGTTCTGAGCCTTATGTATCCATTGATTTGATTGGGTTCTTAATATAGGATGTGGAAGTCATAATCCCAGATCCTTTCAAAGACTTTCCAAATTCAGGTATGGTTGAATCAAAATCAGTGGGAAGACTTTCACCCATGCAAAGGCAAGATAGTCATAGAGGACTCTTTGTGGATAGGGGCGTGGGCTCCCCTCGGCTCATTAAATCAGCTAGTGCAGCTTCTTTCACTAATGATCTGAAACCGGATTCTGAAACGAAGGTATGTACAATAATACATGATCTTCTAACTTTTATTCAGTTTTTGCCTATGTTTGTCCTAAATAAACTTTATGTGAGAAATCATTATTTTTAATTTCGATATTGTCCACCCTAGACTTGTAAGGTGCTATGTCACAAATGTCTCTGTTCTTTTCAAAATATATCGATTTTATCGCAATATTTTGCTAAATCGACAAAATCCCAAAATAATCCCGAGAATTTAAAAAAATATAGCGATATTTTCATTTATCATGATAATATCATGATTTTTTATCGATATTTTTTTCTTAATCTATATAATTTTAACTATTTTAAAATAATTTTATTTTTATCGTTTTTCCCGATATAAACCCAAAAAAAATAAAAATATCCTGAGATTTTCCCTTCCCGAGAAATTCCCAGGAATGATATTTGTGACATATGTAAGGTGCACAATTGAGAAAAGTTTTATCTGCTTATCATGTTGTAGCTAGCACAGGTGATCACCTATATAAATATGGTATTAGAAATGTCTCTATTACCTGATTGTTAGCCTTACAGGACATATGTTGTTATTCGAAGGGATACAATAGTTACACACTGTCTATCAATTTCTGTTTCTAATCTCTCAAGATGCATTATTATTGTGAAACAACCAATTACTCCAGCTTAAACTGTTGTGGATGGCATTATTTAATCCTTTAACATGCCCCCTCACGTGTGGCTCCTCTTTTTTAGGGTTGGCCTACACGTGGCACATGTGGCCCCTCTTTTAGGTTGGCAATTGCATGTGCATTTTTAATATCAAGGAGGTTTGAACTCAGGACCTTTTGCTCTGATACCATGTGAAACAACCAATTACTCCAAAAGCTTAAGCTGTTAAAGATGGCGTTATTTAATCTTTTATCATTTAACAATTATTATGTTATATGAAGTGGGGTTACTTTTGTAATTACTACATTTGTTTTTTTTTTTTTAAATTTCCAGTGGTGGTCCTTATACTTCATTGTTTTGTACTAATTGTTAGAAGGCCATGCCGGCAGCAGCTGGAGCAGTTGCAGCGGCAGCTGTTGCTGATCAAATGCTTGGACCAAAGGAAGATAGGCAATTGGCTATTGTTCTGGTATTTTTTTTTAAATGAATCGTGTTTAACCTTCTTTAAACTGTAAGTTCCTTTTACCCTGTACAACACTACTTGTACATGCGTGAGATAATATGCTGAATGTCTGATGTGTAGAACATCATTAAGAATGAATAGCCAGTTATCCTTATTGAACTATATGTCTTTTTATTGAGGTATATGTTATTTTATTAAAAAGTTGCCTCTTAAAGAAAAAAAACTAAACGTACCTGTCAACGCCTCATTTTGTTTCTGCCTGACTTGACATTGGTCATCCCCGAGGTTGTGTATTCTGATGATGGTGGTCATGGTATATTGAGTGCATAAAGTATCTCTTTAATATAATTAAGGCTGAAATGAATATTTTTATACGAATCAACATTGATTACAATGTGTGAAAAATAGCCTAGAAGCTTAAACTAATAGGAATTTTAATTGATCCAAATTCAAAACATAAACTATACATCATTTTAAAGTGCCCATCAAGCCCCTTCAATTGGTCTACTCTCTCTCAGGATCAGTTTCACCTGTTTCAAAAATCGTAGATTGAGCCTGATCAGTGCCAATCGGTACTGACTCTGCCAATCAATTGTGAACTATACTGATAACACATTTCACGGTACCAATCATTAGTAAGGAAACTTATTCTTAAAAATTAAATTTCAAACTTACCCTAACCGCCTCTTTGGAGTTTTTTTATTAGGTTCTCTTAGGATGATTCCCAAAGCGGATTCAACCTCTAGGAAGTGGACGTTTTCATACTTAAATCCATCTTCAACACAAACCCTCTTTCCAATAAAAAAAACATTCCTATCTTTTAAACTTTTGAGTTTGACCATCTACTTCTTGGTCTTTTTTCTTAAATTGTTTATGTTGACTTACCAACTTCTCCAAAAGCTTAAGCTGTTGGAGAAAGGCATTATTTATCTTTTATACTTCAACACTCCCCCGCATGTGTGGCCCACTTGGCAAACACATGGCACATGTGGTCCCACTTTGGGCCGACCATCGCATGTGGATTTTTGCTATCCGGGAGGTTTGAACTCGAGACCTTTGGCTTTGATACAATGTTAACTTACCAACTTCTCCAAAAGCTTAAACTGTTGGAGAAAGGTGTTATTTATCTTTTATACTTTAACTGTTTAGAAGGTTTCCTAATTGATTAAAAGCTCGATTTTATTCCAACATCGTCTTCAAATCATTTTCCTTGAGGCCCAAAACTCTATAAAAGGAGGTGTGCTTTGAAGAACTCTTGACACAACACAACAACCCTAAGATATAGGAAAGACTGCTCATACTGATTCAACCTCTAGGAAGTGGACTTTTTCATTCTTAAATCGATCTTTAATCCAAATCCTTATTTCTAATAAAAAACATTTCTATCTTCTAAATCTTTAAGTTTGGCCATTTACTTCTTGATATTTTTTTTTCTAAAATTGTTTAGAAGGTTTCCTAATTGATTCAAAGATTGATTTAGTTCAAAATCATCTTCACATAATTTTCCTTTAGGCCCAAAACTCTATAAAAGGAGGTGCTTTGAAGAACTCTTGACACAACACAACAACCCTAAGATATAGGAACGATTGCTCACTACTATTAGATATTTCTTTTCGTGATCAAGTCTCTGGGTTCTCTCAATAGGGATAACTGAGGAACACTCAATCTCAAGCCTTCTTCTCCCGTTAGAGTTTAATGCTTTCTTTTAGAGTGCATGAATAGGTTCTTTGTTAGTTTGTAGTATTGTTCTATTCTTTTGTAGCTTAGTGCGTTCTTAGGATTTCTATTTGTTTGGAGTGCATGCGGTGGTTTATAATAATGTTTGATTTAGTTCATATACTTGGGATTAATTTCCTCAATCTTTTATATTTTTGATTTTTCTAGATTTTGGTTCACGATTTGAGATTGGTTTTGTTTATGCTTTCAATCTCTCGTACTGTTAATCTTATGTTTTTGAGTTTATATAATGATTTTTAAACCAAAATATCAGTTATTTCTTGTAACCGGTTGAAATCCAGAAAAACCGACACAGCACCGATAGGTAGTCACCATGGCCGATCCATGGTCTAGCACGACTGATCGGTTACGCTTTCTACCGATAGGGCTGTGAATGCCAATTTTCAAGTGTTTTTGAAACGTCTCGATTTTATTTTCTTGTATGGTTTTTATCCCTTGATTAGTTAGTTGCATGTTAGAATAGTTGTTTAGCATTATCTTGATACCATGATTAGTTAGACTTAAATGCTGATTATAATCAAAAGGAAAATGATAAGGAAACCGAGAGTATAACCGATCATTGGAACCCAACAATCAATGCAAGGCACGTGGAGTGGAAAGTTCTTCTCCCGGTTACCACAATTGTAATTAATTTTAAAATTATTTTAAGATCTAAAATATTGAGACTATTGTCACCAAAAAGGAAAGTCTCTCTCTCTCATTGCCGCAATCGAGATCTTCTCACAACAAAATTCTAACACCAAACATTTGGAGCTCAAAACCTTGGTCAATCTCCGAATCTCCACCCACGTTTGGCATCGATTTTCCTATGATGGGTCGATCTCCGAATCTCCACCCACAATCAATGCAAGGTACATGGAGTGGAGAAATCTTCTCCCGCTTACCACAATTGTAATTAATTTTAAAATTATTTTAAGATCTAAAATATTGAGACTATTGTCACCAAAAAGGAAAGTCCCTCTCTCTCTCTCTCTCTCTCTCTCTAATTGCTGCAATCGAGATCTTCCAACGGTTCCCACAACAAAATTATAACACCAAACATTTGGAGCTCAAAACCTTGGTCAATCTTCGAATCTCCACCCACGTTTGGCGTCTATTTTCCTATGATGGGTCAATCTCAAAGAACAGAAAGGCGGGGGGGGGGGGGTTCAAAGGCTATTTTGTGGGGTAGCAGAGGAAAAAGAGGCTGGAACAGTAATGGGGTTCAAAGGCTGTTTTGTGGGGGTTTGTGGGAGATGATTTCACTCTGGATTTGATGGGAAGATACTATGGAGATGAAATTGAGGAAGGAGGTTTGGTGGGTTGAGGTAGGGTGTTTTTTGAAGGAGAAGAATGTGAAGTTTTCTAGCCTTGTGTGAAAGAAAGCTGAGATTCCTCTGAGATGGATGGAGGAGAAGGTCCAAGGGAAGATGGAAATGTTGTAAAAAATGGGGAAAGAGAAGCCTTATTCTGCGATTTTGGTGACTAAGAAATGGAAGCAACTCAAGGATGCACTGACTAAAACGCATACCTTGATTAGGTTCTTGGTTTCCTCTCAATTTCCTCCTCTTTGTGCTCCTCTCCTCTATCTTCTCACATATCTACTGTACTCACTCTTCTATTTTTATGTTAAGGAAGCTTTCCGAGCCCACTAGAGTTGGTGGCTGAGATAATTACCTTATTATTTAGTCTGGGGTCTCAAGATTTAAAGTCAGAAAAGAGATTAATGGTGTGGGTTTTAATCTCAAGCACCACATCATTAATCTAATGTAATGATACAAATGAGTAAAAAACCATAAAAAGAGAAAAAAGGAAGGAAAAATGAAAATAAACTTGTTGCAAGTGATCTTGAAACTGCTTTCTTGGTCTTGAAAGGAAAAAAATTGATAGGAGGGAGGGGAAAGAAGGCTTAAGGGAAACACTTCCCCATGCGGAATCAGCTTCAACAATTTATTTTCTTAAAATCTGAATTGAACAAAGAATAGTAGAAGATGAGAACCGGGAGAGTGTGTTGCACTCTGCATGGTGCGGCAGGTATTTGTCAGGTTTCCACCTCCGTTATACCCCCAGTTCCTGAATGACATAGATGCACAAGAGTACTTCTTGTCATTCATGGAGCACTTGGTGAAGCAATTCGAACACTTGACATCTTTTTCGTAGTTTGAAGACTATATTGGACGCACATCTTTTATTTTTAATGGAAATCAAAGGATATATTATACTTCTGATTTCCTCTAAGCACATCACTCTTACTCCAAGAGATGATTTTTACTGTTTGCTTGGGCTGCAGGTTGGGTTGCCAGCCCGGGGCAAGACTTTTACCGCAGCTAAGCTTACACGATATCTCCGCTGGTTAGGTCATGAAACCAAACATTTCAATGTTGGCAAGGTGAATCCTTCTTTATCATATCCACACCTCTTCCTATTGTGCAGAATAATGTTTCACTGCTATAAATTTCTCTGATAAGTTGCTCTCGTTTCTGATAAGTTACTCTCGTTTCTTGATTGTGCCACCAACTTTGTTATGCAGTATCGTCGCCTCAAGCATGGAGTAAATCAGGTAAAATTTATAATATCTTTTCTTTGTTCCATAATGGTTTCACATTTCATCACATGGTTGCAACCAGGGATTGAAATCCCGAAATTTCGGCCGAAATCTGGTACCAAAAAAAGAATTAATTAATTTTTACGAAATTTAGGCCGTAATTACCGAAATTTCGGCAATTTTGGCTGAAATTAGTAAAAATATTAATTTTTTTAAAACATTTTGAATTTCTCGAAATTTAAGCTGAAATTTGCGCAAAATTTCGGTTTCGGTCCCATCCGAAATTTCGTATTTCGGACGAAATTTAAAACCATGGTTGCAACATTCATGATTCAGATAGTATTCTATGTGACATCATATTTTCTACCTATAGATTTCCCTTCATGTCTTTGTATGGTTATATTGTTACTATGTAGTTTATGCTATCATCTTTTCATTTCTGGTAGGGGACTTGTTATGCCCTATTTTAGCTCAGTCTCTTGTATATTGTTCTAAGTTTTCCTTTATTTGTAGTCATTTATGCACTATCATACCACATCGAAGAATGAACAATAAAATTGAAATTTCACTGACGATATTTGTATCAAGTCCACCTCATTATGGTGTAAATGAGTTCAATAATACACGTGCAGCCAGACCATCATTCTTGACTGTCAATCTGTTGGGCCTCAACCTGGATTTCCAGTTCTCATAAATTATCTTGATTGGGCAATACTAGTCAGCTGGTCATGATAATTCTTGGCCATTCCTTTGAAGGCGACCTATCTGATGGTTAGGATTGTCCGATTGATGTGTTTTTGTGCAGTAGCTATTGTGCGACTCACTGGATGGATAGACCTGTGAATGATTTGACAGGTGATGTGTCCAATACACATTTGCACCACAATCCAGTTCAAATATGATGCTTCTTAGAATATAAATTTCCACCTTGTTTGAGGTGGCCTTTGAGTCAATGCCCGTGAAGGAATTGACATACTGGTTCCGTGTCGACATAGGACAGTTAAGTGCTTGCATGTCTTTAATGCCTTCAGGAGTATTCTCAGGCCACAATATATTCCGGTGTTTGGCGAAGTGGGGGAGGTTTTGTCTGCAAAGTTGGTCTGACTTTATTTAATTGTGTCTAATTTAATGTAGAAAATGCTCCATAGATCGTATAAACAATATCAGAAGCCAAATGCAAGTGTGGATTCTTTGCTTTGGATTCATTTTCTTGTGTTCTGTATTTGCGTAACATTTATTTAGCTCAGCAGTGTTTATCCCTTGTCCATTTTATCACTGTAGTTTCTCCTGAAGTTCTCTGTTTTCCAGTTATGAAGATTTCAATCTGCTTTTTCCTTTTTAGCAAGTTTTTACTTTAACTGAGGGCTTATATATGCTGGAAATCTTTGTGTGCAGTCTGCTGACTTTTTTCGTGCCGACAATCCAGAAGGCATTGAGGCACGCAATGAGGTGAATATTATGTGGACAGTGGAATGCCTTGTTCCATAGGTTTTGATCATTCAGTGAGCATATTTTTTCATTTTCTGTTGTTCTGTCGTCTTGTGTAGCATTGAATTAACTTAATGACTCTGTTTATAACTAGTGATTTAGATTCCATTTTAATGTTTGTCAAGATTTTCTTGTTTTAATCACATTAATCTTCTATGATTTGCTCATAGTAAGTATATCCCATGCTAATAGGTCGCAGCCCTGGCAATGGTTGATATGTTATCCTGGATGCAAGATGGTGGCCAGGTAAAGTTTCAGAGCTTTAGCCTTCTAATTTCATCTCAAATTTTTACTTTAAAAATCTTATTATATCATAGGTGGGTATATTTGATGCGACAAACAGCACCCGAAAACGAAGGAATATGCTCATGAAAATGGCTGAAGGTAAATGCAAGGTATTTTGCTGAACATCTGCATGGCATGATAGCTAAGATGGATGGAGAGTTTTCCATTGATTTTAGCATGTTTTGAATTGTTAACTTACCAACTTCTCCAAAACCTTAAGCTTGTGGAGAAAGGCGTTATTTATCTTTTATACTTTAACACTCCCCCGCACATGTGGCCCACTTGGAAAACACGTGGCACATGTGTTCCCACTTTGGGCCGACCATCGCATATGGATTTTTGCTATCCGGGAGGTTTGAACTCGAGACCTTTGGCTCTGATACCATGTTAACTTACCAACTTCTCCAAAAACTTAAGCTGTTGGAGAAAGGCGTTATTTATCTTTTATACTTTAACACTCCCCCGCACGTGTGGCCCACTTGGCAAACACGTGGCAAATATGGTCCCACTTTGGGCCGACCATCGCATGTGGATTTTTGCTATCCGGGAGGTTTGAACTCGTGACCTTTGGCTCTGATACCATGTTAACTTACCAACTTCTCCAAAAGCTTAAGCCTGTGGAGAAAGGCGTTATTTATCTTTTATACTTTAACATGAATGATATGATGACGGAGCTTGTTAATTCTCGGGTTTCAGATTAGTTTGAACTTTGTAGTGTAAGTTGATGTGATGACTCTACGTTTTTTGACTGATATCAACACTACATTATGTTAAGAAAAAGGAGTGCAACCTCGATTTATAATATTCATTTAAACATAATTACAAAAATGCTACTAGGGCCATCCTAGTGATTGATCCTATCAAATTTAGTAATTTACATAAAACTAACACTAATTAGCATGAGATACTAACTATAATGAACCTAATAAATTTTGTCGGTGTATTGGGTTCTGTCTAGCTCAAGTTCTTCAACAACCACCACAATCCCCCCCCCCGCACGCGCGCACACACACACACACCAAGCTGAAGCATGGATACCATCTGTGCGTAGCTTGGAAGTTGGAACAAACCAAGGTTTTAAATTTCGGTTTCAGCCGAAATTCGGGAAAAAATGAATTACTGTTTTAATTCGAAATTTCAGCTGAAAATTAGGTAAATTAGTAATATTGTGAAAAAGATTCATTTTTCCGAAATTTCGGGTTTTGTGTAGTTCGGTTTCGGTCCCAACTGAAATCCGAAATTTAGGTATTTCGGCCGAAATTTAAAATGTTGGAAAAAACACCACTTAACTGAAACACATCCACTCTTGACCATGTATGGGCACTTGAAATTTTGCACATATTTTACCATTGCTCAGGTCTCCCCCTGACTCTTTACTGCTTCATATTCCAACAACTAATGCTCCTTTGTGAAGTACTAGGATAGCACGGCATCACAATCTTCAAGAATGCAGCACGACCCACATGAAAACAAAACCCACAACAGAACAGTTCACATGAATATGCAGACATCCCCCCGAGGGTACATAGTAGCATAGTTTTAAATTTAGGCCGAAATCCGAAATTTTGGCTGAAATATTTTGGTGTCGGTTTGGACTGACACCGAAGGTACATTGAATAAAAAAAATACAGGATTTCGCTGAAATTTCATTTTTCAACCTTATTTACAAAATTTCCACTGAAATTTCCACCAAAATCGCCGAAATTTTCACCGAAATTTTATCTATTTTGGTGGAAATTTAAAAAAAAAAAAAACCAAATTTTTATCAAGGTTTTAGTGTTTTACATGATTTCGGCTGAAATTAAACCGACATTTAAATCCTTGTATAGCAGTCTAACTAGCAGTGCACTTGTAGGCCACACATGAGCCTACATGAAGCAGCTACACAGAAATAGTGTATCACACTCAACAATAACCAGCTCAAAGGCTGCACAATAATCCACAAGATGATCACACAACAATCTAGATGAAGGCTATATCACAAATCACACAGTGACTCTATAACAAACCATACAAAGTGATGCAAGAGCACATGCTTATGAATTGCAAATTCATTACATGCATTGTGCATGCTAGTTATTAGGTAGAAATTTTCTATAAGCTGTTACATTATCACTAATCAGATAGTTTCTATTAGATGTTCACTATTCTTAGATAGTTTCTATTAACTGTTGCATTACTGTTGTTGGAAAGTTCTTAATCATGTAAGAAGTTGTGTAAACTAAAACAACTGTACGTTTCTTTTCTTGTTTCTTTTTTTTTTTTTTTTTTTTGAGATTTGGCCATCAATATAATGTAATGACATGAGGAAAGAAAAAGATAGATTTGATTAAAGTAAATTTTTGGAACATCACTTGTGAAGAGAGTCTTGACACTCGACCTCGAGTTTAGGCCATTATCTTCCAAATCTAATTGCTTATCAATGAAGACGTCGTAACAACGGCGTTGCATGAACCTTTTCTTCTTCCTTATTGTTCTCATATTTTGTGATCCTTAGCATGGAGCTTGGCCATAAAAAGGGCTCTCCAACGTACTCTCAGATCCATAAGTATCTACCTCATGGATGATGGATGTGCGCTTCAAGCAGTGCTAAGTGCTAACTTGTGTGTCAATGTCTCCACTTGTTGTTATAGTTGCTCTTGCTCTGCGGATAGATAATGTTGGGTGACGTTTGGCGCAATGGTTTCGCTAGTACTACTCGAAGCCCACATCTATGAGGAAGATACTTGTGGGTCTAAGAGTGCCTTCAAGAGCCTTTTTCATTGCTAAACTCCATGCCTCGCAAAAGATGAGAACATTAAGGAAGAAGAAAATGTTGATGCAATGGCGTTCTTATTGTATCTTCATTGATAAACATGCTTATGAATTGCACATGTAAGTTCCATAGTGCACATGCTAGTTCCATAGTGCACACGGGACAACACAATCATCCTAATTCTTTAGATAAAAAAAAAAGACATTTTATTACTTAAAAATTAATTTTTTTAAAATACATTATTAAAAGAAAGAAAATTAATGAGGTTTAGATGTGTGTGTGTGTGTGTGTGTAGTTTGAGGAAATGGTTTGTGAGCAGCTGCTCAGATAAGCTTATCTGAGCAGAGCTCACAAACCATAGGGGGGCCACATTTTTGGGGGGATCCAAAGCATTCATTTGGAAGGCCCTTCCATGGATAGGGTGTGTACAAAAAATCAGCCCTATAGGATCATCCTAACCCTGCCATTTGTGGAGGGGAAAAATGGGCAGAAACATAGACACACAGTGTCTGTCCATTTTCCCCTCCACCTTTGATTGGGTTAGGATGATCCTATAGGGCTGATTTTTGGTACACACCCTATCCATGGAAGGGCCTTCCAAATGAATGCTTTGGATCCCCCCACCAAAAATGTGCCCCCCCCCCCCCCCCCCAACGCCACCCCACCCAAATGGTTTGTGAGCTCTGCTCAAATAAGCTTATCTGAGCAGCTGCTCACAAACCATTTCCTCGTTTAGTTTAGGTAAGTTTATTTTGGTTTATTCATGTTTGGGGAGGAAAAAGATGGAAAATACCCTTCAAATGCCTTTTAAACGGTCAAAACAGCTATAAATTAGGGTAAAACCCAAAAAGAGGGGCGAAAGCCGTGAAACTATAATTTTTTCAAAAGACAGAGTGTTTAGGCAGAAACAGGGATGAAACGGAATGAAATAGATGAAATGGAACGAAATTCTTTCCGAAACGGAACAAAATGAGTTTTTGTTCCATTTTTCGGAATGGAACGCAACGTTTTGGCTTTCTCGACCGAAACAAATGGAAATTGATAACTTAGGGCTACAAAATGCACGTGACAACATAACAATCCACACAAATGCACAATAGCTTACTGATGCCTTACAGTCCATACGACACAACAGGTTCTGAAGTATAGCAACCTTCAGAATAGAGCTGTTACAAGGAATTAGCATCCCACAAGCTGATGTAGCAGTTCAGCTGAAGCACAATGGCCTACTAGGAAATGCTTAGCATCCAAACTCTGCTAACGAGAAAGAGCACAACAGTTCTCACAAATCACTACACCTCATGATAGAGAATACCTTAGACCACATAGAACATAGCTTTCCTAGCAAATCAACACCAATTCACACAAACTACATAAGCCCATGAAACAAAGTTGTCTCCCCATGAAGTGATGTGATTAAGTCATCTTAGCAACCGTTAGATTTATTTCTTTCTATTAGATTATTGGACATGTGTTATTTTCTATTAGCATTTTATTTGGATTATTAGCATTTTATTTATCTTGACACAAAATGTTTAATATTTTTTCAAGCAGTCTACTATGCAAGACAGCTTAAACATTATTCAATGGAATATGGTGGAAAGGAAAACATTTTTGTTTTTTTTGCTGAACATTGTTTTTGTTAACACTCCCATTTCTTTTGCTTATATGAGCCCCAGCGCATGTTAGCGTATCACTTAAGCGAATTTTTAGAAGCATAATAAGTGCCACCCCTTCCTTTGCATTTAAGTTTGGTGCATTTAGAATTAAATTCTCGTCTCCATCAAGTGTTATCTGTCTTGTTGGTTACCATTATCTTTGTATGCTAGGTGTATAATTTCATATTTGACTGATGTCTTGGACTGGCGGACTGATACATTGTGGAGTGTAGTGTCCTGACACATAAATGTTTAATATTCATTTCAGATTATATTTTTGGAAACATTATGTAATGATGAGCGCATTATTGAAAGAAACATACGCCTTAAAATTCAACAAAGTCCCGACTACGCAGAAGAGTGAGTTATCAGCTTTTATCTTTTTACACTATAGCCAATATTCTTTCATCTTCATCTATAATGTCTAACATGACACTGGATACTATTTCTTAGGCCAGATTTTAAAGCTGGATTACAGGATTTCAAAACACGCCTAGCCAATTATGAAAAGGTCCAACTTTAATTACATTACTGTTTCTTTTGGTATTAGGTTAATAGGTTTCCTTAACTTTGTTATGTAATTTAGATTGATATTAAATTATTCATGCTTCTTCTCCAGGTCTATGAGCCAGTTGAAGAGGGCTCTTATATTAAAATGATCGATATGGTTAGTGGACAGGGTGGTCAGATACAAGTAAGTTTGTCTTTTACCCATCAAAAAAGAAAGTTTGTCTTTGTTCTAGTTTTCATTCTGTACTTTTTTTTTTTTTTTTCTTGAATCATCGATAGAGGAAAAGAATATACAAAGCCGACCGAGAAGGACGACTTAAATACAAGAAAGAAACAGAAACAAAAAACATCAAGGAGGGAGAAAATCGAATAACTCGAGCTGTTGCCAACACGTTCCTAATCACACTAAGGCACAAAAGCAAGGTTTTTATCTCAAACAGGAAACCTCTAAAACCCATATTAACAAACTTAGAGAACTCCAGAAAAAATATCCAAAAAATTCTTTACACAAATATGGCAAGGGTATAGGGGATATTCACTCATCTTTGATCACATGTGAGCTCTTTGCTGATGTCAACAATGACTTGTGCTGATGCCAGCATGATGTCACTAGTTGGGCCCCCTTTTCTCCTCTAATAGGTCTTTAATGACCCTTTGATGTATTTCTGTGTTGCATAGTTTTCTTTTCGTATCTTGATATCTTGATATCCTCTCATCCTTAGGAATGCTAAGGGCCGTTTGTATACGTGGATTTTAGAATCCAGGTTTTTAATTTGAAAACAGTGTAAAACAGGGTTCATGATCTGGCTGTTGTATGCTGTCCTGGCAGTGTTTCTTGGATTTTAAGTAAGAAAACCAGGTTTTAGAAATCTCATGATGGGGGAGAGGTTTCTAAAACCTGGTTTTCTTTCTTAAAATCCAAGAAATGTTGCTTGGACAGCATGCAGTAGCTTGATCATGAACCATCTTTTAAACTGTTTTCAAACTAAAAACCTGGATTAAAAAATCCGTGTATCCAAACGGCCCCTAAATGTCTCTTAACAGTTCCTTTTAGCTTTGAGAAGTTACGTTTACATGTGTTTATACCACTGAATAATGTCGTACCACAATAATTCTATCTGACTCATTTTTAATCAACCTCTTGTAACCCATCTTCATTGTCCTATTACACAGATTGTTCTTCATTTTGTCTCTATTTGGTATAAACTGTGTGTTTCGGGCTTCTTTATTAGCACTACTAGAAGGTTGTGTCTTTGGCCATTCATGCCTAATGGTAAAGTTCTTTGGTATATATGCTCTTTGGCTACACTTTGGTCTATCTGGAAGGAGCTTGGCCACCAATTTTTTAGTGTTAAAAGACTGCCTGCATTAAAGGAAAAAACTCACACGTCGCATAATCTTTTTTTTATCCATAAGAATCTGAGGCTTTAAAGAGGATTTCAGACACTATTTGGATTTTTTTAAAATAATTTCAAAACAGAGAATAATATGGTGGAAATTTTTTTGGAAACCACCTTCATTTAATAAGTTTACTCCAAACATTGATGGATTTTCTATTGAAACGCAGGATCGGCGAGAGTAGTAGAGCTCTTTATAGGGCTTAGGGAGTATAAATGGCTTATTATGGTCCTTTTCCGGGAAAGATTCAAGTGAATCAGATAGGGGTGCAACACGGGTCGGGTTGAGGCCAACCCGACCATAGTTACCGGATTCACCTTCCGCCCTCCGACCCGCGATCCGGGGTCGCACGATCCCAAACGTAGTTCACTAGCGACCCGGATCGCCAAAAATGACGACCCACGGGAGAGAAAAAGAGAGATGCATATAGACTAAGGGAGAGATGGAGAGAGAGCTACAGATTTTATAAATTTTGGGGTAGATTGGAACTAGAGCTTTCTTTTTGAAAAAAATGTAGGGCATACGTGAGGTTTTTATATTTTTTTTATTAAATGGATGTAGTATGGATTATGGAAGGATATTCATATATTCCAACGGGAACTTTCTTTATGAAAAAATATGTATGACATAAATGAGATTTTTATATTTTGTGTCTTAAATGTATGTAGTGTGTACTATGGAATGATATTCTTGTAAAATATATGAAATTATATATATGTATGTGTGTAGAGAGAGAGAGAGAGAGTGCAAGTCCGAATCAGTGCTCCAAACTGATCGCGACCCCGAATAGCGAACCAACATAGCATATCCTCATCGTACCACGTATTGGGCTACCATCGTACCCCGTACCCGTTCCCGTACCATGTACCGGAACGAACCACGTTCCAGGTAACATTGAACCCGACCCAACCCGAGGAACCCATTTTTCCAACCCAACCCGATTTCCAACCCGGCTGGGTTCAACCCGACCCAACCCTATTTCCAACTCTGGTTGGGTTGGGTCGGGTTGACCCGATTTGATATGGTACCAATAGTTGACCACCTCAACTCAAGCCGGGTTTTTTTGGGATTTTGAGAACCAATAGTGGTCACCAATAATCAGTTTTTGACTCACAATCGGTTCTCAAAATCCAAAACAAACAGGGACTAACAATTAACAAAGGGAAATGTTATCCGCACTACTATATTTTGATGATCACACTCCCCACTTTATTAAAGTAAGGAATGGCCCGCACCATAGGATTATCCAAACCGTCCATTGTGGACTGTGGAGACTATTTCAATGTTGAAAAAGAAAAACACATACAAAACTTCTTCAGATGGAATACAGTAATATTAATATAAATTAGGATCATATGTATATGTCGGAATTAACTTCATTACTAAATGGGAATTTCAAATTTCAAATTCGGGTTGAGTTGGGTCGGGTTGCCCGACACCCCAACCCAACCCAACCCAACCCGATTTTTAATTCGGGTTGATTTTTCCCAACCCTAACCCAACCCGATTTGCGAAAAGCTTAACCCAACCCAACCCAAATTCGGGTTGAACCCGTCGGGTTTTGGTTGAACCGACCCGAGTTGCACCCCTAGAATCAGAAGTCTTCTCTTTGAGGTAGGGTCTGGTATTAGTCGGCTTATTTCCAAGGTTTGTATGTAGTAAAGGCGGTGCTCTGACCATGACTAGATGGGTTAGTTTATATGATTGCTTTTGGAGGTTCAAGGATCCAATTGGGACGATTTTAGAGTTGTGTGTCGATGGATGTCTTGTTCAGATGTATTATTTGGGAAGGAAATTCTGAGGCATACATGGTAGCCAACGAAGGTGTGACGAGCTAGCTATGGGTGTTGGACAGGAGTCTGTATCTATTATTTGCGCACTTTGTAAGTTTGTATTACTCCATGACCATTGAAATCCCAAAGGGCAACCCAAGAGAGTGTGGGGGGGGGGGGGTGAATTGGGTTATTAAAAAATTAATCCTAAATTATCCTAACCCTTGTTAAAATTAAATTAAAAGTAAAAGACAAGGAAGATGTTACCGATCACCAAGTAACACAGAGAGAGAGAGAGAGAGAGAGAGAGAGAGAGAGAGAGAGAGAGAGAGAGAGAGAGAGAGAGAGAGAGAGATGACACAATGATTTAGAGTGGTTCGGTCCCTTAACCTCAAGGACCTACTCCACTACCCAAATTTTGTCTTCCTTGGGATTTTCTCCACTAAAACGGATCTCCACTACAGCCGGATCCCAAGCCGTACAATCACCTTCACCACCTTCCAGGGAACAAACCCTCTTTGCATTACACAGTTGAAGAAAAGAATGAAAACTCTCTCTAAGCCTCCTGTAGGCAAGTATTACAATGATATAGCTCACAATCACTCCAAAAGATTACAAAAATCAAGCCTAAGGAGTTCCTCTTGTCAATGAGTAAATGCAATAGTCAAGTTCAAAGAGGATTTGGTGAAGAACCCTTGATTAGAAAGTAAAAGCTCTTAAAGATGAGTTAATGATCTTGTAAAATGTTTTTTAGTTGGTCTTTAACGGGGAATTTATAGGATAGGGTCATTTACGACCGTTTGGGGGTAAAAAGGGAAGAAAGCGATTCAAAAATCACTAGCTGTTTGAGCCCCGATGGCTAGTTTTCCGTGCAGACTCGGTTGACCACGCCTGGTGTGCTGACCCTTTTTATTTTTGAATCTTGGTGATTCGCGGTCGACCGGGTTATGGGGATCGCCCGCCAATACCTTGATATGTGGTGGATCGAACCACGGCGGTGGCTCACTCTTACCATGCTGGATTGGTTCTGGATTTTCTAGAACTCGATCCGTGGTCTACCGGACTTGCCTCGGTCGCTTGCCCCAAGCCTTCTGGTTGGGTGCAGTGTTTCCAGCACCCATACCGGAGTCGCCCGAGTTGCCCCAGTCGACTGGCCATGTTTTGAAATCTTGGTTTTAACTTGAAAATTTTTTAGGGCTTGGGCCATGGTCTTAGGGCTTTTGTCCAAGGTTTTCAAATGCATTTTTGGGTGTGTGTGAATGGTTTTGAAATTGTTTTGAAAACCCTTTTTCAATGCAAATACACAATGACAAGAGGACTCTAATACAATCTAAAAATGATAAAAACCTTGAGTCTCTTGATTGTCTTTGCTCCTTTGCACTCGCTTGGACATCTTGGACTTGTGAGTGAACTCTTTATCTTCTTTTGGACCTCGTGACTTCCTCCATTCTTGGATAATCTTCTAGGATGCATGGCAAGGTCACCTTTGTTAGTTCTACTTCAAGCTTGCCCTTTTGGCTCCTTGCTTCTAGTGTTGTCTTTGATGAATCCTGTCTAAATCACAACACTCGAGAGGCCATTATCAATACAACATCAATTTGGGTTTGTTGATCATCAAAGCATCAATGGGTTGTACCCTTGGGCTTACAACCATCTTGGTCATCTTTGTTTCTCTTTTATAATTTTTCTTTTTCCTATAATTTTTTGCATTCCATTCAAAAGGAAAAGAAAGAAAAACACAAAAATCATCGTTATTCCCATCTCCAACATAGATCCCCAGTGATTTTTCTAGTTTGGAACTATCAAACTACATAAGAATCTATAAAAAATGAGTGACTGAAGAACTCCAACCTGCTTTTGTTGATTCTTCACTTTGGGAGACTATACTCCTGTAAACTAGTTGCTGCAAGCTCACTTCTTGCAAATCCTTTTCTAAGTGAGCGATTTATCTTTTCGATTATTCTCCTTCAGGGATTGAAACATTTATGGAAGAATGCATTGACTTACATCTAGAAACAATCATCCAAATGGACAGATCTGGTGTTCATTGAAAAAAGTAGGGATAGAACTGAAGTGGTCTTTGACTCTGAGTTAGACCCTCTCATGTCCCTTAAAGTTGCCAATCTCCATTGGAAACTAGAACACAAAATTTGCGGATCTTTTTCCTCAAACCTGTCAAATCAATGTACTAAAGGCAAATTTTGGAATAGCTTGTCGAGCCATTTGACATTTGATCATGTTCTTTTGAGTTTATACTTCTAGTTTTTATATATTTGAATTTTACATAGAGATTTGCTTGAGTCATTGCTTAGTCGACTTAGAATCTGCACTGTTTATGGCCGACTCAATGTATTTTTAATGCATACCTTGTTTTTATGTTGGTGGGTTTGTCAATTCACGTTGGCATCTCCAAGCTTTATTTTCCGCAATCATTAAGATTTAAAGGGTCTTGTCTATTTTATTCTTCTCTTGAGGATTTTAATGGACTCAAAGGTTGATTATTCAATTACTAAACTTGAAAAGTATGACAATATAGGTTTCTAGAGTTAGACATATAGATCTAAAATAATATATTTATCATTTTACCCATTTAGCATGATTGTTGTATGCATAAGTTCCATTTGTTGTTTCCTTTGGGAAGATGCTCAAGAATGCTAGACATTTATGTTGTATCACTTGCATATGTGAAAATAAAACTTTTACTTATGGGCTTGATTTTGATTAAATGATGTGTTGACCATGGTATCCTTTTACTTGTTTTTAGTTGAATACTTTTGATTCAATGTTTCTATAATCTATATCACACTTCGACTTCAAGTGCACGTGTAATCTAAAGAACTCTGTATCAATTTAAAATTGACAAATTTTATTTTTGGATTTAGGTGAACAATATTAGTGGATATTTGCCGGGAAGGATCGTCTTCTTTTTGGTATGCTTCCAACCTTAATCCGATCTTTCCAAAAGTTATATTTTAAATTTTCATTTTTGTTTGCTTTTTCTCTGTCGATAAATTCAACCTTAGAAAAAAAATATGTACATAGACAGTGTCATTGTCCTAAATTTTTGAAGCCTCCATTGCAGTCCCTCACTTAAATAAACCACCAGCTAGTGTCTTAGCTTATTTATGGGACTATAGTGAGGATTGCAAAGAAGATTAAAATCTTGCAAAACAATTTTTAATCAACCAATCTTCAAACCCATGCAAAAACTGAAGATAGTAGTGAAGAGGAAAAAATCCATTAGGAAAACCACACAAACTATTTTGTTGGATGAAAATTCAAGTTAGGGCTCACATTCTTGTGCTGTTCTATATTGATCTTAAGCCAAATTACATGAATTGCCATTGGCTGCACAAAATTGGCGGGCATAATAGTAATCTACCTAATTGACTTTTATGTAATGATACACATTAATACAAAAATATCTAATCGAATGTTTCTTTCTAGAAAGGTATCCTCTTTAGAGTGGGCCAGGGCAGTAAAATTATGTTTTGGCAGAACATTTGTGGTCTTTTCAATACCGTGAAGTTGTGTTTCCCAGAGCTATATAATGTCGTGTTCGAGAAGTGGATCAGTGGTGGCATTCCCTTTTGTAGAAACAAATGGGTTGGTGGAGGGGAAGGATCCATTTTAATGTCACTTCTTTGTATTGGAGATTGACAATGTTGGCTCTTTTATGGCTAGACTTGGAGCGGTCTTCATATGCATACTGGGTGATGATAAAAGGGTGTGAAATGGACCCCAGAGGGGTGATTCACCTTAAAATCTTTCTACAGTTGATGCCAGAATTGGCTCTCTCCGCTGCCAAGAGAGCAGCGGAGTATTTAAAAGTACGTTTGTAGCAGCATGGAATTGCAATGCAACTTATCCATAATCCTCTCAACAGAATATAGTTTGGTGGACTATGTAGTTAAGCAATTTTTTTAGCTCAATTTAAGCTTCTGATTCATTGCATTTGATGCCCTACTTTTAGGTGAAAACTATATCTTGATCTAACACCTGATTCTTCTTAATCCCTATTAGAAACTTACCGACTTCTCCAAAAGCTTAAGCTGTTGCAGAAGGGCAGTATTTAATCTTTTATACTTTAACACTCCCCCTCACATGTGGCCCACTTGGCAAACACGTGGCACATGTGGTTCCACCTTGGGCCGACCATTGCATGTGGATTTTTTTGACATTGGGAGGTTTGAACTTGAGACCTTTGGCTCTGAGGCTAGGTTACCTCTTACAAAGGTACAATACCCGGTAGTTGATCTCCTGTCTGCAGGAGACCCAGCCCAATCAGCATCAGAGAACCCCTCAATTCGCATATGACCATGTCTCTTGAATAATAGGCCCTTTCCAGGTGCATCCTTCAGGTATTTAAGGATCTGAACTACTGCTCCCTAATGTGAGGTACGTGAGGAGGTCATGTAGTGGCTGACTACCCTTACAGCATAAGATATATCAGGGCGAGTGACTGTAAGGTATATGAGCTTACCCACCAGTCTTCTATACCTACCAGGGTCTTCCAACAGATCATCTTCTTCTGGAACTAGTTTTACATTGGGATCCATAGGCACAGATACATGTTTTACTCCAAGATTCTCTGTCTCTTCAAACAAGTCCAAAACATACTTCCTCTGTGATAGAGACGAGCCATGAGAGGAATATGCCACCTCTATCCCAAGAAAATATCGGAGGCGTCCCAAGTCCTTTGTAGCAAACTCTTTTTGTAAGAAGGTTTTCACCTTCTGTATTCCCCCGGAATTACTAACTGTAATGATGATGTCGTCAACGTACACAATCAATAGAATGCGGACTACTGAGGACTGATGACTGATGACTGAATACCGAGTGATCTATCGCACACTGTCTCAAGCCAAAACGCATAATGGCTTCACTAAATCTCCTAAACCATGCTCATGGAGATTGTTTCAAGCCATATAGAGATTTCCTCATGCGACAGACAGAGGAGGCATCTCCCCTTGAGCAGCATACCCCGGAGGCTGCTCCATATAAACTTCCTCATGGAGGTCGCCATGTAAGAAAGCATTCTTGACATCTAACTGGTGAAGATCCCAACCTTTATTAACCGCAAGGGAGAGGAGCACACGCACTGATGGGATTTTGGCAACCGGAGAGGTCTCATTGTAATCCACCTCAAAAGTTTGAGTATATCCTTTAGCAACTAGTCGTGCCTTCAATCTCTCAACAGTTCCATCAGGTAAATACTTGATAGAGAATACCTATCGACAACCAACCGGTCGAGCACCAGATGGAAGAGGAACCAGATCCCAAGTCTAGTTTGAATGTAGTGCACTAATTTCAAGATCCATGGCAACAGGCCAGCCTGGATGAGCAAGGGCCTCCTGTAAAGACTGTGGTAACACAACAGACGACAAGGAGGAAACAAAACTTTTGAAAGTAGGAGTCAGATGATCCTAGGAGACAAAGTTAGAAATAGGATGTGCAGTAGAGTGGGAACGAGTACGAGAGGCAATAGGTGAGTCAGAAGCAACTACATATGAGCGTAGAGAAGATACCTAGGTAGAAGGTAATGGGATCTCGGTCTGTGAAGACGATGGCCCGAGCTGATTTGGTGGAGGCCCATCTTTGCGCTGACGCCTCTGATAGTGTTTTGTAGCAGGTGGTGGAGCCGATGGGGTGACAGAAGAGTCACCTTGAACAACAAGAGGCTGAGACGACGGTTCTGATGGTGGAGGAACCGGAACTCGAACTAATCAGGAAGCACATGAAGAGAGACTGAAACTTCGGGTTCCAGAATAGAGGAACTGGGCGTAGATGGAGGACTAAAGAAGGGCTCAGACTCAAAGAATGTAACATCGGCCGTCACAAACCACTGATGAAGACGGGGACTATAACAACGATAGCCTTTCTGAGTTCTAACCCAGAAAGACACACCGTTCCGACCTAGGATCGAGTTTGTCCCTACCAGGACCTAAATGATGAACAAAGCATACACACCCAGAGATACGAGGTGTGAGGGGAAAAGGGTCATGCTGAGGATATAAGACCTGAAATGGAGAAGTACCATGAAGAACAGACGATGGAAGGCGATTCTCAAGGAAGCATGAAGTCAAAATCGCCTCACCCCAAAAGGACTTAGGGACTCGCATTTGAAACATTATGGTTCGGGTCAACTCGAGTAAATATCGCAATTTCCTCTCGGCTATACCATTCTGCTGGGAAGTGTCGGCACAAGAGGATTGGTGAAGGATCCTATGAGAGGAAAGATAATCTTGAAAGCTATGAGTACCTGAGAAAAACTCCCTAGCATTATTAGTACAAAGACATTTAATACTGCAATTAAAATGATTCTTTATTTCAGCATGAAAAGTTTGAAAAGCAGAAAAGACCTGAGAATGGTCATTTAGTAAATACACCCATGTCATACATGAATAATCATCGATAAATACTATGAAATACTTAAATCCATTATTTGACGCGACCCTAGAAGGTCTCCACACATCTGAATGAACTAAATGAAAAGGACTATCAACTCGACAAATGACTCGGGAAGGAAAGGACACCCAGTGGTGCTTCCCGAGTTCACAAGACTTGCACTGGATTGATGAAATAGAAGAAATAACTAAGGACGTTTGCTGGAGCTGATGAAGTGATGGGTGGCCAAGACGATAGTGCCACTGAAAGGCGTCGACAGAGCTATATAACACAGTAGTAGAAGGTCTGCAATCAAGGAGATAAAGACCATCCACCTCACGACCTGATCCAATCGTCTTCCTAGTCGAAAGATCCTGAAACAAATAATAAGAAGGATAAAATAAGATGGAGCATTGCAGATTTTTCGTTAGTTGACTAACAGAAAGTAAACTGAAAGGAGATTTAGGAACACATAGTACAGAAGACAATGAAATACTAAGAGAGGGACATACGGTACCAATACCAGTGATGGGAGTAGTGGACCTATTAGCTAGAGTGATGGTCTGTTTAGCGTGTTCGAACTAAATTTTCTTCTTTTGTTATTTACATCGGAAAATACTTCTATCACAGTAGCCAAACTTTTAACAATCAACTAGAAATCTAACAATTATCACAACCAACACCCTTATTCGAACTAAATTGCTCCCAAATACAACAAGAGTCCCCCCTCTATTTTAAAACATGTGGCACTTTCCAAACATAAAACAACCAATGAAAAAAAAATCTTAGACCAATATAATCCAATCAAGTAAACTCAAAGAATCAATGAAGTTAAGAAGCCTCATGAAAATGGTTTCTGCTACTCGCCTAAAGAGAAGAGGATGAGTGAAAGAGAGGGAATGCAGAAAATGGTTTCAGCTCTGCTACCATTTGATAACCTAAAGAGAAGATGACGAGTGAAAGAGAGGGAATACAAAAAATGGCTGTATGATGAGACAAAGGAATAGAATTGTCGATCACCTGATGATTTCATTACATTGGAAACTTTATCAAAATTTTGATTTATGCCGCTTTTCAGTGCATGTTACACAATCCCCAAAATTCCCTTGTATAAGTAATGACAATTATAACTTGTAAGTGACATATCACAAAATCCCTAGATTCCCCAACTCAGACAAAAATACATTGACCATACATGCCATATTGTCATGTCTTTCTTCTCCATACAGTACTATATGGCCCCATTTCCTGTATTGATGAAACTTTTCAATTATTTTAAAAATGCCGATTTCTCTTATTTCACTGTTGTCACAGGTATCCAATAATAGGCTGGTAGACACTTCTTAAAAGTTGTGTGTGTGTGTGTGTGTGTATATAATATATATATATATATATATATATATATATATATATATATATATATATATATATATATATATAGAGAGAGAGAGAGAGAGAGAGAGAGAGAGAGAGAGAGAGAGAGAGAGAGAGATTTTCAATGAACTTTGAGGCTCACTGTGAAGCATGTTCAATTTGAAGAATGTTTAGCGTGTTCAATTAAACATACCCATACTGGATGAAATGGATGATAATATCTGTTTTTGAGTAGTTCGGTATTTAGGTGATGCTATTTATCAAGATTTGTTTTCTTTCTTCTTCATGTTATTTAATCTTTTCTTGATCGATGTTGAATATATAAGATCTGAAATCTGATGATAGTTGGGATCATAACATTTTCTACCGATTGATGAATTTGTAAATGCAATTGAGAAGTAAACTCAAGAAATATGGGAATGCTCATAATTAGGGCTGAGATAAGAGTTTCTAACGATGATAATTTCCTTAGAGATATTAATTGGTTCTGCAATTCAATTTTGTTGTTTTTTTTGAATTTTATTTGCACCTAATACTCACATTTACACCATTATAGGTGAACACTCATCTCACACCACGACCAATATTGCTTACTCGGCATGGAGAGAGTCGTGATAATGTCAGAGGAAGAATTGGGGGTGATACAGCTTTGAGGTTTAATCTCTTCTCAAATATTTGAAAATCTGTACTACTTGTGTCACTGGTTTGCCAATTATATAGTCATCAGAGCGATATATCCATGGGTTCTGATTCATTCTGTATTCTTTTATTCATCTTTGAAAAATCTTGAAGGCGTTTTATCATGATTAGATTCTCCATTCATTTCATTATGAAATAAAATGGATAACTAATATAATTTGTTAGAGCTCAACTAGGAGGACACTCGCTTTTGGGATCGATCATAATGATCAATTTTTGGGTCCATAGTTACATGAAATTTCCTATTGGGACGGGAAGCTCGCTTCCCCAGAAACTTGCTTTGGAAGCTAAGTTCTTCTCACTTCCCAAATTTAAGGGAAGCGCGCTTCCTATGCGCTTCCCACATTCCTCTTAATTAAGAGTACGCTTTTGGGCGGGCAGCACTAAAGGAAAGAATTCAGATGGTGGATATTCTTAGAAAACGGGAAATTCCTATTATCGATCATTGGGCTCTTTGCATAGAGGCGGGGGAATCCGCTAATCATTTATTCATTCATTGTAAGTTTGCTAGAGAAATATGGAGCAAATTACTAAGTAGATTTGGGATATCTTGGGGATTTCTTGGCTTTCTTATTGAGATATTCTCTCAATGGTCGGTTAACCCATGGAAGGAACGAGAAAAAATTCTTTGGCAGGTTTCATTCTTTGTGTAATACCCGGTAAAAATAACAGTTATTAAGCATAAAAACTATTCACATGTTACTATTCCCCTCAGTTTTTCCTATAAATAGAGCAGCCAGGAAGAGAAAAGGAAGGAAGAGAAAGAAAAGGGAGGAAGAGAGGGAGAAGAAGGAAAAGGCTAGGAGAATCACTTCTTCCTGATCGTTGTCATCTTCAGGGTCAAGCATCTTCAAATTCCCACTTCTCAGGTTTGATAAGGCAGGTGATAGCTAGACTCGACTGGTATCTTTTCTCAATGAAAGTGATAGGGATATAATTATATGTTGTTTTATTCAAATATTTCTTATCTGTTTTACTTCAAATATTCATTGTTTACATTTGGAAAATATCAAATCATATTTGTTTCAAAATGATGAAATGTGTTTGGAAAATGAAATGAAATGTTAGATTTCATATGCGCGAAAAGTTTGAACGAAAATGAGAAGTGAAAGAAATGGAAGAGGTAAATGTACGATAGTCTCTCTCGTGTGACATGTTTGTACCTCTGAGCCGTCGACTTACCCAAAAGCGGAAGTAGGCCAAGTCCAAAGCGGACAATGCGAGGGTGAGGCGGATCGTTACAGGAAACTTCAGAAATAGAAACAGTTGGAAACTATTGGGCTTTAAATGGTTTGTTTTACTATCTGGTTAAACTGTTGGTATAAAAAAATCCTATTAGTATTAGTTTTAAATTCACATTATGTTCTATACAAAATACTGTATATTTTTATAGAACTGTCTCTTATTATTGATTTCAGCTTCTTGTCGAAGATTCTATATACCTGCTCTCCTAACCCACTTTCCCCCCTAGGATTTGAAAATTTGGATGCGGGAGTATTTGTTAATGAGGAACCTTAGTTATGAGAAGTGTGAAAGCAACTTCAGGAAATACAAAAATGATGAACCTAGTCAATCTCCTCAGATGTAAAATGTTTTAAATATGTCATACTTGGGATTTTTGTAAATTCAGGATGTACTTTAACCTTCCGTCGTGTAATTACAGGAATAAATATGTTTTGTTGCCCGTAGCAATCCGTGCAGTAAAAATCCGGGTCGTTACACTTTGCCACCATATGGGTTATATGGAAAGAAAGAAATGATAGGCTGTTCAATGGCAAATCCAAAGGCACAACATATTTGTTTGTCAAAATATTAGCATTAACAATCTCTTAGGTTAAAGCTCTTCTTCTATTCAGGTTCATTCCTGCTTATGATATTTGGGAAAGGTGGAGAGACATTTGTGCTAGCGCGGAGAGATCACAAAATTTGGTCCAAGTGTGGTGCCTCCTCCTCTAGGGTTCCTTAAGCTCAATTTTGATTGTTCCAGCTTGGGGAATCCTAGTCCTGCTGGAGTGGGGGAGTCCTCAGGATGATTTGGGAGAGGTGCTTTGGGCTTATGCAAGGCCAATTTGGGCGGCAGATGCTTCCAAGGCGGAGGCTCATGCAGTCTATGAAGGTTTAGATTGATCAAGAAAAATAACATCGATCATATTGTGGTGGAAGGTGATTCATCCAATGTCATCAGATGGCTCACTGGAACTCCAAACCCACCTTGGAGATTTGATAGGCTCTTAGATGAAATGTTTGATTGGGTGAGAAATATGGAGGTGGTGTTCAACCATGTCAGGAGATCTGCCAATCAAGAGGCGGATAATTTGGCTAGAGTTGGGAGTTAATAAGGAATCCCTAACCCTTTTTGATTCTCTTCCGCCGTGACTTTGTATCTTTTTGTTCATTTTTCCTATGCTGTGTATTCTCTCCAAGCTTGATATTGACCTCCTCGGTCTTTTTTTCTAATTCCATTGACTACCATTTAAAAAAAGAAGTTAAGGGTACGCTTCCTATTTAGGTAATTACTTCTTTCTAAATGATTTTTGTTTTCCTTTTGATAATGCTGAAGGTGCATATTTAAAAAAATACATTTACAACTAGAAAATTAATCTTAAGCTTCAAATGAAAATTATGTGGATCTTTTTCCAAAAAACATAACATTTAATATACTTGTGAAACCGTAAATTCCTAGGACTTGTAATTCTATTTAGTCACAAAGTCTTCTTTTCTACTTGTAACCCCTACCTATACTAACCCTGCCTCTCTAACCTATTACAATCCGCTCTTTCTATGTACTTCTTGTTCGCTTTCGAAGCTTCTTACATGCTTCATGTTGTATTTCAATGACGCTTTGCACACATTTTCTCTTTACTTTCTTTAGAGTTTTTGCTTCCTGCATTTTCTCTTTTCTAAACCCCTCGCTTCCCGCTTACGCTTTCCGCATCCCTTCTCATACTCGCTTCCTGACATGGGGACATGCATGTGTAATCAGATAGTTGATCTTGGTTCTAATCCCATGCTGAGCAAAAATCTCATTTGTATGATAGAAGTCTACAAGAATCAATGGTGTATCTTTTCTTGGCGGAATCATTAATGAGGGTTGATGGATCAAGAGGCTAGGATCATCCAATCGAGGTAGAGTCAATAGAAATGGGTCGGACTTGTAGTCACTGCTAGAATCTGGGGACCTGATCACATCCACGTTACACATGGGCCCCAAAAAGTGGCTCTTGGGAGAGAGCCTAACAGCCAACTTCTTTTTAGAAATTTTCAGTTCTTTAATCATCTATTAGTTTGGAAACATATCATATATATATATATATATATATATATATATATATATATATTTCGAAAGATGACAATTTTATTGAATCTATGAAAATTACATTGGGGACCAGCAGTCCCAATATGCATTACATAGAGTCAACAAGTAATGGCCAAGATTATATTCCTGAGCCAAAAGAGCGAGTAAATTCTTCAGGGTCAAAAACTACAAAGAACCGCCTCATCCACACATTCCACCCAATTACATAGACATTCCTGTTTCTCTGCGAAGTCATCCTCTTCTAACATATCCAGAAGGTCTTACCTAGATCACTTTTTTAATATATGTCTTATCCGTGATATTTTCCATCAACCATGTCACAAGAAGCCCCCAAACCCTACCTCCTTGATAAATTACATTGAAGACCCATGTCTGCAACATCATCACTACTACAAAAAGAGAAGACCCGTCGCACCACTAATTTATCCCAGAAATTAGTACGAACATTTCCAAAGCTCATCCAAGAAGCTTTGGAGAAAGGAGGTCGGAAAAACCTTGCCAGGCTCTCCTAGAGACCTTTCCATGAAGCCAGGGGAGGATCGAGATTCTATTTCTTCTTCCAGAATTGAAATGGTCATCTCCCTAGAAACATGCCATACATTACTTCGATGCCTCCTATCCTTTGGCTAGCTTCCAGATCTAACAAGGAAAGCATTGGCTACTGCTAACTCGTCACATAAACCATTTCTCTAATCTTATCAAGAATCAAATGCAACACCATGATTTCTATGAAAAGGTTATGCCTTCGACTTCCTGGGCAAGAAGATGATTCTTGGCGCCCTTGATCATCCATCTCTACTTCTGAAAGAAAACCTTAAAGCTTACCTATTTATCGATTCCATCGAAGTGTTCCCCAGATTCCAAAGAACTTCAGCGATTGCTGCTCATTACTGCAATTTACAGCATGCAAGCTAGCCATCCCATCCAAGAGAACCGATACGCCTCCCCAAGAACGGCTTTGCAGATAACATCGAGAATGTTTTTCGACTTTTAATTCAATAAAGGAACAAATCAGATCCTCCCTCTTTTGGCAAAGGATTTTAGGATCTTGAACATTCCGCTCTTCCTAGGTCCCGGAATCAAAGCCAGTGCTACCTCCAACAGATACATCATTGTGCTTCGATGAGACTCATGCCCATTGGTCACCGCCATCAAACCTTCAAACCCCCCGGCAGCTCGGAAGTCAATCATTTTCCTAATTTTTGAGTGAATACCCATCAACTTGGAGTTTGCGCTCGAGAAATCTCCTTTGTGCCTGGAGAAAGATTTTCTAATCTTTGAAAAGGGGGAGGGTTCGAGGGTCCCTTCCTGAAAAGAGAAGGGGGTCCCATTATGTGAAGCTTTTACGGGTAAATCCGACCAGGAAACTTTTTTCCTAGGGGCAGCAGGGTCAAAGGTCTTACTCCTCTGTCCAATGCTCATAAATGCAGGCCCCATCGGTACTTTCTCAAGGTTGTTGTCAGCTCCAACTTTGAATTTGAAATTTGAACACAACGGCTCAGCAAGGGACCTGCCATTAGCCGGCGAGGAATCCCCAAACGGTGGTGAGATACCCGAGTCTGCATAGCCCAGAGCATTAGGGGATTCTGAAACACCATTCTTAATAATTTGTTGTCTCTGGAACTCAATCCCAATGGAATAAACCTTATCAAGAACTCTAATTCTAATGCAGGAGCCATGGAAGAGCCATCAGGGGCTAGAATTTTGGTTGAGACAAAACTCATACAGTGCTGGTGATTTCCTTCCATTTTAGTTTCCAGAACTTTACCAAAAAGGTTCCCTAAAGCTTACACTGTTGAGACAGCCCATACATGTAAAAGGGATACCATAAAAATTAACCCAAAGGGCTTCCTCTCCTTGATTGAAGTCCCTATTCCATGGTGAGAGAGAAGCTAAACGAGTACCAAGGGCTTCGGGTCCCATGGCTAGGACCTTTGATGCTAAGGATTCAGAATCAAATATAAAATGGACCTCGTCCTTCGCCAAGGAACATGGGCAGGAAAGGGATGGAGAATCCCAGGTATTTTGCGCTCAAATCCAAAGGTCCTTCAGAGACCTGGAATGTCTTTCATTCCCTATAAGACAGGCTTTAAGGGTGCCCATACGAGTAAGCACTTCCTTGCCTGAAACGGAGAAGGCTGGGTTCCCATTACCCTCCAAAGAACAGATTTTACCTAAATCAGGCTATTGACTTTCCACTTCACCCTTAGCCACAAAACCAGGACTGACACGGGCAACCCATTTTGAGGGGATTTCAGACCGTTGGCACCAACGACATTTATCTCGCCATCTGAAATTAAAATATTTGCATGCGGAGCAAAACCAACCGCCAGGGCCATTTCTAAAACTCTTATTGGGGCAAATACCATTAAGAGAAGGAGTAGGTTTCGGAGTTGGTTTAACCTGCAGACACCTTCTACATTCTTTCCTCCATCTAAAATTATAGTATCAACAGCAACACTGCCAGTCCTCCGACCATTCTCCATTTCGACTTCCGATCTCCTAACATTTCGACCTCCGACCATTCTCGGAAAGAGAATGAGTAGGTTTCAGCATAGATATCACTTTCTTCCCTCCAAACTTGACACACTGATACCAATATTATCCATGTGTTTGTTGTTGTAATCCTTTGCATCGGAAACATATCATATATCATCTTGAAAATATCCTTTGTTTCATGCCATGCGTTTTTTAACTGATGAGATTGAACTGTTATAGACATCATTGCTTGTTAGATATGAAGGTAGTGCATATCAGCACTCTTGATCATGCTGCTCTGTAATATAATTATCCTTCTGTTAAGGAGTTGTTGATCCTAAACCAGCTATTATACATTCATGTGAACCCTTTTACCATTTTAATAATATATCATCTTCTGAATATTACCTGATTACTTTAGAATTTTCACTCCTTTATGTTTACCTTTGACTTAGTTTCTAAAAGCCAAATTGTGGTTTTTGGATAGAATTCATAAACTGGACCATTTATAAAAATGATTATAGAGAGGACTATGGAACACCCTAAATAAATAAATTAATCATATGAGATTACCATTAAAATTTCGTTTTCGAAACTCACTCACGTTGTTTCTATGCCGACTATTGTGGCCACCGCTTTGCCTGCTTATGTTTTTCGTTGCTCAGCAATGAAAATGCCCGATTTCTCTTATTTCTCTCTCGTATCGACATCTTGTTTCTCTCCTCACTCGCCCTATGATGTTTGTGCATCCCTCTAGATCGCACAGATCAACGGCCAAGAATGCCAGATCCTCGATTGGGTTGTCCGGGATCCTCAAATCAACAATCTGACGTTTCAAATCATCAATCAATCACAACCAATCACAAGCTATGGCAGAAGAATGTCTTCCGAAGGCCTATTGTCGTACATCCATCGAAGATCAGAGTGTCGATCAAATCAATGGCTCTTGTTTCTTCAAGGGTTTAAATTTAATTTATTTGCTATTTTCGCATTAGCTGAAATATCTTTTGATTCAGTTGTGTTAGGATTCTAAAGTTAGTCGTCCAAGTTAGCTAAGTCTTAGAATTTTTAGAAATTCTGGGACTTTTAAGTGGACAAATTTTGTGGGAATTTTTAGGATATTTTTCTTTTCCTTTCCTTGTTCTATGTTGATGTTCTACATGATGGATGAGAGAGAAATAGAGAGAAGGAGATGAAGTGAGAGAGGGAGAAAGAGAGTGCGAGAGTTAGAGGAGAAGAGGCGTGAGTCTGGAGTGCGTTAAAGCATTCCCTCTCCCATACGATATATATTATTTTAATAATAGTCATATTATGACCATTATACCCTTAGTACATTTAACACTCCCCATCAAGCTGGAAGGTATATATCATACATTCCAAGCTTATTACAAGAATCTTTTAGTTTTGCACTATCTAATGGCTTGGTAAACATATCTGCAAGTTGATCTGCAGATCGAGTAAACACTGTGCATATCTCGCCACTCTGAATTCGATGACGAATGAAGTGACAATCAACTTCAATATGTTTCGTCCGTTCATGGAAGACTGGATTTGTTGCAATATGAATTGCAGCTCTATTGTCACAATACAACCGTGCTGGAGATGTAGATGAAAAACCAATCTCTGCTAAGAAGGATCAAAGCCATATTAGCTCCCCACTTGTATATGACATGGCTCTATACTCAACCTCTTCACTTGACTTGGACACAACATCTTGCTTTGTACTTCTCCAAGACACCAAATTACCTCCTACAAACATGCAATATCCCGTAGTTGATCTCTTGTCAACAGGAGATCCTGCCCAATCTGCATCACTAAAACCTTCTACCTTTTCATGTCCATTCTTTTTGAAGCATAGACCTTTACCTGGAGTACCCTTTAAATATTTGATAATCTGAATGACAGCAGCCCAGTGGGAAGTACGTGGAGCACTCATAAAACGACTAACCATACCAACTGCAAATGATATATCTGGACGGGTGACAGTCAAATAGATTAGTTTTCCAACCAGCCTTCTATATCGACTTGGATCATTCAGCAACTCTCCTTGATCAGGAAGAAGTTTAACATTTGGATCCATAGGGGTAGTCGCAGGTTTCACCCCCATTGAGCCTGTCTCCTCTAAGATGTCCAACGCATACTTTCTTTGTGACAAAAATAGTCCATGACGAGACCTTGCTACCTCAATACCAAGGAAATATCTTAGCTGGCCCAAATCTTTAGTGGAAAACTCTCCTTGAAGAAAGGACTTTAGATTTTGGATGCCGGACTTGTCTATCTCCTGTAATTACAATGTCATCGACATACACTATCAGGAGAATATATCCAGAATCAGATTTGTGACTGAACACTGAATGATCAACAGCATACCGCTTCAACCCAAAACGCAAAACGACAACACTAAATCGTCCAAACCAAGCCCTTGGCGATTGCTTCAGACCATAAATTGCAGGCAAATTACAAAAAAAGGAACTGGGGGGGGGGGGCGAAAATCCAAGAGAGGTAGAGGGATGGGGTTTGACGAGGGTTTGGGTTAGTATGGCTAAATGATTAGGGTTGAAATCAAAAACCCAAAAAAAAATAATTGAAAAACGAAGACAAAGAAGGGAATAATGAACCTTTTTGTTGATGTGGATCTCTCACACCATTAGCTTTGATACCATGTTGATGTTCTACATGATGGATCAGAGAGAAATAGAGAGAAGGAGATGAAGTGAGAGAGGGAGAAAGAGAGTGCGAGAGTTAGAGGAGATGAGGCGTGAGTTTGGAATGCATTAAAGCATTCCCTCCCCCATACGATATATATTATTTTAATAATAGTCATATTATGACCATTATACCCTTAGTACATTTAACATTCTAGTAGAAATAGGAAACCTAATTTTGGTAGGATTATTATGCAAAAGTCTATAAATTCACATGTTATAAATGATTATCATAGTTTTGATTTATGAAATAAAGTTGCTTTTTTTTCGGAATGTCCCTCGATTGTCCGTAAACCTGCTGTTGTCGCCCATCTGCAGCTCAAAACAGTCCCTTGAATCCCTGCTAAACTCTACTGAAAACCCACCTTCCTGGCGGCATAGTTTCACAACCCAGTTTGTCCCAAAACCAGTTATCTACACCACCCAAAACACCCTCTGGTTTCAAGCAGATTATACCACCTGTAACAACTAATTGATCCCTGCTTCTCAACCCACCATCCTTCTCTGTTTGTTCCAGCCATTTGTCGCCCCCGAAATACCATACACAACCTCACCTGCAGTCCCAAAATCCAACTCCCAGCGACAAGAACCTGCTAAATTTAGGCTCACAGGCCCGCCCAAACATCAACCACAAACCCAGATTTATGGGTTGTCTTCCACGTAGACTTTATGCCACCTTCAATACAGCCCCAAACCTTCTTAAATCCGCTCCGCCAATCTTTACCTTATTCTAACCAATCCCAAACCACCCTTCTCACCTTGTTTAATCGAGTCTTATTCTCATTCTTGTCCCTCGCCCCATCACCAGAAACCGCCAGCCTCTGCCGTTCACTCGAAACTCCTTAGTATCAAACCCGAAACTCCCTACAAACTAGGCTCCTTCACCTTCCTTTTTCCACCACCCTCGGTCCTCAGTTTTAGGGGAAAACATCATCCTTTACCCTATGTTTAGTCGACAACCCCTCACCACCCAAAAACCCATATTCGATTTACCCGTCCCTCTAACCACCTTTAGTCGACCTTTTTATTTACCCAAGAACCTAACGGCCTCTCCGTCCTTTATAACCTATTCTTAATCTTTTTCCGTAACAACCTTGCTTGATCTTTTTTTTTTGAAAAATGACAATTTCATTGATACTATGAAAATTACATTGGGGACCAGGGGTCCCAACTAGCATTACATAGAATCAATTAAGGCTGGCTAGGATTATACTCCTAGGCCAGTACAAGCCAAAAAGCTATTCAAAGACAGCCACTACTGTGAGGTCTACACTTCCATACGCTTCCATCCTGGGAAAAAGTTGCAGTTCCTTTCGAGTTCTTCATCTACTACCCTTTATTTCTTGAGGACCCATTCTCCTCTTTTTTTTAAAAAGAAATCTGTCTTAGGCTTGAGAGCCTCCTGAAGATGAGGAGGGGGACCTATTAAAACCAAATCCAAGGCCTTGAAACAATCGCTCCTAGAAGGCAGCTCTAGACGAGAGAGAGCTGAAGAAACCCAAGATGGCAGTCCAACTTCCCAATCTACCAAGAAGAGATGAGTTAATGGATGCACCCACATACGCTTTAAATACTAAAAACTCCCTCACACCCAATAAGCCAAAATCTACAACTGTCCGGTATCCAAAGATACATAACTAGATACAGGTGGGAACCACCCTACCAGATTTGCAGAAGAATTTTAGGAACCTCAAGAGTCTGCAGTTTACCTTCCTTGATCCTGATTTTGAATCCAAGATATTCTCTAAAATATTCATAAAGAAGTTTTCCTGTGGTCTTCGCCCCCTGGCCAGGGGGTTTGAAGCATCATTAAAAGCGCCAGGGGCTCGACAGCCAAGGCTATGCCTGGCTCTAGGATGTAGCCCCACTGTCTTGGTATTCGGGATAGGTACATTCAACGAAACAATTTTCCGCCTAGGGGCGGGGTGTTTAGGCTTAGGTATCTCGGAATTTACCAACTGTAGACTTGAGTGACTTGGATTCCTCTCTTTAGGTCCCACCTCACCAATTTCGAGACTAGCCAAAGGGACTTTCTTGGGTGACCCAAACTGAAGGTTTGGCTGGGCAAATTTGCAATTTGAATTCCATACGTGGCCCAACGGCTCCCCAGGCAAACACCCCACTCTATTCGGCGATGGGTCCTCCGGCAAGAAAAAATTTGATCCTAGATTATCAGGGTTTTCCTTCTCAAGGCCAACTCCAATGGTAAATGTCTGGTCTAAAACTTTGAGCTTAACGCAGGGACTAAAGAAGTGCCAGCGGGGAGCTAGAATTTTAGCCGAGGCATACCTCATACAGTTCTGGTGGGTGCCTTCCATCTTGGTTTCTGGAACCTGACCAAAAACCCCCCTAACGCCTCCACCGTTGAAACAGCCCAAACATGCAGAGGAATGCCATAAAAATGAACCCAATGGGCAGCCTCACCTTGAATAAATTCCTTTTTCCATGGTGAGAGGGAAAGCAAATGATTATCCAAGGCTTCCTGTCCCTTACCAAGGATCTGAAGTGCTTGTGACTTTGATTCAAATATAAAAAGAACTTCATCTTTCGCCAACATAGAAGGACAATCTAAAGATGGGATTTCCCATGACACTTGTGCCCATTTCCAAAGATCTTGCAGGGTCTCGATATGATTCTTCTTTTTCCCTATCAGGCAAGCTCTTAGGGAACCCATTCGCATATCCACTGCCCTACCCGAGATAGATAAAGATGGGATCCCTGCACCTTCATGACGGTAAATTTTGCCCGAATCTGGCCAAGGATCACCATCATCATTACATTCTACCCTGGGGGTGATCTAGCACGAGGAACCCATTTTGAGGGAATTTTGGCCCGATGACACCACTGACATTCACCACGCCATTTGAAGTTGAGGGATTGACAGGGAACGCAGAACCATACTCCTTGATCATGCTTGAATCCCCCAAAGGGTTTCGCCTCCCTTCCCCGAGATGTATTAGGGGAGAGGGTCAGATTCGGTTTAGCTTGTGAACACCTTCTGCATTCAATCCGCCAACCAAAATTTTAGTAGCGACAGTGTGGGCATTGCCAATTCCCCATTTTTCCGTATGGCAATGTTTTTAAGAGCGGATTGTATGTGATGACTAATGAAGCACTACATCCCCTTCACCCCAGCAACCACCACCACCACCACCAAATGCAATTGATATTGTGGCTGCAATCTGAAATTCTAAGCCAAAGAACCCTAGAAAGCACCCCGATCTTCTTCCAGAGAGAGAGAGATTCATTTTTGTTTCCTTAAAAATTTGGACCATTTCTCAACCTTTCTTGATTTATAAGTACCAATAATCATCATCTTTTTTGTTTCTTAACCAACCTCCATAACTACCCAAACTCAAAGAAACCCTTTTATTCTTTTTCCTTAACAACCACCCAAACAACTCCTTCTTCCTACCCGTAATAACAAACTTGCAAAATGATCTTTCTTTAACTCCAAAACCTTAACCAATTACCACATTAGATTCCCAACATAACCAGCCTCCCTTCAACAAAGATTTAAGATTTCCATAAGGGCCCGTTTGGATACCTCCCATTTGGTATTTGGATTTGGAATTGAGTTTTGAATACAAAATGATTAGATCCAGCAGCTCATGTAGAGGGAGACATAGAGGGAAGGGGGTACCTCCTAGTGGAGGGGAGAGGTTGAGGAGCAAAGCGGGTGAAGGAAACTGCCAGATCTGTGGATTTCCAATTTCTTATTTCCACAGCATATTTAGAAATCTGATTTTTTTCACTGTCAGCTGCTGAATTAGAAATCCAAGAATTTGATCCGATCCAAATTACAATGCAAAAAGGGCTACAAATGTGAGAAATCCAAATCAAAATCTTCTCGGCATCCAAACGGGCACTAAGGGTATGTTTGGATGCCACAATCCTGGAAACGTTAGGTAATGTTTATGGGAGATTGGGTGCCATGTAAGCCAAATCCTTCGCTTGGTTGCCATTTTAATTGGGGAAAAACCAAGTTAAAAAGAGTTGGTCGGGTGCTTGTAAGGTTACATGGCACCCCTAGTGCTTAAAGCTTAATATCCCAAATCTCAAAAAAACTGTAGGTAATCGTCGGGTTAACGTCTCTCTCTCTCTCTCTCTCTCTCTCTCTCTCTCTCTCTCTCCGGCCACTTCGACTGCCCACTCCAGCCCCCATCCCGCCCCGTCTCACCTATTCCAATCGCCCCTTTTGTTGTCGTCCACGCCCCTACCCCGAGCCTCTCAGCCCATCGCCCCTTTTGCTGTCTTCCCCGCCCGCTCCTCCAAGCCTCTCCGAGAAGAAGACGAAGATGAAGGAGGTACCTGCTGTAGCAAATCGTTAAAGTGGGGGGAGACATACGAAACGTCATTTACAAATTTAACTTATCCTTTTTGGTCTTTCTTTATTTTGTATTCCCCACATGCCCCATCTACACCTAACCAAATAATGCAAACCTCCAAGCCTCTCCTTGAATATTGCTTATCCTTGGATTAAACTACATCCAAATAGACCCATAGTTTCATGCCCTTTTCGTCCCTTTCAACTGCCCTTTCAATAATTTCGCTTGCCCTTTTCAACCTTTTCACATCCCTTTTCCTCCCCTTCTTAGTTTTACTTTACCCTTAATCTTCCTTTATACCTAAGCTTCTGCATCGCGACACAACTCTACGTAATTTGGTATTAGAGCTTCCGATGTCGCTGTCAGACTGCATTACCCTCGCATCTTCTGCCTTCTCTCATCTCTCCTCTCACCTCGAACCAGTGGGAACCATTATTGTCTATCCACTGGTCCAAACCTAGAGTTCCCAGATTACATTATATGGATTTTAGAGCATAATATAGATTCTAATTCAATGAAACGACACACGTTTCAAAATCACATTAAACAAGTTAGAATGATCAAATCAGCCAAGGTTCTTATAGAAATTCTAAGCTTTTGATTTCATTTATCAAAAAGAAATTAATCAACTCAGGCAAATTTCATACAATAAGTCCAAGGGAAACAACAGCTAATGTAATAAAATCAAATCTCAACTAAAAATCTGTCATAACAATCATATCGATAAAAGTCCCCTAATTATTGCCCAAATGATATCCAATGGAGGTAAGAAAATAATTGGTGATAATATGATCTGGGCAGGGCCGATCAAGAAAAATAAAGTTTAAATTTGATAACAAAGGTTTAGGAGGGTAAAGAATATGGGGGTACGATGTTAAAATGAATAAAAAATTATCCATACTTATGAATGATGTTTCAGGCTTTGTGCCTTGATCATCCATTGCAGGTAATAGCCAAGAGGTGAAAGAGAGAAAGTTATAGTGAGGAAAAGAACGGTTGATCTCCACCAAGACAAGGAGAGATGTAGGGAAGAAAGATCAAGATCATGGAGATCGGGAGAAGAAATGAAGATCAAGATCCAGAAAGGCAAGATCAACAAAATATCAAGATCAAGAAAAGAAAACGAGGTCAAGATCTAAAAAAGATCAAGGTTAAGAAAAGGGAAGATGAAGATTAAGGGGGAGAAAAGATAAAGGGGAAAGAGGGACTTAGTTTATAAACGCATTGGGAAGGGTGAAGGGGGAAAGGGGAGGGAATGGTTTATGAACCCAAGGAGTGAGAGGAAGGAGGAAAATGAATGTAAAAAGTTCGAAAGAAAAAAGGGAATTGATGTAGGATGTAAGGAGAAAATGGAATGAATATAGGATGTAAGAAGGGAGAAAGTGAGATAAAATACTAGAGGAGGGTAGGGGAGAAGGGAAAAAAAGGAAACGGTGGTGTTTGCCGAGAGAGAGGGGGGTGGGTTAGAGAAGCCGAGAGGGGAAAGGGGAAGAAAGAAAGTTGAGAATAATGGGTGATAACATGATCTGGGCAGGGCTGATCAAGGAAAATAAAGTTTAAATTTGATGACAAAGGTTTAGGAGGGTAAATAATATGGAGGTACGATGTTAAAATGAATAAAAAATGATCCATACCCTTGAATGGCGTTTCAGGCTTTGTGCCTTGATCATCCATTGCAGGTAATAACCAAAGAGGTGAAAGAGAGAAAGCTAGAGTGAGGGAAAGAACGGTTGATCTCCACCAAGACAAGGAGAGATGTAGGGAAGAAAGATCAAGATCATGGAGATCGGGAGAAGAAATGAAGATCAAGATCCATAAAGGATCAATGTAATACCCGGTAAAAATAACAATTATTATGCATAAAAACTATTCACATGTTACTATTTCCCTCATTTTTTTTCCCTGATCATTTTTATCTTCAAGGTCAAGCATCTTCAAATTCCCACTTCTCCTTGATTGTTGTCACCTTTAAGGTCAAGCATCTTCAATTTCCTACTTCTCAGGTTTGATAAGACAGGTGATAGCTAGACTTGACTTGTATCTTTTTCAATGAAAGTGATGGGGATACGATTATATGTTGTTTTGATAAGAAGCAAAAGATGAAATGTTCTTGAAAATGAAACGAAATATTGGATTTCATATGCACGAAAAGTTTGAACGAAAATGAGAAAAGAAAGAAATGGAAGAAGTAATGTGCGACAGTATATCCCTCGTGTGACGTGTTTGTGTCTCTGAGTCGTTGACTTACCCAAAAGCGGAAGCGGGCTAAGGCCAAAGCGGACAATACGTGGATGAGGCTGATCGTTACAGGAAACTTCGGAAATGGAAACTGTTGGAAACTATTGGCTTTAATTGGTTTGTTTTTCCACTATCTGGTTTGATTGTTTCTACCAAAAATACTGTTAGTATTACTTTTGACTCATTATGTTCTAGACAAAATACTGCATATTTTTATAGAACTGTCTCTTATTATTGATTTCAGCCACTTGTCGAAGCTTCTATATACCTGCTCTCCTAACCCACTTTTTCCTACCAGGATTTGAAAATTTGGATGCGGGAGTATTTGTCAATGAGGAACCTTAGTTATGAGAAGTGTGAAAGCCACTTGAGGAAATACGGAAATGATGAACCTAGTCAATCTCCTCAGATGTAAAAAGGTTTTAAATATGTCATACTTGGGATTTTTGTAAATTCAGGATGTACTTTAACCTTCCGCTGTGTAATTACAGGAATAAATATGTTTTGTTGCCCGTAGCGATCCATGCTAAAAATTCGGGTCGTTACAATCAAGATCAACAAAATATCAAGATCAAGAAAAGAAAACGAGGTCAAGATCTAAAAAAGATCAAGGTTAAGAAAAGGGAAGATGAAGATCAAGGGGGGAGAAAAGATAAGGAGGGAAGGGGGACTTAGTTTATAAACCCATTGAGAAGGGTGAAGGGGGAAAGGGGAGGGAATGGTTTATGAACCCAACTGGAAAGGAGTGAGAGGAAGGAGGAAAATGAATGTAAAAAGTTCGAAAGAAGAAAGGGAATTGATGTAGGATGTAAGGAGAAAATGGAATGAATATAGGATGTAAGAAGGGAGAAAGTGAGATAAAATACTACAAGAGGGTAGGGGAGAAGGGAAAAAAGGAAACGGTGGTGTTCACCGGGGTGGGGTAGAGAAGCCGAGAGGGGAAAGGGGAAGAAAGAAAGTTGAGAAAAGAGGATTGACACAAGGGCGGTTCAATGGAGAGGTTACTTTGAGCACAATGGGGTTTCCATGATTTCCAAAAGATCTTTTGGGTTTAGTTGATTTTGGGTTTTACATAATAAGGGAAAATGGGATAAGTGGTGGGCCTCTAAATGTCCAATGGGATAAAAGAGTCTTTTTAAGTGAATAAGTGGTGGAACCTCTAAGGCAGCTAATGGGACATAAAAGTGTTTAATTGGTGTTGAACCATGGTGTGGGCTGGGTATTAAAGGGAAATAAAAGGGAGAATAAGTAGGCCATATGTGACGTTGATAAGATCTTTTGGGTTTAGTTGATATTGGGTTTTACATAATAAGGGAAAATGGGATAAGTGGTGGGCCTCTAAATGTCCAATGGGATAAAAGAGTCTTTTTAAGTGAATAAGTGGTGGAACCTCTAAGGCAGCCAATGGGATATAAAAGTGTTTAATTGGTGTTGAACCATGGTGTGGGCTGGGTATTAAAGGGAAATAAAAGGGTGAATAAGTAGGCCATATGTGACGTCGAAAACTCCCACATCTAGGATAAAAATTCAACTACATAGAAATACATCCTAAAGCTAAGTCTCCATAAAAAACTAATGAGTACAATGGTGGCTTACGAAGCACATAACACTTTCTCTGGTCATGAACTGTGCGGTTACTTTATCACCTTTCTCTCTATACTTGACACCATCACCTGGACATGCCAACTACCAAACTGTTCAGTGCCTTTATTCTAATAATTATACGAGTGTCGTGTTAAGAGAAAACTTGATTAGATTTTAAATCAAAGGCCTCGCAAGGGAGATTAAATCTATAAAACCGCAGGGTTAAAACTGTGAGGAACAGAGGAAGTAGCACTAATAATGGGATCCAAACTTAGTGGTTCAGAGAAATCAAAACCTAAGTTCCACCGGAAGAACAAGTCATTTGAGCGATTTTCATAGGAGATATAAAATACCAAAGGTATAATAGAGTTTTGCAAAATGAAATTTACTAAATAGTCGACAAACAGTTCAGCAAATGAGATAGTTTTACATAAAAGCTATTGTTCTCTCTGTTATGGAAGAGGCAGTTGTCTTACAGTGATTTGTTTTCAACAGTGAAGCTGGCGATCTTTATGCAAAGAAACTTGCTAACTTTGTGGAGAAGAGACTGAAAACTGAGCGGACGGCTTCCGTAAGCTTCCAGTTATAATTTTAATTATTTTGTGATTAGTAGATTATGTATGCAATTTTTTAAATCATAACTTGATATCCTTGCCGTTTCTTGATGAACTAAGCTCCCTCTATTTTCCATGGTATTTTAAAATTTCCAAACTTGACCTTTTCTCTTGCGCTGTTATTTTATATGGGTAATTAATTTTCCTTTAATGTGTGAAGAGTCTGCTACAAAATTTCATTATTTGTGCTACTAATCTTTGTTCCTTCATCTCTTAAAACATATGTTACTTGGGCTTGGAAAGTCGTCAATGTTACGTAGTCTTCAGGTTTTTGCTGCTACAACCATAAACTAGTGTCCCAGCATTCTTATGGGAAATAGTGTACTGACTTGTCTTGCAACTATACTATCATCTTAAATTTCTTTTAAGATATAAATGTGAAAAATGTGAGTATACTTTTAAACACAATAATAGAATGCACATAAATCTCTCTCTCTCTCTCTCTCTCTCCCATTTTTTTAAAATAGTGACACTCATCATTTTACACTTATAAGTAGTTAAAATCTGTTACAATTCCCAGAAATATTTCAACAGCCAATAAAAATGTTTGGATCTTTTTTCGAATTTGTCCTAGAGCTGATGGAGTGGTTTGAGATGGATGGCCCTTTTACCAATTTGTTAAAGGTAAATTTTAAATGTTACTTCAGTTGGTAATCTAGGTCCTTATGGCATACATAGTTTGAAATTTCGGTTTTGGTTTCGTTTTTTTGAAATTTTGGTTTTGGTTTCGTTTTTTATTGGCATGGAAACGGAAACATTTTGGGTTCAGCTGGAAATTTCAGTGGAAATCTTGTAAAATCATGGAAATGATGGAATTTTAAGATGTAACTTCAGGAAATCCTAAAATAAGCACAAATACACATTTATAAACCATCACATAAGCAAGAAAGCCATCCGTAATAGTTTAACAACGTCAACACCTAGTGAGCTGTCGTACATGTATGGAACAGTAAAGTAAATTCCACAATTTTTTTCTGTCCTCAATTTTAGAGGAAATTAATACAATTATGATTAATTTATAGGGAAGTCATCATAAATTGAATATCCCTCTAAATGAAAATTGAATGGGGTTGGTTCAAGTTATGTTTTTTGGTGTGTAAAGATAGTAGGAAATTTGGCCCTGTTTGGGTTTTAAGAAAAAACTTTACCCAAAAATTATGAACTTTTACAAATATTTTTCTGGTAAAACTTTTAGAAATGTTTGGATTGCTAGAAAAACATTTCAGGTGAAAAAAATAGGAACTTTTAGAAATATTTTTCCTTTCCAAACTTTTCCAAAAAATTCCTGCAACTCAAGTAGGCGGTAAGCAAGGTTTTAAAACCATGGCCTTAAGGAAGTATATTTCCTTTCCAAACATTTTCAAGAAAATTCCTGCAACCCTTTATATGCATTGATTGATATTAAGTGTCTTGATGCAAATGAGGAAGAATATATGTTTCACACGCAAACACCACCCTCTTATTTCATTCCCAAAGTTATGAAAAAACACTCGTATTTTATGCATGTGTATAGCCTACCAAATTTTGACGATAAATGAAGTAGTTTGTCCTTTCCAAACTTTTTCTCGAAAATTCCTGCAATCAAAACATAGCCTTATCCAAGGCCTTAAGGAGGTATTTTTCCTTAACAAACTTTTCCAGAAAATTCTTGTGATGTTCCCTAAATCTCTCCCTTTTCTACTTTTTTGGTGTGTATTCTTGCAATGTTCCCTAAATCTCTCCCTTTTCCACTTTTTTGGTGTGTATCCATTCTATCATTTCGACCAAAATTTTCCTCGAAATTGTCGACACAATGCAAAATTTCGTCTACTTTGTCGACAATTTTGGTTGAAATGAAACAAGTGCAAAAATTTGTCAAAATTTTGTACTTGGTCGAATCCCTGTTGATTTTGTTAAAATGGTGAAAGCCATGTTACTTCAGTAAGTCTACGGGTGTTAGAATAATGGGTATCTAGTATAGGATTTTGCAAACCTCAAAAAAGAAAGATTCGTGGGTTCACCAAAAATATTTTAATCAATTCTCAAATTTTAATTTTTTACATAACAATATGATTATAACAAGTAATGCATTAAAATTTTTAATAAGTAAATACAATGTTTTAATTTTCAGATAAAAATTTTATTATTAGGATGGATAAAACTCAAAACATGCGGTAATTGTGAGGTCTTAGGCAGATCGGGGTTTCTTCACGGTCCTAGAAAGACAATGAATTAATCAATAGTTTTCGAAGTTTGCAGATTGGAGTTCAGCATCTAGTTGTATTACATGAACCTCATGCCTACACAATTTTCGTATTCAAGTAATCTGCTAGCCAACATCTTAAGAGTTACAAATATTTTAGCTTTCAAAATTGATCATACCTTATAATTTGTTGTATGTTCTTGATGTCCCCTCGTTCTACTTGAGTTAATTCATTTATAGAACTTCCAATGGCATAAGAAAATAGAGAAATCTGGTATTAACTCATTATTGTTATATTTCCCAACATGATGGATATGTACAAACTTTATTAGTTCTTTTTCACGTAAACTGCTCATAGACATCTCTTATGTCAAGCTATGGTTTAGATATGGACTAGCACATTGCAGAGAACAATTTTAACTGCGACTCCAATTCTTGGATTTCCTAAGGTTAGTCTTTCCCTTGCATTTTTCAGAACTGTTTTTGGACATTTATTCTTCATGCATATCTTTATTGATAGTGTTAATGTTGTTAATTTATTATCTTTTATTATTTTAATGCCATTTTAGTAGATGTGACTCCTGACACTGTATGCATCATCTTATATGGATGAATGTTTGGTAGTTATATCAATTTTACACGCTACACAACTATTGGAAATTTGGAATATCCCTGTTTCTTCTAGTTATGATTCCTCCTAGCATGATTTTGGCATATTCAAGTCCAAGTAATCTATTGTCTCTATTAAACCACTCAAAAATATAGATACAAGGCAATTCCCTTAACACAACCAGATGGATGAAGGAGGAATCTATCCCTCCTTGGAGATTTAGACACTTATTTACATAGATGAAGTACATTATTGCGGGCCTTACATGTTCCTTTACTTTTATTTATCGCGAAGGAAACTAGAAAATCGTGAAATACTTTCTCAAATAAGAACCGAACACGATTTGTAGCAATCAACATGAAAAAAATGCGAGAAACACAATCACACAAAAGAGAAGACATGATTTACGTGGTTTGGCGGTGTGCCTACGATGTCCACAGGAGAAGATCACTATTTCAGTCTAGGGTTACAAACTCCTCATCCAAAGAAAACACAAAGAAAACCTTGCAAACCGTAGCCCTAATATGTGGCTTATATATCAATTCCACTACATCAACAAAATTACCAAAATACACTTTTGTGGAAATATTTTTTCCTTCAAGGACATTGCCCCAAAACCTTGAAAGGGCCCTGTGTGTGTCACGCACATTAGTCCGTCAAGGTCCTGTATAATGCTAGAATACGAGACATTTGCACAACAAACATTTAGGCCAATATTCTTGCAAGTTATGGAGTATCTTGTATAGGGCTTGTAGTGTGGGATGAGATGCGACGCTTGTAGAGCTAGTGTGGGATGAGACGCGCACTCATAGCTCCTTCCTTTAGAGGGAGATCCATGTATCTGATGGCGAGTGGAGAAACCTTGCAACCGAGAGAACTGCCAAATTAATCTCCATATTTTAGTGTCCTTTCACACAACCTAAATCGGTTGTGCTTAAATTTGTTCTTTGACCACTTGCTTCCATGATGAAAGCAATTAGAAGGATTGAGTTTCTCATTTGATCCTAAGACGCTTGGCTAGGATGAACATATCACCAGCATATTGGAGAAGGGAGATCCTTAGACCCTTTTATTCACTTAGTAGCATAATGAAGAAAATAACCAATTGACTTACCAACCAGAATAAAGAGAAATGGAGCTGTAGGGTCCTCTTGCCCAAGCACAAAATATGTTCAAGTAATTGTCATCTAGTTCAAGAAAAGGTGTTATTTCAGATGATTCAAGCTAAAATATGCTAAAGTGGCTTACATATTTATCGGAGACAATGAATTTGCATGAGATTGTTAGTAGTAAGCTTTTGATACTAGTGTCATATCTTAACATGAGTGGAAAATAATTTATGTTATGCAACTGGGTAATTTAGTTATGGTAGATGATAAATGTGCCCCCTTTGTTTATTAAGAATTCTCCCTTTTAGCAGTTTTATGACTAATGACAGAAAGTTCAATAGCTGTATAACTACTACAACGGGGTGTTCATGGTTAAAAACGGGGCACATTTATCACCATCCTTAGTCATTTATTGTTGTTATTAATCTAAAACAAGCTTAGTCTATGTATTATTTAATGTGTAGTATTTTTCGCTGAATTTTGATAGCCCTCAGTCTCTTTAAATTAACTTAGTTAAGAAATTTACTTTATCATTCGGAAAGAAAAAGAAAAAGAAAAGGTAAGTAAGCAGTAATTAAAGATATTTGCTAATATTATTGTAAATCCAATGGTGTGATCAATTCTATATTTTGCATAGATACAATGGCGAGCACTTGATGAGATAAATGCTGGAGTATGTGATGGTATGACATATGAAGAGATAAAGAAAAACATGCCCGAGGAATATGAGTAAGCATCATCCACTGTACAAAATCATGTTTAAATATTGTATGATGTTCATTTTTATTCACTATTGTGGGTCCATGTTGATATGTGCTTTCCCCTTTGCATGCATCAATTATTACCATTTCTTGAATCAAATGTTTATTATCACTGGGTAGTGTTCGATTGATTGGAGAATGCTGTATTACGCCACCCAAATCCTTATTGAGTTACATTTATCTAATTATTCTTGATATTTGACATTTTTACTTATTGGGATATTGATAAATGCATCCAATATTGGCATATTTTTTCTAATTTTTGGCGATGATATGTTGGGAAAGTCGACTCTTCTCCTCGTGTTCCTGTAGTGGCAAAACCATTCTTGGAGTTGATAGCTTTTTCTTTTGTTTTTTGAATGGTTGGAGTTGATAGCTTAAATCTAATAAAATGAGCTATACGAGTTTCTTTATTCATTCTAATGTGTAAACTAGTAGCTGCCTATTTTTCCAGTTATTCTTGCCGATGTAGGAAACACTGGCTTTTCTTGATATCTTAAGCAATGCATACCCATACGGCTAAACTTAATAGTTTAATCATAATTGTCTGTTTCTTGCCATGTTGAACATCACATGAGTGTAAGTGTAGTTAAAAGTCTGATTGGGAGTATGGTGTATGTGTCCTTGTGTGCACGCGTGAGTGGGGTTCTCAGGTAGGAACTTTTTCTTATGCCCATATGTCTAAAAAATCCAATATAAAAAAAGAATGGAATGCTAAATTCATGGGCGCCCTTGCAAAAATCAGATGAAAGGGCGCTCCCATTGTAAATGCTCTTTGGTGACGTGCAACCAATGAGGGTGCCCTTTTATCCGATTTTTGCAAGGGCGCCCTTGAGTTTAGCATTCCTCAAGAAAATTAAATATTTGAATTGTAAATTCTCTTTGCATCTACTCCATTAACTTCATTGTACTATTCTGTGCTTGAGTTTGTAGTTATCTTTGCTTGATCCACGCCATAACATGTTCCCTAATTGGAGACTGCTTAAGAAGGACAAGCGTAGGTATCGATACCCTCTGCCTTTATATACCACTGAAAAATCGAGAATCATACCCCGTTCCTTAATGTAGTGCTGAAAATAAAGTAAGAAACTAAGTCTAGTTTCTGTTCCAGAAACATAGCAAACTTGCAAACACATAAAACTACTAGAATTAGTCTCCATTGCAAATCTAAACTAAGACTCTTCCCCTGTTAGAAGGTACTAATTGCAACTGAAAAAGAACAATTACCAAATCAATGAATATTGAGACTAGCGTGGATACAGAAAATGCATGCAGTCCATACAACATTATCAATTTTTGGGACTTCTCTAAAATTAGCATGAAGGGCTACCATCTAGACTTGAAATCCTATTTAGAGCCATCTTCAAGAAACCCATCTACATTCAATTTCCCACTGTCCTTATTGGAAACTTCCCAAATTAGGTAAACTCCTACTGCCGTAAGTTCTCCAATCATCAACTTTTCAATTTGGGCTCTCTTCGAAATTCATCAAAATTGCCTGCCAAAAAAGAAAAAAACTTGAAAATACTCCATAAATTCAAAAAAAAAGAGACTTCCTTTTCTTTATTTGGCACATAGGTTCATACTCTTTCGGCCACTCTAGTTTGCATGAAAATGCCTACAAGATGATGACCATATCTTGATAATTCTATTTAGGCATTAATTTAGTTACTTCAGATTATAACACGATGATGGATAATAAATTTCTACCTTTCACCTTTCACACACAAAAAAAAAATCGACCTTTCATAAATGATACCCACATGTTATGTTAGCATTCTCTGTTAGTTTAGATAAAGGAAGCCTTTTATGAAAAACTGACATTTTAGGTTTCTCATGGTCCTCGGTTTTTTAGCTTTGTTTTGACCTTTAGTGGGGATTTCTTAAAACTAAATCATCTTTTCTCACATAAGGTCACAACCACTAAATCGTTGCTAGGCTGGTATTTTGCTCCTTGTCCTCTGCATTAATTTGGAACAATAGCTGATTTGCTCGATTCACCATATACCATGTTCTGCAGATCGCGCAAGAAGGACAAGCTGAGGTATCGATATCCTCGTGGAGAATCATACCTTGACGTCATTCAAAGGTTTCTCACAAGTTTATCTCATATTCTCCTCTATCATGGGTAACATCACCTTGTTTAATAATATTTCTTTTGCCACTATTTTGTGCAGATTAGAACCCGTAATTATTGAGCTTGAGCGACAGCGCGCACCTGTAATAGTGATCTCTCATCAGGTATATGCAGCAAATTCCTAAATGTTATCTTGTGGATTCATGAACAGGACAATTGTTTTTTCTGTTTTTCGTCTTGATATCATGTAGGCGGTATTGAGAGCATTATATGCATATTTTGCGGACAAGCCTTTGAACGAAATTCCCCACATTGAGGTAATTTAAGGATAAGCAATCAATATTCTTAGCATGATTTTACATTGGGATTGATATCCACACTACCATATTTTGATAATGGCACTACTAACTTCGTTTTACACTTTATAAATTTGAGCTTTTTACCGCTGTTATAGTATCCAATATGGTATCAACCATAGTTGCCGGAAACTCGGCGGGTGGGAAACCCGTTTCCCCTAAAATGCGTTTCTCGTGGTTGGGAAACTTGTTTCCCCTAAAATGAGGGAAACATGTTTCGGAAACGTTTCCAAAATATGATACAAAATTGGAGAAATATTTCTGAAACACATGGGAAACATATGGAAAACTTATGTAGAAAATGTGTAAACGCGTTATAAACGTATGCAACACTCGTAGAAAAACGCATATGAAACGTGTAGGAAATATGTGTGGAACTTACGAAAATCATTTTGAAAAACAAAACATCATTTCCTTAAGACGTTTCTCGTACGATTTTCTATTGTTTCTCGTTTCTCGTTTCCCCTGGATTTTTTTTCATGCGTTTCCGTTTCACGTTTCGTTTCCGTTTCACGTTTCGTTTCCCGTTTCCGTTTCCGTTTCCCACCCTTGTAACAATGGTATCAACATCTAATCACAAAAGTGTAAAACGAAGTTAGCAGTGCCATTATCAAAATATTGTTCTGCTCTATGTCCCCTTTACATTTTGTGGTGTCAGTAATTATATTTGGAGTGGGCTCTATGTTGCAACCTTGAAATCATGAGTTCAATCTCAACTTGAACAAAAGAAAGATAAAAAAATGGAAATGATTACATCCTGACAGAGCTGGCGTGGGATATTCAGGTACCACTTCACACCATTATTGAGATTAAAATGGGGGTTGCTGGTGTCCAAGAGAAAAGGTACAAACTCATGGACTAAGTTTATATCAAGATGGCTTGTCTGTAACAAGAGACCCGAGCCAAAGAAGGAAATGTAAGGATACTTGTTATCTTCTCATTATCTAATCTTTATTTAAGCATCATTTATTGACGAGATGATGTAGATTAGAGATGAAAGAATCTCTCTTTGCTGTTTACATTCACAGATTATTTATAAATGATACTTTGGATGTCAAAGCAACTGACAATTATTGAAAAACAGTTACCTGTTAGTTGTCTAACGATATAAATAAAACAAAAAATAAAGGTATATTGAGGAATTGTCGATGTACATAGATTATTGAGGAACTGCCTAAGCCTATCACTTCATAGGTTATTGAGGAACCTATGAAGTGATAGGTTTTGTCATTTCAATAAAAGATGATGGAACTTTTATCCTAAAAAGACTTCCTTGAAATGAGGTCAGTCTAGGGAGGGCTGTAACATGAGACCCAATCTAATTACACTATGCATTATGAAGAGCATCTTTTGAAAATGTAGTCCTTGCACTATACATATAGGCTATAGCACAAAGGATGATTGGAGTCTAGTCCATTAATAGTAGCCGTTCGATCAAAATGCTCCCATTTTAGTTTTTTTTCCCAAAAAGAGCATGCTATTGATTTTTTTTTTCTATCTTTCATCTCTGTTCAACATGAGACTTGGACCAATAGTAATGTAAGGTGGAGGCTCAACATATTGACAAACTTGGTCATCATGTACCAGAATGTACAGTGGACACTGACTGTCCTAATTACTGTGGAAAGCAACTTTGCTGGTCACTGAGTGACCTAGTGAGATTCATAGCAACTCTAGGCCTTTCCAGTCTAAATATAGAGCATGTGATAATGGGTCAGGGTTGCCTCCTTGACATGTTTATACTTGTAATTATATTCAGAACAAACAAAAACAGACTGTAACATCACTTTGCCAAACACTATATATAGGCTACTGATATCGGCTCTGCCATGTTTTGATGATTGTATTGACTCACCTTGTCCTTTTGTTAATTTGCTTTTGAGGGCTTTCTGGGAATTGAAATAACATTTGACAGGTGGTTAAACATTACAAGAGAAGGTAATTTAGTGCAATTATTAAAACATGGCTGAGCCAATATCAGTAGCCTATATATATATATGAGCATGCATTTGCTGCACAGAAACAGGATGGGGTCACATTTTGGGTGGGATCCAAAGCATTCATTTGATGGGCCCTTTCATGGGTGGGGTGTCCATAAAAAATCAGCTCCATTGGATCACCTTAGGGTGTCCATTTGTGGGGTAAAAAATGGACAGATTTGTGGACAAACAGTATCTGTCCATTTTTGGCCCCCACAAATGGACACCCATTGGTGATCCAATGGAGCTGATTTTTGGTAGGCCGCCTATCCATGATGGGGCCTTCCAAATGAATGCTTAGGATCACCCCCCCTCCAAAGACCCCACCCCCCTGTTTCTGTGCTCGAGCGCAGCAACCCTTCTCTCTCTCTCCCTCTCCCTCTCCCCCCCCCCTCTCTCTCTCTCTCTCTCTCTCTCTATATATATATATATATATATCATCTTTTGTCTTATTCATTTAATTTGTAGGTGGCTCCGTTCTCTCCTGTAAAATTGAGCTGCAGAATGGCTTTTCGTTCCCACAAAGACCATCTCACGGCTCACTTTTTCAGGAGAGAATAACCGCCTCAGAGGAATTAGATGAATAAGACAAAATCTGCTATGAGTTGGCCTGTTTTCTAAGGTTTTGATAATTGGACTAACAAATCCTGTCTTCTTTAAACTAGGGGTGCAACTTGGTTCTGGTCCGGTTGAGCTTTTGCTAAAAAAATGAATAGGAATCAACATGAACCCAACCCGATTTTAAGGTACAAGCTCAACCGGAATTCCCAAAAATCGACCCGAGTTGCACACTTGCACCCCTACTTTAAACAGCTATCAAAGGTTATTACAGTTCCCATAAGCTAATTAAAAAGGAAAAGACAAGCTGCATTTGTGCAATTATTAAATCATGGTAATGCAAATATCAGTAGCCTAAAAAATTTCCCCTATATAATTAGAAAACTTGGATGATGAGGTTATTTAAATCCTTAGAAATGCAAAGTTCCCTTTAACTAGTACTAATATAAAGACACTCTTTCTCACATGTTCCTTGGGATCCATGCCCACTAAATAATAAAATATACACCATCTTGCCGTCCCCTTCACGAGTCTCTTAAATTTCGGACACACCCCTCTTTAAGTCAAAGCAATCCCCTTTATCTAAGCTTCTCTCATGCAATCCGAGAGAGAGAAGATTTGCTAAAAGCACACGCAATGCAACTTCCCCTGATTCCTTCCGTTATCTAAGACCTCTATTCCAAGAAAAGATGCCTTTCACATATGCAGTCTCACCATTTCCTTCATCTTTATCTCCCTAGCTTTTCCAAGGCCTTCTCTACTACTACTTATACTACTAACTACTGTACACATTTTGTATGAAAATGTCTACCCCACCTTACTCTTCAGACCAAATTCAGCTGTCAAAGAACTCTCCCTACAATGAAAAAGTCATGCTTATTGCAGTCATATCCTTGTTGGTCATAATTTTGTTCGTTTTGTTACTCCATCTCTTTGCCAAGTTGAAGTTCCAATTAAACCCACAAGGAAGAAGATTAGTGGCCTCACATCCACCATTCATTGAAACCGTGGACACTACCGATGGTTTGGATGCGTCGATACTTGCTTCTCTTACCATTTTTCTCTTCAAATCCGAGGACTACAAGGAGAGAGTGGAGTGTGTTGTTTGCTTGAGCATGTTGGAGGATGATGATAAGTGTAGAATTCTACCTAAATGCCAACATGCTTTTCATGTTGGATGCATCGACAAGTGGTTGCTTTCGCATTCAACGTGCCCAATTTGCAGAGCGACTGTGGTGTCAGAAATGGCGGACGATATATCTGAGGTAGCGGCGGAGGTGAGACATGATCTATCACAGACATCTGATTGGTTTGATGTGGGAGAGAGTGGAGTGGATGAGAATTATTCATCTGAGGTTACTGTTGATATACCTCTGGATTTAGTCTCACTGAGTGAATTGCCAAAAGATGATTCTTCTACTTCTACTTCTACTTCTCCTTTGAGTTGCTCCCTCAAAAGAATGCTGAGTAGGAGCAGGTTGGAATGCAAAGCATTTCCTTCTGTTCATGTTAATGAGAGTTGAAATGTTTTTGCAACTCTTAAAGTTTATACATTGTGTGTGTGTGTGTGAGAGAGAGAAAGAGAGAGAGAGGGTGTGAGTGCGGAATTCCGACCTACTCTAAATGGCACTCTGGATGTAAAAGAAACTGACAATTAATGAAAAACAGTTACCAGTTGTCTAACAATATAATATAAATAAAACAAAAGATAAAGGCATACTGAGGAATTGTCAATATACCTAGATTATTGAGGAGCTGCAGCCTATCACTTCATAGGTTATTGAGAAACTCGAAGCAGAAGTTATATGGATAATTTTGTCATTTCATATGAAGGTAAAGGCACTTTTGTCCTGGAAAAATACATCCTTGAAATGAGGTCAGTCTAGGGAGGGGCTTACGCTATACATTATGAAGAACATCCTTTGAAAATTTAGTCCTTGCACTATTCATATAGCACATAGGATGATTGCAGTCTAGTCCATTAATCATAGCCGTCTCATTTTAGGTTTGATTTTCTTTCTTTCTTTCATCTCTGTCCAACAAGAGAATTAGACCAACAGTATTGTGTGGTGGAGGCTCAACATATTGACAAACGTGGTCATCTAATGTACCAGAATGTAGGGTGGACACTAGGAAAGCAACTTTGCCGGTCAATGAATGACCTAGTGAGATTCATAACGCTAGGTCTTTCCGGTCTAAGTATAGAGCATGTGATCACGGGTAAGTTTTTCCATTTTGGGTTAGCTTTCACTCACGAATTTCTTCCGCCGATAGAACCCAAAACAACATAGGCCGAGTTTCTCTGAAAGACTTTACTGTTCTTCAGAAGTGTCATCATCTTGGGAATCTATCTCTGGCTGATCATTGTCATCTTCATATGGGACATGTTAGGCCTAAAATCGGTAACAGATACGGCAGTGACGTAAGAGTTGAGCTGGAGGACCTGATGAGCCGAAGTGAAGGAGCTGAGCCCTGCACAAGAGCACACGAGGTCAGAAGACCAACCCGCCCTTCGACACTCAAGTCAATATGAGCAGGAGTGCAGAACCAAAAATTTAGGATTGGTAGCTTAGAAGTTATTACCCCTTGCTTTGAGCCTTGAGAGGCCTTTTATTGAGGGAGACCTGGGGTGGTTGGATTACCTACCCCATGACAGGTGTCGGCCCTTTTGTGGGTTTAGGTTTACCTACTCTTAGGTAATTACCGGATTGCCCCTGGGCCGATGCTGGATTTGTGGTGGGCCCTTCTGGGGCCACGTGTCGACATGTAATTAGTTGTTTTTTATATCCCATCAGTTGCCTTCCAGTTCTCCAAGTCATTGTAGTGATTTGGGGAAGTGCGATGAGTTATATTCCTGAACGGTAGAACGAGCCGATGTTCGGGACGGCTCGATGAAATGAAGTAAGAGATCCAGCTGGGACTGACCAGGAATTGAGGTGTAAAATCTGTCTGGCCAAGACGTCTGTCCGGCCTGGGCCGGCCAGTAGTTAAAATGTAAAATCTGTCCGGCTTGGGACGGCCAGAAGTTGAAGTGTAAAATCTGTCCGGCCTGGGACGGGTAGAAATGAGGAATGTAAAATCTGTTCGGCCAAGGCGTCTGTCCAGCCTGAGATGGGCAGAAATGAGGAGTGTAAAATCTGTCCGGCCAAGCCGTCTGTCCGGCCTGGGACGGGCAGAAATAAGGAGTGTAAAATCTGTCCGGCCTGGGAAATCTGTTCGGCTAAGCCGTCTGTGCCGTCTGTCCGGCCTGGGGAATCTGTCCGGCTAAGCTGTCTGTCCGGCCTGGGAAATCTGTTCGGCTAAGCCGTCTGTCCGGCCTGGGGAATATGTCCGGTTAAGCCGTCTGTCCGGCCTGGGAAATCTGTTTGGCCTGGGGAATCTGTCCGGAAAATCTGTCCGGCTAAGCCGTCTGTCCGGCCTGGGAAATTTGTTCGGCTAAGCAATCTGTCCGGCCAAGTCCTGTCCGGCTTGGGCCAGACTGATTTTTGTCGTCTAGCGGACGCGTCATATTCTATCCGGCTAAGCCTTCTGGGCGGCCTGAGATGGGCAAAAACTTGGAGTGAAATCTGTCCGGCCTAGGGAATCTGTTCGGCTAAGCCGTCTGTCCGGCCTAGGGAATCTGTCCGGCTAAACCGTCTGTCCGGCTAAGCCGTCTGTCCGGCCTGGGGAATCTATCCGGAAAATCTGTCTGGCCAAGTCCTGTCCGGGTCGTCTAGCGGACGCGTCATATTCTGTCCGGCTAAGCCTTCTGGGCGGCCTGGGACGGGCAAAAAGTTGGAGTGAAATCTGTCCGGCCAAGCCTTCTGTTCGCCCTCGGGAATCTGTCCGGAAAATCTGTCCGGCTAAGCCGTCTGTCGGGCCTGGGAAATCTGTTCGGCTAAGCCGTCTGTCCGGCCTGGGGAATCTGTCTGGAAAATTTGTCCGGCCAAGTCCTGTCTGGCTTGGGCCGGACTGATTTTTGTCGTCTAGCGGACACGTCATATTCTGTCCGGCTAAGCCTTCTGGGCGGCCTGGGACGGGCAAAAACTTAGAGTGAAATCTGTTCGGCCAAGCCTTATGGGCAGAAACTTGGAGTGAAATCTGTCCGGCCTGGGAAATCTGTCCGGCTAAGCCGTCTGTCCAGCCTGGGAATTTGTCCGGAAAATCTGTCCGGCCAAGTCCTGTCCGGCTTGGGCCGGACTGATTTTTGTCGTCTAGCGGACGCGTCATATTCTGTCCGGCTAAGCCTTCTCGGCGGCCCGGGACGGGCAAAAACTTGGAGTGAAATCTGTCCGGCCAAGCCTTCTGTCCGGCCTGAGGAATCTGTCCAGCTAAGCCGTCTATCCGGCTTGGAGAATCTGTCCGGCTAAGCCGTCTGTCCTGCCTGGGAAATCTGTTCGGCTATGCCGTCTGTCCGGCCTGGGGAATCTGTCCGGCTTGGGCCGGACTGATTTTTGTCGTCTAGCGGACGCGTCATATTCTGTGCGGCTAAGCCTTATGGGCGGCCTGGGACGGGCAAAAACTTGGAGTGAAATCTGTCCAGCCGAGCCTTATGGGCGGCCTGGGATGGGCAGAAACTTGGAGTGAAATCTGTCCGGCCAAGTCCTGTCCGGCTTGGGCCGGACTGATTTTTGTCGTCTAGCGGATGCGTCATATTCTGTCCGGCTAAGCCTTCTGGGCGGCCTGGGACGAGCAAAAACTTGGAGTGAAATCTGTCCGGCCAAGCCTTCTGGGCGGCTTGGGATGGGCAGAAACTTTGAGTGAAATCTGTCCGAAAAATCTGTCTGGCTAAGCCATCTGTACGGCCTAGGAAATCTGTTCGGCTAAGTCGTCTGTCCGGCCTGGGGAATCTGTCCGAAAAACCTGTCCGGCCAAGTCCTGTCCGGCTTGGGCCGGACTGATTTTTGTCGTCTAGCGGACGCGCCATATTCTGTCCGGCTTGGGCTGTACTGATTTTTGTCGTTTTGCGGACGCGTCATATCCTGTCCGGCTTGGGCCGGACTGATTTTTGTCGTCTTGCGGACGCGTCATATCCTGTCCGACTGGGGCCAGACTAAATTTTGTCTTTTAGCGAATCAAGCTATATCCTGGTCGGCTTGAGGAACGGATGAACTGGAAACTGATTCAGGTCAGCCATTTCAGGTTGTCCATCTCAGGTCGGCTGAAAAACAGATGAGCTACAACTTACCCTTCTTCAGGTTAAGTTTTACTCACGCGTTATATCCAGTCTGGCTGGAGGTGTTCTGAACGGCTTCGGATGACCAAGTTTTATTGAACTTGGTTTTTGCAAGGGTTTGATTTTCTGCCCGGGCCCGTTTCTGATTAGGAGTGCGCTCCCGGTCTTTGTGGAGACGAGCCGAGGTGAACCAAGCAGCGAGTACCCAAGTTTTAGTGAACTGGGTTTCTGAGATGGTTTGGTTTTTCTGCGCGGGCCCGTTCCTGACCAGGAGTGCGCTCCCATTCTTTCTGGAGACAAGGCGGGGCGAACCAAGCAGCGAGTACCAAAGTTTTAGTGAACTGGGTTTCTGAGATGGTTTGGTTTTTCTGCGCGGGCCCGTTCCTGACCAGGAGTGCGCTCCCGGTCTTTGTGGAGATGAGCCGGGGCGAACCAAGCAGAGATTACCCAAGTTTTAGTGAACTGGGTTTCTGAGATGGTTTGATTTTTCTGCACGGGCCCGTTCCTGACCAGGAGTGCGCTCCCGGTCTTTGTGGAGACGAGCCGGGGCGAACCAACCAGCGAGTACCCAAGTTTTAGTGAACTGGGTTTCTGAGATGGTTTGGTTTTCTGCTCGGGCCTGTTCCTGACTAGGAGTGCGCTCCCGGTCTTTGTGGAGACGAGTCGGGGCGAACCAAACAGTGAGTACCCAAGTTTTAGTGAACTGGATTTCTGAGATGGTTTGGTTTTTCTGCGCGGGCCCGTTCCTGATCAGGAGTGCGCTCTTGGTCTTTGTGGAGACAAGCCGGGGAGAACCAAGCAGCGAATACCCAAGTTTTAGTGAACTGGGTTTCCGAGCAGGTTCGGTTTTTCTGCGCGGGCCCGTTCCCAGCCAGGAGTGCGCTCCCGGTCTTTGTGGAGACGAGCCGGGGCGAACCAAGCAGCGGCATGATCTGAGGAACTCGGAACTTTACAAAGAAGCAGTAGCCTTTTTTTCATTATCCACACAAGCGTAACTACAATGGCATCCGCTTTTCTGTCGGGCGGCAGGCAATTGATAGTATTTTCTGAGGTCTTCGGCGGGTTCAGTCACCTGTGCTTCGTCTCTCAGATCAAGTAGCTCAATCGGCAACGATTCCGATGTATTTTTGCCTTTGAGTGCCATGGCATAACACTCCCTGGACTGTGGTTGATCTCCTCTGACCTCACCCACGCCGTTTGGTGTTATAAACTTCATCTTCTGGTGATATGCTGAGGCTACGGTGCTGATGAGGTTCTGGCCGGGTCGTCCCAAGATAGCGTTGTAGACCGAGGTGGCCCTCACTACCAAGAAGTTGACCATCACGAAGGCTTGACAGGGCGGCTCCCCGACGAGGACTAGGAGTTTAATCTGCCCTTCTACTTTCACGATCTCTCCCGAGAAACTGATCAGGTCGGAGTTTGCTGGCCTCAACCGGTCATCTCCTATCATCATTTGCTTAAAGCATGATAGTATAGGATATCGGCTGAACTTCCGTTGTCGACAAGGATTTTCTTCAGCTCCCAATTTACGACGAGCATGTTTATGACCAGTGCGTCGTCGTGAGGTAGTATCAAGTTGTCGAGATCTGCATCTGAAAAGGCGATTTCGTTCTCCGTCTTCATCTTTTTGCTACACGTGTGCACTACATTGACTCGGCTTGCGTAGGCTTTTCAAGCAGCAGATGATGTACCCTCGGTAGCTGGTCCGCTCATAATTGTGTTGATGACCCCCTTGGGCTGGGATCGGTGTATCTCCGGTTGTGGACTGGATGACGGGGGAGATTGGTTCCGCACAAGAAAGGGTGGGGGTCGTCGAGGGCTTTGGCCATGAGGGCTTCTCCCCCTGCGCTCTTTTCCGTCGCCATTACTTTTAACACACCTTTTTAGGTACCCCCGATTAATCAGCAGCTCGATTTCTTCCTTGAGTTGCCAGCATTCATCTGTGTCGTGCTCGTGGTCTCTATGGAACCTACAATACTTCGACTTGTCTCTCTTATTTTCTTTTGAGATCATCTTGGTTGGCCATCTTACGAATTCTTCTCCCTCGATTGCGGCCAGTATGCTTCTCCTGGAGGTGTTGAGGGGGGTGTAATTCTCTTCCCTCTACGGGGATCTTTCTCTTCTCGGGGCTTTAATATCCCTACGCAGCTTGGTAGGGTTCTTTTCTTCAGAGGTCCTCCTCCAGTTTGAATCTAAGGCTGCCAGAGTCTCCTCCACGGCTTGGTACTCCTCGGCTCCAGCCATCAGATCCGCCAGTGAGTGCGGGTTTTGGCGAGCTATCGATCGCCGGAAGTCATTAGACTTCGAACCCTTTAGGAGCGCATTTACTGCGACTGAGGGGTCTAAGTTTGGCACCTGGAGGGCCTCCCTGTTGAAGCGGCTCACGAATGTTTTTAGAGGTTCGTTATCCTCATGCCGGAAAGCCATCGGGGATGCTGTTGTTTTTCTCGGCCTCCGGCTGCTCATAAAATGGCGGACCAGGTCGTCTCCAAAGTCCTCAAAGTTGCTAATGGAGTTCGGCTTGATCATCGAGTACCAGTCCCGGGCTGCACCGGTTAGTGTGGTCGGGAATGCCCTGCAGAGGAATCCATCAGAGGCGCTGTGGAGGAGCATCATAGTCCTGAACGTCTCCAGGTGGTCCACAGTGTTGGTGGTTCCATCATATTGCAGAACCGTCAGCATTTTGAACCCTCTAGGTGCTGGCACGTCCATAACTTTATCAGTGAACAGAGGTTTACTTGAGTACGTCTTCACAGTGGGCCGGCCCTGATCCTTTGCCAGCTCTTCTATACGGTGGTCTATCTCTTCTATCCTCCGTAACATTGGGTCAGCCCTCCGGTCTGCTCGGCCCAACGACTCATTTTTCTCTACTGAGGGGCTCGCGGCGGAGCCGGAGTGATTTTTCAGACTCCTTTGATGATGCTGGGATTTTTCCCGTGGCGCTCGGTCTTCCTTGGCTTGGTAATTCTGCGTGGAGTGAGATCGTGACCTCTGGCGGTGGCGAGGTTCTGTATGGGCCTGCCTGGTTCTGGAATGATGGCTCGCCTTGGGGAGTGGTGTCCGGTTTCCACTAGGGCGCGCTGGCTCTCCCCTGTGGGCACTCAACCTTTCCTGTACAGGTCGTGGGGCCTCTGTGGGATGTTAGGGAGGCGCTTGGATCAGATGTTGGTATTGATCGACAAGAGCATTCATCTGTTGGAAGAGAGCTTGCACTTGATCCAGAGTGGGAGTGGGATTGAGGTGTTCTGAATGAGCCGGGCTCTTCTCTGCTGTTGCAGAGGGAGCTACTATCTGCGAGGCGATCCGGTCACTTCGAACCCCGCGATGTACTACAGCTCAGGTAGTTCGTGCAGTTGGTACCCGAGCACTCTTCCGTCCTGCCATTTTGTATAGGGGATTCGAACAGCTTTTAGTTCGGGGTCCCACGGATGGCGCCAATCTGTTAGGCCTAAAATCGGTAACAGATACGGCAGTGACGTAAGAGCTGAGCTGAAGGACCTGAGGAGCCGAAGTGAAGGAGATGAGTCCTGCACAAGAGCACACGAGGTCAGAAGACCAACCCGGAGTCGTTGCTCCGGACGGGCCCTTCGACACTCAAGTCAATATGAGCAGGAGTGCAGAGCCAAAAATTTAGGATTGGTAGCTTAGAAGTTATTACCCCTTGCTTTGAGCCTTGAGAGGCCTTTTATAGAGGGATACCTGGGGTGGTTGGATTACCTACCCCAGGACAGGTGTCGGCCCTTTTGTGGGTTTAGGTTACCTACTCTTAGGTAATTACCGGATTGCCCCTGGGCCGATGCTGGATTTGTGGTGGGCCCTTCTGGGGCCACGTGTCGACAGGTAATTAGTTGTTGTTTTTCATACCCCATCAGGACATCTCCTACAGAAAATGAGAATCATTCATTTTCTTCATGTTGTTGATACTTAATTCGCATTGCTTTTCTTCTTTTTATTGATCATCAAGACATCAATAGATAAATGACGAGGGGCTTTCTTTATAGCATGTCTCTTTCTTTTTTCCCGATTCATCGGCCGATATTTCAATAAGAATGAAATGAGAAGCAAAGAGAGCCCTCAATAAGCTTGGTTGATCAACTCAAATGGCCACGATTCACCCATTTAATTCATCATTGCCCCCATGTAACAAACTCACACTACAGATCTGCCAACTTTTACATGCCTTCTTCATAATTCAAAGAGGAACCGCCACCACTCCACATTTTCTCTGCAATTTTCTTCTCATGAAATGCTTGCATTCATCCTTTATCTTTGCTCTATTTAACTCTGCGTCCAGAGGCAAATATCAAAAAAATGCTAGAATCATAAGCCTTTGTAACGGCACGATTTCCATGCATCAGGTCGCTACGGGGAAAAAACTAATAAAATACTACATAATTTTTTTTCCATAACACAAACCAACAGAAATAAATATGCGGAAGCGATGGAAAACCAATTTAAAATTTAAGAATTCCCATTCTCATAATCAATTAAAAATAACCATATCCAAAACAATTATTTCATAACCATTATTCAAAACTTAAAACTTAAACTCACTAAATCCTAAAATCTCAAATCAAACTATAGTCTCTTGGAATAAAATTTAAACGCTTTGGATGTGATCCTTGGGTCTATCCATAAAATTTGCACAATTTCCCCCATTCCCATGAATTGAATTATATGTCTTTGTTTGCGAATGCCCCTTCTTCCTCACCTACCAATCATGTAGGAGGGAAAACAAGGATTAGAGCAAGATCCTATAAAAGGCTTGTACAATAAGAGTAACTAGCAATAACAAGCTATTATAACAATCTTCCTTAATATTGCATGATATAATTTAAAACACTTCATGTAATTAAATCAGAATTTATTATCCATGTAAGGAAAGTAACATGCATGAATTCACACAACATATGTAATCGCTCATCCTCAGTGATCAAATGGCAATACCCCTTTTTCCTTCTTCTCAATTTGCGGTGGCTTTTGGCCTGGCGGTGGCTTTCTAGCCTGGCCGTCAATCACTGACCATCATGGATCCTCCACTTCCTAATAAAGTGTAATCCCTTATAGGGTTTCCTTTAGGTCACCCTGTACGGGCCCACCTGAAAATGCATCACTAATCGGGTGTCGTACGCTCTCGGCTTGGTTAGCTTTTGGCTCGCAGCCCTTGGTTGGATCTAAGAGATCTCGTTAGTCCTCCCTCCCATATCTTTCAAATTCCTAAATTATGGCATACTTATGAATGCACACTACGTACCTCTTCCCTCTATGTTATGAGGAGAAATTTTCATCTGCCAAACATGGTTAGTCCATATTCCACAACATTCTTCTATTTACTTTAAAATCTACCACATGATTCTTTTTTTACATCAACAATAACAACCAATCTTTTCCTTCTTTCAACAAAATAATAATAATAATTGAAAAATTATAATTATAATATCATAAGGAGAGAGTTATAATTGCGCAGGTCATTAATACCACCATTCTTATACCAGTCTTCATCACTTGCCTTGTGTTATTTTGGAGGGCAATGTCTATGCTAGGTGTTCTTTCGAAAAGTGACCTGAACCGATGTTAGGTAAGATAAGTCAATAATCTTATTCGAGTGTTACATCCTCTTTCTAATTTAATTATTTGTCTCAACCGCTTAGATCTTTTTTTTGAAAAGGTCAACAGAATATATATATATATATATATATATATGTAAAAACAGAACCGAGGTGGTCCTGAAGGAACAAAGATAATACAAAGTCAACCGCTTAGATCTTATTCGTTAGTTTTATTCCTAACCTAAATCCTACGTACAATACTCGATAAAATCTCACTCCATGGAAGTCCTCTTTCATAGTTATATTATTCTTATTATATGTAATCTTGTTTTTGACTTTACAAACCCACCTACCTATAGGAATAAAATTTACATTCACATAACCCCATAAAAAGTCGAATAGAAAAGGCTTTTTGCTTAAGAATATTTTTTTTCTGCAACTACTTTATATAATATGTAACCCTATATTTATGAATCCTTTTTTTCCTTCTTAAAAAGATTAAAAATGATTTTCCAGCCCTTTCATAATGCTCATTTTTAAACAAATAACTCATAGGTCCTCTCTCTCTCTCTCTCTCTCTCTCTCTCCTGCGTGCTCAAGAAAGAGAGGGGAGATGGCAAGAATATATATTTTTGAGAGGGGAGACAGTTTCCCCAAAAGTGGGATATCTTTCCCTCCAAAAGATATTCTATAACTCCTTATTTTTAGCATCTCATCCTAACCTCAGCTTCTATCCAAGATTTCAAGGGATTTATTTCTAAAAATTTAGATTTGAAGAGATTGGTGGAAATTGTAGGCCCTTCCCAAGCCGTGTGGAACTCCCAAGTCCCAACTTTAGGAGTTGGGCGTGTGGCTAAAAATTTGGAGATTGGGATCTTTTCCCAATTTTGAAAATTAGTTTAGATTTTCTCTCTATTTTTTACTTACTATTTACTAATATGCGCATATCCCTTTTGATATCTTAGTTATTAATCATTAGGGCCCACTAATAAAATAGGGTGTACTTATTAATATCATTAAAATATGTTAATTAGGGTGGCGTTATCAATTAGGTCATTAGAATAAAACAAAAGCTTTTTTTAAAATAATTTATTTTCTTTTTTAATGAAAATGAGGTCGTTACAGTTACAACCTTAATTTGGAACCCTTCCATCTGAATTTTCCTAATTTCTGCCTTGTCTAGCCGCGCTTGACGGAACGACTTGATCATTACTCTTACCCTTTCTCTCTCAAAACGCCCTTTGCTCCAAATTGTCTCAGCAGACCGTCTCCACAACCTCTTGGCCTCTACTGTTTTGGTTTCCATCAGCCATTGAAAGTAAAAGAAACTCGTGTGAAGAAGGAGACTGTTACGTATTTGTAGTATTAAATAAATTAGTTATTTTTTTATTTGGTAGGATCTTTTCAGTCTGGTAGGATAAGGTTTCTCTCTGTAAATAAAGCCATTTCAGGCTATCTTGTAGGGCTGTTAGCTATTTTTAAGAGTTAATTAGAGTTTTTTTTTTTTTTTTTTATGACGTAGGATGTCCGCACCCCCTTCGGGAGTAGAACTAGTCCCTACGGATACACGCAACGACCCACTCACCACGTGTATCAGGTAATTTAGAGTTATTTGGTAGTTGTATTTAAGCACTTATCAGTAATAGAAAAGGCAGCAGAGATTTTATTCGTGTTCCCCTTCATCTTGGTGCAATCTCCCATACGAGATTACTCTATTTCTTTCCTCTTGAGCAGTGGCTTATGAGAGACCATAGCTCGAGGACAAGTTAACCCCGTAACCCTCTTCTTCTTTCTCTGTTTGTAGCCCTAAAATCACGGATGGAGAAGAACTCAAATTCCCCTAAAAAAAGGATGCCATTTTCCATTTGTAACCCTCCCTCGTCTTTGTTATGTTCATAAAATAGATTCTTCAAGAGGAAGGATTTCTTGTGTCCTCGAGCTATGATGTCTCACAAGGCACTGCTCAAGAGGAAAGAAATAGAGGAATCTCGTATGGGAGATTGCACCAAGATAGAGGGGAACACGAATAAAATCTCTATTGCCTTTTCTATTATTGATAAGTGCTTTAATACAACTACCAAATATGTACCAAGACAGAGGGGAACACGAATAAAATCTCTACTGCCTTTTCTATTATTGATAAGTGCTTGAATACAACTACCAAATAACTCTAGATAACTCCTAAAAGATAGCTAACAGCCCTACAAGATAGCCTGAAATGGCTTTATTTACAGAGATAAACCTTATCCTACCAAACTAAAAAGATCCTACCAAAAAAACTAATAATTGATTTATCTAATACTAAAAAATACGTAACATTCCTCCTCTCTTGAAATCAACCTTCTCCTCAAGGTTGAAGATTAAGCGTTGGAAGTTGGTGACGAATCAAATTTTGCGCACTTTCCAAAAGTCTTCTTTCTCTATCTCTTTTTCATTCTCTTTCCCTTTCTCATTCTCTTCGTCTTGCTATTAGTCGTCATTCCGTATGTATTCACAAGGGGTTGAGGTAGCTTCCCTTTCAAATCGATCTTATCACATCGTTCATCCAAGCTCCTTTGTTGTGTCTCTTTTGTCGAAACGTTGATGAACGGGTGGCCGTGGGTGAGGATCTTTTCGATGACATTGAGCAAATGCAGCAAAACGATAAAAGTTTCGCCTACAACCTTGTCGGAATCGACGATGTTGATAATCATCTACGCTTTTCTTTTGAGGCTTTTTCTCTTTTTTTTTCTTTATGTTTCCCGCTCTCTTCTTTTCGCTTCTTCTTTTGTTTCTTCTTTTTTTCTCCATGGAAGCCTTTCCGACATTGCTCATGTTGCATGAATTAAAATTTTCGCTCTTCCTCAGACATGGAAGCTCCTCTGACTTTAGGACGAATGCCGACGCCATACGATCGTAGCTGGCACTTAATGAAATGAGAAGCGTTTTGATCTCTCGTATATTCTCCTCCCAACAATCCATTGTTACTTTGAATGTTGCGGGATAGTGCTACTCTGCAATTTGTTATGTTCATAAAATAGATTCCTCAACGAGCCACATGTTCGATCGGATGACTATGAGTAGGGAGACGAAGTGCGTCGCAACGTAGGAGAAGCGACCTCTTTATAAAGGAGAGTTGTGTTTACCATATCATCCGTAGAAATTGCTGACAATGAGATAAAAGTAGAAACAATTATAAAAAGTAGCTTCATTACAGCGAGTAAATTAGAATGATGACATGCACATCGAGAGCTTTCTATTCCGCCTCATTTTTGAAGGAAATGGGCTATTATTATAAAACAAAGGTTTGTAAATTAAACTTGAACTGCCATGGTTCTAACTTCTAAGTTGCAATTATTTCACGGGAGATGATTTTTTCAACCCCCCACCCTCTAGGATTATGCACCCTCCTTTTAACTTGATTTGACATCAAAAAGCATTAAAGTCTGCCACAATTCACTTTAAAAGGGGGCACATAATCCTACAGTGAGGGTGAAAAAATCATCTCCCTTATTTCACGTGAAATTTAATCATCCAGGTCAAAATTATGGTAAGAGTGATGACACAAAAAAGGAACCATAAAATGTATTAGGAAAAAGAAGCACAATAAAAACAAAGGAATCAAAGCCAATTCAAACTTCATGAAAAAATCCGTAAATAATCTGTAATTAGAAGAGGGAGTTTGTAGATAAAACTTGGACTGCCATGGTTCAAGTTGCAATTTTTTCAGATGAGATTTGATCATCTATGTTGAAGTAAGTGTGAAGACACGTAAAAGGAACCATAAAGAAAAAGAATCACATCCAAAACAAAAGAAACGAAGCTAATTCAAACTTTAAGCAACAAATCTGTAAATAATCTGTAATTAGAAGCGGGAGTGTTTCAATGTAAAATTGACAACTACACCATCTGGAGATGAATATTACCAAATAAAAAATGAATTAAACGGGAACGACACCAATTTTACTTCAAATCTTCGAAACTTCTATCACAATCATCTGTCCGAACAAAACGAACCCCCTTTCGTGTTAATCATGTCAGGGGAGTGGCAGTACATGAGAAGTTCTCAATGAATCATCAGTAATACCCCACCAAACCCAAAAAACTAATGATCTCGGTCACACTGTTCGGCCTGCCTCATTATACCAATACTTCAATCTTCTTTGGGCTCATAGAAACTTCTTCTTTTGAGACTATATGACCTAGGAAGGAAATGGTGTCCAGCTACAATTCACACTTCTTTAATTTGCAATAGAGCTTCTATTTCCTTAAGGTTTCCAGGACTATCCTCAAATGTTGTTCGTGGTCTGACCGACTCTTAAAGTACACCAATATGTCGTCAATGAAAACGACAACGAAATTATCCATGAAGGGCATAAATACTCTGTTCATAAGGTCCATAAAAGCTGCAGGGACATTTGTCATTCAAAAAGACATGTTAAGGAACTCAAAATGTCTGTACTGAGTACAAAAATCAGTCTTAGGAACGTCTTCGGACTTGATTCTCAAATCATGGTAACCTGTCGAGAGATCAATTTTTGAAAATACACAAGCCCCCTACAATTGATCAAATAAATCGTCTATTCTTGGTAGCGGGTACTTATTCTTTACTGTGACGTTGTTCAGGTCCCTATAATCAATACAAAATCTCATACTGCTATCTTTCTTTTTCACAAATAACACAGGTGCTCCTCAGGGTGACACACTGGGTGGCACAAAGCCCTTCTCAAGAAGTTCTACTAACTTTCCTTTCAACTCTTATGATATGGGGCTTTAGAGATGAGTGATGTACCGAACCCTAAATCAAAAGAAAACTCCACCTCCCTATCAGGTGGAAGACCTGGGTGGTTTTAAGGAAAGACATCAGGGAACTGCCTAATGATGGGAATATCCTTGATTCGAAGATCTCTCTAACTTATACCACTTACCGCGGCTAAGTAAACTTCACAACCCTGCCTGAGGAGTCTACTGGTTTGCATAGCTGACAAAATCATTAAAGTCGAGTTTGCATCACTCCCTTTAAAAGAAAATTCTTCTTCCCCTGGAATTTGAAAGATCACTATTGAAAAAATTTGTGTGGAGATGGTGGGAAATAGAATAATATAGATAGATGCTTCAAGGCGCGTAAACGCTTTCCTTAAGACGATATTCGCCCCCACCAGTTGTGTGCTCGGGGGACCACGAACTCACCTCCAAGATACAATGAAACCCGGTTCCAAACTGATTGATGGCGTTTTGCACCGAATGGAACCAAGTCTGAATCACCCTTGAATTTATCAAGTATTTGAGACCCAAGTATTCTGTTTCTGCAGAAAAACAGAACACTTGAAGAAGATTTCTAAAACAGTAAAGACAACAACTTTGTAGGGGATTAAAGAGAGTGTAATGAGTGAGAAATTCTTCTGGAAACAGTAGTTTTGGGTATGCCAATGTAGAATTTCAAATTCTGTTTGTTTTGGGCATTTTCTGCTCTTTAAATAGAGCTTCTAGTGTCTTTTTATGTCGAAAACACCCTATTGCGCATCCTTTCAATGGGTTTGAATTTTGACCATTAGATCGTGTCTAATCGCGACTCTAGGGTTCAGATCAATCCTGGAGTAACCGTTGGTTTGTGTAAAACCTCTGCCCTCCCCAATAACCGCTAGATCGCAACTGATCATCAACCCATGGCTCCGATCACACCCATTCGCCTCTGGAACGTTGGACTTGAATAGACACAACCCAATAGTCCAGATCAGACCCAATGTGCACTTAAACAAAGAAGAGAAAAGAGTAAAGCTTTATAAGCCTAACTCTTTCTTTCTTCACTTCCTATGTGGGACTATCTTTTTCTTCACAAAACTACACTCTCTTGTAAAAAGCAACTTTTTCCAAAAGAAAGGTTTTTCTTTTCCAAAACACACTTAGAAAATATTTTCTTAGACACTATTTTTGACCAAAACTAAGATTTTGAAAATCAAAATCTAACAATTACTACCTTCTTATGACAATCAACCGAAGTAAAAGGGGTGGATATCCAATCCATGCCCAGAATCACATCAAAATCATTGAGATCTAACCATATCAAATCTCCTAGCAACTACTTGCTGCCAATTCTGATTGAGCACAATCTACCGACCATATCAACAATCATCTCAGTTCCTACCGGTGTACTAACACACACATCAAAGTCCATAGGCACAGAGGGTAGAGCATGCAAAACGACATATGAAGATGAAACAAAATAATGCGTAGCCCAAGAATAAAAAATGAGCATGCGAAGATGCAAGGGGTAGAATACTTGAAACCACCAGGCTAGAGGCCTGGGCATCCTGTCGAGTAAAAGAATATCTGGCCGGTATCTGGTGTTGGATATGTTCTAATATAAGCCCAATAGATAATGGACTAAGTGTAGTGGGCCTTATGGGCTGGAGCCCATTAACTTATAAAAACCCTTTAATGTTTATCTACTTAAATAGGGGTTGGGGGCAGCTGTCAAAGCATTCCAAACTAGATGCCTTGAGAGCAATGCTTCAAGCACCAACTTAACCGACTCACTTCTCCTTCCCACCGCCTCTAACATTCTTGAAGCAATAGCTTCTTGCTTCGACAACTTCTCTCTCGATTTTGCTTGTGGGCCAAGATCCGCTGTGGATGTTATACCTTGATGGCTCCTCCAACTCTGAGGGTAGTGGTGCTGGCTTAGTCATAACAGGGCCAGATAACTTCATCGCTGAGTACGCCCTGCGACTGAATTTTAAAGCGTCCAACAACGAGGCGGAATACGAAGCTTTGATCACCGGAATAGCTCTCGCCACCGAATTACGAGCCAATCGGGTCAGAGTTCACAATGATTCGCAATTAGTGGTGAGCCAGGTTAATGGCTTCAGCGATGCTAAAGAGGAATGGATGATCAAATACCTAGAAAAGGTAAGAAAGGAAATCTCCACCTTCGAAGAATTTTAGACAGTGCAGGTTCCTCGAACCTTGAATATCCGCATGATGCTCTCTCCAAGACGGCCTCATCTGGAATGTTTGAACCAGGAAACATCTGCACTGAGATCCTTCCCCAACCCTAGCGTTGAAAGAGAAGAAATCCTACAACTCAATGCGGAACCTAGTTGGATGGATCCTATAGCACAATACTTGAAAGACGGTGTCTTGCCCTCGGATAGAAAGGAAGCTCGATGCTTGATTGCCAAGGCCGCTCATTACATTTTTGATGGACATGCGTTGTACAAACGGTCCTTTTCATGGCCACTATTGAAATGTCTCCGACCCTCGGCTGCGGAACTCGCCATGAGAGAGGTTCACAAAGGAATCTGTGGTGATGACTCAGGCGGAAATATGTTAGCTCACAAGATCCTCCGCCGAGGTTTCTTCTGGCCGACTCTCCAACAAGACGCATCAGATTTTGTCAGAAAATGAGAGCAGTGCCAGAAGTTCGCTATCGTACCTCGTCTCCCTGCAGTTCCCTACAAACCCATCCCCAATCCTGTCCCGACCTTTTCCCAACTCGACCAAGGGGCACTGAATGATGTATGTCGCTAACGACTATTTCACCAAATGGGTCTAGGCTAAAGCGGTGAAAAAGGTCACTTCCAAAGAAACGGAAAACTTCTTCTACCATGATATTATCTGTAGGTTCGGAATTCCGCGGGTCCTTGTAACTGACAACGGGAGCCAATTTGCGAGCAGGTAGTTCAAGGACTTCTGTGGAAAACTCGGTATCGAGCAACGATTCACTTTGGTCGGCCATCCACAAGCCAACGGACAGGTTGAAGTAACCAATCAGACACTCTTACAGGGGTTGAAGAAACGCGCAGAGAACGCCTGGGGCTTATGGGCAGAAGAACTGCCAAATCTCCTCTGGGCCTATAGAACCACCCCCAGGAGCGCAATGGGAGAATCACCATTTAGCCTCGCCTTTGGGGTAGACGCGGTCATACCCGTTGAGATTGGAGCCCACTCTCCGAGGCTTGAAGCATACAATGAGAAGGCCAATCCCAAACACCTAAGGAGCAGCCTTGACCTTGTAGAAGAAATTAGAGAAAAGGCCCGAGTCAGGATGGCCGCATATCAACAGAGACTCGCCCAATACTACAACTCTAGGGTGAAGGAAAAAGCAGTAAGAATAGGCGACTTAGTACTACGTCGATCCGAAATCTCTGACCCTCGCAACTCGGGAAATTGGCTCCCACTTGGGAGAGACCCTACCGCGCATCTCGCACTCTCCAGCCAAAATCGTATCAATTGGAAGACTTAGAAGGCACCCCATTCCCAGCACTTGGCACATTTCAAACCTGAAGAAATTCTACCAGTAGGCAAGAATGTAGTTCATTTTCATTTTTCTTGTTTCCAATAAATCTACGTGTTTGTTTTTTGTCTTTGTGATATTGCAGACATGTAATTGTTCCCTCCAAATAATGAAATCTCCTTTTCGATCATCCATCCGCAAGAGCGATTCTCCCCAGCATTAATAAATCTCCAAACCAAACAAGCTACGAACGAAGGACAATAGATGTGACCCATAAACCGATGCCTCAAGAGGCTCGGTAGAGCGTCCATCTACTAAAAAGATATGACCCAAAAACTGATGCCCCGAGAGGCTCGGTAGAGAGTCTATCTACTGAAAAGATGTGACCCATAAACCGATGCCCCAAGAGGCTCGGTAGAGCGTCCATCTACTAAAAAGATATGAACAAAAAACCGATGCACCAAGAGGTTCGGTAGAGAGTCTATCTACTGAAAAGATGTGACCCATAAACCGATGCCCCAAGAGGCTCGGTAGAGCGTCCATCTACTAAAAAGATATGACCCAAAAGCCGATGCCCCAAGAGGCTCAGTAGAGAGTCTATCTACTTAAAAGATGTGACCCATAAACCGATGCCTCAAGAGGCTCGGTAGAGCGTCCATCTACTAAAAAGATATGACCAAAAAACCGATGCCCCAAGAGGCTCAGTAGAGAGTCTATTTATTTAAAAGATGTGACCCTGTAGACACCCCATTTTGTTTTGTTTTAATCAACAAATAAATTAGTGTGTTAAATCCATGTGAGAACCCCCTCTATCATTGATTTATATGTTTTAGGTCATTAATATCTTGATCTGACTTTACGGATCATCAATCGGGACAAAATAAGCTAGGGTCACTTCATAGCCCGGACCCTGATTCCATTCCGAGACCCGATTTCCGTAAATCGTTAGATCAATGGCAGATCTTGACCTGGGTCTAACCATCCAAAACCACCTAACCTCTCCTCTCATCCTAACCATCCAAACCTCACCTAACCTCACCTAACCTCTCCTCTCATCCTAACCATCCAAACCTCACCTAACCTCACCTAACCTCACCTAACCTTACCTAACCCCACCTAACCTTACCTAACCTCATCCTCTCATCCTAACCATCCAAAACCACCTAACCTCACCTAACCTCCTATCCCATTCTCCTATAAATACCCTCTCATCCCACCATCCAAGAGGAGAAGAAAAAAGAACCCCTCTCTTAGAAAATTCATCCCTCTCCCTCATCTCTTCAAGGGTTCGGCCATCCTTGCCGGATCGGGTGATTTTATACGTTGGGTGATATATATCAAAAGCAGTCATTATCAAGCAAGGAATCATCTTCAAGGAATTAACATCAAAGAAAAATCAAACACAAAGTGGGTTTCCAAAGAGGTAGGCATTTATTTCAATTCTATGTAGGGTCTGTTTTCATGCATATCTTTTACTTTAAAAGAAAAACCATGTTAGGAAGCATGTAGGGTCCGTTTTCCCCCTGGTTAGCCTCTGGTTAGACCCTGGTTGCACCCAGGTTCGCTGCTGGTTGCACCCAGGTTCGATGCTGGTTGCACCCTGGTTCCCTACTGATTCGCACCCTGGTTCCCCTGCTGGTTGCACCCTGGTTCCCTACTGGTTGCACCCTGGTTCCCTGCTGGTTGCACCCTGGTTCCCTACTGGTTCGCACCCTGGTTCGATATTGGTTCGCACCCTGGTTCCCTGCTGGTTGCACCCTGGTTCCCTACTGGTTCGCACCCTGGTTCGATATTGGTTCGCACCCTGGTTCCCTGCTGGTTCGCACTCTGGTTAGACCCTGGTTGCACCCAGGTTCGCTGCTGGTTGCACCCAGGTTCCCTCCTGGTTGCACCCTGGTTCCCCTGCTGGTTCGCACCCTGGTTCCCTGCTGGTTCGCACCCAGGTTCGCTGCTGGTTGCACCCAGGTTCCCTGCTGGTTGCACCCTGGTTCCCCTGCTGGTTCGCACCCTGGTTCCCTGCTGGTTCGCACCCTGGTGCACCCTGGTCCGCACCCTGGTTTGTACCCTGCTTCCTCCTAGTTAGACCATGGCTAGTCTCGGGTTTGCTCCTAACTTAGACCCGACTCACTTGACCCTAACCATTAACCCAATCCAACCAAGTAATATCCCAACACAATCCGAGTCGCATGTCTGAATCCATTTGGCCGAATCTCATAAGCCCGCCCACTTTGAATTCCGAAAATTCAAACCCTTGATGATTCCTATATGCTCAATTCTTTGATGCAAATTCCCAATTCCAAAATCCCATTGCTAGATCAATGTTTCTGAATCTCAAGTCCAATGCTCAAATGCAAACCCGATTCCAGATACAAATACCAATTCTGTCTTCCAAAATCCAAGCAACCTCGCCAGTGGAACTACGTGTGGCTTGATCCCCATCACGGGGTACGTAGGCAATTTGGCACTCCCAAGTTCAGTCGCACCTTTCTCTATCTTTCCCATTCCCTCACACTATTCATCATCTCGATTCATCTCGTGTCTCTCGGAACCATTGGATTATGGTTTCCGTCGTAAGAACCCTTAGAGCCCAATTTAGGAACAATGGTGTCGTGTCGTGTTGTGTCCTAAGTTTTAGGGAGTCCTAGAGTTAGGAGTCCAGCCTCATCACGGACGCTTGCTATGTATAGCAACCGTGCCATAGGTCAAGTTACACTAGTCATCCAGTTTTTCCCTAGGACAAGCCTAGTAAACTAGGATGTAGGCTAACCTGCATTAGTCTAAGGGACAACTTGCATTTAGATATGATCATATAGCATCTTCGATGAAATCCTAAGATAATAAAATCCTCAACTTGAATTAAATAACTTCTCTTAAAACTGTTGAAACAGTCAATCCCGTCTAGATCGGTGTCCTAGTTGAGTTAGGCATATGTAGCTTAGCTTAAATGCACCGAACTACGTCGACTCTGATCCCAGTGAGGCTTGGGTACGTAGGCAGCTTGGATGTCTGACGGCATACCACCCGCGAGTCGGCACCACAACAAATTGTGGTGTTTTGGATATTAATTTTCTTGTAAATGCTTAATCAAATCATTTAGGGCTTTCCATGAAATTAGAATTCTAGGAGAACTTTCACTTAGAATGAATCCAGACAAATTAATAAATCAAGATACACATCTAGGATTCACATTGAAATTAGATCATAGGATGCATATCACTTAGTTCGCACATTAACATAGATTTGAATGAGCCATTTAAAATAAATTTAAAAGAGTTAGCTTTTGGAATCGAAGACCGATTATCGGGCAGGAATGGTGCATGTGGTGGATAACTCCCCATACCTTCCATTCTCGTAACCAGGTAGCGAGTCTAGATTTCTGGTTAATTATGGGTCCTAGATCCCATATCTAGGTGGCGACTCTGTCAGTCTCTTTCGTGTGGAATTCAGATTGCCTTAGTGATCCCAAGTTCACAGGAAAGATGAATTCAAATCAATATTAAAATGCACACGCCAATCGCGTGGATACGAGAGACCAAGAGAGAGAGCGCGGCGGCTCGCGCCCCACCCCTCTCGCGGGATCGGGTACCACAGTTTGGCGACTCTGCTGGGGACCACCTAACTTCATTAAAATTTCAAAAGATAATTCATTTGAATTTAATTTAACTGGCTCATAAAAACTCTATACTTGTTAGATTAGTTTGTCTCGTTTTATTTTCTCATCATATTTTACTCGAACTTAATTTAACAAAACCTGAAGGCATCATAGATTGCGCGAACTTATTGCACACACTTACATCACTTGCATCTAAACCCTTGCATTTCACATGCACACACGTCCTATTTTAGGAACCCGGAGTGTTATCTAGCATGGTTGACTGGGATTTCATCACCTGGTGCCTCTGTGCTAGAGAAGCATTCCACCCTTAGCCTAGTACCTTTATGGTGCGTAAACGGATCTCTTGTTCACGTACTGATACGCCGGACACTGGTACAGTATATCGAACATGGATTCGCGCTAAGGGGACTCTTGGCCTTACCCCTAGATTAACCCACACATGCATGCAGTATACGAACACATGTGCACCACATGTGTGAGCCTAGTTTAGGATATCTTACCCATTTGTGTCTAGATTAGGCCGTAGTCCATCTTCCAATGGCTACGATCGGTCCTAGGTACACAAACAAAGTCATGAGTCGAGATCCTCTCTCCACTCCGCTAGATTAGGATTAGGGTTGATGCCTTCAGGTAACACTGTTAAAATGTGCGAAGACTAAAAACTTTTCCTTTGGGGTTAGGATATAAATCCCATCATTTCCAAAGATCTCATAGGATTAGTTATTCTTGATCTACCCGTTGAAAGTAATCCTATGCAATCTCACATTTTGATCATGTGTCTATCATTCGTCTCTTGTGGGATTCGATTGTGTCTTCATTGGCGGAAATTGTGTCTCAATCATTTGATCATGCAATCTTGATGATCCAATCTTGCCTGTACCCTTGGTCTCTTCCTCCTCTAGGGGATACCTTTTTCAAGAATATTTCTGCTGAATCCTTCAGAGTTTACTCTCATAATCCTTGAACGAGGGGCATTCCCCGCGTGCTGTCATGTCATCATTGCTGTGTGTATTTGTTTTAAGGAACCATCATTTTACCTCTCGTTCCTTATCTAGTCGTATCATAATTATCATGTCAATCATAGAAAGGAGAAATTCCCTGAATTTCAAGCTCGCATCTCGTGTTTATTGTTCCTATGTCAGGATTGCTCACTGCTGAAAATCCAGGAAAGCTTCTTGGGTTTGAATCTATTCGTGGCCAGTGAAAAAGCTAATTCCCCATTTTCTTTGGAAGTCTCTCTATCCACTTTTTCCTACCGATGGCCGATTCTATGGAAAATTTTCAGCTCTTTCATGTCACAGAAACCCTGGCCCAGCTCGTCCAACTGATGAAGGAATTGAAGGAAGAAAATCAATTCATCAAAGCTCAACTTACTGAGAAATTTGGTCCAACCACTGTTGTCTCTAAGGGCAAAAATCCGAGCCTCTCCATGGTTATGGGTTTGGAAGAACTAATTGTGAATCTCTCTAGACAAATGGCTGCGCTAACAGAAGAAGTTCATCAGATGAAGCAACAAATGCAAACCTGGTATTGTCAGTCCCAAAGTTCGAAGCATTTCGCTGACAAAAATACCAAAGTCCAAGGTATTGTTACCAGAAACTCTATCTCTCAGCACCAGCAGGATTTTATTGGGCCCTTAATTCTTGAATATGACCAAGAGCCACCATCTGAGACTACTAAAAGAGAATTCACTGACTTGCCGATCTCGCGACCTGATGCTTTGAAATGGTTGCTCAAGGAAAGAATGATAACACTATTGGAATCAGAGCCTGTTCCTAATCCTCTTCCCAGTCCTGGGACCTTCCAAATGAAAGAATTTTGTGATTATCATTTACGTCATGGTCATGCAACTGATAAATGCCTCAGCTTGAAATATGATATTCAAGACCTTATAGACATGGGGCTCCTCGACCCTCAAAATCTTTTGTCAAGCGGCGAAGCTTCATCCTTTCCTGATGACCACAAACCGTGGTTTGAGCAAATGAAGAGAAAGTCTCACGATAATCACGACCAGCAATGTATAGTGATGAGCCCGGTCTCCATAGGTCAGGAAATCAAAGTGGCCACAATACATGGGGTTTATAACAGAGGCAATTTTACTTCGAAAAAAATCAAGGAGTTACAAAACCCTATGGTATTCAAATACAATCAGTTAACGGCAACACCTAAGCAAGCGCTCAAGAAGGAATTTACCCCTCTCCCATTTCCACCATCAGTCATTTTGCAGCAAGGGTTAGCTTCAGGTCACATTACCCTACCCGGCATTAGGGCTCCTCCTAATCCTTTACCAGCAAATTGGAGAATGGACCAGTATTGTGAATACCATAGAGGCCCTGGCCACCTTACTGATAATTGCATTGCCTTAAAATTCAGGATCCAAAAGTTGATTGATGAAAAAAAAATTAGCCTACCCGAATCATGCAGTACTGCCGCCAGCCGATCGCAATGCTTAGATAACTGAGGGTTCAAAGAAGCACAGGCCCGGTTGCCATGAAAAGAATCAGAAGTTGAAAGTACCACTTATGAGCCAGCTTTCGCCGAGCCTCCGGAGCTAGACAGTTGCGGCAGTTAAAGTTTTAGTCGTTTACTATTTTATGTTGAGTCAGTCATCATGGTCAGTGCAATTGTTGAGTCCGGTTTTACAGTTCAAGGTTAATGCCTAGTCCAGGCAAGTTATCGTTTGCTTTTCTCTTTATTCAGAGTTGTGAATCCTGAGCATGTTCAGGATAGGTCGTCAGATGTAACAACCTTTCCTTTAAATAAAATTTCAAGTTTCAATAGTTCACTTGTGTCTGTTTCTTAAGTATGCTTCTGATCTTAAAGTAAGACTCCCTCCTCAAATGAGGACAAAATTGACGAAACTCCACTTGAGTCACAGCAATTACTTGAACAAGAGGAGGAGCGCCAATCTCAGCCTTTCAAAGATGAAATTGAAGTGGTAAACACTGGCACTAAAACCTTGATCCAGTAAATGCCGATTGAAAATACATTACCCTCTGAAGAGTGTGAAGAATTGGTAAACCCATTTTGAGGATAAAAAGATGGTCCGGTAAGCGTTACCATTAATGCCAAGAGAAAGACCCAGATAGAAGGTTCAAGAAAGAATGAAGTGAATATCATATGCTATGCAAGGGGCATGGAGTAGAAACAACTTTCATATTTCCAATCGATGACCTTGGTTCTCAAATTCATAACATGAAGCCATCAAATTCGAGATAAGAAGTTCAAGAGCAAGCATTGAAAAGTGATCATCAGATATCAAGAGTTACAAATCCATAGATGGAGGATGTCGAAGAACAAGTTTTGCTCTATGAAAGTCGAAGGCGCGTATTAGAATCTTGAAAGAAGAAGATATATTATCTCTTACCTGGAAATGCCGTCAAACTCCATAAAAAAAAAAGAAGAAAAAAAATAAAAAAATAAAAAATAAAAATAAAATAATAATCAGCACCAGAGGGACTCTAGTAACCTAGATCGATTCCCAATCTGAACATCGGAAGGCCTCCTTTGGCTGAATAAATCCCAAAATCAGAACCCAACGTCAAAAGAATACTGGTTTGCAAACCCTTCGAGCCTATATAAAATTTTCTTGAAAACCCATCAAACTAGGGGCATTCGCCCCGAACTACGCAAGACCTGATCCCTACACTGGGGTACGTAGGCAGCTCGGTTAAACCGAGTTCGGTCGATTCAAAAAAAAAAGAAAAAAAAAGAAGGACAAGTTCCAAAAGAAGAGAAACCAATTATTCCAGAAAGAAAAGAAAAAAGAAAAATCAATTAACCTTCAAACAATTTATTTTCAAACTAGGGGCATTTGCCCTGAACTACACACGTCCTAATTCCTACATGGGGATATGGAGGCAACCTGTTCACAGGTTTGGTCGAAATCTTTGTTGAGCCTTAAGCCATTCTTTGTAAAGCCCTATCCTACCTATAAAGTCCCTCCGGTGTTCAGATTTAATGATCTAGGTCCCGAAACACAAAAAGAAAAAAAAGAACGGAGTTTGAAGATCTGCTAGACTGAAAACCTGAAAGGGCGGTCTAGGCAAAATTTAAGATCATTTCCCTGCTAAGTTGAAAACCCGAAAGGGCGGCTTAGGCAAAAGCTAAGGGGATAGCCTGCTGGATCGAAAACCTAGAAAGGTGGTTCAGGCAAAAGTTAAGGCTAGCGCGGTCCGCCAAGTTAAAAACCCTGAAGAGGTAACTTGGTCACGATAAGAGAATCAGTATAAGAAGGCTACAGCCGGTATCAAGACTGAAGATCAACTGAAATTCAAGCAAATTCAAGTGATATCCTCAAAACTGGGGGCATTGAAGCTAAGCAATCTTAAGGGGCGTAATTAAATCCTTGAGGCATTACTGTTTCAAGGAAGAAGTCCCATGTGCACCAATTGAAAAAAAACATTCCTTGAAAGGATAGACTTACCAAATAAAATATTAACTAAGTCAGAAGTATTACTGTGTCTGTCAGTGTAGTCAGTCAATCTTTGTCATTCTATGTTCACTCCTTCAGAGCTGCTCAATCTTTTGAGTAGTGCATTTTATCTAAGTTTTCTCTTTAGAAAGAGTCAATCGTCGTCCTGGTGTCCAAATGATGCAACTGTCTCGGTGAAGAAGGCCCAGCCTCGTCAGCTCCCTGCGATCGTATGAAGGAGTTCGAGAATCTAGTCAAACAGCTACATTTCAAAGAAGATCAACTCAGAAGAGTTCAGAAGTAGAAACATCAGAAAGCCCAACTTTCGTAAAAAGATCATACCCCAGGAAGGCACCTTAAGCTTGGAAGAGCCCCAGATGCAATGGTGGTTGAGCCAATTTCTCAGAAAGATGAACCATTAAAATTCGGAATCTCCTTCCAGTTGTTAAATACTATCCTGGTCAAGAAATGTTTATCTAAACACCTGTCAAGAGGCAAATCCCACTTTTCCATGATTATATCCAAGAGAGCCATTGTTCTAAATTACCAATCTCAACTGTCTTGTTCAAGGTTTCAGTTATCAAAATCCCCAGAAGACAAGACCAACAGTCTCATTGAGAAAAATCTTGTTGAAGTTTCATAAAAGTGTTCCTAATCCATTCTTGTTACTAATGGTTCTTCGTTCATAAGGTTGGTCGTCTCATCATTCGTCAAAGTCTTGGTTTCCACTGTCTTTACTGGGCGCGATCTATAATGTCCCCGATTTCATTGAGTTCAAAAAAAAAAAAAAAAAAAAAATCCAAAATTCATCAAATCCAATTCTACGTCAAATTCAAATTCATGAAAACCTCTAAATTCTTCGAGCCCGTTTGTGAACGGTGCCTCTTTTCTCGAGGCCATTTGTGAATGGTCTCGTCTTCTCCTTGAGCCCGTTTGCTGACGGTACCTCATTTCCCAAAAATAAAAATTCATCAAATCCAATCCCTGATTCAAACAAATCCAATCTTACGTCAAATTCAAGTTCATGAAAAATCTCATGTCCTCTTTGAGCCCTTTTGTGAAAGGTGCCTCATTTCTCGAGTCCATTTGTGAATGGTCTCGTCTTCTCCCTGAACCCGTTTGTGAACAGGTTTCTCATTCTCTGAGTCCATTTGTGAATGGTCTCATGTCCTCTTTGAGCCCGTTTGTGAACGGTGCCTCTTTTCTCGAGGCCATTTGTGAATGGTCTCATCTTCTCCTTGAGCCCGTTTGCGGACGGTACCTCATTTTCCAAAAATAAAAAAAATTTATCAAATCCAAATCCTTAATTAAAAAAAAAATCCAATTCTACGTCGAATTCAAATTCATGAAAACCTCTAAATTCTTTGAGCCCGTTTGTGAACGGTGCCTCTTTTCTCGAGGCCATTTGTGAATGGTCTCGTCTTTTCCTTGAGCCCGTTTGCGGACGGTACCTCATTTCTCAAAAATAAAAAAAATTCATCAAATCCAATCCCCGATTCAAACAAATCCAATCTTACGTCAAATTCAAGTTCATGAAAAATCTCATGTCCTCTTTGAGCCCTTTTGTGAAAGGTGCATCATTTCTCGAGTCCATTTGTGAATGGTCTCGTCTTCTCCTTGAACCCGTTTGTGAACAGGTTTCTCATTCTCTGAGTCCATTTGTGAATGGTCTCATGTCCTCTTTGAGCCCGTTTGTGAACGGTGCCTCTTTTCTCGAGGCCATTTGTGAATGGTCTCATCTTCTCCTTGAGCCCGTTTGCGGACGGTACCTCATTTTCCAAAAATAAAAAAAATTATCAAATCCAAATCCTTAATTAAATAAAAAATAAAAAATCCAATCCTACGTCAAATTCAAGTTCATAAAAAATCTCTAAATTCTTCGAGCCCGTTTGTGAACGGGGGCCGCCTCATTTCTCGAGTCCATTTGTGAATGGTCTCGTCTTCTTCTTGAACCCGTTTGTGAACGGTGTCTCATTTTTTGAGTCCATTTGTGAATGGTCTCATGTCCTCCTTGAGCCCGTTTGTGAATGGTGCCTCATTTCTCTAGTCCATTGGTGAATGGTCTCGTCTTCTCCTTGAACCCGTTTGTGAACGGTGTCTCATTTTCTGAGTCCATTTGTGAATGGTCTCATGTCCTCTTTGAGCCCTCTTGTGAAAGGTGCCTCATTTCTCGAGTCCATTTGTGAATGGTCTCGTCTTCTCCTTGAACCCGTTTGTGAACGGTGCCTCATTTCTCGAATCCATTTGTGAATGGTCTCGTCTTCTCCTTGAGCCCGTTTGTGAACGGTGCCTCATTTCTCGAGTCCATTTGTGAATGGTCTCGTCTTCTCCTTGAGCCCGTTTGTGAATGGTGCCCCATTTCTCGAGTCCATTTGTGAATGGTCTTGTCTTATCCTTGAGTCCGTTTGTGAATGGTGCCTCTTTTCTCGAATCCATTTGTGAATGGTATCGTCCTCCTTGAGCCCGTTTGTGAACGGTGCCTCATTTCTCGAGTCCATTTGTGAATGGTCTTGTCTTCTCCTTGAGCCCGTTTGTGAACGGTGCCTCATTTCTCGAGTCCATTTGTGAATGGTCTTGTCTTCTCCTTGAGCCCGTTTGTGAACGGTGCCTCATTTCTCGAGTCCATCTGTGAATGGTTTTCTATCCTCCTTGAGGCCGTTTGTGAACGGTGCCTCATTATCCAAGTCCATTTGGGAATGCTTCTTATCCTCGTTGAACCCGCTTGTGAGCGGCGTCTCATCTCCTTCTAAAAACTGTTTGAGAGCGATCTTTGTCCTTTCCCTTCAGAATCCATTCGAAAATGATATCTCATTCTCTAATTGCCCGTTTGTGAACGGCGCCGCATCGAGTTTTTTTTATTATTCAAGTTCTAGGGTTTCATCTAAGGTTTTGCATTATGTTAAGGTGCGTTGTGTCTAGAGAGTCGTTTGTCGATTAAAGCTACGCAAAATGGTTTTGTCATTTTTAACTTTGGTATTCAATGACTACGTCATCTCTACCAAAGAGGGGCATCTGTAGACACCCCATTTTGTTTTGTTTTAATCAACAAATAAATTAGTGTGTTAAATCCATGTGAGAACCCCCTCTATCATTGATTTATATGTTTTAGGTCATTAATATCTTGATCTGACTTTACGGATCATCAATCGGGACAAAATAAGCTAGGGTCACTTCATAGCCCGGACCCTGATTCCATTCCGAGACCCGATTTCCGTAAATCGTTAGATCAATGGCAGATCTTGACCTGGGTCTAACCATCCAAAACCACCTAACCTCTCCTCTCATCCTAACCATCCAAACCTCACCTAACCTCACCTAACCTCTCCTCTCATCCTAACCATCCAAACCTCACCTAACCTCACCTAACCTCACCTAACCTTACCTAACCCCACCTAACCTTACCTAACCTCATCCTCTCATCCTAACCATCCAAAACCACCTAACCTCACCTAACCTCCTATCCCATTCTCCTATAAATACCCTCTCATCCCACCATCCAAGAGGAGAAGAAAAAAGAACCCCTCTCTTAGAAAATTCATCCCTCTCCCTCATCTCTTCAAGGGTTCGGCCATCCTTGCCGGATCGGGTGATTTTATACGTTGGGTGATATATATCAAAAGCAGTCATTATCAAGCAAGGAATCATCTTCAAGGAATTAACATCAAAGAAAAATCAAACACAAAGTGGGTTTCCAAAGAGGTAGGCATTTATTTCAATTCTATGTAGGGTCTGTTTTCATGCATATCTTTTACTTTAAAAGAAAAACCATGTTAGGAAGCATGTAGGGTCCGTTTTCCCCCTGGTTAGCCTCTGGTTAGACCCTGGTTGCACCCAGGTTCGCTGCTGGTTGCACCCAGGTTCGATGCTGGTTGCACCCTGGTTCCCTACTGATTCGCATCCTGGTTCCCCTGCTGGTTGCACCCTGGTTCCCTACTGGTTGCACCCTGGTTCCCTGCTGGTTGCACCCTGGTTCCCTACTGGTTCGCACCCTGGTTCGATATTGGTTCGCACCCTGGTTCCCTGCTGGTTGCACCCTGGTTCCCTACTGGTTCGCACCCTGGTTCGATATTGGTTCGCACCCTGGTTCCCTGCTGGTTCGCACTCTGGTTAGACCCTGGTTGCACCCAGGTTCGCTGCTGGTTGCACCCAGGTTCCCTCCTGGTTGCACCCTGGTTCCCCTGCTGGTTCGCACCCTGGTTCCCTGCTGGTTCGCACCCAGGTTCGCTGCTGGTTGCACCCAGGTTCCCTGCTGGTTGCACCCTGGTTCCCCTGCTGGTTCGCACCCTGGTTCCCTGCTGGTTCGCACCCTGGTGCACCCTGGTCCGCACCCTGGTTTGTACCCTGCTTCCTCCTAGTTAGACCATGGCTAGTCTCGGGTTTGCTCCTAACTTAGACCCGACTCACTTGACCCTAACCATTAACCCAATCCAACCAAGTAATATCCCAACACAATCCGAGTCGCATGTCTGAATCCATTTGGCCGAATCTCATAAGCCCGCCCACTTTGAATTCCGAAAATTCAAACCCTTGATGATTCCTATATGCTCAATTCTTTGATGCAAATTCCCAATTCCAAAATCCCATTGCTAGATCAATGTTTCTGAATCTCAAGTCCAATGCTCAAATGCAAACCCGATTCCAGATACAAATACCAATTCTGTCTTCCAAAATCCAAGCAACCTCGCCAGTGGAACTACGTGTGGCTTGATCCCCATCACGGGGTACGTAGGCAATTTGGCACTCCCAAGTTCAGTCGCACCTTTCTCTATCTTTCCCATTCCCTCACACTATTCATCATCTCGATTCATCTCGTGTCTCTCGGAACCATTGGATTATGGTTTTCGTCGTAAGAACCCTTAGAGCCCAATTTAGGAACAATGGTGTCGTGTCGTGTTGTGTCCTAAGTTTTAGGGAGTCCTAGAGTTAGGAGTCCAGCCTCATCACGGACGCTTGCTATGTATAGCAACCGTGCCATAGGTCAAGTTACACTAGTCATCCAGTTTTTCCCTAGGACAAGCCTAGTAAACTAGGATGTAGGCTAACCTGCATTAGTCTAAGGGACAACTTGCATTTAGATATGATCATATAGCATCTTCGATGAAATCCTAAGATAATAAAATCCTCAACTTGAATTAAATAACTTCTCTTAAAACTGTTGAAACAGTCAATCCCGTCTAGATCGGTGTCCTAGTTGAGTTAGGCATATGTAGCTTAGCTTAAATGCACCGAACTACGTCGACTCTGATCCCAGTGAGGCTTGGGTACGTAGGCAGCTTGGATGTCTGACGGCATACCACCCGCGAGTCGGCACCACAACAAATTGTGGTGTTTTGGATATTAATTTTCTTGTAAATGCTTAATCAAATCATTTAGGGCTTTCCATGAAATTAGAATTCTAGGAGAACTTTCACTTAGAATGAATCCAGACAAATTAATAAATCAAGATACACATCTAGGATTCACATTGAAATTAGATCATAGGATGCATATCACTTAGTTCGCACATTAACATAGAGTTGAATGAGCCATTTAAAATAAATTTAAAAGAGTTAGCTTTTGGAATCGAAGACCGATTATCGGGCAGGAATGGTGGATGTGGTGGATAACTCCCCATACCTTCCATTCTCGTAACCAGGTAGCGAGTCTAGATTTCTGGTTAATTATGGGTCCTAGATCCCATATCTAGGTGGCGACTCTGTCAGTCTCTTTCGTGTGGAATTCAGATTGCCTTAGTGATCCCAAGTTCACAGGAAAGATGAATTCAAATCAATATTAAAATGCACACGCCAATCGCGTGGATACGAGAGACCAAGAGAGAGAGCGCGGCGGCTCGCGCCCCACCCCTCTCGCGGGATCGGGTACCACAGACCCATAAACCGATGCCCCAAGAGGCTCGGTAGAGCGTCCATCTACTGGAAAGATACGACCCAAAAACCGATGCCCCAAGAGGCTTGGTAGAGCGTCCATCTACAAAAAAGATATGACTCAAAAACCGATGCCCTGAGAGGCTCGGTAGAGAGTCTATCTACTGAAAAGATGTGACTCATAAACCGATGCCCCAAGAGGCTCGGTAGAGCGTCCATCTACTAAAAAGATATGACACAAAAACTGATGCCCCGAGAGGCTCGGTAGAGAGTCTATCTACTGAAAAGATGTGACCCATAAACCGATGCCCCAAGAGGCTCGGTAGAACGTCCATCTACTAAAAAGATACGACCAAAAAACCGATGCCCCAAGAGGCTCGGTAGAGCGTCCATCTACTGGAAAGATATGACCCAAAAACTGATGCCCCAAGAGGCTCGGTAGAGTGTCCATCTACTTAAAATATGTGACCCATAAACCGATGCCCCAAGAGGCTCGGTAGAGTGTCCATCTACTAAAAAGATATGACCCAAAAACCAATGCCCCAAGAGGCTCGGTAGAACGTCCATCTACTGGAAAGATACGACCAAAAAACTGATGCCCCAAGAGGCTCGGTAGAGAGTCTATCTACTTAAAAGAAGTAACCCAAAAATCGATGCCCCAAGAGGCTCGGTAGAACGTCCATCTACTGAAAAGATACGACCCAAAAACCGATGCCCCAATAGGCTCGACAGAGAGTCTATCTACTTAAAAGATGTGACCCATAAACCGATGCCCCGAGAGGCTCGGTAGAGCGTCTATCTACTTAAAAGATATGACCCATAAACCGATAACCTGAAGGCTCAGTAGAGAGTCTATCTACTTCAAAAGATGAACCAATATCCTACGAGGATCAGTAAAGAACTTACCATCGCCAGTAAAAGATAAAAACGTCTCAAATACATCACCCTCAAATAAGGGTTGCCTCGAAGGACAACCCCTTCCATCCACACCAAAATAAAATTAAGTTTTTACAGAACCAGTTCATGAGAAAAACAAAAAGAAAATTACAAGGGCACCGCCCTTAAACATCCTTCTCCAAATCTTCTCCGTCAAGGGGTGCTACGATGGGCGGTGCAGAAGATTCCGCTTTAGGGGACACGACCACGAGCTTTCCGACATTTGCTTTGGTCGCTTCAGAATCCTCTCCCTCAGAAAGATCGGTCCCTGGCGGCCCCTCCAGCCTCTCAATAGGAAATTCGGAGTCGATGGCCTTGACTTGGGCCCGACAATCAACGAATCCCTTTGCTTCAAATTCCAAGACATGAAGGGCCATGTTCGTCTGATATTCCTGGGACTTCCGAAAATCTTCAATCGCCCTGGACCGAATCTCCTCTTCCCACTGCACCACCTTGTTCAATTTCTCTTCGAGACCTGCACGAATCTCTCTCTCCTTGTCTGGCTCCCCTTGGGCCTTCTGGAAATCAGCTTTGGCGGCAGAATAAAGCTCTTGCACATGCTCCATGGCCTCATCCGACACTTTCTTGTCTTTTGCTCGTGCCTCCACCAAGTTCTTCACATCTTTAGATGCCTAGGTATAGAGAGAATGATATCTATCCAGGCGTCCCCAAGAATGAGAACAGATGTAAGCTGCGAACACGAAAGAAAAATAAGTGTTTGCAATCCCCGAGAGACATACAAAAGACAAAAAGACAGAAGATATACCTTCTTTGATATGGCAACCATGTCCCTACCAAGGGCATAGTGGGAGCATTTTTCCATTTCCACCAGATCCTTCGGTAGAATGCTCGCCATTGTCATTTCCACTGCTACCCTCGGATTGTGAAGGGCTGAATCCTCCGAACCAACTTTCCATTGAGGGTTGAAAAGGGTCCCCGCTGAAGTGCCTGATCCCTCTTAAGGGTCACCGGCCGAAAAAGGGCTCGAGTCCCCTCACAACCCTCTATGGGAACAAATTCTAAGGCCTCAACAGGATCGTTTCCCTTGGAACCTACCCCTCCACAGACTTGCCCTTCTTACTGGGACTTTTGTTCGGCAAGTCTATCATCCGCTTGCTATGAAATGCTTTTTCTTGAGAAGCAGGCACCACTTCTTTGGATTTTACGGTCGGGACAGCATCTTTTCCAGCCTTAGCCGCCTGACGCTTCAAGGCTCACTCCTGTTTTTGCCGAGCTACTTCCTCGACCTTCAACCTCCTCGCCTCCTCCATTGCCGAAGCAGAAATATTAGCACCCGAACCTTGCGCTGCCATTTCTGCAATAAAATTGGGAATGAGTCACAAGTGCAATAGAAGAAAGAAGCAAATAGGAAAATGAGAAATGTGGGGAAAAAAAGTAGAAGGAGGAAGTCACCGGACTGATTCTCGCCAACGCTTCTACCATCGTCTTCCTCCCCCTCCTCCCCTTCATTATCCCGAACATCATCCTCCAAATCTACTACCACATTGCTTAAACCAAATCAGACCAATACTTGTTCGGATTTGAAATCCCGAACATCGAACCTTTCTTTTCCTATTTCTATCCCCCTACCCACGACATCGTTGAATACCAACTGACTCAATGATCCTAAATAAAACTTCAGCCCCATCTTCTCCTTGTTGGGCTCCCTCCAATCAAAAGGAAACCTCCAACCAGCCGACCGAGGAGGTTTCACAACCGCTTAATGGAAGACGGAGATCTGCCCATAATCATCAGTGTCCGCTGTTGGGCCACGTCCACCCAACAATCCTTTAACTTGATAAGGAAACATTTTCGAATCACATCCAAAGACAGCGGGGCTTTCACCATCCTGCTTTTTGCCATGTATGCCATGAGGCCCCTCAACCCGTTCGGATAAATCTGAGACGGAGCCAAGCTGAAAAAATACAAAAACTCTATCATAATCGGATGAAAGGGAAACCGGACACCCGCCTCAATAACCTCCTTGTAAAAGGCCGTCTCCCCCTCCACGTTGCTGCTACATGCCCGCTCGTCGGAGGTGGGGAGCCGGACTTCATAGTCGTCCAGAATATGATACTTCTCCCACATTCGATTAAGGTCCGAAAGCTGAAGTATACCTATCGAATTCATGGCTACTTCAGGGCGATATACCCCACCACGAGGCACTTGAGGCTTGTGAAGCTCCATAGACTCCTGAGCCAAAAGCTTAGCCTGAACATCCATCGGTGCCGATCGTGAATCACTCCTATCCTCAGACAAAGCAGCAATCACTGGGGCATCGCTCGTCACTGACTCTGCCGCGCCTGGAGGCTCAATAGGGAGAATTGGATCCACCTCTTTCCTTGGACGTGGTGCTATCCTCTTCTGGGACCCTCTGCTCCTTTCAATCACCGTGCCACCACCGACTTTCTTGGCCTTAATTTTACGCCTCTTCGCCAACGATTGCTCCGGTATGCTCTCCGCCTCCATTTCTGGTTGGATCTGGGGGGGGGGAGATGATTCCTCCATTCCCACGGGTTCAATCGACTAGTTTTGCGAATCGGTATTCTCTAACATACTTTAAAAGAAAATAAAATGCAAGATTGGGTTAAAAGAACGCACCGATACGATTGAAGAAAAACAATCGAAAGCTCACTGGAGAAGACGAACCAGTGCTGGAAATCCCACCAGAGAAGAAGAAATCCGATTGGAAAGATCTGAACTTTGTGAAACACCAAGAAGTTGCAAGAAAAGGAGATAAGGAATACAACAATGGAGGAAGGGGAAGCGTTCCGATGAGAAATGCAACCTTAGACCAAGAAATTCGGAGGAATCTTACCAAGGTGGGGCAGGAAGAGAGAAGAAGGGATAAGGATGGAAAATGAAATGATTCCGGGCGGGCTTTTATAGGCCTTCGCGCAGGAAATCAAAAGTCGTGTCCCACTGACACAAACCGCCACGTGGCACTCCTTAACCCGTGCACGACTAATGGAGCATTAAATACGCCATTTCAACATCATTATTTGAAGCGCCAAAACCGCCATTACCAAAGAGTCATGACCGTTACACATGCCTCTTCAAGGCACCTACTCAAGACGTGTCAATCCGCACTCCCAAAGCGAAGCATCCTCTTGTGCCTAGTATCATTTGGAAAAATTAATCATGCAATACACCCGTGTTATGAGATATCCGCGCCAAGGTCCGAATACATCCGGCCCCGACTGTTATATATTGAACAACGCGCCTATCATACATCTACGCACTACTTTCGATATTGCATAAAAAGTGTAACTGGAAAACAGTAGAAATGACAAATATTCTTTTATTCACAAGTAAAAGAACCTTTACAAAAGGAGGGCTTCTAGGCCAAATGCGAGAAAGAAAATACACTCAAGACCGTACAGAACTACAACTAACTACAAAAGGCAAAATGCGGCTGACAATTCACCAGCTTAGGCAACGATCTGCTACTGGGATGTTTAATCAGGTGCTCGAGAAGGAAACTGAGAAGGATTGACACCAGAAATTTCAGTATCATACGCCTAGTGAACCACCAAGCGCTACCCGACATTGGACCTCACCATCACCACGGCACCCACTTGGCACAATCTTCTTTGCCCCGGGAAGAGGCTTTAAACTGACTGAGCCAAAGTCGTGGCCGAGGGCGCAGTCATTCGTCCGGATCTTCCTCTGGCTCCTCTTCAGGGTCTTCCTCAGGATCCTGCTTCAAAGACCACTTGTAATTGGCAATGAAGATGGGAACGTCACCAGGAGCAAGGCAATTCCCAGAAGCAGGTGAACCCGAATGTTCCTTGGGTTCCACTTTCCGCTTCTTCTTACCCTGAGAGCCGCGATCCGCCCCCTCAACTCCAGCCGATGGGGAAACCACTGCCACCGGAGTCACTACTTCCGGCGAATCAAGCTTCGCCAGCGATGGGTTTTTTGCTCTCTGCGACCCCCTAGTTCTCCGAGACACTGACTCCCCAACGAAAACTTGAGGCTCCTCATCTCCATCCAATGGTGAATTCACTTCTACCACCGAAATTATCGCCCCTGGTTGATCATCGCCGACGAGCTCCTGAGACATTTTAAACAAAGAAAAAGAAAGAGAAAGGAGAAAGGAGAAAGGATAAAGGAGAAACGAAGAGGATATGGCAAATAGTCCTTTCCCTCACTCCCATTTTATAGGCTCCGCTGGGCGCTAAAATTGGGCGGGATTTGATGTCCTGCCGATTTTGGAAACCTCCTCCAAAGCGGGTGTAGACACCCCATTTTGTTTTGTTTTAATCAACAAATAAATTAGTGTGTTAAATCCATGTGAGAACCCCCTCTATCATTGATTTATATGTTTTAGGTTATTAATATCTTGATCTGACTTTACGGATCATCAATCGGGACAAAATAAGCTAGGGTCACTTCATAGCCCGGACCCTGATTCCATTCCGAGACCCGATTTCCGTAAATCGTTAGATCAATGGCAGATCTTGACCTGGGTCTAACCATCCAAAACCACCTAACCTCTCCTCTCATCCTAACCATCCAAACCTCACCTAACCTCACCTAACCTCTCCTCTCATCCTAACCATCCAAACCTCACCTAACCTCACCTAACCTCACCTAACCTTACCTAACCCCACCTAACCTTACCTAACCTCATCCTCTCATCCTAACCATCCAAAACCACCTAACCTCACCTAACCTCCTATCCCATTCTCCTATAAATACCCTCTCATCCCACCATCCAAGAGGAGAAGAAAAGGAACCCCTCTCTTAGAAAATTCATCCCTCTCCCTCATCTCTTCAAGGGTTCGGCCATCCTTGCCGGATCGGGTGATTTTATACGTTGGGTGATATATATCAAAAGCAGTCATTATCAAGCAAGGAATCATCTTCAAGGAATTAACATCAAAGAAAAATCAAACACAAAGTGGATTTTCAAAGAGGTAGGCATTTATTTCAATTCTATGTAGGGTCTGCTTTCATGCATATCTTTTACTTTAAAAGAAAAACCATGTTAGGAAGCATCTAGGATCAATCCTTAATCATATTCTTCTTGATGGTAGACTTTGAAGTTATACATGTTTCCCTCTTCTCTTAACCCATCTTATCTTCATTTTTATTTTTCCCTAATGGTTCACACCCTGGTTCCCCCTGGTTAGCCTCTGGTTAGACCCTGGTTGCACCCAGGTTCGTTGCTGGTTGCACCCAGGTTCGATGCTGGTTGCACCCTGGTTCCCTGCTGGTTCGCACCCTGGTTCCCCTGCTGGTTCGCACCCTGGTTCCCTACTAATTCGCACCCTGGTTCGCACCCTGGCCAGCCCCTGGTTGTACTCTGGTTCGCACCCTGGTTCACACCCTGGTTCCCCCTGGTTAGCCTCTGGTTAGACCCTGGTTGCACCCAGGTTCGCTGCTGGTTGCACCCAGGTTCCCCTGCTGGTTCGCACCCTGGTTCCCTGCTGGTTCGCACCCTGGTTCACACCCTGGTTCCCCCTGGTTAGCCTCTGGTTAGACCCTGGTTGCACCCAGGTTCGCTGCTGGTTGCACCCAGGTTCGATGCTGGTTGCACCCTGGTTCCCCTGCTGGTTCGCACCCTGGTTCCCTGCTGGTTCGCACCCTGGTGCACCCTGGTCCGCACCCTGGTTTGTACCCTGCTTCCTCCTGGTTAGACCATGGCTAGTCTCGGGTTTGCTCCTAACTTAGACCCGACTCACTAAACCCCATACCCATAAGCCTTAAACCCTATAACCATAGCCACACATCAACCCAAGCCATACCTTTGTCCACTCACTGAGGCACACCATTTATCCATAAATTTGGTTACATTAAATCTAACCCAGCCAGGCCACCTGCAGCTTAAGTCAAATCGCCCCAATACAATCCAACCAAGTGGGATCCCAACCCAGCTCAACTGAGTCAACTCTAGCCAACCTCCCTAGTCGAGTTGACCCAACTCTCTAGTCGAGTATGCTCAACCTCTTTAACTAATTGGACTCTCCCCTTAGTTGACTCAATCCAATTCCTTAATCAACCCATCCCAATGCAACCGAGTCGCATTCGACCAAGTTGCGGCCTTCCATGTCACAACCGAGTCATTCCCCTATTCTACTAATGCCCTTTTACACCTAATAGAACTTCCTCCCTTTTGCCTAACCAAGTCATATCCCAACACAATCTGAGTCGCATGTTTGAATCCATTTGGCCGAATCTCATAAGCCCGCCCATTTTGAATTCCCAAAATTCAAACCCTTGATGATTCCTGTATGCTCAATTCTTTGATGCAAATTCCCAATTCCAAAATCCCATTGCTAAATCAATGTTTCTGAATCTCAAGTCCAATGCTCAAATACAAACCCGATTCCTGATCCAAATACCAATCCTGTTTTCCAAAATCCAAGCAACCTCCCCAGCGGAACTACGTGTGGCTTGATCCCCATCGCGGGGTACGTAGGCAATTTGGCACTCCCAAGTTCAGTCGCACCTTTCTCTATCTTTCTCATTCCCTCACACTATTTCATCATCTCTTCCATCCCTTTTTTCACTAACCTCGAGAATTTAAATCGATTTGTCTTGTGTCTTTCAGAACCGTTGGATCACGGTTTCCGTCGTAAGGACCCTTAGAGCCCAATTTAGGAACACCGGTGTCGTGTCGTGTCCTAAGTTTTAGGGAGTCCTAGAGTTAGGAGTCCGGCCTCATCACGGACGCTTGCTATGTATAGCAACCGTGCCATAGGTCTAGTTACACTAGTCACCCAATCTTTCCCTAGGACAAGCCTAGTAAACTAGGATGTAAGGCAAACCTGCATTAGTCTAAGGGACCATTTGCATTTAGATGAGAATCATATAGCATCTTAGATGAAATCCTAAGATAATAAAATCTTCAACTTGAATTAAATAACTTCTCCTAAAACTGTTGAAACAGTCAATCCCGTCTAGGTCGGTGTCTTAGTTGAGTTAGGCATATGTAACTTAGCTTAGGTGCACCGAACTACGTCGACTCTGATCCCAGTGAGGCTTGGGTACGTAGGCAGCTTGGATGTCTGATGGCATACCACCCGCGAGTCGGCACCACAAACAAATTGTGGTGTTTTGTATATTAATTTTCTTGTAAATGCTTAATCAAATCACTTAGGACTTTCCATGAAATTAGAATTTTAGGAGAACTTTCACTTAGATTGAATCCAGACAAATTAATAAATCAAGATACACATTTAGGATTCACATTGAAATTAGATCATAGGATGCATGTCACTTAGTTCGCACATTAACATAGAGTTGAATGAGCCATTTAAAATAAATTTAAAAGAGTTAGCTTTTGGAATCGAAGACCGATTATCGGGCAAGAATGGTGCATGTGGTGGATAACTCCCCATACCTTCCATTCTCGTAACCAGGTAGCGAGTCTAGATTTCTGGTTAATTACGGGTCCTAGATCCCACATCTAGGTGGCGACTCTGTCAGTCTCTTTCGTGTGGAATTCGGATTGCCTTAGTGATCCCAAGTTCACAGGAAAGATTAATTCAAATCAATAATAAAATGCACACGCCAATCGCGTGGATACGAGAGACCAAGAGAGAGAGAGCGGCGGCTCGCGCCCCACACCCCTCTCGCGGGATCAGGGTACCACAGTCTGGCGACTCTGCTGGGGACCACCTAACTTCATTAAAATTTCAAAAGATAATTCATTTGAATTTAATTTAACTGGCTCATAAAAACTCTATACTTGTTAGATTAGTTTGTCTTGTTTTATTTTCTCTCATCACATTTTACTCGAACTTAATTTAACAAAACCTGAAGGCATCATAGATTGCGCGAACTTATTGCACACACTTACATCACTTGCATCTAAACCCTTGCATCTCACATTCACACACGTCCTATTTTAGGAACCCGGAGTGTTATCTAGCATGGTTGACTGGGATTTCATCACCTGGTGCCTCTGTGCTAGAGAAGCATTCCACCCTTAGCCTAGTACCTTTATGGTGCGTAAACGGATCTATTGTTCACGTACTGATACGCCGGACACTGGTACAGTATATCGAACATGGATTCGCGCTAAGGGAACTCTTGGCCTTACCCCTAGATTAACCCACACATGCATGTAGTATACGAACACATGTGCATCATGTGTGTGAGCCTAGTTTAGGATATCCTACCCATTGGTGTCTAGATTAGGCCGTGGTCCATCTTCCAATGGTCACGATCGGTCCTTAGATACACGAACAAAGTCATGAGTCGAGATTCTCTCTCCACTCCGATAGATTAGGATTAGGGTTGATGCCTTCAGGTAACACTGATAAAATGTGAAAAAAAAAAAAAAAAAAATTTCCCTTTGGGTTAGGATATAAATCCCATAATTTTCAAAGATCTCATAGGATTAGTCATTCATGATCTATCCGTTGAAAGCAATCTTATGCTATCTCATCTAATCTTTTGATCGTGCGTCTTTCGTTCTTCTGTCATACGATTCGATCGTATCTTCATGCCATCCCCTAACTGGCAGATGCAGAATCTCACAATCTTTCGATTATGCGTTCTCATGATCTGATCATGCCTGGTCCAGATAATCCAATCTTGCTTGTACCCCTGGTCTGTTCCTCCTCTAGGGGCTACCTTTTTCAAGATTATTTTGCTAAGTCCTTCAGAGTTCACTCTCAGAATCATTGAGCTAGGGGCATTTCCCTATGCGAATCAGTCATCATTGTCCAAAATTGAAAGTATCAGCCATGATGATGTTCAGAACGAACCAGCCTTCGCCGAGCCTTCAACGCCAAACAGTTGCAGCAGTTAAAGTTTTAGTCACTTACTATTTTATGTTGAGTCAGTCATCATGGTCAGTATAATTGTTGAGTCCGGTCTTACAGTTAAAGGTCAATGCCTAGTCCAGGCAAGTTATCTTCTGTTTCTCTTTCTTATTTAGAGTTGTGAATCGTGAGCATGTTCAGGATAGGTCGTCTGATGTAATAGCTTTTCTTTAAATAAAATTTCAGTCAGTTCCAAAAAGTTCACTTGTGTCTGTTCTTAAGTGTGCTTCTGATCTTAAAATAAGACTCCCTCCTCAAATGAGGACAAAATTGACGAAACTCCACTTGAGTCACAGCAATTACTTGAACGAGAGGAGGAGCGCCAATCCCAACCTTTCAAAGATGAAATTGAAATGATAAACACTGGCACTGAAACTTTGATTCAGTGAATGCCGATTGAAAATACATTACCCTCTAAAGAGTGTGAAGAATTGATAAAATTATTTCAAGAATAAGAAGATTGTCTAGAAAAGCTACAACCGATACCAGGGGCAAGACATAGATGGAAAGCTCAAAGAAAATGAAGAAAGTGAGAAGATATATGCTATACAAGGGGCATAGAGTGGAAACAACTTTCATATTTCCAATCAATGACCTTGGTTCTCAAATTCATAAAGCCAACAAATTCAAGATGAAAAGTTCAAGAGCAAACAATGAAAAGTGATCATCAGATATCGAGAGTACGAATCCATAGATGGAGGATGTCAAAGAACAAGTTTCGCTCTATGAAAGTCAAAAGCACGTATTAGAATCTTGAAAGAAGAAGATCCATTATCTCTTACCTGGAAATGCCGTCAAACTCCGCGAAAAAAAAAAAAACAAAAGAGAAAAAAAAATAATCAGTACCAGAGGGACTCTAGTAACCTAGATCGATTCCCAATCTGAACATCGAAAGGCCTCCTTTGGCCGATTAAATCCCAAAATCAAAACCCAATGTCAAAAGAATACCGATTTGCAAACCCTTCGAGCCTAAATCAAATTTTCTTGAAAACCCATCAAACTTGGGGCATTCCCCCGAACTACGCGAGACCTGATCCCTATACTGGGGTACGTAGGCAACTCGGTTGAACCGAGTTCGGTCGATTCAAAAAGGAAAAGAAATTCAATCCTTTCAAAAAAAAAAAGAGAGGGACAAGTTCCAAAAGAAGAGAAGTTAATTGTTCCAGAAAGAAAAGAAAAAAGGAAAAAAAAAATCAAACAATTTATCTTCAAACTAGGGGCATTCGCCCTGAACTACACACGACCTGATTCCTACCTTGGGATATGTAGGCGACCTGTTCACAGGTTCGGTCGAAATCTTTGTTGAGCCTTAAGCCATTCTTTGAAAAGCCCTATCCTACCTATAAAAGTCCTTCTGGTGTTCAGAACTAATGAGCTAGGTCCTGAGATACAATAAAAAAATGAAATGATGATGAATAAGAAAAATAACGGAGTTTGAAGATCTGCTAGACTGAAAACCTGAAAGGGCGGTCTAGGCAAAATTTAAGATCATTCCCCTGCTAAGTTGAAAACCCGAAAGGGCGGCTTAGGCAAAAGCTAAGGGGATAGCCTGCTGGATCGAAAACCTAGAAAGGTGGTTCAGGCAAAAGTTAAGGCTAGCGCGGTCCGCCAAGTTAAAAACCCTGAAGAGGTGACTTGGTCACGGTAAGAGAATCAGTATAAGAAGGCAACAGCCGGTATCAAGACTGAAGATCAACTGAAGTTCAAGCAAATTCAAGTGATATCCTCAAAACTGGGGGCATTGAAGCTAAGCAATCTTAGGGGTCGTAATTAAATCCTTGAGGCATTACTGTTTTAAGGAAAAGGTCCAGTGTTTACCAATTGAAAAACTATTCCTCGGAAGGATAGACTTACCAAACAAAATATTAACTAAGTCAGAAGCATCACTGTGTCTGTCAGTGTAGTCAGTCAATCTTTGTTATTCTAAGTTCACTCCTTCAGGGCTGCTCAATCCTTTGAGTAGTGCCTTTCATCTAAGTTTTCTCTTTAGAAAGAGTCAATCGTCGTTCCTATGTCCAAATGATGTAACTGTCTTGGTGAAGGAAGCCCGGCCTAGGCAGCTCCCTGCAATTATACCTGAAAGAGCTCGAGAATTTAGTCAAACAACTTCATTTCAAAGAAGATCAGCTCAGAAAAATTCAGAAGTAGAAACATCAGAAAGCCCAGCTTCCGTAAAAAGATCATACCCCAGGAAGGCACCTTAAGCTTGGAAGAACCTCAGATGCAATGGTGGTTGAGCCAATTTCTCAGAAAGATGAACCATTCAAATTCATAATTCCCTTCCGGTTAGTTATCCTGGTCAAGAAATGTTTATCTAAACACCTGTCAAGAAGCAGATCCCGCTTTTCCATGTTAATATCCAAGAGAGTCGTTGTTCTAAATTACCAATCTCAAATGTCTTGTTCAAGGTTTCAGTTATCAAAATCCCCAGAAGACAAGACCAGCAGTCTCTTTGAGAAAAATCTTGTTGAAGTTTCATAAAAATGTTCCTAATCCATTCTTGCTAGTAATGGTTCTTCGTTCCAAAGGTTTGCCGTTTCATCATTCGTCAAAGTCCTAGTTTCCAACATCTTTGTCGGGCACGATCCGTAATATCCCCGATTTCATTGAGTTCAAAAAAATAAAAAATTCATCAAATCCAATCTTACGTCAAATTCAAGTTCATGGAAAATCTCTAAATTCTTCGAGCCCGTTTGTGAACGGTACCTCTTTTCTCGAGCCCATTTGCAAATGGCCTCGTCTTCTCCTTGAGCCCGTTTGTGAACGGTGCCTCATCTCTCGAGTCCATTTGTGAATGGTTTCGTCTTCTCCTTGAGCCCATTTGTGAACGGTGCCTCATTTTCTGAGTTCATTTATGAATGGTCTCATGTCCTCCTTGAGCCCGTTTGTGGACGGTGCCTCATTTCTCAAAAAATCAAAAATTCATCAAATCCAATCCCCAATTCAAAAAATCCAATCCTACGTCAAATTCAAATTCATAAAAATCTCTAAATTTTTCATTGTTGAATTCATCAATCAAAGCTATCTTGTGTCGTCGAGCCCGTTTGTGAACGGTGCCTCATTTCTCGAGCCCATTTGTGAATGGTCTCGTCTTCTCCTTGAGCCCGTTTGCGGACGGTACCTCATTTCTCAAAAATAAAAAAAATTCATCAAATCCAATCCCCGATTCAAACAAATCCAATCTTACGTCAAATTCAAGTTCATGAAAAATCTCATGTCCTCTTTGAGCCCTTTTGTGAAAGGTGCATCATTTCTCGAGTCCATTTGTGAATGGTCTCGTCTTCTCCTTGAACCCGTTTGTGAACAGGTTTCTCATTCTCTGAGTCCATTTGTGAATGGTCTCATGTCCTCTTTGAGCCCGTTTGTGAACGGTGCCTCTTTTCTCGAGGCCATTTGTGAATGGTCTCATCTTCTCCTTGAGCCCATTTGCGGACGGTACCTCATTTTCCAAAAATAAAAAAAATTATCAAATCCAAATCCTTAATTAAATAAAAAATAAAAAATCCAATCCTACGTCAAATTCAAGTTCATAAAAAATCTCTAAATTCTTCGAGCCCGTCTGTGAACGGGGCCGCCTCATTTCTCGAGTCCATTTGTGAATGGTCTCGTCTTCTTCTTGAACCCGTTTGTGAACGGTGTCTCATTTTTTGAGTCCATTTGTGAATGGTCTCATGTCCTCCTTGAGCCCGTTTGTGAATGGTGCCTCATTTCTCTAGTCCATTGGTGAATGGTCTCGTCTTCTCCTTGAACCCGTTTGTGAACGGTGTCTCATTTTCTGAGTCCATTTGTGAATGGTCTCATGTCTTCTTTGAGCCCTCTTGTGAAAGGTGCCTCATTTCTCGAGTCCATTTGTGAATGGTCTCGTCTTCTCCTTGAACCCGTTTGTGAACGGTGCCTCATTTCTCGAATCCATTTGTGAATGGTCTCGTCTTCTCCTTGAGCCCGTTTGTGAACGGTGCCTCATTTCTCGAGTCCATTTGTGAATGGTCTCGTCTTCTCCTTGAGCCCGTTTGTGAATGGTGCCCCATTTCTCGAGTCCATTTGTGAAGGGTCTTGTCTTATCGTGAATGGTGCCTCTTTTCTCGAATCCATTTGTGAATGGTATCGTCCTCCTTGAGCCCGTTTGTGAACGGTGCCTCATTTCTCGAGTCCATTTGTGAATGGTCTTGTCTTCTCCTTGAGCCCGTTTGTGAACGGTGCCTCATTTCTCGAGTCCATTTGTGAATGGTCTTGTCTTCTCCTTGAGCCCGTTTGTGAACGGTGCCTCATTTCTCGAGTCCATCTGTGAATGGTTTTCTATCCTCCTTGAGGCCGTTTGTGAACGGTGCCTCATTATCCAAGTCCATTTGGGAATGCTTCTTATCCTCGTTGAACCCGCTTGTGAGCGGCGTCTCATCTCCTTCTAAAAACTGTTTGAGAGCGATCTTTGTCCTTTCCCTTCAGAATCCATTCGAAAATGATATCTCATTCTCTAATTGCCCGTTTGTGAACGGCGCCGCATCGAGTTTTTTTATTATTCAAGTTCTAGGGTTTCATCTAAGGTTTTGCATTATGTTAAGGTGCGTTGTGTCTAGAGAGTCCTTTGTCGATTAAAGCTACGCAAAATGGTTCTGTCATTTTTAACTTTGGTATTCAATGACTACGTCATCTCTACCAAAGAGGGGCATCTGTAGACACCCCATTTTGTTTTGTTTTAATCAACAAATAAATTAGTGTGTTAAATCCATGTGAGAACCCCCTCTATCATTGATTTATATGTTTTAGGTTATTAATATCTTGATCTGACTTTACGGATCATCAATCGGGACAAAATAAGCTAGGGTCACTTCATAGCCCGGACCCTGATTCCATTCCGAGACCCGATTTCCGTAAATCGTTAGATCAATGGCAGATCTTGACCTGGGTCTAACCATCCAAAACCACCTAACCTCTCCTCTCATCCTAACCATCCAAACCTCACCTAACCTCACCTAACCTCTCCTCTCATCCTAACCATCCAAACCTCACCTAACCTCACCTAACCTCACCTAACCTTACCTAACCCCACCTAACCTTACCTAACCTCATCCTCTCATCCTAACCATCCAAAACCACCTAACCTCACCTAACCTCCTATCCCATTCTCCTATAAATACCCTCTCATCCCACCATCCAAGAGGAGAAGAAAAGGAACCCCTCTCTTAGAAAATTCATCCCTCTCCCTCATCTCTTCAAGGGTTCGGCCATCCTTGCCGGATCGGGTGATTTTATACGTTGGGTGATATATATCAAAAGCAGTCATTATCAAGCAAGGAATCATCTTCAAGGAATTAACATCAAAGAAAAATCAAACACAAAGTGGATTTTCAAAGAGGTAGGCATTTATTTCAATTCTATGTAGGGTCTGCTTTCATGCATATCTTTTACTTTAAAAGAAAAACCATGTTAGGAAGCATCTAGGATCAATCCTTAATCATATTCTTCTTGATGGTAGACTTTGAAGTTATACATGTTTCCCTCTTCTCTTAACCCATCTTATCTTCATTTTTATTTTTCCCTAATGGTTCACACCCTGGTTCCCCCTGGTTAGCCTCTGGTTAGACCCTGGTTGCACCCAGGTTCGTTGCTGGTTGCACCCAGGTTCGATGCTGGTTGCACCCTGGTTCCCTGCTGGTTCGCACCCTGGTTCCCCTGCTGGTTCGCACCCTGGTTCCCTACTAATTCGCACCCTGGTTCGCACCCTGGCCAGCCCCTGGTTGTACTCTGGTTCGCACCCTGGTTCACACCCTGGTTCCCCCTGGTTAGCCTCTGGTTAGACCCTGGTTGCACCCAGGTTCGCTGCTGGTTGCACCCAGGTTCCCCTGCTGGTTCGCACCCTGGTTCCCTGCTGGTTCGCACCCTGGTTCACACCCTGGTTCCCCCTGGTTAGCCTCTGGTTAGACCCTGGTTGCACCCAGGTTCGCTGCTGGTTGCACCCAGGTTCGATGCTGGTTGCACCCTGGTTCCCCTGCTGGTTCGCACCCTGGTTCCCTGCTGGTTCGCACCCTGGTGCACCCTGGTCCGCACCCTGGTTTGTACCCTGCTTCCTCCTGGTTAGACCATGGCTAGTCTCGGGTTTGCTCCTAACTTAGACCCGACTCACTAAACCCCATACCCATAAGCCTTAAACCCTATAACCATAGCCACACATCAACCCAAGCCATACCTTTGTCCACTCACTGAGGCACACCATTTATCCATAAATTTGGTTACATTAAATCTAACCCAGCCAGGCCACCTGCAGCTTAAGTCAAATCGCCCCAATACAATCCAACCAAGTGGGATCCCAACCCAGCTCAACTGAGTCAACTCTAGCCAACCTCCCTAGTCGAGTTGACCCAACTCTCTAGTCGAGTATGCTCAACCTCTTTAACTAATTGGACTCTCCCCTTAGTTGACTCAATCCAATTCCTTAATCAACCCATCCCAATGCAACCGAGTCGCATTCGACCAAGTTGCGGCCTTCCATGTCACAACCGAGTCATTCCCCTATTCTACTAATGCCCTTTTACACCTAATAGAACTTCCTCCCTTTTGCCTAACCAAGTCATATCCCAACACAATCTGAGTCGCATGTTTGAATCCATTTGGCCGAATCTCATAAGCCCGCCCATTTTGAATTCCCAAAATTCAAACCCTTGATGATTCCTGTATGCTCAATTCTTTGATGCAAATTCCCAATTCCAAAATCCCATTGCTAAATCAATGTTTCTGAATCTCAAGTCCAATGCTCAAATACAAACCCGATTCCTGATCCAAATACCAATCCTGTTTTCCAAAATCCAAGCAACCTCCCCAGCGGAACTACGTGTGGCTTGATCCCCATCGCGGGGTACGTAGGCAATTTGGCACTCCCAAGTTCAGTCGCACCTTTCTCTATCTTTCTCATTCCCTCACACTATTTCATCATCTCTTCCATCCCTTTTTTCACTAACCTCGAGAATTTAAATCGATTTGTCTTGTGTCTTTCAGAACCGTTGGATCACGGTTTCCGTCGTAAGGACCCTTAGAGCCCAATTTAGGAACACCGGTGTCGTGTCGTGTCCTAAGTTTTAGGGAGTCCTAGAGTTAGGAGTCCGGCCTCATCACGGACGCTTGCTATGTATAGCAACCGTGCCATAGGTCTAGTTACACTAGTCACCCAATCTTTCCCTAGGACAAGCCTAGTAAACTAGGATGTAAGGCAAACCTGCATTAGTCTAAGGGACCATTTGCATTTAGATGAGAATCATATAGCATCTTAGATGAAATCCTAAGATAATAAAATCTTCAACTTGAATTAAATAACTTCTCCTAAAACTGTTGAAACAGTCAATCCCGTCTAGGTCGGTGTCTTAGTTGAGTTAGGCATATGTAACTTAGCTTAGGTGCACCGAACTACGTCGACTCTGATCCCAGTGAGGCTTGGGTACGTAGGCAGCTTGGATGTCTGATGGCATACCACCCGCGAGTCGGCACCACAAACAAATTGTGGTGTTTTGTATATTAATTTTCTTGTAAATGCTTAATCAAATCACTTAGGACTTTCCATGAAATTAGAATTTTAGGAGAACTTTCACTTAGATTGAATCCAGACAAATTAATAAATCAAGATACACATTTAGGATTCACATTGAAATTAGATCATAGGATGCATGTCACTTAGTTCGCACATTAACATAGAGTTGAATGAGCCATTTAAAATAAATTTAAAAGAGTTAGCTTTTGGAATCGAAGACCGATTATCGGGCAAGAATGGTGCATGTGGTGGATAACTCCCCATACCTTCCATTCTCGTAACCAGGTAGCGAGTCTAGATTTCTGGTTAATTACGGGTCCTAGATCCCACATCTAGGTGGCGACTCTGTCAGTCTCTTTCGTGTGGAATTCGGATTGCCTTAGTGATCCCAAGTTCACAGGAAAGATTAATTCAAATCAATAATAAAATGCACACGCCAATCGCGTGGATACGAGAGACCAAGAGAGAGAGAGCGGCGGCTCGCGCCCCACACCCCTCTCGCGGGATCAGGGTACCACAGCGGGAAAATAACAACTCGAACCATTTTTCGAAAAAAAAAACGCGCAAAAATTAGGCGGGATTCAATGTTTCCGCCACTTCTCGAAAACCCATAATGATGAAAGTAGTCAACAATCGATGGAATAACGTGCCCCATTATGAGCTGTCTCCTTAAGAATTCGTGCCTATCAAACGACGTGACACATCGAATTCACCCACCGATTCCCGATAAAGACCCTTCAACTCCATCATCTTCAGAGAGTTGGCAACAGTTCACCGCTTGAAAATTTAACTATTTCCTTGACCCTTACAAAGGGACAAGAAAGTAGAAGTAGGGGGCAATATGTTAGGGGTAAAATCGGTATACACAGTACCGACCCTCAAAACTAGTTCTCCAACACTCTTCCAGACCAATTTGAATGCCGCAAGTAACACTCGTTGCCGAATGATACCAAAGCACCTATAACCTTTCCCCTTTGTTTGATGTCGAATATCAAGGGAAGCCAGATACGATCGCGGGAATCTGGCCGTTAAGCTGCCAATCCGGATAACTGTTATGCACAAGGCGCCACATTCAAATTCAAAACATCCCGCCTAGGCCACCTCCCAAGATCTCCGCCCAGAATCATAGGAAATCGTATCTCCACGATCACATTCTCCATCCACCACGCTCCACATAGGCTAAATTAAAGGCCTAATTGATATCTCCAAGATCATGGGTCTCCTCCCCTATAAAGAGGGGTCTACACACTCAAGCAAAGGCAGTTCGAAATCATCTCTCCTTCTCGTTCTACCTTTTTTGGTCTGGTAACTCGTCTTGGCCCTCCCCCCTATCCACCGTTCATTGTCTGTGATTGCCTATCTTTGACTTGGTGTCGAAGTGGCAGTCCAGAGCCACAACTCCGGGCCCACTGACGCTTTCTCTGTGAGCGCAAGATTACAGGTTCTGTGAAGCTAGTTCGTGTAGTCAGATTTCGGGCGTCATCACTTATGCACTGCTTTTATTTTCTTGGCGCGATCAACAAGATCATCGAAATTTAAAGAAGATGTTCTTACAACTTCCTTCTTGATCTACATTGTCAATCCTTGTTAGAATTTATTTTTCTTTATCTCATGAACATAGTGAGATAAGTGATCAAAATCAGCTCCATACTCTTCTACTGTCTTTCCCCTTTGCGTTAAAGAGATGAAATCTCTCTCGACCTGTTACACCATACTATGGATAAAGGTGAGATCTAACACAGACATCTGATGGGTTTGATGTGGGAGAGAGGGGAGTGGATGAGAATTATTCATCCGAGGTTACTGTTGATATACCTCTGGATTTAGGCTCACTGAGTGATCGAATTGCCAAAAGATGATTCTTCTTCTACTTCTGCTTCATCTTTCAGTTGCTCACTCAAAAGAATGCTGAGTAGGAGCAGGTTGGAATTCAAAGTGTTTCCTTCTGTTCATGTTAATGAGAGTTGAAATGTTTTTTGCAACCATGAAAGTTTATACATTTGTGTGTGTGTGTGTGTGTGTGTGTGAGAGAGAGAGAGAGAGAGAGAGAGAGAGAGAGAGAGAGAGTTCATCCCCCAAGCCTATAACTTGTTTTGGCAAGTTAGTACAATTCTTGATCAGAGGTAGAATTGCATTAATACGCAGTTTTAGGAATAAGGAAGATACATAATCTGTATTATCCCGTAAGAAAGATATTTTATCAGTAAACAAAACAACGTACGTCTTTGAGTTTGTACAATGCTCGGCCTAACCAAAGTGATCTTCTTGATTGGGGTTCGTTATTGGGTGATACACACCACTAATCTGGTAGGGCCCAATGTGTTATTTTACGTCCCACAAATTGATAGGGAGTCTTTTTTGGCATAAAAATAAATTTAGGCACTAGTAAAATTTTTGAAATTGTACCGAAAAATACCAGTTGTTTTTTTACACCCAAATTGGATGTTATATTTTACAAGGGGAAATTGGTTCGACCGTTCAGATGCTCTCTCTCATAAAACCCTCTTTCCCCGAATATCTCTCCCTTTACCCTTCCTTCCTACGGGTCTCTCTCCAATCTGTTGGATCGTATGGCTATAATCCCTCGATCCGAGATCTGTGATGGTGATGATCATCACAACACAATCTCCAGGAAATATAGTGCACACACGCATATGCATTCAATTATTAATTATATTATATTTATTATTTTATATTGAAAACTAATTTCCAACTAGATGTCTTTATCAATCTTATGACATGTGCACTGGGGATATTGAGAGAGGATGGGTATGCTATATCAGTTGGTCAACTAGCTTGGTGTGGGTGGCTGGATTCTATAGTATGATTATTGGTTGTTTTCTAATAGGGGGAAATGATGATATCCTCACCTAACAGTTTCTGTGAGAATGGTTCCCTGCTTGAGGATAAAGTCACCCCCTTTAACGTTTTTCAGTTAACGAATAACGTTAAAGGGGGGATTTTATCCGTTAGAGAGGGGGGATATCATTCCCCTTTTTAATATGGGTTTCAACTTTCAACTTCCCTTAGTTTGGTTAGTGTTTTTGCTATTGTGCATTCTTCTTTGTAGATGATCAAACTGTCTATCTTACTTTTGAGTGTGTAATCTATATATAATTTCACAAGGGGAATGCTTGTGAAATTTAGGTCAAATTGCAAAAGGATATGCAGTCTGCAACACCAGTAGCAAAAATTCAAAGCAATTTTGTAAGAGGTATTCGAAAAACAGCACCTTCAGAAAAATTCAAAGTACCATCATCGTCAACCAATCAAGAAGATTAAAGAGAACCTGACTAAAACCATTGCCATGCCAGAGACGCCAAGATTATTCTTAATTTTTTAGGGGCCGTTTGGATGCGCAGATTTTAGAATCTTGGATTTCCTCAAAATCTTGGATGGGAGACCAGAGAAGAAAGAGACCGTCTGTCGTTTCAGATTTCTCGCATCATCCTCTGTTTCTAGGTTTTAGAAATCTAAGGATGGGGGAGCGATTTTTAAAACCTGGATTTCTTAATTAAACCCTTCATATGCATAGACCAGGCAAACGGGTGGGCCGGGCTGGGTTTCACCCGAACCGTACGGGTCCGGGTCATACGAGCTGGGTAAAAAATGACTCAGAATTTTACGGGTCACTACTTGGTGGACCCGGACTCCAATCGCAAGGGCCAGGTTGACCCGCGGGTCACTCCTTTTTTTAAAGAATTTTGGTTGTTTCTTTTCAAAAAAAAAAACCTCTTTGGCACATGTCACATCCTCTGAAAACCTTTCAATCTCTTCATTCTTTTCTTTCTCCCTCTTTAATAGCTTCACTCTATTCTTTCTTTTCTTGTGTTCTTCTCGATACCCATGCATGGGTAACTGCTACCATTTTTTGCCTCGGGACAAGGCAATCCTTATCTACATGAAATGACCATTGACAGGAAGAAAAAGGATTTGGGAACTGGGATTTAAGTAATGTGACGAAAATACCCTCACAGATTTCATGTATTTTCGTCACATCCGCTCCCCCAAAAAGTATTTTGCTTTTTAATGGGCACCCACGGGTCCACCCGGGCTGGACCAGTTTTGACGAGCTGGGTGGACCGGCGGGTCAAACTGAAACGGGTCACTACTTTGGGACCCAGACCCGGAAATTACGGGTGGGCTGGGTCGACCCGCGGGTCCAGGTCACTTCTTGCCAGGTCTACATATGCAACCTACTTCGCCCACATTTGCAACCTACTTCAATTTGACACAGCTTTCAAACTAAAACCTGGATTCTAAAATCCCCGTTTGGATATGTGGATTTTAGAATCCAGGTTTTAGTTTGAAAATAGTGTAAAAGAGGGTTCATGATGAAGCTGTTGTATGCTGTCCTAAATGCGTTTCTTGGATTTTAAGTAGAAATCCAGGTTTTAGAAATCCCCCCCTCTTCCTGAAAACATGGGACGATCCCCCCTCTCTTGCTGTCGGAGAGGAGCGAGAAATCAGAAAACAACGGCTGGTCTCGTTATTATTTTAACTTCCCTATTCCCATTTTGCTAGCAGCCCTTTATGCTATATTTTTTTTTTTGAAAGATGACAAATTTCATTAATATTTAGATAGAATTCGGGACCAGGAGTCCCAGCTTGCAATACAAGATATTTACATATGTTGGCAAGGGCATACCCAAAACCAATTCAAAATAACCATCTTGTTGAAGCTGCAAATATTGATTCACCTCCCAAGGTGAGCTATAGCCCTCTGTGCTATATGATTGTATAGAACAAATAAAAGCCCTTCTTCAATCTCCTAAATATAACTACCTCGTCATAATTTAAGATAGCAATGATATCTTTGGAAGAAAACAAGAGAAAGGCATTTGTACAAGCATTCAAAATTGCAAACAATCCTTTATGTGGATATAAAAAATCAAAAGAATATGTTATTATTTTTCATACATAGACGGACTGCACGTGCATTGCACATGCATTTTTACTAGTATATAAAAATGATCAAAGTATATCACATTTGATTTAATCTGTCAACTAAAAGTGGAAGCTTTAATCAATGGAGATAGTGGTACCATAAATACAAGGAAGAGGAATAGCATGGAGTTAAATTATTTATAGTTGTGTTGATGGATAGTGTAAGATCAGTCGCGTGATAAAGTACTACGTAATGAAGTACCACAGAGATTTGGCTTGAGCGTCCACCTGCAAGCCATCCGAATATAAATTCAGGTTGCACTACATTAAATAAAAGGATTATACATTTGATGTGAAGTTTGATTCTTGGACAGACCTTTGTACCTTCAGTAAGAGTGACTTTATAGACTACTAAATGCATGCAATCCAGCTGAGAGATGCACCCTTTCCATATCTGTCCAAGCTTCCAAAAGTCAAATAAATTACCCATTTCTATAAAACCAATTAACCGATTGAATATTAATCAATGACAATAATCTCTAGTAATTTGTTAACTTTGAAATGACCAAAGTACATCACATTTGAATATAATCTGTCAACTCAAAGTGGACGCTCTAATCAATGGAGAGAGCGGTACCGTACATACAAGGAATAGGAATAGCAGGGAGTCAAATTATTTATTGTTGTGTTGATGGATAGTGTAAGATCCACTGCGTTATGAAGTACCACAGAAATTGACTGAGGGTCCACCTGCAAGCCATCCCAATTTAAATTCAGGTTGCACTACATAAAATAAAAGGATTATACATTTGATGTAAAGTTTGATTCTTAGACAGACCTTCACACCTTCAGTAAGAGGGACTCTATAGGCTACTGAATGCATGCAATCCTGCTGAGAGATGCTGCCTTTCCATATCTGCCCGAGTTTCCAATTGTTCAACCTACATGATAAAATGCAGTCAAATAAATAAAGCATTTCTATAAAACCATTTAACCGATTAAACATTAATCAATGACCATATTCTCTAGTGATTTGTTAATATTGAAACTGACTTGCGAATTGAGTACCCTATTCAGCTTTAGCTCAAGCTTCTCTTTTGCAGCCTGGTGCGTTTCCTCACCACAGGTTGCAGATTAGAAAGGTTAGCCCATGAATTTAAGAAGATACTCTGCAACATCAAGAAAACAATTATAATTATAGGCAAAAAAGTACTATGAGATTCACCAATACGAGATACATGCGACATTCCTATGGGGCCGACCAATATAATATCAGCATGATCCAGACCATTCATCTGTTGGCCCGCCCATGGAGATCTTATTATGGGCTAAGAAGTCGCATTAGTAGGATGATATTAGCCATCCATTTTCAAGTTATTACTCAGGTTTATTAACGAATATGATATTGAGGCTATGCTGTCTTTATGGTGATGAATGGTTCATATGGTGCTTGCATCATGTGAGTGGGCCCAATCACGGGTGTACCATTCATACAAGGAAGAGGAACGATTTATCTTACTAATCAATCTAGCCATATCCTGAAATCAGATATAGTGCCCATTAGAAAATATTCCAGTATAATTGTTACGGTCCTGAGTGGGGACCCTGCCCAGGTATGGGACTGGGTGGGACCCAGCCCGGTATGGGACATGTTTAAAGGGCCTCGCCTAACGCATTCCATCAGCTCTGAAGCTTTTGGCGTATTGGTAAGATACCAAATATTTTGGTATCAGAGCAGGCACCACATCCCGTGTTCGAGTCATGAAAGGGTCGACCTGTGGAAAGGGCTACCGAGAAAAAAGGCCAGAGTGAAAGCCGTCACAAAGTGGGGCCGCCGATGACGGCGGATGCGGAAGCGTGGTGGTATGTTACGGTCCTGAGTGGGGGGCCGCCCAGGTATGGGACTGGGTGGGACCCAGCCTGGTATGGGACAGGTTTAAAGGGCCTCGCCTAACATGTTCCATCAGCTCTGGTATGAGATCATGCCTTCACATCCTTAACCTATTTGTCTGTAACCTATTCGTAGTGCTTAATCCTGTATGAATAAATTACTTCGCTTCTCTAGTCATTATGACATAAAAATATTCAAATATGAGGACGAAATTGATATTACAGCAAGCAAATTTCTTGTGGCAAAAGTTAGAGGGAAGCATACAAGTGTATGATAAGCTTGAGAGGCCATGTATTTTTATGAAACCTTCACAAAATAAGAAGTGTTATTTTATTTTAGAGAGTAACTAAGCATACAGTCACATTGGGATCAACGCTAACAATCTTTTTTTGCATCACATACGAAGATATGTATGTGCAATCAAGAGCATTGATCTTGTAGAACATCATGAGGTGACCTACATGGTCTTAGTCCCATGCTAAATGGCCATCCCAAGAAAAATATAGAGGACTACAGTCTACAATAATCAATGATTTAGCTTTTCTTGGTGGAACCCTAAAATGGGATTGATGGATCAAGGGGCTAGGATCATCTAATCATGTTTTCTCATAGGCAACTAGAGGAAAATCCAATAAAATGTCAATCTACTTCTATATGTTTAGTGTAGTCATGTTGAAGTGGATTATGAGCAATGCTTATGCTTCCATATTATCACAATACAAGTTCATTAGACCTGATGTATAGAATCCCAATTCTAATAAAAAGGCATATGCCACATATCTGTATTATGCTTCTGCACTAGATCTAGCCGCACAAATAGCTTCTTACCCCGCCAGGGAGCATGATCTTAAATTCCCACCAAAAGCGACATAAAACAACCGAAATGTTTTCATTTCCATCCCCACAAAAATGATACCAAAACTGAAATGCATACCACCAAAATTGTAAGGGCGATAGTGGTATGCTATATCAGTAAGTAATACATATATTTGTATGAATTGCATTTAAATGTGATGTATGTTCTATGTATAAATCTTTATATGAGTTACATGTGAAATGTGGTATATACTGAATTATCAAACATGCGCGACACTCAGAGTTTAATGTTATTATACTAATATAGATGGCTATCTTTCTTATGTGATAGTTTCTAAGTGTGTATTTGTGCTTATTCTAGCATTTCCTAAAGTTTCATCTTAAAATTCTATCAATTGCATATGTTTTAATAAGTTGATGTGATTTTGAAGGATTTCCACCAAAATTTTCAACTGAAACCGGCTTTGGTGACCAAAACCAAAACTGAAATTGGAACTCTAAACCTTGTCCATAAATAGACCTCCTGTTGGTAACCGAGCTCGCCCGGTCTACATCTATGTAGGCCTCAACTCTTGAGCGACCATGCCTAGTAAACAAAATTCCCCTTCCAGGAGATGATCTCAAATATTTGACGATCCTATGAATTGTCTTTAAATGTGTGGTCCCAAGGAAGAACTTTAACTTTCCTAGATCATTGACATCAAATTGCTTCCCTAGATAACCTCAACATGAATGGTTCGTGATTGGAAGCACTCATCTAAAACACATTGGAGCTTCGCCAGAGCCTTTCCTCATCGTTTCATCATCTTCTGGAGTTTGCATCATAGACACTTGGAAACCGGAGACCCGCTGGGGATTTCTTTGGAGAAAATTGTTCATTGGCGAGGACGATCGAGTTCGTGGTGGATGCAGTACAGATTCGACGACTCTGCGATGACATGTTTCATCGCAGACTTCTGTTTGACAGAGTCGAGTTCTTCCCACATGAGAGGAATTGATGTGATCCAGCCTGCTTAAGAGCAGATTGTCATTATTTTATATTTGAGACTTGATTGCATTAGGTTTATTTCAATTTTTATTTGAGTTTATTATTGTTTTTAGCATGGTCTCTATCCTAGATGTGGGGGTTGTCTACATCATCTAGAGTTACACACCTTATTCCCCATTTACACTAGCCCATGCCATGGCCCACACATCACTAAATCCTTGAAATAGACAGTATTTCGATCTTTTAATTTAGCGACAGAACTAATATCCATCGCACGGTATAATTAGCACCAGCACCGGCCATATAGAAACCTCCTCAAAAAAGTTTTTATTTAATTTTTTTATCAAGCCCAAATTGCTTCTTTTTGGACCAAATCGCTTCTTTTTGGAGACTATTTATTATTTCCTTCACTAAAGGAGCTTTTTGGCAACGACTTGTACTTCTGTTGCTAAATATATTTTTAATAACCCTTCCCTTAGGTATTTTCTTTCATTTCTTTTCTCTCTTTGCACCTATGCCATCTGAAAATCAACTCTCGACACTCCCCTTTCTCCTCCTACCAATGACAATGCGTTGTCCAATTCCGTCTGAAGATAAAGAAGAAAGAAGAAAAAGATTGCTAAATTGAGATAAATTTGAATATTTTGTGTAGAGAAAACATGTACCATCTAAGGATGAAAAGGGAGACAAGGTCCATCAGAAAAATTGCGGCGGAGTGGCGATGCCCTCATTGCATCTATCATAATTTTGGCTGGCGAAATAGATGCAGAAGGTGCTCGAAAGCGAAACCGACTCCTTCTCCTCAACCACCGTTGGTTGGTGGGGGAAGGCTTATAGGGAATTTCAAACCAGGTCAAGGTATTAACCAGGGAGTATGGATCTGCTCTCCCTGCCAATATTCTAACTTCAGATGGCGGGGTGAATGCTGCTTGTGCCATCGGCCAGAATCCCCTCAAAATGGGTCCCTCGTACCAGCTCATCCTCTAGGGCAATCTATTATGGTGATGAAGCAAATATTTGGCCTGATTCGGGTAAGATTTATCATCACAAATCTTTAGGGAATCCAGTTTTATCATCTCAGGGAGAGAAGTGGACACTCGAATGGGTTCCCTAAGAGCCTGCTTAATAGGAAAAAAGAAAAATCATAATGCAACCCTGCAGGAGATTTAGAGTTGGGCTCAAAAGTCCTGGGACACTTTGTCTTTACAATGCCCTGCTATATTGGCAAAGAATGAGCTCCTCTTTATGTTTGAATTAGAATCACAGGCGATGTAGATCCTTGCTAAGGAATCCGAAGCTCTGGATAATCAATTGACCTCCCTTTTTCCATGGGATAAGGAATTTGACCCAGGGGAGGAAGCCCACTGGGTTTGCTTTTTTGGCATCCCTCTACATGTTTGGGCTGTTTCAACAGTAGAGGCTATAGGGAGTCTCTTCGGTAGGGTGGTAGAAACTAAGATGGAAGGTTGTAGGAGTTATGTTTCAGCTAAAATGTTAACCCCCCGTTGCCATCTCCTAAGATCCCGTGTCAAAATCTGGATCCTGGATCAGATATTCACCATTGGGTAGAGTTTTTGGGGGATCCTGATCCCAATATCTCTTCGGTTGACCGTGGTTTGGATCTTCTCTCACCGGTGGACCAATTACCGGCGAATCAAGTATTCCTCAGCAAGCCTCTAGAGGATTTGAATTCAAATTTCAAATCCCAAGTGAAGTTTTTGCCGCCCAGGGAAGAGCCTTAGGTTTGCCTCGATTCTGGTGTGACTCGTTCTGACAAAATCAAGGTCTGGCGCTGAACCTCGGATCTTTCGAAACTCAAAAAAGTAAATTCAAAAGACAACAAGAATATAAATAGTTTAATGAATAGTATATCTAGTCGTACAAGAAAAGATCTGAAATGGTTGCTTCTCTCTCTAAGTATGGCGGGTCTTCTTTGAGTAAACTCTTTCAGCAATTGATGGGACGTCTTATCATGAGGAGAAGTCTCAGATTATCTCACATTTTTTAATCCTCTTTGGATATAAGGTCAGTACATCTTGCGTGGTAGATAATGGTGGATGCTAATTTCAAGAAGATCTAAAGGAAATGAAAGGTTTTAGCTAAAGTTGTATCTAGTCTTCTTGGGAAATGTGTTTTGGATGGTACTGAAGTGTGACAGGTGCCTACGATTAGTGTATGTGCCTGTCACCCCTGATATGTAAAAGGAGGTGACAGTCTCCTCGTTTCTGAGGCCATCATGAATAGATTTGTTGGGAAGAAAAAAAAAGTTTCAATATTTAAAATCTGCTTCACACGATGCATCTATATTGTGGGGCCCATTTATAGGTAGTAATGGGCGGTTACTCTATATATTAAAAAATATAGGGAAAATTATTAAAAAAACGTAAAGTTTTGTCTAAATTGTGAATAAAGGGTAGTGATTTGAAATTTATAAAAAAGATGTTGTCAAGTGAGAGAAGAAGGCTTTTAGGACAAATATACCCCTCCTACCTTTTTTTTCTCTCCACCTTTTTGCACTTATCCCTATGCACTTATTACCTTCTCACCTACCACCTTCTTCCTCAAGACTTTTCTAACGTGGAAAACTCCATGGAAGGGTTTTGAAGGTTGCCATTTACAACAGGGTTTGGTAATCATGAGGGTTTATTCATGATAAACTTATCAAAGCAGTGTTACAAAATGCAAAGAAAATGAATTTTGAGCTTAAAACTGAATTTTGTTGTTTTCCCCATTTTCAAGATAAATCCATTTTCTTTGCATTTTTTTATTCTAAAACATCAAAATCAAGCTTCAATTTATGGTTGCCTGCATGACACTAAGATCACAATGTATATCCCTATTATCCTTCGAATTTTTACTCAATTTGAAAATAATAATCTTTGGAATTATCCCTATTCTACTGGCTTCCGTCGGAAGTCCGAACAAAACTTCAGACTTCCGAATGGAAGCCAGTATACTTAACCAAAATATTGGTTCCATTCGGAAGTCCGAAGGTTTGTTCGGACTTCCGAGTTTGACTTCCGAACAAACGTTCGGACTTCCGACGGAAGAAAGTCAAACTTTGTAGTTCGATAATTGTCATATGTTAGTGCATCCTTTTGGTATTTTTTTCATAATTTTAATACTGAAAATCCAAGGGTAGTCCCTAATTGGCAACAAATGAGGAGTGAAAAATTAGGTTGCTAACAAGTTTTAATCTTTTGAAAAACTCAAACCCAATTTTGGAAATTAAGAGATCAAGAATGAAAATTAAGCACGCGAGTTAAATCCTAAGTGCAATAAAAGAAAGGCAAGACATAAGAGAGATTGCACCCGAGATTTAAAGTGGTTCGGTCCTCCAACGCGAGGCCTACTCCACTCCACCAACCAAACCCGTTGATGGCTTCATTATTCGATCTTCTTAACTTCGGCGAAGATCAATGCTGATTACAATTCCGATCGCCTTTAACCTTGGTGGCAATCTTCACCACGGAGAGTGGGCTCTGCTTCTCCGAACACTCGCCCAATACAATGTTCTTGAATAAGAAAGAAAGAACAAAAAAATCCCTCACAAGGGTTTACAAGATTTGTAGAAGATGTACAAATTGAGCCTAATGATCCAAATCCTAATCTTAGAGGATGAGAGGCATAAACAAGTTTGAATCACTCTTAGGATCTTCAAGTAAGTTTTTAGAGTGTTAGGATTGATAATTGGGAAGGTGGGAATACCCATATATATAGAAAAACCAAATATGACCGTTTCAGGGGCATAGTCGTAATTCTGGCAAAGTTCCCAACGGTCACAAATTTCTTCCCGTTATAGTATTCTCGGAGTTCCTAGAGATTTTCTCGGAGTTCCGAGAATTTCTCTTGGAGTTCCGGGAATAGAAACAGAAGTTGGAAAAATGCTACTGGACCAAATCTCAGAGCTCCGAGGATTTCTCGGAGTTCCGAGCTCGGAGCTCCGAGGATTTCTCGGAGTTCCGAGAAGCCTATGTCTAGCAGATTATCAATTCTTGTTTCTGGGCTTCCAACTTTACGCCAACTTGGGATTGTTATGAGGGTTCCACATTGTTGGAACACCACAAGGACAATCTCTTAAACGTTTAGGGTGTATGAGATTAACTTAATTTATGCCTCTTAAAATCTAAACTAAGATTGGATCTTATACATTCTAAAATGACTTCGATCTTCAATGTGATTCTTCAAGTCTTCATTCGTCTTAGATCTCCGATGTCTTTGGCCTTCATAGGTGTGGTCCAATGAGAGTTTCTTGGCCTTAATCTAAGCAATCTTGTCTTAGCATAATTAAGATCTACAACTTAGACAAACAAACACATTAGTGATATTAAATCACTTGTGTATTGGAATCATCAAAATAAGATGGGAATGCCAAGGTGAGAACCATTGGGCTTACAATCTCCCCCTTTTTGATGATGACAAGCACAAGGGATTTTCCAATAAATAGCATACATAAATTTCCTTACACTAAATTCTCTCCCCCTTTGGCATCTATAAAAAAGATGAGGTAAAAGAAAATCAAAGGGATGAAATTTACAAATTTTAAGCTCCCCCTTTTTCAAGGAAAAAGTCAAACCTAGAACTCCCCCTATTTAGAATTTTTATTCAACATAAGAGGGGATTTTTAACTAATCATAAAAAGATATTCAATTTTAAGCATAAGCCCCTAATCTAAGCACATATGAAGACAATCATATGGGGGCTTTGGGAACCCAAGCTTTCTTGGTTCCAATACAATCCCTTATTTTAGATGCACATTGGAATTGGTAATGACCATTGATTCCACAATAATGACATCTAACATGAGGGTTAGATAAACTAGTCCTATCATGAAATGTATGATTAGGTTTATGACTAGCCTTCTTTAAGATTATGTCAACAATTTTATCTCCATTTAGGAAACCATGGAGACATAATCTTAATCTTTCATTTTCTTTATGAAGATGGGTTATTTGATTTAGAAAATCATTTGTGTCATCTTCATAAGATTTGGAAGAGCTTGCCACATCTTGAAGTTTAACAATTTGACAAGTTTTCTCATCCAAACAACCCTTAAGGGTTTCAATCTCAAGTTTAAAATTTTCAATTTGTGCTTGAGATTTAGATATGGAAGAGGATGACTCATTTTTCAAAACATCAAGTTCATTTTCTAATTTAGAAATAGATTTTTTAAGAACTTTATTTTTTCAAATTTGAAAATGCAAGGTTGTGCACAATTCATCATAAGATATTATTTCACTATCACTACTTGATGAATTACAAGAGGAGTTAGAATTTACCTCAACTTCATGGGAGAGTGCCATGAGGCAAAGATCATCCTTCTTTGCTTCCCCTTCACTTGAGCTTTGTCCCAAGGTGCTCAAAGCATCCCAAGCGGCTGCAAGAACCTTGTGCTTCTTCCAATCCTTCTTCTTTCCCTTGTACTTCGAGGAGGATAAGTTGAGAAGAGGGCATTCCGGTCTTTTGTGTCCGGTCTTCTTACAATTGTAACACCTTATAGCTCCCTCAACATCACTTTCTTCTTTCTTCTTCTTTTTATCCTTTTTATGCTTCTTTCTCCATAAGCTTTTAAATTTTCTTAACGCTTCTTCATCATCACTATCCGCTTCATTTGATGATGATGAGTCCATCTTGGAGACCTTTAGAGCTAGAGATCGACTTTCTTTTTCTTTCTCTTTTGGCTTCTTCTCCTCTTGTCGGCTAGTGAGGAGCATCTCATGGGTGATGAGAGATCCTACGAGCTCTTCCATAGTTAGCGTCTTGAGATCCTTTGATTCTTGAATGGCGGTTACTTTTGGATCCCAATGTGGAGGAAGTGACCTAAGTAACTTACTCACAAGCTCATCAGTAGGATAATATTTACCAAGATTAGCTAATTCATTTGAAATTTTAGAAAATCGGGTATACATTTCGGAAATACTTTCATTTTGACTCATTCTAAACATTTCATATTTGCTCTTTAACAAGTTTATTTTGGAATCCTTGACTTGTGATGTTCCCTCATGGGTAACGGCAAGAGTATCCCAAATAACATTGGCGGAATAAAAAAGAGCTACTCTATTAAACTCCTCCGTAGATAAGGCGCAAAACAAAGAATTTATAGCTTTGTAATTTAAATTTGCATGCCTTTTCTCTACAGCATTCCATTCTTCAAATGGTTTGGAAGGCAAAATGTATCCATTTTCAACAATGTGCCAAAGTTCCACATCTATCGAAAGAAGATAGATGTGCATCCTTGTCTTCCAATGTCCATAGTTGGACCCATCAAAGAAAGGAGGTCTAGTTGTGGAATGGCCTTCCGGAAGTCCGGTTCCATTTTTGTCTGCCGTTTCACAATTAGTAAGTTGCCAAAGATCTTATGATCTTTCCCTTGTTGAAATTTTAAAAAAATTTACCAAAGATTTTAAGATAAGAAAATCTTTTAAGAGCCAAGGCTCTGATACCAAGTGAAAATCCAAGGGTGGTCCCGAATTGGCAACTAATGTGGAGTGAAAAAATTAGGTTGCTAACAAGTTTTAATCTTTTGAAAAGCTCAAACCCAATTTTGAAGATTAAGAGATCAAGATGAAATTCAAGCACACAAGTTAAATCTAAAGGTGCAATGCAAATGTAAAGCAAGAGATTAAGAGAGAGTGCACCCGAGATTTAAAGTGGTTCGGTCCTCATAACGCGAGGCCTACTCCACTCCACCAACCAAAGACGTTGATGGCTTCACTATACGATCTTCTTAACTTCGGCGAAGATCAATGCCGATTACAATTCCGACCGCCTTTAACCTTGGTGGCAATCTTCACCACGGAGAGTGGGCTACGCTTCTCCGAACACTCGCCCAATACAAGTTTCTTGAACAAGAAAGAAGGAACAAAAAAATCCCTCACAAGGGTTTACAACTTTTTAGAAGATGTACAAATTGAGCCTATGATCCAAATCCTAATCTTAGAGGATGAGAGGCATAAACAAGTTTGATTCACTCTTAGGATGTTCAAGTATGTTTTTAGAGTGTTAGGATTGATAATTGGGAACGTGGGAATACCCATATATATAGAAAAACCAAACATGACCGTTTGAGGAGCATAGTCGTAATTCTGGCAAAGTTCCCAACGGTCACAAATTTCTTCCCGTTATAGTGTTCTTGGAGTTCCGGGAATAGAAACAGAAGTTGGAAAAATGCTACTGGACAAATCTCAGAGCTCCGAGGATTTCTCGGAATTCCGAGCTCGGAGCTCCGAGAAGCCTATGTCAAGCAGATTTTCAATTCTTATTTCTGGGCTTCCAACTTTACACCTAGTTGGGATTGTTATGAGGGTTCCACATTGTTGGAACACCACAAGGACAATCTCTTAAACGTTTAGGGTGTGTGAGATTAACTTAATTTATGCCTCTTAAAATCTAAACTAAGATTGGATCTTATACATTCTAAAATGACTTCGATCTTCAATGCGATTCTTCAAGTCTTCATTCGTCTTAGATCTCCGATGTCTTTGGCCTTCATAGGTGTGGTCTAATGAGAGTTTCTTGGCCTTAATCTAAGCAATCTTGTCTTAGCATAATTAAGATCTACAACTTAGACAAACAAACACATTAGTGATATTAAATCACTTGTGTATTGGAATCATTAAAATAAGATGGGAATGCCAAGGTGAGAACCATTGGGCTTACAAATACTTTGCTCCCATTTTTTCGTAATTTTTCGTTTAAAACTTAGCACTTCAGCCACAAATTCGTAATGATTACTATTTTTTGCAAGTAATGATTACTATTTTTTACAATTATGCTTTTGCTAGCCATCTTTGCATCCATATTACTTCTGCCAATCTTTGCATCAAAGGATGGGCTACAAGCCGAGAAGTTGCCTCGGCAAAGGTGGCTGGCAAATTCCCATACAAAAAAGGGAAATGTTATCCACACTACTGTATTTTGATAAGGGCACTCCTCATTTAATTAAAAGTACGGTATGGCCCCCCATAGGATGATCCAAAGCTTCAATTAGATGGGCCACAGCATAAATTGGTTGTGTCTCAAAAATCATTTCCATAGGTTGATCCTAACCCTCCGATCTATAGAGGGTTATGACCAACCCTCTAACATTCTAATCAGAGGGTTAGGATAAACCTACGAAAATGCTTTTTGGGGCACAACCTATTTAGGCACTGGCCCATCTAATGGACGGTTTGGATCATCCTATGGTGCGGGCCATACCGTACTTTTAATAAAGTGAGGAGTGTCCTCATCAAAATACGGTAGTGCGGATAACATTTCCCAAAAAACATCTTAAAAAATACGGCAAAAATCCGGGTGACACGCGGGTCGACCCGACCCGTACGGGCTCGGCGTGAGAACCACATTTTCTACCCCGGAACCACTAGGGAACCAAATTTTATACCTCGGAACCACTAGGGAACCACATTTTATACCCCGGAACCACTAGGGAACCACATTTTCTACCCCGGAATCACTAGAGAACCACATTTTATACGCCGAAACCACTAGGGAACCACATTTTATACCTTAGAACCACTACGGAACCACATTTTATACCCCAGAACCATTACGGAACCACATTTTGTACCTCGGAACCACCATGGAACCACATTTTATACCTCGGAACCACTAGGGAACCACATTTTATACCCTCGAACCACTATCGAACCACATTTTATGCCTCAGAACCACTAGGGAACCACATTTTCTACCCCGGAACCACTAGGGAAACACATTTTATACCTCGGAACCACTAAGGAACCACATTTTCTACTCTGGAACCACTAGGGAACCACATTTTCTACTTCAGGACTACTAGAGAACCACATTTTCTACCCCGGAACCACTAGGGAACCACATTTTATACCCCGGAACTAGGGGTGGCAACGGGGCGGGTCGGGGCCGGATGTTGGGGTCCCCTTCCCCTTCCCCTCTGTGGGGAATTTTCCCCCTCCCCTTCCCCTTCCCCTCTGCGGGGAATTTTCCCCCTCCCCTTCCCCTTCCCCTCTGCGGGGATGGTGGGGAATCCCCCTCCCCTCCCCGCAGGGAATATCTAATCCCCTTCCCCTTCCCCTCCCCACATCCTTCGGGGACAAAATCCCCGCCCCGCCCCCTCTTTGGAACCCAACCAAACCAGCAAACAGAGCTTCTTTCTTCTACGTCCATTACAGACAATATTGTGATGAATGCTATGATTCTATTCATGTGATCAACAAACAGATGCACAAAATCAGAAATGCATGGATGAGACAACAAACATAAATAACAACAGGACCTCATCTTTCAGCAATTTTCTGCATAAATTATGGAATGATAAATAGGAAATGAGCACCAGGATTACCTTCATTAACAGGCAGCCAATGTGCAAAAAGTAACTATTTCAGTAGTCACAATGAACTTTAAAAGTCCATAAGTGGGCGCTCACACACGCAAAATAATGTTTATTAGTTCATTCTGTATAGCATGTTAACCCCCAGATGAGCATGAGAAATGAGAATGGAGAAGAGAACAAAATCAACAAATGACTTATTTCTTTAACTGCAATTCAGTCTAGTGCTGACATGAAACAAATTTCTAGTAGCTAAATTTTTCTTGTTGAAAATTAAAACCTGCAATCCAACCCTAAAATTCTGTTGGCACTACGATTTTTTGATAATTGCATACACTCAGGCTCTCAGCTTGTCTTTATTATTTCAACATCTGTGAAAAGGTTATTATAGTTCCCAAAATGCTCTCAGAAGCTAATTAAAAGGAAAAGACAAGCTAAGTTTATGTTTGGGGGAATCTTGTAGCCGATCCACAGAGTTTCTAGTAGTTTTCCTTAAAAAAAACACTTAAAAATTTACAAAAAATGGCATTGATTAGCGGGGCGGGGCGGGGACAACTCCATCCCCTTCCCCTTCCCCTCCCCGCACCGGGGAATTTTTATATTCCCCTTCCCCTTCCCCTTCCCCTTTCAAATCGGGGAATCCCCTCCCCAAACAGGGCGGGGCGGGGCGGATCCCCGCTTTTTCGGGTGAAATTTCCAGCCCTACCCGGAACCACTAGGGAACCACATTCTACACTCCGGAACCACTACGAAACCACATTTAATACCCCGGAACCACTAGGGAACCACATTTTATACCCCGGAACTACTAGGGAACCATATTTTATACCTCGGAACCATTACGGAACCACATTTTATACGCCGGAAACACTAGGGAACCACATTTTCTACCCCGGAACCACTACGGAACCACATTTTATACCCCGGAACCACTACGGAACCATATTTTATACCTCAGAACCACTAGGGAACCACATTTTATACCCCAAAACCACTAGGGAACCACATTTTCTACTCCGGAACCACTAGGGAACCACATTTTATATCCCGGAACCACTAGGAACTACATTTTCTACCCCGGAACCACTAGGGAACCACATTTTCTTCCCCGGAACCACTATGGAACCACATTTTATACCCCGGAACTACTAAGGAACCAGATGTTCTACCCCGGAACCACTATGGAACAACATTTTATACTACGGAACCACTAGGAGGGGTATATTTGTCCTAAAAGCCATCTTCTCTCACCTGACAACACTTTTTTTATAATTTTCAAATCACTACCTTTTATTCACAATTTAGACAAAACTTTGCATTTTTTTAATAATTTTTCCAAAAATATATATAAAAAGGGGGAAGAATAAACGAAACAAAGAAGCCCTTTGGTTTTCCTCAGGAAAAGGAAAGTTAAAAACACATGTTGTATTTAGAAAATGGCTTTAACCCCTTCTTCCTCGGAGGTTTGAACATATAAGCGGAGGCGAACAGAGGTATCTGATTGTTCGAGATGGTTTGAAGACCTTAGCTGGGCTAGAAGCTTGAAATTCAATTAAGAGAAAGCTTCAGTTGAAGCACCCACCTTAGCAGAATCGGTTAAAGGAATCATTAAAAGTCAATGGAAGCAGTTCCATGAGGACTATAGAAATAACATGGAAGAACTCTTCCCTTTATCAGGAACCTATAATGTTAAGGTGTAGACACCCCATTTTGCTCTACCTTAATCGATAAAGAAATTAGGGTTTGTTTTCCGTCGGTTTTCCAATGTCTTTCTTTCCCGCATCCGTTTGTTACATTTCTAAATATTTTTGGTCGTTTCCGTCGTGTTTCGCATTTTCCCGCTAAATGTTGAGAAGGATTATTCAGAAAAATCTAAACCAGAGAGAATTGGGACCCGTTTGGTGGGCCCGCATTGGGTGCTTCGATTAAATTTGGATCGAGAAAGTTGGACCCATTTGGTGGGGCCGCATGATGCATTTTGATTAAATTTGGACTCGTTTGGTGGGCCCGCATTGAACATTTGTTTAAAATCGAATCAACCGAGGGCCCACATTGTGGGGCCCGCCTTGTGAGGCCTCTTATGAAGAGCAATGATGGTAGCTCTCCACTAAGACAACATGATGGGCCCTCCACTAAGAGCAATAATGATGGACTCTCCACTAAGAAACATGATGGGCCCTCCACTAAGAGCAATAATGATGGACTCTCCACTAAGAAACATGATGGGCCCTCCACTAAAAGCAATAATGATGGACTCTCCACTAAGAAACATGATGGGCCCTCCACTAAGAGCAATAATGATGGACTCTCCACTAAGAAACATGATGGGCCCTCCACTAAGAGCAATAATGATGGACTCTCCACTAAGAAACATGATGGGCCCTCCACTAAGAGCAATAATGATGGACTCTCCACTAAGAAACATGATGGGCCCTCCACTAAGAACAATAATGATGGATTCTCCACTAAGAGGGACAACATGATGAGCTCTCCACCAACATATCTCTCTCTCTCTCTTTCTCTCCCTATATATATCTCCCTTCCCATCCATAAAAGAAAAAAAAAAAGAAAAGAGAAATTTATCTTCCATTATCTCTTTCTCTTCCATTATCTCTTCTAATCACTCCCTCCAATCCCTTTCCTCAATATATTCTTCCATCCCTCTCCCTAATATTCTTCTTCCATTATCTCTTCACTCCCTCAATCACTCCCTCTAAACACTCCAGAGAAAGCGAAAGACGGCGGAGCGGATCGGCGGCGGCAGGATTTTTTATATTTTTTTTGGATTGGGCGGAGATCTTCACCACAGGTAGGTGCATTGTTCTCAAAATATTTCTGTATTTTTCCGAATTTTTCTGATTTTTTCCGCAAATTGTGTTTTAAAAATGGAAAACTCTTCAAAAAACATCTTTTGACGAAGAAAAATTAAATTATATACCAAACAGATTCTAAAATTAATGAAATTTCGTGGGAAAATAATATGTTACTGATTCATTTTACCATGAATTTATAAAGATTTTTGGAGTTTATTTGGTATATTATTTAATATTTTCTTTGAAACTTATCAGATTTTAGGAGAATTTTTACTAATATCAGATCATCATTAAAATTCATAAAATTTTTACAGTAGTCTTATCTTCCATATTACTTGTTACTGTAAAATTTTCGTGTTATTTGGATCTGTTTTAATATGGGATGTAGTGTTAATTTATAATCTGGTCTGGAAATTGTAAAATCCGAAATTGGTAGTAAATAATTTCTAAAATTCATGAAAATCTCAATGCATGCTATTTTGATTCATATAGTATTTCTGTAGAAATTTCATAGAATTTAGAGTTGTATTTCTACTAGTTTATGTGTTAATTGTGCAATCTGGACATTTAATGGATTAATCAAGATTAAATGTGAATTTAATGTAAAAATATGCAAAACTCATCCTGTAAGCTACATACATTTTCATCTTGCTGCTGTAGAAATTTCAAATCATTTCGAATTTATTTGCAACAATTTCACTTGTAAAACCGCTCGTATGCTTAAAATTGATAAAATCCATGGAAAATTCGAAATTAATTGAAAATCATATAAAAATTCCTAAAGAACTTTAAAATTCTGTCACATGTTCACTCCTTAATCCATTAAAACAGAAATTTTAGGATCTTTAGATTTTCCTGGAAAAATGGCCAGTGCATCCATAATCGTATCCCAATTGCAACTTGATCTTTGACAATTTGAATATTTAAGTTATAGCATGTTGTTGGCTCCGAGGTTATTGTCCACGGAAATCCTGAGATTCTGCCAGGCAATAAGATGCTATAACCTAAGTATTAAATTGCACCAGGAAAGAGCGCACGATTCCCTCATTTGGATGCCATTCAAGGCCGAAATTGGTGAACCCTAGAACCATTGGTAATCCTTAAATGTCTAGAAACTAAAAATCTTCGAAATCTGAAACTCATTAACCTCGAGAACTTAAATCGATTTATCTTGTGTCTTTCGGAACCATTGGATTATGGTTTCCAATCTAAGAACCATTAGAGCCCAATTTAGGAACACTGGTGTCGTGCCGTGTCCTAGGTTTTAGGGAGTCCTAGAGTTAGGAGTCCAGCCTCATCACGGACGCTTGCTATGAATAGCAACCGTACCATAGGTCTAGTTACACTAGTCACCCAATCTTTCCTTAAGACAAGCCTAGTAAACTAGGGTGTAGGCAAACCTGCATTAGTCTAAGGGACAACTTGCATTCAGATAAGAATCATATAGCATCTTAGATGAAATCCTAAGATAATAAAATCCTCAACTTGAATTAAATAATTCCTCTTAAAACTGTTGAAACAGTCAAATCCGTCTAAGTCGGTGTCCTAGTTGAGTTAGGCATATGTAGCTTAGCTTAGGTGCACCGAACTACGTCGACTCTGATCCCAGTGAGGCTTGGGTACGTAGGCAGCTTGGATGTCTGATGGCATACCACCCGCGAGTCGGCACCACAACAAATTGTGGTGTTTTGTATATTAATTTTCTTGTAAATGCTTAATCAAATCACTTAGGTTTTTTCATGAAATTAGAATTTTAGGAGAACTTTCACCTAGATTGAATCCAGACAAATTAAGAAATCAAGATACACATTTAGGATTCACATTGAAATTAGATCATAGGATGCATGTCACTTAATTCGCACAATAACATAGAGTTGAATGAGCCATTTAAAATAAATTTAAAAGAGTTAGCTTTTGGAATCGAAGACCGATTATCGGGCAAGAATGGTGCATGTGGTGGATAACTTCCCATACCTTCCATTCTCGTAACCAGGTAGCGAGTCTAGATTTCTGGTTAATTACGGGTCCTAGATCCCACATCTAGGTGGCGACTCTGTCAATCTCTTTCGTGTGGAATTCGGATTGCCTTAGTGATCCCAAGTTCACAGGAAAGACGAATTCAAATCAACAAATAAAATGCACACGCCAATCGCGTGGGAACGAGAGACCAAGAGAGAGGCGCGGCGGCTCGCGCCCCACGCCCCTCTTGCGGGATCTGGCTCCCACAGTCTGGCGACTCTGCTGGGGACCACCTAACTTCATTACAATTCCAAAGGATAACTCATTTGAATCTATTTTAACTGGCTCATGAAAACTCTATCTCTTTTATGCTTGTTAGATTAGTTTGTATGCTTTATTTTCTCATCACATATACTCAAACTTAATCTAACAAAACCTGAAGGCATCATAGATTGCGCGAACTTATTGCACACACTTACATCACTTTCATCTAAACCCCTGCATCTCACATGCACACACGTCCTATTTTAGGAACCCGGAGTGTTATCTAGCATGGTTGACTGGGATTTCATCACCTGGTGCCTCTGTGCTAGAGAAGCATTCCACCCTTAGCCTAGTACCTTTATGGTACGTAAACGGATCTCTTGTTCACGTACTGATACGCCGGACACTGGTACAGTATATCGAACAGGGATTCGCGCTAAGGGAACTCTTGGCCTTACCCCTAGATTAACCCACACATGCATGTAGTATACGAACACGTGCACCACATGTGTGAGCCTAGTTTAGGATATCTTACCCATTTGTGTCTAGATTAGGCCGTAGTCCATCTTCCAATGGCTACGATCGGTCCTAGGTACACAAACAAAGTCATGAGTCGAGATCCTCTCTCCACTCCGCTAGATTAGGATTAGGGTTGATGCCTTCAGGTAACACTGTTAAAATGTGCGAAGACTAAAAACTTTTCCTTTGGGGTTAGGATATAAATCCCATCATTTCCAAAGATCTCATAGGATTAGTTATTCTTGATCTATCCGTTGAAAATAGTTCTATGCAATCTCATATTTTGATCATGTGTCTATCATTCGTCTCTTGTGGGATTCGGTTGTGTCTTCATTGGCGGAAATTGTGTCTCAATCATTTGATCATGCAATCTTGATGATCCAATCTTGCTTGTACCCTTGGTCTTTTCTTACTCTAAGGGCAACCTTTTTCAAGAATATTTTGCTAAGTCCTTCAGAGTTCACTATCATAATCCTTGAACTAGGGGCATTCCCCTATGCGAATCAGTAATCATGGTCAGTACAATTGTTGAGTCCGGTCTTACATTTCAAGGTCAATGCCTAGTCCAGGCAAGATATCTTCTGCTTCTCTTTTTTATTTAGAGTTGTGAATCCTGAGAATGTTCAGGATAGGTCATCAGATGTAATAGCCTTTTCTTTAAATAAAAATTTCAGTTCCAAAAGTTCATTGGTGTCTGTTTCTTAAGTGTGCTTCTGATCTTAAAATAAGACTCCCTCCTCAAATGAGGACAAAATTGACGAAACTCCTCTTAGGTTGCAGCCTATGCTCAAACAAGTGAAGGAGCACCGAGCCCAGCTTCTAAAAGATGAAATTGAAGTGGTAAACATTGGCACTGAAACTTTGATTCAGTGGATGCTGATTGAAAATACATTACCCTCTGAAGAGTGTGAAGAATTGATAAAATTATTTCAAGAATAAGAAGATTGTCTAGAAAAGCTACAACTGATACCAGGGGCAAGACATTGATGGAAAGCTCAAAGGAAATGAAGAAAGTGAGAAGATATATGCTATACAAGGGGCATAGAGTGGAAACAACTTTCATATTTCCAATCAATGACCTTGGTTCTCAAATTCATAACATGAAGCCATCAAATTCGAGATAAGAAGTTCAAGAGCAAGCATTGAAAAGTGATCATCAGATATCAAGAGTTACAAATCCATAAATGGAGGATGTCGAAGAACAAGTTTTGCTCTATGAAAGTCGAAGGCGCGTATTAGAATCTTGAAAGAAGAAGATATATTATCTCTTACCTGGAAATGCCGTCAAACTCCAAAAAAAAAAAAAAAAAAAAAAAAAGAAGAAAAAAAAATAATAATCAGTACCAGAGGGACTCTAGTAACCTAGATCGATTCTCAATCTGAACATCGGAAGGCCTCCTTTGGCCGAATAAATCCCAAAATCAGAACCCAAGGTCAAAAGAATACCGGTTTGCAAACCCTTCGAGCCTGAATAAAATTTTCTTGAAAACCCATCAAACTAGGGGCATTCGCCCCGAACTACGCGAGACCTGATCCCTACACTGGGGTACGTAGGCAGCTCGGTTAAACTGAGTTCGGTCAATTCAAAAAAGAAAAGCAATTCAATCAATCCAAAAAAAAAAGAAATTCAATCCTTTCAGAAAAAAAAAAGGGGACAAGTTCCTAAAGAAGAGAAGTCAATTATTCTAGAAAGAAGAAAAAAAAGAAAAATCAATAAACTTTCGAACAATTTATCTTCAAACTAGGGGCATTCGCCCTGAACTATACACGACCTGATTCCTACCTTGGGATATGTAGGCAACCTATTCACAGGTTCGGTCGAAATCTTTGTTGAACCTTAAGCCATTCTTTGAAAAGCCCTATCCTACCTATAAAGTCCTTCCGGTGTTCAGAACTAATGATCTAGGTCCCGAAACAAAAAAAAAATGATGATGAATAAAAAAAATGGAGTTTGAAGATCTGCTAGACTGAAAACCTGAAAGGGCGGTTTAGGCAAAATTTAAGATCATTCCCCTGTTAAGTTGAAAACCCGAAAGGGCGGCTTAGGCAAAAGCTAAGGGGATAGCCTGCTGAATCGAAAACCTAGAAAGACGGTTCAGGCAAAAGTTAAGGCTACCACGGTCCGCCAAGTTAAAAACCCTGAAGAGGTGACTTGGTCATGGTAAGAGAATCATTGTAAGAAGGCTACAGCCAGTATCAAGACTGAAGATCAACTGAAGTTCAAGCAAATTTATAAGAAGGTTACAGCCGGTATCAGGACTGAAGATCAATTGAAGTTCAAATAAATTCAAGTGACATCCTCAAAACTGGGGGCATTGGAGCTAAGCAATCCTAGGAGTTGTAATTAAATCATTGAGGCATTACTGTTTTAAGGAAAAAGTCCAGTGTTTACCAATTGAAAAAAATATTCCTTGAAAGGATAGACTTACCAAATAAAACGTTAACTAAGTCAGAAGCATTACTGTGTCTGTCAGTGTAGTTAATCAATCGTTGTTATTCTATGTTCACTCCTTTAGAGCTCCTCAATCCTTTGAGTAGTGCCTTTTATCTAAGTTTTCTATTTAAAAAGAGTCAATCGTCATCCATATGTCCAAATGATGCAACTATCTCGGTGAAGGAGGCCCGGCCTCGTCAGCTCCCTGCGATTGTAGCTGAAAAAGTTCGAGAATCTAGTCAAACAGCTATATTTCAAAGATGATCAACCCAGAAGAATTCAGAAGTAGAAACATCAGAAAGCCCAGCTTCCGTAAAAAGATCATACCCCAGGAAGGCATCTTAAGCTTGGAAGAGCCTCAGATGCAATGATGGTCGAGCCAATTTCTCAGAAAGATGAACCGTTAAAATTCAGAATTTCCTTCCAGTTAGTTAAATACTTTCCTGGTCAAGAAATGTTTATCTAAACACCTATCAAGAGGCAAGTCCCACTTTTCCATGATTATATCCAAGAGAGCCGTTGTTCTAGATTACCAATTTCAAGTGTCTTGTTCAAGGTTTCAGTCATCCAAATCCCCAAAGACAAGACCAGCAGTCTCTTTGAGAAAAATCTTGTTGAAGTTTCATAAAAGTGTTTCTAATCCATTCTTGTTAGTAATGGTTCTTCGGTTTGCCGTTTCATCATTCGTCAAAGTCCTAGTTTCCGATATCTTTGTCAGGCACGATCTATAACATCCTCGATTTCATTAAGTTCAAAAAAATCAAAAATTCATCAAATCCAATCCTATGTCAAATTCAAGTTCATGAAAAATCTCTAAATTCTTCGTTATTGAATTCATCAATCAAAGCTATCTTGTTTCTTTGAGCCTGTTTGTGAACGGTGCCTCTTTTCTCGAGTCCATTTGTAAATGGTCTCGTCTTCTCCTTGAACCCGTTTGTGAACGGTGTCTCATTTTTGTGAGTCCATTTACGGTCTCATGTCCTCCTTGAGCCCGTTTGTGGACGGTGCCTTATTTCTGAAAAATCAAAAATTCATCAAATCCAATCCTATGTCAAATTCAAGTTCATGAAAAAACTCTAAATTCTTCGTTGTTGAATTCATCAATCAAAGCTATCTTGTTTCTTTAGCCCGTTTGTGAACGGTGCCTCATTTCTCGAGTCCATTTGTAAATGGTCCCGTCTTCTCCTTAAGCCCGTTTGTGAACGGTACTTCATTTTCTGAGTCTATTTGTGAATGGTCTCATGTCCTCCTTGAGCCCGTTTGTGGACGCTGCCTTATTTCTGAAAAATCAAAAATTCATCAAATCCAATCCTACGTCAAATTCAAGTTTATGAAAAATCTCTAAATTCTTCGTGGTTGAAGCTATCTTGTTTCTTTGAGCCCATTTGTGAACGGTGCCTCATTTCTCGAGTCCATTTATGAATGGTCTCATGTTCTCCTAGAGCCCGTTTGTGAACGGTGCCTCGTTTCTCGAGTCCATTTGTGAATGGTCTCGTCTTCTCCTTAAGCCCGTTTGTGAACGGTACCTCATTTTCTGAGTCTATTTGTGAATGGTCTCATGTTTTCCTTGAGCCCGTTTGTGAACGGTGCCTCGTTTCTCGAATCCATTTGTGAATGGTCTCGTCTTCTCCTTGAGCCCGTTGGTGAACGGTACCTCATTTTCTGAGCCCATTTGTGAATGGTCTTTTTATTCTCCTTGAGCCCGTTTGTGAACGGTACCTCATTTTCTGAGTCTATTTGTGAATGGTCTCATGTTTTCCTTGAGCCCGTTTGTGAACGGTGCCTCGTTTCTCGAATCCATTTGTGAATGGTCTCGTCTTCTCCTTGAGCCCGTTGGTGAACGGTACCTCATTTTCTGAGCCCATTTGTGAATGGTCTTTTTATTCTCCTTGAGCCCGTTTGTGAACGGTACCTCATTTTCTGAGTCTATTTGTGAATGGTCTCATGTTTTCCTTGAGCCCGTTTGTGAACGGTGCCTCGTTTCTCGAATCCATTTGTGAATGGTCTCGTCTTCTCCTTAAGCCCGTTTGTGAACGGTGCCTCGTTTCTCGAGTCCATTTGTGAATGGTCTCGTTTTCTCCTTGAGCCCGTTTGTGAACGGTACCTCATTTTCTGAGTCCATTTGTGAATGGTCTCTTATTCTCCTTGAGCCCGTTTGTGAACGGTGCCTCGTTTCTCGAGTCCATTTGTGAATGGTCTCATCTTCTCCTTAAGCCCGTTTGTGAACAGTACCTCATTTTCTGAGTCTATTTGTGAATGGTCTCATGTTCTCCTTGAGCACGTTTGTGAACGGTGCCTCGTTTCTCGAGTCCATTTGTGAATGGTCTCATCTTCTCCTTGAGCCCGTTTGTGAACGGTACCTCATTTTCTGAGTCCATTTGTGAATGGTCTCGTCCTCTCCTTAAGCCCGTTTGTAAACGGTACCTCATTTTCTGAGTCCATTTGTGAATGGTCTCATCTTCTTCTTAAGCCCGTTTGTGAACGGTACCTCATTTTCTGAGTCCATTTGTGAATGGTCTCATATCCTCCTTGAGGCCGTTTGTGAATGGTACCTCATTGTCTGAGTCCATTTGTGAATGGTCTCTTATCCTCCTTGAGCCCGCTTGTGAAAGATGTCTCATTTTCTTTTTTTTAAAAAAAAAAAAAAAAAAAAAAAAAAAACCGCTTGAGAACGATCTTTGTTCTTTCTGTTCGGAATCCATTCGAAAGTGGTATCTCATTCTCTCGTTGCTCGTTTGTGAACGGCACCGCATCAGGATTTCTTATTATGTTCTAATTCTAGGATTTCATTTAGGGCCTTGCATTAGGTAGTAAATGTTTGCGTCTAAGTTCCGTTTTGTGTAGAGTCTTTTGTCGATTAAAGCTACGCAAAATGGCTCTGTCATTTTGACTTTGGTATTCGATGACTACGTCATCTCTACCAAAGAGGGGCATCTGTAGACACCCCATTTTGCTCTACCTTAATCGATAAAGAAATTAGGGTTTGTTTTCCGTCGGTTTTCCAATGTCTTTCTTTCCCGCATCCGTTTGTTACATTTCTAAATATTTTTGGTCGTTTCCGTCGTGTTTCGCATTTTCCCGCTAAATGTTGAGAAGGATTATTCAGAAAAATCTAAACCAGAGAGAATTGGGACCCGTTTGGTGGGCCCGCATTGGGTGCTTCGATTAAATTTGGATCGAGAAAGTTGGACCCATTTGGTGGGGCCGCATGATGCATTTTGATTAAATTTGGACTCGTTTGGTGGGCCCGCATTGAACATTTGTTTAAAATCGAATCAACCGAGGGCCCACATTGTGGGGCCCGCCTTGTGAGGCCTCTTATGAAGAGCAATGATGGTAGCTCTCCACTAAGACAACATGATGGGCCCTCCACTAAGAGCAATAATGATGGACTCTCCACTAAGAAACATGATGGGCCCTCCACTAAGAGCAATAATGATGGACTCTCCACTAAGAAACATGATGGGCCCTCCACTAAAAGCAATAATGATGGACTCTCCACTAAGAAACATGATGGGCCCTCCACTAAGAGCAATAATGATGGACTCTCCACTAAGAAACATGATGGGCCCTCCACTAAGAGCAATAATGATGGACTCTCCACTAAGAAACATGATGGGCCCTCCACTAAGAGCAATAATGATGGACTCTCCACTAAGAAACATGATGGGCCCTCCACTAAGAACAATAATGATGGATTCTCCACTAAGAGGGACAACATGATGAGCTCTCCACCAACATATCTCTCTCTCTCTCTTTCTCTCCCTATATATATCTCCCTTCCCATCCATAAAAGAAAAAAAAAAAGAAAAGAGAAATTTATCTTCCATTATCTCTTTCTCTTCCATTATCTCTTCTAATCACTCCCTCCAATCCCTTTCCTCAATATATTCTTCCATCCCTCTCCCTAATATTCTTCTTCCATTATCTCTTCACTCCCTCAATCACTCCCTCTAAACACTCCAGAGAAAGCGAAAGACGGCGGAGCGGATCGGCGGCGGCAGGATTTTTTATATTTTTTTTGGATTGGGCGGAGATCTTCACCACAGGTAGGTGCATTGTTCTCAAAATATTTCTGTATTTTTCCGAATTTTTCTGATTTTTTCCGCAAATTGTGTTTTAAAAATGGAAAACTCTTCAAAAAACATCTTTTGACGAAGAAAAATTAAATTATATACCAAACAGATTCTAAAATTAATGAAATTTCGTGGGAAAATAATATGTTACTGATTCATTTTACCATGAATTTATAAAGATTTTTGGAGTTTATTTGGTATATTATTTAATATTTTCTTTGAAACTTATCAGATTTTAGGAGAATTTTTACTAATATCAGATCATCATTAAAATTCATAAAATTTTTACAGTAGTCTTATCTTCCATATTACTTGTTACTGTAAAATTTTCGTGTTATTTGGATCTGTTTTAATATGGGATGTAGTGTTAATTTATAATCTGGTCTGGAAATTGTAAAATCCGAAATTGGTAGTAAATAATTTCTAAAATTCATGAAAATCTCAATGCATGCTATTTTGATTCATATAGTATTTCTGTAGAAATTTCATAGAATTTAGAGTTGTATTTCTACTAGTTTATGTGTTAATTGTGCAATCTGGACATTTAATGGATTAATCAAGATTAAATGTGAATTTAATGTAAAAATATGCAAAACTCATCCTGTAAGCTACATACATTTTCATCTTGCTGCTGTAGAAATTTCAAATCATTTCGAATTTATTTGCAACAATTTCACTTGTAAAACCGCTCGTATGCTTAAAATTGATAAAATCCATGGAAAATTCGAAATTAATTGAAAATCATATAAAAATTCCTAAAGAACTTTAAAATTCTGTCACATGTTCACTCCTTAATCCATTAAAACAGAAATTTTAGGATCTTTAGATTTTCCTGGAAAAATGGCCAGTGCATCCATAATCGTATCCCAATTGCAACTTGATCTTTGACAATTTGAATATTTAAGTTATAGCATGTTGTTGGCTCCGAGGTTATTGTCCACGGAAATCCTGAGATTCTGCCAGGCAATAAGATGCTATAACCTAAGTATTAAATTGCACCAGGAAAGAGCGCACGATTCCCTCATTTGGATGCCATTCAAGGCCGAAATTGGTGAACCCTAGAACCATTGGTAATCCTTAAATGTCTAGAAACTAAAAATCTTCGAAATCTGAAACTCATTAACCTCGAGAACTTAAATCGATTTATCTTGTGTCTTTCGGAACCATTGGATTATGGTTTCCAATCTAAGAACCATTAGAGCCCAATTTAGGAACACTGGTGTCGTGCCGTGTCCTAGGTTTTAGGGAGTCCTAGAGTTAGGAGTCCAGCCTCATCACGGACGCTTGCTATGAATAGCAACCGTACCATAGGTCTAGTTACACTAGTCACCCAATCTTTCCTTAAGACAAGCCTAGTAAACTAGGGTGTAGGCAAACCTGCATTAGTCTAAGGGACAACTTGCATTCAGATAAGAATCATATAGCATCTTAGATGAAATCCTAAGATAATAAAATCCTCAACTTGAATTAAATAATTCCTCTTAAAACTGTTGAAACAGTCAAATCCGTCTAAGTCGGTGTCCTAGTTGAGTTAGGCATATGTAGCTTAGCTTAGGTGCACCGAACTACGTCGACTCTGATCCCAGTGAGGCTTGGGTACGTAGGCAGCTTGGATGTCTGATGGCATACCACCCGCGAGTCGGCACCACAACAAATTGTGGTGTTTTGTATATTAATTTTCTTGTAAATGCTTAATCAAATCACTTAGGTTTTTTTCATGAAATTAGAATTTTAGGAGAACTTTCACCTAGATTGAATCCAGACAAATTAAGAAATCAAGATACACATTTAGGATTCACATTGAAATTAGATCATAGGATGCATGTCACTTAATTCGCACAATAACATAGAGTTGAATGAGCCATTTAAAATAAATTTAAAAGAGTTAGCTTTTGGAATCGAAGACCGATTATCGGGCAAGAATGGTGCATGTGGTGGATAACTTCCCATACCTTCCATTCTCGTAACCAGGTAGCGAGTCTAGATTTCTGGTTAATTACGGGTCCTAGATCCCACATCTAGGTGGCGACTCTGTCAATCTCTTTCGTGTGGAATTCGGATTGCCTTAGTGATCCCAAGTTCACAGGAAAGACGAATTCAAATCAACAAATAAAATGCACACGCCAATCGCGTGGGAACGAGAGACCAAGAGAGAGGCGCGGCGGCTCGCGCCCCACGCCCCTCTTGCGGGATCTGGCTCCCACATTATCAGGAACCTATAATGTTAAGGATATCTGCATACCGGTATACAAACTTCCTTATTTCAGAGGTCGTTTGGAAAGTGAGAGTAAACAGCGCCGTCTAGAATGAGAAGCCAAGCAAATCATTTGTATTAGGAAGATTAAGGAACTGATTACTGTCCTGTCGGACCCAATTGAAGAGGTTCCTTCCCCAGAGTTCGCATTCTGTTCTCTTTTCCAAAGAAGAGGAATTGGAATTTCAGATTGGCCATCTTACGAGGGATCTGAGGAAGTGCTCGTAATCTCGGGGTTCTGAGTGGATGGAAGTTTTTGTGTCTGGCTTCCTAGTTAGCAAAGTTCTTTTTTGGTTGCTTGATTCTTTGGGTGGTTCTAAGAAATTTTTTTAGAGCTCAGAAGAAGTTTGGAAGTTTCAAGATCTTCGTCGAAGATCGCAAAGGATTCTTGTAGTTTTTTATCTAGGTTTGTTTGAGCTTAGAGGCAGGTTGTAGAATTTGGAATTTTGTTCAGAGATGATGAATGTGAAGGGGATGGTATAGGAGGTATAGTTTTGGTATTTTCTTCTAGAGCCTGGAGTTTTCTTCAAGGCGTTCATACGATGTATCTCATGGGGGACTCCTTGTCCCTTCTTCATGTAATTTTCGTATAAATTATCAATATATTTCTGTCAACTTTCAAAAAACAAAACATGTGTCATCTGATTAGGCACCATGAAAGCATGGCAAGGCCATGCTCTGTTCACTGCCAATGGAGCCGGCCTGATACTGACTGGACCAAATGGGTTCGAATAATGAAGGGAGCGGAGCCGGCTTGAAACTGACTAGACTAGATGGGTTCACTGCGGAGTATGCATTGCGCTTCTGCTTTAGAGCTTCGAATAATGAAGCTGAGTACGAAGCTCTTGTTACCGGGATGAATTTGGCACTCGAGGTGCACGCTGAAAGCCTCTGAGCCCATAGCGACTCCCAGTTAATTGTGAATCAAGTTAGAGGAGAATACGAAGCAAAAGACTCGAGAATGGTAAAGTATCTTAACAAAGTGGCTGCTAGTGGAAAGATTCAAGGAGTTTGAAATTGTCGGGATTGCTCGAACAGAGAATGTGAAAGCCGATGCACTATCCCAACTAGCCACATCGGGATACTCTAACTTGGGGGCTATTTACACGGAGGTGCTGAAAAAAGTAAGCATTGAATCCAAAGAGACAGCGGTCTTGCAAATAGACCAAGAACCGAGCCGGATGGACGACATTGTGGGGTATCTAAAGCATGGGATACTACCCAAAGATAAAAAGGATTCATCGATTTGCCCACTTCACTCAACATGGAGATGACCTATATAAAAGATCGTACACTTGGCTGCCTTATCTGAAGTGCCTCCGACCAACTAGCACCAATTATACGCACAAGGAAGTACACGAAGGTGGCAGAGAAAATCCTTCGTTTACTATGGGCCGAAATTGGAGAAGGACGCACTAGAACTTGTGACAAAGTGTGAGAAATGTCAAAAGTTTTGCCTTAGTACCTGATGATTAGAATGGGCTTTGGGGCTAAGTGGCATGATTGGGTGATGAAGTGTGTCTTGCCGGCTTGGTTCTCAATTCTTATTAATGGCTCCCCCAAAGGTTTCTTCAAATCTTCTCGCGGTCTTAGACAGGGGGATCCTTTTTCTCCATTCCTATTTGTGATAATCGCTAAAATCTTGAGTAGGTTGATGGAGAAAGGAGGGGCTGATTGAGGGTTTTAAATTGGGGCCAATCAGTCCGAAATCACTCATTTGCAGTTCGCAGATGATACCCTCCTATTAGTTCGCCAGATGTGTCGAAGGTGTTGAACCTAAAATATATTATCAGATCTTATGAGATTGTGACCTGACAGAGGTCTAACTTCCAAAAATCCAACCTTTTTGGCATCCACTTAGAGAATGTTTTGGTTCAAGGGCTTGCCGGTATTATGGGGTGCAAGGTGGGCGCTTTCCCCTCTACATATCTTGAGTTGCCTTTGGGGGCGGGTCGCTTTCCCCTCTACATATCTAACTTCCAAAATATTAGTTGGGATTCTATAGTGGAGAGAGTAGAAAGAAGACTAAACACGCGGAAGAGAAACTTGGTTTCCGGGGGGGAATTAACGTTATTAAAAGCCGTTTCAGAAAATATTCTGATATATCAGTTATCTCTATTTAAATGCCCTTCGAGTGTAGCTTTGAGGATTGAACAAATCTAAAGAAGATTTTTATGGGGAGGAACTGAAAATAAAAAAGGCATTTCGGTAGTGAAATGGGAAGAAGTTTGCAAGCTGTGCAAGGCAGGGGGGTTGGGTATCGAAAGATCAAAGTGGTTAACCAATCACTTTAGGTAAATGGCTTTGGAGGTTTGGTGAGGATGCATCGTCGCTCTGGGCCAAAATTACAAATAGCAAATATGGGGCATTAGTGGGGTAGCAAGCCAGGCCGTTATGTGTGGAGAGATATTTTTGTTTTTTAGGCAATGTTTCGTGAGGGTACTAGATTTTGTGCCCGTGTGGGGACCGTGTGAGATTTTGGCAGGATAAGTGGTGTTCGGAACGTCCTTTGAAAGACCTACTCTCGGATTTGTTTGTAGTCTCTTCTTCAAAATTGGCTTTGGTCAAAGTTTGTTTTGAAAGGAGAGAGGATAGGGAGGTGTGGATGACGGCCTTTAGACGTAATTTCTTCGACAGAGAACTTCAAGCGATAGCCAGGCTATTTGGTCTCTTAGAGAGGACGTATTAAAGTGTGATGGCTCTGATATAAGGGTATGGATCTGGAATTCGTCGGGGGTGTTTTCCGCAAAATCCTTCTACTATCACCTATGTGGCTTGCCTGTGGCTCCTAATATTGCTAGGCTGTGGTCGATCCATGCCCCTCCTCATGTTATTATGTTTGGGTGTGCGGCCACCCGAGATCACATTCAAAAGGTGGACTTCGTACGAAAGCGGAAGATGGGGTGTGTTGATCATTGTGCTTTGTGCATCAAAGCTGGGGAATCTGTGAACCATATTTTCATCCATTGTAGTTTGGTTAGGGAGATTTAGAGTGGTCTCTTAGAAAGATTCGGTATCTCTTGGGTTTTCCCTAAGAATCTCATCGAAGTTTTGGAAGGTTGGCAATTGGTTCCTTGGCGCAGTACAAGCAAGATCTTATGGAATATTTCTTTCCTAGCGGTTATTTGGGTGGTTTGGAAAGAGAAAAAAGACAGGATTTTCAGGGGAAGATCCAAGCGTGTTTCTCATTTATCTACTAAGGTGCTGGCTTTGATTGTCTCTGGGCCAAGTCTCTTCCTAGTTTTCAGTTCGTCTTTGCCTTCGATCTTTGGCAGAGTTGGCGCGAGGTCTGTTTTAGCTCAGAGAGTAGTTCTCTGATTGTTCAGGCTTGGGAGCCTCCGGCTAGTGGCTTCTTGAAGTTCAACTTCGACGGTTCTAGCCTCGAAAATCCGGGTCCGGCAGGTATTGGGGGCATACTTAGGGACGCTGATGGTATTGTGAGATGGGCTTTTGCAGGCCCTACTGGATTGGCTGATTCTAATGAGGCGGAAGTGCGTGCGACACATAAAGGGATCAGGATCCCTGTGGGTGAGGATTTTAATAAAGTTTTGGTCAAAGGGGACTCCTTAAATGTCATTCGGTGATTATCTGGAGCTCACCCCCCCAGGAGATTCGCTGCCTTCTGCAATGAGATGAGTGATATTGTTGGCTCTTCGAGCATTTCCTTTCACCATATTCGGAGACCGGCAAACGGGATGCAGACAAGATGGCTAGGGCCGGGGCTCAGAAAGAGGATTTTGAGATTTTCGATTTTCTCCCCCCTTAATGTGGTCTTGTTGCTCCTTTTAGCTTTCCTTTTTGTATAATCTCGCTCTCTTTGTATTGGTCCTTCTCGGTCTTTTTAATGAAATATGATCATTTTACCATTGAAAAAAAAATTAACAAGAGGCTAATAATTCTCAATGGAGATCAAATTGTAACTAACGCAGCGGATCAAACGTGGAATCGTAGCCGAAGCGTATCATTGCCCTAGAATCCACTAGGGAAGAAGAAGAATCGTAGAATCCACTAGGAAAAAGAGAGAGAAGGGAAGAACCAAGAATCTACTAGGAAAGAAGAGAAGAAGAAAGAGAGTGTAATGACCACACTTTTTAATTTCCCTTTATTATTATTACTATTCTTAATAATAATATTTATTTACTAATATTGATAATTATATCTTTGGGATAATTACATTTACACCCCCTCTAGTTTCTGACATATCCACTTGCACCCCTATAGTTTAAAACGTGACAAATACACCCCTGTAGTTTCAATTTGTTTAAGGTTTGCCCCCTTAGCTGAAGGTTCGTCCATAGATTGAAGGGTTAGGATGATCCGATGGAGCTGATTTTTTGGGCACACCCTATCTATGTCAGGACCCATCAAATGAACGCTTTGGATCATCCAAATAATGTGGGCCCATACCCGAATCCAAACACTACCAAAAAATATCCAAATAATGTGGGCCCACATTGTTTGGATGATCCAAAGCGTTCATTTGATGGGCCCTGACATAGATAGGGTGTGCCCAAAAAATCAGCTTCATCGGATCATCCTAACCCTTCAATCTATGGACGAACCTTCAGCTGAGGGGACCTACCTTAAACATATTGAAACTACAGGGGTGTATTTGTCACATTTTAAACTATAGGGGTGGAAGTGGATGTGTCAGAAACTAGAGGGGGTGTAAATGTAATTTTCCCTATATCTTTTTAAAATTCGTGTGAACTTTTTTACCGTCGGATTTCAGGATACAATAAATAGTAAATTTCGTTTTTACTAAAAATAGTAAATTCCGATTTTTACTATATATATAGTAAATTCCGTTTTTACTATATATAGTAACGATTTCCTATCTTGAGAGGGAGGTGAGGTTTTGCATCCCTTTGGGCAAGAACAAGATATTGTCACATGAAAAGATTCTAAGGAATTTAATTGTCATGGGCAGTGCCGACACTGGCAAGAAAGTCGGGAGTTGAGTAACAATGGATAATTTTACTAGGGAGGTAAGGTTTTCTAGCCGAGTGGGCATAGACTTGAGATTTGGACAATAATTAATATCTAGAGATTCCAGCTTGTTCGGTAGCCTCCCCTCTCCATCCGCCAATGACACTAGTTTTGGGCAGTCATAGATTAACAAATGTTGGAGAAAGGATAGATCTTGCAAGCCAACCTCCTTTGGCCAACACTCCAACTCAGCACATCCAACTATCTCTAACCTCTGAAGGACTGTCAGGTTTTTCAACAACCCACGGGGTAGTGATCTTAGGCTTTGAAAGTCGTTGATAGCCAAATATGGAAAGAGAGCGGAGTTGAAGCATACAGGATCTCAATAGCTTCTCACCACACCTCCCTAGTTTTAAATCACAAACAGATGTAAGCTTCGGAAGGGCACTCAATTTTTCGCAACCACTTATATGCAACTTTGTGAGGGCAGGAAGAAGGTTGGCACTGGGAAACGCCTTCAATTCCGGACATCCCATTAAGATAAGCTCAAGAAGAGAGGGTAACTCGGCATCAGGAGGCAAGAGGTGCGAACAATTTCTAAGGTAATGCATGTTAGATTGGAGAGATGCCCTATCCAACTAGGAAAACTCACACCACCATAGGATTTTATATGTAAATTTTTTATGTTGGTATGGGGTTGGAGGCCTTCCAATGTCTCCCTAACTTTTCCAACTAGTAAATTGTCTTCTCGAGCCCATTCCAAGATCAACTCAGTAAGGTATTTTTTATCTATCAAATTGGCTTCTTTTGCATCCTCTATGTTTTGCCCATTCTCGAGACCGGCAATATGAATTCTTCCTTTAAGGTTCCCCATGTTCTTCAACTCTCCTATCCGATATCCACTCTCTTTGAGCACCATGAATTTGGGCAATGTTTGGAGAGAAGTTAATTTTCCAATTCCTGGCAAAGAAATCGAGTACCACAAGCACAAATCTAAAGCGAGATACCGCAAGTTAATTAGATCCGTGATGCCCTCGGGTAACCCTTTATGTTTATGGCAATAAACTAGAACTAGCGTTTGTAGATTATAGAGACTAGTTACTGATTCGGGCAGCCTATCTATCGAAGTTGAAGTGAGGTCAAGGTAACGTAGATGTTTCAAATGGCCAATCGAATCTGGCAACTTGCCGATTGCAGTCCGACTCAAATCCAATACACGCATGCATCTCAACTCCATGAATGCATCAGTGATGAATAGCTCTTCCCCATATGATCGATTGACCACTAGAAAAGTGCGTAAGCTCTTAAATTTGTGCAAGGCCTCCAAAGATTTTAAATCCCCTCTATCGCGAATCCACGAGAAATGGCGAGCCATTTCTGCCATTTCTGTGTTGTTTCGTAACTTATCATGTTCCATTCTAAGACATTCATCACCTGAGATAGTTTCTGCTAGTTCGTGGAAGAGATCGTGCATCACATACATTGAAGTCTCATCACATTGAAGAGAATATTGAAAGAAAGACTTTAGCAATAAATCGTCAAATATCTCCCCACCTATGTCTTCTAGGAGTGAGTTTCCTTTGGGTCGAATGAAGCAAGAAGCCATCCATTGTCGGACCAGCACATCCTTTTCAAACCCATGATCTTTAGGAAATAGGGCACAATAGGCAAAACATTGCTTTTGATCCATTGGTAAGTGAAGATAGCTCAGTCTTAAAGCTGGTAATATTTCATTTGTATCATCCTTCCATATTTCGCTTGTCAGTATGCTTTCCCACTCACTTATAGTACTTTTAGAAGACAAGATGCCTCCCAACGTCTTTATTGCCAAAGGCAGGCCATTGCACTTCTGGAAGATTTGCCAACCGATTTCCTCGAATTTCAGATGCCGATTTGATGTTCCTATGGCAAATGCACACCGAGTAAACAATTTCCAACAATCCTTATTTGCCAATCTCTCCAAACGGTGGCAAGGACTTGTGCCCATCTTCTTCGCAACAACTCTTTTATTTCGTGTAGTTACAATAATTTTACTTCCTTCTTTTCCAGCTCCGAAGGGCATTCGTAGAATTTCCCACTGATTTTGGCTTTCATCCCACAAGTCATCTAGCACAATTAAAAATTTCTTACCGCTCAGTATCTCTTCAAGCTACCTTTGCGCGGCATCCAGGCTTGAGAAGATACAATGGCTTCTAGTTGCAGATTGAATAAGTGCATTTGTAAGTGTCAGTACACTAGAAAAGTCATAGGCACAAGCCCATGCTCTTGTCTTAAAATGCGTCTTTACGCTCTCATCATTATAGATGAATTGAGCAAGAGTTGTCTTCCCAATCCCACCCATGCCAACTATGGGAATAACAGAAAATTCATCTGATTTCAACAATTGTATTATTTTCACCTTGTCCTCTTGCCTACCAATAACATCAGATTCTCTTATCAAAGAGCTAGTCTGTCGTTGTTCCTTCATGTGGGTACGCATCAGTCCATCTCCCTCTTTGAGATGGAGGTCCTTTTTTTCCTTGCTATCACATCTAAACTCTCTCTGATGTTACTTATCTTACGTGATATTTCACTTCCATATAAAAATTGGCTTGACAAACTGCGCAAAGAAGGGAAAGGGAAGATGATGTTGGGGCATACCTTCCGTCTCTTGCGTTTTTGAACTTTGCACAACTCAGATTTTCCAGATTCTGTGGCAACATCGTCCAATAGGTCATCAGCACGATAAGCCTCATACTTGAGTTTTCGAAGCCATTCTTGCACAACTGTAGAGTGAGTTTGTTTTTCCTCAGCATCTTCAAGCACGTTTTGAATTTGTTTCAATGTGCTCTCTAACTTTTCCAGTTCCTCCTTACGTCCCCATGCTGATTTAATTTCTTGCTTTACCAAATCCTGAATTTCTTGTTTTACCATATCCGTCAGACTGGAAATAACAAGGGATACAGATATTTGTGGTATTCTTTCCATGCCTATGGTGCAGATAGAGAAAATAAATACTAAAGAGTTTCAGGAGTTTCTGTTTCAACAAACGATGAAGCTTAGCACTGAGAGGGAAGAAGCACCAGGCTTCAATCACGCACCTGCAAGACTGCAAAAAAGCAACGAGGCCCATGTGGGTTTGTCGGGACAACGACCGTAAGTCTGGCCAAAATAATCGAATAATCACGGCCCTTGCTGTAGATGCCTCTTTTATTGTTCCATCTAAAAGTCTTTACATTAAGCATGCCATGTTTCGGAGGGATGGAACTAGGGCTGCAACTTGGGTCGGGTCGGGTTTTTACCCGACCGGCATAGACCCAACCCGAAAATAACATGAGCCGGGTTTAGAAATCATGGGTCTTGCGTACAGGGGCGATGCCAGAAATTTTGCACAAGGGGAGCAAAAATTATAGTAATTTTTTACCTATCTTAAAATTAAGATAGAAAAAATTTCTATCTGAAATTTTGCACAAGGGAGCAAAAATTATAGTAAATTTTGCACAAAAAAGGGAGATAAAAATGGTAAAATTAAAATTTTAAACTTATTTTCTATCTTAGGGAAGATTGGAAAGGGGGGCATATTTTTTAAAAAAGGAGGTAAGTATAAAAAAATATTAAAAAATAAAGGTATTTTTTTTTTTCCAAAAAATTAAGGGGGGCAATTGTCCCCCTTTCCTCTAATGTGGCATTGCCCCTGCTTGCGTAGGGTCAGGTTTTAAATTGAAAACCCGACTCAATTTTAAACATAGGAAAATTGAGACGGGTTTCAAGAAAAAAACATAGGAAAAATTACATTTACACCCCCTCTAGTTTTTTACATTCAACTCCAACCCTGACTTTCAAAACGTGACAAGTATACCCCCTGAGGTATCAATTTGTATAAGTTAGACCCCCTCCATCAATGGTCCGTCAGTTTAACCGCACAGAAAGACTGAAACTAACCATGGTTAATATTTTGAGAACAGAAATACCCTCATTTGCAGAGGGATTAGGGTTACACCATTTCCCACCGTCGTTGTTGCCCCTCTGGCCACCGCCGCCGTCGCCACCTTCGGCCACCACCACTGTCGCTACCTTCTGCCACCGCCGTCACCTCCACCACAAACAATGAAACCCCACCCCATGGCTACATCAAACCCACATTTCAAGAAAAAAAACATTAATAAAAATAAAAAAAAGCCCTAAAATATTAGGGTTTCTGCTCAAATTATGATAATGATGTGAATGAAGACAAATAAAACTCCTAAATTGAGGGTTTATGTTGATATATAAAGAAGGGTTTGAATCAAACCCCAATTTTTGGTTTTCAAGTGTAAAAACCCTAATTTTTAGTTGGGGAAGACGAGGGCATTTTGGTGAAAATATACAATTGTTTCCATTGAGGTGATTTATGTGAAAATATAGTGTCCTTAAAGTTATAAACTTGATGACATAAATTTAGAGATTTTTGGTATGAAAATTTGTTTTTTTTTTCCTACAATCTTCAAAAAAAAATTTCCTACACACACACACAGACATATATATATATATATATATATATATATATATATATATATATATATATACACACTAGTAAAAAAACCCGTGTGATGCACGGGCGGTGAAGAGAAAATTAAAGTAATTTAAAAATGCATTAAAACAATTGAGAATATAGAAAATTGCATATTGATTCAAACGATATAAAATTGGAAAATAAAGCAACATTTGAAATTGATTGGTTCTAATCTTTGAAGATGGTTAGTTCTTCATATTTCATAAAGCATCTTTTAAACAGATTTTAGTCAAGTTACAGCTTGTTCTAACCAAGTTAAAGAATAGATATCTATGAGAAATATTAGAAGCTGATGCTAGTCATTCAATGTTGAAGTCTTTCATCAAGTACCAAGTGAAGAACTTGGAGCAATATAAATAAATTAGAAACAATGGAATAAGTCGAATAAATTGAATAATATCTGGATAAATGAATTAATACAATGTTTAGTTTCTGAATGAGATGAACAAAGAACAGGGAAAATAAGCAATCCTTTGAATATACAAATCTAAATTTAACATACAAATCATCAGTCATGACTGAGAAAACCATAAATCCATTCATAGGATTAAATACACAAATCATATCAGATCTATTTCGAATGAGAAAACCATAAATACATTCATCGGATTTGTAGCTTGAGTCCATATTAGACTCACATTTGGAATTTAAGTGCATATTGGATGTACTTTTAGGCAAAGTTTTTCTTGCGTAGAAAGATTTTCAAATTACAATGAGATGCAAGAGATCAATTTAAGCTTCTCAAAAACTCTATTGAAGACCTCTATCAAAGACTATTTAATTGAAGCCCTTGGCATAAAAGTAAGAAAAATGAGGCAGTTATGAAATCTAAATCAACTTTACTTCAAAGTTTTCTAACCTAAGTGAATTTGAATCCATCATAATAATTATAATCAGTAAGAAAATGAGAGGTGAAAGATGAAGTACATGTATAGTATAACACATGAGGCTGCCTTCTATTTTCTTCTTTTGCTTTAAATTCATCTAAATTAGAATTAGAATTGCCGGATGATAAAAATCCTTAATTTTAATATTCAGTGTAACTAAATTAGAATTGCCGGATCATTTCGGTAACCATTTTAAGCAACTCGTTTGGCTTCAAGACTCTTGGGATATTTAACAAACGACACATGTCATGTCCACGTCTATTAGTCACGTGTTTTGGGTAAGGGGAATGTTATCAACACTACTGTATTTTGAAGAGGCCACTTCTCACTTTATTAAAAGTATGGTATGGCCCGCACCATAGGATGATCCAAACCGTCCATTAGATGGACCACAACCTAAATAGGTTGTGCCCCAAAAATCATTTCCATAGGTTGATCCTAACCCTCCAATCTATAGATGGTTAGGAACAACCATCTAACACTAAGATCTGAGGGTTAGGATCAACCTATGGAAATGATTTTTTGGGCACAACCTATTTAGGCTGTGACCCATCTAATGGACGGTTTGGATCATTCTATGCTGCGGGCCATACCGTACTTTTAATAAAGTGAGGAGTTCCATCATTAAAATGCAGTAGTGCTGATAACATTTCCCTTTGGATAATCTGCCCAAAATCGTATCCCTAGAGGAAAGTTTAGTTTTACTGCCGTCAAGAGTAAAAATAACAACCGGTAAAGGTTATACCTCAGGATAAACTGTCCCAGTTGCTAGATGTGGCGCAGGTAAACAGCTGCTAAAACTAAATTTGACAAAGTCATAGGTTACACGACCCACCTCCTGCCGCACCCCAACCCCAAAAAGAAAACAAACATAGATATCTAGAAAATAAAAACAAGACAATACTGATTTATTTCAACCTCTGTCCCCATGCAAATTTTACATCTAGAGTCCAACATGCCAGTTTTTTTCAGCCGAAATCTTTGAGTAAGGGAAACAAACATTGAATGGATTTGTTGTATTTTTTATCATTTGCGTACCTAACTCTTGACTTGGTTCAAGGTAAGTAAAAGTTTCACTTCGATGAATTTTTTATCCACAAAATTCTATATACTTGTTTTTTCCGAGGTTTGTTCCTGCTGTAAGACCTTATGGTCTAATTTATAGGTTGTGGAGGGAGAGGGAGACGTAAGAAGGAGAGAACTATCTTTCTTTCTGTTTTTAATATTTTAATTTTGAGGTATGCTTAACTCAAGGGCGCCAATGATTAAATCAGCTGAAAGTGCACCCCATTGGTGCACGTCATTTGTAATGACTACAATTCAAAAGATAATTATATGCACTCTGGTGATTTTGCACCAAGGATGCCCCTGAGTTTAGCATTCCTCTCCAAATATTTTTTTCCCCTTTCCATTTCTATAAAATAGCACCAGTTTAGTAGAGTTTAATAGTAGAAATGTCTTTTCTCTTCCTTAAAAAAAGTGACTTTCTTTGTACGAGGACTCATTTCAGAAAGGAATATACTAAAAAGAGAGTATTTTTTATACTCTTCATTGAAGGCACTTATTTGATCCGTGTTTGGCCTCATTTACGTGATCCTCTGATCCATTGATCCAGACAGCAACCAGCAACCAGCAACCATGAGTAGACCTGGCAAAAGCGACCCGTGCCCGCGGGTCGACCCAACCCACCCGCAAATTTGCGGGCACAGGTCCGAGTTTTAGTGACCTGTCAAAACTAACCCGCAGGTGACCCAACCAGCAAAAACATGGGTCGGGTCAACCCGCGGGCACCCGCAAGTCACCTGGCTTTTTTAAGGGTGGTGATTTTGTTATGCTAATCCAGTTAGATGGCTTTTTTTTCTAATGCAAAGGATGGTGATTTTGTCATGCTAATCTATTTTTTAAGGGTTTGATGCCTGAATAGGTTATGGCTAGCACCATAGGTTGATCCTAACCCTCCGATTTGAATGTTAGAGGGTTGATCACTTGATCCTAACCCTCTATAGATCGGAGGGTTGGGATCAACCTATTGAAATGATTTTTGGGGCACAACCTATTTAGGCTGTAGGCCATCTAATGGACGGTTTGGATCATCGCACGGTGCCGGCCATACCCTACTTTTAAGTTTTAACATTTTCTAAATTAAAAAAATCGTTTGAATTTAACCACTGTTTGAATTTACGGGTGACCCGCGGGTTGACCCGGCCCACCCGCGGGCCGCGCGGGTCACGTAAATTCTGACCCCCAAAAATGCGGGTCATTTCCTGACCCGACCCGTGTGACCCACACTCGCATCACCCGCTGGTTGACCCGCCCCGGCCCACCCGTTTGCCAGGTCTAACCATGAGGCAGACAAAATGGTTGGCGAGACCTACAATCTCAGTCACCGAGGCCTCGCAACGCACCCAGCGACCGCCTAATAGTAAAAATGTCTCTTCTCTTCCTTACAACAAGTGACTTTCTATGTAGGACTCATTTCGGAAAGGAATATACTAAAAAGAGTAATTTTTGTACTCTTTCCTAAGAGGCACTAATTGGATCTGTGTTTTGCCTTATTTACGGTATCATCTAATCAATTGATCCGAACATCAAACAACAACCATGAGGCGGAGAATCTAGGTGCTTGACCCAGCTTCGACCAACCCTTCTTTAGGGTTTAAAAAGGAAAAAATAAACTATTGATGTATTTAGTCCTTATCTTCGAAATGGGATGCCGTTTCAAGATGGGACACAGACCATGTGGGTTGCCTCAGAATTTTTAATTTCATTAACAATCATCATCATCATCACCATATTACCAGGCATGCACATTTTTCGAGTTTAATGAGACCATGTAATAGGTTCAGGACCTCCTGCCCATCCCTTAGCAAATGCTAAACTGAACCGGGGTGCCGTCCCGGTGCTCTTAATTGGAACACTTAATGTGAGCGTCTAATCAAGGCTTACGTAAATAAAGCTCTACCAATCATATATCAATTTCTGTAAAGTACATGCTTCTTATGTACTAATACAAGTCGTGCATTAACTTCACAAATTAATAAAGATTGTTAGAGCTTTATTTGCCATAAGCCTTGAAAAGGCGCCCACAACAAGTGTTCCAAGGAACACACCTTCAGGCACCAGGACCGCACACCGGTTCAATTGAGAATTCGTTAAGGTATGGGCAGAAGGTCCCGAGCCGAGTAGATGGTCTCGGGGAACCCAAAAACGTGCATGCCTGGTTGCGGTGATGATTATGATCGATTGATAAAGAAATTAAAAATTACGAGGCAACCCACATGGTCTTGTTCCCGTCTTGAACCGATACCCAATTTCTAAGATAATGTACTAAAAATATCAGTAGTTTATTTTTTCCTTGGATAAACCCTAAAGAAGGGTTGGTCAAAGCCATTTGGACCACCTCATTGTTGTTTCTTGCTGTTTGGATCAATGGATCACGTAAATGAGGCAAAGTCGATTCCTATGAGTGTGTTTTCAAGAAATAGTAAAAATTACTTTCTTTTTTAGTACATTCCTTTCCTGAATGAGGAGAAAAGCACGGCATGGGGATAAAATTGCAAACTAATACGAATTGCGGGTAGTTTTGGACTTCACTTCCAAACAAGCACAAATCTTGGAAAGGTGGATGAAAAAAGATCCTATTGCCCTTCCTGACACCATCAAAGCCCAGATAGCCTCCTTGGATTTGTTGCACGAGACTACACCTCTATGTATATCTCATCTCTATAAGAGACAGATGTTGCCGTTCATAGAGTGAGAAAAACACCGGTTCTACTACCTTTATAAACAATGGTTCGATTAGTAGATTTAAAGGCTCGAGTGGGAAAAACGTTGGCGGTATATTTAAAAACGTTGTCGTTTCTGATTGGAGCGATCGACCACCTGAATCAACGATGGTTTGATTAGTGATTATAATGGCTCGAGTGGTAAAAACGCTAGTGGTATATTTAATAATGTTGTCGTTTCTGATCGGGGAGATCGACCACTTCAATCAACGATGGTTCGATTAGTGGATATAATGGTTCGAGAGGAAAAATCGCTAGCGGTATATTTAATAACGTTGCCGCTTCTAATTAGGGGGATCAATTAATCAATGATGGTTCGATCACTAGACATAACCGTTGGAGTGGGAAAAATGCTGGCGGTAAATTTAATAACGGTGTCGTTTTTTATCTATCGACTGACTGTACATCTTAATCAACTTGGATCAAGTGAAAGAGACGATGTTGAGATACTTAATAATGTTGTCGTTATTAGTTCTAAGATTTCCGTTGGTTGGCAACGATGGTTCGAGGAACGTTTTCGGTATAACTAATAGTGTAGTTTTTCTTAATGTTAGGATCATGGTCTTAAATTTTAGCCGAAATCTGAAATTTTTGACCGAAATCAGAAATTTTGGACCGAAATTTTGGATTTCTATCAGAACCAAAACCGAAACGTTCTGGAATCGAAATTGCCGAAATTTACCAATCTTTATAGAATTTCGGTTGAAATTTGGGCCAAAAAAACTGACATTTCAAAAGCTTCTACCGAATTTCAGCCAAAATTTTGGGATTTCAGCCAAAATTTCTATTTTGGTGAGGACCAAAATTATGCTCGAAACCAAAATTTAAAACCTTGGTTAGGATTTTCTCCATTGGAGGGACAGAACCTGAAGGGAATTGTTGTCTATTAAATGCTAGCCGAAAGAGAAATTAATAAATAATAAAATATTCAAAATGGGACTGGAAAGAGAATGATTGAGGTTGGGCTCTGATGGTGTCGGGAAGGACAATAGGGTCTTTTTCATCCACCTTTTCAAGATTCGTACGTGTTTTGGAGTGAAGTCTAAAACTACCCGCAATCCGTATTAGTTTGCAATCTTTATCCGCATGCCGTGCTTTTCTCCTAAATGAGTCCTGGTACTTTGAAAGTCACTTTTTGTAAGGAAGAGAAAAGACAAGTACGTACGTCTTACTATTATAATGTTGTATGATGGTGCTATACGTGGTTGTGATTTTAAAGAAAAAAAATATTAAAAATGCAAAAAATACAATTCTCTCTTTTTACGTCTCCCACTCTCTCAACAACCTATCTCTTACACCAAGAATCCCTGCATTTTCTCCCATGATGACCCACTACATCCCATCATTTCTTAACCAATCAATGTAGGGGGTTTCATTGTAAATGGAAACAATTAATATATAAACAATGTAACGGTGAGGAAGTGGCTCAAGGAGAAGAAGAGAAAATTCCTTTTTGAGATGGAGTCGAACGCCGGTGTAAGGAGATTTGTAATCTAGTCAGCATTCGATTTGTGAATCACCTATTGCAGACTGAACTCACTATCGGTGAACAACATTGAATTTTGGTAGGCATTGTTAAATTCACTTAAGGCCCGTTTGGATACCTCATATTTTGTATTTGGATTTGGAATTGAGTTTTGAATACAAAATTAATAGATCTGCCAGCTCATGTTAAGGGAGACAGAGAGGGAAGGGGTACTTCCTATTGGAGGGGAGAGGTTGAGGAGCAAGGAGGGTGAAGGAAACTGTCAGCTCTGTAGATTTCCAATTACCTATTTCCACAGCATATTTGGAAATATGATTTTTTCACTGTTAGTAGCTGATTTGGAAATCAAAGGATTTGATCCGGATCAAATGTGATAAATCCAAATCAAAATCTTCTCAGCATCCAAACGGGCCCTTATAGAATTATATTTTAATTATTGGGGTTAAAATGTTAAATTCAAGGTCGAGAGGTTTGACAAAAACGAAGTAAATTTTGTCTATGACATGGAAGAGTGAAAATTAGGTATTGTATGACAAGGAAAACAAATGGACCCTCATGAATGACTTCGAAAGGAAAGATTTGAAGATGTTCGGAAAGTCTCCTTGTTACCCTCACTTCTTCTAGCTGACTTATTTGGGTGCGAAGGAAATAAAATAGGAAAGTTGAGGATAAAATTTGGCATCCAATCCGAACCAGACCAAAAGACTTAAAGGCTGGAGAGGGTTAAAATGTAATTCCACATTGCTTTTGGAAGCTCTTGAAACACTATAACCCACAGCCACAACAACGAGATAAAATTGGAAACCATAATTCCAAGAAGCTCGGCCAATCAGGTAATTCATGACTAGGACTCTCCTCTATAAAATGGGGACCAAACTTCTAGGTACGCATGACCATACACTACAACAAGAGGGCTTTATAGAGTCGGTTATGACCGCCCGTATAAGTAGAAATTATAGTGTGAATTTTTTGAGTTTTAGAGGCAGTTTTTGTTTTGTCAAGCAAAGAGTACTTGAAGCATTACACCCTAGGTATCTAATTTGGAATACCTAGTTTGTTGCCTCCAGCCCCTATATATAGAGATACACTAGGGTTATTGACTGGTTAATGGACTCTAGCCCATGTAGGCCCACTACACCTGTCCATTATCTTATTAGGCTTATATTAGAACATACATGGGTTATATTATATAGCCAACAATCTTCTCGTATGTTCTACATATAGTACAATCAAATAGATAGATAATGTAATGTCCAAACAAAATATTGAATCATCCATATCACCATATAAAAAAGATCCGTAATCCAACTGAAAACAAGAATACTTTTAAGAATAACCAAGAGTTTTAGAAACAATCTAAACTCAAACAAAAGCAATTTCACATGTAAGTGAACTGTTTATTCAACTGAAAAGAAAATAATAGTCCCCATTGCTCTATTCTTATCAAGTAAGTCATCCTCATCAAAATCCAGATCGAGGCAAGCTCCTCCATTTCGCCAATTCCTGTAAATTACCAAATATGAATTTGATTAAAATGAACCCAATCATTTGTGTAAAATACTAAAGTATCTAGTTCTACCAGAAGAACTTAGTACAATTTCATAATGGCTGAAAAACTAACATCAATAAGCATCATTATCCAGTTTCAATACAAGAACAAGACCTAAATAGTTTTTTTTGCAAAGAACCATTCCATAATTCCATTTGGAATGTTACAGTCATCTTATCCAAATTTGAGCTAAGCTGTATCATCAAGTTTGGAATGAAACAACTTTCCCAAAAAAGGACATGTCATCAAATGTGGAATGACACAAAACAACTGTAAACATCATTGAAACATATCAAGTGCTTATCTTGGCCAAATGAGGGAGATTCAAAAATTCAAAATAATATGGATGTAGGTTAATACCTGTCTATACAGTCTTTAACCCCATCTCCCCCACAATTTTGAATATTCAATCTTTGTTCAGTCCCTTTGTGAGAGCATCGGCCATATTATCCTTTGTTGGTACATCGACCAAAGTGACAGAACAATACCTTATTCTATGAGATAATTCAGCGTGGTATGTTTCAGCCCGACATGTCTCCTCTTACCATTAAAGAGTGAGTTCTTTATAATCGTAATTGTAGCTTGATTATCACAGAACACACTTAAAGAATTAATCTTTAAACGGGTTAGTGGAATGTCTATGATCAGATCTCTTATCCACTCTGCTTCATCTCCTGCAGAAGCTAGAGCATCAAGTTCTGATTCCATAGATGACAGAGCAATGCAAGTCTGTTTCTTTGACTTCCATGCAACAGCGGCTCCACCCAGTGTAAATATATAACTAGTGGTAGATTTTCTGTCTCCTAATTCTAAGCCCCATGATGCATCATGGAAGCCCAATGGTTCCCACCTTGGCATTTCCATCTTCTTTTGATGATTCCAATATACAAGTGATTTTATATCACTTATGTGCTTGATTGTCTTAAGTTGTAGATTATGAAGTTTAACATCAAGGTTGCTTGGATTGAGGCTAGGAAACTCTTATTGAACCACATTAGGAAGCCCAAAGTCATCGGCGATCCAAAGCGCATGAAGACTTGAAGCATTGCAAAGTGAAGACTATTTTAAGTCTTTTTTAGATTGTATTGATCCAATCCTAGTTTAGGTTTAAGAGGCATGAATAAAGTAATCACACACCCCTACATGATTAAGTGATTGTTCTTGTGGTGTTCTAACACCTTGGAACCCTCATAACAATCCCAACCTTGTATAAATTGTGGAAGTCTTGAAGCCCAAAACAAATAAGAAATCAGAATTGAAAAACTACTGGAAATAGGCTTCTCGGAGCTCCGAGAAATGGTCCAGTAACTTTTTTCCATCTTCTGTTTGTATTCCCGGAACTCCGAGAGAAATTCTAAGAACTCTGAGAATTTCTCGAAACTCCGAGAAAATCTCTCGGAACTCCGAGACCACTATAACGGAAAAAATATAACCGTTGGAAACTTTCCCAGAATTACCACTATGCCCCTCAAACGGTCGGTTTTCTATATATATGTGTGTTCTAAACTTTCCAACAATCAATCCTAACACTCTAAAACTCTATTTGAACATCCTAAGAGTGAATCAAGCTTGTTTATGCCTCTCATCTTCTACATTTAGGATTAGGATCATAGGCTCACATTTGTACATCTTCTTCAAGAGTGTAACCCTTGTGAAAGGATTTTTCTTTGTTCTTTCTTTCTTGATAAACCGTGTATTTGGGCGAGTGTTCGGAGAAGCGAAGCCCTCTCTCCGTAGTGTGGATTGCCACCAAGGTTAAAGGATTGGACATTGTAATTGGCACCAGTCTTCGCCAAGGTTAAAAAGATCATCATAGTGAACCCATCAACGGGTTTGGTTGGTGGAGTGGAGTAGGCCTCGCGTTTGAGGACCGAACCACTTTAAATCTCGGGTGCATTCTTTCTTGTCTCTTGCTTTATGTAATTTGCATTGCGCTTAGGATTTAACTTGTGTGCTTAAATTTTATTTTTGATCTCTTAATCTTTATATTAGGTTTAAGTTTTGTTAAAGGTTAAAACTTGATTTTTCAAACCTAATTTCCCTCCTCATAAGTTACCAATAAGAATACTTGGGCCTATCATTGGAATTTCACATCAAAATATCCTTCAAGTATAGGAGGATGTCTACTATAACATAGAGCATAACCGAGAGTACCTTTAAGATATATCATCAGCCTCATAAGGGCATTCCAATGCTCATGGCAAGGATTATTAGTGAAACGACTCGGCATGCCTACAGTAAAGGCTATGTCTGGTCTAGTGCAACTCATTGCATACATGAGACTACCAATCAGTTTAGAATAATCCAACTGATTCACACTGGCTCCTTCATTAGGTCTTAGCTTTTTGGTATAACCAAATGGTCTCTCAATCGATTTACAGTCACTGTATCCGCATGCAGAAAGTAGTTTCTCAATATAATGGGTTTGATTAAGAGTGATCCCTTGCCTATCAAAACATACTTTGATACCAAGAATGGTGACTACCACACCAAGATTTTTCGTGTCTAATTCTTTAGGTCTTTACGAAAATCCTCATCTTTAAGCCATTGAGCGTCATCAACATTTTAAACCGTATCAACAAAAGTACTCAAAACAGTGTAGAAACAATTCAGATATTTTAAACCAAATTGAGTCTTTAGCTTCCATGAATTAAATTCAGAGCCCCCAAACGATTGAAGTTTGATCATCTCGAAAGGCAGACCATTCTTATCCATCGTAGAATATAGAAGAAAGCAAAAAATTAGAGAGAGTGCACATGAATTGCTGATCCGACGAGTGGTCGTAATTCTTCAAGAAGTCTCCCTCCAAGTATTTGGCCAACGAGCTTTGGAAAGATGAACCAACAAAGGCTGCTCGGTTTATCCAACCATGAGTTGCTTAAAAAATTTCCTTCCGCCCAAGAACATGGGAGTCGGACCTTTAAAAATTGCTTAAATTAAGTCGTTTCTACCAAGCTTGCCCATAGCATCAGGTACTGATTTCCTTGTCTGAACTAATAATTGTTATGCAATGTATGTTACGCATGGTATTATTGTACCATGTTCTTCAAGTCTTAATGAAAACGGACAAGAATTTAGAAAATTCATGGCATGCTTATCAAAAGACACATGTAAAATTGAGTCCTGAGACTTTGACTGAGACCTACATGTGTCCATCAACATGTGTTTCAAGCGACACATGTAATAATTCTAGACTTTTAGTCACCTTCTTGATCGAGATATGTATGATCTATCAAGAAGCCTAGGCACTCCGAAAGCCATGCACATCTATTGAAACGAGATTATGAGAAAAACAATCTCAGTGACGATATATGAGACAAGAACCACGCCCAAATTGTTTTTGAAAGATCGTCCCTACCTGATTTTAATTCCAATGGGAGTGTGTGGCAGAGAAGCAAAACTCAGTTTTGGGAGAGAGACAGACGTCTCTATTGAATACGTGATAGGAACAATAATCACCAAGAGAGAGCGAGAGACGATGTCCCCTTTTTTAGAGGGAAACAAAAAACGTTTTAGGGTTTCTAGAGAATGCTTCAAGATTGTTAAAGTCAAGCAAAGAGTGCTTGAAGCATTACACCCTAGGTATTTAATTTGGAATACCTAGTATGTTGCCTCCAGCCCCTCTATATAGAGATACACTAGGGTTATTGACTGGTTAATGGACTCTAGCCTATGTAGGCCCACTACACCGGTCCATTATCTTATTGGGCTCATATTAGAACATACATGGGTTATATTATATACCCAACAGTTTTGACCTTTTGTATCCCTTTAGAACCTATTGCGGCAGTCATGATCCCCCTATAAGTGTCATTTTTCTTTTGTTTTTGTCCTACTAGAGGTGGTTATGATCGCCAGTATACCATGATAAAGCTTTGGAATTTTTATTAATTCTGGATGATTTTCAACTAAACACAATGGGTGCTTTTATAAAGCACTTGCAAGATAAACATGGCAAGAGATAAGATCTAAAAGATAATCACAATCTAAACTTAGTTGCCTAACCTAGCTTTCCTGCTTAATCTGCCACCTAATCAACTCAATCAGATCTTTTAATATCCCATATATTCTAATATACCACACCTATAGAGGCGGTTATGACCGGCCGTATAAGTGTCATTTCTCTTTTGTTTTTCCCTTTTAGAGGCGGTTATGCCCGCCGGTATACGACACCTATAGAGGCGGTCATGACAGTCACTGTACATGAATTTTCTTTTAAAAAAAAAAAAAAAATTAGTTGAATTCTGAAAACCCCAAAAATTGGATACACATTCACCTGTAACTTGTCTACAAAGGGTACCACTAGTACACACACCCATAACCTATTACACCTTTCTTTGTAAAACCATATACATTCATGACATTAATATCCACTACACCATTCTTCCACTTCTATAATTACATTGTAAACCACTTTCTTATTACACTAAACTATTCAAAATCCATCTGAAACCAACTTGATACAAAGTCCTTTCACTACTAGAAATTGAAATTGAAAACGAAAATGTGTCGATGGCGTCTTCATTCTCAATGGGGTACCAACTGCTTTTATTGTCGTCACTCTTCTCTAGAGTCGATTGACTATCACGAACCCTCCAACTGTATAGAAGAGAAAGAAAAGTTAAAAAGAATTTAAATAAAGTGAGACTGTGCATTTAAAGATTACAGTACATGTAAGCCAAAAAAACATAAGATACAATTCAAAGAGTATAATACATAAAATTTACAAGGATTTAAAACATAAATGTTAGATGCTTCTACAAGTACTCACCTCCACCTCCACCACCACCCCCAACACATACATACTACTACAAGTCTCAACCTCCACTGTCTTATCATTAACCAAAACAAGAAAACAAACACCAATACACACATGAAAAATACAAGTCACTACTACAAGTCCCAACCTCCACCATCCTATCATTAACCAAAACAAGAAAACAAACACCAATACACACATGAAAAATACAAGTCCCCACCTCCACACCCCCCTCCCCCCCCCCCCCCACACCCAACACACACATACTACTACAAGTACCCACCTCCACCACCGCGCCCTCTCCCCAACACACACATACAACTGCAGGTCTCAACCTCCATCATCCTATCATTAACCAAAACAAGAAAACAAACACCAACACACACATGAAAAACACAAGTCCCCACCTCCACCACTATCCCCAACACACACATACTACTACAAGTCCCCACTTCCACCCCCAACACACATACTACTACAAGTACCCACCTCGACCCCCAACACACACACATGTATAATGTATCCTCGTCTGTAAGTTTATCGTCATTGTAAATAGGGGCTTCTAGCTCCAGATATTAAGAATTGTGTGGTATATCCCTTCCGAGCTTTGCTTTTTTCTGAGGGTGTGTGCTCGTGTTTGAGGATGCTATGAGCGTGGCAAGTGTGATGGCACAAACTGAGGTCGCCCTTTTCAAGGGAACCTTTATTTTCTAAATAATTTCTCTTTTTCTCACTTCTTTGAGCCCTCTCTTTTCTCATTGGAAGAACTTTTGTAATATTGGGGCAGGGCTTAGGAGAAGACTTATACTAATTGAAGGGGGCAACCGCACCTGAATTCTCCCAGGATGCCTACGTACCCTATATATTTCTCTTGGGATCAATCCGAATGTAGGGTTTGCCCTTAGTTTTTTAGGATATACACCATGGTTGATTTGAAGAGAAGAAAGGCATCATGCTTCGAAAGGCAGACAATGGATAGTGACGCAAGGAGCGTGGGAGCGGCAACACCAAGATGGAGATCAACACAAGCAGCAACTAAAATAATCTCGTGGGGGTTTGAAAACCCATGCCACGGTTTGGAGAAAAGCTCCAATATAACACGTGAAAGGAGCAAAGCTCCTTCACCCACGTGAAAGAGCCAATGCTCTCTTCACAAGAGATGTCCCAAAAATAAACTTTATTCATTCTATCTTTCTTTCCTCGTGCAATTACATAATATAAAGTGTCAAAATCTAAGAATAGCAACCATAAATACTTGCCTACCAATTATTCTCAATATTCTAACTAAAGCAAAATAAATAAAATGTAGAAACATGACTAAAACTTTCCTAAAATAGTAATCCCGTAATACAACTACACCATATCCTAAAACTGCCTATAACTTAGCCAAATCAAGTCCAAATCATCCACGCCGCACGTTCTGCATTAGATAGTTAATTCCATGGGTTATAGTTGTTTCGTAATCTCTCTAATATCCAAAGATGTCCTTCTCAGTTGCCTAGATAATACTTCTTTATTTGATCAAGGTTGGTGGGCTCTGACAGCTCTACGCCTTCGATGCTCTAAAGTCTTATGGCTTTGCTGTGCAGGATTTCTTTTATGATGAATGGGCCTCTCCAGTTGGATCCCTTGAAAGTTTAATATGGGTGAGAGATTTTCCTTGAGAAACAGATCCCCCAGTTGTAAGTTATGGCTTCTGACTTCCTTGTTGAATGCCCTGGTGATTCTTCTTTGGTAGGGCTTTGTGGAATGACGGGCTTTTTTTAGTCTCTTTCCATCCAAGATATGGGGTTCTTGATAGCAAGACTGGATCTATTCATCCTTACGGATCTGACTTTCTACTCTGGATCTCAGAGACGGGACTCTGACCTCTATGTGGAATACAGCCTCCATGCTGTATACTAGAGAGTAAGTTGTAGCATCGATAGGCGTTCTAGCAGTCATTCGATAAGCCCAGAGTGCGTACGGGAGCTTAAGGGACTAGTCCTTATGTTTCTTCACCATCTTATTGAGGATGGCCTTAAGTTTTCTGCTCGTTGCCCCATTGCCCCGTTGCTCTGAGGTCTGTAGGGAAGGGAGGGGACTGGTGATATTTGATACCGTCTTGGATACACGTGCGGTTAACGTCCTTGAAATTGGATCCATTTTCATTGATGATCTCATCTGGTACCCCATATCATCAGATATTTTTGTTCGGACGAAGTGAGTAATAATCACAGTGAAAGAACGACAAGGGAGGCAGCCTCGACCCACTTAGTGAAGTAGTCGATGGCCACTGGGATGTATGCATGACAACTTGAGGATCTTAGGGTTATCTTTTCGATGATATCGATTCCCCACATAGAAAAGGGCCAAGGGGAGGTCAGAGTGCACAACTCTGATGGGGGCACATGCATGAGGTTAGCGTGGATCTGACATTTGTGACATTCCTTCACAAAGGTGTGATGCAGCTGGATCCGGAATCACTTTCTTCGATCTTTGGAGGATGAGAGATCTGATTTGTTTTCCTTTTTTTTATTTTTGTGTAGAAAATGATAGATCTTGATCTATGTCACAAATGAGGGGACGCAAAAGCTCGACCAAGAGCGGGATCGTCAGATGATTTGATCTACGCCATGAGCAAGGGGACGCATGAGCTCAATCAAGTTCGGGATCGAAGCAATAGCATTCTTGCGTTCAACAAGAAAATGATAAATAAAGGATATGGAACAAAGATTAGAACGCTAATCTTGAAATCCCATAATACTATGAGAAAAGATGCAGGATAAAGAGAAGAGCCAAGCTCTATTTCCAATTTCTCTCAATGGGGAATCTCTACAAAAATTTCAACTCCAAAAACTAAAAAATGATAGGAAAAGATACCTTATATAGTCAGCCCCTGATACAACATAAAATTCTCAAACGACTCCTAATGAAACATAAGATGCCCAAACTAATCCTAATTAACAAAAGACTACTAATGTTATCACTTAATGGCCTAATTACTAGAAGAACCACAAGGTAGCTACAAGACACCCTACACTAATGTAGTCCAAACATATAAGGTTGATGCACCATGGGAAAATACTGCATCAACTCTCCCCTTCTTTAGAAAGAGCATGTCCTCAGAGTCGGATCTTCTCCACAGTAAGGGATGAACAGTTATTAATCCACTAATATGTCCTTCAATTCAATATTTACCACCTATAGACAAGACTCAAACCACTATAAAAAGTTCTTGCAGTGAATCAGTCCATGTGGTTCTCTAATCATCTCAACCTTCAAGCTACTTCCCGGTCCTATCTCATCCAGATTTTGGCAAAAGTTACCATCAAAAGACAGCTGCTACGAGATGTTTACGGTGGGGAGGTAGCATTTCGAGATGAAAAAATTTAGAGTTTACAGCTGACTGAAAGTACCTCAGAACTTGTTCTAACTTTGGTGATTGCAGAAACCAATGAGCTGACCCATTGTAATCACTGCTATCTTGTACTGATTGGTATATTGTAAGCACTAGTCACCACCAGCATCGTGTACAAGAGTGCAATAGAGTCCTTCTGGTCAACATGATCACTAATCATTTGCATATTACTGCTAGTATCCCAGCAGTAGAATTATTGTGAAGGAGATAACAACTGTAAACTCAAATGTTGACTTGAAAAGACCCAGATGAGCCGTCCAGAGATCTAATATCACAAATCTGATCACCCTGTGATGGTGACAAGGTCATTGATGCTTGCTGAATTAGTTGTTACTGTGAAGCAACCTTGACTTGTTGCTGTTGCAGCAAATGCATTGAGTGTTGATGAATTAGTTGTTGCTGTGAAGCAACCTTGACTTGTTGCTGCTGAATTAGTTGTTGCTGTGAATCTAAAGTCTTTATGCTTGAAACTTGATTTTTATAAGACTTTGATATCTTGCACTCAATTTTCATATATTTTGAAAAAGGCTCCCTAGATATCCTTTGATGTCTAGTATTTGTTTTATGCTTCAATGTGAGAATCTTTTGAGAATATGTTTGTATAGATATCATGTGATTACTTTTATTCACATGCATCTATGCATGTTGTGCTTAATGATCACATCTTTGTAAAGAAATAAAATATAGATACACTGGACTTATCATGTTTGATCCTTAGGTATCTATGATTGGCTAGTCATACCATATGTGACATGAGACACTAGGATTGTCTAATTTGTTATCCCATGTCATTGTGCCTAGTAGAAGTACACTATCCTCTTTGGTATGAATAGATATTTGGCTAAGTGCACACACTATGACTTAGATCTGATTGCACTTAGTATCCATCCACATAACATGCCACACTTGAACTTAATGTGAAAATCATAATTGATCCTTATAGAATATTCAACCACAACTCTTGCCCATGTGTTCAAATTAAAACTTCAAGTACATCTTTAAAATTTGAACCCTTTTTGGTATTTGATAGGAGTTAGGTTAATTGATCACATCATTCTAGCAAAACCAAAAGAAAAGAAACCCATAGGTTTAAAGACTTGAACTTAAATGAAAATTTTTTGGCAATCAAATAGTATTTGAGTGAAAGTTGTGAATATGCCAAAATATTATTCTTTAAACTCTATTTTCCTTGGATCTTTCCCTAGAAACACAAAATGATATAATATGTAGGGAAGTTGAAACATGAATCTAGATTCAATGTATGACTTGATATGAAAATATCATAGGAATCTAGAGTCATATTTGGGCAGTTACTCACTTGAGTAAAATTGAAATTCACTATGGTGGTTGTATACATTAGATTGTGATGGGAACATGTGCCTCCCACACATTTTTGGTTTTCAATGGGCGTATGCACTTTGTGCCAAATGCCTTGTCATTTTACATGTGGTTGTGGATGTAGATGTAATGTTTGGACCATGCACATTATGTGTCATGTCCTTTGTGTCCAAACATGGTAGATTATCCATGGAAATCTTGATGATCATATCTTTCTCATAAGGTATACTCTCACCTTTATGAATCATGGATGTCTCTCTAAGACATGGTAGTTTATTGACCATTCTCACTATGTCTTAGTCCTATAGAATTGAACTCAAATTGGTATATACATATTCTATAGTTATCACCCCTTGTTTGATTATATTTACACATATGAGATGTTAAACCTTAATCTTAAAAGTCACTCAATTGGTGCCCTTAGCCTTCTTAGATTCTAAGAGAGAGATGGTACATTTACCTTAATTAAAATATCTAACAAATTGGCCTTGTGCCAACATCTCAAACATAAATAGGTATACATTTATATGTGATCTCCCTAGCAGTTATGTATGTTACATACTTAGGGAAGTAAAGCTTGAATTTAAAAAAATTATTATATCACATTTAGGGGGAGCATCAGCCAAAGATTGAAAATCTTTTGTGCTATGCTTGTTTATCATGATAAGCTAGACTATGTCTATCATTTTATCATGATAAACCAATACTTGGAGAGTAAGTGTTATTGTAGCCCAAGGGTTGAGTTTAACTTGGTATCTTTTGGAAAATATATCCAAAAACCTTTGGAGTCTATGCAAGGACATCCCTTTGGATTCATGCATTTCATGATTCATTTTCAAAGGGGGAGCTTAAAGGTAAATTTGTCCTTAGTTACTTATCATATGATTCCTAATGTGGTTATCACCTCACATATGATAAGTACACTCATTTGGAGCATGATTGCTCCACATGGGTTGTTCGGGCTTGTCTTGTGCTTTTATGTGTGTTTTAGAGTTTAAGACAAGAAGCCCATAGCCTAGGTCTTAGTGACATATTCTTCTAGGCTTTTTGACTTATCTTGGATGATCTAATATGATGTCATCTATTCCGAGAATAAGTTTTGGTGGTCAAGTATTCCATTGTCATATCTTTGGCCTATTATGTCATGCCTTAAATCTTAAGTTTATCTAAGGCCAATGACAAATACTAAGGGGGAGAGCTAATCTTTGCTATTTTTATGTTCACATGGATCATTGTGAGATGCTTACATTGTCCATTCAAATATATCCCAATTAATAGTGCTAAAAATTGCATATCCTTCTAGATGTACATTCATAAGAGTAAACTAAAATTGCTAATCTTAGTTTCTATTAATTTGAGTGCTTATCATGTGTATTTCTACTTGGCTATCATTGTGTCCATGATAGAGCTAGCCGTCATGCCATATATCCTAATAGTTAACCATATTATGATCAAATGTCTATTTTTATGCATGACAATTTAAGAAAATATTTTTAACTTGAAAATATATATTCTTGCTTATCATGATGAGTCTATAACTCCACATCACCTCATGATAAGATTCTAAGAGGAATCTCAAAAACAAAAGGGGGCTTATCATGCTAAACTATACACTTGCTTGTTTTCTTTCATGATAAGTAAAATATAAGCTTTAACTTGCTAATCTATTATTTTATTACGGGTCATAGGGTAGATTTATATTGGATTTATATATATATATATATATATATATACTAAGATACACCATAAAAATTTGTGCTAAAATTAAAATGTCTCTTTGTTTTGCCAACATAGGCTTGATTTGTTTTGTGATTATTCATTTCCTATGTTGATTGTCTCTTATCATGCCATATATACTTTGGATTATACTTTGATTTTAATTGGTAACTCATGATAAGAAGTTAGGGGAGCATCATATTCTCATTGAATATCTTTGATGCTTTATGTAATTGTGCTTAAATGCTTAATCCTTCATTTTTGCTAATGCCAAAAAGGGGGAGAATTTGTGTAATTAATTAGATCCATAATCACATGCATTCTTGTACAATAATTTGTTAAATATAACTTATGCATATGTTGAGGGGGAGTAGTCGCCCTCATCTTGCTTATCTAATCCTCATAAGAGGATCCTCCCACCTCTCTAATCAATTTGGTTTGTCATCATAAAAAAGGGGGAGATGGTTAGCCCAAGGGTTCCCCATGGGTTCACTTAATCACCTTGTTTTGATGATTAACAAATGCAAATTGATTAGTCATTTATGAACTAATTATTTGCCATGAGTGTTATGCTATAGACAGGTAATTCACAAGTCAAATCATACTAGCACGCACCTTGTTGGCCTATTCTTGAAGATGAATCAAACACAATGCCAAAGGAGCTTGGAACATACTTGGACCAATCATACCTTGGAGGTACCAAGGAGAAGCTCATCATCAACCATCTCAAAGCATTGAACAAACAAAGGAAGATCAATGAAGGCCAAAGCTTGTGGATCAACAACTTGCAAAGGAGCTGGAACCAAATAGTGGCATCATCCTTGGAAGGTGTTAAGCAAAGAAGCTCAACCTTGAAGATCCCAAAGCAAGCCATGCACTCAAAGAAAAGATCAACCAATGGCTACCTCAAGAGTTCATTCAAGAGAGTGGTAGAAATGGTAGATTGTATCACCTATCTCTCTTGTGTTTTCTCTTATCAAGGCACATCTTAAAACCCCTAAAAATATATTTTTCAAAGAGACTAACACACCCTTTAAGGACTTAAATGGATAAGTGAATGGCCATGGTGGTGTACCAACATGTTGGGACCCATATGACATTCAGCACAAGAATGAACAAAACAGAGTTTCGAAGCAACAACCTGGACCAACAACTAAATCCTATCAAAACTTATTTAAAACATTTTCAAATATTTTTGAAAATATTTTTAATAGATAGCTCTCATTTTTCTCATATCCGTAGAGTATAAGAACACGAAATTCGATGCGAAACGAAGGAGATATGAATTTTTCAAATGAGACACTGTTTGTTGGAAATCCAGTCTCGGAACTCCGAGAAAATTCTCGGAGCTCCGAGAAATTATCCAGGTTCTAAAATTAAAAGCTCTGTTTGAATTCTCGAAACTCCGAGAAATGTCTCGGAACTCCGAGAAGTGTTTTTGTTCAAAAACATATAGCCGTTGTGGTCCAACGACTAGTTGACTATTTGACCCATTTTTGACTGTTTTACCCCCCAAACGGTCACATGGAGTTGGAAACTCATATATACCCATTCAAAGGGTCCAAAACACTAGATGAACATTGTCCAACTTCAAAAAACCCTAGAAAATCATTTGTGAACTATTTTTGGGTAATTTCTCTCACAACCTCTTGTGCCTTGATTTGAGAAAATCATTTGAGATTGGTTTAGGCTTAAACTTGTTATTCTTGAGAGCATCCTTGGAGCTTTAACTTGCATTGTAGCCTACAAAGAGGCGAAACTTTTATCTTCTTCTTTATTTGATCGGTGGCAAGGGCATCCGTAGCAAACCCTTTAAGGACTTAAATGGATAAGTGAATGGCCATGGTGGTGTACCAACATATTGGGACCCACATTCAACACAACAATAAACAAAACAGAGTTCCGAAGCAACAACCTGGACCAGCAACTAAATCCTATCAAAACTTGTTTAAAATATTTTTAAATATTTTTGAAAGTATTTTTGACAGATAGCTCTCATTTTCTCATATCCGTAGAGTACAAGAACGTCAACATTCGATAAGAAACAAAGGAGATATGAATTTTTCAACTTGGACACTGATTGCTGGAAATCCAGGCTCGGAACTCCGAGAAATGTACGAGGTTCAAAAATAAATAAATAATCTGTAACGGTCCACTCGGAGCTCCGAGCGGGGACTCCGAGAAGACCGTTGGGGAGTCTAAAAAAGGTATATTTGACTCCCCTCTATATATATGGACCTTGGGGCCTTTGGGAAACTCAATAACATAATCTAACATTCCTTGAGCATTTACAAAGGTATTTACATCATTCTAACAAGGAAATCACTCTCCCCTTCTCTCTTGTGCCTTGACTATAGATTGTTCTTGAGAGATCTTAGGGCTTTTAGTTGTTCATCTTTTCTTGAGTGAGAGTGAGTGCTTTTTACTTGCAATCAACCTATCTAGAGGCAAGTGAGCAACATACTTCTTCTCTTCATTGTATTCGGCAGCAAAGGGTACCGTATTTAAGACCCTTGGAGCTTGGATGCTCGGATTGTACTTGGCGGAAGGAACGCCGTACTTAAGTTCCTTGGAAGAAGATAGTGGATTTCTCAAGGAGATAAAACTTGAGAAGAGTGGAGTAGGTCTTGGGGTTAAGACCGAACCACTATAAATCTTCGTGTCTCTTGTGCGGTACTTATCTCTCTCTCTTTCCCTCACTCTTATTTGTGCTTGGATTTATACACTTAGAATTGAGTGAGTAGTTAGCATTGGTACTTAACTTGCTTATATAGTACCTTGCTAATTAGGCCCTTTAATCTTGTTAATTAAGTTTGCATGAACCATCCACAAAGGGTTTATCAAAAAAATTAAAAAAGAGTAGATCAACCAAGGTTCCACCAAGTATTTGATAAAAGGCCTAAAAGAAACCATTCATCTTATTCATTTATCTTGTTGTGGGATTTACATTATATTTGTAGTCTTTAATCATCCACCAAGTATTTTGATAAAAAGATTAAAAAGAAAATAATCAACTAAGGTTTTCGAAAGTCACATAACAAGTGTTTGTCAAAAGGTCTAAGAGAGAATATTCACTTAAGCTTTTGAAAACTAACTAATCTTGCAAAAGTTTTTAAAAGGGTAAAATATTTTATAAGACATCCAATTCACCCCCTCTCTTGGGTTGCCTATTGGAATTTCATAAAGCCTATTGAGTTCCTCTTGATAGAATGTAAAAATCAAGTTCAAAGAGGTTTAGCTTTTGATAAAAAGATTTTGCTCAAGGAAAGTGGGATTTGATCTTTGTAACATGTTTAAAAGCTTGTAGAGATAGGTTTTAATGATGTATATATAGTGTATTTGAAAATATGACCGTTTGGGGGTAATACTGTAAATTACTGGGTTGAAAAAGTCAACCAGAAAAAGCCCCAACGGCTAGTTTGCCCGACCGTTGCGGTTGACCGAACCACCACGGTTGCCCGCCCCTATCGGGTGCCCTTTTTTATTTTCAAATAGCTTACCGTCGCGGTCGACAGTCCCCATGGCGGTTGCCCATCAAAAATTTAGCGCAAAAAACTTATCCGCGGTCGACCGACCCAAGGCGGTCGCCCGCCCAAACACACGACGGATTGTTCTGTTTGAAACAGACACATATCCGCGGCAGCCCGGCATGACACGGTCGACCGGCCCGATAGTTTTCGGGATGTCTTGGAATTCCAGGTATCATCCCGCGGTCGCCCGGCATAGCCCGGTCGACCGGCCCTGAGTGAAATTCCATTTTTAACTTTAAAATCCAGGGGCTTTGGGCTTTGGTCTTTGGGCTTTAGCCCTAGGTTTTCAAACACATTTTTGGGTGTGTTGATGGTTTTAAAAGATGTAAAAAGTTAAGTATGAAAACCATTTGAAAACCTATAAAAGTGCAATTTAACATAAAATCAAGAGGACTCTAAATAAATTCTAAAAATAAGAATCTTGAGTCTTCTTGGAATGTATCAGCTCCTTTGCACTTCCTTGGACTTCTTCGACTTGAGTGAACATCTTCAACCTAATATGGCTCATGTGACTTCACCTCCAATCTTCAATGCATGTTGAATGGCGCATGAGGTGTCACCATGGCATGTTCAACTCCAAACTCCTTCTTGACACTTGCTTAGGGAACTTGTGGGATCTTCTTGTTGAGCTTCTTGACTTGATCATCTCCAAATGGTGATGTCTTCACTGTAGGTGCAAGCTCTTGGTTCCTTTGCTCCTTGATCCACAAGCTATGTGTTGAGATGAGTTGTGTAATGGCGATTAAGACATGAAAATCCTGTATACAACACAACACCTCAATGCAACACATTAGATCATAAATGCTAACCAATTTGATTTGCTAACATCAAAACAAGAAGGTAAGGTGAATGATTGACCCATGAGAACCCTTGGGCTTACATTCTCCCCCCCTGTTGATGATAGCAAACAAATTGATTAGGGAGGCAGGAGATATTAAATGAATAAGCATTAAACACTATAAACCATGAATCAATGCTCCCCCTCACTATATGCACAAGAGTAAAACATGAATGTAAAGCATGTGGTGCATATACAATTGGACTACCTAATCAATTCTCAAAAATCTCCCCCTTTTGGCAACAACAAAAAAGTAGGTATAGCAAGTGAAAGTGCAAGTGGGGTGTCAAGATGAATGATAGCTTATATAAGCTATATATATGGTATATGATATAACATTTATGCTCATATGATGCTTATCAAAATGGAAAACAAAGTAAAGTGCATTATAAGCCAAATTTTTTTAAAATTTTGTTCTAAAGATTTGCATGAAAAGCACAAGTATAGGGGCAATAAACCATGTGAGCACATTACAATGATCTATATAACATGACTATATAACCATTTGGCTCTCCCCCTCCTTATTTGTCATTGGCCCTAGGTGAAACCTATGTGATATGGCAAGACAAGACATAATGGTTGAAAAGATGAGTGATTTAAACACTTGGGCTTCATTGCAACTTGCAAGCAGATGAGTCTCTACCTGAGCAAGAATATGCTCAGATTGAAGACATAAATCATTTAGGTTCACAAGTTGCTTCTAATGGGAGGGTTTCTAATCATAGGGCAGACAAGTCTCTTCCTGAGCATGAACATGCTCAGAACTATAAAATAACTTTTGAGTTTCAGTTGCCTGCCCTTAGAGGATTGTATATTTGCAAGTCAAAGCTCCCCCTGACTATGTGCATCTAATCTAAATGTAATAGTTCAAGGAATATAGAACTCATGATTTAATTAAACACCTTTAACCATTTGGATTACTCCATTCATAAAACAATCACATTTTGAGTATGAATGGATAATTATTAGACAGAACATATGAGTTTAAGGCCGATGGTCTAATAAACACATGGATACGAGAATGAAATCAATGAAGTACTTATCCATGGCAACCAAAAGAACATTTACACATAGATAAGAACCATAAAGCTCAATATACATGATCAAAATGGAAGATTAATACCACATTTCTTTTATTACTTCAAGAAATGAAAAAAGTGGTATTTTGAAATCTCTCAAAAGAAGTAAAACTGAACTTCTTTTCTTCTATCTGGAACTCTTCTACTGATGATTGTTTAGAAAAGCTTACATCAATGCTTGACCCTTTCTTCCATGTAAAGGTAGCATCTTTAAAAGTTCTTCCCGGATTTAAGAGATTGGGTACTTATTTTAAATCTTCTCCTTCAGCAAAAGGTCATCCTTGAAAGGATGAACATGAAGTGCACATGCCAGCCTTTAGATATGAGTCTTCAATTTCCTTAGTCTCTGTTCATCCTTCACAGTGGAAGAATGTAGTGTTGGACAGAGGAAATTTGAGTACATTTACCATCTTATTACATTTAGCATGATGGAAGGATACAAGTACCTTAGACAAGCTACGAAGGACCTATGATCTGAATGGAGTCCTCCGAAGCTAAAATCTAAGAAGAGATGATGGGAGATGATAAGCTCAAAGAGTCAACTCTCTCCCAAGAAATTATCATTGGCCTTTGATAGAACCTATAAGGCAAAGGTATTGATTTCTGGACTCAGCCTTGGCACCCGAATGGGCCTATTGTAGAACAGTATCCTCCTGATGGAGAATATCTAAATGCAATTCGTCCTCAAACTTCTATCCATCAAGTCTTCTGGGAAGGAATATGGGACCCCATCATGCTACAAAGGCCTCCCTCCATCAACCTGATACTTGACAAGGCTTTGGTTATCTCAAGTGCTAAAGATGAAGCAATATGGAAAGATACTATTGATGGGTTTTTTTCACTGAAAAGTGCTTGGAATGGCATCAGAGAGCATCATTCAAAAATAGCTTGGGCTTCCTCTGTATGGTTCAAAGGTCACATCCCCAAAATGAGCTTTACGACTTGGTTAGCCCTTCACCAAAAACTCAGCACTAAGGACAGGTTGATTTTTCTGGGCCAAAATAGGGAGATCAGATGTCCATTGTGCTCAGCTGCATCTGAAAGTATTGATCATTTATTCTTTCAATGTTCGTATTCAGCCTGGATCTAGAGATATGTGCTATGGCAATTCAATATTAGAAGGAAGCCAAAAAGAAAGCTTATGGAGGAAGAAGAATGGATGAGAACTACTTTTCCTGGTTCAAATCAATTGCCTACCGCTATCCGTATAGCATTTACTTCCTCAATTTATCTCATTTGGCAGGAAAGAAATAACAGGTTACATGGAGCAGACAATTCTCACAAGAAAGTGATCCTGAGTAATATCCTCCACACTATCAGAAGCAGATGTATATTTCTTAGATTAGATAGCCAAAACAGTAGCAGAGATCTGGCTTTTTCGAAGGCCTTCGATTTACCCCTGTTCAGGTCCCAGAAACCTACCAAAAGCTGTAAATGGGTCCATCTAGAACCTAGATGTGTCAAGCTAACTTGTGATGCGTCTTTGGCAAGCTCATCAGCCTCCATTGGGGGTCTTTTGCTTACCAATGATAGTTCAGTTCTAGCCATGTATTCCTAGGACAAGATTCAAATGACCATCCAGGAATTGGAACTTGAAGCGATTTGTCATGGAGCCTCCCTGGCCTCCTCCCTTAATATTGATCACCTTTGGATTGAGTCGGACTCTCTTTTGGCAGTGAATGTAATTGAAGGCTCTGTGCCATCCCCGTGGAAGAGAAGACTACCATTAGCTCAGCTGAAGAACACTCTCTTAAAATTCATTTCTTGGAAGGTGTCTCACATCTGGAGGGAAGCAAATCGACCGCTGATTTTCTTTCAAAAGTTGATTGCCCTTTAAAAGGTTTTTGTATTCAAGGGGTGTCCCTCCCTTATCCTCTTTATGACTATGTCAAAGAGGATGATGAAGGAACCCTCTATTATAATTGTAATATCTTTTTTTTTCTTTTTCTCTGTTTTCTGGTCTTGGGGTCTGCCTAACCCCGATTACTAATAATAATAAAAAACCAATAAGACAAGGCATGACAATACACAATGGCTATAGATATGTCTATAAATGTATAGCCATTTGATCTTATCATGATGAAATATGTTCTTCTTCAAAACTCATGATAAGAGACACACTTCATAGGTAATGAGATAAATAGCTCAAGCACTATCCTATGAAGAAGAGTTCTAGAGAGTTTTACGACTCTAGAACAAGATACTTATTATTAGAAATGATGAAACCATAAGAGTTCATCCAAGATAAGTATAAAGCCTAAGAGATAAGGCACTGAGGCACAGGCTAAGGGATTTTGTCAAAAATGAGAGATGATCTCAAATGTAAGCATAAGATAAATCCCAACTACCACACATATGAAGAAATAAAGCTCCATATGATTGAACTCATCACATGTAGTTTGATATCAATATCAACCTACATATGATAAGATGGATAGGACAAATATTTTCATGTATTGATCCCCCTTTGTTAGAGACTCATACATGGTATGAATCTAAAGGGTTGTCCTATCAAAAGCACCAAGGGATTTAGAGGTGAATGATTGATAAACACCCTTGGGCTACAAATGCATGATTTGTTAAGGTTTAAGTTATCAACTTAACATACCATGCTCCCCCTAATATGTGCATATATATACATTATATGTATAAGTGACACTTTAATGCACATATGGCTTATCATGGTGAAGATGTTGGCTAGAAGCCAAAGAAATTAGATGTTTTAATTAAAGGTGAGTGTACACTCTCCAACTTACAAGGTAAGAGGACTAAGAGTACTATTTGAGTAGCTTTTAATTTTAAGTTTACCATCTTTACCATGTAGCTAATACCACACAAGGGAAAATAACTATAGATTATATACATATGTCTATTTAGCACAAATCTATAGGACTCGGACAAATGACAAGTAGACTATAAAGGATTATGTCTGAGAGAGACATCCATGGCTCATGCAAGTGATATTATATCACTTATGGGTAAACATGAGCAAGATATGTCATTTTAAGCCTCCATGATTAGTCTATGGAGATTGGACACAAGTAACCTTACACATAAGGCTCATGGTCCAAACATCTATATTCATCCACAGACCACTTATACGAGATAAGGTTAGCACCAAGTGCATAGGCCCATAGAAAACCAACATGTGTGGGATACCAGTGTTCCCATCACAATGTATTGCATGTCAACCACCATCATGAGTAAATGCCCAAGAATGATACTAGATTCCTATGAGATTTTTAATTTTACTCAAATGAGTATCATATATTGAATCTAGACTCATTTTCAACTTTCCTAAATAATATACTCTTATATGAACTTAGGAAATTATCCAAGGATTCTTTTAGAGTATGTCAAGAGATAAACACCTTGGGCAAATGCATTCCAAAATGAACTACTATGACTATATAAATTCATCTTAGTCATGAGAGGATATTCAATTTAAACTTTTGGAACACATCTATTTTAACCCATCAAGATTTCTTATGCATAATGATAATCATTAAGCATACAAGAATGGGTTTGAAGGACAACTAGGTGCATAGTACAAATCATACTTACTCACCTAGGACAAAGGAGATGTCTAAGAAAATATTTGAATGGATTTCCTCAGACATAGCTTTTGACACTCAATCTTGCTAACAATGATATTCTACCTAAGTCGAATATGCCAAGATCTAGCAAATGCCAAAATTGTCCTAAATAGAGTTCAAGAATGAAGGAAATTGACTTGATAGATCAAGTTGAACTCAAGGGCAATTGAGTAGATGATTTTCATAGAAGCACACACATGCTTTTCACATTAAATTTTCTATTGTGGATTTTCTTGTGGATGAATACTAAGTGCAAGAAGATATGAGACAAAGTGTGTGCACTTAGACTAAAACTTCTAGAATGATATTCAATAAAGTACAAATATATAGTCTACAACTTGTATAACATTATTTTGCTTATAAACTATAGCATGGATATGATGTGATCATTAAAGCACTATGGGCAAAGATACATTCTGTTAAATCATGTGTAAAAATATGTATCTAAGCTTTTAAAAAAAGAATGATATATCATTTAAGCACATGAAAACTAGATGCAAATAATGTAATATTGAAGTAAAGCATCTAGAGAGAAATCATATGATATAGCAATTAAGCACAACCCCATATATTAATATACTCAAATGATGATTTGAGTGGGGGATTTTGGAACCCAAATTACTTTGGTTCCAATCAAGTTTGTTTGCAGGAGTGTATCTTTTCTTACCCAAACAAACTTGTTTGACTTCACAAATCTAAGCATGCACCTAGATTTGTGATGTCCTAATATACCACAATAAGTACATGAGTAATGATTGATAGATGAGGAACCTGAAAAACCACAAGAATGCACATGATGAAAAACGTGTTTGTCTTTCTCTTCTTGCAATCTTTGGTTCTTTATGGAGAGTTCTTCATTTATTAATTTTATCTCATTTACTTGATTTTCAAGAAAATTTATTTGTTGAGATAAATTAGCATTCAATTTTTCTTCATTTTCACAAACAAGTATATGCTTTTCATTTAAATCCTTGTTTGTATTTTCAAGGCCTTCGTTTTCTTTTCCAATGATATTGCATTGTTTAATTAAATCATCATTTTTATTTATCAAAATTTTGCTCAAATGACTTAATTTTTCATTTCTTTTCAAACTTTCATTAACTTACGATTTCAAATTTTCAATTTGCTTTTCTAAATCGGAAATTGAATGTTTGACAGAATTTTCCTTTGCAAAAGATTTTTGTAAAGTCTCTTTTTGTTCAAAAATAACATTTTTATCATTTGAAGAGAGACTATCATTTTTCTCATAAATATTTTCAAGATTGGTTCAAATATCTTTTGCATTTGTACATGATGAAATTTTCTCAATAGCATTGGGACATAAACCACAACATATTATAATAATAGCTTTTGAATTTAATGAAAATAATCTTGCATCATTTTTAGTACATTTTCTTGGAATAGAAAATCCCCTTTCAATGACATCTAATATGTCATAATCTATGGATTTAAGATAGGCTAGCATTTTAATTTTCCAAGCTCTAAAATTCGTTCCATCGAAGAATGGAGGAATTTGAGCGGATTGGCCTAACTCGAAATCCATTTGGATTGTCACGGATCTTTCTCTTGTAAATTTTAAAATTAAAAAAGCTCTTTAAGAGCCTTAGCTTTGATACCAAATGAAATGCAAGTGTGACAACCCAAGAGGGGGGTGAATTGGTCAATTAAAAATTTTGGGCTTAATTAAATGGATTATTAAAATTAATTAACTAATTAAGCACTTATTAATCTAACCCTTGTTCAAATATTCAAGATAATGAAATTTAGGGTTTAGATATTACTTTAAGCATATTTGCCCTGACCCTTGTTTTAATAAAAACACAAATACAAGAAATTGTAGAGTTTACCAATCACCACAAAGTGCAAAGAGAGGGAGGAGAGAAAGCATCCACAAGGCACAAGATTTATAGTGGTTCGGTCTATCACAAGACCTACTCCACTCTTCCAAGTTTACCTCCTTGGGGCGTCCACTAAAATAATGAGATTCTTTAAAGGGCGAATCTTGAAGCCGTACACCCAACTCCTCCGATCTTCAAAGGGAACAAACCCTTTCTGTATGAAGCCTTGGCGAGGGGACACACCCTCTTACAACGTCTTCACCTTTCTTAACGGGCCGAAGAGTAGACCCTCACAATGTCTTCACCTTTGTTACCGGGCCGAAGAGGAGACCCTCAAATACAATGAAGAAAATAAAAGAAAAACTCTCTTGCCTCTTAGAAAGGCGGATTACAAACTTTGATAGCTCACAAACACTCCAAGGAAGATAAAATGTAAAGCCTATGGAGTTCCTCTTGATAGAATGTAAAAATCAAGTTCAAAGAGGTTATCTTTTGACAAGAAAGTTTTTGCTCAAGGAAAGTGGGATTTGATCTTTGTAAAATGTTCAGAAGCTTGTAGAGATAGGTTTTAATGATGTATATATAGTGTATTTAAAAATATGACCATTTGAGGGTAATACTGTAAATAACTGGGTTGAAAAAGTCAACAAAAAAGCTCAAACGGCTAGTTTGCCCGACTGTCGCGGTCGCCCGCCCCTATTGGGCGCCCTTTATTATTTTCAAATTTCTTACCGTCGCGGTCAACCGACCCCATGGTGGTCGCCCGGCGAGGGCTACCTCTTTGCTCAAAAATTCGGCTAAAAAAACTTATCCACGGTCGACCGAGCCACGGCAGTTGCCCGCCCCTAACCCATGACTGATTGTTCTGTTTGAAACAGACACATATCCGCGGTCGCCCGGCTTGACATGGTTAATTTTCGAGATGTCCTGGAATTCCAGGTATCATCCCGCGGTCGCTCGGCATAGCCCAGTCAACTGGCCCTGAGTGAAATTCCATTTTTAACTTTAAAATCCAGGGGCTTTGGGCTTTGGGCTTTAGTCTTAGGTTTTCAAACACATTTTTGGGTTTGTTGATAGTTTTCAAAGATGTAAAAAGTTAAGTATGAAAAGCATTTGAAAACCTATTGAAAGTGCAATTTTACATAAAATCAAGAGGGCTTTAAATACATTCTAAAAATAAGAACCTTGAGTCTTCTTGGAATGTATCAGTTCCTTTGCACTTCCTTGAACTTCTTCGGCTTGAGTGAACATCTTCAACCTGATATGGCTCATGTGACTTCACCCCCATTCTTCAATGCATGTTGAATGGTACATGAGGTGTCACCATGGCATGTTCAACTCCAAGCTCCTTCTTGACACTTGCTTAGGAAACTTGTGAGATCTTCATGTTGAGCTTATTGACTTGATCATCCCCAAATGGTGATGACTTCACTGTAGGTGCAAGCTCTTGGTTCCTTTGCTCCTTGATCTACAAGCTATGTATTGAGATGAGTTGTGTAATGGCGATTATGACATGAAAATCCTGTATACAATACAACACCTCAAAGCAACACATTAGACCATAAATGCTAATCAATTTGATTTGCTAACATCAAAATAAGAAGGTAAGGTGAATGATTGACCCATGAGAACCCTTGGGCTTACACCATCCCTATGGTGTAACCCATCATGAAATCTTGAAGCTTTGTGAGGTTGAGTATTTTACTCTTAATGAGTTCTATAGCTCATATGAGTGGGATGTCTAGGCTACAGGAGCATCCTTAATAGACTTACCTACATGTTTGCTAGGAAGTAGGCCGTTTCCAAAGCAAATGTGGGCTTAATTCTCTTTTACTTACATGGACATTGTAATTGGCACATGGCCGTATAGTGCAAGCTTGGAAGAACCAATAGAATACTTTAGCTTCATGCGTGTGCTGTATTTCTTTTTATCCCCAAGGGTTGTAGTTCAAGACATAGTCACTTCAATTCCTGATAGTTAGAATACACTTAAAGTAAGTAAAGGTTCAAGACATAGTCACCTTTATTATGTGTGTTGCTTCATTGATTGCCCAACACAAGTTATATTTTTATTTTTAAACATTTTCTATTAAAATAAGTGGGGGATTGTTGGTGTTTTAATACAAAAGTGGCCTTTGTTAGTATTTTACAAAGTTATTTTGTTTACAAAAAGCAGCCACTTTGGTTTTGGAAATGAGTTTGCTCTCTTCCTTCACAAAAGCGAATAGTCCCGTATTGAAAAGTGGAGAAAAGCTTCATAGCTTTATATAGCTTTTCACTTCTTTAGCTTTGTGAATGAGAAGAGGATAAATGAGGCCTACGCGCATGAGCCACCCAGTGGACTTTTGGCTATACCACACGCGCGCGCCATCCGGCCTGGCTCGACCGACCGCGCGTGTGAATCAAGGTTTTTCCTACCCATATATTTTAATTTTTTTATCAGTCTAGCTTCCCTTTACCTTCACCGCTATTGGATGATAACGCTGACGTTATTAGGTAAGCCGGCTTACTGGAACTCCCCGTAACTGGGTAAATAACGTCACAGTTATTTTACGAATAACGCCGTCGTTTCTAAGCATTGTGACAATTGGGATCTGACTCTTCGCATCTGTAACATCGTGTAAACGGCTCTTTTCTTAAAGGACGTCTTTACTACATTAAAGAATGTGTTGAACAGACATAATTTGGTTTATAGAAGAGAAAGATCTCTGTATTTCTAAATAGAACAAAAAACTATTGCAGAAGTTTACAATTTCTTCTTGTTTTCCATTATCCTATTGTAAACAGAGTTTTCCTTATTTCTCTTTTTATTTTACGTATTTTGTTGGGCAATCGGAGTGTTCATCTAGTTCGAATCTCTTTGATCGTGTAGTTCTTGGAGATCGACGGTGCGTCGGGTTGCTGTATCCTCGGGGTGATTGCATCCAGTAATCTGCTGCATCGGAATTAGTTTCCGTAGAGGCGCAAATTAACCTTTAAGAGAGCGACACAGTCCGTGCCTCAACTCACCGCATCGAAAAGGTTTTACTGACACTGTTTGTTTGTTTTTTCTTTTTCTCAATAGAAATCTTATAAGGTATATTATTGTGGGACCCGATCCCGCGAGAGGGTGAGGCACAAGGCCGCACGCTCTCTCTTGGTCTCTCGTACCCATGCGAATGGTGTGTGTTTTTTTTATTATTGATTTTACCCAACCAAGCAGGCAGCAACCAAGCCATAGGGTGCAAACAAACATGCAACCCAGTACCCATAAGGGCAGGGGTAAGCTGCCGAGCCAAGCGAGGTATAATTTAATTCATCTTTTCTGTGAACTTGGGATCACTAAGGCAATCCGAATTCCACACAAAAGAGAGTGACAGAGTCGCCACCTAGATGAGGGATCTAGGACCCATAATTGACCAGAAATCTAAACTCGTTACCTGGTTACGAGAATGGAATGTATGGGGAGTTACCACCACATGCACCATTCCTGCCCGATAATCGGTCTTCAATTCCAAAAGTTAACTCCTTTGAATTTCTTTTAAATGGCTCATCTAACTCTACATTAATGTGCAAACTATGTGACATGCATCATAATTTCAATGTAATTCCTAAATGGGGTGAATGTGAACTTTATTAACCTAGATGCATTCTAATTTTTTTAGCCGTTCACAGTTTAGACTCATGCGGGCCAGTAGTGCATCCTACATGCAACTACATGCCTATGTGCCTATGTGATTGTTTTGAGATTGATGAGATTTGATTTGAGTTGAATTTGATTAATTGATTTGAAGTGAAGTGACCTACGCTATATGAACCTAGATATAATGCAATGGACCTAAGTTGCATTTTTAGTATATTTGAGAAGTTTGGATTCCAAGAATTCTATTTTTGGGGAACCTAGAGTATGATTTCTAAGTTTAGAACCTTAGAACTTTATATTTAGGAGATTGGGATGTTCTAATTGAAGTGATTACGAGTTCTTAGATTCTTTAAGATTTTTGAATTCTTTTGAGTTCCAAACCTAACAAACACCACTAATCATGCAAAATAACTAATATACGAAGTAACAAAGCAAAACAACTAGCAAGCATATGATACTGAAGAAATCTAAACATGTAATTAATCATGCAACTAGACAAAAAGAAATCTCTATCATGCAAAAAAAGGTTTAAGAAAAAGAAAATGGTGGAAAAGGGAATGGAAGAGATGAGGAATGGTGTGAGGGAATGAGAAAGATGGAGAAAGGTGCGACTGAACATGGGAGTGCCAAGTTGCCTACGTACCCTGTGATGGGGATCAAGCCACACGTAGTTCCACCGTGCTTTGGACATGTAGATGGTAGGTTTGCTGCCATTTGGATGCTAGGAAAGAGTTCCAAATTGTTCTTTGGTTGCAGGGAAGGGTTTTTGGGTGCTGTTTGGTTGCTGGAAATGGTTCTTGGGTACTATTAGGTTGCTAGAAATGGTTCTTGAGTGCTGTTTGGTTGCAGGGAAGGTATTATGGCTGCGGTTTGGATGCAGGGAGTGGGGAGTAAGCTGCTGTTTGGATGTAGGTTGTGGCTAAGGGCGCGGGTCCGAGTTGGACCGAGCGGGTCCGGATGGGTTTTACGGTGCAGATCCGAGTTGGACCGGTTTGGGAGCAAGTTGGAGGTCAGACCAATTGGGTTTGGGTATCATGGCTCGGTTGGTTTAGGTGGGCTGGATGGATGGATTATAGATTGGTGGAGTATGGCTTGGTGGAACATAGCTATGATGGGTAGGGAATATATCATCTGAAGGGATATTGGTGGAGTATGGCTTGGTGGAACATAGCTATGATGGGTAGGGAATATATCATCTGAAGGGATATTGGTCGAGGGTATGTGGGGGATGGGATCAGATAGCTGAATGGTCTATGTATGTTGATGAGCATGAGTATATGGGTAAACGAGAGATGGGTATGTGGATATGAGGTTTGGTGATAGGATGTATGTGGTTATGTGGATGGTCTAATGCTAGTGGGGGTTGGGTAGCCAAGTGGGACATGAGTAGGAGTAGGGCCGAGGGTTAGGGCCAAGGCTAAGGTGGCTGCGATGTTCAGGTCAAAGTTCAAGGGGCCGAGGGTTTGGATCAAGGCTGAGTAGGGTGCGGCTTGGATTGGGCTCGGGTTAGTGTTGGGGCGCGGCTTAAGGGTGCGGATTAGGATGCGGCTGAAGGGGTTCGGGTTAGGGTGCGGCTTTATGGTGTAGGTTGGGGCTGAACCGGATTGGGCCGAGTTAGGTTCGGGTTGGACGGGATTGAACTAGGGTTGACTCTGATTGGGTTGGATTGAACCAGGTGGGTTGACTCTGTTGAGGTGCAACCCGAGTTGGGTTGGGATCTGTTGGGGTGCCGGGCCACTTCAATGTTTCAGCTAGATGGAAACGATTAAATATTTAACATGAATAACCCACACATCATGTGCACATGTGCATATATGCATGAGTCATTTGAACATAGGTATTCAATCCACGAGCCTTGGGTCCACACAGAACATTAATTTTTATACCATAGCATGCATATCTGTTTCTTTGAGCTTATGTTCGTAGGCTTATTCTCCACATTTACACACACTGTGTTTTGATGATTGACCATTATACACTTAGTTATATGCAAGAAATGTTTGTATGTCTATGCATAGCACATGTACATGATGTACGGATGCATGCACAGGCAATGCATTTGCATATACAATATATTAGATTCAGGAATGGTGTGTGACTTCAAAAGATTTGGTTCATTAAAATGGGCCAAAAATGAAGAATAAAATGATGGCCTACCTCTCCCAAGGCTTGATGTCGATCCTTGCTCCAGGTGATGAAGACGATTCCTCGGAGATGACTCGATTCCTTAGCCTTTGACGTTGATTTTGATGAAGAACCAGTTGCTTGTTGATCCCAATCCAAGGATAGAGACTCAACTAACCAAAAGAGTGGTTTCGGCCAAGAGAGTTTGGCCAAAATAAAGTGACGGACCAAGAACAATTTCAGCCAGCAAAGGACAAGGTAGGATGGAGATGGGTTTCGGCTTAGCGAGGGAGAGGGTAGTCGGCCAAGGTAGTGGAAGAGGGGTCTTTCGACTATGGGGTTGAGAGAGATGTAATCTATTCCTCCTTAGAAATCAGAGCCGGTCAGTTCTTCTTTTTTTTTTTTTTTTTAAAGGTTGCCATGAGTTGCCATCTTTATAAGATTGGATTGATTAGAATTGGGTAGCCAAGATTGATCTCATATTTTGGTCATTCCTTTGAAGGAGATATATTGCCCAAAATGTGTATCAAAGAAGAGAATTAGAAAATAGACATCTCGGCAACAAAATCTTTTGAGAACAGAAACATCCCAAAACGTGTAAAGAAGTTAGCAACTTTTGGAAGGTCTTAAAGAGGAATTCTTTCCCTTTCATGCACCAAACCTAAAAGAGATAAATATCAGGATCCCAAAAATTTGTGAAAGAAAGAACCACCCTTTCCCAAAGTAGTCCAATAGCTTCCTTTTTATATAATCTTTTTGGTTGAAGAGAGTTACCATGAAAAAGAATAGAAGGTTACCGAGATCTTCTTCCCGTTATATATGATAAAGAATTGAATTGCCGCAATCCCTTTTTTTTTAGAATCCGAGAGTTTCCACCATGAGCTGTTTTATAAAAATAAGAGAGAATTCCAAAATAAGAGAATCCGTTGGGTAGGAGGAGAGAGAGAGTCGGTTGGGACTTTTTCCCATCAAATGGATGGTTAGGATCATCCAATGGTGCCGGATATACAATTTTTGACAAATATGGGTGGGATCCCACCTTGTTTAATGATTAAAAGATGGGGACACAACTAGATGGTTCGGATCATTCTATGGTGTAGGTTGCTCAATCTTGTATTTTTAAAAGTACTTGTATGCCCACTTCATTGGGTGATCAAAACCGTCCACTTGCAAGGATAGGTTGTGCTTAGAAAATCATTTCCATGAACGATCTAAACCGCCCAATTGGTAGGTTGCAATGTGAATTGGCTATGCCCCGCCAATTATTTTCATAGGATGATCCAAACCGTCTAGTTCATTGGCCACAACCTGAATGGGTGGTGTCTCGAAACCATTTCTATAGGGTACTGTCCATTTGGCGGGTCACAATGTAAATTGGTCACGCCTCCTAAACCGCTTCCACGTGATGATCTGAACCGTCCATTGGGTTGGCTACAATGTAAATTGGTCGACCTTAAAATTATTCTTATTGAATGATCCGCACCGTAACATGGATGAGCTATACCCTGCAAATCCTCTCAGGATATTGACGGTTTGGGCGTAGCAAAATGGGGGTGTCTACAATTATACCCTAAATCCTCAACAAGCCTTACCGCTCCTTCACAGAGAGGCTGTTTCCATGACTTGAAGCTATGACCTGGTCACAATGGAGCAACCTTAAGGTCATTACTAGGGCTGCAACTCGGGTCGGGCGGGTCGGGTTTTGGAGAACCCGACCCTACCCGAGAAATATCTCGGGTCGGGTCGGGTCAGGTTTTTTTTCGGAAAACCCACGATTCCCAAACCCGGCCCTACCCATGATAAATCTCGGGTCGGTTCGGGTCGGGTCGGGTTTTTTCACGTTGACGCAATTTTTTAAGGAAAATTCTTGTTTGGCAAGGCAACTCAACTCATAGAAGCAGAAATTACACTCACATTACACTTGAATCAAACAATGATGTAATTACACTCACATCACACTTGAATCAAACAATGTTGTAATTACAATCAAACAATGCTGAATCAAACACTTGAATCAACTCAACTCATAGAAGCAGAAATTACACTCACTTGAATCAAACAATGATGTAATCAAACAATGTTGTAATTACAATCAAACAATGCTGAATCAAACACTTGAATCAACTCAACTCATAGAAGCAGAAATTACACTCACATACAGTAATAGTGGGTGTGTGGGTTTTCACTTTTAACTTTTAACTAACAATAGAAAAAAATGTACATACTATAACTTATGTAACTCGGGTCGGGTCGGGTCGGGCCCCTTCAAACCCGGCTCGACCCGAGATTCATGCGGGCTTTTGAATGCTCAACCCGGCTCGACCCGAAACCCATGAAACCTGAACCCAACCCAGGCTATTTTCGGGTCGGGTCGATGCGGGTCGGGTTTTACCCGGCTCGAGTTGCAGCCCTAGTCATTACCATTGTGCCAAGGCTCGACCTCTAGGAAAAGACAGAAGAGCGGCGGAAATGATACACAAGGGGGTGGAATTATCATATCTTTGATGCAAGTGGCAAAATTTCGCTGTAGTGGGCTATGTCTACTCAAAATTAATATGGACGTCTAAAAGTTTCAGGAATTAAAGTACAGGGACCTTTTGGAAAAGACAAAGAAGAGGGGCGGAAATGATAGAAAGGGGGCTGAAAATTCTCTTTCTCTGAAAATGATGACAGCCCCAAGTGGACGCGTCATCAGCCAATACATTAAACTAATCTAAAGATCCTAACCATTCGATTGGTGGTTCTCACACTGTGTCTAGAAAATGACCAGAGTACCCATCTTCTCACATCTTTAAAAGCAATTAAATATAGGGACCAGATTCTACGGTTGTTAATGGGTTTAATGGCCCAACGGTGAGAAGATTTGAACCGTCCAAATATCTGGGTCGTAAGAAATATGGGACAGATGAGTTTATCTGCAACGTTGATGTTTTCATGGTTTTAAGTTTTGGTTTCAGTACCGGTTTTGTTTGGACCCCACCGAAATCGAAATTTCGACCGAAATTTTGATATTTTGCCAGAAATCCGGCGAAATGATAAAAACATTATTTTATTTGATACCAAATTTCGGCTGAAATTTTGTAAATATTAAATTAATTTTAAAAAACAGGTTTTTAGGTGAAATTTGGGAAAAAACGAAATTTCAACTGAAATTCCGAAATTTTGGACGAAATAAAATACCGTTTCCGGTATGGTACGTTTCGGTGTCGGTCCCGACCGAAACCCGAAATTTCGGATTTCGGTCGAATTTAAAACCATGGATGTTTTCTACAATGTAAAGGACGATGCCTTCGTTAATTTCGCCTTTCAGCTGAGCGTCAAGGACGTGATCAATGGTGGATTTTAGCTCCGACGCACTGTATGAAGCCTTCGTACTTGCCAATTTCCTACAGAAGTTTCCCACCGTATATAGCTTTATAAAATTTGAAAATAATTAGATCAAGCCCATTCGTGATGAAAGACAAAAAAAAAAAGGCGATGACAAATTCACACCCCCTGTAGGATAATTCGCACCCCTGTAAAGGAGGGTATGCGGAAGACTAAAGCTTTTTCACGTCCAAGGAGTGTGAATTATCCTAAGGGGGTGCAAATTTATCACTGCCCAAGAAAAAATTGGAAATATAAATCAATAGAAAATGGGAGATGATTTTATCACCCCTCCTATAGGATTATGCACCCTCCCTTTTAAAGTGAATTGTGGCAGACTTCAACACTACCCGGATGCCTAGCGAACACGCCTATGCAGCCTTGATCAGAGATGGAAAAACAACAGAGAGAACTTTTCAAACAGGGAAAACTTTTGTAGAAGAAGAAGAATAAAACACAGAGAGAACTTTCTGTTTTTCATGCTTTACTTCAACCCAAAACGAAGCCTTCAATAGACTTCCAAAAATCGCGTCCATAATCCTCATACCTAAGGAACACAATTAGGTAACATTTAGAACATTGCCGGATGGGAAGAAAAGAACAGTGGCACTTATTGGGTGGTTACAAAACCAAAACATCAAAACATTGCACAGATTACCTTCGAAGTTCTCAGGGACGACGAAGGTAATTTCGAGAACGGCGAAAGTATTTTCCAAGAACGATGAAGTTATTCGCCAATAACTTCGAAGTTCCTTGAAGACAAGTATAGCAAGTAACAAAAAGAAAAAATAAAAGATAGGGAAAGAGAAAAAGATTTGAACCACATGCGCGGCGGGCAGAGCAGCGCGCGTGGGTGGTATAGCCAAAATCCCACTGGGTCCACTCGGTCACTAATGCGCGTAGGCCCACATTTTCGTCTTCTCATTCACAAACCAAGAGAAGTGAAAATCAAAATATAACCCATGAGCCTTTCCTCCACTTTCCAATACGGGACTAAAAGTCCTCACAAAGGACAAAGGAAAAGGATGGATACTCAAGTTTGCTTCCAAAAGAGGAATGATTACGATATGCCCATATCCCATTTGCTTCTATTTCCCCTGCTGCGGTTGACCAATCCATATCTTCGGGGGGAAATGGACAAGACTCCTGCATTTCGAGGGGAGGGGCAGTCCAGACTGCATGGAGGAACTAGCCTTTGGTTGGCACGGCTCCCAGCCCGGGGGTTCAATCCCTCTCCCGGTGTTCGAGTACCCCCCCTAAAAGGTGACCTCTGCAATCTCTTCTTACACGCCCACCCATGAAAGAATCATCTTGTCATGGCACCGAGGAAGTGGGAGAAGACAGTGTTATTGAGTGAGGTTGTTCCATTCTTGTTCGATCTCTGGAGAAGTTCTTGTAGCCGGGGCAGCATCTATAGTTGATGCACTGATTCGAGAGAGGAAGGTGGTTGCGCTTCATACGGTCAACGGGCATCGACGGGGGAATCGGGATTCTTATTGAGGATGGGGGGTTGTCTTTCCTGGTTCATATTATTGATTGTATCCTTTTGCCACTAAGCGTGCCTTGTACCTTTCAATAGTCCCATCTGCCTTGTATTTCATCTTTTAGACCCACCTTCTGTTGGGTATATATAATATAACCCATGTATGTTCTAATATAAGCCCAATAGGTAATGGACCAGGTGTAGTGGGCCCATTTGGGCTGGAGCCCATTAACCTCTCATGACCCTAATGTATCTCTATATATAGGGGCTGGAGGCAACAAACTTGGTATTCCAAACTAGATACCTTGGGTGTAATGCTTTAAGCATCCTGCTTAAACCCTAATTGCTCTAACAATCTTAAAGCATTATAGAAAACCCTAATTTTGAAAACGAATTGGGCGTGGGTATTGCTTCCTCAAAATCGTTTGGGTCTCCTTTTTCACCCATCTTGCAGTAACCACTCTATTTTCGTTTACTCATCTAGAGGGATTTTCTGAGAAACCCATCTCGTTTTGGATCGTTTTGGGCATGGTTCACTGAAATTATCTCTTGGGATCGTACGAACCTCTCAACAAAAGGGTCGTCTGCCTCAAGCAAGTCCATAAGCATTTGAAATTCTAGAGTAGAATCGATCCTCTGTTTTTTGGGCGAAAATCTTCACAATCAATCTATCAATTTTCGTTTTTTGGCCACCGTTGCAATTTTTTGGGCAACCTCTCCTGTTTTGTTTGTTCCTCTGGATTCCACGCTTGGGAAATCCGATCCTCTGTTTTTCTTTTGGGTTCCATCGTTGGAACCCTCGTTGGAATTTTTGGTGGAAAACGAACCATCCATCCATTGTGTGGAATTCTTGGGACGAATTCATCTTTTGCGTTTTGAGACTCACAATCTGTCAATTCTCTTGGATCTTTGCAATGTCTCTGGTTGGAAAAGCCTAATCTTTCTCTTCTAATTTTTTGGGTTATTTCTATTGTGGTTTCATCATACAGAACCAGAGAAAGAGTCTTGTTTCCTTGTTTGGCGTCTCTCTTGGAATCACGATTTGGGTGCCCATATTGGTTTCACGCTTTGAGAAATCCGTTGGCATCAAGGAGGAGGAAAAGCCGCTGAACTTGGGGTTGTGTATTCTTTGGGTTGGATTACTCATCTTCCTCCCACAGAAATTGATTTCTATCGTGTGTTGCAGAAAAATGGGGTCTGGTTCGGCATCTTCAGTGGAAGAGCTTGCGAAAAGCGATTTTGGAATCGAAATCACTCATTCTTTCCTCAACAAATCCCCCATCTTTGTAAAGGATTATTCAAGAGTTGCTAAAGCCGCATTGGAGCCCATCTGAGTGAGCCGCCGGATTTTGGATTCGGTTTCTTAAACTTGTCGTCGGCCTCCTCTCTTGCAGCCGGTTGGTTGGTGAGCCGTCGTTTCTTGGCTTCGGTTCTTGGAACCGATTCTTGCTGGTGGAGTCTGTTTCGGTTCTTGGCTTTGATTCTCGTGATTCGGTTCTTGATTTTCGTCAATCAGGTGCACTCTTTCCAATTTTTTAATTTCATCTGAAATATCAAATGGAAAAGATCTCTATGCCTTTTGAGATGGTCAAACTTCACTCCTTTGGTGGATCTGAGTTTACCTCATGGAAGCGAAAGACTCAATTCAGTCTAAAATACATGAACTGTTTTTACACTGTTTTGAGTACCTTTGCTGAGACGGATGAAGACGTTGATGAATCTCAATGGCTTAGAGATGAGGATTTCTGCAAAGACTACTTGTTGAATTGTCTTTCAGATCGTCTTGCAGAAACTTATAGTAAATTTAACACTGCTAAAGCAATATGGGACAACTTAGATGCTCAATTCAAGAAGGAGGAGGAATTGTCCAAGACCCATCTGGTGGACAAATTCATGGATTTCAAGTTTCAAGAAGACAAGGAAATCACTCCTCAAGTTACTGATCTAGAGATTTTGAGATCTAAGTTGAATAATGGAAAGATAGCTGTCTGTGATTCGTTTCTTGTGGGTGCAATTATATATAAATTACCATCTGCATGGCACTCTTTCAAAACCGAGATGTATCGGAAAAAGGTGCAAGTGGGACTGGATGATCTCAAACGATTCATTCGAATCGAAGATGAGAATTGAGCTAGGAATAACTTGGAGATGGTTAGACAGCAACAGTCTGCTGCTAACGCGGTAACATATCCTAAGAAATTTCCTCGGAAATCCAAGTCACCTAAAAGTGACCATCCCAAGTTGGAGGCCAAAAAGACTATCTTTCAGAAAAAGAAGGGCAAGTGCCACAACTGTGGGAAATGGGGTCATTTTGCTGCAGAGTGTAAACAACCTAAGAAGGCTAAATCTGACACACCAAAAAAAGAAGCTCATATTATGGTGGGCAGTGCTGCGCCTAAGAATTTTATTGCCATGTTAGGCAATGGTAAGGCCAATACTTCTTCAGACTGGTGGTTAGATACAGGAGCCACCTGCCATGTTTGCAACTCGAAGAAACTACTTACGGATGTTGTTGGTGTGAAATAGACCGTTACAGTGGCTAGTGGAGCTGAGGCAAAAGTGACTCACACTGGAACTGCGAACCTGGTCCTTTCTTCAGGTAAAATACTAACTTTAAAAAATGTTAAAGTAGTTCCTGCTATTCAAAAGAATTTAATTTCTATTAGTCTTTTAGACAATGCTGGCATGTGTTCATCTTTTTTGGGTGGTAGAGTAACTTTAACTGTTAACTCTTATTATTTTAGCTGTGCTTTCTTAATCGATGGTATGTATAGACTGAGTTTAGCAAATGAAGCCGTTAGTCAGGTTAGTTCCACTTTGATTGATCCTAAGTTGTTACACACTAGATTGGGACATGTGAACTATAGGAAAATGGTCAAACTTGCTAAAACTTATAATATACCTTTAGATACATCAATTAGATTTGACAAATGTGAAGTGTGTGCACAAACCAAGATCACTAGAAAACATTTTCGTTCGGTTTCTAGGAGCACACAACTTCTTGAGTTAATACATTCTGACCTCTGTGACTTTAAAAGTTTCACTACTCGAGGTGGTCGGAAGTATTTAATCACTTTTATAGACGATTTTTCTCGATATTGTCATATTTATCTCCTAAAATCGAAAGATGAAGCTTTTGATAAATTTAAAACTTTCAAGAATCGTGTTGAAAATCAATTGAACTTGAAAATTAAGCGATTTAGGAGTGATAGAGGAGGAGAATACACTTTGACAGAGTTCAAGGAATACTGTGCCTCTCAGGGCATAATACTTGAAACTACTGCTCCTTACTCACCTCAATCTAATGGCATAGCTGAACGTAAGAACCGGACGTTAACTGAAATGTTAAACTCTATGTTATTGACAGCTGGCATGCCTACTAACTATTGGGGAGAAGCAGCTTTAACTGCAAATCACATCATGAATAGAGTACCACACTCTAAGTTGCCCTCTACTCCTTATGAGTTATGGCATAAACATCCTTGTAGATATGACACTCTTAAGACTTGGGGCTGTATTGCTTATGTGCGGATACAAGACCCTAGGAGACCTAAGGTAGGACCTAGAACCAACACTTGTATTTATCTAGGTGGTGCAGAAGATAGTGCTGCTGATCGGTTTTTGGATCTATCTACCAATTTGGTTATAGAATCTAGAGATGCAGTATTCTTTGAGAATAAATTCCTCAGAGATCATGGTTTGAACCTACCTGGCGATACTGAGATGGTTACAGAATCGCATGTAGAGTTTGAACAGAATACTTCTGACCCCTGTCCTACACTGATTTCTACATCAGAACCTTTAAGAGTTTCTACAAGAGATAGAGTACCCAAGAACTTTGGTGAGGACTTTGTGACCTACCATGTAGAGAATGATCCATCAACCTATAAGGAAGCGATGAGATCTAGGGACTCTTTGTTGTGGGCAGAAGCCATTGATGATGAAATGAGCTCTCTGTTACAAAATCAAACTTGGCAGCTAGTCGATTTGCCAAAAGGGGCTAAGACTGTGGGCTGTAAGTGGATTTTGAAGAAGAAACTTAATCCTGACGGATCCATAGCTCGGTATAAAGCACGTTTAGTAGCTAAGGGCTATACTCAAGTCAGTGGGATATACTACTTTGATGTTTTCTCACCGGTCTGTCATTTGGCAACGATAAGAATTCTTCTTGCTTTGGCTTCTATTGAGAAGCATGTTGTGCATCAAATGGATGTAAAAATGGCTTTCCTTAATGGAGACCTCACAGAAGAAATCTACATGAACCAACCTGAAGGGTTTGTCATGGAAGGTTTCGAGAACAAAGTTTGTAAGTTACACAAATCTTTGTATGGTCTTAAACAAGCACCTAAATTGTGGCATCAAAAATTTGACAAGGTAGTAAAGAGCTTTGGTTTTCAAACCAGTTACTCAGATAAATGCCTTTACTATCGTTCTGTGTCGAATAAGGTTGCGATTATTTGCTTGTATGTAGACGATATGTTGATTCTTGGTTCCGATCTCTCTGTAGTCAGTGACGTGAAAACCACTTTGGCTCAAGAATTCGACATGACAGATCTTGGTGTGGTTGACACCATTCTTGGTATGAAAGTAAGTTTTGAAAGGCAAGGGATTACTCTTAGCCAAGCCCATTATATTGAAAAACTACTTTCTACATGGGGATACAGTGAGTGTAAACCGATTGAGACACCATTTGATTATACCAAGAAGCTGATCTCTAATGAAGGAGACAGTGTGAAGCAGTTAGATTATTCTAAACTGATTGGTAGTCTCATGTATGCTATGAGTTGTACTAGACCAGACATAGCCTTTACAGTTGGCATGCTGAGTCGTTTCACTAGTAATCCTGGCCATGAGCACTGGGATGCCCTTATGAGGCTGATGAGATACCTTAAGGGTACTCAAGGATATGCTCTATGTTATACTGGCCATCCTCCTATCCTGGAAGGGTATTCTGATGCATCATGGGGCTCAGAATTAGGAGACAGTAAATCTACCAGTGGTTATGTTTTTACACTGGGTGGAGCCGCGTTGCATGGAAGTCAAAGAGACAGACTTGTATTGCTCTGTCATCTATGGAATCGGAACTTTATGCTTTAGCTTCTACAGGAGATGAAGCAGAGTGGATAAGAGATCTGATCCTGGACATTCCATTGACCCATTTAAAGATTAACTCTTTAAGTTTGTTCTGTGATAATCAAGCTACAATTACGATTGTGAAAAACTCACTCTTTAATGGTAAGAGGAGACATGTGAGGCTGAAACATGCCACGCTGAATTATCTTCTAGAACAAGGTATTATCACTTTGGTTGATGTGCGATCGAAGGATAATATGGCCGATGCTCTTACGAAGGGACTGAACAAAGATCGAATATTCAAAACTGTGGGGGAGATGGGGTTAAAGACTGTGTAGACGTGTCTTAACCTACATTCCTATTATTTTGAATTTTTCGAATCTCCCTACCTTGGCCAAGATAAGCACTTGATATGTTTCAATGATGTTTACAGTTATCTTTATGTCATTCCACATTTGATGACATGTCCTTCTTGGGAAAGGTTGTTTCATTCCAAACTTGATGATACAGCTTAACTCAATTTGGATATGATGCCTGTAACATTCCAAATGGAAACATGGAATGGTTCTTTGTAAAAGAAACTATTTAGGTCTTGTTCTTGTTTGAAACTTGACATTGATGCTTATTGATATTAATATTTGTTTTTCAGCCATTATGAAATTGTACTAAGTTCTTCTTGTAGAACTAGATACTTTTAGTAAAATACACAAATGATTGGATTCATTTTTTAATGAAATTCATATTTGATAATTTACAGGAATTGGCGAAAATAAAAGAGATTGCCTCAATTTGGATCTTGATGATGATGACTTACTTGATGAGTGAATCCTTATAGCGCAGTGGGAACTATTATTTTCTTTTCCGTTGATTAAATAGTTCACCTACATATGAAACTGCTTATGTTTGAGTTTAGATTATTTCTAAAACTTTTGGTTATTCTTTAAAGTATTTTGTTTTCAATTGGATTACAAATCTTTATTGATATGGTGATATGGGTGCTTCAATAATTTTGTTTGGACATCACATTATCTATCTATTGGATTGTGCTATATGTAGAACATAGGAGGAGATTGTTGGGTATATAAAATATAACCCATGTATGTTCTAATATAAGCCCAATAGGTAATGGACTAGGTGTAGTGGGCCCATTTGGGCTGGAGCCCATTAACCTCTCATAACCCTAATGTATCTCTATATATAGGGGCTGGAGGCAACAAACTTGGTATTCCAAACTAGATACCTTGGGTGTAATGCTTTAAGCATCCTGCTTAAACCCTAATTGCTCTAACACCTTCATCCAACTAGATTTTAGTGAGCAGGTGGTGGTACTAACTCCCATGTGTCATTCTTATGGTTTGCTCTTCTTTCTTCACTCATTGCCTTTGTCCAATTTTCATTTTCTTGGTTCAAGACTCTTCTGCTTATGAATCTCCGTTAAAAACTGCTTATGTTCGTTTTCATAAGAAAAACACTTTTCCACTGGATAGCGCAGCCTGGTAGATCTTCTAGGAGCAGGAGGACTAATCGACTGTAAAGTAGAATCATCATGTCATGACAGGAGGAATCTGATGAACTCACCTCAACGAGGGGGATGCTCAGATGATGCTGGCGCTGGAGCTGTAGAAGATACGGGCTGTCGTCTCTTGTAAACTTGAATGGAACGTTGTACCATGGTCTGATCACTAGAAGTTTGTTGTGCCTGCAACGTCCTGGATACATCAATCCCAATAGGCGGCTGCAATAGAGAGTGCGGATTCTCCCCCTGTAGCAAGGGCGGAGCAGGCCTAATTTGACTTAATCTAGCTCTAAGTCTCTAAGTAAGCCCGAGAAGCCACAACACAGAGCCTTGAAGACCTTTCTTTGATCTAGTTGCACCATCACACCTATGAAAGTGACTTTCTCGCTACTCTATCGTGCTTCTCCCGCGAACTATCTGGGTCATGTCATCGACTAGTGCGAACCCTAAGTCAAAGCTTGGGGTACCTACACCCCTCCATTCATTGGACGGCTAAGTCCTGTGTTACCGGTAACACAGTAGAAGATCTATATCTTTCACAAGAATTTCTCAAGATTTCTTTCAAAAGTTGCCAATTTTCATTAAACGATCTTTTCCCTAAGTAGCCAACCACAACCTTAGTTGTGTCAACTACCACGCATCGCAAGGCTAACTACTTCACTCGATCCTTCCATTGCCCTCTTTCTCTTAGCTTACCATCATGCAGCGGATAAGTGGATCGGTCGATGTCTCGTTCCCCGGATCGTCCGCTCCGTAGACCAATAACCTTCACTCCAGAGTAGGGGAATAACAACACCAACTCTGGAGTGAGGCGAGGTTTGAAAAACAAATATGAAAGTGCTAGGCTAGCTAGTCCCATCGCTTGCCAGCATTATTCCCTTGGCTGCTTTAGTCATTTGGGAGAGTCTTTCCCATACGCTAGCCACCTTTCAGCTAACTGCAAGACGCACGGTACCAAGACGGATTCTTCCCTACGAAATCCTGGGCAGTAGGGGTGTCAATGGATCCAGACGGTCCAATGGATCGTCCGAATCCGAACATTAATGAACGGGATCTAAACATACGAATAGGATCCATGGGCTTATTTCGGACCCTAAAATCTGGGATCCGAAAAATTTCGGATTGGGTATGGGCACGGCAGAGATGCCCATTGGATAGTCACGATCCGAAATGTTTGACAAAAATACCCTTCAAATTTTGTAAATGCTATTATTTCTATGAAGGGTATTTTGGTCAAAACATCTCTTATCACTAATGAATAGGATAAGGCAGCAGGATTTCCTTTAGGGAGCTGATATATACGCCCCTTTCAATTCTGCGGACACCTTTTCTGAAACATTTGTCCCGGCTAAAGCAAGTGGCCAATTACACGTAGGGATTATTTTGGAAAATGACCAAAACACCCATGCAGGCATCCAATATCCCATCTCGTTTCTGTCTCTCTCACCTACCTCTCGCCCAAATGCAAAGCCCAACTTCAGAAACCAAATCCAGCGCCTGTCTCTCTCATTATTCATTGGTGGACATGGGTGTTGGAACCAAATGTGATATAGAAACTAAGCATAAAAATGGTATTCTTATGGCATGGGGCCATCATATCGAAATTCTGTATCTAGAAAATCAGAGAAGTTTTCTCTGTACAAAGTTCCTTAGCTGCCTCAGGCTTGATGACCCTGATGGTAAAAGGGTAAGTAAAATTTCAATTTGTGCAGAAAACTTGTGAATCATATATTGTGAATCATTCACAATTCTCTATAGATCAAAGGGTTTCGAAAGAGAAAACCATCAGCTCCCATAAATTGCCCAAATCTGCCTCCAAGTTTATGTTTATGTTAAAAAATCTTGGGTGGCAGTGAGAAGGGTGTCAAAATAGAAAAGCTTCTTCTCCTAAGCAGCAATGGTCTCTATCTTCCTCGTTTTGTTGGTGGGTTACAAATTAAGATGTTCTAAAAGAACAAAATTTCCAGATTTGTTGATTTCTAGAGAGAGACCTAGGGCGTTTCTGCACTTCCTTGGGCATCTCTGAACTTGGGCTCCTATGGATTTGGGCGAGAGTAATGGGCAAAGATGCGGGACGAGTGTTGCTTGGGCATTTTGGTCATTTCCTAAAAGGACTAAATATATCTAACCGGATACTCTCATTAGCCGGTCAGGAGGTTTTGAATCGGGTGTCCCTAGTAATGAAAAGGGGCGAATATATCAGCTCCCTTTCCTTTATTTTCAGACTTTCAGTTTTTCCCTAGTAATGAAAAGGATTATCATGGTGAGTCTTTTTTTTTCTTGATTCATTTTCTCAGTTTTTACTTTCATTATGCTGGTCTATTGAACATATATGCCGTCATGAATATATTATTAGTTCATCAGTTTTTATTACTGAATGTTATTGTTATGAATCATATTTCTTGATAATAGTTATACATTATATTTGTGTATGTAATTTTGATTAGTTTTATTGTTTACAAGCATTATTTTACACATAGATTAAACATAGATAAATTTTTAATTTAGTAGAAGAAAATGCATAGAGACACACTAATAGTGGACTGTCATTCTTACTCGTTTTAAAAAAAAATAGTTGTTTACTTAGCTTAGTGGGACATAATAGGACACTCCGATGGACGGTCCGAATTAAAATGGATCGTGATCATGACTTGGAAATTAGGATCCGAAGAACAATCCGAGTCCGACCCGACCGATAAGGAATTTGAATGGATCGTGACTGTGACATAGGTGGATCCGACCCGAAGTGGATCCGTTGACACCCCTACTGGGCAGCCCATTTATCACATGCTCAACTAGTGTTAAACAAGGAGTGAAAGGTGATAGAACCGGGCGACCGTGTTACCCGTAATTCCGAAGCTGCTTCAAAAGAAGGCGCAAGAATGAATAAGATTGGACCTACTGTCGTATTGGAGACAGGGCAACCTCTTGGTTTCTACGGATCCTGGCCATCCTTCACACTGACCCACCATAGTTTCATGTGGTTGGCGCGGGTGCCCCCCCGGACAGCGGTTCACAAGTTATGCCATCCTCGGTGACGCTCATCACGGACGTAGATGTGGCGTCTGAGTAAACCAAGCTTCTTTGTGGTATCTCAGTATCCATTTCTAGAGAGTTGTCTTTCATCTCTGATTGTGGATGCTTTTCATTCACAAAGCACGCTTCTTTGTATCCGGAGGTAGGAATGACTTGTCTCCTATCTTTGCTCGGATGATTGCGGCGCTAGTGAATTCTATAGCTGCCATTCCCGTGTGTGCTCGGATCAAGTCATTAGGAAAACTTTTTCCTATTAGCTTGACTTGTCGACGGAGCGGTGGCGGTTATAGAGTTGCTGGCTCTGTACTTCATCGATCATCGAGGAATTCCTTCCACCCGATCCAAGCAACTCATCTCCATCTCGTAGGAACCGTGAGGAAGCCTAGTAAGGATAAAATATACAGTTGCATAGGTGTAAGGTAGCCGCCATCCAGAGGCCACCTACGAAGACAAAAGGTCAAACCTTTTGGGTACCTGCTAAATGTGATCTACTTGCCAGCGTTGAAGCGTATGTCACACCGACCCTACCTCGGAATAGGTTTATATTCAAGGCCGGTAAATGAAGCATAGTGAGTCATCTAGTAACTCTACCCTGGTAGTATGAGCCTCCCACACTTCAATGCGGTACGTACCGGAGGGTAGCACGGGGAAAGTCGAAGGGGAAACCTAGTACGTAAGAGGGCAGTATATGAGAGCGTAGATGTACGCAGGAACAAGCCAATGTGCTCCGCGTAGGGGAAGGGAGCCTGAGGGAGGGGAGGAGGGGATCAGTAAGAGAAAGACGTAATGGACCGTAAAGGACGGAGACTCCCTTGCTTGATTCAGTCATGACATGGCGCTTCGGCCAAGCAAGCATGTGCCTTGATTCAACTCCATCGTTCCATAGGGGATCCTGACACCCGGGGGAAGAGTCCACAAAAGCTTAAAGTGTAAAAGCTTAAAGACAAAAACAACTGGGTAAATATTATAATTTTTAATGATAATAATACTTTCTCCTTTCCACACAAAGAAAAAGTCAAAAGGATCCCCTTCACACGAGAATGCGAGATCGGCAGCATATAATTTCTCTTCATTCCAAAGGTACTCTTCTTTTCACTCGCAGAGAGAGAACGAGAGAGAGTTAGAAAGAGAGACCCACATATATTTCTATTAAAAATTATGTAATTTACCCTTACCTCCCCATTGATAATCTTCACAACTTCATCCCATTCACACCATCGTCTCTCCCACATCACAAGTTACATAACACAAAGACATGAAAAATAACTCAAAACACCCTAGGCTTAACAACAATGGTAGAGTGCTTAAGTATGTGCAAGCTGAATTGACCGCCTTTCTCAGTAGTGTCGAGCTTCTTTTGCCCCGCCGGAGGCAATAGCTCGAAATTCTGCACAAGGCGCCCAAGGGTAATACCCAAAATGGGCAATGCAAGTATAATTCCAGGGCAGCTCCTTCGCCCCACCCCGAAGGGTAAGTAACGAAAATCATTACCATTAGCCTCAACCTTCGCCTCCTCCTCTAAGAACCTCTCGGGGCGAAATTCCTCAGGATTTTTCCATTGTTGTGGGTTGTTTCCGAGCCACCACGCATTAACGAGTATTTTGCTCTCTGCAGGGATGTCGTAGCCTGCGAGTTTGGCGTCATGGAGGTTCATGTGGGGGACTAGGAGGGGGATGGCCATGCGAAGACGTAGGGTTTCTTTGATGACGGCTTGGAGGTAGGGGAGGTTGTGGGTGTCGGGCTCGGTGACCTGCACGCCGGGGCCGAGCACCGTGTCGATCTCGTGCCGGAGTTTTTGTTGGATCTCTGGATGGTTTACTATCTCCGCGATGCCCCACTCGATTGACCATAGTGTTGTCTCAATGGCTGCATGGTGGTGGTGAAATGCCCGTTAGTTTCAGTAGTGCAAGGTTAGTCATAGTAAAGGGAAATATAAATATACAGTACAAATGTACAATGGGGATGTTATAGTTATTTTAGAAAATAATGGTAAAGTTTACACAAGATGAGGGTTATTTTATAGTGAAATTTACACAGTAATAAGTGAGAACCATAAATAAATGGTCATTTACAAGAGATGAGGATCATTTACACCTGTTTGGAATGCAGGAATTTTCTAGAAAAGTATGGAATTGGAAATCTAAAATTTCCTACTCCCATTTGTCGAAGAAAATATTCAATTTTTACTTAGAGTGACCTTGAGTCTATGATAATATTTCCCTAAATTAAACAAAAGTTCATAATCATAAAATTTTCATCTAAATTGTAGAAAGGAAAAATATTCTAAGAAAATATTTTCCATCGGAAATGTTTTTCTTGCAATCCAATCAGGACTAGTGATATGAGGGAACAATTCATCTAAATGGTGGCTTGTCATTTGCCAACAACTAGAAAGAAAGATATTGGGAAATGATATATTTGCCCGCCTTTCTCCCCGTGCCACCCCAATTTTAGGAAAAGACGAAGAAGAGGGGCGGAAATGATAGGAAAAGGCGTGGAATTAATATATTTTAATGCCAGCGGCAAAAATTCGCGGTAGGGGCCATGTCTGCTCAAAATTAATACGGGGACGGTAACATTCTAAAAGTTTCGGGAAAAGAGACTCTTAGGAAAAGACAAAGAAGAGGGGCGGAAATGATAGAATAGGGGGTGGAATTCTCTGTCTGAAAATGAGCCCCGAGTGGACGGGTCATTAGCCAATACATTAAACTAATCTAAAGATCCTAACCATTGGATTGGGGGTTCTCTCAATGTATCCAGAAAATGACCAAAATACCCATCTGCTCACATCTTTAAAAGCAATTAAATAGGGGAGTGATAAATCGACTCCCCAAATTGATAAATCTACTCCCCATGTTTCTATCTCTCTCCTCCTCCTCTAGGTTAGAGAGAGAAAAAGGAGAGAGATAGACATCTAGGGAGTCGATTTATCCATCACTGCCCATTAAATATAGGGACCAAATTCTGCTGTTGTTTATGGGTTTGGTGGCCCACCAGTGGGAAGATCTGAACCGTCCAAATATGTGGGTCCTAAGAAATATGGGACAGCTGAGTTTACCTGCAACGTTGATGTTTTCGACAATGTAAAGGACGTTGTCTTCGTTAATTTCGCCCTTCTGCTGAGCATCAAGGACGTGATCGATGGCGCATTTTAGCTCCGACGCACTGTGCGATGCCTTCGTACTGGCCAGTTTCCTACAGAAATTTTCCCATCATATATAGCCGTTAGAAAATTTGAAAATAATCAAACCACGTGATGAAAGACCCAAAGAAAAAAAAAAAAAGGCGAGGAAGACTATAACGCTTTTTTAGGTCCCAAAGGTGTGAATTATCCTAAGGGGGTGCGAATTTATCATTTCCCAAGAAAAAAATGAAAATATAAATCAATAAAAAATCCCAATCTTTTTTCTCTTTTTCACTAAGGCTCCATTCGCTTGTTCTCCAGGAAAGGAAAAGAAAATGTTTACCGAGAATTTGACGTGCCATTAGGAAAAGAAATCCAGGGAATCTGTGTAGGAAAAGGTTTCCCTGGACTGTTTATGGACTGTTCACTTGCGCAGGAAAAGGTTTCCAGGGAAACTGCTTCTCCTTTTTTTTGGGCTAGTTTTCCCGGGAAATGAAATCCCAGTGTTCTTGGTCGGAAATGAAATCCCTAAAGGGGGGGGATGGACTTTTTCATATCATTTTTTGACTTATTGTAGAAATTCCACATGTGTAATTCTATTTTCCTCAGAAAGCAAGTGAACACCAGAATTCTGTCTTGTCAAAGTCTTGTCAAGGAAAAAAGAGGCTGTTTTCCGGAGATTTGCTTTACCGGGAACGCAAGTGAACAGAGCCTAACTTCCAAGATAGCCCCATTAAAAGAAGGCTACTGATATTCGCACTGCCATGTTTTTATAATTGCATCTGATATTCGCACTGCCATGTTTTTATAATTGCATTAACTTATCTTGTCTTTTATTATTGGGTTTTGTTGACGAGAGGGAACAGAGGGCACTCGTTAAGGTGCTTTGGAAAAGAAATTTTGCAATCATTTTTCACGTTGTTTGAGAATTCTACAAATGATTTTTGGATTTTCTATCAAAAGATGTGTAAAATTTCTTTTCTAAAGCACCTTAGGGCACTGGTTAACAAGACCCTTTATTATTTTAACAGCTGTCAAACTTAATTACAGTTCCCAAATAATCTTTTTTTTAATAGGTAAGCTGGGTTTCCAACCTGTAACCTCATGGTTGAGATACAAAGCCTCAACCACTAGGCTACAAATTTACCCCTTGTTCCCAAAAAATCTCACAAGCCAATTAAAAAGAAAGACAAGTTGAGTTAGTTCAATTATTAAAACATGGTAGTGCCAATATCAGTAGCCTAAAAGAATCACCGAAAAATAGAAGAAGAAAAACAGAGGGAGAGTATAGAAAAGAGAACTCACTTCCTCTCTTCTAGGAAATAGTCCTTGAAAAGCTGCAACCTTCTCTCCTTCACCTCCTTACAAATCTTCAAATACCCTCTCAAGAAAGGCCTCAAAATGGGTATGAAATCCCCATAATTATAATCAAAGCTCTGTGCCAATCTACTCCTCTCCCCATTCAAAGCCTTCAGCTTAACAAACAACGGGTCGTCTTCACTCTCAAACCTCCTATCAAACATAATCCTATACATATTATTATACATCATAAGTTGCAATCTCCTCCTCAATACAATCCCTTTAGTCGCCGAGTCAGGATTCTTCTTCACATCCTCCACGACTCGGGCGATTTCATCCTCCCATCCGAATCGGTACTGCTGGACCACCTGTTGAAATTAATATAAATGATTAATTAACACCGCGGAGTTATTGGTTGTTTCACATGCTATTTGAGCTATTGCCTCACCCCCTGGGTTCAAAACCCGGACATCTCAAAAGAGGGGCTATATGTGGGCCATATGTGCCGCCTGTACGGCCAACCCAAAAAAGAGGGGCCACATGTGAGGGGGAGTGTTGAAAAATAAATGATTAAATAACACCACCTCTAGGCCCTCTACGTTTTGAATTATGAGAATTGATTGTGTCCGAAACTGATTATTAGACTCAACATTGTGTTTATCTTGTTTTGCATTCTGAGGACCAATTTTGAGTCCAAAACTGATTATCGGACTCAGATTTGCAATTTACTTTTGAGTCCAATAATCATTTCTGGACTCACAATCAGTTCTCAAAATCCAAAGGACTTTGTTCGTTTTAGATTTTAACAACCAATTGTGGGCCCAATTCGATTCTTGGACTCAAAAGTAAACATAATTTTGAGTCCAATAATAGGTTTGGGGCTAACAAGTGGTTGTTAAAATCTCAAACAAACAGGCGAAACATAAATGATGCCTTAATTTTGAGTCCAATAATTAGTTTTGGACCCAAAATCGATTCTGAAAATCCAAAACAAACAGGACCCGAACAGCTTAAGGCTCTGCTCAGTTTAGATTGTGGGTCTCAGACCTATTAATCTATTGTTGGACCCAAAACGTAATTTTGAGTCCAGAACATCACCTTATTTGTGAAAAAAGGAACGGTCATGATCCTTCTCATCTTTCTCCAATGCTCCCCGTACACAGTAAAAACCATGTCCTGACCCTTTCCGGTAAAAATATCAAAAACCACGTTGCGTGTTCGGGACCCGAACTCTACTCCTTGTGTGTGAAGTACTTCTTTGGCGAGGTCTGGGGATGATACTACCACGAGGTTGCGTTGTCCCATTCGGAGGAGAAAGATTTCGCCGAACCGGCGAGCGTAGTCGGAGAGATTCCGGTGGTTTAAGTCATCTCCGACTTGGAGCCAATTGCCAAAGACGGGGAGAGAGATGGGACCAGGGGGGAGTTTGAAGCGTTTGCCGCGGAGTTTTGAGACTGTGATGGCTATGATGGTGGTGGTGAATATGGCTAGGAGAGTTTTTTCTAAGAGGAGGAGATCCATGGTTGGTGTTTTTTTTGGTGTTTGGGGGTTGTTGTTGGTGTGGGTTTTATAAGGTGGTGGGTGGGGGATTTGGAAGGAAAATGTTAGGTTGAGGGAATCTTCGATTTGAAGTTGGGAAGGGTGAGAAGGGAAGGTTGGAGAGTGGTGGAGGTTAGGTGAGTAAGTGAAATTTTTTATAATGTTTTTTTTGGTAGTGAACTAGTGATATATTCGCACCCTTTTCTTCCACGGGCCAGCCCCATCTAATGTACTTTTATTTTTATTTTTAATTTTGGTAGGTAAGCTGGGATTGAAACTCTAACCTCAACGCTGCACGATAAAACCCATCTAGTGAATTTATTAGTTCTTTTTTTACACAAAAACGGGGTGACCGAAGGAAGAAATGGAGGTTAGGTGGGTGAAGGAATTTTTAAGCGAAAACTACGAGAAACCCCATAGATCAAAATGTGAGTTTTATATGGTGCCCGACCGTCATGTACTGTGCTTGCTGTACCGCCCTTGATATTTGATCCAACAACAGTGTTGGATCAACTATCAAGGATGGCACTTCCGTCGTACCACCTACAAGGAACTTGATGACGGTCGGCCATCATATAATTTCTTTCAAAACATATCTACAAGAATCCCCTAGATTTTTCATAATTACCAATGGTACAATTTTGTGCCAAAAGCTTTTAATTTTCTCTTGTCCCCATTTTACCTTTAGAAATCCCTAAAATCTCTCCACCGCCAAAGGCAACCTCATGTGAAAATCTCCCTCTTTCTAAAAAAGGCAACATTAAATCATGTGAAAATCTCCCTCTTTCTAAAAAAAACCCCCCAGATCAAAACGTATCTACAAGAATCTCTTATGCTCTGTTTGGTTGCCGGGTTTTTTTTGTGCCTGGGAGTTTTGTGGGAGAGTAAGTTAAATTTTGGTCCCATCCCATGTTTGATTGCCTTTTAGCACTAGGTTTATTTTAATCCCACTCTTGTAATGATTACTTGTGGGGTGAATTTTTTAATCCCACTTTTGTAATGATTGCCTTTTCATCACATCCCAAGATAACCCCTGGAACCAAAATAAACTCAGGAACCAAAAATAAGCTTGAGAAGAATTTTTTTCTACCCAACAGTTCAAGCAACCAAACAAAGGTTTTTTTTTCTCCCACATAACCAAACATGGGATTTTTATTTTACCAGGATACTTCCAGGACTTTTTTTTTCCCACCTATCTCCCAGGGTATTTTTTTCTTCCACATAACTCCCGGGAACAAAAAAAACCCGGCAACCAAACAGAGCATTAGATTTTTCATAATTACCAATGGTACAATTTTGTGCCTTAAGCATTTAATTTTCTCTTGTCCCCATTTTACCCTTAGAAATCCCTAAAATCTCTCCACCGCCAAAGGCAACATTATATCATGTGAAAATCTCCCTCTTTCTGAAAAAGGCAACATTAAATCATGTGAAAATCTCTCTTTCTAAAAAAAAAAACCCCAGATCAAAATGTATCTACAAGAATCTCCTAGATTTTTCTTAATTACCAATGGTACAATTTTGTGCCTTAAGCATTTAATTTTCTCTTGTCCCCATTTTACCCTTAGAAATCGCTAAAATCTCTCCACCACCAAATGCAACATTATATCATGTGAAAATTTCCCTCTTTCTAAAAAAGGCAACATTAAATCATGTGAAAATCTCCCTCTTTCTAAAAAAAACCCCCGAGATCAAAACGTATCTACAAGAATCTCCTAGATTTTTCATAATTACCAATGGTACAATTTTGTGCCTTAAGAAATCCCTAAAATCTCTCCAATTTTGTGCCAAAGGCAACATTATATCATGTGAAAATCTCCCTTTTTCTTTAAAAAATAAAACATTAAATCATGTGAAAATCTCCCACTCTCTAAAAAAAACCCCTAGATCAAAACGTATCTACAAGAATCTCCTAGATTTTCATAATTACCAATGGTACAATTTTGTGCCTTAGGGTTCGTTCACTTGTTTTCTCGGGAAAGGAAAGGGAAAGAAAAGGAAAAGAATCTGACGTGGCAGAAAGGAAAGAAAAGGAAAAGAAATTGTGTTGGAAAAGGAATCATGCGGCTGTTCACTTACGTAAGAAAACTTGAGAAATCTAGAGAAAAGGTTTCCTGCGCCTGTTCACTTGCCAATTAAACTGTACTCGGAAAGCTAAACATAAAAGTCACATTGAACCATATTTCATAGTTTGACATAGTTAGAGGCCTACAAAATCGAAAGCATAGTAACAAATACCACAATAAAACCTAACTGGAAGAGGAACTTGTCACTGCATAATTTATTGAGGCTTGGGAATCCCCAGGAATGTTGGTATCTTCTTTCCTATCTTCGCTGGGCCCACTAATGCCATGTAAAAATGCATTAAGGTCAGCTTCTGCCTCCTCCCTACTCCTATACAAACGAAAGCACGCTCCACTAAACCCGTTAACTTGAACATGATAGTGTTGCCAACTATTATATATGCCTACCTATCTTCCCTTAAAAACCACATAGAACTTTAATTTCGCCATTAACCTGCAGAAATACAATTAAAAATAACCACATAACTGAATAAGGCCCAACAACAATAGTACGGAAAGCAACACTACTGGATCCATAAAGTCTACATAAACAGAATAAGAACCATTAAGTTTACATGGCTAAGAGCCTTAAACAGAATAAGAGCCATAAACAAAATAAGAGCCATAAGAGCCAGTACGGAAAGCAACACTAGATCCATAAAGTCTACATAAACAGAAATACTACTAGACTACAAATGCCACTGCCCAGTTACATAATCAGTAACCTAGTCGCACGATCCTACTGAACAGGCCTACTGCCTAGTTGCATAATTGTCCCCAAAGACTACAAGGGATTTGTCAAACAAATCATGTCGTTGTGTTAACATTCTCAAATATTCAGGGTGAGACTGAATGAAAAAATATAGAATAAGAGATGTAGGAATCATAATTTTATAGGAGAACAAAACATAAACATACTTTTTATAGGAGAACAAAACATAAACATACCATATGGACATACGTACCGTAATATGTGCTGTGCTCAGTTCATTGCATATGGAAATCATCTTATTCGTTGAATCCCAAACAAACCCACCGTGTTCCAACAATGCCTTGACTTGTTTGTAGTTATTTTTTAATGTTCTCCACCTCTTCTTGATTTGGGATATGTTTAGGTGCAAATTATGGTAATTGTTGACATGGATGATGGCATTGTTAAATACCACGTCATTGAATCCATCCATCCCTCTATTTCCTTCTGTAATTTGAATCACCATGCCAGCTAGCAAAGTCATGTCCATGTCTAGATTCCACATATTGTTTTAATACTACAAGAATATAGAAAATAAAGTATTAAAAAGTAACAACATAAACATAAGAGACAAGTCCAACAAAATAAATCCAACAAACAAGTCCAACAAAATCCAACTAAATAAAGCCCAACAACATATGATAAACAACAAACACATCAACCACCAATATAAACTGCCTAATAAGTCCAATCACCAACAACATAGACAAGCACCCAACCATCAACAAAGTCCGACAAACAAGTCCAACAACGTAAACAACATCAAAATAAAGCCCAACAAAGAAGTCCAACAACATAAACAACACCAACATAACAAGTCTTCTAAAATAAAGATGCAGGAAAGTATCTAAGTCATACTACGATCATATATGACCTCAACAAAAACCTCAAAACTAAAGAAAAACTACGCCAAACGCGCCACAATATCTCCCGTCATCTGCAGTCGTTCATCCTCGTCCAGGGAAAGGAAGACTTCATCATCCTTGTGACTTTTGTACACGTAGGTATAGGCCCTAATCAGCTCCATCTTTGTGAAACCAGCCATGCTCATCACAGTGGCTTTCAGGTCAGTAAGGCTATAGACCTCACCAGTCGATGTGATGGCCTCAGCAACCATCCTAACACTATCTGAGAAGTAAGTCATATCTGATAAAAGTTGTGCACCACTTGTTCGCCGCTTCCTCTTTCCCCTACTACCTGAAGTTGGGGCTTTCAGTGGCGATGAGTCACTAAAGCCCATGCTGGTGTCTCTGAATGGAGATGAATGACGTGATCCGGAAGCACGAGGAGCTGGGGGAGGAGTAAAAGCAGGGGTCGAACCGTCGAACATATCATCGAGCCCTACTGTCGGCTCGATGAGAAAGGCCCTTCCACATCTTGTGTGTCCTGAGAAGGGGCATGTTTGTCCCTAGCGAACTCCCCAGTGGCATAATCTTCCCAGAACACTTCTTTCATCTCCTCATATAGCTCGTAACGGTTATTAAAGAAATGAAGATGTTCAGGATTCCTCTAAAAAAAAGAGGCATTGTAAGGATTATGACCAAATTATGATGAAAATAATGAAGGAATTATGAGGACTTATAATTACAGCCAGGTAATCATTCTTCACTTGCTATTCAACGCATATTTTTTTCAGTTGTGAATCCCAGCCAAATCTACTCAGATTGATGATAGTGTTAAGGATCCTATAGTTGGCTTTCATCGTCTTCATACTGTTCCTGACGTGGTCTTTTGTGATTTGCTGTTTAAGGACGGTGGTAAGCTCCTGCGCCGCGCCACTAAACGCAGCCTCTTTAAAACCGTTAAGGGCCTTCTGGCCCTCGACAATCTGATGCAGTAGGGCTACTATGAGATGCCTATCCATATCGTCGCACAAGGAGTTATTTTTCTTCCTCTTCTCTACTGAAGTTGATTCCATTATATCTGCAACATTGTGAAACATAGTAGAAAAATATCTAAATAATCAGTCATAACAATATATCATCAAATAGAGTACGATGAAACATATTACTATTACAACCCAAAAACATTCCAAATTCCAAAACAACCAAACAGTATATCATCAAACAAAGTTGCAGAAGTCTAATCAAAATAGTCATAAAATTATTACAACCCAAAAACATGTCATCCTAATGACGACCACATCATTGTGCTTGGAAATCATTCCACATATGATTCATAATTCTTATTCGAAGTAGACTGCCCTCTCTCACATCTTTCAGCCCTAGAAATAAAAGGAAGTGGTTCTTCTTCATCCTCCTCTTCCGTTACAGTTAGCCCCAACTCTTTGTCTACAATCTGAATGTATGTATCGTTTGGCATCTCCCTCCTTATGTGATTGTGGACGCAGCAATATGCTAACACTATGTTGACTTGTCGTTCGAATGGACATGGGTGGCATATTTATAATGTTGAATCGCTTCTTCAGGACACCGAAAGTTCACTTGATTACATTCCTTGCTGATGAATGCCTTTGATTATACAACTCCTCTGCAGTTCAAAGTCTGCGCCCTCTAATGTCGTTTAGGTGGTAACCAATGCCTCAGATAGGAGTTATAAAATTTCTCAGACATGGGCACCCACCGTCAGCAAGGTAAAACTTTCCTACAGACACACGAAGGGATATATATAAGTTTCATAACCAAGACCAACAACAACGGTACGGAGTAAAAAACAAACTCAGTACTACCTGGTAAACAAGGAATCCCTTTGGCTTTGATAAAGCATATGCTAAGACCCTAGAGTCTGATGCTGACCCTTCCCATCCAGCTAACACGTAAGTAAACTTTAGGTCGAAGTCACATATAGCTAGTACATTTTGAGAGGTCTATTCCTTACGGTAAATAAATCTGGGTTTCAGATCCTCGGGTACTGTCGCTTGAATGTGTATCCCGTCAATTGCACAAATGCAATCCTACAATATGGACATTCAAAATGTCAACAGTCAGTGCTAACATATGAGTCACTTGCTATGCAACTTACATGCCCACTACATAGGTAATAAACGGTACCTTAAAGTACGACATAAAATTCAGATTGTCAGCAATGTGATGTGGTGTGTCCCTTGATGGAGATAATATGAACAAGTCTTGAAGTTTGAGCACAGTAGCCAGAACCTTGTTAAAATACTTCGAAACAGTCGCCCCTGACCGTCTAATGAATGCCCTAATACTACGGTTCCTTTGACTGTGGGCAATTACTTGTAAGTAAATCACCACTTGTTCCTCGACAAAACATTGTATCGTGTCTTCAAGCAGGGCCGTGTTTCTAAATACAGACACGAAGCTACGGAAGCAGCGAACATCCATACGCAGAAGGGCAACACAATAATTCTCTGCCAGCGTAATACGTGTAACAAACGTCCTACGAGTTAGGTACCCACTTTCATAAGGGGCTCTTGTCATATTTTCTTCAAAGTAAAGTTTAATCCTAACTGTCAGTGCAGTTGCCGTAGCCGCTAGTAAAGCTACAACTCTAATAATTAGTGTCCTCCTATTTGCTGGTTCTCGAGGCATGATGATAGCCCTAACACACCATCAGAAAACCACATAATCATAGATAAGCACCCAACCACAAAAAATACTAATTGACCTAATAACCTGTGTAAGGAGCACTTAACCATATCATCAACACCCATGTAGAAAACTACATTGCATCAACAGCCCAAAATCCGAAAAACAAATATCATCAACACCCACAACCCCAACCACATTGCATTAACACCCCAACATCTGAAACCCAACTCCAAAACTACATTGCATCAACACACCAAAAACAGAAACATAAATACATAGGCTAGTATTTGTAGGAAAAATGAAAATAAAAAAAAATTAGGCAGGGATATCTTGAACTGATCACAACCATAAAAAAAAATTAGATCAGACAATCACAACTCATCAAACAAACCATATAATGTAACCTTTGAAATCGAAACCCCAACCGTATAATGTAATCTTTGAAATCGAAATCGAAACCCCAACCCTAGATTATAACCTTTCAAACCATCAAACAAAACATCAAAAAAATCTAAAAGCCATAGATCTACTTCACCACAGCATTATGCAAATCAAATCAAACAAAACCATAGATCTACTACATCACAACATTTAGATCAGAGAGAGATTGCACCAAAAGCGAAATGGTTGCAGTTAGCCCCAAATCGAAACCCCATTTTCTACAACACTGAACATTTTGCGAAGAACACCAAACCATTTGGCCTTCACTGATTTTGCGAAGAAAAAAGACCCAACCTAAAACTTGATTTCAACTTCAAATCCGAACATTTCAAGTTGAGAGAGGGAGAGATACCTTGCTTGTTCAACGGAATCCGCAGGGTAGGCGAGGTTGCCGAAGTGCAGATGAGAGAGAGACCTAAAACACACAAAAAAGGGAAAATCAAGTACAAAAAGGAGATCTGGGCAGAGGGAGAGAACACCAGGGAAAAAACAACATCCGAAAGCCTATATTGTAAAAACCCCAAAGATCTAAAACCCTATATTGCAAAAACCAGAAAAATCTGAAACCCTATATTGCAAAAGCCACAAGATTCCGAGACTGAAAAAAACAAAAAATCAAATAAATAAACCAACATCCGAAGGGGGAATGCAATAACCCAAAAACCAGCAACCCTATATGGCGAAGAACAAAAAAATCTGAAACCCTAGGGTAGGAAAAAACCCAAAAAAACTTTGAAAACAACAAGATTCGAAGATACCCGAACATACGAAGAGCCGGATAGAGAAAAAAACCAACAAATGCAAGATCAGACCCTTGAGTTTCGGAACAGATCTCATTAAATAAGATCCAAAATCCTATCACAATAAAATACAAAAAAACATATACCTCAAGATCCAAAACCCTATTGTAGAAATAAACAAGAAGAACTACAAAACCCACAAAATCAAAAACTATTTTGCAAAAAAAGAAAAAAGGGGTTTTTTGGAGGTCACAGACAAATGGAGAGAGAGAGAGGGGGGGGAGGGAGATACAGCTTATCGGAGTAAAAGTCCCTCACTGGAGTAGAGATCCTCGCCGGAGAAGATGAGAAGACAGAGCTAAAACCAAAAAATACCATTCAGATCAAAGAGAGAGAGGGATGGAGAGAGAGGGACGGACAGAGAGAGAGAGAGAGAGGAGGGGAGTAGGGAGAGAGAGGTAGCTTACCGGAGTGGAGATCCTCGCCGGGGAAGACGAGAAGGACAGAGGCTAGGGTTTCCTGCTTGAAGCCTATTTTGGATGGAGACTTGTGAAAAGAGGAGCCCGTGTCTTTTTCCTTCGAGAAAAGGAAATGAAATCGCTTGGTTTTGGGCGGAAATGCTATCTCGACTTTGCGAGAAAGTGCTAATACCATGTAATTTTTTTAAATTTCCACGTGGGTAATTTGTTTTCTCGAGAGAGCGACAGAACACCGCTTTTTAGGTTTCCAGGGAAAAAAACGTGCATTTCCTTTCCTTTCACGCCGCAAGAAAGCAAGTGAACGCAACCTTAACCTTTTAATTTTCTCTTATCCCCATTTACCCTAGAAATCCCTAAAATCTCTCCATTGCCAAAGGCAACATGTTAGCCCAAGGGTTCCCATAGGTTCATCCATTCACCATGTTTTGATGATCAACAAACACAAATTGATTAGTTCTTTTATGAACTAATGTGTTGCCTTGAGTGTTGTGCTATAGACAGGTATTTACAGGTTGATTCATGCTAGCACATTACAACACATGGCCTATGCTTGAGAATGAATCAAACACAAGTCAAAAGAGCTGGTACAAACATGAATCGTCATACCTTGGAGGTTAAACCAAGGAGAAGCTAAATCTCAAGCATCTCAAGCATTTGAACAAGCAAGGGAAGATCATTGAAGGCCAAAGCTTGAGGATCAACATGCACAAAGGAAAAAGAGCTTGAACTCAATGGTGGTATCATCCATGGAAGGTGTCAAAATAAAAAGCTCGAATTGAAGAACACACAAGCAAGCCTTGCACTCAAATGAAGAACAAATGAAGGCTAAGTAAAGAGGCATTCAAAAGAGTGAACAAAATGGTAGAATGTATTCATCTCCTTCTTAGATTTATTCTTGATCAAGGAACACTAAAAAATACCCGAAAATATTTTCAAAAGTGACCCAAAATCAAGTGGCCCCAATGCTCTAGTGCTGAGTAAAGTTTCAAAATGGAAAGACATGAAATTAGCACTTGAAAATAGATCCAACACATAAATCCTATCATAAATTGTGCAAAACATTTTCAAATATTTTTTAAAATATTTTTAACATAAATATATCATTGTTTCCATTCAAATCGAGTATAAGAACATCAAAATTCGATAAAAACGAAGGAGATATGAATTTTACAAGTTTCAAGCTTAAATCTGGAATCCAGGTATGGAATTCTGTGGAACCCCACAGAGTTCCGTGAAGCGCACTGGTCCCTGAAAATTATAGAAGTTGGAGCTCTAAAAGTTGCATAGAATTACCGTTTTACCACTGTAATGGCTAGTTTTGATTTTTGGCTATATATATATATATATATATATATATATATATATATATATGGGTTTAAACTTGCATTTTAGCTTGATCAAAAGGTTTTTCCAACCCATTTAAGGCCTATACAGACACTTGCAAACTATTTTGGCTAACATATCTCTCCTCAACCCTTGTGCCTTGATTTTGACAAATCTTCAAAAGAGTTGGAATATGCTTCAATTGTAATATTTTGAGAGAGTTGTAGTGAGCTTTGATTATTGTATACCAAGCCTTCAAGAGGCTAAAATAGTGTTCTTTGTTATTCTTCAAGCTTTGTAAAAGGGTCTCTGATTCGGCCCACTAAGAAAGGTTAATCTGGCATTGTAAGGGGGGCCTCCGATTCGGCCCTTGAAGAAATGTGAATCCGGCGTTGTAAAGAGGGCCTTCCCGTCCAGCCCGTTAAAAATAAAGGAGGATTGTGATAGTGAAAGCGTCAAGGAGGTCTTGATGAGTGGATGTAGGTCTTGGTGTTGGACCCAAGTACCGAACCACTTTAAAATCCTTGTGTTCATCTCTTTGACTCTCTACCTCCTTCTCTTGCCTACTCTCTACATTGGTTATTGGTAACTTCTCTACTTTGCTCTATTTTCCTTTATCAACAAGGGGTAATTGCATTTTCATTTACAATTCAATAAGGGATCCTTAAACAATTTAGCTTGAAAATCTATTTTGTGCAGATTGACTTGCTCCTTGTGCCCTTTGTACCAAATTTGCAATCTTGATTTAAATTCTATATTAATCAACCTAAAAGGAGAAAATTTTTACAAACCCAATTGACCCCCCCCCCCCCTCTTGGGTTGCCCGACTGGGATTTCACAACATTAAATCATGTGAAAATCTCCCTCTTTCTAAAAAAGGAAACATCTATCTCTAACGAATTTTTTATGGGGTAAGCCGGTATAGTCCTTTATTTTTCAAAAACATGGTACGGGCTACACCTTAGTATTATCCAAACCGTCCATTTGATCGGCACACCGTAGGATGATCCAAATTGTTGGTTTGATGGGCCACAACGTAAATTGATTGTGGCCCAAAAATCATTTTCAGAGGATCATCCCAACCCTCTGATCTATATAGGTTTCCATAATATGCAGTTCCTCTATAGATCAGAGGGTTGGGATGATCCTATGCAAATGATTTTTGGGCCACAACATATTTATGTTGTCGCCCATCAAATCCACAGGTTGGATCATCCTACAGTTTTCCCATCAAATGAGCGGTTTGGATCATCCTACTTTGTGCCCATCAAATGGGCGGTTTGGATCATCCTACTGCGTGGCACGCAGAGTACTTTTCGAAAAATAATGGACCATACCGGCTTACACCATATAAAATCTGTTGGGAAAGTTGCCTTCTTTACCACCCGAGTAGTGCGAAGGAAAATAACGAGAAAGGCATGTTGCCTTTTGTGTTTAGGTTTCTTAGAAACCTTTGTAATAAAAAAGAGAAAGATATTCTTTGTGTGTCCGGCTGGAAAAAAAACAAGAGAGGGAGAGTGAGAAAAAGAGAGAGAAAGAGAGAAGAGGTTTTTCTTCTCAGGGTTTTCTCTTGGGTTATTTTTCGGGTTTATCTCTCGGCTTATCTCTTGTGTACGGTCTTGGGTTGAGTGAAGCAAGGAAATGGTTGCGAGTTTGTGGGTTTATGATTAATCCATTGTAATCCTTGTATATTATTTTTCTCATAGTGGAAGATCATGTTTCTTGCTGTGGAGTAGACTTGGCCGAACCATGTAAAATCTTGGTGTTCATCTTGTGGCTTGATTTATTACTTTTACTTTTCCGTTTAATTTGTGCAAAATCATATTGTTTTGCTCGGCGGATTTTCTCAACAAGTGGTATCAGAGCTGTGGTTGGAGTGATCGTGGTTGTTGTGATTAGATCGTGGTTAGAGTGATCTTTGGGAGTAGAAAAATTGTCCAAGAAAGATTCTTGTTTGAGGTAGAGCGCTACACCGTGAAGTGTGGAATAATCTCATATGGCGGTAAAATATAGTTCTACTCAGTTCACCATCGACAGATTTGACAGAAATGGTAGTTTTACCCTATGGCAGATGAGGGTTAAGGACATCATAGTTCAACAGAGCTTGGCTAAGACGTTGAAGGGAAAGGATGGGAAGCTAGAGAAGATGACGGGTGCCGAGTGGGAAGATATTGAGTCGAAGGCAGTCAGCACGATTCGACTATGTCTGGCAGATAGCGTTATATTTAACGTTATGGAAGAAGAAGATGCGTCTAAATTATGGGAGAAGTTGGAAAAGCTTTATATGTCAAAAAGCTTGGCCAACCGGTTGTATCTGAAGCGACAATTGTACAAGCTGAAGATGCAGGAAGACGAAGAAGGTTGATAAAAAGTAGAAGGAAGAAGACAAGGCCCTTTTGCATCTTACTTCGCTTCCTGATTCGTATGACAACCTGGTGATGACTTTATTGTATGGTAAGGATACAATAAAGTTGGAGGAAGTCACTGCGTCGCTCTTATCGAATGAGATGCGAAAGAAACCTGTTCTTGGTGTTAGTGAAGAGCATGAGTTGGCTGTTCATGGTGGGAATCAAAGAGGAAGGTCGTCTGATAAGGGATTAGGAAAAGGCAGGTTAAGATCCAGGGTCAGCGGAAAGAGTGTGCAATGTTATCGTTGCAAGGAATATGGTCATATTAAGCGGGATTGTCCGAAGCGAGCTGACCAGGCGGACAATGGTGCTATGAATACTGTGGTGGCGGTAATGGATGAACAGAGCGAAGAGTTTGGAGACGTTCTCAGAGTCTCCACAAGTAATCACACTTCTCCTCATGATGGGTGAATTTTATATTTAGGGTGCTATGTTCATGTATGCTCTAGGAGAGAATATTTGATACGTTCCAATAGACAAGGGTGAGTGTAGTGTTCTTGGGTGACGGGTCTACTTGTGACGTCATGGGAGTTGGAACGGTGAAGATCAAAATTTTTGATGGAGTGGTTCGTACTTTGGGTGGTGTGGTATATGTCTTAAAGATAAGGAAGAATCTAGTATCTCTTGGCCGGTTGGACCCTAGGGGTTGCAGGATTTCAGCTGCAGGTGGAGCCATGAAAATCACACGCGGCTGTATGGTTCTGATGAAAGGGGAGGAGTGTGGAGGATTATATCGTCTTGTCAGGGACACGGTGACTAGTGTTCCTAAGATCTTGATGGCTAGTTTGAAACAAGGTAAAGGTGTGCGCACACGTAGGGTCTCTTTCACAGTTGGTGCAGAGACAGGTTTCCAGGTTGCAGACGATGGTGAGAGGATGACAGTACCTGCATTTGGGAGGATGGATCGAGATCCCTTTCCAAGGTTGACTGGGTGAGTTAACAGGTTGACAGCTACACATGTGCATTGGCCGAGTTAATCGAATCGGGAGGAGCCAGAACCAAGGTGATTCGAGGGTATCTAGCTGGTACTTAAGAAGGCCAATGGTGGTCTCGCGGATACAGTGGACTAATGGTGACATCAACGAAAACTCTTTAGGTGGCTGGAAAATAAGTCAATGTGGAGATTGTTGGGAAAGTTGCCTTATTTCCCATCCGAGTAGTGGGAAGGAACATAACGAGAAAGGCATGTTGCCTTTGTGTTTAGGTTTCTTAGAAACCTTTGCAATAAAAAGAGAAAGATACTCTTTGTGTGTCCGGCTAAAAAAAACAAGAGAAGGAGAGTGAGAAAGAGAAAGGGAGAAGAGGCTTTTCTTCTCTGGTTTTTTTCTTGGGTTATTTTTTGGGTTTATCTCTCGGGTTATCTCTTGTGTACTGTCTTGGGTTGAGTGAAGCAAGGAAAGGGTTGTGGGTTTGTGATTAATCCATTGTAATCCTTGTATATTATTTTTCTCATAGTGGAAGATCGTGTTTCTTGCCCGTGGAGTAGGCTTGGCCGAACCACGTCAAATCTTGGTGTTCATCTTGTGGCTTGATTTATTACTTTTACTTTTCCGTTTAATTTGTGTATGATTGGATTGTTTTGCCCAGCGGATTTTCTCAACAAAATCTCATACAACAAAGTTGTTGCCTTTATAGGAGAGATATTTTTAGACGTTTTAACGTGGCCTAGTTGTCGAAGTGGGATTTTAGGGATTTTTTAGTTAACTACAACTAAGGGTAAAATGGGTAAAGGAAATATTTAAAGCTATTGATGTACTATTGGTAATTATGAAAATTTTGAGGGGATTCTAGTAGATATGTTATCATTCAGGGATTTTTAGTAGTTTTCCCATTTTTTAAAATGTTTTTTTGGAAAGTGACATAATCGCCTCCCACCCATTTCTTGCCCGGGCCAGCCCCATCTAATCTATTTTATTCTCTTTTTTTGGGAGGTAAGCTAGGATTGGACCTGTGATAGGGTTGAAGAACAAAGCCAGCTTAAAACCCCCTTCCAGTGTATTTGTTACTCTTTTTACACTACAGGGGATGGCCCAAGGAACAAAAGGGTATTAACTGAACAAGATAAAATCTGCTGAAAAGTGAGCCCATGTAGTTGCTCTCTCATGTAAAAGTCAGCTGTTAAATGCCTTTCCGCGAAATTCCCTGGCAAATCCCTCATAGTTAATGGCATCTTAGGTGGTTTTAATGACCTATTTGCAAATAAGATTAAAATAATGGATATAAATATTTTTTACCATAGTTAATCACATCCCAATTGTGTCAATTTTTGGTATCCAAAAAGGTCTTCAGTTATGGAAAACAATCACCATACAACATGAGCCCATTATTGCCATGAGTGTCCGACCTATTGCCATTGGTCTCTTTAGGTGATTAATTCTAACCTTTAATCAAACATAATGAAAAGACGACCTTTAAGAAGTCATTAAGGTCATGAAGAGACTTGATAGGGTGAGAGTGAACTGAGCATGAATAGCTCCTAAAACAGGAAAACCAAAAACTAATTCACAATAAGTATTTTCTTTCTGCTACTTTTTAGGATTTTTTTATGTCATCTCTACACGAAGTTCTCTCCCTCTAATTCTTTCTCAGCCTCTCCCACACAATTAGACATGAATATTTCGTGGAATAGTCATGGTTGCCAAACATGGTCTAGGTTATTGATATTTTTCGCCCTCAATCTTGCTAATGTGACTGTTTTTATGTCAATGGGTCTTTGTTGCAAATGAGATCTCGGTTCATCATTGCCATGATGGAGTTTTAAGGAGCTCTTTTGATAAATCCGAAATTTATTTTCATTCAATCTGATATGAATGATTTTAGGCTTGATCCCTAATCCGAGTTGAAAAGTTGTTGGAATGACAACTACGAGGTTTTAAGTTCAAGCCACCTACCTATAAATATAAAAAAATAATAAAGAAAGAAAGTTATTTTAAAATTTTATATGATTTAAGGCACATACCTGGCTTAAACTGGACCTTAAAATTTTGTATGATTTACTTATCGGACCTTTACATCGTAGCCGGTGGTTGAGCTCCTGCATATGTATTAATTTGAATTGGTTTCTACTTTCTAGCCTATTTATTCATTTCTTTATTTATATACTGGCGCCACTCACCTTGTTTTACACTTTTTAATTGGCTTGTGAGAACTTTTTGGGAAATGTAATAACTTTTGACCAAAGGCTTGTTTTATCTTATGCACGTGTAGATAAATAAACTAAAGTAAAATGATATATTTACCACCTATTTTTACTTGGGACAGCACCCTATATTGTATAAGAGAATTCAAAAATACACTAGAGGGGTTGTCCTGAGTAAAAAGGGGGTGAATATATCACTTCCACAGTCTAAAACGGAAAGTAAAAGTGAAATAATATACCCGTACCCTATTTGTACTAGGTACAACCTGAACTAAGGACAACCCCTATAGTATAAAAGTGAATTCATAAATACACTAGAGAGGTTGTCCCAAGTAAAAAAGGGACAAATACATCACTTACATGTGTAAAATGTAAAGCAAAAGTGAAAGGTAGTTGAAATGACTTTATGGGGCATTTTTATCATCAGTGGAAAAAAGTAGTTAACTTTACCTTTCTGTGGTCATTTAGAAAACACATACTCCCTCGGACACATTGACCACAGAAAGGGAGTATGTGTTTTCTAAATGACCACAGAAAGGGACACAATATGTCAGGGAAACTGTCCATTTTTTTTATCATTTTCCCTATTATATTTTACTCTTTTTAAAGAATATTTATATTTTATTTTAATTTTATGAGGAACGATAGAAAGAAGGGCGCCCTTGAAGTTGGTTTTTGCAAGGGCGCCCTTCATTCTATCATTGCTCTAATTTTATTTATAGGATCAACAATGCTAGTATCACCAGCTAACTGGATTAGCGCAATTGGCTTTCGCAATGTGACCCAAAGAGCATCTATATGTGGTCCCTTTTCTATTAAAACACATTTCTAAAAGCCAAATATTCAGATTTTTTGAGGCATTCTGTTGGACAAGGACTGGGATACTTATAGCATCAAAGTTGGTAGCTAGTCCCAATCTCCACCATCCAGGTGGCACGTGCATAATGATAGGAAACCTACCCTTCAATTAAGATAGTTTCCTATGACAGAATTGATATTTCCACCCCTTTTTCCACCATTGCCATTCATAGTTGCAAAGTTTGGATTAGGTATTAAAACAGCAACGTAAAGGTTTGCGAAATTCGGGAAATGATGGCAAAGATTTTAGGAATCTTTTTTTTAACAAAATGTATGTTTTGTTTATATTTTCCATGTGGGTTGGTTTCAATCTATGGGTTTTGTTAGCACTCCTTAGGGTGCATTGAAAATGTAAATCTAAAATAAATTTACATAGGGATTAAGATTTTTACATGGTTTCTGAGTCTTTTTTCTCAAACAATCTGTAGATTTAAATTTCCAATGCACCTTAACGAGTGCCACTAGTTGACAAAACCCATTATCTATGAGGGACTGGCACATAATTGATTAAAATTATTTTTTATTTAATTTGGAATTTGGGTTTAATTGAAAAGTTTATATTAATTTAAAAAGTGCAAGAGTTTTTGAAGTATTTGGAATTTTTTAAATTTTAAAATAAACATAAAATTTTGGGGTTTTACCATAATTTTTTTTAATTATTAAGAGAACTTTGTAACTACGTTTGCACCCACTTTAGTTTGTTCTTTCCTTGTGAAATTATTTTAACGAAAAGACAAACAAAGGGGCAAAGTTGTGGAAATGCATTTCTTGGCAAGACATTTTGCCTACTGAGATCAAACAACATTTGACTAAAAAAAAGACACACCCTAAGACCCTTGGATTGCAGGAATTTTTTGAAAAAGTTTGGAATAGAAATGAGATCCTCTTTCAATCTTTTCTTTCAGTAGTACAAGATCCTCCTCCAATCTTTCATAAATTCCTTATTGTTTATAGTCAAATTTAGAATTGTCTTTCGATTTTAAACTTTTATTGAAAATTAAATGAATTATTGAAACACAAAAACTAAAAAGAATCTAATTTGGAATTCGGAAGAACTTTGTAGAATATTGTGAAATTGACCTTAACGTCTCGTACTGTCACTAAATTTGTATTGCAATTTCTCATTCATTTTAACTCAGAATTCGACGATCATTTTCCGGTTATGATTGAACCTTATATTGTTAGGTATATAGTATAACCCTAATTATGTTTTAATATAAGCCCAATAAGATAATGGACCGGTGTAGTGGGCCTACATGAGCTAAAGTCCATTAACCAGTCAATAACCCTAGTGTATCTCTATATAGGGGCTGGAGGCAACAGACTTAGTATTCCAAACTAGATACCTAGGGTGTAATGCTTCAAGCATTCTAGAAAAATCATAGAATGTTTTGGATAATCAGAGCTAGAAAGTTTTTACATTAATTCATTTAAAATTATTCTGGATGGAGCTACAAGTTTCTAATTTATTTTTTTTATTTTTATAGAAGTGTGTTGCTGTACTTTTATATCCGTAAGGAGTTACAAATAATGGATAGTATCCCAAAACAAAATAGCGTTGATTATGAGTGATTTTTTGTGTCAAATATTAGAAATCCTCTAAAGCATTAAAATTCCCAAAAAAACTTTTAGGATTTTTATCCTACAATGGACTTTGACCGTGTTTAAGATTCCCATATATAGTTGTAAATTTAATTCATAATAAGGGATTTGCTATGGACCATTGCAGAAGGCATTTCGCGTGCTGGCTGTTGCATGAGATAGTAGCCACATAGGCTCACTTTTCAACAGATTTTGTCTTATTCATTCTATTCGTCTGAGGTGACTGGTCTCTCGTGCAACAGCCAGCGCACGAAATGCCTTCTGCGATTGTCCCTAGCAAATCAAGTGATGTTTACAGTGCCCTTGCGACTAGGCTTGCTTTTCACAAGGGCACCCCTATTGGATAATAGTCATCAAAATGCATCTATAATAGCACTCAAAATGTAAAAGTAAAGAAATAATAAATGCACTTCAATAGGATCTAATGGGGGCACTTTGCATGCTGAGTTTTAATAGGCGCCCTTCAATTTATCATTCTCCTAGAAGTACATGGATTTTACTTTTATGATTGATCACTAGGGCATGTTTATAGTAGGGGCCACCCTCTAACCGGTAATGGTTGCTTGAGTACACCTCTTCTAAGAGAATTAGGGCTGCAAATGAACTGAGCCGGTCACGAACATGTTTGGGTTCAGCTCATTAAAAGCTCGGCTCGAGCTCATTCGTTTACTAAACGAGTCGAACTCGAGCCCAAAAATTAAGCTCGTCAAATAAACGAGCTGAACTTGAGCTTTGTATAGTTCGGCTCGGAAAAGCTCGTGAGCTTTTTAGGCTCAGTTCATAAAGCCGAGCTGAGCCGAGCTTTAAAGCTCAGATTATGTTCTTTATTGTAAGCCCAAGGGTTCCCAGGAATTCAATCATTCACCTTACCTTCTTGTTTTGATGCTAGCTAACCCAAATTGATTAGCATTAATGGACTAATGTGTTGCTTTGAGATGTTGTGCTCTATAGAGGAATGTGATATGTCATATCGCCATTACACAACTCAACACAATACATGGCTTGCGGATCCACACACACAATGATCAAGAGCTTGCACTCACAGTGAAGACATCATCATTTGGAGGATGTTCAAGTAAAGAAGGTCAAGTTAAAGATCCCACAAGTTCCTAGGAAGTGTCAAGAAAAAGCTTAGAGTTGAACATGTCATAGTGACTCATCATGTACTTTCAACATGCATTGAAGATTGGAGGAAGTCACAAGAACCAAGACAAGTTGAACATATTCACTCACAAGTTTAAGGAGTCAAAGGAAGTGTAGAGGAGTGAATGCATTCAAAGAAGACTCAAGGTACCTTATTTTTAGAATGTATTTAGAGTCCTCTTGATTTTATGTTAAATGCACTTTCAAAAGGTTTTCAAATAGTTTTCATACGTAACTTTTTAATATCTTTGGAAATCATCCACACACCCAAAAATGTGTTTGAAAACCTAGAACTAAAGCCCAAAACCATGGCCCAAAGCACCTGATTTTGATAAGTTAAAAAGAAATTTTATACAAGGCCGGTCGACCGGGGATTCCCGGGCCACCGCGACAAGCTTGCTGGAATTCCAGCACTTACGAAATTTAGTGGGCCGGTCGACCGGGGTTAGCCGGGCGACTGCGGAATTGCTTTTGTTGAAACAGAAACAATCCGTCATGGATCGGGCAGGCGACCACAATGGGTCGGTCGACCGGGATAGTGTTTTCGAGCCGAATTTTTATTCAAACAGATTGCCCTCTCCAAGCGACCGCCATAGGCCGGTTGACCACGATGGTTTGAAATTTGAATTTACAGAAGAGAGCCTTCTCGGTCGATCGCTGCGACCTGGAAAAAGAGTTGTTGAGGCTTGCGCAGGTTGACTTTTTCAACCTTGTTTTTTACGCTTTTACCCCCAAACGGTCATATTTCTTCAAGGGATATATATACACTATCCAAACCTTTCTAACCAAACTTTTGAACTTTTTTGAAAGATCAAATTCCATCTTTTTGAGCTTCAACTTTTCAAATCAAAAGCAAAACCTCTTTGAACTTGTATTTCCACATTCTATCAAGATATACTCCATAGGCTTTATATTTGTATCTTTCTTTAGAGTGATTGTGAGCTTACAAAGTTGTAATCCGCCTATTAAGAGGCATTGTGAGTTTTTCTTTTTATTTGTTCTTCATTGTTTGAGGGTCTCCGATTCGGCTCGGTAACCAAGGTGAATCATTGTAATTGAAGGTCTCCGATTCGGTCCGTTAAGAAAGGTGAATCTAGAAGAGGATTTTCGCTTCGGCCTTTGAAGGACAAGCTTGATTGTAAGAGGGTCTCCGATTCGGCCTTTGAAGGACAAGCTTGATTGTAAGAGGGTCTCCGATTCAGCCTTTTAAGAAAGGAGAATCCGGAGCTAGAGGGTTTATCCCCTCGGAGGAGGAGGAGGAGGCGTGTGTAAAGCTTTCAACTTTAGTGGAGTGCCCAAGGAGATAAACTTGGAAAAGTGGAGTAGGTCTTGTTATAGACCGAACCACTATAAAATCTCATGTTCCTTGTGGATGCTTTCTTTTCTCCTCTTCCTTGCACTCTATCGTGATTGGTAAACTCTAACCCTAACTTGTGTTTATGCTTTTAATTGAACACTGGCTAGTAAATGTGCATGATTGGAATGTCTAAACCCTACCTTTCATTAATATGCCTATTTGAACAAGGATTAGACTAACTAGTGCTTAATTAATGAATTAACTTTTAATATTCCACTTAATTAAGTCCAAAATTTTTAATTGACCAATTCACCTCCCCTCTTGGGTTGTCACATTTTTTTTCAGTTATATTACTATATATATATATATATATATATATATATATATTACTTAATAGTATTTATTTGAATTTTTAGGCTTGGCTCATTAAAAGCTCGGCTCGGGCTCGTTTCGTTTACTAAACAAGCCGACCCGAGCCGGGCCGAGCTCGAGCTTTGTGGAATTTTGGTGAGCCGAACACGAGCCCAAAAAGCTCGTCACGAGCCGAGCCGAGCGAACACCCCAAAGCAAAGCTCGGCTCGGCTCAGCTCGGCTCGTTTGCAGCTCAAAAGAGAATGTCTAGGTAGACAACCACAGTTGTGATTTAATGCTAGCTGACAGTTTCAATGTCCCATATGGGACATGTATGTGCAATCTAAACCATTGATCTTGTAGACGTTTAAGTTTGAGTCCACTAATCAATTTTAGACTCATAATCGGTTGTCAAAATAAAAAACAAACAAGGCCTTAATTTTGAGTCCAATAATCAGTTTTGGACTCACAATCGGTACGGCCTTAATTTTGAGTCCAATAATAAGTTTGGACTCACAACGGTCCTATTTTTTTGAATTTTGAGAACAAATTGTGAGTTCAAAACTGATTATTGGACTCAAAATGAAGTCCCTGTTTGTTGTGGATTTTGAGAATGGATTGTGTCCAAAACTGATTATTAGACTTGAATTATAATATGTTTTGGACTCATACTCGTTCTCAAAGTCCATAAAACCGAATAGGGCTTAAATATAAATTTGAGTCCAACAGTCAATTTTGGACTCACAATTGATTCTCAAAATCCAAACAAACAGGGCCTTAGCTTTTCTTAATGGAGCACTTACCTGGACTTAAATTTATGCTTGAATTTAAGTCAAATAATCAGTCTTGGAGTCACAATCGGCACTCAAGATCCAATACAAGTAGGGCCTAAATGTAAATTTGAGTCCAATAATAATTTCTGGACTCACAGAGGGGTTCCCAAAATCCAAAACAGACAAGGCCTTAGGTATTCTTAACAGAGCACTAAGCATGGCTTTACAAACCAGGAAGCTAGATCATTATATATCGAGGTGTTTTCAGCATCATTTGTAAGCAAATCAAGGGTGTTAAAAAATTAAAAGATTAAATAATGCCTTATGGAGTAATTGGTTGTTTCACATGATCTCAGAGCCAAGTCGTGGCAAGGGGCTTATAAGGACTTGGGCACCCTCCCCTTAATGGCTAGCTTTTAAGGGAGAGTTCTACTTGGGTCCGACAAGTAGTATCAGAGCAATTGCCCTATTGCCCTTGGTTCAAAACTCCTTAGTATTAAAAATCCAAATCTATTGGCCAACCCAAAAGGAGGGTCCACATTTGCCACATGTAGGCCAACCCTACAAAGAGGGGCCCACACATGAGGGGGAGTGTTAAAATATAAAAAAATTAAATAAGGCCTTGTCCAACGACTAAAGCTTTTGGAGAAATTGGGTGTTTCACAAAGGGATCCAATCACCAGCACATGCGAAGGAAGGCCGAAAAGGAAGCCTAGCATATTCCTTCTCGTAGGGGTTGAGCTCAATTAGTTCATAGGTTTACTCCCAGGCTCCCAGCTTACCTCCCAAACAAAGAGAAGTGATATATTAACCCTGTTTTTTACCCGGGACAGCCTCCGCATTCACTTTGTATCTCAACCTTGAGGTCGTAGGTTCAATCCGGGCATACCTACCAAAAAAAAGAAAAGTGATATATTAACCCTATTTTTTTTACCTGGGACAGTCCCCCTCTAGTGTATTTAGAACAACTCTTTTAGAGCTGTCCCATTTAAAAAGGGGGCGACCCCCCCCCCCCACCACACCACACACACACAAAATAGATAAGTAAAATCTTCCAACTGGACCTAATAAGAAGAGAACTGATATCAACGCTGCAACTGCTTTTAATCATGGTTTCAAATTTCGGTTTCGGAATGTGTTTCGGTCATTACCGAAACTGAAATTTCAAAATTTCCGCCAAATTCCGACGAAATCAATTCAACGGCTATTTTATCTCGTAGTTTATTTTGACCGAAATTTCTGAAATAATATTAAATAATTATCAAAAATAAAAAATATCAGGTGAAATCCCTTAAATTTCGTAAGAAATTTCGGGATAAATGAAATTTCGACGAAAATTTCAAAATTTCAGCCTAAATAAACTACCGTTTTGGGTATAATCGATTTCAGTTCGTCATCGAATGAAACCCGAAATTTTGGATTTCGGTCGAAATTCAAAATCATGTTTTGAAAGCATATGACACTTCCCGTGAAGGTCTTTTAAGCCCTTTAAATATTAAACACAGGATGAGCATGATTGCAGCATTGATATCATATCCCCACAAAGAAACAGCGTTAACTTTTTAATGTTTAAAGAATCTAAACCAGCCGACGGCCAATGAACTGCAGTTAAGTTTTGACGTTGTTGAGTAAATAAAAGAATAAAAGAAAAATGAGATTATAGAGTGTCTTTAAATTCAGCCGTTGGTCTTCCACATGCTACCTACGCCCTCCCTCCCTTTCTCTCTCCTTCCGACAACAAGCTGAGACGATACTCGTTCTCTTTACATACCTACCTCGGTGTCAACGTGGCCAAATCTACCTCACCTAATTCCTATCCAGCTAAAGAACAAACTAAAATTTCATTTTCTTGCCTTGTCATATTTGTGTCAGAACGGTTTAATTATGACGTGGCAGAATCCATGATACAAAAACTCAGATATATGGTAAGGTCCTATGCATTTTAAATTTTGAGAAACGAATGCCACTCCAAAATTAGTTATTAGACTCAAAATTACGTTTAGTTTCTAAGAGAAATTATATGCTACAAGGGCTTACAACAGTAAGGCCTTTGTCCGGTGGAAGTATCATCCTTGATATCTGATCCAACAGCGGCTCCTCAAAAAGTGAGCTGTTGTTGGATCAAATATTGTTGTAAGCCCTTACACCATATAAAATCTCTATATAAAATCTCTAGTTTTTAGTCCAAAGATCAATTTTGGACCAACGGTTGTCAAAGTCTAAAGTAAGGAGGGCCTAAATTGTAAGGCGCCCTTGCGAAAATTAACCCAAAATCAGCCAATAGGTGCCCTCATTAATGGGGTGCCTCTTGCAGCTGGGTTTTGCAAGGACGCCCTTCAGTTCAACATTCCTCAACTGTATACTATAAATGAGTTTTGGGATTTGCTAGTGTCCATCGCAGAAGGCATTTCACGGATGGTCTGTTGCATCTGACAGCAGCCACAGAGTATCACTTTTCAACAGATTTTGTCTTCATTCGTGAGGTGGCTGCTGTCAGATGCAACAGACCCTCTGCGAAATGCCTTCTGCGATGGATGTTAGCAAATCCTGTTTTGGGATTTTATACGTGCTCGAACATACATGCAAATACACCAAAAAATAGAGCCATACATACACTATGGGATAATCCTACCGTATTCATTTGTAGAGCACCAAAATCATCGTCATACGACCATATTAGCCCTGAAGTTTTTATAACAGGCCCTCCATTTTAACCCTATGCATATCCGTGGGTTAAATCATAAGTCATCTATGGAGATGATTTTCTTTGCGCCGCCCCCCCCCCCCCCCCCAGGTCAACCCCTAGAGTATATTTATGATTGCTCCTTACAATAGAGGGGGCTGCCCCAAGTAAAAAAGAATAGTCGATTATATCATTACCCTTTTTTGGGAACCACCTATTTAAGTTGATGCCAAACAAATGAATGGTTGGATCACTTACTGTTATCGTTAAATTCCTGCTTCTAGATCGGACAGTTAATAGAGAATTATCATAAAAATTTATGAATTAACTGAGATCACAAACACTAAATTCTTTCATTGATTAACAAGAATCTAATGAATACATTTGAGGTTCAAAGCAAATGAATGAGTTATCACAAGGAGAAAACTAGTTAGGGTACATAACTTCTGGCGATCGGATTTCAAATCGGTGACAGATCGGAAAAGATGAAGTTCTCTCACCAGAACAGTATTCTATTTTTGATTTACTTTCTCCCCCTCAAATGAGCGGGGGAGTCCTCTTTTATACTAGAGGGGATCATACATCTTATTCTCGTATATCATCGGCGTGGCATTCTCTTATTTGTCCATTACCACATCGATCATATTCGATATATCTACTAGCTAAAGTAGTTGTCGCTGTCAAATGATCGTGAGATCGGATCTCTAACGACTTAAGCTGACGTGGCTTAAAAGGAATCATTGTAATTGTTACGGAAGGAAGGCGACATGTGATCTATTTTAGGCCTCCAAATCATGCTCAACCACGTGTCGAAATCATAGAGGATAGAACCAATTTTACCCTCAACATATTGCCCCCCTACTTCTCTGGTCTACTTATAGATCAAAGAAGTGGTAGTAGGATTTCAAAAATTTCGGGCTCTGATCAATAAGATCCAATGCCGATTCTCTTGCAATTGTATCAATGTATAGTCTGAGTCTCGTTGGAAAAGTTGAAGGATCGCTTGGATAAGTTTGAATATTGTCGGTCGGCGGGCGAAATCATTAGTTTCCTCTGGGAACTCGAAACGTCGGCTAAAAGCACTCGACATGAATACGGAGTATCTCTGTAATAATGAGACGTGATTCCCGCTGCGTTTTCTGTGGGGTCACTTGTCAAAACGGCAATGGGTCTTTAAGGGATACGATCCTTGACCAATCTTGTATTTAAAACTAAGGACAGATTAAAATTGACATGGACTTTGCAAGAAAAAAAATGAGACAAACTAAATTAAAATTTCAAGAGGATGGATACATTTAGGATAGATGAAGGAAAATTGAAGAATCTTACATGGCAGATCTTCAACCTCACTTCCATGGAGAAAGTTCTCCTTCTTGAACCCTAGGCTCTCCACAATCTGCCGCACTCAATTCAAAAGTTGTATTCTTCGTCCAAACAAAAAACCCCTCAAAGCCACTCTATTTATAGAGAAAATAGTACTCCATAGAAGCTGGACGGTTGGGACGCCAACTGTCTTTGCTGAGGTGTCCATCAACTTGCAAGTTCGTTACCATCCACTTGCAAGTTAGTTGGATGACTTGGAACCCTACTTTCACTCTTTCACACTCACCCACTACAACACTCACACTTACATCAACACACACTTACTTGAATGAAGAAAAAAGCAACAACTACCATAGGTTATAAGTAGCCCACGCTCCTTGGCCACTACGTGTCTACATCAAGTAGCTTCTAATCACTAAGCAGCTGTAGACACCCCCATTTTGCTACACTTTAAAAAAGCAAAAGATTGGGTAGTTTGTCAAGTTTCGAGTCCGTATTCCACCTAGGATTAGGCATCTGTGCATTTTAGGGTATATTTCACCTCGTTGAAGGAATTCTGAAGTTGATTCGCAATCCTAAAGATTTCTAGGGTGTTCCAATGGTACCTAGAAGATGAAAATTCAAGTTTCCAACCAACTGAAAAAACCTGTTATTTTTAGAATTTTTGGGGTTTCACTTATTTTTGCCCATTTTTATACTACAGGGGTATTTTGGTCATTCCCGATGTGTCTCGTCTGACCCCTGAGTTATACTTGAGAAATCTTGAGTGATTTTACAAATTTTGAAAAAACTGCTATTTTTAGAAACTCATGGGGCTTTCACATTTTCATCATCTTATCGATATTTCAATCATTTCTCATATATCCAAAATCATCTTGAGGGTACGGCTGATGGATTAGGAGTAATTTCATAAGATTTAGGAAACCTGCTAAATTTAGATCTCTCAAGATTTTCTTTTAGTCTTGTACTTCGGGGGTATTTTAGACATTTCCAACATATCATATTTGGTCCCTAAGTTGTGTCTAAGAAATCTTGAGTCCATGCATAAATTTTCAGAAATCTGCTATTTTTTTTATTTCTCAGGGTTTTCCCTAGTCTCGCTAAATTCTAGCACCTCGGGGTAATTTAGTTTTTTCCTGTGTAATTCTTTTGATCCCCGAAATATGTCTGAGAAATTATGAATGATTTCCTGAATTTTGAAAAACCTGCTCAATTTAGAATTTCTCAAGGGTTTCGCTTAATTTGGAAATTCTGAGTGTTGAGGGCATTTTGGGTATTTTCAGGGATACCAAATTATCCTGTTTAATATTACTCATTGAAAGGACCTAATTTAAAAGTTTGAGCTTTGACCACAAATACTTTCCATTTTTAATTTTTCCTTTTACGGGTGAACCAATCTGAGGGTATTTTGGTCGCATTTGGATGTCTAACAGTCAAATAGGGGCATTTTAGTCCGAAAAGTTATTTTTCAAAAAAGATGGTCCGATCATGTGTGAGGGATGCACCATAAATGTCAAATGGGTTGGGTCCATATATAAAATGTTGAATTTAGAAAAAATTTATTAAAATTTTACATAAAAACCCGAAACCCGTGTGAAATGACCCATTGGGCTAACGCCTGCAAAGATGGAACTCATGTGGGTTCACCCATATGGGTCGACCACCATGGTAGGCGGCCCACATGAGTTGAGCACCCAACCTTGATGATGTCACAATGGTGACATCATATTTGTTAAAAGAAAAATTAAAAGAATAAAAAAAGAAAAGAAGGAAAGAAGAAAAAGATGAATGATTGCTTAAAAAGGTTTTCTTCCAAAGAAGCAATGTGGAATGAAAATAGCATGTCTTGATTGACAAGAAATTAAGATTGGAATCAAATCCAATTTGAAAACAAGAAAGAAAGCAAGAGGGGAAAATTGGAAACAAGCCAAAAATGAAAGCTCTCACATTGGAAACTACTATTTCTCTCTTAACCCTAGTTTTCTTGTATAAAAATCAAAATAAACAATTCTAGGAAAAATCCAAAAAAATTCAAATTCGTCCTTTTTCTCTCTCCTCCCAAGAAAAGAGAGAGAGAGAGAGAGAAGCTCTTCTCTCATGAAGTGTATTCATCTCTCTCTCAAGGGTTCTTCACAAAAGGGATTCTTGAATTCCATTTTCTTCTTCAACAAATCACACATCAAGGATCTTTGGGGTCTTCTTTAGGTCTTCTTGATCATACCAAAGGGTTGGACACAGCAAATATCTCGGATTACCAACCAAAGAGACACGGATCGCGATCGACGGTATGAATTTCTCTTCTTTGCGAATTAGAAAAGCATGCTATGGTTTTATTTTTTTGAAACATCAAATCCATGAGTTTTATTTTAAAATTCCAGTATGTTATAACATAGATTATAAGCTTTTAAAATATAAAAGTTCGCCCAAAAATTAATTTTCCTCCACATAAATCTTGAATTTCTTTCTTTTCTTTTCAATATGGATTTAAATAGAATTTTCAAAGCAATTGTTTGAAAAAATGATCATTTTCAAAAAATGAATATTCTTTAGGGTTCTAAAAATACTAAAACTACTGGAAATCATGATCCTTGACCATGGTTTGACAGCATCGGTTTCCGTTCTATTTTTCAAAAATTAACCCAACAAAGGATTATTTCTTGAAGAATAAAATGGAAAACGGGTCTAATCAAGTCCAAAATTCATGAAATTTTATTTCCAAACCGATTTTGGATTTCCAGTTCACCATAAAAGTTTTGGAATTTTTTGATTTTTTTTAATCCGGTTTTAATTTATTTTAATTTTGGGTTATTTTTAATAAATATCAAACGATTTTAAAAATTGATGAAACTTTTCAGAACTCATTTTTAATTATAAATTGAATTTTTTATGAAATAAAATTTTGAAAAAATATTTTCTTAACTGTTTTCTAATCGATTCTTCGGTTTACGTGCCGTAATTCTTTTTCATATTAAATTAGTAAATTTTTAAAAATTTTCTTTAGAAACCAGTAACTTAGGTTACTGGAATGTTAGAGAAAAATTTTCAATTGGTTTTGCAAAGTTTTAATATGGTTTTGTAATTTATTTTAATAAATGTGTTTCAATTTCTAGGAAACAAATTCTCCTTTTCTATTTAAAAATCAATTTTATGGAGGAGATTTAATTTTCAAGTTTTGAAATTTTGATAAAAAAATTTATAATCCATTATATATTTACTGGAATTTTTTATTTGATTTTAGGATATCATTAGGTTTGCTTTTTAAGTAATTCTTTGGTTTCATCTCATTTTTGTATGAATTTCAATTGGTATCAAATCGTAATAAAAATCCATGAAAGTCATGCAGTGATCTAATTTCAGGATTATTTTTATACTGTAAGAGTTTGTGTCAATTTGAAATTGATATGTTATAGGTTACTGTGTTAATCTATAAACTTATTTGAATTTTGTAAAATCGGAAATTGATATCAAACATTAATGATAATTCATGCAAAGTTTCCAGTAAGCTCTAATCATCTATATATTTATTCTGTGAAAGTTTTGAGTAATTTGAAATTGATATGCTATAAGTTATTGTGTTAATTTATGAACTGATTTGAATTTTGAGAAATCGGAAATTTATATCAAATCTTAATGAAAATTCATGAAATTTTTCTCGTAAGCTATAGTCATCTATATCTCTATTCTGTCCAAGTTTGGATTAATTTGAAATTGATATGCTATAGGTTGCTGTGTTAATCTATAATCTGAGTTGAATTTTGAAAATCAGAAATTGATATCAAATCTTAATTATAATTCATGAAAATATTCCAGTAAGCCACAATCATCCATATCTTATTACTGGAAAAGTTTCAACTGATTTGGAGTTCGATTGCTTAGGGTTTCTGTGTAATCCTAGCAATCTAATCTTAATGTTAATAAATCATAATTTAATAGCAAATCAACACAAAAGTCCGTAAAAACCTCCAACAAATCTTAAATTTACATCATGAATTTAATCTCCAACTTGTTTGAAACAGAAACCTTAGGGTTCATAGATCTCCCATGTAAATTCGCTAAACCGCGATAGTCTAACTGCTGAGATCGCAACCACAATCGTATAGTAATTGCGATTAATCCTGCATAATGGGAGTGCGTAAATTATAGTATGATATTGGCTCCGAGGTTCATTGTCCACAAAAATTCTGAGAAACATGCCAGACAATAAGATGCTATAACTTTCGTGCTAAATTATACAAGGGTTGAGAGCACGATTCCCATCTATGGTTGCGATTCGAGGCCGAAACTTGTGAACCATAGAGCCTTTGGTATTCCTTAGATGTTTAGGAATCGAAAATCCTCAAAAATAAAAAATCATTAAGTTCAACAAATCGAATTAACTCGATCTGCGTCTTAAGAGCTGTTGGATTACGGTCTCCTATCGTAGGAACCTTTATGGCCCCTTTGGACACTTATGTCACATTGTGTCCTAGGTTTTAGGGAGTCCAGAGTTATGAATCCAGCCTCATCACGGCCGTTTGCTATGGATAGCAACCGTGCCATAGATCTAGTTATACTATTCACCCAATTTTTTCCTAGGACAAACCTAGTTACCTAGGATGTAGGTTAACCTACATTAGTCTAAGGGACATCTTGCACTTAGCTAGGACTATATAGCATCTTAGATGAAGTCCTAGGAAAATGAAATCTTCAACTTGAACTAAATAATTTCTCTTAAAACTGTTGAAACAGTCAATACAATCTAGATCGGCATCCTAAATGAGTTAGGCATAAGTAGCTTAGTTCAGGTGCACCGAACTACGTCGACTCTGATACCAGTGAGGCTTGGGTACGTAGGCAGCTTGGATGCTTGATGGCATACCAATCATGAGTCCGCCCCACACACAAATGGTAGGGTTTTGTATATTAATTTTTTTTAAATTCTTAATTAAATTAACTAAATATATAGGATTTCTCCCGAATTAGAATTTTAGGAGAACATTCACTTAGATTGAATTCAAGCAAATCAAGATACACATTAGGGAATACATTGAAATTAGATATCAAGATGCATGTCACATAGTTCGCACTTTAATAAAGAGTTAAATGAGTCATTTAAAAGAAATTCAAGAGAGTTAACTTTTGAATTTAAAGACCGGATTATCGGGCAAGAATGGTGCTTATGGTGGTAATTTCCCATACCTTCCATTCTTATAATCAGATAGCGAATCTAGATTTCCAGTCATTTACGGGTCCTAGATCTCTTATCTAGGTGGCGACTCTGTCATTCTCTTTTGCATGAAGTTCGGATTGCTTTAGTGATCCTAAGTTCATGGAAATGAGGAATTAAATCAATAATAAAAAGCACACGCCAACCGTGTGAGTACGAGAGACCAGGAGAGAGGGAGGCGGCTCGCGGGATCAGGTCCTACAGCAGCAACCTGATAATTCTGAGTAGCTATAAAGAAAGTGAAAATCACAAGATTCTGATAGAACTGAATCTGGAAGCATACTTGAGTGTTGGTAGCAAGTAGATGTTCCTTAAGACTCAATCAAGAAATTCTTGCCAAGCTTGTGTTTACCAGAAACATCGCAGCCCATAAGCATTACTTAAAAATGTAGCTCCAAGCATATGAAAGTCGAATCTCTTAACCCCTAAGAATGATCTGAATAGAAATTTTCAACGGTTGGATTTGACACTAGTTCCCTTCTGATCAACATCATTTGTAAAGATAATAAAATCCAAATTGATTTTATTTCAGCAATACAAGCAAGAACAGAGGCGAATAAACCTGTCAGAGAATGTGAACACCTTCAGAACAATAAAAGAGAAAGAAAAGAAAAATGTATTTACCTTCAACTTTGCCCTCTTACAAATAAGAGTTAGGGAAGTATCTATCACCCTATTTTAGCCATTTTCAATCAAGGCAGCCGGGACATTTGCAGCATTCAGTTTCTGCAAGTAGTGCACGAATAGCAGATGGAAGGAAGAAAAATAGAAGCTTGAACTATGATGCACATTCAATCCCTCCAATTGGACACTCAGCTCAGCAACAACCAATTACTCTAAAAGCTTAAGCTGTTGGAGACGCCATTATTTAATCTTTTATATTTTGACACTCCCCTCACGTGTGGCCCCTCTTTTTTAGGGTTGGCCAACACATGACACATGTCGCCCCTTTTACTCCATCAACTTAAGCTTTTGGAGTAATTGGTTGTTTCACAAGGTATCAGTGCTATTGCCTCACGGCATGTCCCGGGTTCAAAACCCAACAACTCCTTGATATTGAAAATCCACGTGTGCATCCAACCCAAAAGAGGGGCCACATGTGCCATGTATACGGCCAAACCAAAAAAAAAATAGAAGGGCCACACGTAAGGGGGAGTGTTGGAAATATAAATGATTAAGAAGCTAACCTTTCATTTTCCCAACTACAATTATTCTTTACAATCAAATGAAAAAATGAAGATGAATCTAAACCAAAAATCCATTTCAACATTGTGCCCGACCCAATCTCTCTAGAAAAATGATGAAAAAAATATGCCACCTAACTGATATAAGTCAAAAAGGAAAAGAATGAATTTCAGGAAATAAATTTGAATAAATTACTAAGGCGCTGTTCGTTTGAGGTTATGATAATCGATGGTGTAACGACCCGAATCCGTCGAGCCGCTACAAGCAAGGAAAGTTACTAAAAACACAAGAATTTATTTTATTTAAAAAAAAAACATAATGAGAGTTATATTAACTAAGACAATCCAACCATAAATCTTATTCTAAATTTAAAACATACAGGTTCCATCCAGAAAACAAAACCATAAAATCTTGAAAGAGTGATATACAATTCGAACTATCACTCTATTTATTAAAGTAATGAAATAAAACTTTATTATTCTAAGGAATGATATAGCCCATCATTCTTAAACTCGTTGTCGTGCTCTCCCCATAACCTAAGCCTCCTCATTGACGAAGGCTCCATCATTTCCACCTACAAAATCTGAGATGTAACAACATTAGAGCAAAGTATATACAGCGGCTTCAGCATGGTAAAGCCCAAGGGTTCCTCCCACCTATATATATATCAGCTTCAGCATGGTAAAACCCAAGGGTTCCTTACAATTGTAAGCCCAAGGGCTCCCCATGAGTTCATTCAAGCACCTTGTTTTGATGATTAACAAACGCAAATTAATTAGTTCTTTATGGACTAATAGTTTGCCTTAAGTGTTGTGCTTTAGACAGGTCCTACACAAGTCAAATCATACCAGCACACACCTTGTTGGCCTATGCATAAAGATGAACCAACCAATGGACAAAGGATCTAAAGCATACTTGGACAAACCACACCTTGGAGGATCTACCAAGGAGAAGCTCAACAATCATCTCAAAGCATTGAACATGCAGAGAAGATCATGAAGGCCAAAGCTGGAGGATCAAGAACCAATGCAAAGGACCAAGGAGCTTGTACCACAACTTGAATATGTCAAGCATGGAAGCTCAACCATAGAAGATCCCAACTCAAGAGAAGAGTTCAAGAGAGTGATAGAAAGGGTTGAATGTATTCCTATCTCTCTTGCATTTTCTCTTGTCAAGGCACATCTTAAAACCCCTAAAAATATATTTTTCAAAGATACTAACACACCCTTTAAGGACTTAAATGGATAAGTGAATGGCCATGGTAGTGTACCAACATGTTGAGACCCATATGGCATTTAACACAACATTGAACAAAACAGAGTTTCGAAGAAACAACATGGACCAGCAACTAAATCCTACCAAAACTTATTTAAAACATTTTCAAATATTTTTTAAAATATTTTTAACAAATATCCCTCATTTTGTTCATATCCATAGAGTATAAGAACGTCGAAATCCGATAAGAAACGAAGGCGATACGAATCTTTCAAGTCGGACATAGATTGCTGGAAAACCAATCTCGAAATTTCGAGAATTATTCTCGGAACTCTGAGACATTTCTCGGAGCTCCGAGAAATCAACCTGGAGCACAAAAAAATATAGCCGTTGTGGCCCAACGGCTAGTTGACCGTTTGACCCGAAAATGACTGTTTTGCCCCTGAAACAGTCATATTAAGTTGGGACTTCATATATACCCATTCAAAGGGTCCAAAATACTTGATGAACACACACCAACTCAAGTAAACCCTTGAAAATCATTTGGCCATTATTTTTGGGTAAAATCTCTCTACATCTCACTTGTGCTTTGATTAGGAACAATTCTTTTGAGATTAGATTAGACATTAATTGTAATCATCGTTGAGAGTGTATTGTGAGCTTTACATTGTATTAGCCTATCTAGAGGCAAGTGAGTGTAGGACCCGATCCCGCGAGAGGGTCGCGAGCGCGCGAGGCGCTACACTCTCTCTTGGTCTCTCATACCCACGCGGTTGGCGTGTGCTTTTTATTATTGATTTTAATTACCCAACCAAGCAGGCAGCAACCAAGCCATAGGGTGCAAACAAACGTGCAACCCAGTACCCATAAGGGCAGGGGTAAGCCGCCGAGCCTAGCAAGGTGTGATTTAATTCATCTTTTTCGTGAACTTGGGATCACTAAGGCAATCCGAATTCCATGCAAAAGAGAGTGACAGAGTCGCCACCTAGATGAGGGATCTAGGACCCATAATTGACCAGAAATCTAGACTCGTTACCTGGTTACGAGAATGGAAGGTATGGGGAGTTACCACCACATGCACCATTCCAGCCCGATAATCAGTCTTCAATTTCAAAAGTTAACTCTTTTGAATTTCTTTTAAATAGCTCATTTAACTCTATATTAATGTGCGAACTACATGACATGCATCCTAAGATCTAATTTCAGTGTAATTCCTAAATGTGCATCTTGATTTTCTTAATTTGTTTGAATTCAATCTAAGTGAAAGTTCTCCTAAAATTCTAATTTCATGGAAAGTCCTAAGTGATTTAATTACTTTTAATTTAAGGATTAATGTACAAAATCTCACCACTTATGTGTGGAGCCGACTCGTGATTGGTATGCTATCAAGCATCCAAGCTGCCTACGTACCCAAGCCTCACTGTGATCAGAGTCGACGTAGTTCGGTGCACCTAAACTAAACTTACTTATGCCTAACTCATCTAGGACACCGATCTAGACTGGATTGACTGTTTTAACAGTTTAAGAGAAATTATTTAGTTCAAGTTGAAGATTTTATTATCCTAGGACTTCATCTAAGATGCTATATGGTCCTAGCTAAGTGCAAGACGTCTTTTAGACTAATGCAGGTTAACCTACATCCTAGGTAACTAGGTTTGTCCAAGGGAAAAAATTAGGTGACTAGTGTAACTAGATCTATGGCACGGTTGCTATCCATAGCAAACGGCCGTGATGAGGCTGAACTCCCTAACTCTAGGACACCCTAAAATCTAGAACATGACATGACACAAATGTTCCTAAAGGGGGCTCTAAAAGTTCTTATGACGGAGACCGTAATCCAACGGTTCCGAAAGACATGGGATAAATTGGTTCAATTTGTTTGAGTTAATGATTATTAGTTCCTTAAAGATTTTCGAATCCTAAAATCTAAGGAATACCAATGGCTCTAATATTAGTAAGTTTCAGCCTCGCGTTGCATCCATGGATGGGAATCGTGCGCTCTTCCCTTGCGCAATTTAATAATTAAGTTATAGCACATTATTGCCTGGCATATTTCTCAGGATTTTCATGGACAGTAGACCTCGGAGCCAATAACATACTATAATTTAAATACTCAAATTGTCAAGGATCAATTGCAATTGGGATACGATTATGGATGCCTCCTCAGCATCTAAACTATCCTAGTATGGCCATTTTACAAAGGAAATCTAAGACTCCTAAGATTTCTGTTTTAGTGGCTTAAGGAATGAATACGTGACAGAAAATTAAAGTTACCTGGAAGTTTTCATAATGATTTTGGTTAATTTCGATTTTTAATAGATTTTATCAATTTCAGATCACATGGATGATTTTACAAATGAACTCATTGCAGAAAAAATTGAAATAAGTTGAAATGTTTATAGTAACAAGATATGAATGAATATAGCTTACCGGAAAACTTTCATAGATTTTTATCTCAATTTTCTATTAATTTCCGATTTAATAATAATGAGACCAGATTGTTAAAATTACAAAGAAACCCATAGAAATAGAAATCTAAATCAATTGAAATTTCTATAATAATAAGGTATGAATGGATATAGTTTACTGTGAAAATTTCATGAATTTTGAATACGATTTACTATCAAGTTTATATTTTTAAAAATTCAGATCAGATTATGAATTTACACAGTATCCCCTAGCAAACAAATTCCAAATCAATTGAAACTTTTATAGTAACATGATATTTGTAATATAAGACTACTGTAAAGTTTTTGAAAATTTAAATTATGATTTGATATTAATAAAAAACCTCACAAAATCTAGTTGTTTCAAAAGAAAACATCAAACAATATACCAAATAGAATCCTAAAATCATTAAAAATTCATGGCAGAATATATCAGCATCATATTATTTTACTACAAAATTTTATTAATTTTAGAACGTATTTGGTATATTCTTCTTCAAATAGATGTCTTTTAAGAGTTTTCTATTTTTTTAAACATGATTTTTGAGAAAATTATGACTTTGAAATATGTCCTTTAACATTGCTCTGATATGATGAACACAAGAAAATTATGATATTCCAAGAAACATTGCTCTGATTAGGAAATTTCCAATCTCCTAATATTCCGGTCATTAATTCAAATTAAATTTCAAACTTCATTCAAATTCTAGAAATCCTTAGATCCAATGTCTGATCCAATCCGATAGTTCTTTTAGTCCCATTAAATATATCATTGTATTAAATTTTGAGACGAATCGGACTTTGAAACACTTATGTAAAACCCGATTTTGAGCCAACCCATATATTATTGAATTAAATAAGTGTAAATACTAAAACCATGCAAAAATACGTAAAAAAATACGGAATAATTCTAGAAAAATCTGAGAAGAAAGAACCTACCTTTGGTGGCGATCCGAGCCTAATCTGAAAGCACGAGAGTCCGAGGATGATGATTTGATGCCGAAATTCGGAGATTGAATCCGAAAGCCTCTCCCAATGTTTGTGAAAAATAACCTTTCATTTCCCAAGTGTGTGAACCAAATGATGATCAAAATTCAGTGGAGAGAGAGAGAGATTGAGAAGCAAGATGGATGGTGTATGGATGTATAGATTGGAAGGGGTGGAGTAATGGGTTTTAGGGTGTATGGATGAGAGAGGAGATGATGAAGGATGTGGGGAGATCCGAGAGATGAGAGTTAATGAGAGAGGGTTGTGAGAGTGAGAGAGGGTTGTGTGAAATAATTGGGAAGACTCAAAAAGATCCAAGAGAGTTCGATCAGATCCCTTTTCTCCTCCATCTATCCTCTTTACCAGGTTGGAGTTTTTTTTTAGAAGAAAGTAACCAAATCAACTAAAATAAGAATGAACTCCTATTTTAGCAACTCAAAAAGAAACTCCTCTAAACTGTTTGGCGGCAATTTCCTTTTCTAAAAAAAAACTACAATCTTCACGTGGCAATCATTTTAAAAACATCCCTGGCCTTGCTTATAATACCTCTTTGCACGTATAAATATATTCATATGTTAATTTATTTGCATGTATAATTAATGGCAATATCCCATCGGCGAGAATTTGGGCAACATTCCATACAAAGCAACTCGTATTTCCTCACACGTATCAACTGAGTTTCAGCATGTTGCTAAAAAATTTTTTTATAAAGATTCCTTATGTGGCACATCGCCCAACCTCCTAGAAAGAAAATTGCTTTCAAGTATCTATATAAAAGGGCCCCACTTTTCTATTAAACTCAACTCCTATTATTCCCACTCCTTCTGTTATCTTCACATGCATGTAAATGCATGCCCTCATCCGATCCATGCAAAGCAATATTGCCCTCTTCTCATAAAAGAGAAAGAGAGAGTTAGTACCATAATCTAAACCACCCATTTTAACGTGCCAAACTTAAATTAACTTGCACTCCCCTATAGATAATCCAAACCATCTCTTTTAAGAAGTGAGAAGAGAGATAGAGGGTGTCGGTTGTGCCTCTTGAGGTAAACCAAACGTTTTTTTATTATTTTAAAGTAGTCCCTATCATTAAAAATAACGTGACCTTGCAAGCTTCAACTTTGGCTCTTGAAATGATCCAAACCATTCCATTTGTTGGCTGAGCTAAATCATCCATTTCGATGGGCTGCAAATACATTATGCTTCCCCTATTTATTTCCAAAACTGATCTTAGCCATCTACTTAATGGACCATCAAGATTGCGTCCCAAAATATCATTTCCGTATGTGGGGCCCATATTTCGACCTTAATGTTGTACTCCCCTCACCATAGATGATCTAAACTGTGCATTTGATTGGGCCACAGTGTAAATGGTTCATGCCTGCTAAATCTTTTCCATAAGATGATCCCACTACCAATGGATGGACCGAAACATAAATGGGTTGAAATGTAAATCAGTTGCGCCCTACAACTGGCTGCCATAGGACGATCCGAACTCTCTATTTTATAGGCTGCGGCATAAACAAATCATGTCCCCAAAATTAGCCTCACAGAATGATCCGAAGCGTTCAAATAAAATGCCTCAATATAAGTAAACCACACCCTTCAAATCCCCTCCATAGGATGATTCATAATTGCTTAATTGGTGGGTCACAACACGGGTGGTTGTGTCCTACAAATCTTTCTCATTGGATTTCAAAACTTTTAATCATAGACTCAGAAGAATAAAATTGAATCACTTTGGGTGGGCCCCACACATATTTAGTGAATCACATGATTTTAAATCCCACCACAAAATGCTAAGCCCATTCTTTGGCCGGATTTCCTTGGAAAGCAATTTTATTGGCTTAGATCCAAATGAATTCAAACAATGCAGGATACATATGCTTGATCAAAATGTTCAATTCGGGTCCACCAAATGGGTCCAAATTCTCTCTTGTTTGAATTCTTGTGAATTAATCTTCCCAACACCCAACGGAAAAATGCAAAGCATGGTGAAAATAACCGAAAAGATCGAGAAAATGTAAAGATGGACACAAAGATGGAAAACACTAGAAAATCGATAGAAAAATACTAACTTCTATGTTAATTAAACGGAACAAAATGGGGGTGTCTATAGTGAGCAACGTCCTTCTTCTCTTCATTGTATTTGGCAACAAAGGGCGCCGAATTTAAGACCCTTGGAGCTTCGTCGCTCGGATTGTACAAGGCAAAAGGAACACCGTATTTAAGTTTCTTGAAAGATAGTGGATACCTCAAGGAGAGCAAACTTGAGAAGAGTAGAGTAGGTCTTGGATTTAAGACCGAACCGCTATAAAAGCCTTTGTGTCAAAGCCTCTTGTCTCTTCCTTTCTACTCTTGTGGTAAGTGCTTAACTCTTGTGGTTGAACATTATTCTTAATTTTATTTTACTTGTATGAACCATCTATAAAGTGTTTGTCAAATGAACTAAAAATAGAGTAAATGAACTAGGGTTCCACCAAGTGTTTGATAAAAGGCCTAAAAGAAACCATTCATCTTATTCCTTCATCTTGTTGTGGAATTTACATTATATTTGTAATCTTTAATCATCCACCAAGTATTTTGATAAAAAGACTAAAAAGGAAATAATCAATTAGGGTTTTCAAAAGTCACCTAACAAGTGCTTGTTAATAGGTCTAAGAGAGAATACTCATTTAAGCTTTTAAAACTAATCTAACAAAAGTTTTTAAAGGGGATAATTTTTTAAAGACACCCAATTCACCCCCCTCTTGGGTTGCCTATTGGGATTTCACTTGGTATTAAAGCGTATCGTATCTAGAAGCATACATTCCATAGGATTTGACAATTTTATATTTGTATGTTCAATGCTTTGACCTTAAGTGTTGTGCTTTAGACAAGTCCTACACAAGTCAAATCATACTACTTTTTACAAACCTAAACTTGCATTTAGATTTGTAATGTCCAACCCTACCACAAAAATCACAAGACATATATGAGTAGGTAGATGGAAGGGATGAATATGATGATCTACAAGAATGGTCATGATGGCAATTATGTTTTACACTTTCTTGTAGTTTGTAATTTTCCAACTCAAGTTTCTCATTCTTGATTTTCAAATTATTAATTTCCATTTTGAAGTTATTTGTTTCAAGAGATGAGGAATTCTTGATTTTATCTTCTTCTTCTTTAAGGAGTTGATTTTCTTCTCTTAATGAAGCAATGGTATCACTTAGTTCAATAAAATCATTTTTAAAAATTTTATTTTCTTCACTAAGATGTGCATGATCTATTTCCAGTGACCTAAACTCCTTATGAATACTAGCTAAATTATTTTTCAAGTTTGAATTCTTAGCTAGTTGATCCTCAAGTTTCTTATTCAAATCTTGAAAACCACAATGTAGTTCTTCAAATGTGAAATCAACATTTTTCAAAGTATTTTTATTTGATTTTTTAATTATTCCATTTAAGCATAGAATTTTCCTTTGACTAGACTTTTCAAGTTTGATCAAAATCTCTTTAGCATTAGAACATGAGGATACTTTTTCATAGATATTTGGTGGTAGGGAGCAACATTACAAATCTATATGCAAGTTTAGGTTTGTAAAAAGTAGTAAGTTTGTTTGGGTTAGAAAAGACACATCAACTAGAACAAACTTGCTTGGAACCAACATGGTTTGAATTCCAAAATTCCTCTAATTGAATCATATCATATGATTAGTAGATTTAGGGATATGAGCTTTAATTTAAATATCATTTGATAAATTTGATTGTGTAGATACTATGTGCTTATTCTTATTTTGATTCCATGTATCTATGCATGCTTGATGCTTAAATGATAAATCTATTTTTAGAATCCAAAGTCTATATGCTTAAAATTTGATTTGTATTAGACTTTGACACATTGCACTAATTATAATATCCATTCAAAAGGTTTCCTAGATATCCAATGTTGATATCTAGTTTATGTTTGTGCTTATTGATCACATCTTTATAAAGAAATAAAATGTAGATACACTAGACTTATCATCTTTAATCCTTATGTATCTATGATAGGCTATTCATACCATATGTGACATGAGACACTAGGATTGTCTAATTGTTATTCCATGTCATTGTGTCTAGTATAAGTACACTATCCTCTTTGGTATGAATAGATATTTGGCTAAGTGCACACACTATGACTTAGATCTTAAGCACTTAGTATCCATCCACATAACATGCCACACTAGAACTTAATGTGAAAACCATAATTAATCCTTATAGAATACTCAACCACAACTCTTGCCCATATGTTCAAATTAAAGCTTCAAGTACATCTTTAAATTTGAACACATTTTGGTAGTTGCTAGGAGTTAAGGATCACATTATTCTAGTGAAACCAAAAGAAAAGAAATTCATATGTTTAAATACTAGAACTTGAATGATTTTTTTGGCATAAAATAATACTTGAGCTAAATTTGAGAAAAAGCCAAAGGATAACTCTTTAAACTCTATTTTGGGACAAATATGGCACTTGCTAGATAATTGGATACTTAAATTGTTTTAAAATACCATTTCTAGCAAAACTAAAGTATTGAATGTAATGTCTAAGAAACTACTTAAAATTCCTTCTTAGATATCCTTTTTGTGCCCTAGGTGAACAAACATGTTTATTACTTTGCACCTAGTTGTCCTATCAAACACATTCTATTACATGCTTAATGATTTTCATCAAATGTAATAAGAATCATAGATGAGTTTAAAAAAATTAGTGTATTTCCAAAGAGCTTTAATTGGATAATCTCATGACTAAGATGAACCTTAATATGTAAAGGTGTTTTATATGTATTTTGTTCAAGTAGTCATGAAAGTTCATATTGGAATACATGTGTCCAAGGTGGATTTTATCATGTGATATATATACTCTAAAATTCTTGGATCTTTTCTTAGAAACACAAAAGGATATAATATGTAGGGAAGTTGAAAATATGCATAGATCTAATGTATTACTTGAAATGAAATTATCATAGGAATCTAGAATCATATTTGGGCATTTACTCACTTGAGTAAAATTGAAATTCTTTATGGTGGTTCTATACATTAGATTGTGTTGGATAGAATCCATATCTTAAGAAGCCCAAATATGATTCTTAAGACTGTTGGATAAAATAGACGGATCAGATTTCTACAGATCTTATAAACAAATAATGAAAGAATGATATATGGCTTTGTTGAACCCAAAACACGTTACTTGAAACAAAAACATGTTACTCGACCTCAAAACAGTGCAAGTCGAAGCCAAAAATCCATGTATTGTAAATTAAACCCTAATTGAAATAAAACATGGAAAACAGATTGTACTTATCTCTTTTGATGGAAAAACGTTTATGGGAAACCCGATTAAGAAGAAGAAGGCTGAGTCGTGCCACTGGTCACTCTCCTTAAGAATCGTATCCGCCCCCTGCCGGTGCAATCGGGATCCGCGAACCAATGCTCCAAGATAAAACAGCCAAATATGGCTCCAGTCCATGTGCACTCGCTGACTGGTCCACCCAGAACCACCTTAGAACTGTGCTCAGACACGGAAGGAACAGAAGGAAGGAAATGAAGCAAAATCAGAAAACATGAACCTTTTTCTGTGTAAACCTCTTTCTTTTTCTGTTGGCAAAAGCCACCCCAAACGTAGACCCCAAAAACTCTTAGCCTCACCCAAACCGTATTCTCTTCTCCTTTTTATAGACACCAAAGTGTCAGTTGGAAAGAGCCACCATTTATGGGTATTAATGTTGAGAAAAGCCACCATTAAGAGCCTTGAACGTTTCTCTTCCAACATTCATATTTGTGACCGTTGGAGATGCAACGGTTTTGCAACTTTAATAGGTGTTATTATCATAACCATTTAGCAATTAATGGGGTAAAATGAAAACCGTTTTGGGCATTAAAAAGAATCTTTTGATTTAAAAAACACTCAAAAGTCACTAGCTTTTGAAATAAGAGGGAAACCAAAATTTGAATCTTTTCCTCTAAATTTTAAAGACAATGCAAAAATCACTTTTGGCTTTTCAAATTCTTTAAAATTTTCAACAGATTGTAATGGGAACACAGGTCTCCCATACATTTTGGTTTTCAATGGGCTTATGCACTCTGTGCTTAATGCCTTATCTTTACATATATGGTATGTTGATGTAGGAAGTAGATGTTTGGACTTTGTACTTCATTTGTCATGTTCACCTTGTCCAAACATGACTGACTATCTATGAAACCTTGATGATTATATCTTTCTCATGATTACTGAAATTCCAAGGGTGGTCCCGAATTAGCAACTAATGAGGAGTGAGAAATTAGGTTGATAATAAGTTTTAATTCTTTTGAAAACTCAAACCCAATTTTAGAAATTAAGAGATCAACAATAAAATTCAAGTACGCAAGTTAAATCTAAAGTGCAGATGCAAAATAAAGAACAAGAGTAAGAGAGATTGCACCCGAGATTTAAAGTGGTTCGGTTCTCCAAACGTGAGGCCTACTCCACTCCACCAACCAAACCCGTTGATGGCTTCACTATGTGATCTTCTTAACTTCGGCGAAGATCGGTGCCGATTACAAATTCCGATTACCTTTAACCTTGGTGGCAATCTTCACCACGGAGAGTGGGCTACGCTTCTCCGAACACTCGCCCGATTACAAGGTTCTTGATAAGAAAGAAAGAACAAAACCAATCCCTCACAAGGGTTTACAAGATGGTAGAAGATGTACAAATTGAGCCTATGATCCAAATCCTAATCTTTAGATGATGAGAGGCATAAACAAGTTTGATTCACTCTATGGATGTTCAAGTAGGTTTTTAGAGTGTTAGGATTCATATCTTGAAGTTTAGAATGCCCATATATATAGGAAAACCAAAATATAACCGTTCAATGGCATTGTGGTATTTCCAGCAAAATTCCCAACGGCTCAAAATATGACCGTTATAGTGTTCTCGGAGTTCCGAGAAAAAATCTCGGAGTTCCGGGAATACAAACAGAACTTGGAAAAAGTCTACTGGACCATTTCTCGGAGCTCCGAGAGATTTCTCGGAGTTCCGAGCTCGGAGCTCTGAGAATTCTCTCGGAGTTCCGAGAAGCCTATGTTTAGCAGATTTTTCAATTCTGTTTTGGGCTTCCAATTTCTCACCAACTTGGGATTGCTATGAGGGTTCCAAGGAGTTGGAACACCACAAGGACAATCTCTTATACATTTAGGGACTGTGAGATAAACTTAATTATGCCTCTTAAAATCTAAAACTAAGATTGGATTTTATACAATCTAAATTGACTTCGATCTTCAATGTGATTCTTCAAGTCTTCATTTGTCTTGGATCTCCGATGTCTTTGGCCTTCATAAGCGGTCCAATGCGAGCTTCTTTGGCCTTAATCCAAGCAATGATGTCTTTAAGCAATTATGATCTACAACTTAGACAATCAAACACATTAGTGATCATAAATCACTTGTGTATTGGAATCATCAAAATAAGATGGGAATTGCCAAGGTGGGAACCATTGGGCTTACAATTACCCATAGTGGTATACTCTCATTCATGAGCCATGAATGTCTCTCTTAGACATGGTACTTGAATGTTCATTTCCTTTATGTCTAAGTCTTATAGAGTTGAGCTCTAATTGGTTTATATGTATGTATTCTATAGTTATCACCCATTGTTTGATAATATCTACACGTATGAGATGTTAAACCTTTATCTTAAAAATCACTCAATTAGTGCCCTTAGCCTTCTTAGATTCTAAGAGGGAGATGGTACATTCACCTTAATTAAAATATCTAACAAATTGGCCTTGTGCCAACATCTCAAACATGAATAGGTATACATTTATATGTGATCTCCCTAGCTAATTATGTATGTTACATACTTAGGGAAGTAAAGCTTTAATTTAAAAAATACTATATTACATTTAGGGGGAGCATGAGCCAAAAAAATTACAAATCTTTTATGCTTGTTTATCATGATGAGCTAGACTATGGCTATCATTTTATCATGATAAACAGACACTTGGAGAGTACGTGTCATTGTAGCCCAAGGGTTGAGTCTAACATGTCATCTTTTGGAAAATATATCCAAAAATCTTTGGAGTCTATGTAAGGACATCCCTTTGGATTCATGCATTGCATGATTCATTTTCAAAGGGGGAGCTTAAAGGTAAATTTGTTCTTAGTTACTTATCATTTGATTCCTAATGTGGTTATCACCTCACATATGATAAGTACACCTAATTTGGAGCATGGTTGCCTCATATGGGTTGTTCGGACTTGTCTTGTGCTTTTATGCGTGTTTTGAGTTTAAGACAGGAAGCCCAAAGCCTAGGTCTTAGTGCCATATTCTTCTAGGCTTTTTGACTTATCTTGGATGGTCTAATATGATATCACCTATTCCAAGAATAAGTTTTGGTGGCCAAGTATTCCATTGTCATATTTTTGGCCTATTGTGTCATGTCATGCCTTAAATCTTAAGTTTATCTAAGGCTAATGACAAATACTAAGGGGAGAGCTAATTGTTGCTATCAATATGTTTATATGGATCATTATAAGATACTTACACTATCCATTCAAACATTTTCCTACTAATTGTGCAAAAAAATTGAATATCTTTAAAAAAAATATTAAAGCTTATATGATTTATCCTTTTAAACCAAAGCTAAAACTTGCATATCTTTCTAGATCTACATTAATAGGAGAAAATTATACTTGCTAATCTTAATTTCTATGAATTTGAGTGCTCATCATGTGTATTTCCATTTGACTATCCATGTATCCATGATAGAGCTCGTTGTCATGCCATATATCCTAATAGTTAGCCATATTATGATAAATATCCATTTCTATGCATGACAATTTAAGAGAATATTTTTAACTTGAAATATATATATATATATATATATATATATATATATAAATATATATATTCTTACTTATCATGATAGGATTTACATCATAATTAATCCATCACCTCATGATAAGATTCTATAAGGAATTTCAAAAACAAAAGGAGGTTTATCATGCTAAACTTTAAACTTGTTTGTTTTCTTTTATGATAAGTAAAATATAAGCTTTAACTTTCAAATATATTATTATATTATAGGTCATAGGATAGATTTATATTGAATTTATACATATACTAAGATATACCCTAAAAATTTGTGCTAAAATTAGAATGTCTCTTTATTTTTCTAACATAAGCTTGATTTGTATTAGTTTATTCGTTTCCTATATTGTTATGCTCTTATCATGCCATATATACTATGATTTTAATTAGTAAATCATGATAAGAAGTTAGGGGAGCATCTAGTCTCACTGAATATCTTTAATGCTTTATGTATTGTGCTTAAATGTTTAATCCTTCCTTTTTGCTAATGTCAAAAGGGGAAGAATTTGTGTAAATTGATTAGATCCATAATCATATGCATTCTTGTACTGTAACTTGTTAAATATAACTCATGCATATGTTGAGGGGGAGTAGTAATGATTAAATTGTTTATCTAATCCTCACAAGAAGTTCCTCCCACCTATCTAACCAATTTAGTTTGTCATCATAAAAAAAAGGGGAGATTGTAAGCCCAAGGGTTCCTCATGGGTTCATTCAATCACCTTGTTTTGATGATTAATAAACGCAAATTAATTAGTTCTTTATGGACTAATAGTTTGCCTTAAGTGTTGTGCTTTAGACAGGTCCTACACAAGTCAAATCATACTAGCACACACATTGTTGGCCTATGCTTAAAGATAAACCAACGAATGGACAAAGGAGCTAGAGCATACTTGGACAAACCACACCTTGGAGGATCTACTAAGGAGAAGCTCAAAAATCATCTCCAAGCATTGAACATACAGAGAAGATCATGAAGGTCAAAGCTGGAGGATCAAGAACTAATGCTAAGGACTAAGGAGCTTGTACCACAACTTGAAGATGTCAAGTATGGAAGCTCAACCATAGAAGATCCCAGCTCAAGAGAAGAGTTCAAGAGAGTGATAGAAATGATAGAATGTATTCCTATCTCTCTTGCATTTTCTCTTGTCAAGGCACATTGTTTAAACCCCTAAAACTAGTGAAAAATAATATTTTCCAAAGAGACTACAACACACCCTTAGAGCCTAATGGGATTAGTGAATGACCATGTGGTGTTCCATCATTGTGGAACCCTCATGACATTCCATTTAACATGATAAACTTGAGTTCCAAAAGCCAAAGAAAAATCAGCACTGAAAAACAGAAAACCTGTTGTTCATAAGCTTCTCGGAACTCCGAGATTCTTCTCGGAACTCCGAGATTTTTCTCGGAGCTCGAAACTCCGAGAGATGTTCCAGGGAGTATAATTTATACTCTGGATATTTTCTCGGAACTCTGAGAAATGGTCCAGGGAATGAAATTCCATTATCTGGCCGTTTTCTCGGAACTCCGAGGATATTTCACGGAACTCCGAGAACACTATGAGTTCAAAAAATATAGCCGTTGCGGCTACAACGGCTAATGGTCTTTTTTACCCAAAAATTACCAGTTTGCCCATAAAACGGTAATATTGAGTTGGGAACCTATATATACATGTTGTATGGTTTCAAAACATTAAGGAGAACATTTCCAACTCTAATTAAACCATAGAAACACACTTCCAACTATTTTGGGTTAATTTCTCACACCAACGAAACTCATTGTGCTTTGATTTGTGAAAATCATTTGAGATTGGTTTAGGCTTAAACTTGTTTATATTTGAGAGCATCCTTGGAGCTTCATTGTGCATTGTAGCCTACTTAGAGGCAAAGCTTATCATCTTCGGAAAGCACTTAGATCTCGGCGGTGTAAGCGAGACAAAGAAAGGTGTAAGGGCATCCCGTGTTAATTTTCTTGGGTGAAAGGCTTAGTTCTCGGCCGTGTAGGAGAGACATTGTAAAGGTGGAAGGGCATCCTCATTTAATTCCCTTTGAGTATAAAAGCCTCAGAGCCGAGCGTCGTGGAGGTCTTAATAGTGGAAATCCTCAAGTGCGACCTTGAGTAGAGTGGAGTAGGCCTTTAGCCGAACCACTATAAATCCTTGTGTCACTTGTGTTGGTATTTTTCTTCCTCTCTCACCCTCTCACTCTATTATTTGTACTTGCATTTTTACATAATTAGAATTGAGTGAGTAGTTAGCACTTTGGTTTTGATTCAATATTTGTACCTTGCTAACTGGCTATTAATTACCTAATTAAGTTTGCTAAATTAAAAGGGTTTTTGAACTTATATAAATTTATAATATTGTTTAAGTTCAACTATTTTTAATAAGGGATAAGTCTTGGGTGAAATCTTAGGAAAAGTTTTAAAAGGCAAAAGTTTTTGTAAACATCCTGCTCACCCCCTAGGTTGTCAAACCAAGTCACTACTTGGATTTCAGAAAACAATAATACAATTGAGTATTTAGCATACAGTACTCTAGGCATACAACAATAGAAACTAATATCATACATATGGATTTCAATAAAGTTGAGTAACCTGAATAGTTTACAACTTAAAACAATTAACATTTCAACTAGTATATCTAGAGAGCAGGTGAGGAATAGTTAACCATTAACTACTAAAAGAAAACAAGTTAACGCGAATGATATATGATGTCATGAATGTTATGAGACGGCTAACCCCAAGGCCTTTTCGCTTTTTCCCTAAGTCCTTTTTTTCCTTTCTGCTCGTGGCCTTGACTGCACGACTAACCCCTACCACCCATCTTTAGGTAGGGACGTTATGGATTTAGATTACGGAGCGCAATTATATTGCCAAACCACTTCAGGGATGGATCCCCTCAAATGCATTGCCAACAAAAGGTTGCACACACTGCTCAGGTTGGCTCTGGACTTAAAGTCCCAGGTGGTGTCAACGACCTCCCTAGTTCCCACTTTTTCCTATGTGCCCATACATGACTATGTGTTTGTGATTCTCCACAAATCACCTTACTAATGTTGTAAGAACGTAACTGGGATCATCATATTTACTTACATTACTACATTTCCCAACTTATTCTTTACAGTTAATTAAGAAGAGAACTTGAGATTTTAAGCATTTAATAACTAAATAAAAGACTATCATTCTATCAATAGTTGTTAAGAGAGAGAATTAAAATGATAACTACAACAAGAAGTACTGTAAATACCAAGAATATTATTGTAAGCATTACGTATGCGAGTCAAGCTGTCACTTGCCTTTTACCGTACGAGTGTGAAAGATAGAATTGGTTTCCACTAGGAAGAAAGGTGTAAGGATCCTGAAGTAAAGGAATAGAGTTTAACTTGTCAATTTTTTTGTTTATGAAAAGGGTCATAAACGAATACACACACAAGGTTCAAATTTACTCACTTTGGGGTTCAAAACCCCCATACAACATGACACCATTGCTGCCCAGATTTGGTGTATAAAAGTCATACTCAAAACAGTACAGCTGCTGCCCTGATTTTGGGCATAAAACACACGCATAAAAAGACTCTATCTGCTGCCCTTACTATGGTATAATTACAACACACATACCACATTACTGCTGCCCTGTTTTTTGACACAAGGATATGCACTACTGCTGCTCATGTTTAGGTGTTAAAATCACCTAACAAACTGACCCAAATGTTGTCCCGTTTTGGGACCAAACATACGCACATATATACATATATATACTCTAGTATATGCATATTAGTACTGTCAAATTAATTCGCTTTATGGGGCATCCGAAACTGACAATATAGACTATGAAAACTATGATTCTTGTATTTGAAAACATATGTTATCAATTTGGGGATTGATATCTGCTGAAAACAAAATTGTCTATATATATATATATATATATATATATGAGAGAACAGTTTCTACACACAAGTGTAGATAAGTTATCTACACACTAGCTTAAAATACAGTGGAGGGTATATTGTTTGGGTGATCCAAACCATTCATTTGATTGGCTCTCACATAGATAGGGTGTCCACAAAAAATCAGCTCCATAGGATCATCCTAACCCTTCGAACCGTGGAGGCAAAATATGGACAGATTTGTGAAGGTTTATACACGTCCATTTTAACTCCAAAAATCGTAGGGTTGGGATGATCCTATGGGGCTGATTTTTTGTGGACACCCTATCTATGTGAGAGCCAATCACATGAATGGTTTGGATCACCCAAACAATATGCCCTTCACTGTATTTTAAGCTAGTGTGTAGATAACTTATCTACACTTGTGTGTAGAAACCGTTCTCTCTCTCTCTCTCTCTCTCTCTCTCTCTCTCTCTCTATATATATATATATATATATATATATATATATATATATATATTTATAAAGTATTACTGGAAATCAAAGTGTTAACATGTATTCACAGGTTCATGATCAGTACACGCATTTAATTGTTTAAAATTCTAGGGATTAGCATAGTTTGAAAATCACTATATATATATATATATAGAGAGAGAGAGAGAAGGGTTGCTGCGCTCGAGCGCAGCTAGGCTTTGTTGCGCTCGAGCACAGAAACAGGGGGTGGAGCCATTGGGGGGTGATCCTAACCATTCATTTGAAATGCCCCATCATGGATTGGGGGGGGGGGGGGGGGGCTACCAAAAATCAGCTCCATTGGATCACCAACGGGTGTCCATTTGTGGGGTAAAAAATGGACAGATACTGTTTGTCCACAAATCTGTCCATTTTTTGCCCCACAAATGGACACCCTAAGGTGATCCAATGGAGCTGATTTTTGGGGGACACCCTACCCATGAAAGGGCCCATCAAATGAATGCTTTGGATCCCACCCAAAATGTGGCCCCACCCTGATTCTGTGCTCGAGCGTGCAACAACTTCATTCTCATATATATATATATATATATATATATATATATATATATATATATATATATATATATATATATATATATAGAGAGAGAGAGAGAGAGAGAGAGAGAGAGAGAGAGAGGAAAGTGAAGCTACACCGCCCGCCAGCTTAAAATACAATGGGCCCACATTGTTTTGGTGATCCAAACCATTCATTTGATTGGCCCTCACATAGATAGGGTGTCCACCAAAAATCAGCTCCATAGGATCATCCCAACCCTTCAAACTGTGGAGCCAAAATTGGACAAATTTGTGAAGGTTTTTACACGTTTATTTTTGCCTCCACAAATCATAGGGTTGGGATGATCCTATGGAGCTGATTTTTGGTGGACACCCTATCTATGTGAGGGCCAATCAAATGAATTCTTTGGATCACCAAAACAATGTGGGCCCATTGTATTTTAAGCCGGCGGTGTAGCTAAGTTAGCTACACCGGCGGTGTAGCTTCACTTTCCTCATATATATATATATATATATATATATATATATATATATAGTTAACTATTGAAGTTCAGGTATTTCTACATATTCGAAAATTGTGATTTTCTTTACAGAATTACAACTATAAAAGCGAATAATCATTAATGACTATATAAATCACTAATTCCCGCTAAGGATATAATTGTTAAGACCCTTTATGATCAACTATAGGAAGACTCGAAATTTCTCATATCGATTATATTTGTTAAATCATGCATCAAAGTTTCCATATGTATATAACTGTTAGGGTCCATTATGACTAGTTATAAGAAAAATTCGAAGGCCTTTATATGTGTCGTATTTGTCAAAATTTATTTAGTAATACTTATTATATAATTTTGTATATACCTAGTTGTTACAACCCTTTTAATATCTATAGGAAAATAATTGAAAATTCCTCAAATGGTTTTTAAAGCTGTCAAGTTTTACACTAGGAATAGGTTACACGTACAGTCCCAAATCTGATCGGATCTGTAACCGAGAGTGTGTCTCACAAACGGTCCCAATTCGGATTAGATTTGTGAGGAAAAAAAAAGGTCACGTAACAGTCCCCACAACACAACTTAGCAAGTTTCTTTGATAGAAATAATAGAGAAAGGAGTTTTGAGGTACTTACTTGGAACTTGGAGATTGGGTGGGGAACAAGCCTTTCTCCTTCCCTTCTTCTTCTTCTTCTTCTTCTTCTTCTCTCTCTCTCTCTCTCTCTCTCTCTCTCTCTCTCTCTCTCTCTCTCTCTCTCTGGCGTGAACAAAGAATGGGAGGGAGAGAGTGCATGTTTTCTTTTTATGTGGAAACATAAATCCCTCAATTAGAGAGGTGAAACGATTGTTTTATTTCCAAAGTTATCTCTCTATTCATGGTAGTATTTAATTAACGTAACTCCCTCAGTTGGTGAGGGAAAACATAACTCATTAGGACTAACTTCTATGTTAATAAATTTGTTAGAGATTAAATTTTTAAAACAGTTGACTATCATAACTTAGCATGTGAGACCACCCTCAAATTGGAGGATGCACATGTCATTCTCTTCCAAATCACGTCCACTTTTTCCCTATTTAATCTCTTTCCATGTAATTTGGTTTTCAAGTTAAATAAATAATTAACCTATTTAAAATATTAAATAAAATAGATAATGACCCTTGATTCTTAGATCATTCGATCCAAGACAACTCAAAGAAGATCCAACGACCAAATCTAAGATCAAGATTTGGTCTAAGGTGGATCGATCTCGACCGTAAAATTTTGATCTAATGGTCAAAAATTCAAAATTTTGAGATCAACAAATGGAAATCGAAGGGCGGTCTTTACAGATGGTGAGGCCCTAAACTGATTATTGTACTAAAAATTAATGTAATTTGAGTCCAATAATCGGTTTGGGAGCATTCCATCAGTTGTCATAATCTCAAATGAATAGGGCCTAAGAACTTAACAACTTGCGATGTGGCCCCTAAATGGGAAAAAAACATTGTCTCTGTTAAAGTTACAATGTGCATTTCCTAAATATGTAATCATGTAGCGAGGTATCAATTTTCATAAACTAGATCACAAAATTTACTGGGACACCACCCCCCCCCCCCCCCCGCGCGCGGGTAATGTTAGTCGTTAAGTTTTAAAGGCAAAGAAAAACGTTAAAGGGGGTGAATTTATCCTCAAGCAGTGAACCATTCCCATTCTCACAGAAACAATTAAAGCGGGGGATTTTATCTGTTTGGGCTGGGATGGGGGAGGGATATCAACTCCCAATTTACTAGAGCACAAAATTTCCAAGAGTAACCAGGATTTAAACTAATTGCTTCAAATGCCAAAGCAATAATGTTCCATAACTGAAAATGTTGAAAAGTGAGCAAAAGAACTGTAACTCTTCGAATCAAACCATGCAATTTATTCAAAATAAAACCAAAAAAGGAGAAAAAATTGTTGGAAAAATCTATTGTCTTTTTGAAAGGCTTTTGAAGAGAGTTTGTGGCTTTTGAATTTATCAAATTTCAAGTCCCACAAGTGGATTTCAAATTCTCTTTGCAATGGTATGTTTCTCTTTTTATAGAGCTATTGGTGTCTTTTCTGTTGAAAACACACCCTTACAAGGCACCCATGCCAAGAACGTAAACAGTGGCTTTTGAATTTATCTGTTTTTAAGGCTTTTGAAGAGAGTTTGTGGCTTTTGAATTTATCAAATTTCAAGTCCCACAAGTGGATTTCGAATTCTCTTTACAATGGTATGTTTCTTTTTTTTATATTTTTATAGAGCTACTAGTGTCTTTTATGTTGAAAACACACCCTTACAGGGCACCTCTTTAGAGTGGGTTTGATTCTGGCCGTTAGATCGTGCCCATCCGCGACTCTACAGTCTAGATCAATCCTGGAGTGACTGGTGGGTTGTGTAAAAAACCCTTCAACCCCATAACCGCTAGATCAACCATCCACAAGTGGATTTCACTCTCTGGGGTCCTAACTACGATGCGAAGTGCAAAGTGCGCCTAGCCCATTGCCCACGCCGAGTGGGCGTGTGCCCCGTGGGTCCACCCAATGGCTAAAGCCCATAGTGTATTAAAACAAAAGAGAGAAGAGGGAAAAGGTATTTAAACTCTTCTCCAACTTTTTTCTAATCCGATGTGGGACTATCTTTCAAAAGCACATTTTTCTCTCTTCTAAAAAAAGCAACCATTTTTACCAAACAAAAGCACCTTGTATTGGAAATACATTTTCAAAGCCTTATTGTTTTGAATATACTCTAACAAAAAGACAGCAAAAAGATCCATCAGAATGCATACATCAAGATTGATACTAACTCTTCTTTGGGAACCCTAGTTCTTCATATTACAAAAATTTCAGTGGATCTAAATCTCACAAAAAAAATGACTAGGCAAAGCTAATATCAAAGATCAAGGATCCTTGAAGGAACAAAACACTACCTCTACATTTTCAACGAAAAATGTTCTATGAAAAGCAAACCCTAAGATCAGCAATTCGCTACTGGATCACAAAAAACCACAATTTGTAGTTACAATCTAGCTTTTAAGAAACTCAAAAAAGGAAAACAGTGAAGTTCAATACCAATAACAGAGACAGAGCTTTGGAACGACAGAAGAAATCAATTCTTACGTAATTTTCAAACCGTCCTTCTAGACCTCTCGCTCTTCCCACACAAAATAAAGAGCCCGCCCGTAAATAGAACAGTCATTCTAGCCCTCCGGCAGTATTACGAACTCTTCTCTTGTGCAGGCACAAGATCCAGTGATAATGCTGGAGTGACAAGAAAAGATGGACGTAATAGTGCCCGAGGCAAGATCCAGTGATAGTGGCAGATGCACAGTCAAACTTATATAACTGGCAATCCATAACAAAACTGAAAGAAATTTATGCAAAAAAGTGAAGCCTATATAGCTTACGTAACAACAGATATATAAATATCTGAACTTCATTAGAAACCCAAGAAAAAGAAATGGGAAAAATAGATTGAAGAATAGTAGAGGGAAGAAGGGAAAAGCTCTCAGACGGAAGAAAGATAGAACTTGAATAAATAGTAGGGAAAATGACATAAAAAAGCTCTCTTTTTTACTATTCACGCTAAAGCATTTGAGAGTTTGAAACGACCAAAAAGCAGTGCTTTTCACTGTTCATAAATTTTTGAGGACCCTTTTGCCCTTCTCCCCTTTCGAATAAAACAAAGGGGTGACTTTTCATTTTTTTTTTAAGTTTTTAACTTTGAAAATTACAGTTCACTCTCCTTGTCCTCCCTCCCTCCGACGGATTGCAAAAGGCCCATCGCCGTTCGTGTTCCCTCCCTCCGATGGAGAGAGAAATCGCACGCCAGTGAACCACCTTCGACAGAGAAGAAAAGGCCGTTTTCTGCGACTCCACCATTATTTGCACACCGTTGAATCCTTCATTCCGCCGTTTATTGACGCCATTGGATCCTTCGTCCGGCCATTTTTGCACGCCGGTGAACCCCCATCACGTCTTCTCATAGTTGAAGGAAGTTGAAGTAGGTATTCTCATTTTCTCATAGTTTTTTTTCTTTAAATATTTAAGAAATGCAAAACACATTTCTTCAATGGGTTTTAGAAATCTGGGAGATTGAAAACCCAATGCTTCTTTTCTGTTGTCATCTTCCATTGCTTTTTAGTTTTGCAATTTGTTAGGGTTTTGGCAAACCAATTTGAACTATTATTTAGGATTTTGTTAGGGTTTTTCTAAACCAATTTCAACCCCTATTCTTTTAGGGTTTTGCTAAACCAATTTCCATCACTTTTTTTAGGGTTTTGCAAAAGCAATTTGGAGTCATTAGGGTTTTGAAATCCAATTTCGAGTACTATTCCTTTAGGGGTTTTGTTTGTGGAGATTGAGTTTAATTAGTGATTTGTGGTGAGGAATTGCTGATTGAAATCTGCTGTAGAAGTTGAAAATTGTTGAAATAGTGGTATTTTGTTTTATTGGTTAAAATACTGGTTGAATTCTTATTTAGTGGTTGACATTTGTTGAAATAGTGGTTGAAATATCTTTTACTGGTTGAAATAGGTTGCATTCTTATTAGTGGTTGACATTGGTTGGAATAGTGGTTGAATTTTGTTTTATTGGTTGAAATACTGGTTGAATTCTTATTTAGTGGTTGACATTTGTTGAAATAGTGGTTGCAATATCTTTTACTCGTTGAAATAGGTTGAATTAGTGGTTGAATTCGTATTAGTGGTTGACATTGGTTGGAATAGTGGTTGAATTTTATTTTATTGGTTGAAATACTGGTTGAATTCTTATTTAGTGGTTGACATTTGTTTTAGTAGTTGAAATGGGTTGAATTAGTAGTTGGAATGTGTTGAAATAGTGGTTGAAATCTGTTTTAGATGTTGAAATATTTTGAGTTAGTAGTTGAAGTGTATTGTACTGGTTGAAATGTGTTGAAATATTGGTTGAAATCTGTTTAAGTGTTTGATATAGTGGTTGAAAGTTGTTTTAGCTGTTGAAATTGGAGTGAGATGAGTTTTACTGGTTCAAATGGGATAAAAAATAGTGTTTGAAATCTGTAGTTATTGTTTGAAATGTGTTTGAAATTTTGGTCGAATTTTTTGTTGAACTTGGTTGAAATATCTTATAGTGGTTGAAATGGGTTGAAATAGTGGTTGAACTTTGTACTTATTGTGCGACATTGGCTTCAATTTGGTTGAATTGTTGTTGAATTTGGTTGTTGATAGTGTCTATTTTAGTTATTGAAAGTGTCTATGGTTCAAAGTTCTCACTGTTCAAAGTATGATTTGAATTAGTGCTTGAAATCTGTTTTATTGGCTGAAATGGGTTGAAATAGTGGTTAAACTCTGTACTTATTATTTGATAGTGGTTTAATTTCAGTAGTGGTTTAAAAATATATGTGGTTGAAATATAATATTTGTTCACATACTGCAATGGTTTTGTTTCTGCAGAGAAGGGCGGAGTAAGGCTAGGCTGATATTATGGTGAGTGACTGTGACTTCTACCCGTATATTTCTTCACTCATTACCAATGTTTTTTAAGTGCATACGCTTTTATGATAATGCATTTATGTGTGCAGGCACCCTATATTTGGTTTAGATATTGTCCTTCCTGTTTCCACGATTACATGCAGTCCTTAATACTTAGGGAAGAGCATAAAGATTTAATAAAGAGAAGCCCATTTAGAGATCTGGTCAATCTAGAAGGGGTCGAACTACACAAAATATTTATGACCATTTTGGTAGGTTCTTGGCAAAAATAACGTAGGGCCATTACAATAGGTGGTGTGATAGTGCCATTCGAAGTAAGGGATGTAGCACAGATTTTAGGGTTAAGTATGGTAGGGGAAAGAATCCAAATTGATTGGGGTTGCAAGGATCCTGTGCAAGGTTAGAGGTTTAGTGGCTAGTCAGCTACATTGGATGAGATTTTGGACATAATTAATGCGGAGTCAGATAGGGAGGAGAAAGAATCGGTGGAGGAGACTGTGAAGCATGTCTTCTTGCTACTATTTAGCACTTTCTTGTTCCCCCAGACGACGCATAAGGCCTCTTCTTGGCTCTTGCCCTTTATAGATATGGATACCATAGGAAATGTTGCGTGTGCATATGTCGTGTATGACTACTTGATAAAGTCTTTAGATGCAAATACTGAGAAGGGAAAGGGGAGCATACTCGGATGCTCGATTCTATTACAGGTGAATTTGACAAACTCTGCAAATTTCAAATATTTTGTAACTGATTTCTTATCTAATAAATAAGTATGTCATCGTTTCAGGTATAGTTATTTAAGCATACGGATCTGTAGGAACCTGCGCATCCCAATGTGAGTCCCCATCTATTCAAGTGATCGATCAAGCGTGGAACGAACCACCCCATTGTGATCGATCAGGTATGGCAATACTAATTTCAAATGATTGGGAGGCTCTAGCCATAGTAATCGATCAAGCATGGGATGACCCATCCCATCATATGTATTTGTAGACACCCAATTTTGTCAAGGAATTATTAGTGATAGGTGACGCGAGGAAGAACCTTATGATGAGTTCTAGAGCACCAGTTGTGTTTCTCTTAATCTCTTTATTAGGGCACTAACTTCCCGAAACCCGTTTTCAACCACCGAAAGCCTGTTTTAACATAGCACCCGCTTTTTTTGGATAACCCAAAGCCTGTTTACATGGCACCTGCCATTTACGGCATCCGTCGGTAAACCCGTGTGCACACGACATTCTAAATCGGTAGGTCAATTTTAGGTCTGAAACTCTCTTTTGGCATCTAAAGGGCACCCTGCTTCTCGAAAGCACTCGATTTTTTGTCCATTGGAAAGCCCTGGAGAAAACAAATCCAACGAACTTGACCACGTGCCAATCGGAGTCCAATCGGAAGAGATATGGACAACCGAAGACGAAAAATACTACAAGACGAAAAAGCTGTTCCTGAATTACCGAAAAGCCTATTTTCACGCAGCAAACGACTTTTTCGTCAAACTAGAAGCCTGTCTACTCAGCACCCGCCATTTACAGCACAAACTAATAAACCCGTCTGTACACGACATTCCCAATCGGTAGGTTAACTTTGGGTCCGAAATTTTATTTTCGCATATGAACGACACCTGGCTTCCCAAAAGCACCCAATTTCTAGTTCATTAGAAAGCCCTAGAGACAAGGAATACAACGGACTTCACCACATGCGAATCGGAGTCCAATCGGGAGAGATATGAACGACTGAAGTACCGATAAAAGACGAAAGCACTACGAGACGAACCAAGAGAGGACGAAATAAGGGGGTGTATGGTGTGACATCATCCACCTTTTTGGGGGTGATGTTACCCGCCACTAACCGAAATCCCCCCCCTCTCCACTATAAATAGAGGAGAGGGGGTAAGGGATTTTTCATTCCTTCTCCTCCCTCTCTCTCATTCTCTTCTCTTACTCTCCCTCTCTGGTGTATACACCCTGTTTCGGTGTATTTCTCCCCCTTTTCAAGCCTCAAACCCCTGCAGAAAATTAAAAAAAACCCTAGTTAGCTTGCTTTAGTAGAGAGAAAGTAGAGAAACACTTGATAGCTATTTTCGGACGTTGGCATTCAGCCGAATTTCCGACCGTTCAGAGCGTCTTTCCTTTTTTACGCCGTTGTTCCGCCGAATTTCGCAGAACTTCGAGCTACTTTTCAATAGTAGCGCCGTTTTTCTGCCAAAATCTCGATAAACTCGGAGACAATTCGACTTTATAGCGTTGTTACCCCGCTAATTTCTTAGCAGCCTTCGAGGCCCCTTTCCAACTCAGCGCGGTAGCGCTGCCGAATTTTGAAGAGCCCAACGCCCTATTCTCAATATAGCGTCGTGGTTCTGCCAAAATTTCGGCGATCGTTGGAGCCTCTCCTTCAAACAAGCGCGGTTACACTGCCCAATTCTCCAGTGGTAAGACCAAAAACCTAAAAAATATAATCCATTTACTTTTTTGTTCTGTTGTAAAGTAAGTTGCGAAATCAGGCTCTACCGCAAGCAACTTACGATACAAACCTAAAACAAGGGTAATCCATTTACTTTTCTGTCGTAAAGTGAGTTGCGAAATCAGGCTCTGCCGCAAGCAACTTACGATACAAAACTAAAAAAAGTAATCCCTTTACTTTACAGTTGTGTGTTTAAGAAACATATAGGGTGGTTTTCATCATAAAACCTCCGGCTCATTTAGCCCCCAGGTTTTTGGTGTTAAACCTTCTAAATGCCTTTTACTAATTCCAGTACTTTACAACTTTCTGCACACAGAGGGTGCGAGGTGCTGTCATCATAAAATCCGCCCAGGAAATTATGATGTAAATACCTCCGCCGTCTCTACTTTTTGCTTTTACAGCTTTCTGCACACAGAGGGTGCGTGGTAGTGTCGTCACTATGACGTAAATCCCTCCGCCTTCTCTACTTTCTGTACAGTCATTTTCTGTTTGATTCAAGTTAACCTGATCATGAGTAGTTGCGAGTTCCATTCGAGCCGTAGACAACTTACAACACCGATCAGGTTAATTATCGCTTATTTTCATTTTTTTGTTGTAAATTCACTCTATTTACATTCAGAATTAAGTATAATCTAACAAGGGAAATAAAATCAAATTCTTTCATTTTAAATCCTTCCAAATTGCTAATCTAAGTTAAGGTTTTTGTTTGGATGAATGCAAAATGGCTATGCTTGTTGATATAAATCTTGCCATGAATGCATATTACTTCTCACTATTTTGCATGCCATGTTTGCTTTGGTTATTCCCTTTTAGCTTATGTCAGAGGGGGAGAAGATATCTAGTCGATTACGCTTTCTTTTATAATCTTTAAATTGATTGATTGATTTATAATATAAGTCTCCCACACTAACTGGCTACTATTGAGGGGGAGCAAACATAACATTACATTATTCTTATCTCCTACCTCACAATCAATGTGGGTTTTGCCATCAATAAAAAGGGGGAGATTGTAAGCCGGAAGGCTATCGATCACCAACTTTTTGATTGAAACCAAACCCATATTGATTGATCTCGTCAATGTTGATTGCTTATGAAATGAATATGTTCAGTACATCACAGTCAAGCAAGACGACTTGGACACTACAAGCGATCCGTGGAACCTTGACGCATACAATCTCCAAAGACAATCGAAGCCATTCGAAGACTCAAGAAGCCCAGAAGAGAAGATATTATACATATAGTTTAGAATGTAGAATCTCTCTTGGATGTTCATGTGTTCTTGGCACTTAGGGAGGTTTAAAATAACTAAGACATCTCTAGGAATCACACTCCCTATAGTAGACTAAAATTTCGTAGAAAATTTTCTCAAGAATTATGAATTTAAGCATCTAGAGGAATTACGAACGTCCGGGGTTCTGGCGGACGTCCGTCTAAAACCCAAATATTTGAAACTGGATAACTGAGGAAATTGCGGTCATCCGGGATATTGGCGGACGTCCGTCTGAAACCTGAAGGTTTGAACAAAATAACTGACAATATTGCGGTCGTCCGGGATATTGGCGGATGTCCATCTGAAACCTGAGGGTTTGAACAAAATAACTGAGAATATTGCGGTCGTCTGGGATATTACGGACATTCGTGAACAGATTTGGGTGCGTGTTTGAAATTTCAAACGGCTCTATTTCCCGGACGCCGGACTTCCTCCGCGACGCCCTGAAAGACACAAAATTAGGGTTTTTATCTTTCTAACCTATAAATATTTTCTTTTGAGAAACCCTAATAGAACTTTTGAGCTTTTACAAGTTATTAGCCACTATTTTGAAAACCCTAACTCTAACCTACTCTCTTCTTGCCATTTATTGTGAGAATAACTTGCATTTACCTCTCTTGAGTGCCATTACCTTCATTCTTCCAAGAGAGATTCATTAGGGTGTGCATTTACCTCTCTTGAGCTTTTACATTTGTATTTGCCTAAACAAGAGGCTAGAGTGCTTTTACTTCATTCTACCATTGTAAAGAAGGGTTGTGACCCTTGGAGAGTTTAAAGACTTGGTGTTTGTAAGGAGGCCTCGAACCCGGCCGTGGTGTGGTGTCCGAATAGTGAAGAAACCCAAGGACGACAAACTTGGAAGAGTGGAGTAGGTCTTTTGAGAAGACCGAACCACTATAAATCTCTGTGTTCATTGTGGTGTGCCTTTTACTCTCTTTCATCTCTTAATCCTCTTGGTAATATCTTAAACCTTCTTCTTTACAAGTGCATGCTAGATAGGTTTAAAGTAATTGGTAGAATATTTTAAAACAAAGTTTTCAAAGCAACAAATTTTTATAAAACCTAATTCACCGCCCCCCTTTTAGGTTGCCTTGTCTATTTTCATAAGGGTTGGGATCATCCCGTGGAAATGACTTTTGGAGCGCAACATATTTAGGTTATGGCCCATCAAATGGACGGTTTGGATCATCTTATGATGTAAGTTGTATCATACTTTTGAAGAATTAGGAATGCAACTTGGGTTGGGTAGGATTGGGTTGAGGCTAATCTTAGCCCAACCCAAGATATCATTCCCTAAACCCTAACTCGACCCAACCCGAGCCTCGGTTGAGGATATCCAATCCTAACCCAACCTCCCTCTAAATTTCTCAACCCTAACCCAACTAATCTAACTTGTTTTTTTTCCAAATCAGGTCGGGTTGAGTCGGGTTGGGTTTAGGTTAACCTAGGGCCAAATAGGAAAAATACTAAGGGGCCGTTTGAATACGCGGATTTTAGAATCAGAGATTTCTTCAAAATTGTAGCTAAGAGACAAGAGAAAAAGCAGACCAGCCGTCGTTTTTGACTTCTTGCCCTTCTTTCCGTCAGCAAGAGAGTGCCAGATCCTCTCATATTTTCAGGTTTTCGAAATCTCAAGATGCAGGAGAGATTTTTAAAACTTGAACTTCTCACTTAAAATCTAAGAAACGCTGTCAGGACAGCAAGCAATAGCTTGATCATGAACCATTTTTTACACTGTTTTCATACTAAAAACCTAGATTTCCCTAAAAGAAGCATAACCCTGAGAAATCAGGATAGGATGGAGGTCGGGTTAGGTTTCCCAAGTCCTCAAACCTAAGAAAACCCAAAATTAAATCGGGTTGGCTTTCCCAACCCAACCCAACCCAACCCAACCCGAGGAAATGCCAACCCAATCCGAGGAAATGGGTTCGGGTTGAGCCCGACCCAAGATGCACCCGTATGAAGAATACTGGACCGTACGTGCTTAAAAACCTCGGTATATAATGCCTAATTTCGTGACTCTTCTTCCTGTGTTATTTCTAAAAGAAACCATGTCTTATGTCCCTCCTCATCTCCGCTCAGCAGCAGCTCCATCTCCATCTCCTCACTCTATCTCCTCTTCTCACAGGAATGCCACCACCAAACCCACCTACGAAACCCTAGAAAATGACTGCAGGCCCTTATCCCAAAACCCTACTCCGCAATCCAAAAACTCTGCCATCCCTACCTTTTCTAATGCCACTCGCCGGACCTCCAGTCTTCCGAGAGCTCTCACCGTGCCGGAGCCTGTTTTCGAGCAGTGGAAACCATCAGAGAGGGTTTTTCGTCTCAAACCCGAACAGGTCTGAGTCCAAATCTTTGCTTCTTTTTTGAATTACATTCGTTTCTTTTCTTTGTTGAAAGGTGTTTTTTGTTGCTCCCTTAGGCCCTGTTTGGATTGCATGAATTTTATGAAAAATTTTTGGAAAAAAAAATCTTTTTCAGAATTTCTTGCTTTTTTTTATTGTTTGATTACACATGAAATGAGGCAATTTTGAACCACCACAATTCAAGTTTTATTTATAGGAGTCTGGAGCCTTCAATTTTTAACAATATCTCTCTAAATAATCCACAAGGGTGTTTGGCAAATCAAGGGTGTTTGGCATAAACTTGGATATGGATATAACCTCTGGGTTGGCAGGTGGATTCCCTTCCCTCTTCTTACATCGGTCTTCCTCTTGGAGTGGGTATACCAAAAAAGGGTTGTTGGGAGCCCATTGTCTAGAGAGTTGAAAGGTGGCTTGATACTTGGAAGAGGAATTTAGTGTCTAGATGGGGTAGACTTACTTTGATTAAGTCAATGTTGGCCAATAACCCTATTTATCACTTATCCATCCTCAAGTATCCTATAAGCATAATCAATAGGTTGGAGAAGTTTCAAAGAAGGTTCCTTTGGGGTAGGTCAGAAGAAAAGAAGGGGATTCCCTTGGTTGGTTGGAAGACAGTTTGTAAATCAATCAAGGCGGGTGGTCTTGGTGTCCATAAGCTGAGAGAGGCTAATCAAGCTCTGCTTAGGAAATGGCTTTGGAAATTTGGTGGGGAGGAATCTCAACTGTGGGCTAGAGTGATTGAGAGCACGTATGGGGCGGCTTCTGGTCATTGGGAGTATTTGTACAATTTCAGGCAGTCATGGGTTACCTTATGGGGTGATATCTTGAAGTTACGGCATAAGTTTGTAGAGGGTGTCCGATTCAGTCTATTCTGGGTACCTGATTAGATTCTGGTTAGACAAGTGGTGTCCCCCCTTCCCTTTAATCGTTTCCGGGATTATTTGTTTTGGCCTCTTCTAAGGAGGCATTAGTTAGAGATTATTTTGAGTGCAGGGGCAATAGGGTGATTTGGAAGCCGATTTATAGATAGAATTTCTTCGATAGGGAACTCGGTGTGGTGAGTAGATTCTTGGAGACTCTTGAAGGTTGCTACATGCCTACATCAAACTCTCTGGGACGAACAATCAGGTTTGAATTTGGAACTTGGATGGGGAATTCTCGGTTATATCGTTCTATGTAAATCTTGTACGTTGTCCTACTCTTTCCACAATTGCCAAAGTTTGGGACATCCATGCTCCACCTAGGGTTGCGTCTTTGGTTGGGCTGTGGTTCGGGATAGAATTTAAACAGTCTACTTCTTGAGAGCTTGCAAGATGTGGATCATTGACCATTGCTTGCTTTGTCCTGAGGCCGGGGAATCCGTGGATCATATTTTTATCATTGTAAGCAGCCTAGAGAGGTTTGGAGTAGTATTCTTTCAAGATTTTGGATTTGATGGGTCTTCCATGCCAAGCTAATCAACGTGTTGGAAAGTTGGTCGATGGTACTTTGGAGGAAGAAAGGTAAGATTCTTTGGCATGTTTCCTTACTAGCAATGATATGGGTATTATGGAAAGAGCGCAATGCGAGGGTGTTCAAAGGATATTCAAAGAGAAATCTGTTCATCATCAATAAGGTGATAGCCATCACTATTTCTTGCGTAAGGACCTTATCTGCTTGTCAATTTGTGTCGGCTCACGATCTTTTGTATGGTTGGAAGGAGATTTGCATTGATTCAGAATGGGAATTTAAAATTGTTCAAGATTGGGTCCCCCCTGCGCATGGGTTTCTTAAGCCTAACTTTGATGGTTCGAGTTTAGGAAACCCGGGCTCGTCTGGCATAGGAGGTGTTCTAAGAGATTAGCTGGGTGAAGTAAGATGGGCCTTTTCAAGGCCTATTGGAATTTTTGATTCTAATGAAGTAGAAGCGGGAGCAACGCTTCAAGGAGTGAAATTCCTTGAAAATTTCGATCTTCATAGGGTGGTCATTGAAGGGAACTCCCTTAACGTAATTAGGCAGCTCAATGGTTCGCACTCGGTCCCATGGAGATTTGCCTCGTTCTTCGACAAGATTCACGATAGGTTGGGGTTCGCTTCCGTCTCTTTCACGTCCGGGGATCGGCTAATGAGGTAGCCGATCGGTTCGCTAGAGAGGGTGTATCAAAGGCGGAGGTGGAGTTGTTTGATTTTCACCCACTTGACTGTTCTCTTTTCTAATCTCTTTACTTGTATTTTCCTTTGTATTTTATTTTTCTTTCCTTGTATAGAACAGGGGCGATGCCAGAAATTTTGCACAAGGGGGGCAAAAATTATAGTAATTTTTTATCTATCTTAAAACTAAGATAGAAAAAATTCCTATCTGAAATTTTGCACATGGGGGCAAAAATTATAGTAAATTTTGCACAAAAAAGGGAGATAAAAATGGTAAAATTAAAATTTTAAACTTATTTTCTATCTTAGGGATGATTGGAAAGGGGGGCATATTTTTAAAAAAAGGGGGCAAGTATAAACAAATATTAAAAAATAAAGGTATATATTTTTTTTCCAAAAAATTAAGGGGGGCAATTGTCCCCCTTTCCTTTAATGTGGCATCGCCCCTGATAGAACTCCTTGGTCTATCTATTTTCTTGGAATGAAATTTTTACTATTCAATTTTTTTCCCACAGGTAATGTTATTCCTTCAATCCAAACAGGGCCTTAAGGTTTATTATATTTTGAATAAAAGCATTGTTTTGATATTTTTTTATGCTAAGGTTTTGGTTTCAGTGGGAGTTCTTTGGAATTTTTTTTTTATTCATGATTTCCTGGATTGTTTTTTATGTTGGCTGTGCTCGATCTTTTTCTTGGGTCTGGGAGTAATGAATTTCTAAACTTAGGAGGTTATCAATGTTTTAGATTTTTTGGTTTTGGTTTTAATGTGAAGTAGTTTGTGGGTTTTTGGTGATTTCCTTTGCTAGATTATGCATTTGACGAAGTCTGTAAATATTTTTCCCCATTTGTCACCGTTTCTTGGGGAAACATTTTTAAGTTTTTCAATGTGAAATAGTTTGTGGGTTTAGGAGGGTTTCAAAGTTTTAGATTGCTCAGTTTTGGTGATTTTTTAATTGGAAGAATTTGGGTCTCTTGTGCAGTCATTCATGGTTTTTCAATTGTTTCTGGCTTGTGCTTCTCTACTGTTAAGGTTTGTGGAACTTCGACATGAAACCTCATATAGCTTTTTGATGATTTTTGGCATTTTTAAAAGTCGTTAGCTCAGTAGCTTGTTCTTGTATCAGGGTTTCTTTATGTGTTTTATGTTTTAGAATTTTCTTTTATTCTTTCTTATTCTGCCTTTGTTCTAATGTAATGTAATCGATGGTTTTGATGAATTTAGTTTGCTGTTGCGTAGACTTTGGGGTGCATTGGTTTTTTTTGTTTTTGTTTTCAGTAGAATGCAATGAACAAACTACTTGGAGAGTTTTGTTTATGTTTTGGTTGACTTTCTTTTTTTTTTCTCGGATGGATGCTGGTGGTATAAAAAATGTCTTTGTTACGTCCCAAAACCTTTGCAAATTTATCCAACCTCTCATCTTCCACTCCCATAGTCCCACCTCTATGCTTTTTCCCAAGTGGACCCACAAGCTTGACACCACTTTAAAACATCTCAATGTCCATCTTAGGTTCAACATTGCTCGACAAATCTGCTAGAAATAGTAATAATGTTATATAGAAATTGAAGGTAAGAACTCAGAATGCTCTGATTCCCACATTGAGTTGCTCTATGAGGCCATCATTTCTCTATTTTAAATTCTAATGATTGTCTACGATGGTATGAAGCAAAGCTACGAGAAACGCCCCTGGAAGGTGGGAAGTAATTCCAAGGAAGGGCGTTTATGAAGAGGGAAACGCCGCACTTCCTAGAAATTGTCGGAGTGCATTAAAGAAATGCGGGAAGTGCATTTGTTCAATTTGGGAAGTGTGTTTCCTCAATTTGGAAAGTGCATTTTTCCAATTTGCTCTTGTTTTTGTTCCCTTCTGATTCTTTGTGATTTCTTATTTGATTCTTGTTCAAAATATTTAGGGGCCGTTTGGATACGTGGATTTTAGAATCCAGGTTTTAGCTTGAAAACAGTGTAAAAGATGGTCATGATCAAGCTGCTGGTATGCTGTCTTGGCAGCGTTTCCTGGATTTTAACTAAGAAAACCAGGTTTTAGAAATCTCTCACGTATGCTACGATCTGTTAAACCTGGAAACATGGAACGATCGCCAGCTCTCTTGCGACAGAAGGGCTAGAAATCAGAAAACGACGGCTGCTCTCTTTCTTCTCTTGTCTCCCAACAACAATTTTGAGGAAATCCAGGATTCTAAAATCCGCGTATCCAAACGGCCCCTTAAACTTTTGAAGACACTAAGGACATGTTTGGCAACCGTGGGATTTTCTTTTCAGGGACTATAAGTTTGCCAACTGATGAGAAATGGGTAGAAAGAGTGGGGGGATGGAATTGAGAGGGCACAAGTGAGGAGATGATGATACATGGCTGAAAAATAGGGGAAAGAAAAACTATATTTTGGGTAGAGTTTTTCTTTCCCTCTTTTCAGCTACTTCTCACCCCTTCGTCACTTATGCCCTCTCAATTTTTTCCCTGTCCCACACTCCTTGCCCTTTACCGGCCACTTGATAAACTAATATTTTAAAAAAGGGCGGACCAGTGCACGAGGCTCCCCCCCTTGCGTGTCTCGGGAGGACTAGATGTACTTAGCCTTACCCTTGCTTTGCAGAGAGGCTGTTTCCGTGAGGGTTGGATTTGCATATCGCTTCCCTTCTCGCTTCCCGCCTTCAGTTCCTGCTTTTGATCCGCATTGGCAACTATGGTAGAAAGTACGAAAATTGGATTCACTTCACTTAGCTGCCTAGGAACCATTGAAGAAGAAATAAGTGATCATATGATATACCATTCACTAAATTAGAGAAGTACACCATAAATGCACAAGCCTCAGTCCAAAATCTCCATCTATTCTCAAAACACATTTGCCTCAGCCAGTCTAGAAGTCTTCTCTCATGTCCATAAGTCCACCTTATGTAGCACTGTCTGTTTCCCCTCCTACTCCTAAGCATTTGGTCCAACCTCTCCATCTGGTAAGCAGGCCTAAGCCTTTTCAAATTCAACAACTCCACCTTACACAACACTTCTGTTTGCACTCCTACTCCGAGGGTCTATTTTTTCTTCAATAACTTGTCTAAGATTTGCCCAGGCTCTTTTATGGGGTGAGATGATCTTGTATAGCATTCCTTCAATCTTGTAAAACGACCAGTTACTCCAAAAGCTTAAGCTGTGGGAGAAAGGCGTTATTTATTCTTTTATACTTTAACACTCCCCCTCACATGTGGCCCCTCTTTCTAAGGTTGGCCTACACGTGGCACATGTGGCCCCTCATTTGGGATTGGCCATTGCATGTGGATTTTTGCTATCAAGGAGGTTTGAACTCAGAACCTTTGGCTTTGATACCATGTGAAGCATCCAATTCTCCAAAAGCTTAAGCTGTTGGAGAAAGGCGTTATTTATTCTTTTATACTTTAACACTTCTAAAAGAGAGCACTAACTTTTTCTCAGTAGATGTATCTGGTCTGATACTATATAGTACAATACGAGGCGATGGAATGCAATGGGATGGATGGTAGAGGGCTGCCTGTGCCCAAAAGCGATGAATCACTTGTCCCCTTGTCCATAGGGACCTCTTGGCAGTTTACTATGTGTAATGCATTCACCAGCGATGCTTAAATATCAAATTTAAAGTTTAGTTTGCATTAGTTTGATTCAACCTTTACTGATTGGCCACCATTTATGATAATTTTGGAAAATATAGAGGTCAAATATTTGTTTTCTGATGCTAGATCTAGTGAACCTAACATCTCATATATTTTCTCAGATTGAAGAGGTTCGCTTGCGGCTTAATGTCGATGTTACTGTTGCTTCAGATTCCCCTCCCGCCCCTGTACCTATTGAATCATTTACAGATATGGTAAGCATATATGTTTATGGTTATGGATGTTAGTGGTTATTTTTTTTCCCAAAAAAAAATCTGTGGAACTAGTCACTTTATGCCTACCATTCGAAAAAAAAAACTAGTCACTTTATGCCTGCTTAATATTTTACTGTCTTTTTTTATTTCAGTGTCTGAACTTAGACATCATGAAGGATATTGCTTTTCATGAATACACTAGACCAACGTCTATTCAGGCACAAGCCATGCCAGTTGCTCTAAGTGGGAGGGATCTTTTGGGTTGTGCCGAGACTGGGAGTGGGAAGACTGCTGCATTTGCTATTCCAATGATCCAGGTCTCCATTTTCCTAATTTTGCTCATCTTTTTTTCTGCGTGCTTATTTTTATATATTTATTTATTTTGTTATTTCATCATAAACTGAAAATCCTGCACATGATAATTGATCTTGTTCTGTTGAAATTTGTTAAATGGTATATAAATTTGCTTCTCTGCTTTACAGCATTGTTTGGCTCAATCACCTGTTCAGCGTGGTGATGGACCTTTGGCATTAGTCTTGGCTCCTACAAGAGAACTTGCCCAACAAATAGAGAAAGAGGTGTGGAAAGTCATTCTTTTACTGCAGTAATATGGAGTATAACAGCATGACTTAATGATACTCTTATACTGACCCAATCATGATTAGTTTCCTGTTCAAATGCCATTGTCATTAGGCCTTGTAGATTTGTAATTGTACTTTATTCTGTTGGACATGATGACATGAGATTTAACTTATATATATATATATATAATATATATATATATATATAATATATATATATATATATATATATATATATATATATATATATATATATATATAGAGAGAGAGAGAGAGAGAGAGAGAGAGAGAGAGAGAGAGAGAGAGAGAGAGAGAGGTCAGGGCTCACATTTTCTAGTCTGTCGGACCAGAAATAGGGTGGGCCCACATTGTTTGGGTGATCCAAACCATTCATCTGATGGGCCCTGACATGGATTAGGTGTTCCCCAAAAATCATCTCCATAGGATCATCCGAACCCTTCGATCTGTGGAGGTTTAAAATGGACAAATGTGTGGAGGTTTAAACCCGTCCGTTTAAACCTCCACAAATCGAAGGGTTATTATGATCCTACGGAGATGATTTTTTGGGCACACCCTATCTATGTTAGGCCCCATCAAATGAATTGTTTTCATCACCCAAACACCGTGGGCCCACTCTATTTGTGGCCGACGGACCAGAAACATTTTCCCCATATATATATATATGTATAGACAGTTATTGGAAACATATTGTGTTATGTATCTACAAACTCAATTCTTCTTTCTTTTTATTGGTCATTTATTGTATGTTTTTTTTGTAATTGGACTTCATACACACGTAAAATGTGTTTAGTTGTCATTGTTGTGATGCTCTCTTCCTCTGCAGCCAAAAAAAATAAAAATGTTTAGTTGTCATTGTTGTGATGCTCTCTTCCTCTGCAGCTAATTGTTCTCATAGAGAGCCTGGTCACCGAAACATTGCATTGTGATTATGTTTGATGAATTTGGGGATTATCCATGTTGTAGCGTGTTCAATTCTATTAGTCTTCCAGCATTATAGCCTCCCATCCGAGTTGCTTCATAATCATAACTACTTGTTAAATGCTAAATAGAATTTTAACTAAATCGGTTCTGTTAACAAGTTAAGCTCGGTATGTATTATCACTAAGCTCGACTAGACAAAGAAGATGATAGAATCGAGTGGCCTAACCTAATTTGGAAACTTGCAAAAATTATATTTACGTATAAAAGAAAGAAATATGGTCTGATGGTGCATCTCATCAGTCTGTTTCTCTATTTTAGTTAATTTAGGACAGGTAGGAATGCATGATTATAATAGTCCCACATCGGAAGCGGAGAGAGAAAGTTCCTGGGCTATATGTGTAGACCACCCCCCCCCCCCTTTTCTCTATGTAGATGCATTTTCTACGGAAAAACAAAACCGGGGAGGGCTGCAACCTAGAACCGGACAATATCTACACAGTGGCTGGGGCGTTACAAATTTGGTATCAGAGCCGTATCTCCTCTAGTACAGTGTGCCAGCGAGGACGCTGGGCCATTTAAGGGGGGTGGATTATAATAGTCCCACATCGAAAGCGGAGAGCGAAAGTTCCTGGGCTATATGTGTAGACCCCCACCTTCCCTTTGTAGACTCGTTTTCTACGGAAAAACAAAACCGGGGACATGGTTTTAAATTTTGGCCGAAACGTTTTGTTTCGGCCGAAATATTTCTGTTTCAGCACAAACCGAAAAGAAATTCACATGAAGTCGTTTCTTTACAAGATTTCGTCGAAATTTCACCGAAATTCTGAAATTTCGCCGAAATGTCTCATTTTTGGACTTCTTTACAAATTTTCCACCGAAATTTTAAAAATGTAGACCGAAATGTTATAATTTCTACAGAAATAGCTGAAATTTCAACTGAAATAGCCGAAATTGACATCTAAATTTTAGACATTACGGTTGAAATTAAAAAAATAAATAAAATCATAATCGTATTTTTAAATGATTTCGGCCGACCACCACCGAAACCAACACTGAAACCGAAATTTAATACCTTGACTGGGGAGGGCTGCGACCTAGAACCGGACAATATCTACAAGGTGGTCGGGGCGTTACAAATTTTTATCTAATGCCCCAGCCCCACACTGTGCAGATATTGTCCGGTTCTGGGTCGCAACCCACCCCTGTTTTGTTTTTCCCGTAGGAAAACACGTCTACACAGGGAGGGGAAATCCACATATATAGCCCATCAACTTTTCTGTAAGCCCAATGGTTTCCATGGGTTAATCATTCACCTTACCTTCTTGTTTTGATTCTAGCAAACCAAATTGATTAGTATTTATGGACTGATGTGTTGCTTTGAGGTGTTGTGTTATATACAGGAATTTCATGTCATAATTGCTATTACACAACTCTTCACAACACATGGCTTGTGTATTAAGGAGCAAAGGAACCAAGAGCTTGCACCTACAATGAAGACATCCTTATTTGAAGATGTTCAAATCAAGAAGCTCATTATGAAGATCCCACAAGTTCCCTAAGTGTCAAGAAGGACTTGGAGTTGAACATGCCATGGTGACTCATGCACCTCTCAACATGATTTGAAGATTGGAGGAAGTCACAAGAGCCAAGACAAAGTTCAAGATGTTCACCCAAGTAGAAGAAGTCCAAAAAAGTGCAAAGGAGCCGATACATTCCAAGAAGACTCATGGTATTCATTTTTAGAATGTATTTGGAGTCCTCTTGATTTTATGTATAAATGTACTTTCAAAAGGTTTTCAAATGGTTTTTATACTTAACTTTTTACATCTTTAAAAACCACACACACCCGAAAATGTGTTTGAAAACCTAGGACTCAAGCCCAAAGACCATGGCCCAAAAGCCCCTGATTTTTATAGTTAAAAAAAGGAATTTCACACAGGGCCGGTCGACCGGGCTTTGCCGGGCGATCGCGAGATGGAACCTGGAAGTCCAGGACATCTCGAAATTCATCAGGCCGGTGGATCGGGCCAATCCGGTCGACCGCGGATTGATTTTCTGGAAATCCAGAAAACATCCAGGTTGGGCTTGGCGGACGACCGTAATGGGACGGTCGACCGCGGATAGGTTTTTGAGCTAACATGTTAGCCTCACCGGACGACCGCCATGGGGCCGGTCGACCGCGAAGGTAAGAATTTGAAAATATAAAAGGGCGCCCGATAGGGGCGGGCGACCGCGATGGCTCGGTCGACCGCCGCGGTCGAGCAAACTAGCCGTTGGGGCGTTTTACAGTTTTACCCCAAACGGTCATAGTTTCAAATACATTACATATACATGATTAAAACCTATTACATATATATGATTAAAACCTATCTCTACAAGCTTTTGAACATTTGAGAAAGATAAAATCCCATTTTCTCTTTGAGCTTCAAGTTTTTGATCAAAAGCTAAAAACCTCTTTGATCTTCCATTTCTACATCTTATCAAGAGGCACTCCATAGGGCTTTACATTTGCTATTCTTTTGGAGTGATTGTGAGCTACAAATGTTGTAATCAGCCTATTAAGAGGCAAAAGAGTTTTTCTTTTTTATTTGTTCATGTGAGGGTCTTCTCTTCGGCCCGTTAAGAACTGTGAAGACGAGGGCTTTCTCTTCGGCCCGTTAAGAATTGAGAAGACATGGCGAGGGTCTCCGATTCGGCCTGTTAAGAAAGGTGAATCAGGTAGAGGGTGTGTCCCCTCTCAAGGCTTCCTGCAGAAAGGGTTTGTTCCCTTTGGAGATGGAGGTGTCGGGTGTACGGTTTCAACATTTTAGTGGATATCCCAAGGAGGTAAACTTGAAAGAGTGGAGTAGGTCTTGTGATAGACCGAACCACTATAAATCTTGTGCCTTGTGGATGTTTGCTCTTATCTCTCTCTCTTGCACGTGTGGTAATTGGTAATCTCTAACCCCAACTTGTTTATGTTTTTAATGGAACAAGGGTTAGTAAATGCACTTGATTAAAATGTTTAAATCCTAATTGCATTATAATATTTATTTGAACAAGGGTTAGCAAATGTGCATGATTAGAATGTCTAAACCCTAGCTTTCAATAATATGCCTATTTGAATAAGGGTTAGATTAATTAGTGCTTAATTAGTGGATTAACTTTTAATCTTCCACTTAATTAAGCCTAAAATTTCTAATTGACCAATTCACCCCCCCTCTTGGATTGTCACACCTGTATTTCATTTGGTATCAAAGCTTAGGCTCTTAAAAAGATTTTTAATTTTATTTTTAAAAATCTACAAGAGAAAAGATCTGTGACAATCCAAATGGATTTTGAGAAAGGCCGATCCATCCCAATTCCTCCATTTTTTGATGGAACGAATTATGGAGCTTGAAAAGCACAAATGCAAGCCTATCTCAAATCCATAGATAATGACGTTTTAGATGTCATTAAAGAGGGAATTTCTTTTTCAAGGAAATGCACTGAAGGTGATATAAAATTGTTTTCCTTGAACTCAAAGGCAATGATCTTATTGTGTTGTGGTTTAACTCCTAATATTTTTGACAAAATTTCAAATTGCATCAATACAAAAGATCTTTGGACTTCGTTAGAAAATATTTTTGAGAAAAATCTTTGTGTCTTTTCAAATGATGAAATTCTTAGACAAAAAGAGACTTTACAAAAATCTTTTGCAAATGAAGTTTGTTTCAAATTAGTGAATGAGTTAGTTTAGGGGCTATGCTAAATGTTTATTTCATTCACATTCTTACTAGATACGTCAATTCATTGATCTATTCCTTGTATCTAGAATATATGAGCTTAATTGATATATCTTGTTATCATGAATGTAGATACCCATAAATGGTGAAATTTTTAACTGGAATGTATCTATATTCTTAGTGTGCTTTAATGATTATATTCTTTTCTTGTCAAAAATCCACCTAAGTGCAAAATCACATTACTTGTGCTCTTCGCATCCACAATTAGAAAAGTTTAAATGTGTCAAACTTTGCTTGACATAGAATAAACTTGCATCTAATGATTTGTGGATGGTGGTTGGTTGGACCTACAGCCTTGTGTCCAATCATGGTAGACTATCCATGGAGGCTTAAAAATACCATATCTTACTCATGTTTACCCAAAGTGATAGACTATCACTTGCATGAGCCATGGATGTCTCTCTCAGACTTGTTCTCTATAGACTATTCATATTTTGTCTGAGTTCTATAGATTTGTGCTTAATTGATATTTGTATATAAAATCTATAGTTATTTTCCCTGAATGGTATTAGCTTATGGTAAACATGGAAAACCTTAAAGTTAAAAGCTACTCAATTGATGCTTTTAGCCTTCTTACTAGTTAAGAGAGAGATCGTACCTTCATCTTAATTAAAACACCTAATTTCTTTGGCTTCTAGCCAACATCTTAACCATGATAAGCCATATGTGCCTTTTCTTTGCTACATATATATATATATATATATATATATATATATATATATTTTATATGCACATATGTAGGGGGAGCATAGCTTGCTAGGCTGTCATTTCCTTTGATATCATATGACTACCTATAGCAATCATGCATTTGTAGCCCAATGGTGGTTTGTAAATCTTTCACCTTAAATCCCCTGATACTTTTATGCTAGGACAGCCCTTTGGAGTCATACCATGTATGAGTCTCTAACAAAGGGGGAGCTTTATATGTATTGTCTGTCCTTTCCTTCTTATCATATGTGAAGTTGATATGGGTATCACATTACATATGATAAGTGCACTCATTTGAAGCTTGATTGCTTCATTTGAGTTTGGGATTTGTCTTATGCTTACATTTTGAGATCATGTCTTCTAGTCCTGTAGAGAAATTGGATTAGAAGCAGATTGACAGAAAACCAACATGCATAAAGTCCAAATCCCAATAACGAGTCTAGGCAGAAATACAACTGACAAAAGACATAAAATAGCTGACGGAATAATTTTCAGAAATCTATTGGTTAGAGACAATTCAAAATAGAAGCAAAACAAATCCAAAGCACAGAAAAATGACAGAATAGGCAAAGTCGGTTCGGTTTCTCTGATTTTCAGATTATCTTTCCCACCTTTTACACTTTGGCTATCTTTCAAGATTTTTCTTGTATCGGCTCTTCCCACCCTTACACTTTGGCAATCTTTCAAGCTTTATTGTGTTTGACTCATCACAGATCGTCCCTTCTTCTGTTTGGCTATCTTTCAAGCTTTTTCGAACTTTGAAAGGAAGTAACATCTTATTCATTGTTTATAAATATATTTCGCGGATTTAATAAAGACATGAGCCATATGATTTCAGAAATCCATCAAGAAGTTGATACTGAGAAGCAGAACGAGTCATAGAAATCGGATCTAAAATATGAGGAACAGATTTCAAATAGGTAACAAAATTGCACCATCACCATCACCATCACATGTACTAAAATTCATTTAGTTGAGTTAGCAATCACCTGCCTTGATATTGGGTATGAGAATCAGTACTAGTAATCCTTACGAGAGCTGATGTCCTTGTCCTGAAAAACACATCGTTCCGATGTCACCACCTTATTTGTTCTTTAATTGTTATCTTATTCATTTTCTTGATTACATTCCCGAGTGGATCCTCTTATATTCGATTTTCAAGTCCTGTAGTTCAGATTTCACTATTAATTTGATTCGTAACGTAACCCTTAACTCTAGGGCCTATCTATCAAATTCTTGTAGTCAATATAATACTTTATAAATGTTTTATAATTATTATCTAACATATTTAGGTTCTGATTTTTATAAAAATCAGCCATGTAAGGCTTTTTCAATATATACATGTACCATATCTTTCCTATAATACCATACATATAATATAGAAACAATGATTCAATAGAATCCTTACAAAACTGCCCACATAATCAACAGTTATGCGCTGATTGTTGATATTCGTGTACCCAAACTTGCATTGGTTTATCACACATACATAGGCTTCACATAGGAGTCATAACACGTAAGTTTCCATTAACAAATCTACGTTTTATTCGCTATTTTGTATGCCGGAATTTTTTTGAAAACAGTCCCTTTTCAATACAAAACATTTTGTATAATTCGTAGCCTTTTAAAAGAAAGTATATATATTAATCTAGGTTAAAGTATTAACCAAACTTTGCTAAAATAAACTCTTTTGAGTGCTGAAATTTTAGAAAAAGAGTTAGTCGACCCCAAACTTTAAAAGTTATTTAAAGTAGCATAATATAATTACATGATTATACAATATACGAGATCATAAGACCGACTTTTCTTTCTTATGTATGTTGATTTTTAAGAAAAGAGTCTTTAAAAAAATATATAAAACAACCCTACATCATATCAACTCATATAAGGCACCTATATGGAAAAGATGTTGAAGAAACGGCTTTAATCCTTACAAAATAGACCATTTAGGGTGCTGATTTGGTGTAATACAGTGGTATTTTATGAACGAAACACATGAGAATATTTCATTTTGACGACTTTAAGAACAACCAACTGTTGAAAATCGAACCATAAAACCATATCAAATTTGATTTGATAAACATCTAATTAATAATTATTTATCAATTATACACAAATTTTATTTGTGAAAATTCTAACTGTTGAATGAACACTTAGTAGGAAAATTTCATTTTCTAATCAAAATCTATAGCTGTTAGATTTTGGATTTAATAAAAATTTGTATTTATAATATCATGTGACAGTTGAACGATTAAGATTTTTCATTTTAATCTCATGTACATTCATTAATACACATACTCATATACCTATTTATATGTTTGAAGTATACAAAGAAATCTGGGATACTTACTTGGAAACAACTAAAGATTTATAGAACTTTGTTTTTCCTTTCTCTTTCTATCTTCTTCCACTCTCTCTTCTCCTTCTCTTCTCTTCTCTTACTCCCCTCACCTTTCTTTTCCTCAATATTTTTTTTCTCTTTCCTCTACACTGTGCGTGAGAGAGAGAGAGAGAGAGAGAGAGAGAGAGAGAGAGAGAGAGAGAGTGGATGAGAGTTTTTTTTTGGAGGAAGGGATATGAGCCGTTGCTCTCTTTATTGAGCTGTGATTGATTTCTATCCCAAATCTCAAAGATATGGTTAGTTGCTACAATTTCTAGTTTTTAGTCTTATCTATATGGCATATTGGCTACTTTTAGGAGTTTAAAGATTTCAACAAAAAAGGAGTTCCCAAAAAAGAGGTGCGCACGATCTCCCAATTAGTGGAGATCACGGATATGTCTCTAATCCCTCCATAACGTGCACATGACTCACGTACACTCTTTTTGGGAGTTGCGTACGACCACAAATGTTGGGGCAATCCAATCTTCACTCAACCCATTGTGATCCCCGATTTGCCCTTATTCAATACCCTTTTTATGCTTTAATTGTAAAATAGCATATTTAGTTAGTATTTAATGGTTTTAAGTGTTCCTAGGTGGGCCCACTTACTATTTATATTAAAAACTGGACTTACTATTTATAGTAAAAATGGAACTTACTATTTATAGTAAAAATCAGACTTACTACTTATAATAAAAAACGAAATTTATTATTTATAGTAAGTACGAATCTGACGGCCCGAACGACTTCACATCAAGGATCTAGACCGTTGATTCTTGATCGAAAAATCAATGTCTAAGATTGAATTAAAATTATAATTTTTTATTTGTCTTAAGTGGGGCGGGTGTTACATTCTTCCCCCCTTAAAGGAATTTCGTCCCCAAAATTCTTCCTTCCATATCCCATATAAAGCAGTAAGTCAACTACCATGATGAACATGGAATAAGAATATGTACATACCTTCCAGTCATTGTCACTGACATAATCGTCATCCACGTACTTGTCCAGTACGTTTCTAAATACCGATATTCTTTTGTGTTTACTAGTCACCTCCTCTTCAGAATATAGTGACGTTTGATCGCGTTTGGAATCAAAGGATATACTTATAATCTTAGAAGCATGAACCTTCTCTCGGGTTGCTGCTCCCACCTCGGAACCTCGATTCGGCGCTCTTTAGGAAGGAGCTTCCAGGGAGCGCGACCCCAGAGAAACGGGAATTGCTCTAATGATGCTCCTAGCATGCATTTCTTTTTTCCAGTTCTTGTTCCCTGTTCAACATGCATTTCTTAGCAGTACTCTTCCTAGCTGTATGAATTATTCAAGCCATCCTAAGGCTCCAAACGTCACAGCAATCTGTCAGTATGATATACATATAATTCAACTAAATCCAGGAAAAGAAAAACATCACCATCATGCCAACATGCACAAAATATATACAAAGTTATCAAATTTTATAATTCAAGGATTTTCTCAATCAAAATTTTATATATGTGTATTTCATTTTCTTTCATTCTTTCTCCCTTTTTTTTGAAATAGTTGCATACATATAGTAGGTTCCATCAAATATCTTCCGAAAAATAATTGGGGACTCGTCCAAGATCTACTCGATCATTTCTCGAATCCTCTATCTATTCGTAATATCGATTCTTAGTACCCTTGACTTCTCTAGACAAAATCCTATGTCCACTTTATTGACATCTTCCAAATGACTTTCGAACTATCGACGTCTCTCATAAAGTGTCCTATACTCGCTTTCTATCCTTAAAATGACGATTGTGTTCCCAGTTCTCGATCCTTTCACTTGTATTTCTGCCCAGATCCGTTATTTGTATTTGGACTTTATGCATGTTGGTTTTCCTGTCAACCTGCTTCTAATCCAGTTTCTCTATAGGACTAGAATACATGAGTATGAGCGTGTTCGCTAATGAGGATATGTAAAGGCGCTCCTTAAAAACGGATGGGATAGGAAGGGAATAGTGAAGGGAGGCGGCTGTCTCGTCAACTTCCTGTCTTTTGGAAATTTGACAATTTTATCAGTAGTTAGTTTGATACTTTAGTCAAGTTTTGAGTTTAGGTTTAATAGTTGAATTTGGAACACAAATGTTGATGGATTAATCGGTTGGTGATTTTTACTTGGATATTTGAATGGAAATGGAATTAGTATGGTTTGATTTATGTGTTGTAAAAAAAAAATTATGTGCTTTTATACAGGTTCAAAAATTCCCAGGTTTCAGGTTTGTTGTCTTGTAGCGATCCAGTTTACGGAAGTCGGGTTGTTACAATTGTGGTATCAACTTTAGGATTTATGTACTATTGAGTAAAATGAACTCTTATTAGCAGTTTTTCCTTCGGCGGTGGAGGTATTTGCCTTATGTTTTTTTTGTTCAGCATCAGATATTGGCTTCATTAATGCATCAAAGTGAGTTAGAGTGACCATTAATCGTAGTTGAACCTGAAGCCCCACTTGAGCAGGCTCTGAGTTTCAATCTCCTTTTTTTTTTGAATGGTGATTATATTAATATAAGGGCCGAAGCCCATAGATACAACATGAGAATAGAGTAATCAAGGAGGGAGAAAGTCAAACAATTGAATGCTATCCCTAATGACTCCATCCTTGGCTAATTTGTCTGCCACACCATTAGCAGATCTTCTTACATGGTATGCTAGGGCACTAGACTCACCAATGATATCTTGAATCTCATCAAAACCACCTAGCAAATCTCCAAGGAAAGGAATGCATTTTATTGAACCAGCTGATCACGTTCTTAGAGTCCCCTTCAATTTCTACTTTAGAGAGATCCATGGATGCCAATAACTTGATACCATGATGAATAGCACGCACCTCAGCCTTGTTGGAGTCTGACACACCAATAGGTCCCGAGAAAGCCCATATAACATGACCATGATCATCTCTCAGAACACCTCCGACTCCTGATGGTCGTGGGTTCCCCAAACTTGAACCATCAAAGTTAAATTTTAACGATCCTTGAGCGGAGGTTCCCAAACCTGATCCACAGTAGTGGCTTCCTTAGCTCTAGTGCAAATCACATTCCAACCATACCAAATTTCATATGCCGAATCAAAAGAGAAGCTGGGGATAGTTCTAACTCAAAAGATAGTGAGTGCAATGACTTTATTAAAAAAAATATCGTTCTTCTTCTGACACCTTTAAAGACTTGCATTTCTTTTTTTCCATAGGACCCAAATTGTGGCAAGAAAAGACACCTTCCAAAGAATTTTACCTTTACCTTTCCAAGGAGCCATCCCCAATTGTCAAACAGCTCCTCTAGCTTAGCAGGAAGAATCCATGCTACCCCAAACTTGGATAGCAATCTGTTCCATAATTCTCTAGCAACCCTACATTGCAATAGTAAATGGTCCACCAATCCCACTCATCCCTCGATGCACAAAGGACAATGGTCGGCTATCAAAAAGTTTCGCTTTCTTAGGAAGTCAACAGTTTGGATTCTATGTCTCTATCACCGAGTATCAATCTCCTTCTATTCTTAATTGAGATAACTATGGGCCGTCTTATCAATATAAGAAAGATAGTTTGTGGTACTGAGGACTCTCTAGCCCTTCCGTACACTGTTTTTGATAAAAAAAAATGTGGGTGCTCAGTTTTTTCTTTTCTTAAATTGAAGCTAAAAGAATTTTTATTCAAAAGAAGAAAAAGGAAAAAAAAAACATAAGCTTGAACTAGTTATTCAAGAGCAATAAGAAACAGAAGAAAAAATATAGTTACATCTTCTCCACAATTTAGAACTTGTTATTCACTCCTTGAGCCAAAGAATCAACCTTTGAGTTTGCTTTCGCTATATGGCAAAAAAGAAACCTGCTGATTATTCGCCAAATCAATTGCCTCTTCCATCTCTTTGGCATATCTCCAGGGAAAATTTTGACGAGATTGCATATGCTTGATTGCATTGGAGGAGTCACTCTCAAGTATAAATGTATTAAATTACCAAGCATGTACAATTTCAGTGATAATAATTTTGCAAGTAAACGATGGCTATTCTAGGGTACCATTATAATTAAGATTATTTATGAGTATATATCTATTTACCATAACATTATTTTTTCCTTTTTAATAGTTGGACGATGCACCTGGCAATTTGTATCGTAGCCTTTGATTTTAGGTGTTTTGGATACCTTGCTTGTTTGAAGATCTTAAGGATTTTCCCAATTAGCTCGCCTTAATCGAGTACACACGATAGTGGCTAGTGTCTTAACTATGAGAATGTGGAAACTGCTGATTGGTATTATATCTCCTTGACATGATGCTTTTGTCACAAGATGATAGACTCTAAATGGGAGAATTGATAGCCCATGAATACCTCGTAGAGTAGGCAAGGCATGCATTGTTTGAAAGCCTATGGCTATGCATTGAAATCTTCTCAATTACTATGATACTATCTGCCAGAAGGAATGGGCTTTGGCGAGTGATGGAAGAAAGTCTTGCATTTCTGTCATGGTTCTCTATTTTGATTAATGGCTCTCGGATGGAAAAATTCTGCATATATAACTTTGTTGTTTTTTGCTAGTCTTCTTAGATCCTTCTTGTACATCATTTGGATATTGATAAAATTCATTCAATTGTCTTCAAAAGGAAACAGCTTTAATGATAATCAGACATATATTTTACAACTGGTAATTATGGTTACTGAGTCCATGTCATTGACATATGCATGCCCAACAATGGTGGGGAAACAAACTGCCATATAATGCAGTCACATCGTTCTATTCAAGGCTTCAAATCATGCTCCTATGTGTACATGTCATAGGCCATGCTTTGAAATCTCTGTGAATTCAAATTGAGGTACCAAAGGATGCTGCTTCACGTTTGAACCAGCTATTGACATTATGTGGATTATTTCCATTACTTAAAAAAAAAAAATGTGGATTATTTCCATTCTTAAATGCCATTCAAATAAAGATCAGCTCAGACCCTTGAATTAGTCCAGGATCTTGTTTTCATTGCGGAAACTAATCAGGTTCATCTCTCTCTCTCTCTCATAACTATATGTTCATTCACATGTGCACGCGCAAATCTATGGATGTGCATATCTATGCATGCATTTAAGTATATGATTTTTGTTATTCAGCTTATCTTGTTTCCACTGGTTTTGATGCAAGCCATTCTTTTAGTGCCCTTAACTTCTATCTTTGAAGATTGAAATTTTTGTATCACTTATTCAGGTTCTTTTATTACTATTGAGATCTAGTTTGACTTTGTTCTTCAAACCATTGAGTCGTATCTTCTTCTTTTGTTTGATCTTGTAATTGTATGGAAGTTAATCACAAATTTTCATCCATCTTATAGTACAATCATTTGCTATGTTGTCCAGGTTAAGGCATTTAGTAGGTCATTAGAATCATTCAGAACTGCTATAGTTGTGGGAGGAACGAACATAGCAGAGCAGGTAAGAGATCTTGACATAGATATTATCGCTATGGGACTCGTGTTATATCTCCTTTGTTTTTTGAGAGATTTTATATCGTGTAAGCCTGTACAGCCCAATATTTTTCAAAAGGTACTATATGGTTTACAGCATAGGATGATTCCCGTATAGCCCAGTATTTTGCCTGGTATTTTTCAAAAGGTAGTATACGGCTTACACCGTGGGATGATCCAAACCGTCCACTTGATGGGCTACAACGTAAATAAGTTGCACCCAAAAAATCATTTCCATTTGATGATCCTAGCCCTATGATCTATTGAGGAACTGCATAATATGGAATCTTCTATAGTGGAATCGTTTCCATGCGATCATCCTATGAAAATGATTTTTGGGGTGCGGCATATTTACATTTTGGCCCATCAAATGGAAGGTTTGGATCATCCTACGGTGTAAGCCGTACAATACTTTTAAAAATACTGGACTATATGGGCTGACACCATATAAAAACTCGTTTTTTGAAGTGTCATGGATATTTTTTTATCACTGCCTTATGATGTATCTTTTATCATTGCTTATTTTCCCTGTTCCTCCATAATTTTTGTCATGTTGACTTTACTGGTGATTGATGCTGTAGAGATCTGAGCTACGAGCAGGAGTACATATTGTGGTTGCTACACCAGGAAGATTTATTGATCATTTACAGCAAGGAAATACCTCCCTTTCTAGGATCTCATTTGTTGTTCTAGATGAAGCGGACAGAATGCTAGACATGGGTTTTGAACCGCAAATAAAAGAGGTAATATGAGACCATCAATCTTTTTGCAGTAAATGTTCTGTTGTTGGTTGATCCTTTATTTTCAGTGCTTACCTTTTCTTTCTAATGCGATTTTCATTTTCCAACTGTTATCTGTGCAAATAATCCTTTGGGTTTGTTCGTATCACTGGCAGTGCCATGAAAACCAAAGAAAAGAAAGAGGAAGAAAACCACAACCTACACTACTAAAGTGTCATCATCTTTCACTCACAAAATTTCTCCTCTTTCCTATGTGTGAACTGCACACAAAAAATGCATTCCTTCCTTTCATCCAACGCCGCCTCAAGTAGAACAACAATTCTTCTTTGCCAAACTTCCTGATGTATCAGTAACATTGATGGTTGTCCCCATGCCAGGCCCAGTCGTTGTAGCTGCTTCTTGTGCTGCCAGTCCCTTCTTGCTTATTATACGTTAGATCTCTGTCAGTATACTGAAATGCCTTCTTGCTGACGTGGCAGACGGAAAAGGAAAAGAAAGGGAAAGAATAAGAAAGCAGCAATAGTGTGCATTCAGTTGCCAGGAAAAGGAAAAGGAAAAAACCGAAACCCATCTTCTCTGAATTGATCAGCAGAAACAAAAACCTCAGATCTTCTCTGAATCGAAAATCATAAAACAAATGTTCTTGCTATAGCTCAAAACCTTAACCCATATTCTCTGTTCGGCTACGCAAAAGACAAAACCCATCTGAAACAACCCATAAATCAAAGATCCGAGTGAACCCAAAACGACAACCTATAGAACAAAAACCAAAACCCATCTGAAAAGAAACAACCAAAGCCCATATTCTGTGAATAGAAACACCTCATAAAAAAAGTCAGATCAGAGTGAATAGAAAACCTAAAAACAAATGCACATGCTGAGCGGAAGCTATGCTCAAAACCCTATCTTCTTTGAATGGAGGCTATCTCGCCTGAGATGGAGGCGATCTCGCTGGAGATGGGGGTCTCACCGGAGACGTAGGAGGAGTCTCTAGAGACGATGGAGGAGGAAGATGGAGAAATAAGTGACGGGGTTTGCTTGGAAGAAATGGGGTTTGTAAGGAAGATAGTCGGTCTCGATACTTGGTTGCCTTTTCCGCTCCTCGTTAAAACGAAGAATCAGTGGAATTTGGTAAAATCCGATAGTTTGAGCGAATTTTGGACTGCGGAAAGTGACTTGACACATCATGTTCTGCGGATTCCACGAGGGACATAAGTTTTCCGAATCAGAGCAACAAAACGCACAATTTTTCCGCCTTTCCGTGGAAATGGCGTGCTTTTCTTTTCCCTTTCCGCTAAATTGGCCCAACCGAACAGACCCTACGAGAATGACTACGCAGAAAGTCACTTTTTTGGTTAATGGTGAAAGGCAATTTTTGGATCCAACAAGGGAGCATATAGGGCCATGTATGTGAGATCAGGACTGTTGATCTTGTAGAACATCATGAGCCGGCAAGGGATATTTTAAACAGGCAATTTTTAGTGATTGGAATGGAGTAGGGGTATTTTATTTCTTGAGTAAAAGGCAATTTTTTGGATCCAACAAGGGAGCATATACAAATCATGTGTTGCTTATTCAGTGATTGGAATGGAGTAGGGGTATTTTATTTTTAATTTTTTTTTAAACAGTTGATTTCCGTATATTTATATGATTCTCCTTCTTTGTTGTTCAGCGAATTGTTCACTGAAAGGGAGTGGGGATCTTCTCTTTCTAATTTTTTAAACAGTTTCTTTTTAATTTTATGTATTTGTATGATTTTCCTGCTTCTAACCATTCCTTGTGGGATGAGATCTTACAATTACATGGACGTTATTTTTGTTTTTGTTACGAGAGATTGAGAGAAGAGAAAGTGAGTTAGGGCTGTCTCCCCCTCACTAATTTATTTATATACTGAAAAGAAGAGTACAATTACTAGAATACCCATAGGCTTATTCTAACACTCCCCCTAAAGCTGGAATGTATAAGTTATACATTCCTAGCTTGCTACAAATGTCACTGAACTTTGCTTTACTTAATGGTTTTGTGAACATATCACCCAACTGTTCTGCATAACGAGTGAATACATTACATATCTCCCCTTTCTGAATTCTCTGATGAATGAAATGGCAGTCGACTTCGATATGCTTTGTTCGCTCATGGAAGACTGGATTTGTTGCAATATAGATGGCAGCCCTGTTGTCACAATACAACTGTGAAGGCGAAGGAAAACTAATACCGATCTCAGACAGGAGTGACCTCAACCAAATGATCTCGGTACTAGTATGAGCCATTGCTTTGTATTCTGCCTCACCACTTGACTTTACAATGATGTCCTGCTTTTTTACTTTTCCGTGAGACCAGGTTGCCTCCTTCAAAGGTACAGTACCCGGTAGTTGATCTCCTATCAGCAGGAGATTCAGCCCAATCAGCATCAAAGAACTCCTCAATTCGCATATGACCATGCCCTTTGAATAATAAACCCTTCCCTGGTGCACCCTTTAGATACTTGGGGATTTGAACTACTGCACTCCAATTTGAAGTACGAGGAGAGGTCATGTACTGACTAACCACTCCAACATCATAGTATATATCAGGACGAGTAACAATAAGGTATATGAGCTTACCCACCAGCCTTCTATACTACCAGGATCTTCCAACAATTCACCCTCGTCTGGAACTAGTTCTACATTGGGATCCATAGGTGCAGACACAGTTTTTACACCGAGATTTCCTGTTTCCTCCAATAAATCCAAAACATACTTTCTATATGATAGAGATAAGCCACTAGAGGAGTATGCCACTTCTATCCCAAGGAAGTATCTGAGACATCCCAAGTCTTTTGTAGCGAACTCTCTTTGTAAGAACGTCTTCAGCTTCTGAATCCCTCCTGAGTTACTACCTATAATAATGATGTCATCGACATATACAATCAACATAATGTGTCCTGCTGAGAACTGATGACCGAATATGGAATGATCCACATCACATTGTTTGAGGCCAAACCTCATAACCGCCTCACTGAATCTGCCAAACCATGCACGTGGAGATTGCTTCAACCCATATAATGATTTCCTGAGGCTACAGACAGAAGAAGACAACTCCTCCTAAGCAACATGTCCTGGAGGTTGCTCCATATACACCTCTTCAAGAAGGCCGCCATGGAGAAAGGCATTCTTCACATCTAACTGGTGAAGATGCCAGCCATTATTGACTGCCAGGGACAGCAGGACTCACACCGAAGGTATCTTCGCAACTGGGGAAAATGTCTCATTGTGGTCAACGCCGAAAGTCTGAGTGTAGCCCTTTGCCTCTAGACGAGCCTTCAGTCTCTCAACAGTGCCATCAGATATTTAATGGAGAATACCCAACGGCAACCAACAGGTCGAGCACCAGCAGGGAGAAAGACCAAATCCCACGTCTTGTTAGAATGTAGAGCACCCATCTCAAGGTTCATGGTAGCTCGCCATCCTGGGTGATTAAGAGCCTCATCTAAAGATCGTGGTAACACAACAGAAGACATAGAGAGCACAAAGCTTTTGAAAGTAGGAGTTAGACGATCATAACAAACAAAATTAGAGATAGGGTGGGCAGTGGAATGAGAACGAGTACGTGAAGCAATAGGTGAGTCAGATACAACTACAAGAGAGGAGGATACCTGAGTAGAGGGTAAGAGGATCTATGTCTATGAGGATGATCTTTCGGAGTGAGGTTGCCGTGCTTGCTGCTGACGCCATTGATAGTGAAACTTAATAGGTGGAGGATCCACGCTGGGAACACAGGATTCGACCTGACCAGGAGGGCAATCAGAAGGAGATGGTAAAGGGGTAGGAGAACTGTCCAGAAGGACATGAAGAGAAATAGACACCTCAAGTTCCAACTTGGAGGAGGTAGGGACTGAACCAGAACTGAAGAAGGGTTCGGATTGAAAGACCGTAACATCGGCTGATAAAAACCATCGGCGCAGACGGGTACTGTAGCAACGATATCCTTTCTGGGTACGAGAATAGCCCAGAAACATACATCGTTCAGAATAATGATCTAGTTTGTTGTGACCAGGACCTAAATGATGAACAAAGCATACGCAGCTAAAGACACGGGGCGTAAGTGGAAATGGATCCTGCTGTGGGTATAACGTGTGATATGGAGAATCACCACTCAACACAGAAGACGGAAGGCGATTTGCCAGAAAACAGGCAGTGAGAATGGCTTCAGACCAAAAGGTTTTAGGAACCTGCATCCGAAAATTGTCTTGGTTTGGGAATTTTATCCCATCTACAAAATTAGCCCTCGAGTGCTGACCATATGGCGGAGTCACTAGCTAGGGAAGGAGTAGAGCTAATTTTCACATTAGGCTTGGGCTATCGCTATGGAGTGGGCCGTTTTTATTTTTCTTTCCTTTTCTTGGGCTTGCCCATGTTTCTCTTTTTTCTTATTCTATGTTACTTGGATACGGGTGTGGGTAATGGATACTGCGAGGATATGGAACAAGGATCACTAAAGTTACAAAATCGTAGGATATATACAGACGAGGATCTGAGATGTAAGCGCGGGATATGCGTAAGGATAGTATAAGAAGATTTTAATAAACTTTAAACCAATCATGATTTGAATTTTGAAAAGCACACACATCTCTCTCGTATAATAAATTAACATCTCCTTTCCTAGAGCTCACTGTCTAGTTTAGGATTCTCATTTCCTTTATGATGAGGAATATAAAAGAGCAAATAAGCAATTACAAGTTAAGATTGTTAGGGTTTTAATTTCCTTTATGATGAGGAATATAAAAGGAACAAAGAGGATTTGTGCTCCAAAGGTCATCTTTCTTTTGTCTATACATGAAAGACCAGATACTCTACTGTCGATGTAGAGAAAAAAACAAAAAAAGAGAATACAAGTTATCCATATCTGACGCTCATCTCACACCATTATCTGTGTCTTGTTTAGTCAGGAATACGAGTTATCCATATCTGACGCTTATCTCACACCATTATCTGTTTCTTGTTGAGTCGGGTACTCCACCATTATGAAGGATCCTGATTTCATAGCTTTTCTAATGAAATTTCACGCTCTCTAAAAACATTCAACTTAGCTTCTTACGTAAGTTTCGGACTAAATGTTTGTCTCTTCACATCTTTGATCTTTCATACATCCTTTCTCCTTTCATGTCTGTCTTACATCATCTTTTAAAAAAAAATGTCTGTCTTACATCTTTTGTCTCTTTTAATCTTTTATGCATATTTTGCCTCTATCTTCCATCCATCTTTTACAAGACTGATGTACCAACATGTGAATTTTTTGCTCTTGCATATCACATATCCTATATTTAAGAACTAGGTTTTAAATTTCGACCGAAATCCGACGGATTTTAGTGGAGAACGGAACCAAAATCATGTAAACTCGAAACGTCACAAAATTTCGACCTAAATTTCGAAATTTCGGTCCGAAATTTCAGGAAAATCCCCAAAAAATTGGAATTTTAATATTTTTTAATATTCTCCCGAAATCAGAAATTTCGGCCAAAATTTTAGGACGAGATAAAATATTTTGATTTATTGGTTTCGTTGATTTCGTCCGAAATTTCAAAATTTCCGTTACAGTCCACCGAAACGCATTCCTAAACCGAAATTTAAAACCTTGTTTAAGAAAGCCCAAACTGGACACTTTCTAACCTTGTCTAACATTGGGAGACATCTACTCTTATTTCAATTAGCAACTTCTCAGATCAGACTCAGCAGCAACATGATGATGTTCTTAGACAATGGTTCATCACAATACTCTCATTTGTCGAGACCTTTCTTCATGAAGGGGGATTTACTTTGTCTTGTTGAATAACATAGGCTACACCCTTTGGACATAGTATTGTTTTTCGGTATTGGTTATTAATAAGGGGTGCTAGCCTGTTGAGACATGCCAACTTTAGGAGGCACTGAAATCATAACATGTTCGCACAAACATGTAACTAATATTAAAAATTTCAACTGGGAGTGATTAAATATGAAAAAGGACCAAAATGGATAGAAAAAGTTACCTAAAAAAAGGCCTAGTCCTATCCAGTTGCGTGTGGAGAAGTTGACACGACCAGAATACCTCAAAATGTAATGTCCTTGGTGCGTACTGCATAGTGAAATTCATTGTTTCCTTTCCTGGTAACTGGGAGTGCCATAATGGATCTTTTGAGTATGAAAACATAAACTGCAGATTCTTAGACCGATTTTATGTCAATTGGGATAAGAATGTATGGAATACAACCTAAATATATATGGCACTGTCGTTAAATCCTAGGATTTGCTATTCAATTCCTACACTTCGATTCGAGAACCTTAGAGAAAAATTCATGATTTAACTTGAATCAATTGTGCGGTTCATTCATAAACAACATATAGTATTTCATGCTTTTTAGTGCTCTTTAAAATCCACTCTACCTAATGGATTTGAGGGACGTTAAATGATTTAACTTGAATCAATTGCAAGTAACATAATATGGCTCGATTATAAGGTCCAATGAAGCACGAATACGTGTACGGGGTGCGGGATCGACACGATACGGGTACGTGGATACGTGATTTTAAAAAAAAACGGATACGGGTACGTTGTGGGTACACTGAATATAATATATTTTTATATTTTATTATATATTTATAAAAATTAAAAAATTAAATATTTTTATTAAAGAATTCAAACAATTTAATTGGAGAACAATCAAATAACAATAACATCACCAAACTCTAATATTACTTCACCAAAATCTGAACAATTTATTCAGCACTTCACTGTTTTGATATCCATGCTCTCCTTGCTTGTCTTTTAGTATTTAATGGGCTTGTGAGAGCTTTTTGGGAACTGTAATAACCTGTTGACAGCCTTTTAAATACTAAAAGACGTGATATTAAAACATTAGAGTGTTGATATCATTTCCCTATACATATTATAGATATTTTGATATATTCACCCCCTTTGTTAATTGGGTCAGCCCCTCTATTGTAAATATGTAATTTTGAATTTAATTCAAACTGGGTGCGCACCCAAGTGCACCCGATACGTACCCAAACCCCCAACTGAATTTTTGTTTTGTTAGTTGTTTGGGTGCGTACCGGGTACGCACCCAAAGAGTACCCAAGAGCACCCGCACCCGATACGCACCCGGCACGGGTGCGTGGGCCTCCGGAGAGTACTCGTACTTCTTAGATAAGGTCTGATTGATTTGGGTGCTCTACATTGATGGGGACCATCCTTCGTTACCAACCAATGGGATCCCCGCCCATTTTATTTCATGTCTGGCATATAAAGGGGTGTTTGTGGCTTTCTTGCTTTCATAGGGAGTCTAGGAGTCAACAATGATTCTATGGACTTTGATTATTAGTTTGCTTTGAGTTATTTGTTTGATTAGCAATTGATGCAATAGAATGTTACTTAAGCTATCGCAGGATTTTATTTCCTAGTTCTAGTAAATGCCCATTAGTTGTTGTAAAATTAAAGAAGATTTCACTAATCTTGAATGTATTATAATGAACCCCAATAGTGCTTATATAGAGCACTTAACGGATAAACAAAGAAAGCTAATAATAAAAAGAGATTATCCTAATCTAATTCACTCGCCTATTCTAATCCAAATACTTAATGTAACCCACTCAATTCAAATCTTCTAAGATTTGATCCTATTCTAATATCCAACCAACTTGCTTAATCTGCACCAAGATAATCCAATAATCCAACGGTCTGATCTGACTATTCTTCACACGCCCCCTCAAAGGTATATTGATTGAAAATCTATATACGTTTGCTCATAATAAAAATTCCCAAATTGATTACAATAAAATGTCAGCAACACACTTGGCGGCATACTGCCGAATAGTCTAGTATAATGCACACCATGTTGATGCAGAAGGTCTGTTAATGTTGATTGATGCTTCTTGCCACAGGTATGTCAATGCCGGTTGCCCAAAGGAAGCCATAATAGGCTAAATGAGACTCAAGGCCTTGATGGGCGAGTCTACATAAAATGGGTCACTATGGACCAATGCCAAAATTGGCAAGAATGAGCCTCAATGGGCAAGACACCACAACTTGGAACGACTCTCTCAGGCACGCACTTCAAGGATCCGAGGCATATACCTCAAGTGATCAAAGCACCTCAACTAAGTAGAGCAACTTTATCTGTTTCAGGCACGCACCTCAACGAAGGTACCTCAACTGAAAGAAAATAAATGAGAGAAAAGAGGATAAAAAAAGAAGGGCAACTAGCAGCTTAATGACAATGATTATTGGGAAACATCAAAGATCATTTGAAACCTTATAAAAGGATTTAGTGTTTACAAAGGAAGGGTGCAATTATCAAATTTTGGGGTAAAATTGAGGAATAAGAATCCAAATGGGGTGTGGTTTTCAAATATAGATCCTGAGTAATTGAGTATTTTGCAAAGATAAAGTGAGAGGGTCTAATTTCCAGCACCCGTCCTCCTCATCATGGGACCTAATAAGGCACACATAAATGTAGCCTTCACATGGCAATGGGAGAAGCTCCACCGTCACGGCTCCCTCACTCGGTTTGTTTATACCAGGTTCAAGATGCATCGACATGAAGTTGAGAATACTTAGATACACATCAGACAGTAGCTTGATGCGGAAAAGTTGCAAGCCATAGAGAAGTGTTTGGAAGGTTTGAGATGATAAGAAGATGGGGTGCTTGGATTCTGGGGGATCGATGTCGGCCCGGCGGACGGCTAGATCAGCCGTCTGACGGAGAACGGAACTCTGTGTGTTGCGATCAACACCGGGTCTGGTTCGGATCTACCCGCTCTGATACCATGTAAAATTAAAGAAGATTTCACTAATCTTGAATGTATTACAATGAACCTCAATAGTGCTTATATAGAGCACTTAAGGGATAAACAAAAAAGCTAATAATAAAAAGAGATTATCCTAATCTAATTCACTTGCCTAATCTAATCCAAATACTTAATCTAACCCACTCAATTCAAATCTTAGAAGATTTGATCTTATTCTAATATCCAACCAACTTGCTTAATCTGCACCAAGATAATCCAATAATCCAACGGTCTGATCTGACTATTCTTCACAGCTGTCATCAAATTATAATAAGAACCTGTGTCAAGTCCTAGTTTTTTTTTGACTGGTAACTTCATTTATTCATCGAAGGGACTAAACCCAGAGGACCGAGATGGTTAGATAGAAAGACAGAAAAGGGGAAAACGAAAACCATACAAAAAGCCCCTCAAGGGGTGAGAAAATTCAAAAGCTCCAGATTAGGCTTACTGAACACCCCCCACGCATCCACAAGCCAAGGCACTAGCCTCTCTATTGGCAGAAACATTCCTTGCTCAGCCACTTGATGACATTAGGCGAGTCTCCTGCCACAATGATGCTTTCAAGGTCCCTATGGTCTACCAACCTGATATCCTGAAGTATAGCGGCCACTTCTGCTTCTATAGCGTATTTAATCCCAATGGGACCAGAGAAAGCCCATTTGATGGCGCCTTTGTCATCCCTAAGGTGACCCAGTACTGCTGTTGGACCCACCTTGTCAAGTCCTAGTTGTAGTCTTGTGAGATTACTTTTATTTAAAGGGAGTGATTGCAACATGAGAGGGACAAATGAATAAAGCCATCTTGCTGTGTAGATTCATAGCTTCTTCAACAGTGGATTCTATTGAAAAGGTTCAAATCCTTTAGTTGAATTCCATAAGTAAAGGATGGATTCCTAGTGATTTTTTTTAAAATTCTCTCTTTAACTATCTTCTCTTTCTCTTCCTTCTTCTTCTCTGTGTAGGAGCGTCGGCCAGTTTTTTGAGTACGTCAGACATCTGTTATCTATTTAAGTATTTTCATCACAGTGCTAAACTCAGAATTCGATCTTATTCTTTGTTTCTTATATTCGCAACTTTGTTCTCCATCTATTATTTTTCATGCATAAGTGATAAGATCACTGCTGTTTCCTTCTTTTAGCTCATCTTTAGTGGTGGTTACAGGGTCTTATTTCTAGTTTTCTCTTCTTGCCGAATTTCTGCTCATCTGCTTATATGATCAGCAGATTTATTATGATTGCCTTGGATGTTAATTTTTAGTCTTAAATCCTCTGATCAAGATATATATTTGTTTCTTGATTGATTGTTGGATTAAAGATCCAAGAGTAACGATTTCCTTCAGTTTCGTGAAAATGTAAATTTCTGTTCATACTTTGTCTAGATTTGCAAACGAGTTAATTATCCTTAGGTGCTGAATTCTGGAAATTCTTTAGCCTCATTTCTGCTGATTTCTTAAATAATTTCCTGCAAGATCCGTAATTTCCAACACATCCCTATATTTCCTTAAATTTATTTCCCTTCTCAGAGCCTTCCTACATTATACATAGTGGAAATGGCCTAGGTTGACCAAAATTTGTTAAAATATGAATCTTGTTTTTATTTGGAGATAGAATATGGTCTGTTTTTTTTTTTTTCGTATTTTTTTAAATTATCTATAAATATGTAAGATCAAACAATTATTGGAATCAGAAAACTGAGCGACCAAAAAAATAAAATAAAAGGGGAGGATGGAGGTGGACGGGTTCTGCGCCACTTGTGCTTATTGGAACTTCAAATGGAAGCATTCTTGTCGATGGTGTAAGCAAAACAAGCGGGACCCCATACCAGGAGTCAAAACCTCAACCCCCCGAAGGTGTTTATGGAAAAGAAGGAAAAGAAGTGGAAGGGCGGAATCAATCTCGCGGCCAAGAGATTGGAGTTGCTTATCCTGTAACTACCTTAATTTTAGATGGCGGGATATATGTCGGAGGTGTCGTTTGAATAAAAAGGAAGGCCCTCCCCTTAGGGCGAAAAGAGGATCATCCCGAAAGTCTTTTCGGTTAACGTTGATACGGAAGATGACTGATGGCCCGATTTTGGGACGATTTCTTCACCGGCCGAGGGAGGTGGGGGTGGCTCTAACTATGTCGGGAAAGGAGGTGGAATTGAGATAAGACTCGCTCAAAAGTTGCCTAATAGGGGAAAGAAAGGATAGTTCTGGATCCCTTCATGACCTTTGGTGGTGGGCTAAAAGAGCCTGAAACCTTCCTCTTTTACCCTGTCCATGTGCTCCATCAAAGGATAAAGTATTATTCATATTTGAGTCGGAAGAGGAAGCTGCAATAATCCTGGATAGAGGTAAGAAGGTGTGGGACGACCAACTATATTCTCTCTCTATTTGGAGTAAAGATTTTACCCCAGGTTTGGAGGATATATGGGTTAAGTTCTATGGCATCCCTCTTCATGTATGGCCCAAATCAACAGTTGAAGCATTAGGCAATTTGTTTGGTCGAGTATTGGAAGTGAAAATGGAAGGGGGCCACAATCATTGTATGACATTTGTGTCTGCTAAAAGTCTCGCCCCACGGTGGAAACTTCCACCATCTCTTACTTCGATTCAGGTTTCAGGACAGTGTTACATAATCGGCATCGAAACTCAGAGAAATAGGCGTCAGATGGTTACTGACACGGAGTTTCTGAATTTGTCTTCAAAGTTTGGTCCGAATTCAACTCCTTCGGATCTCGGCCCCTTCAAATCTGGCTTTAGAACTCAGGAAATGCCCCCGCTGGCGTCGAAATCGTTGCCGTCTCACCCACAGGAAAATCTAGGTAGGAGATCCGTTGAACCTATGGGGCCTACTGTAAATACCCGAAATACCCTCCCTCCAAAATTCGTCCCCCTCTTTTAGTGAGGGTCGTTTTTGTCTTTAAGAGTTAGAATCTGATTACGGCTTCTTTAGAAAATTCTATAAATACATCTTTATGAGAGATTAAGAAACCCTAAACCATCTTTGTAGCTCTAAGAGGAGATCTTCATGGAGAAAGAGAAGAAGAACGCGGTTCAGGAAGAGAGATCTCGAACCGAGGTAAGATTTGAAATCTTTAATGGTTAAACGAATGAAAAGAACCGTAAACTAAGGATTTGATGTGAAAAGAAATGTGATTAGAGCCTTGGTTTTAATCTATGGCAAACTCCATGGTAGATCTTGGATTCCTTGGGATTTGTTTCGTGTTGAACCCCCAAAGAACTCAAGATCAATTGTTTGTATCCATAGAAACCTTGATATTCGAGGATTTAACATAGAGTTGGATTTATAAATTTTAGTAATGATTGGGATTCAGATCGTGAAATTGGGTTCATTGGATTCCTCTTGATTATATGATTCTAATGGATCCGACCTCGCGTAATTCGGAGTCCGAATGAGAAAGATAGAAATTACTAAAGTTATGTGAAATCGGGTAAAACCGGTTTTTCCAGGGGCAGTCCAGTCGACTGGCGCACCCAAAAACTGTGTTTTATATCGAAACAGTAGTTAAGGGGCAGTCGACTGGTGGTACCAGTCGATTGGATCGCCTAAGAGGGATTTTTTTATATGGGGATAGTAGCCTTCGGCAAGTCGACTAATGGAGCCCAGTCGACTGCCAATGACTTGAAATTTGTAAATTATTTTGGGAATTCCCAACTCATCTTGTGTGTTTTTCCTTAGCTATTAGGCCCTTATGTGATGTGAATGAACAACTTGAAATAGGTATTTGACCTCTAAGGAAAGGGATAAAGAAAGTGATTCGGTATTGAGGTACGTAATTTCGTACTACCTTAGTGTTGCGATTTACCTTTTGAATACTATGACATTGTTGATTGTGAACCCCAAACTTTTTGAATTGTGAAGCTATTGATAAACTTTGGATCTTTATTTGGATCTTGCATGCTCACCCCTTTTGTTTTCTCAAATATATGAACCCTTGGAATATTGATTTATCTTTATTGTGAAACTATTTTGGTATCAAGTTGAAACACTTGCCTTGAACTTTGAATACCTTCTTTCGAACTGTGTGAACGTTGAACACCTATTGAGAGGCTTAGGTTATGTGAACTCAGAAAAGACCCCCGCCAGTGGGGCATAGGCACTAACCTATATGTGAACTGTGATCCCGCCAATGGGGGACAAACGTTGGCCCTGTCGACAGATATGTGAACCTAAGAACTAGTTCCGACACCGTGGGCGGTCGGTGTAAGCAATAACTCGCGTTGTGGACCCGTGGGCAGTCGGGGTGAAAATAACTTGCTTTTTGGACTAAGCCGATGATCTCAGGGTGGTATCGTAACCATATTAATTACCTTCTATGACCCTTTGAATGTTGTGACCTTGATGTGATACTTGACTTGTGTCCTTGCGAACCTTTGCTTAATTGAACTTGTGTTAATCATTTCACTTGTGGCTTATACATTTCGTACGGTTGTGAACCCTTCTTTTGTAGCATGCAATGATCCCACTTTTGTAGTGTGTTATTATGTACTTAGCTTTTTAGCTGACTGTGGTTATATTAATATTTTCAGAGTTTTATCCTCATGGAACCGACGAGGAGGCTCAGGAGTGACCCTGATATTTGGCTATCGTTATCTTCTAGTATTTTATATTATTTAGACAGTGAGTATTGTTTAGGGCTATTGAGATTATGTTATTTGATTTCGTACTTTAATTTTGTGGGATTTTGGGTTAGATGAGAGATTTGGAAAAGAATTGATATTTGATTATTGGTCAGATGTAAGACATTTAAATTTGGTTATTTAGATTATTTAGATTATTGCAGATGGTTTTGATATTTGCTTTGCTAGCCTTGTATGCTTGTGAAGCTTGCTTTGCAGGTGTACGGCGCTGTCGCACCCCTAAACCTTGTGTATTAATTATGTGTGTATGTGTATGGCTAGGGGGCATAACAAAAAAGTGGTATCAAAGCCTAGGCTTTAGGTCCTAGGTAGAATATTTGAACAAAGGATTTTGATATTGAGATTTGGGGATTTAGGCAAGGAGCAAATTAGGAAGCGCTTGATAGATTTGTGTGTTCCAGGGACGCCTGGGAACACATAAGTCAGTCACGCGACCAGGTCCTAATTATAAATTCAAATGCACCTAGGGACGCTTGGGAAGCATGCGAGTTTGTAATTGGGAAAGAATCTTAAGAAACACAAGTGATAGATAAAAGCTCCAAGGGGTACTTTGATATATAGTAGGAATATGTATGAATTGTGAAACATGTGATAAATGACTAATGGAGTGTTATATGAAATTGTAGAATGGTAAGACGAGGAGCTCGTAGGGATCACACTTGATCCATAGATGATATTGTTGGGGGGAATCAGAATGAAGCTCATGACGAGCCCATTAATCCAGAACCTCAGAATTTAGGTGATCAAGTTCAGAATGAGAATCAAGAACAGAATGACATAGAACAAAGGATGTGAACTTGGGCCAGAATGTGAATCCTCAAGTTCCCCCACCTGTGGCCCCTCAAATGACATAGAACAAGAACGGACTGAAATGAGAAACTTTATGAGAGCCTTTCTTGGGATGGCAAACCAATATCAGCAACAGCCTCAGGGGGCAGGGGAACAACATCATATGAATGGCATATCAGAATTTATGAGATTGGCACCAAAATCTTTCAAGGAATCCACTTCGGCGGATGACGCTGAGTCGTGGTTAGAAAATGCAGAAAAGGCCTCTACGGCAATGAGATGCAACCGAGATGAGGACCAGGTCGCTTTCGCAACGTATATACTAGAAGGGGGAGCCCTCCATTGGTGGAAGGGGATCAGGCGTAAATATGAGCACCATCAAGGCCCTTTTACTTGGGCTATGTTCCGTACTGAATTCCTTACTAAGTACTTCCCTAGGAGTACTTTGTATCGAATGCAAAGAGATTTTTCTAAGTTAGTGCGAGGAAATATGACTGTTGATGAATATGAGGCAGAATTTGATAGACTCGCTCGTCATGTCCCGACGATGGTACCCGATGAAAATGCTAAGAGGGACAAGTTTGAGCATGGGTTGGCCATGTGTATTCAGAAAGGCATTGCTGGCTCTAATGCCCCAGAAACCTATACCGAGTTAGTAGATCGAGCTAAGAAGCTCGAAGCAGTTGATGCTGAAGCTCGAGAGCTCACCCAAGCAAATCAAAAGAAGAGAGGTAGAGACAGTGATTTTAGAGGAGGACAAACCTCCAATGGATCAGCCCCATACCAGCCATCAGGGAAGCAACAATCATTTCAGGAATCCCGGGCAGGTTGAGAAATTTTGGAAATCAGAAAAATCAAGATAACCGTCAGACAAATTCGGAACCCAGTAAAACCTCAGCAATCAGATGCGAACGATGTGGGAAGAACCACCCTACTGAAATATGTAGGTGGACATTAGGTGCATCTTTAAGTGTGGCGAGATAGGCCACAGGATTGTGGAGTGTCCTATGATGGTGGGCTACTCTCAATCAGTCCAGAGAACTCCAGCTCAGACCAAACCGATTCAGTCTTAGACCATCCAGAATCATACAGCTCCAGCATTTCCTGCAGCACAACCGAGGACTGATCGACCTCGCATGCCTGGTCGCTTGCACGCTCTTACTCATCAGGATGCTCAGAATGCCGGCATTGTGGTTTCAGGTACCTTGCTGGTTGCCTCTTCGTATGCTTATGCGTTATTTGACTCTGGAGCTACTCATTCGTTTGTTTCTTCATCGTATGCTATGTTGCATTCATTACCCTTTATGCCTATGAACCATGATATGTGTGTCAGTACACCAGTAGGAAGTGATCTTATAGCCAATAGTGTTAGCAAGATGTGTCCTATCAGGATTTGTGATAGGGAGTTAGTGGCTGACTCGATACTTTTAGATCTCTATGACTTTGATGTGATTCTGGGTATGGATTGGCTGTCAGCTCATCATGCCCTTGTGGACTGCAATAAGAAAATAGTGAACTTTGAAATCCCTCGAGAGGAAAGATTTTGTTTTTAAGGGTGTGGAGCATGCTCTACCCCTGTAATACTATCTGCCCATGCAAGCATGTCGGTTGCTGAGACATGGCTATGAAGCCTTTGTAGCATCAGTAGTGGAAGTTGAAAGTAATGATATAAGAGTTGAGGATATCCCTGTGGTCAATGAATTTGTAGATGTTTTTCTTGAAGACCTTCCAGGTCTACCCCCAAACAGAGAGGTAGAGTTTACAGTGAATTTGACACCGGGTACGGCACCAATTTCTAAGGCCCCGTATCGGATGGCTTCTGTGGAAATGAGGGAATTGAAAGAATAGTTAGAAGAGCTTCTAGAGAAAGGTTTTGTGCGACCCAGTGTTTCGCCATGGGGAGCACCCGTATTTTTGTGAAAAAGAAGGATGGCAGTATGCGTCTTTGCATAGACTACCGAGAATTGAATAAAGTAACGATAAAGAACAAGTACCCTCTACCCCATATAGATGACCTGTTCGATCAGTTGCAAGGAGTGTGTGTATTCTCAAAGATCGATCTCCGATCAGGATACCACTAGCTACAAATCAAACCTGAAGATGTGCCCAAGACGGCTTTCCGTACCCGATATGGGCACTATGAGTTTTTGGTTATGCCATTTGGCTTAACTAATGCCCCAACAACCTTCATGGACCTTATGAATCGAGTGTTTCGACCATTCTTGGACCAGTTTGTAGTAGTTTTCATCGACGACATATTGGTATATTCCAGTAGTCGTGAGGATCATGAGAATCATTTGAGAATTGTGTTAGAAACCTTGAGGAAGGACAATCGTTTTGCAAAGTTTTAAGAAGTGTGAGTTTTGGTTGAATTCAATATCTTTACTAGGACATCTGATCTCCAAGGAAGGAGTCTCTGTAGACCCAAAGAAGAAAGAAGCAGTGGTGGATTGGAATAGACCGAACAGTGTGGCTGAAGTTCGAAGTTTCTTGGGTTTAGCGGGCTACTACCGTAGATTGATGAAGGATTTTTCGCGCATTGCGGCACCTCTAACCCACTTGACCCGGAAAGGAATCAGATTTGTTTGGTCGGAAGAATGTGAAAATAGTTTCCTTGACTTGAAGTGTCGACTTGTTTCAGCCCCTATCCTAACTCTGTCTGTTAACGGAGTAGGATTTACCATTTATAGTGACGTTTCAAAGAAGGGACTCGGTTGTGTATTGATGCAGAACGGGAAGGTTATAGCTTCTGCCTCTCGTCAGTTGAAACCGTTTGAAGAGAATTATCCGACACATGATTTGGAATTAGCAGCTGTGATCTTTTCACTGAAAATCTGGAGACACTATTTGTATGGGGAATCATGTGAGATATTTACTGATCACAAAAGCCTGAAATATATTTTCACGCAAAAAGAACTGAATATGAGACAAAGACGCTGGTTGGAACTTTTGAAGGACTACGACTTGACTATAAGCTATCACCCTGGTAAAGCCAATGTGGTAGCTGATGCACTTAGTCGGAAATCGTCAGTTAATTTGGCATCTTTGATTACATCGCAAAAGAATATTTTGGAAGATCTGCAAAGAGCAGAAATTGAAATTTATGTGCCAAGTGTTGGAGCTCAGATTGTAGCACTACAGCTTCAACCTACATTACAAGAAAGGATAAGAATCGCTCAAGAATCTGATGATGAGTTTTGCAAGATTCGAAGAAGGTTGGACGAGGGAAAGGAATCAGAATTTCGCGTTCATCAGGATGGTACTTTGAGGTTTGGCAATCGTCTTTGTGTTCCTGATAATGCGGAATTAAAAAGAGAAATTATGAAAGAGGCTCACAGCACTAGTTATTCGGTGCACCCTGGAAGCACAAAGATTATAAAGACTTGAAGGGGAATTTTTGGTGGAACAACATGAAGAGAGAAATAGCCCAATATGTATTTCAATGTCTAACTTGCCAAGTGATAAAGGCCGAGCATCAAAGACTCGCAGGAACGTTGCAACCGCTTCCTATTCCTGAATGGAAGTGGGGAGGAGATTACAATGGATTTTGTGACAGCATTACCCCATACTCCCTCCGGTAACGATACCGTGTGGGTGATGGTTGATCGATTGACTAAGTTAGCTCACTTCATACCCATTAGAATAGGCTTAGCTCCTGAAGGGCTAGCTAAGTTGTATGTTGATCAAATAGTGAAATATCATGGAGTGCCCAAGACCATCGTGTCTGACAGAGACCCGATTTCTATCGAGATTCTGGAACAGTGTGCATTCAGCAATGGGAACTTCGCTTAAGTTCAGTACCCATTCCACCCTCAGACGGATGGACAATTTGAAAAGACAATTCATATATTGGAAGACATGCTCCGGGCATGTGTGATGGATTTTAAAGGCTCTTGGGACAATCATTTCTCTTTAGTGGAATTCCCTTATAACAATAGTTATCAAGCAAGTATTAAGATGGCACCTTTCAAGGACTTGTATGGGAGAAAGTGTAGATCGCCCCTGTGTTGGGACGATGTGGGTGAGAAGAAGCTGTTGAATACCGAGTTAGTTCAGCAAGCTGTGGGCATCGTCCGGATAGTTCATGAGCGCCTTCGTGCAGCGTAAAGTCGTCAAAAAAGTTATGCAGACAATAGACGAAGAGAGCTAAAATTTGAAGTTGGTGATAATGTACTTTTAAAAGTGTCACCCACGAAAGGGGTGATGCGATTTGGAGTTAGAGGAAAGTTGAGCCCAAGATTTGTAGGACCTTATAAGATACTCGAAAAGATTGGAAAAGTGGCTTATAGACTTGCTTTGCCACCATCATTATCAGGAGTTCATAATGTGTTTCATATATTGATGTTGCGAAAGTACATTCTAGATCCTAGACATGTTATTAATATAGCACCATTGGAATTGAGAGAAGACCTGTCATTCGAAGATCAGCCAATTCGTTTTGTGGATAGTAAAGACCAAGTTCTCAGGCGTCGGACTATACCATATGTTAAAGTCCAGTGGCAAACTCACTCAGAGCGTGAGGCCACCTGGGAATTTGAAGAAAAGATGAGAGATAAATATCCATTCCGATTTGACGAGTCAATACGTGTTAAGTAAATTTCGAGGAAGAAATTTTTGTAAGGAGGGTAGAATGTAAATACCTGAAATACCCTCCCTCCAAAATTCGTCCCCCCTCTTTTAGTGAGGGGTGTTTTGTCTTTAAGAGTTAGAATCTGATTAGGGCTTCTTTAGAAAATCCTATAAATACATCTTTATGAGAGATTAAGAAACTCTACACAATCTTTGCAGCCCTAAGAGGAGATCTTCGTGGAGAAAGAGAAGAAGAGCGCGGTTCAGGAAGAGAGATCGCGAATCGAGGTAAGATTTGAAATCTTTAATGGTTAAACGAATGAAAAGAACCTTAAACCAAGGATTTAACGTGAAAAGAGATGTGATTAGAGCATTGGTTTTAATCTATGGCAAACTCCATGGTAGATCTTGGATTCTTTTGGATTCGTTTCGTGTTGAACCCCCAAAGAACTCAAGATCAATTGTTTGTATCCATAGAAACCTTGATATTCGAGGATTTACCTTAGAGTTGGATTTATAATTTTTAGTAATTAATCATTGGGATTCGGATCGTGAAATGGGTTCATTGGATTCCTCTTGATTATATGATTCCAATGGATCCGACCTCGCGTAATCCGGAGTCCGGATGAGAAAGATAGAAATTACTAAAGTTATGTGAAATCGGGTAAAACCGGTTTTCCAGGGGCAGTTGACTGGTTCGACCAGTCGACTGGTGCACCCAAAAACTGTGTTTTACATCGAAACAATAGTTAAAGGGCAGTCGACTGGAGCGCCCAAAACTATGTTTCACCGAGAAATAGTAATGGAGGGGCAGTCGACTGGTCAGTCGACCCCCAATGACCTGAAAATTGTAAATTATTTTGAGAATTCCCAATTCATCTTGTGTGTTTTGCCTTAGCTATTAGGCCCTTATGTGATGTGAATGAACTATTTGAAATAGGTATTTGACCTCTAAGGAAAGGGATAAAAAAAGTGATTCGGTATTGAGGTACGTAATTTCGTACTACCTTAGTGTTGTGATTTACCTTTTGAATACTATGACATTGTTGATTGTGGACCCCAAACTTTTTGAATTGTGAAGCTATTGATAAACTTTGGATCTTTATTTAGATCTTGCATGCTCACCCCTTTTGTTTTCTCAAATATATGAACCCTTGGAATATTGATTTATCTTTATTGTGAAACTATTTTGGTATCAAGTTGAAACACTTTCCTTGAACTTTGAACACCTTCTTTCGAACTGTGTGAACTTTGAACACCTATTAAGAGGCTTAGGTTATGTGAACTCAGAAAAGACCCCCGCCAGTGGGGCATAGGCATTAGCCTATATGTGAACTGTGATCCCACCAATGGGGGACAAACGTTGGCCCTGTCGACAGGTATGTGAACCTAGGAACTAGTTCCGACACCGTGGGCGGTCGGTGTAAGCAATAACTCGCTTTGTGGACCCGTGGGCAGTCAGAGTGAAAATAACTTGCTTTTTGGACTAAGCCGATGATCTCAGGGTGGTATCGTAACCATATTAATTACCTTCAGTGACCCTTTGAATGTTGTGACCTTGATGTGATACTTGACTTGTGTCCTTGCGAACCTTTGCTCCATTCTAATTGAACTTGTGTTAATCATTTCACTTGTGGCTTATACCTTTCCTACGGTTGTGAACCCATCTTTTGTAGCATGCAATGATCCCACTTTTGTAGTGCGTTATTATATACTGAGTTTTTCAGCTGACTGTGGTTATATTAATATTTTCAGAGTTTGATCCTCGTGGAACCGGCGAGGATGCTCAGGAGCGACCTGATATTTGGCTATCGTTATCTTCTAGTATTTTATATTATTTAGACAGTGAGTATTGTTTAGGACTATTGAGATTATGTTATTTGATTTCGTACTTTAATTTTGTGGGATTTTGGGTTAGATGAGAGATTTGGAAAAGAATTGATATTTGATTATTGGACGGATGTAAGACATTTAAATTTGGTTATTTAGATTATTTAGATTATTGCAGATGGTTTTGATATTTGCTTTGCTAGCCTTGTATGCTTGTGAAGCTTGCTTTGCAGGTGTACGGCGCTGTCTCACTCCTAAGCCTTGTGTATTGATTATGTGTGTATGTGTATGCCTTGGGGGCGTGACACCCACCCAATTGATTTCCAATTTCAAATTTCACTCCGTGACAAAAAGTTCAAATATATCCCTGGGTATGGGCCCGCCTTCCGTTCTGTCTACCCCTGGGAAAGGATCTAGACTGAAGGGGGCCAATCATAAGCATCCCTCTGGGCGTGTCAGTTCTTTCGGCTCTTGGTTGCGGAAGGGTAGATTTGCGAAGTTAAGGAAGGGTCTGGGAACTGCAAGATCCTGAAAAATACCAATGGAGAAAGCAGGGAAGCACTTGTCTAGAGTGGTAGCACCAGATTTGTTTGGGGGGGCCCCTTTTGAAAAAACCTCAGTCGAAAAAGCAGGCTTACCCTTGGAGCCCATATCAGAAGGGGTAGAAGTATCAAAAGATGAAAGGTGGTACCTGTGGAGGGGCCTTTTTGATTCCCAAGGCATGTATTTCCTGTGGATGAGGGATTTCCCAAATCGTTGGAGGACTTTAGGATGGAATCGGTTGGAGAATGGAATAGACTATATTCTATACTCTTTGCCTTGGGTTTAAATCTGTAGTGACAGTGGCAGTGGGAGGAATGATTATCCTTATTTAATAAAAAGAGTGTCTATGATAATGTTTCTAGGAACAATCGTCCAAGGTAATTTTTTTATATTATAATACTCATTTTTGGGTCTCATTATATTTTGGGAAGAAGAAAAGATCTACTCGTATCTTGATAATGGGCAATGACTTCTACGGCGCGACCTCTGCTTCTATTTGACATAAGGAGACATTTGCACGCCTCATTAATTGAAAGTCAGATCATCTATGGCTAGTGGTCAGCTTGAGGCTGTTTATATCCATCTCCATCGCCTCTTCATTTTCCCTCCAAATTATAAGAGTGAAGGAAAAGTAACTACATCTGGAATTATACTGGTATGCAGAACTTAAATGAATCTTCTTCCTCTCAACCTTCCTCCGTGAACCCCATGGATTTGGGTAGGAAGTGGAAGCGAACAATGGACCTCTCTGAGTTGGAAAATACCCTAAAAAGGGTTAAAGATTTGGTGTATAATGAGGAACTAGTCTCTAAGTCTTCGCCAACACCTAGGGAAACCATAAAGGACTTTCTGAAGCAACAGTGAAGGCTCTTCAAAGAGGCTGCTAATAGAAGGTCGGCGTCTTTCTTTTGTATAACAGGACTCCATAATGTTAAAGACTCCCACTCCCCCATGCACAAGCATCCCTTCTTTATCAAGATGCCGGTGGATGAAAGGGCGGCAAGATTCACCCGACAGGTGGAAGAGAAGGAGTCAGGAATCAAAAGACTAGAGGTTATGATTGATGGGAAGCGGGCCTCTGGATAGAAGGATTCAACGGATGAGGATCTCTTGGCTATGAGTCTTGATGAGGAGGTATTCGTTGCCGAGATCGATACGCTCCTGTCGGAATTACAGAAATGTTCGTCTTAGGGGGGTGACTTTTTAGTTTCTAAGTTTTTTTATTTTTACAGATTTCATTGTAGAGGGGTAGAGGTCTTGTGCTTAAAAGTCTTGGTTTTGAAGGTGGTATGGTTTTAAGGTGGGCGTATCCCACACCCAGAAAATTCCCGAGACCTACAGATGTAAATATGATAGGGACTACTGCTCCCTGCTTCTCTGTAATCTTCGTTTTGGATTATAATATATTTAATTGTCGCCTTTCAAAAAAAAAAAAAAAAACAATTATTGGAATCTACTGATAGGACTTCTCTATTTATTTGTTTTCTGTTTGAACTTAAGCAGGATATATGTGTTGGGTTCATAATCAGGCACTTGTGTACGCCTATGCACTATCTATGAGTAGGATTCTCACATTCATCTTGATGTGCATCTCCATGGATCTAAATATCTGAGCTCCATTTTCATCCCTCATGTCATAAACTATGATTTCTTTATGAGATTTTGTCCTGCACACATGCAAGGTTTGAAATTTTGGTTTCGGTTTCGGCCTCAGCCGACAAAGAAATTTCGGTTTCAGTGGAAATTTTGGTATAAATCTTTAAATTTCGGCCAAAATTTAAAATTTTTAAATTTCAGTCCTAGATGATTTCGGACAAACTTTAAAACCATGCACACATGTTCTGTTATTATTGTTGTTTCTTGCACAAAAAATGTACAATTGCCGCTTCAGCATCCTTGATTGTATCAAGTTGTATCTTTGCTTATATATACTCCTATTTGGAATATTTTTGTCGTATCTCTGGATAACTTTGTTCACCTTTTGGTTTTATTTATTCTTGATTTATACACCATGCATTGCTCTCATTGAGATTTCGTAGTCTTCTCTCTGTTTATGTATACTTAGAAACCGGAATGTATCCAGTGTCAATATGTTTGTTCATGTTTCCAATACACGGGGCACATCCATATGTGATCTGGACTGTTCATCTGGTGAGCCCCATCATGGATGGCCTTTGTCCAAAAGCTACCCCAATTCGATGATCCCGACCATCCGATTAGAGAGCTTGTATTCATTAAACATTAAACATGAACCATTTGTTAACTTTTTCTTTTCTTCTTTTCCTTTTTTCGAGTAATCTTTCCATGTGCTGTCTTCTAGTCCTCTAATCAGATGGTTAAGATCACCCTATTGGTGTGGCTTTTGGGTTATGGCCCATCCATGATGAGGCTCACCAAATGGTTTGGATCATGTGCCACATGCAATGGATTAGAAACACTTCACCAGAAAGAAAAAATGTTTAATACCAAACATTTTCCATTTTAAAATAAGAGCTGGTTTCTTCTCCTTATTCCATTATTCCATTAGCTTTTCCATAAAAGTTTAGCCAACGATTTTAATATAATTTTGATGTGGATTGTCAATCTTAGATTATCTCATTGCCTTGTAAAGTAATAGCTGTTTTGATTTTGTTTTAGGTGATGCACAATCTTCCAAAAAAGCACCAAACCTTGTTGTTTAGTGCCACCATGCCAGTGGAGATTGAAGCGCTTGCACAGGTATTGTAATCTCGAATTTTCACCTTTTAATCAGTTGTTTGTGGCAACTTGGGATTCAATTTTTGAGAGCATGTGCTTTATTTCACTGTTAAAGAACTCCCAGAAATTTTTTTTTGAATGGTAAAGAACTCCCAGAATTAATTATTGATTTGCTGAATCCAACTCAGTTTTGGGCTTTTGGTCTTACTGAGTCAACCAGGAAATCCTTTCTCACCCAATTTAATAAAAAAACTAGTTCCACCAGTCAATTACATGTTTGAGTCTACTCAAGTTTATCTTGGTGAGTCTTTTTCCTAATACGAATTCTGCTCCATTGACATTATTTACTTTCTACTTAACTCTTGGCTCTATGTTGGCACTTTTTAACCACATCTTTCGTTTACAACCTCTAATTGGACAATTCTAATTTACTTTGGAGTTATCCATTACATTACACAATACACATATTTTTTGGAAGTTTATCTATGGAAAGTTCTTTAACTCGGCACAGTTCATGTGACATTGTTAACAAGTTGGTACTGGATACATGCAACTGGTCCCTAGAATAATATTTGTTCTATCTTTATTTCCATATGATTTCCCTTCATCTGGGTTTTCGCTCTTTTTTTTTCTTTCATTATAATTACTCAACAAGAATGGGCCAATTAAAACTTTGGTTATTCATTCCGCTTGCGTGACTCTTACCTTCTGAGATATAAAACAGTACTGTTAGAATTTGTAGGTAAGACTGCCGGACTCTTGTGACTTTGATGTGGTTGAGTCAATATGAATTTGATTATTGAGCTCTCTTTTATTCAGCATTTGAAACGAGAAAAACAAACTAGTTTCTAGTGCATGAACTCTAGCGTTTTTTTTTTTTTTTTTTTTTTGTAGTTTCCAGATTGCTGGTATTGGTGTTGTTATAGTTTGCTTCTATTCATTTTCTATTATGAAGTAGGTTTTCTATTATAAAGTACTTTTTACTTATTTTTCATCTTGACTAGCCATTGTTTGATGCAATTAGGAATATCTAAACAAACCTGTGCAAGTAAAAGTGGGAAAAGTGAGCAGCCCAACTGCAAATGTATCTCAAATTTTGGAGAAAGTTACTGAAAGTGAGAAGGTTAGTTCACCTCAGTGTTTATGATGGACATATTAGAAGCTTGAAATTCATTTTTGTAATTAATGGTTGTATGCTGCTTCTAGTATTATGAACTTGATCCGCTTCTCTATTTTTGTTTCTTCTGTAATGTTTCACTTTGGTCTATCATCTTTTACCACTTGATCAATACTATTATGCCTGAAATATCTACGTGAATATATAAAGCTTAATCATTAATTAATGCTTAAATGGTCTTCGGAATCTCCTAAATGTATATAGCAAAACTAGATTCCTTGATTATTTGCTCTGTGGGGGGGGGGGAGGGGGAAGGGGGGAAGTCTGTAGTGGGTGTTCTGATTGAGTTGTTTTAAAGGCGATCTTGTTTAATTACATTATATAAAATTAGTTTGCATAAGATTATTAACCTTTGTTATATCCTTAGATTTTTGCGGGATTGTTTACTTTTCGATCTGCTAGCTTCCTCTATGTGGTTGATCATTAAGGTCTCCTTTTGAAATTGTTGCCAACTTGTGGTCGGGACTACAGTGGGACTACTGATATGATAGTCTTTACTTTTTTTTGGTGGGTCATTAAAATAGTAAAAGAGGAAAAGCCAACTACATGGCCATAGAAAGAAAGAAAAATCAAAAGAAGGACCTAGTGCACGAGGCTCCCGCCGTTGCGGGGTCTGGGGAGGGCTAGATGTCCGCATCCTTACCCCTACTTTGCAGAGAGGCTGTTTCTGTGACTCGAACCCGCGACCACCACGTCACAATGGCAACCTTAACGTTGCGCTGAGGCTCGCCCTCAAAAGAAGGAAATAAAAGAAAAAGAAAAAAATTACAGATTTCCCATTTCACTCTAGATAACATTGTCATGGAGGATTCCAAAGTTAGCTAAACTATCGACCTTGGAGTTTCCTTCACGATGATTGTGGCTAAAACACTCCACAAAAAATCATCTAAGAAGCTCAATCTTTCTAAATAACCCAAAATAAATTTTCATAGGGCTGCACAGATCCATCGTTTTCTATGGAGGAAATCCCCTTCCATCCTAATCCTAGAACTTTCTAGCTCCTTAGGGCTTTTGAATCCAAACCAAGCTGCTTTTATTTCAGCTTCGATCGTGATCATCTCCACGAGATCATACATAGACAAAAGTAACTTTTCCATTAGGGCCTGAGTTCCCCTGTAATCAAAAGCCCTTATGGCAGCATCAACATCATATAAAACTTTACTACTACCATCACAATTTAGTTTTAGCCATCTGGCTAGTGGCGGCACCTAGACGTCCTGAGGTCTGCATGGAGAACCATAAGATTGGCAGGCGTGTGGTACCCTCTGCCTTTTGGCAGGCAGTCCTTGTTTTTACCACCTTACGTGAACATCCCTCTATTGCCACCCCCTTTATTTTTGAATCTGTTTTCACTGGCTTGTAGCTGTCTTTCGTGAAAAGAGGACGAGAAAAACGAGAATCACATCTCCTTTGGAATTTGGAAAGGAAGATCCGGTGTACTATCCTTGGGTTGTTTGTTATCTTTTAGGTTTACCGAAACTCATTCATTTACCTTTTGGAGGAGTGGATGTGCCATCACCGTGTGGAGAGGTCAGATTCTTTGGTTTGTGACCTGATGTTGTAGCCCGTGTCCTCTGAAAAGAAACCAAAGAGTTTTTAGGACAAATTGTCGAGTCAGGAGGAGAATCGTCCTTGGCACTATCGATTATATCCCTCCCCAACGATATCACGATGTCTGATTTGCCCCTCTTATCTATTGGTTCAAACCAATCTTGATGATAGTTGCAAAGTCATCCACGATGACAATTCTGATGCTCGTAGAGCTGGTTTGGGGGACATTTTTATAGTAGCCACAAAGCCATTTCTTCTTTGGTTCTTTGAGAAGTGTTTGATACTAAAACAGTATGTGATTTTACCCTAAAAGGGTTGCATAGTTCATTTAGTAGTATGCCACCTGTAAGTGATGGGACCCAATATATTCAAAGGTTTTTCCCCTCTATTTATTTAAAGTGAAATTGAACCACTCACGTATTCTTTTATACCACACTGTTACTTCTCTTTTTGACTTATTTCTTTGTGGGAACCAAATTATTCCTTTTTTTTTTTAACGGTGGCAGATTTCATTAATAAGAGAGCGACTGAGTAAGTACACCCCAAGGATAAAACTTTTTAGAGACCAAAAATACAAGGCACAAGAAGGAAAAAGTACACCCCACTTATGGAGCAAGGAAATCAAAGATCTCTAGACTCTGTTTGTCCACTCCCTTCCTAGCTAATCTATCTGCAATCCCATTTGCCGATCTTCTTACATGCATGAATGGTAAGTAAACACCATTCAACCTATCACGGATCTCATCAAAAAAATTGAACAAATCTCCAAGGGGGGACATAAGAGCCTCTAAGCCATCTAATGACATTGAGAGAGTCTCCCTCTACTATTACTTTATCCAGGAGATCCCTATGAAAATGAATAATCCCCTTGTGAGCAGCTTTAACTTCCGCTTCGGTCGCATCTATTAGCCCAAGAGGTCCAAAAAAGGTCCAAATGACTTCGCCCCTGTAATCCCTTAGAACACCACCTATACCTGCTGGCGCCGGATTTCTCATAGTAGACCCATCAAAATTGAACTTCAGCAACCCTTGAGATGAGGCCTGCCATTGTTGAAAAATAGAGGGTCTATTTTCTATACTGAAACAAATCTCCTTCCAGCCCTCACATAACGAATACGCCGGAACAAATCGAAACAAGGTAAGGGATTTAGCCCAAGCAATAGTTAAAGTGATGACTTTGATGAAGAGAAAGTGTGACGATTTAGAGACCCCCTCAAAAACTCTATCATTCCTTTCTTTCCATAGAACCCACATTGTAGCTAGAAGAGATAAAGACCAAAGTACTTTGCCTCTTTTCTTCCTTGGGACTGCTGACCAATTTTCGAATAACCCTTGAATAGAGGATGGGGGAATACCCTTGAGATACCAAATTTGCACTGGATGCCACTCCACACCTCTCTGGCCACACTGCAATGCATAAAAATATGATCCACAGATTCCTCAGTCAACTATCAACATCCTGCTACGTGAGATCACAAGTAAACATTGGCCAAGTATAGGTGTAGTATCATATCAGATGGATGGACAGATGGGAAGAATAGATACCTAAATAATTTTTTTGTTAGTTGTCTAGTAGGGACATGTCTTTTAAAATCTATTGATGCTTCGATTTCCATCAAGGGTGGAAATTTGATGTTTCGCCTTATTGATGACATGATCGAGGATATAGGAGTGGATAAAGTGGTGCAATTTATCACCGGTAACTACTCTAGCTATGTGAGTGCAAGTTGATGGAGAAGAGGGATAAATTGTATTGGAACCCTGACACTGCTCATTGCATTGACTTGATGCTAAAGAGCATCTCTAAGCTGAACGTACAAGCTAAGACTATTGAGAATGCCATGTAAGTGATGGAGTTTATACATGGGCATGCAGGTGTTCTTATGTAAAGAATTGCTGCCATTAGAAAATTTTCTTATCATCGGACTTTCTTTGTTGAATTAATGAATTGAGTTTCTTTTTTATTTGAAGCTTATCTATATATTGTTATATACATTTTCAGTTTAGAATGGAGTCGTGGAATTTACTGTTCCAAACATATGTGATAACACATCTCATTAGGTATTTGATCTTGTTCAATCATTATAAATAGTTTCTTGCTTATATATGGTTTCCAAGTGTGTATTTGTGCTTATTCTAGCAATTCCTGAAGTTTCATTTTAATTTTCCTTCATTTGTATTCATTTCCATAAACTTTAGTGATTTGCTCACCCGTATTTAGTGTTAATATACAATTTTTTTTACAATTCTGTCGCGCATTTTACTTGATATTGTATCTTTTGTATGCATTTCCATAAACTTTTGTGATTTGTTCACCCGTATTTAGTGTTAATATACAGTTTTTTTTTACAATTCTGTCAAGCATTTTACTTAATATTGTATCTTTGTATTTCCAAACACCTTGGCACATTTAATTGACTGACAAATGCACTTACTATATATGGTGTCGGGCATTTTACTTGATATTGTATCTTTTGTATGCATTTCCATAAACTTTCATGATTTGTTCACCCGTATTTATTGTTAATATACATTTTTTTTTACAATTCTGTCGAGCATTTTACTTATTATTGTATCTTTGTATTTCCAAACACCTTGGCACATTTAATTGACTGACAAATGCACTTACTATATATGGTTATAATATTTTATACTGTGTTGTAGATTAATCATTTTATCTGAGATGGCTTGGCACATTTAATTGATTGATTGTGAGAAAACTTCACTTACTATATATGTTTATAATATTTTATCTGTGTTGTAGATTGATCGCCTTCTGGCTTTGCTTGTGGAGGAGGCATCTCAAGCCGAAAAATCTGGCCATGCATTTCCTTTAACCATTGTTTTTGTTGAAAGGAAGGTATGGGGCCTATGGGCTCCACATGTAAATTTGGATGTTCTGTTTGGACTGTATTAGACTCACCGTTATCCTTTTAAATGTGTAGATTCAAACTCATGAATGTTACCCTCATGTAATGAGGATTTTACTTTTTTGTAACCAAATTGTCCCGTCGACTGTCATTTCATATATGCATCAAAGTGATTATCTGAGAAAAACTTTATAAATGTTTTTCCCTTCTCTGGAAACATTATGCTATTTCTCAAAGTTTCATTGATTTTCCAAGTATCTAGATAAATGTTTCTGCATTTATATTTGTGCCCACTAATAACTATACCAAAATATGTCTTCTATAATCAATTTTTTTCTGAACTGGCATGTCATCTTAGCTGGGTTACTATCAGGTACATAGATGCACCTTCTGTTTCAAAAGATGTAAATATCTGAACTAACAGTTGTAGTAAAAAGGAAAATCTGATTATGCCTAATACTAGCATGAGTTGTCTGTGATCTGTATAACGTAATCATAAATTTGATATTTTTGTTTGCAGCTCTATCTAATATCTTTTTTGCTCTTAAAAATGACTCAAATTACCTCATAAAATCAATAAAATGAGCTGCTACATTCTGTAACATGGAGGAGTGTCATACCATTTCAAAAAAAATAAAAAATGGAAGAGTTTAATGGTTAACAATAATAACACTCTCTTTAGTGGATTTTATATGGTGTTTACATTGGGTTGATTTTATACAGATGTTGATATGATATTTGAAAATGGTGAATCTGATAACCCAAAAGCAGATTGGGAACGACAATGGTGCTCTGTCTATTCTCTTTTCTTTGTTAGTCATGTTTTTTATCTATTGAAACTATTCTATTTATTTGAAATATCCAAAAGTGTTCTGGTTGTATCTTGATATCATAATTCTACCCATCTTGCTTAGATGCATGTGCATTCCTGCCATCAAACTATTATTTACTTATGTAATTGGAGTTTTTATATGGTGTAAGCCCGTACAGTCCATTATTTTTCAAAAAGTACTGTACGGCCAACACCATAGGACGATCCAGACTGTCCATCTGATGTTCCACAACGTAATTAGGTTGTGCCCAAAAAATCATTTCCATAGGATTATCCTAGCCCTTCGATCTATTGAGGAACTGCATATTGTGGAAACTTCTATAGATTTAAGGGTTGAGATCATCCTATGGAAATGATTTTTTGGGCAGAACCTGGACGGTTTTGATCATGCTATGGTGTGGGCCGTACGGTACTTTTAGAAAAATATTGGACTATACAGGCTTACACCATATAAAATCTCATGTAATTCAATCTGTTACTTTGTCTTTCGGTTTTTATTGTTAAAAACCCTAAAGTGTGAAGTTATTGTCCTCCAGACCAAGTGCGACGAAGTGGCTGAAGCTTTAGTGGCACAAGGTCTGTGTGCGGTTGCTCTTCATGGTGGCCGTAGTCAAATTGAAAGAGAAGCAGCTCTTCGCGATTTTAGAAATGGCTCTACCAACATTTTGGTATCTATGCCCCGACTACCCTTTCCTCATCTTTTTCCCATCCAGAGAGACTGTAAGAAAAGGATTACTTGAGGAGCGATCTCTCTCCAATAGACTCAGATGCTTAGTTGCTTATTTGGTGAGCTCTATATGTAGGTTGCAACAGATGTTGCCTCTCGTGGTTTGGATGTTACTGGAGTTGCTCATGTTGTTAATCTGGATCTTCCAAAGGTATTTTGGTATCTATGCCCTGAGTCACTCTTTTTTTTTTTCCATTGGACTTTCTTGATTTTGTTGAATTTCTTCTTAACAAGCAGAGTGCATCTTTTGTTTTTCTGCTAGGCTAGTAGTGTGCATCTTATTAAATCAGAGAAGGAAAAAAAAGACCCAATAGATGGTTGAGGGGATAATCAAGTCGAGTGCATCACAATTTATAATTACACATACATGTGTTAAGAGATAAAGTGTGACATCCACATATTTCTTCATGCAGTTGCTTGTTTTTCTTTATTGTTTTATACTTAGATTTCCATTATTATCCATAATTATTTAGGTTGTATAGGTGTTGACCTGAGAGTAGTATACATTGTACCTGGAATCAAGTATATTCAATGAAATTACCCAGTCACCTTGCAAGTGGATTCTCAAGATTTTTTCAACATGCTTATGATATACTATTTCTGACATTTCAATCTATGATGGCTCAACGACAGACAATGGAGGATTATGTGCACCGAATTGGAAGGACGGGTCGTGCAGGATCAACGGGACAAGCTACTTCATTTTGCACTGATCGTGACATGGTCTTCTATTGCCCTGTGTTTCTTTTCTCTGTACCGTTTTTTGTTTGAATTCATGGTTGGCGAATAATAATTGACTGCCTTTTCTTGTTTGGGTTTGTTTCTGTATGTCAATAGGTCCTTGTGACTCATATAAGAAAGGCAATTGCAGACACCGAATCTGGAAATGCTGTGGCTTTTGCAACTGGCAAGGTATGACCTTTGGCTATATTTTTTGGTTTTGTCATCACCTAATGGAAAAAAGAGAAAGCTTTGACTTATTATATCTTTGCAAAAGATTGACAATATTTGAACTGTTTACAAAATCCAGTTTTTGTTCATAGAATTGAACCACTGATGAAAGCAACAAATTCCTTATCCAACTCCAATGCAGTTTGAGTGTGCCCATGGCTCTCTGATTGACTTGAAATTGTTGTAATGTTGTGATAAATTCGAAGTAGTTTTGGATATTCCTGGTATTTTTAGATTCTTCTAGATTCATAGTTCCGAGTTTAGGCCTATGTTACCTGGATATAGGTATCCGATACAGCAAGGATCTAGTATGTGGATCCTCCAGGTTTCAAAAGCTTAGGATACAGGTAAGGCAAGGATCCGATGTCTGAGTAGGGATAATTGATAGGGATGCTCTTATAAAATATCTAACATAGTATAATCCAAATATTGTTTGAATTTTGAATTGCATGTATGTCTCTCTCGTAAACGATCATCAGCTCCTTTCCTAGGGACTTCTGTCTCTAGCATAGGATTTCCATTTCCTTTATGATGAGGAATATAAAATAGAACAAAGAAGCATTTACAGATTAGGATTTGTAGGATTCTCATTTCTCTTGTGATGAGGAATACAAAGAGTAAAGAAGAATTTATGCTCAAAAGGTTGATCTTTATTTTGTCTATATAGGAAAGAACAATGTTACGTGAGGATATTAAGTTATTTAAAATATGTCCATGTTTTTCTATCATGCTTAGCATTATCTGTGGAAAGAAGTGAATGGAGGAATTTGAAAAGCGCATGAAGTCCTCAAGGCTGGGAGAAGACTCTCGCTGGAGGAACGCTTGAAACTGGCAGTGGAATCGGAGATCTGGAGCTATTGGTGGTGTGGAAAATCTGAGGGGAGAGAAAGATAGAAGGCACTTTGAGGAACCTTGGATTCTTCAGAGAAGTAGACGTGAGGAATGATTATCAAGGGTGGCTAGGAGACGAGCTGAAAACAGGTTGGGAGACTGGAGGTGCTCAAAGTGTGCTTTCGTGAATTTCCGAAGAAGGCTGGAATGCATGAAGTGCAGAAAAGTGTGGTCTGGTTTTTACTACAACTTTCCTCTAAAGACCTCCATGAAGAACACAACGGTGCAGAGCGGCAAGCCCTTAGCAACGGATGCGTTTACATCACAGGTGACCAAAGTTGAGATTCATACGGAGAAGGAGTCTCAGTCCGATGAACAAGCAAATGACCCACAAAATGCAGACTCTGAAACTCCCCCTCTTTGTGTGGAAGAAATTTGGGCAGACTCCATCTCTATGGAATCTCGGTTCAACATTAAAAGAGCATTGTGGGGAAGGATTAAGGTCGATATTCATATGGATTCCGTGGATTTAAGAAGGTGGCTCCAGAGTCAGAATCTATTATTGGGGGAGGTGTCGGTTTATCAGATTGCAAATCGGGAGTTTGCAAATATCCCTTCAACAGAAGTAAACTCGGGGCAGTGTAAAGTTAGTTGGCTGGTAGCAGAGGGTAACCCTTTTGAAATGTTAGAGGAATGGACAAATAAATTCTCTGAGATGTTGAAATTATCCTGGTGGTCGATAGCAAGGTGGCCAGAGCGGGAATCGAAACGGGAATTGAAAGCGGGAATCGAAGGCTCCCAGGGAAGAATCCTACTCAAGGTTGCCAGAGCGGGAATCGAAACGGGAATCGAAGGCTCCTAGGGAAGAATCCTGCTTCCTTGGTCGATAGTTGGCCTTCCTCCACATGCATGGTCGGTAGAAAGTTTTCAGAAAATAGGATGTAGAATCAGAAGAGTGCTTGCAACCGAGTTCTCTTGTGAGGAAGTGAATATGAGGAGGCAAAAATTCTGTTAATGGTTTCCGAATTGGCTCTGGACAAAATCAAAATCCCGGTATCTGTTGATGAAACAGTATACTGGATTGTGGCTTCAAGGTATTCCCAGCATCCGTTTCCAGTTGAGGTTCGTGAATCTGAAGATACGGCAAGGTTATTCCGATACGAATGGTCCAGCATCCGTGGTGTTTCGGATTTGGGCGGGAGGAAGGAGACAACAGCGCAAGGTAGCGGGTCAGCCCACGATAGAATGAATTTTGAATTGCTATCGTGCGCACCTGCTTCTCCAGTTTCGCCTACACACGTGGCGATCTCTGCGACAGTTAGCGTCTCGCGAGCGGGGATTCAGGAATCAGAAGCATTTGAAAATATTAGCCTTAATTCTTATGGACGCGTGTCAATAGCTTATTCATCTGAGGCGAGGTGGGCAACAGCTGGGGTATCAGTGCCAACTGTTGAGGCATATCCTTCATTGATCTGCGAGGAAGATAATCAACGGATGGATCATCATTATTTTAACTTTATGGCGTGTTTGGTTCATCATTGGGTGCTTGGGGGAGTAGTGGAATAAGAAGTCAAATGGGATGTGGGTGAAATGACAGTCAAAGGGGAGATCGTCGGTGGATAATAAATGTGACGTTTGGTTGCAAGAAGATGTGGGAGTTACGTTGGAACTGGCGAAGAGTCCTTTCAAAATGCCATTCCAACGTAGATTCCAAAAAAAAAACTCTGATTTCGTGGTTTGCAATTCGGCTCCCGTTTGCATTCCACGTCAGCCGACAGGCTTCCGACAATCCCAGTGGTGGAAAAGGCTTTTGGACGAAAATAAGCAACCAAACGTTGTAAGGCGTTTCAAATCCCATCCAAATGCTACAAAACTTCCTTTTTTTTGGCAACCAAACACGCCATTAGGGATACGACCTGGGTGTCTCAGGTGCTGGGTCGTAGAATTAGGTTGGATAGTGGTCTTGCCAGAGATTTAGTTGGAGGCCCATGGGGGACGAGTGGGCCCAAGGTGCAATTAGACCTTCTGGATCCGACCCGGTAAATAGAGCGTTAATTCCTTCTTCTCATCTTGTGAGAAATTCAGCGGTTTCTCCTGTGAGCCGAGATGCTAATGATCAAGCCAAGTTTGGCGTGGAAAGGGATATTTCGAATGATGAGAGTCAGGAGGAGTCATCGAGTGCTAATGATCAAGCCGAGTTTGGCGTGGAAAGGGATATTTCGAATGATGAGAGTCAGGAGGAGGAGTCGCTCTCGCATGTGCTTTTCTTCTGCGAAAGGTCAATGTACAGGGAGAGCATGCACCAGTGGGACAAGGCAAATCATCCTTTCATTTCAAGCCTGCCTGACTCCTTTTCGGAGGTGGCACAAGAAGCGCAAGGTTCTGAGATCCTGGAAATGAATGATTACTTTCAGAATATGGAGGCTGTTCACCGACCTTTGAGATCGGAATCTTGTAATTTTCTGGAGGAGGGAACTGAACAGGGGCGGAGATCATCCGGCTTCACCACAGGTACCAATATTGCTTTATTAAATACTTCTATTGGTTTTCCTATCTTTTGTGGATTGCAGGGTGCAGGACCTGTATACAGGTTTATCTCTTTTGAAAACAATATCCCCCCGGTAGATATCCCAGATCTTTCACTTAGTGGTCCTAGTCAGAGGAAATACGATGAGTGCTGCAGGGCGGATAATGAATCAGGAAGAATTTTAGATTCAAGGGTTGATTTGATGGGAAAAGATTAGCGCTGGTTATCTGTGAAGAGGAAATCCTAGAGCCTATCTCATGGGTGGATCCAAAAATGGAGATTCTAGAGGTGTTTGTGAATCACATCATATCCACTAGTAGGGTGTTGGGTCTGATTTACACAGGGCCGGAAGAAGATCTGAGGAATATGTTCAGAGTTGCAGAGAGAAGAGAGTTAGACCAGCGAAGTTTCTCAGATCCCTCGACTCTGGAGGGTGTAAAAAAAGATGTCACGGGAGCTTGCTAAGCTAAAATCGGATGTTAACTACGAAGGGTCACTGCATGGATCTCAAGATGGTCGAAGTCTGAGGGGTAGAAAGCAGGGTTACCCCAGGGGATGAGAGCTTTTTTCGACTAGTTATCCATGAAGATACTGTCTTGGAATGTTAATGGGCTGGGGACTTTGGACAAGAAGGCACAAGTAAAAGAGCTAGTAAGAGGCAATAAACCTGAGATAATGTGTATTCAAGAAACAAAATTGGGGTCGGTGAACAGGGCTACTATCAAAAGCTTGGGTGGGAAAGCAAGCTGGGATTTTATTACACTGGATGCTGTAAGGGCAGCAGGGGGTATATTAATTAGCTGGGATCAATCAAAATGGAAGATTCAAGATTCATGGGTAGGAAAATTTTCGGTTTTGATCGTAGTCCGGAAGGTGGGGGAACCGGTAATGGTGACTTTTTCTGGTGTGTATGGACCGTCAATCAGAGAAGAGAAACAACAATTTTGGTAGGAACTTTTGCAGATTAGGGGGAAGTGGTTATATCCCTGGTGACTTGGGGGTGACTTTAATGTAATTAGAGCCGTTGAAGAGAGGTTTGGGTGTAGGAGGTCGACTCAGAATATGGTAGCTTTTTCAGACTTTATAGCAGATAATTAGTTGATAGACATCCCTATGATGGGGGCTCAGTTTACTTTGGCCAGATTTCTCAGCATGAGTCGCATTGGCCGGTTCCTCTTCTGCCTTGGTGGCTTTCCCTTTTTCCAGATTCATGTCAGAAAGCGCTAGTTCATTCAGTTTCCGATCATTGTCCCCTTTTGCTTGATCCGCGTCTAGAATTGTGGGGTCCCTATCCTTTCAGGTTTGATTTGGCTTGGCTCGAAATTCCAAAACTAGAAGAGTTGATGGGGGAATGGTGGGATTCTCACAGTGTAGAGAGGGCGGTGGATTTAGTTATAGGGGAGAAACTTCGATTTGTTAAAAAGAGACTAAAAGAGTGGAATTCTAATAGATTAGTGGCATCTTTAGAAAGAAAATTGTGGCTGCAAAATAAAATTAAGGAAATTACTTTGGCCGAAGAGGGTGGTTTAGCTTCAGAGGAGGACCGGAATGAGATGGGGAGATGTAAAGAAGAGCACAAACGCTTTCGTTGCAGGAGGAAATTTCATAGAGACAAAAATCAATGGCCAAATGGTTGAAGGAAGGTGACAAGAACACTGCATATTTCCATAGTGTTGCTAGTGCTAGGAGTAATAGAATCGAGGCTTTGGAGATCAATGGTAATATCACGTTCAATAAAGAAGATATCTCCACAGAAGTTTTGAGATTCTACAAGTCGCTTTATGATTTGGAGGGGATAGTGCATCCTCTGCTTGAACAGGTGGATTTTAAAGTGTTAGATGATCATCATATAATGGCTCTTGAGAAACCTTTTTCGGAAGAAGAGCTAGAAAAAAGAGTTTTTTCTTTGGGTCGTGATAAAGCTCCTGAGCCAGATGGTTTCTGTCTTGCTTTCTTTCAGTGCTGCTGGGGCTATGTCAAGAAGGATATCATGAAATTTTTCCAGGAATTCCATGAAGGGATGGAGTTGGATAGAGGTACTGGAGCGACTTTTGTTGCCCTAATCCCAAAAGTAAAGGGGGCAGTGAAGCTGTCAGACTTCAGGCCTATTAGTTTGGTGGGTTGCCTCTAGAAAGTTCCGGCAAAGGTTTTAGCCGCGCGCTTAAATGTGGTGCTTCCTTTCATTATCACTGATAATCAATGTGCTTTTGTTAGTCAGAGACAGATTTTGGATTGCTCTTTGGTGGCAAATGAAGTGGTGGATTTGATGGCGAAAACCAGAATCGAAGGTGTAATTTGTAAGTTAGACATGGAAAAAGCATATGATAGAGTTGAGTGGCATTGCTTGGATCATCTTCTTGGGAAGATGGGCTTTGGGTCTAGATGGCATGGGTGGATCAGATGTTATGTGTCTTCTGCTTGGTTCTCCAATCTGATTAACGATTCCCCTAAAGGCTTCTTTAAGTCTTCAACGGGGCTCGTCAGGGTGACCCGTTGTCTCCATTCCTCTTTGTCATTGTGGCCGAGACTTTGAGCCTCCTTTTGGAGAAAGGAAGATCTAAGGGACTAGTAAGTGGCGTCAGATGTGATCAGAACGGAGTAGAGGCTTCACATTTACAATTTGCTGATGACACTTTATTATTCAGCTCCCCCTAAATCTTGAAGATTATGAATCTCAAGGCGATTCTAAGATGTTACGAACTTATTACAGGCCAAAGATCAAACTTTTCAAAATCAAGGATGTATGCCTTGAATGTAGAAGAGGCAGACGCACTCGGTCTAGCCAATCTCATGGGTTGCCCTTTGGAGAAATTCCCAACGACTTACCTTGGTCTTCCTTTGGGAGTTGGGAGACCAAATAAAGTGGCATGGGATCCTATAGTGGAAAGAATAGAAAAACGGCTAGATACTTGGAAAAGGAACATGGTCTCCAGGGGAGGCTGGATAACTCTTATTAAGGCAGTGTTGGTGAATATCCCTATCTATCAACTTTCCTTGTTTAAATGCCCTAGGAGTTTGGTAAAGCGTATTGAACAGATTCAAAGGAGATTCTTATGGGGGGGGAGGGTTTCAGAGGATAAGAGAGGACTTGCTTTAGTGAGTTGGGAAGATTTATGCGAACATATTAAAGGAGGTGGTCTAGGTATCAGGAAGATAAAGCAAGTGAACCATTCTCTCTTGGGGAAATGGTTGTGGAGGTTTGGTTGGGCTAATGTAATTGTGGGCAAGTATGGATCAGAGGCAGGTGATTGGAAAGCTTCGAATTGCTTTCTGTATGGCGTGACATTATGCGTATGAGTTGCAATTTTGAACGAGGTATCAGATATAGAGTGTACTCTGGTGATTGAATTACTTTTTTGGGATATGTGTTGGTGTTCTTCTATTCCTTTGAAAAAATTGTTTCCTGACTTATACTTAGTAGCAGCAGATAAGTTTGTTCTTGTTAAATATTGCTTTGAGAGAGCAGGAGATAGGGTGATTTGGTCGCCAGTTTTTAGGAGAAATTTCTTTGACAGAGAACTACCGTCAATTGACAAACTCTTTCAAGTGCTTGAGGATACTTACATTAGCTCTTCTGGGGCTGATAAAAGAGTGTGGATTTGGGATTCTACCGGGGTTTTTACGGTTAAGTCTTTTTATAATAAACTGGTTCCTTGTCCTGCGCTTCCAATTGAAGCAAGAGTATGGAAGATCCAAGCACCTCCAAGGGTATGCGCTTTCGGTTGGGCAGCACTTCGTGTCCGGATTCAGACTGTGGACTCTCTCAGGAAGAGAAAAATGTTAATTGTTAATCATTGTGCCCTGTGCATCGAGGCAGGAGAATCTGTGGATCATATCTTCATTCATTGTATAGTCGCCAGGGAGGTATGGGGCGGTATATTGTCCAGGTTTGGTATTGTTTGGGTCTTCCCTTCTAGCCTTCAAGATTTATTCGAGGGTTGGTCGTTGGTTCCATGGAGGAAAAAGGGAAGGGTTTTGTGGTCGTTATCTTTGTTGGCCACCATATGGGTATTATGGAAAGAAAGAAACGACAAAGTTTTTGAAGGAGTAGCCAAATCTCCCTATTGTCTATTTGTTAAAGTATTAGTGCTAACTATTGCTTGGGCAAAGTCACTCCCTCTATTCCGTTTTGTCTCGGCTTATGAGTTGTGGGAGGGATGGAGAGTGATTTGTAATAGCAAGAACATCCGCCCTTTGGTTGTACAACATTGGCAACGTCCTCCCGCTAGACGTCTTTAGTTAAATTTTGATGGTTCTAGCTTTGGCAATCCGTGGCCCGCTGGTATTGGGGGTGTATTGAGGGATTCATCAGGAGAGGTTTTATGGGCCTTCTCTTGTCCTATTGGATCAGCTGATGCTAGTAAAGCTGAGGTGAGGGCGGTGCATCGGGGCCTTATGCTTTTGGACAAGGAAAGAATGAACCAAACTATTGTAGAAATAGACTCTCTCAATGTCATTAGGTGGCTCAAAGGCTCCTTGGTCGCTCCTTGGAGATTTGCTCATTTCTTTGACAAGATATAGGATAAATCAGCAGGCTCTTCCATCGTTTTTCCTCATGTGCGGAGATCTGCAAATGAGATTGCTGACAAGCTGGCTAGGGATGGAGTTCATAAGCAGGATTTAGAGTTGTTTGATTTCTTGCCCACGTGTGACAGGCCTTTCCGGCTTTGTGGGCTGTTTTATATTGATTTTTTTGCTTTTTTCTTTGTACCTTCTAGGCGGACTTCCTCAGCTGTCCCCTTTTCTTTAATGAAATTTGTTACCATTTAAAAAAAAAACAATGTTACGTGCCTAATCTGTCGTAACACAAATAAACAAAACAAAAAGATAGAAAAGAGGGAGAAAGAGTTTGATTTGAGGCGACTGGACCTCCTAACGGTTCAATTCGAGAATAACCATAACACTCCTAAAGACAAAGTTTCCTTTGCTGTAAAATTTTCTTCTTCCCCTTTTAATTGAAATACAAACACAAAGGTAGTTACACATGAGCCATCCATTTTCCCACTTAAAAGACATAGAAGCAACAACAACACACCCACAACCCCCAAACCCATAAACCATAACTAAATAAGAAACTACATTCTAACACACTCCACATACATCATAATAAAATGCACATAACAAACAAGAACCTAACCAATAGCAGCAAAAAGAAAGAAAGAAAGAAAGAAAGAAAAGAAAAGAAAAATAATAATCATACGGATCGACCATATCCCATCCATGACGGACCCTTATCATTATCGTCTATCGCATCCTGTTGAGTCAGGTAATCCATTTTTATTTTTATTTTAGACTCATTTTTTTTCGTAGAGAAGAAAATGGTGTTGATTTATTGTTTGCAGAATTGAAAACGTTTCCTCAGTTTTTTTGTAAGAACTGGATGAACAGTTCTAGAGGTTCCTTTTTTTTTCATTTCTTCTCTTCTTCATAAATGAATTTAGAGAGTTTTTCCTTATTTTCTTGCATAGAATCATCTTGCTTGCTTTTATTGATAAAACGTGGAATGATATGGACATTTTTCATCTCAATATTTTAGCAAAATACTGAATCAACCCTAGAACTTATTGAAACTCTTGTCATTCTCATAAACAATGTAAGGAGAAGTGGATCTCCTTTAACCATAATTTGTTCAAGTATTTTATTGTTCCTTAAAAGCACTTATCTATGGTTTCATAAACTTTTCTGGTGTTGATTTCCAACAGGTTGCAAGGAGGAAAGAGAGAGAAGAGGCTGCTGCACAGAAAGAAGCAAGGATTGCCCTATCTAAGCTCTCTGTAACAGGTCCCACATCGATAAACGTTGAGGACAAGTACAGGTACATGCTCACTCCTGCAAATATCAAGAAAGAGGGTGCTGCTGATGATGCCTGGAACGACTGACCAACTAAACTCCCCTCTACTTTGCACTTCCATTTCAAAGTTCCCTGAAAATTTTATCTTCGCAGCTCCAAAACCCATTACAATGGGTAAGTTCTTCATCGAGCATCTTTTCTTTCTATAACCTTTGGTTTTCGATTTGTTCACCAATCGGTCCAGAAACCTCAGAATACTTGTCAGTTTTCTTTCGTTGGTTGGATCCTTTTGGTTTTGCAGTTCTAGAATACACACACACACACATGCACGCTTATTTCATCCTACTTTGATACTAAGTCACAAATATCCTCCTCGGGAATTTCTCGGAATGGAAAATCTCGGGGTATATTAATTGTTTTATGTTTTTCAGGTTTATATTGGGGAAAAATGATAAAAATAAAATTATTTAAAAATATATAAACATATATAGATTAAGAAAGATAATATAAAAAATATCGTAAAAATATCGTGACATTATTGCGGTAAATGAAAATATTGCCATATTTTTTAAATTCTAGGGAATATTTCGGGATTTTGACATTTTATCAAAATGACGTGATAAAATCGCTTAATTTTGAAAATATCGGGGATATTTGTGACATACCTCTTATAAATTATTCCAAATCTCTGCTCATTTGAACTGTGCTATGTTGCTTATACTGCAGATTGTTGATGGCCAGGATGATGTATGTTTGGAGGTGTAATATCTGCTTTTGGCTTGAAGCGGAAGGCACGTCGAAGATAAGAAGAATTTGTCTTGTAAGTGCATTTATATACAGCTGTTTGTACTTTCTTAGAGTTACTCCACTAATGTAGCACTGCCATTGCGTGATGCTTTCTAACTTTCGAATCAGTAGAAAGAAATGATCTGAGAATGGAGTTAGGTGATGCAGGATTAGAATAAACAGTATAAAACAAAAAATGGTATAGAACCGTGGCTTGACCCGGTAAATCGGATTATTCCATGTGTATTAATTAATTCCGAAAACTTTTGGTTAACCATTTGAATAAGTAAAACTACTAATAAACTACCTTGCTTTAATTTATTCTAAAAAACCAACTTGGTCTAATCAATTTAATAAAAGATCTCTTTAGGCTCTGTTTGGATTGCTGGAATTTTCTTGAAAAGTTTGTAAAAGAAAGACTTTTCTCAAATTTATGCTTTTCCATTGTATGAACGTATGAAAAAAAGGACTTGAACCATAACAGTTAAGGTTTTATTGACAGGAACCTTTAATTCAGCCTACTGAAATTATAGAAATTGTAAAAGCAGGATGGCAAAGATATATAAAAAATAAAAACTAAAAGTAAAACAAGATGGACATTTTCATCCTTTTTATCGTACCGCGCTCGACGACTGATGTTTAATTTCGATGTGCCAGCCATCTGGGGCTTCAAATCAAAATTCTTTTTTTTTTTTTTTTTGTATTTTATCCAGTTTTATTCAAGGGAATTTTCAATTTATAATGATATCCCCCTAAATAAGCCATAACCATATATTATTTCCTTCTGAATCGTTGAAACAAAAACAATTTTCTGCAATAAATCTTTTCTTGCAATCGAATTAGGGACTTATCTTTCTCTTTTGGATGCCACTAGAATTGCTCTTTATTTTCAAATAAGTTTATTTTAAGTAAATATTATTTTAAGGGGATATGCTAGCATCCATCGCACAAGGCATTTCGCGGACAACAACCACCTCGTGAATGAAGACAAAAGCTGCTGAAAAGTGAGCCTGTGTGGCTGCTGTCGGCTACTGTCAGATGCAACAGACCATCCGTGAAATGCCTTCCGTAACAAATCCCTATTTTAAGAGGGAACGTTACAAATGCCTTTTGAGCACAATGGGTCCAACCGCGGGTTGAACAAAACCTTATAGAATCCAGGTTTTAGCTTATAAAATCCATGTTTTAGCTTGTAAAATCCAGGATTTTAGAATCATGGATTATAAAATCCTTTTATCTAAATGGCCCCCAGCGTGAAAAAGTCAGTCAGACATCAAGCAACCCTTGATCTGATGCTCGCTTTTCAAATTCAATAAAATTAATTTATTTGAATCTGAATATGGATGGTTAAAAACCGTATATAGATTCGCCCCTGCTATACGCTAGGATTACGTTAATAACGTGATTTTAGGGCCTTAGATGTGATTCGCATGAGAATCAATCTCAGCACACCTGATAAAGTTGCAAATATTTTATAACTTATGAACAAAGAAGGAAATCTCGTATTGAGAAAAAACAAAGACTCTTGTACCAGCATTCCTCTTAGACTCTTCCTATTGAATAATTTACTGATTCTCAGCCACCGAGGAAGGAGAGAAGGATTTTCTAGAAGTTGAAAGCAAATTTAGTCTCTTACTATATTTCTGGAAAAGACTCCAAAAAGTACAGGACAAAACTAGATTTTTTGACTTCTGATTGGGGGTAAGAGAGCCCTGAAATTTTGGCATTGTTTTTAAGAGAACAACTGAGCGGATTCCTTATGTGGAGAAAATATATGGATCAAAAATCAAAGGGGAGAGTTTTTTTCTCTCTCTCGGCCTTGTTGTTTGACGGTCGGCCACCATATAAAACTCATGTGTGTAAGCAAGAAAATTGAACTTGTATATCATCACGAGGTCCCAACGCGCATGGGAATACCATGCCTAAGATGAAGAGCTACAAAAATCAACGGTTTAGCTTTTGTTTGGCAGAATGCTGAAAGAGGCTTGATTGGTCAAAGACATAGACATAGACGCCACTGCAAGAAAAGTGTTTTCTACCGGCAATTAAGGTCATAAAAATCCACCAAGAAATATCTATTACGCCAAAAAACACTCACTTTTTTTATTGTAGTATATCATGGTCTTCTCAATAACAGCATTTTTTTGGACTTGTGGTTGCCAATGGACCTAGATGATCCAATGGACTGTCAGAATCTGAACTTCAACGGACAGATCTAAACACATGGCAGGATCCATTGACACATTTCGAATACCTATCATAGGTTCCAAAATTATTTCCTATTAGATCCAGACAACTAACAAAAGCTGGTGTCTAGATCAGAATTTATTATACTAAAAAAAGGGCGGCCCAGTGCATGAGACTCGCGCCATTGCAGGGTCTGAGGAGGGCTAGATGTACCCAGCCTTACACACTCCTGCTTTGCAGAGAGGTTGTTTCCGTGAAATCAAGAACATTATTACACTATTTATTATACTATTTTATGAAAATGCTCTCTATTTTTTTATAACTTCAAATATTATAGCAGGGGTACTTTAGATATCTCCAGAGGTATAATACAATACTAGACCTTTTGACATCTCATTGGGGTCAAGAGAGACTTGCCATTTTTCTATTATTTTTAAGAGAAGGAATAGGCAGAATACTTATGTGGAATTAAGAACTTTGATGTTGATGAGACATAAATACGGTGGTGCTCTCAAATCTCGCCACGTGTCATCCATGCACCAATACTATCATGAAGAAAGGCGCTCGGAAACGGCAAGACCGTATGATTACGACACATGTCACTTTCTCACCGTCCAAGCCTCATCATCACAAATTATGGAAGGGATTATCCAGCAAAGCCACGCGCGCCGCCGAAACAGGAGAACGGCCCAATCCTGCAAAGAAAGGTTTTCTCTCCATAATGATGAAAAGGTCTGCACGCCACCCCTTAAAAGAGGGAGAATGGAAGAAGAGAAGGACTCCTTTTTTATCTCCCACAAGACAACCAAAGAAAGAAAGAGGCAAGGCAACAACAGAGGAGGCCGGGAACTCAATCCCACTCTCCCTGTTAGTCCCCTCCGACCCATCCACCCCCACACCAAGAAAAGAATCTGCGCCTTGGTCTTGGTAAACCTGATCGAACCCTCTCCTCTTCTCGCTGTTCTTTATATTGATTGGTCGAAGAATCTGACTTGGGTGTCGAAGTGGTCGTCCGGGACCCACCCCGGACCCCCCTGACCCCCTATGTTTGTGATTGTAGACCCGTGGAGGCTCTCTACCGACCGCGTGATCATAGACCCGGATTCTGACTCCATCATGTTGTAGATCACGAGGATCACTTACTTGTTCTTGGTCCCATGCCAAAAAAAAGTTTGATAAATCAAAGACTAAGATCATCATATCAAGATATCCTCAAAAGCACGTTTGTTAATTTATTTGGACTTGTAGTTGCCGGCATCACATTGCTTTTATAAGTTTGGGGTACGTGGAGAGGCTGACCGACCAACCCTCCGATCCCCTCCTTCCTCCTTTTAATAATAATAATAAGGCAAGCTTCATAAAAAAAAGTTTGATAAATCAAAAGACTAAGACCATCATATCAAAATATCCTCAAAAGCACGTTTGTTAATTTATTTGGACTTGTAGTTGCCGGCATCACATTCCTTTAATAAGTTTATGGTATGTGGAGAGGCTGACCGACCCACCCTCCGATCCCCTCCTTCCTCCTTTTAATAATAATTAGGCAAGCTTCATAAAAAAAAGTTTGATAAATCAAAGACTAAGACCATCATATCAAGATATCCTCAAAAGCACGTCTGTTAATTTATTTGGACTTGTAGCTGCCGGAATCAGATTGATTTTATAAGTTTGGGGTACGTGGAGAGGCTGACCGACCAACCCTCCGATCCCCTCCTTCCTCCTTTTAATAATAATAATAAGGTAAGCTTCATAAAAAAAGGTTGGATAAATCAAAGACTAAGACCATCATATCAAGATATCCTCGAAAGCACGTTTGTTAATTTATTTGAACTTGTAGCTGCCGGAATCACATTGATTTTATAAGCTTGGGGTACGTGGAGAGGCTGACCGACCAACCTCCGATCCCCTCCTTCCTCCATTTAATAATAATATGGTAAGCTGCATAACCGGTGAACACACTAATCCTCCACTTGTTCCTTTTAGGGGAATTCAAAGAATTCAAAGACCAAACTCTCTCTCTCTCTCTCTCTCTCTCTCTCTCTCTCTCTTACACACACACGGCCCTCCCCAATGAGCCTTGTACTAACTAAGGTTTTAAATTTTGGTTTCAGTTTCAGTTTTAGCCGTCATGGAAATAAATCTTCTAAATTCATGAAATTTTTTTGGTTTCTCTAAAATTTATGCGGAAATTTCAAAAATTTTGCTGAAAATCTTGTAAAAAGGAAATTTTGGAAAAATCTTTGTAAATATCCAATTCTATGTGAATTTCATTTTGGCTTCAACCGAAACCAACGAATTTCGGCCGAAACAACACATTTTAGCTAAAATTTTCAACCATGTTACAAACAATGCATGAACGAACATTTTTATTGATAAAAATATCCTAAAATTTTTAGAAAAAGGTCGAGTATACCCTTAATTTTTCGTACATTTACTAGAGAGAGTTGCTATGAAGAGAAGCACTTCTTGGAGCTTCTAAAACATCCCTCCCACTTGTCCAACTGTGTATTAATGAGCAACTTCTTAAGACAAGAACATAACTAGTTTTGATAAAATGATAAACACACCCCTTTAAAATACACATAGTGATGTTATGAAGACTGTTTGGAACAATGGACACCTACTTGTATCTTATGATTCCCCTTATTCTCATTTCCCAAAGTTCGTTTGGTTGTACCAAAAATGATTATAATGAAAGTAAAAAGAGTTCCTACATTGTTTGGTTGCCTTTTAAAATTCCCCAATGCGAGCCCGAGAAGGGCCCTTGGTCGGATCCACGTCATTAAGTGCAACTGAATTTACTTTTTCAAACGGTTTTAAAAGTTTATCGAAAATGACATGGATCCAATCAAGGGCCCGTCTCCCGCTCTCTATGCAAGGGCGCCATTGCATCTTTGATTCCTCAATTACGTTTCAGGAAAAAAAAAAAAAAAGGAATTTTATTTGCACCTACAAGGGAAGAATCAAAGAAAAGGCGGCCAAAATGCAGTTAATTTTTCCTTTTAAGAAATAAAATAGGAGAAAGAGTAGAATATCTAAACTGAAAAAAGGAAATGTCGTGGAAAGTCGCAAACATATAGTAACTAAAGTCGGAATGTGGAAATAGTCAAGTATTCGTTCCAAGTTTGCTTGTAAGAAGACAAATTGGCATTGACTCCAGTAAACGAGTCTTGATGCTGCTTAATTAGGTGTCCATCTTTGGAATGTTGGACTTGGTCGTCAAATCACTTCATAAATAACATATTATGAATACAGACATGCAGGTTTTGGTCATTTATTAAAATATGGGTGCTATCAATATTATGATTACATGTATGCGGGTATTGGTCATTTATTTTGAGTTATGAGTGTTTTGGTCATTTTCTCTGAAGAGGGAGGAGGGTATTTAAGGCTGCAACTTGAGTCGGGCTCAACCTGAACCCGACGGGTTCAACCCGATTTTGGCTCGGGTTGGGTTGGGTTGGCATTTCCTTGGGTTGGGAAAGGACAACCCGATTTAATTTCAGGTTGGGTTAAGGATTTAATTTCGGGTTGGGCTAAGGTTGAGGCCTTGGCAACCCGACCCGACCTTCGTCCTCTAATTTATCTTGTTTTTCTTTGGGTAATTGTATTTTTCCGTTTGGCGCAACCCGAACCAATCCGACTCAACCTGACCGGATTTCGGGTTAGATGGGTTGGGTTAGGGTTGAAAGATTTAGAGGTGGGTTGGGTTAGGGTTGAAAGATTCAGAGGTGGGTTGGGTTAGGGTTGACCATCCTCAATCTGAGGTTCGGGTTGGGTTGGGATAGGGTTGAGAGAATGCTATCTCGGGTTGGATTAGGGTTGACCTCAACTTGATCCAACTCGACCCGAGTTGCACCCCTAGGGGTATTTTGGTCTAAAATTATCAAAATACCCCTCCCTCATTTAAAAAGGCAAAAAAAACCAATGTTATTAGAAATAACCAAAATCCTCCTATCTTATAAAATGATAAAAATGGCCATATCTCATGAAAAATAACCATAGCACCTTTTTCCCATGAGAACTGTCCAAAATACCCATATTTCATGGAAAATGACAAAATTATTTATATCTCATAGAAATGACCAAAATATCATTCTCACAAAATTGGCAAAATTATCCATATCTCATGAGAAATGACCAAAATATCCATATTTCATGAGAATTAAGTAGACCCAACCACCCCTATCTTATAAAAATGCTAAAAGACACATATCTCAAAAAAATCCAAAATACCCATGATTTAGATCACCGAGGGTATTTTAGCTCTTTCCTATGAGATAGAGGCAATTTGGTTATTTTCCATAAGATAGTGATATTTTGGTTATTTTCCATGAGATATGGGTAGTTTGCTCATTTTTCATGAGATGGACATTTTTGTCATTTTGAAAATAGATTCCATTTTCCCATATATATGAGAAAACTGTTCCTACACAATCGAGTAGATAAGTTACGTATTCCGTCTGCTTAGAATACATTGGGGCCCCACATTGTTTGGGTGATGCAAACCAGTCATTTTATGGGCCCTCACATAGATGGGGTGTGACCAAAAACTCAGCTCGATAAGATCATCCCAACCCTTCGATTTATGGAGGTTAAAATGTACAGGTATAAACCTTCACAAATCTGTCCATTTTTTACCTCCACAGTTGGGTTAGGATGATCCTATGGAGCTTATTTTTGGGGCACACCCTATCTTTGTGAGGACCTATAAAATGGATGGTTTGGATCACCCAAACAATGTAGGCCAACTGTGTTTTAAGCCGACGGAGTAGATATCTTATCTATACGATCGTGTAGGAACACCTCTCTCTCTCTCTCTCTCTCTCTCTCTCTCTCTCTCTCTCTCTCTCTCTCCCTCTCTCTCTCTCTCTCTCTTTATATATATATATATATATATATATATATATATATATATATATATATATATATATGAGGAAAGTGTCTCTAGTCAGTCGACTAGAGAACCTTCTTTAGTCCGCCGACCAAAAACACAGTGGGCCCATGTTGTTTGGATGATCCAAATCATTCATTTGTTAGGCCCTAACATAGATAGGGTGTGCCTAAAAAACCATCTCCATAGGATCATCCTAACCCTTAGATTTGTGGAGGTTAAAATGGACGTGTATAAACCCTATAGATAGGGTGTGCCCAAAAATACAGTGGTCCCACGTTGTTTGGATGATCAAGTCATCGGTTAGGATCACCTTATGGTGTTTGGACTATATCATCTCTGCTTTTCATGAATAATGATCTTAAAGAGTGGGTTGTTTCATCTCTTATACACATTATGAGTTACAGAACTAACTTTTTAGATCTCATTTTTATTTTGTTGCATGTTAGAGAAGCATAAAAAATGGCTTCCTAAAGCAACACTAGTGGTAACTCATGTGGCGTATGACCAATAGGCAAAGACTGTGATATGCTAGCAATTCAGAATATTACACAGACTAATAGAAACAATTACCAAGGCCAGCTGTACTTCAGATGCGCCGGAAACAAGGTGAGTTAAAATTCAATAGTTGTTATGTAGTTTTTTGGTAACTTATCGAAATTCTAAACAATGTAACATGCAGGGCTACGTGTGCGAATATTTTCGTTGGGCTGACCTTGAGTTACACGGGACCAAGGCAGACAGGGACTCAAGGTTTTATAACATAAGCGAAGGCAGTGGGGAGAGTAGGACGATGGAAGATCGCATCAAAGCAATTGAGAATGATATTATGATGCTAAAGAATGAAAATACCATGATTAAAGTTTTAGGAATAGTAGAATTTTTCTTCTTGTTTTTCTTGTTTCTTTCTAGTACAAGGTGAGTATCCGTGGAAAGAAATTTGGGAAAAAAACTAGTATTTTTGGAGCTTTCTACAAAGTTGTATATTTGGAGCCAAAAATTGCACAAGTAGGTCATTATGCTCCAAGGTCAGTCTAGCTTATTAATGCTTTTGAGCCCTATAGCAATTTCATTTGTAAGTTAGATACCACATTCAGGTAATTGAAACTGATCCCCATACAATTAGTTTATTCCATATGTGGTAGTCGGTGTTGGGGTACGGTTCTGTTACTTGGCTTGGGAAAATCTTGGGATTGTCATGCAGTTGTCTTATTTGTTTGGACATCTTTCACTCTCTAAATTGATTTTATACAGTAGTAGATATTTATATCTATATCTATAGCTAGAGAAAAAAGGAATTTCTTTTCTTTTTATGTGAGATTTACACATCAGCATTACCCTTTTACCATTAACCTCATTGCTGATATTTAACATCTATCTCTATGAAAAATTATTTGAGGGTAAAATCGTAATCTACATACGAAAAAGTACCGACCCGGGTACCTGTCTATGACAATTACGAAAAAAAACTACCAATAAGAGGTAAGGACATATAACAATGACGAAAGAACTACTTTATATTACTCATGCAGGACACTTGCAAAATATTAACGGATTCCGGGCACCTGAAGAGGAACAACAATTATGGAAACATCTATAGATTGGAGGGCTAAGATCAGCCTATATCGATTGGAGGGCTAGGATCAACCTATGGAAATGATTTTACGGGCACAACTGATTGATGTTGTGTTCCATCACATGGACTGTTTGGATCAACCTATAACCCGCTATAGATCGGAGTGTTCGGATCAACCTATGAAAATTATTTTTGGGGCACAACCTATGTAGGCAGTGGCCCATCTAATGGACGGTTTGGATCATCCTATGGTACGAGCCATACCGTACATTTTAATAAAGTGAGGAGTGCGATCATCAAAATACGGTGAGTAGTGCCATTATAAAATATGGTAGTGAGGACATTATCACTATATATAATTTGAAACCATTGTTGTTACTTGGATGTTCCAACGCGGGTCGGGTTCAACCAGAATTTTGGGTTGGGTCGGGTTAAGCTTTTTTGCAAATCGGGTTGGGTTGGGTTGGGTTGGGAAAAATCAACCCGAATTGGAAATCGGGTCGATCGGGTTGGGCTATCGGGGACTACTTTTCCTTATTCACTATGTGCGGGTCAAATTACGGAAAGTTTGATATTGCGAATGCAGAACACCTGTAAAAATCTTGATGAATTATGGGCACCTTAAGAGGAACAACAATTATGGAAACCTCTATAGATTGGAGGGCTAGGTGATGCCTATGGAAATTATTTTACGGGCACAACCTATTTATGTTGTGTTCCATCACATGGACGGTTTAGATCAACCTATGATGTGGTTTGTACAATTCTTTGTCGGCCCGTGCATCGCACGTGATTTTTTGCTAGTATATATATATATATATATATATATATATATATATATATATATATATATATATATATATATATATAGAGAGAGAGAGAGAGAGAGAGAGAGAGAGAACGGTTTCTACACACGTGTAGATAAGTTATCTACACACTAGCTTAAAATACAATGGAGGGCATATTGTTTGGGTGATCCAAACCATTCATTTGATTGGCCCTCATATAGATAGGGAGTCCATAAAAAATCAGCTCCATATGATCATCCCAACCCTACGATTTGTGGAGGTAAAATGGACGTGTATAAACCTTCACAAATCTATCCATTTTTTGCCTCCACGGTTCGAAGGGTTAGGTTGATCCTATGGAGCTGATTTTTTGTGGACACCCTATCTATGTGAGTGCCAATCAAATGAATGGTTTGGATCATCCAAACAATGTGGGCCTCCACTGTATTTTAAGCTAGTATGTAAATAATTTATCTACACATGTGTGTAGAAACTGTTTTCTCATATATATATATATATATATAGGAAAAGATTTCTGAGGTATCGCGCAGCCTGAGCAGCCCTCTAAATACACCTCTCCCATAGTTGTTTGACTCATCCAACCCATTCATTCTGTGGGTTATAGGTAGGATTATGGTTATAGTTTTGGTTAGGATTATAGGTTATGGTTAGGGTTATGATTTGTGGAGGTTTTGAAATGGATGGCTAGAAATTAGGCTCCTATAGATTGAATGGTTAGGATTATGATATGTAGATGGTTTCTTAGGAACACGCTATCTATGTGAGGTCCTATAAAATGAATGGGTTTGATGAGTCAAACTACATGGAGATAGTATATTTATAGTGGCTTGCTCAGGCTGCGCCATACTACATGGGTTTGATTGTGAGCTTGAAGCTCATATAGCTTATATGAGCTTGAGGGCCAAATACATGTGGGCCCACATTGTTAGGATGATCCAAAGCATTCATTTGACATGCCCTTACATAGATAGGGTGTGTACAAAAAATCAGCCCCATTGGATCATCCTAACCCATCCAAAAGTGGATGGCAAAATGGACAGACACCGTTTGCCACAAATCTGCCCATTTTTGCCCTCCGCTTTTCGAGGGGTTAGGATGATCCAATGGAGCTGACTTTTGGCACACACTCTATCTATTATGGGGCCTTGCAAATGAATGGTTTGGATCACCACAAAAAATGTGGGACCCATGTGTTTGGGCCCTCAAGCTCATATAAGCTATATGAGCTTCAAGCTCACAATCATTTTCCTCTATATATATATATATATATATATATATATATATATATATATATAGAGAAAACGGTTCCTACACATATGTGTAGATAAGTTATCTACACACTAGCTTAAAATACAGTGGGGGCCACATTATTTGGGTGATCCAAACCATTCATTTTTAAGGCCCTCACATAGATAGGGTGTCCACAAAAAATCAGATCCATAGGATCATCCTAACCATTCGAACTGTGGAGGCAAAAAATGGACTAATTTGTAAAGGTTTAAAGACATCCATTTTACCTCCACAAATCGTAGGGTTGGGATGATCTTATGGATCTGATTTTTTGTAGACACCCTATCTATGTGAGGGCCTTTAAAATGGATGGCTTGGATCACCCAAACAATGTGGGCCCCCACTGTATTTTAAGCTAGTGTGTAGAGAACTCTCTACACATATGTGTAGGAACCGTTTTCTCATATATATATATATATATATATATATATCGGTTCCTACACATATGTGTAAAGAGTTCTCTACACACTAGCTTAAAATACAGTGGGGGCCCACATTGTTTGGGTGATCCAAGCCATCCATTTTAAAGGCCCTCACATAGATAGGGTGTCTACAAAAAATTAGATCCATAGGATCATCCCAACCCTACGATTTGTGGAGGTAAAATGGATGTCTTTAAACCTTCACAAATTAGTCCATTTTTTGCCTCCACAGTTCGAATGGTTAGGATGATCCTATAGATCTGATTTTTTGTGGACACCCTATCTATATATAGAGAAAACGGTTCCTACACATATGTGCAGATAAGTTATCTACACACTAGCTTAAAATACAGTGGGGGCCACATTATTTGGGTGATCCAAACCATTCATTTTTAAGGCCCTCACATAGATAGGGTGTCCACAAAAAATCAGATCCATAGGATCATCCTAACCATTCGAACTGTGGAGGCAAAAAATGGACTAATTTGTGAAGGTTTAAAGACATCCATTTTACCTCCACAAATCGTAGGGTTAGGATGATCCTATGGATCTGATTTTTTGTAGACACCCTATCTATGTGAGGGCCTTTAAAATGGATGGCTTGGATCACCCAAACAATGTGGGCCCCCACTGTATTTTAAGCTAGTGTGTAGAGAACTCTCAACACATATGTGTAGGAACCGTTTTCTCATATATATATATATATATGGAAAATGTTTCTGAGCTAGAGCTCATATAATTCACATATGTGTATTTATTGTATTTATTGGATATGAGCTTGAAATATTATTTCAAGGTTATACACAAAATGCGGTTCATCAAATACAACTCACTTATATGATAAGAACGTACAAGACGTTGTGATGTATTGGCCTTTCCATGTTTTGGTAATTTCACTAACTCGCCATGTCTTTTTCGTTTTTGATTGGCTTTTGAGAACTTTTGGGGAATTGTAATAATTTTTTGACAACTGGTTAAATAATAAAAGCCAAGGTGAGTTAGTGCGATTATCAAAACATGGCAGTGCCAATATCACTTCCTATGATGAATTGTATTTGACGGACAGCTCTCTTTTTTATGTAGTGGAAACAGAGACTTCTTGGTATTTTCTTTGAAGAAATTCTCCAAAATTCACGCTTCTTTTCAAAGCACGGGTCTCCCCCTAGACCCAACACACATTGAATAGAATCCTAAGACCGTGACCAAGTCATTCCTTCCTAAATCCTTCTTCTCTACCGTATCATAAAGTGCAGAACTGACAATTTTTTCTAAATAGATTCCTCCCAAGTGAACAAACATGGAAACCCACCAAGAGGTGCCTTTCCCCATTTAAATCTCCTCAACTTCTTCATTACAACACACACACAAAATAAACAAGCTCCCATGGATGAAACCCAGGAAACCTTGTCTCTAATCTGTCATGGGTGTGAGTTAGCCAAAGACCTTCAACAAAATCTCCCAAACTTGGAAAACCAACCCGGCATTCTTTATTATTCTTGTGAAGAAATTGTGAATGTCTTCAACAAAGCCATGAATATATTGAATTCTCAAAACCCATCTCCCTATACAAACATCTTCGAAAGGGCGGCGTGTTCGCAACCGGAATCCGGTGGCCGAGTGGCGCCGGAATTGAGTAGTAGTTACACACAACCCATAGAGCTTCTCCATGATGTGGCATTAGCCGGAAGGAATCCATTCGACGTGCGCCTCTTGTCGCAGAGCACCATGGCTATGACACCCCCTTTAGAATTGGGATTGGAGATTCCGGCAACAACGACCGGAATGAGGGGACCGGAATCGGATACCAAGATGGGCTATTTTAGCTCTGTGGGTGGAGAGGCTTCTACAGGTGCGAGAAGGGAAGGAGAATTACAGGTGACCACGTCGTCGGATTCTGGCAAACAATCAAGGAGGAGGTAAAATTCGAGGAGGTAAAATTCAAGACTATACTAAGCATTTATTTACATAAATAGAAGCTTAGTATAGTCTTGAATTTCGGTCATTACGGGTGATCTATAGAAGTATGGCCCTTGATATCCAACAAAAGTGTGTTGTTGTTGGATCAAACATCAAGGATGGATCATCATATAATTTCTCTTATTTACATAAATATTCTCTTAAATGATCATAAGGTCGTGAATTCACTAGACTTGTTTTGGAGCTATTCACGGCAGATATGCAAATCCTTGGATAGGGTGTTCACGGGTTGGCTATCCTGCTATTTGTTTTACCAATTATCTTACTTGGATAAGTTTACTTTGAAATTGTCAAATTTTCGGGTCCGCTGTTCACCAATTTTTTCCTAATTAATATTAACGGTTGACATGGACAGAGGGTAGCTAGTCATTTATCCAAGGATACAAATAAACCTCGGTTAACAGCTATATACTGAATCTCATAATGTTGACAGGAAAGCTGACACGGAGAGATTCACCAAGAGGGTGGCGGGATCTGGCACGGGTAATTTGGACAATCCTCCTAATGATGGGTACACTTGGAGAAAATACGGGCAGAAAGAGATCCTTGGCTGTAGATACCCAAGGTAATTTAATAAAATGCCAGGACAAATATTTGTGGGACCATAATACAAAGGATAGTTAGCTTTCTAGGTTTTAAGAGAAATGATATTATTTCCCCACTCTTTCAGTGTAAAATGGGTGTAAAATAAATTTAATGGGAAATGTTATCAGTATTTTGATGAGGGCACTCCTTACTTTATTAAAAGTACGGTATGGCCCGCACCATAGGATGATCCAAGCCATCCATTAGATGGGCCACAGCCTAAATAGGTTGTGCCCTAAAAATCATTTCCGTATGTTGATCCTAACCCTCCGATCTGAATGTTAGAGGGTTGATCCTAACCCCTATAGATCGGAGGGTTAGGATCAACCTATGGAAATGAGTTTTGGGGCACAACCTATTTAAGATGTGGCCCATTTAATGGACGGCTTGGATCATCCTATGGTGCTGGCCATACCGTAATTTTAATAAAGTGAGGAGTGCCCTCATCAAAATACTAACACTTCCCAAAATTTAACGCTCATTTGAGGGATAAAATCAAACTTTATGCCCATCTTACATAGAGGGTCTGTTTCTTTAGACGTAAAATGGGCATAAAACAAAATTTACACCCGTTTTAGTGGAAAAAGCACGTAAAATTTATTTTACGCCCATTTTAAGTAGAAAGAAACGGAACGAGAAAGATTAGGAAGAGAAACAAAATGGGTGGAAATATCATTTCCATTTCGTATAACCCAATATCATATTGCAAAGCGGTTTGATAGACGGTGACATTTCGACTATGAAAGGCATAGGAAATATGTTAGAAACTACACAAGGCAACGAAGAATTGAAGGCACTTGGAGGTGTCAACAATATTCCAAAAGTTTGTGGGGGCATTTTGAGCATTTAATTAAGGAGCTCATTTTAGTCAAAATTTGTTTTACAAGAGATTTGGTAGGCAATTTCGTAGAAAGCCATTTCATGGCTGGTTTTTAATTGCATGATAGAACAGCCAAAATTGCTTAGAAAATCCCTTTTAAATGACAAAAATACCCCTTAACGTTTCTTACACGCCCATCACAGGAGCTACTACCGATGTACGCACAGGATTTTGCAAGGGTGCGAAGCAAAGAAGCTAGTGCAACGAATGAACCACGACCCGAACATTTTCGAAGTCACATATCGTGGCCGCCACACGTGCCAAACCTCGGCCACCCCTCTAGGCTCTGTCCCCTCGGCGGACCTCAACAAAGCAGACATGATCCCTGAAAGGACCCAAACATTCCCTCCAGCTACCTCATTTGGCCTTGGAAGTTGGTTTCCTGGGAATTTTGATATGAATGAAAAAGACAAAAATACCCCTCTCCTATCGTATGGGGATTTCTCGGTAGGCACCGGATCTTCTCAAGCGAAAGGTGAAAAGGACAAGGATATCCTTGTAAGTTCACACATGGGAATGTTTGGAGATTTCAATATGGGCGGCGAAAGTAGCCACGTGCCAATACAGGCTTCGCACATGCAAGCTGGAAAAGACAAATATGCCCTTGAAGATTCACACGTGGGAATGTTTCGGGGTTTCGAGGCGAGCGGGGAAAGTAGCCATGCGCGTTCAGATTCGCCGCACATGGGAACATCTCAGGGTTTCGGCACGGGTGGAGAAAGTGGTAGCATGCCTATCGATTCTCCGCACTCTTCGCACGTGCAAGTTGAGAGAGAGACAGAAAATCTGGTGGTGGATCTTGCAGATGCCATGTTTAATTCCGGAAGCAGTAGCAATAGCATGGATGACATTTTTCCCTCCAAGAAAGAGAATTAAGAGCTCAAGATCAGTATCAGCCGCGGATCATAGAATCTACTGTCCGGATGATCCCATTGGCGAAATCGATGGGACGCATGGCATTCATTGGAGTCTCACATATTTTTAAAGGGTCCCACTGCAGTTTTGTAGTTAGAAATATTAGGAAATGATATATTCATCCCCTTAAGTATAAAAAGAGTTGTAATAAAAAGAGTTGTAATAAATACGCTAGAGGTCGGTGGCCCGGGGAAGAGAAGGGGGTGAAGATATCACTTCCCTTGGAAATTTGGAAACATAACCCCGTTTAGTTGATAATTACACCTTAGGATAGATATTTAAGTATTATTTTTATGATTTCCTTTGCTATTGTAATGTTAATAAAGTGAGCTTCACACGTTCTCTTTCTTAAGCTTCTATGGTTCCTGGTTAGCTCTAGCTCCGCTCATTAGTTATACTTAAAAACCATTCTATTTATCTTAAAATCCTCACATCTATCAAACCTGGGAAGTTGACACTCAAAACTGAAAATGAAAAAAATGTATAGGAGCTAAAAATAAGAAAGTGAAATTTGGTTTCAAACTGCTTACTCGCATGCTGGTCGTAATTCACTAGGTTTGGAGAATTTTCAGCAGAGTTCAATGTGTCATTTAGGGGGGTTAGTCGCGCGGGATTTTAAATACCTGAAAGACTTTGCCAAACTGTCCATGACTCTTTGGGGACTTGGACTTGAATATGCGGACACTAGGACTCAGCGTGAACTTTCTAAAGTAACGCAGACATTTAAATCACATGTTAGTCATCAACAATACATGACTTTGAAGTCCTACACAGAGGGGGGTCAGTGAACCAAATGCTTGAATCTAGTGTACACATGCAATTAACAAAATTTCAGATGAATGACAAAGTAACACAGCTAATCAAACGAAAAGAAAGTAGCTGAAGCCTACGGTCTAAAAATACAACTAGGAAAGAAGAACAAACAAAGAAAGGATTAGAGAGGGAAATGTCAATCAGTGAACTTGGTTGAACCAAGACATGATCGTGTTGCAGTGACAAAAGGTGATCACATGGATAGACTTTCACTTGTCTTGAGGTGGTTGTTGTTGGCACCAAAGCGGGAAGAAGATCCTCAACCATACGATATAATGTCTTTAAGGTATAAGATACATAGTCAATCAAAATATCTGTGATGCATGTAATCATAGATATCGTCCTAAGTCACAAAGCAATGGATGACAAACAGATATAGGAGAAAGTGGTTTCTAATCTTCCCTAGGCATTATAAATAAAAGAATAACATGGTGGAAGTTAATTCGAACTAAATTTAGACACTTCCACCCATGTCAATTTTATCTTCTTTTTTTTGTACTTTAATCTGACTTATGCATTAAATGTTGGAAGAGAAAATATAGAGATATTAGACATCTGAGGACTAGGTGGTGGAATCTCAAAGGGGATATATGTTAAGGATAGATTGTTTAAAGAAGGACCTTGGAGTCGTGACAAATGGGCTTATATTATGTGGAATGAGATGTCTATTTATAATAGGAAAGTGGCTGGATAGGGGAGTGGGCCGCCATCTAAAGATACGTGGTGATGGAATGAGGAGGTTCAAAATGCGATTAGGTCTAAAATGAAGTGTTATAAATGCTTGCATGAGTGTAGAAATGAGGAAAACATTGAAAAGTATAAATTGGCTAAAAAAGAAGCTAAGAAGGCAATAAGGGAAGCTAGAGGCAAGGCCTATGAGGATTTGTGCCACAGGTTAGGGACGAAAAAGGGTGAAAAGATGTTTACTAGCTTGCTAAGATGAGAGAAAGAAATAGAAGGGACTTGAATCATATAAAATGCATCAAAGACAAGAATCAAAGATTGTTAGTAAAAGAAAATGAGGTTAAAGAGAGGTGCAGAAGTTACTTCAATAAGTTATTTAATGGAGAACCCGTAGCGAATTTGGGAGAACTTGATAATGCTTTTGATGATACAAATCGGAGGTTTGTCCTTAGAATCCGAACATCAGAGGTAAGAGTAGCTATGAAAAGGATGAAATTAGGTAAGGCTATGGGGCCTGACAGTATTCCTATTGAGACTTGGAGATGCTTGGGTGATGTGTGTTTGGTTTGGTTAACTAGATTACTTAAAAATATTTTGAAGACTAAGAAGGTGCCTGATGAGTGGAGGAAGAGTATATTAGTGCCTATTTATAAGATAATGGGGATATATAGAGTTGCACCAATTATCGAGCAATTAAGCTAATGAGTCACACCATGAAGCTTTGGGAGAGGGTAATTGAGCATAGACTAAGAAAAGAGACTAAGGTGTTAGAGAATCAGTTTGGCTTCATGCTCGGACGATCGATTATGGAAGCCATCTTGTTGATTAGGCGGTTAATGGAGAGATTTAGAGAAAATAAAAAGGATCTTCATATAATTTTCATTGATATGTAGAAAGCATATGATAAGGTTCCTAGGAGTGTTATGTGGTGGGTACTTGAAAGGAAAAAATTACTTACTAAATATGTTGATATGATTAAAGATATGTAAGGTGGAGCAGTAACTAGTGTCAGAACTACAAATGACACGTCTGTAGACACCCCTTTTTTACTGGACCCTAAACCATCATATTTGAATAAAAATCCCACAAATAAGTGAATTAGTCCTAAAATTCACTCAAGAGTATTTAGGATCCTAAGAAGGTCCTTGCAAAATTTCAGAAGAATCGGACAAAAATTACCTAATAAGACGAGCCGAGTTTACATCACAGTGCAAAAAGGGGAGTGAATTATCTAGTTAACTAGCTAACCTATACACTAGAATAGAAGAGGGGTGAGTTAACCAAATCAGAAGAGCAACTTAGCTTGAGATCTAAGCTAACTAGAAAAGGGGGTGGTTTATCCTACCTAAATCTTTCACTAAACACTTTTCCCGTAGAGCACTTTTATTCAACAAAGCCAAGCTAAAATACAACACAAAGGGGTTGTCCAAGGAGACTTACGGGTCAAAAATTAAGCAAAATTCTATAAATAGAGATCAATCCTCTCATTTGCTAGGGTTTGTTATCTCTTCTAGAGAGAGAGAGAGAGAGAGATAGGAAGGTCATCTTCTCCGGCCATTTTGCCGAAGATCAATCTAAGCCATTGCTTTCTTCTGGTTGAATCCTCTGCTCCGGTGATCTATTTTCGGCAAGATCTGCCATCTCAGGTTGTTTTCTTCCCTACAAATCAATCTTTTCTATTGTTATCCTTGATTCTTCGAACTCTAATTCATCTTAGAGTTAAGCCTTAGATCTGGATCTCCTCCTAATCTTTTTTTCAGACCAAGGCATAGACTCAGCCCTATCTTTTCTTTCTCTGATAATTTCTAAGAGAATTATTTCATCACTATTCTCATTTCTCTAAAGAAATAAAATGGTAAGATCTGTTTCGGATCTTCCTTGAAAGTTTTTTTTGAACTATAAAAGAAGAGTTTTCGGGGTTTGTTGGGAAAGAAGAAAGGAAGGAAATATACCGAAGAAGAAGAGATTTCATCGATATAGGTAACATGATGTTTGCTATTGAACATGTTATGATTTAGTCTATTATGTTTATGAATTGCTTGGTGTAAAAAAAAATCAGATCAAGAACTTGTTTTTCGTGATCCAGATTTCTTATGTTAGCAATTTATCTTGTTTTGTGATGAGGATTCAAATTAGAATATTTAATTGAGATTTTTCATCCGCGGCCTCTTGATCTTTGTGTTTTGGATCCTGATCTGACCTTTGATTCCGGACTAGATCAGCGATTTGGATTTTTCTTGGATTATTTGGCGTTCAAATGAAGATGTCAATCGAATTCTAGTTTAAATTCCATGATCGTGGCTACTATAGAATTATTATGGTAAATTTCAGCCAAGCTCTTTAGCTTAGATGTTTATGATAGATTTTGTTTTACGTTTTGATAAAAAACTAAATTCTTTTCAACTGATTTTATCCTCCGTATGAATTTTTAGAATTTATGAGGTTTTTAATCTTGTTGAATTGAAATAATTTCTCTAAGTTTCCAAGCAAACGAAAGGATAATTGCTATGAAATTATTGTTTTGATACTTCGTAATTTTTGTTTAGAGTAAAATTTTTTAGATAGATCGGTTTGTTGAAATTCTGCACTAGGGCAGAGTTTAATTTCTTTTGAAAAAAAAAATTTGGAGTGTTCATGAATTTTGATTCATGAATGCCGAATTATAAGATCTTTTCGTAATGGTTACCGATTGTTTTGTTCATGTTCTTTCCATGGTAATATACTCCCTTTGGTATTAATATTAGTCTGAGAAATGAATCTCTATGAGAATGTAAATATTTTGATAGATTTACATGGAGAATTCCATTTTAAAGTTATTGTTTGTTTAAGGTGAGGTTTCTTTTACTAATATATGATGATCTCATACTTTAGTGAAGATAATCTGAGTCTATTGCTAAGGGAGCTCATGTTTGTGAATTTCAGGCAAAATTCTTTTTAATGTTAATATAGGGATTCTATTCAATATAAGATGCATGAATATCTCTTGGGCTTGGTTAGGGTATTTTCCTTTGTAAATTCTACTGTTTCAATTTAGTATCTCTTTCTGAAAGCAATCAACATGTTTGAGGCCTAGCTGACTCTTGATTTTCTTACAATCCCACGTCTGATCATAGTTAAAAGATTGCTGACATTATTGAACTCTACATTGAGTAGGAATGTAGTCTGGTTCTTAATTGCATTCGTTTACTAAAGAAGCATAGTTGAATTCTGATACTATTTTTTATGCGCATTCGAAGCTCTTTTTCTGTTGTTCCTGGTTAACATTAACAACATTTGCTTTCAAAAATTTACACAAAATGCCTTGTCTAGTAGGCTTATACTTAGGATAATATTCGCATTAGTACTCACCCCTTGTAGGATCTTAGTAGCCTCGGCCCCATTTGTCATCAATCTTCTTATAGAATGCTATTGTCTTCTTAGATTTAATTTGTTTCTTTATCATCCCTTGTCTTTCTCCTTGCTCTTTCCTAGAGACTTGCCTAGTCTCATGGGAGCTCACCCCTAGGAGACTTGATTAGTCTCATAGCATTCCTTCTTTCCTCTTTTCCGAGACTTGCTCAGTCTCATTTAGTATTTCACTCTTATCTTCATCAGAGACTGACTAAGTGAAATCCCAAAGGGCAACAACCAAGAGGGGGGCGAATTGGTGTTTTCAAAATTTCTATTTGAAAAACTAGGGCAAGTGAGATTAGCCTAATTAGTTCTAACCCTTGTCTCTTATGGGGGAAACAACTAACACTAATGAGACAAGGCATGTCTCCTACGAGGGCTCCAAGTGACCTTATCATTGCCCTAGCAATGATAAATAGGTTTTGGGCAACTAAAAAATTAAGTTAGTCTTTAACTTAGAAGATGGCTCTACGTGAGACTTGGATAATCTCCTAAAGGTGTGACAACCTATTGAGACAAAGTATGTGCCCTAAAAGGGGGGCTCTAGATGACTCTTTCATTGCCCTTGCAATGAAGAGGGAACCTAAAGTTCAAGGATGTCTAAAAGACTAAGAAAGTCTCTATAGAAAGAAGAAGAAGGAAGGGGATATTACCGAGACTAAGTAAGTCCCCCTAAAGGATGGGCTTGGGATAACTCCTTCATTGCCCTAACAATGAATAGAGGAAATAATCCTTAAAATGAATGAACAATTTAAGCACTGGCATTGTAAAAAAATATGATACAGATTCTCAACCGAGAAATAAGCCTTGAATAGAGCCTAATTATCAACCTCAAACCAAGAGAAGAGAAAAAAACAACAATTCCTATAAAGCAAATAAAGAATATGATTTTCTTAATGACTTTCCTAGTAAGACAATCGTCTAACTTCCCTATACACACATTACTATAATGTCCATCCAAGTAATAACTATTATGAGACAACCTGTTGAGATAATAAAGCTTTGAACTATTATCAGTACACCTATACGTCTAAAGAATTCCAATGTCCCACGAAACAATATACATTTTAAAGCATTCAACCAGACTGACTATTGTTGTAATTGAACATAAAAAAATACAGCAATTGAATGTTATCATCTAAATATTGCAACCTGGCACCAAGAAGTGTATACTGCCTTTTGTGAAAATAAAACACATTTGTTTATCTTGAACTTTTATATAGAAAGGAATGAGCATTGTCCTTTATGAGTGTACTATTTTTAAGAAAATTGACCCAATTCATGTATTATCGAGATATCAAAAAATAAAGAAAAACTATGTAAAGTCATCATAAATTGAGTAAAGTCCATGTGCACAAATACAAGGTATATCATAGAAAATAGAGCATTTAATTAGATAACTATTGGACAATTTCTAATTCAAACAAAAACCTATTAGATGACCTAATATGCAGAACCTATTAAAATGCCTAATATTCCTCTCAAAACATCTTTATAACTTGAACCTCAGACCCAAAGATACTAAAAACAAAGATGAAAAGACAACCCAGTAATTATTCAAGACGTTCAAGATTAAAAAAAATCATAGTAAATCAGACACTAAAGAAAATGCATCTACACCTATTTACACATGATTGATACAGACAATAAAGGGAAAAAACCATATGTGCATGCATTTTTACCAAAAACGACAACTCCAAATTCCATCATCACGGCCACCAATGTTATTGACCCAAACATAACTATTGCCTCAAAGGGACTAACAGAATACCTAAAAATAAAATCTGCTCTTTGTATTCAAAACTGATATGAATGACCTCTGATAAAACGTTTCTACACTGAAAGTAATCAGCCATAAAGATGCTAATATATGTGCAGAACCTACATTATCATATAACCAAGTTAAAGGGTACAATAACTTTGGAATATAAGGAGTTATACATTAGTTAATGCCATTCTTAAATAGCCTTTCTGGTGTTAAACTCACCATGAAATTGAATCATACCCATACTTACAGGGCATACATCATAAAGGCTCGTATTCTAAGAACAAGAATATCCCTATACATCTTTGGTGATAAACTATAAATTACCATAATCGAGACTAATGTATTAGTCGAATCACATGATACTCAAAATTGGGAAACCACAAACTTTTATCATCACAGCTGACCATGTATTGCTATGAAAGCCTAATTTCCTCTGAGAGTAAAAAGAAAAATGTGAGCTGTACTAAACCTCTATCACCCTTTGCCGCCATGTAATCACAAGCTAAGTATATTCTCTACTCAACCATCAGATATGAGATAAGCTGAGCAATTACAATTTTCAAACCATAATTGTGTTTATGATATTCCAATCATATGCAGTACCATTATCCAAATGTGATAATACAAACACGAATTTTCCACAGAGAATGATACCATTACAATTATATTCCAATAAAAACCCATCTCACTAAAGTAATATGTCTTAGGCACATTCATTCAATTAAAGAAAGAAAATCCTAGTGAGTAAATGAAATTGTCCACATTATATTAAATCTCAGTACTGAATTCAAAGCATGCATAACATAATTCTTCAATCTACTTCTTTATAGCAAACAAAACGTCTCAAGCAAAATTTTACATTACAAAATAAAAACTAAATGAAGAAACCATTGTGAAAATCAGCAAGGTTCACTCAACTCAACTTCAACTCTACTCAGATATATGAAAATAGAGTAGAGCTAGGTTCACTCATATATGAAAATTGTTAAACAGAGTAGAGCGAGGTTCACTCATATATGAAAATTGTGTTTCATGACTTTTCAGATAAGATGTAAAATTCAGAATCAAAATTGAAAATTTCAAATTAAAACCCTTAGAAAAATATAGCTAAAACCTTATCTGTATCCATATTGAAGTCAACACTTATCCGGAAAGGCATAGGAATATCAAGGAGAATAAAACAATCTCAAACTATTATCAGATATACTATGATAACATCAAGCATCATCAAACATGATTATTTTGGGATTCATTTTAAAGGAAACACTAAGAAACAAAAGAATTTTATCCAGAAATCAGGGTTTTCTATCATAAAAGGACAATAAACAATTAGAGAATACAATTAATTTTTCTTATATAAACTTAGCATAATTTTTACCTTCCAATACCAAAACCTATCTGAACATAGTTAGTGGAAACTCAATACGATTTATGTCTATAACTTGACGAACACATAACTCAAATACAGAATTGATTGAATTAATAATTCCTTTATTCCTAATGTTGTTAAACGTTCAATTCAACCTGTCGGTCATTTGTGCTTAAAAAATAATCGAATCCAAACATGAAATCTCATACACTAAAAATAAGAACTCTAAATTATCAGCATAAAAAACCTTACAAATGCAAGGCTCAGAGAATCAAATCATTTCTTCAAAAAAGAACTGAAATTCCTTCAAAAAGTAAGATAACCAAAGGAATATTGGAAATTACCTGTGATGAATCGGAGTAATGATGATGATCGAAGTCATTAACCTGAAATTCGAACTAGTGGCGCTCTTTTTTTCTTCATCATTCACATTTGACTTATAAATCTTCTTTCTCCGAACCTTGAGCTAACCAGCACTCTCTGGTAGCATTTGACAAGAACAAGCAAGATTGCAATCAAGTAGAATGAGATCTGAACTTGAAAAGTGGAATCTAAGCTCAGCCAAATCTAGATGAGAACTAGATGAGCATAAGTTCAGATCAAATCAAAGATTGAATTAGGGCCAGAAATCGCTGAATCTAAGGTTTCTAATGATGAAAAACATAACTAGGGTTACAGGCATAAGCTAGGTCTTAAAAAAACTAGAGAAAAGACTTAGGGTTTCAAGGCTAAAACAAAAGAGATTTGATGAAGAAATGATGGTATAAGGAAAGAACAAGGTCAGTGAGGCTTGAAGGGGAGAGAAACGAAGTGATTTATTGTTGACCGGAGCTCCGACGAGCTTGCCAGAGAAGAAGAAAGCAGGCTAGGTGTGGGACCCGATCCCGCGAGAGGGGTATGAGGCGCAAGCCGCCACGCTCTCTCTTGGTCTCTCGTACCCACGCGAATGGCATGTGCTTTTTATTATTGATTTTAATTACCCAACCAAGCAGGCAGCAACCAAGCCATATGGTGCAAACAAATGTGCAACCCAGTACCCATAAGGGCAGGGGTAAGCCGCCGAGCTTAGTAAGGTGTGATTTAATTCATCTTTTTCGTGAACTTGGGATCACTATGGCAATCCGAATTCCACACAAAAGAGAGTGACAGAGTCGCCACCTAGATGAGAGATCTAGGACCCATAATTGACCAGAAATCTAGACTCGTTACCTGGTTACGAGAATGGAAGGTATGGGGAGTTACCACCACATGCACTATTCTTGCCCAATAATCGGTCTTCAATTCCAAAAGTTAACTCGTTTGAATTTTTTTTAAATGGCTCATTTAACTCTATATTAATATGCGAACTACATGACATGCATCCTATGATCTAATTTCAGTGTAATTCCTAAATGTGTATCTTGATTTTCTTAATTTGTTTGAATTCAATCTAAGTGAAAGTTCTCCTAAAATTCTAATTTCATGAAAAGTCCTAAGTGATTTAATTACTTTCAATTTAAGGATTAATGTACAAAATCCCACCACTAATGTGTGGAGCCGACTTGGGCTTGGTATGCCACTCAAGTATCCAAGTTGCCTACGTATCCCAGCCTCACTAGAATCAGAGTCGATTGTAGTACGGTGCACCTGAACTAAGCTACTTATGCCTAACTCATCTAGTTTACAGATCTAGACTGGATTTACTGTTTTAACAGTTTAAGAGAAATTATTTAGTTCAAGTTGAAGATTTTATTATCCTAGGACTTCATCTAAGATGCTATATGGTCCTATCTAAGTGCAAGACACCCCTTAGACTAATGCAAGTGAACCTACATCCTAGGTAACTAGGCTTGTCCTGTGGAAAAAAGGGATAAGTAGTGTAACTAGATCTATGACTCAATTACTAATAATAGCAATCGGTCGTGATGAGGCTGAACTCCCTAACTCTAGGACACCCTAAAACCTAGAATACAACATGACACAAGTATTCCTAAATGAGGCTCTAATGGTTCATACGATGGGAAGCCGTAATCCAACAGTTCCAAAGACATGGAGTGAGTTAGTTCAATTTGTTGAACTTGATGATTTTCGATTTCAAGGATTTTTTATTCCTAAACATCTAAGGAATACCAAAGGCTCTATTGTTCGTAAGATTCGGCATCGAATCGCAACCATGGAAGGGAATCGTGCTCTCAACACTTGTATAATTTAGCACGTAAATTATAGTATCTTATTGCCTGGCATATTTCTCAGGATTTTCGTGGACAGTGGACCTCGGAGCCAATATTATACTATAATTTACGCACTCCAATTATGCAAGATTAATCGCAATTAGTATACGATTACGGTTCGATATCGGCAGTTAGACTATCGCGGTATAGCGAATTTACAATGGAGATCTACGAACCCTAAGGTTTCAGTTTCAAACAAGTTAGGGATTAAATTCATGATGTAAAGTTAAGATTTGTTTGAGGTTTTTACTGACTTTTGTGTTGATTTGCTATTAAATTATGATTTATTAACATTAAGACCAGATTGCTAAGATTACACAGAAACCCTAAGTAATCAAACCCCAAATCAGCTGAAACTTTTCCAGTAACGAGATATGGATGATTGTGGCTTACTGGAAAATTTTCATGAATTATCATTAAGATTTGATATCAATTTCTGATTTTCTAAAATTTAAATCAGATTATAGATTAACACAGCAACTTATAGCATATCAATTTCAAATTAATCCAAACTTTTACAGAATAGAGATCTAGATTATTATAGCTTATGAAAAACTTATATGAATTGTCATTAAGATTTGATATCAATTTTCAATTTCTAAAAATTCAAATCAGTTCATAGATTAACACAGTAACTTATAGCATATCAATTTCAAATTAATCCAAACTTTCACCGAATAAAGTTAATCATGAGATTAGACTACGGTATGACTTTCATAGACTTTTATTACGATTTGATGTCAATTGAAATTCACACAAAAATAGGATGAAACCAAAGAATTACTTAAAAACCAAACCTAATAGTATCCTAAAATCAAATAAAAAATTCCAGTAGATAAATAGATTATAAAATTTTCTATCAAAATTTTAAAACTTAAAAATTAAATCTCCTCCATAAAATCGATTTTTAATTAGAAAATGGGAATTTATTTCCTAAGAATTGAAACCCATTTATTAAAATAAATTACAAAACCATATTAAAACTTTGCAAAACCAATTGAAAATTTTCATCTAACATTCCAGTAACCAAACTTACTGGTTTGTAAAAAAAAATTTCAAAAATTTACTAATTTAATACGAAAACGAATTACGGCACGTAAAACGAAAAAGCGATTAGAAATTATATAAAAAAACATTTTTTTGAAAACAAAATTTCATGAGAAATTCAATTTATTAGTGAAAATTAATTCTGGAGAGTTTCATCAATTTGTAAAACATTCTGATATTTATTAAAAATGGCCGATATTTAAAATAATTTAAAACCGGATTAAACAAATTCAAAAAAATCCAAAAGTTTTGGGTGTTTTGAAAATCAAAACATTAGTTTGGAATCAAGATTTCACAAATTTTGGACATGGTTTGATATACTTTTGGATTCGTTCATCAAGAAATAACCCCTTTAGGAGTTATTGTTTGAAAAATAGAATGAAAATTAAAACGGCCAAACCGCGATTGGAAATTAAGTTTCCAATAGTATTTTATTTTATAGAAATCCCAAAAAATATCAGTTTTTAAAGAAACCCACGTTTTCTAACACTTGCTTTGATAATCCGATTTAAATCCATATTGAATAAAAAACGAAAGAAAATCATTATTAAATTGAGGAAATTTAATTTTTTGGTGAAATTTTGAATTTTGAAAAATTATAATCTATATTATAACATACTGGAATTTCAAGAAAAAATTCATTTATTTGATCTATCAAAAGTAAAACCTTAGCATGCTTTTCTACTTTTGATATTACAAAAATGAAGATCCTACCGTTGATCGCGCTCCTTGTCTCTAGGGTGCGTAGATCCGAGGTATACGCTTTGTCGCACCCTTTTATATGATGAAGAAGACCCAAAGAACACCCCAAAGATCCTTGATGTGTGATTTGTTGAAGAAGTAAAGGGATTTTAAGAATCCCTTTTGTGAAGAACCCTTGAGAGATATGAACACACTTCAAGAGAGAAGAGGTTTTTTTTTTTTTTTTGGGAGGAGGGAGAAAATTGACGAATTTGGATTTTTTTCCATCTTTTCTAGTATTGTTTGCTTTTATTTTTATACAATAAAAAAAAGCTAGGGTTAAGAGAGAAATAGTAATTTCCAATATGAGAGCTCCCTTTTTGGCTTGTTTCCAATTTTTCCCTCTTGCTTTCTTTCTTTCTTGTTTCCAAATTACCTTTTATTCCAATCTTAATTTCTTGAAAATCAAGACATGCTATTCTTATTCCACATTGCTTCTTTGGAAGAAAACATTTTTAAGCAATCATTCATCTTTTCCTTCTTTCCTTCTTTTCATTTTTTATTCTTTTTATTTTTCTTTTAACAAATATGATGTCACCATTGTGACATCATCAAGGTTGTGTGCTCAACTCATGTGGGTCAACCATGTGGGCCGCCCACCATGGTGGTTGACCCATATGAGTGAACCCACATGAGCTCCATCTTTACGGGCTTTAGCCCAATGAGCTATTTCACACGGGTTTCGGGTTTTTCCGTAAAAAATCAATAAAATCTTTCTAAATTCAACATTCTATATATGGACCCAACCCATTTGACATTTATGGTGCATCCCTCACACATAATCGGGTCATCTTTTTTGGAAAATAACTTTTCGGACCAAAATGCCCCTATTTGACTGTTAGACATCCAAATGCGACCAAAATACACTCAGATTGGTTCACCCCTAAAGGGAAAAATTAAAAATAGAAAGTCTTTGTGGTCAAACTTCAAAAATAGAAATTTTTAAAATTGGGTCATTTCGGTGAGCAATATTAAACATGATCATTTGGTATCCCTTGAAAATACCCAAAATGCCCTCAACACTTAGAATTTCCAAATTAAGCGAAACTCCTGAGAAATTCTAAATTTAGCAGGTTTTCCAAAATTCAGGAAATCATTCACAATCTCTCAGACATATTTCGGGGATCAAAAGAATTACACAGGAAAAGACCAAATTACCTCGAGGTGCTAGAATTTGGCGAGACTAGGGAAAACCCTGAGAAATTCTAAAAATAGCATATTTTTGAAAATTTATGAACGGACTCAAGATTTCTTAGCCACAACTTAGGGACCAAATATGATATGTTTGGAAATGTCTAAAATAGCCTCGAAGTGCAAGACTAAGAGAAAATCTTGAGAGATCTAAATTTAACAGGTTTCCCAAATCTTACGAAATTACTCATAATTCATCAGCCGTACCCTCGAGATGGTTTTGGACATATGAGAAATGATTGAAATATCTATAAGATGATGAAAATGTGGAAGCCCCATGAGTTTCTAAAAATAGCAGCGTTTTCAAAATTTGTAAAATCACTCAAGATTTCTCAAATATAACTCAGGGGTCAAACGAGATACATCGGGAATGACCAAAATACCCCTGCAGTGCAAAATAGGAAAAATGAGGGAAACCCTGAAAATTCTAAAAATAGAAGGTTTTTTCATTTGCTTGGAAACTTGAACTTTCATTTTTCAGAGGCCAAAGGAACCCCTTATGCTCTGTCTGGTTGCCAGGTTTTTTTTGTTCCCGGGAGTTATGTGGGAAAAAAAGTCCTGGAAGTATCCTGGTAAAATAAAAATCCCATGTTTGGTTATGTGGGAGAAAAAAATACCCTGGGAGATATGGTGGGAAAAAAAAAACCTTTGTTTGGTTGCTTGAACTGTTGGGTAGAAAAAAATTCTTCTCAAGCTTATTTTTGGTTCCTGAGTTTATTTTTGTTCCTGGGGTTATCTTGGGATGGGATGAAAAGGCAATCATTACAAAAGTGGGATTAAAAAATTCACTCCACAAGTAATCATTACAAGAGTGGGATTAAAATAAACCTAGTGCTAAAAGGCAACCAAACATGGGATGGGACCAAAATTTAACTTACTCTCCCACAAAACTCCCAGGTACAAAAAAAACCCGGCAACCAAATAGAGCATTAGAGACATTCAGGATCACGAATCAACTTCAAAACTCCCATAATGAAATGAAATCTACCATAAAATGCATGGATGCCTAATCCTATGTGGAACACGGACTCGAAACTTGACAAACTACCAAATCTTTTACTTTTTTAAAGTCTAGCAAAATGGGGGTGTCTACACTAGGGTTAGGGTTCGGTTAGGCTTTTCCCCTCTTTTCTAGAACTCTCTCTCTCTCTCTACTAGGGTTAAGAAAATCCTAATTAGCTCTAAATGAAGGGCTGATGCACTATTTATAGAAAAACTCATTAATTTTTTACCCCTCAAGTTGTATTAGACCACCCCCTTTATGTTATTTCACTTGGTTTTGATAGTAGTAGGTGGTCCATAGAAAATGTTTTAATGGAAAATTTAAGAGAAATATTCAAGCCCATTTAGTTGCCCAAAGACAACCCTTTGCAACAAGTTATTCTCGCAAGACCACAACCAAACTAGATAAGCCACTCCCCTCTTTCTACACTATACTTAGGGGTGCAACTCGAGTCGGGTTAAGCTTTTTCGCAAATCAGGTTGGGTTGGGTTGGGTTGGGAAAAATCAACCCGAATTGGAAATCGAGTTGGGTTGGGGTGTCAGGCAACCCGACCCGACCCGAAACCTGAATTTGGGTTCCATCTGAAGAAGTTATGTATGTGTTTTTCTTTTTCAACATTGAAATAGTCTAATAAAGAGTTAAAAGGGAGTGGAAATATCATCTCCCTAATTTTGCATGTGTCTAAAATTGTAAAAGTTCCCTAAATTTATGTGCAATAGTTTGGAAATTAATTAACTATGAGGCTTCATTTTAACTGTTTTATCTTTCAAAAAAAAACATTGAAATAGTCTCCACACTCAACAATGGACGGTTCGATAATCCTATGGTGCTGGCTAGGGGTGGCCAGAACCGAACCAGAACCGAAGAACCGAACCGGAACCGAAGAACCGAACCGGAACCGAACTGTAAAAAAATATTTTTGGTCCGGTTCGGTTCCACTGATGAAGAACCGAAAAATTTCGGTTCGGTTCCGGGTCTAATGTTCTCGGTTCGGTTCCGGAACCGAAGAACCGAACTTTGAATATATATATATAATATTTTTATATTCTATTATATATATACTTAATAATATAAATTACTTATAATATTAATAAGTAATAGTTAATACTATTCTTATAATAAGAAAGTAACTTATATTATAACTTTAATTAAAAGTTTTTATAAATTATAATTAATAATTAATAATTATCCATTAGAACCGAAGAACCGAACCGGACCGAACCGATTATTTTCGGTCCGGTTCGGTTCGGTCCTACTGTGTACTACGGTTCGGTTCGGTTCTTACGGTTCATGGAACCGAGAACCGAGAACCGAAAAAAATGAACCGAGAACCGAGAACCGAACCGGTTGGCCACCCCTAGTGCTGGCATACCGTACTTTAATAAAGTAAGGAGTGTGATCATCAAAATATAGTAGTGCGGATAACATTTCCCTTTGTTAATTGTTAGTCCCTGTTTGTTTTGGATTTTGAAAACCGATTTTGAGTCAAAAACTGATTATTGGTGACTCACTATTGGCTTTCAAAATCCAAAACAATCCGGCTTGAGTTGAGGTGGTCAACTATTGGTACCATATCAAATCGAGTCAACCCAACCCGAATTGGAAATCGGGTTGGGTCGGGTTGAGGAAATTGCAATTCGGGTTGGGTCGGGTTGAACCCAGCCGGGTTCGCAATCGGATTGGGTCGGGTTGGGTTGGAAAAATGGGTTCCTCGGGTTGGGTCGGGCAACCCGACCCAACCCTACCCGAGTTGCACTCCTAACTATACTACACTACACCACGAATTACGCTCGTCTTATTAGGCAAACCTTGACAAATTTTGATGAAATTTTACAAGGACCTAGCTGGGATCCTAACCTACTCTAGGAAGAAATTTGGGACTCTAGTTCACTAGTTTAATAGGATTTTTATTCAAACAAGGTTATTTGGGGTTCGGTCAAAATAGGGTGTATTGAAAATGTCATTTTTGAAAATGTGGTTTATTCTTAAATCTTCTTGTATTGTTACATGTCCATCTACTTGTTGCACAAAATATCATTTTTGTGGTAGATTAGGACATTTTAAAAATGAATGTGTGCTTAAATCTTTACCTAAGACTAAGATGATTTGGGTTGAAAAGAACATTTTAGGTAAATCTAAACCATTTGGAACCAAATGGATGTGGGTTCCAAAGGCCCCAACCTAGTTTTCTATGCTTTTGCATTAGATTAGGGGCATATGCTTAATTTGAATATCTCTATGAATTTTGGTTCTTTGTGCCCAAGACTTTTACTTAGATTGTTATATCTTTATCTTGGAAATTTGATTTGGATGATCCACATTTATTGATGATTGTATTCTCTTTAAAGGGGAACATTTGATTTAGGGGGAGCTAGAAAATGAGTTATCTTTCAAAACCCCATATGAGTTTTCAAATCCCTCCTTGTTTTGAATTTTGCTTTTATTAAGGGGGAGTTTTGATTTGATTTATTCCTTAACAAAGGGGGAGCTACACATTGCATGATTTTTCCCTTATGTTTAAAACTTTCATCCCTTCTTTTTGTGATGACAAAGAGGGAGAAGTTTTATGTTTAGTATGCTTAAATGTGGCAATCACCTTGTGTGTTGTCATCATCAAAAAGGGGGAGATTGTAAGCCCAATGGTTCTCACCTTGGCAATCTTCTATGTTTTGATGATTCCAAACACAAGTTGAAATGTGTTGTATTTCTAACGTGTTTTGATGTTTAAGTGCATGTATTGAAGATTCAAACATTTCAAATGCTTAGATCAAGGAAAACGGCATGAATCGAGGCTTGTACATCCTTGAACACCATTTGAAGCCAAAGGATAATGAAGGCTTGGAGCATTCAAGGAGAGATCTTGAAGAGCCAAAGAAATGGAGGTGATCCATGCAAGAGTTCAAGACTTGAAGATGTACTTCAAAAGTAAAAGATTTGAAGGCTTAAGTCTTGTGTTAGATTGTACATCTAATCCCTATTAGGTACCCCATGTTGAGGCATAATCAAGTCACTAATAAGGTCCCAAACAATACTAGAATATAAGAAAAAGACCCGTGGACCAAAGCCCTAGTGCCATCGATAGCTTAGAATTGCAAAAGATTCAAATCGGCACACTTAGCACTTGAATTTTGAGATCATAGAATAAATCCTATCATAATTGATCCTAAACATTTTTAAATATTTTTAACAGAAAGATCTCATCGTTTCCATTCAAATCAAGTATAAGAACGTCGAAATCCGATGAGAAACGAGTGAGATATGAATTTTACAAAACCGGGTCTGAAATCTGAAAAATGCCAAAAATGCCCTGAAATAGATCCGTTGGGAAGTTGCCCAGAATTACAGAAATGCCCCTGTAATGTCTAGTTTTGGGTTTTCTCTATATATATGGGTTCTCTAAGCATGTGAACTTATCTTTCTCATTCCTAAACATGTTCTAAACATATTAGAGAGTGGTAATCACCCTTGTGCCTCAATTTGGGATATCTAAAGGGATTAGACCTAGGCTTTAATTTGTACATCATTTCAAGAGTGGAATTTGTGTGAGCTTGAGAGCTATCTACCCTTAAAGAGGGAAGTTGTAATTTTCTATTTTCTTTCATTGTATTTGGGCAATTGTTCGGAGAAGCGTAGCCCTCTCTCCGTGGTGAGGATTGCCACCAAGGTTAAAGCGATTGTAATTGGCACCGGTCTTCGCCAAGGCTAAGAAGATCAACATAGTGAAGCCATCAACGGGTTTGGTTGGTGGAGTGGAGTAGGCCTTGTGTGTTTGAAGACCGAATCACTTAAATCTCGGGTGCACTCTTTCTTATCTCTTGCTCCTTTCTTGCATTGCACTTTAGATTTAACTTGCTTGCTTAAATTGTTTTATTTTTTGATCTCTTAATCCTTCATTAGAGAGTTTAAATAATTGGGTTAAAATTTCAAAAGGTAAATTTTATTTTTATAGGCCTAATCTCCTTTTAGGTTGCCACTTGGGCCTATCATTAGAATTTCACGGAACTTCTTAGTGAGAAGAGCGAGACCTTCTCCTAGGTTTTGAAGGTTCTTTCCCTCACTTTCTCTTTCACTATCCACTTTGGCTTTGAATGCAACACCTTTCTTCTTAGTGTCGTCCTTTTGACCTTGTTATTGATCCGCTCTCTTTTTCATTTTTATTTCGTGAGTAATGAGGGACTCAACAAGCTCTTCTAGGAGAATAGTGTTAAGATTCTTTGCTTCTTCAATGGCGGTGATCTTCAAATCCCATGAGGCAGGAAGTGATCGAAGTAGCTTGTTCACAATCTCTTCATTTGAATAGACTTTACCTAATCCTTCCAACTCATTAACAATGTTAGTGAAGCGAGTGTATGAAATACAAGGTGACAATCCAAGAGGGGGGTGAATTGGCTAATTAAAAATTTGGGACTTAATTAAGTGGATTATTAAAATTATTTTACCTATTAAGCCTTAACAAATCTAACCCTTTATTAATTAATAAATATAATGTAGGTTAGGGGATTAGATATAACTTTATGCTTATATACTCTAACCCCTGTTCAATGAAACATAGACACAAGTAAAGGGTATAGATTACCAAACACCAAAGTACAAAGAGAAGGAGAATAGAAAGCATCCACAAGGCACAAGTTTTATAGTCGTTCGGTCACGACTTGACCTACTCCACTCTTCCAAGTTTTACCTCCTTGGGATCTTGTGGACCCCGATCCCGAGAGGACGGTGAGCGAGGGACGCGAGATCCCCCGTCAATCCTCTGAGACCTCCACAATGTGAAGGAGAGCTCTACCAAGGAACTCTCGAAATGATGATGCCACTCATAGCATGGGTGGCGATGGATATGTATGAGATACCTCTTGATCAAGAGACAAGAGCCTCGAAACCAAGACGCACCCGAAAATAACTCAGAGTCGCCATCCAAGGAAATGGGCCCCAGATCTCATGAAATACTCTGTTGCAACGGATAACCAGAGATACAAAAGGTTCGTGCCTGGTGACGAATGAGGAAGATCCGAAGAGCACCCCCAATTCGCCCAAGTGCAAGCACATGGTCTCTTATGCCAGTTCTAATTATCTTTGAAGAGTTTTGGGGGAAAATCATGTGAAATGGGAACAATCATCCCCGAGAAAACGTCTATCTACGCATGCATGATCCGGGGATGGGCAAAAGAAAATAAACATCCAAATCTTAACTCATCGCATCTAATCCTAACTCATCACATTCTAGGAAAGCAGGAACATCCGCAGGCAGAGCTATAACTAATCAGACAATGATAGATATAATGAGATAAGAAAAGCAAATATCTAAGTTTAGACAGATAATCAAGATAATACAAATGGATAAACGATATAGCTAAGCAATCAAAGCAGTAAAGTAAACACACTAGCATGCGAGCCTATGCAAGAGATAAGACTAAGAAAATGGCAATCGATCGCACACTAGAAGAACAAACAAACTAGAATGCATAAGAAATTTAAGATAAGCACACAGCAAGCTAAAAGGTGCAAGAAAAGACAGAAATAAGAAAATCAACGGTATGTGAGAACCAAAAATGCCAGGGGAGAAAGAAAATGGAACACGCGATAGGCTCAGAGGGCGATTCAAAAGGAATCAAGCCCAGCGATCCTAATCTGCTGAAGATCGGACAAGTTTCGCGATCGTCATGACCTATGGTTGGGCTCAGCGAGGACAATCCCTGTGAAGGGACCACGCTACGTCATCGCCCGTCCCAAAACCCAATAAAATGTCGGAAAACCGATGAAAACTGAAATGGAATGAAAAGGGGACTCCGAGTGACCTGACGATCATCATCCTTGCCCATTTTTGTTTTTGTTTTGAAATGTTTTAAAATATTTATTAAAAAGGTTTGACTGAACTTGGGTGGACCCAAGCTACCTATGTACCCTGTGAAAAGGGATCAAGCCAACGTAGTTCGAAAAAGCTTTTGGCGTTTTTGATGTTATTTGTTGTTTTTAGATTTTTGCTGTTTTTTATCCCTTTGATTGAAAGGGGGGTTTTAGCTCAGGAGGCTTCCGTCCGTCGTCGCCTTGACCCGAGAGGATAACGAAATATTCCCAAAATCGGTGGAATCCCGAAATGCGACTAGTATCCCAAAGAACGTGAATAGAGTAGTCCCGAAAGAAAAGGAAACCCCTCAAACCCTGTGAAGACCCTAAGATAGGGAAAATGATAGGAAGGGCAAAGGGTTGGCTCAAGAAACATTCCGTCATCGCCACTGAGACCCGACAGAAAACTTTTGAAATCAATGGACGATATAGGAACCCTGAGATCTAAGGAAAATTCCAAGACTAAGAGAAGCCTCGAAAGGGAAGGAAAGAGAAAGCTAAGGTGGTACATTAAATTCATTGAGTCGAATCTAGACACAAAGACTCCGGAGGGTATTTTTTGAAGCATGCATATTCAAGGAAATTGAAGTACAACAACTTATCCCAACAATACTTGGCAGACATGACACTAACTAAGAGCAAATTAATAAGGCAGAGAGAAGCTATCTGCTGTTTTGAAAAGGGGTCATGAGAATACCATTGGAATCGATGGGGCCGAGAGTTGGACCGAGCCCAAACACCATTCTTGTTGAACAACTACACTGATACGGGTGACCTCGGTTCCCTATCTCTGCAAATCTTATACGAATTGTCTACCTCTCCTTCTCCTTTTCTCGTTGAATTCAGATTGCGTAGGTGCTGCAATAAAGGTAACTAAATGATGATAGATCTAAGGGGAACGAGTGTAGGGATGAGCTATATATGGTGACCTGTTAGCATAGAGAGAAAGATGGAGAAAATGGAATGAATGGGGTAAAAAAAACTGCTGTTGGAGTGGCTATAGGTGCATGAATCTGTTGGAGATGGGGGTTTGTGATGAAGATGATGGTGAGAATCCAAGAGTTGGGAATCCTCCTTGGGCGAACTCTCCTTTTCTTTTAATGTTGCTGACCTTCCTTGCAGATGCGGCTGACTTAAATGGAGTTGCCGGAAATAATGGAGGATTGCCGGATTTTGATGGGCCACCGGAGAAGACGGAAGTTGTCGTAGATTAATGGGTTTGGGTCTGATGGAGATGCAATGGGTTTAAGGCAATTGAGAAGAAGGTTATCATGAATGTGGAGGAAAGAAAAAAAATGAAATGGGTTTGGGATCTAGTGAGAAGGGGTTTTAGATGGGTTGGAGATGTACAGGGGCAGAAACAGGAGATAGGATTTGGAGAGGGTGAAGATGAGAAAATGGTGGTGGGGGTGTTGAACGAAGAAGACAACGGTGGAGGTAGGGTCATATTTGAGGGGGTTTAATGGATGGGGTTTTGACGGAGGAGATGATGTGGGTTTGGTCGAGCGGTGGCTGGCCGGAGTTAATGGAGGGTTTGAGAATGGGTTTAGGGAAGAGAGAATGAGATGGGTTTGGGGGTTGGAATAAAGGTAGAAGGAGAAGAGGGTTTGGTGGTCGGAGATGGGAATGGTGTTAGGGACGGCGGCTGAAATTGCAGAGATGGTGGGGGTTTACAGAGATGGGTTTTGGAGGTAAAAATAGTTAGTGGTGGTGGTAGTGGAAAGGGGTTTAGGTTTTGGAGGTGGTGGTAGAAGAAGGGTGGAAGAGGATCGGGTTGGCCGGAGTTAGGGTTGAGAATGGAGGTGGGCGATGGTCGGAGAAGGTGGAAGTGGCCGGATTTCGGTAATGCTACCGGAGAAGATGGTGGATGGGCTCTAGATTTCGTGGGGAAGAAGATGGACAGCTCCGGTGGGATGGTGGTCGAAGGTGTCGGTGGTGGCGAATGGAGCTCGAGCTCCCTCCATCTTCTCTCTCTCTCTCTCTCTCTCTCTCTCTCTCTCTCTGCTGTGTAAACGAAAATCCTCCTCTTGGTGGCTGCCCCTATCCGGCTCCCCTGTTGGGAGAAGCCAACATCAAGAACCCCTCCTCCCTCTCACGAGCTCTTCTTTGAGGTTTTATATCTAGGGTTTTTTCCTTCACTCTAATCCTAGCCATCCATTTACCACTTATTTTCTCTTTGTTGTTTTCAGCCCTTGTTCATTTTCTCTAGAGGGCATTGATATCAGCACACCTCCTCCCTGGTGTTTGAATCCACTCCTTTTATCCCTTTTATCTTTGAAAATGATATTAGCACCATCTCATTTTGATACCTTTGCAAATCATCTTGTCATCTAGTGTTTAAAGGGCTGAGCTGATATAGATTGGAGCCCGGGGGATCCAAACAGAGGAGTGCCAATACCAAAATTCTGGGGCACGCTGTAGGTTGCCTGATTTTTGTAGAAATAAAAGGGAAGGTCGGGGCAATTGAACAGAGGATATCAATGGGGCTTCGGGATCACTCAGGCTTTCAGAATATTTCTAGAATTGATTTTCAAGCGGACATTTTCGGATTTTTCAGGCTCTTCTGCAATTGGACCTCAAGCTCTAGAAATTTCGGGAATCGGTTTCAGACACTTCGGGAACTTGAGACTTTGATTCTTAGGGACTTTGAATTTGGTTCCGAGACTCAGATTTCGAGATTTATTCAATTTTTGGGAAACTTAGATCAGGTCAAAATGGGGTGTCTACAGATCTCTACTAAACCAATAAGATTCTTCAACGGGCGAATCTCAAAGCCGTACACCAACTTCTCCTTGAAAGGGATCACACCATTTTCGCACAAAGCATTGCGATGGCACCTCCCTCTTACAATGATTCACCTTTCTTAACGGGCCGAATCGGAGACCCTCATAAACAAATGAAGAAATAAAAAGAATAACTCTCTTTGCCTCTTACATTTGCTGATTACAACTTTAAAAGCTCACAAACACTCCAAGGAAGATAAAATGTAAAGCCTATGGAGTACCTCTTGATAGAATGTACAAATACAAGTTCAAAGAGGTTTTAACCTTTCATATAAAAGTTTAGGTTCAAAAAGATAGGATTTTATCTTGTCAAAAGGTTGTTTAGAAAAGTTTAGATAGTGTATATATAGCCCACAAGAAAATATGACCGTTTGGGGGTAAAACTGTAAAATACAGGGTTGAAAAAGTCAACATGCACAAGCCCCAACGGATCTATTTCCATGTCGCGGCGGTCGACCGAGGCACAGCGGTCGCCCGCCCTTATCGGGTTTGAATTTCAAATTTCACACCGGTGCGGATGACCGGCCCTAGGGCGGTCGCCTGGCGAGGGTTACCTGTTTGAAATTAATTTTCGCCTCAAAAACACTATGGCGGTCGACCTCCAAGCCCAACCTGGATGTTTTCTGGATTTCCAGAAAACATATTCGCTGTAGACACCCCATTTTGACCATGCCCTGCACCTCCATGTTTTGTGCTTAACTTTTTCAAATTGGTGTGTTAGGACCTCAAATTACACCCTAGGCTAGCTTAGCGTCCCACCAAGGTCCCTGTAAAATCTTGTCAAGATCCGTGCACGTTTGCCTAACAAACGAGCTAAGACAGTGTCGTGGTGCAAGTTCAGGAAGGGGGAGTGAAATACCTCATTTCCCATGTAAAAGATGGCATTCTGGGGGATTCATGTTGCTTCTTTCACAAGCAATCTCTAAGAACCATTGGATTAAATCAAAAGGCTAGGATTGTGCAAAGACAAAGGAATCTTTACCCCATTTTCTGCTTAGACCACCCCTGCTAGCATAAAGGAGTTGTTGAAAATGCATTATATAGGGCTGTCTAGAGCAAGAATAGGGATAGGGTATGAATTTATCATTTCCCTTTTGATCATCATGTTTTCTCCCCAAGACACTCCCCTGTTGAGTGAAAAAGTATTCATATTTATACTAAATAGGGGTTGTCCTGAATCAAAGAGGGGACCAGGTATATCATTCCCATGATAAAATGCTCATCGACTAGGGTTTTAGAGGTGCCCATTTTTTTTAAAGAGAGGAGCAGAGAGGAGCCTCATTTTTTCGTTCCAAGTGTAGAGAGAGAGGTAGAGGGGGAGAGGGAGCCGCTGGCCGATTACTCTTCCACCACCATCATCGGCACCACCACCACTTCCACCGTCCCTATCTTCACCATCGCATCTATACCTAGCACCATTCCCTTCCACCATTTTCCTCTATTTTAGAACCCTAAACCTCTGCAACCACCTCCATCAGCCATCACTTCTCCATTTTCCTAAACCCAAACCCTAATATCCTCCACCATCGTCCGACCACCGCCACTACCCCTCTATTTTCACCATCCATTTTCACTATCACCTCCTCCATTAAAACCCATCTCCATCATCTCCACCCCTAGCAGCCACCATCTCCATCAAATCCGCGGCCAAAACCCATTTTCTCCGGTAAGCCTCCATGGATTCCGGCAAGACCTTGCTAGCCTCCGACCCACCACCACCATTATCATCTTCTATTTCCACTCTCCACCACTTTGCCGCCCATAGCCACCAATCCCACGCCCTCTGCCTCCATTAAAACCACTCTAGATCTTGCCACCACCAAACCCATTTCATTTTACCTCCACCAGCCACCTCCAATCCAGCCACCATACCCTATTTTTCTTTATCTGTTCAAACCCCATTAACAGCTATCATTACTCCGGTCACATCCTCCGGCAAACCCCACCGGGATCCGAGCTCATTGTCACCATCACCATCATCAGCCACCTCCCCCACCACCATCTTTTTTCTTTTTCTTTTTCTTCCTCTTATTCTTCCTCTTCTCCACCGAGCCTCGTCTCCGGCCAGTTCTCATCTCCGGTAATCCACCGGGATCTGAGAACCCGTTCCAAAAACCCACCTCATCTCTCAAACCCCTCTTCTTTCATACCCATTAAAATAGATCTGAACTATTTCAAACCCATATCAAAGCTTTAAAAATTTTAAATTTGTGGTTTTTTTTTTTGGCTTGGAAACCCTCAGATCTGTAGATTTTTCTCTGGAAATCCCATCGGCATCTCTCAGCCTTCTTCTTAGATCCAAAATTCTGTAAGCTTTGGAGTTTCAAGCTGATACTATTCTCGCTGTTGGCATTGGAATCATCTGAAAGGTAGCATAAAGCTTAAGTAAGGTAAGGTTTCTTCTTCTTTTTTTAGTAGTTGCAGAGATCTGTGTGCTATGAAGATTTTAGCTTCTGATGTTTCGATATGGATTCAATTTTATTTTATGTTTATTTTTGTCTTTTGAGTAGAAATTCTTATGCAAATGGCTTGGATATTGCTGAATTTTCCTTTTTGGATTTAATTTGTGTTGGAAATTTTGGATTTGATAGTCGTCCAGGTTGGTCTTATTTTTCTTTCTTTTGAAGCATAAGATTGTGTTGATAGAACTGCTCATTAGTTTTGGAAGTGGTTTATATCAGTTCATCCTCCCATTGATTCTGCATTTTGCGGGTTCGCTGATTTCAATCCCTTGATTTTTCTTTGTATGCTCGACCACTAGCACTGCTATCGTGATAATAATTTCTTCTTTTAATAAGTCCAAGAGTTTTCTCTTTTGCATATGAATGTTAAGATAAAAATATGGAGTAATAAGGGTGGGTTGATTAATGAGATTGTAAGGATGTAGATGAACTTCCTTCGTTGCAAATCATTTTGGTAACCTCTTAGGTGGTCAAGATTTCGAAGTTTCAAATCTGTGGCAAAGTTTTAATTGCTTTGTTCTTCATTTGGTTTTTCCTGAGATAAGAAGCATAGGAATGTTTAGCATCATCTTATCAGTTCCTTTAGTTTAATAGTTCAATTTTGTTACGTCTGCTAAGCTTGGATTGGGTATTCGGTAGTAAAAAAAATAAAAAAATAAAAAATGAATGTCCAAGGCAGAGAAGGTTATGCTAATACTATCAGAATTGGTAATGGCAGTACCGGTGCTGCTACACAGGGTGATTCTATGCAGAATTATTCTGAGACATTTGATCAATACAACCCAGCTGTGGATTCACCCTGTTGGAAAAGAGCCCCAGCTGCTCGGCATTCTCCATTTGGATTTGAGGAACCCGTGTCTCATTTTCCTCCGATGAAGCATTTAGAAGAGTGGAATGATTTGAGTCAACAAAATTTGCAGAGGCCGATAAAACAGGAGCAGATTGTTTGAGTGCTGGCAACGAGAATATGACTCAGCGCTCTGTAAAAAAAAAAAAAGAAGAAGAAGAGAGGAAACAATTATATGCTTTTCGGCAATCCTCAAAATAGTTTTGAATTCAAAATTTTTTGACACAATGCCTTTAATCCAGGAAGAAATTATCGTTACTCCTACTATAATTTCAAATCCTAGTACTATTTCCAATGGTAGTGTTTCCAATGAGGTTGTTGAATTTAATGGAGCGTCGGATATTTCAAGTGACTGTTCACTACCAAAGATAAATGCCCCCATCTTGATTAAGAGGATTCATAATCTTTCAGAATTGCTCCTTTATGGTAATTATAGTTATGCATTGAAAGAAGAGGACTGAGATTCTTCAGCTTGCAATTGGTAATCCTGACGCATGTGTCACCAAAAAGAATGGGTTAATGAGAGCAGTGCTTGAATCTTTACCTGCATTGGGAAGTTCTTACCCTTTTAGGAAGTCAACTGAGTTACCCAGGAGGAAAAGATGCATTCCGGTAGGTCTCGCGCAAAAGGAAGTCAGTCCCATGACTTTGCTTTGGCAAGTGGCAATATGTACCTTGAGAAAGATAAGGGGATTACATAGGCTATAAAGAAGGTTCTGAAGGAAAATATGCGTGATGAGGGAAAGAACCAGCCTCAATCCCTATTATATAAGAATTTCTGGATTGATTCAGAAGAGGCACTATGTTCCATGAAGTATGAACACCATCTTTTACGGATGAAGTTTGAAATGGGGGAATGCAAGCATAATCAGCCGCAGGATTGCGTCACTTTATCAGATGTAACTGGGAAGTCTATAAATGTTGAGAAGTTTGACGTGAAGGAAATTGGTGGGACCATTGCAGATGAAATGTTAGCGCCCGAGGCTGAAGAGAGATCGACTGAGAATATTCCTGCCCCAGGTGGTGATGTTGCAAAGTAGGGCGATGAAGGTGATAACCTAAGCCCATCTTTGAAGGGACTTACCCGATCATGGTAGTACCCTCTTTCCTTTTATTCTTTTTTCTTTAGATAGGTTTTTCTTAGACTTCTAGATACCCTCAGACTTTAGTTTCCCTCCATTGTGAAGGCGATGAAGGCTTTAGCTCAAGCCCATTCATAGGAGACTTACTCAGTCCAAGTAGCGATCTCCTCCTTCATATAGTAGTCTAACATAGTCTTTTAAGCACCCCTTTAATGTTAGATTCTCCCTTTTCATTTCGAGGGGCAATGAAAGAGATATCTGGAGCCCCCACTAGGAGACATGCTTTGTCTCATTAAGGTGTTTCTCCCTCAGGGCAAGCCTTATTGTTTAGAGCCTCCCCCTTTAAGAGTCTGTATTAATCTGGTAGAGATTTTACCCATAGGAGGCATGCCTGGCCTCATTTACAAGAGTCCGCCCATAGGAGACAATCCTTGTCTCGTTTAGAGAGTTTCCCTTTAGGAGGCTTACTTGGCCTCATGTTAGAACCCTCCTTTCTGGAGCGGGCCTTAGACTCATTTGCCCTCCCTTATTGAGCAATAGAGAGTCTTGGACTCATTTGCTTCCCATTTAGAGTTGGTTATCCTTTATGTTAGGAGTTCGCCCCATAGCTTTATGGTTTGCCTGTTAGATAGGAGTTTATCCCTTAGGGCTGTTAACACTTTTCTTTGTTAGAGACTATCTTAGTCATATAGAATCTTTAGTGGTAGGGATCTTAGATTATTTTCGTTGCTCTTTGAGCACTTGTTTGCTTGCTGTGGATCGTTTCTTTAAGACATTTGTTGCTTGTTCGGGGTTTCCCCTTTTGCTTTAGGGCTTTGCCCTAATTTATGGTTATGCTTGTTTATTCCCTATAAGAGTGAAATCGTTTAAAGGTCCTAAAGCATCGAAGATTTTTAAGATCCAAAAGCTTTGAAATCATTTAAAATCACAAAAACACCAGAAATTTAAAACAACAAAAACATTTGGAAATTCGTTAAAAGCATTGAAAAAAAAAAGGGTTAAAGTTTTTATGAGCGTAGTTAAGAAGTTTCATTCGAACTATGTTGGCTTGATCCTTTTCCACTAGGTATGTAGTGCAGCTTGGGATCTTTATCCCTAGTCCAGCCAAACTTTGTAAATAAATACTTTAACCTTTTTTTTTTCTTTAAAACCGTGTTTTCAAAAGCTCTTCCTCTAGAGTTAGGAGTTTCTCCTAGATAGAGAGTTTTTTTTTTAGAGTTAGGGGGTTTGTCCTTGATTCTCTGTGGTAGTTGTGTGCTTGTTTTTAGAGTTAGGGGTTTGTCCTAGAGTTATAGGAGCGCCTCCGTCCGGTCAGTTGGCGATCCACATCGCCGACTGATGACTAGAATAGGATGCGTTAGTCTACCCTTTGTTTTCTTTAGGAAACACAGCCTAGTTACACATAGGTTGTAGGAACCACCTGCATTAACTTAGGGCTAACCTGCATTTAGTTAGGGCATATAGGGTGTTCTAAAATCTACAATTCACTGGAATCTAAATGATCGCTTAAGAAGCTTTAATAACTAGTCCGGTCTTTTAGATCGAGTCTAGGATAGAGGTCTAGGTGTCTTAGACATCATAGCTTAGAATAGGCGCGAAGAACTACGTTGCTCTGATTCTTGTGGAGGCGGGGATACGTAGGCTTCTTTGGATGAACATCAGACCTTCCAAGGACTCAGGCTGAATCACTAGAGTCTTAGGATTTGTCATGTCGTGTGTTTTGTTATGTTTTTTTATTTTCTTGTACAGACCTTATACTTTTAGCTGCAGCATGCATGTGTTTGTCCACCAGAACTTAGACACCATTTAGGCAAGTCACTCATAACCTAGCTGTGCTTAGGCGACACATCTTTTATTTTATTTTATGTGTGTTTATTATTTCATCCCCTGGTCATGCATGATTAGGAAGGCGTCTTCCCGGGGATATTTTGTTCCCATTTCACATGATTTTACCCAAAATTCTTTGAAGTTAATGAAAATGGCATAAGAGACCAAGTGCTTGCACTCGGACGAATTGGGGGTGCTCTTCAGACCTTCTCCATTCGTAACCAGGCACGAGCCCATATATATTTCTGGTTATCCATTGCACAGAGGATTTAATTTTGTGGTTCCATGGCCTATCCATGGATGGCGACTCTGAGTTATTTTAGGTACATCTTGGTTTGAGGATTTTTCCTTGGATCAAGAGGTATCTAGTTTGTATCACCACTCATGTTATGCTATGAGGGTGGCATCGGTTTCGAGAGTTCCTTGGCAGAGCTCTCCTTTCACGTGGAGATCTAGAGGATGTAGGGACTCGTTTCCTCATCGTTTCTCAAATCGGGGTCTACATCCGCGGTCGCCCACCTTACCCCGGTCGACCGGTCCAATAAATTTCGAGATGCCCTAGAATTTCAGGTAGCATCCCGCGGTCGCCCCGCATAGCCCGGTCGACCTGCCCTGAGTAAAATTCCATTTTTAACTTTAAAATTCAGGGGCTTTAGGCTTTGGTCTTGAGCTTAAGTCCTAGGTTTTCAAACACATTTTTGGGTGTGTGTATGGTTTTCAAAGATGTGAAAACTTAAGTATGAAAATCATTTTGAAAACCTTTTGAAGGTGCATTTAAACATAAATCAAGAGGACTCCAAATACATTCTAAAAATAGGAACCTTGAGTCTTCTTGTAATGTCTTTACTCTTCGCACTTCCTTGGACTTCTTAAGCTTGAATGAACATCTTGAACTTTGTCTTGGCTCTTGTGACTTGTCCTCCGATCTTCAATGCATGTCGAGGTACATGAAGTGTTACCATGGCATGTTCAACTTCAAACTCCTTCTTGACACTTGTTGGGGAACTTGTGAGATCTTCATATTGAGCTTCTTGACTTGATCATCTCCAAATGGTGATGACTCCAATGTAGGTGCAAGCTCTTTGCTCATTGCTTTCTTGATCCACAAGCTATGTGTTGAGTTGAGTTGTGTAATAGCGATTATGATATGAAATTCATGTATATGACACAACACCTCAAAGCAACACATTAGTCAAGAAAACCTAATCAATTTAGTTTACTAGCATCAAAATAAGAAGGTAAGGTGAATGATTAACCCATGGGAACCCTTGGGCTTACAGTATACATTTCCAAAATGGTTTCATCATTTTTCATTTTAAATGCTTCAAAGTCACTAACAAGAAGTTTTACTTTGGTCTTTTTGACTTGAATGGTTCCCTCATGAGTAGTTTCGAGGGTTGTCCAAATTTCTTTGGTCGTCTTACAAGTGGAGACGTGATTGAAAAAAATTGTGTTTACTCCTTTGGCATTTAAGGCGGCTCTCTTCTTTTGAGAGGCCGTCCACTCACTCCGTTGGGTTGTGGGATGAATATATCCATCTTCGATTAGTTCCCATATTTCATAATCATGTGATTGAAGGAAAAAGGTCATTCGGATTTTCCAATATCCATAGTTAGAACCATTAAAATATGGTGGTCTAGTCACCGATTGTCCTTCGACATTTCCGGGAGGAGGTGCCATGATCTTTTACTGTTTTAAGATTTTGGGAAACAAAAACTTATATTATGAGTCCTTGCTTTGATACCAAGTGAAATTCGACTAGGCAACGTAAGAGAGGGGGTGAATTAGGTATAATAAAAATTTTGTTGTTTTGCAAACTTGTTGTTATGGAATCCCCTTGTTCAAACTTTTTCTAGTAATTATTCTAAAGCTAGTTACCTTGATATTGCAAGAAATAAAGTTAAGAATATTACCAAGAGTAAGAAGTAATGAGAGAAGTAGCGAGAGTCACACCACAATGAACACTGAGATTTATATTGGTTCAGTCTTCTCAAATGGTCATCCTTGGGTTTCTTCACTATGCCGGACACCACACCACAGCCGGGTTCGAGGCCTCTTTACAATCAATGAGTCTTTAAACTCTCCAAGGGTTACAACCCTTCTTTACAATGGTGAAAGAAAGTATAAGCACTCTTGCCTCTTCTTTAGGCAAATACAAAGATATGAACTTGTAAATGAACTCTTGTCTCACTCAATACACAGAACCCGAATGAATCTCTCTTAGAAGAAATGAAAGTAATGGCACTCAAGAGAAGTTAATGTAGATTCTTCTTTCAATCAATGGCAAAGGAAGAGTGGGTGAGGGTTAGGGCTTGATAATGGAGGCTCAAAACTTGCAAGAGTTAAAAGAGTTGGTTTTAGGGTTATCCAAAAGACATATATATATATATATATATATATATATATATATATGAGTGTGAAGAAAAACCCTAATTTTTGGTCTTCACGGGCGTCGCGGATGAAGTCCGGACGTCAGTCAAATAGTACCGTTTGAAATTCCAAAAACGCGCCCAGTTCCGTCACCGACGTCCGCCAAATTCTCGGACATCCGGCATTTGCTCGGATAACTTTTTCTTTCAAAACAATGTTCAAACGGACGTCAGCTGGTTTCCCGGACGTCCGGCAAATGCTCGAGCTTTTTTATTTAAAGGTCCAACTGTCATACGGACGTCCGCGGATTTCCCGGATGTCCACAATTCCCTCAGTTATCTAAAACTAAATATTCAGGTTTCAGAAGGACGTCCGTCAAAATCCCGAACGTCCGTGATTTCCCTAAACATTTAAACTTGTATTTCTTGAGGGAATTCTCAATGGACTTTAAGCCTACTTTGGAGAGTGTTCTTCCTAGAGATATCTAACTTTAACTAGTGACTCCCTGCCAAAACTATTCAAGTCAAACAAGAGAGATTCTACAATCTAGATTACTTTAACTAATGTTCTCTTCTTGACTTCTTGAATCTTCATCAGTCTTCATGAGTCTTCAGACTTCATTTGACTTCAAATGTGTGTGCATCAAGGTTCCGTGGGTCGCTTGTAGTGTCCGAGTCGCCTTACTTGACTGTGATGTGTTATACCTGGTAACTTCATAGGCAAGCAATATTAGGTGTAATCAATTAATGTGAGTTTGGTTCCAATCAAAACTTGGTGATCGATAGCCGTTCGGCTTACACCTATTTACGTTGGGTCACAACAAATAAATAGTTTGGATATTCGAGCCCCTAGTATTTTTTTTAAAAGTACACATTCTATGGTGTCCGCCTTCAAAGATCTTAACCATCTATTGTTAGGCCACGGCACTAAGGGTTGATGTTCAAAGAAAGAAGAGGGGGACTACTGGTTTTAGCAATAAGCATGGGTGGGGACTACCTTATTCAAATATTTAAACAATTCAATTGCTGGGCCCCACCAACGGTTCATGTTGGAGAGAGAGAGAGAGAGAGAGAGAGAGAGAGAGAGTTAGTTGTGCTGGTTGTGCCGGTAAAGGACGTTGAATTTATCATTAAGAAAATTTTATGCGGATTATGGTAGTAATTTTCCCTTGTTTCTTTAACCAATACCGTGTCAAACTCGATTTTGTCCCTCCTTGGTTGACCCACTCTTTTATATCACTAACTAAGTCGCAAAAGTAGTTGAAGAAGAATTCGAAAGAGGAATCAAGGAAAGAAGATAAATAGGAATAGAGAAAATAATTAGTTTATTCAACTCTAATTGACCGTTTGAACCTCTATTTTATATCACTAATTAAATGTGATGAATGACAAGAATACCCCTCATCTCATATGACAAAGGACGATAATACCCCTGGTAACTGCATTCTAACAATCTTCTAAACACAATACCGTATTCAACGAAATTATATGTGACTTACCGTACAAACCCATCAAAAAGTACGGCACGGCCCACTCCATACGATGATCCAAACCGTCCATTTGTTGGGTCATAACAAAAATAAGTAATGCCCCAAAAATCCTTTCCATAGGATGATACTAACCCTCCGATCTGCCTAGGAATTTCGGGTAAATTTGGTAAAGAACAATCTAAAATTGGAGGATATTCCTTGTGCTCTTGGGAGATAGGATTCTATTTCGGCTGAGTTCCCTCAATCTTCTAACTAGAAGTAAACTTTATTTATAATTAGGGATTTGCTAGGGACCATCGCTGATGACATTTCTGGCTGTTGCATGAGAGTGCAGCCACATCAGATGAATTAAATGAGTAAGACAAGATCTGAGCCTATGCGGCTGCTCTTTCATGCAACAGCCGGTCCGAGAAATGCTTCCTGCGATGGTATTGCTAACTTGTTGCAAATAGGGACTGAGAAAAATAGTTGAATTCAAAAGAGGAAAGAAAAGGTGATGATCGGAAGAGATAAAAATAAGGAATTTGCTAGGCAATTTCATGAAAAGTCATTTCGCAGCTGACTTTTGCACGATAGAATAGCTACATCAGATAAATTAAATGAATAAGACAAAATCTGTTAAAAAGTGAGCCTATGCGGCTGTGCTCACATGCAAAAAGTCAGGGGATTTGCTTGCCAATTTCACGGAAAGGCATTTCGCAGCTGGCTTTGAACGATAGAACAGCCACATCAGATAAATTAAATGAATAAGACAACGTCTGTTAAAAATAATTCAGTTTAAGGACAAGAGTACCCGTCATCACATGTCAGCTCTAATTGCCTACCAAATCCTTAAAAATAATTAAGTTATTCAGCTCTAGCTGACCCTCTAATTTTATATCCTAATTAAATGTGATGAAGGACAATAATACCCCTCATCTCATATAATAAAGGATGATAATACCCCTTGTAACCCATTCTCACCAAATTTACCCAATGGAGTAGAAGTCCCTTCAAACTAGGGGTGCAACTTGGGTTGGGTTCAACCCGATTTTGGCTCAGGTTGGATTGGCATTTCCATGAGTTGGGTTTGGAAAAGCCAGCCTGATTTAAGTTCGGATTGGGTTGGGTTAGGGTTGAGGCCTTGCGACCCTACCCGACCCAAACCGATTTTGGCTTAGGTTGGGTTGGCATTTCCATGAGTTGGGTTCGGAAAAGCCAACCCGATTGAAGTTCGGGTTGGGTTAAGGTTGAGGCCTTGCGACCCTGACCCGACCCGACCCAAACCCGACCACCGTCCTCTAATATTATCTCTATTTTCTTTGAGTTATTGCATTTTTCTGTTTTGCCCTAGGTGAACCCGACCCCAACCTGACCCAATTTCGGGTTAGATGGGTTGGATTAGGGTTGAGAGAATTAGAGGCGGGTTGGGTTAGGGTTGACCTGACCACCCTCAACCAGAGGCTCTGGTTGTGTTGGGTTAGGGTTGGCCTCAAACCGATCCAACCGGACCCGAGTTGCACACCTACTTCAAAGTACAAACCACAACTCTTCTAAATACCCCAATGTAACTATGTTTGTTTTTTTACTTTTCACTGCCTAACTATTTAACGTGCTTCCATCTCCTCTGCCAAGCGCGAGGCTATCTTTCTTCCCGCCATGCACGCTTTGTGAGTATTCTTCGTGTTAAGGAATCTTCTCCTCCTAATTATCATCAATCTTGCCAAGTAAATTGATTGATTCCAATCACTACATGCCTATTTACGTTGTAAAGAATGGGAAATTACAAAAGTGTTATATCATACTTCTATATATATTAAGCTCTCCCATTCAATATAGGTAAGAGGAAAATTATTCAATCAACATACATCTCCCATTCTATTTACATTTTTGTGATGAATTTTGGCTGAAGATTTGGGTGTTTTGTCTTAAGTAAGTAATTGATCGGATGACTGTTTTTTATGATCTCTTAGAATCTTGAAACGATGAATAGCTCATGAGGGTTTGAATCTGTTAGGTTTTCTTCTTTCTAATTATCTACCTTTTTTTTTGTTTTGGTGTTTTTTTTTTTTCTTTTTTGCCCTTGAAGATTGTCAAATTTGTATTTCTGAGGAGGAATAGGTTTTCCGTTGTTATTCATTTTATTTGGGTTTCTCTGAATTTGGGTTCTCTGTTGTATTCCTTTTGGCCCTTTTTGGATTGCTGGAATTTTCTGGAAAAGTTTGGAAAGAAAAAATATTTCCAATATTTCCTACTTTCTTTATATCTTGAATCGCCCTGTTCAATTTTTGTTTAGAAGGAACTTTAATTTATAATGATAATTCTTTAAATTAACCATTATCATATATTATTACACTCTAAAGTCTAAATTGTGGAAAGAAAAAAATTCCTGCGATAAAATTTTCTGTCAGAAATGTTTTCTTGCAATCCAAACTGGGTATTATTAATTTCCAGTGTCGATTGAATTTCATGATATGGGTTCGCTTGATTTTCGATTGGGACATTTCAGAAGCCCCTCACCATCATTTTATGGGAATAAATTTGTTATGTTTTTTTTCTTTTTTGAAATGGATTGATTGTTTTGACTTCTTTTCTGTTTTTCACTTTCTCTATTGGACTTCCTGATCTAGAATTCTAAATGTCTGTAGTTTTCAAAAGACCATTTTTTGAAGCTGTTTAAAATCCCTTTTACTGACGTTAACCCGATTGCATTTTATTTATTTATCAATCTTTGTACTTAAATTATGCTTGGAATCCAAAGACGAACAAATGATCTCTTTGCTGCGCTTCGCTAGCATTTTGTAATTTTATAAATTTGATTTATTTATGACCTTCAATTGATGTTATGCAGATGTTTTATTTATACATTTCGTTGTTTATTATTGAATTCATTATTGAATTCAGGTATACCGAAGAAACCGGGAAGCGAGATTTGTAATCATCTTTAGTTGTGCATGCATAAGCTGTCTTGAATTTAAATTTTTCAATCATGTTTGGAGCTCCATGGAAGAGTGACAGCACCAGATACTATGTGATTCTTGGTGTTTCAAAAGGTGCTAGCCAAGATGGGCTGAAGAAAGCATATAAAAAAGCTGCCATAAAGAACCACCCAGATAAGGGTGGAGATCCTGAGAAGGTCAACCTTTCCCCACTTTCCTATCTTTTTGCTGGTTTCTTTAGCTCCCATAACATTACTGGTGTTTCATAAAGAAATATAATGTTTTGCACTATCAACATCACTATTGAGTGAAAAGTGATTGCAAAGTTTTCTGGTTTGTAAACGACATTGAGAAAACAAATCATGATAAGGGTTTTCTTTTTGCTAAATATGTTGATTTGCTTGTATGGGCTCATGAAAATCAGTTTTTAACCCTTAAAAAAAACTTATAAGGGCTCATGAATGTGCCAAAGCAAGTTTTGGTGTTCGTGTGCAAGTGAATGCACACTGATTGACGTGTTATAACTTACTTTTATTTTTTGTTTTGAGCAGTTCAAAGAGTTGACCAAAGCATATGAAGTTCTTAGTGACCCCGAGAAGAGAGGAATCTATGACCTATATGGTGAAGATGCACTTAAGGAGGGCATGGGAGGTGGTGGCTCTCACAATCCATTTGATATATTTGGGTTCGGAGGAGGAGCTTTTGGATGTGAGATATTGTTATAATCAGTTGTTTTTATGTACACATTATATTTTTGGATTCTACTCTGTGATTTTAGCTAGTTATACTGATTATTTTTTGATAATCTTAATGGTTTAGGTGGTAGCTCAAGAGGACGATGGCAGCAAAAAGGTGAAGATGTAGTTCACACTTTGAAAGTTTCTCTCGGGGACTTGTGTAATGGAACATCTAAGAAGCTATCTCTATCTAGGAATATTTTGTGCCCCAAATGCAAAGGGTATGTCTTCTAAATGATTTTTCAATTGTTTTTTTTTCTTATTAGATGTTAGGATCATTATTCATATTAATATATGGTCCTAGCATGATATATCATCTTGAAAGTACTTATGAGCTTTATTGTGATTGAATGCTGATTTGAAGGCCTTCATCATTTATAAAATGCTACTCTTTTCTATTTTCTTTTAAAATGATTCTGAGTTTCCACTCAGATTATTCTTGGAATTAATGTTAATCTTCCTATCTTGTAGTAGTAACGAATCCGTATGTCTAATCTAAGTTATCTTCTTCAGATGCACGCTAATCATTTGAGAAGAGAAGTATCTAAAAAAACAAATATTAATTGAGTTAATTAAAGTAGAACCAGAGGCTTTGCATAGTTTTCATGGCTTGTTTTTTATGTCCAACAAGCATGGTCCCTCGTGTCTAACAATGTTGGTTCCTCCCCATGCCTAGGCGCCCCACTAGTGATTGAGGTAGAGTTTGTATATATAAATATAGATGAGTTAGAGTTTATATTTATCATGAAAATATGTGGTAAGAGTTTTTTTGTAGTACATCAAGATGAATTGAGATGGTTCTGATGTATAACGATGATACAGTTGGCTTTGTTGTCCAAGGATTCAAATTGTCCTTATGACGATCCTTTGTGAACAACGACAAATCTTTTAACGCATGGACAATGAACAAGTTTCATAAGTTGTATTTACTTGGTGCATTTGATAGTTTGACACAACCAACTGCTCATACACTTCATCTCCTCTCTTTAAGCCAATCTTCTCTTACCTTAAGGCGGATTTGGATTTGATGGTATCATGGTACTTGTGTTGAAGATCAATTTTAGAGTTAATCTTTGCATCATTAGCACACCCAACATATCTTTCAATCAATCAGTGAAGAACTAGATTTAGTTGCTTCAAATAAATTTCTTATGGGAAGGGAAGGATGATAAGCAGAGGCTCAAACACTTAGTGAGGTGTGATACCCTTGCAAGTCGAAGAATGAGGGTGGGCTTGGCTTAGGGACAGATATGTGCTCGTTACATTACCCTTGTTTGAAAATTACTTTGGAGATTTAGTGAGTAAATGAAGTGTTATGGAGGAAAACAATCTTGGAGAAATATAGGGAAGGGTGGAAGGTGAGAAACTTGTCTCGAGGTCGAAATTGGGGTCATGGTTTGGGTTTTTGGAAGTCGATTCACAGTGTGAAAGGGTGGTAGATAGGTGGGATGATGTTATGGAAGGTGAGAAACTTGTCTCGAGGTCGAAGTTGGGGTCATGGTTTGGGTTTTTGGAAGTCGATTCACAGTGTGAAAGGGTGGGTAGATAGGTGGGACGATGTTCATCCTCTTAACCAAGCATTCTTGGATCACGTTAAGCTGGTGAGGAACAAGGGGGCGCCTGCTTGTTTGGGGGAAGGGTAGTTTGAGGTTGGATTTTTTTATTTCAACTTCGAAGATTGTGAGTTTCATAGCCTTCTTAACCTTATTTGCTTTGTTAAATATTCTTTTGCGTCTTATGTGGAGAATGACAAAGTGTTGTGGGGTGTGAGTGCCTGATCCAGAAGACATCGTTTTCATCAAATCTTTCTTTAGAAGTTGTTCAATGAGGATCATCTTGATTTCATTCGGAAGAAATTGCGGTATGCTCCTTTTCCTCGTATTCAATCATTCACATGAAACTTATTGTTGTGGAAGATCAATACCACATACCATATTCAAATAGGAGGGTTTTTGTCTTGCCAAGAGTACAGAGAAAGACGGATTTCACAACACCGGAAAATCCTCTTCTCAAATAGTGAAACCAAAGTTTACACTAGCCCAAGAACAACAACCAAAGTAGAAGAAGATCAATGCCCAAAAGAGATGTGCTTCCATATATGAGTGAAGAACAAAACATACAAGACACAAGAACAAAAAGAGGGAAGAAAGCTTCAAAACTATGGAGAAAATATGGGAAAACTTCAAACACTAGCTTGCACACAAGAGCTTCAATGGAGCTTCAATGGAGGTCTAGGATAGTGGAGAATCTCTACAAAAGTGAAGTAAATGAGAATAGGCTAGTTAATGGAAAGTAAAGAGAAAATAGCTTAGGTAAGTGGTAGTGGATATGGGAAAGTGGAGTCTTTAATGCTTAGGAAAGTAGTGGGTTTGGAGTTCCAAGTAGGGGTTTGAATTTGAAATAGGTGGGTAGTGGGAAAAGATGGACCAAACATGTGTGGCTCACACATGTGCAACCTAGGCAGAAAGACCAACATGCCCATGGACACAAAAGTACATATTTGCACTCAATACATCTCTCAAAATAAAAATAAAATAAAGCAACCCAAAAATACACTTTAAAAATTAACAAAGAGATCTGCACTTTGCGAAGAAGAAGAAATAGATGATCATGTTTTCATCCACTTCAAGATGTTCAGGAAAATATGAGTTAGAGTTTGCCCTTGGTTAGAGTTGCAATGGGTGATGTTGTGGTCTATCCAAGGCTTTTTCAACTTTTGAGTATGTTGTCATTTGAGTTCGTTGGGCAGAATTATTGGGGACCGTCCTAGGGTCCATATTCTAATTTTTAAGCATCCTTTAGGCGTCTTTTAAGCCCCTTAAGTTATTGGAGGGGTACCACAATCTTTTTCCACTAATATCACTTGGTTTCATTAAGTCGTAGGCGTTTAAAATTGTACCCACATGTTTATTATGATAATCTTAGGCGATAGGAGCATTAAGTGGTTTATAATTAATCACTTAAGTTCATAAGTGATCACAAAGGCCCACATTGCAACATAAGGGATTCCTTTTTTGGGGGCTTGGCGTAGATTAGCTTCCTTGCAGTAGGGAGTCTATGTAATAGAAGTTTTATTTCAATGAGGAGTTACTAGTTAAAGTATAATAGGAGTCCTAATTAGAGTAGGAGTTGTTTGGACATAAGAATTAGAAGTCTTTTTTTTTTCAATTTTTAGTATAGCTCGCATAGCCTATACATATGAAAGGTTTATTGGCCTTGAAAACGGTTCAATATGAATAAAAATTGATTCTTATATTGATTGTGTGTGATGCTTTTTATGAAGTGTGATGCTTCATATTCGAAGGTGTCATGCCTAGGAATACCCCGGTGTGACTCCAAGTCAGTTTTCTATCCCCATCTCACATTTCTTTCTTCTCTCTATTCGATCTTCCTCTCACTCTCTCTTTTCTCCCCTCACCTTCTACGCCTCTCTCCCCGTCCTCCCATATCTCATTGGTTTCACCTCTCCGTCTCCTTTCCTCTCTCTGTAGAAAACCAAGAAATACCTTCTCAAATAGTATCAATCTTGATTTGTAGTAAACATCTGAAATTCCAAGGGTGGTCTCGAGTACTTACTCTAATGGCAACTAATGAGGAGGTAAAATTAGGTTGCTAACAAGTTTTAATCTTTTGAAAACTTCTAACCCAATTTTGAAGATTAAGAGATCAATGATGAAAATATAAGCACAACAAGTTAAATCCTAAGTGCAATAAAAGAAAGGCAAGAGATAAGAGAGATTGCACCCGAGATTTAAAGTGGTTCGGTCCTCCAAACGCGAGGCCTACTCCACTCCACCAACCAAACACGTTGATGGCTTCACTATTTGATCTTCTTAACTTCGGCGAAGATCGGTGCCAATTACAATTCCAATTGCTTTAACCTTGGTGGCAATCCTCACCACGGAGAGTGGGCTCCGCTTCTCCGAACACTCGCCTGAATACAATCTTGAGAATAAGAAAGAAAGAACAAAAATCCCTCACAAGGGTTTACAAACTTTGTAGAAGATAAACAATTTGAGCCTAATGATCCAAATCCTAATCTTAGAGGATGAAAGGCATAAACAAGCTTGAATCACTCTTAGGATGTTCAAATAGAGTTTTTGAGTGTTAGGATTGATAATTGGAAAGTAGAGAATACCCATATATATAGAAAAACCAAATATGATCGTTTGAGGTGCATAGTCGTAATTCTGGCAAAGTCCCAACGGCTATATTTTTCTTCCCGAAATAGTGGTCTCGGAGTTCCGAGAGAATTCTCGGAGTTCCGAGAAATTCCTCGGAGTTCCGAGAATTTCTCTCGGAGTTCCGGGAATACAAACAGAAGTTGGAAAAAAGCTACTGGACCAAATCTCGGAGCTCCGAGGATTTCTCGGAGTTCCGAGAAGCCTATATGCAGCAGATTTTCAATTCTTGTTTTTGGGCTTCCAACTCTACATCAAGTTGGGATTGTTATGAGGGTTCCAAAGTGTTGGAACACCACAAGGACAATCTCTTAAACATTTAGGGTGTGTGAGATTAACTTAATTTATGCCTCTAAACACCTAAACTAGGATTTGATCTTTACATTCTAAAATGACTTCGATCTTCAATTGCGATGCTCCAAGTCTTCATGCGTCTTGGATCTCCAATATCTTTGGCCTTCCGAATGTGATCCAATGAGAGCTTCTTGGCCTCAATCCAAGCAATCTTGTCTTAGCACAATTATGATCTACAACTTAGTAATTCAAACACATTAGTAATTTTAAATCACTTGTTTATTGGAATCATCAAAATAAGATAGGAATGCCAAGGTGGGAACCATTGGGCTTACAACATCAAGAAGAGATGCAAAAAAAATGCAATCACACGAGATTTGTGTGGTTCCGTAGTGTGCCTATTCCCATGGAGAAGAGCTTCACTCTTCCTGTTTAGAGTTAACACAATCAGACAATCACCCGCGTGTGCATCACACACATTAGTCTGTCATGGTCCTGTATGATGCTAGAATACAGGATATCTGCACAGTAATCGCCACCTTGGCTTGAATTCTACAAGCACCTTAAGATCAACTCCACCGTGCACTCTCTGGAACATAGCTCCGCACCTCGTTCATACGAGGTGCCCACCCCACTGCATTGGGTGTCTCAGCAATCATCAACAACTACTGATATTGGCCAAGTCCAACAAGTGCTTGAACTTGGTTGTTGTAACCAAGGTTTTAAATTTCGTCCGAAATTTCGGATTTCAGTCGAGACAGAAATCGAAATGACCGAAATCCGAAATCCTCAAAACGTACGATATTTCGGTCGAAATTTCAGGAAAAATATTATTTTTTAAACCTTTACCAAATTTCGGACAAAATTTCGGCCCAAAATTTTGAAATTTCGACGCCTTTTACCAAATTTCAACCCAAATTTCGGTTTCAGTGGGGACCGAAAGATACCCCGAAACCGAAATTTAAAACCTTGGTTGTAACTGACTTTATCAACTGTTAACTTACCAACTTCTCCAAAAGCTTAAGCTGTTGGAGAAAGGCGTTATTTATCTTTTATACTTTAACACTCCCCTGCATGTGTGGCCCACTTGGCAAACACGTGGCACTTCTGGTCCCACTTTGGGCCACCATCGCATGTGGATTTTTGCTATCCGAGAGGTTTGAACTCGAGACCTTTGGCTCTGATACCATGTTAACTTACCAACTTCTCCAAAAGCTTAAGTTGTTGGAGAAAGGCATTATTTATCTTGGGAAATGTTATCAGCACTACTGTATTTTGATGATCGCACTCCTCACTTTATTAAAAGTACGGTAGGGCCCGCTCCATAGGATGATCGAAACCATCTATTAGATGGGCCACAACCTAAATAGGTTGTGCCCCAAAAATCATTTCCATAGGTTGATCCTAGCCCTCCGATCTAGATCAACCCTCTAACTATTAATCCCTCTACAGATCGGAGGGTTAGGATCAACCTATGGAAATGATTTTTGGGGCACAACCTATTTAGGTTATGGCCCATCTAATGGATTATTTGGATCATCCTATGGTGCTAGCCATGCAGTACTTTTAATAAAGTGAGGAGTGCGATCATCAAAGTACAGTAGTGCTGATAACATTTCCCTTTATCTTTTATACTTTAACATGTTTTCAAGGAATAGGGTATCTATAGACTGTAGGGGTAGCCAAAGGGGTTTCTAGGACTGTTCGAAGGTAAAGATTTCTGTTTAGGTTAGATGTGCTATGAAAAGAAGGATAGGTAGCTTGGGCTTGAGGATTTAATGGTTGTGAGTAAAAAAGGTAAACACTTGGTTTGAGATCTTAATCACTCCAATGACTTCATAGGCATCACACCAAGGAGTCTGAAGCATCACACTTTAAGCGAGAGCATCATACCCAAGCAAGCAATTTGTAAAGTCTAATTTTCAGTCATACAATCATTACATAAATGTCCATAGGTGTTACAATTTATAGACAAAAGCACTTCCCATGAAATTATGGGTGGGAGCTAATAGAAATCTACTTCTATGCCAACTTAAAAAGAGTAAAACCCTCTCATATGTTGCCATTTCGACTAGGCTAAACTTGGACTCTTATTGGTCAAAAACTTCGACTCCTTTTCACCTAAGACATGGACTCTTCTCACCCTACTTCTAGGACTCTTAAAACTGAATAGTATTAGAACTCTTACTGTACAATGTGGGCCCTCTTGGTCATTTAAATGTGATGTCATGTAGACCTTTGTGGACAATAACTTAAATGAAATAACAATGCAATGACTGAATTGTCCTTACAACTTAGATATTCATAATAAATATGTGGGTCACATTTAAACGACTAATAACTCAAAAGAATTTTAGTGGTTTAGGTGGGAAAAGACTCTACTAACCCTCTTATGACTAAAAAGACTTAAATGGCACTGAAAAACAAATCAAAGACCCCATTAACACCAAGAATGGCCCCATCACCAAGTTGCATCTTTCTTAGGAGTAAGGTTAGAATGGCATACCGTGACATGATCCCTCGAATCGAACCTTATTGCCGTAACTCAACTACTTACCAATGTAGCTTCTCATGTTCTGTTGGGTTCCTGCAGTAGTGGGCAAGCTGTGCAATGTCAAACCTTGCACTATATCAATTTGATGCCTATATATTTTGCGTAGGCAGGAGTTTGTCGATCAATTATTCTAGTAGGGTGAGAAGAGTTTAGAGGCATGTTGAAATGACGATAAAAATTCGAACTTTGGTTTCGGTTTGGACTTGACAACCATGCATAATTGTTTAACAGGATCAAACATCTAATGGTATGCACGCGAATACAATAGTGTATTCTAAACATAGATATTTCACATGTTTTGAAAGTTGATAATGCTATTTCTTTTACTTTTTGAGCTTGTTCATCTTACCATGCATTAGTTTTTCTTAGATATATGGTTTTTTTTAGTTTTGTGGGTGTATCATAACAAGGAATCAAACTTCAGGCTTCAGTCCCCACTGTAACCAGTACATGCCAGCCAAAACCGACACATGTTGGTAGAAGTTTAAAACCATGGTATGTTATAGTTTTCGGGTTTATCTAGTGTACCTTGGCACTCCCCTGGATCCATCTGACTGAGTTGTTGGGTGACTCCCGAGTCCAGACAGCTAGCTCTTTCACACAGGTGCCAGGATTGAGTTGGGGCAACTTCATTGTGCCCCTTCATTTGTTCTTGTTCTATGCCAGCATATAGTTCAATAATGCCGAAGCGTGCCAATTAGTTAGCCAGTAAATTGGTTAAATTGGGCCTCTCTAAAGAGTCAGAAAGCATATGTACTCCGGGCCTTAGCTGCCCAATGCCATGAAATTATTCTTATAAAAAAAAAAAAAACTCCAGTATTACCAACATACATTTTTTAGATATTTTATATTTGCTAACATTGTCATATGCGCTTGCCATCCAAATAACAAAAAATAAAAAAAAATTATACTAATTTTCTTGCTTGCAACAATACTGAGATTTTCTCAAATTGTTTCATATTTGCATTATTAATGGTTTCAGGAAAGGCTTAAAGAGCGGGGCATCGAGCAGATGTTATGGATGTCAAGGTTCAGGAATGAAATTAAAAACTCAGCATATTGCACGGGGAATGATCCGACAGATGGAACAGATTTGTACCGACTGCCTAGGAATAGGTTCATAACAGATCTTTGGCTGTTTTTTTTTCTCATTTTTATTGTTTGTCGGCTTTTCATGAAACACATTGAAAATGAAGGGGAAGTTATTAGTGAGAAGGACATATGCACACAATGCAAAGGGCACAAAGTCACTCAAGAGAAGAAGGTGCTTGAGGTGCATGTTGAGAAAGGCATGCAAAATGGTCAGAAAATTGTTTTCCAAGGACAAGCTGATGAGGCTGTAAGCAAGATTGGTTCAGCTCACTTTTGCTTGTCATTTTTAAGACCTTAAATTTAATTGCAATATTATTATTATTACTTTTCTCGGACTATTTCCACTAATGATCCTCATTCTATGCAAAATTTTCATACGTCGATGATCAGGGGCGGAGCCAGAAATTAGCTCCCGGTGGGAGGGGGGAGGTTGTCATAGCATGTTGGGGCCCACCATTTTATCCTCCATGTTTTGATAGATGGGGCCTACCATCTCCCCCTAATCCATGCCTCAGGTGGAGCCACAATTTACACCTCATATTTTAATGTAGTGCCCCCCCACCCCCGACCTCCTGGCTCTGTCATTGTCGATGATGATATGTTATGGACTGCAGTTGGTCACCATTTTTCTCGCTTGGAATCAGATTAAATTCATAGACTCCGCTCGACCTCAAATGTGTTTTTTTCATTCCATGATGTAACTATCGCATGTCTGTTTGCAGCTTGATACGGTTACCGGCAACATTGTTTTGGTCTTGCAACTGAAGGAGCACCCTAAGTTCAAACGGAAGTTTGATGATCTCTTCATAGAACACAAACTCAGCTTGACAGAGGCTCTTTGTGGTTTCCAGTTTGCCTTAACTCATCTTGACGGGCGACAGCTGCTCATCAAATCAAACCCGGGTGAAGTTATCAAGCCGGGTATGGATTCTAGTCATTTACGTGGATTCTTCTAAATGGGTGAAGAACCCGTGTCGGAGACATCTCAAATTCCAATACTTCAATTTTCTTTGGGACACTTCTAGATCTCTTTTATCTGTTGTTTCTGAATACTACTACCACAACTTTACAATTACCATATGTTTTGAGTTTTACTCATCCTAATATTAAGTTTTTAAAATGATAATAAGCTATTATATGTACTTACCCTATTAAAATATTCAATATAATACTTACTATAACCATATTATATGAAAAAATTGAGAATTTACTAAAATATTTTGGCAAATCCTTCTTTTTGAGGTTTGCCGAATCCGACACACGATTCCCGTGTCGGATTCCGACACTCGTATCCATACTGATGCAACATAGATTTCTAGTTATCAAATTACCTGCTTGTATTGTCCATAGTCTCTGTTTTAATCTTGCTAAGGTATTTCTTTATATGTTTCTCAATCAGGCCAATACAAAGCAATTAACAACGAGGGGATGCCACACCACAGGCACCCCTTCAGGAAAGGCTGCCTTTACATCCACTTCAATGTGGAATTCCCGGAATTGAGATTTCTTCCCCTCCACCAATGTCGGGCTCTTGAGAAAATTCTACCGTGGAGACCCGGCAGCCAGTTATCAGTAATGGAACTGGATCAATGTGTGGGGACCATTTTGCATGATGTCAATATCAAGGAAGAGATGAGGCGGAAGCAGTAGGAAGCATACGAAGCAGCAACAAGAAACTTCCCGTGGGAGGTTAAGGTATTGACTTTGTTCACCCCGACCCAAGTTGACCCGACTTCGATCGACCCGACTTGGGTTGGCCCCTACCCCGATAACTATTTGGGGTAGGGGCGTATAGGAATCTTGTGTTTCCTGTGAAATGTGGACCTGACCCGAGATAATTGCTCCAGTAGGTTAGGGTTTTGGAAAACCCAACATGAGTTGCAACCCTACCGGGGGAGCAGTGTGCCCAGCAATGGACCCACCACACAAAACACGTTGAATCTCACAACGGAGGTTTTTTTTTTTTTCGTGCATAGTTTCTATGGCTTGGCTAGGAACTTTACTGTGTTGCGTCGTTGTTTAGATGTGCCATCCATAAATACACATTAAGGGCCCGTTTGGATACCCCTTGGATTTGGATTTGGAGGTGAATTTGGATTTTTAAATCCAAATTCGACGTTTGGCAAGCCTTTATGACATCTGAATTTTGATTTGAGTGAAATTCACAAGATTTACAAATTCCTCATGTTAGTGTAATTTTTTGGATTTATAAATCCTTTTTGCGAGAGGTTATTTATAAATCTAAATGTGACCCGTAAGGGGTTAAAATGACCAAAATATACCAAAGAAGTGTTAAATGACTAAAGTACCCACATGACATTAAAAAATGATCAAAATACGTCGTATTAGGTAAAATGACTAGAAAACCCCTAGGTCAGGCAAAATGACTGAAATACCCCTATACCAAGTAAAAATGAAAAAATACCCCGAGTCGTGCAAAATGACTAAAATACCCCTTATGACATAAAAATGATCAAAATAACCTCATATATGGTAAAATGACTAGAATACCCCAAGATTATGAAAAATTACTGAAATACTCTTATATCAAGTAAAAATGACCCATGGATCATAAAAAATGACTAAAATGACTAAAAATACACTAATTTTTTTAAAGTGATAAAAATATGTCATATTAGGCAAAATGACCAGAATACCCTTGGGTGAGGCAAAATTACTGAAATACCCCTATACCAAGTAAAAATGAAAAAAAATATCCCCGAGTCGTGCAAAATGACTAAAATACCCTTATGACAAAATGATCAAAATAACCTCATATAGGGTAAAATATCCCTAAGATCATGAAAAATTACTGAAATACCCCTATATCAAGTAAAAATGACCCATGGCTCATGAAAAATGACTAAAAATACCCTCATGAGATAAAAAGGATAAAAATACGCCATATTAGGTAAAATGACTAGGATACCCCCGGGTCATGCAAAATGATCGGAATACACCTATACCGGGTGAAAATGAAAAATGACTAAAACACCCTATGACATAAAAATGATCAAAACAACCCCATATAGGGTAAAATGACTAGAATACCCCTGGATCATGGAAAATGGCTGAAATGCCGCTCTATCAAGTATTTTAGGGCTTTTTGGTTTTGTTAAATTTCAAATTCAAATCCAAAGAGCATCCGAACAAAAAAAATTAATTTAGATTTGAAATCCAAATCTATGCGTGGTCATCCAAATGGCATTATTTATAAATTTGTGAATTTTAAAATTCTGGATTTTGAATCCATGAATTTTGGAAATCCAAATTCACCTCCAAATCCAAATCCAAGGGGTATCCAAACGGGCCCTAATGCAATTTGGATTTGGATTCGAGAACCTCATGTTGCAGACAGCTAATTTGAGTAATGTATACATTTTCCTGCTAATTTGAACAAGATTCATCCGAGTCTTCTTTTCTCTCTAACTTGTCCTGGGAAGTGCTCACTGAGATTTTAAATTGCAGGTAAGCAGGTAGTTTTTAAGAAGGCTGACCGGAAAATGTTTTGGTTTGATCTGGTGTCTGGTCGTTCCAAATCGGTTGGGCTAATGGTGTCATTAATTAATTAATTTTCTGAGAGAGTGTCTTGGTTTAGTTTGATTTCATCCTAATGTGAGATGAAATGATATAGGGGCGGTTAAACTCAACTCAACTCAACAAAGCCTTTGTCCCACACTAGTTGAGGTCGGCTGAATGAATCCTTTAGAAAAAAAAAATTCATTAAGAAGATAAAAGGAATATGCCCGTCTCTAATCCTGGTTCTAGTTGGGTTCTTCTACGTGGACCATTTTCTTCCATTCTATCCCATCCAAGGTCATGTTCTCTGTTATGTTCCCGGCTATCAAGTCTTTCCTCACTGTTTCTATCCAAGTTGTTTTTTGTCTGCCCCTACCTCTTTTTACTCCATCAATTTGACACGAGTCGCCTCTTCTCACCGGAGCATTCAAAGGCCTACGTTGGATATGGCCAAACCGTCTTAAGCGGTGCTCTCTCATCTTCTCCTACAACAACTGTTAAAAGTATAACAAATTTAATGACGCATTCTCCAACGGCATAAGCTTTTGGAGTAACTAGTAGTTTAACATGGTATCATAGTGAAAGGTCTTGGTCTCGAGTTCAAAACCTCCTTGATGGTAAAAATTCACATGCAATGGGCAACCCAAAAGTGGGGCCACATGAGGGACCACACGTGAGGGGGTGTTAGTATAAAAGATTTAATAACGCCTTCTACAACAGCTTAAGCTTTTGGAGTAACTACTTGTTTAAGAGGGGCATGCTTTGGTTCCCTTGTTTGTTTAGTTGTTTACTTGAATCTCTAATCTAAAGTTATAGAGAATCTAGAAGTTTTATTATTCTAATCATAATTAACCTCAAGAAAATAAAAATAAAAAATTAATTTAGATTATTAATTGATACGGTAAATTGGTAAATGATCGGTATTAAAGTCAAGTTCTTACTTCTAAAAAAAAATTATTAAGTAACTATTAGTATAAGTTCACTATATAAATGAACTGTACGGCTTGCACCAAATTGCCCGGTTAGAAAATTGTGAGGCTCCATTTTTTTAATAAATGTAAAAAAAGCATGTAAAAATCAATGGCATAAACACATAGTAAAAACTTCTTTTCCATTATACTCGAATTGGCACGGCATTTGGTATTACAAGAAAGAGCGGAGGGGGTGGAATTGACACTGGTGCGGAATTGTAGGGGGAAATGCCAGAATCTATTTCCCACCCGAGAGGTGGTATTTGGACTCAGCCCGTTCGGAATGGAACTTTTATTTGGATTCGGAGCTTTTACATAATTTGGCCGAACTACCATTTATAAAGCTTACTTCACACGCGACTCATCTTCCCTGAGTTCCCTCCACTCACAAATTTCAGACAAAGAGAGAGATGGGTTGTAGTGAGTTATCAGTCGATCTGATTTTTCTAGGGTTTCTGCTTTTCTGTAATTTTTCCTTTATACAAGTCGGAGCTTCGATCCATGAGTATTCTAACGAAGCATTTGCTCCAAAGCTGAACTCATTCTTCTTCCGTGGCGGTAGCGAGGGGCTTTACGTTTCTAAAACCCATGAAAACAACCTCCTCTGATGGCAAACCCTTGAATGGGAAGAAGTCCTTCATTCGGTGAGCTTCCTTTTGACTCTTGTATCTTGATGCTTCTTATATACATTTGTGATTTGTTCTCCGTTGCTCTGATTTGATGATTCTAGTAAATCTCTGTTTTTCTAGATCTTCTCTTCCCGAGTAGATAATATAAAATATTTGATATGTTTTGATCTTCAAGTATTGTGATCTTTTACATGTTTGTTTCGGCTGTTTTGTGTGAGAATTTAAGATTTTCTTAAGGCCCTTTTTGGATTGCAAGAAAAACATTTTCGGATGGAATATTTTTTCTTGGAAAAGTTTGTTCTCCCAGATAGAGAGGGATATGATATGATTATGGCTAATTTAGTGGGATATTATCATAAATTGAAGGTCCCTCTAAGTGAAAGTTGTATACAGCTAGTTCTAATTATGGTTTTTTTTTTTTGTGTGCAGAAAGTGTAGTCGATTTTAGAAATGTTTTTCTTTTCCAAAATTTTCCAGAAAATTCTTACAATTTAAACAGGACCTAAGGGCCTGTTTGGATACCTCATATATTGTATTTGGAATTGGAATTGAGTTTTGAATACAAAATGAATAGATCCGGCAGCTCATGTTGAGGGAGAGAGAGAGAGGGAAGGGGGTACTTCCTATTGGAGGGGGAGAGGTTGAGGAGCAGAGAGGGTGAAGGAAACTGCCAGATTTGTGGATTTCCAATTTCTTATTTCCACAGCTTATTTGGAAATCTGATTTTTTTCACTGTCAGTCACTAAATTGGAAATTCAAGGATTTGATCGAGATCCAAATGTCAATGCAAAAGGGGCTACAAATGTGAGAATTCCAAATCACAATCTTCTCGGCATCCAAACGGGCCTAAATGATATTCAAGCTCTTGGGTTTCTGTTAGGGTCTTAGGACATAAAAAATTCCCTCGAAATGGCCTTGTGAGCTTATCTTTCTGTGCTTTTTTGCGTTTGATCAGAAGAAGTATAAAAAAAAAGTTTTGGGGCAATCTTTGAAAAAGAGGGTTATAACTGGAACTAGTTTCCATGATAACTTTAAAAGAAGAAGTATTAAGAGAAAATAGGCGTAGAGAATTTATGCTTCGGGTATTTTCTCTCCTCTAGTATTTAGATTAGTTTTAGCATAAAATCCATGACTGTAAGGCTAGATGTGGGTTATTTTTTAAGATAATCTTTGAAAAAGAGGGTTATAACAAGAACTAGTTTCCATGATAACTTTAAAAGAAGAAGTATTAAGTGAAAATAGGGGTAGAGAATTTAATGTTTCGGGATTTTCTCTCCTCTAGTATTTAGATTAGCTTTAGCATAAAATCCATGACTGTAAGGCTAGATGTGGGTTGTTTTTTGAGATAATCTTTGAAAAAGAGGGTTATAACAAGAACTAGTTTCCATGATAACTTTAAAAGAAGAAGTATTAAGTGAAAATAGGGGTAGAGAATTTAGATTAGTTTTAGCATAAAATCCATGACTGTAAGGCTGGATGTGGGTTATTTTTTGAGATCATGTGCTTTCTACTACTAATAATGTGGTATGGTGGCAGTTAACTTGTTGAGATTTTATGGCATTTTATGTGGCAATGCAAGACCTTTTTATTGTCAGTAATCCAATTTTCTCTTATCGTACTCTAATATATATCATATGATTTATGGAATCTTAGCGGGTTAGGACTTATATTTCCACAGTGAGCCGGGTGTCAAATATAAATTGACCTAATTAGGGTCGATACAAGTCCACAAAATACACTAAGCAGTGGTGATAAGAACATAAGACACGCCGATGGAATTTCAGCCCCTGAACGTGGGGCTTGGAAGGTTCTGCTGGGATTTATCGAAAGCTAAGTTGTAAATTTCATTTTGTTCCCCGCTTCGTTTTGGTGACCGGAACGGAACGTTGTGGTCATTTCATTCGGATTTCGTTCGAAACTTTTGGTTCCACTACAATGGAGGGAATTTTTTTTACTAGTTAAAAACATGAAAAGAATCATAAATTGTTAGAAAATCTAAGAAACAATTAAATAAACCAAATATGTGAAAGATCCAATATTTACTTAAAGGAAAATCGCTATCAACTGAAATGCCTGTGTTGACCGGTGAGTTGACCACTGTGTTGACCAGTGCGTGACAAGATGAAAAAATTTTGGATACTAAATTATAGGATTTTTTTACCAGACTTTAGGATTTAATAATGTTTGGACATGATATAATTTATGAATTTTTAAAATTGGAAAAATACCCCATCGTTTGGAAGTTAAGATTTTGAGCCGACCCTTTTCTTCGAATTTTGTACTAGAACTGGAGCGTCGACTTTTTTTTCTTTTAGATTTGGATCTTGAAACTATTTTTAATAGATTCTAATGGGGGGTATTCCCTTAGGGCCCATTTGGATACCTCATGCATTTGTATTTTGATTTGGATTTGAGTTTTGGATACAAAACACATCAATCATCTTCATGATCATGTTTTAAGAGGGGTGAGAGGGAAAGGATCCTGCTGAGGGTATAGTAGCTGAAAGGAAGAAGAGCCATGAAGGACAGAAGAGGGAAGACGATTTGCAAAAAAACAGGACGTCAACACGGCCTCCCCCAAAAAAGACTTAGGGACTCGCATTTGAAACATGATTGTGCGAACAACTTCAAGCAAGTATCTCAATTTCCTTTGAGCGATACTGTTTTGCTGGGACATGTAGGCACAAGAGGACTGGTAAACAATTCCATGACCTGAAAGATAATTTTGAAACCCATGTGTGGAAGAGAAAAACTCGCAAGCATTATCTAAGACATTTAATATTGCAATTAAACTGATTCATTATTTCAACATGAAAATTCTGAAAAGCAGTGAAGACCTGAGAGCGGTCTTTCAACAAATATACCCATGTCATATGCAATGAACTAAGAGAAAAGGACTATCGACTCGACTAATGACTCGTGAAGGAAAGAACACCCGGTGGTGCTTCCCGAGTTCACATGACTTGCACTGGAACGGAGAGACTGAAGAAGGAACAAATGACGTCGACTGAAGGGGCTGAAGAGACGGATGACCAAGACGGCAAGCAATGCCACTGATAGGCGTCAACAGAGGTATGCAAGGCTGTAGGAGAACGACTGCAGTCAAGGCGGTAAAGGCCATCCACCTCAAGACCGATCCAATCGTCTTCCTAGTCGAAAGATCCTGAAACACACAATACGATGGATAAAATGAGATGTGGCATTGAAGATTTTTCATTAATTGACTGACAGAAAGTAAACTAAATGGAGATTTAGGGACACATAGAACAGATGAGAAGGGAATATTAGGCGAGGGACATATTGTACCAATACTAGTGATGGGGGGAGTGGACCCATCAGCAAGCGTGATGGTCTGAGAGCCGGTGGGAATAGAACGAAAAGATCATAGCCAAGAAGAGTTGCTAGTCATGTGATTGGAGGCTGCCGAGTCAAAAATCCAGGACCCGGAGCTAGAGAGTGAGGAGGGAGAAGGAGGTATGAGGATTAGAGTAAGGGTTAGGATTTACGGAGATGCGGAGAAGGTGGACGCTACGGGGTTTCTCTAGGGATCAAAAACCCTAGGGCTCTGATACCATGTTAAGAGCGGATTTAGAGAAGAGAAAGTGAGTTAGGGAAGAAACTTCCCCTCACTAATATATTTATTAAAAGAGAGATAAGCACAATTACAACTATGCCCTCTATTACATATATATCCAACAAGGATAATAGTAGGCATCATAACCATAGAAATATGAAACCCATGGTGTTGTCATTGTGGGCCGAATCAATGACGCATGGCCACATATGGAATCTGTGGAAATTAGTCCATAGATCTGTTCATGATGTTGAAAGGAACAAAATACCTTTCACGCATCTTAGATCGAACTCCCCGGATGGTCTGGATCGGTGGTCGGAGCAAAACTGATGGATGATGAAGGTTGACCAAAGTAGTGCTTGCACTCGCTGTTGGTTGCTAAGAGTGCGCTGGATAGACTCTTCAAGTCGTGTCTTGATCAACTCTCGTGTTGACGACGAGGCCAAATTCTGATCGGAAATGGCCCGATTGAAAAGAGAGAAAATGATATGGAGAGAGGAGAGAGAGTATAGATAGAGCAAGAGGGAAAAAGTTTAGATTTTTTCTTCTTTTCTTCTTTTTCTCTTTCTATTTCCTTTTTTTTCTTTTCTTTTTCTTTTCTTTTCTTTTCTTTTTCCTTTCTCTTCGCAGTTGCCTCACTTAACTGGAACTTTCTCTTTTCTTTCTAAGTGGTCACTTGACCCACTTAGAATAAAAAGGGGTGCTCAAGGGAGGAAATGGGTCAATATTACCTTATATTATATAATTTAAGATAACTGACCTTTTGAAATAATATTTCCAAACGGTTCGTGGGTAGGTTTTCCTTCCACGATACGAAAATGGGTTTCTCCTCCGGCACGGACTTTGGCTGGGAGGCGCGACGGGATGTGCCAGGACGACGACAACCGGTGACTTTGAGTGGCAAGCGGGAAGGGTAGTGACTGGAGAAAGTGAGGGTGGAGGAGATGGGTAGGGAAGATCTCTTTGAGAGGGGGGGGGGCCTAATGGTGGCCAGTTGGGGGAGGAAAGGGAAAAGGGGTTTGGGTAAGGGTGTTTTGGGAAGAGGTTGGGGGTTCTTTGGGTTAGGGTTTTTTTTTTCCTTTTTTGGGGTTAGAGTTTCTAGAGGTTGGGGAAAGGGAGTAGTGTTGATGTAGGTTGGTCGGATTTGGCTGGTTTTCGAGTGAAACAGAAAGGGTTTTGGGCATGGTCAGTTTTGGGGTTTTGGGCATGGTCAGTTTTGGGTTTTGGCCTATCTTTCATGTGGAGATCCCAAAGAGGCCGTTGGGGGCTCGTCCCTCGGCATTCCTCGGGATCGGGGTCCACATCGCTACATAAATTCCCTGAAAGTATCCGCCTTCCCCATACAAGTTAGTGCCACTGCAGTTCAATATGGAATGATAGGTAGCAAACATCATATTAAAACAAAACAAAAAAATTTGATGGGAAATGTTATCAGCACAACCATGTTTTGATATATGCACAAACCTAGCTGCCTTTCCTTCTTTAATTGGCTCGTGAGAGCTTTTTTGGGAAATTTATTAACCTTTTGACAGCTCTTTAAATACTAAAAGACAAGTTGGTTTGTGAAAATATCAAAATATGGTTGTGTTGATATCATTTCACTATTTGATTTTATTTTCCCGCTTTTCGTTTACAATTGTAGTAGGACGATCCAAATCTAAATGGATCGTGACCTGCACTCACAAAGTAAGATCCAAAAAGCACTCTAAAAAGGATCCAACCAATGGGATCAGAACGGATAGTGACCAAGATGGATCCTGACCAAGACGAAGCTAGATCGGATCGAATATGATCTGTTAACATTGTTTTTCGGTAGATGAAGCACAACTTACATTCTAGATCTCAGCCGTCTATCATTCACAGGTGGAGAGATATTCATCATTACAATCTGGTATATAAATTACATTCACAACTTACCTTCATTTCTCTTCCTTTGATCTCCCTCCAACAACTGGAAAACAAAGCCCCCCCACTGTCTCTCTCACGGGTCTTGATCTTTTTTATTTCTTTGGTTTTGATTTTCCTGGTTTTTTTTCTTTTGGGAGGTTGGAGTTGTGGATTCCATGGAGAAAGAGTCGCTGAAGATTTTGAGGCCGCGAAGAAGTCAGCAAACGCGGCCTTCGGGCCGGACGGGGGTCAGAGGAGGTTCGATGTTACGGTCCTAAGTGGGGCCCGCCTAGGCATGAGACCGTGTGGGACCCACCGTGGTATGGGACAGGTTTAAAGGGCCTTGCCTAACACGTTCCATCAGTTCTTGAGCTTTCGGCGGATTGATAAGGTACCTAACATTTGGTATCAGAGCAGCCTCACGTCTCATGTGCAAGTCACGAAAGGGGCGACCTGTGAAGAGGACTTAGAAACGGTTGCCTGATAAAAAGCCAGAGTGAAAACCATCAAAGTGAAGTTGCCACAGAGTGGGTCGCTGCAGAAGGAGTGACATGTGGAAAGGGCTAGCTAGAAAAAAGGTCAGAGTGAAAGCCATCATAGAGTGGGCCGTCAAGGAGGCGGATGCGAAAGCGTGGTGGTATATTACAATCCTGAGTGGGGGCCCACCTAGGTATAGGCCTGGGTGGGACCCAGTATGGTAGGGAACAGGTTTAAAGGGCCTTGCCTAATGTGTTCCATCAGCTCTGGAGCTTTTAGCGTATTGGTAAGGTACCTAACACTCAATGCGTCGACACTTTGAGGTGACTAAGAGATTTTCCGGTGAATATGCAGATGCTTGTGTCGACGCAGGTGCTCGATTTCTCTTTCGGATCAGAGATGTGTTGTTATGGTTTTAGGATTTAGAGTTTTTGTTTCCTCAAAGAAAATAGAAGTAAGGTATTTGTGATTTTGGTGTCTCTATAGAAGTGGAAAAATGGGATGATTCTGTCGTTCTTTCATATCTGAAATGGGGACAAAAAGAACTATTTTTTAATCTAGGGAAGGGAACATTTGAATTTGATTTCTAGAGCGTTTATTATTTGTATATTTGAAAGAATTAATAGATTGGAGTTTTTAGATTATGTTTCGATTGTGGTTAACGAAAAAAAAATATGTTCATGGAAGGAGTTTCTTTGATTTTGTTTCTTGGGTTTCCTTAAGGTTAATGTGAAAGGAAAAACTTGCTGAGTTATTTGACGAAGTAGCTTCTGGAAATGTTTCCCACATATTTATGCTGCCCATTCATAATCCAAACCATTCCAAAAAAGAAAAGAAAATAAAATAAAAAAGAGAGAGAGTCAACAATGAATAGTCCAATACCCAATACAACCAACTAGCTCAAAACCCTCGAACTCTTATCATGAAAAAAGACAAAATTAAGAAACTGAGGAGAAAAACAAGAAATAACAAAGGAGAAAGAAAGGAGAAGAAATTCAAGAAATGAGAATGAGAGAAAAAGCAAACGAAGAAAAGCAAAAGAAAGCGAAGGATGGGAATGTGAAAAAACAAAGAGAGAGTTCTGCGAGATGGAAAAGAGAGGTTCACAAATCTTATATTAAAAGTTGGGAAATGCTATCAGCACTACTGTATTTTGATGAGGGCACTCCTCACTTTATTAAAAGTATGGTATTGCCTGCACAATAGGATGATCCAAACCGTCCATTAGATGGGTCACGGCTGAAATAGGTTGTGCCCCAAAAATCATTTCCATAGGCTGATCCTCACCCTCCGATCTGAATGTTAGAGGGTTGATCCTAACCCTCTATAAGACAGTTGGGATCAACCTATGGAAATAATTTTTGGGGCACAACCTATTTAGGCTGTGGCCCATCTAATTGACGGTTTGGATCATCCTATGGTGCGGGTCATACCATACTTTTAATAAAGTGAGGAGTGCCCTCATCAAAATACAGTAGTGCAGATGACATTTCCCTAAAAGTTTTGAAAGTACTTAAGACTTTAAAAAAAAAAAAAATTTGTGCTCCCTTCCTTGTCTTTTACTGGACGTGGCTCCGATGGCATCCTCGTTTTTTTTTTTTTTTTTTCCAAGAAAACGGATTCCTGTTTTGCTAGAAGTGCTCTTAAAAGAAGGACGAGGACCAATTTACTCGCAAGATCTTATAATTCTAGATCTCACTGTCCTTCCAACTTTTGTTTTGACTCTCCACGTGGAGGACATCAAATGCATAGAAAAGGAAGGCATATTGGGTCCCAACTTTTATTAATACAAACCGTTAATTTTCCAAACCGTTAATTTATTATGTTCAAATCATCTAATAATCCTAATTTCTGTTTCATGTTTGGAAACCATGAACAATATTCCATGGCATATCTGTAGGCCTAATTATGAAAGAAGAGCTGAGAAGAAGAAGAAGAGAAATTTGAGAGTTCAAGACAGAGCATTGAGCGAGATTGAGAAATCCCTAAAAAATAGTGAAAAAAATACGCTACTGAAAATTGGGTTTTTTCCCTGATTTTTATGGGGCTTTCATGTACCCCCAACTCCACCACTCTCAATTAGGGGTGCAACTCGGGTCGGGTTCAAGAGTCGGGTTGAGTTCGAGTTAGGTTCGGGTTGAGTTCTCCCAATCTGGGTTGAGTTCGGGCCGGGTTCGAGTTAAGACTCGCAATCATTTTATGCTGCACATTCAAAACGTAAACTATTCCAAAAAAAAAAAAAAAAGGAAAAGGAAAAAAAATAGAAAACAATACTAATACTGAATTTCTACTGCTTTGGTATGTAATTTCTATAATAGTTCCAAGAAAATTAATATGTGTATGAATTAGTGGCTAAAATGGGCAAAATCTACAAGTTACCCGCCTAGGGAATTTGTGAAAAAAGTGAATCACCGCCTTTGGCGGCATTCTGAATTTGGTGCGCAGCAATGGTGACATCCTCAACGACATGGTGGATTTGCAGGGCCACATTTTTAATTTATTGTGTGGCGCTCCACCCGTTTTCAAAGTGTTCTGCACATTTCTGCCACTGCATGCCCATTTGTAGCGAGACGTACGCCGTTAGAGGTGGAGAGGCTACTTTCCTGATGAACTTTATGACATATAAAAAGATCATTTCTGCCACTACATGCCCATTTGCAGCGAGACGTACGCCGTTAGAGGTGGAGAGGCTACTTTCCTGATAGAATTTATGACATGTGAAAAGATCAATGCGATGGTTGCGCATTCCGACATGAAGAATGCGAGGAAAGCAAATGTAAGCCTGAAGAATTCGAACAGCCAAACTTGTGATTGAAGGACACTCTATGCAGATAATGAACCTCACAAATAATTCACGCCGTCTTGGCCCGCCGCTACAACTCCTTTCCCAGCTCTCCTTTCCTTATAAGCTGAGGTTCAAAATAGGGAAAAAATTAATTGGATATTATTTTCCAAAATTGAACAATTCCCTGTTGTCATTGGAGATTGCGATAAATTATATTATGAATAAGCATATAAACATGTAAAGGTGGTATGATGGAAGTGCCACCCTTGATGTTTGATCCAACATCATCTTCTCAAATATAAGGAAGGGATGACGAGTGCGTGTTTCTACGCCCATTCTTTACACCTCTTGTTTTAATGAAGTGGGACGGATAATTTTGTACCCATAGCATGGGTGGGGCCAACATCTCCGCCCAAACCAATTCATGAGCCCATTGCAAGATCTCAAGTTTTGATGCGATGGGACCACCCTCCACGCCCAAACCATTAAAAGGATAGTTTACACACCTCACCTTTTAGTTCACTGATAAACTTGGCCCATCAAGTTCCCATTCCCACCTTTTTTAACTTTGTATTAGTGGTGAAGCCCACAACCAGTAGTCTCTTGGTGAGACAAAAATTGAATGGTTTATATCTTTGAACGAGATGGCCTCACTGTATTTTTAAAGACAATACACTCGTACTGATCACAGTGTATTGTTTAAAAAACTAACTTGGGCCGTCTTGTTAAAAGATCTATACCATAGTTTCTTGGGCCTCAACATAGGTCATATATGCCCCAAAAATATGTCCATATGATATCCTAACCTCCCTCCAATCTATAGAGTTAGGATAGGAGAAAAGCCTATTCACACTACGGCCTAACAAATGAAAGATTTTCGAACAAGTTGGTCCCAATGAATTTTCTAATATATACACATTAGACATGAGGTGACCTTTATAGGGAGCCACTTAAAACTAAACATAAAAGAATATAACTATTCACATGACATGCATTTCCTTTTCTTCCTTTTCGTCTTCCTTTTTAATGATTTTTTCCTTTTTATTTTTCTTTTTTGGAATGTCGTTCTGTTTTTTTTGTTAATTTTTTTCTGCATCTTCCTATTCCACTAATCTTTGAAAATTAGGATTAATAATGAAAAATTTTGAAAGAGAGAATGCCCAATAGAGAGAATGTTTTCACCTCAGTTTCCTCCAATATCTTAGTTCTCCAGTTGCAATCACCATCCATATCTGTCCTTAGATAGAAATCAAATGAATAAAACCAAACATTAGGCAAAAATCAAATAATAATGGAAGATCATGAAATATATAAAAAATGTTTTATTTATACAACTACAAAAGAGTACGAGTTTAGAAAAATATACTATAAAAATCATGTAACATTTTCACCCCTGAGACATTGGAAATGAAGTAAGAATAGAATGGTTTGAGTTAGGCCCTCTACAACAGAAGAGTGATTGGGTATTTATAGTGTTATTGTTCATACAAATACTGTTTTGCCTTAGTGCACATTTTTAACAAATTTTCATGCGATGATTGTTTCTTACCAATGAAAGCTACACACGAATTATCTTGGCATTCATGCAATAGAGATGACTCTTTCAGTTTTGTTATTCTCACTCTCCCACGTGCATAACGCTGTAATATTGTGAAAATAAAACACCACAAGAAACCCACACATCCAAAAGGGGAATGATATTACTAGCTTTCATCTCAAGCCGTTGCATCTGATGTTTCTCTTTCATTAGTTTAAATTTAAGTATTTTTTGAAATTTCAAAAACACATTTCCTAATTCATGTTATTTTCCTTGCACGACCTGATGGGAAGATGCGAGAGAGAGAGAGAGAGAGAGAGAGAGAGAGAGAGAGAGAGAGAGAGAGAGAGAGAGAGAGAGAGAGAGAGAGAGGGAGTTTATGGGATGGAAGAAGAAATATTTTGTAGTTGGTTACTGTTTTTTTTTTTTTTTTTCTAGATTTATATTTGGTGTAAGGATTGTTAGACTTTGAAGCTTGAATCTATGTGGCATTTTTTCATTTTGGAATTTAGTAACTTGCTTCCAGGAAGCAGTAACTATTTGGTCAATTTAAGTGTATTCATTTGGCACTTTTGTTCTGAACAGATCGTTAGGCTCCTGATTACATTGATTGCCTTGAGAAAATTTGAGTTTTCTCTCTATAGTTGACGACTTGGTTTGTGAAGGACAACAAGTTGTAGTTGAAACTTGGTTTCAGTACCTCCTGCTTATTTGGCTTAGTGTGCTTGAAATGCCCCGGACAATCAATAAGAAATACTTTTAATTTTTAATGGAGTGTCATTATAAAAATAAAAATATTGATTTTCAGTTTTAGATTGAAAACTTTTAGTGGGTACTATTTGTTGGCTTAGTGTGCTTGCCATCAGTTGGAACCCATATTTGGTTGAATCCTGCAGTTGGGTACCGAATCCTTCTCCTCTCTCAACCGAACCAAAGTGGGTTTGTTGAAGCCATTAAGTTGCAGCCCTCAATCATTTCATCACTGTTGCTTGTCTTTATTCACGAGAGGGGACGATCTCACTGTTGCTTATCTTTATTCACGATAGTGGGAAAGGACAAGGCCAATTTGTTTGGTTGCCTCCCACAACCGAAGCAGTTTGGATCTTTGGTGGAGTACAAATTCTTATTGCCGAATCTTGTTGGTGCAAATATTGTGCTGCAATTCTTCGTAGTTCGGTTCTTGGATTTTGGTTCGTGGAACGGGTCTTGGCGCCGTTCTTGGATTCTGGTTCTTGGAACGGTTATTGGAATTTGGTTCTGCGATTCGCCAATCAGGTGCACTCTTTCTAATTTTTAATTTCATCTGAAATATCCAATGGAAAAAATTTCTATGCCTTTTGAGATGGTCAAACTTCACTTCTTTGGTGGATCTGAGTTTAACTCATGGAAGCGAAAGACTCAATTCAGTCTCAAATATATGAATTGTTTTTACACTGTTTTGAGTACCTTTGCTGAGACGGATGAAGAAGTTGATGAATCTCAATGGCTTAGAGATGAGGATTTCTGCAAAGACTACCTGTTGAATTGTCTTTCAGATCGTCTTGCAGAAACCTATAGTAAATTTAACACTGCTAAAGCAATATGGGACAACTTAGATGCTCACTTTAAGAAGGAAGAAGAATTGTCCAAGACCCATCTTGTGGACAAATTCATGGATTTCAAGTTTCAAGAAGACAAGGAAATCACTCCTCAAGTTACTGATCTAGAGAATTTGAGATCTAAGTTGAATAATGAAAAAATAGCTGTCTGTGATTCGTTTCTTGTGGGTGCAATTATATATAAATTACCATCTGCATGGCATTCTTTCAAAACCGAGATGTATCGGAAAAAGGTGCAAGTGGGACTGGATGATCTCAAACGATTCATTCGAATCGAAGATGAGAATCGAGCTAGGAATAACTTGGAGATGGTTAGACAGCAACAGTCTGCTGCTAACGCGGTAACATATCCCAAGAAATTTCCTCGGAAATCCAAGTCACCTAAAAGTGAACATCCCAAGTTGGAGGCCAAAAAGACTATCTTTCAGAAAAAGAAGGGCAAGTGCCACAACTGTGGGAAATGGGGTCACTTTGCTGCAGAATGTAAACAACCTAAGAAGGCTAAATCTGACACACCACAAAAGGAAGCTCATATGATGGTGGGCAGTGCTGCGCCTAAGAGTTTTACTGCCATGTTAGGCAATGGTAAGGCCAGTACTTCTTCAGACTGGTGGTTAGATACAGGAGCCACCTGCCATGTTTGCAACTCAAAGAAACTTCTTACGGATGCCGTTGGCGTGAAAGAGACCGTTACAGTGGCTAGTGGAGCTGAGGCACAGGTGACTCACACTGGAACTGCGAACCTGGTCCTTTCTTCAGGTAAAATACTCACTTTAAAAAATGTTAAAGTAGTTCCTGCTATTCAAAAGAATTTAATTTCTATTAGTCTTTTAGACAATGCTGGCATGTGTTCATCTTTTTTGGGTGGTAGAGTAACTTTAACTGTTAACTCTTATTATTTTGGCTGTGCTTTCTTAATCGATGGTATGTATAGACTGAGTTTAGCAAATGAAACCGTTAGTCAGGTTAGTTCCACTTTGATTGATCCTAAGTTGTTACACACTAGATTGGGACATGTGAACTATAGGAAAATGGTCACACTTGCTAAAACTTATAATATACCTTTAGATACATCGATTAGATTTGACAGGTGTGAAGTGTGTGCACAAACCAAGATCACTAGAAAACCTTTTCGTTCGGTTTCTAGGAGCACACAACTTCTTGAGTTAATACATTCTGACCTCTGTGACTTTAAAAGTTTCACTACTCGAGGTGGTCGGAAGTATTTAATCACATTTATAGACGATTTTTCTAGATATTGTCATATTTATCTCCTAAAATCGAAAGATGAAGCTTTTGATAAATTTAAAATTTTCAAGAATCGTGTTGAAAATCAATTGAACTTGAAAATTAAGCGATTTAGGAGTGATAGAGGAGGAGAATACACTTTGACAGAGTTCAAGGAATTCTGTGCCTCTCAGGGCATAATACTTGAAACTACTGCTCCTTACTCACCTCAATCTAATGGCATAGCTGAACGTAAGAACCGGACGTTAACTGAAATGTTAAACTCTATGTTATTGACAGCTGGCATGCCTACTAGCTATTGGGGAGAAGCAGTTTTAACTGCAAATCACATCCTGAATAGAGTACACCACTCTAAGTTGACCACTACTCCTTATGAGTTATGGCATAAACATCCTTGTAGATATGACACTCTTAAGACTTGGGGTTGTATTGCTTATGTGAGGATACAAGACCCTAGGAGACCTAAGGTAGGACCTAGAACAAACACTTGTGTTTATCTAGGTGGTGCAGAAGATAGTGCTGCTGATCGGTTTTTGGATCTATCTACCAATTTGGTTATAGAATCTAGAGATGCAGTATTCTTTGAGAATAAATTTCTCAGAGATCATGGTTTGAACCTACCTGGCGATACTGAGATGGTTACAGAATCGCATGTAGAGTTTGAACAGAATACTTCTGACACCTGTCCTACACTGATTTCTACATCAGAACCTTTAAGGGTTTCTACAAGAGATAGAGTACCCAAGAACTTTGGTGAGGACTTTGTGACCTACCATGTCGAGAATGATCCATCAACCTATAAGGAAGCGATGAGATCTAGGGAATCTTTGTTGTGGGCAGAAGCCATTGATGATGAAATGAGCTCTCTGCTACAAAATCAAACTTGGCAGCTAGTCGATTTGCCAAAAGGGGCTAAGACTGTGGGCTGTAAGTGGATTTTGAAGAAGAAACTTAATCCTGACGGATCCATAGCTCGGTATAAAGCACGTTTAGTAGCTAAGGGCTATACTCAAGTCAGTGGGATAGACTACTTTGATGTTTACTCACCGGTCTGTCATTTGGCAACGATAAGAATTCTTCTTGCTTTGGCTTCTATTGAGAAGTATGTTGTGCATCAAATGGATGTAAAAACGGCTTTCCTTAATGGAGACCTCACAGAGGAAATCTACATGAACCAACCTGAAGGGTTTGTCATGGAAGGTTTCGAGAACAGAGTTTGTAAGTTACACAAATCTTTGTATGGTCTTAAACAAGCACCTAAATTGTGGCATCAAAAATTTGACAAGGTAGTAAAGAGCTTTGGTTTTCAGACCAGTTATTCAGATAAATGCCTTTACTATCGTTCTGTGTCGAATAAGGTTGCGATTATTTGTTTGTATGTAGACGATATGTTGATTCTTGGTTCCGATCTCTCTGTAGTGAGTGACGTGAAAACCACTTTGGCTCAAGAATTCGACATGAAAGATCTTGGTGTGGTTGACACCATTCTTGGTATGAAAGTAAGTTTTGAAAGGCAAGGGATTACTCTTAGCCAAGCCCATTATATTGAAAAACTACTTTCTACATGGGGATACAGTGAGTGTAAACCGATTGAGACACCATTTGATTATACCAAGAAGCTGATCTCTAATGGAGGAGACAGTGTGAATCAGTTAGATTATTCTAAACTGATTGGTAGTCTCATGTATGCTATGAGTTGCACTAGACCAGACATAGCCTTTACAGTTGGCATGCTGAGTCGTTTCACTAGTAATCCTGGCCATGAGCACTGGGATGCCCTTATGAGGCTGATGAGATACCTTAAGGGTACTCAAGGATATGCTCTATGTTATACTGGCCATCCTCCTATCCTGGAAGGGTATTCTGATGCATCATGGGGATCAGAATTAGGAGACAGTAAATCTACCAGTGGTTATGTTTTTACACTGGGTGGAGCCGCTGTTGCATGGAAGTCAAAGAGACAGACTTGTATTGCTCTGTCATCTATGGAATCGGAACTTTATGCTTTAGCTTCTACAGGAGATGAAGCAGAGTGGATAAGAGATCTGATCATGGACATTCCATTGACCCATTTAAAGATTAACTCTTTAAGTTTGTTCTGTGATAATCAAGCTACAATTACGATTGTGAAAAACTCACTCTTTAATGGTAAGAGGAGACATGTCAGGCTGAAACATGCCACGCTGAATTATCTTCTAGAACAAGGTATTATCACTTTGGTTGATGTGAGATCGAAGGATAATATGGCCGATGCTCTTACGAAGGGACTGAACAAAGATCGAATATTCAAAACTGTGGGGGAAATGGGGTTAAAGACTGTGTAGACGTGTCTTAACCTACATTCATATTATTTTGAATTTTTCGAATCTCCCTATCTTGGCCAAGATAAGCACTTGATATGTTTCAATGATGTTTACAGTTATCTTTATGTCATTCCACATTTGATGACATGTCATTCTTGGGAAAGGTTGTTTCATTCCAAACTTGATGATACAGCTTAACTCAATTTGGATATGATGCCTGTAACATTCCAAATGGAAACATGGAATGGTTCTTTGTAAAGAAACTGTTTAGGTCTGGTTCTTGATTGAAACTTGACATTGATGCTTATTGATATTGATATTTATTTTTCAGCCATTATGAAATTGTACTAAGTTCTTCTGGTAGAACTAGATACTTTTAGTAAAATACACAAATGATTGGATTCATTTTTTAATGAAATTCATATTTGATAATTTACAGGAATTGGCGAAAATGGAGGAGATTGCCTCAATTTGGATCTTGATGAGGATGACTTACTTGATGAGTGAATCCTTATAGTGCAGTGGAACTATTATTTTCTTTTCCGTTGATTAAATAGTTCACCTACATATAAAACTGCTTATGTTTGAGTTTAGATTATTTCTAAAACTCTTGGTTATTCTTTAAAGTATTTTTGTTTTCAGTTGGATTACAAATCTTTATTGATATGGTGATATGGATGATTCAATAATTTTGTTTGGACATCACATTATCTATCTATTGGATTGTGCTATATGTAGAACATAGGAGGAGATTGTTGGGTATATCATATAACCCATGTATGTTCTAATATAAGCCCAATAGGTAATGGACCAGGTGTAGTGGGCCCATTTGGGCTGGAGCCCATTAACCTCTTCTAACCCTAGTGTATCTCTATATATAGGGGCTGGAGGCAACAAACTTGGTATTCCAAACTAGATACCTTGGTTGTAATGCTTTAAGCATCCTGCTTAAACCCTAATAACCCTAACACTATTATCAAATGACTTTAGAAGTTTATTAGCCCACTTGGATTATTTTTTTTTCTTTCTTTTTATTTAAAATCGATCAACTAATAGAAAAAGAAACGGAATTTAGTATCGACCGATCCAAGCCGTACAAAATTTAGAAATTTGAATTTTGAGGTAGGGTGTTTTATCTAAAATGGGCTGCAAGCGTATAATGAAAAAGTGGGCTCTACCTTAATGCATGGGTTGGGTGGAGATTGTGAGACCCTCTCATCCGAATATGAGTCGTTAATTGGTGACCCCATCACTTAAAATGAGGTGTAAATGTTGGGCGTGCTCTAAGCATGGTTTGGGTGGTGATGGTGGGCCCAACATTCCATATAGTATTATAAGGGTTGTAGGATACACAGTTCTATTAGAGGTTGGTTCGGTTAGGATTTCTCGGTTTGGGTAGATAGAAATTTTGGTTGGTATTGCCTTGAAGCAGATAAGATCAAATTCTATTACCTGGAATTCTAATTGGCTGCCAATGAAATTGATGTGTTCTTGTTCCCTAGCTGGCCGGTCACACCAATTCCCTTCCTTATCCTTGCTCTTTTAAAGTTAATTGTTAACTGGCAACCAAGGTAGGTGAGCTTGCTATTGGTTCTAAGAGTCCTAGTTAAAGTGTATCTCATCTATTCCACATATTTGAAGTTATCTTAAAAACTAAGCCTCCTTAACGTGTGGGATTGCCGAGTGTGCATCCAATGCAACGAGTGCTACTCCAACCGTCCACATTATTTCGTGGGATTCTCATATTGGAAGACTTCCTATTTTAGATCAATTAAAATTCTTTAAAGAATACAAATAACACCAAAGGCTATTATTTTGCCCAATAGAAAATATCCCAGAGATAACGTTGAAGAGATTTGGAGTTCTTTGGGAAAGAAGGACGTTTTCTTCTAAGAGGTATGTAAAAGAGATTTTAATGTTTACTTCTTAGATCCTTAGACCCTTTAAATCAGAAATAAATATTTAATTGTGGAAGAAGTGTTGATCTTTGTCGTGAGAATCAATTGTCGATTGATGCAACCCAACCCACGCGTTCTTCACGAATTCGTGGGTCGGATAGATGTTAATGGGTCGGATAGATGTTAAGGGTACTGAGATTCATGAATTTAAGATCAGCCTTGGTGTGTTTTGTTGATTTCAAAAGAGAAAATCAGATTTAGGGAAAACAAAAATTTTGAAATTGTTTTGGACAAAAAAATTTAGAGATTTGTAAATTTGTTTTCTTGGAATTTACATAACCTCTATGTGTTTTGAAATCTTAAATTATGTCTTAGAATCAAAGGGATTATTTAAACAAAATTCTAATTGTTTTTAAGGGGAGAAATCATTGATTTTCAGAAGACTAGAGTGGACTTAGAAATTACCGACACAGCCCACTAAAATAAGCATAACCTTTTAACCGTTCTTCCAAATTTTTTGTGCCGATACTCGTTGGAAACATCTCAAAAAGGGCTACGACTTTCTAGTTTTCCACTTTTCCTAATTCTTTCGTTTAATAGCCCAAAACCTAGTCTGAAAATCAGACAATACCATTGTAGCGGGAATAAACCTAAATTATATTCTAAAGATGTACCAACTTTCTAAATTAAAATATTACTTGGATTATAGGTGATTTGGAGGGTTGATCTTGAAGTTTAAAAAGGGATCAATTGTTTAGGCTGTGGTACGTAATCTCGTGCTTCTATGTAGGATGTTTTACTACATGCAATTTTTTTATTTGCGAGCTATGTTGAAATTTTGAAAAGTTTGTTTTAGAACTGATATAAATCTCATTTATTCAAAAGGCATGTTTAGTTTGAGAAACTCATAAAATTTGGATCAAGTACTCAGTGTTTGTTGCATATATTTGGTAGTATTGAAATCTGGAAGTTGAACTATGTCTGATGGTTGTTGTTCTCATTATTGCTCAAAAAACTCTTAGTTAGATATTGTTGCGATATGATGACTGCTACCCCTTGGGTGATTACTGTTCGATTCAAGGGAATCGTTTGACATTGATTGTATTACTAGTATAGCTAGGTTGTGGTATCATTAGCCTTCCGAGTGGAAGTCCATGTTGGGAAAGTTCCCATTGATATGTGAGCCTTCCGAGTGGAAGCGCATTATTTTAGGGCAGAGTTCCCTTTAATACCTAGCTATATCTGAAAGGATACAAATTGTTCTTGTATTGTGCCTTGGAAAATTTGTTGGTTGTTGATTAGTTATTTCTTTGTATCTCTATACGATTATGCCTTGGTAGATCACACGTTTCTTAGGTAACAAGTTGAATTCTTTTATTTTGGTGGTTGTGATTTATTTGCGAGAAACTTGATCCAATCTTGCGTAGAATCCTTGAATTACGTATTGAGTGTAAAAAAACTCATTCCACGTCATCTTTTATTTTACAGATGTCAAAGAATAGCTTTTGGATCGTGGGAATGCGAGCGTGAAGAAAGCTATAGATCGGATTAGAGAGTTTAGATTTCATAGTTTAGTAGTTGCTTAAGGATCTATTTATTGTAGTAGACATTTGCTTATGCAGAGTAGGGATTTATTTTATCATTGTGGATCGCGAGCATCTTGACTCATGGGTTAATTAATATGGATATTTATGGATTTCTTTGGAATATTAAATTTGTCTTCAGCTAGTTGCTCTGAAAATGGATTGTTTTGGCCTTGCATGCCCAAGTCGTCGATTTTGTTGGAGGGCATGCGGCACTGTTACAGGTACCCCAGCTTGGGGCGTGACAGTGCTGTTTAGAGTTGAATTGGGAAACTTCTGGGCAGACTTGAGGCTACACACTGTGGTGTTTTCTATCACCACGGTGAGCCATTCAAGAGGTAGTCATCTAGTGGAGAAGAACTTTCTTTAACCAACAATCATAGTTCATGAATTGAAAATTAGTGATTTAATTTTCAGCCCTGTTTCCATCAATTTGTTACTTTGGATTAAAAGCTCAAATGATCATTGGCTACAACAACTCCCCAGCAAAAGATATTACATTAGTTATAGACTTATTTTAGCGGGGCCCACAATATTTATTTATTTGGACCCCCAATTGGGGCCCACAAACTCCCTATAGTTTGTGGTATTGAGTGTCTGGGTTGTTTGTGTGCCTTTGTGTTGTTGAAAACCTTAGAGAAGCTTCTAGACTCATCATAAGATCCATCATCGCAGAAACCTATAATTAGTCCGGTCTTGAGAAAATGGGGTGTCTACAATGTTTTACATGATGTCTAACAGGTTTTTGTTGAGTTTCTGTGCAACAGAACACATCTTTCTATATTTTCGGTTAGTTTCTGTTAGATTTCTGTCAGGTTTCCTAGCAACAAAACACTCATCTGATTGGTTTTCTGCCGAGTTTCTTTTCCCTTCTTTTTCATTTTGTCACGTTAGATTCATTTCCTTTCCTGACAGTGCACACCATAAAGAGTGTATTTAAATAATAAAAAAAAAAAAAAAAACTTGAGGTCACTTTATTCAAAGATGCAAACTGTTCATTTGTTGCAACCTAGCGTACACCGGCCTTACCCAAAAATTCATCTCCCTAAGATGATCCTAACTCTTCAAACTGTAGAGATTTTTATATGAGGCGTCATCGTATTAGATTAGAGGGTTAGGATCATCTGATGGAGATGATTTTTTTCGGACACAACCTATTTATGTGAGGCTTAACAAATAAGCGGTTTGGATCTTCAAAGTGGAGATAATAAAAAGTATAATTTTTTTTTTAAATCACTTGGGCCCACTTGGTCCAAATATCAAAATCGTCATTTGATGAGCCCCACTGTAAATAGGCGTCTCCCAAAATCATCTCCCTACGACGATCCTAACACTTCGATCTGTAGATCTGATTGGAGGGTTTGGATCATCCTATAGAGGTGATTTTATGGGCTGAGGCCAAACAAATGAACGGTTATGGCCACCAAGGGTTGAGAGAGAGAGAGAGAGAGAGAGAGAGAGTGTGTGTTAAGCGCCACTGCTTGTTGTGCACATAACCGAGGGGGGGGGATTGATTTAACCTACAGTGCCTGCCCCTTTTTTTGTTTCTTAGTTTCTTTCGAACCAGAAACTGAGACAGTTTGAGAGAGAAAAAAACACTTATAGAGAGGGATCAGTTTCAAAAACCTCATTTCTCACTACGTTTTAAAGAAAAAGAGGAAGCTTTAAATGAGAAGTAGCAAAGACTAAGCTGAGGCTGAGAGATTACTCGGAATTGGTGAGAAGCTTCTGATGGCCATCAATCTCGTTGGAAGCAAGAAATTCGCGTTGCAAGACCAGGATCTTGATTCGCTCCAAATTGTTGGGTATATAATATAACCCTATTATGTTCTAATATAAGCCCAATAAGATAATGGACCGGTGAAGTGGGCCTATTTAGGCTAGAGCCCATTAACCTATTAAAATCCTAGTGTATCTCTATATATAGGGGCTGGAGGCAACAAACTTGGTATTCCAAATTAGATACCTTGGGTGTAATGCGTCAAGCAACCTCTTGCTTGACCTAATTACTCTAACAATCTTGAAGCATTAAACAAGCACCTAAATTGTGCCATAAAAAAATTGACAAGGTAGTAAAGAGCTTTCGTTTTCAGACCAGTTACTCAGATAAATGCCTTTACTTTCGTTCTGTGTCGAATAAGGTTGCGATATTTGCTTGTATGTAGACGATATGTTTGATTCTTGGTTCCGATCTCTCTATCGTGAGACCAAGAAGCTGATCTCTAATGAAAGAGACAGTGTGAATCAGTTAGATTATTCTAAACTGATTGGTAGTCTCATGTATGCTATGAGTTACACTAGGCCAGACATAGCTTTTACAGTTGGTATGCTGAGTCATTTCACTAGTAATCCTGGCCATGAGCACTAGGATGCCTTATGAGGCTGATGAGATACCTTAACGGTACTCAATGATATATTCTATGTTATAATAGCCATCCTCCTATCCTGGAAGGATATTCTGATGCATCATGGGGCTCAGAATTAGGAGACAGTAAATCTACCAGTGGTTATGTATTTACACTGGGTGGAGCCGTTGTTGCATGAAAGTAAAAAAGACAGACTTGTATTGCTCTGTCATCTATGGAATCAGAACTTTATGCTTTAGCTTCTGTAGGAGATGAAGCAGAGTGGATAAGAGATCTGATCCTGGACATTCCATTGACTCATTTAAAGATTAACTCTTTAAGTTTGTTCTGTGATAATCAAGCTACAATTACGGTTGTGAAAAAACTCACTCTTTAAGTAAGAGGAGACATCTTAGGCTGAAACATGCCATGCTGAATTATCTTATAGAACAAGGTATTATCACTTTGGTTGATGTGAGATCGAATAATAATATGGCCGATGCTCTTACGAAGGGACTGAGCAAAGATCGAATATTCAAAACTGTGGAGGAGATTGGGTTAAAGACTGTGTAGATATGTCTTAACCTACATCCATGTTATTTTGAATTTTTCGAATCTCCCTATCTTGGCCAAGATAAGCACTTGATATGTTTCAATGATGTTTATAGTTGTCTTTATGTCATTCCACATTTGATGACATGTCCTTCTTGGAAAAGGTTGTTTCATTCCAAGCTCATGATACAGCTTAACTCAATTTGGATATGACGCATGTAACATTCCAAATGAAAACATGGAATGGTTCTTTGTAAAAGAAACTGTTTAGGTCTTGTTCTTGATTGAAACTTGACATTGATGCTTATTGATATTGATATTTGTTTTTTAGCCATTATGAAATTGTACTAAGTTCTTCTAGTAGAACTAGATACTTTTAGTAGAATACACAAATGATTGGATTCATTTTTCAATGAAATTCATATTTGGTAATTTACAGGAATTAGTGAAAATGGAGGAGATTGCCTCAATTTAGATCTTGATGAGGATGACTTACTTGATGAGTGAATCCTTATAGAGCAGTGGGAACTATTATTTTCTTTTCAGTTAATTAAATAGTTCACATACATGTGAAACTGCTTATGTTTGAGTTTAGATTATTTCTAAAACTCTTGGTTATTCTTTAAAGTATTTTTATTTTCAGTTGGATTACAGATCTTTATTGATATGGTGATATGGATGATTCAATAATTTTGTTTGGACATCACATTAACTATCTATTGGATTGTGCTATGTGTAGAACATAGGAGGAGATTGTTGGGTATATAATATAACCTTATTATGTTCTAATATAAGCCCAATAAGATAATGGACCGGTGTAGAGGGCCTATTTGGGCTAGAGCCCATTAACTTATTAAAATCCTAGTGTATCTCTATATATAGGGGTTGGAAGCAACAAACTTGGTATTCCAAATTAGATACCTTGGGTGTAATGCTTCAAGCAACCTCTTGCTTGACCTAATTACTCTAACACAAATCCCCCCATTGCCGATGTCCTCCCCGTTGCGAAGAAGCGACTCAACAACTGAATGGACAAGTACGCAATCCTCAACTATACCCTAGCTCCAATGACCTCGAAATCATGAACAGACACTGCCAGAGGCTTGCTCTCTCTTGCACCTTGTTACGAACCCGATTCGATTCTCAACGGAATTGATCTTCTTAGAGGGAAGATCAGCCTCTTGACCCACTTCGAGGGAAGGGTCGTCCTCCTCCGTGCACAAAGACACTTTCTCAGAATATTTTTCTTCATTTCTAAAGGTCTCAGTTACAATGCTTTTTAAAGAAGATGAAATCACATTCCAACAAGACTCTAAGTAGGACTCTAAGAAAGATAATATTCTTCTCCTAAAATTTAGTTAATAGATAACTAAGTAATACTTATTCATAGACTCCTTGCATAGTTGCTAACCCAACTAATACTCATCTCCTAGGCTCCTAACTCAACCCAAACTAATCTAGTTGGCAAATGACATACACCAAAAATAAGATACGTATCATTCCTCTCCCCTTAGAATCGACGACCTTGCCCTCAAGGTCAAATTAATCAGATTAAATTCTTCAATCCACCGGGGTCCCAAATTGTAATGTGCATGATTTTGCTGAGCAACACAATTGACATTAGCTAGACTTCAGTCTTCAAGAGTAACAGGCACGATCTTTTGAACTCCACATTTACACTCCGCCGTGATCAAACCCAAAAAGAAATAGGATTTTTCATCTTTGTCGACTTCACTCCTCACACGTGCGTGAAGACCTACCTTAAAAGTTCCCCACGTAATCAGCTACCTCTCCCCTTCCATGAGGACTTGATACCACGAGTGCACTTCCCCCTCCAAATGGGAAGAGGCCATTGGAACCTTTTGCTCATCGGGTGTCTTATGAAAGTAAAAAAATTGATCGGTCCAACTTGCAGGATCTTCACCACCGTTGAAAGACGAAAGGTCCAACTTCACAAATTTGGGTGAAGTTTGTGAACCAGAATGATGAAAGCCGCCATTGCCATTATTTCGACCTTCATGGATTTCAATAGGAACGCGAGAAGTCTCTCCAATTTCCCTAGCAAATTGACTAGTGATTTGGTCCACACGTGTGTTCAATTTTTCAGACATCTCCGCCATTCGATTCATCTTGTCTTGCTGGCCAGTTAAAAGCGACTCCATAGCTTGCTCTAACCGCTCCACGCGGTGATCCATGCCTGAGCTCTTATACCAATTTGTTACGAACCTGATTGGGTTTGCAGCAGAATTGATCTTCTTAGAGGGAAGATCGGCCTCTTGACCTTCAAGGGAAGGGTCGTCCTCCTCCGTGCACAAAGACACTTTCTCAGAATATTTTTCTTCATTTCTAAAGGTCTCAGTTACAATGCTTTTTAAAGAAGATGAAATCACATTCCAACAGGACTCTCTAAGTAGGACTCTAAGAAAGATAATATTCTTCTCCTAAATTTAGTTAATAGATAACTAAGTAATACTTATTCATAGACTCCTTGCATAGTTGCTAACCCAACTAATACTCATCTCCTAGACTCCTAACTCAACCCAAACTAATCTGGTTGGCAAATGACATACACCAAAAATAAGATACGTATCATTCCTCTCCCCTTAGAATCGACGACCTTGCCCTCAAGGTCAAATTAATCAGATTAAATTCTTCAATCCATCGGGGTCCCAAATTGTAATGTGCATGATTTTGCTGAGCAACACAATTGACATTTGCTAGACTTCAGTCTTCAAGAGTAACAGGCACGATCTTTTGAACTCCACATTTACACTTGTAGACACCCCATTTTGATAGGCCCCAAAAGTCCCAAAGTTGAGTCGAAGCTTTGAAGTTAAATAAATTCCCAAGGAAGCGGACCCCAAGCGAGGAGAGAACCCGAATTTTACCAGCTTATTGTGTACATTTATAGGTTCAAATTCCCTGAGAAGTTGTTAATATTCCTAAGAGTGCCCCTGCAAAATCTTGCAGGAATCGGATAAAAAATGGCGAATAGGGCGAGCCAGGTTTGTGCTATTATTGTAATTTGGCCAATGTAAAAGGGGGAGTGAATAACACTTGAAGGGGTTGTCCCAGTGAAAATAGGGGGGCATATATAATGCCATTTATATGCCATCGAATTAGGGCTCTCACCCAAAAAAAAAAGAAGAAGAAAAGAACCTCTTCATTTTTTTTACAGAGGGGAGAGAAGGGAAAGAGCAGCCGCCATCTACCAAACCCATCTCCACAGCCGCCCACCTCCATCGGCCGCAACCTCCACCTCTGCAAATCTGAGCAACCATCAAAACCCATTTCGAAAAACCCAAAAACCCAGCCACCACCTTCTTCCACCTCCGGCCACTCCTCCGGCCAAGCCTCCTCCACAGCCGCCCACCTCCATCGGCCGCAACCTCCACCTCTGCAAATCCGAGCCACCATCAAAACCCATTTCGAAAAACCCAAAAAACCAGCCACCGCACCCCATCCAAACCATTTCCACCTCCTCCGGCCACTCCTCCAGCAAGCCACCTTTTCTCTACCCTCTCCTTCATCCCATTCCACCGCCACCAACCACCCTTTTTTCACATCCACCGGCAAACCCCACCGGAATCCAAACCAATACCTTGTTTTCTGCAAAACCCATGTCAAAACCACCATAACCACCTCCATTTCGGCCACCATCTCCACCTCCTCCTCCTTCTTCTCCTCTCATCGTCGTCTCCAACCTCCGGCCAAGCCATCACCACCTCCAACCACTCCACAGCCACCCATTAAACCCCTTTCATCCACCACCTCTGCTATTTTTGCCAAAACCCACTTCGGTTTTTTCCACCATTTTCCCGGCCAATCCAACCACCACCACCCCCTCTGTCCATCTCCCTTGCCGTCGGCAAGCCACCATCCAAACCCCCATCACCACCTCCCTTCTTCTACCTCCGACCACCCACCGGCCGGAATCCGATCTTCACCCCACCACAAGCCATCTCTTCCAGCAACCCTCTTCTCTCCTCTCCATCACCTCGCTTCTCCTAAACCCCATCAGGACCCACTCCATCTTCACCCCCATCACGATCCATTCATTTTCTTTGAAAAAATTGCAGAGAGGGTTTTGCTGAAGGGTAGAAAACCGAACCAAATCAGAGAGAAAGAGAGAGGAGAGGGGAAGAAAGAGGGTTTGCTACCCACCCTATGGCCACCATTTCCACCGGCCGTCTCCGCATCTTTCATCACCTCCGCCATCTCCGACCACCTCCCATAGCAATCTCGCCCCCTCACTCTCAATCGGACCATCTTTCATCTCCTCCCTCAAACCCCTTTCTAATTGCCTCCATTTGCAGCCACTTCCGCCGCTGCTCGCTATTGCCGTTGCCACAACCCATCTCCACCCAGCAGCTCAGGTAACCTTCCTCTCTTTTCATTAATGTTTGGACAGCATAGATCATGCCATGTGAGTTGGGACAATTTGAATCTTAAAATCTGCATTTGCTACTTTAGCATGACTAATCCATCTTGTTTGATCATGTAAATTTAAGGGATTGATCTTGCCTTTGATCCAATCCCTTAAATCTCAGTCTTAAGTTATTGAAGACTCTCATTTTCTATAGCACTTTTCTTTGTTGGGATTGAAATCTAGTATAACCAGGTTTGAAGAGTTGGTCATGCTTGATTTTTTTTTTATTCCATTTACATTTTGGTTTTCTTGGGGTACTGTAATTCAAGGTATGATTGGGTTGATCCCATTTGCCTAAGAGAGGCTTCCTTGTTCATCAGGTTGGTTGGCTAATGATATTTGCCCACCCATGTCTTAGTTACATGCATTATTTCAGTTAATATTTGCTTCTTTGAGAAGTTCACAAGAGCCTTGCCTGGGATTTATTGGAATCTTTTGGTTGTTCTTGAAATTCCAAAGGACAAGCTGGTTCGATTCGAGAATTAAATTGTAATGATGTTGGTATCATTCCCCTGCAGCTTGTCATCCTAGTTTTCAATAATCCGATTCATTAATGTGCTAAGGTTCTGACATGAGGACTATTGTTTCTTTGGGCTTTAGCTTGTATATGGTGTGAATCATTCATACATGTCATGATGTTCTAATATTGGTGTTGCTATATTTTGGAGATGGCATTATTCTACCCATTTATTCTTTCAATAGTGGGTCTTCAAGGTAATTTCAAATATATGGTAAGTGATGTCATCCTTGAAGTGTAGTAGTACTGTGGATTCAAAACCAAGTATAGATACTAGATTCGTAAATTCCAGAAAAGAGTATAGGGATCAGCATACCCCAAATCATTTGGGACATCCGTTGATGTATAGCTGCTTGACTTTGAGCTAATTTTTCATGTCTTCCAGCGATTTATATGTCCAAGGTAAGAGGGTGCAAGCCATTCTTAAATGAATTATAGATATGATTCACCATGTTTTGAGGCATTCATTGATTGAATTCCTCCATTGAAGATAAATCTTGTGCTTTCAACGACATTCCTCTTATTCCTTCTTTAGACCATTTTAAACTTGAACCATCAGTGAGCATAAGTCTTTTGGGATTGTCAATACCATTTGATCTTGCCATCAATTCTCAAGAACTTTCCTTAGGGCAAGGCTATGACGGAATGCTTCTTGAGCCAACCCCTTCCCTTCCTGCCTTAGAGTCTTCGCAGGTTAAGGGATTTCTTCCTCTTTAGAGTCAGTCATAGAGAGTTTAGGATTCCGTCCTTCCATCTTTCAGAGTCAGTCTTCAGCATAGGAGTCAGTCCTTCAGTCTTTCAGGAGTATGTCCTATCATCATAGGCGTTAGGATTCTGTCCATCCTCTCATCAAGTCATGTGATTTTTTGCAAGGTATAAGATGTTGTCCAACCCTTGCAGAGTCGTGATTTTGTCCAATTCCCCCGCAAAGCATAGGATGCTGTCCAACCTTTGCGGGATATCAGGAGTCTGTCCTACCCTTATGATGATAGGATTCTGTCCTCTTGTGTCAAAAATAACTAAAAACATCTGAAAAACCAAAAATCTCAAAAATCTTGAGTCATTAAGAGTGTAGTTAGGAAAATTTCGTCCGAACTACGGATGGCTTGATCCCTAGCTGAGGGGTACGTAGGCAGCTCAGGCGTGCAGCTGGCATCTTGAGTTCAGTCAAACCTTTTTAATAAATATTTTCAAACATTTCAAAACAAAAGCAAAAATGGGCAAGGATGGTGATTGTCAGGTCACTCGGAGCCCTCTTTTCATTCCATTTCCGGTTTTCATCGTGATTTTTCGGTTTAAATCGGCTTTCTGACATTTTATCGGGTTTTGGGATGGGCGATGACGCAGCGTGGCCCCTTTACAGGGATTGTCCTCGCTGAGCCCAACGATAGGTCATGACGATCGCGAGACTTGTCCGATCTTCAGCAGATTAGGATCGCTGGGCTTGATTCCTTTTGAATCGCCCTCTGAGCCTATTGTGTGTTCCATCTTCTTTCCCTGGCATTTTTTGTTCTCACATGCCGTTGATTTTCCGATTTCTTTCTTTTCTTACACCTTTTAGCTTGCTGTGTGCTTATCTTAGATTTCTCATGCATTCTAGTTTGTTTGTTCTTCTAGCGTGCGATCGATTGCCATTTTTTTAGTCTTATCTCTTGCATAGGCTCGCATGTTAGTGTGTTTACTTTACTGCTTTGATTGCTTAGCTATAGCATTTATCCATTCGTCTTAGCTTGATTATCTATCTAAACTTAGATATTTGCTTTCCTTATTTCATTATATCTGTCATTATCTGCTTAGCTGTAGCTATGCATGCGATTGTTTATTGCTTTCTTAGATGTGATGAGTTAGGATTAGATGCGATGGGTTAGGATTTGGATGTTCACTTTCTTTGCCCATCCCCGGGTCATGCATGCTTAGATAGACGTTTTCTTTGGGATGATTGTTCCCATTTCACATGATTTTTGCCCAAAACTCTTCAAAGTTAATAATAAATGGCATAAGAGACCAGGTGCTTGCACTTGGGCGAATTGGGGGCGCCTAACCCCTTCCCCATTTGTCATCAGGCACGGACCTTTTGTATCTCTGATTATCTGTTGCGACAGAACACAGCATGGGATCCAGGGCCTACTTCTTTGGATGACGACTCTTTCTTTGTTTAAGGTGCGTCTCGAATCCGGGCTAGTCCCCGAATCGAGAGGTATTTCACTTTACATCGCCGCTCATGCTGTGAGGGGCACTCTTTCGAGAGTTTCTTGGCGGAGCTCTCCTTCACGTGGATGATCCTGAGACTTTCGTGGGGACCCGTCCCCCCGCCTGTCTCGGATCGGGGTCCACAACACTCCGCCGCGATCAAACCCAAAAAGAAATAGGATTTTTCATCTTTGTCGACATCACTCCTCACACGTGCGTGAAGACCTACCTTAAAAGTTCCCCACGTAATCAGCTCCCTCTCCCCTTCCATGAGGACTTGATACCACGAGTGCACTCCCCCCTCCAAATGGGAAGAGGCCATTGGAACCTTTTGCTCATCGGGTGTCTGATGAAAGCAAAAAAATTCATCGGTCCAACTTGCAGGATTTTCAACACCGTTGAAAGACGAAAGGTCCAACTTCACGAATTTGGGTGAAGTTTGTGAACCAGAATGATGAAAGCCGCCATTGCCATTATTTCGACCTTCATGGATTTGAATAGGAACGCGAGAAGCCTCTCCAATTTCCCTAGCAAATTGACTAGTGATTTGGTCCACATGTGTGTTCGATTTTTCAAACATCTCCGCCATTCGATTCATCTTGTCTTGCTGGCCAGTTAAAAGTGACTCCATAGCTTGCTCTAACCGCTCCACGCGGTGATCCATGCCTGAGCTCTTATACCAATTTGTTACGAACCCAATTGGGTTTGCAGCAGAATTGATCTTCTTAGAGGGAAGATCGGCCTCTTGACCTTCGAGGGAAGGGTCGTCCTCCTCCGTGCACAAAGACACTTTCTCATAATATTTTTCTTCATTTCTAAAGGTCTCAGTTACAATGCTTTTTAAAGAAGATGAAATCACATTCCAACAGGACTCTCTAACTAGGACTCTAAGAAAGATAATATTCTTCTCCTAAAATTTAGTTAATAGATAACTAAGTAATACTTATTAATAGACTCCTTGCATAGTTGCTAACCCAACTAATACTCATCTCCTAGACTCCTAGCTCAACCCAAACTAATCTGGTTGGCAAATGACATACACCAAAAATAAGATACGTATCATTCCTCTCCCCTTAGAATCGACGACCTTGCCCTCAAGGTCAAATTAATCAGATTAAATTCTTCAAGCCACCGGGGTCCAAGATTGTAATGTGCATGATTTTGCTGAGCAACACAATTGACATTAGCTAGACTTCAATCTTCAAGAGTAACAGGCACGATCTTTTGAACTCGACATTTACACTCCGCCGTGATCAAACCCAAAAAGAAATAGGATTTTTCATCTTTGTCGACATCACTCCTCAGACGTGCGTGAAGACCTACCTTAAAAGTTCCCCACGTAATCAGTTGCCTCTCCCCTTCCATGAGGACTTGATACCACGAGTGCACTTCCCCCTCCAAATGGGAAGAGGCCATTGGAACCTTTTGATCATCGGGTGTTTGATGAAAGTAAAAAAATTGATCGGTCCAACTTGCAGGATCTTCACCACCGTTGAAAGACGAAAGGTCCAACTTCACGAATTTGGTGAACCAGAATGATGAAAGCCGCCATTGCCATTATTTCAACCTTCATGGATTTGAATAGGAACGTGAGAAGTCTCTCCAATTTTCCTAGCAAATTGAGTAGTGATTTGGTCCACACGTGTGTTCAATTTTTCAAACATCTCTGCCATTCGATTCATCTTGTCTTGCTGGCCAGTTAAAAGCGACTCCGTAGCTTGCTCTAACTGCTCCACGCGGTGATCCATGCCTGAGCTCTTATACCAATTTGTTACGAACCCGATTGGGTTTGCAGCAGAATTGATCTTCTTAGAGGGAAGATCGGCCTCTTGACCTTCGAGGGAAGGGTCGTCCTCCTCCGTGCACAAAGACACTTTCTCAGAATATTTTTCTTCATTTCTAAAGGTCTCAGTTACAATGCTTTTTAAAGAAGATGAAATCACATTCCAGCAGGACTCTCTAAGTAGGACTCTAAGAAAGATAATATTCTTCTCCTAAAATTTAGTTAATAGATAACTAAGTAATACTTATTCATAGACTCCTTGCATAGTTGCTAACCCAACTAATACTCATCTCCTAGACTCCTAACTCAACCCAAACTAATCTGGTTGGCAAATGACATACACCAAAAATAAGATACGTATCATTCCTCCCCTTAGAATCGACGACCTTGCCCTCAAGGTCAAATTAATCAGATTAAATTCTTCAATCGTCCGGGGTCCCAAATTGTAATGTGCATGATTTTGCTGAGCAACACAATTGACATTAGCTAGACTTCAGTCTTCAAGAGTAACAGGCACGATCTTTTGAACTCCACATTTACACTCCGCCGTGATCAAACCCAAAAAGAAATAGGATTTTTCATCTTTGTCGACATCACTCCTCACACGTGCGTCAAGACCTACCTTAAAAGTTCCCCACGTAATCAGCTGCCTCTGCCCTTCCATGAGGACTTGATACCACGAGTGCACTTCCCCCTCCAAATGGGAAGAGGCCATTGGACCCTTTTGCTCATCGGGTGTCTGATGAAAGTAAATAAATTGATCGGTCCAACTTGCAGGATCTTCACCACCGTTGAAAGACGAAAGGTCCAACTTCACGAATTTGGGTGAAGTTTGTGAACCAGAATGATGAAAGCCGCCATTGCCATTATTTCGACCTTCATGGATTTGAATAGGAACGCGAGAAGTCTCTCCAATTTCCCTAGCAAATTGACTAGTGATTTGGTCCACACGTGTGTTCAATTTTTCAAACATCTCCGCCATTCGATTCATCTTGTCTTGCTGGCCAGTTAAAAGCGACTCCATAGCTTGCTCTAACCGCTCCACGCGGTGATCCATGCCTGAGCTCTTATACCAATTTGTTACGAACCCGATTGGGTTTGCAGCAGAATTGATCTTCTTAGAGGGGATCGGCCTCTTGACCTTCGAGGGAAGGGTCGTCCTCCTCCATGCACAAAGACACTTTCTCAGAATATTTTTCTTCATTTCTAAAGATCTCGGTTACAATGCTTTTTAAGGAAGATGAAATCACATTCCAACAAAACTCTTTAACTATGACTCTAAGAAAGATAATATTCTTCTAAAATTTAGTTAATAGATAACTAAGTAATACTTATTCATAAACTCCTTGCGGAGTTGCTAACCTAACTAATATTCATCTCCTAGACTCCTAACTCAGCCCAAACTAATCTAGTTGGCAAATGATCCGATCCATCAAAAATAAGATATGTATCACTCCTTAACAAGACTAATTAAGTTGTTCGGGATTGATAATGCATTCATGCCTGCTGTTGATGTCTGGAATGTGTTAACTGACCGCTCACAAATTCTTTGCTTTATAGGCCACCGAAGATAGTGAATGGTGGCGATTATGTTCTTCTTGAGAGTGTTGATTGTTGTGGTGGTCATTTGAGGACGATTCGGGAGCCCACGACAAGAGTGAAATGAGAGAGAGAGAGAGAGAGAGAGAGAGAGAGAGAGAGAGAGAGGGGGATGATGAACATAGGGTATTTGTAATAATGAAAATAGATTGTTTGTAAGCTCGAGAAATAAGAATTTTAGTTTCTTGGAAAAGAAAAATAAAGGTTTAAGAAGGTTTTTCACTTTCTTTGTAGAAAGTTTTATTCCAAAATTTTAAAATCTATATGAAATGGCTAGCCAAACAAATTTTTTAAAGTTTTAGGGAAAATATTTTTTAGGAAAAAAAATACCTGGATCCAAACATGTCATTAATTTTGGGTCCAATAATCAATTTTGGAGTCAGAATCAATTCTTAAAATCCAAAACAAACATGTCTAAATAGCTGAATGGTGTGGCATAATAGCTAGCATCTCGATAATAATTACTTATGAGAAAATATTAAAATAATATGTATTTATATGAGAAATACTTGCAAGAATACTCATATAGTGATGATATATCCATGTCAGAAATTATATGGTGAGATCCATGTAGGCGATATAACAAAATTAGTACCACCCTTGATATTTGATCCTGGAGCAACACCAAAGGCGGCACTAGATCTACATGCGCATTCACGGTATAAAATCTCTATCCACGGCTACTATATTTGCACTACTATGTTTTACTAATTGCTCAAACTCAATTATGTCTTTTGTTTTCTAAATTGCTTTTGACAGCTTTTTAGGGAATGTAATTACTTTTGAGAGCTGTTTAAATAATAAAAGATAAGATGGGTTGGTGCAATTATAAAAACATGGCAGTGCCTAGGGCTGCAACTTGGGTCCGGTTTTACCTGACCTGAATGAACTCGACCCGACCCGACCCAAAAATAACATGGGTCGGGTTTAGAAATCATGGGTCTTGGGCAAGGTCGGGTTTTAAATTGGAAAACCCAACTCAATCTTGGGTAGGGTCGGGTTTAAAGAGAAAAAAAACCCGAAACCCGTCCCACTCATATGGGTGTACTGTGACTTTCTTAAATATCTATTGAATAACAAAGCAAATTATTTTCCAATATATTGATACAATTGTTTTCGTTGAGGTGACATATCCGGAAATAAATAATTGTTCTGACGGAACCTTCTCCTAGACATTAATCCTTGATACACGGTCCAAGTCATTGATTCCTTTCTATTCGTTATTATCTTTATTGCCCAATAAAAAGACCAGAACATGTGAAAACACAGTGTGCTTAAATTTATACACTTGATGACATAAATTTAGAGATTTTTGATGTGAAGATTTGCTTTTTCCCTACATTCATTTAAATTAGTCACTATCCTACGCTAAAAAATGAAAACCCAACCCGACCTGAGAAACTATCCTGGGTAGGGTCGGGCTTACGAATTTCAGGTTTTCTTCTAAAAAATTAGACCTGACCTGAGGTAATTCTCAAGTAGGGTATGGATTTGGAAAACCCAACCCGAGTTGCACCCCTAGCGGCGCCAATATCATTAGTCTATAATTGCCCCTAATTTTTACTTGGGAAAGCTGCCTCTGGTGTAAAAGAATAGTCATATATATACGCTAGAGGGGGCTGTCCCAAGTAAAAAAGTGTGTGAATATATCACTTTCTTGATAAACGCTTATTAGCTCTTTCATGTGGAAAACACTTCAAAAACGGGTTTCTTTTTGGAAAAAATAGCGGACTGAAATGACCCTTGATTTGATCCCTTTAAATTTGTATTTATTGCCTTTATGGGATTTGAGTTCCCTCCATTTGTCTTTTAGTGAATGCGGCTCAAATGTCTGAAGCCCCCCCTCCCCCCCCCCCCCCTCTTTTTTTCCCCAACAGGATCCCGTTTTCCTTGTAGTGCTCTTCCATGTATAATAATTAGCTTGATTTTGAGACGAGATTCAAACCGAGGCTGTTTGGATACGTGGATTTTAGAATCCAGGTTTTTAGTTTGAAAACAGTGCAAAAGATGGTTCATGATCAAGTTGTTGTCTGCTGTCGTGGCATCGTTTCTTGGATTTTAAAACTTTACGATCAAGCTGTTGTATAAAGTCCTGGCAGCATTTCTTGGATTTTAAAGAAACGCTGCCAAGACAGCATACAACAGCTTGATCGTGAACTTTCTTTTACACGTTATCAAACTAAAAGGGAAGTGATATTTATGCCCCTTTTCATTACTAGGGACACCCAGCGCCAGTGTATCAATGACTGGGTGGGGGGGCGCTAATGTAGAGAAAAGTATGGAAAGGGGGCTGATGTTTGGGGAAATTATGGATTACGGGCACCTTTTAAAACAAGAACGAAACCAAGACTAATCTTCAAAATCGGGTGGTCAAAATACCCTGATACCCTTCTGACATCGACAGAGTCCTCCTTTTTCATTACTGCCTATTAAATTAGCGCGCTTCACAAGGATTCTTTTGGTTCGTTTGAATGAGTATTTGAACCGAAAGAACCTTGGGTTTGTTTCTATCTTGGCCGTCAGAAATAACTAGAGACGGATGGATGCTTGAAACGTGTTGGAAAACTTAAACTTTTTGGAATGCTAACATTATTGAATACTTTAGTGAGCAGCGTCATCTTTTCTCACTTCTTTTTTGGTTTAGAACAGTAACGTTATTGAATACGTCTCTTTTGGCTTAGAATCTTTTCCCTCATCTTTTGGTCCTCATTATTTACGCCGGCTTACCCCTTTATTTAACGCCGGCTTACCCATTAATTACGCTGGCGTACTCATTATTTCTCTTTTGGCTTAGAATCTTTTCCCTTCTCTTTTGGTCCTCATTATTTACGCTGGCTTACCCCATTATTTACGCTTTCCGCTAGTGTACTCCTTTATTTCCGCCGGCGTACCCATTATTTCCGCCGGCGTACACCCTATTTCCACTTACACCCTAATTCCGCCGGCGTACACCCTATTTCCGCTTACACCCTATTTCCGTCGGCGTACCCCTTAGTATTCCGACGGCGTACTTCTGAATCCGGCGGCGTTCTTAGCCAAAAGAGACGTGAGAAATAATAAAATATTCAATAATGTCGCCGTTCTAAGCCAAAAAGGGGTATTCAATAACGTTACCGTTATAAGCCAAAAGATAAGTGAGGACCAAAGGAGAAGTGAAAAGATAGAAATGAACCCAAAGCCAAAAGAGACGTATTCAATAACGTTACCGTTCTAAGCCAAAAGAGAAGTGAGAAAAGATTATGATTGACTTTGGGTTGTCAGCGTTCCAAATTTTTTTTCAACACGTGTCAAGCATCCATCCATCTCTAGTTATTTCTGACGGCCAACATAGAAACGAACCCAAGGTTCTTTCGGTTCAAATACGCATTCAAACGAACCAAAAGAAGCCTCATGAAGCGCACCAATTTAATAGGCAGTAATGAAAAAGGATGACTCTGTCCATGTCAGAAGGGTATCAGGGTCTTTTAACCACCCGATTTTTTGAAGATTAGCCAGCGTTTTGTTCTTGTTTTAAAAGGTCCCCGCAATCCCTAATTCCTCTAAACATCAGCCCTCATTCTGTGCTTTTCTCGCTAATGTACTTGGTGTCAGAAGAATCCAGTGGGTTTGACCGCCGTTTGACCGCCCGCAGGGTGTCCCTGGTAACGAAAAGGGGGCGTAAATATCAGTTCTCAACTAAAAACCTGGATTATAAAATCCGAGTATCAAACGGTCCGAAAGGTTTGGATGAATTTACTGGCATAAAAAAAACTCTATAGGGGTATATAAGTCATTCCACGACGGCTGTCCTAGCTTCTGACATGTGGTTCGCTCGTCTACAAAAAAATAAAATAAAAATAAAAATTCAATAAAAGGAGTCGATTTTTGTTTTTCAGGGAGAAGGAAAGAAAGAGAAGGGAGCATTAGTTCTTAAATGGCGGTTTCAGCTTTCAGGGGCGCAGGTTATGGCCGTCTACCTCTCTTCCACCCCACCAAGGCGCAGGTTATTATCCTGCGCACTCCCTCTTTTAATTAAATAATTAATTTGTTTATCTCTGTGCTCTAACTTTCATTTTTCAGATATTTTTTGCTTATTCCCTATATCTGTAGGAGGTGTTTTTCTTCTCTTTGTAGTCATTTCCCGCTAATCGTGGCAGATTTTTAGGTTTTTTGTACTTGAGAGATTCTCAACAGCTGCTTTTTCTTTTGGTTTTGTGTTGTTATTTTATCAAATCTTCAGATTTTAGAGTTTTTTTTACTATATGAGTGTCCTTTCTTCTGGTTCTATGTTTTTTCATCTCTTGGAAGCTTCAATTTTTAAGATTATTAGGAGTTTCTGTTGTTTTTGGGTGCTCATGAGTTGTTTCTCTGATTCTTTTAGGGCATGTTTAGCAAATATACTCAACTCAACTAAGCCTTTGTCCCAAACTAGTTGGGGTCAGCTAATGAATCCTTTAGAAAATGTTCATGAAGAAGGTGAAAGAATCTACCCGGCTCAAATTGACTAAGTCTAATCCTAACACTAGTTGGGTTCGTCCACATGGATCATTTTCCTAGCCATCAACTCTTTCCTCACTGTTTCTACCCATACTAGTTAGGGCGTGTTTAGCAACAATGAATAATTATTTCATGGAATATTGTGGCCCAATTGTGAGATAGGAGTTGAGAAAGAGGAAGAGGGCATGAGAAACTCCTAAAAACCAGTGAAAAAAAAAAAATACTCACTTCCAATTAGTTTTTTTTAGGCCCTGTCTGGATTGCAAGAGAAACGTTTCTGACAGAATTTTTTTTATTGTGAAAAGTTTTTCTTGCCGTTGTGTAGAGGGAAATGATATGATTATGGTTAATTTAGATGGATATTATCATGAATTGAAGGTCCTTCTAAGTAAAAACTGAATAGGATTGGTTGAACTTATCTCTTTTCATGTCTAAACCAAGTAGGAAATTTTAGAGATATTTTCATTTCCAAACTTTTCCAGAAAATTCCATGTTCGGATTGGAAGAAAAACATTTTGACAGAAAATATTTTCTTAGATTTTTTCTCCTTTCCACGATTTAGATGGGAATTATATGATTATGATTAATTTAGGGGGATACTATTTTAAATTGAAGGTCCCTCTAAGTAAAAATTGAATTGAGTTTGTTCATATTATTTTTCTTAGGGGCCGTTTGGATACGCAGATTTTAGAATCCAGGTTTTAGTTTGAAAACAGTGTAAACGGCGATTCATGATGAAGGTGCTGTATGCTGTCCTGACAGCATTTGTTGGATTTTAAGTAAGAAATCCAGGTTTTAGAAATCTCTTCCGCATCCTGAGATTTCTGGAAACATGGGATGATCTGTTTCTCTCTCGCAGAAGGAAAGAAGGCCGAGAAATCAGAAAACGATGGCTGGTCCGCTTCGTCTCTTGTCTCTCATCTACAATTTTGAAGAAATCCTGGATTCTAAAACCCACGTATCCAAACGGCCCCAGAGTGTGCAAAAAAGTAGGAATGCTTAGAAATATTTTTCCTTTCTAAACTTTTACAAAAAGTCCTGCAATCGAAACAGGCCTTTAGTCTATTTCTTTTCGCGAATCTTCGGTTTCTAGGAGCTTTTGAGGACCTCATGTTGCATGGTTTTTACTGCTTCTCGATTTGTATCATTTGTTTTATTTCTTTTGATTTTTCTTTGATGGGGGCTTAATTTTCAGATTCATTGGCATTTTCTTAATTTTGGATTCTCACGAGCTGGTTTCTCATGTTTCTCAGGGTTTTTTGCTCCTGTATTCATGGCTCAAAGTTTTTAGGAATTTTATAGATACTCACTAATTCTAAGAGCTATTTTATAGTTGTCACCGAGTTTCTTTCTTCTTGCCTGATTTTCAGTTTTCAAAATGATTGCTGTTTTGGGGTTCATGAAAGTTACCACTATCAGGTTTTTCTCTTGGATTTTTCATTTTTATAGTTTGTATGGTTTGGCATAGCAGACCTGGCAGGTGCTATTCATTTTTCTGCTCTTTGTTGGGATTTTCTTGGGCATAAAGTTATTTTCAGTAGTTTAAATGTTTTATATCTATGCTTCTCCATCATTTTTTCCTTGGGGTGTATTTTCTTACACATATTTAAGTGTTTTATGTGATCCCTCCATTCTTCTAGCATTTGTTGTTGTTTAAGGGTTTTTGTGGCTGAGTTGTTAATATATGTATTGGCACTGCTTCTGAGGTTTCGTTATGTGCAAATAACCCAAGATAGGATTTCATGTAGAAACTTAGTTACTTTTACTGCCTGTGGTCCTTCATTTCTTTTTTCTATATTCTGCTTGGAAGCAAAGCCATTTTACTTTTTCATTGCAGTTGCCTGCTATGAGTACGACAGTCTGCTCAAGGAAGTTCAATAGTCTCCCGAGTAGAACATCTGTGTTTGCTCGATATTCACAGCCACAGGGTTTTTCAACCCGTATTCAAGGTATTTTATCTTACACATTTGTTTTCCTGCTCCTTTTTTTCAGCAGTGCTATTAGAGCATTAGACTTCTTCATTGTGAACAGCACAAAATTCAATTTGCAAGAATGCTAGTCTTGTATACAACGAGATTTCTGCATTGTTTATTTTCCCAAAGATGATCACTGAACTTTTACTCAGCGAAGGAATCGGAACACGCTTTATTGTTCTAGTTGACACTGCTTCCAGAGCAGCTAATCCTTAATTTTTGGATGGCCATGGATGCTAACAGTGGCAATAACAGAAAGAAACCCAAAACTTCTCCTTGTGGGATTGATATGGAGACAATTTGGGGTTACACTCCTTGGTTAGTCATAATCTTGGAGAACTATACTCTCAAAAGTGTTGTGCTCAGCCCTTTGCCTTAATGCCTTATTCCTTGTACCTCATGTCGGCGTCCTCTTTCCTTTTAATATAATTATGATTGAGATCCTTTCCTGTATCTCATTTTAGAATTATGATGGAAGATGTTAGAAGGATCTGTAAATATAATTATGCCCTTCCAATTTTGTTACAAGTAGTGATTTTGCAATATTTTTTTAAACTTCCTTTATATGGATCTCAATGCTTATGCCGTGTATCTACATATACAGACTGAGAATCGTGGGACCATGTAGTCCCAAAGTTGACTTCTGAGACAAACAAAAGAAAAAAGAAGAAAGAATGTTGAAGAGGGGGGGGGGGGGGGGGGCGCTTGGGGCTTTCTCCAACCAAATGGTGAATTGGCAACTATCTTGATGCCATGCTGATTTTAGTGAGAGTCTTAGATGATATTCTTTCCCTTTGCTATTAAACATTCAGATTCTCGCCCTTTATTTAGGACATCTATGGTGATTTTTACTGCAACTTAGGAGTTATTTAGAAAGGGTGAGATTGTTTTCCTTGTTTTGGGATTTTTTTTTTCTTTTTTATGATTCCAACAACAATGTGCCTAAATTTGATAGATGAGTATAGTTATAAGTAGGAGACCTATATGAGATGTAAACTTTTGTTTGGTGAATATGAGATTTTTAGGTTTCGAGTTAATTCTAGCTGTTTCACTGCTTGAGCAGGTAATCTCTTGTTTAATTTTTGGTTCAACTTATCTTTTCTGCTGAAATCAAAGGCTGCAATCTTTCAGCCTAGATCAGTTTGGTATCAGAGCCATTTTGATCTGTCAAACATATCAAATATCATAATTTGGTGAATTTTCAACTTTCTAGCTGGAGACTACGAGATCATAGATTGAGATGTTCATGGAGATGAGGATGTGCAAGAGTGTAGGCGATAACCTGTGCATATTGCTCAACAATTGAAGTTTGGGAATTCTAGATCTAGAAGATATTGAGTGGATCTACAAGAACCCCTTCTACAACATTGCTTCATGTTATGAGCCACAAGTAGTGGGGCATGTAACCTAAAACTATCGAGGAAAAGATCGTGGCAGAGAAGAAGACATTCTTGATAGGGAAAATTTTCATCTTTCCAAAAACGTGAGTGAGGGAATAAAGGAATGTGATGTTTCAATGTGGTGATTCCAGTTTTCTGTGGTCAACTGTAAATTGAGACATTTCTTGATTAGTTTAGTGTGGTGGAAAGGTTTTCTGATTGTATCAATATGTTGTGGAATAAAAAGATTAAAATAGTGGCCCTAAAGTTGAAAGGATATGCTCCTGCTTGTCCGATCAGGTTTTAATGATGTGTGATAGTGTGGAAAAGGAGAAGATTGTTACTTGGGACTTGGGAGAAGGTGAAGAAACAACTTAATGACCACTGCTTCTTATTGATTATGTTCATACCCTATTTCAAAATTGTCTACATCTGAAGCATAATGATAAACGTGTGAGAAAGTACAGTAGTACATTGAAGATTTTCCCAAATCTTTATTCATAATTATGGGTTTTAATTCTTTTAAAACTACTATCCTTTTTTGATTAATAGCCTTTAAATGTTAGTTCTTATTTCCTTCCTATTACTACCATATCACTTTATTAAGTACCTAATTGGTCCATGTGACAAACAATATGAAAGCTGAGAGATGCTAATCTTGTCTTTCTTTTTCACCTAATGATACACATTTCGGCTTATCTTTGTAGTTTTATTATTCATTTTTCTTCAGACCGTGTGCAAGACTTGCCCAAATTGGTGGAGGACATCATCCAAACATCTTTAAACACAGGGCCACGTGGAGCCTTGAGGCTAGCACAAGGCATTCAAGCTGTTATTGGGGTTGGTGGGGAGTGGTTAGCTGATCTGTCAAAGGTAGCTTATCTTTGTTTGTTATTCTTTTGTGATGCAATGTTCATCAATTCATGTGATCAACACAATTTTTTTTTTCATTAATGTTTGGAGTTTTTGTTTCATGTGTCTAAGGTGTTGCTTCTCATGCATTAGCTGTAGATGTATATTGAGCTTCATTTCACTTCTTTTGCAGTAAAGTAACCTGCTGTTAGAGTATCCGCACTACATTGCTGCCAACATGGACATTTGGTGTTCTGAACATAAAGTGGTAGAACCTAAAAGGATGCCTTCTCTTGATGAATTGAACGTTTAGGAAATACAAAATGTATATCTAAATAACATAATAAGGAGACAAATTAAGATGGTTTAAGTATTTTTTTTTTCGTGTTTTGGTGTCTTGTATTCTGATGACAACAAACCCTAGAGCCTAGTTAGGCCATGGGTGGAAAATCCCGAAATTTGTAGATGCTGCCTGGGGTCTGATGTAGTAACCAATCCTGATGCTCGTGAACCAGGCCCAGATACGGCTGCTAGTGAGCTATGTTCTGCTGTTTTGGATTATTTAGAAAGACCTTTCTTTTATTTTGAGAAGTCCGACTTTTGGTGGTTGAACCTTTTGGGAGATCTATATTTACGTGAAATACAAAAAAAAGGCAGATTGGAATTAGATTGAAAATTAGAAATGCTGTTCGTGTGTTTTCTTTTTTGAAGAATATATTATCTTCTAGACGACTAGTTTGCAACCGGTTCTAGATGAATTTTCCGCAACTTCTCTGTTAGTTTACTTACTAACTTGGAGACATGTTGCTGTTCATCTGTCGGCAAAGGCTTCCTATCAACTTTTGACCAGATCCATACTATATTGCGTCATATATTTTGGTATTAGAGCATGGTGCCTCCTAAAAAAGCCCCGTCCTGAAACTAGTGAGATTAAGGGAAAACCAGAGTAGAAGAGTTTAAGGCGATCTTAAAACAACAAGCAGAAAAGCATAACCAGGAGCTGAAGGTGATTGAGCAGTTCACATAACTCAACCTTCTTCTAGCTCAAGTTCTTCACACCAAGGGTTGCGGGTGCTTCAGGGACAAATAGAAACAAACTTGGGTGAAATTGTGGATGAGGAATAGGCAAGGAATCATGTCCAGCCCCACAGACATCCTACTAGACATCATATCCAACCCATAATCGAACACCACAAGACAAAAATTGGTTGGAAAATAATAGAAAGGAAGCTCAAATTTAAATTGAGATTCTAGAATTCTTTTGTGGGTTAGAAGCTCAAGAATACTTGAATTGGGTGATTATGGTGGCAGAAGTACTTGAATACGAGGAGATATGGACTCAAAATTGAGATTCTTTTGTTGCCTTCAGACTTTGAGGTCGTGCGGCAACTTGGTGACAGATTGTTAAGATTCAAATAGCCCAATTATTCCAGCCCACAATCTCAACTTTGGAAGAGATGAAAAGAATGATGGGACAGGAATTTATGCCTTTCAAATATCAGCTTTGTATGGGTGGCTCCAAAAACTTTCCCAAGGTATGAAAACTGTTTCTCAATTTACTGATGAATTCTACAAATTACTTGGGAGACACTCAAGAACAACTAATTGGGTGATACCTTAGTGGATTAAGGGATTCAATTGACAATGCTTTGTTGGTATTGTTTACGTCACCCAGGTTGAACTTAAATCTCAAGATGTAGAAGAAATGCAAGAGGGGTCATTACAAGTCTCCATATGCGATTAGCAATAGATCACCCTTCTCCTTGGGTCCTAACATGTGCCGAACAAGTCAAAATCAAGGCAGATTTCAAGGAAATACTACACCAACACTCCCGTGGCTTAAAAAAATACGCCATCCAAAGTTCCAAACCAAGTTCGACAATAACTATTAGCACAAATGTCCTCAAGCTGAGCCAGTGTGATGTGCTTCTGGGTGAAAAGATGGGATACATCTCCGTATGTCCTCAAGTTCGACAATAACTAGCACAAATGAAAATGGGTTAAGATATTGGGGAATTATCCTAATGAAAATTTTGATGATAGCTATGAAGAATCACCGAAAGAAGTGGATAATGTTCATTATGAAGATTCTTACGGTCCTTGTTTGGTGAGTCAAAGACTGTAGATACTCCTAAGAATGATGATGATCATTGGTATGGTACAAGATATTTTCTACCATGTCTTCTATTGGAGGTTAGTTTCAAAACAATGTCTAGTTACTTTGTCTATTGGTAATTACTAATTAGTATAAGGATATGCCTGTCATCGTTTGCTTCGTAGACCTTGGCAGTTTGATATTGGTGCTATACATGATGGTAGAAGAAATTTTTACATATGAGAGTAAAAAGTTCACTTTGATGCCTTCTGAAAGTGAATTAAATTGTGAAAAGGGAAAAGTTATAGTGTGCCTCTCCAGTCATGCATTGAAAGAGAATATTTTAGCTTTTTCCCCTTGTCTGCAAGGGACATTACCAGATAACAAGCTAGTCTATATTTTTCGGAACACACACAACCTATCTTGAAGGAGTTTCATGCTGTTTTTCATGATAACTTGTTTTCTGCATTGCCATTTATGTGAAGTTTCCAGCACCACATCAATCTTATGTTGGATGCCGTTCTATCGAACAAATCACATTGTAGAATATATCCTTAAGAGCATGAGGGGTTAAGGAGACAAGTTGAAGAGCTTTTGGAGAAAGGGCGTATTAGACAACGCATTAGTCCTTGCATAGTTTCTGATGCAATACATTGTGTGGAAGACGAGATTGAGTAAATTGCCGATCATGAGCATTCTAAGGCTGATTTCAGTGTCTTAAATTAATTGTTTTATTCCATAAAAGACAAGTATAGTTAGTGCAGTTATCAAAACTAATTTCTGTCCCAAATCAGTTATTTTTTCTCAAATTTCAGAAAAGACAAATATACTTAGTGCAGTTATCAAAACTGGTTTCTGTCCCAAATCAGTGTAATTGATCGGATGGAGAGCATTATGAAGAGTTTCCTATGGAGAGAACTCATTGCAAGGAAGTATAGGGTGGAGAGAGATCGGTGGACTCCGCGGAGGCTAATGAGTGGTGAAGGGTTCAGAATTTGGAGAAGTATCTAAAGCACTGCAGAGAATTTCCTTTAAGTGAATAAGAGATTGGGTTGGACCAGAGGATAAATTGTGGTTCTGGGGTGATACGTTGTGCAGTGAGACACCCCCCAAGTCCTTAATTTCGTATCTATTCAGGATAACAACTGATATAGCTTTGATCAGTGCTTACTGTAGACACATTGGACAGGAGGTGATTTGGACTCCTGTTAGAGGGAACTACATGGGGTGGGAAATCGATGCAGTGGCACTGCTACTGGATGCTCTGGGCAATAGCTTTGTAAGACAACAAAGAAAGGATGGGAGAATATGGACCCGAACAGCTAATGGAGAATTTTCAGTTCTCTCTGTGTCTTCATCTTGTGAATGATGAAGTGGAAGGCGCAAAGATCGCTAGACTGTGATCCATTCCATCCCCACCAAGGGTACTAGCATTTTGCTGGACAGAAGGTTGTGACTAAATTCCCCGACCATCGTTCATCTAATCAATAGGTATCAAAGACTCACTGAACATTTGAAGCGTGTGTACAGAATCTAGAGATGCAGTAAGAAAGAAGACGTGTTCTTTCTTTTATCACTCAGGAGCCATGCGAGATGAAAGCCTCATGCACGGTTTTGAATGAGCGAGAACTGAGGAGTCCTCTTTCTGACTCTGACTCTCCCTTGACCTTTTCTTTTTTTGAATGATAGACCATTGTGAGTTTTTTTGTCTTTATTATTTCTTAAGTGTCCTTATAAAGGTAACATAGAGGTACCAAAAGTACATTTTATAACGTTGATAATTTAGAAGGCTTGGATTCATTATACTGTTTAATTTCGTAATATTTTACTTTAGCTTACAAAAGAGAGATGTCATGCCCTGATATGCATTGCTGACATTTAATTAAATGACAAGCTGATTTCTTCGTTTTTGTCATTTGATTTCTTTTCATTCAAGTTTATTGTTTTTTGAAATTGGAGCATTTAGGCACAGGTGAACAGCTCTCTGTGTTTTGCAGACAGCAAATGCATCTACAGGGTTGCCGACCCAAATGCAGCTTGGATTACTCTCCCCCCTTTATCTACGGAGATTGTTTGAACGGATGGGAGCAACCTACATCAAGTTAGGTCAGGTAATTTCTAACTTGTATATTAATGACTTCCTTATGCATTTGAAATTCGGATGGTTTAAAAATAATCTGTCCTGATTTATCCTATTTCTTCTCTTCGTTCCTGAGGTTGTTGAGTTGCGAAGTTGTGATGTTTTCAGTTCCAGTAGCATCTAGTAGGGAGTTATTATTTCTTTCGTAGAAAGCTCCAATTATAGGATACTCAAAGAAAATCCGCCTTGTTATTTTGCCACTTCTTTGATGCTGGTGGGCTGTGTTTCTCATTTCCTGACAGGATGCTTTTCACTGATTCTTTAATTAATATATCAGTTAAAAGGAAGGGGCATTGTTGCCATTCAAAAAAAAGGAAGGGACATTGTTAGCCGTCTGTTTATTATTTCTCGATTCACCTTAATAAAGGCATTCTTGTTAATCTTGTGGCCATATAAGTTATTTTCTGAATTTCTAATTATCACCATGGATTTTCTTTTGTTGGTATCTTCTGTTGTACTTGCTTCGTGGTGAATTGTCTGTAATCCGCCTTTCCCCATGTCTTCAGGTCTCTGGCACAGTTTATAACTATGCACCATAGATACCTTTATAGCATATATGTTTAGATATTTATTGCACATTAATTTGTCAATTTCTGGATTGATTCGTGTTATCTAGACCACAACCTTAGTCGTTTAGTTCGGATAATTTCAAAGTTATGGGCCTGCTAAACCCATTTTTCGCTGTGGATGGGCTACGGCGTAAATCTTGTGTCACCGTCTTTACCACATTATTGCTGGTGTAATTACTATTTAACAAAAATTTCCCTGATTTGTACTTCGTTCATTTTGTTACAATTTGTGCAAGTGACTGGTAAACTGATCTCCATATTGAGGGTGGTATATCTGTTGACTTATGTTAAACTACCAGCACCTCCACAAGCTTAAGCTGTTGGAGAATGCGTTATTTAATCTTTTATACTTTAACACTCCCCCTCACGTGCGACCCCTTTCTAGGGTTGGCCTACACGTGGCACATGTGGCCCCACTTTTGGGTTTGGCCATTGCATGTGGATTTTGCTATCAAGGAGGTTTGAACCCAGGCATTTGCTCTGATACCATGTGAAACAACCAATTACTCCAATAGCTTAAGCTGTTGGAGAAGGCGTTATTTAATCTTTTATACTTTAACAACTTATATAGGATTTTGCATGTTGGCAGCTCATAGCATCTGCACCGACATTGTTTCCAGAAGAATATGTCCAGGAATTCCAGAATTGCTTTGATAGAGCTCCAGTTGTTCCTTTTGAAGAAATTGAAGCTATTTTGCGTGAAGATTTAGGGAGGCCATTAGATAGTGTATATGAATATGTGGATCCAGTTCCAATTGCATCAGCCTCAATTGCTCAGGTTTGTATATGTATATCCCCTTCTGTGTGTATTATTTCCACACAGGAAGATTTAGTTAATGGGAAATATATTCATTCAGGTTCATGGCGCAAGGCTTAAGGGTTCCCAACAAGACGTGGTGATTAAGGTCTTAAAGCCTGGAATAGAGGATATATTGGTTGCAGATCTAAACTTTGTGTACATTGTTGCACGCATTTTGGAGTTCCTGAACCCTGAACTCAACCGTACATCTCTGGTATGTGGCTGGCTGATTTGGTTAACCATCTCTCCTTTTTTGGAAACATATGATATAGCGTATGCTGAAGATATTACATCTGGTACTGTTTCTGTCTTATTTCTGTCAATGGATGCTTGCATCTGAAGACTGATCTGCATTGGGCATCCAAGAACAACAATACCAGCTATGACTATTAAGTAAAAGTTTAATCTCTGAATTCAGGCCCTATGCTTCCATTATTTTACTAATAGGAAGATATTGTATTGACCCTCCTCTTCTTATATATCATAGACACCTATATCTGATGTCTTATAATGTATCGGTATATCTTCATGTTTAGCATGACTCTGCTATAATTTCTTTTTTGAACACAGGTATATATTTGCTTGGATAACCTAAGGAAAAGTGGATGATATGTTGGGGCTTTGAGGATCTTTTCTCGTCTTGCATGGATTTTCTTTTGATGGTGGAAGAAGAGAAAAACTAAGCAAAGTACTAACCTCTGTTGTGGTTCATTATCTTCTTCTTTTCCGTCTTTTTCTTTGTTGTTTCCCTTCTTTTTCCTCCCTTGGCAAGGTCTTAATTTCATGGAGAAGGGAGGAGCTTTGGCTGGATGCCTTTTCATCTTGCACATGCTTTGGCGTTGGAGGAGGAGAGCTTGCACTAATATGTCTGGGAGGATGTGACCCTTGTAGCTTCCCACTTCTGTAAAGCCTCATGTGACTCACCTCTTCTTATTCCTCTCTCTAGGTTTTCTCCACCTTTAGTAGTAGGTGTAAGCATGGTTTTAAATTTCGGTTTCGGTACATATTTCAGTGTTAACCGAACTGAAATTTCGGGTGAAATGCCGAAATTTCAGCGGAAATCCGGTAAGGTGATACGATTTGATTTTTTGGGCCGAAAGTTCAGCCGAAATTCGGTAAGAAAATTAAAAAAAACCATTTTATCGAAATTTCGGCCGAAATTTCAGTTTCGGTACGTTTCGGTTTCGGTGTTGACCGAAATCCGAAATTTCGGATTTCAGTCGAAATTTAAAACCTTGGGTGGAAGTTGTGGGAGTTATATGTTCCATCTGCCTTATTTAGAAGGAAAACTCTGAGGTTAAGGCTGGGAAGTGGGGTCTATAAAATAGAGATTTACGAGGAGAGGAGACAAAATGTGAGGAGAACAGATATTTTCATTAATTTCAAAATTTTTGTATTCAGTGACTTATCTACACCATCGATAACTGAAATGTCCTCACATTTACTCTAACACACGCTTAAGCTGAATGTTTCCCTGAAACATATTCATCTTGTTAATCAAGTGTGTTTGTTGCGTTCTATGCAAGCTCTTGGTAAACACGTTTGCAATCTAATCTCCACTAGATATGTGTACTGGAACAATCTCCCCTGACTTTACTTTCTTACAATGAAGTGAATCTATTTCCACAAGCTTTGTCGTGATATGGAACACTGGATTCTGTGACATCTTAATAGCAATCTGATTATTGCCTATGATTTCGCCGACACTTTGAATTTATTGCTGACACACATGTCATATCGTGTTCAACACGACACCCGTGTCAATACTCCTTTAGTCTTTAGACACTTTTAAATGTAGTGCTAAAAGTGTAAGTAACTTTATATGTATGTACGTGTATGAGTGTGCCACTATTTCTAGATTTTTGGGGTTGCCATGTCATATCGGTGTCGAAACTCGGCACATGAATCTGTCTCCACAAATCATGATTACATGTACTTTCTATTTTAGCCCTGTTCCTGTTTCTAAATTTTGGTAGTTTGCCGTGTCAGACACTTTGTGTGCGTGTCGACATGCGACATTTGTGTTGGTGTCCACAAATCATAGATTATCGCAGGAAAGAGTGAAACTTGAGCTGAGACATACCTCATGTAATAGATGTTGTATCCGTGTATGCTCTGCAGATACATATGTCATGGCTCTGCACTCAACCTCTGTATTGTAACTAGCCACTGTTGGTTGGTTCTTGCTTCTCCAGGAGACCACCCACCAATTAACTATGCCCAATCTACACCAGTTTTAACCCCTACTATTACATTTTGGCCTTGATGTCTTTTATAGGACAACTCATTGTTCCCCTTCTGTATCTCAGAGTCCTTTTAGTTGTCTGTAAATGTTATTCTATGCATAGTTTTAAATTTTGGCCGAAATATTTTGGTGAGTACATTGAATCGGATTTTTAAATGATTTCCCTGAAATTTCGCCGAAATCCAAAATTTTGACCAAAATTTCAATCGAAATTTCATTTTTAACCCTTATTTACAAAATTTCTACCAAAATCTTAAAGACTTCCACTGAAATTTAAATATTTCCACTGAACTGGCTGAAATTTGCACCGAAATTTATAAAATTTCAGTGGAAATTAAAAAAAACCAATATTTTTGGCAAAATTTTACATGATCTCGGCCAATATTTCCACCGAAACCGAAATATTTCATTTTCGGTGGTGGCCGAAACCGACATTTAAAACCTTGCTTCTATGAGTTTATGTAATTGTTGACAAACTTGATTTACTGGATCTGTAATGTCAGTTCTAGTAAACTTAAGGGATTGTCTCATAATCCATTTAGGTGCTTGTAAATATTCTATGGCCTGATGTAAATGTTCGCAAACTTAACCCTTTTTTTATATGTAATGTTACTTTTGATAAAGCTGAGATATCGTAATGCACCAACCGTACTACAATAAATGAGAGTATCCTTTATTCTTTCTCCGCCTTTCCCACCCATCTTTATATTATAAACTGTAGGAATATGAATTGGCTTGCAATTACATCATGTTGAACTTTGAAAGTAGATCTGGTTTGTATATTCTTTGTCACAGTCACTCCTCTGCATCTAATTGCAACACTTAGGAAGTAGGGCAATTCCCCATGATCCCTCTTCTAGTCTATTATATGATCATTCTCATGATAATTTTCTCATCAAAACAAACTAGAACTAGAACTATGCCTGATCGAGTGTCTCACAAATAGTGAGTTGTCTTTTGAGAGCTTCATGAAGTCTGTCGAACCAAGTTATGGGAGCTTGTTTTATTCCATATATTCTTTAGCTTGCACACAAATGATCTTCGGTCTAGTCTTTCTTACCCTTCTGGTTGTTTCATATACGCACCGTCCTTTACATCCATTTGAGATATAGACCACCCAAAATGACTGGTTTAGGCTATAATCAGTCAAACAATGGTACTTTTAAGTTTTAACAATGGGACTAAATGTTTCATTGTAATATAGTTCTTTTTGTTGAGTATAGCCGTTAGCTACTAGATGTGCCTTGCACTGGTTGATGGTGTCATCAACTCTTGCTTGAGCTTATAAATCCACTTACAAACACCTTTATTCTTCTTTGGAGGTCTTGGTACAATCTCCCATGTTTCATTCCTGTACAATGGGCTGATTTCATCTACCATGTAGTTTTCATTCCTGTATAATGTGCTGATTTCATCTACCATGTAGTTTACCCATTTGTCATGTCTTATGGCCAAGGTTTTAAATTTCGGTTTCAGTTTCGGTCACAACGGAAACAGAAACATATGCCCATTAAAAAAAGCATATGGAAACAAATGCAAATGAAAGAATTTATAGATGGAACTTCAGGAAATGCTAGAATAAGCACATCGACCGAAATCCAAAATTTCGGTGGAGACCGACACCGAAATCACAAAAACCGGAAACGGTACTTTTATTTTGGCCGAAATTTCAGAATTTCGGTCGAAATTTCGATTTTTCCGAAATTTCACCCAAAAAACTTGTTTTTTTTAATTAATTTAATATTTTACCGAAATTTAATCTTGAGTAAAATAGTCTGTTCTTTGTTTCGCCGGATTTCGGCCGAAATTTTGAAATTTCGGTCGAAATTTCGATTTCAAGTGGTCCGAAACCGGTACCGAAACCGAAATTTAAATCCTTGAGCACAACTACATTCTTAGAAACTATTACATAAGCAAGACAACTATACATAATGGTCTAAAAACATCAAACACCTAATGTCATGCACTGTTGCGCATGTTTGATAATTTATTACATACTGGAATTCACATGTAATTCATATAAATATTTATACATAATACATGCACCACATTCTCGATGCAATTCATATGAAAATTTCCTGAAGGATTCATTAGCCGACCCCAACTGGTTTGGGACAAAGGCTTAGTTGAGTTGAGTTGAGTATACTAATATCGTATACCACTATTACACTTGGGATTTTGGTCATTTCGGTTGTTTCATGACCGTTTCAGTGTGTTAGATTATTACATGATGAAAGAGAGAGAGAGAGACAGAGAAAGAGAAAGAGAAAGAGAAAGAGAGGAGAGGAGATGGAGAATGGCGTGAGAGAGTTAGAGCTCTATGCCTCTATCCTCACGAAAATGATATATATATATATATATATATATATATATATATGTGAATGGTTACAAATGACATAAATACCCTTTAAGTGACGTCTAACACTCCCCCTCAAGGGGGAATGTATATATCATACATTCCGAGCTTGTTACAAGCATCCTTCAATCTAGCAGGCCCCAATGGTTTAGTAAATACATCTGCAAGTTGATCTTCTGATCGAGTGAACACGGTACATATTTTGCTTCTCTGAATCCTCTAACGAATGAAATGGCAATCAACCTCAGTGTGTTTGGTTCTTTCATGAAAGTCTGGAGTGGTGGCAATATGGATTGCAGACTTGTTATCACAGTATAACCGTGATGGGCTTGAAGATGAGAAACCAATCTCTAATAAAAATGAGCGTAACCCTTAGTTGTAAATCTCGTTTCCTTTCGGCCGAAATGCACCGAAATTTCGGTTTCGGTCTGGAACCCGGAACGAAATCTAGTTGGATTTCGTTTCGTTCCGGATTTCAGACCGTTTCGGTCGTTTCGGTCCATTTCGAAACGAACCGAAACGGGCGAAACACCCTGTTTGGCCCGAAAATGCCCGAAAATGTGGAAAAGTTTGAAAAAATTACACTGTATGCCATTATAGCCGTTGGGTTTTTTTTGACGATTCTACCCTCATTGTATGACCTTTTATGACCGTTTTATAGAAGGGTATTTTCCATCTTTTCGCATCCACAAGCCTATATGTACCCCTTTAACCATTGTTTTTCCACACTCCTCTCTTTCACCCTTCTCTTACAAACTTCATTTACACTTTCCCACCAACTAAGATCTACTCTAATCTTCTTCTAAGCTCTTCAAGCTTCTCTAATCTTCTTCTAATTTCACTTTTACACTCTTTCCCACCATCTAAGACTAAGATCAAGATTAAGATCATTTCTCTAAGGGGGGGGAGCAAAGCTTGAAAACTACATACAAGGCAAGGCTTCAACATACAAGACAAAGGGCTTATCTCTTTGATCTCTTCCTCTTTCAAAGGCTCCAACTTGGAAGGATTCTTCATTCTCTACTATATTTTCTCTCATACAACAACAGGCTTCAATTACAGGGAAGTGAAACTTTCTTTTCTTTTATTTCCTTGTTCTCTTTTTTTTTTCATTTAAAATTAAAATACAATGAGTTCGGGACCTTCTGTAGCGGCGTTTAAAAAAGTCAATGCCGATGTAAAATGGAGAATGGGGCAACTGTTAGAGCAAACGAAAAAAGAAAGGGCTAGGAAAAGTGTAACTAGAGCAGAGGTAGGTGGCTTTTATGGCATACCAGAAGACGAGGATGAGGAGGAGGGGGAGGGGGAGGAGGAGGAAGAAGAAGACATTGACAGTGGGAGACCACCTCCGCCTAGGCGTAAGGGGAAGGAAACTGTTATAGAACCGAGTGGGGCAAAGAGGAAGAAGAAGGGTATTGTAGGGGGGTTAAAAGATTTTCTTTGCACCACGAACAATCCCTGGATCCCAGCCAAGCATTAAGAGTGCTTTGGCAACGAAAGAAACCGTTGATCGTGCAAATATGGCGGTTGGCATGCTTTGCTACGATGCAAACCTGCCTTTCAATGTTGCCAATTCACCATATTGGCAACTGATGTTTGATGCCGTAAATGTCGTAGGGTCAGGTTACAAGGCACCCAGTTATATTGACTTAGTCAATCCCAGAATAAGTTAGTCGGTCCCAAAATTTGCTTACTTGGCCTCAAAATGAGTTACTCGGACCAAAAAATGCTTATTAGTTACTCGGTCCCAGAATTTGCTTAGTCGGCCGCAAAATGAGTTAGTCGGACCCAAAAATGCTTAGTCTCCCCAAATTGAGTTAGTTAGTCCCAGCATAAGTTAGTTGGTCACAAAATTTGCTTACTCGGCCCCAAAATGAGTTACTCAAACCCAAAAATGCTTATGAGTTCTTCGGTCTCGAAATTTGCTTATTCGGTCCTAAAATGAGTTAGTTGGACCCAAAATGAGTTTGTCGGCCCAAAAATGCTTAGTTGGACCAAAAATTGCTTAGTCGACTCAAATTGAGTTAGTCAGTCCCAGAATAAGTTAGTTGATCCCAAAATTTGCTTACTCGGCCCGAAAATGAGTTACTCGGACCCAAAAATGCTTATGGTTACTCGGTCCCAAATTTTGCTTAGTCGGCCCTTAACTCATTTTGGGGCCGACTAAGCAAATTTTGGGACCGAGTAACTCATAAGCATTTTTGGGTCCGAGTAACTCATTTTGGGGCCGAGTAAGCAAATGTTTGGTCTGACTAACTTATTATGGGACTAACTAACTCAATTTGGGGCGACTAAGCATTTTTGGGTCCGACTAACTTATTTTGGGGCCGACTAACTTATTTTGGGGCCGACTAACTCATTTTTGGGTTATCTTATGAATCCATTGTGGCCGTTAGATCTCCTTTGCGTTCTAACAGTTCGATGAAGTTGTTGGGGCAGACGAGTAGCCAAACAGAGATGGATGAATGTGAGCACATAAACAGATGCAGAGATGCTGGGGTGGTACACATACTTGGGAATACTGTAGTGAGAGCAAGAAGGGATTCCACATTCATTAAAAGGATTGCTGTGGACTATATATATGTTTTTCTTAGGAGAATATGCGGGTATGATGCAAACCTGCCTTTCAATGTTGCCAATTCACCATATTGGCAACCGATGTTTGATGTCGTAAATGCCGTAGGGTCAGGTTACAAGGCACCCAGTTATCATGATTTGAGAGGGGGGGCATATTAAAAAGAACTGTTGAGGAAGTAAACAACTACTTAGCGGAAGTTAAATTTTCATGGAAATTCAGTGGCTGCAGCATTATGGCCGATGGATGGACAGACCCAAACAACGTGCCTTAATTAACTTTTTGGTTTATTGTCCTAAAGGGGTAGTTTTCCTAAGATTTATTAATGCATCTGGCATAGTGAAGAATGCTGATGCATTGTTTAAGATTTTTGATGATACTGTTTTAGAAGTGGGTCCGGACAATGTAGTCCAATTTATACCGATAGTGAGCCGAGTTATAAAGCTGCAGGGAAGAGATTAGAAATCAAATATGGCACCTTCTTCTAGACCCCATGTGCAGCTCATTGCTTAGATCTAATCTTAGAGCACTTGGGCAAAGCTGATGTGTTTCCTCTCATAGGAAGCACAATTGAGAAGGCTCGAAAGATTACGAGGTTTATCTACAACCACGCAGCCCTACTGAACTTGATGAGAAAGAATTTCACAAGTGGGAGGAACTTGTGTCGTCCTGCGTGGACCAAATTTGTTACAAATTTCATTATCATACAAAGTCTGGCGCTTCATAGGATAGCCCTTCAACAGATGTTTGTGTCTGACGAGTATAGTGCTAGTAGGTATGTCTGACACCAATTGAGTGAAGAGATAGTTGGTATCGTGTTGGACAAAGAATTTTGGGACCAGTGTAAGTACATTTTAAACATCAGCGAGCCTGTAGTGAGAGTGCCACGCTTGGTAGATCGGCAAGACAAACCAGCTATGGGCTACTTGTATGAGGCCATGGATAAGGCCAAAGAAAATATCAAGGCCAGATGAAGGAAAAAAAATCAGATTATATGCCCATCTGGAGGATTATTGACCAACGATGGGATAAACAACTTCACGGTCCCCTCCACGTAGCGGGATATTTTCTAAACCTTGCTCTCTTTTTCAGTCCAACCTTCTTCAAGCATAATGAAGTCACCAGAGGCTTGATGGAGTGTGTTAGCCGATTGGTAACTGATGAAGGAACGTAGGACACCATCACCAGTCAAATTGAGTGCTATCGGGAGTCTTACGGTCTGTTTGAAACTAAGTTGGCAATCCGCAATCGAGGAAAGTTGGGACCCGGTATATTTATTGCTTTATTCATTTAATTAAGTTTATTTCATTTAAACTCTCTATAGGTAAACGATTACCTATTCATTGGTTTTGTACAGTTGCATGATGGAACCAGTTGAGAAATGACGTCCCAGAATTACAAAGTTTCGCCGTCAGAATTCTTAGCCAAACCTGTAGTGCGACTGGATGTGAAAGGAACTGGAGCACCTTTGAACACATCCACTCGGTAAGGAGAAACAGGTTGGAGCGTGGCCGATTGAATGACCTGGTGTTTGTGCATCACAACCTTAAGTTTTGAGAAAGGTATGCTACTTAATTGAAGTTAATGTTCTCAGATCTCACCACTTGTCTTGAAGCTTTAAATTTTAAAGTCATTTGCGTTGGACCTTATTTTAAGGGACTTAAAGAGAAAATCTTCTACTACATCGTCCCACTGTGTATAGATTACCTAGATGTTATGATAGATTGGGTTGCAGAAGATGAATATGTTATTTTTACCCCAAAAGATTGGAAAACATTGAAGTGCCAACTGCTGTGGCCGACGACGACACAATCCTTGAAGATCCTCCTTATGGAGTTGGTGGTGTAGGTGGCGACGATGATGAGGGCTACCAGTCGGTTGAGTATGATGATCCTCAACCACCCTATTCACCATGATGTCGTGAGCTATGTATTAGAGACATGATGTGAGATGTGATTTCGAGATGTATTTTCTTTTTTTTGTGTTGTATTTTCTTGTTTTTTATGTATTGAACTTGTCTTCGTGTGCTTGTGAGTGTGCTTGAACTTTTTTAAGGAATAAAATTGATGCCTTTTTACATATTTGATTCATTTAATTGTTTCTTATAATTTTCTAACAATTTCTGATTTTTTCCATATTTTTAACTATTTAAAAAAAAATTCCCTCCGGGAAGCGGAACGAAATGTTTCGCATGTGATCTGAAACACCCAAATGTTGGGGGTCTGATTTCCCATAGTTACGGATGTGATCTGATTAGTCACATGGAAGGCAGTGTGAAATGCCTCCGTCCATAAATGTTTTGGTGCCTCGACGTGAAACATTATACATAAACTTACATCTGTGGTATGACTATTGTTTATCAACAACATCGTTTTGTGAGGGTTTATGTGAGAAGGAGAACTGCTAAAGTTTGCCATGAAAGTAATAAAAGTCTCGAAAGTGTAGGTTTACCCAGCTCCACTCTCACTTCTTAGGTGCTTGATGTGAGTGTCATGCTTTTAAATGCTCAAAAGCTTTACTAAACACAACTTAATAAAGGAGTGGGAAACTAATGAATTAAAAACTCGATTGTTCGTATGATCAAGATGATGATTCCATATAGAGTGATGGGGAAGACACAAACAGGGATACGATCGAGGTGCTTCCATGAGTACAGATCCTTCACAAGAACATAAAATGGTGTAAAAGTAAATTAACAACAAAACTGTGTACTTTGAAATGGACAAAAGGATACGTCGAAGACCAGGAACAATATAGCCATTAAGAGTAGATAATGACCTTAAAAAAGAGAAAATGGGAGCATTGCCCGCATATGAGATAGGTAGAGATGACATGTCTCCAAAGACAACACAAGAAGTACCCGAATAAGAATTTATTGAAGATATGTTACTTGAATCATTAGAAAGATGGTGTGAGTGACACCCGAGTTGGTTAACCAAAAAGCTTCAAATGCAGATGCATTGGAGGGAACTATTTGTACTCCACCTCAAATCGATAGTGATGTGTAACGATTCTATGATTATGTCGTCCACAAACTTGACATCTTGTACATAATGAGTCAGAAGGTTGATACTGAGGAGCAGATCCTAGAGCACAAGGATTACTTGAGATTGGGTCAAATATCTAATAGAGGGTGGTGTAGGCAGCAAACCATGATGGGTCCTTCCATGTGTCAGGCATGGTTGAGGAGGCCTAGGATTTGGATTCTGAAACCCCTGCTAATGGTAGTGACATAGTGCAGTCCATCGGGACCTCTAGCCATGGTTTTAAATTTCGACCGAAATCCGAAATTTCGGGTTTCGGACGAGAACGAAACCGAAATCGGGTTTACCCGAAATGGTATAAAATTTCGACCCAAATTTCGAAATTTCGTTTCGAATTTCGGGGATTTCGTCCGAAATTTTCTCAAGGATAAAATATTGTTTTATTTGATTTCATGGATTTCGCCCGAAAATTTCAGTTTCGGTGAGGTCCGAAATCAATCCCGAAACCGAAATTTGAAACCTTGCCTCTACCATGACCACTACCACGATCCCGAGAAGGGGAGGATCCTGTTGTATAATTCACCTCAAAGCTGTTTGAGGAGGCTGATGAAGATCCTAGACACTTATCAAGATGTGGAGGAAGATCCCATGAATCCATAATAACATGATCCTTAACTCAGAGAAAGTGGGAAAATCCTTCCAAGTAAGAAGTGAAGCAGTGAACTCCTTGTAGTAATCTCCTAAACCATTCAAAATGTATCTAACTTCACACATTCATCTAGTGTTTGTTAAATGGCAACAAACTGATCATAGATGTTTTTCATCTTCGTAAGGAATTCTTGTGTAGTGAGTTTATCCTTTCAACTAGTTTTTACTTTGGCTCGAAGTTGCAGCATGTGAGATTCAGATTGTTTTGGGATATGGTATCTTCAATATGCTTCCACAGATCCCGTGCGCATGTGACATCTAGAATCCGAGCTAGAAATTCTGGTGATATTGTATCTTCACGCAAGCAATCACATATTGATTTTTCATATGCCATGCTTAATGGGATTTGTCTCCCAATGATTGTCTAAAGAACTCTCCATCTCCTATCATCACATTCATCATATTTAGTCAGGAGACCTCCAAGATGGTCTATAATGCCTGAGCATGGGCAATTGGGATAATTATCATTGTTGACCTTGAAGTGATTGTCATTAGTGAGCTTGATTGCCACTAGATGAGGGAAGATGGTGAAAGAAGCAGCCGCAGGAGGTGAAGAAGGAAAGGCGGAAGAAGAACCCATGATATGGAAATGGACTAAGACAAAAGGAAATGAGAAAACCTGCGGTAGGTAAATACCTACCTGGAGAATTTTGTAGAGTTAGGGTATGGACTCTGGAAGCTAAAAGAGAAATGGGTTTTGGACATTCAAATGGAGAAAAAACTAGGATTTTTTCTGAGTTGTTGTGGGTGTTTCTATTTTCGTTATGAGGGTGCTAACATGCACCTTTTTAGGTTGTGGGATAAAATGCACCTAAGTTGGATCTATCGTTGGGTTTTAAAGGCTCCCAGCTTAAGTTAAATGTTGAAGTGAGTCTTGACTTGAGGTGCATGTTAGCAAGAGGGAAAATTTGAAAAAAGAGAATCAAGTAAAAAACAATTATGGATTTGTAGGTGGATGCTTAAAATAGAAAAAAAGAGATTTTGGCTGAAAGTAACACAAGAAATTAGGATTTCAAAGGTTAAATGAAGAATGGAATACCTCTTTAAATGATAAATCCTGGTCTTTAGCTTCACCTTTGATAGATCTCCCACACTAATACCATGTAAAATAGTGAGATTTAATGTGAAGGAGGGACGGAGAGAGAAGTGACGAGAGGAGAGGAGGCAAATTCTGTGGGAGAAAATGTTTTCATTAATTTGAAAAATTGTGTATGTAATTACATATATACAATATTTCATAAATGGCTAAAATATCCTCTCATATACTATCATTTTATAGCTGGGTCTACTTTGATTCAGCAACTCATGGGCTTTCCCAAATCCCAAGAGTGCCCTAGGTGCAAGGTCGTGCCCTAAACGCTACACCGTATGAGTCTTTTCATCTCATGACTAACCACTTTAAGTTATCCTTTTAATCAAAGATGTTTAATATCAAGGCCCCCCCTCCTTTTCATCCTATGGGCCAAATAATCATCATTGGGCACACTGAGGGTGTCCATGTATTTTTTTTAATGTTACTGGCTATCCAGGAGTTCGAAGTTGATTTAATCATATTTGACCATTTGAAAATCCTTTGGTCATTTTCCAGTATAACGTACTATTAAAAAAAAATTCCAATATAAACTATCTAAGTAAATAATATATTTGGAAAAGTGTATTGTTAGAAAAATAGTTGGTGGCTAACTTTTGGGGTTAAATTAATTAAATCATTTTGGACACATCATCCAGGGAAATTAATTCATCAAATTAGGATATTATAATTTTTGACAATTTATGCTCTAAGACATAACCTGATTTTGTGGTCACACTTTAGTCGTAAATTTCTAGGAGATCCGCAAATTGATATAATTTTTTATGATAGATCAAATCCTAGACCATACGTAGTGCAATTGGTGTTTCCTCTCGTTGTCCCTATCAAGGTGTGCAGGTTCATCTGGAGGAGGACTCGCACTCCTACGATTAGGAATCACCATTTCCTACATATGACAATTGTAAGTGTGTTGTCCCATATCAGTCATGGATGTCATACTTCATTAGTCTACACATTATCTGAGGACCAGTCTCCGAATATCCATTAAATTTGATCCCTGTTGTGTTTCTCAACGGCATTATCTCCAATTAGGAGAACACTTGCAACCTTCTATTCCGGACAGAGAGATTCAACAGTTTCGGATCCTATGGACCATAGTTGTAAATTCCGTTTCGGTCGCCATTTCGTTTTGGCCACCGAAACGGAATTTCGGTGGGATTTCGGTCATTTCGGTGCATTTCGGTCGAAACTTTTCGTTCACACAAAAAATATATTAAAAAATATGAGAAAAATCCAAAAAAATAAAAAATCAATAGAAAAAGATGAAAAACTAATAAATAGTCCAAAATATGTGTCCCAAAAGGCATATTCATTACTTAAACACATAAAGTCTTGCACAAGTGCAACTGATAGTCTGATACATAGAAAAACATTAAAAAAAAAGATACATGAAAATGAAACATAGACAATAGCTAGTAGCAACAACTCTCAGTCATCATAACCCGGATGATCATACTCAATGTCTTCTTCGTCGTCGTCGTCGTCGCCGCCGCCGTCATCACCACCTGGACCACCAGTATGGACATCTTCTTCAAGAGGCATGAGAAAGTCGTCGTTGTCGTCCCCGGCCCCAACCACAACAGTAGGTCCTTCAAGATTTTCCCACCCAATGTCTTCCGGCATGAATATGACATCTTCTTCTTCTGCAACCCAATCCATCATGACATCCAGATGGTCTATGCTCAAAGGGTCACTAGTGGTAGATGATTTCCTCAACAAGTCCCTGAAAAGAAAAACATTAAGTTTAATCAATGTCAAAGGTTAAACTTAAAAGCTTAAAGTGATGAGGTGAGAGTTGAAAATATTATATTACGTTGTATACCTTTCTCGAGACTTAAGATTGTAATGGACAAACACCAAGTCATCTAATCTCTGGTGCTCCAACCTATTTCTCTTTGCAGAGTGAATGTGTTCGAAGGTGCTCCAATTCCTTTCACACCCAGTCGCACTGCAGGTCTGACTGAGAATTCTGATCGCAAATGTCTGTAATTCTTCCACGTCACCTCCGAATTGATTCCACCATGCAACTGTAAAGTAACAAATAGTAAATCATTATTTGTTGAGAAACTGAAAGTTAAAATGAATTATACTTAATTAAACAAAAAACTCAAATATACCTGGTCCCAACTTCGTTCGGTTGCGGATTGCAAGCTTCATTCCAAACATACCCTTAGCCTCTCGATAATCCTCAATCTGATTGGTGATGAGGTCTTGTGTACCTTCATCAGGTACCAGTCGAGTGATGCATGCCAACAAGCCTCTGGTTACTTCACTGTGCCTAGAGAAGGTAGGAGTGAAAAAGAGAGCAGGGTTAAGAAAATATCCTGCTGCATGGAGGGGACTGTGGAGTTGCCTATCCCATCTTTGGTCGATGATCCTCCAGATGGGATTGTAATCTGATTTTCTCTTCAACCTCTCCTTGATGTTCTCTTTGGCCTTATCCATAGCCTCATATAGGTAACCCATCGCCGGTTTGTCCTGCCGATCTACCAAGCGCAGCACTCTCACTAAAGGCTCGCTGATGTTTAGAATGTACTTGCATTGGTCCCAAAAAGATTTATCCAACACAGTACTAACTACCCCTTCACTCAGTGGGTGTTGGACAAACCTACTAGTACTATACTCATCAGACACAAACATCTGCTGAAGTGCTTTCCGATTCAACACCAGACTTTGTATGCTAATGAAATTTGTAGCAAATCTGGTTGCAGCAGGGCGGCACAACTCCTTCCCTCCTGTGAACTTTTTCCTCATCAAATTCAAGAGGCTTCCATGGTTGTAGATGAACTTTGTAATCGTTCGAGCCCTCTCAATTGTGGTTGCTATGTGAGGAAATACAGTCGGTTTGCACAGATGCTCCAAGATGAGATCTAAGCAATGAGCTGCGCACGGAGTCCAGAAGAATGTACCAAACGCGGCTTCTAGTCTTTTCCCAGCAGCTTTGTAACTTGGCTCACTGTCAGTTACAAATTGCACCACATATTCCGGATTCACCTCTCCGACAATCTTTGCAAAGATATTGTATAATTCATCGGCATTCTTCACTATGCCAGATGCATCAACGGATTTGAGGAATATGACTCCTTTAGGGCAGTACACCAAAAAGTTGATTAGGGAACGTTGTTTGGTGTCTGTCCATCCATCTGCCATAATGCTACAACCAGTGTATCTCCACGACATCTTAATTTCCTCCAAGTAGTTGTTTACCTCATCCACTGTATTCTTCAAAATGGGACCCCTTAAAGCATGATAAGTAGGTGCCTTATAACCCGAACCCACGGCATTCACAGCGTCAAACATAGGTTGCCAGAAAGGTGAATTGGCAACGTTGAAAGGGAGATTGGCATCGTAGCAAAGCATGCCAACCGCCATGTCTGCTCTATCCATTGTTTCTTTAGTAGCCAAAGCACTTTTAATGCTTGGCTGGGCTCCAGGGGTTGTTCGTGCTGCAAAGAAATTCCTGATCCCTCCTGTGATTCCCTTCTTCTTCCTTTTTGTACCACTCGGTTCTACAAGAACTTCCTTACCTCTTCGTTGAGGGACTTGAGGCAATTGTGTGCCAAGGTCTTCTTCATCCTGCTCTTCTTCTTCGTCTGGTGTGCCATAAAAACCTCCAACTTCTACTCTGGATATGCTCATCCTAGCCCTTTCTTTTCTCTTTGCATCTAAAAGGTGCTTCATTCGATATTTTACATCTTCAGTCACTTTTTTGCATGATGCTACTTCACCAGGAACAGCCGCTAAATGTTCTTTCAAGCGGGTTATACCTCCACCCGATATGACTTTGCCACAGAATATGCAAGTTATTTTATTTCTTTGACCCGGAACCAATGTACCGTAAGACCATGCCGGGTCATCCGATCTAGCGGGTGCCAAACCAATAGAGGATGCTCCTGCAGAAGGTCCTGAACCCGACCCACTCATTCTGAAATGAAGTAGAAGAAGGGGAAAAATGAATTAGAAGAAAGAAAATTGAAACAAATTACAAAAAAATGAAGTAGAAGGGGACAAATGAAGTAAGAAATAAAAGAAAGGAAATGGAAAGAAATAAAGAGAACCTTGGGGTTGAACTTGAGTTGAAGAGAAGAAGAAAAAATTAGCCTTCACTCACTTGAAATAAGCCTTTGGAAATAGTTCTTGACTTCTTGTAGTGGTAAGTTGAATGTATGCCTTCCCTTTGCTCCAAAATAGACTTGAATTGAGTTGAAGAAGAGGGTAGACTTGTAGGAAATTTAGTAGAATAGATAGTGTAAGTGAAAGTAGAGAAGAGAAGGAGAATCACTTATGTGAAGGTGGAGGAAAAGAAGGTAGGGAAAATGCTATTTATAGAGTTTTTTATTGATTGTGCATTTAAAAATGACTAAAATACCCTTCCCAACAGCTATAAACGGTCACATTTTGAGGTTAAAATGGTCAAAAACCAAAAAGAGCCGTTGCAGGGGCATTGTCGTAAATTCTGCAAGTCAAACTAGCCGTTATGGACGATTTCGGCCGGAATGGAGAATTTCGTCCATTCCGGACGAAATTCCGGATTTCGGAAAATTTCGTCCGGAATGGACGAAATGGAACGAAATTTCGTCCGAAACGAAATTTTGTCAATTTCATTCCGGAATTTGAACGAAACCGGTTCGTTTCGTCCATTCCGGACGAAACGAAACGGTATTTACAACTATGCTATGGACAGACCCAACAGTTCGGATCCTACCAAAGAGGTCCTATTTTCAATCTAGTAGAGGAGCAACCCATTACCGTATAATCTCAATCTTGTACGGAGATATTTATTTAGTATAAAATTCAGTAGAGTAAGAGACATCCATGAAATTAATCAATCATATGAATCAATTTATAAATGAAAAAATGGAACCATTTTCTTTTTTGAAGGGTGCAATTACTGGCATGCTATTCCCTTTTTTCAATGAAATAAAAAGTATGACCTGACCTCTTTTATGTGGCCAGTTACAAGAACCTATATTTCTGACAAAATGATGAATACTGCTTTTAATTTTCCTTTAACTGGCTAAAATAAGGTTGTTGATGACCATAACCCATCAATTTATTAGATTTATTTCACCCTGAAGTTTGTGCATATTGGTCTTTTCATGTGCATTTTGTTCTATTTGGAAAATTCCGAGCAATTGTCGTCAAACCATCCAGAAAGTGTTTTGTTTCATCAATTTCTTATTTTAAAATACCCATGAAACTAACGACTGTTTTAACTTTGAATATTATATTGTTGAAGATGTTATAATTTTCTGGCATCAGTCTTATATATCTTTACATTAGGTAGGTTTAATTTGAGATATAAGGGAATCAATGCTTGAAAAGGTTGACTTCCAACAGGAAGCTGCAAATATTGAATCCTTGTTTCAACAATCTATTATTTTAAAATACCCATGAAACTAACGACTGTTTTAACTTTGAATATTATATTGTTGAAGATGTTATAATTTTCTTGCATCAGTCTTATATACCTTTACATTAGGTAGGTATAATTCGAGATATAAGGGAATCAATGCTTGAAGAGGTTGACTTCCAAAAGGAAGCTGTAAATATTGAATCCTTCTCAAGATATCTAGAAGATATGGGGCTCACCAGGCAGGCCAAAGCTCCAGCAGTATATCGTCATTGTAGCACTCGTCGAGTGCTGACCATGGAGAGGCTTTATGGAGTTCCTCTCACTGACCTTGACTCCATTAGATCCCTTGTCCCTAGTCCAGAGACTAGCCTAATAACTGCACTTAATGTCTGGTAGGTTCCTAATCTGTATTTGCATTTCCATCTATACATTCAATAGTGCAATCTTTTCCATGTTCATTGAGTACCTTACATTGATGAAGTAAATGTATAATTTTGATGTATCTAATGATTTAGTCCACAGTAGATCCAAAATGTTACATTGATGTAAAACCCTTTTGTTTGTCTACTACATTAATTTAGTGTTGTTATGTGCAGGTTTGGAAGTTTGCTTGCATGTGAGACCTTTCATGCAGATGTACATGCAGGGAACTTGTGGTTGCTTCGTGATGGCCGTATAGGATTTCTTGATTTTGGTTCGTAAAAATTGAGCCCAACCTAATATCTACCTACTTTTGCTTTTATCGTGAGGATACGGAGTTGCTTTAAGTAGTATTGTTATTTTGGTTAATATTAAACATACTAATTTTGGTTATAGTTTTTTTTTATTTTTTATGTTATCTGCTTTGTTACTCAGGTCACATCATGGGTATTATAAATAATATCAAGGACCACTTTCGCATAAAACAATGAATTTTCTATTATGGGTGCTTCTTCTTGCTCCCATTTGGAGGAGTCCGTGTAGCGTAGGCTAACTGGAGCATGCTCAATATCTGTTTTCACATTCTGGCATCCATGCATAAATCTTACTTTTTGGAAGCCTATTTCTGTTCAGCTATGGGATAAGCTTGCATCTGGCTACATATTAGCCACGTAGTTTGCACATGTTGAAGTTAAAGAGAGAAAAGCATCTACAATGCAAGTGCTTACACCACACAATACTGTATTTGTTGTTTCCTGTGGCTTGAGATTAAAATGGATGCTTAATCTACAGGTTCACGGATTAAGAATTTTCATAAAGATTAAGCATGGGAAAGATAATAAAACCATGGTGCAAACCTATAGGTTTACACAAGGAAGCAAGATTCGTCCCTAAGAGTGGGGAACCGTGATTCCCTGGTTCACGAATCCGAAACAGGAATCTTCTCAAATTCCCCAAAACTGGGATCCCGGTTCGGATTCGCCGGAAACCTGTCTCCTACTTTTGGGAATCACGGTTTATGATTCCCCGGAATTGTGATTCCCACTTTTGGGAGCCGTGGTTTAATGTTATGCGGAATACGATTGTCCGGCAATTCCCCGGCGATTCCTTGGTGATTCCCAACTCCCGAACGATTCTCAGAGACTCTCTCTGGCGATTCCCTAGAGATTCCTTGGCTATTCCCACGTCCCCAACAATTCCCGAAGATTCTCCGGCGACTCTCCGACGACTTCACGATTCCCGCTTCTGACAATTCCGGGAGCCTTCGATTCCCGTTTCGATTCCCGCTTTGGCAACCTTGGGTTCACAAATCATTTTCTGTGAACTTTGGAGAATAAGAATGGATTCTAATTCAGATTAATAGCAAAATACATTCCCAACATAATAAGCAAGAGCGGCTAGAATCTTCACGTAGATCCAAAGCTTTTAGAATAATTCATCGATAGGAAAGAAGTTTATTATGGGTGGAGTTGGAGGTAATTAGTTATAAATGGCCCTATCCATAGTGTATTGGCGGAGATTTCAATGAGATTAGGTTTGTTGATGAAAGATTGGGCTGCAATCACTATAGTAGAAATATGGAGGCATTTGCCGATTTTATAGGTGCCAATGAGCTCATTGATATTCCACTACTGGGTGCGCAGTATACATGGTCAAGAAACTAGAGTCACAGTAGGCTTGACAGATTCCTAATTTGCCCTAGATGGTTGGAGGGGTATTTGAATGTCTGTCAATTGGACCTTCTCCACTTGGTTTCTGACCATTGTCCTATACTTTGGATCCCAGACTCGAATCTTGGGGTCCTATTCCCTTTAGATTCAACATAGCTTGGTTGGAACACCCGAAAATGGATGAAAAGATGGGGAAGTGGTGGACGGAACACAAAGCTACTGGGCCCGCTGATATGATCATTGGATCCAAGCTTCGCTATGTGAAGAAAAAACTCAGAAATTGGAAGATGTGCATGGAAAAGGATTCATCTTTGAGAAAGGAGTGGAAGATGTACATGGAAAAGGATTCATCTTTGAGAAAGGAGTGGCTGCTAGATCGAATTAAATCTTTAATTGAGGAGGAAGCAGGTGTTGCTACCGTAGAAGAATCAGAAGAAGCGGGATGTTTGAAGGAAGAGCATAACCGGTTTGTATTGCAAGAAGAGATCTCTTGGAGTCAAAAGCCGAGAGTAAAATGGTTAAAAGAAGGGGATAAAAATACGGCGTATTTTCATGCCATGGCTAGCTCCCGAAGAAGGGGAAATCGTATCGAAGCCTAAAAAAATTAATGAAGAGATCATTGATGATAAAGAGAAGATCATCAACGAAATAATTGAGATTACTATCAAGGTTTGTATACTTCTGAAAAGATTAATAGGCCGGGTCCCAGAGGGAGTATTTTTTTTATTGCTTGTCTGATCTTGATAGGCAATTTCTAGAAAGACCATTTTCAAAGGAGGAAATAGAAAGAGGACTGTTCTCATTAGGTAGGGATAAGGCACCGGCCCAGATGTTTTCTGTATTGCTCTATTTCAGGAATGCTGGGGTTATGTAAAAGAGGACCTACTGAGGTTCTTTGAAGAATTTCACCAGGGAATGGACTTAGATAAAGGAACAGGGGCTACCTTCATTACATTGATTCCAAAAGTTGAAGGATGATTAAAAGCGTCTAATTTCAGACCCATCAGCTTAGTGGGTTGCTTATATAAGGTGCTGGCCAAGGTTTTAGCGGAAAGAATCAAGGTGTTACCAAAGATTATTTCTTCTAGCCATTGCGCTTTCGTGAGTGACAGGCAGATTCTCGATTGTTCCCTTATAGCCAATGAGACGATTGACTATTATTCCAAGATGGGTAAGGAAGAGGTTGTGTGCAAGCTTGACATAGAAAAAGCATGTGATAGGGTAGAATGGGAGTATTTAGACTATTAACTCGATTTTATGCGGTTTGGGCTCAAATGGAGGTCGTGGATAAGATCCTGTGTTTCCTCAGGATGATTCTCAGTGATCATAAATGGTTCTAGAAATGACACATCGGAGGACATAAATAACAATCAACATGAAGTGAGACAAATCAATGAACATATTAACAATAGCAATGATAGACTCAAACCTCTTAGCAGTCTTTACTAGGGGAATACATGACAGTATTGGGAGTTTGACTTTTAATGAATTGACTTACCGTGCACTAAGTCACATAAACTGTTCCCACATGATCCCCATCCAGTACAGTTTCATCATGTTTGCCTTTACAAGTTCACTCATTCGTCCCCTCATGTGGAGCACCTTGATCATGAAGCCTCCTTCAAGGTCTGTTATATTCTCAAAGTTAGTTTGGAGATCAAATGTCCTACGTAGACAATTGGACACCCATGACTCGGTTCATCGGATTTGGAATCGCTTTGTTACATTTGAAATATTTAGAAGTAATATTTTGCGATTGGGATCTTAAAATTCCATTACTCGTGCTCGTCTCATTTACCAGCGGTCTGTGGTATATTGAAAGTGCTCTTAGAGAGGAGAGTAGTGTTCAAATGAGTAGCCATAGGATTTCTAATGGATGAATAAGCAGGGCCTCTATCAATGTCCTTTTGCCTCTACTTGCCTTGTATAGGTGAATTGGTCAGGCATGTATATCTAATGGTTGTAGGATACTCTGGATCCTTAAGCCCAATATATTTGCCAATGCGATTTAGGGTGACTTTAATCTTAGCTAATGTGTCTGAGTGCTTATCCAATGTAGCCTGAGTGCTTCGTTGCCATGCTCTTCGGGGCTGGATTCGTCCTTGCCCCTGATGTGGAGCATTGGCCTTATTTGCCATAGTTGAAAATGGATAATTCGACTTGCAAGAGAACCCTACAAACTCTGGAAAGATATTATGATGCGAAAACAAGAATAGAATGATGCAACGCAAGGTAATACTCAACTCAACTCAACAAAGCCTTTGTCCCAAACTAGTTGGGGTCGGCTAAATGAATCCTTTAGAAAAATTTCATGAAGAATGTGAAAGGAATCTATCCGGCTCTGATCTTGGCTCTAGTTGGGTTCTTCTACGTGGATCATTTTCTTTTATTCTATCCTATCCAAGGTCATGTTCTCTGTTATGTTCCTAGCTATCAAGTCTTTCCTCATTGTTTCTACCCAAGTTGTTTTCGGTCTGCCTATACCTCTTTTTACTCCATCAATTTGGCACAAGTCGCCTCTTCTCACCAGAGCATCCAAAGGCCTACGTTGGATATGTCCAAATCATCTTAAGTGGTGCTTTCTCATTTTCTCCTCAATTGGTGCCACCCCCACCTTTTTATGAATGTCTTCATTTTTAATTCTGTCTAACCTTGTCTGGCCGCACATCCATCTAAGCATTCGCATCTCTGCTACACTCATCTTATGCACATGCTGCTTCTTGGTGGCCCAACATTTTGAGCCGTACCGCATGGCTGGCCTCATAGTTGTCTTATAAAACTTTCCCTTCAACTTGGTAGGGATTTTATGGGCACACAGAACTCCTGAGGCAAGCTTCCACTTGGTTAGGCAAGCTTCCACTTCAACTAACCTGCTCTTATTCTATGGTTAACATCCTCTTCAATCTCCCTTTCCTTATGTAGAATTGAACCAAGATAGCGAAAGATATCCCTCTTAGGTACCTCCTGTCCAGTCATTACTACATCCTCATCCCGCCTCCTTACATTACTAAAGTTGCATTCCATATATTCTGTCTTAAAAAATTTGGGATAGACTAAGCTTAGGACATCACTAATGAACACGACTATTTAAAGATGCCCCAAAAGACAAGATCAACTAATCTAGACTCGAAGAGAAATTTGATTGATATTCTATGTGCGCTAGATGAGCTACCTAAAACCTACAACTAAGGAGGACTCTATTGGGACTTTAACCTAACATTTGGAGCTCTAAACGTGATGGAACCCTACAAGTGATCTGATACCAATTTGGTGCAAACCTATATGCTCACGGTTCATTTTCTATGAAATTTGGAGCTTAAGATGGGTTATAATTCAAATTAATAGAAACATACATTCCCAAATCAAAATAAACAACACATAAAACCAAAGAGCGTCGAGAATTTTCATAAAAATCCAAATCTTTTAAAATGATTCATCAATAGAAAATTAACTCGTACAAGTAAAATTCCAACTATAGGTTTTAATCAAAGTTAAAAAAAAAAAATTAGATTTGTATATAAGTCTATCAATCAAATCAGATCTATTAACTAATGTCTAACTATGGCTCAAAATGTGTTTATCCTGTGGTTGGTAGGCTCAAGGTAAATAAAATGGGGATGGTTATTGTTAAAGCTGAGGGGAAATTTGAAGGAGAATACCGGTGGCCTTTTTTTGTTTTTTTGAAATGTCGCAGAATATATTAATAATAGCCAACTGAGATGGTCAGGAGAGAGACATCAAATGATGCCAGATACAAGAAAAGGAGTACAAAGAGAATAGAAACAAATCAAGGGGGAAGCTCGTCAAAGAGTGCAAGGGCATCCTTAGAGACCCCCTCCCGCGCAAGCCTATCAGCGGTGTCATTTGCTGATCTCCTCACATGCCAGAAGACAATCGAGGATGATCCGATGGGGTCTGAAATTTCATCAAAACATTTATCAAATTTCCAAGGATGCGAAGCTGATCCCTCCAACCAACGAATAACATTGAGCGAGTCCCCTTCAACAACCAATTTGTCAAACATCTCCTAGCTCACCAACATAACGCCTTGATAAGCAGCCCTAACTTCCGCTTTCATAGCATCCGCCACGCCAATAGGCCCGGCAAAGGCCTAGACAACCGCTCATCACGAAGACCGCGCCCCCCGCCCCCCCGAACCCCCAACCCCAAATCCCAGATGGACCAGGTTACCAAGACTTAAACCATCAAAATTTAGCTTCCAAAAAATGGGAGGGGAGTTCCACTTCGGCAATACTTTTTTGTCTTCTGTCTCCACTATTGCAAATTTCCCTCCACCCATACCAAAGGTCGTATGATGATATGAATCTGAATGGAGGGAGGGTTTTTACCCAAGATATAGTTAAAGCCACTACTTTAATATACAAGTACTGACTTTTAGCGGTTCCATAAAAAATTCTTGCATTCCTTTCTTTCCACAAAGCCCACAGTGTTGCTAAGAAAGACATATTCCACAAAATTTTACCCTTTTTCCTCCATGGGACTGATAGCCAACCAAGAAAGAGATCCACTAGAGTATTAGGGAATACCCATACCATGCCAAATTTGTTGAGAAGGTTGCTACATATTGCTCGGGCCATTTTGCAATAAATAAAAATATGGTCGATAGTCTCACCCACCTCAATGCACAAACAACAATGATCAACAATAAACATCTTGCACAAGAAATCTACTGTCTGGATCCTACCCTAAAGAACCACCCAGACAAAAGTACCTCCCTTGGAGGGGCATGTGTTTCCCAAACTCTAGCTACCATGGAAGATACAGGACATGCTACAAGGAAAAGATTTAACTAAGAATTCACCGGGAGAGTCCCGGATCCATACCAACTTCATCCTTCTCACATTTTACTGAAAATTAGTAGTTTCTCAGTCTTACTCTTCCTCTTCCTCTTCTTTCTCTTTTGTTTTCATTTTCTCCATTTTTTCCTACTTTGCTTCTTCTAAGGATTCTTACCAATCTTTCTGTTTTTCTTCATCTTTTCATTTCCCCCATTTTCTTTTCTAGATGTTCTCAGTTTTTATTATTGTTGTGCAGGGCAGATAGTAGTCTAATAGTGAACGGACAAATGTGCATGATGCAAATGCTGGCTGAGCTGAAGCGGTTAGCTTGTTGGGAGCGTGCATGGGGCAGCGCGCCTTTGTCTTTTTAGTTATTTTTTTCGAAAATAGGGTGATTGATGTCTCCACAAAGATAAACAATGATTGAGATTATTAAGGAAATAAAAAGAAGAAAATAGTAATAAAAAGAGAAAATACAAAATAAGAGGAAGAAGAATAAAAATAGAAAAATAGAAAAAATGAATAAATGTGAGTTTCGATGAACAAAACTTTTAGCTGTAAAAAAATTTAGAGCAATAAAAAAAATTAACGCGGTAAAAAAATTGAAAGACGAAAAATTTTTAGCATGAAAATTTTTTTTAGAGAGAGAACAAATTTTAGGGTGGCAAAAAAAATTATCATGTTAGAACAAATTTTAGCGCAGTAAAATATTCAAAAAAGTTGACAATTTTTAGACAATATTTTGTAGAGATTTTTCCTACAATTTTTCTTTCTTTTTGAAGACGTAATACGAGACATCTTAACTCTCTCTGTTAAGTCTCCAGTCACTATACTTCAAAAAAGATGAGGAAGACAAAGTGGAAGAAGAGGAAAAAAAAGGAGAAGAAGAAAGACTAAAAGAAAATGAAGAAGAAGAGGAAAGAGGAAAGAGGAAAGAGGAAAGAAGAGGAATGAGAGAGAGGTGGGAGGCCTAGGAAATCTATAGGTGGGAGGCCTATTCTATCCATCTTGTTTTTGTGCGATGTATCTTCCATAAATGTCAACTCTTTTCCTTCCATCTTATTTCTGTCTCGAGAATTCAATTTTCTATACCATACAATCTTGGACAGTTAAAACTGTGAAACCAACCCAAGTGGATTGTTTCTAGACATTACTCTAACAGTAGGATCTTGCTCAAACTTTATGGTTTTGCTCTAGGTTATAGACACCCAATAGTAGTCAAAATCCAACCTGATCCCACAGTAAGATTGTATGTTATGACCGGATCCAGTCCTAGGGTTTGATGTTTTTTGCTGGATTGATAAATACACCCAGATTTAAGTTCTATTAATCACATCAACTTCAAATTTTGAAATTAGCGTCCTACTGTGTTTTCTTAACTAGGTAAATGCATTGCAGCAAAGAGAATACAAAAAACAGAAGGACGAGTTGTCCTTAGATAACCAAGAGAACACTTTAATCACAAACCAGAATAAAGCTACGCTGTGAGGAAAACGTCACTAATGATTAAACTGCTCCAATCAGCTCCTTGCTTAGCCAAATGCCTGCTTCTGAGTTAGCTGACTTTTATGGTGTTGTACCTGGGGTTTGTTGCACAGGTCCGAAATTTCCACTAAGATGGACACCAACTTCCACGGACCCACTGATGCCCTTCTTGCCCATGAAATAACCACAGGGCAACATCTAGGGACGGCTTTTAATTTTAATTTCTTCTGTCATATAATAGTTTTCCAGTTGTTCAGGGCAGCACTGTTAAGAATTACCCCGACAACCTTCTTATCTTTGGTCCGATGGTTGTATCATTTCCGATTGCCTGAGCCAGTTGCTAAATTTAGCACTCTTCCACTAATCTGAACATTCCTACATTTCATTTGATTTTCTTAATGAATCTCATCTAGTCCACTCTAGATAACTATCTAACTTCCCAACTTCCATGCTTCCATAGAAATCTTAAAATCATCCTTTCTTTCAAATAAAAATAAGCGAAGTAAAGAGAAACATGTTCCAAAGAACTCTCCCTCTAGTAGGCTAGAGAGCAAAAAAGTCCCAAGACTCGAATAGATCAGCAATGTGCTTAGGAATAACCAAACTCACTCTGATCAGATTAAAGATGAAATGCCAAATCTCTCCACAATGCAAGAACAGGTGATCCACTGCCTCACTATCAGCTAGCCACAAAGAGCACTTATGATGATCTCCCACAGTTTCGAACATGATCGACAATCAAGATTTTATCTAAGCATGCAGTCCAAGAAAACGAAGAAATCCTATGACTAGCAGTGTACTGTCCACGCCTCGCCTCAGAGGGAAAAGTCAGTGACGCCAACTGATTATAAACAGACCGAACAGAGAAACAAATCTTACAAATCAACCTCCACAATTGATGCTCTTTACGCTGCCTTTTGATTAAAACATGATCCAGTCTAGCCATAAAAGAAGCAAACATATCAAGCTCTCTATCAAAGTACTTGCGGAAATAAACTTTCCAGTCCACCTTTTTTATGACAAGAGGCACTTATATTGATCCCTCTCTCAAAGGCAACTTTGAAAAGTGGAGGGAAATCCAACTAGAGAGAACTAAGACCACACCAAATGTCCTGTTAGAAGTGGATTTTCTCCCCACTACCTACACTTAAGTAAATCTCTTCTTGGGACTGGTCAAGGGACTTAAAGATGTTGCACCACATCATAGTGTCCTAGAATTCGTACTCATCTAATAGAGTCCAGCCAACTAGAATCATACTTCTCCATAAAAACATTCTTCAAAAACACTCTATCCTCTCCAAACTTCCAAATCTACTTGTCAAGCAAGGCCTTTTCCTTAAGTCGTCACACCTCCTCCCAACTAACTAGATAGTATTTCTTACTATCTGCATCATTCCAGAGGAAATTTCTTTGAAATGTCTCTAGCTTCTTAATCACAACAACATGGCAGCATAAGAGAAATATGAAGTAAATGGGGAGATTGGCAAGCACTGCTTCAATCAGAGTTATTATGCACCCTCCCCCCACCCCCATTTTCTTTCAAGGGGAGAGCTTCTTCTCCACTCTTTCGATGACCGAATCCTATACAATCTTAGGAGGTGTAGCACGCACAACAGAAAATGTAAATTAGTCATGGATGAGTCCCATCCTAACCAAGAGTCCTCACACAGCTTTCCACCTTTTCATCATCCAACTGTCCTCCATCACCACAGATTTGCAAAGTTAATCCCCTGGCCAAAGAGAACCGCGTAGTAGTGTAAAACTGCCTTCATATTTTTAATTGTCCAAACCTCGAGGTTATTTAAGAGTAAAGTCAGTGTATTGAAGGTGAGTAATCTCTGACCTAGAAAACCCAATCTTGAACCCCTCAATAAGACCCTAGGCCCAAGCCTTCTCGAAAATCTTACTAAGAGACTGCAACATAATGGTGAAGGGGAACGGGGATAATGGATCTCCTTGATGCAGTCCCTTAAAGGCTTGAAACTTTCCTCTAGGCGAGCCATTCACCTCTACCGAGCACCACACGGAAGAAATGCAGCACCTTATCCATCCTCTCAACCTATCACCGAAGTCCATTCTACTCAACAAGTAATTTACACTTCCACGCAACCCTATCACACACCTTCTCCGTGTCAATTTTGAAAAAAACACCCATTTTCCCACTTTGATGATAAAAATTGACACATTCACTAGCCAAGAGAACCCCATCAAGGCTTTGCCTTCTGTGCACAAAAGCACTTAACCAATAGAACGATGTTAACCTCCTTCATCCTTCTAATACCAAGCCCACCCCAGATTTGCAAACCTTCTCGCATCTTACCAGTGCTAAGAAAATACCGGTGGCCTAATAGGAAAAGAAATGATGAATCCATGCTTGGGATGGCATATTGGGCCTCAGACGTCTTTATTGCCCGTCTCCAAGGCAGGGAGGGGAGAGATAAGTCGAGTAGAGAGGTAAGGGCTTGATCTTAGCCAATATATATAGAGAGAGAAAGGAATGGAGAGTCAAGATCACGAAAAGGGAATCAAGATCAAGAAAGGGGTATAAAGAGGAGAGAGGAATGGAGAGTCAAGATCACGAAAAGGGAATCAAGATCAAGAAAGGGGTATAAAGAGGAGAGATTTATGAACCCAACCAGGAAGGGTGACGAAGGAAAAAGCGAAAAGGAGGAGAAAAGAAGAAAAGACTACAAAGAAAGAGAGAAGACAGAGGGGAGTGGGAATAAAGGATGTAAGAAATGAGAAAGATGGGGAGAGGGGTGGTAGAAACCAAGATGGAGAAGTTTAAGGGAGGAAAGAAAGATTGAGGGTGAGAGGGGGAGATCAAGAAGAGAAAGAGAGACGAAAGAGAGGGAGGTCGTGTGAGGGAGAGGGGGAGAGAGTGATCGAGTGGAGAGAGGGGGAGAGAGTGATCGAGTGGAGAGAGGGGGAGGGATGTTGATGGTAAGAAAGAGGGGTGGAGAAATCAAAAGAGAGAAACGGGGGGGAGAGAGAGAGAGAGAGTATATGCCGTGCAACCAAACACTACTTACCACTACTCTCTGAGGTAATTCCAAGTAAATACATTGCTTGTCTCCTCCCTTTTGACTACTTACTCTGCTACTCTCTGAGTCTGCCGCACAACCAAACAGAGCCAAGGATTCTGGTTTTTAGCCAAAAAGAAAGAAGGCAATGATGGACGAGGGTTAGGTTATTAAAGTTGTTAAGTGGCTCCATGGAGAAAAGAGATATGGTGGGCTGAAGGTTGATGTTGGCATCCCCCTTGTCTAGGCTAAATAAAATGCTATTAAATAAATAAAATAAAATAAAAAACTACCTGAAAAGAAAAGAACACATTTCCAACAAAATAATCAAAATAATGACTAGATCTAATGGCTAAGATGGCTAGATCACATTTGACTATCATCTTGGAATTATAATAAAGTCTGTCCTTACATACCTCGCGTTTTGCATCAGTAAATTCTTGTGCCACACTTCCTTGGAAAGTGTCTTCTAGACTTTGTGTTGTCTTCTTTTGCTGGTCTGGATTAGTGGGATTCATTCAGCTCATGACTGGGAAGATCCCCAACCTATAGAACAATAAAAAATTGCAAAATTGAAAAATGAAATTATAGTATGTTTGGCACAAGTATACCATCCACTGCCATTCAGTACATGATATGTACGACAGAGTGACAACAGTATATTGCTGACTTATGATTAAATTGGTAAAGAAGCAGATATAACCTCACCAAGTTATGGAAGGTTCAACTTATCACCAAACATAGAAGAAATGAATACATTGTGAATTCATGCTAATTGTTGTAGTAGTTTCATAACTCCGTGCTTCACTCTTAATTTCTCAGAAGGCATATCATAATATCACCATGTAGAAAAACCGAGAAGTACCTTCTCAACACGGATCAAACACGATGTGCAGCAATAAACAACAAGAAAGGAAGCGAAGATCACAATCACACAATCACACAAGATTTTACGTTGTTCGGCAATGTCTACATCCATGGGGGAAGATTTTCCTCTATTTCGATCTAGGGTTACAAACTCTCTTTTGCTTGGCCAAGAAAACCTAATCCCACAACCCTAACATGTGGCTTATATATCACTTCCACTAAATGGAGAAAATTACCGAAATACCCTTTAGTGAAGAATCCGAAAATTAAAATGTGGCTTATATCACTGCCACTATTTCGGTCTAGGGACCTCATACCTCTCATGCGTCCGCGATTGATGCATATGCGAAGATCTGCCAATGAGGTGGCGGATGGGTTGGTGAAAGGAGGAGTACACCGTAGGATACCCTAGTGGTGTTTTACGAGTCCCACATTGGGGTCCAGTGATTCTGTTTTTTTTTTGTATTTCTCTTGTGCCGTCAGGGGTAAGGCTGCATACATCTAGCCCTCCCCAGACCCCGCAATGGCAAGAGCCTCGTGCACTAGGCCGCCCTTTTTTTCTCTTGTGCTGTCTGTCGCACTTATTGTTGGGACATCTTGTCCCTCTCATCCTGTACATTATTCTCTTTCTTGAAATAAATTGTTACCTTAAAAAAAATCTAATGGTGGTTTCTTGAAATAAATTGTTAACCTTTAAAAAAAATCTATTGGGGCGCTGCCCCTGGCACACCAGCGAGCTAACCGCTCGACCCGCATTTGCGTCAGCGAGCTAACCGTGTAGCTCGACCCGTGTGTGCGTCAGTGAGCTAACTGTGTAGCTCGACCCGCGTGTGCGTCCCGCACATTAGTCCGTCAGGGTCCTGTATAATGCCAGAATACAAGACATCTGCACAACACACCATGACATTTAATACCTCAATGTTCTCTGTAATTGAGCATCATTAAGTCACTCAATTTTGAAGTAACTCTGCAGGAATCGTTGGTCGCATTTCTCCAAAGACATGGGGTGCTATGGAGATATTTTTGACATCAATTGCCACTGAAGAATACGAAGCAATGGCTTCTGCCTTAACAGAAATGGGTGCTACAGACAAGGATGTAGACGCCAAGGCATTTGCAAGAGACTTGGAGAAGATATTTTCATCAATACAGGTACGTGCTCATAGTTTCTGTATGGGATGCTTTCTGTTTCTGGAATAAGAAATTTTCCTTAGTCCGAATTGAAACAATAGCTACGATATGATGGGACTGATGAGCTTTACTAACAAAAAAAAAAGGGTCAAGATCCTGCAAGGCAGGCAGTAATTAATTATTGATAACTGAGTACGATCATATATAAATATGAATAGGAAATGAGTCAATTGGTTTGTGTACAAAATCTAATTTTTTCAACTTTCAAATGGTTTATGTTTCAGTCTGATGTTTTCAAGTTTTTGGAGTACTTTATCAAGTTCTTCAGGCACCTGACCAACTTTTGCTTACTATATCCAAGTTTTCCTGGTTCTGTAGAAACAGATTACCTTTTGACCTGACCAGATTATTGATTGAGTTGACTTGTTGGAATAATATCAATTTTCCCTTGTACGAAGAGTCTGACAGGGGAGAAAACAATTCTGATTAGCAATGAAAATGCTGGCATTTATATGATCTCGGGTTTTGATACTCTGCAATTCATTCAATTTTGCATTCTTAGGAGTATATTTGTTTGTGATTTACTTTTGTAACTGAAATATATTCTGAATGGTCCATATGCTCTTTCAATATGCAGGATTTAGATACAGAAATCGTTGTTGCAACAGCCAGAGGACCCAATACAGCTGCTGTCTCTGCTAATCTAGTTGTCGATGAAAGGCAAATGAATGCTTTGTTCCTTGATGTGGTAAGTTTTTTTTTAACGAAAACCTTCAACCATCATTATTTAAATAATGAAAAGGAAATCCATAAAATTTCTGAAATGAACTTCAACACCTTTCTCTTGAGAAAGCATGGGAACAATGCATGACCACTCACCATTTCCTAAAATTTCAGCATATGGAAACCGATTCATTTTTTCTCTTTTGTAGTAGGATGCTTGGGGATTTCCATCTAGTGGTTTTGGGTATAATCTACTCAGTTAGCATTGGTGTATTCTTTGCATTAAGGTCCCGGTATAGAATCATTGTTTCTATTGATTCGATATGAATATGTAAACAGAATGAATTAGTTAATGACTCCACATAAACTAACTAAAATAACTAGGTGTTATTTTATTAGGTCTAGTTATTGGCGGAACCTATCTCGCAGTATGACACCAATCAATAGGTTCCAGAATTAATTAGTTAATGACTCCACATAAACTAACTAAAATAACTAGGTGTTATTTTATTAGGTCTAGTTATTGGCGGATCCTATCTCGCAGCTTATCATGGTTTCGAATTATCCTTTACCCGAAGCACTCATAAGCTTATTTTCAAGAAGTGTTTTTAGACAACAGGAACTCGGTTCCCCAACGGATAATGCAGTGTTCCTCCCCTACCTCTTAAAGGCCCTTCTTTGGAGGGTACCTTTGCTCCACTTGAAATAGCTTTCCGTAGTTTCCAGTGTAGTCTTTGCATTTCGTTTTTTTTTTTTCCAAAAATAAGGTTTAAAAAATTGGTCTAGTATTGAAAGAGCTCTCTAATGAGGACAGTTAACTGGATGGGGTGCAACTTGGATCGGGTTGGGTTGAGCTTTTGCTAAAATATGAATTGGAATCCATGCAAACCCGACCCGATTTTATGGTAAAAGTTCAACCCGAATTCCCAAAATATTGACCCTGAGTTGCACACCTAAGCAGGACCCCAAAGAAAACTTTTATCTCGTACTCAGAAAATTTCAACTGACCAAGTTTCAGTTCAAAACTTGGGCCTCATCAAGTGGCCATTTTTAGTTTGTAGTCTTTGCTATAACTTCCATCAATTTACTCCAAGTTTCAGTAGATATAAATCTCTTTTTCTCTTCTCTTCCTAGACTACAAAATCGCCCACATAATGAATCTGATTTACAGGTACGGGTTAGCGAATCATACGGGCTGAGATTTCCTCGGGAGTTTGCTCTTCTCATGAAACAGCTTTTGTATTTCGACCGTTACACTCGGTTATTAGCTCCGGAACTAAACATGCTCCAGGACCAGAGGATCACCATCGCCTCGAACCGGAGAATCAGCAGCAGGGAGAGGGTCTAACGAAGTCCCAGAATTTAGATAATTTACCCAGATTACTATCACAACTAAATAAATTCTGCATTTGTAAATAGAATATATCCAAAGGTGTTTTAATATTTTTATCCCTCCAGCCTTTTGGGTCCAAAAAGCATTACATAAGATATTGTATATATTAAATCCAGATGGGAATGGCTGCATCTGTTCTGCTATTTCTGTTGCATACATAACAGCAATCCTGCAAAAAACCAGTCACTCGAATCCTCGCAAGACATTGAAATATTATTTTTTTTAAATAATTTTGTTTAGGGTTCTGCGAAGAAAAAACTAAACTGTTGACTTCTTGTGGAATGCTTGTTCAGGGCAAGAGCACTTGGGTCGCCTCATGGAGTTCTGCAATATCCTATGATACTATTGACTTGTTGAGTGCTGATATAAATATGAGAGTGTCAGATATGGTAACACCTAAAAGTCTAGAAATGGGGGCATAACCAGGCACGCATACATATAAAATTATTGATTTGCAATCATACTGTTCAGCAAGATATTACAAACTAATAAATTGTAAGATTAAGCTAGGGAAATGTTATCCGCACTACTGTATTTTGATGAAGGCACTCACTTTATTAAAAGTACGGTATGGCCCGCACCATACGATGATCCAAACCGTCAATTAGATGGGCCACAACCTAAATAGGTTGTCCTCTGAAATGATTTTTGGGGCACAACCTATTTAGGCTGTGGCCCATCTAATGGACGGTTTGGATCATCCTACGGTGCGGTCCATACCGTACTATTAATAAAGTGAGGAGTGCCCTCATCAAAATACAGTAGTGCTGATAACATTTCCCTTAAGCTACTACAAATATAAAATAATCATTAGATAATTAAATTGTAATGCATTCACCAATTTAATATACAGTTCTCTCTGGTCTACACAGTATCCAGCATGAAAGAGACTGATAGGTTATCATTAATATAATATTAGAAGAAAAATCTGTTTAGGTTTTAGGTTTGACGAGAGAGGATAATAATATATATTAATTTAGAAAGTTAATAATAAAATAAGAGTTAAAATAGAATGTAAACACGGCAGGTTGACCTGCCTACATTAAGGCCATGTGAGGTTTTTTTCCATGGCTTTTTAGTTTATCAAAACTTTGTTGACACATCCATATTAAGGCCATGTTTGGTAGCCATGTAAGTTTCTCCCATGGAATATTAGTATATCAAGTGGTGGAAGAGGGACAAGGAGAGATTGAGGGGACATGAATGAGGAGAGGGAAAGAAGTTGCTGAAAAAACAAGGAAAAGAAAACTCTACTCAGTCTGGAGTTCTGGTTTTTCCTTATATTCCAATCACTTCACACTATCTTCTCACTCATGTCCTCTCAATTCTCTCCCTCCCCAACTCTCCCTACCATTTCCTCAACATTTCGCAAGCTAATATTCCATGAAAAAAAAAGTAGCATGGCTGCATAGTGCATTCAAATTGTTATAAACAAATTAAAAAAGCATTTCAAGTGTTACATACCAATCCACAAACAAATAGAGAAGAGGGTAATGTAATAAAGAAATGCAAATGATGGCAATTCCCTATCAACAAACTACAAAAGATAAATCATAAAGAAACCCAAACGCCTCAATTTTTCAAAAATAGGAAATTGAGGTCATGTTTTCAAACCATGAATTCTTTCCATGGAATATTAGTTTATTCAATGGTGAGGGGATAGTAAGAGGACATGAGTGAGGAGAGGGTGAGGAAAGGCTGAAAAAAACAAAGGCAGGGAAAACAAACTCTACTCAAAATACGATTTATTTTTTACCTGTTTCGTAGCCGTTTCTCATCCTCTCCTCAATCCCAGTCTCCTTCCCTACCCTTCTTACCCCTCTCTCACCACATTAGAAATTAATATTCCACTAAAAAACAAATTCGAGGTTGCCAATGCGATGATTCCACAAGTGATTTTTCATGGCATTTGTTGAATAAAATCATAGACATCCATGTATTGGCTTTGGACATCTGTTTAAAAGGATCCGACTCAAAGCCGGCCAGAGAATTATGAGAGTCTAAGAATCCATCTTTTAGGAAATGATATATGCCTAGAGTCACCAAGCGTTTGCTCAAAAGAGAAGAAAAGAAATCAAACGTTTCTAAGCTAGAAGTTGAATGAGAGCCTAACTTTTGCCTTTGATTAAATGACTAATCTGCATTAATGATTCAAAATACAGCACCAAAAAAAAAAAAAAAAGATTTTAAGGCTCTGTTTGCAAGGAATAGATATTAGCAAGCAAAGACAAGCAGCCTTAATACAATAATAGAACATAGAAGAACACATACTTACAGGGAAAGAAGAACAGTCATATGCAAGATTACAACACCAGTAGATCTGATATTTATCCTTATCTCACTATTTATGTAAGAGAAATGGGGGCCAGTTACTACGTTCAGATTTCCATCTTCTATTGCACACTGGCAAAAAGAAAAGAGTTGCTTGAACATGGTGATTAGAAACTGATGGCCCTTGAAATAAACTCTCAGAATGAAATAGAAATTGAGCTAAATTGATTTCTCTGACTAGTGAAATAGAGGTTAGAGACAATCTAAACAAAACCTATCTACCTCTACATGGGAGCTGGGGAGAAGCTATTGAGCTTAAAACAGTCAAGTAAGGATTCAGTTCATTCAGGACTACCCAAAAAAAAACATATTAAAGGGGTGGAAGGGCCAAATTGGGAAGGCATTGGCACAAAACTCCACAGATGTGATTGTCATATAAGAAAAGCATAATAAAAGGCCCTATGCACAGATTCTCAGACATTATCATAGATGCCGAAACTCCATCTTATATTATTGCTTTGGAAAAATATATATTGATTGATGAAGGTCAAATCATCATCCCAGACAATTAGTATAATTTACACAATCTAATGAAACAAACAGTTCATATGAAAGGAAGCCCATTTTTGTCTATTTCAGGGCAAGAAGCTAACTTTTTATATGAAATTCAATGAAATATAAGTTGCAGTGAATATAAAATATAATGGGAAGTGATATTTATGCCCCTTTTCATCACTAGGGACACCCAGCGCCAGTGTATAAATGACTAGGAGGGGGGGTGGGGGGGTGGGGGAGGAGGCAATGTACTTGACGTCAGAAATATCCAGTGGGTTTGATTGCCCCGTACACTGGTGCTGGGTGTCCCTGGTGATCAAAAGCGGCGTAAATATCACTTCCCAATATAATTCATATTAATACATGGAGAAGGATGGTAGAGGGATGTCACGATCCTCGCACAATCGTTACCACCTTGGATGGGACCTGCTTCCTTAAGCAACTGATCTATGATAACTCTCCCATTCACATAGACTTTTGGTTTCACTCTCCAACCCATGATTCAAGTCTCTTAATGCCATAAATAACTCATGTCCCTCGTCCCTTCGGTAACTCATCGTCTTCACGTATTTTGCTTACAATCTACAGAAGTTCTGCATTTCGAATCCTTATGCACTGGATAAACTCTTTCCATTTTCTGCCAATTCCCTCATCTATATTTCTCTTCGGAAAGAGAATGAGAATTTTCCAAAATTTGGAGATCTCCACTTTCGGAGCCTTCACCTCTATCACCAGACCCATTTATCATTTCACTAGGTGAAGAATACCCCATCAGCCTATGAAGTTTTGAGCCCACCATTGGAATGGACTCACTTGTTTCCAAGGATGATTTCTCGGATTTGGCGACATCCAAGGATGTGATGACAACAGATTCAGGTGCTCTTCCTGAATTTTGGGATTTCTTTTCAGATTGTTCAGGGATTTCCTCCCTTTTCTGCTCCATTGCATCTGGAAGACTACTTGGAGCATGTTTTTTACCAGTTGCACCACTTTGATGAACAGGAAATGGAGGGGACAGCAGCGCAGTATCACCCTCTGTTGAATAGTTTACTACGTTGGTGAGCCCATCATCAGAATAGGAAATTCGATCCCCTTGAAGATAACTATTAGCATGAGATGAAGATGTTAAGTTCCCCGTACCTTTATCAACCTCAATTGGTGGATGTGGTATTTGGGTAGGAGTATAACAAGCAATATGAGTTCTGTCTTGAAATGAAAATGAAAGTACCGTAGAACAGGCACCACACTGCAGCTTATGGTGCGTCCTTCTCGACAGAAGAAAATCTGCAGGAAGCTGTAGCAGTTTCTGGCAACGGTAGCATAGAACGAATGGGGCACCACCTGCTATGGGCAGACAATGGCGCTTCAAAGGCTGGCGTTTCTCTTTGTAATGAAACTTCTCTATCTCATGGTCCATGAGTCTCCCCTCATGTACATGGGCACTATGAAAATGTGGAGGGAAATTGGAGTCCATATGCCACCGTGGAGGACTGGCAGGAATAGAACTATGAGAGTGGTGGCACATACCAGGACAAGCCATGCATGGCCCTTGATTGTAACAGATGGGAAGTGGTAACTGTGCAGGGCAATGCAAACAGGGATAATCAGCATGAAGTTTGCAGTTTGTTGCGTGTCCTGAGAAAGGCATTTGTGAAGATCCACATTGTTGGGGGGCCGTTTTCCTTGGCCTGTATGCTCTAGGTGAATTCCAAGGATATTTTGTGTCACAACATTGCAATACTTCTAGCCTGAGATCATGATTATAGCATAAATGCTGCTGGGTTTCAATCTGCGTACTTCTGATAGGAAACCTTTCCTTTGCTTTTCCTCTTTGGACATATGATGGGTCCTGTCCGGGATTGCGATTATAGCACGAAGGCCGCTGAGTTTCCTGTTGGGTACTTCTGATAAGAAACCTTTCCTTTTCTTTTCCTCTACTAAGCTGACCACTCAATTCCTTCACCTTCCTCAAGAGTTCCATTCGGTCATGTTGAAGGTATTCAAGCTTACTGGATGCATACGAATTTGGGCTGTATAAAAGCTCTTCTTGCCCATAGTTTGAAACGATGCCATTTTGATTAACAGTGGGAGAATCACTTTGGTATTGTAGATCCCTTGATCGAAAGCTAGAAGCTGCATCCATATCTGATTCCGTCCATGTTCGTACTGAATAGAAGGCCTCTGAATCCAGTAAATTTCCTTGTTCATGTTCTTTAAATCCATACCTGGTGGATTCTGATAGTTCATCTTCATTCGAACTAACACTGCCGGTAATAGCCGAATCATATTTCTCATTCAAAGACATGGAAGGAAACTTCCTTAGTTGAGATTGCGCTTCAGAATTGATACCCATCTCATTATTCACAAAAACAGTTTCCTTTGCCGGGCTTCCTTTAGTATTCGTAGAATAAACAACCCTTCGGGGTATAAACAGAGTTCTTTTTGATGATAGGGGCAGATGTCGATCAGGGGAATGGTCAGCACGATCATAATTGTACGAAGGGACACTTCCATAATAAGCACGAGAGCTGCTGGTTGTAGGAGATTTTGAAAGAATTCCAAGTTTATTGCCAAGCATTGTGTCGGCCATATCCTCCTCTGAAATTGCACTGTCGCCCACTGATTCAGTAGTTTCTTCCATTTTATCTCTCGGCCTCACGTGGTTAGAGCCATACTGACCATGATAATTGGATTGACTCACCAGTTCATCCAAAGAGGAGTTATCTATTTTAAAATTAATGCTCTCGTCTGATATCGTCTGAGCTGTAAATGGTCGACGAACATGCCCTGGGCTTCCAAAGTTAGAGCCTTTCCCTTCATTCTCATCTGAATTTTCCCTAGTTTCTCCAATTTCTGACAATACTCCCTTTCCGTGGCAATCAAGCTCGCCTGAAGAAGAAACCGCATTTGAATCTGCTCTACCGTCTGAAGAATTCTTATCACAATCCCTCAATCTATCTTCTTCTCTAGTTTCTCCAATTTCTGACAGTACTCCCTTCCCGTGGCAATGAAGCTCGCCTGAAGAAGAAACTGCTTTTGAATCTGCTCTCCTGTCCGAAGAATTCTCATCACAATCGCTCAATTTATCTTCTTTAGTTTCTCCAATTTCTGACAATACTTCCTTCCCGTGATAATTAAGCTCACCCAAAGAAGAAACTGCTTTTGAATCTGCTCTACCGTCTGAAGAATTCTTATCACAATCCCTCAATTTATCTTCTTCACTAGTTTCTCCAATTTCTGACAGTACTCCCTTCCCGTGGCAATCAAGCTCGCCTGAAGAAGAAACTGCTTTTGAATCTGCTCTCCTGTCCAAAGAATTCTCATCACAATCACTCAATTTATCTTCTTTAGTTTCTCCAATTTCTGACAATACTTCCTTCCTGTGATAATTAAGCTCACCCAAAGAAGAAACTGCATTTGAATCTGCTCTACCGTCTGAAGAATTCTTATCACAATGCCTCAATTTATCTTCTTCTCTAGTTTCTCCAATTTTTGACAGTACTCCCTTCCCGTGGCAATCAAGCTCGCCTGAAGAAGAAACTGCTTTTGAATCTGCTCTCCTGTCCGAAGAATTCTCATCACAATCGCTCAATTTATCTTCTTTAGTTTCTCCAATTTCTGACAATACTTCCTTCCCGTGATAATTAAGCTCACCCAAAGAAGAAACTGCGTTTGAATCTGCTCTACTGTCTGGAGAATTCTTATCACAATGCCCCAATTTATCTTCTTCTCTAGTTTCTCCAATTTCTGACAATACTCCCTTCCCGTGGCAATCAAGCTGGCCTGAAGAAGAAACCACATTTGAATTTGTTCTGCCCTCTGAAGAATTCTTATCACAATCCCTCAAGTTATCTTCTTCTCTAGTTTCTCCAATTTCTGACAATACTCCCTTCCCGTGACAATTAAGCTCGCCTGAAGAAGAAACCACATTTGAATTTGTTCTGACCTCTGAAGAATTCTTATCACAATCCCTCAATTTATCTTCTTCTCTACTTTCTTCAATTTCTGACAATACTTGTTTCCCGTGACAATTAAGCTCGCCGGAACAAGAATCTGCTTTTGAATCTGTTCTACCGTCCGAAGAATTCTTATCATAATCCCTCAATTTATCTGGCTCCCTTTCACGGTCCAAATCTGACACGTCTCCATCTGTGGAGTAAGGAATTGGTCCCTTCCTTGAGGTGATAGATTCATTATTTTCAGAGTTATACCTTGTTTCATTCCGCTGAACAGGATTCTTCTCGCATGTTTCTGAGGCACTTCTTACCCCACCAGCATCATAATTTTTAGCTGTTGTGCAAAACAAGACAATAAAAAACTAATACAATAACAAAATAACAACAATGAAAATCTATTATCGGTTAGAAAGTTACCTCGGAGAATTGCATTGCATCCACCACACTGGTACACAGGAATATTGGCTAATTCTCTAAGAACATTCCAACATTTCGGACATCTGACGAAGCGGTCTTTACCAGGTGTGCTCACCATGTTCCTCCAAAGCGTAACTCACCCTAATATTTCATCAGAACTTTCAACTTAAGCTGAAAAGGGCTACCAAGAAATATAAGGACGCTAGAAATTAAAAAAAAAAAAATCCTGAAATAAGACAGAATATGGAGAAAAACCCCAGCAGAACAAGGGTTACAATGTTAACAAAATTGTGGGAGTTGAACTAGAAGTGAAAAGGATTCATTTGGGAAAGAAACACCCAACTTTTCATGCCCTTGAACCAGACAGGAAAACCCCAAGCAATACAAAATTGAATGCATTGTTGGATTCAACAATAAAAACCTCAATGGGAAATAAAAGGGAAGAAGAGAGAACAAAACATTTCAACTAGCAAATGGGAGAAAACCAAAGCTAATAAATTTCTAAGTCCAAGATCAAAGTCTATAGTGTAAGACCCAAGCCAACCTAGGAATAAAACAATCAACTCAACAAATCAAGCAGATATAAAAGAAAAGGGAAAAACCCAAAGCTGGTACGAATTTCAAGACATAGAAAAAGATTCAGAAGGAAAGCTAGTAACAATGCATCAACTACATGAAGACATTATGAATCAAGAGAAAACCTATAAAATACGAGCAATACAAATACTAGAAATTAAAAATTAAAAGAAAAAGATTAAAACTAATTCAGAAACCCTAAATTATCATGAACTAGGTCAAGAGCAACAGAAAACATGCAATTTCTCATTCAAAACTGAAAATTATAATTAAAAAAAATACATTTCAAATTAAAGACTAGATCTTGAAATAAAGAAACCCTAAATTCTGGCTCAAAATAAAAATAGAAAACAGAATTTATGAAGCTAAACTCACATACTACATTTCAGATCAAATAAGAAACACAATTCTCAAGAACTAGGTCAAAAAAAAAAATTAAAAAAAATCCATAACATAGCTACATCTCATACGAAACTACAAATACAGTTTTCTTGGTTCAAAGCATTCAATACCTTGAAGTAAGAGAAACCCAACACCAAAATACGCAATCCAGAGGTCAAAAATATATGTAGCAGAAAATGAAAGAAGGAATGTAGATTTTGACCTGAAGAAGCTATAAAAGATGAATATATGTGTATATGAATTTCTCTTGTTCTGAGTTATGTATAGAGAGAGAAAGAGAGGGAAAGCTAAACGGATATGGGAGAATTCCTTGCCACGGATCTGAAGCTCTCTCTGAATTTTTTTCTGTAGAAAATGCCACGGTGGAAGAAGACCTTTATTCCTTCTCTCTTGTTTTCCGTGTACGAGACGCTTATGTCCTGCTTCTCTTTTCTAAAAGACGAGAAAGCGAAAGAGCGTTGAATTTGCCGCCACTTGAGGAGAGAGAGAGAGAGAGATGACGTGTTTCCTTTGTACGACGCGTGGAAGAGATAAAACAAGAGATCGCCGATTTGACGAGAAATTATTAGACCTCCTCTATTTTTGCAAGGGCGCCCCTCAGTTTAGCACTCCTCATTTTCCAAAAGGTTGCAAAAATAAAACCACTTCTATCGTGCTACTTGGACAACTTTAACTAAAGTGGAGTTTGGTTTCTTATGATGATAGTGGAAAAGTTGACCGATTAGTCACATTTACTGTCACTCATATGCATGGTTTAAAATTTCGGTTTCGGACCTCTGAAAATTTGAAATTTCAACCGAAATTTTGAAATTTCGGTCGAAATCCTGTACGACAAAGAAAAGACTATTTTATTCAATATTAAATTTTGGTCAAAATTTCGGTGAAATATTAAATTAATTTAAAAAAAAAAAAACAGGTCTTTTGGGTGAAATTTTGGAAATATCGAAATTTCAACCGAGATTCTGAAATTTCGGCCGAAATAAAATATTGTTTCGGGTTTTCGTCCTTTCGGTGTTGGTCTCCACCGAAATTTCAGATTTCGGTCGAAATTTAAAACCGTGCTTATATGAGATCACCTCATATGGCTCATCAATGGCATGATCAAACAGCATTGAGAATTACATATAGATAAAATTTTGGAATCTTATATACAGTATAGAACATTCATTCATTAATTCAAAAATTAGGAAAAAAAATAAACAGGTCGTTTTGAAATACTTGATTGTTAAGATTTATTCCTCTGTCAATAAAGAAACAAATTTATTCCTCTATCATTTCACAATTTGGGCCTACGAAGGAGGGTGAGAGAAAGTTGTCAAGGAGGTCTTTACGGGTGTTTGATGGCAGGGGCAACTTTATCAACGCCCTAACGTAAAACGTTAAAAGGGGTCTATTTAACGCACAAGGGGTCGACCCTTTCTAAGTCATTTATTATGGAATATAAATAAAATGCAACCGTTTTCAGTAAATTAAGCCCTGAGATGAGCAATTAGACCTGGCAAAAGCGACCCGTGCCCGCAGGTCAACCCGACCCACCTGCAAATTTGCGGGCACGGGTCTGAGTTTTAGTGACCCGTCAAAACTAACCCGCGGGTGACCCAACCCGCAAAAACACGAGTCGGGTCGGGTCAACCAGCGGGCACCCGCAAGTCACTTGGCTTTTTAAAGGGTGGTGATTTCGTTATGCTAATCGAGTTAGATTTTATCATGCTAATCTATTTTTTAAGGGTTTGATGCCAAAATAGGTTATGGCTGGCACCATAGAATATAAATAGGTTGTGGCTAGCACCATAGGTTGATCGCAACCCTCCGATTTGAATGTTAGAGGGTTGATCACTTGATCCTAACCCTCTATAGATCGGAGGGTTAGGATCAACCTATTGAAATGATTTTTGGGGCACAACCTATTTAGGCTGTGGGCCATCTAATGGACGGCTTGGATCATCCCACGGTGCCAACCATACCCCCCTCATCAAAATCCAGTGATAATATTTTCCAAAATAAACTACTGTTTGAATTTGGCCGCGCGGGTCACCAAAATTCTGACCCGCAAAAATGCGGGTCATCTCCTGACCCGACCCGTATGACCCACACCCGCATCACCCGCGGGTTGACCCAGCCCGACCCACCCGTTTGCCAGGTCTATGAGCAATGATTCATAAACCTGGTTCAGAATGGGGATCTGATTCCAATTCCACACTATCATAGCATTTGGTTCAAAATAAAGTATGGAATCAAGTAGGTGGAATTGACACTGGCAGAATTAGAGGGGAGAAGGGGGTGCCCCGAAAGGTGGGATTGTGATTTCACTACAGTTGGAGTAAATTTTTATTGTATTTTTTATTTGGAATTTTTATTTTGGGCGATGTTAGAAAAACCAATTCTACAATTGAGTAGGAAAACGAACAAATAGGCAGTAACCCATTACAGCCAAAATATTTTGGTTTTCGCTGAGTCTGAAACAAAATTTATATGAAATCATTTTTACAACATTTTAGCAAAATTTCCGTTCAAATTTAGTTTTTACCTTTTTTTACAAAATTTCCACCAAGATATTATGATTTCCATTGACAAGATATTATGATTTCCATTGAAATTGCCGAAATTCCCACCAAAATTGTCAACATCTTGGTGGAAAAAAAAATTTGTTAGTCAACTTTTTGAAAAAGCATCTCGTCTCGACACGTCACACCCCTCACAGGAATTCCGCTTGTCCCACTCGTTTTCGCCCTTCATCTGAAGCAATAGCTTTTCCCGAAATGAAGAAACTTATCCAACGAAACGTGACAAAAGCTACTGAAAAGTGAGCTTATGTGGCTGGTCTCACATGCGACATACATAGGGCGAAATTCCTTTGTCGGATGTAGCTAGCAAATTCTTGCAAAAGAGAGCAATGAATGCTTTTTGACTTTTCCAAGGAGCAGGAAATGCCAAAATTACCCTAAGGGAAATACATAATTTCATATACTCTTGTAAAAAGGATCTGTAGAAAATGAATGTGATTCAATTGGAATTAATCGAAAAGGGTGGAAGAACTTAGCCCATCAATGAATGCTTTTTGACTTTTCAAAGGAGCACGAAATGCCAAAATTACCCTAATGGAAATACATAATTTCATATACTCTTGTAAAAAGGATAGGTAGAAAATAAATGGGATTCAATTGGAATTAACAGAAAAGGGCGGAAGAACTTAGCCCATCAATGAATGTTTTTTGACTTTTCAAAGGAGCAGGAAATGCCAAAATTACCCTAATGGAAATACATAATTTCATATACACTTGCAAAAAGGATAGGTAGAAAATGAATGAGATTCAATTGGAATTAACACAAAAGGGTGGAAGAACTTAGCCCATCATTTTGCCTTTATATAGTAGTTAGATTATTGATAGCTACTTTCCACATTTCCAGAAATAGTATTTCCGTGCAGTTTTCACCACACTAATAAGACAAATCGCTCAACACATACAATTGCAAAGGATGGGCGAGAAGTAGCCTTTGGAGAAGGTGGGTAGCAAATACCTATAAAAACAAAAACAAAAAAAAACCGAGAAACAAAATTTACTAAAAACACGGGTGACCTGCGGTCGACCCGGCCCGTACGGGCCGCGTACGGGTCCAAGACCCATAAAATTTTCCGGGTCAAAATGACCCGGCCCGTTTGACTCGGGTCAAACCCCCTGCCCCACCCGTTTGCCATGTCTAGAAATTATATGATGTGGGGCCGTTCAAACATGTATTTTTAAAAAGTAAGGTCCGCCCACACCGCAGGATGATCTAAAACGTCCATTTGATGGGCCACAACGTAAATAGGTTGTGGGCCAAAATATCATTTCCATAGAATAATCCTGACCCTCCAATATATAGAGCCACCAAATGGATGCTTTTGGATCAACCATGGTGTGGGCCCATTTTTTCTCTTGTCATAGTTGGGATCAATGCTAACTTTGGGTCCCACACAAAGATATATGTTCAATCGAGAGAGTTAATCGTTTAAAATATAAAAATATGACAAAAAAATGAGAGGACCTACACGATCTTGGCCTAATTCGGAACAGACATCCCATGAATAAGATAAAAAATTCAACATTTAGATTTTTCTTGACTGAGCCCTAAATGAGGCAAACAGTACTGTCTGAATCAAAGCTAACAGACAATTCTAGGATCCCACATGAGAACATGAATGTAGAGCATCATAAGGGGCCCCGCATGGCCTGCCCCGTGTTTAAGATAAACAAATACAAAAATCAACTGTTTAACTTTTGCTGATGGCTTAATGGATCAAGAATCTAGAGTAATCCGATCGACTTGTTCTTAGTGATATTTGGCCGTTCGTTTGGTCGCCATTCCAACCAACGGATCCGATCATGTAAATATTTCACAGGCAAGGCCAAAGAATGACTTTTAGGAATGAGCCTAACATCAGCTGCCTTTTTAGGGTTTTTTTACCCTGGTTACAAAAAGCCAAGGATCCACATTAATGTAGGTAATTTAACTAAACTTAATTTGACGAGATTTCATTTCCGACAAAAAACACACGGATTTTGTTTCCCTAGAAAACTAGTGCAAAAAGAAGGGCAACCAGTTTCCCTGAAAACCTTTTCCTGCACAAGTGAGCAGTTCAGAACAATCCTGGGAAACCTTTTCCTGCACAGATTCCCTTGATTTCTTTACTTAATGCCACGTAAGATTCCCGGGAAACATTTTCTTTTCCTTTTCCGGAAAAACAAGTGAACAGAGCCTGTAGGAAAAACTACCTTTTTACTCTTAGCATAATTTCTTAATTAATAAAAGGAAAACCGAACTTAACTGCCGAGGAATTGCTGGTAGACCTGGCAAAAGTGACCCGGACCCGCGGGTCCACCCGTAAATTTCCGGGTCCGGGTCACCTATTGGTGAGAAATTGACCCGCGGGTCCACCCGGCCCGTCAAAAGTGGGCCGGGTCGGGTGGACCCGCGGGTGCCCGCGGGTGCCCGTAAAAAAAGTGCAAAAGACTGTTTTTTTCTTATAACTGTCATATTGTTTTACATTTTTCCGTAGTTTTCTCGGTAATTGTCATATTTTATATGTAATTATTTTACTTCTGACCTTTTTGCGGTAATTTTTCATTTCAAACTTACAAAATTATGAGAATCTTTTAAAAATCCGTAATGATTACTTCTCTTTATTCTCTGTATTGCTAGCCACCTTTGCCGCAGACCGTACTTCACCCAATCTTTGCAGCAAAGGAGAGGCTACAAGCCGAAAAATAGCCCAGGAGAAGGTGGCTAGCAAATCCCTAAATAAAAAAAAAACTCTTAAAAAATACGTCAACAATCCGGGTGACCCGCGGGTCGACCCGGCCCGTACGGGCCGGGTGCGGGTCCAATGTCAATGACCCGTAGAATTTTCCGGGTCACTTTGACCCGGCCCGTTTGACCCGGACCCGTACGGGCCGGGTCAAATCCGGCCCGGCCCGCCCGTTTGCCAGGTCTAATTGCTGGTTCGAGAAGAATGAATGAATCTCTACGTGGCATAAATTTGTCCATACGATTGTGGGACCCACAAGGGGTTTGGACAGAGCAATTCTAGTCAACTAAAATTTGTCAACACGCATTATTGAATAGAAGAAATGATATATTTGCCCTTTTTTCTCCCTACGGCACCCTGTCGTGTAAAAAGTGTATTCGTAAAAATACGGTAAAATACACTAAAGGGGGGTGGTCTGGGGAAGGAAAGGGGCGAATATATCACTTCCCTTAAATAGTGATCTGTTTAGCAAAAATGGCGACACGTAGAAGTCTAATATTGGCAATCCATTATTTTCTTTTAGAGGGAAATGTTATCAGCACTGCTGTATTTTGATGAGGTCACTCCTCACTTTATTAAAAGTACGGTATGGCCCCACCATAGGATGATCCAAACTGTCCATTAAATGGACCACATCCTAAATAGGTCTAATATTGGCAATCCATTATTTTCTTTTAGAGGGAAATGTTATCAGCACTGCTGTATTTTGATGAGGTCACTCCTCACTTTATTAAAAGTACGGTATGGCCCCACCATAGGATGATCCAAACTGTCCATTAAATGGACCACATCCTAAATAGGTTGTGCCTCAAAAATTATTTCCATAGGTTGATCCTAACCCTCCGATCTATATGGGGTTAGGATCAACCCTCTAACATTTAGATTGGAAGGTTAGTATCAACCTATGGAAATGATTTTTGGGGCACAACCTATGTAGGCTGTGGCCCATCTAATTGACGGTTTGGATCATCCATACCGTACTTTTAATAAAGTGAGGAGTGCCCTCATCAAAATACAGTAGTGCTGATAACATTTCCCTTTTTGCATCATTTTTCTACTAATGAAGATGACAAGAAGACTTTCCCTGTCCAAATTACCTATCTACAAGTAGACACCTCATTTTGTTCCGTCTAATACAAGTCGGTTGAATTGCCTCCAACAATCTTGTAGTCTTCTCGTTGAAAATATTAAAATTAATAATACTTAAATCTACTAAGAGTTTGTATGGGGAGCACAGATATAGGTAATGGTGCTGTAAATATACTATGGGATGTCTATTGGTTTATCTTTCCTAGTATGTTGTTGCTATTATTCATTGGCATGTATCATACCATATTGTATTAATAATTACCTCATTGGCACATATTATACCATACGATGTAATTTCTCTTGAAATTTAAATTCTGTAAGGGCCTGTTTGGATACCTCAAATTTTGTATTTGGATTTAGAATTGAGTTTTGAATACAAAATGAATAGATCCGGCAGCTCATGTTGAGGGAAGACAGAGAGGGAAGGGATACTTCCTACTGGAGTAGAGAGGTTGAGGAGCAAAGAGGGTGAAGGAAACTGCCAGATCTGTTGATTTCCAATTACTTATTTCCACAGCATGTTTGGAAATTTGATTTTTTTCACTGTCAGTCGCTGATTTGGAAATCAAAGGATTTGATCCGGATCCAAATCACAACACAAAAAGGATGCAAATGTGAGAAATCCAAATCAAAATCTTCTCGACATCCAAACGGGCCCTAAGTGAACCTTCTCTTTTCTGTTATAATGCTTATAAACCTCTGAGAAATTGAGGTTGAAATCATGACCGAACTGTTAGATCTGGATGGCTACTGCGCGCGAGTAATGAGCAACTGATTTTTTTTCCTTGGATAGAAAACCAATAACAATGGAAAGAGACATGATTAGTATAGGCTAATGACATCGGCACTACTACGATGTTTTAATAATTCCACAATCTCAGCTAGTCTTTGCTTTTTTTAATTGGTTTGTGAGAGCTTTTTGCTTTACTCTTTAAATAATAAAAGACAAGATGAGGTTAGTGTAATTATCAAAACATGGTTGTGCTGATCTCATTTATGTCAGTACATATCATAGATAGATGATATGGTAGTTTCTAAGCAATTTCGCAAGAACTTTTGAAGCCTTCTTTTCCGAAAGTGAATTGCCACCTCATAAAATTTATATTAAGATAATTTCAATTTTGATGTGGCTCTTCTCTTCCAAAATAGTAGGGGTGCAACTTGTGTCGTGTCTTTCGGGTTGAAGTTTTGGTAAAAAATTAATTGGAATCAACCCGAACTCACCCGATTTAACGTAAAATCTCAACCCGAATTCCTAAAAATCGACCCGAGTTGCACTCTTAGACTTTTGTTTCTGGGATTCTCTTCTCATTATAGAACTCTATCGGAAAGCAATGGACCCTAATCTGAAAGCCCATAGTGCTTGACTGTGATTGGTTGGTCCCATCAGGGTTCTGATGCCACTTCTTAGCTTGTGGGCCCATTCAATCACTAAATTTGGGCCTTTGATCATCCTTTTGTCAGATCTACATCGATTGGCTTTTCTGTGTCTGGGACACCTCAATTGACTAGAGTGTTGTTTTCTCATTTTTCATGCTAGGCAATTTCGCAGAAAATCATTTACTGACTCACTTTTGTAGGAGAGATTGAGAGAACAACCTCACAGGTTCATTTTAACAGATTTTGTCCTAATCATTTAATTTGTCTCAGGTAGCTTTTCTCTCTACCAAAAGTGATCCGGAAATGACTTTCTGCGAAATTCCCTAGCAAATCCCTTTCCTTTCTAAAACTCTGTTTTTTTGTTCATTTGTTCTTTAATTATTTTATTTTTGGATTTTGAGTTTTTTGGTGAATGGATTTGATTGATCAGAACTGACCATTAAGGATATCCTTCAAACCTAAGACTGTATTTGAATTAGCAGAAGAAATCTAGATGTGGGTGCATTGGCAATTTTTGTCATAAATAAGACAGGGGTATATATATATTCTCCATTTCTATTGAATATAAAAGGTAGATGATTTTTTCACCCCCTGATGGCGTCTGAATCCGGGTCTGCGATCGCGCGGTCGGTAGAGGGCCTCCGCGGGGTCTGCAATCACAAACAAAGGGGGTCAGGGGCTCCGGGGTGGGTCCCGGACGACCACTTCGACACCCAAGTCAGATCCTTCAACCAATCAATATAAAGGACAGCGAGAAGAGGAAGAGGTTTGATTAGGATTACCAGGACAAAAACGCGGGTTCCTTTCTGGGTGTGTGAATGGGTGGGTCGGAGGAGACTAGCAGGGAGAGTAGGATTGAGTTCCTCGTCTCCTCTGTTGTTGCCTCGCCTCTTTTTCCGGTTGTTTTGCGGAGCTGAGAATGGGGGAAGTCCTTTCAAAAATGTGTCCCCTCTCTTCTTTCCTTCGCTCCCTTTTAAAGGGAGGCGGACGGGCCTTTTCATCATTATGGAGAGAAAACCTTCCTTTGCGAGATTGGGCCGTTCTCCTGCTTCGCCGGCGAGCGTGGCTTTGGCGGGTGTTTCCTTCCATAACTTGTGATGATGAGGCCTGGACGGCGAGAGAGCGACACGTGTCGTGACCGTGTGGTCTTGCCATTTTCCCACGCCTTTCTTCATGAGGGTCTATGCCTTATTTGTGCATGGGCGACACGTGGCGATATCTGGGGGCGACGCCGTATTTGTGTCCCATCATAACTCCCCCTTACTCCTTTGGTCCATCGAATGGGCCAAGGGAGTAACGTTTTGTTCGAGCGACGTCATGATGAGGGCATTTATGGGGGCTCCGGAATACGAGAAGACGTGCCGTTTTATCCGGCAGCCGTCCCCGGGAAGCGGTGGCATTATTAGGTGGGTCGCCTTGTTTCGAGGCGCCGGGTTTCCTTTTTCGAGCTTAAAAAAAGGAAATTACCCTGGCGCTTTGTTGTGGCTCTCCGTCCCCCCTTTTTTTGTAGTAGGCGTTCTTTCGTGCCTTCTTCAACAACATGTCTGGTTCTCCTTCGTGAGTCAGGGGTAAGGCATGTCTTCCCCAGGAATAGTCGAGTGACCCCGACTTGTCTTCTGATCCAGGGGAGGACCCCGCGGCTAGTCGGAAGAAGCCTACGAGGAACTCGGGCCCTTCTTCGGGCTTCTCCCCCCCTTCGCCTTTCCTCCTTGCCTAGGGAAGACAAGTCGTCTCGGTCCCGTGTTGCGAGGGAGTGGTCTTTCTTCTCGCGAGCCTATCACCAGGGAATGGAACTAAGTGGCCGTGTTTCGAAGATGGGTAAGGAGATCGAGGACTTGAAACGGGAGAACGAAGCTTTCCAGAAGAAGGTTCGCTTTCTCACTGAGCAGTTGTTTGAATATGAGGTGGACCCCCTGCTGGAGAGCTCCTGGGAAGAGGAGGGGAACCCTTCGGGAGAGGAGTCCTCTTCAGATTAATCCCTGACCTTTCCTGTTTTTCTTCGTGTTTTTCTTGCTGCCCCTTTCCTATCGAGGATTTTGGGGCCTGCGTGCCCTTGCTTCTGTTTCTTGATTTCGTTTTCTTTTTTGTAGACCTGTGGGCCAGAGGGATGTGAATGGTCAATCTCTATGAATTTGTGCCGTGTCTCTTTGTGTTGCTTTTTCCGTCTGTTTGATATAAATTATCTTAACTGTGAGGACTTGTGACGAACCTGTGAGGGATTCTGAGCCTTTTCCCGGTGTTTTTAATTTCCTTCACCTGTTGTGTTTGTGCGCCGTGGCCTCGCGCCGGGGCCCCGGGCCTGGGCGCGTGTTTTTCTTTGGTGGGGCTGAGGTCGGGCCCTTCCGCTTGGGTTCCCGCCTCTGGGCCCTTCCCTCTCATTTGGTGGGGAGGAGTCGGAAGTGCTTTGTGATGGTGAGGTTTGGGCGGCGAGGAAGTGATACGTGTCAAATTCATACGGTGTTGCTGTTTCCCATCAGCTCTTTTTACGAAGGTTTGGCTGTATGGGTGTATGGGCGACACGTGGCGAAAATCTAAGAGCGGCGCCGTTTTTTATGTCTCATCATAATACTACCTTTGGTCCCTTGACTGGTCCAAGGGAGCAGGCTTGTTTACCTGGTTTAAGGAATATCGTGACGAAAGCATTTATGGGAGCCTTGAGGTACGAGAGGACGTGCCGTCTCGTCCGGCGGCTCCTTCCCGAGGAACTGCGGTGTCATTATGCGGTGCCGGTTGGCCATCCAATGGACGACGGGCATGCGTAGGCGAGTTGCTTCGATTTCCTACCCAAGGGTCTCCCATAGGGTTTATAAGGAGCGAGTGCTTCTGCTTTGTTTGCAGATTACCCTTCCGTTCCTTTCCCCTTCTTTGCTTTCTTTCGGCCTTTCTTTGGGCTCATCGGAGATGTCGTCGTCTTTCCAGGGTCACTCTATAAGTGGCGAGGAGAGAGTTGCTAACGAGGGGAATCCTCCTAGTAGCCCTGAGATCAACCGTGACGGGTTGGGGCCTCGGCAAACGATTCCTGAGAGGAACCCGCCTCAAGGGCTTTCCCCGCGCTCTCATCTTCCTCCCCTTTACAAGAGGAAGTCCCATGAAGCTTTTGTTCATCGCCACCGCTCATTCTTCTCTCATGTGCATCGTAGGGAAATCGAGGTTTGTAGCCGGATGATCGACATGGGTCGGGAGATTGCGGCCTTGCGTGCGGAGAATGATTTGTTGAGGAATCGGGTGCGGTGGTTAAATGACCAAGCCCGATTTGCTGAGAATCGGTGTTGGGGGAGCTCTTCGGAGGAGGAGCAGAGTGATGAGGAGCTTTCCGATGCGAAAAACTCCTTCAGCGGCCAGTCGCTCTGAGCGGGGGGCGGCGGGATAAGCAGGATTTCGGAGGAGGCTTTTTCCCCTCTCCCTCTCTTCTTTTTTTTTGTTGTTGGGGGCCCGGGCCTGCGTGCCTTTTTGTTTTCATTCTCCCGTTTTTGTAGGCCCGTGGGCCAGAAGGAAATGGTTATGAATGGCTCCTGTTTCGATTTTTTACGACTATGTTTGCTTTCCCTTCGCATGTTTGCTTTCCCGCGCGACCCGAGCCCTTTTCGCTGTGCTTGGCATTTTTTCATCTGGCGGCATTGTACGATGGACCCTTGTGACGTGCCCTGAGCCTTTCCTGACCGTACGCGGTATTTTCCATCTTGTGGATTTGTATACCGGGCCCTTGTGATGGGTCCCGAGCCTTTTGCCATCGTGCGTGTTCTTTTCCATCTTCTGGATTTGTATGCCGGGCCCTTGTGATGGGTCCCGAGCCTTTTGTCATCGTGCGTGGTATTTTCCATCTTCTGGATTTGTATGCCGGGCCCTGGTGATGGGTCCCGAGCCTTTTGCCATTGTGCGTGGTCTTTTCCATCCGGACCATCCTTTTTCCCTTAGGTGGGGAGGATTTAGGGATGGCTTGCTGGGAAGTTACTTAGCGGTAGGGGTAGCAACGTCTTTTCAGTATGGCGCTTCGATTTTGGCAGTTCCCTTGAATTTCTCAATCGGCACCACGTGTGCACGTCCCATCGGATTAGAAAGGAAGGGAGATCAATCGACGCGTGTCGAAACCCTAGCCCTTTTTAAAGCCTTTTTGGGGATTTCGTTCTTTGTCTTATTTCTTCATCTTCCTCGGGTGAAACAGGCTTTCTTCCGCGGCGATTTTTCTACGTATTGCTCTTCACCAACCTTCTTCTAGTGAGTTCTGTGTCTTTTATTTCATCCGACATTTGATAGTTTACGATGTCTGTCGCGACCGTTTCTCAGAGTCCCTCTTCTGAGTCGGTAGAAGTAGTGGAGAGGGCTCCGCCAAGAAAAAGGAGGCGGCTGGTCATAGGGGGGGGGGCGGCGACTCTCGAGATGTACAGCAGCCCACAGAATTGAAAGATAGCTCCGGGGCTTCTGGATCATCGGTGGAGGCCGCTCCTCCGGAATCTGTTGTTCGAGTTTCTTCTGCTCGTGAAGCGGAGATCAGGGACATTTGGTCTGGTGCCGTTATTCGTCCTGGTAGGGTGGAGTGCTTTAGGAGCACTTTGGGAGAAGGGGCGGCGGAGAAGATTAGGAGGGAGTTTCACATTCCAGATGATTATGGGATTAGGGTTCCTTCCTTTGCAGAGGGTGTGTGTGAAGGTACCACGGAGGAAGAGGTCGCTTTCTAAGTAGAGGCTTTTCGGGCGGGGGTTAGGTTCCCGCTCTTGGGTATTATAGTAGAGGCCCTTGAGTTTTACCGGGTGGCCCCCTCCCAACTGGCGCCTAATAGTTGGCGCATTCTCTTGGCCTTTGTGGCCAAGGCGGGTCTTCACAAGGTTCAGCCTACCCTCCCGCTGCTCCGGGCCTGTGTTGCCCTTAGCCCTCTGGTGAAGGGGGAGGACAGCTGGTTGTATCTGACCCAGCGTTCGCAAGTGAAGATTGCGGCGAACTTGCATTCTTCCATTAAGAAGTGGAAGGAGGAGTATGTGTTCATTGTCCCTCCGTCGGACGCTGGTTGGGGCTTTCGCACTCCGTTGAGTGGCGAAGGAAGTCCCTCCCTGACGAGTCTGATTGTAGTAAGTTTGACTTGGGGAAACTCGTCTCAGGGGAGGCTATCGATGTCTCTGAGTTCCGGTGGGAGAGGGGTCTGAAGAGGCTCGGCTTGCTGGGAGCCACGGAGAGGAGGCCCCGCTGTACGGGTGAGGGAACGGGGGAGAGTTCCGCCAGCCATCGCGGTGGCCTTTTTTCCTGTGTTTGTCCATATGCGCCTTAGGCATATATATATTTTTTTGAGTTGTTGTCTTCCTTCGCTCTGACTGGTTGTTGTTCTCCTATTTTTGGCAGGAGGTATGTCTTCTTCCGGTGATGTTGGTAAGGGGAAGGGGATCGCGACGGCGACGAAAGGTCTGGTGAGCCGCAAGAAGATTCCTTCTGATTTTATGGCCGCGGCCAGGCTGGGCCGGTCGCAAACGAGGCTTCTGGCATCCGTACCGTCCAGCTCCTCTGGTCGAACGGTCGGAGAAAAGGGGGCAGCTAGGTCTTTTCCCCCGGAGTCGGAGCCTTCCGCCAAGAGGGTTGTCCCTTTTGGCGTTCGACAGGGGGATGCCGGCCGTGCGACGCATCCTCCTGCCTTTACGAAGGATGTGCCAAGTCGGATGGAGGGGGCGGTTATGACCAAGCTCCTTCTGGAGCGGGTGGAGCTTCCTTCGCAGTGCTTCCAGGCGAGGGGAGAGTTGTTTAAACCTGACTGGAAGATTGGCATCGAGGATGGCGTCCTTGCGAATCCTCGGGTTGGGGTGGAGCTAGGTGTGACAACCGCCCTTCCTGGCAACGAAGCTGAGTTAGAGGGCTTCGATCGTAGGGCCCTGGGGGCTCATTATTTTTAGTCGACATCTTGCGTAAGTACTGGGTGGTCGGTTTTTCTGCTTGTGCTTTTCCCTTTTTGTTGTTTTTGAGATCGTAGGTTGGAAATTTTCTGATGGCTTGCTTTTGTAGTCTCAAAGCTATGCCAGGAAGATGGTGCAGTACCTGCTCGAGGATGAGGCTGAGATAGGTGCTTTTGAGGAGCGAGTCCGGCAGCTGAGTGAGGATTTGGACAAGGCCCAGGCGGAGAAAGCGGCGTTTGATGATACTGTTGCTCAACTTCGGGCGGACCTTCGAACAACCATAGAAGGGAGAAGCCGTGCGGAGGACAAATTGGCGGTGGCTCGACGAACGCATGCCAGGGAACTGGCGAAGGCGCGGGAGGAATGGCGCGACTCCGAGGAGTTTCTCAAGGCTACGGCCGCGTTCAGCGTGGACATTGAGATCGATGCTTTTGCTGAATGCCGGCGGCGTGTTCAAGAGGTCGATCCTTCCTTCCCTCTCGACAAGCTGATGCACGAGGCCGAGGGAGGCGCTTTGGAGGATCTTTTGTCGGCGTCAGTGGAAACACCGAAGCCGGTCAGGGATCAGGTAGTTGCCTTGGAAGTTCATGCAGTCACGGAGACCTCTGAGGGGGCTCGGTGATGCCCGGATGCCCTTTGGATTTTATCTTTCCCCCCCTTTTTTGTGGTTCCGCGCTGGTTTGACTATTGAATTCTTATCCCAGAAAGAAAGATAGTATATTCTTTTAAATAAACCTCAATTTTAGATATATATATGTTTTCAAGATTCATTAATTTTTATCATCGCAAGGGCGATGAAGGCGCTAGCCCAAGCCCATCCTTAGGGGACTTGCTCAGTCCAAGTAATGCTCCCCTCTTTATTTAGTAGACTAACACAGTCTTTTAGACACCTCTTAGATAGTAGAGCCCTCATTAGGAGACACACTATGTTTCATTAGGTAGTTCTCTTTTAGAGATAATCATCATTTAAAATTTACCCTTAGGGAGTGTACCTTGGTTTAATAGAAAGATACCCATAGGAGGCATACATTGTCTCATTTATAGAGCCTCCCCTACTTGTACCTCAATTTGTAACCCCTCTTTAGTATTATTTGGTTTAGAGGTTTATCCTTAGAGACTAGCTTAGTCTTGTTCGGGTTTGACTTGTTAGGAACCTTATCATTTCTCTTTTACTTTAGATTTCAGTTACTTGTTTGTGGTTTAGTTCAAGTGTCTTTGACACTAGTTTGCTTGTTCGGGGTTTCCCCGTACCTTTAGGGTTTTGCCCTAGTTTGTCGCTTTGTGTGTTCTTTTTAGGTCTTTGACCAAAAGAGTGAAAACATTTTAAAAATCTAAAAAACACTTGAATACTTTAAAATTCAAAACAAAAACATTTGAAAATATCTTAAAATTCAAAAACATATGAAAACTTTAAAAAATATCAAAAGCTTTTAAATCATTTGGAATGTTAAGCTTTTTAGTGGTAATTAGGAGAGTTTGTTTCGAACTACGTTGGCTTGATCCTCTTCCACGAGGTACGTAGTGCAGCTTGGGATCCATATCCCAGGTCCAGCCAAACCTTTAAAAAATAAACATTTCAAATCTTCCAAAATTATAAAAATTCTTCAAAACCTTTTAAAAAGATCTTCTCCTAGAGTTAGGAGTCTGTCCTAGATATTTGGGGTGTTTTAGAGTTAGGGGGCTGTCTTGATTTGTATTGATATGGTGTGTCCTGTCGTGTGAGTGTCCCTAGAGTTAGGAGGCCTCGAGTCGATCGGTTAGACATTTAGTCGAACCGATGGCTAGACTAGGAAGCATATAGTCAGCCCATGATTTTTATTAGGTTGCACAGCCTAGATACACATAGGTTGTAGGGCCCACCTGCATTAGCTTAAGGCTAACCAACTTGCATTAGTTAGGGCATATAGAGAGTCCTAAAACTTACAATTCACATGAACTTAAGCAATTGTGTAAAAAGCTTTAAAAATCAGTCGAGTCTAGTGGATCGAGTCTAGGATAGCGGTTCTAGATGGTTAGGCATCGTAGTTTAGATTAGGTCATCGAACTTATAATTGCACAGCCTAGGCATTGTAGGGCCCACCTGCATTAGCTTAAGTCTAGTGACTCCGATTCTTCCCGAGGCATGGATACGTAGAGCAGCTGGGATGGACGGCCATTTTGGTCCGAGTCAAGTCCTGCATTAGAGTTTTAGGATTCGTCTTGTCCAAGTCATGTATAGAATCGATTTGTGCTGTATGTTTTGCTGTGTTTTCTTACTTTCATGTACAGATCCTATACCTTTAGCTGTAGCTTGCATGTGTATGTCCACCAGAACTTAGACACCCATTAGACATGTCACTCATAACCTAGCTGTGCTTAGGTGACACATTTCTTATTTCATTTTGTGTATGCTTATTTCTTTATCCTCAGGAAATGCATGTTTAGGTAGACGATTCCTGAGAATTGTTCCTATTTCATATGATATTAGCCCGAAGCTCTTCGAGGTTAATAATAAATGGCATAAGAGACCAAGTGCTTGCACTCAAATAAATTAGGGGTGCTCTTAAGACCTTCTCCATTCGTAATCTGGCACGAACCCTTTCATTTCTTATTATCCATGGTATACAGAGCCTATTTTGTTTAAGGATCCATGGCCGTATACCATGGATGGCGACTCTGAGTTTGTTTAGGTACGTTTCGAATCTGGACTTGTTCCCGAATCGAGAGGTATCTCTTTTATATCGTCACCCGTGCTATGCTATGAGGGTGGCATCCATTTCGAGAGTTCCTTGGTAGAGCCCTCCTTCACACGTGGATGATCCTAGAGGCCGCTAGGGGCTCGTCCCCCGCCTCTCTCTCGGATCGGGGTCCACAGGGGGTGGTTGCGTACCTTTGGCATGGGCTGCATTTCTTGACGAACTCCTTGGAGTCCGTGAGGATCGTAGGCCAGAAGTAGCCGTGCCTCATGATTTTCTGAGCTAGAGTCCTGCCGCCTCCGTGGTCTCTGCAGATTCCTTCATGTACTTCTCGTAACGTGTACTTTGATTCGGAGGGTACCAGGCATCGGAGATACGGCCATGTGTATGACCGTTTGTAGAGCCTGGGCCCGTGGACCACGTAGTGGGCGGCTCTTGCGGTTAGGCGTCAGGCTTCCAGCTTGTCTTCGGGCAGTATCCCGTCTTTCAGGTATCGCATGATGGGGTCCATCCAGTTCGGTCCTGGTGGAATCTCCAAAGCTTGCACCTCGTCGATGCTGGGGTGGGGCAGTATCTCTGTGAGCACGGTGTCGAAGTCATGGGTTTCTTCCGAGGCCATTTTTGACAATGCATCTGCTTGGTTGTTCATGTCTCGCGGTACCTGGAGGATCTCGACTTCCCTCATTCTTTGTAGCTTTTCTTTTACCTTCTGGAGGTATCGCTTCATCCTGGGGCCCTTGGCTTCGTATATTCCGTTTACTTGGTTGACGACGAGCTGGGAGTCGCTATAGACTTTTAACTTTCCCGCGCCGAGCTCTGTGGCTAGACTTAGCCCTGCTAGTAAGGCTTCGTATTCAGCCTCGTTGTTGGAGGCTTTGAAATCTAGCCGGAGGGCGTATTCCAGCGTGAATCCTTCTGGGCCGTGGAGGACCACTCCCACCCCGTGCCCTGTTTTGCCTGTTGAGCAGTCAACGTGCAGGGTCCAGTGAATCTTGTCACTCTGTTCCGCTGAGTCTGGCGCCATGTCTTCGCGAGCTGTTTGTTCGATGGGGCCCTCGCCATTTTCCATTGTTGTTGGTTCCGCGGCCGGGGCCGTAGATTCCACTATAAAGTCAGCGAGGGCTTGGGATTTAATAGCCGGCCTCGGTCGGACCTATATGTCGAACTCTCCCAACTCGACGGCCCAACTTACCATCCTGCCCGAGGTCTCTGGTTTTTGGAGAATTTTCCTCGGGGGTTGGTCAGTCAGAAGCACAATGGGGTGGGCCTGGAAGTAGGGGTGGAGCTTCCGGGCGGCTCTGACGACTGCGAGGGCGAATTTATCTATGTTTAGGTACCGGACCTTCGCACCGTGGAGAGTCTTGCTCACGTAGTACACCGGGTGTTCCTTCTTGTCGCTTTGCTTGGCCAAAACCGCACTCACCGCCGTGGGGCTGATGGCCAGATACAAAAATAGTTCTTCCCCCGGCTCGGGCTTGGCAAGTACGGGTGGTGTCTGAAGGTATTGCTTCAAGGCGTCGAAGGCTTCTTGGCAGGCCGGGGTCCATTCGAATTCCCGTATGTTTTTTAGCTACTTGAAGAACGGCTGACACTTCTCCGCCGATTTGGGCATGAAACGACTGAGGGCGGTGATTCGTCCTGCGAGCCTCTGTACCTCTACGCTGTTTGCGGGGGCTCCATGTCCAGGATGGCCTGGATTTTTTCGGGGTTGGCCTCGATGCCTCTCTGGCTAACCATGAATCCTAATAACTTCCCAGAAGTCACCCCGAAGGCGTGTTTCGCGGGGTTCAGTTTCATCCGGGCCCGCCGCAGTGTGTCAAAGGTTTCTTGAAGGTCGGAAATGTGCTTGGACGCTTCCAAGCTTTTCACCAGCATGTCGTCGACATATACCTCCACGTTTCTTCCGATTTGTGCCCGGAAGAGCTTGTTTACGAGCCGCTGGTAGGTAGCGCCTCCGTTTTTTAATCCGAAGGACATGACGGTGTAATAGTAGACGCCCTGGTCAGTAATGAACGCTGTTTTCGGGACGTCTGGTTTGTGCATTTTGACCTGATTGTAGCCCGAGAAATCATCCAAGAAGGTGAGGAGTTCGTGCCCGAATGTGGCGTCGATGAGTTGGTCTATGCGCGGGAGGGGGTAGAGGTCCTTTGGGCAGGCCCGGTTTAGGTCTGTGAAGTCTATACAGGCCCGCCAGCCTCCACTAGCTTTCTTGATCAACATTTTGCTCCGCTTTGATCAACAAAGAAATTAGGGTTTCGCTGTCAATTTTTCAGTGTTTTCTATTCCCGTGTCCGCCTCGTATGTTTTCTCGATCTTTTCGGTTATTTCTGTCATATTTTGCGTCGTCCTGATAATTGTTGAGAGGGGTTGTTCGCAAGAATTAAAGCCGAGAGAGTTTGGACCCGTTTGCGAGGCCCGCATTGAGCATTTGTTTAGATTTGGATCAAACAAGGGGGTCCGCATATTGTTTTAGTGAAAAAGGAGTTTTGAACCGACTTCGTTCTAATGCCTAAAGATGACCATCATGGGAACGGTCAAGATCTCAGAGAAGTCATTTTAACAACCAATTTTATTGCGACCATCAAATTAAGCCATCCAGATAACCCCTGAGAACTATGCAAGGAGCACAGCGAATTTATATTAAGGTTCATTAAATGAGTGGCTCGGATTATCCCATGAAAATGATTTTGGGATGAGATCGGATTGCCCTATGGAGCTGATTAACGAAAATATTTGGGTTCACATCTTATGTATAATCCAGCCCATCCAATTAAGCGGTTCATATTATCCTATGGGGTGGGCCCCATCCTTTTTTTAAAATAATAATGATAACGAAGCAAGATATGGAATTCAGCCATACAACAGGGGACCCGCTTGGGATTGATGCTGAATCCAAAGAAATAAATTCCTATTAAGCTTTGAGGGCATAAAAAGAAAGCAGGTGCATTTTATTAGGTATTTTCGTCCATCTTCTTCTTTGAGAAAGACCGCGAATAGAAATTTTATGTTAAGTGATTCTCGAAGATTGTTTTTAGGGAGGAGGCAATAAAAAAAAAGGGAAACAAAGGAGAGGAGAGGAATCTGTTTCAATGCAAGAAAGGTATGGTTCTAAAAAAAAAGAAGAAAGTTATAGATAGCAGCTTTGGTGTTTGATAAAGAAAGAAAGACAGCAAGTGATCCACCCTCTAATGTTAGGAAGCTTTGAAGAAAAAAAAGAAAGATACCCATTTTGGAAGGAGGTGGCTCGGTTTTTCTGTGGAAAAGAAATAGCAACTCTATATAAAAATAAAAAATAAAAAACGTGAGCGGCAGAAGGAGGTTCGGTGTTTTTTTCTCCCCTTGAGAGCTTCTGTGTTCTCTTCTCCCTTAGCAAGCTTCTGTTTTTCCTTCTCCCCTTGATAACTTCGGTGTTTCATCTCCTCTTCTCACGACTCTCGGCCTCTCATTCTCCCCGGCAACCGTCTGTCTCTACTCTGTTTTTCCACTCATCCCTACTTTACTCTCTTTTTTCCCGCCCATCTATCTTTCTCTCTCGGCTGGTGCTCCCACCCTCTGTTTTTCTTGGACCTTCTCTAAATCTCTATGGGGATCTCACTCTGATCGATTGGTTCCCTCAAGCTCTCATCTCTCTGTGTGAAAGAGGTGGCTCGGGTTTTCCAAAAACCAAAAAAAAAGAAAAAAAGCAGAGTTCTGTGGAGGGGAAAGAAAAACTGAACAAAATAAAAAATAAAAAAAATCGTGACTCTGTTTTCATCTTCCCCATCATCCATCTCTAACCATTACCAATCGTCATTCTCCCTCTGTTTATGGTTCATCACCTCCCTATCTCTTTCTCCTAACCCGCACAACAAAAAACAAGGAAAACAGAGTATCGGTTTTCACCGATACCTCTGTGTATTTCTCACGTTTTCTCTCTTTTTCGATCCCCTGTTTTCTCTCCTCCCCTCGCTCACCATTTCAAGCTCTGATTCTCCCCCCCTCTGCCAATCCAACTCTCTCTCGTTCTGTTCATCTCAACCTCCACAACCCTCTGTGCCATCTCACTCTCCCCATCTGCTTCCCGTCATCCTCTCCCTTAAACCACTCTGTTTTTACTCCCCCTCAATCGGTCTCTCTCTTTCTATTTGTCTCTCTCTCTTTCTCTCTCTCTCTTTCTCTCTCTCTCTCTCTCTCTGTTTTTAACCACACTCTTTTCACACGGTCTTTAAACTCTACTCTCTCTGTGTTTTTTTAACCACACTCTTCTCTCACGGTTTTAAACTCTACTCTCTCTTCTTTTTCTTTTATCACTCCCACCTCATTTTCTCTTTATCCCTCTCTCACAAACACTCTACCACTCTCACAATTCCCAATCACTCTCTCTCCCTACCTCTCTCTCCCCATTCACAGTTGGAAAAGCAAAGAAAAGAAAAACAAGGAAAAAGAAAAAGAAAAAGGAAAGAAAGCGGAGCGAATTTCACGTCGGTGAGATTTTCAGATTTTTCGGCTCTCGGATTCAGTGGGAATCTCCACCATAGGTAGGTACACTGTTCTCGAATTTTTTTCGAATTATTTGGTATTTTTTTAGATTTTTGCATGATTTTTAAGCATTTAAATGAATTTAATTCAATATTAAATGTGTGTGCTCAAAATCATGATCTGCATGAGTGTTTCAATTCCGATTCGTCCCGAAATTTAATGCACTGATCTATCTAAATAGAGTAAAGTAACCATCGGATCGGATCGGACATTAGATCAAATTTTTTTGAAAATTTGAGAAGAGTGGAATTTTATTTAAAATAATAGCTGAGAAATTACGAAATTCGAAAAAATAGCCATCTCAGAATGATCTATTTTTTAGAATTTTAAAATTTTCTTTTGTTCATAATATCAGAACAAGATTAAAGGACGTTTTCCGGAGTCGTAATTTTCTCGAAAATCGTGTTTTAAAATAAAAAACTCTTCAAAAATATCTTTTTGATAAAGAAACATAAAATATATACTAAATGGATTCCAAAATTAATAAAATTTTGTGGGAAAATAATATGGTACTGATACATTCTACCATGACTTTTTAAAGATTTTTAGATTCTGTTTGATATATTATTTAATGCTTTCTTTGAAAATTACCAGATTTTGTGAGAATTGTTACTGACATCCGATCACCATTAAAATTTACAAAATTTTTACAGTAGTCTTATATTTCATATATCTTGCTTCTGTAAAATTCTTAATTGATTTAGATCTTGTTTCCTATTGGTTGTAGTGTAAGTTCATAATCTGGTCTTAAAATTGAAAAATCCGAAACTAGTAGTAAATAGTCTTTAAAATTCATAACAATCTCACAGCATGCTATGTTTACTTATATCTTTCTATTGTATAAATTTCAATGAATTTAGATTTCTATTTCTAGTAGTTTCTGTCTTATTTTTGCAATCTGGTCTTATTATTGTTAAATCAAAATTAAATATGAGTTTAATGTAAAAATCTGCAAAACTCTTTCAAAAATCTACATCCCATCATATCTTGTTGCTGCTGAAGTTTCAATTCATTTCGAATTCGTTTGTAACAATTTCACTTGTAAAATCACTCATGTGGTTTAAAATTGATAAAATTCATTAAAAAACTGAAATTAATTAAAAATCATCATAAAGCTTCTAAAGAACCTTAAAATTCTGTCACACGTTCACTCCTCAATCCATTGAAACAGAAATTTTAGGATCTTTAGATTTTCTTGGAAAAATGGCCAGTGCATCCATAATCGTATCCCTATTTGCCCTCGATCTTTGACAATTTGAATATTTAAGCTATAGCATGTTGTTGGCTCCGAGGTTACTGTCCACGAAAATCCTGAGATATGCCAGGCAATAAGATGATATAACCTGAGTATTAAATTGCACAAGGAAAGAGCGCACAATTCCCTTCCTTGGATGCCATTCGAGGCCGAAATTGGTGAACCCTAGAACCATTGGTATTCCTTAAATGTCCAGAAACCGAAAATCCTTGAAATCTGAAATTAATTACCCTCAAGAACTTGAGTCGATGTGTCTCGTGTCTTTCGGAACCATTGGATTATGGTTTCCGTCGTAAGAACCATTAGAGCCCAATTTAGGAACACTGGTGTCAGGTCGTGTCCTAGGTTTTAGGGAGTCTTAGGTTTTAGGGAGTCTTAGATTTAGAAGTCCACCCTCATCACGTACGTTTGCTACAGATAGCAATCGTGCCATAGGTCTAGTTACACTAGTCACCCAATCTTTCCCTAGGACAAGCCTAGTGAACTAGGATGTAGGCTAACCTGCATTAGTCTAAGGAACAACTTGCATTTAGATAAGAATCATATAGCATCTTAGATGAAATCCTAAGATAATAAAATCCTCAACTTGAATTAAATAATTTCTCCTAAAACTGTTGAAACAGTCAATCCCGTCTAGGTCGGTGTCTTAGTTGAGTTAGGCATGAGTAGCTTAGCTTAGGTGCACCGAACTACGTCGACTCTGATCCCAGTGAGGCTTGGGTACGTAGGCAGCTTGGATGTCTGATGGCATACCAAGCGCGAGTCGGCTCCACAACAAATTGTGGGGTTTTGTACATTAATTTTCTTGTAAATTCTTAATTAAATCACTTAGGATTTTCCATGAAATTAGAATTTTAGGAGAACTTTCACTTGGATTGAATTCAAACAAATTAAGAAATCAAGATACACATTTAGGATCTACATTGAAATTAGATCATAGGATGCATATCACATAGTTAGCACACTAACAAAGAGTTGAATGAGCCATTTAAAATAAATTTAAAAGAGTTAACTTTTGGAATTGAAGACCGATTACCGGGCAGGAATGGTGCATATGGTAGATAACTCCCCATACCTTCCATTCTCGTAACCAGGTAGCGAGTCTAGATTTCTCGTTAATTATGGGTCCTAGATCCCACATCTAGGTGGCGACTCTGTCAGTCTCTTTTGTGTGAAATTCGGATTGCCTAGTGATCCCAAGTTCACATAAAAGATGAATTAAAATCAATAATAAGAATACACACGCCAATCGCGTAGGTACGAGAGACCAAGAAAGAGCGTGGAGGCTCGCGCCTCACCCCTCTCGCGGGATCGGGTCCCACAGTTTGGCGACTCTGCTGGGGATCACCTAACTTCACCAAAACATCAAAGGATAACTCATTTGAATTTAATTTAACTGGGTCATAAAAACTCTATCTCTTGTATACTTGTTAGATTAGTTTGTATGCTTTATTTTCTCATCACATTTTACTCGAACTTAATCTAACAAAACCTGAAGGCATCATAGATTGCGCGAACTTATTGCACACACTTACATCACTTGCATCTAAACCCTTGCATCTCACATGCACACACGTCCTATTTTAGGAACCCGGAGTGTTATCTAGCATGGTTGACTGGGATTTCATCACTTGGTGCCTCTATGCTAGAGAAGCATTCCACCCTTAGCCTAGCACCTTATGGTGCGTAAACGGATCTCTTGTTCACGTACTGATATGCCGGTTACCGGTACAGTATATCGAACATGGATTCGCGCTAATGGAACTCTTGGCCTTACCCCTAGATTAACCCACACATGCATGTAGTATACGAACACATGTGCATCACGTGTGTGAGCCTAGTTTAGGATATCCTACCCATTTGTGTCTAGATTAGGCCGTAGTCCATCTTCCAATGGCTACGATCGGTCCTTAGGTACACAAACAAAGTCATGAGTCGAGATTCTCTCTCCACTCCGATAGATTAGGATTAGGGTTGATGCCTTCAGGTAACACTGTTAAAATGTGCGAAGATTAAAAAACTTTCCCTTTGGGGTTAGGATATAAATCCCATCATTTCCAAAGATCTTATAGGATTAGTCATTCATTATCTATCCGTTGAAAGCAATCTTATGCTATCTCATCTCATCTCTTGATCGTACGTCTTTCAATCCTCTATTATGTGATTCGATCATATATTCATACTTTCTCTTACTGGCAGGAACTTATCCCAATCTCGTGTTCATATAACCCTGATCATTCTTGTATCCTTTCTCTTGGCTTACAGGCACCATGTCTACTCGTACAATTCTTGATTGGATCCGTGGTACATTAAGAGAATCTCACATCTATGCCATAAGTGAGCAAGAGAAGAATCTCTTCGGCTACGTGGCAACCATCAAGCTCGATTGGGGATTACTCTATGCCGCATCAGAGTGTTGGGATCCCGATCATCATGTCTTCCGTTTTGGCAACCAAGAAATGTGTCCCACCTTTGAAGAATGGTGTGCCTTATTGGAATATCCTGTGGATGGCCCTCTAGTGAAGCCATCCTGTGTTCCAGATTATCGTCCTTTGTTCCTTCGCTTAATGAATAATCCAGATGAATCCATGAACTCTTTCATGAAAGGCCAAGAAGTGTTCATGCAACATCTGATTGACATTTACCCTCCTATTGGACACATTGGTGCTGTTGATATTCAAAAAGCCCGACGGCGCGCTTTGAGATTCTGCTCCTTTGCTAGGTTCCTCACTGTCCAGCCTTCTCGCTTTGCGTCAGCTGTTCTTCTGGACCTCGTTGATCAAATGGATCGTGGCGCCAATCCAATTCCTACTATGCTTGCAGAAACCTTCAATGGATTGGATGATATGGCTCGTCTTCGTGCCAGCTCAGGTCTAGGCTCTTATGTTCGCTCCTTCGTTGGTTCTTTCTCAGGATGTCCTGCTTTACTTCAGGTGTGGTTATGCCACAAGCTAAAAATCGCAGCTCCTGTGCATTTCGATCATACATTATACACCTTCAGTGAATGGCGTCATGATGTTTCCTTTGATCACAAAAACGATTGGGTTGAATGGTTAAATTCTCGCCAACAAGATCAGATTTATTGGCAAATTCCTGGAATCCAAGAAGCGGTCTTCAACACCGGAGAAGCTAACTACGTTCGTCTTCTTGGTCTCAAAAATACTTCCTTCTATGTTCATGCCAGGATCCTGCGTCAGTATGGAAGGGAGCAATCCATTGTGCCTCCCCTTCGTCATTTCTATCCGCCTGAGGATCTCAAGTCCAAGATTGTCAAAGCCGTTTCATCCGCTTGGGATGTCAGAATCATCAAACCTTTAAAAGAGTCAGCTGAGGAAAATTGTCGTCCAAAGAAGAAGTCTAGAAAGAATGCTTAGTTCCATGTTTAATCTTATCCGTTTATCTTTGAAAGAGTGAACCATGTACTCAAGCTTTAACGATTAATCAATAAAGTCCATCTTTCTCTTTCATTATCTTTTTCTATGTGTGTATCATCGTCTGTTCTTCTTTCTGATTTTAAAATATGTATTTCAAATATTTCAGGGCAGTAAACACCATAGCTAACCCTACTACTCCTTGGGTTCGGGTCTCTTCACGATTGGAGAGGAATTCTGTCTCTCCACCATCCTCTCTGAGAACCCCAGCATCTCCTTCTTTCTCATCCTCACCAATGGCAGACAACCAAGATGGCCTTCCACCCGCTGCTATTACCGATACTCTTACATTGATTCTCCAGCAGCTTCAAGAACTCAAAGAAGAGAACCGAATTATCAAGGCTCAGCTTTCTGAGAAGTTGGGACCGTCGTTGTCCAAAGATAAAGGGCCCATGCACCAAGCAGCTACTTCAGCAGCGCCTGCCCAACCAGTGTTCATCACTATCCCTGATAAAGCTGAAGAAGATTTGGAAAAAGAGCAGTACAGCGAGGATCGCAGTAGGCCTTCTCAGTCCATGGTTGATAAAATTGTTATGGAGAAATTAGAAACTCTTACCAGGAAGGTACAAGACATCCAGTTTCAAGACCAGGGTGGTTTCAATCCAAGTGACCTTACACTGTTTCCCGAAATCCGCCTTCCTGCTAATTTTCAAATGCCAGATTTCGACAAATATGATGGTGTGGGTTGTCCAATCACCCATTTACAGATGTTTACCATCATGTGTCAGCCTCAAGGCTTATCTCCTGAGCAAATGGCTCAATTGTTCCCGGTTTCCCTAACCAAGGTCGCTAGAAGGTGGTTCATGGTCCTAGACAAGACTCGTTATAGGACATGGAAAGACATCGGTGAGCAATTCATCAAGCAGTTCAAATATGATGATGGGACAGAAATTACTAGAAAGGATTTGGAAAGGACCAAGCAAGATTCGAGAGAATCTTTTCTAATTTTTGTGAAGAGATGGAGAAGACTAGCAGCCCAGATGATGGAGCGCCCTTCTGAGGAAGAGCAGGTCCAAATAATCATGAAAAATATTTCTCCCCAACTCTAGTATCACATGTCATTGCAATATTATCCAGACTTCAAGCACTTCATTGTAGCAGGCACCCAGATAGAGGAGGCTATGGCTCAAGGTGTATTCAACCGTAGCAACCCAAACCCCAGAGATTTCAAAAAATCCCCTCTAGCCCAAGTCAGTAGTATCTCTCGTTCCAATGCTCAATCTTCTAAGTCCCAAGAACCTCTAGTGATGGACTATGCCCAACCTACGACCTCACCTCGGCAACAAACCCGGGTAGAATTTACTCCACTTCCCATTCAATCTTTAGAGGTGCTTAAGCAGTGTCTTGCTTCAGGTCGCATAACCCTACCTGCCATCCGGCCTCCCCCCAATCCTCTACCTGCAAATTGGCGAGCTGACCTACACTGTGAGTATCACAGAGGTCCTGGTCATCTTACTGACAATTGCATTGCCTTGAAATTTAGAATCCAGAAACTCATTGATGAGAAAGTCATTGCATTCCAGCCAAGACCCAATGTTACCCAAAACCCGATACCTGGTCATGCCAATCCTCCCGCTGCCGTTAATGCCATAACCACAGGAGATTCTGAGTTTGACCCTCTCACCCTCATATGTGCCTTAGAACCCATTTCTGAACCCCAAATAATCTTCTGTGATGAATCATACCTAAGAGAGTCTGTATCTCCCTTGGTGATCACCTATGAGCCACAAGTCCCTCAAGTTATTACTTATGATGAGCCAGAATTGGACGAAGTCAGACATGTTACAAGGGGTGGAAGAATTTTCAAACCTGTTGAATTGAGAGTCGAAAATCCAGGGGCATTGGCTCGAGGAGAGGAGTAGCAATATGCGAAAGATCCAGATGATGAAGTTGTGCAGCAGTTGAAGAAAACTCAGGCTGTTATATCTGTATGGGGATTATTGATTGCATCAAAGAAACACAGAGAGGCTGTGTTGAAAGAATTGAATACCACACAGGTATCCTCAGAGATATCTCCGGAGCAACTGGCTGAAGTTGTTGCTCTAACCCAGGCCACCAGGGCCATTAGTTTCTCAGATCAGGAGTTGCCTCCTCAAGGTCGGAATCATGCTAGAGCTCTTCATGTCATTATTGTCTGTGGAGGCAAGAAAGTACCATCTGTGTTGGTAGATAACGGATCCGCCTTGAATGTGTGTCCATTGAGAACTGCCATTACCTTGGGTTTCGGTCTCACTGATTTTGCCGAATCAACCCTTGGTATCCTCACATATGACAACACCCGCAGAAATGTGGTCGGAGTCCTCACCACCAAGATCGTTATAGGCGGTCAAGAATTTGAGGTTGAGTTTCAAGTTATTGATATCAAAGCCTCGTTCAATATGCTTCTAGGACGTCCCTGGTTGCATAAGGAAGGTGCTGTTGCTTCAACCCTTCACCAAAAACTGAAGTTCATCAAAGATGGGAAGTTGTTTACTGTCAGAGGTGACGAAGAGCCAGAAATAAGGCAGATAACAGGAGAAACCTTGATCCTTCAAGTTGCAAAAGCAGATGACTACAACTTGAATGGTTTCGCATTCGACGTTGCTGCTACTTCTTATGAGGATGCCTCTCGGGAGGAGTTGTGTTTGCCGTTTGCCATCAGTCCTGTGGTGGCCAAGATGATGAGAAAAATGAACTACTTCCCTGGTATGAATTTGGGCCGTGATCCAAGCAAGGCATCTCACTGGCGCCTGTGGGACCCGATCCCGCGAGAGGGGTGGTGGCGCGAGCCGCCACGCACTATCTCTTGGTCTCTCGTACCCACGCGATTGGCGTGTGCCTTTTATTATTGATTTTAATTCGTCTTTTATGTGAACTTGGGATCACTAAGGCAATCCGAATTCCACACAAAAGAGACTGACAGAGTCGCCACCTAGATGTGGGATCTAGGACCCATAATTAACCAGAAATCTAGACTCGCTACCTGGTTACAAGAATGGAAGGTATGGGGATTTATCCACCACATGCACCATTCCTGCCCGATAATCGGTCTTCAATTCCAAAAGTTAACTCTTATAAATTCATTTTAAATGGCTCATTCAACTCCTTGTTAATGTGCTATCTATGTGACATGCATCCTATGATCTAATTTCAATGTGAATCCTAAATGTGTATCTTGATTTCTTAATTGGTTTGGATTCAATCTAAGTGAAAGTTCTCCTAAAATTCTAATTTCATGGAAAATCCTAAGTGATTTGATTGTTTCAACGGTTTTAAAAGTGATTAGCCCGAGTCCTCAGATGGTCTGGTATTCATCCAAAGAAGCCTACGTATCCCCGCCTCCACGAGAATCAAGGCAACGTAGTTCTTCGCGCCTATTCTAAGCTAGGATGCCTAAGACACCTAGACTTCTATCCTAGACTCGATCTAAAAGACCGAACCGGTTATTAAAGTTTCTTGTACGATTATTTAAATTTCAGTGAATTGTGAATTTTATGACACCCTATATGCCCTAACTAAATGCAGATTAGCCCTAAGCTAATGCAGGTGATTCCTATAACCTATGTGTAACTAGGCTGTATTTCCTAAAGAAAACCAAAGGTGGACTAGCGTATCTTACTCTAGTCATCACTCGGCGATGTGGATTGCCGACTGACCGGACGGAGGCGCTCCTATAACTCTAGGACAGACCCCTAACTCTAAAACAAGCACACAGCAAACAAACAATCAAACAACCTATCAAAAGAAAAACCTAACTCTAAAACTCTCTATCTAGGAGAAACTCCTAACTCTAGAGGAATATCTTTTGAAAACAAGATTTTAAAGGTTTTTGAAGAAGGTTTAAAACGTTTATTTACAAAAAAGTTTGGCTGGACTTGGGATGTAAATCCCAAGCTGCACTACGTACCTCGTGGAAGAGGATCAAGCCAACGTAGTTCGAAAATCGAACTCGCCTAATACGCTTCTAAAAGAAACACTCAACACTTTAGATTTTTTAAGGTTTTTTTATATTTTCAAATGTTTTTTATATTTTTAAAGTTTTCAAATGTTTTTGAGTTTTAAATTTCCAATGTTTTTGGATTTTAAAGCTTTTCCAATGCTCAGGATCTTTAGATGAATTCACTCTTACAGAGAACAAACAAGCATAACCATAAACTAGGGCAAAGCCCTAAAGCAAAAAGGGGAAACCCCAAACAAGCAACTAACGCCTCAAAGAGACGAACCACAACAAGAAAGATAGCGTCCCAAGAAGAGAGAAAACGATCCAAGATCCCAAACAAGCAAAGCTTTAATAAGACTGAGTTAGCCTCTAATCAAAGCGAAGTAATCAACAACTCTAAAGGAGAAACTCCGAACTAACAACACTAAAGAGGGGAACAAATGAGTCAGAGACTCTCTAATACTACAACTTAGAGGAGGAATGAGTCAAAGACTCCCAAATAACGCCAACAGAAGAATCAATGAGTCAAAGACTTCCTAGTAATACAACAAAAGAACGAATGAGTCAAAGACTCTCTAAAAGAAATGGAAACATGAGTCAAAGACTCCAATAACACAAACTAAAGGATAGATGAGTCAAAGACTCTCTAAAAGAAAAGGAAACACGAATTTGCACATTTGGCAGAGGTAAAACACCCAGCCGGGCCGGACAGCTACCTAGCCCTAGGGTGCAACAAATGTGCAACCCAATACCCATAAGGGTAGGGGTATGGAGCCAAGCCGAGTAGGGCGTTCTTCCAAAACCAAACGGCGCACAAAGAGGACTAACGAGAGAATGAGACCGGGCGGGTCTCCCAAACACACACAAAGATGAAGGTGCTTTAGAGATTTTAAGATGATTTTCAATTAATTTCAATTTTTTAATGGATTTTACCAATTTTTAACCATATGAGTGATTTTACAAGTGAAACTGTTACAAACGAATTCGAAATGATTTGAGATTTCTGTAGCAACAAGATGTGATAGAATGTAGCTTCCTGGAAGATGTTTACAGATTTTTACATTAAACTCATATTTAATTTCGATTTAACAACTAATTGACCAGATTGCAAAATAACACAGAAACTACTAGAAATAAAAATCTAAATTCATGAAAATTTCTACAGAAATAAGATATGAATAAAAATAGCATGCTGTGAGAATTTCATAAAATTTAAAGATTAATTACTACCAATTTCGGATTTTTCAATTTTCAGACCAGATTATGAATTAACACTACATCCCATATTAAAACAGATCCAAATCACTTGAAAATTTTAGAAAATCAAGAAGTATAGAATTTAAGACTACTGTAAAAAGTTTGAGAATTTTAGCTGTGATCTCGTGTCAGTAACAATTCTCCCAACATCTGTTAATTTTTAAAGAAAGAATAAAATAATATACCAAACAAAATCCAAAAATCTTTAAAAATTCATGGTAGAAAGTATCAGTACCATATTAGTTTTCCACGAAATTTCATTAATTTTGGAGTCTGTTTAGTATATAATTTATTTTTCTTCGTCAAAAAAGATGTTTTTTGAAGAGTTTTCACGATTTTCGGAAAAATTCGGAAAAATTCGGAAATATTTCGAGAACAGTGTACCTACCTGTGGTGGAGATCTCTGCTGAATCCGAGAGCCGAAAAATCCTAATAATCCCTCCTATGTGCGATCCGCTCCGCCTTTCTTCCTCTTGATCTTTTTCTTTGCTCTCCTCACTATGAATGGAGAGAGAGAGAGAGAGAGAGAGAGAGAGGGCTTGAATTTTCTAAGAGAGGGGTTCTTCCCTTTCTTCTCCCCCTTTGGATGGTGGGATGAGAGGGTATTTATAGGAGAATGGGATAGGAGGTTAGGTGAGGTTAGGTGAGGTTAGGTAAGGTTAGGTGAGGTTAGGTAAGGTTAGGTGAGGTTAGGTGAGGTTAGGTGGTTTTGGATGGTTAGGATGAGAGGAGAGGTTAGGTGGTTTTGGATGGTTAGGATGAGAGGAGAGAGAATGTGAGGAGAGAGAATGTGAGGAGAGAGAACACTCGCGGAAAATATCGTTTTTCGGAAATTTCGGCATCCAATTTCGATAATTTTTTCATCTTTGGAATCCTTGATTTTTACTCTTTCGTTGAAGCCCAATATTGCCATAGAAATATTGATTTCAAAATTTCGATGAATGAGAGCCGTCGATCCTCCTCGGCAAATCGTTTTTCCAAAGATTTAGCAAATCGGTGATCCAAATGAACCAACCGATTCGATCAATTTCGGATCAACGACCAAAATTATTAAACCATGACATCTACACCAATTAAGATTTTTTTTTTTTTTTTGTTATTGATGATTTAATGGAATAATTTCGACAGTTCTCCTTCATCATATCTTGATCCGTGATTTTTCACTGGGTTTTTGCACAATTAAGTGGCACAGTGTTTAATCTGAATTTGAGATTAACCTTGATCGATCCTATGATCACAAATTCTTGGTAAGGAAAGACACCCAGGTCAAGATCTACCCTTGATCTAACGATTTACGGAAATCGGGTCTCGGAATGGAATCAGGGTCCGGGCTATGAAGTGACCCTAGCTTATTTTGTCCCGATTGATGATCCGTAAAGTCAGATCAAGATATTAATGACCTAAAACATATAAATCCATGATAGAGGGGGTTCTCACATGGATTTAACACACTAAATTCACCAATCAGGGTATTTTCAATTTTTCGGATCTAATCATCTCACCAGGTACATCTCTTTATCATTTTGGTTTTTCAGAAAATTTGAGGATGCATACTTTACCAATGAAATTCTACGGATCAATATATTAGGTTATTGTTGGTTAAAGTGTAGCACAATGAGGGTGTCTACAGGTTGTTAAGGTAACCTCCCTGAAATCCTGATTGTTCCCTTGATGGGCATTTTTATGCACTGGATCGACATAGGCTCGAAACTCTTTTTTTTTTATCAAAACAATGTGGGCCCCCCGGTTGATTCGAATTTAGACAAATGTTTAATGCGGGCCCACCAAACGGGTCCAAATTCTCCCTTGCTCGGATTCTTATGAATAATCTCTCTCAACACTTAACGGAAAAATGCGAAACATGGCGGAAATGATTGGATGGGGTTTCGCCCAAGCATAGCGAACTTGGGTTCGGTCAAAATGGGGTGTCTACAGATGCCCCTCTTTGGCAGAGCGTGTGTAACACGCGAATGGCAAAGCTGAACAGACGACACATTTTGACTGACCCAAAAGCAAAACAAATTTTTGGTTTTTTTCAGTTTTAAAATGATATTCACAAAGATAAAACTCTACCAATAATAGAGAGATAGCCTCTCACTAACTCTTAACTCGGCAACTAAGACATCTCAAAGAGATAGTCTCTCCCTAATACTCATGACTCAACTATCTAAAACAAATACGCAAGGGCTCTATTAAAGCAAACACAAACACACTCTTTTTTAACAATAAAGCTTTAAGAAAACTAACACAATGAAATTACTTTTAGAGAATGTAGACCATTATCAATGCAAATATAAATCAATCACCCGAACAAATGTGAAACAATCACTCAAAGAGTCGGTAACACTCTGGGAGTTTCAAAACAATCACCCAAAGAGTTTGTAACACTCTGAGAGTCTCAAAATAATCACTCAAAGAGTCTGTAACACTCTGAGAGTTTAAAACAAATCACTCAAAGAGTCTGTAACACTCTGAGAGTCTCAAAACAATACAAAAATCTTTATACTCAAAGAGCCCTAACTACCCGAAGAGTCTCTAACACTCAAAGGGTCTCAACTACTCAAAGAGTCTCAAACGCACACGAAAAACCTTTATACTCAAAGAGCATCAACCACCCGAAGAGTCTGTAACACTCAAAGGGTCTCAACTACTCAAAGAGTCTCAAACACACACGAAAAACCTTTATACTCAAAGAGCCTCAACCACCCGAAGAGTCTGTAACACTCAAAGGGTCTCAACTACTCAAAGAGTCTCAAACACATGCAAAAACCTTTATACTCGAAAGAGTCTCAACTATATAGAGAAACCTTTATACTCAAAGAGCCTCAACTACCCGAAGAGTCTGTAACACTCAAAGGGTCTCAACTACTCAAAGAGTCTCAAACACATCAAAGAAACTTTTATACTCAAAGAGCCTCAACTACCCGAAGAGTCTGTAACACTCAAGGGGTCTCAACTACTCAAAGAGTCTCAAATACATCAAAACTATTTATACTCAAAGAGTCTCAACTACCCGAAGAGTCTGTAACACTCAAAATGTCTCAACTACTCAAAGAGTCTCAAACCAACACAAAACATTTATACTCAAGGAGTCTCAACTACCCGAAGAGTCTGTAACACTCAAAGGGTCTCAACTACTCAAAGAGTCTCAAATCAACACAAAAACATTTATACTCAAAGAGTCTCAACTACCCGAAGAGTTTGTAACACTCGAAGGGTCTCAACTACTCAAAGAGTCTCAAATCAACACAAAACATTTATACTCAAAGAGTCTCAACTACCCGAAGAGTCTGTAACACTCGAAGGGTCTCAACTACTCAAAGAGTCTCAAATCAACACAAAACATTTATACTCAAAGAGTCTCAACTACCCGAAGAGTCTGTAACACTCGAAGGGTCTCAACTACTCAAAGAGTCTCAAATTAACACCAAACATTTATACTCAAAGAGTCTCAACTACCCGAAGAGTCTGTAACATTCAAAGGGTCTCAACTACTCAAAGAGTCTCAAATCAACACAAAACATTTATACTCAAAGAGTCTCAACTACCCGAAGAGTCTGTAACACTCAAAGGGTCTCAACTACTCAAAGAGTCTCAAATACAACACAAAAACATTTATACTCAAAGAGTCTCAACTACCCGAAGAGTCTGTAACACTCAAAGGGTCTCAACTACTCAAAGAGTCTCAAATTAACACAAAATATTTATACTCAAAGAGTCTCAACTACCCGAAGAGTCTCTAACACTCAAAGGGTCTCAACTACTCAAAGAGTCTCAAATTAACACAAAAACGTTTATACTCAAAGAGTCTCAACTACCCGAAGAGTCTGTAACACTCAAAGGGTCTCAACTACTCAAAGAGTCTCAAAACAAATCAAAACATTTATACTCAGAGAGTCTCAACTACCCGAAGAGTCTGTAACACTCAAAGGGCCTTAACTACTCAAAGAGTCTCAAATCAACACAAAAATATTTATCGATCTTATATCGAGTTCATTGATAGCATAGCTATCTCCTGCCGAGAATAAATGGGAGTGCATGATCATTACTGAAAACCAAACTCAAGTAACTTGAAAGAATTTTTGGGTATTGACTCTTTTAAAGAGAGGAAAAGCATTCTGCTAAGATTTGAAGATTGCAAAAGTGAATTCTAGACTCCGTTGGGTGCTAGATTTTCTGAAACATTGACTCTTTGAGAGAATGAGTTCAATTGAGGAATTTGATTCAAGAGAGTGTTCAAGCTTCTCTTGTTTCTATTTGCTGAAAATATTTATCTCAATTATCTTGTATTTGATATCTTTTATGACGCAAGTCATAAAAGATGCCCCTAGTATGATTACTTCCATGACAGGATTCATTGGCGAGCCAAACCAGGATAGGTAAGAAAATTCAAGTTTGCATGGGTTCTTTCTCTGGTATATGAGTAAAAGGATATCCACAATGGATGAGTCTGAGAATTTTTTTCTTTCATTGCTCACTATTTGAGGCTTTGATATATCTGGCAAGTTTGAACAAAATGTCTCTTGCCCCTTCCTTGATTTCTAAACCAGGATCTACTCTGAATTATTTTCGTATTTCAGAAGGTGTACTCTCGCTCTTCCAGTGCCAAACACTTCGGATATTGAGAAAGAAAAAATGATAAAAATAAGAAAAAGACTTCCAATGACTCAATCAAAGAAGACTCAAATTACTCAAGGGACTTGACTCACTTTTGATTCACCCTTAGATAAAATGTGTAATTTTATTATGGTAAGGCTAGCCACTCTTAGAGTACTCTCGAAAAAATTGTTTAAGAGGCTCTAGTTTCCTTCATCGGGATTTCCGTCATGGTTATTACCCCCTTCGGATTGCTCAGTCTTAATGCCCCTAGTTTAAAAAGGTGTCAAAGTAAGCCTTGCTGACATTATTCGGATTCCGGGATCCTGCCCTGCGTAGAGGTTGCTTCTCGGTCTCCTTGATTTGTCTTTTCGGAAGAAGTCAAAATTAATGTCTTCCAAGTTTTCAGTCTAAAAGACCACTTATCTCAACTTTTGCTTTCCAAGCTTTCAGTCTAGAAGACTACTTATCTCAACTTTTTCTGTCCAAATTTTCAGTCTAAAAGACTACTTGTCTCAACTTTTGCTTGCACTCAAACTTGGGAATTCTACGTAATTGAGGAACTCCTTCTGCTTATATTCAACTTAACTTTTCATGGGAAGTATTTGCTTCTGACTAGATTGTTTCTTCAAGTTTTCAATCTAGCATACCACTACCCTTACTATCTGGTAAGTCAATCCCTTTGTTTGTTGACTTAGCAAGTGCATATCTCTAGGCCGCCCTTTCGGGTTTTCAACCTAGCGGGTCTTCAGACTCTCATTCTTTTCTTTCTGTTTTTCTTTTCATTCGTCTCGAAACTTTGCTTGTTTCACCAGAAAGACTTTCTAGGTGGGGTTGGGTTCAAAAGGGTTGAATACCTAAGGTTCTAAGGATTTTGACCGAATCTGGTCTAGCCAGACTACCTACGTATCCCAAAAATGGAGGATCAGATCCGCGTAGTTCGCTTTGGGATTTTTCAAAGAATGGTTTAGCATTTAGCTTCAAAATTTTGAAAGGGATTTTATCCCAAGGTTTGACCGAACTTGAATTAATCAAGTTGCCTACGTACCCCTGAAGAGATGGGGATCAGGTCCGACGTAGTTCGGGTGCATAATGCCCCGAATTTATAATGTGTTTGAAAAGAAACATTGGCTTTAAATTGTTGGCCCAAAGGGTTCTCAAAAGGATTTTAAAACGTTAGGATTTTGGCTATAAAAGTTCAAACGCCCAAGGATGGCCTCCTGATGTATTTGATGTACAAGCTCTTGAATGCTGAGGTTCAATGACTTTGAAAATTTTCGAGGAGTCTGATGGCATGTCAGGCAAAACTTCAACCACTATGCTCCACTCCCATCTTGCCTTGAAATCATAATGAAAATACACAGCCCAATTTTTCTTTTAGGGCTCAAATTTATGACTTCATTTCGAGAAAGTCTTCTCTCACTTCTTCATCAGCTCCACAGGATATCTGATGCTCAACTCTTTAAAATTTTACTCTTCAACTGGATGTCTAAAGCAGATGAAGTCTTGCTTTGCTCAACGACAGGGCATTCCCCTGGTTTATCCTTATAGGATCAAGCAAGACTACCTCAAACCCCTCTAAACAGATTTATCAATTCTTTGCGCTCCTTAGGAGATAAAGTTTTTCCAATCCATTTCTCCCGAGTTTCGGATTTCGATACCACTATCAATGGCTTCGATTTCTTCTTTAAGTGGCTATGCTCGACGCTCTTCCTCTCGTTCGACCATCTTTCAGATCTCGAGGTGAATTTCGTCTGCATTCTCATCCGAGAAGGGGGTCTTTAGTTGTTTAAACATTAGATCTAAGAGTGAATCATAGAGTATCAAAGATACGAAATCAACCATTTTATTGAATTGAAGACTATAAGTACATTGATGATTTTTGACACACCTCAATGGGCTCTTCATCAGTTCTGATAGAAAACAGAACACTGACTCTATATAAGAAAGACTGACTGATATGACACTTCTCTCTTCTTCTTTTTTTTAACATCTACATAACTGAACTTTTTCAACTTAGAGAGAAGAAAGTTGATGTACACTCAATGAAAGACAAATCTAAAGACACAGGACACTTCTTCAAATGTAGTGAACCGGCACTGAAAGTTTATAGGTGATACACCTTTCTTCATGATAATGATAATTACAAAGTTCGATCCCGAAGTAGGAATCCCAGAAAAGGCAACTCCACAAGGTCTAGGTTAAATGGGGCAACAAAAGGCTTATGCTGACAATGTGGGTAAAGCAATAGACTGATGTATCGAATGAATTCAGAAATGGTCAGTCTTTTGGAAGAAGGGCTCTTTGTTGAACACAGACTTTTGACTTAGAAGCAATCACACTATCTCAATAGTCATGGGATAAAAATTCTAAACAAATAGAGAAAAGAGTAATCTTGAAATACATCAACGGGTATGTTAATTTGGAAAGAATCCTCAATCTATTCCTTAAGATGTTCTTTGGGTATAACCGTTCTTCTTTTGGGAATGAAAGAGTCAGGAACGATAAACATCCCTAATCAAAATAAGTTTCGATCTCAGCAACGATCATGCACTCAAAGAATACAGGTAAGATCAAACTTTTCCATCAATGATTTCGATATGATCCAAGGGTAAAAGATATATGATAGGTAAACATTGATCAGTGAAAAATCAATGGCTCAGATAATAGACCATGGCCATAAGAATGACAAAAGTAGAGTCAAGGGCCAGATCTAAAATCTGAATGATGGATATCAACAACTGTAGATCAATATGATTAGATCAAGATGAGATGAGATAGCATAAGATTGCTTTCAACGGATGGATCATGAATGACTAATCCTATGAGATCTTTGGAAATGAATGGGATTTACATCCTAACCCCAAAGTTTTTTTAATCTTCGCACATTTTATCAGTGTTACCTGAAGGCATCAATCATAACCCTAATCTAGCGGAGTGGAGAGAGGATCTCGACTCATGACTTTGTTTGTGTACCTATGACCGATCGTAGCCATTGGAAGATGAACTACGGCCTAATCTAGACACAAATGGGTAGGATATCCTAAACTAGGCTCACACACGTGATGCACATGTGTTCGTATACTACATGCATGTGTGGGTTAATCTAGGGGTAAGGCCAAGAGTTCCCTTAGCGCGAATCCATGTTCGATATACTATACCAGTGTCCGGCGTATCAGTACGTAAACAAGAGATCCGCTTACGTACCATAAAGGTACTAGGCTAAGGGTGGAATGCTTCTCTAGCACAGAGGCACCATGTGATGAAATCCCAGTCAACCATGCTAGATAACACTCCGGGTTCCTAAAATAGGACGTGTGTGCATGTGAGATGCAGGGGTTTAGATGAAAGTGATGTAAGTGTGTGCAATAAGTTCGCGCAATCTATGATGCCTTCAGGTTTTGTTAGATTAAGTTTGAGTAAATGTGATGAGAAAATAAAGCATACAAACTAATCTAACAAGCATAAAAGAGATAGAGTTTTCATGAGCCAGTTGAAATAGATTCAAATGAGTTATCCTTTGGAATTGTAATGAAGTTAGGCAATCCCCAGCAGAGTCGCCAGTCTATGAGACCCGATCCCGCGAGAGGGGTGGTGGCGCGAGCCGCCACGCACTATCTCTTGGTCTCTCGTACCCACGCGATTGGCGTGTGCCTTTTATTATTGATTTTAATTCGTCTTTTATGTGAACTTGGGATCACTAAGGCAATCCGAATTCCAGACAAAAAAGACTGACAGAGTCGCCACCTAGATGTGGGATCTAGGACCCATAATTAACCAGAAATCTAGACTCGCTACCTGGTTACAAGAATGGAAGGTATGGGGATTTATCCACCACATGCACCATTCCTGCCCGATAATCGGTCTTCAATTCCAAAAGTTAACTCTTATAAATTCATTTTAAATGGCTCATTCAACTCCTTGTTAATGTGCTATCTATGTGACATGCATCCTATGATCTAATTTCAATGTGAATCCTAAATGTGTATCTTGATTTCTTAATTGGTTTGGATTCAATCTAAGTGAAAGTTCTCCTAAAATTCTAATTTCATGGAAAATCCTAAGTGATTTGATTGTTTCAACGGTTTTAAAAGTGATTAGCCCGAGTCCTCAGATGGTCTGGTATTCATCCAAAGAAGCCTACGTATCCCCGCCTCCACGAGAATCAAGGCAACGTAGTTCTTCGCGCCTATTCTAAGCTAGGATGCCTAAGACACCTAGACTTCAATCCTAGACTCGATCTAAAAGATCGAACCGGTTATTAAAGTTTCTTGTACGATTATTTAAATTTCAGTGAATTGTGGATTTTATGACACCCTATATGCCCTAACTAAATGCAGATTAGCCCTAAGCTAATGCAGGTGATTCCTATAACCTATGTGTAACTAGGCTGTATTTCCTAAAGAAAACCAAAGGTGGACTAGCGTATCTTACTCTAGTCATCACTCGGCGATGTGGATTGCCGACTGACCGGACGGAGGCGCTCCTATAACTCTAGGACAGACCCCTAACTCTAAAACAAGCACACAGCAAACAAACAATCAAACAACCTATCAAAAGAAAAACCTAACTCTAAAACTCTCTATCTAGGAGAAACTCCTAACTCTAGAGGAAGATCTTTTGAAAACAAGATTTTAAAGGTTTTTGAAGAAGGTTTAAAACGTTTATTTACAAAAAAGTTTGGTGAGGTTAGGTGAGGTTAGGTGAGGTTAGGTAAGGTTAGGTGAGGTTAGGTGGTTAGGTGAGGTTAGGTGAGGTTAGGTGGTTTTGGATGGTTAGGATGAGAGGAGAGGTTAGGTGGTTTTGGATGGTTAGGATGAGAGGAGAGAGAATGTGAGGAGAGAGAACACTCGCGGAAAATATCGTTTTCCGGAAATTTCGGCATCCAATTTCGATAATTTTTTCATCTTTGGAATCCTTGATTTTTACTCTTTCGTTGAAGCCCAATATTGCCATAGAAATATTGATTTCAAAATTTCGATGAATGAGAGCCGTCGATCCTCCTCGGCAAATCGTTTTTCCAAAGATTTAGCAAATCGGTGATCCAAATGAACCAACCGATTCGATCAATTTCGGATCAACGACCAAAATTATTAAACCATGACATCTACACCAATTAAGATTTTTTTTTATTTTTTGTTATTGATGATTTAATGGAATAATTTCGACGGTTCTCCTTCATCATGTCTTGATCCGTGATTTTTCACTGGGTTTTTGCACAATTAAGTGGCACAGTGTTTAATCTGAATTTGAGATTAACCTTGATCGATCCTATGATCACAAATTCTTGGTAAGGAAAGACACCCAGGTCAAGATCTACCCTTGATCTAACGATTTACGGAAATCGGGTCTCGGAATGGAATCAGGGTCCGGGCTATGAAGTGACCCTAGCTTATTTTGTCCCGATTGATGATCCGTAAAGTCAGATCAAGACATTAATGACCTAAAACATATAAATCCATGATAGAGGGGGTTCTCACATGGATTTAACACACTAAATTCACCAATCAGGGTATTTTTCAATTTTTCGGATCTAATCATCTCACCAGGTACATCTCTTTATCATTTTGGTTTTTCAGAAAATTTGAGGATGCATACTTTACCAATGAAATTCTACGGATCAATATATTAGGTTATTGTTGGTTAAAGTGTAGCACAATGAGGGTGTCTACAGGTTGTTAAGGTAACCTCCCTGAAATCCTGATTGTTCCCTTGATGGGCATTTTTATGCACTGGATCGACATAGGCTCGAAACTCATTTTTTTTTATCAAAATAATGTGGGCCCCCCGGTTGATTCGAATTTAGACAAATGTTTAATGCGGGCCCACCAAACGGGTCCAAATTCTCCCTTGCTCGGATTCTTATGAATAATCTCTCTCAACACTTAACGGAAAAATGCGAAACATGGCGGAAATGATTGGATGGGGTTTCGCCCAAGCATAGCGAACTTGGGTTCGGTCAAAATGGGGTGCCTACAGCGCCCAATCAAAGCAAACCATGGAATTTTCGATCTTGGATATGTACCTACTGAGGAGGAGGAGGAAGCCATGGAAGAATTGTTGAAATTGAAGGAAGAAATCCGCCGCACCGGAAAGGTACTTCCAATGGCTCCATATTCCTTATCGATGAATGGTCATTTTATCAAAGAAGGTGAGACTTCTACATACTATGGGTTTTCTGAACCATGGTATGACTCAGTAACAGGGATCATGATACCCGGTTTTGAAATATTCAGTGGCCTTGTTCTCCCAGAAACAGAACCGCCGATATATTATGTTGAGAAAGCTGTTGAGGACTGGTTAGTCTACCTTGAGCCAGATGTGCTGGGATCTTTGGTCGAAGAAGATGTGCTGGTGGCAGTTATTCAGAGTAATGATACCTTTACTGAACCTCAGAGTCAGATTGCACCTGCAACATAAAATCTTTCAAACTGGAGTTCTGATGTTTTTTCATCTTATTTTATTGCTAAGTCAAGTCTAGTCAAGTCGATTGAATCAGTGTCAGTGCCTAGTCCAAGCGAGTCATTTTCTGAGTTTATTTACTATGTGAATCCTGAGCCTGTTCAGGATGAGTCCAATGATAATGATGAAATTTCTTTCAATTCAATGAAATCTGATTCTCAGTATGTCTCTGTGTTTGCTTCTGACTTTAATAATGATAACACTCCCTCCTCAGACGAGGAAGAAGGGATCGACGAAACTCCCCTTGAATTGCAGCATATGCTCAAACAAGAGGAGCGCCGAGCCCAGCCTCTTAAAGATGAAATCGAAATTATAAACATCGGAACATAAGATTTAATACAGGAAATTCGAATTGGAAATACTCTATCATCTGAAGAGCGCGATGAATTAATAAACCTACTTAAGGAATATAAGGAAGTTTTTGCCTGGTCCTACAAAGATATGCTCGGGTTGAGCGAAGACATTGTTCAGCACAAGCTACCTTTGTTGCCAGGAATTAAACCTAAAAAGCAGAAGCTACGGAGAATGAAGCCCGAGTGGGTCTTGAAAGTAGAAGAAGAGGTTACTAAGCAGTTGAAAGCTGGGTTTCTGCAAGTGGTAGAATATCCAGAATGGCTCGCAAATATAGTACATGTACCGAAGAAAGATGGAAATGTGAGAATGTGTGTAGATTTCAGGGATTTGAACAAGGCAAGTCCAAAAGATGATTTTTCTCTACCACATATTGATATCCTGGTAGACAATACGGCCGGGCATGAATTACTATCTTTCATGGATGGTTTCTCGGGCTACAATCAAATCAAGATGGCACCCGAGGACATGGCTAAAGCCTCATTCATTACACAATGGGGGACATATTGCTATCGGGTAATGCCATTCAGCCTAAAGAATGCTGGTGCGACATACCAAAGAGCAGCTACAGCCTTACTCCACGACATGATACATAGAGAAGTCGAAGTTTATGTCGATGATATGATTGTAAAAGCCAAGGAAAGGAGGGATCACATCCCGAACCTCAAGAAGTTCTTTGAAAGAATACTCAAATACCAGCTTCGCCTGAATCCTAGCAAGTGTGTATTCGGGGTTACCTCTAGTAAGTTGTTAGGATTCATGGTGAGTCAAAGGGGTATAGAGGTGGATCCTCAGAAGATTAAGGCTATCCAGGAGATGCCGCCGCCTAGAACTGAGAAGGAAATTCGGGGATTCCTAGGAAGGATACAGTTCCTGAGACGATTTATCGCTCATCTGACATCAACTTGTGAGCCTATCTTTAAGCTCTTAAAGAAAAACTCTTCCAAAGAATGGACAGAGGAATGTCAACAGGCCTTCGAGAAGATAAAGCGAAGTTTGTCTGAACCACCAATAGTAGCACCAGTAATACCGGGGCATCCATTGCTGCTTTACTTGTCAGTAACAGAAACCACAATGGGTTGTATGTTAGCACAGCAAGATCCAGAAACCAAGCATGAAAAGGCTGTGTATTATCTCAGTAAGAAAATGTTGGAGTATGAACATAAGTACACTGTCCTAGAAAAAACCTGCTTAGCTCTGGTTTGGGCTACTCAGCGACTCAGGCATTACCTTTTATCACATAAGGTCTTGCTCCTGTCAAGGATGGATCTTCTGAAATATCTCTTCGAAAAACCAGCCTTGACAGGCAGGACTGCCAGATGGTTATTGTTGTTGTCTGAGTTTGACATCACCCATGTAACCCAAAAATCAGTAAAGGGCCGAGTCATTGCTGAGCAATTGGCAGAAGCACCCCGAGAAGAAAATCAGCCTTTCAAACCAATGTTCCCAGATGAAGAGATCATGATGGTAGAAGATGAATATCCAGAAACTGGTTGGACCCTCTATTTTGATGGAGCAGCAAATCAAACAGGACAAGGAGTAGGGGCATTGCTGGTGTCACCTCGAAATGAGCATGTTCCCCTTGCCGTTAAGTTACAATTCAATTGCACCAACAATATGGCAGAGTATGAAGCATGCATTGTTGAGCTTGAGGCTGCATTGGCCTTAGGCATAGAGAATCTTGACGTATATGGAGATTCGAAGCTAATCATTTGCCAAACTCAAGGAGAGTGGAGAACCAGAGAAGAAAAGCTATTGCCATATCATGAATACTTGGATGCTCTTGCTAAACAATTCCAGTGCATCACTTTCAGTTATCTGCCAAGGTTGAAGAATAGATTCGCCGATGCCTTAGCGACATTAGCTTCTATGATTGACATACCTCACAATATGAAGATAATGCCCATCACGGTTCAAGAGCAATGGGCTCCTGCATATGTTGATGCTATAGAAATAGCTGCAAGATGTCCCAATGGAAAACCATGGTATACGGACATAAAGAACTACATCTCAGGCCAGGGGCATCCCGATGAGGCGTCGAATAAAGAAATAAGGACTTTGCAGAGATTGGCAGCTAATTTTGTCATTTGTGGAGGAGAGTTGTATCGACGGTCTTTCGACGGAATTCAACTCTTATGTGTCACTGAAGATCAAGCAGAAGAAATTCTCGCAGATATTCATGAAGGGGTGTGTGGGCCTCATATGAATGGGAAGATGTTGGCAAGAAAGATCCTACGTCTGGGGTACTATTGGCCAACGTTGGAAACAGATTGTCACACATTTGTGAAGAAATGCTATAAATGTCAGATACATGCGAATCTCATTCATGTACCACCTACCGAATTGCATTCTCTTACCTCTCCTTGGTCATTTTCGGTATGGGGAATTGACATCATTGGCAAGATTTCACCCAAGTCGTCTAATGGTCACGAGTACATACTCGTCGCAATTGACTACTTCACCAAGTGGGTCGAGGCCGCTTCTTATGCAAAGCTTACATCCGCATCAGTTGCTAAATTCATGCGCACCAACATCATATGCAGATATGGAATTCCCCATGAGCTCATCTCAGATAACGGATCTCATTTCAAGAAGGAAGTTATCACTCTTTGCGAAGAGTTCAAAATTAAGCATCATAAATCCTCACCTTATCGTCCGCAGACGAATGGAGCGGTGGAAGGTGCAAACAAGAATGTCAAGACTATCATTAGCAAAATGTCAGAAACTTATAAGGATTGGTCGAATAAGTTACCGTACGCCTTGTGGGCTTACAGAACATCAATTAGAACTTCAACTGGGGCAACCCCCTACTCTCTTGTTTACGGGATGGAAGCAGTGCTACCTGTTGAGATCCATGTACCTTCGCTCCGAGTATTAACTGAAGTCAAGTTGCCAGAAAATGAATGGGCAGATGCCAGATATAAAGAGCTGAACATGCTAGATGAGAAGAGATTAAAGGCGCTTTACCATGTACAGGGTTATCAGCGCAGAATAGCCCGGGCTTTTAATAAGAAGGTTAAAATCAGAGATCTAGAAGAAGGCAATCTTGTTTTAAAAGAGAACCGAGCACCGGTGTTTGACCCAAGAGGCAAGTTCAAACCAAATTGGTCGGGACCATACATTGTGGACCAAATCTTACCCGGAAAAGCCGTTAAGCTCCGTAATTTAAATGGTGAAATATTGCCAGAACCAACAAATCTTGATCAACTCAAGAAGTTCTATGCTTGAACACCAGAAGGCCGTCTTTTGGCCGAATAAATCCCAAATTCATAACCCAAAATTAAAAAATATATAACCTTTTGCAAACCCTTTCGAGCCTAAATAAAATTTTCCTTCAAAACCTAATATACTAGGGGCATTTGCCCTGAACTACGCACGACCTGATCCCTACACTGGGGTACGTAGGCTAGGGGTGGACATGGTTCGGTTCGGTTCGGTTCTGGGATAAACCCAGAACCGAACCACCAACGGTCGGTTCCCAGGTTCTGGAACCAGAACCGAACCAGGTGAACCTGGAACCGAACCGAACCAGAACCGAATTTAATCGGTTCGGTTCGGTTCGGTTTTGGTTCTGCAACAGTAGCAAAAAGAGACCATGTCACTTAGACAATGAAGACTTGTAGTCTTGCTGCGGTTATCATTTGTAATAGTAATACAGTTTAGACATATTGAAAGAGACCATGTCATTGAAAGGTTAAAAAGGTTAAAAGAGACCAACCATGTCAAATGCCACATTTATACAAATACAAACCTATTAGAATTCAAGAGATAAGCCATGTATATCTAAACCACCTTCAGGTTTGATTAATGTACAAACCTGTTAAAGAATAGAAACCAACCATGTAAAAGAGTCAATGACCAACCAAAGGCCACCTTTATACAAATACAAACCTGTTAGAATTCAAGAGACCAACCATACAAATACAAACCTGTGAGAAGTACAACAAAATCCAAACCATCCAATTTCCAAACCACTTAAGACCCAAAAATAAAACAAGATACAACACCACCACCTCTTCTCCACCTAAAAGAATAGTCAAGACTCAAGATATAGTCACAACCCAACATAGCATCTAAAGTCTAAGCATCCCAAGCATCAAACTTCAAACTTCAAAGTTGAAACTTGAAACCACAAAAAGATATAACATGCACATGATCCAAATCGAAAAGAGGGAAAAATAAAAAGAAATTCCATCCAATCCTCCAATGTCCAAGCTCACACTTCTTTGCATCATTTTTTCCTCGGATCCATAGATATTCTGAAAAAAATAACATAAATTTAGTATATTAGTATCTGAATAATAAATTAAATAGTGCAAGATAAACTTTTTGAAGCAATAAAATTATTTAAATTTAGTTATGTTGAAGCCATTTACCATAAAAAACATGAGTGAAGTGGCATTTCGACTTTCAAGGTCAATCCAAAGAAACTTCCGTACTATCAACTGCAAAGGTATAATATAAATCAAATTTTGATGAAAATGAAAATTTTTGTGAGCTTCCTACAATTAATTATAACATAATAATTGAGTTAACATTAAAAAAAAATGTTACCTAATTCAAATTCTTCAAGTTCATCTAGTTGTTCTTCTATTTCAATAGGGAGTGGCGAAGCCCGTAACCAATCCTGTCCACAAATCAAGCACTCCACTAACTTAGGGGTTAGAGAACTGCGAAACTGATCAAGAATACGACCTCCGGTGCTGAAAGCAGACTCTGAGGCAACAGTGGATACGGGAATAGCTAGAACATCTCTTGCTATTTGGGAAAGAATTTTGTATCTAGAACTATTCACTTTCCACCAATTCAATATTTCAAATTTTGGGTCTTGAGTTTCACATCCTTCCTCTAAGTATCTATCCACCTCAGACTTAGAATCCTCACTCTCCTCTTCTTTTAAGAATGCAACAAACTCTGAGTCAACAATCTCCGATTCAACAACCTCCATGTCATTTACATTCTGAACTGTACTAGTAGTGGGCGGTGAGGAAATAGATTTGTAATGCACAAAGAGACGATGTAATGCTCCACCTACTCTATTAGTGAGTGCACTAACCTTATCCGAAGTATAAAGTTTAGAATAACAAAATTTAACATACTTCAATTTAAATCGAGGATCCAACACCACAGCAAGCAATAACATCATGTTTACTTTATCAATGTTTCCCCAATACTTATCAAATTTTTCCTTCATTTTGAAAGCCATATTGCTCAAAAAAACATCTTCACTTTTCAACAACTCATACAACTGACGTTCAATTTTAAAAACTTCATGAAAGTATGAGTTAGATGTAACATGCAAAGATCCAGATAATCGTAGAGTAGCATCGTAGAAAGTTTTCAAAAAATGAGTCAACACTCGAGCATTATCCCAATCTTCAAAAGTAGGAGACCCATCTTTCAACTCTGTCACAAAAAGTACATCTTCATCTTCAAGCCTTTCAAAAGCTTTTCTAAATTTCAATGCAGTTTCCAACATAAGATAAGTAGAGTTCCATCTAGTTGGGACATCTAGGCAAAGAGAACTCTTACATGTGATTCTCTCTTTCTCCACACAAGACTTGAATCTTCCCAATCTAGATGGAGAACTCCTAATGTACCTTACTGCCCCACGAATTCGAGAAATCGATTCGATGACCTCATTTATCCCATCTTTGACAATCAAATTTAATATGTGTGCACAACATCTCATGTGAAAGAACTCACCATCTAAAATGAAACCATTTCTATTAGAAATTTTTTTCTTCAAATATCCAACAGCTGTATCGTTTGAACTTGCATTATCTACTGTAATTGTGCACACATTTTCTATACCCCATTGTATCATGCATGACTCGACAGCTTGTCCTATTGCCTCACCCTTATGACTAGAAATGATACAAAAGTTTATTATTCTCTTATGCAATTTCCAATCATGATCAATGAAATGGGCTGTAAGGCACATATAGGAAAGATTTTGTAAAGAAGTCCATGCATCTGTTGTCAGGGAAACTCTTTGGTTTGTTTTATGCAAGAAGTCCTTCATTTTTTTTTTCTCACTGGCATACAATGCCAAACAATCTCTAGCCACTGTTCGACGGCCAACTAACTTAAATCTAGGTTGCATGACACTACAAAAATACCGGAAACCCTCTCGTTCCACAAACCTAAAAGGTAATTCATCAATTATGATCATCCTAGTGAGTGCCTCTCTACACAATTCTTGATCGAATTTCCATGCAACAAGACTACTATCTCCTCCCTCTTGTGACACTGATTGATATGAGGAAAGAAGCTTTTGCCTCTTGTCTTGAAAATTGGGATACTTAGGACAATTTCTAAAATGCTTCCATAATGTACTAGTCCCATAACTACTACTATATGTATAAGCACTTTTGCAATAATTACATATTGCCTTTTCAGGTTTCCCCTCTTCCATATTCAGGACTTTAGTAAAGTGCACCCACACCTCAGATATAATAGCCTTTTTTTTAGTGGGGCATACCTTTGTAGATTGAGAGCTGACTTCCTCAGTAGGATTTGAACCTCCACCAACTTCGGCATTAGGATTGTAGGTGTCTCCCATACTTGACATCTAATAAGAAATAAAAACAATAAAAAAATTAATATCCCATACATGGGTAGTTGGGTACTACATAGTACATACAATGCTACACAGTCGGTGTATGATCAATTTACCAATATGTGCACATTTTTTTCTGCAAGCATCACTTATAAAACCCTAAACTAGGATTAATAATGGTGTGACCTCAACACAAAACCCTTTTAGATTAGATGCAAAAGGGTTTGCAAAAGGCCCTGTTTGTTTCAGATTGATGAAAATAGAGATGTCTCATATTCCAAAAGGCCCTGTTTGTTTCAGATTTTTGCAACTGAGTGTTGCCCCAAAACTGATTATTGGACTCCAAATTACGTTTAATTTGGAGTCCATTAATCGGTTTATGCCTTTGTGGTCCACAAACAGCTGCAAAAATCAAACACGAACAGGGCCTCCATAGTAGTCCAAGCAATTATTTGATTGCTGCTTACACACGTCAAAAGAGTATACTACTTGTGTCAACAGTCCAATTTTAAATTCTAAGGGCTGTACCCATGCCAAAAAAAAGTAGCTTTGATTCTCTACATCCTTTTCAGGACTGTGCAAACAGAACATGGTAGGAAATTTGCATGACAATGGAACAGTAAATTTGGTAATCTTTTGCCAACTTCTCTCTAAATAATTACATAAAAAGTATAACTCCTTTCTAATTAATTCAAATTATTTTCATCATATGGGTGAAGGCGTGAAACCAGTCTTTATCAAGGGGGTATACCTATTTTCTGAGGCACAAGGCCAACCAAAGAGAGTCATATCATATAGATCTATACCACTAAGACAGATGTATCCTATTACATACAGTATGTTCCATAGAACCACAATATAGCGGGGTACTACTATGCATAATCCACCCGCATTACCTGAATATCACAACCATGCCACTGTGCATACGTCTAAGATGTAGGTACTCAACAAAGCTCCAAATGCTGATACTAATAAAGTAATAATGACTGGTTTGCCAATGGCTCTCTATGAATTAATAATTATGATTGCGCCTATATATGGATAATTACGATTACCATAACTGATGTTGATTTATTTGTGGGAAAATGATAAAACCTTCTTACTTTTTAAAGTAATTAACACAAACTATTTAAAAATTCATCCTGTAAAAAACAGACTTACTTTTCAAAGACTTAGGGAACATTTGGATGGCCGGAATTGGGAAGCAGAAACAGTACCACATTCCGTTTCTGCCAATTCCGACTTTTGGTTCAAATTTTTCCGTGGGATGAGAGATACTGGGCGAAAATAAAGGGGTAATTTTTGGCGGAACGTAACCCACCTAAGAGGTGGTATTCTGATTCCAACGCGCCTCTCTCTCCCCCGATAGTCTTCCTCTATCCCTAACATCTCTCTCTCTCTCTCTCTCTCTCTAGCTACATGGGAGGGAATTGAAAAGATGAAGAAAACAAATAGGGCATGAATAAAAACGACACATACCTTCCTCTTCTTCTTCTTCTTCTTCTTTTTCGTCTTCACCACGCCGGTCGGACGGACGGACGGAGGTGGGTGCCGGTGGACCGATGGAGGCGCAGCAGAAAGTCGAAACAGGAAAGGGATGGGTTTTGCAAAAAAGCAAATCTAGGGTTTTCATTTGTCTAACTTAATTCCTTTTGAATGATATTAGCCTCAGTCAAAATTGATATCAACAACCCCTTTTTTTGTTAAAGAATTAACAAATTCTTAGCCTAAAAAATGATATCAACACCCCCCTTTTTGTTAATATTACAAAATGATATAATGAAGTGCCGGTTCGGTTCGGTTCTCGGTTCCCGGTCCCCAGACCCAGAACCGAACCGAAATCCATCGGTTCCCAGTTCTGGGAACCAGAACCGAACCATCATTTCGCAGAACCGAACCGAACCGAACCGAAGCTGCCGGTTCGGTTCGGTTCTTCGGTTAAAACCGGAACCATGTCCACCCCTAACGTAGGCAGCTCGGTCAAACCGAGTTCGGTTGTTTCAAAAGAAGAAAATCAATCATTCCAAAAAGAAGTTGAAAAGAAAAAAGAAAAGAAAAAGAAAAAATCCATGCAAAAAAAGAAAAGAAAAATTAAAATATCTTCAAACTAGGGGCATCGCCCTGAACTACGCATGACCTGATTCCTACACTAGGATACGTAGGCAACCTGTTCACAGGTTCGGTCGAAATTCTTGCAAAATCTTAAGCCATTCTTTGAAAAGCTCTACCTCACATATAAAGTCCTTATGGTGTTCAAATAAAAATAAAAAGAAAAAAAGAAAAAAGAAATGGAGCTTGAAGATCCGCTAGATTGAAAACCTGAAAAGGCGATCTAGGCAAAATTTAGGATCATTCCCCTGCTAAGTTGAAAACCTGAAAGGACGGCTTAGGCAAAAGTTAAGGGGGTGGCCTGCTGAGTCGAAAACCTGAGAAGGCGATTCAAGCAAAAGTTAAGGCCGAGCGGTCCGCTAAGTTGAAAATCCAAAAAAAGGAAGACTTGGTTGTGATAAGATTGGGTTCGCACCAGAAGAATTACAATCGATCTCTGAAATCACAGTAGGTCAAGCAAAAATAACAACGATTCCCGAAACTAGGGGCATTAATTTCAAAGCAATCCAAAAGTTGATAGAAAGATACATGAAGTATCACTGTCTTAAAAATAAGTGAAGATGTTTATCAATGGAGAAATATTCTTTTAAAGAGGCCAGCTTAACCCAAAAGAAAATACTGATAAGTTAGAAGCATCACGAGATTACTGGAGTAATCTTTCTTATTTTATCTTTTACTACAAATGTCTGTGGTTCTATTTTTTTTATTTTTTTTTTAAATTTTAAGAATTGTTGTAGGGTGCAATCACTCTGGAGGCAGGTTCATTAACAAGTTCCGAGAAACTTGAAAAAGGTGAGACTGTCACGAATGGCAAAAAATCTTTGCAAGAATGATCTCTGGTCAATGAATAAAAGAAGGATCGAATGCCTCAAATTGGGGCAGGTTGCTAATGAAGTGGCATCTCATATTCAAGCCTTGAAAGTCTTTTGCTACATGATGGTATTAAATCCTTTGCTTCCAAAATTGTTAATTGGAGATTTCAATTTCCTTTTTTCTGATAATCTTTGTCAAAACCCAAATTATCATATCTCTCTGATTCCATTTGAAAATGGTCTCTCAATTCCCTCTGAGCATCATATGAATATGGTGTCTCATTTCCTGAAAATCCGTATAAATACGTCATTTCATTCTCCCTGAGTCCATTTGAAAATGGTCTTTTCTCTTTGAACATCATATAAATGTGATGTCTCATTCCTTAGAATTCGTATAAATACGATATTCCATTGTCCTTGAGTTATCTTTGAGCATCATATGAATATGATATCTCATTTGTTTGAAATCCGTACAAATACGTCGTTTCATTCTCCATGAGTCCATTTGAAAATGGTCTCTTCTCTTTGAACATCATATAAATGTGATGTCTCATTCCTTAGAATTCGTATAAATACGATATTCCATTGTCCTTGAGTTATCCTTGAGCATCATATGAATATGGTGTCTCATTTGTTTGAAATCCGTATAAATACGTCGTTTCATTCTCCCTGAGTCCATTTGAAAATGGTATCTTCTCTTTGAACATCATATAAATGTGATGTCTCATTCCTTGGAATTCGTATAAATACGATATTCCATTGTCCTTGAGTTATCTTTGAGCATCATATGAATATGGTGTCTCATTTTCTTGAAATCCGTATAAATACTTCATTTCATTCTCCCTGAGTCCATTTGAAAATGGTCTTTTATCTTTGAACATCATATAAATATGATGTCTCATCCCTTGGAATTCGTATAAATATGATATTCCATTGTCCTTGAGTTATCTTTGAGCGTTATATGAATACGATGTCTCATCTTCTTGGAATCCGTAAAAATATGGTATTTCATCTTATCCGAGTTCATTCAAAGGTGATCCGTTAATTTTATTTGAGCATCATGTAAATGTGATGTCTCATTCCTTGGAATTCGTATAAATACGATATTCCATTGTCCTTGAGTTATCTTTGAGCATCCTATGAATATGGTGTTTCATTTTCTGGAAATCCGTATAAATACGTCATTTCATTCTCCCTGAGTCCATTTGAAAATGGTCTTTTCTCTTTGAACATCATATAAATGTGATGTCTCATTTCCTTGGAATTCGTATAAATACGATATTCCATTATCTCTGAGTTATTTTTGAGTAATATGAATATGGTGTCTCATTTTCCTTGGCATTCGTATAAATACGATGTTCCATCATCTCTGAGTTATCTTTGGGCATCATATGAATGTGATGACTCATTTCCTTGAGCTCCGTATAAATACGGTATTTCATTCTCTTCGAGTCTATACAATTATGGTCTCTTATCCTCTTGAAGCATCATATAAATGTGATGTCTCATTTCTCTCCGAATATCCATTTGAAAATGGTTTCCCATTCTTTCGTTGCCCGTTCGAAAACGGCGCCACATCGTAATCATCTTTTGTTCTGGATTGCAAGATTTTTGCACCCAGAGTAAATTTGATTCTCTGTTATTCTAAACTGCCATCTCATGCTGTTTAGAGTAAATGATGATAGATGTTCAAATTCTAGGATTTTAGCTAGGGTCTTACATTATGTTAGGTTGTGTTGTGTCTAGGGAGTCCTTTGTCGCTCAAAGCTACGCAAAATGGCACTGTCACTTTTGCTTTGGAATTCGATGACTATGTCATCTCTACCAAAGAGGGGCATCTGTAGACACCCCAATTTTGCTCCGCTTTGATCAACAAAGAAATTAGGGTTTCACTGTCAATTTTTCAGTGTTTTCTATTCAAGTGTCCGCCTCGTATGTTTTCTCGATCTTTTCGGTTATTTCTGTCATGTTTTGCGTCGTCCTGATAATTGTTGAGAGGGGTTGTTCGCAAGAATTAAAGCCGAGAGAGTTTGGACCCGTTTGGGGGGCCCGCATTGAGCATTTGTTTAGATTTGGATCAAACAAGGGGGTCCGCATATTGTTTTAGTGAAAAAGGAGTTTTGAACCGACTTCGTTCTAATGCCTAAAGATGACCATCAAGGGAACGGTCAAGATCTCAGAGAAGTCATTTTAACAACCAATTTTGTTGCGACCATCAAATTAAGCCATCCAGATAACCCCTGAGAACTATGCAAGGAGCACAGCGAATATATATTAAGGTTCATTAAATGAGTGGCTCGGATTATCCCATGAAAATGATTTAGGGATGAGATCGGATTGCCCTATGGAGCTGATTAACGGAAATATTTGGGTTCACATCTTATGTATAATCCAGCCCATCCAATTAAGCGGTTCATATTATCCTATGGGGTGGGCCCCATCCTTTTTTAAAATAATAATGATAACGAAGCAATATGTGGAATTCAGCCATACAACAGGGGACCCGCTTGGGATTGATGCTGAATCCAAAGAAATAAATTCCTATTAAGCTTTGAGGGCATAAAAAGAAAGCAGGTGCATTTTATAAGGTATTTTCGTCCATCTTCTTCTTTGAGAAAGACCGCGAATAGAAATTTTATGTTAAGTGATTCTCGAAGATTGTTTTTAGGGAGGAGGCAATAAAAAAAAGGGAAACAAAGGAGAGGAGAGGAATTTGTTTCAAGGCAAGAAAGGTATGGTTCTAAAAAAGAAGAAGAAAGTTATAGATAGCAGCTTTGGTGTTTGATAAAGAAAGAAAGACAGCAAGTGATCCACCCTCTAGTGTTAGGAAGCTTTGAAGAAAAAAAAAGAAAGATACCCGTTTTGGAAGGAGGTGGCTCGGTTTTTCTGTGGAAAAGAAATAGCAACTCTATATAAAAATAAAAATAAAACGTGAGCGGCAGAAGGAGGTTCAGTGTTTTTTTCTCCCCTTGAGAGCTTCTGTGTTCTCTTCTCCCTTAGCAAGCTTCTGTTTTTCCTTCTCCCCTTGATAACTTCGGTGTTTCATCTCCTCTTCTCACGACTCTCGGCCTCTCATTCTCCCCGGCAACCGTCTGTCTCTACTCTGTTTTTCTACTCATCCCTACTTTACTCTTTTTTTTCCCGCCCATCTATCTTTCTCTCTCGGCTGGTGCTCCCACCCTCTGTTTTTCTTGGACCTTCTCTAAATCTCTATGGGGATCTCACTCTGATCGATTGGTCCCCTCAAGCTCTCATCGCTCTGTGTGAAAGAGGTGGCTCGGGTTTTCCAAAAACAAAAAAAAAGAAAAAAAGCAGAGTTCTGTGGAGGGGAAAGAAAAACCGAACAAAAATAAAATAAAATCGTGACTCTGTTTTCATCTTCCCCATCATCCATCTCTAACCATTACCAATCGTCATTCTCCCTCTGTTTATGGTTCATCACCTCCCTATCTCTTTCTCCTAACCCGCACAACAACAAAAAAAGGAAAACAGAGTATCGGTTTTCACCGATACCTCTGTGTATTTCTCACGTATTCTCTCTTTTTCGATCCCCTGTTTTCTCTCCTCCCCTCGCTCACCATTTCAAGCTCTGATTCTCCCCCCCTCTGCCAATCCAACTCTCTCTCGTTCTGTTCATCTCAACCTCCACTACCCTCTGTGCCATCTCACTCTCCCCATCTGCTTCCCGTCATCCTCTCCCTTAAACCACTCTGTTTTTACTCCCCCTCAATCGGTCTCTCTTTCTATCTCTCTCTCTCTTTCTCTCTCTCTCTGTTTTTAACCACACTCTTTTCACACGGTCTTTAAACTCTACTCTCTCTGTGTTTTTTTTAACTACACTCTTCTCTCACGGTTTTAAACTCTACTCTATCTCTTCTTTTTCTTTTATCACTCCCACCCTCATTTTCTCTTTATCCCTCTCTCTCAAACACTCTACCACTCTCACAATTCTCAATCACTCTCTCTCCCTACCTCTCTCTCCTCATTCACAGTGGGAAAAGCAAAGAAAAGAAAAACAAGGAAAAAGAAAAAGAAAAAGGAAAGAAAGCGGAGCGAATTGCACGTCGGTGAGATTTTCAGATTTTTCGGCTCTCGGATTCAGCGGGAATCTCCAACATAGGTAGGTACACTGTTCTCGAATTTTTTTCGAATTATTTGGTATTTTTTTAGATTTTTGCATGATTTTTAAGCATTTAAATGAATTTAATTCAATATTAAATGTGTGTGCTCAAAATCATGATCTGCATGAGTGTTTCAATTCCGATTCGTCCCGAAATTTAATGCACTGATCTATCTAAATAGAGTAAAGTAACCATCGGATTGGATCGGACATTAGATCAAAGGTTTTCGAAAATTTGAGAAGAGTGGAATTTTATTTAAAATAATAGCTGAGAAATTACGAAATTCGAAAAAATAGCCATCTCAGGATGATCTATTTTTTGGAATTTTAAATTTTTCTTGTGTTCATCATATCAGAACAAGATTAAAGGACATTTTTTCGGAGTCGTAATTTTCTCGAAAATCGTGTTTTAAAATAGAAAACTCTTCAAAAATTTCTTTTTGATGAAGAAAAATAAAATATATACTAAATAGATTCCAAAATTAATAAAATTTCTTGGGAAAATAATATGGTACTGATACATTCTACCATGAATTTTTAAAGATTTTTGGATTCTGTTTGATATATTATTTAATGCTTTCTTTGAAAATTATCAGATTTTGTGAGAATTGTTACTGACATCCGATCACCATTAAAATTCACAAAATTTTTACAGTAGTCTTATATTTCATATTTCCTGCTTCTGTAAAATTTTTAATTGATTTGGATCTTGGTTCCTATTGGTTGTAGTGTAAGTTCATAATCTGGTCTTAAAATTGAAAATTCCAAAACTGATTGTAAATAGTCTTTAAAATTCATAAAATCTCCCAGCATGCTATGTTTACTTATATCTTTCTACTGTATAAATTTCAATGAATTTAGATTTCTATTTCTAGTAGTTTCTGTGTTATTTTTACAATCTGGTCTTATTATTGTTAAATCAAAATTAAATATGAGCTTAATGTAAAAATCTGCAAAACTCTTTCAAAAAGCTACATCCCATATCTTGTTGCTGCTGAAGTTTCAATTCATTTCGAATTCGTTTGTAACAATTTCACTTGTAAAATCACTCATGTGGGTTAAAATTGATAAAATCCATTAAAAATTGAAATTAATTAAAAATCATGATAAAGCTTCTAAAGAACCTTAAAATTCTTTCACACGTTCACTACTCAATCCTTTGAAACAGAAATTTTAGGATCTTTAAATTTCCTTGAAAAAATGGCCAGTGCATCCATAATCGTATCCCTATTGCCTTCGATCTTTGACAATTTGAATATTTAAGCTATAGCATGTTGTTGGCTCCGAGGTTACTGTCCACGAAAATCCTGAGATATGCCAGGCAATAAGATGCTATAACCTAAGTATTAAATTGCACAAGGAAAGAGCGCACAATTCCCTTCCTTGGATGCCATTCGAGGCCGAAATTGGTGAACCCTAGAACCATTGGTATTCCTTAAATGTCCAGAAACCGAAAATCCTTGAAATCTGAAATTAATTACCCTCAAGAACTTGAGTCGATGTGTCTCGTGTCTTTCGGAACCATTGGATTATGTTTCCGTCGTAAGAACCATTAGAGCCCAATTTAGGAACACTGGTGTCAGGTCGTGTCCTAGGTTTTAGGGAGTCTTAGAGTTAGGAGTCCAGCCTCATCACGTACGTTTGCTATAGATAGCAACCGTGCCATAGGTCTAGTTACACTAGTCACCCAATCTTTCCCTAGGACAAGCCTAGTGAACTAGGATGTAGGCTAACCTGCATTAGTCTAAGGAACAACTTGCATTTAGATAAGAATCATATAGCATCTTAGATGAAATCCTAGGATAATAAAATCCTCAACTTGAATTAAATAACTTCTCCTAAAACTGTTGAAACAGTCAATCCCGTCTAGGTCGGTGTCTTAGTTGAGTTAGGCATGAGTAGCTTAGCTTAGGTGCACCGAACTACGTCGACTCTGATCCCAGTGAGGCTTGGGTACGTAGGCAGCTTGGATGTCTGATGGCATACCAACCGCGAGTCAGCTCCACAACAAATTGTGGGGTTTTGTACATTAATTTTCTTGTAAATTCTTAATTAAATCACTTAGGATTTTCCATGAAATTAGAATTTTAGGAGAACTTTCACTTAGATTGAATTCAAACAAATTAAGAAATCAAGATACACATTTAGGATCTACATTGAAATTAGATCATAGGATGCATATCACATAGTTAGCACACTAATAAAGAGTTGAATGAGCCATTTAAAATAAATTTAAAAGAGTTAACTTTTGGAATTGAAGACCGATTACCGGGCAGGAATGGTGCATGTGATGGATAACTCCCCATACCTTCCATTCTCGTAACCAGGTAGCGAGTCTAGATTTCTGGTTAATTATGGGTCCTAGATCCCACATCTAGGTGGCGACTCTGTCAGTCTCTTTTGTGTGAAATTCGGATTGCCTAGTGATCCCAAGTTCACATAAAAGATGAATTAAAATCAATAATAAGAATGCACACGCCAATCGCGTGGGTACGAGAGACCAAGAGAGAGCGTGGCGGCTCGCGCCCCACCCCTCTCGCGGGATCGGGTCCCACAGGTCGGCCTGGAAGTAGGGGTGGAGCTTCCGGGCGGCTCTGACGACTGCGAGGGCGAATTTCTCTATGTTTAGGTACCGGACCTCCGCACCGTGGAGAGTCTTGCTCACGTAGTACACCGGGTGTTCCTTCTTGTCGCTTTGCTTGGCCAATACCGCACTCACCGCCGTGGGTCTGATGGCCAGATACAAAAATAGTTCTTCCCCCGGCTCGGGCTTGGCAAGTACGGGTGGTGTCTGAAGGTATTGCTTCAAGGCGTCGAAGGCTTCTTGGCAGGCCGGGGTCCATTCGAATTCCCTTATGTTTTTTAGCTACTTGAATAACGGCTGACACTTCTCCACCGATTTGGGCATGAAACGACTGAGGGCGGTGATTCGTCCTGCGAGCCTCTGTACCTCTACGGCTGTTTGCGGGGGCTCCATGTCCAGGATGGCCTGGATTTTTTCGAGGTTGGCCTCGATGCCTCTCTAGCTAACCATGAATCCTAATAACTTCCCAGAAGTCACCCCGAAGGCGCGTTTCGCGGGGTTCAGTTTCATCCGGGCCCGTCGCAGTGTGTCAAAGGTTTCTTGAAGGTCGGAAATGTGCTTGGACGCTTCCAAGCTTTTCACCAGCATGTCGTCGACATATACCTCCACGTTTCTTCTGATTTGTGCCCGGAAGAGCTTGTTTACGAGCCGCTGGTAGGTAGCGCCTCCATTTTTTAATCCGAAGGGCATGACGGTGTAACAGTAGACGCTCTGGTCGGTAATGAACGCTGTTTTCGGGACGTCTAGTTCGTGCATTTTGACCTGATTGTAGCCCAAGAAAGCATCCAAGAAGGTGAGGAGTTCGTGCCCGAATGTGGCGTCGATGAGTTGGTCTATGCGCGGGAGGGGGTAGAGGTCCTTTGGGCAGGCCCGGTTTAGGTCTGTGAAGTCTATACAGGCCCGCCAGCCTCCACTAGCTTTCTTGACCATGACGACGTTAGACAGCCACTCGGGGTACCGGATTTCTCTGATGAACCCGGCTTGTAGTAGCTTCTCCACTTCGGCCTTTATGTGAGTTTGACATTCTACCGCGAAGTTCCTCTTTTTCTGCCAGACGGGTTTAAGGGCTGGGTTCACGTTTAACTTGTGAACGGCCAACTCCTTGGGTATCCCGGGCATGTCCTTAGCGGACCATGTGAACATGTCTTTGTTGGTTCTGAGAAAGTCGATCATCTGGTCTCGCAGGAGGCCTCTCAATAGAGAACTGATCCGGACTTGTCTCTCGGGCTCATCTTGGGCTATGGGGATGGAGTCTAGCTCCTCGGCGGGCTCTCCTCTGATCGCGCGGGCCCGTTGCCGGGGGTCTTCACTACCGATCGTGAAGTTTTTGGCCGGGACGTTGGTTCCTCTTAGGCTCGCTGCGTAGCACTGACGTGCTATCATCTGCTGCCCCCGGACCTCCCCTACTCCAGTTGGAGTGGGGAATTTCATCTTGAGGTGGGGGGTGGAGACTACTGCCCCCAAATCTCTTAGAGCGGGGCGCCCGATGATGGCGCTGTAAGTGAAAGGTATATCCACAACCATGAAGGTGGTCAGGATGGTCTTTTGGAGGGGGTACGTCCCAAAGGTTACGGGCAAGTCGATTTTGCCATTGACCCGTACCGACGCCCCGGAGAATCCATAGATGGAATACTCTGCGGGTCCTAGCCTCTCTTTGCCAAGTTTCATTTCTTCGAAGGTTCCGAGGTGTAATACGTTGACGGAGCTTCCTGTGTCAACCAGAATCTTTCCGATGTCGAAGTTGGCGACGACTAGCCTGATGACCAGTGCGTCGTCGTGCGGGACTTGTAGCCCGTCGAGGTCTTCGTTGGAGAAAGTGATGATCTGGTCTTCACGGGGCGGATCTGTTCTGGCCTTTTTGGAAGGCATTTCCATGGAGAACACCCACTCTGCATATCCCCGCCGACCAGCTGTTGTCGGCCCTCCCGCTGCCTGCCCTCCTGTGATGATATTGATTTTTCCTATGATGGTAGGCGGCTGTTCGCGGGCCTGTGGTTGTTCGGGGGGCTCTTCTTTCCGGGGGCGCTGGTGGCGGCGTGCGTCGTGTCTGCCGCGGGATCGATGTCTGCTTCGGGAGCGATGCCTGCTCAGGGATCGGTGTCGGCTTGTGGATCGGTGGATGCTGCTGGACCGGCGGCGGCGGCTGGACCGGCTTTTATTGGGTGACTGACGCCTGCCTCTAGGCTCGTCGGGTGGATGCCGAACCTCGCGCGAATTTTCGCCAGGGCTCCTGAGATATTGATTCAGGTGCCCTTCTTCGGCCAGTTTTTCCAGCTGGAGGCGGAGGTGGAAGCAATGGTCAGTTTCGTGGCCGTGGTCCCCGTGGAATTCGCAGAACTTTTTGGCGGACAGCTTCTTTGGGTCTGTGGCCATTCTCCTGGGGGGGTCAGGAGAACCTGATCCCTGATAGCTAGTAGAACGTGGGAGAGGGGAAACTTTAGTGGGGCGCTTCCCAGTCTTTCAAAGATGGGGACGGGGTTCCGGCCCGCCTGTCTTTCCTCGGCTCGTGGCCTCATGGCCCTTCGGCCGTCGTTGTTTTTCCTTTCATCGGGGCCGGGCTGATTCTGTTCTCGGGCGAAGGTTTCTTCTACTCGCACGAACTTGTCAGCCTTGGATTCAAGTTCCTGCAGGTCCCGTGGTGGCTTGAGGGTGAGATGCAGCTTGAGATTCAGGTCGGTGGTGGCATGCTTTAGTGTTGCAACCGCTATTTGGACGTCCATGTTAGAAAGCTGGGCTAATTCGGCGTTGAATTTTAACATGAAGTCTCTTAGGGTCTCGTTTGGAGGGCTAAGAGGGCATCCGCTGGATCGTGGCGGAGGCGGTTGTTGGCGAATCTTGCGCTGAACTTCCTTCCGAATTCGTGGAAGGATGCGATGGAGTCGGGCTCCAATCTCATGTACCAGTCGTTTGCGATCTTTCTTAGCAGGGAGGCAAAGGCTCTGCACATGAATCCGTCCGAAGCGCCCCGGAGCTTCATTACCCTTTTGAAAGTTTGGAGGAACTCAAGGGGGTCTGTGCTTCCATCGTACAGGCCGAAACGGGAGAGGTCTATTCCTACTTCTGCTGGGGTTTTTAAGACCTCCGAGGTGAATGGGGATGCCGTTTTCCTCTCCCATTCGTCGAGGATGCCGTGGGCGTAGGGACCATCTGCGGTGCGCTGGAGGAGGGCTGGTGTCGGCCCGAGAGCGGTGAGTTGGGCTCCCGGGAGCTTGAGGTGTTGGTTTGTGCGCGTTGAGCCTGGCTCCTGGTCATCACCCCTATTTCTTGCTGTTGGGTGTGGTTTCTCATCGCTATAAGGCGTTCAGTACTCGACGAGTCCCACGAGGGCGCCAATATGATGGCGTCTGAATCCGGGTCTGCAATTGCGCGGTCGGTAGAGGGCCTCCGCGGGGTCTGCAATCACAAACAAAGGGGGTCAGGGGCTTCGGGGTGGGTCCCGGACGACCACTTCGACACCCAAGTCAGATCCTTCGACCAATCAATATAAAGGACAGTGAGAAGAGGAAGAGGTTTGATCAGGATTACCAGGACAAAAACGCGGGTTCTTTTCTGGGTGTGTGAATGGGTGGGTCGGAGGGGACTAGCAGGGAGAGTAGGATTGAGTTCCTCATCTCCTCTGTTGTTGCCTCGCCTCTTTTTCCGGTTGTTTTGCGGAGCTGAGAATGGGGGAAGTCCTTTCAAAAACGTGTCCCCTCTCTTCTTTCCTTCCCTCCCTTTTAAAAGGAGGCGGACGGGCCTTTTCATCATTATGGAGAGAAAACCTTCCTTTGCGAGATTGGGCCGTTCCCCTGCTTCGCCGGTGCACGTGGCTTTGCCGGGTGTTTCCTTCCATAACTTGTGATGATGAGGCCTGGACGGTGAGAGAGCGACACGTGTCGTGACCGTATGGTCTTGCCATTTTCCCACGCGTTTCTTCATGATGGTCTATGCCTTATTTGTGCATGAGCGACACGTGGTGATATCTGGGGGCGACGCTGTATTTGTGTCCCATCACCCCCCCTTTAGGATTATACGCCCCCTATGAAGAAACTGACACAATTTTACTAAATGTAAAAATAGAACTGATTCAATATATTGCATTTTGCATACTTCTCTTTATACAAAGGTCTGCATTTATAGACTATAGTAGTCCTACGATGTACAGCACTTTCTTGGAAATAACAAACAACCTAAACTGATTCCATAAAAATAGAAACAAACAAATCATAAAGTGAAGATAAACTCTCCATGGAAATAGCAACAGAAACAGAGATAAAATCTGATTCTTTATTCAACGAACTTTAGATGACGTGGTAAAGCATGCTGCTCTACAGCTTGGCACATGGTTGGTGATGACTTTCAACACTTCCCTTCAGCACCAATTCTCTTTCAATGACTCCAAGCTCCTTCCTAAATTTAGCAAACTTCTTCCAGCATAGGCCCTTCGTTAGTATGTCAGCTAGTTGTGCATCTGTGTGAACTGATACGAGAGAGATTTCTTGACGCAAAACCTTCTCTCTGATAAAGTGATAATGAACTTCGATATGTTTTGTCCTAGCATGAAACACAGGATTTTCTGCTAATTTAATTGCACTTTCATTATCACAGTGAATAGTGACCACCCCGCATGTGACTTGATTCAAGTCCTTCATTAACTGTACTAGCCAAACACTCTCTTGAGCTGCCATTGCAGCTGCTCGATATTCAGCTTCAGTTGTAGATAAAGACACTGTTGGTTGCCGTTTGCTACACCATGAAACGGCACCGGACCCTAGGCTAAATACATAGCATGTTGTTGATCTTCTAGTTGACACATCTCCAGCATAATCCGCATCACAAAACCCAGTTATCTCACATTTCTTCCCTACTTCATAGAATATGCCAAGATTCAAGGTTCCTTGAACATACCTTAAGATTCTACGGGCTGCATCAAGGTGTGACCTTCTTGGTTTTTGCATGAATCGACTTATGACACCAACTCCTTGAGCTATGTCAGGTCTAGTTAGAGTTAGATAAATTAAACTCCCCACTAGTTGCATGTACATAACTGGATCTTCAAGTTCTTCTCCTTGTTCTAGTTGAAGGTTTGCATTTACTTCTACTGGTGTAGCTATTTCATTGCAGTTTGCCATCCCAAACCGTTCAAGCATCCTTCTTGCATAGTTCTGTTGTCCCAAAAATATCCCTTGCTTGGTTCGGTCTACCTCGAGTCCTAAAAAGTGATTGAGCTCCCCCAGTTCTTTCATTTGAAAGCGAATTCCAAGATTTGTTCTGATTCTGGTAATTTCTGTAATATCACTTCCTGTGACTATCAAGTCATCAACATAAACAAGGATGATTGAAGTTCTACCATTTGTGATTTTTACAGACAAGCTAGAGTCAGATGGAGCTAGAAGATACCCATTTGCTTGTAAAAATTCAGCAACTTTATCGTACCAGCCTCTTCGAGCTTGTTTCAACCCATATATGGATTTCCTAAGTTTGCAAACATATTGTGGGTCTCCTTCAAACCCTTTTGGCTGATCCATAAAAATTTCACGATCCACCTCTTCGTGCAAAAACGTATTCTTCACATCTAGTTGCCACATTTTCCATGAATGACTTGCAGCAAGAGAAATGAGGACTCGGACAGTGGTGATCTTGGCAACAGGACTGAAGGTTTCGTCATAGTCATGACCAAACTGTTGAGAAAAGCCTCGAGCTACAAGTCGAGCTTTATACCTCTCAATCGATCCATTTGCTCTCACCTTGACTTTGTACACCCACTTACATGAGATGGGTTTTATTCCACTTGGTCTAGGTACAAGATCCCAAGTTTCATTTTGCTTGAGGGCCTGGATTTCTTCAACCATAGCCTTTTCCCATTCTTCTATTCCTTGAGCTTCTTCAAATGAGGCTGGTTCACTGATCTGAACTTTATCAACTACTGTGGCAATCCAAGCTGCGGTTAGGACAGAATTAGCGTATCTTGGATTAGGCTTTGGAACACGATCTGACCTTCTGGGTTTTGCACTGTCTTTATCAATTTCTGGTTCATTCAACTTAGATGGTCTCTCTTCTTCTACAGTTCCTTCTTGATGCAGATCGAAATGCCATGGGTTATAAGGACTAATTTCTTGATTTACCTCATTTAGTGTCTCCTCTTGACATGATTCAACTGATTCTTCACTTATTGGTCCAGGCATAACACATCTTTTCTTGCAATTCTGCTTCGAGCTCTTTAGTGTCAGGAAGAATTTCATGGTCTCCTGACCACCATGAAGAGGCTTCATCAAATACTACATTTCTTGAGACATGGACACGTTCTGTAATTGGATCTACGCATCTCCAACCCTTCCTTTTTGAATCATATTCGGTAAAAATACATCGGAGAGCTTTCTTCTCAAATTTACTGCGTAAATAGTCAGGCACAAAAATATAACAAACTGATCCAAATACATGTAAATGACTTACATTGGGTTGAATTCCGAACAACTTTTCCATAGGAGAGATAAAGTTGAGCCTTTTTTGAGGAAGACGATTAATGACATATGCTACTGTGTCCATACATTCTACCCAAAACTTAGTTGGAACATTTTTGGCGTGCATCATACTTCTACATGCTTCAGTTAAGTGCCTATTCTTCCGTTCTGCTACGCCATTTTGTTGGGTGTGTAGGGACACATGAACTGTCTGCGTATCCCATGTTCTTGCATATATAATGTAAACTCCTTTGATGAAAATTCACCACCATTGTCGGATCTCAAGCATTTGAGCTTGTATCCAAGTTCATTTTCTACCTTCTTATGAAACTCCACAAATTTTTTAAATACTTCAAATTTGTCTTTCAAAAAATATATCCAAACATATCTTGAAAAATCATCTATAAAAGTATGCATGTACCTCTTTTCTCCAATAGATGGTACTTGCACTTTGCCAAAGACATCCGAGTGCACTAGTTCAAGAGGCTCTTTTGCTTGAAATGTGGACTTGGTGTATGGTAGCTGATGAGCCTTCCCGTATTGACACCCAGAACATATTATGTCAAGACGAACCTCGAGTTCAGGAAGCCCTTTGATCAGTTGCTTCTTCATCATGGCTTTCAACTTCATGTACCCAACATGGGCAAGACGATAATGCCACAGATCTACAGTATCATTTTTCCGAGTCTTGCTAACATATGCTTCCTGTGCAGACATCACATATATTGAGTCTACTCGTCTTCCTTCCATGCAAGGCGTTCCAGATATCTGTAGCTCTTTGTATATTTTCACATTATCTGGACCAAATAAGACAAAGTTACCTGAGTTTCTTATTTGAGACACAGACATCAGGTTCTTTTTCATACTTGGGACATGGAAAACATCTTTGAGCAGGATGCTCTCACTACTACACTTTGGATTGTAAGTAGCATCTCCTATATGAGCAATCAGTAATTTGGCATTATTGGCAGTCACTACCATTCTTTTTCCCGTGTACTCAGCTTTTGTGATAAACTTGTCCTCATCTCCCGTCATGTGGTTTGAGCATCCCGAGTCTACTATCCAATCCTTTGCATAGTTGGGTTGGTCTGCTTCCACCGTTTTGGCAGTAAGAGCCATCTTAGCTCTGCCTTCTTCTGGCATCAATGTCTGATCCTCAACAATTGAAACGAGAGCACTCCAGTCATCCTCGCTGTCCACAATCTGTTGAACACCACAAGAGTTAGCAGAGTTACCTTCTTCAGATTTTTCCTTTGGTGCATGACAGTCCCTGGCTAAGTGTCCAGGCTTGCCACAATTATAGCAAGCCCACGTCTTCTTTGAATTCCATCCTTGAGATTGTTTCTTTGATTCATCATTCTTGGAAGCTTCCCTTCCTTGAGAACTCTCTTGCCATGTTCTTGATTTCTGTTTGTACCCTTTCCCAGTAAACAAAACTTCTTCATTTGCCTTTAGAGACATTCCTGCTATCTGCTTAGCAAGGCTTTCTTGATTTGCCAACAAACTCTCCAATTCGAGCAACGACGGCTAAACAGGCCATCCTTGGATAGCTGTGATAAAGCCGTTGTATTCTGGTTTCATGCCACGAATAATTATTCGCCGTTTGCGTGCATTAGTAATATTGGATTCGGCATCAAGTTGAGTGATCTCTTTACAAATTCCCTTCACTTTCATAAAGTATTGGGAAATTGTCATGTTATCTTGAGAGATTGATCCGATCTCATTCTCGAGCATCTGTAATCTCGCATCGTTTGATTTGGCAAACAGAGTAACAAATGAATCCCACACCTCCTTCGGAGTCTTGGCCTCACGGATATGATCTATCATATCTTTTTGAATCGTGGCCTTTAGCACAAACATTGCTTTTCCTGCTTTGATCTTCCATTTCCTTAGGGCATCCTGAGCATCGGATGCATTGGTTGGAGGGTTGACATCAGTCCCACTGACGACCTCCCACAGATCTTGTCCCTGGAGATACGACTCCAGACAGGACTTCCAGTAGTCATAGTTGGAGTTATTCAGCTTCTCAATCCTTTCTACAGAATTAACGAGATCCATGTTTTTCAAGCATACAAACAACACAAATCCTCTTCTTTCTGAAGCAACTCCTTTTTCCCAGAGTCTCAACGCTCTGATACCAATTGAAGAAACTGACACAATTTTACTGAATGCAAAAATAGAACTGATTCAATATATTACATTTTGCATACTTCTCTTTATACAAAGGTCTGCATTTATAGACTATAGTAGTCCCACGATTTACAGCACTTTCTTGGAAATAACAAACAACCTAAACTGACTCCATAAAAATAGAAACAAACAAATCATAAAGTGAAGATAAACTCTCCATGGAAATAGCAACAGAAACAGAGATAAAATCTGATTCTTTATTCAACGAACTTTAGATGACGTGGTAAAGCATGCTGCTCTACAGCTTGGCACATGGTTGGTGATGACTTTCAACTTTACGTGATTTGACTTCAAAGCGTAAAGTCTGCCCGCATTTCATGTTAAAAGAGGGGCACATAATCCTACAGGAGGTGAAAAAATCAACTCCCATATAAAAACATCTCTTATGCTTATTTTAATACAATTACTAATTTACTGTGGTTCTCTTTCATATAAATACATTTGTTTGTGGGCGGACCATTATTTTTTCACTATTTCATTCAACAAGTAACATGAGAATAAATTTTATTTAAATAAGAAGCTATCTACAAAATAATTTTTTCGGCCTCTATTTTCCCTAACTAGTATTAAAAAATTTAAAAACAAGGGGGACTAGAGACTATATACTCAAATTTACATTAAGCCCATATTTGTTTTCAATTTTGAGAACTGAAAATAAAAATTTTAGTCCAATAACTAGTTTTAGACTCACAGTCTGTTCTCAAAATCTAAAATAAATAGGGCCTTAATGCTCTACCAGAAAAGGCTTAATCTCATTTTATGCATGGGATATACTTTAGCATAAAACTAAAATTGTGTGGGTCACCTCATGAGGCTCTGCAAGATCAATGTTCTCGTTTAACGACACATGTCATCATGTAAGACCCTTAAGATCATCGTTAACATTGAATTCGAAGATGACTTTCTGCTTAATTATTCTCAATTTATCTATTTGTCAGCCAATCTTGGCAATCCATACGGTGGGTCTCATAATACTATCCATGAATATAGAAGCCAAGGCGGAAAAAGAAAGAAAGAGATATTACTAGGATTTAAATAGAGAGCATAAATCAACTATTACATAGTGGGCCATGCCTATAATTGAGACTTGACCACCCAGCCTAATCTTTGGAAGGTACGTTGCACTCGGACGCGGTCTTTGTCTAAATACCTGCTTCCTATCTTTTAGCTTCTTTGTGACCCTAACATCTAATTAAAAGACACGAGCAACCCTATGGTCGGGGTACACTGCACCTTACAAATGAGATTCGGGCTAAGGTCACACAAGGGGAATGATAAGCTAAAATACGAAAGACTACTGCTCAATTGCCTTCATACATTATCGCCCCATCGGAACATATGATGCAGCAACAAATGTGCTCTAGCTTAGCATGATAGAATCAACTCCTTTAATGTGATTGATCATGAGAATATTTCCTCTTTATATTCACTTTCATGCCATATATGCAATTAACTAGTGCAAATATAAATAGGTCATTGGTGCTTGTACTTTCCATCTCAAAGACGTTAAATTCCAAAATTTTCCTCTATTCTCAAATTATCAAAGTAAATAAAAAGGTAAAAAACTAGCATTGAAATGTTTGGATTTCAAATCTTGGTTGTCTTTGGAGGGGCAAGGAGGGATAGCACCCTGTTAAAGTGTGATACCATGTTAACTTACCAACTTCTCCAAAAGCTTAAGCTATTGGAGAAGTTGGTAAGATTAACATGGTATCAAGCAAATGCCTGGGTTCAAACCTCCTTGATAGCAAAATCCACATGCAATGGCTAAACCCAAAAGTGGGGCCACATGTGCCACGCGTGGGCCAACCCTAGAAAGTGGGGCCACACTTGAGGAAGAGTGTTAAAGTATGCCTTTCTCAAACAACTTGAGCTATTGGAGAAGTTGGTAAGTTAACACACCCAGCCTAGCCTACCGTACTCTTTACGGGAGCATGTCATATCAAATTCCGAGGGGAAAGTGACTATTATCGGACAAGGTCAAGCTAAATTAAATTCCATGGTTTAAATAAATTTATCATGAAAAAAAAATTGATGATGTATCTCTCCGGTAATCTTGACTATTATCGGGAAAGACCAAGCTAAAATTAAATTTCATGGTTTAACTAAATTTATCATGAGAAAGAATTCAAGATTGTCATCGAGCTATAAAAACAGTTTTCCTAAATATATTAAAAGAGATTGCAGGATGGACAAAAATGAAACATTCTCTATGTCCATGTTTGATGATAGATTGAATCTATGGCCAACCATGAAAAACAAACAAGTCAAGAAATCAAGTGAATATTGAGTGGAGTTTTTTGTTTCCTCTTTTTAAGTATTTTCTCAGTGTTTGTATTTGGGTTTCTAAATCCAAATATCGCATTTGTAAATCCATGTTATTTCTATGTGATAAAAGATATATTTTTTATTTGAAAATACATTTTAGACTAGAAGCATATTTTGTGGCGCCATTTTTCTTTCTACCGGCACTTTCCTCTCGGGTCTAAGTTGAGATCTAAGAAATGAGAAAATATTAGAGTAACTAGTTGAAACAAGTGATGATTTTTCCCTTTCTCTTCTTTCATTTATTTCTTTCTGTTTTTTTTTTTTTTCCCTATTTTTTGAGTTCCATACATACAGCTTCAATCCCCAGTCCGATCAATTATGGCAAGGGCCATCTGTCCCTAGAATTCCTATAAACCATCCCTACCTCCCGTCGCAGATGTTGTATCTTCACTGGCCACCCGAAGAAGATCCAATTATTCGTTAATGGAGTGTGGAGAAGCTGGAATGTATCTTCAGTATTTGCAACTCGGGTGAGAAAGTTTTTTTGTACTTTTAGACATTGACAAAGGTTGATTTTGATGGCATCTCTTGCGAAGAAGGCAATGGTGGCAGAGTGGTCCTCTGGCAAATGCAATTGCGGCGTGCGAGTTCATGTGCCATCTCTTAGGCACGGGGGCAAGCCTTCTCTTATAAGGATGAATGTAGTTGTTGGGTTTTGTTGAGTTCGTCGGTGTCTTTGTTGGATCTTCTGACCTCCTTGAATTTTTCGAGATAATGGCCCTCCGAAAAAATCACCTCCTTTAGCTCTTTGAGCGTTTACGGTTAGACACATGGTTGGAGTGGGGTCGGATAGGGTCATCTATAGGTTCCATCTCACTACTCTGCAGTTGTTAGCTTGCTAGGAATTTCATTCGTAGCAAACTCTTTTTGTTAAATAATGTGTTGTGTTTATATGATTATTGATTCATAACTTCTACAATTACATAAGAGTAATGCTAAGGAAACCGAGAGTAGGACCTAACAAATTGTTCACGCCACAACATTACTAGTTACCAGTAAATTTTTCTTAAACACATGGCATATTCTCATTGCAGGTCCCGTTTTAGGTCCTAATCTAGGTCTCCATATCATTTTCCTTACATTAATGTCTGTCATTACAACGTCTAGAGAATTGCAACACCTTTCAATTGGACCTCTTATAATTTTATAAATCACTTCAGGGGAGTGATAAATCGACTCCCCAAATTGATAAATCGACTCTCCATGTGTCTTTCTCTCTCTCTCTAGGTTAGAGAGAGAAAGAGGAGAGAGAGACTCATGGGGAGTCGATTTATCACTGCCCATGCCCATCACTTTTTTATAAAATAATATATTTTCACATAGGGAAGTGATATATCCGCCCCTTTTGATCACGAGGAACACCCCGTGGCAGTGTATCAATGACTAAAGAAGGGCTGTTGTACTTATATCAGAAGAATTCAATGCCCCTGATTGCAACAAACACTGACAGGGTGTTCCTGTTGATCAAAAAGGGCGGATATATCATTTCCCTTTCACATGTACTTGGTTGATTCCTTCTTGAGCATACGCTTTTCAATCTCTCAAAATTCTTGTCTTAAGATTCTACTCCTCCTCCCCGATCCAATCATCAAAATTTAATGATCCGATTCTTGATCAAATTCAAAAGATAGAACAAAACCCACAAAATTCCAAAGCTCTACTAAATTAGATGAAGAAAATGGTTTTGGGTCTCGATTGGTCGAAATTTAGGAAGAGAGCATAAAGAGTCAGAAAGAAGAGGAGCCCCTCCAAAAAAAAATCAACTTCAAAGGCTTCTCAAGAGTGAACAATGCACTCAAATTCTCCACGGCTATAAAACAAGAAAACAGGTGGTGTTTCAGAGGAATACTAGTTTTCTACAAGGCAATTGTCTTCCCACTTTGAAACCAAAGAGACAAACCAACAGTAGAAATATAAATTAAAGAACCAGATACACTAATTTTACAGACATTTAAACACACACAATATGAAAAAGGGATATCAAGTCTAACAAAACAAACGCTAGGAAATTTTACAGACACATTCTCCAAACCTGAAAAATTCATGACGCCATAACTGTCGGCCGCTTGTATCCGTGCAGAGCTTGCCGGAGCTGGTAGTACCCATCTCGGTAATGCTCAAGCGAGAAACACAGCTGCCTTATCACCTCCCGTTTCTCCTCGGCATATTCAGAAATCGAAACTCTCTGCCTCGCAATTTCCTCCTCCAGCTCTTTCACCTTTGTTTGAAGCTCCCTTGTAAGTTTTCGGGCATTTTCAGACCCTGCAATAAGCTCCACATGCTCAATGTGTAGTCTGTGTGAATGCTCTTCCATCTGCCGAATCCGATCATCACGCGAATTTGCATCGGCCACAAGTGATTGCACTTTCGCACAGAGTTCATCTCTCTCAGCCATCAGCATATCATATTTCAGTTTTAACTCATCAAAACCGTGATTTAATTGCTCAAAACACTTCCCACTTTCAGTATTTTCAGTCTTTAATCTGTCAATATGCACTTGCATTTCTGATTTTTCGGCCCGGAGTCGCTTGATCTCATCCTCTAACATCAACACACTCTCATTGAGCTTTGCTTCTAGAGCTACACGAGATTCAGACAAACCCGAACATTTTGCTTCCAGCAGCAATTTCTCTCTCAAAAAGCCGTCTTTTGCATTAGCAATTGCTACTTTCAATTCTTCGATTGTGTTGTTCCGATCCAAAACATCATTCTCTAACCCTAAAATCCTTTCTTGGAGTTCAGACTTCCGTTTTTTCTCGAGTACAAGCTCATCTTGTAGCGACTTCAAAGAAACTGAAAATTCGACCTCAATCTCGGATTTCTCTCGTGAAAATCTATCAGCTACATCGGATATCTCTACTTTCAACTTCTTGATGGTATCCTCATGGTCAGAAACACGGATCTCTAACACAGGAATTTGTTCACGCAGCTCTGCCACTTGTTTTTTCTCAAACTCGAGCTCGGCGTCTAGGGAGGCATTCTCTTTGAGAGACAACTCAAGTTTCTGCAACTCCTGCTTTGTCTCCAGAGATTCATGTTGGTCGAGCTCACGCTTCAACCTTGCAATCTCCTCTGCTGAAACACTAAGCTTTTCATTTGCTACTATCAGTTCTTCCTCTAACATTGAGATTTTTGCATGGAGCTCTTCATGGTTCCCATTTTCCACAAATTTCTGCTCTCTCTTCGATTCTTGGAGCTTTTCTTTCACACCCAGAAGCTCACTCTCCAGCTCAATTATCCTTCGACGCAGTGCATCCCCATTCCCATTCTCCACAGGGCTTGACAGGTGATATTTAGAGGACACTTCATCAGATTCGGACCCAGAGTCCGATGAGGAGGACCCATCGCTCCCCTTTCTTGAAAGATCAGAGCTGCCACCAGAGCCAAGGAAGAACTCAAAGCCAGCTGCACGGTGTTTTGGCTTATGACGAGGTGGCTTATGCTCAGGAGAGGGTGACGGTGGCTCTGAGCCAAAGTCAGAACCGCCACTAGAGCCCTGTGATTGGAGCTCAGAAGGGATGTTCTTGCGCAACTCTCCAGTCACATGGTCATAGCGTTCCGCAAGTGAACGGTACACACGGTAGAAATCTTCAACAAGAGAAATGAGCTCCGGACGCTTTTGATAATACATCTCGGCCTTTTTTGCAAAGGAGTCGGCGTCCTCTTCAATCAGCTTTAGCATTTGTTTGACACTCTTGTCCATCTCTGCATTCAAGGACATTGTTTCAAATTTGCAACCATTTACATTATTTAAACTCCATAGCTACAGCACGGTGTAGGCAAATCTTACAGCCATCTGATCAACCTTACTTTGATAAATTAGATTGTGAAATCAAGCACAGCCCACTACGTATCACTGCTTTATAAAAATTAGATGTTAAAAATATTCACCTAGAGATGAAATTTTTTAACCAGCCATTTTCAGGCCACCAATCCTAATGGTTTAGGATCATTCTGTATGTGCAGAATTAGTAGGGTATAACATCTTCAGAGGCAGAGGTTATGGATGAACAACCCAGATCATACTATCAGCACAAGGCTGGGTCTAATCACAACTGTCTGCCGAGTGCATCACGAAGCATGATTCCTCCTAGACCAATGTCAAGATAGTCGACTAGACCATCAAACCAGTCTACTTCAAGTTACAACTTTAAATTAATGAATTTTACAAGAGGAATGCTCCAATTAGGCACCACTGCTCTGTGATACAAGGAGAGAAGTCTTGATGCAATAGTGAGACACACATTTGATCGGTCCGAACCACCCACATAGCACAAGCAGCGCTTGCTTTGGATCTCTTATGGTGCAAAAAAAACATGTTGATCAAGCAAATCCTATCAAATAAAATGCATTTTCAGCCACTAGAGGTAGATCATTGCCTATATGCTTCTCTTGACCAGATAATTCATATTGCCTGATCACAATGATTTTTGGGCTTTTTGAGATCCAATGTGAGTAGTCCGAAATCCAAATCAAGCTAAGGTGGTCTTATCTACACACAATATGTGCATCCTATATGTTGCAATGGGGTTGTGCCCACACAATGTTACACTATATATTGCAATGAGGTCTCACTCACACAATGTTATTATGTTCTTCTATGAGGTATAAAACAAGTGTTATGAGGTGTAATTAGAACCTGCCCAAGACAAGTCGACTTGAACAATCTCTAAGCAGAGAGAAAAATAAGGTGAAACAGGAAAAAGTCAAAGAAAAGATCATATTATTAATCTCACCTTCAAGATTTTCTGCCAGCCATTTAGAGTTTTTGGGACTGATATGACTGTCCCACCACCAGGAATGAGATCTCTTCGTTTGCGTCCTTTTCATTTTATGCATCGATTTGGCTGGGAATTACCAGAAAACAAAAACACAACTAGCTCTGGAAAAAAAACAGAGAGAACAATTCTCATAATTAAAGCATGCATATGAAATCTAATGAAAGAAAAATATGAATGAAAATTAGAAGTTAAACACATAGGAAAAGAGATTAACATATTTTCCAAAAAAAAAAAAAAAAATGGAAAACAGATTAACATGATATAGAATGGATTCAAGGAGTCTCACTAGCAACCTTGGCGTTTTGCTCCTTACTTGGACGAGATTCGGGATATTGTGAATGAACTCAATTTATCTTTTTGCCATGCCCGTCGGTTGGCCAATACGAATGACAATGCTCTCGCTAGTGCTTGTTAGAATATGTGGGATCCAACGGTTGGATTGTGTTTAGATCTCACAGTTGGATCATCTTGGAGGTAGATTGGGTATGTTGGCTAAATGAGGAGACTACATAAATTAGGCAAGTGGATATGAAGAGGCAAGCGAGAAATATTAGGAAAGTAGATTTAATTAGGTAGATTTGATTAGGATTCTTTCTTCCATAGTTATCTTGATTTCCCTTCTATCCTTATCATGTAAGTGCTCTAGATAAGCACTAACCTACTCTTTGTAATTTATTCAAGAATAATAGAAATTCTCTAAAATTCTTCATGGTATTAGAGCGGGTCGATTGGACCTAGTCCTGAGCACAACACAAGAAGCTTCCATCTCCGGCGGACAGCCGATCTAGCCGTCCGCCCGGTCTCTCTCCACTAATACCAACAATTGCAACCCTTGCTTCTCTTCTGTACCTCTCTCATACTCTTGTCATCTATGGCTTCTTTACCCCATGCCCAAAATCCTCACTGTTGTCGTCGCCATCCATTTCAGCATGTCTTTAGTACCCCGATCTTCATTGTGTCTCTCCACTGCCCACTCAAACTAGAGATGAATGTCTTTCAGGAAGATGAAATTCTCGATCATCCCAAGCCATTTCATTTGACCGAGTGACTCTTTACTGTTTATTTTTCTTTTCATCATGACAGTCCATTAGGGCTTATTTTATTCATCATAAGAACCCTCTGTCACACTCCTTTCTTTGTGTCAATCAAACCCCAATCCTTGTCATAAGAGCAAACTTTCACCCCCTTCGATTGATAGTCACAGCCCCATTTGATTCATGTGGGTGAAAGGGTTTCTGTTTACATAAGCGATGATAAGGTGTGTGTTGAGAAAATCAAAAACATAAAAGAGGTAAGAGTCTTGCCAATGGGCTTCTTAGATAAGACAGAAAAGGGTGAAAATCATCCAACAGTGCTGAGACATTTCCCCAACATTGATATGGACAACCCTTTTCATCCTAATTTTAATTGAACCCTTTTCTTGCAAAACCTTCCCTATGTGAAATCCCCAAATTGATATCAGCATTCAGCACACACATACACAAAACAAAACAAAAAAGTCTTACACTCCCAAAAATTTTAGAATTTTCTTTTCCAGTTGCCCTATCATTGCCGCCCAACTCTTTGTTTTTTTTTTCCTCTTCTTTGTCGCTTATTCCGGCATTGGTCCATTGTGACCCGTTTCTTGCCGATTTCGGCAATTGGTCCATAGTGACCCAATTCTTGCCCATTCCGGCATTGGTCCATAGCGACCCAATTCTCGCCCATTCCGGCATTGGTCCATAGTGACCCATTTCTACTCGCCCATCAAGGGCTTGAGTATCATCTAGTCCCATCGAGGCTATGATCTATTGGCTTTTAAGCCCTCTTCGTGACAAAATGTCAAGTGGCATCTTCTTTGGCAACCATCACCAATGATCATTGGCAGCAACAACAGTCTTCAGCAAAGGATCTTCGTCATTGACTTCCGGAAGTGTGGATCAAATCAGTTGATTTTGATTACATTTGTAATTTGGGGGATTCTATTATATTGGGAATTTTTTTATTATTGTCAAACGTATATTGATTTTCAATCCATATGCGTTTGAGGGGGCATGTTAGAATATGTGGGATCCAACGGTTGGATTGTGTTTAGATCTCACTGTTGGATCATCTTGGAGGTAGATTGGGTATGTTGGCTAAATGAGGAGACTACATAAATTAGGCAAGTGGATATGAAGAGGCAAGCGAGAAATATTAGGAAAGTAGATTTAATTAGGTAGATTTGATTAAGATTCTTTCTTCCATAGTTATCTTGATTTCCCTTCTATCCTTATCATGTAAGTGCTCTATATAAGCACTAACCTACGCTTTGTAATTTATTCAAGAATAATAAAATTTTCTAAAATTCTTCATGGTATCAGAGCGGGTCGATTGGACCTAGTCCTGAGCACAACACAAGAAGCTTCCATCTCCGGCGGACGGCCGATCTAGCCGTCCGCCCGGTCTCTCTCCACTAATACCAACAATTGCAACCCTTGCTTCTCTTCTGTACCTCTCTCATACTCTTGTCATCTATGGCTTCTTTACCCCATGCCCAAAATCCTCACTGTTGTCGTCACCATCCATTTCAGCATGTCTTTAGTACCCCGATCTTCATTGTGTCTCTCCACTGCCCACTCAAGCTAGAGATGAATGTCTTTTAGGAAGATGAAATTCTCGATCATCCCAAGCCATTTCATTTGACCGAGTGACTCTTTACTGTTTATTTTTCTTTTCATCATGACAGTCCATTAGGGCTTATTTTATTCATCATAAGAACCCTCTGTCACACTCCTTTCTTTGTGTCAATCAAACTCCAATCCTTGTCATAAGAGCAAACTTTCACCCCCTTCGATTGATAGTCACAGCCCCATTTGATTCATGTGGGTGAAAGGGTTTCTGTTTACATAAGCGATGATAAGGTGTGTGTTGAGAAGATCAAAAACATAAAAGAGGTAAGAGTCTTGCCAATGGGCTTCTTAGATAAGACGGAAAAGGGTGAAAATCATCCAACAGTGTTGAGACATTTCCCCAACATTGATATAGACAACCCTTTTCATCCTAATTTTAATTGAACCCTTTTCTTGCAAAACCTCCCTATGTGAAATCCCCAAATTGATATCAGCATTCAGCACACACATACACAAAACAAAACAAAAAAGTCTTACACTCCCAAAAATTTTAGAATTTTCTTTTCCAGTTGCCCTATCATTGCCGCCCAACTCTTTGTTTTTTTTTTCCTCTTCTTTGTCGCTTATTCCGGCATTGGTCCATTGTGACCCGTTTCTTGCCGATTTCGGCAATTGGTCCATAGTGACCCAATTCTTGCCCATTCCGGCATTGGTCCATAGCGACCCAATTCTCGCCCATTCTGGCATTGGTCCATAGTGACAAATTTCTACTCGCCCATCAAGGGCTTGAGTATCATCTAGTCCCATCGAGGCTATGATCTATTGGCTTTTAAGCCCTCTTCGTGACAAAATGTCAAATGGCATCTTCTTCGGCAACCATCATCAATGATCATTGGCAGCAACAACAGTCTTCAGCAAAGGATCTTCGTCATTGACTTCCGGAAGTGTGGATCAAATCAGTTGATTTTGATTACATTTGTAATTTGGGGAATTCTATTATATTGGGAATTTTTTTATTATTGTCAAACATATATTGATTTTCAATCCATATGCGTTTGAGGGGGCATGTTAGAATATGTGGGATCCAACGGTTGGATTGTGTTTAGATCTCACCGTTGGATCATCTTGGAGGTAGATTGGGTATGTTGGGCAAGTGGATATGAAGAGGCAAGCGAGAAATATTAGGAAAGTAGATTTAATTAGGTAGATTTGATTAGGATTCTTTCTTCCATAGTTATCTTGATTTCCCTTCTATCCTTATCATGTAAGTGCTCTATATAAGCACTAACCTACTCTTTGTAATTTATTCAAGAATAATAGAAATTCTCTAAAATTCTTCAGTGTTGAGGTCTCTAGGGCGGAGATGGAGCTATTTGACTTCCTTCCCCCCAAGACCCCCATTTTCTTTGAGTTCCTGTGCTATCTCATGCTCATGGTCGATCTTTACTTTTTCTTTTTCTCTATATTCTTTGTATAGACCTTCTCGGTCTTTTCAATCATGGAATGAAATTCATTCAAACCATTGTGAGGTTGCTCCATTGTGACATGGTGGTCACGGGTTCGAGTCGCGGAAATACACTCTCTGCAAAGCAGGGGTAAGGCTGCGTACATCTAACCCTCCCCAGACCCTGCAATGGCGGGAGCCTCATGCACTGGGCCGCCCTTTCAAAAGTAAAAAACATAATCCAGGATATTGCGATAAGATGGCTCAAGGAGTCCCACTTCTATCCTTGGCGTTTTGCTCCTTACTTCGACGAGATTCAGGATATTGCGAATGGACTCAATTTATCTTTCTGTCATGTTTGTCGGTCGGCCAATACGGAGGCCGATGCTCTCACTAGAGCTGGGGTCTCTAGGGCGGAGATGGAGATATTTGACTTCCTTCCCCCCAAGACCCCCATTTTCTTTGAGTTCCTGTACTATCTCTTGCTCATGGTCAATCCGTATATTTTCGCTTTTTCTTTTTCTCTTTATTCCTTTTTTTTTATAGGTGTTTTCTCTTTATTCCTTGTATAGACCTTCTTGGTCTTTTCAATCATGGATAAGGGTGTCAATTTTGGCTCAGGCTTGGAAGCTCAGTAAAAGCTCGGCTTGAATCCTTAACGAGCCAAGACGAGTCGAGCCGGTTGGCAAGGCTCGTTAAGCTTAATGAGCTGAGCCCGAGCTAGGCCAAGCTCGGCTCGGCTAAGCTTGTTAAGGCTCGTTAAGGATTTAATATATTTAAATATATATACAGTAAAAGGGTTGTCCAGGAAGTGAAAGGGGGAGGCAAAATATGTCACTTCTTTTTTGGAACCCAAGTAATGTTATCTCATTACCTTCCGTCCTCATCACTAGAGAGTAGTCAAAGGGTTGTCCAAAAATACAATATTGTAGGTGTCCCAAGGCTTATTCGTATTCGTATGCGTATGATGATCCTACTAATATCATCTCTCTTTATCACAGAAGGGGGTAAATCATCCGAATCGGAGATGCCCATCAGGTAATTCTGGTTTTTACCCAGGCACCCCTGTAACCAAAAGAATAGTCAAATATACAGTCAAACGGGCTGTGGCAAAGAGGGGGGGTGGGGGGGGGTGAATTTATCATTTCCCTGTATAAAGAAACCTACGATTAGGGTTTCAAAGGGAGGCCTCATTTTTTAGTTAAAAAGGGGAGATAGAGCAGAGTAGAAAAAGAGAGATGGAGAGGGAGAAAAGGGTATGGGGTTTATCTTCTCCGGCACACTTCCCTGCCGGTGAGCGACCCCGCCATTAGATCTGGCCTCACCTTCTTCTTCCCCCCTATTTAAATCAGCCATCACTACCCCTTGAGTGTACCTCCATCAAACCCCTTCTACCAAGGGCCTCCTCCATTGGTTCCGGCAAGAATCTCGCCGGACTAAACCTCCATTGCCCTTCCTTCATTCGCCACAGATCTGTCGAACCACCATCTCCACCATCTTCTCTGCAAATTGAACCCATCATAGCCGCCATCGTCTTCGCCGATCATAGCTCGGCTGGGGTTTTACTCCTTCTCTGCAGATTTCACCCATCATAGCTTGGCTCGGCAAGGTTCACGAGCCTGGCCGAGCTTGGCCGAGCCGAGCCGAACTCGAGCCTGGTTTGAGCCCAAGCTCAGGCATTGCGCTTAACGAGCCGAGCCGAGCTGGGCCAAGCTCGGCTCGTTTACATCCCTAATAATGGAATGAAGTTCTTTACCATTCAGGAAAAAAACATGATATAGAACAATGGCAAAAAAAAAAAACACAATGATCAATTGAATACTTAGCAAAGACAGTAAGTTTTGACAAGACTCTAGTGTCCCAACACTAATGATAAAGAATAAGAAACATTACACTGACACCTCGATTCAAACACAGAAATCTAAAGATAATCTTCCAAGCCCTATCCAAGTTCTCTAAAATGATTCATGACACCTACATAATAATACACGATAGAGCCAAGGGTTTAGCATTCAAGCTCACATGAGCGAGTGCATCTAACACTGCTCTCATGTACGTGGATCATACTTCTCTTTTGTGTATTTTTAATATTTTACTTACTTCCATAGGAATAATTAAAAAGATTAAAATTCATTTAAATGGCCTGACTCACTGTGGCCCTCTTACAGTTTTTCAACTGGATTCAATTTGAAGGGAAAATAAAACATATAGAGATTTGTCTTTGTCACCAATGTATAAAGTTCTAAAAGCAAAAGGTGGTGCTGAAATATTCCACTTCGAACAGGAGATCCATGCTCAAATTTTTCACAAAAGCTATTCTAAGTTTCTAACAAAAATTTGCCTTTCCACAAATATCCGGCTCCAGTTGAATTGTCCGAGGCAGATGAGTAGAGCTATTAGACTAAATTAGTTCACTGAGTAATATTAAAGAGCACCTTGTATAGTCTCTTTCTTTACGATCTATCCACATTATTTTGAAGAAAACAAATTCCCTTGAGATCTATCCAGATGGACAGAAAGTGAAAACAAGGTGGAGTGCAGGAACTGAGAAGGAGATTGAGTTCCTTTTTCGTTTCTATGTGTACTTTTGAGGCATGAGGACTAAGCTCATCTTTGCAATCTCGAAGCCTACTTTCTTCCTCTACTTAAAGGCGTTGAATCAAATCTTCAAGAAAAATTTCCTCCTTTTGGATTTAAGACATCAGAAAAAGTCTTTAAATGATATTGGGAGTTTGTCAATGATGGAAGAGATGATGAAGGTTTAGGAAGCACGGGTACTCTCCCGGGGCTCCCGCACCCGTACCCGACACCTACGTCTGGGTACGCCTCGGGTACGTCCTGGGTACGTACGCCATTTTAAAAAAAGAAAAAAAACCAATTTTGGTTGTTGGATGCGTGTCGGGTGTGCACCCACGCGTACCCGACACGTCCTGCTTCTTCCTGCTGCTTCTCTTTCCCCTCCTGTTTTATTGTCCATTTACTTAAGATTTATATGTAAATAACGGAATACCCCCCATTTCGATTTATTAAAAATAGTTTCAAGACCCAAATCTGAAAGAAAAAAAAGTCAACTCTCCTGTTCTAGTACAAAATTCAAAGAAAAATTGTCGGGTCAAAATTTTAACTTTCTTAACTTCCAAAGAGTGGGGTATTTTTCAAATTTTAAAAATTCATAAAATCTATCGTGTCCAAACATTATTAAATCCCAAAAGTCCGGTAAAAAAAATCCCATAATTTGGTCTCTAAAAATTATTCATCTTGTCAGGCACTGTGACACACACTAGTCAACACACTGGCAACAGACTTTTTTTCTAATGAATGATGTATTGATGCCTCATGTTATGAAATATGGAACTAATCACTTATGAAATGAAGAGTAATATTAGAATTTTTCATTTTGGTGATGTTATTGTTATTTGATTGTTCTACAATTATTTTTTTTAATTTTTATAAATATATAATAAAATATTAAAATATATTACTATATTCGGCGTACCCGAACATACCCGCACCCGGGTTTTTTTGGCAAATCATGTACCCGTGTCATGTAGTACCCGCACCCCGTACCCGTGCTTCATAGATGAAGGTACTATCAAGATTGACATCTTGTCGATGAACTTGACTGATGATATATTGGATCTCGTGAAGTTAACCAACAACCATTTTATCATCAGTCATTTTAGAACTCAAAAACCGACTAACAACGAATTTCTTAGCTCTGGATACGTATTTCTCCTCCAAAGCCCTCCAAAGTTTGCTCGTCGATTCCTTGATGTTGAACAGACCATGATGGAATTGTGGATATGGCCTTTGCACAACTAATTATCTTGCTCCCACTTAAGTCGCTCGTGGGTCATCAAGATCGATTCTTCATAATGTTCTTGATGTTTGTTGTAGTAAGAATATAAGCGACTTTTAGACGAAATGCGCCTTCTGCCACCATTTGAGGTTTACCTTATTGACTCGCTCAAGTTTGATGAAATCTTTAGTCTTTTTTTTTATCGATTGAAGCGGATCTTGAAGATCTTTGAAATATTGCCTATGATTGTAGGAGTTCGGAAGGTATTGTTGTGCTTGATGGAGATTTAGAATGAACTGAGTCAAGGCACGTAGCAATTGTTGCTTTCCTTTAGACAATTTCTGCCCCCACCAATTGAAGAAGAAGTGCGTACCGGATTTCTGCAAATTGCATCAAAGATACATTGAAGCAAAGTCACAAAGATTGTTGTCTATCGGCGTACTGCACTAACAAATAACCAAATCATCCTTGAATTTGGCAAGGCTAATGAAAAAACTAGTCTTTGTTTCTGCAGTAAACAAAAACTAGAACGAAAGAGAAAAACAACGCAAAATGAATGGAGCATGTTGCTACTCGAATCTAGCTATCGTACGAACGGGCCCCGCCTTCGGTCTTGTCGAGCAAAGCATGCTCAAATGGGTAGTAGCCGGCTAGTTCGTGTGCCCTGCGCTCACAATCAAAAGGTTAAGGACTCCCAGAGTTGCATCTCCGGGGGAACCCTTCGACACTCAAGTCAGACAGAGGGAACATAATGAAGACTGAGCAGAAAATGAAAGAGTGTGTTGATCGGTGGTCTGAGTAGGATGATGGGTATTCACACCTGGATGAGGAATGATGGTTTAGCATTACCTTTGAAATGGATTGAAGGATTCCCTTTTATAGGCAGAGGTTCCAAGTTCCATGGGTTAGTGAAATGTCAGCAACCTGTCATCAGAGAGATCATCAACATAAGCACCGGCGTGGGGTTGTACAATCGACTAGGAGTGGCAGGTCCAAGGAATGAAGATGATTGGAGGCTTTTGGCGGTGACCCTTCCTTGGGTTGGTGAGTAATGGAACGTGATCCTAGGAGGCGGCGTGTGTCAGCGAGCTGGCAAGCAATGGGGACCCACTATGGTCCCAAGAGGCGGCGTGTGTCAGTGAATTGGCAGGTGATGGGGACCTACCGGGTTCCTAGGAGGTAGCTTGAGTCAGTGGATTGGCAAGTGATTAGGACTCGGTGTGGTCCCAGACAGTGATGTGTCAGTGGGCTGGCAAGTGATGGTCACGGGTTTCTACCTCCACCGAGGGCTCATATTCGGCCGGGGGCCTCTGGGGGTCTCGTCCATCATTCACCTTGCAGCGCTAGTGTAGGGGCTGAATAGTTGAAGACCTACCTCAGCAAACTTCCACCTCTCACGAAGCCAGAACCAAGAGGGAAGTTGCAGTTATACTTCTCGGCCGGACCCTACGCGCTCAGCATGGTTCTTGTCCTCGTCCGGACGAGAACAAGGTATAAAAGCCCATTTACTATGTGAGGCAAGTATTGTGGGACGCCGAGACCCGATACTCAAAGGCCGAAAAACTCGTGTGCGGTGTCATCGTCGTCGCTCGGAAGCTGAGTCACTACTTACAGGCACACACCAATAGTCGTCCTCACCGATCAGCTACTGAGGAAGATTCTGCAGAAGCACGAGTCCTCTGGCAGACTCATCAACTGGTCCACTGAGCTTAGTGACTTCAACTTACAGTACAAGCCTCGTCCAGCAATCAAATCTCAGTCCTGACCGAAATCATAATTGGGGGTAAAATCAAAGCACCCGTAACGTAATGACACATGGCAAAGGGCCCACTGATACCCAAAGCAACCGAGTTACTCGCGGCTTCTACCGAGACGAAGGTACTTGACCAATTACCGCCAGCCACTCTATTTGGCAGAGTCCAAGACCAAGTGATCCTAGCCAAGAGGGAGCTTTGAGTGCTAAGACCCCCCTCATGGCAACATCACTACCATGGCCGAGATGACAGCCCTCGAACAGCCCTCGAACAGCCGACGCCCGAGAGCTTGCAACCAAGCGCCGCCACATAGCAGGATGCAAGGCCAATGACGAATGAGACCCAGAGACCCCCGGCCGAGTAAGAGCCCTCGGTGGAGGTAGAAATCCATCACCATCACTTGTCAGACCAGTGACACATCGTCGTCTGGAACCACGTCGAGTCCCTATCACCTGTCAACCCACTAACACACGCCACCTCCTGGGACCACGTCGGGTCCCCATCACATGCCAACCCACTGACACACGCCACCTCTTGGGACCATAGTGAGTCCACATCGCCTGCCAGCTCACTGACACACGCCGCCTCTTAGGATCACGTCCTATCACTCACCAACCCGAGAGTCATTGCCAAAAGCCTCCAATCATCTTCATTCATGGGACCTGCCACTCCTGGTTGACCATACAGCACTAGTGTCGACCACCATAGCGATGATCTCACCAACGCTACGTCTCTGTCACATTACTAACCCCTAGAACACAGAACCTCCGCCTATAAAATGGAACCCTCTACTCTGTTTCAAAGAAAATGCTAAACTATCATTCCTCACCCAGATGTGCATACCCAACATCCTACTCGGATCACCGAGCAACACACTCTTTCACTTTGTACTCAGTTCTCACTTTGTTGCCTCTGTCTGACTTTGTCGAAGGGTTCACTTGGAGTTCCAACTCTGAGTGTCCTTCACCTTTTGCCAGTGACTGCAGGGCACGACTACCAGCCAACTCTCCTGCCTGACAAGACAGAGGTCGGAGCTCATCCAAGTAAGAGAGCCATGTTCGAGCAACAACAGAGCAAAAGGGCCTCCAGAAGCTCTAGAAATCACAAGTTTTATATTATTGGTTCGTTCTCTATCATTTTGGGCCTGCAATGGTGGATTTGAAATTTTTTCTAGACTTATCGGTGGATTTTCACCACCAGATCATAGCTAGTTCAGTGTTGGTTCAAATCTGACCATTAGATCAGGACTGATTGCCTATTTGATTGTTAGATCACGGTTAATCGCTAATTTTTGCTTCGGATTGGTTCTGGGGCGGCTGGTCACAATTCTGTGATCCGGATCACACTCGCTACATTCTCACCGATGGTACTCATGTAGATGCTTGATGATATGCATCGGAGTTGCTGATGATTGATTAAACTCTACTAATGGCTAATGGTACTCATCTAATCGGTCGATTGCCGATCAAGAGCAACGGTTGGACGATAAAGCGCTACTAGCACCGTGCAACACACGGTCAGCACGCACGCATACATGCGTTTGCAGATGGTGCATCGCACCATCCTACGGCCCACCATGCAAAGCTTGCTTTAAGTAAAAGCAGCAGCTAGGAGTGAGAGATAGTTTAAATGCTCCTCTCATCTCATCTCAACTTCGAATGTGAGACTCAACGTTTAGCTTCGCTATGCCTAGCAAACACACTTTGGAAGCACTTTTTCCTTTATTTTGAAAATATTTTCCAACCAACAAAACGACATGTCCTATCCCAAAAAATCAAGCCGAAGGTCCTGCGGCCTAATAGTTGGGAGTGCCCGGCGGACTGCTTTTTTGGTACAGCATCTCTATTGTGAGGTCCACCAGATGAACATGCTGGACCATGGTGACATCTAGCGAGTGGGCCCAATCACTACATATCATGGAACACTGTACAAAAGTGCATCTCACTATACCACTTCCTAAATTTGGTAAAGGTGATGCAAAGAACCACTTGTTTAACTTTGTATTTTAGGTGGACCAGTCTGCATAGCATACACATGGTAGCACTGCAAGCGGTTGGTCCCTTCTGCCATGACTTTGAAGCTAGAAAGTAAAAACGCCCATCAAAATCTTATAAGATAGAATGAAGGGCACCCTTGCAAAAAAAAAAAAAAAGCCTCAAGGGCACCCCTATTGGTTGATTTACGCAAAGTGTGGCACCGAAAAAGGTGCTAAAAAGGTGGAAACCGTGTTGACTTTGCATAAATCAACCAATAAGGGCGGCCTTGAAGCCGAATTTTGCAAGGGCGCCCTTCATTCTATCATTCCTCATCTTTTTTAATTAATGATAATTATTAATTAATAATAAAAGAAAAAAACAAAACACAAAGGACTGCAACTCTGCAAGTGGTTGGTCCCACTCCCTTCTGCCATGACTTTGAAGCTAATTAGTAACAACGCCAAGCAAAATTGTATAATTATTGAACATTATTAATTAATAATAATAACCAAAAACCAAAAAAAAAAAAAAACAAATAACTTTGAATGTCGTCATAAATCCATTTGCTTACCTTAACAGACTGTAAATTGCCAGCTAAATCCAGAATCTTCAACCTGAAATTCAGCAAAAAATTATAATCAAATAGAAAATTCAGAAAATGGCCACAAATCCTTACCTAAAATTATTCAACCCACCAATCTAACCTTGTAAATTTCAAGCATTTTTATCATAAATTTGCAACAGGTTACCCCAAAAAAAAAAACAAGCCATAATATCATTGAAGATGCAGAGAATTTCAACAGTCACGAAACTCAAACAAAAATTTTAATATAATCCAAGAAGCTTAAAAATCTCAAGAACTGTAGATTTGGGTTCCGGACTAAAACTGAAGAATCCCCTAAAAATACCCAAAAAATCAAATAAAGAAAAATGCTTCGGAAAAGATATGGAAAAGAAATATCCAGAAAATGGGACTTGGGTGAGAACTCCCCTAGTGACCAAAATCCAATAATATCATCACAGATTAACTAGCTTTCTACTGAAGACATGAAAATCCATGAAAAAAAAACTATAAAACCGAGAAATGAAGGGGGATTTTGAAACTTAAAATAGGGAAAAACAAAAGCAATGCATCTCAGGTGAGTTGCATGCAGAGGATTTTGAAATTTTACTGATTGCTTAATAAAACATCACGAAATACAGCTCAAGCTTACAGAAGTAGAAACATTTTTCTGATCTAATCCGATAACGTTTTATCACGAAAAGATCTCTTGAGTTCTATTTTCTATAAACCAACCTTGAAAAAAAAAAAAAAAAAGGGCAAGAAAATTACTGATTCAGAAAGATCCATAAAAATATTAGAAAAATATGCTGAATCCATAGTTTGGACATCATAGATTGAATATCATGCCACATTTACAATAAAAAAATCTAACAACGCCAACAATGATTCAAATTGAAAGCCTACAAAAAACCACATGATATTCATGAGAGGCTTAAAAAACCCATAAAAAAGCGACTTCGAACCTAAATCAAAAATTCCAAAGAAAAAAAAAACTAAAAAAAATAAGTGAGAAATCTAACTAAAAGAAAAATAAGTGTTAGAGGAAACTCCAAAAAGATAAATTTCAACCTTTCTTCGACAGATCTATGACAGATCAGATGATTTTAAGCTCAAATCCCGTTGGAAAATTGAAAGAAAGGAGAATATTCCAAATTAATATTAGATCAGATGAGATGAGAAAAATGAAATCTGAGGGGAAATGGAGGTGAAGTGTTTTGAGATAGAGAGGGTCATGGAAGAAAGGAAGTCAAAAGCCAAGGCAAACAGAAAGCGAAAAGATAATGGGAAGAGTAGAGAGTGTGAAAAAGAGAAAATATCCTAATTTTAAAATAAAGCATTGAGTTTGTCTTGATGTAGTTTAAATGACGAATATACCCTCCATAAATGTAACCTGGAAGGGCCTTGGAATGGAATTGAAAGGACCAAAACAACCCTCGCGTATAGCAGGAAAGATGGCTGGAGGAAATTATGTACCGTGAGCCCTGCTCTAAAATCTGGAGATGTTCACCGTTTGATCAAGGGAAACAATATATTTGCCCCCTTTTCTTCCAGGGTCTGTAGTCATAATTATCCGCTTAAAAACACTAGAGGGGTTGGCCCTAGGAAGAAAAGGAGGGCAAAAATATAACTTTGAATGCATATTATGCATTTCACATTCAACTACTACAAATACACATAATTAGGGAACGATGATGAAGAATGTGCGGGCAAAGAGGAAGTTCAAAAGAAAATTTAGCTAAGACGCTCACAAAGAGCCTAACATACCCCTTTGAAATTAGTTGACTATGTATTTCACAAGTATTGAGCTTCTAATCTCTTAGGATTTGTGTCTATGGCTCATATGTGCCGAGCTTTTGTTCTTCCTCTCTCGGTTTTTCCGAGCTGGGTTTGGTTTTGTGTTCTTATTGTATCATCTTTTCTTTTTATCAAATAAACCGGTAGGGTCCCTGCTAAACCCCAGCTTGCCCATAAAAAAAATACACATAATTAGATGTTTAGGAAAGGTGATTTGCTAGTTAATTTTGCAAAAAACCATTTCGCAGCTCACATTTGCCTCTCACATGCTCACTTTTAGCAAAATGGCCCTCAAAATGGCATTGGGAAAAATTGCCTAGCAAATCCCATATGTGAGAAATGCTGAACTGAAAGATACCCCACAAAAAAAAAAGCAGTAAGGACGACTTGGAGTAGACCTTATCAACAAAATGCATTTATAATAGTGCAGAAAGATACAAAATTAAAAGATATTAAATGCACTATTACGAGATCCACGGCAATCTCTTGTTTTCACGGGTGTGATTGAATCATCCAGCCCCTCATTCATGTTGCCTTAGAGGCTAAGATGGTTAGGGTTTCTAATTGGATGGACAAAGGAGCTTTACTATGTTTGTATCATTATTTGATTTATTTCCTAAATTTCTTACACAGGACACGAACACTGTAAATCGTGTACTTTTATGTATCATCTCATTTAGGATTCTTTCCTATAAATGACTTAGAGTGCTTCTCTTGTATATAAATGTGATGTAATTATTTTATTAGGGGATTTGCTAGCATTCATCGCAGAAGGCATTTTGTGGATGGTCTGTTACATCTGACAGCAGCCACCTTGTGAGTGAAGACAAAATCGGCTGAAAAGTGAGCCTCTGTGGCTGCTATCAGATGCAACATACGATCCGTGAAATGCCTTTTGCGATGGGTGCTAGCAAATTTCATCTTTTAATTTTGTCATTTTCAGTCAAGTTATAAATATTGCCTTTCCAATTAAGCAAAATTACTCTCTTTTGCAAAATACAATTTCAACCTCACATCTAACACAAAGTTCCACATTTCAATAATGGCCCTACCATGTTCTAATTAAGGGATTTTCTAGTGTCCATCGCAAAAGGCATTTCGCAGCTGGTCTGTGGCATGTCAGATCAGCCACCTCATGAATGAAGACAACAGCTTTTATCTCCATTCATGAGGTGGGTGGTCTGACATGCGATAGACTAGCCGCGAAATGCCTTTTAGGATGGACGCTAGCAATTCCCTTTGATAAATGTTGTTTTTTTTTTGTTTTTTTTGCAACATTGATTGATATTGGTACTGCCATGTTTTAATAATTGCACAAACTAGGCTTCTCTTTTGTGTTTTAATTGGCTTACAGGAGCGAATGTAAGAAGTTTTGACATAATAAAATACAAGATGGGTTATTGCGATTAGAGGTATAAACGAGCCGAGCCGAGCTTGGCCAGGCTCGGCTCGGCTCATTAAGCTCACAAGTGAGGCTCGGCTCGGTCAGGCTCGCGAGCCTTACCGAGCTCGGGTTATATTATGTTCACACCCCTCATCTTCCCTGGACAGCCCTACTAGTGTAATTTGACTACTTTTTTTACACTATGGGGGGCGGTCCTAGTAACAAATGGGGTTCCAAAAATGAAGTGACATATTTTGCCCCCCCCCCCCTTTCACTCCAGGGACAACCCTTTTAATTTATATATTAATATATAATATATATATATTTAAATATATTAAATTCTTAACGAGCCGAGCTGAGCCGAGCCTGGCCTAACTCAGGCTCGGCTCGTTAAGGATTCGAGCCGAGCCAAAATTGACACCCTTAATTGCGATTATAAAAACAAGGTAGTGCAAACACTAGTAGTCTATTATTTTATATTATTATTAGAGATTTGCAAGGCAATTTTGCAAGAAGCTAGATGACTTTTGCATTAGAGAACAACCACCTTATATGAATTAAATGCCATATTATTATTATTCTTATTATTATCTAGGGAAATGATATCAGCACAATAGATATTTTCACAAACCCATCTCGTCTTACTATAAAAAGAAGGGGAGTGACAAATCGACTCCCATATATCTTAAATCGACCTCCCATGTGTCTCTCTCCTCTTTCTCTCTCTAACCCAGAGGAGAGAGAAAGACACATAGGGAGTCGATTTATCACTTCCTCCGTTTGGATGCCGGATTTTTTTTTGGTTCTCGGGGCTTTTGTGGAATTGTCGCAAGAAACCCACGTTTGGTTGCTGGTTATATAGTGGACCAAAAAGAATCCCACGAACCAAAATAACCTTGCACGAAACCCATAGTTGGAAAAAAATCCCAGGAACCAAAATACTCCCGCACGAAATCCGAGGAACCAAAATAACCAAAGAAGAACTTTTTTCTTCCCAATAGTTCAAGCAACCAAATAAAGCCGGGATTTTTTTTTCTCACCATAGTCCGGTCAACCAAACATGGGATTTTTATTTTACCGGGATACTTCCAGGGAGTTTTTTTTCCCACCAATCTCCCAGAAAGTTTTTTGTTCCACAAAAGTCCCAAGAACCAAAAAAACACCGGCAACCAAACGGACGTTAAAGAAGAGAAGAGACCTGGGTTTGTGCAAATATCAAAATATGGTTGTGCGAATAACATTCCCCTATATCTACGGGAACTATACTACAATTTCATTGACTGGTTTATCATGATAACTACAGGGGATTTGCTAGGCAATTTCACAGAAAACCATTTTGTGTCCGCCTTTTGCAGGAGAGAACAGCCACGTTAGATGAATTGAATGAATAAGAAAAAATCTGCCGAAAAGTGAGCGTGTGTGGCTGTCCTCTCATGCAAAATTCAGCCGTGAAATGGAACCCACTGTGTGTATATTAGTGTTCGTCTATAGACTATACCGGAGGAGGTTTAAAAGGGTATTTTAGTAATTACAAAAACTTAAGAGGTTAATTTACAGATTGTAAGAATGAAAACGTTTCCAGATTTCTTTACCATGATGGTGTTTTCGTATTTTTTTCACATTGTGAAGGGTAATTTACTAAGTATTACTTTTCCCGCCCTCGAGATTCACACCGTGCTTGTGGACCCGCATTTTTCTCGTCGCGACCCTCGCAACATCTGAATCTTCAGGCGGGAAACCCTTGCATTTAAAAACGGTCAATTATAAGCGTAGAGCTGAATTAAAGCCGGCCAACGCTTGGCTTGGACTTGTGGGGCCCATTCATCATTTATCTTTTTCCCCAAATTATCCCCAAGCTTATATCATATGACGAAATGGCCCACTAATTGGCGTGTTTCATGTTGAACTAATTCATAAATACAAACGATAAATGGCCAAGTACGATCCAATAGACCAATATACATCAGATGAGTAGGCAACACAAAAATATCTTTTCATGCTACACGTGTTTTATTAAATAATGTTTAGAGATTTGCTAGGGAGTTTCGCGGAAATGCATTTTGAAGCTTACTTTTGCACGAGAGAACATCCACACGTGCTCACTTTTCATCTGATTTTGTTTTATTCATTTAATTCATCTGAGGTTGCCGTTCTCATGCAAAATTCAGCCGCGAAATGGCTTTCCACAAAATTCCCTACCACACCTCTAATCTTCATTAAGAGTAATTAGTACTTATGTAAAGCACTTATAGATAAACATGGTGATAGATAAAGATAATGATAAACATGATAATCATAATCTAAATCATCTGCCTAATCTTTTCTAATAACCTCTCATCTATCATCTAATACATGACAATCCAACGGTCCAATCTCACTGACCTACTCTAATACGTAAAACATATTTGATGCCCATTTTTCACTTAAAAATGGAGGCTAAATTAATTTTACGCTCATTTTACGTTGAAAGAAACCGAGGGGAAAATAGGACTGCTATTGTTGTAGGTTATATTTTGAGTGTAATGCATTCCTCGTTCCAAAAATTTATTTCACTCCCTTCAATGATAAATTCGGCCCCCCCCCCCTCCTCCTCCTCCTCTCCCTTTACTGGTTATGAGACCACAACCTGAACAACAACATACAACCAATACACACGCACACGCACATACACACTGCTCCCTATTTTCAAATCCGTTTTTTTTTTCTTTTTTTTTTTTCTTGAGGGGGGGGGGGTGTTATGATGCATCCCACCCTCGTTGCGATTCCACTGCCACACACCCCAACCTCAATGATGAGTAGCGCCTAGGATCCACCGGCCTTCGTGGTAACTGGCTCTTATACGTGGGTGGTTACTTTGAAACTGGGAGCAAGATAGGAAAACACTAGGTTTTACTATTCTAACGGTGTCGATTTAGGATTTAGAAGCTGTGTTTTAGCACCAAAATCATCTTCGTCCAGAAAATTCTTCAACTTTTCCTCTTCAAAACTTCTGCAACTAGTTATGGTCCTGAGTGGCGGTCCTCCTAAGTACGGGACTAGGTAGGATGCAGCTTGGAATGGGACATAATTAAAAGGCCTTGCCTGATGCGCTCCATCAGCTCTAGAGTTTTTGGCATATTGGGAAGGAACCTAACATTTGGTATGAAAGCAGTCACTATGTCCCGTGTTCAAGTACCTAGTAAAAAGCTAGACTGAAAGCTGCAAGAGTGAAGTTGCCACAAAGTGAGCCACCGCGGAAGGGGTGACATGTGGAAAGGGCTTTCAGGAGTGAAATCCATCATAGAGTGGGCCACAAGGACGGTGGATGGAGAAGTGTGGTGGTATGTTACAGTTTTGAGTGGGGCCAGTCTAGGTATGGGACGTGATGGGGCCATGCCTGGTATGACATAGGTTTAAACGGCCCTGCCTAACGCGTTGCATCAGCTTTGCAGCTTTTGGCGTATTGGTAATGTACCTAACATTTGGTATCACAACAACACCATGTCCCATGTTCGGATCACAGAAGGGGCGACCAGTGGAAAGAGCTACCTGGAAAAAGGGCAGAGTGAAAGCCGTTAGAGAGTGAGTCGCTGAGGACGGCGAATGCGGAAGCATGGTGGTATTTTATGGTCTCGAGTGGGTACTAGCCTAGGTATGGGACTAGGTGGGACCCAGTCTGGTATGGGACAGGTTTAAAGGGCCTTGCCTAACGCGTTCCATTAGCTCTGGAGCTTTTGGCATATTGGTAAGTACCCATAGTAGCCACCATGTCCCGTGTTCGAGTCACGGAAGGGGCGACCTGGAAAAAGGCCAGAGTGAAAGCCGTAGCAGAGAGGGCAGTCGAGGACGGCTAGCTTACCAATATGCCAAAAGCTCCAGAGCTAAAGGAATGTGTTAGGCAAGGCCCTATAAACCTATCCCATATTAGGCCGGGTCCCACCCATTCCCATAACTAGGTGGGTCGCCACTCAGGACTATAACACAACTTTTCCTCTTCAACCTTAGTGCCCAACCTTCTAGAGAATAGAAACTTCCTTCTCTCTCTCTCTCTCTCTCTCTCTCTCTCTCTCTCTCTCTTCCCAATCTCCTTGATTGCAGTTTATACAGGTTGCCTTAATTTTATAGAAGTTTTGGTGAACAAAAACAACAACAAAATTCATGTTCTTTCATTTCATATGATTCCTCTTGATAGAAAAAGTTTTCTCTTTTCTTTCAACAATCTTGGAGTGTGGAATCCCTGGATTTTAGGGATTTTGATAACCAACCTTGTTGCTAGAAGCTAGTTTAGATTAGGAATTATCGAATAAGCTAGATTTGTTGATGGCTGTTATTAACCGTATTTATCTTTTGTTATGGGGTTGGATGGGAGAGTCCTAGCTGTTGAGGTCTTGTAGTAGAGTATATATCCTGAACTTTTATGAAATGTGATAATGATGTTGGCCTAATTTTCATGCATTGTATGAGGGACCGGTTCTCCCAAACGACCATATTTTCTTCTCTTATTTTCTGCTGCAGGTATCTATCAATGAGGGTATCATAGCTTAGTTGATATTGGCATGACAAAAAAGAGTCAACCCAAGAACAAATTATCCATGTAAGAGAGAGTGGAGAAGTTGGAAGAGATTGTTAACAATCTGGCAGCGATGTTTTCCAAGTATATGAAAAGTCAAAATTAGAAATCCGTTGAGGATGAGGCTTCCCGTGGCAAGGTTACCTCTTCCAACATAGAATTAGGAGGAAACAACGCATTAAAGATTGGTACAATGGGAGGATCTATCCAAATGAGGTTTGCCAGACTCGAGTTTACTCGCTTTGATGGTTTAGAAGATCCTACATGATAGGTATATTGCATAGAACAATTCTTTCGCTTCCATTAAACTGCAGAAGTATGAAGGTACCTTTTTCATCATTCCATCTGGAGAGTGAAGCGCTGCAATAGTTCCAATGGTATGAGAAGGTACACAAACATCTGGAGCTAAAGGACTTGAAGATAGCCTTATGTGTTGGATTTGGGTCTACTGAGTTTGAGGATTTTAACTCAGCCCTTAGTACGCTGTGACAGATTGGTACGATTAAAGAATATCAGAAGCTTAAGGACTTGAAGATAGCCTTATGTGTTCGATTTGGGTCTACTGACTTTGAGGATTTTGACTCAGCCCTTAGTAGGTTGTGATAGACTGGTACGATTAAAGAATATCAGAAGCAATTCGAAAAATGTCAAATATGGTGGAAGGATGGGCTGAGAAGGTCTTGATTGGGAATTTTGTGGGAGGCCTCGAGGATGAGTTGGCGGGTGAAGTTTAGGTCTTCTGTCCAAAGACATTGAATGAGTCTATTGGTTTGGCACAACATGATGAAAGAGAAAACCCAGCACGACAAGATACTTCAGAAGGCCACAACGATTGAGCTCAATATGAGTACCCCTACACCATATCTGAAGGTTCCTCGAAGGGCTTACAATAGGTGAGATGAAGTAGAAACGTTCTGTTAGCCCAAGGGTTCCCATGGGTTCAACTAATCACCTTTTCAATGTTGTTTTGATGATAGCAAACCAAAATTAATTAGTTCCTATGGACTAATGTGTTACCTTGTAGTTTTGTTCATTAGACAGGAAATTCACTATTCAATCCAAACTTAGCACAATTCAACACTACACATTGCTTGATGATCAACATGCGCAATTGACTAAAGGAACTTACACACATTGGTCGAATCATCATCATTGGAATATGTCCAAGTCAAGAGCTCAGTTTGAAGACCCCACAAGCAAGCCTTGCAATCAACTAAAGGTCAAATGAAGGCTAAGCAAAGAGGCATTCAAGAGAGCATGTTCATATGGTAGATTGTATTCTCCTATCTTTCTTGTGTTTCTCCTTATCAAGGAACACTCAAAAGGCCTCAAAGTATTTTAAAAACATACCTAAAACTAAGATTAACCCAAAGCCCAAGTGCCAAAGTGAGCTCAAACATCAAAAGTATCAAATTGGCACTTGTTTAGTTAACCGTAGAGCAAAATTCTACCTAATTGGTACAAATCATTGTCAAATATTTTTAAAAATATTTTTAACAGATATCTCTCATTCTTCTCATATCTGATGAGCACAAGAACGCTGAAATCCAATAAGAAATGAGAGAGATGATTTTTACAAGCTTCGCATAAAAAATCAGATTTTCAGTGTAGGGCAATTGACTGGACCTGCCCCAGTCAACTAGACCCCTTTGGGGACTATTTTAAAAAATACAATAACAGTGGTTTTTGGGCAGTCAACTGGCCCTGCAAAAATAGCCATTGGGCCTATAACGTCTCGTTCAAAATGACCTTGTTTTTAACCAAAATGCCCCCAACAACTAGTAGAGCTTGAAAACCACTATATATACATTGTATTGGTTCCAAATCAAGTTCTAATGATCTTCCAACTCATTTTGGGGATGTATTACCATTTGAAAACTAATTTGAACCCAAAATTTCTCTCCATCTCATTGTACCTAGATTGTTTGAGAAAACCACTTTGAGAGATCTTGTATTGAGCTTCCATTATACAACGAGCCTACAAGAGGCAAGGGTTCTTTTCTTCATTCTTCTTCATATTTGGTGAGAAGGGCTTTGTCTCTTGATTTGTAGTGACAATGGTATATCCCTTATTTAGTAGATTGTACTACGCCCTCTGAACTGGCTTTATGTGGTGTCCGAAATAGTGGAGTAGGTCTCTCAGTGGAGGTCCGAACCACTATTAATTGCTTGTTTCATCTTGTGTGGTATTTGCCTCTTACTCTACCTCTCTCCCTTATCTATTTGTATGTGTTTGGGTGATTATCCTCTTGATTAGCTAGGTGATAAGCATTGCATATCTATACCTATAAGTTTGGCTAATCTTTGTGTCTCAAGTTTGCAAATCAACTTTGGTCTTGTGCATATCTAAATCTACTAGACTTAACCAACTAAATCATATCTGATAAAAATCGGGCGAACTCGGTAAAAGTTTTAAAAGGCAACATTTTATAAAGACAACCAATTCACCCCCTTCTTGGTTGCCAAACCGGATTTCATGTTCTAAAAGGTTGTGTTACAATTGTGACGAACTCTTTGTTCCTGGCCATAAGTGCAAGTTTTCCCAACTTCAGTTGATTGAAGTTTTTTATTGTGATAGGAAAATGAAGAAACTCACGGAGCAGAAAATCATCCTTCGCGGTAATTTTCAAGGAGAAGGGAATGTTGAATCCTTGGATTTTAGGGATTTCGATAACTAGCCTTGTTGCTGGTAGCTACTTTAGATTAGGAACCGTTGAATAAGCCAGATTTGTTCCTGGCTGTTGCTAATCGTATTTATCTCTTATGATTGGGTTGGATGGGTGAGTCCTATCTGTTGAGATCTTGTAGAAGAGTATATAGTATGAACTTTTTATGAAATGTGATAAGTATTTTGGCCTAATTTTCGTGCTCTGTACTTGGAAATGGCTCTCCCAAATGAACCATAATTTCTTCTCTTATTTTTTGCTAAGGGTACCTATCATAGAGAGAGAGAGAGAGAGAGAGAGAGAGAGAGGTGGTTTTGGCTTGATCAAGGGGCCAAATTTATCCATGAAGGGGTGAATTTATCGGTGCCCAAATTTGTGAAACCTTTCATATTATTTTTCGATAAATGTGTTAAGGGCATGTTTGGCAACTACAAATTAACCTTTCATATTATTTTTCGATAAATGTGTTAAAGGGCATGTTTGGCAACTACAAATTATTCCATCGAATATTCATTGGCCCAATTGTGAGATCGGAGCTGAGGAAGGTGGGGGAGATGCATGAGAGGGAATGAGTATGGAGGGATAGCATGGAAAAACCCTAAAAACAGTTAAAGTATGCTACTTCAAATTAAGATTTTTATTCCTATTTTTCAGGGCCTTTTTATGCTCCCCTTACTCCAACGCTCTCAAGTCTATTCCCTATCTTCCCATGCCTCACAACTGGCGTCACTAATATTCCTTGGCATATTTTTTCATGATGGTGAAATGGGGAGTTATCTAGATTCTCATTGTCGCATTGAATTCATAGGCATGTATTTTTCTTTTGTTAGAAAGCTTGAAAATTATAAAGGGGGAGAGAAAGGTGCAAAGGTTATGGGTGCAACTCGGGTCGGGTTGAGGCCAATCTGAATCCGATCCAAGGAACCATTTACTCAACCCGAACCCGACCCGAGTTCCAACCATGGTTTTAAATTTCGACCGAAACGAAAAGGCACCAAAACCAAAATTCCCGTTCGAAATTTCTGAAATTTATAATAAAATAACAATTTTTATTACGCTAACGAATTTCTAACGAAATTCCCAAAATTTCGGTAATTTTGATTGAAATTTCGGTAATTTCGATCGAAATTTCGTCCTAAACATCTGGGATTTCGTCCGCCAATACCAAAATTCGCCCGAAATTTTGGGATTTCGATTGAAATTTCGGTTTCGGATAACTCCGAAATTTTAGCCAAAACCGAAATTTAAAACCATGGTTCCAACCCGATGAGGTTCAACCCGAGGAGCCCTTTTTTCCAACCCAAGTTCAACCCGACCCGACATGAGTTCAACCCGACCCAACCCGAGTTTTTAAGCTTACTAAAATAAAAATAATAATAATAAATGCCGGGTTTCACTCAGGTCGGGTTGTCCAACTATCAACCTGAACCCGACTTGAATTCAACCCGACGCGACCTGATTTTTTTCGGTTTGAATCCGACGGGTTGTGGTTGAACTCACCCGAGTTGCACCCCTACCAAAGGTAAAATGGGAGAAAGAGAAGAAATTAGAAGCCAACAACCAAGAAATAATAAAGCATAGGTGCGAAAGTGACTACAAATTAAGAGAAAAGCAAAGCAATATAGACCAAGAAAAGGGCAAAAAAGTAGTGCAAAAGAAAATAGAGTGGCGATTCAGGTCCTATGCTACAATGGTCACTGTTCAGGAGGCTGTAGTGTGGACGTTTGGTTCAATAGTAATTTTCGAAAATGTTTGGTCTCACCACTATGAGGGCATGGCCAATTGAAATCCGAAGCAAAGACACTACCTCCAAAGAGACAATACATATAACCAAAAATGCTAAAAGAGAGAAAATAATACCGAGAAAAAAGGGGGGATGTCCTATGGTTTACACTATAAATCTAGACTGCACTATCTTTATTTTCATATAATTTTGGGGATTGATATCAGCACTACCACAGTTTGATAATGGCAGTACTAACTTCGTTTTACACTTTTTAAATTAACATTTTATAGGTTAATTTGTTAAATTGCAATTTTTTTTTTCCATTTATCTTTTTTTTTTCATGGAATTTTTTTATTGAAATCTTTTCATAGAAAATAACTTTTCTAACATTTGTAAAGAAAATGATAAGGAAATCAAGTTTGGATCCGAAAATTATAGGCAATAGACTTGACACATAGACAACTACACTTCTGTGGTTTAATTTTTTTCAATTGCCTTTTTCTAAGAATGACAAAACCACCCCTCCCCATGCCGTATGTGGTGTAGGGATTAATGGCTTTTTATTAGCTGAACAGCCTTAGGCTATGCTCTGTTCACTTATTTTCCCCGGAAAGGAAAGGAAAGGATTTCGTTTTCCTTTTCTTTCCAAGTGACATGGCAGAAGGGAAAGGAATGAAGAGGAAAATGCTTCGTTTTCCTAGAAAGCCTCTTTCCGATATATTTAATCGGAAAGCAAATCTCAAGAGGGAGGGAAAAAGTCAATTTCCACGTTATTTTTAGCCTTTAAATAAGAAATTTCACATCTGATAATAGTTTTCCCTGGAAAAGAAGTGAACACAGAAATTCTATCTTGTCAAGGTCATGTCAGGGAAGGCTGTTTTCCAGGGAAAACAGCACAAAGGAAAAGAAGTGAACAGAGCCTTAATTCGTCGTTGGCCTGTCGGCAAGACACGGGGTGAGATCCAATTGTAATTCTGAGCAAAAGGAAGGGCTTTATAGACATTTAAAGCAACTCTGAACTCTCAGAAAAAATCTTTGCCTTTTCGCTCTTGTTTCACCAGCGGAGATCCTCATAAGCCAAGCCATCATCATAGGAGAGATAGCTGAATGGTCAACGCGTGGCGATTTAAAAAATTGCCACGTCGTAATTAAAAAATGGTTTAAGATGGCCTTTAATTCTCAACTGTCTTCTCTGACTTTCTCGACACATGACGATCCAGGTGGGCCCCATTTTATCTTCATTTTCGAAGTATTTCTTATAGTCAGAGGGCAGAGGCACTACGTTTAGACCACATCTCGTATTCATGTGCAGCTTCACGTGCATGAGATCGGCAGGATAATTGTGCCGACTACGACAAAGTGGGTTCCACCTCTGATTGATCTGAACCGTTCATTTGACTAGGTACAGGCCATAAAAAAAATTACCCCGATTATGCAATTCTAACATAAAAAAATTGGATTATTTTTTTGTCATTGATCTGAACCGTTGGCTATTTGTAGTTTTTGACCGCCCATATCTAGCATCAAAAAAATAAAAATAAATACTATTTGTATGTTAGTATCCCACAATTTATCCTATCAAATGAACGGTTCAGATCAATCATCGTAAGACCTAATATGTCATAGTGGGCACAACTTCATTGTAATAACTAATGAAGCATATGATGGAGAGAATATTTAGTAGTAGACTATCTCAATGTGTATTATGTTGGCTGATCTAGACCACGCATCTAAGCCCAATGTTGGGATCTCCCCATGCCTGAAAAATCATGGCAATTGGATGATTCTAATATCCAATCCAATTAAGGGCACGTTTGGCTACCATGATTTTTTTATTCATGATAAACAAGTGTCTCCAATTGGTGTGAGAGGGGTTCGGCGGGTGACGTGGTTAAAGATCAATAAACAAAATACAGGAAACGAGTGTGTCCGAGTGCTTAAAAATCAGGAAACAAAAAACTCCATTGAAAATCCGATAGACTGTTTCCTGATTTTTAGCCATTTCTACCACCGAGAGACATTAGTTTCCTATATTTTGTTAATGCAGACACCAGCTTATCATGAAAAAAATTCATTAATTGTAGCCAAACATGCCGTAAATGTTTTTTTGGTTGTTGAATGTGGACGATGGGATGACATGTGTATTAGATTGACGATCTGGCCGGATCAACAAAGGCGAGGCCGACTGTGAGATTGACAATCAAGATGGTCGGAGCCTTAATAGTCTAAAATGGTAGTATCCTACTGTACGTGTGGCTCAGGTGTGGTGATTTAGACAACTGATTCATTGCCCCCCACCACTCCCTCAACCAAAGGTTTGTGGTGTATTTATGACCACTTCATTTAGTTATAAATACACTAGTCAGGGTGGCCTAGATAAGAATAAGGGGCGAATATATCGATCACTCCTTAATAAATCATTCATTTATGGCGCAGGGAAGTAGGTAGGCAATGGATGATCTTATTTAACCTTCTGATTTGTGGCAATGGATATTGAGCCATATGATCTTTGAAGATTGATAGAGGCAAGGGCGCCCTTGCATAGAGAACTGGCAAAAGGGACTTTGTGCACGTCATTAAGTGTAATTGATTTTACTTTCTCAACCGACAAGGGTGCCCTTCCCTCTATCAGTACTCCTTATGATCTTTTATTATGATTTTCCGCAGTGTGAAGTCTAGATTGCACATGATTTTGCATGCACAAATTCTACCGTGGTCACCTTAATCACGAGCTAATGGAAACATAGCGAGCAAAACGTGATACATAAAAAAAGGGGTGCGGGAAAAGTCGGGTTTAATACATTATTGCTTAAAAAACGTAACAAAAAATGGTCAAATAATTGAAAATACGAGGGTAAAATTGGTGGGTTGGCAAAAAAAAAAAAAAAAAACGTATTTAAAGCATGTTTAAAATGTTTTCCTTAAAAACTAAAAAAAGTGTTTGCTTGCTTGATTTATGGTTTTACTTTTGGTCCATTTGTATGTGTTTGATCTGATGTTTAGGGTTGTCCAGATGAGAAGATTGAGTAGATTTTGGATCATTCGGTTGGATAATCAATCGCGGAAAAACCTTGTGATGCAAATACCAGGTGGGGTTTTCCTTATTCATTTTTCATTTTTTTTTGTCATTGATTCTATAGTTAAGATTGCCTAATCAAGGACCAAAATCTCCTTGGCAATCTAGATCAACCATCTTTATCATTACACAATGTTTGAACCACGCAAGATCAGTGGATCTGATCACTGTCATTGACAGATCTGTAGTGAATTTTTTTCGCTTCGGACTGTAGGAATTTGGAAGGAAAAGCTTTTCCAGAATTCTTACTTTTCCATTGTTTGACTACAAATGTAAAAAGGTAACTTGAACCATCACCATTCAAGCTGGTTCAAGTTTTCTTTAGAGGACCTTATTAGGCCCTGTTTGTTTAGGATTTTGTGAACCAATTGTGTGAAACAACCAATTGCTCCATAAGCATAAGCTGTTAGAGTTGGAGTTATTTAACCATTTATAGTTCAGCACTCCCCCTCACGTCTGGCCCCTCTTTTGGGTTAGCCATACAAGTGGATTTTTAATATCATGGAATTATTGCTGGGTTTTGAACACAGGTCATGAGGCAATAGCTCTGATACTGAATGAGGCTGAGGGACAATTAGCATATCTGCATCGGCAACACCCATGGGGTTGGTGGGGGTCAGACACTTTTTTTTTTCCATCTAGAATGGTAAAACTACCAATGACTTTACATTGTATTTTGTGTTGGTGATAAAAAATCGTCAGTTCTATTTTATTCTTGGAGTGGCTCCCACTTGGTCCTTTTAAGTGGGATGTTTTTTCTATTTGTATATAGGGTGATGGTGTCTGAATCCGGGTCTGCGATCGCGCGGTCGGTAGAGGGCCTCCACGGGGTCTGCAATCACAAACAAAGGGGGTCAGGGGGTCCGGGGTGGGTCCCGGACGACCACTTCGACACCCAAGTCAGATCCTTCGACCAATCAATATAAAAGACAGCGAAAAGATGAGGGGGTTTGATCAGGTTTACCAGGACCAAGGCGCGGGTTCTTTTTTGGGTGTACGGATGAGTGGGTCGGAGGAGACTAACAGGGAGAATGAGATTAGGTTCCTAGTCTCCTCTGTTGTTGCCTTGCTTCTTTTTCCGGTTGTTATGCGGGAGCTGAGAAAAAATGATGTCTTCCAAAAAGGCGGATCTCTCTCTTCTTCCCTTCCCTCCCTTTTAAAGGGAGGCGCGCGGACCTTTTCATCATTATGGAGAGAAAACCTTCCTTTGCAGGATTGGACCGTTCTCCTGCTTCGTCGGCGCGCGTGGCTTTGCCGGATAATTCCTTCCATAACTTGTGATGATGAGGTCTGGACGGCGAGAGAGCGACACGCGTCGTGATCGTATGGTCTAGTCGTTTCCCAACGCATTTCTTCATGATGTTTAGGCTTTATTGGTGCATGGACGAAACGTGGCGAGATCTGAGAGCAGCACCGTATTTATGTCCCATCATAACACCCCCTTACTCCTTTGGTCCATTGAATGGGCCAAGGGAGTAACGTTTTGGTTGACCAACGTCATGGTGAGGGCATTTATGGGAGCTCCGGAGTACGAGGAGACGTGCCGTTTTATCCGGTGGCCATCCCCGGGAAGTGGTAGCGTCATTATGTAGGTCGCCTTGTTTCGAGATACGAGGTTTTCTTCCCTGAGCTTGAAAAAGGAAGACTACCCCGACGCTCTGTTGTGGCCTCTCTCCCCTTTTTTTTTTTCTGAGGTAGGTGTTTCTCCGCGCCTTTTTTCAACAACATGTCCGGTTCCCCTTCGCGAGTTAGGGGCAAGGCCTGTCTTTCCCAGGAATCGTTGAGTGACCCCGACTTGTATTCCGATTTGGAGGAGGACCTTGCGGCTCATCGGAAGAGGGCTAGGAGGGACTCGGGCCCTTCCTCGGGCTTTCCCTCCCTTCGCCTTTCCTCCTTTCCTAGGGAGGACAAGTCGTCTCGGTCCCGTGTCGCCAGGGAGTGGTCTTTTTTCTCCCGAGCCTATCACCAGGGGATGGAACTGCGTGGCCATGTTTCGAAGATGGGTAAGGAGATCGAGGACTTGAAGCGGGAGAACGAGGCTTTTCAGAAAAAGGTTCACTCCCTCAATGAGCAGCTGCTTGAATATGAGGCGGACCCCCTGCTGGAGAGCTCCTGGGAAGAGGAGGGGAACCCTTCGGGAGAGGAGTCTTCTTCCGATTAGTTTCTGGCCTTTCCTGTTTTTCTGTGTGTTTTTTTTTCTTCTTCCCCTTTCCTATCGGGGATTTTGGGGCCTGCGTGCCCTATGCTTTGTTTCTTATTCCCCCTCCTTTTTGTAGGCCTGTGGGCCAGGAGGATGTGAATGGACGATCTTTATGAGTTTGTGTCGTGTCTCTTTGTGTTGCTTTTTCCATCTGTTTGGTTGTTTTTCCACCGTGTTTGGCATAAATTATCTTTGTTGCGAGGAATTGTGGCGTTTTGTTCGAACCTGTGCGGGATTCCGAACCTTTTCCTAGCGCGTCTAGTTTCTTTCGCCTGTTGTGTTTGTGCGTCGTGGTCTCGTGCCGGGGCTCCGGGCCTGGGCACGCGTTTTTCCTCTAGTGGAATTGAGGTCAGACCTCTCTGCTTGGTTTCCCACCTCCGGACCCTTCCCTTTCATTAGGTGGGGAGGAGTTGGAAGTAATTTGTGATGATGAGGTTTGGGTGGCGAGGAACTGACACGTGTCGAACTCGTACGGTCTTGCCGTTTTCCATCGCCTTTCTTTATGATGGTTAGGCAGTATTGGTGCATTTGCGGCACGTGGCGAGATCTGAGAGCAGCGCCGTTTTTATGTCTCATCATAACACTACCTTTGGTCCATTGAATGGACCAAGGGAGCAGGCTTGTTTACCTGGTTAAGGAATATCGTAACGAAGGCATTTATGGGAGCTTTGGGATATGAGAGGACGTGCTGTTTCGTCCGGCGGTTCCTTCCCGAGGAATTGTGGTGCCATCACGCGGTGCTGGCCGGTCATCCAATAGGAAACGGACACGCGTAGGGCAAGTTGCTTCGTTTTTCTACCCAAGGGTTTCTCAAGGGTTTATAAGGGGTGAGTTCTCCCGCCTTTTATACAGATCGCCTTTTCGCTCCTCTCTCCTTCTTTGCTCTCTTTCGGCCTTTCTTCGGGCTCGTCAGAGATGTCGTCGTCTTTCCAGGGTCTCTCTGTAAGTGGCGAGGGGAGAGTTGCTACCGAGGGGAGTCCTCCCAGTAGCCCCGAGATAACTGTAGCCGGATGATGGACATGGATCGAGAGATAGCAGCCCTGGTGCGGAGAACGACTTGTTGAGGAACCGGGTGAGGTGGCTGAATGACCAGACCCGATTTGTCGAGGATCCAGGTTGGGGGAGCTCTTCGGAGGAGGAGAATAGCGATAAGGAGCTTTCTGACTCGGAAAACTCTTTCAGCGGCTAGTCGCTCTGGGCTGGAGGTGGTGGGGTGAGTGGGATTTTGGAGGGGCTCTTTCCCTTTTTCTCTCCCCCCCCTTTTTTTTTTAAATTTTTATTGGGGGTCTTGGGGGCCCGGGCTTGCGTGCCCTTATCCTTTTGTCTTCACTCTCCTCCCCCTTTTTTGTAGGCCCGTGGGCTAGAAGGAAATAGTTATGAATGGCTCTTTTTTTTTTGTATTTACGACTTGTACCTTATGTTTCTTTTCCCTTTGCATAGTAGCCGAATTATTCCGAGCGAAGCGGTAGAAGTAAGACCGGGCCTTTGCTATGCAACCTGAGCCCTTTTCGCTGTGCTTGGTATTTTTCCTCTGGTGGTATTGCATGCCGGGCCCTTGTGATGGGTCCGGAGCCGTTCCCCACCGTATGTGGTATTTTCCATCTTGTGGATTTGTATGCCGGGCCCTTGTGATGGGTCCGGAGCCTTTCGCCACCATACGGGGTATTTTCCATCTTGTGGATTTGTATGCCGGCCCTTGTGATGGGTCCGGAGTCTTTCGCCACCGTACGGGGTATTTTCCAGCTCGTGGAAATGTATGCCTGGCCCTTCCTTCCCCTTAGGTGGGGAGAATTTAGGGATGGCTGGCTGGGAAAGTCACTTAGAGGTAGGGGTAGCAACGTCTTTTCAGTCGGGGGCATGACGCTTCGATTTTTGGTGGTTCCCTCGACTTTCCCAATCGGCGCCACGTGTGCGCGTCCCATCAGATTAGAAGGAAAGGGAGATCAATCGACGCGTGTTGGAACCCTAGCTCTTTTTAAAGCCTTTTTGGGGATTTCATTCTTTGTCTTATTTCTTTGTCTTCCTCGGGTGAAGCGGGCTTTCTTCTGCGGCGATTCTTCTACGTGTTGCTCTTCACCAACTTGCTTCTGGTTTTTCCTTGTTTGTCTGCCCTTGTGAGTTCTGCGCTTTTTATTCCGTCCGACATTTGATTATTATACGATGTCTGTCACAACCGGTTCTCAGAGTCCGTCTTCCGAGTCAGTAGAAGTAGTGGAGAGGGCTCCACCAAGGAAAATGAGGCGGTTGGTAAAGGGCGGGGGCGGCGACTCTCGAGATGCACAGCTGCCCAGGGAGTTGGAAGATAGCTCCGGGGCTTCTAGATCGTCGTTGGGGGCCGCTCCCTTGGAGTCTCCTGCTCGAGTCTCTTCCGCTCGTGAGGCGAAGATTAGGGACATTCGGTCTGGTGCCGTTATCCGTCCTGGTCGGGTGACGTGTTATAGGAGTACTTTGGAAGAAGGGGTGGCGGAGAAGATTAGGAGGGATTTTCACATTCCCGATGATTATGGGATTAGGGTTCCTTCCTCTGAGGAGGGGGTGTGTGAGGGTATCACGGAGGCAGAGGTAGCTTTCTACGTGGAGGCTTTCCGGGCGGGGATTAGGTTTCCGCTCTTGGGTATTATAGTAGAGGCCATCGAGTTTTACCGGGTGCCCCCTCCCAACTGGCGCCTAACAGTTGGCGTACTCTCTTGGCCATTGTGGCCAAGGCGGGTCTTCACAAGATCCAGCCTACCCTCCCTTTGCTCCGGGGTTGTGTTGCCCTTAGCCCGTTGGTGAAGGGGGATGACAGCTGGTTGTATCTGACCCAGCGTCCTCAGGTGAAAATCGCGACGAACTTGCCTTCTTCTATTAAGAAGTGGAAGGAGAAGTATGTGCTTATTATTCCTCCGTCGGACGCTGGTTGGGGCCTTCCTCGTTCTTGGAGGCGCTCTGTTGAGTGGCGAAGGAAGTCCCTCCTCGACGAGTCCGACTGTAGTAAGTTTGACTTGGGGAAGCTCGCCTCTGGGGAGGCTATTGATGTTTTCGAGTTTAGATGGGAGAGGAGTCTGAAGAGGCTTGGTTTGCTGGGAGCTATGGAGAGGAGGGCCCGCTGTACGGGCGAGAAAACGGGGGAGAGTTCTGCCAGTCATCGCGGTGAGCCTTTTTCCCTGGGTTCGTCCATATGTGCCTTAAGCATATATTTTTTTTTGAGTTGTTGTTTTTCTTTGCTCTGAGTGGTTGCTCTTCTGTTTTTGGCAGCAGATATGTCTTCTTCCGGTGATATTGGCAGGGGAAAGGGGGTCGCGACGGCGACGAAGGATCTGGTGAGCCGTAAGAAGATTCCCTCCGGTTTTATGGCCGCAGCCAGGTTGGGCCGGTCGCAAGCTAGGCTTCCCGTATCCGCGCCATCTAGCTCCTTTGGTCGATCGGTCGGAGAAAAGGGTACGGCCAGGTCTCCTCATCGGGAGTTGGAGCCTTCCGCCAAGAGGGTTGCCCCTTCTGGCGCTAACCAGGGGAAAGATGGCCGTGCGGCGCGTCCTCCTGCCTTTACGGAGGACGTACCGAGTTGGCTGGAAGGGTTGGTTATGACCAAGCTGCTTCTGGAGCGGATGGAGCTTTCTTCGCAGTGCTTTCGGACTCGGGGAGAACTGTTTAAACCCGACTGGAAGATTGGTGTTGAGGATGGCGTCCTTGGGAATCCCCGGGTCGGGGTGGAGCTAGGGTTGACAACCGCCCTTCCTGGCGATGAGGCTGAGTTAGAAGGCTTCGACCGCAGGGCCCTGGGGGCTCGGTATCTTCAGTCGATGTCCTGCGTAAGTACCGGGTGGCCGGCTTCCCTGCTTGTGCTTTTCCCTTTTTGTTGCCTTTGAGACCGCAAGTGGAAATTTCCTAACGGTTTGCTTTTTGCAAGCTCAAAGTTACGCCGGGAAGATGGTGCAGTACCTGGTCGAGGATGAGTCTAAGATATGTGCTTTCGAGGAACGAGTCCGAAAGCTGAGCGAGGACTTGGAGAAGGCCCAAGCGGAAAAAGTGGCGCTTGATGATACTGTTTCTCAACTTTAAGCGGACCTCCGGCAGACAGTGGATGGGAGAAGCCGTGCGGAAGATAGATTGGTGGTGGCTCGACAAAAGCACACTGAGGAGCTGGCGAAGGCACGGGAGGAATGACGGGATTCCAAGGAGTTTCTCAAGGCCGCAGCTTCGTTCACCGTGGATATTGAGATAGATGCTTTTGTTGAATGCCGGCGGCGCATTCGCGAGGTTGATCCTTCCTTCCCTCTCGAGAAGTTGGTGCACGAGGCCGAGGAAAGCATTCCGGAGTATCTTTTGCAGGCGCCGGCGGATACACCGACACCGGTCGAGGAATCGACGGTTGCCTTGGAAGCTCCTGTAGTTACTGAGACTTCTGCGGGGGCTCAGTGAGGCTCGGACGCCTTGGGGATTTGCTTCTTTTTCATGGTATCATTGTGTGGGACCCGATCCTGCGAGAGGGGTGGGGCGCAAGCCGCCGTACTCTCTCTCGGTCTCTCGTACCCACGCGATTGGCGTGTGCATTTTAATATTGATTTTAATTCGTCTTTTATGTGAACTTGGGATCACTAAGGCAATCCGAATTCCACACAAAAGAGACTGACAGAGTCGCCACCTAGATGTGGGATCTAGGACCCATAATTAACCAGAAATTTAGACTCGCTACCTGGTTACGAGAATGGAAGGTATGGAGAGTTATCCACCACATGCACCATTCTTGCCCGATAATCGGTCTTCGATTCCGAAAGCTAACTCTTTTAAATTTATTTTAAATGGCTCATTCAACTCTCTGTTAATGTGCGAACTAAGTGACATGCATCCTATGATCTAATTTCAATGTGAATCCTAAATGTGTATCTTGATTTATTAATTTGTCTGGATTTAATCTAAGTGAAAGTTCTCCTAAAATTCTAATTTCATGAAAAGTCCTAAGTGATTTAATTAAGAATTTACAAGAAAATTAATATACAAAACCCCATAATTTATTGTGGAGCCGACTCGCGGTTGGTATGCCATCAGACATCCAAGCTGCCTACGTACCCAAGCCTCACTGGGATCAGAGTCGACGTAGTTCGGTGCACTTAAGCTAAGCTACTTATGCCTAACTCGACTAAGACACCGACCTAGACGGGATTGGCTGTTTCAACAGTTTTAGGAGAAGTTATTTAATTCAAGTTGAGGATTTTATTATCCTAGGATTTCATCTAAGATGCTATATGATTCTTATCTAAATGCAAGTTATTCCTTAGACTAATGCAGGTTAACCTACATCCTAGTTTACTAGGCTTGTCCTAGGGAAAGATTGGGCGACTAGTGTAATTAGACCTATGGTACGGTTGCTATCCATAGCAAGCGTCCGTGATGAGGCTGGACTCCTAACTCTAGGACTCCCTAAAACCTAAGATTTCCTAAAACCTAGGACACGACCTGACACCAGTGTTCCTAAATTGGGCTCTAATGGTTCTTTTATCGGAAACCATAATCCAATGGTTCCGAAAGACTCGAGACAAATCGATTCAAGTTCTTGAAGTTAATGAATTTCAGATTTCAAGGATTTTCAGTTTATGGACATTTAAGGATTACCAATGGCTCTAGGGTTCACCAATTTTGGCCTAGAATAACATCCAAGGAAGGGAATCGTGCGCTCTTTCCTTGTGCAATTTAATACTTAAGTTATAGCATCTTATTGCCTGGCATATCTCAGGATTTCCGTGGACAGTAACCTCGGAGCCAACAACATACTATAGCTTAAATGTTCAAATTGTCAAAGATCGAGTGCAATAGGTATACGATTATAGATGCACTGGCCATTTTTCTAGGAAAATCTAAAGATCCTAAAATTTCTGTTTCAATGGATTTAGGAATTAATATGTGACAAAAATTCAAGGTTCTTTAGAAACTTTATGATGATTTTTAATTAATTTCGAATTTTCAATGGATTTTATCAATTTTAAACCATATGAGTGATTTTACAAGTGAAATTATTGCAAATGAATTCGAAATGAATTGAACCTTCTACAGCAGCAAGACATGATGGGATGTAGCTTACTGGAAGATTTTTGTAGATTTTTACATTCAGCTCATATTTAATTTTGATTTAACAATAACGAGACCAGATTGCAAAAATAACACAGAAACTACTAGAAATAGAAATCTAAATTCATTGAAATTTATAAATTAGTAAGATATAAGTAAAACTAGCATTCTGTGAGATTTTCATGAATTTTAGAAACTATTTACTATCAATTTTGGATTTTTCAATTTTCAGACCAGATTATGAATTAACACTACATCCCATAGGAAACAAGATCCAAATAAATTGAAAATTTTACAGCAGAAAGAACTATGAAATATAAGACTACTGTAAAAACTTTGTGAATTTTAATGGTGATCTGATGTCAGTAAAAAGTCTCACAAAATCTGATAATTTTCAAAGAAAGCATTAAATAATATATCAAACAGAATCCAAAAATTCTTAAAAATTCATGGTAGAATGTATCAGTACCATATTATTTTTCACGAAATTTTATTAATTTTGGAATCCATTTAGTATTTATTTTATTTTTCTTCGTCGAAAAGATATTTTTGAAGAGTTTTCCATTTTTAAAACACGATTTTCGAGGAAATTACGACTCCGGAAAACGTCCTTTAATCTTGTTCTGATATGATGAACACAAGAAAAATTTTAAATTCCAAAAAATAGATCATCCTGAGATGGCTATTTTTTCGAATTTTGTAATTTCTCAGCCATTATTTTAAATAAAATTCCACTCATCACTCAAATTTTCGAAATCCTTTGATTCAATGTCCGATCAAATCCGATGGTTATTTTAGTCTATTTAAATAGATCAGTGTATTAAATTTTGGGACGAATCGGAATTGAAACACTAATGTAGATCGTGATTTTGAGCACACACATATAATATTGAATTAAATTCAATTAAATGCTAAAAATCGTGCAAAAATACATAAAAAAATATCAAATAATCCTGAAAAAATCTGAGAATAGTGCACCTACCTGTGATGGAGATTTTGGGTATCCTTTGAATATGACAAGATTTGAAGGTGGGGATATGGAGGATTTCTCTAGTAGTTTTCTTTGAGTCTTCTTCCTCTTTTTTTCTCCTTTTTTGAGAGAAGAGAGCATGGGTATTTATAGGTAAGGGATGAGCCAGGTTGCCATCTTTAGGGCCTAGAGGTGTAGGGTGGAGATTGAGTGATGGAAAAAGGAGGGGGAAAGAATGACCAAGATCGGATTTTTCTAGAATATTCTCCCTCTTCTTTGGCATCTTCCATTTAAGCCATGGCTATGTTAAAAATGGCAGGCACTTATGCGGCCAGGATCAAGTACTAAAGATTTAGGAACAATTCAAGGTCCAAGATGATGCCATTTGTCCTTGGAATCTTTGTAGATTTTGGAAGCAAATTTTAAGGTAAGAGAAATGTCCAATTTGGTTGCCTTTGTAGAGAATGGCAACGATTTGGATGGTTGCGATTAACTGCAATCTCCATGTGATCGAAAGAACTGGCGAGATCGGGTCTCCAAATATCCTGAAATCTTTGCAATGATATGAAATAAGATTGGGTGGTTGAGATCAATTTCGATCGAAAGAATGGACGAGATGATGCCTCCAAATCTCCTAGAATCTTGTAAAAGATTTTTTAAATATTTTGAATGTAAAAATCGAAAAACGCGGTTTTCAGGAGATTTTGAAGTCCGATTTCGATAATTCTTTCGCCATTAAAATCGTTGATTTTTACTCTTTCATTTAAGCCCAATGTTGCCATAGAAATATTATTTTCTGAATTTTTGACCAATGCGAGCCGTCGGTTTTTAACAGCGAATCGTTTTTCCAACCGTTGATCAAATTGACGATTCGATTGATCCAACCAACTTAATCAATTTTTTATGAATGGTCCTAACCTTTGAAATATGTATTTTGACAACAATTAAAGTACTGAAAGCACTGTTGTTGATAATTTGGTTAAATTATTTCGACGGCTCTCGGTCACCCACATTGATCCGTGATTTTTCACTGGGTTTTTGCTCAATTAAGTGACACAATGTTTAATCTGAATTTGAGATTAACCTTGATCGATCTTATTTTAACTAAATGATCACAAATTCTTAGTAAGGAAAGACACCCAGGTTAAGATCTGCCCTTGATCTAACGATTTACGGAAATCGGGTTTCGGAATGGAATCAGGTCCCGGGCTGTGAAGTGACCCTAGCTTATTTTGTCCCGATTGATGATCCGTAAAGTCAGATCGAGATATTAATGACCTAAAACATATAAATCCATGATAGAGGGGCTCTCACATGGATTTAACACACTAAATTCACCAATCAGGGTATTTTTCAATTTTTCGGATCTAATCATCTCACCAGGTACATCTCTTTATCATTTCGGTTTTCAGAAAATTTGAGGATGCATACTTTACCAATGAAATTCCACGGATCAATATATTAGGTTATTGTTGGTTAAAGTGTAGCAAAATGAGGGTGTCTACACATTGACATGCTTGGTTTGTAATAACATTTGAACTATCTTTTTTTTCTCTCTCCTTTTTTATACAATGTGCCGTGGGCCCCTTGAGCTTTTTAGTATTTTTCTTCGTGTTGAGTTATTAAGTTGTAATCTTGGTTGGCGAGAGTACTTCTAGTGCACCCTTGTAGGGCGTCTTGTTCGTGGAAGGACCATCTTCCCCTCGAGTGATCAGCTCGGAGTTAATGGGTCCCGCCTGCCCTTAAATGGGAGGTCTTTTTTTCATGGAGAGCGTTTTAGGGTATTTTCGGGGGGGTCGGTCCCGATGCTACCTCTGTCTCACTCCCTGTCTTTTTCCGGCCCTTTATTCATCTTGGGCCGGAAAGTGGAGATGCACATGGCTCAAGTAGAAACGTTATTCCATTGATTTGTGAAGGAGAAAACATGGCTTTGCTTCTAGAAATCACAAAAAAAGGAAACAAACACAACATTCGTCATATCTTAAGAGAAAAAAACACGGACCTTACCCTACCTTCTTACTAGTAAAATTCTCGGAGGTTATCCATGCTCCAACTTCGAGGGACTGGGGTCCCGTCGAGGTGCTCTAGCTGGTAGGCCCCCGGGCGGAGTGCTCGAACGACCCTGTAGGGTCCTCCCCATTTTGGTGCGAGTTTCCCGGTGTTGCGGGAGTCGGATACCTCCGCCCGTCGTAATACTAGGTCTCCGGGCTTTATTGTGCGCTTTTTTACTCGGGCGTTGTAGTATCGTGCCACCCTTTGCTGGTAGGAGGCGGTTCGGAGGAGGGCTTGCTCTCTTTTCTCGAGCACGAGATCGAGAGTATTCCAGAGGAGCTCAGAATTTCCTTGTTCGTCATAGTTCTCCGTGCGGAAGCTGGAGAGGCCGATTTCCAACTGAATGACTGCTTCGGCCCCGAAAGTTAAACTAAAAGGGGACTCCCTGGTTGTGGTCCTCGGCGTCGTTCGGTAGGCCCAGAGGACGCTAGGGAGTGCTTCTACCCAGTTCTTTCCAGCTTCTCCTAGTCGCTTCTTGAGGCTCTGGAGCAAGATCCTGTAGTTACCTCCACTTGCCCGTTGGCCTGCGGGTGTGCTACGGAGGCGAAACGGTGTTCGATGCTTAGGTTATCGCAGAATCTGCTGAATTTAGCACTTGCGAACTGGGGTCCGTTGTCTGTTACAAGTATCCTTGGAATGCCGAAGCGGCAGACCACGTCATGATAAAAAAACTTCTCCGTCGCTTTTGAATTGGGCTTTGCCACGGCTTTAACTTCGACCCACTTGGTGAAGTAGTCGATGGAGACATACAACATCGTGTGCCCCCCGGGGGCTTTTGGGAATGGCCCGAGCAGGTCCATGCCCCACATGGAGAAAGGCAGGGGCCCTGCCATCGCGGTGTATGGTGTGGCTGGTTGACGGGGGGTGGTTGCGTACCTCTGGCACGTGCTGCATTTCTTGACGAACTCCTTGGGGTCCCTGAGGATCATAGGCCAAAAGTAGCCGTGCCTTACGATTTTCTGAGCTAGGATCCTGCCGCCTCCGTGGTCTCCGCAGATTCCTTCGTGTACCTCTCGTAGTGCGTATTCCGATTCGAAGGGTACCAGGCACCGGAGGTACGGCCATGTGTATGACCGTTTGTACAGCCTGGGTCTGTGGACCACGTAGTGGGCGGCTTTTACGGTTAGGCGTCGGGCTTCCATTTTGTCTTCGGGTAGTATCCCGTCTTTTAGGTATCGCATGATGGGATCCATCCAGTTTGGCTCTGGTGGGATTTTCAAGACTTGTACCTCATCGATGCTGGGGTGGGATAGTATCTCTGTGAGCACGGTGCCGAAGTTATGGGTTTCTTCGGAGGCCATTTTTGACAATGCGTCCGCTCGATTGTTCATGTCTCGTGGTACCTGGAGGATCTCAACTTCCCCCATTCTCTGCAGATTTTCTTTTACCTTCTGGAGGTATCGCTTCATCCTGGGGCCCCTGGCCTCGTATGCTCCGTTTACTTGATTGACGATGAGCTGGGAATCGCTATAGACTTTTAACTTTCCTGCGCCGAGCTCCGTGGCTAGGCTTAGCACTGCTAGCAAGGCCTCGTATTCGGCCTCGTTGTTGGAGGCTTTGAAATTTAGCCGGAGGGCGTATTCTAATGTGAATCCTTCGGGGCCGTGCAGAACCACTCCCGCCCCGCGCCCCATTTTACCTGCTGAACCATCAACGTGCAGGGTCCAGTGAATCTCGCCGCTCTGCTCCGCCGAGCCTGGCCTCATGTCTTCGCGAGCCGTCTGTTCGGTGGGGCCCATGTCATTTTCTATTATTGTCGGTTCCGTGGCAGGGGCTGTAGATTCTACTATAAAGTCGGCAAGGGCCTAGGATTTAATGGCCGGCCTCGGTCGGACCTGTATGTCGAACTCTCCCAACTCGACGGCACAGCTTACCATCTTGCCCGAGGTCTCCGGTTTTTGGAGAATTCTCCTCAGGGGCTGGTCAGTCAAAAGTACTATGGGGTGGGCCTGGAAGTAGGGGCGGAGTTTCCGGGCGGCGCTGACGACTGCGAGGGCGAATTTCTCTATGTTTAAGTACCGGACCTCCGCACTGTGGAGGTCTTGCTCACATAGTACACTGGGTGTTCCTTCTTGTCGCTTTGTTTGGCCAAACCGCACTTACCGCCGTAGGGCTGATGGTCAGATACAAAAATAGTTCTTCCCCTGGCTCAGGTTTGGCGAGTACGGGCGGTGTCTGAAGGTACTGTTTCAAGGCGTCGAAGGCTTCTTGGCAGGCCGGGGTCCATTCGAATTCTCGTATGCTTTTTAGCTGTTTGAAGAAGGGCTGACATTTCTCCGCCGACTTGGGCATGAAACGGCCGAGGGCGGTGATTCGTCCTGTGAGCCTCTGCACCTCTACAGCTGTTGTCAGGGGCTCCATGTCCAGGATGGCCTGGAGTTTTTCGGGGTTGGCCTCGATGCCTCTCTGGCTAACCATGAACCCTAAGAACTTCCCGGAAGTCACCCCGAAGGCGCATTTTGCGGGGTTCAGCTTCATCCGGGCCCGTCGCAGGGTGTCAAAGGTTTCTTGAAGGTCAGAGATGTGTTTGGAGGCTTCCAAGCTTTTTACCAGCATGTCGTCAACATACACCTCCACGTTCCTTCCGATCTGTGCCCGGCATAGCTTGTTTACGAGCCGTTGGTAGGTGGCGCCCGCATTTTTTAACTCGAAGGGCATGACACTGTAACAGTAGACGCCCTGATCGGTAATGAACGCTGTTTTCGAGATGTCTGGTTTGTGCATTTTCACCTGATTGTAACCCGAGAAGGCATCTAGGAAGGTGAGGAGCTCGTGCCCGGATGTGGCGTCGATGAGCTGGTCTATGCACGGGAGGGGGTAGGGGTCCTTCGGGCAAGCCCGGTTTAGGTCTGTGAAGTCTATACAGGCCCGCCAGCCCCACTGGCTTTTTTTGACCATGACCACATTTGACAGCCACTCGGGGTACCGAATCTCTCTGATAAATCCAGCTGGTAGCAGTTTCTCCACTTCGGCTTTTATGTGAGTTTGGCGTTCTACCGCGAAGTTCCTCTTTTTCTGTCGGACGGGTTTGAGGGTTGGATTCACGTTTAACCTGTGAACGGCCAATTCCTTAGGTATCTCGGGCATGTCCTTAGCGGACCATGCGAACACGTCTTTGTTGGCTCTGAGGAAGTCGATCATTTGGTCTCGCAAGGTGCCTTTCAGCAGGGAACTGATCCGGACTTGTCTATCCGGCTGATCGTGGGCTATGGGGATGGAGTCTAGCTCCTCGGCGGGTTCTCCTTTGATCGTGCGGGCCCGCTGCCGGGGGTCTTCACTACCGATCGTGAAGTTTTCGGCCGGGGCGTTGCTTCCTCTTAGGCTTGCCGCGTAGCATTGGTGGGCTATCATCTGCTGCCCCCGAACTTCCCCTACTCCGGTTTGAGTGGGGAATTTCATCAGAGCGGGGCGCCCTATGATGGCGCTGTAGGTGAAAGGTATGTCTACGACCATGAAGGTGGTCAAGATGGTCTTTTGGAGGGGGTACGTCCCAAAGGTCACGAGTAAGTCGATTTTGCCATTGACCCGTACCGACGCCCCGGAGAACCCGTAGATGGAATACTCCGCAGGTCCCAGCCTCTCTTTGCCCAGTTTCATCTCTTCGAAGGTTCCGAGGTGTAACACATTGACGGAGCTTCCTGTGTCAAACCAGAATTTTTCCTATGTCAAAGTTGGCGATGACTAGCCTGACGACCAGTGCACTGTCGTGCGGGACTTGTAGTTCGTCAAGGTCTTCGTGGGAGACAGTGATGACCTGATCTTCATGGGGCGGATCCGTCCGGGCCTTTTTGGGAGGCATTTCCATGGAAAACACCCACTCTGCATACGCTCGCCGACCAGCTGTTGTTGGCCCTCCCGCCGCCGGCCCGCCTGTGATGATATTGATTTTTCCGATAATGGTAGGTGGCTGTTCGCGGGCCTGCGGCTGTTCAGAGGGCTCTTCTTTCTTGGGGCGCTGGTGGCGGCGTGTGTCGTGTCTGCTGCGGGATCGGTGTCTGCTTCTGGAGCGATGCCTGCTCGGGGATCGGTGTCGGCTTGTGGATTGGCGGTGGGTTCTGGACCGACGCCTACTGTGTGACTGACGCCTGCCTTTGGGTTAGTCGGGTGGGTGATGGGCCTCGCGTGAGTTTTCGCCAGGGCTCCTGAGATATTGATTTAGGTGCCCTTCCTCGGCCAGCTTTTCTAGCTGGAGGCGGAGGTGGAAACAATGGTTAGTTTCGTGGCCGTGGTCCCCGTGGAATTCGCAAAACTTTCTTGCGGACCGCTTCTTTGGGTCCGTGGCCATTCTCTTGGGGGGGTTAGAAGACCTTGATCTCTGATAGCTAGCAGGACGTGGGAGAGGGGAACCTTCAGTGGGGCGCTTCCCAGTCTTTCAAAGACGGGGACGGGGTTCTGGCTCGCCTGTTTTTCCTCGGCCCGTGGCCTCATGGCCCTTCGGCCGTCATTGCTTTTTCTTTCATCGGGGGCTGGCCTGGCTCTGCTCTCGGGCGCAGGCTTCTTCTGCTCGTACGAACTTGTTAGCCTTGGATTCAAGTTCCTGCAGGTCCCGTGGTGGCTTAGGGTAAGATGCAGCTTGAGATTCGAGTCGGTGGTGGCATGCTTCAGTGTTGCGACTGCTATTTGGACGTCCATGTTAGAAAGCTGGGCTAATTCGGCGTTGAATTTTAACATGAAGTCTCTTAGGGTCTCGTTTCTTCCTTGTCGGAGGGCTAAGAGGGCGTCCGCTGGATCGTGGCGGAGGCGGTTGTTGGCGAACCTTGTGCTGAACTTCCTTCCGAATTTGTGGAAGGATGCGATGGAGTCGGGCTCCAATCTCATGTACCCGTCGTTAGCGGTCTTTCTTAACAGGGAGGCAAAGGCTCTGCACATAAATCCGTCCGACGTGCCCCGGAGCGTCATTACCCTTTTGAAAGTTTGGAGGAACTAGAGGGGGTCTGTGCTTCCATCGTACAGACCGAAACGGGAGAGGTCTATTCCTGCTTCTACCGGGGTCTTTAAGACCTCCGAGGTGAACGGGGATGCCTTTTCCTTCTCCCATTCGTCGAGGATGCCGAGGGCTGTGGACCCCGATCCGAGAGAGAGGAGCGGTGAGGGACGTGCCCCCACGCGCTAACAGTCTCACTGGATCATCCACGTGAATGGAGAGCTCTACCAAGGAACTCTCGAAAGAAGAAATGCCTCTCACAGCATGAGTGGCGATATAAAAGGTGAGATACCTCTCGATTCGGGGACTAGCCCAGATTCGAGGCGTACCTTAAACAAAGAAGAGTCGCCATCCAAGGAAAAAGGCAAATGGGCCCTGGATCCCATACTATGCTCTGTTGCAACGGATAACCAGAGATATAAAATAAGGTTCGTGCCTGGTTACGAATTCGGAAGGTCTAAAGAGCACCTCATCCGCCCAAGTGCAAACACCTGGTCTCTTATGCCATTTACTTAATAATTTTGAAGAGCTTTGGGCGAAAATCATATGGAATGGGAATAAATATCTCCGAGAAGACGTCTATCTAATCATGCATGTCTCGGAGATGAAATCAAAGGCACACAAGATAAAATAAAAGAAACATGTGTCACCTAAGCATAGCTAGGTTATAAGTGACATGCCTAATGGGTGTCTAAGTTCTGATGAACAAACACATGCACGACATACCAAAAAAAGTATAAGGTCTGCGCAATAAAGTAAGAAAACACTGCAAAACATAGAAAAATGACTCGATACCATACAATCCTAAGACTCTAATCTATACCTAGGCCCGAGTCTTTAGATGATCTGATGTTCATCCAAAGAAGCCTACGTATCCCCGCCTCCACGAGAATCAAGGCAACGTAGTTCTTCGCACCTATTCTAAGCTATGATGCCTAAGACATCTAGACCTCTATCCTAGACTCGATCTAAAAGACCGGACTAGTTCTTAAAGCTTCTTGTGTGATTATTTAAATTCCAATGGATTGTAGATTTTAGGACACCCTATATGCCTTAACTAAATGCAGGTTAGCCCTGAGCTAATGCAGGTGGTTCCTATAATCTATGTGTAGCTAGGCTGTACGCCCTAAGGGAAACAATGGGATCACTAGCGTATCCAAGACTTAATCATCACTCGGCGATATGAATCGCCAACTGACTGGACGGAGGCGCTCCTATAACTCTAGGACAAACTCCTAACTCTAACACAAACACAAACAAACCACACAACACATCAAAGACAAACTCAAAACTCTAAAACTCTTTAACTAGGACAAACTCCTAACTCTAGAGGAAGATCTTGTTGAAAACAAGGTTTTGAAGATTTTTGGTATTTTTTCTTAAAATGGGTAAATGATTTATTTACAAAGGTTTGGCTGGACCTGAGATAAGAATCTCAAGCTGCACTACGTACCTCGTGGAAGAGGATCAAGCCAACGTAGTTCGAAACAGAATTCCTAACTACTCTCCTAATGACTCAAGATTTTTGAGATTTTTGGTTTTTCAGATGTTTTTGTTGTTTTTAAGTGTTTTTGACTCAAGGGGGACAAATCCTATCATCATAAAGGGAGGACAGACTCCTGATATCCCGCAAAGGTTGGACAGCATCCTATGCTTTGCGGGAGAAAGAACAGAAACACGACTCTGCAAGGGTTGGACAGCATCCTATACCTTACAAGAGCGGATAGAAAAACACAAGATTTGATGAGAGGTTGGATAAAATCCTAACCCCTATGATGATAGGACTGAAACCTGAAAGAAAGACAGACTCTCTAGCTAAGGACAGACTCCTAGGCAAAGGACTGACTCTGAAAATAGGATTCTAAGAAGGAGGTACTAATGAGACAAAGCCTGTCTCCTAAAAGAAAAATGAGATAAAGAAGGGTGCCAGTGAGACTATCAAGCTAAGATAAAGCTCACAAGTAACAAGGAAAAAGAGACTTTGTGCATATTTAGCAAAGGTAAAACATCCAGCCGGGCCGGACAGCTACCTAGCCCTAGGGTGCAACAAATGTGCAACCCAATACCCATAGGGTAAGGGGTATGATGCCAAGCCGAGTAAGATGTTCTCCCAAAACCAAATGATGCACAAAGAGGAGGATGCTAATAGAATGAGACTGGGCAAGTCTCTTAGACACAGAGGTAGGATAGAGAAGAATACTAACAAGGAAAAAGAGACCTTGTGCATATTTGGCAAAGGTAAAACACCCAGCCGGGCCGGACAGCTACCTAGCCCTAGGGTGCAACAAATGTGCAACCCAATACCCATAAGGGTAAGGGGTATGTTGCCAAGCCGGGTAGGGTGTTCTCCCAAAACCAAACGACGCACAAAAAGGAGGGTTTAAGACCTATGAGACTAGAGGTAGTCTTCTAGAGGTTAACTCAGGTTGATTCATTAATGAGACAATGCCTGTCTCCAAAGATTTGGATCTAAGAGACTAGGCAAGTCTTTTGAGAAAATAGAATGCTATTTGGACTGTGCAAGTCCCCTAGAGATGGGCTTGGGCTAGCGCCTTCATCGCCCTACAAGAAAAGGGGATTCTAATATCTAAAGAAAATTAACAGCAATCTATAAGACTGTGTTAGTCTATCAAAGAGAGAAGAAAAAGCTGCCAGATAATTGCAAATTTCCCTCTATTTTTATAAAAATAAATCAAGTGCTAAGCAAAGAAGAATTTTCAATAAGAAAACAATACACAATCTAAAGCAATCATAAAATGATAAACATCATTAATTAGTCCAGACCAGCCGCTGGATAGCCTAATAAAGTAAAATAAAACAATATCAAACACTTCTAAACCAACCACAAACCCCAATACGGGGACTCCAATGAAATCAGATGATGCCAAAGTAATCATCTGATATCATATACACATGATAATATTTCTAATCCCGCATTGAGATCAGACAGTACTCACGTCGATGATATCGAATAGAGTAGTCATCTGATCTCCTTCTTCCTATTAACAATTCATTTAAATAAATAAATAAATGAGTATAATAAGCTTTGAGATAATCTCACCTGAACAATCCATTTATTACTGCCTTCGAACCCTAACTCAAAACTTAGTATGAAAGAGAAATATTAAATTTCCAACAGGTTATAGAAACACATTAAATGATATTTTCAATTTGTACAAATTTTAATATCTAATAGGGCATCAACTTATGCAGAAAATGTAAAAAATGTGAGAGTGAAATATAAGCAGATTTGTGTCAACAGTGGGGCCGAAATGACAATGTTTAACGGTATCCCAAAAGACTAGGCAAGTCTTAAAAAAAATGAGGGGAGTGCTAATTGGACTAAGTGAGTCTCCTAAGGATGGGCTTAGGATGACCCCTTCATCACCCTTTCAATGATAAAGGGTTATGTCTATTTCTAAAGCCACACAATTGTATAGCTATGAAAGAACAATTTTATTATTATTAAAAATCATTTAAATAAGGGAAACATTTTCAACAACAAAGCTACTACACTACTCCCAACCAGTTTATAAGGTGTCTATGCTAAAATAATAATAATAGCAAGCTTCTTTTACATATCAATGAATAGAATATGAAATAAGAATGATAGGGCGTGAAAAAACCAATTCTATCCATTTTGTACATGAAGTTGGAATGTGCAGACACTATCCATAAAATTATAAAGGAACAACTACAATAATGCAAGCCACACTTTCCTTATAAAGACCTACATGAATAGCAGCTTGCGATAGTGAAGTTAGAGGCGTATATTAAATTACCAATGATAAGCAAACCTCCTAGTTCAACTAACTGATGATGATAGCTTCTATGTTTAAACACAGAACATAGTTCAAAATGAAGATTTCAGTTTCAATAAAAACAACTCCCTGAACTTCAAAAATCAATTTCTTTCTATCTAAGATTAACACCAAAGGGCAATGAACATCCAACATATGACAGATTCCATCACAAAAATATATGCAACATATGAAATCATAATCGTGTGTTCACCATAGATTAAAGTACAGTCCCTGTAAAAACTCATGGAATTAGGCTCATTTATTATCTTCTCTTTAAATCTATCAACGAACTTCCTAGAAAAATGCTACTAACAATGTTTCATTATTTAATAAATCAAATGTTTACAACCAAGAAAATTTACTAAACCTACAGCTATCAAGAAGAAAATCCATTCATTCAGTATCTTAAACATAGGCTCTAATAAGATCATCAGCCTGAAAGAATGACATAGACTAAAAATAAAAAATCTCAAGAACATTTTTTTTTTTTTTTTTTTAGAGAACAGGCTTTTGACTCCAACTGAAATCATAAACATCATTTGATTCTTTTATTTTTTCTAAAAAAATTTTTTTTACCTGCTACTGACTAATTTTCATCTGGCAGTGCAAAACAAAACTAAAAAAAATAAAAATTTCAATAATGACAAACAAATGCTTGGAGAAAACAATTAAAGTGATTAAAGCTCCAATAACTCCAACATAATTAAAATCTCATTTTCTTTCAAAAGGAATCAGCACAAAATTTGGAATTCAATAATAGCTAAAATCTTAAAACTTTGAAAATCTATGATTTATAGCTTTAGATTTAAAGAAACTAAATTAGATTAGGGAAGAGAATTTATTAGAACAAAGCATAAAATAAATGAGAATGCGATCCAACCTGAAATTAATCGGAGCTCCTGCAAATTACCAGAGAAAACAATCTAGAAGGGAAAACATGATCGAAGCCATAAATTCCTCTTTCTTCTTCTCTCTAATTTTTTCTGAAAATGATCCTTGGTTAAAGTACTCTCTTCTAATTTTCTCCACGAAATTGAAACTTGAAGGTAAAGATCGCGGCGAGAATGATCTTGTCGGAGCTAAGGTTTGATCGGAGAAGAATAAATTTGATTGGAAAAATCAAGAACAAATGCTAGGGTTTCGGTGATTAGGAGAAAATCTTTTCTAATCTCTCTCTGAATCTTCAGATCTTGGATCAAAATGAGAAATAGCCGGAAAAATTGCTCCTCACCGGAGAAGATGATCGGATCTTGGATCGGCCGGAATTTATGCTCGCCGGAGGAAGTGAATCAGCTGGAATCGGAAAAGAGAATTGGGGAAGATGATGCCGGAGATGAGGAATGCGTGTGGCTGGCTGAGGGAGAGGTGAAGACCGGAGATCTGCCGGAATCCGGCCGGAGTTACGATCGGTGAAGAAAGGGGATCGGTTGGGTTTTGCGAAATTTAGAAAAGAAAAATCTCTCTCGGCTTTTCTCTTTTTTTTTTAATGAGGCTAAAAAATGCTATTTATAAAAAAAAAAATGAAGTTGATATTGGCACCAAAGTTGATGGGCGCACAAATGCGCGACTCCTCTGGGATAATGCACCCCCTATACTTGATAACGGCACTAACTCAACTTGTCTTTTTCGAATTTTCTTGGCGGATTTTTCTGAAATTTTGCAGAGACAATTCTGAGATCCTAAGGCTTCTAAAAATGTATTCATGGGCACTTAGGGTCTTTGGATGACTAGAATTTTCCCTAAAATACAAGGTTTTTAGGGTAAAATGAAAAACTAGTGGGCCAACCCCTCATTTGCACTACATACTGTTCCGGTCCATTTACTAGGCAAAAGAGCTCCGATCTCGATGAAATTTTGCAGGGGGGTAGAAGAGACCTTCATCCAGCCTAGGGTGAAGTTTGGGACCCCAATGCTGAGATTCGGATGGATTTGGCACGAGCCGGGAAGGTTTAGGGCTTAGTCAAAATGGGGTGTCTACAAGGGCGTAGGGCTTTTTCATTTCCAGTTTTACTTCTTGGATTTGCCTCTGCAGGTCGGCTATCGAATCCATACCCGGGGGTTGTGCTGAGGTCGCTACCTCCTCTGTCCGAGCTGGGGGCGGTTCCTGGAAACGAGCAGTCCGGGCAGGGGGAGCGCGGCTTATCGTAGCTTGCTTCCTGTCGTCTCGCTGGAGTCCCCTAGCTGTGGGGGGCAAAGGGCTATTTGCCGATGGGGACGGCGTCCGGCGGGTCGGTGCTCGGCTTCACTGGGGATGATGCTCCCCCGGCTGTTCCTCGTCGCCTTCGTCATAGGCTTCCGTCTGGTCATGTGTTGTCAGGGGCCTCCCCGGGGCCGGGGGTTCCGGCGGAGGCAAGCGTTGGAGTAGTTCTTGGCGGAGTTCGTTGAACATTTCCATGGTGGGGACCATCTGCGGTGTGCTGGAGGAGGGCTGGTGTCAGCCCGAGAGCGGTGAGTTAGGCTCCCGGGAGCTTGAGGTGTGGGTTTGTTCGTGTTGAGCCTGGCTCCTGGTTATTACCCCTATTTCTTGCTATTAGGTGTGATTTCTCATCGCCATAAGGCGTTCAGTACTCGACGGGTCCCACGGATGGCGCCAATATGATGGCGTCTGAATCCTGGTCTGCGATCGTGCGGCCGATAGAGGGCCTTCGCGGGGTCTGCAATCACAAACAAAGGGGGTCAGGGGATCCGGGGTGGGTCCCGGACGACCACTTCGACACCCAAGTCAGATCCTTCGACCAATCAATATAAAGGACAGCGAAAAGAGGAGGGAGTTCAATAAGGTTTACCAGGACTAAGGCGCGGGTTCTTTTCTGGGTGTACGGATGAGTGGGTCGGAGGGGACTAACAGGGAGAGTGAGATTAGGTTCCTAGTCTCCTCTGTTGTTGCCTTGCCTCTTTTTCCGGTTGTTATGCGAGAGCTGAGAAAAAAGGATGTCTTCCAAAAAGGAGGATCTCTCTCTTCTTCCCTTCCCTCCCATTTAAAGGGAGGCGCGCGGACCTTTTCATCATTATGGAGAGAAAATCTTCCTTTGCAGGATTGGACCGTTCTCCTGCTCCGCCGGCGAGCGTGGCTTTGCCAGATAATTCCTTCCATAACTTGTGATGATGAAGTCTGGACAGCAAGAGAGCGACACGCGTCGTGATCGTATGGTCTAGTCATTTCCCAACGCCTTTCTTCATGATGTTTAGGCTTTATTGGTGCATGGACGACACGTGGCGAGATCTGAGGGGTTTTCTCTTTATAAGAGGGGTTTTGAAGAAGGGAAAATGTAGAGAGGAGAAAAGGCTAGGGCAAGATAAGAGGGGTTTTCTCTTGAAAGCTCTAAGAGGGATTTTATGGTGGAGCAAAAGCTAGGTTCTTCTTCTTGAGGAGAAAGTTAGGGCAAGACAAGAGGGGTTTTCTATTAGAGGCCTGAGGAAGGCTTTTTCTGGTAGAGCAAAAGCAAGGTTCTTCTTATTGAGGAGAAAGATAGGGCAAGCCAAGGGTGCTTTTCTCTTAGGGTAAAGCAAAAGCAAGGCTCGTCTTATACTCAAGATTGAAGAGAAGGATTAGGGGAAAATGAGGGGTTTTCACTTGCGCTCTTGGAATGCTTTTGTGTGGGGAAGCGAAAAGGGTTGTTCCTCTTCTTCTTGTTTATCAAGGTGTATTCTTCTTCTTCTTCCATCTTCTTCTCCATTGGATTTTCTTCATTGCAACACAAGCATTGTTTTGGAGGGTTTCCCAAAAGGGTTTTCCTCATACTCGATGTAGAGTTGAGGTTTGCTTCATGGTTGCATGGAAGGTTGAAGAAAAGAGTTTTATCGGTGGATTTTATTGGTGGAGGTAACATTCTACTATTTTGGTTCTAAATAGTGGATTAAATGTTGCCTTGTCAGTGAAGTAGCCCATTATGGTGAACCACGTATATTCTTGTCTTCTTGTGGTTGTTTGCTTTGCTTTCATTTGGTGGTTGTTGTTTGTTGGTATATATTTTTTCCATTTTCTTTGTGCAAGATCTTGGATATTTCCATGTGTTTTGCCGGTGGTAGATTGGCTTGTATTATTGGTGGTGGGTTTTGGCCGCTTCATTGAGGAAATTGAAAGAGGGGCCAAGTTGTTAGCTCTGATACAATGTGAAATTACCAATAACCAAAATCTCCTTGATTAGCAATCTAGATCAACGATGTGAAGTTACCAATGATCTAACTTTTTAATATCTAAAAGTTGTTGGGTTTTAATATCAAGGTGTTGCTAGGTCCTTGATATTAAAAATCCACATGTAATGGTTAGCCTAAAAGAGGACCCACATTTGCCATGTAGGCTAACCCAAAAGAGAGGGTCCACACTTGAGGGTGAAATTGAAATCATAAAAGATTGAATAACACCTTCTCCAATGGCTTAAGCTTTTAGAATAATTGGTCCTTTGACAAGGTAGCAGAGCATAGGTTATGCCTTTAAAACTCACAACTCCTTAATATTAAAAGCTCACGTGTAAGGCCAACCCAAAAAAAAAGGGGGCACACGTGAGGCGTAGTATTGAAGTATAAATGATTAAATAACACCAACTCTAACATCATAAGCTTTTAGAGTAATTGGTTGTTTCACAAATTGTGAGTTCAAAAGTTACTTTTGGTCTCAAATTAAAGATGAGACCAATAATGCCCTGTTTGTTTTGGATTTTTAGATCATTTTGTGAGTACAAAATCCCTTGATTGTGAGTGTAACCAAGGAGATTTTGATTGCTAACCAAAATCTCCTTGGTTAGAATTCAGGTCAATAATCTTAATCATTAGACAATGCTTGAACCAAGCAAGATCAGTGGATCTGATTACTGTCATTAAGAGATCAGTGAGTGTTTTTTCACTTCGGAATGCAAGAATTTTCTGAAAATGTTGGGGAAAGAAAACCTTGTCCAGAATTCTTGTTTTTCCTTTGTTTGATTACATATGTAGAAAGGTAATTAATTTGAACCACCACCATTCAAGTTGGTTCAAGTTTTGTTAAGAGGAACCTTCTTAGGCACTGTTTGTTTAGGATTTTTGTGAACCAATTGTGAGTCCAAAGTGATTTTTGGTCTCAAATTAAAGTTCAGACCAATAGGGCCCTGTTTGTGTATTTGCTTGGATGGCGGTCTTAGACTAAATTCTCACGACGGATCATCTTTGAAATCAGCACATGTGGATTATTGACCATTGAACGTTGTGCATTGAAGTGGGAGAGACAGTGGACCACATATTTGTACAAAGCAAATCATCCAGGTATGTATGGGGAAAAATCCTATATAGATTTATTGTATCATAGGTGTTCCCATCTAAGTTGTCGGAGCTCTTGGAAAGCTGGTCTAATAATCCTTGGCAAAAATTCGGTAAAATCTTATGGAACGTGACTCTTTTGACCACGATATGGGGACTATGGAAGGAGAGAAACGAGGCAGGTCTCCTCGATTCAGTACTATATTGTTAGAGGTAATTAGGTCAAGCAAAGAGTGTTTGAAGCATTACACCCAAGGTATCTAGTTTGGAATACCAAGTTTGTTGCCTCCAGCCCCTCTATATAGAGATACACTAGGGTTAATGATTGTTTAATGGACTCTAGCCCATGTAGGCCCACTACACCGGTCCATTTTCTTATTGGGCTTATATTAGAACATATATATGTTATATTACATACCCAACAATCTCCTCCTATGTGTTACATATAGCACAATCTAATAGATAGATAATGTGATATCCAAACAAAATATTGAATCATCCATATCACCATATCAAAAAAGATCTGTAATCCAACTGAAAACAAGAATACTTTTAAGAATAACCAAGAGTTTTAGAAATAATCTAAACTCAAACAAAAGCAGTCTCACATGTAAGTGAACTATTTAATCCACTGATAAGAAAATAATAGTTCCCTCATGGCTTTATAAGGATTCACTCATCATCAAGTAAGTCATCATCATCAAAATTCAAATCGAGGCAAGCTCCTTCATTTTCGCCAATTCCTGTAAATTACCAAATATGAATTTCTTTAAAAATGAATTTAATCATTTGTGTAAATTACTAAAAGTATCTAGTTCTACCAGAAGAACTTAGTACAATTTCTTAATGGCTGAAAAGCAAATATCAATATCAATAAGCATCAACGTCAAGTTTTAATCAAGAACAAGACCTAAATAGTTTCTTTTGCAAAGAACCATTCTATATTTCCATTTGGAATGTTACAACAATTATATCCAAATTGAGTTAAGCTGTATCATCAAGTTTGGAATGAAACAACCTTCCCAAAAAGGATATGTCATCAAATGTGGAATGACATAAAGACAACTATAAACATCATTGAAACATATCAAGTGCTTATCTTAGCCAAGAAAGGGAGATTCAAAAAATTCAAAATAACATAGATGTAGGTTAAGACATGTCTACACAGTCTTTAACCCCATCCCCCTCATAGCTTTGAATATTCGATCTTTGTTCAGTCCCTTCGTAAGAGCATCAGCCATATTTCTCTTCGATCGCACATCAACCAAAGAGTGCTTGAAGCATTACACCCAAGGTATCTAGTTTGAAATACCAAGTTTGTTGCCTCCAACCCCTATATATAAAGATACACTAGGGTTAATGACTGGTTAATGGACTCTAGCCCATGTAGGCCCACTACACCGGTCCATTATCTTATTGGGCTTATATTAAAACATATATGGGTCATATTATATACCCAACATATATTCCTAAAGAGTTATGAAAGAATGGGCCAACTGCTTGTAATAGGCCAGTATTGATCAACCTTGCGACTTATACAATTGAAAGAATTCTTTCTCGGATCAAGATCTACAATGTTTTTTAAAATTCCAGTAAAATCACGACATTATATATCATAGGTGATTGCATTAATCATTGCTTGGGTTAGGGCTATTCCAAGTTTTTGATTTGTCTCAGCATATGATTTGTGGCGAGGCTGGTATGACGTATGCACAAGTAATGAGCTGATAACGGCTATTGCTCAGCATTGGGATCCTTCTAAAATGGGTCATTACAAGTTAAACTTCGATGGTTCTAGCCTCGGAAACACATGGCAAGCTGGAGTAGGTGGACTCATGCGTAGTCATGATTGAACAATGATATGGACGTTCTCTGGCCCAATTGGTATTGCAGACTCAAATGAGGTGAAGATCAGAGAGATTCATCATGGAATTAGGATGATTGATCCCAATATGATTGACATGGTGATTGTGGAAGGTGACTCCGAAAATGTGATAAAATGGGTGATGGGTAGTCTCTACCATCCTTGGTGGTTTGCTCATTAGATAGACTAGATCATAGATTAGGTGGCTAGTTCTTCTATCTCTTTCAATCATATAAGACGACCAGCGGATGGGGAACAAATGAGGAAACTGATAGATTAGCCAGGGAGGGAGTTTCAAGGGTAGGCTTGGAATTTTTTTTATTTCCTTCCTCCTTGCTTGGATTTTTTTTTATTTCCTTCCTCCTTGATTTATTCTTTGTATTTTTTTGGCTCCTTGTTCTTGTATCTTCTTGATCTCCCGGTTGCTTCCCGGTTTTCTTTTTTATTAGTCTAATTCGTCGCCGTTCAAAAAAAAAATGGCACTAGCTTGTTTTGGATTTTGATAACCTATCGGGAGTCCAATAATCAGTTTTGGACTCACAATAGGTTCTCAAAATCTAGAACAAACAGGGCCTTCAAATAGATTTTCTAACTAGTCAAACGTTATTGGAATTCACAAAGAGGTATCAACAACCAATCCGAAAAGTTTTAAACAAAGTGAGACCTCATTATCAAAGGGAAGTGATATTTACGCCCCTTTTTATTACTAGGGACACCCAGTCCAGTATCAATGACTAAAGGGGGGCTAATGTACTTTACTTCAGAAGAATCCAGTGGGTTTGATTGCCTCGTACACTGGCGCTGGGTGTCCTTGGGGATCAAAAGGGGCATAAATATCACTTCCCTTAGAGAAACAAGAGTGCAAATATCAATTTCCTATATACTACTATATTGATGTGGTAGGCTCCACGTAGAGGGGTTTCACTTCATAAAATAAAAAAGATCAATCCAAGTCATATGGTTGATGAAAGGGAAATGCATGCATGTATAAAAAAACACTACAATTAATATGAACCGATCTGTATGAAAAAACTACAATTAATAGTCCACTATTTATATGAACAGATCTACTTATCTGATCCATATGAACATAGTTTTCTCTCTTTATTTCATTTTTTATTTACATGTGTTCCATGAAGTTTTTCGGTTGGTTAAAATTCTTTTTCAATTATTCTGCAAGCAACCATTATAATAAATTTAATTATTTCACGTGTCATTATTCTTATAAATTTAAGTTGTTGGTCTTATTTGCATGGAAACATGAGGCGAAGTGATTTAGGATAAGGCCAAGTCGTCTTGGATTATTAGGATCTTTTATTCTTTTGTACGAAAAAAGAAGAAAAACAAAAAACAACCATGCATGTTATTCTGATTTTTTCTTCCCCAACCCTGTTTAGATTGTAGGAAAAATGTTTCTCACGGATTTTTTTTCATTCCCACAATTTAAGGAAAATGATATGATGCAGATGATATAATTAAGGCCTGCTTGCTTTTATTTTGAGAATTTGATTGGACTCAAAATTAAAATTTTTGGTCTCACAACTGATTCTATAAATGTAATACAAATAGGACCTAAGGGGTAAGAGGGTTGGTTGGTCCACTCCACCCTAAATTTTAGCGTGGGGAGTGGACCATCAAAGAAGGAAATAGGTGGCCTATCAGCAGATAATCAGGTGGCTAGCCACAGTGTATGGCCCATCTATGATTGATCACTTCCTATTTCTGTTCACATGGAGAATTGGCATTTTGATTAGATTATTGGTCCAATGACAAACAAGATGCTAAGAGCAAGCCTAGATATGTTTAGGTTGGGTCCGTGTGTTGCCTCCCCCAAAAGTTTTGGTAGTGTGCAAGATCTTCATTAACTTTAGCCAATGATGAGATAACCTCTTCCTTCCTCCTCCGTCAAAAAGAAGGCATGTCCCCATTTTTCAGAAATTGAATAAAATCACCATCTAGGAGAGAGCCTAAGATCCATCCTTAACTCTATGGCTCTGTTCACTTGCGTTCTCGGGAAATCAAATCCCGGAAAAACACCTCTTTTTTTTCCGAGAAAGCTAAAATAGTGGTGTTCACTTGTTTTCCCGAGAAACTAACATTACATAGGTGGAAAGTTGGAAAAAATTGGAAAAATGACGTGGAAAATGGTGTTTTCTCTCTCAAGTGAGATTCCATTTCCCACCGATATTGCGAGAATTGTTTTCTTTTCTCGAGGGAAAAAAAAAGGGCTGAAAACCTTTTCCTACGCAAGTGAACAGGCGCGGGAAACCTTTTCCTGCACAGTTTCTCAGGATTTCTTTTCCTTTTGCCACATCAGTTTATCAAGCATCATTTTCTTTTCCTTTCCCGGGAAAACAAGTGAACGAACCCTATAGGTACGATCCTACATTCCCTTGGGGTTCGTAGCCGATCGAAAGGTGTTAGGAACTGACCCCATCCGGTAGAAATTGGTCTCTACTTAAGCGGGTGGTTCCTCTTTACATTAATAGGGTAATGCAATATTCTCAGGGGATCTTTGGATATGGGTTCCGTGATTAGTGAATGTTCTAAAATTATCAGATTTATAGTGTCTAGCCACTGCATCTCTGCGATCGCGCATGGTAATATTTTGCGAACCTTTGGATGACACTTATACTTGCTATCGCATTCATACAGTGGAAATGTTAGAATTAAGCTTTTGAAAACAAAGGGAGATTCCTTATTTGAATATTCCCTCCAAAATTTTGGTTCAAATTTTAATATTTTGACTTCAAATTTCTAAGAGGACAAAACACATATACCACAGTTCGGGACCCATCCCATGTGCGAGCCTCATCTCATGTGCACATCTGAATTTTCTGGATGAGGTTCCTGGTCGCATTCACGGGGCTCACCTACACCCTCTTGTGGCTTTCAGACCCTAAACCTCAAGATTTCCCTCCTCCTGCAAACTAATCATGTTACATTTCGAAGGCATTATTTGTTCTGGATTTTGAGAATCGAATTTGAGTCCAAAACTGATTTAGACTTAAATTTAAACGTAATTTTAAATCTAATAATCAGTTTGGGACTCAAATTGATTCTCAAAATCCTAAAGAAACTAGGCCAAAGCTTTTTTGATATAAAAACAAGCTAGGACTGTGCAACTATAAAAAAAAATGGCTGTTCTGATATCATTTCCCTTGCCTTTTGGTACTTTTATAAAGTTATAAAACAAGGGTACGTTTGGACTTAGTCATTTCATTTCGCCGACGACTTTTGCATGAGAGAACAGCCACATGGGCTCATTTTTCAGCAAAATTTGTCTTATTGACTTAATTCTTATGAGGTGGCTGTTCTCTGATGCAAAAGTCAGCCGTGAAATGCCTTTCCCCAACATTTCCTAGCAAATCCCATAAAATAAAGGAGTGCCGTTATTGAAATGAAAAATGATAAAGAGGCTTGGTGTAACACTCCTCAAGCTGGCGTGGTGAATACATAAAGAAAGCATAATCCTAAAAAGGACAGCAACGACCACAATAAACAGTATCGAGATCAATAGCCATAAAAAAGAGCAGCTCCCCTGAAATAGCAAAACAGGGAGAGCGATCAAACAAGGCCTCCCCCTGAATGAGAGCACGGTGAACATATCCGCATATCACAAGTAATGGAGGCGTCGTGGCAGGAACAACTACTATCCAGCAAGCAGAAGGGGGACACCAAAGGTACGCACAACGAACATCGGCGAAGCAGCACAACGCCAAGGGAAGACGATAGCAACCCATGGGGAACCCATAGGAGATAAGGTCAACGGAAAAATCGTCGTCTGGAGAGAAGGGATAGAGAGAGAAAAAAAAGGATAACATATCGATGATGGGGAAACCATCGTTTAGAGACTAGGTCGACGTCATGAACATTGCCGCCTGGAGATAAGAAGAAAATGAGGGAAAAGATAAACCAACCAACGATGGAGACACCACCGTCTAGAGACTAGGTTGACGGTATGAATATCGTTGCCTGAAAAAAGCAGACACCATCGGGAAACCATCGCCCGGAAAAGGGAGGTCGACGGGAAAAGACCGTCACCTGTGAGAGAGCCGACCAACGACCGATATGGAAGTCATCACCCGGAAAAGGAGGGAGAAGATAACCAACCAACGATGGGGAAACCATCGTCTAGAGACAAGGTCGACGATATGAACAATATGAACATTATCGCTTGAAAATAAGACGACTAACGATGGGACACCATCGCTCTGAAAAGAGAGGTCGACGGGAAAAGATCGTAAAGGCATGAATGGCATGGAGGGAGATAGACTCTCCTTCTTTCCTTCTGGAGGATTAGCCCATTGGCTCTGATATCATGTTAGAATGAGTTTAGGTTTAGAAAGAGAAAGAAGAAGATGAGTAGAGATATGGAGAGTCTCCACTAGAGAGCTCCTCATGTAAATGATGTATATGTAGGAGCAAACTAAGGCAACAGTGCACAATGACTACAATACCCTCTACACTATAAGTAATGAGTAAACTACCCCTAATACATGTTATTTAACAGATAGGATGACGCTCGGGATGGGACCGAGAACATATGGGTAGCCTCATGAGGGCCCGCTAGATTATCGATCTTGATTGCACACAAATGTCCTTGTATGGAACCTAATCGTCATGGTTAAGAACCATCCCAACAATGGTAGTGAACCCAGACCGTCCGATGGATCCTAAGGATCCAAACACTAATGGACAGGATTTGAGAACAATAGCTGGATCCAAAACATGTCCATTAGATCCATATCCTAATGTTGAAAGTATTTCGGGTCATGATGCAAATTTAGCTACCTAATCCGATGGAGCATCCTGATCCGATGCGAGTGTGACAATGTGTGAAAATACCCTTCATACTCTTGTTTATTTTTGTCTAATAATGAGGTTCTTTTTAGAACATTTGAAGACCCTGCTCAAACGATAGAAAACATTCATTTTTTTGCTTTCCTTTCCGATGATGATCCTTCTCCATCTGTATCTCCCTTGAACTTTTTCTCTCTTCCATCCCATAGCCTGAATCTGTAAGGCCCTGTTTATTTGGATTTTGAGAGCCGATTGGGAGTCCAAATCTGATTATTGAACTCAAAATTAAACGTGAATTAGAGTCTAATAATGTTAGAATATGTGAGATCCCACTCTTGAATTAGGTTGAGATCTCACCCTTCAATTGTCTTGGTGGTAGATTGAGGCAACTTAGAGTGATCAGAAAAAAACAGGGCTTAACTGGTATAGTGTAAGTAGGATCTAGGACCCTCCAATGGATGGTGCACTTCGAAATGGATCAAGACCCATACAACGATTGAAACATTCAAAAAGCACTCCAAAAAGGGCGGTTTGTGACCTCATACTTCGGTGGATGCGGTGAGACCCCTAACAAAGACCTCTCTGCCTAGCCGGGCTCTATTAAAAGAGGAGAGTGCTGATATCAAGTTATTCACATAATTCTCACGTGCCAATGGAATTTGGAAGAAAGTAGTGTCACGCACTCGCCCAACATGATAAACTTTTTTCATTGAGACTACCCCTCGAGGGTTTTGTGTGAGTCGTTTTTGTAACCATAAAGTTTCAGAGATGTTGACGGAAAAAGTAATATCTGAAGAACCACATGCAGTTGGGGTGGTGGGGTTTAAACTTTTATTTATGTAGTAATGATGGGGAAATGATATATCCCCCCTTTTTAAACTGGGGACAGCCTCTTCTAAAATAAAAGAGTAGGGCTGCAACTCGGGTCGGGCGGGTCAGATTTTGGAGAACCCAACCCTACCCGAGAAATATCTCGGGTCGGGTCGAGTCGGGTTTTTTTTCGGAAAATCCACGATTCCCAAACCCGGCCCTACCCATGATAAATCTTGGGTTGGTTCGGGTCGGGTCGGGTTTTTTCACGTTGACGCAATTTTTAAAGAAAATTCTTGTTTGGCAAGGCAACTCAACTCATAGAAGCAGAAATTACACTCACATTACACTTGAATCAAACAATGATGTAATTACTCACATTACACTTGAATCAAACAATGCTGTAATCAAACAATGTTGTAATTACAATCAAACAATGCTGAATCAAACACTTGAATCAACTCAACTCATAGAAGCAGAAATTACACTCACAAACAGTGACAGTGGGTGCGTGGGTTTTCACTTTTAACTTTTAGCTAACAATAGAAAAAAATGTACATACTATAACTTATGTAACTCGGGTCGGGTCGGGCCCCTTCAAATCCGGCTCGACCCAAGATTCATGCGGGCTTTTGAATGCTAAACTTGGCTCGACCCGAAACCCATGAAACCTGAACCCAACCCAGGGTATTTTCGGGTCGGGTCGATGCGGGTCGGGTAAAACCCGGCTCGAGTTGCAGCCCTATAAAAGAGTAGCCATAAAGACACACCAGAGGGGGCTGCCCCAAGTAAAAAAGAGCGATTATATCACTTCCCTAATGAATATAGTCTTAAGCTTCCACTGTGCATGTGGCAATGTTTATGGCAATAAGGTCTATTCATTTTGGTAGGCCCCCATTGAACAAGTCCATTACTTAGGCCCCACCTTGGTATGATGATCTAACCTAGACCCGGCAAACAGGTAACCCGAGTGGCTACAGTACGACTCGTGCGGGTACGTACCTAGCGGGTACGTGTAAAAAAATACCCGCAGTTCTGCGGGTAGGCTTTTCACTAACCCAGACCCAACCCGCGCGGATTGGGTAAACCCGCGGGTAACCCAACAAATATATATTTAGTTTTTTTTTTTAAAAAAAAAAAAACTCTTGCGGCAACGTCGATTTCATTTTCTACGGACCATAATCCAATAGAAAATGTAGGCAAGTGCAGCGTTTAATTCAGTAATTTGAGGCAATCCTACGAACTAGAGGCAAGTGCAGCGATTATAAAGAAACCTGACTATATTTTTACTAAAAATTCCATATACACATTCTAGTATCACGTGCCAACTGACCTGGCAACAGTCCCTCACCCTCCCGAGTGACTGAAGGATTCAAAATTCTTTGTCCAATCTTATTACCCAAACCAACCAACTTTTTTGAGAGAAATAAAAGCATCTTAAAAGAAAATGACCAATAGCACGACTAGAGTAAGAAATACACACAAAACAATTGGAGATGAGAGCTTGAAATTCAGCATGTAGCAAAACTGACTTAAGGGTGTCCAACAATACAAAGGCCATGACTGAAGCTGCCAGGGTGGCAAAAAAATTTCATCAGTTATCACATGAAGATTGAAAACCCCCAAAAAAAAACCTAACCCTAGTTTTGACAGGTAACCTGCGGGTACCAGGGCCTGACCCAGATCCACCTGCTGGTCACGGGTGCGGGCCGAGTGTAGGTCTTTTTTTTTTGGGGGTAACAAAATTGGTACCCGTACCCCCAAATTTTGCTGCGGGCCGGGTGTACCCGTGGGTACGGGTGCCATTTTGCCGGGTCTAATCTAACCTCTTGGTCAAGACATTAATCAATAGGAAATCATTTAGGGTACATTTGGATTGCCAGAATCGAGAATCGGTATCGCTAACCGATTTCAATTTAGGTGATTCCAGCATTTGGTTCCGTTTGCAAAATGGAATGGGAAACGATACTTAACTCTGAATGGAAAAAGCAAGGGATTAATTGGTGTTTTTTGTTTCCCACCCAAGGGTGTGGTATTTTGATTCTTAGAATGGAGAGAAAAAAATGGCGTTAGATCTCCTCCCAAAGGCACTTGACCGAATCCATGTGAAAAATGACTAATATCCCACGACATAAAAAATGATCAAAATACACCAATTAGGTAAAAAATGACCAAAAATGTCGCTACAGGCTACATCATGGGAAATGACCGAAACACCCATATATCGGGTAAAATTAGGGGTGCAAGTTTGGCCCTGTCAGCCCTGACCCACCTTGACCCGCCCTGAGCCCGAATAGGGTCTGGGCTGGATTTTCCAACCCTGAGGGCGGGTAAGGGTTCATTTTTTAGGTCTTGACTCAGGGTCGGGTCGGGTCGGGTTCAGGGTTAATACCTCGGGTCGGCCCGACCCTAAGTTTTCTATTATAGAATTGAACCATCTGTGCATGTTTCTTTTGCTAATGTTTTCTATTATCTTGGATTGATGTTTCTTTAGATTATTATTAATTGTCTCTGCTGCCCGTCATGTTGTTGAATTCATAGTCGTATTTTGATCCCTTTCTCTGTTTATTGATCATTTTGTTCGATATGATATGTGGTTGCTTTATTTTTGGCACTTTTAACAGGTATTTGCACTAGGGTCAATCAGGGCCTGCCCGGCCCAATCAGGGCCAATCAAGGTGGGCCAGGGCCGCGGGTTAGGGGCGAGATAATGGGATCCAGGGTTGGGCTAGGGTTTTGAAAAACCTGACCCAACCCGACCCTGTTGCAGCCCTAGGTAAAATGATCAAAATACTCCTAAGTGGTGGAAAATGACTAAGATACACTTATAACATAAAAATGATCAAAATACCCCATAGCGGGTAAAATGACTAGATGTGCAAGTATCATATTGATAATCCTCCACAAGTTGGAGGATAGTATGGAAATGTGAGTTTTCTCATTGATGTCAACCTCTTTGAGGATCTGTGAGTGATATTCCCCCATATTACATCCTAGGGGTGCAAGTTTGGCCTTGTCAGCCCTGACCCGCCCTGAGTCTGAACAGGGTCAGGGCTGGATTTTCCAACCCTGAGGGCGGGTCAGGGTTCATTTTTTTAGACCCTGACTCAAGTCGGGTCGGGTTCTGGGTTAATGCCTCGGGTACCCTGACCCGATCCTAAGTTTTCTATTATAGAATTGAACCATCTATGCATGTTTCTTTTGGTAATGTTTTCTATTATCTTGGATTGATGTTTCTTTAGATTATTATTATTAATTGTCTCTGTTGCCCGTCATGTTGTTGAATTCATATTGTCTTATTTTGTTCCCTTTCTCTGTTTATTGACCATTTTGTTCTATATGATAAGTGGTTGCTTTATTTTTGGCACTCTTAACAAGTTAACAGGTATTTGCACTAGGGTCAATTAGGGCCAATCAGGGCGGGCCAGGGCCAGCACTGAACCCTGTAGGGCGGGCCATGGGTTGAGGTTCTTCGGCCCTGACTCAGAGTCAAGGCGGGTCAGGGCCGAGATAATGGGATCCAGGGTTGGGCTAGGGCTTTGAAAAACCCGACCCAACCCAACCCTGTTGCAGCCGTATTACATCCTCTCCATGTCAAAATTCATTTGATTTGCAAGTTTTTAAAAAGAAGTGAATGTTAATCCCCTACTGTTTTTATTCCTCCAATCTTTGGAATTTACATATAAATTCATAAGATATTGTTTATAGTTGCATCTGAATATGTTTTCTTGAGTACGAGCAAAGATCTGTTATGTACGGCCACCAACCAGCTACTTAACACTTAAAAAATTTATAAGAACAGGTGACCCAGTACTATCATTTTGTGCTTAAGAATTTGGTTTGGTTTGGATTTCACATAGGGGAAAGTTAACCACGAGGGGACGGTTTCAAGTCATGTGTATAATACATCTGCCTCTAATGATTTCTTATGTCCTTGTTTAGGCAGCTTAATATGTTTAATTCGTGACTTTATTCTGTTGTAATATAGTTGCTTTGTGCTCAATGATCATCACGCATGACTTGAGACTCGATGGTGGAAGTTCAAATTAGAGGGTGTCTAAATGGTATAAGTCCAGATAGGAGGGGGTTTCTTCCAGGTTAAGTAAGTAAGAGGTGTTAGCGTTTTGGTGTGGCCCAAATTGGTGGGACCCACATATAGAGAAAAACGTTTTGTTGTTCTAGTTCCCTTATCCACAAAAGGTTGTATTTACGAAGGAGTGTAGATATATAAATCCCAAGTGTTTGAAACTTTGGAAAACCAAAGTGTTGGACGTGTGGTAGGATGCAAAAATGTGTATCCAATATTTCTATAAATATATGTTTTGTTTGATGGGAACACACGTATGTTTATAGCTAAAGTTTCATCTAAAGAGGGTCCCTTCTATGAGAGGAAATTCGTGCCTCCACTTCCATCGATCGAGCTTAAGGTCTTCTACATATTAGAAGAACACTCTTCCATTGTCAAAGGCGCAACAGTGTTCGTGTTCGTGTTCGTGTTCGTAATTCAACAACTTCGAGGGAATTCACAATCTCCAATTTTAATCGCCATAGCCGGAGGTAAGTTTACCTCTGCATTAATATTAATTATTAATTTAAAGTTAACAATTGGTGTCAGAGCTGCCTCCGGGCTATGACAATTAATTGATCAATGATCAGTTCGGTGTGAACTAGCAATTCGATCAATTTTTGTCAATCTGCCCTTCCATGGTTAAAAATCAAATCTGATTTTGTGAAAATTTGAAGAGCGGATGATATAAAATCAATTCGAATATAAGAATAATGATTCAGGGATAAAGCCAAACCTTCCCTTTTAGTGACGGCGAAAAAGCCATTGAAATTATCAAGAAAATCAAACTTTTCATCATTCTTAACCACCGAAGGAAATCTGGCCACCGCGAGCATTCCGGCGATGTCTCCAGCGATCCAACCGTACGAATGGATAGCCGGCGGCGATAGAAAGCCAACGTCACTGACGGCGGGTCATTTGGAATTTTTTAGCTTCTCCAGTCATCATTGGGACCCTTTAGCTTGTTCAGCTAGCTGTGGGGCTTTTGCAAAACTGAGTTTCAATAAGACTCATGTCAAATACTCAACTCAACTCAACTAAGCCTTTGTCCCAAACAAGTTGGGTCGGCTAATGAATCCTTTAGAAAATTTTCATGAAGAAGTTGAAAGGATCTACCCGGCTCAAATTGTCTAAGGCTGATCCTGACACTAGTTGGGTTCATCTACATGGATCATTTTCTTCCATTCTCTCCTATCCAAGGTCATGTTCTTTGTTATGTTCCTAGCCCTCAAGTCTTTCCTCACTATTTCTACCCAAGTTGTTTTTGGTCTGCCCCTACTTATTTTTATTCCATCAACTGGGCATGAGTCACTTCTTCTCACTGGAGCATCGAAAGCCCTACGTTAAATATACCCAAACCATCTTAAGCGGTGCTCTCTCATCTTCTCTTTAATTGGTGCCACCCCCACCTTTTTATTGATGTCTTTATTTTCAATTCGATCTAACCTTGTGCAGCCGCACATCCATCTAAGCATTCGCATCTCCGCTACACTCATCTTATGCACATGCTGCTTCTTGGTGGCCCAACATTCTAGGTCATATAGCATGGCTGGCCTCACAACTGTCTTATAAAACATTCCCTTCAACTTGTTAGGTATTTTACAGTCGCACAGAACTCCTGAAGCATTCTTCCACTTCAACCAACCTGTTCTTATTCTGTGGTTAATATCCTCTTCAATCTCTCCTTCGTATGTAGGATTGAACCAAGATAGCAAAAGATATCCCTCTTATGTACCTCCTGTCTAGTCATATTTACTACATCCTCGTCCCGCCTCTTTACATTACTAATGTTGCACTCTATATACTCTTGGTCATGCTCAGTTTAAAACCTTTGGATTTGGATTCCAAAGTAGTTCTTCATAACTCTAACTTAGCATTAACTCCTGCTTTGCTTTCATCAATTAATCCGATGTCATCTGCAAACAACAAGACTCATGTCAAATAGTTAAAAATAAAAAGTCTCTAAACAGTAACAAGATGGGATAGAATTACTTGTATGCTTGTGTTCATCAGAGTGATAATGAAACCAAATTCCAGTTATTGTTCTCATATACGCCATACCTTTTAGTGCCTCAATTTGTGACATGATTAAGATTTTAAAGCAACAATCACGTAGGATAAGAAAATTCAAATGAAGAAATTTATCTAAAAAGAAACCGGTGGGAGTATACTGTTGAACAAGAGATGGTTTCCTGGTGTTGCATTTATGATTGTTAGTGAGCATGTGGTGTAACCATTCAAAAAAACAAATGAGCATGTGGTGTATGAATGCTATAAATGTCCTTTGAAGCCCATCTTTGGTATCATAGCTATTGTTTTTCTAAGGGATATCTTTTTTTTTTTTTGTTTTTTTAATGGCTTTTCCTAAGAGATATGTTATTCATGCCATGCTTGACTCTGCTGTGAGAGAAGAACTATGGCCATTGGAAGCTCATCGTCAAGGTCTTCACTCCAACGTGATGCTGATGGGTATGTGTAAATATCCAAAATACCCCCTTTAAATTTTCGTCCTCCTCTTTTAAAGAGGGGTGTTTTTGTCCGTTTAAAGTTGACTCAGATTAGGGCTTTCTAATAAAGCCTATAAATAGATTGCTTTGTGGCTAAAATAAACCCTAAACGGTTGTGCAACCCTAGAAAGAGAAACCAGAGAAAGAGAAGAAGAATACCAAGGAGATTGCGATTTCGACGTCGAAGCCGCGAACCAAGGTAAGATCTATGAAAGACTTGGATAGCTAGAAATCCTAAAGCAAGAGTTTGAGAAGAGAAAGAAATAAGAACTTTGATTAATATGGATTAGAAATAAGAATCTTTGGGTTGATCTTGAGTTTTCTTGGATCTAATATTGATTTACGATTCCAAGGAACTCAAAGTCGATTAATAAGAATCCGAATTCAGAAATTTGTGTTTTGGAGATTCGAATAAGAATCTTTCGCGATTTTTTTCATAAATCGTGTGCTTGAATCCATAGTGTGAAATCGAGTTTGATGGATTTTCTCGTTGATACGAATCTATCGGATCCGACCTCGTGCAAATTGAACCCCAAACGAAGGAGTTATGACTGTTTTAGTGACAAAAACGGTGAAAAATCGCGTTCCGGATAAATCTGGGTCCGCACATGGGGTGGACGTCCGGAAAAATGGCAGACATCCGTGAGTACCAAGTTTGGCAACAGATGGATCCGCGGACGTCCGGAAGTCCAGCACGACAATTCTTCCAAAACTTCAGAAATTCATAACTTATTTGTTTCTTGTCCGTTTTCGACGCTCTTGTACTCTACGGGTATGCCGAAAACGTCATCTTTCTGTTAAAAATAGTTTCAATAAGTTTTGAAAACTTTTCAATAATGATATCACCAAAATACTAAAAACAGCCATAGAATGGGTTACCTTTTAGGGCCCTTATTTGTTACTTATGCCTTGTTCAGATCAGAATATTGAATTGTAATCTGAATTAAGAAAGGAATCGAGCATTTTTGAGGTACGTAATAACGTACTACTTTGGGTATTTGTAAACCCTCTTCACACTGACTTTGAAAATCTGTATTAACACCTTTGAATTTCTGAATTAGCTTTGTGTCTAGCAAGCCATTTTGTCTTACTTAATTACTACTTTAGAACCTTTGAAATAACTGTTCTGAAATACTGTTATGAACATCTATTCCGTACTCTGAACCTGTGAACTATTAGTTTGAACTTTGAATATTTTGAACCATTTGAATATGAACCTTGGACACTTTTGAACACTTCTGTGGAGGCTTGGATGATTTCTGAACCCTGCCATATGGGGGTAAAACATTTGGCAACTCTGGACCCACCGTGGGGGTAGTACACTGGAACTTCTGGACCGTCAGTGGGATAAAACGCTGGCCCTGTTGACTTGTATCTGAACTTCAGGAACTGATTCCGAACACCGTGGACTGTCGGTGTATAAGCAATAACATGTCTTCTGAACCATGCCGATGACTCTGAAGTGTATTTGAACTCTGAACCCTCTGTACATGAACTCTGAAATCTCTGACTTTGATTCAAACTTAGACTTTGAATTTGCTTTATTGCACCTTCAATTTAGAACCATATTTGACATGCACTTATAACTGTTTATGCTTAATGAATCAGCTAAGACCTTTGAACTCAGCTTTGACTTTGACTATATTGAATCCTGTCATGTTAGACTGTGCTTAGAGTAGTGCTTTATTATGTACTGAGCTTTTCAGCTGACTGTGGTTATTTAACATTTTTCAGGTCTTGGCCCTCGTGAGGTTAACGAGGAACATGACGCTTAGCTGGGTTTTGGATTTTGACTTAGAAGACTAATTTAGTTTATTTGTTTTCCGTTCATTAGGAAGTGAGTACTTTGAATAAAATGTAAACACGTTATTATTTATTTGTTTGACTCTTGGGGAGAGACGAGATTTGATTTGACTCTGATGGGTCCGCTTAGATTGAATTTGATATACATTTTAATTATGAATGCCAGGTTAATTTTTTTATCTTCTTTATAGCCTTGTACATTTGTGGGACTTGTCTTGCAGGTGTATGGCGCTGTCATGTCCTACGCCCAGGGTGGGGTTTGGGGTGTGACAGAAAGTGGTATCAAAGCCTAGGCTTTAAGTCCTAGGTAGAATTATCTGAACAAAGGACTTTTGACTGTGAGAATTGGGATTTAGATGAGGAGCAATTAGGAAGCGTTTGATAGGTTTGTATGTATTTGGGACGCCTGACAACACATAAATCAGTCGCGCGACCAGGGCCCAGTTATAAATTCAATTGCACCTGGGGATGCTTGGGAAGCATGCGAATTCGTGATTGGGTAACAATCATGAGAAATATGTGATGGATAGATATTGGCTCTAAATGGGAATGTTTTGTATTACTATATGAATACAATGTATTTATGTAACTATAATCTAGACAGTCTTCTAATTAAGCATTCTATTGGATTGGATTTAGGATTATGACAACTCGAGGAGGACGTGGTGGTCATGGAACTCGAGTTAATCGTACTAGAGCCCTCAATGACATTATAGAGGGAAATCAGAATGTGGCTCAAGGAGAGCTAGAGATTTAGGAAAATCAAAACCAAAGAGTTCAAGAAGAGCAAGTGGTTCAGGATAGAATCCTGAGGTACCTCCGCCTCAAGATAATATTGAACAAGAAAGAACTGAAATGAGGAATTTCATGAGAGCCATGATTGGATTGGCGAATCAACAATGTCAGCAACCTCAGCAACATCAACTACAAGTTCAAGTACGACTTGTGGCAGGACAGTCACATCAAGTATTTGGAATTTATGAGTTCATGAGACTTTCACCAAAAGTCTTTAAGGAATCGACTGCGGCGGATGATGCCGAGTCTTGGTTAGAGAATGCTGAAAAGGCCTTTGAGGCAATGGACTGTAATAGAAATGAAGACAGGGTGAAATATTCCACCTATATGTTGGAAGGGAGAGCCCTTCATTGGTGGAAGGAAATCCAAAGAAAATATGAACACCATCGGGGACCTATCACTTGGGCGACGTTTCACACCGAGTTTCTTGCGAGATTCTTTCTCGCAGCACTCTGTACCACATGCATCAGGAATTTACCCAATTGGTGCAGGGAGATATCACTGTGGATGATTAGGAAGCGGAATTTGATAGGCTGGCTCGTTTTGTACCTTCTTTGGTACCTGACGACAAAGCCAAGAGAAATAAATTCGAATTTGGATTGGCTATGTATTTGAAGGGGATAGCGGGATCTACTGCCCCTGAATCATATGAAAAACTAGTGGAAAGGGATAAGAAACTTGAAGCAGTTCATCAGAAAGCTAGAGCCTATGCTCAAGCTAATCAGAAGAAAAGAAATAGAGATGGTGAAAGTAAAGGACAGGCTCCTGGGGATCAGCTCAAAATTAGCAAGCACCCAAACCTCCTGCTTTCAAAGAGCCTAAAGGAAAGCAAGGAAATCATGGGAGCTATCAGAACAAGTCAGCACTGAATAGATCATTGGCCCCTAAATGTGATCGTTGTGGAAAGAGCCACCCTACTGATACTTGTAGGTGGAATACTGGGGCTTGTTTTCGTTGTGGCAAAGTAGGCCACCAAATCGTAGAGTGTCCTCATCCAGCGGCCAATGCCCAATCAGTTCAGGGGACACCTACGGTTCGAGCTCAGACAATTCAAACTCAGACTATTCAGAGTAGAGCTGCACCATCAAATACTCAAGGGCAGCAAAGGAATGAAACACCTCGTGTTTCGGCTCGAGCTTATGCTCTCACTCATCAGGACGCTCAAGCTATTGGCACAGTAGTATCAGGTACTCTGCCTATAGCATCCTCTTATGGTTATGTATTATTTGATTCTAGTGCGACACACTCATTTGTCTCATCTGCTTTTGCTGCACTACACTCTTTACATACTCTGCCTCTTGACTATGACTTGTGTGTTAGTACACCAGTAGGAAAGGAAATTTAGGCTAACCGAATCAGTACGATGTGTCCTGTCAAAATTGAAAATAGAGAACTGTTAGCAGATCTTATCTTGCTTGAGTTGTCTGATTTTGATGTGATTTTGGGTATGGACTGGTTGTCTACCCATCATGCTTTAGTAGATTGCAATAAGAAGGTAGTGAATTTTGAAATTCCAGGAGAAGAAAAGTTTTGTTTTGAAGGGAGTGGAGCTCACTCGACTCCTATAGTTTTGTCTGCTATACAAGCTTGTCGACTTCTTAGACAAGGTTGTAAAGCTTTCTTGGCCTCAGTAGTTGAGGTCAATGATAATGATATGAAGATTGAGAACATCCCTATAGTTAGGGAATTTGTAGATGTGTTTCCCGAAGACCTTCCATGTCTACCTCCGAATAGAGAAGTTGAATTTACTGTTGATTTAGCTCCTGGAACGGCGCCTATCTCTAAGGCCCCGTATCGTATGGCACCTTTGGAAATAAAAGAATTGAAAAGTCAGTTAGAAGAACTATTGAAAAAGGGTTTTGTGCGACCCAGTGTTTCACCCTGGGGAGCACCAGTCCTGTTTGTTAAGAAGAAAGATGGACGTATGAGATTATGTGTAGATTACCGAGAATTAAATAAGGTTATGTAGACACCCCATTTTGACGTAGCCCCAATCTCCCAAAAAAAATTGAATAAATTTTGAAATCCGAGTCCCGAAACCGAATTCACTGAATTCCCGAATCGAATCCCCAAATTTTCGAAACCAAATCCAAATGCGAGAAGAACCCAAGGTTTCACTGGCTTTACTTTGCCCTTCCAGAAATGTAAGGCTCTCGAAAGGTTGTTGCTTTTCTCAGAGGGGTTCCTGCAAATTTTCAAGGAAGATTGTGAAAAATGGAAGAAAAGACAAGCTAAATTTGCGCCATTATCGATTCCCAGATAAAAGAGAGAGATGAATGGCTGAGATGAGAAGGCAACAAATGGATGGCTAGGATTAGAGTGAGGAAAGAAAAAACCTAGGTATAAAATTCCATGGGAGCTCATGAGAGAAAAGGGAGGATTTTCCCATTTTTTTTAGCAGAGGGAGAGAGAGAAAAGAGGAGAAAAAAGGGCAAAACCGAGAGAGGAAGGAGAAGGAGACCGGCCACCTCCTATCTCCACCACCGACCACCATCCTCCACCATCACCATCACTCCCTTCACCTCCACCTCCACCTCCACCAACAGCAGCCACCAAAGAAAACAGAGAGAGAGAGAGAGACCACCATCTCCATGGATTCCGGCAAGCTTGCCGGAATCCGACCACCCAAACCTCCATTGAAACCCCCTCCACCACCTTTGCATCCCCATCGCCACCTCCACCTTCGCCCCATCCTCTCATCCAAACGGCCATCATCATCCAATCTCATCTCCTTAAACCCCAAAATTCGATCCTACCCTTTGCCGGAATCCGGCCTCAAACCCGAAACCCAAAACCCATCTTCTCCAAACTACCACCACCCTTCACAAAACCCTCCTCCACCTCCACCTTCCTCAACCCCCAAAACCTAAACCCATTTTCTGCACTTCCATTACCGCAACCAACCTCCACCGAACCACCACCACCACCACCACCCTTCACAAAACCCTCTTCCACCCTCGTTTTCTCCAACCACCACCAAACTGAAACCCATCTCCACACTTCGAAAACCCTCTTCCTCTTCTACCCTTCTCCAACCACCACCCCCCAAAACCGAAACCCATTTCCCCCATTCCCTCTTCTTCACAGCCACAACCCATAGCCGCCGGTCACCTCCACCATCTCCGACCCCCCCAAAAATCCGAAACCCCATCTTCCACCTCCATCTCCACCACTCCCGTCTTCTCCGACCACCAGCCACCACCGACTACGACAAACCCACTTCGAAAACCCTCCTCCACCTCCACCTCCCTCAAACCCTCAAACCCTCTTTTTCTTTCTTTAAAAAAAAGAGAAAAAGAAAAAGAAAACAGAGCAATATATATATATAGAGAGAGAGCTAAGAGAGAGAGAGGGGTTTTGGTAGGTTCTCTTCTCCGGCAAGCTCGCTGGTGCCGGCTCCCCACCTCCGCCCTGGCCGCCCACTTTCAATCATTTTCCTTCTTCCCTCCTACCTTTGCTACCTACTCAAACCCATTCCACCGAACCCTCTACCCTCATCTTTTTAAACCCTCCTTATGATCACCATCATCTTGAGAAGTCTCGGATCCGACCCCTTTTCTGGCAAACCTCTCGCGGCGATTTTCTTCCGCTAACATCGGAACCCGGCTTAGCTAATCCAATCTCTGGTAATTCCGCAGATTCCGTCGACATCAGTTGAAGTTCAGTTGAAGTTCAACCATTCTACAGGTAATTTTCCTTTTCTTCTTATTTCATATGTAGATTTCAATGAGTTCATTGCGTGAATTAGGCCCATGTCATTAGCCTGTTCTTTGGATTTCTAGTGGGAACGATAGTAGGCACAAAAGAAAATTTGCTATTGGATTATCTATATTCCTCATTTGGGTGTCTTGACAATATGAGAGTAATCGGTTTTGCTGATTGGAAGTTGACTCCCCCCATGATTTTGCTTTCCCATATTGTTTCACTCACCCTCTGCCGTTTCTTTTTTTTGGGAAGTGATGTTCACTGCAGAATGTTTCCTGACCCATCCCTTTGCCCTCCATGCCTCTATCCTTATCTCATCATTTCTCATGGGCTTAGGGATTTTCCTTTCTTGGAGGCCATTCTTTCTTACAGGACTCAAGGGTTCCTTCCTCTCCGAGATGATCATTTTCCACAGTGTTAGGGATTAATTCCTTTCTTTCTTCGGGTTCATCTTTTCGCACGTTCCTTGGGATTCTCCTTGCATTTCGGGATCCCCATCGATTTTGGGAACACTCGTCGGGTTTAGGCGAGGACGGACGGCAACCTCTTGAGCCAAAATCCCCTTTCAATCAAAAGGGATAAAAAAAATAATAATAAAAATCAAATAACAAAAATCCAAAAAAGATAAAAAACAACTCAAAAGCGTTTTTCGAAAAGCTGTTTCGAACTACGTTGGCTTGATCCCTTTCTACAGGGTACGTAGGCAGCTTGGGATCGTCATCCCAAGTTCAGTCAAACTTTTCAATAAAATCATTTCAACCCTTAAAAAAAAAATCATTTCAGCATCTAAAAATATCTTTCAAGCTTTTCCCAAAAATACAAAAATCAAAATGGGCAAGGATGGTGATTGCCAGGTCACTCGGAGCCTTCTTTTCATTTCATTTCCGATTTTATCGTGGTTTTCCGGTTTTTATCGGTTTTCCGATGTTTTATCGGGTTTTGAGATGGGTGACGACGTAGCGTGGCCCCTTTACAGGGATTGTCCTCGCTGAGCCCAACGATAGGCTATGACGATCGCGAGACTTGTCCGATCTTTAGCGGATCAGGATCACTGAGCTCGATTCCTTTAGAATCACTCCCTGAGTCTATCGTATGTCCCATTTTCTTTTCCCTGGCATTTTGGGTTTGCGCATACCGTCTATTTTCTGATTCCTTTCTTTCCTTGCATCTTTTAGTTTATCGTGTGTTTGTATTTGGTTCCTTGTGTGCTTACTTTCTGCTTGCTTACTCCTTGTGCATTTAGTTTCACATGCTTAGCTGTAGATATTTACTGCTTTTCTGCTTATCATATTTGCCATTACTTGCTTAGCTGTAGCTGTGCATGTGGATGTTATTGCTTTCCTAGATGTGATGGGTTAGGAGTAGATGCGGTGAGTTAGGATTTGGATGTTTATCTTCTTTTGCCCATCCCCGGGTCATGCATGCTTAGATAGACGTTTTCTCGGGGATACTCGTTCCCATTTCACATGATTTTAGCCCAAAACTCTTCAAAATTAATTTAAAATGGCATAAGAGACCAGGTGCTTGCACTTGGGCGAATTGGGGGCGCTTAACACCTTCCCCATTCGTCATCAGGCACGGACTCTTGTATCTCTGGTTATCCGTTGCAACAGAGTATTTCATGGGATCCAGGGCCTACTTCCTTGGATGACGACTCTTCTTTGTTATAGGTACATCTTGGTTCCGGGCTGGTCCTTGAATCGAGAGGTATCTCATTTATATCGCCACCCATGCTGTTGTGGGACCCGATCCCGCGAGAGGGGTGGGGCGCGAGCCGCCACGCTCTCTGTTGGTCTCTCGTACCCACGCAATTGGCGTGTCCATTTTTATTATTGATTTTAATTCATCTTTTATATGAACTTGGGATCACTAAGGCAATCCGAATTCCACACAAAAGAGACTGACAGAGTCGCCACCTAGATGTGGGATCTAGGACCCATAATTAACCAGAAATCTAGACTCGCTACCTGGTTACGAGAATGGAAGGTATGGGGAGTTATCCACCACATGCACCATTCCTGCCCGATAATCGGTCTTCGATTCCAAAAGCTAACTCTTTTAAATTTATTTTAAATGGCTCATTCAACTCTATATTAATGTGCGAACTATGTGACATGCATCCTAAGATCTAATGTCAATGTGGATCCTAAGTGTGTATCTTGATTACTTTATTTGTTTGAATTCAATCTAAGTGAAAGTTCTCCTAAAATTCTAAATTCATGGAAAATCCTAAGTGATTTGATTAAGCATTTACAAGAAAAATTAATATACAAAACACTACAATTTGTTGTAGTGCCGACTCGCGGTTGGTATGCTATCAGACATCCAAGCTGCCTACGTACCCAAGCCTCACTGGGATCAGAGTCGACGTAGTTCGGTGCACCTAAGCTAACCTACTTATGCCTAACTCAACTAAGACACCGATCTAGACTGATTTGACTGTTTCAACAGTTTTAAGAGAAGTTATTTAATTCAAGTTGAGGATTTTATTATCCTAGGATTTCATCTAAGATGCTATATAATTCTTATCTAAATGCAAGTTATTCCTTAGACTAATGCAGGTTAGCCTACATCCTAGTTTACTAGGCTTGTCATAGGGAAAGATTGGGCGACTAGTGTAACTAGACCTATGGTACGGTTGCTATCCATAGCAAGCGTCCGTGATGAGGCTGGACTCCTAACTCTAGGACTCCCTAAAACCTAAGACTCCCTAAAACCTAGGACACGACCTGACACCAGTGTTCCTAAATTGGGCTCTAATGGTTCTTATATCGGAAACCATAATCCAATGGTTCAGAAAGACTCGAGACAAATCGATTCAAGTTCTTGAAGTTAATGAATTTCAGATTTCAAGGATTTTCAGTTTCTGGACATTTAAGGATTACCAATGGCTCTAGGGTTCACCAATTTCGGCCTAGAATAATATCCAAGGAAGGAAATCATGCGCTCTTTCCTTGTGCAATTTAATACTTAAGTTATAGCATCTTATTGCCTGGCATATCTCAGGATTTCCGTGGACAGTAACCTCGGAGCCAACAACATGTTATAGCTTAAATGTTCAAATTGTCAAAGATCGAGTGCAATAGGAATACGATTATGGATGCACTGGCCATTTTTTCAGGGAAATCTAAAGATCCTAAAATTTCTGTTTCAATGGATTTAGGAATTAATATGTGACAAAAACTCAAGGTTATTTAGAAACTTTATGATGATTTTTAATTAATTTCGAATTTTCAATGGATTTTATCAATTTTAAACCATATGAGTGATTTTACAAGTGAAATTATTGCAAATGAATTCGAAATGAATTGAAACTTCTACAGCAGCAAGACATGATGGGATGTAGCTTACTGGGAGATTTTTCCAGATTTTTACATTCAGCTCATATTTAATTTTGATTTAACAATAACGAGACCAGATTGCAAAAATAACACAGAAACTACTAGAAATAGAAATCTAAATTCATTGAAATTTCTAAAGTAGTAAAATATGATTAAAAATAGCATGCTGTAAGATTTTCATGAATTTTAGAAACTATTTATTATCAATTTCGGATTTTTCAATTTTCAGATCAGATTATGAATTAACAGTACATCCCATAGGAAACAAGATCCAAATAAATTGAAACTTTTACAGAAGCAATAAATATGAAATATAAGACTACTGTAAAAATTTTGTGAATTTTAATAGTGATCTGATGTTAGTAAAAAGTCTCACAAAATCTGGTAATTTTCAAAGAAAGCATTAAATAATATATCAAACAGAATCCAGAAATTCTTAAAAATTCATGGTAGAATGCATCAGTACCATATTATTTTCTCACGAAATTTCATTAATTTTGGAATCCATTTAGTATATATTTTATTTTTCTTCGTCGAAAAGATATTTTTGAAGAGTTTTCCATTTTTAAAACACGATTTTCGAGGAAATTACAACTCCGAAAAACGTCCTTTAATCTTGTTCTGATATGATGAACACAAGAAAAATTTAAAATTCCAAAAAATAGATCATCCTGAGATGGTTATTTTTTCGAATTTTGTAATTTCTCAGCCATTATTTTAAATAAAATTCCACTCATCACTCAAATTTTCGAAATCCTTTGATTCAATGTCTGATCCAATCCAATGGTTATTTTATTCTATTTAAATAGATCAGTGTATTAAATTTCGGGACGAATCGGAATTGAAACACTCATGTAGATCGTGATTTTGAGCACACACATATAATATTGAATTAAATTCAATTAAATGCTAAAAATCGTGCAAAAATACATAAAAAAATATCAAATAATCCTGGAAAAATCTGAGAATAGTGCACCTACCTGTGATGGAGATTTTGGGTATCCTTTGAATAGGACAAGATTTGAAGGCGGGGGATATGGAGGATTTCTCTAGTAGTTTTCTTTGAGTCTTCTTCCTTTTTTTTCTCCCCCTTTGAAAGAAGAGAGCATGGGTATTTATAGGTGAGGGATGAGCCAGGTTGCCATCTTTAGGGCCTAGAGGTGTAGGGTGGAGATTGAGTGATGGAAAAAGGAAGGGAAAAGAATGGCCAAGATCGGATTTTTCTAGAATATTCTCCCTCTTCTTTGGCATCTTCCATTTAAGCCATGGCTATGTTAAAAATGGCAGGCACTTATGCGGCCAGGATCAAGTACTAAAGATTTAGGAACAATTCAAGGTCTAAGATGATGCCATTTGTCCTTGGAATCTTTGTAGACTTTGGAAGCAAATTTCAAGGTAAGGAAAATGTCCAATTTGGTTGCCTTTGTAGAGAATGGCAACGATTTGGATGGTTGCGATTAACTGCAATCTCTATGTGATCGAAAGAACGGGCGAGATCGGGTCTCCAAATATCCTGAAATCTTTGCAATGATATGGAATAAGATTGGGTGGTTGAGATCAATTTCGATCGAAAGAATTGACGAGATGATGCCTCGAAATCTCCTAGAATCTTGTAAAAGATTTTTCAAATATTTTGAATGTAAAAATCGAAAAATGCGGTTTTCAGGAGATTTTGAAGTCCGATTTCGATAATTCTTTCGCCATTAAAATCGTTGATTTTTTCTCTTTCATTTAAGCCCAATGTTGCCATAGAAATATTATTTTCAGAATTTTTGACCAATGCGAGCCGTCAGTTTTTAACAGCGAATCGTTTTTCGAACCGTTGATTAAATTTACGATTCAATTGATCCAACCAACTTAATCAATTTTTGATGAATGATCCTAACCTTTGAAATATGAATTTTGACAACAATTAAAGTACTGAAAGCACTGTTGTTGATAATTTGGTTAAATTATTTCGACGGCTTTCGTTCACCCACATTGATCCGTGATTTTTCACTGGGTTTTTGCTCAATTAAGTGACACAATGTTTAATCTGAATTTGAGATTAACCTTGATCGATCCTGTTTTGACTAAATGATCACAAATTCTTAGTAAGGAAAGACACTCAGGTTAAGATCTGCCCTTGATCTAACGATTTACGGAAATCGGGTCTCGGAATGAAATCAAGTCCCGGGCTGTGAAGTGACCCTAGCTTATTTTGTCCCGATTGATGATCTGTAAAGTCAGATCGAGATCTTAATGACCTAAAACATATAAATCCATGATAGAGGGGCTCTCACATGAATTTAACACACTAAATTCACCAATCAGGGTATTTTTCAATTTTTCGGATCTAATCATCTCACCAGGTACATCTCTTTATCATTTCGGTTTTCAGAAAATTTGAGGATGCATACTTTACCAATGAAATTCCACGGATCAATATATTAGGTTATTGTTGGTTAAAGTGTAGCAAAATGAGGGTGTCTACAGCTGTGAGTGGCACAATTTCCAGAGTTCCTTGGTAGAGCTCTCCTTCACATTGTGGAGATCTTCGAGGACCGGCGTGGGATCTCGTGTCCCTCGCCCAGCCGTCCTCGGGATTGGGGTCCACAGGTTACTATAAAGAATAAATATCTGCTTCCGTGGATAAATGATTTGTTTGATCAATTGCAAGGGGCATGTGTGTTTTCCAAGATCGACCTTCGATCTGGATATCATCAGTTGAGAATCAAATCAGAAGACGTTCCGAAACCGGCCTTTTGAACTCGGTATGGTCATTATGAATTTCTTGTTATGCCATTTGGTTAAACAATGCCCCAGCTGCTTTTATGGACCTAATGAACAAGATATTCAGACCCCTATTAGACCAGTTCGTGGTTGTGTTCATTGATGGCATTCTGATATATTCTAGAAGTCAGTCTGACCACGAGCATCATCTGAGAGTTGTCTTAGAAACCTTAAGAAAAGAGAAGCTATATGGAAAATTGAAGAAATGTGAATTCTGGCTTGACTCAATCTCCTTTTTGGGTCATGTGATCTCTAAAGACGGTGTATCTGTAGACCCAAAGAAGATTGAGGCAGTAATATTATGGAATAGACTGAATAATGTTTCTGAAATTCGTAGTTTTCTGGGATTGGCGGGATACTACCGTCGTTTTGTTCAGAACTTTTCGCGTTTAGCTGCCCCTTTGACCCGTTTGACACCGCAAGGGACAAAATTTGTTTGGTCTGAGGATTGTGAAAAGAGTTTTCAAGAATTGAAACAAAGGCTAGTTTCTGCTCCCATCGTAACTTTGCCCGTTAGCGGAATGAGATTTGTGATTTACAGTGATGCCTCGAAGAAAGGCTTAGGATATGTGTTAATGGAAAATGTGGGACACGATCCCGCGAGAGGGGTGTGGGGCGCGAGCCATCGCGCGCTCTCCTTTGGTCTCTCGTTCCCACGCGATTGGCGTGTGCATTTTAATATTGATTTGAATTCGTCTTTCCTGTGGACTTGGGATCACTAAGGCAATCCGAATTCCACACGAAAGAGACTGACAGAGTCGCCACCTAGATGTGGGATCTAGGACCCATAATTAACCAGAAATCTAGACTCGCTACCTGGTTATGAGAATGGAAGGTATGGGGAGTTATCCACCACATGCACCATTCTTGTCCGATAATCGGTCTTCGATTCCAAAAGCTAACTCTTTTAAATTTATTTTAAATGGCTCATTCAACTCTATGTTAATGTGCGAACTAAGTGACATGCATCCTAGAATCTAATTTCAATGTGAATCCTAGATGTGTATCTTGATTTATTAATTTGTCTGGATTCATTCTAAGTGAAAGTTCTCCTAGAATTCTAATTTCATGGAAAACCCTAACTGATTTGATTAAGTATTTACAAGAAAATTAATATACAAAACACCACAATTTGTTGTGGTGCCGACTCGCGGGTGGTATGCCATCAGACATCCAAGCTGCCTACGTACCCAAGCCTCACTGGGATCAGAGTCGACGTAGTTCGGTGCACCTAAGCTAAGCTACTTATGCCTAACTCAACTAGGACACCGACTTAGACGGATTTGACTGTTTCAACAGTTTTAAAAGTAGTTATTTAATTCAAGTTGAGGATTTTATTATCTTAGGATTTCATCTAAGATGCTGTATGATTCTTACCTAAATGCAAGTTGTTCCTTAGACTAATGCAGGTTTGCCTACATTCTAGTTTACTAGGCTTGTCTTAAGGAAAGATTGGGTGACTAGTGTAACTAGACCTATGGTACGGTTGCTATTCATAGCAAGCGTCCGTGATGAGGCTGGACTCCTAACTCTAGGACTCCCTAAAACTTAGGACACGACACAACACTAGTGTTCCTAAATTGGGCTCTAATGGTTCTTAGATTGGAAACCATAATCCAATGGTTCCGGAAGACTCGAGACAAATCAATTCAAATTCTTGAAGTTAATTAATTTCAGATTTCCTGGATTTTCGATTTATGGACACTTGAGGATTACCAATGGTTCTAGGGTTCACCAATTTCGGCCCAGAATAGCATCCAAGGAAGGGAATCGTGCGTTCTTTCCTTGCGCAATTTAATACTTAGGTTATAACATCTTATTGCCTGGCATATCTCAGGATTTCCGTGGACAGTAACCTCGGAGCCAACAACATGCTATAGCTTAAGTATTCAAATTGTCAAAGATCGGTTGCAATTGGGATACGATTATGGATGCACTGACCATTTTTCCAGGGAATTCTAATGATCCTAAGATTTCTGTTTCAATGGATTAAGGAGTTAATGTGTGACAGAGATTTAAGGTTCTTTAGAAATATTCAGATGATTTTCAATTAATTTCGGATTTTCAATGAATTTTATCAATTTTAAACATATGAGTGATTTTACAAGTGAAATTGTAGCAAACGAATTCGAAATGAGTTGAAATTTCTACAGCAGCAAGATATGATGAAATGTAGCTTACGGAAAGAGTTTTACAGATTTTTACATTAAGCTCATATTTAATTTCGATTTAACAATTGATTGACCAGATTGCACAAATAACACAGAAACCACTAGAAATATGAATCTAAATTCAATGCAATTTCTACATTAATAAGATATAAGTAAAAATAACATACTGAGAAATTTTCATGAATTTTGGAAACCATTTACTATCAGTTTCAGATTTTTTAATTTTCAGACCAGATTATGAATTAACCCTACATCCCATATGAAAACAGATCCAAATCACTTGAAACTTTTACAGTAACTAGAAATGTGAGATTGAAGACTACTGTAAAAATTTTAAGAATTTTAGTTGTGATCTGATGTCAGTAACAATTCCTCCAAAAGCTGGTAAATTTCAAAGAAAGCATAAAATAATATACCAAACAAATTCTCAAAATTCTCAAAATTTCATGGTAGAATGTACTGGTATCATATTGGTTTCCCACGAAATTTCATTAATTTTGGAATTCATTTAGTATATATTTTATTTTCGAAACACTCATGGAGATCATGATTTTGAGCATACATATTTAATTTTCAACTAAATCCAATTAAATACTAAAAATCATGCAAATATACCAAATAATTCTAGAAAAATCTAAAAATTAAGTACCTACCTGTGATCGAAATCCTCGCCGAATCCGAGAGCCGAAAAATTCGAAAATCGCACCGCCGCTTGATTCGCTTCCGCTTTCTTTCTCTTTTTCTTTGTTTTATTTTCTTTTATATTTTTTTTTTATATGGAACAAGGGAGAGAGATGGGGAGAAACAAATAAGGAGAGAAAGTAGATAATGATAGTGTGAGAGTGAGAGAGTGAGAGATATTGAGGGAGAGAAAGAGAAAACTATCCAAAAACAATGTGTTGTTTTTTTTTTTTCTTCCTCTCATCACCTCTCTTTATATAGTGAAAAACTTAGTGGAGAGGTGGAAATAAACAATGAGAATGGTGGGTGTGGTGGAGAATAATGGAAATAAACAATGAGAATGGTGGGTGTGGTGGAGAATAATGGAATATATAATGGTAATGGTGGGAATTGTGGTGGGGAATAATGGAATATATAATGTGAATGGTGGGTGTGGTGGAGAATAATGGAAATAAACAATGGTAATTGTGGGAATGGTGGTGGGAATAATGGAATATATAATGGTAATGGTGGGAATGGTGGTGGGAATAATGGAATATATAATGGTAATGGTGGGAATGGTGGTGGGAATAATGGAATATATAATGGTAATGGTGGGAATGGTGGTGGGGATAATGGAATATATAATGGTAATGGTGGGAATGGTGGTGGGGATAATGGAATATATAATGGTAATGGAGATAATGGTGTTATTTTAAAGGGAAAAATGAAGTTAGTGGAAATGGTAGAGAAAGTTAAGTCATGCTAATGGTGAGTCCCACATCAGCGGGTTCCGCACAAGCGGGTCCCACATCAGCGGGCCCTACACAAGCGGGTCCCACATCAGCGGGTCCCACACAAACGGGTCCCACATCAGCGGGTCCCACACAAACGGGTCCCACACTAGCAGGTCCCACACTAGCAGGTCCCACACCAGCGGGTCCCACACAAACGGGTCCCACACTAGCAGGTCCCACACTAGCAGGTCCCACACCAGCGGGTCCCACACAAACGGGTACAAATTCTCCCTAGTTTAGATTTTTCTGAATAATCCTTCTCAACATTTAGCGGGAAAATGCGAAACACGACGGAAATGACCAAAAATATTTAGAAATGTAACAAACGGATGCGGGAAAGAAAGACATTGGAAAACCGACGGAAAACAAACCCTAATTTCTTTATCGATTAAGGTAGAGCAAAATGGGGTGTCTACAGATGCCCCTCTTTGGTAGAGATGACGTAGTCATCGAATACCAAAGTCAAAATGACAGAGCCATTTTGCGTAGCTTTAATCGACAAAAGACTCTACACAAAACGGAGCCTAGACGCAAACATTTACTACCTAATGCAAGACCCTAAATGAAATCCTAGAATTAGAACATAATAAGAAATCCTGATGCGGTGCCGTTCACAAACGGGCAACGAGAGAATGAGATACCAGTTTCGAATGGATTCCGAAGAGAAAGAACAAAGATCGTTCTCAAGCGGTTTTTAAAAGAAAATGAGACATCTTTCACAAGCGGGCTCAAGGAGGATAAGAGACCATTCACAAATGGACTCAGAAAATGAGGTACCGTTTACAAACGGGCTCAAAGAGAACACGGGACCATTCACAAATGGACTCGAGAAACGAGGCACCGTTCACAAACGGGCTCAAGGAGAACATGAGACCATTCACAAATGGACTCAGAAAATGAGGTACCGTTCACAAACGGGCTTAAGGAGAGGACGAGACCATTCACAAATGGACTCGAGAAACGAGGCACTGTTCACAAACGTGCTCAAGGAGAACATGAGACCATTCACAAATAGACTCAGAAAATGAGGTACCGTTCACAAACGGGCTCAAGGAGAATAAGAGACCATTCACAAATGGACTCAGAAAATGAGGTACCGTTCACAAACGGGCTCAAGGAGAAGACGAGACCATTCACAAATGAACTCGAGAAACGAGGCACCGTTCACAAACGGGCTTAAGGAGAAGACGAGACCATTCACAAATGGACTCGAGAAACGAGGCACCGTTCACAAACGGGCTCAAGGAGAACATGAGACCATTCATAAATGGACTCGAGAAATGAGGCACCGTTCACAAACGGGCTCAAAGAAACAAGATAGCTTCAACAACGAAGAATTTAGAGATTTTTCATAAACTTGAATTTGACGTAGGATTGGATTTGATGAATTTTTGATTTTTTAGAAATAAGGTACCGTCCACAAACGGGCTCAAGGAGGACATGAGATCATTCACAAATGGACTCAGAAAAATGAGACACCGTTCACAAACGGGTTCAAGGAGAAGACGGGACCATTCACAAATGGACTCGAGAAACGAGGCACCGTTCACAAACGGGCTCAAAGAAACAAGATAGCTTTGATTGATGAATTCAACAATGAAGAATTTAGAGTTTTTTCATGAACTTGAATTTGACATAGGATTGGATTTGATGAATTTTTGATTTTTCAGAAATAAGGCACCGTCCACAAACGGGCTCAAGGAGGACATGAGACCATAAATGGACTCAGAAAAATGAGACACCGTTCACAAACGGGTTCAAGGAGAAGATGAGACCATTTAGAAATGGACTCGAGAAAAGAGGCACCGTTCACAAACAGGCTCAAAGAAACAAGATAGCTTTGATTGATGAATTCAACAACGAAGAATTTAGAGATTTTTCATGAACTTGAATTTGACATAGGATTGGATTTGATGAATTTTTGATTTTTTGAACTTAATGAAATCGGGGATGTTACAGATCGTGCTTGACAAAGATATCGGAAACTAGGACTTTGACGAATGATGAAACGGCAAACCGTGACGAATGATGAAACGGCAAACCAAAGAACCATTACTAACAAGAATGGATTAGAAACACTTTTATGAAACTTCAACAAGATTTTTCTCAAAGAGACTGCTGGTCTTGTCTTTGGGGATTTGGATGACTGAAACCTTGAACAAGACACTTGAAATTGGTAATCTAGAACAACGGCTCTCTTGGATATAATCATGGAAAAGTGGGACTTGCCTCTTGATAGGTGTTTAGATAAACATTTCTTGACCAAGATAGTATTTAACTAACTGGAAGGAAATTCTGAATTTTAACGGTTCATCTTTCTGAGAAATTGGCTCGACCATCATTGCATCTGAGGCTCTTCCAAGCTTAAGATGCCTTCCTGGAGTATGATCTTTTTACGGAAACTGGGCTTTCTGATGTTTCTACTTCTGAATTCTTCTGGGTTGATCATCTTTGAAATGAAGCTGTTTGACTGGATTCTCAAGCTCTTTCAGGTACAATCGCAGGGAGCTGACGAAGCCGGGCCTCCTTCACCGAGACAGTTGCATCATTTTGGACACAAGGACGACGATTGACTCTTTTTAAAGAGAAAACTTATATAAAAGACACTACTCAAAGGATTGAGGAGCTCTGAAGGAATGAACATAGAATAACAACGATTGATTAACTATACTGACAGACACAGTAATGCTTCTGACTTAGTTAACGTTTTATTTGGTAAGTCTATCCTTTCAAGGAATATATTTTTCAATTGGTAAACACTGGACTTTTTCCTTAAAACAGTAATGCCTCAATGATTTAATTACAACTCCTAGGATTGCTTAGCTCCAATGCCCCCCAGTTTTGAGGATGTCACTTGAATTTGCTTGAACTTTAGTTGATCTTCAGTCCTGATACCGGCTGTAGCCTTCTTACAATGATTCTCTTACCATGACCAAGTCACCTCTTCAGGGTTTTTAACTTGGCGGACCGTGGTAGCCTTAACTTTTGCCTGAACCGCCCTTCTAGGTTTTCGATTCAGCAGGCTATCCCCTTAGCTTTTGCCTGAACCGCCCTTCTAGGTTTTCGATTCAGCAGGCTATCCCCTTAGCTTTTGCCTAAGCCGCCCTTTCGCGTTTTCAACTTAGCAGGGAATGATCTTAAATTTTGCCTAAACCGCCCTTTCAGGTTTTCAGTCTAGCAGATCTTCAAACTCCATTTTTTTTTATTCATCATCATTTTTTTTTTCGGGACCTAGATCATTAGTTCTGAACATCGGAAGGACTTTATAGGTAGGATAGGGCTTTTCAAAGAATGGCTTAAGGTTCAACAAAGATTTTGACCGAACCTGTGAACAGGTTGCCTACATATCCCAAGGTAGGAATCAGGTCGTGTGTAGTTCAGGGCGAATGCCCCTAGTTTGAAGATAAATTGTTCGAAGGTTTATTGATTTTCCTTTTTTTTTCTCTTCTTTCTGGAATAACTGACTTCTCTTCTTTAGGAACTTGTCCCTCTTTTTTCTGAAAGGATTGAATTTCTTTTTCTTTTTTTTGGAACGATTACATTTCTTTTCCTTTTTTCTTTTTTTTTGAATCGACCGAACTCGGTTTAACCGAGCTGCCTACGTACCCCAGTGTAGGGATCAGGTCTCGCGTAGTTCGGGGCAGATGCCCCTAGTTTGACGGGTTTTCAAGAAAATTTTATTCAGGCTCGAAGGGTTTGCAAACAGGTATTTGTTTTGACATTGGGTTCTGATTTTGGGATTTATTCGGCCAAAGGAGGCCTTCCGATGTTCAGATTGGGAATCGATCTAGGTTACTAGAGTCCTTCTGGTGCTGATTATTATTATTTTTTTTTTCTTCTTTTTTTTTTTATGGAGTTTGACGGCATTTCCAGGTAAGAGATAATATATCTTCTTCTTTCAAGATTCTAATACGCGCCTTCGACTTTCATAGAGCAAAACTTGTTCTTCGACATCCTCCATCTATGGATTTGTAACTCTTGATATCTGATGATCACTTTTCAATGCTTGCTCTTGAACTTCTTATCTCGAATTTGATGGCTTCATGTTATGAATTTGAGAACCAAGGTCATCGATTGGAAATATGAAAGTTGTTTCCACTCCATGCCCCTTGCATAGCATATGATATTCACTTCATTCTTTCTTGAACCTTCTATCTGGGTCTTTCTCTTGGCATTAATGGTAACGCTTACCGGACCATCTTTTTATCCTCAAAATGGGTTTACCAATTCTTCACACTCTTCAGAGGGTAATGTATTTTCAATCGGCATTTACTGGATCAAGGTTTTAGTGCCAGTGTTTACCACTTCAATTTCATCTTTGAAAGGCTGAGATTGGCGCTCCTCCTCTTGTTCAAGTAATTGCTGTGACTCAAGTGGAGTTTCGTCAATTTTGTCCTCATTTGAGGAGGGAGTCTTACTTTAAGATCAGAAGCATACTTAAGAAACAGACACAAGTGAACTATTGAAACTTGAAATTTTATTTAAAGAAAAAAAATACTACATCTCACAACCTATCCTGAACATGTTCAGGATTCACAACTCTAAAAGAAAAGCAAAAGATAACTTGCCTGGACTAGGCATTAACCTTGAACTGTAGAACCGGACTCAACAATTGTACTGACCATGATGGCTGACTCAAAATAAAATAATAAACGACTAAAACTTTAACTGCCGCAACTGTCTAGCTTCGGAGGCTCGGCGAAAGCTGGCTCATAAATGGTACTTTCAACTTCTGATTCTTTTCATTGCAACCGGACCTGTGCCCCTTTGAACCTTCAGTTATTTAAGCATTGCGAACGGCTGGCGGCAGTACTGCATGATTTGATAATGGGTTATTGGTAGCAACGGGACTTGGCTCAAACACAAGGCTTTTATTGTCGAGCAACCTCTGGATTCTAAATTTTAGGGCAATGCAATTATCAGTGAGATGGCCAGAATTTCTATGGTATTCGCAGTGTTGATCTGTTCGCCAATTTGCTGGTAAAGGATTAGGAAGAGCCCTGATGTCGGGCAGGATTATGCGACCTGAGGCTAGACACTCCTTGAGTATCACAGATGGTGGAAGAGGGAGAGGGGTAAATTCTGTCTGGGCCTGTGGCCGAGGTGCGACAGCAGGTTGGGTATAATCCATCACCATGGGGTTCTGAGGTTTTGAAGGCTGAGGCTTGGAGCGGGAAAGGTTATTAATTTCAGCTGATGGAGGCTTCCTGAATTCTTTGGTATTCGGGTTACTTCGGTTGAACACACCTTGAGCTATAGCCTCCTCTATTTGGGTGCCTGCCACGATAAAGTGTTTGAAGTCCGGATAATACTGCAACGACATGTGATACTGGAGCTGGGGGGAAATATTTTTCATGATTATTTGGACCTGCTCTTCCTCAGAAGGGCGCTCCATCATCTGAGCTGCTATTCTCCTCCATCTTTTCACAAAGGTCAGAAAGGATTCCCTCAAGTCTTGCTTTGTCCTTTCCAAATCCTTTCTGGTGATTTCTGTCCCGTCATCATATTTGAATTGCCTGATGAACTGCTCGCCGATATCCTTCCATGTCCTGTAACGAGTCTTGTCCAAGACCATGAACCATCTCCTAGCAACCTTGGTTAGGGAAACTGGGAACAATTGAGTCATTTGCTCAGGAGATAAGCCTTGAGGGTGACACATGATGGTGAACATTTGTAAATGTGTGATTGGACAACCCACACCATCATATTTGTCGAAATCGGGCATTTGAAAATTAGCAGGAAGGCGGATTTCGGGAAATAGAGTAAGATCACTGGGATTGAAACTACCCTGGTCTTGAAACTGGATGTCTTGAACTTTTCTGGTAAGAGTCTCTAATTTCTCCATAACAGACTTATCAACCATGGACTGAGAAGGTCTACTGCGATTCTCGCTATACTGCTCTTTTTCCAAATCTTCTTCGGTTTTATCATGGATATTGATGAACACTGGCTGGACAGGTGCTGCTGAAGTAGCTGCTTGGTGCACAGGCCCTTTATCCTTGGACAACGATTGTCCGAACTTCTCAGAAAGTTGAGCCTTGATAACTTGGTTCTCTTCCTTGAGTTCTTGAAGCTGCCGGAGAATCAAGGTAAGAGTATCGGTGATAGCAGCGAGTGGAGGACTGTCCTGGTTTTCTGCCATTGGTGAGGATGAGGACGGGAAAGAATGAGATGCTGGGGTTCTCAGAGAAGGTGGCGGGGATACAGATTTCCTCTGTAATCGAGAAGAGACCCGAACCCAAGGAGTATTAGGGTTAGCTATGGTGTCTACGGCCCTGTAATATTTGAAAGACATATTTAAAATCAGAAAGAAGTAGACACTGATGTATGCATAGACGAAGATACTGAAAGAAAAAGGTGAACTTTTATTGATAGATCATTAAAGCTTGAGTACATGGTTCGATCTTTCAAAAATAGACTGATAAGAGAAAACATGACATTAAGCACTCTTTCTAGACTTCTTCTTTGGACGACTATCTTCCTCAACTGACTCCTTGAAAGATTTGATGACTCGAACATCCCAAGCAGATGAAACGGCTTTGACAATCTTGGGCTTGAGATCCTCAGGCGGATAGAAATGACGAAGGGGAGGCACAATGGATTGCTCCCTTCCATACTGACGCTGAATCCTGGCAGGAATATAAAAGGAAGTCTTTTTGAGGCCAAGAAGGCGAACGTAGTTAGCTTCTCCAGTATTGAAGACAGCTTCTTGGATTCCAGGGATTTGCCAATAAATCTGATCTTCATGGCGAGAACTCAACCACTCAGCCCAATCGCCTTTATGATTGAAAGAAACATCATGACGCCATTCACTGAAGGTGTATAACGTATGATCAAAATGCACAGGAGCTGCAATTTTTAGCTTGTGGCATAACCACACGTGAAGTAATGCAGGACATCCTGAGAAGGACCCAACAAAAGATCGAACATAAGAGCCTGGACCTGAGCTGGCACGAAGACGAGCCATCTCATCCAATCCATTGAAGGTTTCTGCAAGCATAGTAGGAATTGGATTGGCGCCACGATCCATCTGATCAACGAGGTCCAAGAGAACAGCTGACGCACAGCGAGAAGGCTGGACAGTGAGGAACCTAGCAAAGGAGCAGAATCTCAGAGCGCGACCTCGGGCTTTTTGAATATCAACAGCACCAATATGCCCAACAGGAGGGTAAATGTCAATCAGTTGTTGCATGGACACTTCCTGGTCTTTGATGAAAGAGTTCATGGATTCATCTGGATTATTCATCAAGCGAAGGAACAAAGGACGATAATCCGACACGTAAGATGGCTTCACCAGAGGGCCATCTACAGGATATTCCAATAAGGCACACCATTCTTCAAAGGTGGGACACATTTCTTGGTTGCCAAAACGGAAGACATGATGATCGGGATCCCAACACTCTGATGCAGCATAGAGTAATCCCCAATCGAGCTTGATGGTGGCCACGTAACCGAAGAGATTTTTCTCTTGCTCACTTATGGCATAGATATGGGATTTTCTTAATGTACCACGGATCCAATCAAGAATTGTACAAGTAGACATGGTGTCTGTAAGCCAGGAGAAAGGATACAGGGATAATCAGGATTACATGAACATGAGATTAGGATGAGTTCCTACCAATATAAAGGAAGTATGGATACTCGATCGAATCAGATAATATAAGATTAAAAATCGTACGATCGAGATGAGATGAGATAGCATAAGATTGCTTTCAACGGATGGATCATGAATGACTAATCCTATGAGATCTTTGGAAATGAATGGGATTTAAATCCTAACCCCAAAGGGAAAGTTTTTTAATCTTTGCACATTTTATCAGTGTTACCTGAAGGCATCAACCCTAATCCTAATCTAGCGGAGTGGAGAGAGGATCTCGACTCATGACTTTGTTTGTGTACCTAGGACCGATCGTAGCCATTAGAAGATGGTCTACGGCCTAATCTAGACACAAATAGGTAGGATATCCTAAACTAGGCTCACACACGTGATGCACATGTGTTCGTATACTACATGCATGTGTGGGTTAATCTAGGGGTAAGGCCAAGAGTTCCCTTAGCGCGAATCCCTGTTCGATATACTGTACCAGTGTCCGGCGTATCAGTACGTGAACAAGAGATCCGTTTACGTACCATAAAGGTACTAGGCTAAGGGTGGAATGCTTCTCTAGCACAGAGGCACCAGGTGATGAAATCCCAGTCAACCATGCTAGATAACACTCCGGGTTCCTAAAATAGGACGTGTGTGCATGTGAGATGCAGGGGTTTAGATGAAAGTGATGTAAGTGTGTGCAATAAGTTCGCGCAATCTATGATGCCTTCAGGTTTTGTTAGATTAAGTTTGAGTATATGTGATGAGAAAACAAAGCATACAAACTAATCTAACAAGCATAAAAGAGATATAGAGTTTTCATGAGCCAGTTAAAATAGATTCAAATGAGTTATCCTTTGGAATTGTAATGAAGTTAGGTGGTCCCCAGCAGAGTCGCCAGACTGTGGGACACGATCCCGCGAGAGGGGTGTGGGGCGCGAGCCATCGCGCGCTCTCCTTTGGTCTCTCGTTCCCACGCGATTGGCGTGTGCATTTTAATATTGATTTGAATTCGTCTTTCCTGTGGACTTGGGATCACTAAGGCAATCCGAATTCCACACGAAAGAGACTGACAGAGTCGCCACCTAGATGTGGGATCTAGGACCCATAATTAACCAGAAATCTAGACTCGCTACCTGGTTATGAGAATGGAAGGTATGGGGAGTTATCCACCACATGCACCATTCTTGTCCGATAATCGGTCTTCGATTCCAAAAGCTAACTCTTTTAAATTTATTTTAAATGGCTCATTCAACTCTATGTTAATGTGCGAACTAAGTGACATGCATCCTAGAATCTAATTTCAATGTGAATCCTAGATGTGTATCTTGATTTATTAATTTGTCTGGATTCATTCTAAGTGAAAGTTCTCCTAGAATTCTAATTTCATGGAAAACCCTAACTGATTTGATTAAGTATTTACAAGAAAATTAATATACAAAACACCACAATTTGTTGTGGTGCCGACTCGCGGGTGGTATGCCATCAGACATCCAAGCTGCCTACGTACCCAAGCCTCACTGGGATCAGAGTCGACGTAGTTCGGTGCACCTAAGCTAAGCTACTTATGCCTAACTCAACTAGGACACCGACTTAGACGGATTTGACTGTTTCAACAGTTTTAAAAGTAGTTATTTAATTCAAGTTGAGGATTTTATTATCTTAGGATTTCATCTAAGATGCTGTATGATTCTTACCTAAATGCAAGTTGTTCCTTAGACTAATGCAGGTTTGCCTACATTCTAGTTTACTAGGCTTGTCTTAAGGAAAGATTGGGTGACTAGTGTAACTAGACCTATGGTACGGTTGCTATTCATAGCAAGCGTCCGTGATGAGGCTGGACTCCTAACTCTAGGACTCCCTAAAACTTAGGACACGACACAACACTAGTGTTCCTAAATTGGGCTCTAATGGTTCTTAGATTGGAAACCATAATCCAATGGTTCCGGAAGACTCGAGACAAATCAATTCAAATTCTTGAAGTTAATTAATTTCAGATTTCCTGGATTTTCGATTTATGGACACTTGAGGATTACCAATGGTTCTAGGGTTCACCAATTTCGGCCCAGAATAGCATCCAAGGAAGGGAATCGTGCGTTCTTTCCTTGCGCAATTTAATACTTAGGTTATAACATCTTATTGCCTGGCATATCTCAGGATTTCCGTGGACAGTAACCTCGGAGCCAACAACATGCTATAGCTTAAGTATTCAAATTGTCAAAGATCGGTTGCAATTGGGATACGATTATGGATGCACTGACCATTTTTCCAGGGAATTCTAATGATCCTAAGATTTCTGTTTCAATGGATTAAGGAGTTAATGTGTGACAGAGATTTAAGGTTCTTTAGAAATATTCAGATGATTTTCAATTAATTTCGGATTTTCAATGAATTTTATCAATTTTAAACATATGAGTGATTTTACAAGTGAAATTGTAGCAAACGAATTCGAAATGAGTTGAAATTTCTACAGCAGCAAGATATGATGAAATGTAGCTTACGGAAAGAGTTTTACAGATTTTTACATTAAGCTCATATTTAATTTCGATTTAACAATTGATTGACCAGATTGCACAAATAACACAGAAACCACTAGAAATATGAATCTAAATTCAATGCAATTTCTACATTAATAAGATATAAGTAAAAATAACATACTGAGAAATTTTCATGAATTTTGGAAACCATTTACTATCAGTTTCAGATTTTTTAATTTTCAGACCAGATTATGAATTAACCCTACATCCCATATGAAAACAGATCCAAATCACTTGAAACTTTTACAGTAACTAGAAATGTGAGATTGAAGACTACTGTAAAAATTTTAAGAATTTTAGTTGTGATCTGATGTCAGTAACAATTCCTCCAAAAGCTGGTAAATTTCAAAGAAAGCATAAAATAATATACCAAACAAATTCTCAAAATTCTCAAAATTTCATGGTAGAATGTACTGGTATCATATTGGTTTCCCACGAAATTTCATTAATTTTGGAATTCATTTAGTATATATTTTATTTTCGAAACACTCATGGAGATCATGATTTTGAGCATACATATTTAATTTTCAACTAAATCCAATTAAATACTAAAAATCATGCAAATATACCAAATAATTCTAGAAAAATCTAAAAATTAAGTACCTACCTGTGATCGAAATCCTCGCCGAATCCGAGAGCCGAAAAATTCGAAAATCGCACCGCCGCTTGATTCGCTTCCGCTTTCTTTCTCTTTTTCTTTGTTTTATTTTCTTTTATATTTTTTTTTTATATGGAACAAGGGAGAGAGATGGGGAGAAACAAATAAGGAGAGAAAGTAGATAATGATAGTGTGAGAGTGAGAGAGTGAGAGATATTGAGGGAGAGAAAGAGAAAACTATCCAAAAACAATGTGTTGTTTTTTTTTTTTCTTCCTCTCATCACCTCTCTTTATATAGTGAAAAACTTAGTGGAGAGGTGGAAATAAACAATGAGAATGGTGGGTGTGGTGGAGAATAATGGAAATAAACAATGAGAATGGTGGGTGTGGTGGAGAATAATGGAATATATAATGGTAATGGTGGGAATTGTGGTGGGGAATAATGGAATATATAATGTGAATGGTGGGTGTGGTGGAGAATAATGGAAATAAACAATGGTAATTGTGGGAATGGTGGTGGGAATAATGGAATATATAATGGTAATGGTGGGAATGGTGGTGGGAATAATGGAATATATAATGGTAATGGTGGGAATGGTGGTGGGAATAATGGAATATATAATGGTAATGGTGGGAATGGTGGTGGGGATAATGGAATATATAATGGTAATGGTGGGAATGGTGGTGGGGATAATGGAATATATAATGGTAATGGAGATAATGGTGTTATTTTAAAGGGAAAAATGAAGTTAGTGGAAATGGTAGAGAAAGTTAAGTCATGCTAATGGTGAGTCCCACATCAGCGGGTTCCGCACAAGCGGGTCCCACATCAGCGGGCCCTACACAAGCGGGTCCCACATCAGCGGGTCCCACACAAACGGGTCCCACATCAGCGGGTCCCACACAAACGGGTCCCACACTAGCAGGTCCCACACTAGCAGGTCCCACACCAGCGGGTCCCACACAAACGGGTCCCACACTAGCAGGTCCCACACTAGCAGGTCCCACACCAGCGGGTCCCACACAAACGGGTACAAATTCTCCCTAGTTTAGATTTTTCTGAATAATCCTTCTCAACATTTAGCGGGAAAATGCGAAACACGACGGAAATGACCAAAAATATTTAGAAATGTAACAAACGGATGCGGGAAAGAAAGACATTGGAAAACCGACGGAAAACAAACCCTAATTTCTTTATCGATTAAGGTAGAGCAAAATGGGGTGTCTACAGAAAATGGCAAGGTGATCGCGTATGCATCACACCAATTGAAACCTTATGAAGAGAACTATCCGACCCATGATTTAGAATTGGCAGCCGTTGTGTTTGCCGTAAAAATCTGGAGGCATTATCTGTATGGGGAGCCGTGTGAAATTTTCACTGATCATAAGAGTCTGAAGTATATATTTACTCAGAAAGAATTGAACATGAGACAGAGGCGTTGGCTAGAACTATTGAAGGACTACGACTTAACCATAAGCTATCACCCTGGAAAGGCTAACGTGGTAGCTGATGCTCTAAGTCGGAAGTCGTCCGTGAATTTGGCAGCTTTAATTACTTCTCAGAAATACATTTTGGAAGACCTCCAAAGATCAGAGATAGAAGTTCGTGGTCCAGACTTTGGGGTATTGATGGCAGCACTCCAAGTTTGGCCCACATTGCAAGAAAGAATCAGAATAGCTCAGGAATTTGACCCATAATTTTGTAAAATCAGAAATAAGTTAGAAGAAGGATCTGAATCCGAATTTCAAACTCACAATGACGGTACCCTGATGTTTGGTAACCACATTTGTGTTCCGAATGACTCTATTTTGAAAAATGAAATTTTGAAGGAAGCACACAGTTCGTGTTACTCTGTACTCTCTGGAGGTTCGAAAATGTATAAGGACTTGAAAGAAAATTTCTGGTGGAATAATACGAAAAGAGAAATAGCTCAGTATCTCTCAGTATAGCTTTCCATCCTTAAACAGATGGACAATCTGAAAGAATTATTCAAATTTTAGAAGATATGTTTAGGGATTGTGTTATGGATTTGAAAGGATCTTAGGATGACCATCTTCATTTGATCAAATTCTCTTACAATAATATTTATCAGGCCAATATTAAGATGGCACCTTTTGAAGTCCTCTATGGGAGAAGATGGAGATCACCTATTTGTTGGGATGATGTAGGTGAAAGAAGACTTTTAGGCCCGGATTTGGTTCAACAAGCAGTGGACAAAATCCATTTGATTAGAGAGCATCTTCGCACGGCACAGAGCCGACAGAAGAGTTATGCAGATGTCAGACGAAGAGAATTAGAATTTCAGATTAGAGATAAGGTACTTTTGAAAGTATCACCCACGAAAGGAGTGATGCAGTTTGGGGTTAGAGGAAAACTCAGTCTAAGATTTGTGGGACTATATGAAATATTAGAAAAGATTGGAAAAGTGGCTTATCGATTGACTTTACCTCCATTATTGTCTGGAGTGCAAAATGTGTTCCATGTGTCTATGTTACGAAAGTACATATCAGATCTGAATCATGTGAATGAATTGGAAGCTCTGAATCTGAGAGAAGATCTGTCATTTGAAGAACAACCTGTCCGTATTGTGGATCGTAAGGACCAGGTTCTCAGGCGAAGGACTGTTCCATATGTGAAAGTTCAGTGGCGGAACCACTCAGAACGTGAACCCACCTAGGAGTTGGAAGAGAAAATGAGATCGAAATATCCGTTCCTATTTGAGAATTCAGGTACGCGATAAGTAGATTTCGAGGACAAAATTTTAGTAAGGTGGGTAGAATGTAAATACCCAAAATACCCCCCTTTAAATTTTCGTCCCCCTCTGTTAAAGAGGGGCGTTTTTGTCCGTTTGAAGTTGACTCAGATTAGGGCTTTCTAATAAAGCCTATAAATAGATTTCTTTGTGGCTAAAACAAACCCTAAACGGTTGTACAGCCCTAGAAAGAGAAATCAGAGAAAGAGAAGAAGAATACCAAGGAGATCACGATTTCGACGTCGAAGACGCGAACCAAGGTAATATCTATGAAAGACTTGGATATTTAGAAATCCTAAAACAAGAGTTTGAGAAGAGAAAGAAATAAGAACTTTAATTAATATAGATTAGAAATAAGAATCTTTGGGTTGATCTTGAGTTTTCATGGATCTAATATTGATTTACGATTCCAACGAACTCTAAGTCAATTAATAAGAATCCGAATTCAGAAATTTATGTTTTGGAGATTCGAATAAGAATCTTTAGCGATTTTTTTTCATAAATCGTGTGTTCGAATCCGGAATGTGAAATTGAGTTTGATGAATTTCTCTCGTCGATACGAATCCATCGGATCCGACATCGTGCAAATTGAACCCCAAATGAAGGAGTTATGGCCGTTTTAGTGACAAAAACGGTGAAAAATCGCGTTTCGGAGAAATCTAGGTCCATGCATGGGGCAGACATCCGTGAGTACCAAGTTTGGCAACAGATGGATCCGCGGACGTCTGGAATTCATAACGTTTTGGAAGAATTCCCGGATGTCCGGCGCGACAATTCTTCCAAAACTTCAAAAATTCATAACTTATTCGTTTCTTGTCCGTTTTCGACGCTCTTGTATTCTACGGGTATGCCGAAAATGTCATCTTTCTGTTAAAAATAGTTATAGTAAGTTTTGGAATCTTTTCAATAATGATATTACAAAAATACTAAAAACAGCCATAGAATGGGTTACCTTTTAGGGCCCTTATTTGTTACTTATGCCTTGTTCAGATGAGGATATTGAATCGTAATCCGAATTAAGAATGGAATCGAGCACTTTTGAGGTACGTAATAACGTACTACTTTGGGTATTTGTAAACCCTCTTCACATTGACTTTGAAAATCTGTATTGACACCTTTGAATTTCTGAACTAGCTTTGTGTCTAGCAAGCCATTTTGTCTTACTTAATTACTACTTTAGAACCTTTGAAATAACTGTTCTGAAATATTGTTATGAACATTTGTTCCATACTCTGAACCTGTGAACTATTAGTTTGAACTTTGAATATTTTGAACCTTTTGAATATGAACCTTGGACCCTTTTGAACACTTTTGTGGAGGCTTGGATGGTTTCTGGACCCTGCCATATGAGGATAAAACATTTGGCAACTCTGGACCCACCTTAAGGGTAGTACACTGGAACTTCTAGCCCGTCAGTGGGATAAAACGCTGGCCCTGTCGACTTGTATATGAACTTTAGGAACTGATTCCGAACACCATGGATTGTTGGTGTATAAGCAATAACATGTCTTCTGAACCATGCCGATGACTCAGAAGTGTACATGAACTCTGAACCCTCTGTACATGAACTCTGAAATCTCCGACTTTGATCCGAACTTAGACTTTGAATTTGCTTTATTGCACCTTCAATTTAAACCACATTTGACATGCACTTATAACTGTTTATGCCTAATGAATCAGCTAAGACCTTGAACTCAGCTTTGACTTTGACTATCTGACCCTATTGAATCCTATCATGTTAGACTATGCTTAGAGTAATGCTTTATTATGTACTGAGCTTTTCAGCTGATTGTGATTATTTAACATTTTTCAGGTCTTGGCCCTCGTGAGGTTAACGATGAACATGACGCTTAGCTGGGATTTGGGTTTTGGCTCAGAAGACTAATTTAGTTTATTTGTTTTTCGTTCGTTAAGAAGTGAGTACTTTGAATAAAATGTAAAGACATTATTATTTATTTGTTTGACTCTTGGGGAGAGATGAGATTTGATTTGACTCTGATGGGTCTGCTTAGATTGAATTTGATATACATTTTAATTATGAATGCCAGGTTAATTTTGTTATCTGCTTTGTAGCCTTGTACATTTGTGGGACTTGTCTTGCAGGTGTATGGCGCTGTCATGTCCTACGCCCAGGGTGGGGTTCGGGTCGTGACAGTATGACTTTGGAATCCTCTAGCTTTTCTCTATGGGCATGTTGGGCAACAATGTAAAAATATTCCATGGAATGTTAGTGGACCAGTTGAGACTTGAGAGAGATGTGCTGAGACGAAGAGACTTGAGAGGATGGGAGTGAGGGGAGCTTGAAAAGGCTCTGGAAACAGGAAAAAATACCCAATTTGAAGTGGGGTATTTTTTTTTCACTATTTTAGAGATTTCTCATGCACTCTCCATAGCCTCTCCGCTCGTGGCCCCACTAAGGGTTCATGTTAAAAAAGAGGAGAGAGAATATTGGTTTCAGAATAAGTATGGGTGGGCACTACCCTGTTCAGAAATCTAAACAGTTCAATTGTTGGACCCCACCAGGGCTCCATGTTGAGAGAGAGAGAGAGAGAAAGAGAGTTTGTAGCGGTGTTTGGTTGTCGGAGCGTTTGGATCATCCTATGGAGATTTTATGGGGAAGGCCTTTCTACTTTAGGGCCCAACAATTGAAGGGTTCGGATCTTTGAACCGGTCCGCCCGAGTGATTTTTTTTTTTTTTTAATAAACTTTTTATGAGGTCCACCTTCTTCAATGATCTAAACCATTCATTTTTGGGCCCACCTGTAGACACACTCATTTTGCTACGCTTTAAAAAGCAAAAGATTCGGTAGTTTGTCAAGTCTCGAGTCTATATTCCGCAATAGATTAGGCATCAATGCATTTTAGGATAGATTTCATCTCATTTTAGGTGTTTGGAAGTTGATTCGCAATCCTAAAGGTTTTTAGGGTGTTCCAATGGTATCTGGAAAATGAAAGTTCAAGTTTTCAAGCAAGTGAAAAAACCTGCTATTTTTAGAATTTCCAGGGTTTCCCTCATTTTTGCCCATTTTTGCACTTCAGGGGTATTTTGGTCTTTTCCTTTGTTATTCTTTTGATTCTCGAAATGTGTCTGAGAGATTATAGATGATTTTATGAATTTTGGAAAACCTGCTAAATTTAGAATTTCTCAGGGGTTTTACTTAACTTGGAAATTTTATGTGCGAAGGGCATTTTAGATATTTTCAGGGGGTACCAAATGATCATGTTTGATATTGCCCACCAAAAGAAGCAAACTTAAAAACTTTCTATTTTTTAGGTTTGACCATGAAGACTTTCTATTTTTAACTTTCCCCTTTGGGGGCAATCCAATTTAAGGTCATTTTGGTCGCTTTTGGGTGTTTTGATCGAATAAGGGTATTTTGGTCCGAAAAATTATTTTTCTAAAGGGGATGGTTCGACCATATGTCGAGGGTACACCATGAATGTCATATGGGTTGAGTTCATCCATGAAAAATTTGAATTTAAAGGATTTTATTGAATTTTCATTGGAAAAAAAACCGAAATACATGTCATATGGCCCATTAAGCTAAAGCCCATGAGGTGGGGGTCCATGTGGACCCACCCATGTGGGTTGGCCACATAAGTGGGTGCCCCACATGGGGAGGCCACATGCAAAAACGTCCAACATGGGATGAGGTGGTTGGTGACATCATATTTGCTTTAAAAAAATAATAAAGAAAAGAAGAGTAATAATTAGAAAGGGCTAGTAAAGTCAGGTTGTAAAATTGGCATAACTTTTTACCTTCTCATTCAAAAACTTCATCATTATACTTGTTTCGAACGTCTCAAAAAGATCTACAACTTTCTAGTTTATCACTTTTTCTGAATCAGCCTCTAAATAAGTCAAAAATGAGCTCAAACGTGGACAGCCCTCTTTGGACGAAAATCATTCATAAAAGCTAGTTTCCTATGTGAGAAGGCTTCTAGATTAATCTTGAAGGATCTATATTGTGTAATTTAGCATGTCTTATTTGACAAGAAATTAAGATTAGAATCTAATTAAATTTGGAAACAAGAAAGAAAGGAAGCAAGAAGCACAAATTGGAAACATGCTAAAGAAAGAAGCTCTCACATTGGAAACTACTAATTTTCTCTCAACCCTAATCTTTTCTATAAAAGCAAGCACACACAACCTTTGGCCTTCTTCTTGAAACTTCATCTAACCCTAGGGAAAGATCTGAAAATTCATCCATCTCTCTTGCTCCTTGCTTGGAATTTTGTTCCATTCTTTTGGTGTTCATCTCTTCTACTTAGTTCTTCAAAAAGAATTCTCATATTTCTTCGACATAATCAACATATTGGAGATATTCTTTGGGGGTTTTCTTTGCTAATTGAAAGGGTAAGACAAAGCGTATATCCGAGGATTACTTACCCTAGAGACAAGGAGAGCTAGCAAGGTTGGTATTCCAAAACCCTCTTTCATATATCTTAAACTAGAAGCATGCTAGGATTGAATTTGTGATTTTTTTTTAAAGTCATGAATATTAAAGAATTTGAATGTGAAATTTTAAGGAGATTAGATCAAGTTTAAGTTATTTCATAATCTGAAATCTTTCTTGGAAAATCTATTTTTTATATTAAAATTGAATTTTCGGAAAGAAAAGGGTTTAAAATCCAATTTACAAAGCAATTATAACAAACCTTTACAAATTTTTGAATTTTTCAATCTCTGAGTGTTTTGCACATTAAAAAGTGTAGAAATCTGGAATTTCGAAGAATTTTGACTTCGTTTTGACCGCGATTTGACCTTTTGAACTTTACCCTCAAAGGGGTAAAATTCTAAAGATTGAATTTAAAAAGATGTCAAAACAGATCCAAAATCAATGAAAATTTAAAAATAACATAATTTTAAGATTTTGGATTAGTAATAATTTTTTGATGAATTCTTGATTTGATTTAAAGGGTTAAAAAATTCATTTAACTCTAGGGGTATTTTTGGAAAAAACCAATTTTCGAAAAATATATAAGGTTTTCAAAATTGAAATTTGGATGAGAAGCAAATTAAATCTAATCTAATCTTCTGTGAATTTTTCAAGATTTTTGGTTGCTGTTGGATATTTGTTTATGATTTTTTATATCAAATCATGCACGCTGTATTAAATCTGAGAAAAATAGTAAATTGCAATGAAAACTTCTGAAAATATTTGTTTGATAATTATTACTGTAATTACATGTTTCCATAAAGTTTAAACTGATTTGGATTTGATGTACCATGTTTTTCTTTGTTAATTCATAATCTGGATAGATATTTGTAAAATCGTAAATTAATAGTAAATCATTTTTAAAATTTATGAAACTTTTACAGTAATCCTTTCTGATTGTAATAAAGTTACGGTAGAAATTTCATATTGTTTTGAATTGATTTGCTATACGTTACTGTGTTAATTTACAATCTGGACAGAAACTTTCAACATTGAAAAACTAATAGCAAAACACATTTAAAATCTATGAAATTTTTATAGTAATCTTATCTAATTAAGGAGAAGTTACTGTAAAAATTTCATCTTGTTTTAAAATCCTTAAGTAAATCGAATTAAAATCAAATTGTTTTAAAAATTTCCAGATGATCATAATATTCCATCATATATTCAATCATTAAATTATCAAAATAGAAACCTTAGGAATCACTGATTTCCTTTGTAAAATCCTGATGCTGTGATACAATGGCTGAAATCGCATTAATAATCGTATACTAATTGTGATCAATCCTTGACAATTTGAGCATGTAAATTATAGTACGATATTGGCTCCGAGGTCTACTATCAACGGAAATCCTGGAAACATGCCAGGCAATAACGTACTATAACTTAGATGTTAAATTGTGCGAGGTGAGAGCGCACGATTCCCTTTCATGAATGCGATCTAAGCATGAATTTTATCAAGCCTTAGAGCCTTTGGTATTCCTTAGATGTTAGGAATCAGAAACCTTTTAAAGAACTGAAAATCTTTCATTTCAACAAACTGAATTGATTTAATCCATGTCTTTGGAACCGTTGGATTGCGGTCTCCCATCGTAGGATCCTTTAGAGCCCCTTAGGAACACTCACGTCACGTTGTGTTCTAGGTTTTAGGGAGTCCTAGAGTTAGGAGTTCAGCCTCATCACGGACGCTTGCTATGGATAGCAACCGTACCATAGGTCTAGTTACACTAGTTACCCAATCTTTCGCTAGGACAAGCCTAGTAAACTAGGATGTAGGCTAACCTGCATTAGTCTAAGGAACAACTTGCATTTAGATAAGAATCATATAGCATCTTAAATGAAATCCTAAGATAATAAAATCCTCAACTTGAATTAAATAACTTCTCCTAAAACTGTTGAAACAATCAATCCCGTCTAGGTCGGTGTCTTAGTTGAGTTAGGCATAAGTAGCTTAGCTTAGGTGCACCGAACTACGTCGACTCTGATCCCAGTGAGACATGGGTACGTAGGCAGCTTGGATGTCTGATGGCATACCAACCGCGAGTCGGCACCACAACAAATTGTGGTGTTTTGTATATTAATTTTCTTGTAAATGCTTAATCAAATCGCTTAGGATTTTCCATGAAATTAGAATTTTAGGAGAACTTTCACTTAGATTGAATCCAGACAAATTAATAAATCAAGATACACATTTAGGATTCACATTGAAATTAGATCATAGGATGCATATCCCGTAGTTAGCACATTAATAGAGAGTTGAATGAGCCATTTAAAATAAATTTAAAAGAGTTAGCTTTTGGAGTCGAAGACCGATTATCGGGCAGGAATGGTGCATGTGGCGGATAACTCCCCATACCTTCCATTCTCGTAACCAGGTAGCGAGTCTAGATTTCTGGTTAATTATGGGTCCTAGATCTCATATCTAGGTGGCGACTCTGTCAGTCTCTTTTGTGTAGAATTCGGATTGCTTCAGTGATCCCAAGTCCACATAAAAGATGAATTAAAATCAATAATAAAAATGCACACGCCAATCGCGTGGGTACGAGAGACCAAGAGAAGGCGTGGCGGCTCGCGCCCCACACCCCTCTCGCGGGATCGGGTCCTACAGTTTGGCGACTCTGCGGGGGACCACCTAACTTCATTACAATTCCAAAGGATAACTCATTTGAATCTATTTTAACTGGCTCATGAAAACTCTATCTCTTGTATACTTGTTAGATTAGTTTGTATGCTTTATTTTCTCATCACATTCACTCAAACATAATCTAACAAAACCTGAAGGCATCATAGATTGCGCAAACTTACTGCACACACTTACATCACTTGCATCTAAACCCTTGCATCTCACATGCACACACGTCCTATTTTAGGAACCCGGAGTGTTATCTAGCATGGTTGACTGTGATTTCATCACCTGGTGCCTCTGTGCTAGAGAAGCATTCCACCCTTAGCCTAGCACCTTACGGTGCGTAAACGGATCTCTTGTTCACGTACTGATACGCCGGACACTGGTACAGTATATCGAATATGGATTCGCGCTAAGGGAACTCTTGGCCTTACCCCTAGATTAACCCACACATGCATGTAGAATACGAACACATGTGCATCACGTGTGTAAGCCTAGCTTAGGATATCCTACCCATTTGTGTCTAGATTAGGCCGTGGTCCATCTTCCAATGGTCACGATCGGTCCTTAGATACACGAACAAAGTCATGAGCCGAGATTCTCTCTCCACTCCGATAGATTATGATTAGGGTTGATGCCTTCAGGTAACACTGTTAAAATGTGCAAAGATTAAAAAACTTTCCCTTTGGGGTTAGGATATAAATCCCATCATTTCCAAAGATCTCATAGGATTAGTCATTCATGATCTATCCGTTGAAAGCAATCTTATGCTATCTCATCTAATCTCTTGATCGTGCGTCTTTCATTCTTCTGTCATACGATTCGATCGTATCTTCATGCCATCCCCTAACTGGCAGGAGCAGAATCTCACAATCTTTCGATTATGCAATCTCATGATCTGATCATGCCTGGTCCAGATGATTCAATCTTGCTTGTACCCTTGGTCTCTTCCTCCTCTAGGGGATACATTTTTCAAGATTATTTTGCTAAGTCCTTCAGAGTTCACTCTCAGAATCTTTGAGCTAGGGGCATTCCCCGCGTGCTATCATGTCATCATTGTTGTGTTTATTTGTTTTGAGGAACCATCACTTTACTTCCCATTCCTTATCTAGTCGTATCATAATTATCATGTCAATCATAGAAAGGAAAAATTCCCTGAATGTCAAGCTTACATCTCGTGTTTATTTCTATGTCAGGATTGTTCACTGCTGAAAATCCAGAAAAGCTTCTTGGGTTTGAATCTATTCTTGGCCAGTGAAGAAGCTAATTCCCTATTTTCTTTGGAAGTCTCTCTATCCACTTTTTCCTACCTATGGCAGATTCTATGGAAAATTTTCAACTCTTTCATGTCACAGAAACCCTGGCCCAGCTCGTCCAACAGGTGAAGGAATTGAAGGAAGAAAATCAATTCATCAAAGCTCAACTTACTGAGAAATTTGGTCCAACCACTGTTGTTTCTAAGGGCAAAAATCTGAGCCTCTCCATGGTTATGGGTTCGGAAGAACTAATTGTGAACCTCTCTAGACAAATGGCGGCGCTAACAGAAGAAGTTTATCAGATGAAGCAACAAATGCAAACCTGGTATTGTCGGTCCCAAGGTTCTGAACATTTCGCTGGCAAAAATACCAAAGTCCAAGATGTTGTTACCGGAAACTTTGTCTCCCAGCACCAGCAAGATTCTGTTGGGCCCTTAGTTCTTGAATATGACCAAGAGTCACCATCTGAAACTCCTAAAAAAGAATTCACTGATTTGCCTACCCCACGATCTGGTATCCTGAAAGGGTTTAAGAAAAGGGAAAAGGGGATTAACTGGTCGCAGGAGCCTATGGTAATCGAATATGATCAACCAAGACCTATACCTCAGCAAAAGCCAGGTAGGCAATTCGCCCCCCTCCCGCTTCCACCATCTGTTATATTGCAACAAGGGTTGGCTTCAGGTGATGTCTATTTACCTCGCATTAGGGATCCTCCCCATCCACTCCCCAGGACGTGGAAGGCAGATGAACATTGCGACTTTCACCAAGGATCAGGGCACACCACCGATCGGTGTATAACTTTGAGGCGTGTGATCCAAAAATTGATTGATGAGCGCAAGCTATCATTCCAGCAAACGCCAAATGTTGTGTGGAACCATGCCACACCATCACCGGATAAGTCTTAGACGCATCGAAGTGTGAGAAGCTCAGGTCTAGCTGCAGTAGAACAGGAAGAATCCAAAATTGAAAGTATCAGCTATGATGATGATTCAGAACGAACCAGCCTTCGCCGAGCCTTCAACACCGGACAGTTGCGGCAGTTAAAGTTTTAGTCGTTTACTATTTTATGTTGAGTCAGTCATCATGGTCAGTACATTTGTTGAGTCTGGTCTTACAGTTCAAAGTCAATGCCTAGTCCAGGCAAGTTATCTTTTGATTTTCTATTTTAGAGTTGTGAATCCTGAGCATGTTCAGGATAGGTCATCAGATGTAATAGCTTGTTCTTTAAATAAAAATTTCAGTTCCAATAGTTCACTTGTGTCTGTTTCTTAAGTATGCTTCTGATCTTAAAGTAAGACTCCTTCCTCAAATGAGGACAAAATTGACGAAACTCCACTTGAGTCACAGCAATTACTTGAACAAGAGGAGGAGCGCCAATCCCAGCCTTTCAAAGATGAAATTGAAGTGATAAACACTGGCACTGAAACTTTGATTCAGTGAATGCCGATGAAAAGTACATTACCCTCTGAAGAGTGTGAAGAATTGATAAACTTATTTCAAGAATAAGAAGATTGTCCAGAAAAGCTACAACCGATATCAGGGGCAAGACATAGATCGAAAGCTCAAGAGAATGAAGAAAGTGAGAGACATATGTTGTACAAGGGGCATAGAGTGGAAACAACTTTCATATTTCCAATCAATGACCTTGGTTCTCAAATTCATAACATAAAGCGAACAAATTCAAGATAAGAAGTTCGAGAGCAAGCATGGAAAAGTGATCATCAGATATCAAGAGTTGCAAATCCATAGATGGAGGATGTCAAAAGAACAAGTTTCGCTCTATGAAAGTCGAAAGCACATAGTAGAATCTTGAAAGAAGAAGATCCATTATCTCTTACTTGGAAATGCCGTCAAACTCCATGAAAAAAAAAAGAAGAAATAAAAATAAATAAATAATCAGTACCAGAGGGACTCTAGTAACCTAGATCGATTCCCAATCTGAACATCAGAAGGCCCCCTTTGGCCGAATAAATCCCAAAATCAGAACCCAATGTCAAAAGAATACCGGTTTGCAAACCCTTCGAGCCTGAATGAAATTTTCTTGAAAACCCATCAAAACTAGGGGCATTCGCCCTGAACTATGCGAGACCTGATCCCTACCCTGGGGTACGTAGGCAGCTCGGTTAAACCGAGTTCGGTCGATTCAAAATTCAAAAAGGAAAAGAAATTCAATCGTTCCAGAAAAAAAGGAGGGACAAGTTCCAATAGAAGAGAAGTTAATTATTCCAGAAAGAAAAGAAAAAAGAAAAAATCAATTAACTTTCAAACAATTTATCTTCAAACTAGGGGCATTCGCCCAGAACTACACACGACCTGATTCCTATCTTGGGATATGTAGGCAACCTGTTCATAGGTTCGGTCGAAATCTTTGTTGAGGAGCCTTAAGCCCTTCTTTGAAAAGCCCTATCCTACCTATAAAGTCCTTCTGGTGTTCAGAACTAATGATCTAGGTCCCGAGACACAATAAGTAATTAAAAAAAATGATGAAAAGAAAAAAAAAGAGCGGAGTTTGAAGATCTGCTAGACTGAAAACCTGAAAGGGCGGTCTAGGCAAAATTTAAGATCATTCCCCTGCTAAGTTGAAAACCCGAAAGGGCGGCTTAGTCAAAAGCTAAGGGGATAGCCTGCTGGATCAAAACCTAGAAAGGCGGTTCAGGCAAAAGTTAAGGCTAGCACGGTCCGCCAAGTTAAAAACCCCGAAGAGGTGACTTGGTCACGGTAAGAGAATCGTCATAAGAAGGCTACAGCCGGTATCAAGACTGAAGATCAACTGAAGTTTAAGCAAATTCAAGTGACATCCTCAAAACTGGGGGCATTGAAGCTAAGCAATCTTAGGGGTCGTAATTAAAATCCTTGAGGCATCACTGTTTTAAGGAAAAAGTCATGTGTTTACCAATTGAAAAAAAAAACATTCCTTGAAAGGATAGACTTACCAAATAAAACATTATCTATGTCAGAAGCATTACTGTGTCTGTCAGTGTAGTTAGTCAATCTTTGTCATTCTATGTTCACTCCTTCAGAGCTGCTCAGTCCTTTGAGTAGTGCCTTTTATCTAAGTTTTCTCTTTAGAAAGAGTCAATCGTCGTTCTTATGTCCAAATGATGCAATTGTCTTAGTGAAGGAGGCCCGGCCTCAGCAGCTCCCTGCGATCGTATGAAAGAGCTCGGTAATCTAGTAAAGCAGCTTCATTTCAAAGAAGATTAGCTTAGAAGAATTCAGAAGTAGAAACATCAAAAAGCCCAGCTTCCGTAAAAAAATCATACCCCAGGAAGGCACCTTAAGCTTGGAAGAGCTTTAGATACAATGGTGGTTGAGCCAATAACTCAAAAAAGATGAACCATTAAAATTCAGAATTTCCTTCCAGTTAGTTAAATACTATCCTGGTCAAGAAATGTTTATCTAAACACCTGTCAAGAAGCAAATCCCACTTTTCATGATTATATCCAAGAGAGCCGTTGTTCTAGATTACCAATCTCAAATATCTTGTTCAAGGTTTCAATTATCAAAATCCCCAGAAGACAAGACCAGCAGTCTCTTTGAGAAAAATCTTGTTGAAATTTCATAAAAATGTTCCTAGTCCATTCTTACTAGTAATGGTTCTTCGTTCCTAAGGTTTGCCGTTTCATCATTCGTCAAAGTCCTAGCTTCTAATATCTTTGTCGAGCACGATCTATAATGTCCCCGATTTCATTGAATTCAAAAAAATCTAAAATTCATCAAATCCAATCCTAAGTCAAATTCAAATTCATGAAAAATCTCTAAATTCTTCGAGCCCGTTTGTGAACGATGCCTCTTTTCTCGAGGCCATTTGTGAATGGTCTCGTCTTCTCCTTGAGCCCGTTTGTGGACGGTGCCTCATTTCCCAAAAATAAAATAAAAATTTCATCAAATCCAATCCCCGATTCAAAAAAATCCAATCCTACGTCAAATTCAAGCTCATGAAAAATCTCTAAATTCTTCGAGCCCGTTTGTGAACGGTGCCTCTTTTCTCGAGGCCATTTGTGAATGGTCTCATCTTCTCCTTGAGCGAGTTTGTGGACGGTGCCTCATTTCCCAAAAATAAAAAAAATCACCATCAAATCCAATCCCCGATTCATCAAATCTAATTCCACGTCAAATTCAAGCTCATGAAAAATCTCTAAATTCTTCGAGCCCGTTTGTGAACGGTGCCTCTTTTCTCGAGGCCATTTGTGAATGGTCTCATCTTCTCCTTGAGCCCGTTTGTGGACGGTGCCTCATTTTCCAAACAAAAAAAAAAATCACCATCAAATCCAATCCCCGATTCATCAAATCTAATTCTACGTCAAATTCAAATTCATAAAAAATCTTAAATTCTTCGAGCCCATTTGTGAACGGTGCCTCTTTTCTCGAGGCCATTTGTGAATGGTCTCGTCTTCTCCTTGAGCCTGTTTGTGGACGGTGCCTCATTTCCCAAAAATAAAAAAAATATTCATCAAATCCAATCCCCGATTCAAAAAAATCCAATCCTACGTCAAATTCAAGTTCATGAAAAATCTCTAAATTCTTCGAGCCCGTTTGTGAACGGTGCCTCATTTCTCGAGTCCATTTGTGAATGGTCTCGTCTTCTCCTTGAGCCCGTTCGAGAACGGTGCCTCTTTTCTTCGAGTCCATACAACTATGGTCTCTTATCCCCTTTGAACATCATACAACTATGATGTCTCATTTCCTTGGAATCCGTACAAATACGGTATTTCATTCTCTTCGAGTCCATACAACTATGGTCTCTTATCCCCTTTGAACATCATACAACTATGATGTCTCATTTCCTTGGAATCCGTACAAATACGGTATTTCATTCTCTTCGAGTCCATACAACTATGGTCTCTTATCCCCTTTGAACATCATACAACTATGATGTCTCATTTCCTTGGAATCCGTACAAATACGGTATTTCATTCTCTTCGAGTCCATACAATTATGGTCTCTTATCCCCTTTGAACATCATACAACTATGATGTCTCATTTCCTTGGAATCCGTACAAATATGGTATTTCATTCTCTTCGAGTTCATACAACTATGGTCTCTTATCCCCTTTGAACATCATACAACTATGATGTCTCATTTCCTTGGAATCCGTACAAATACGGTATTTCATTCTCTTCGAGTCCATACAACTATGGTCTCTTATCCCCTTTGAACATCATACAACTATGATGTCTCATTTCCTTGGAATCCGTACAAATACGGTATTTCATTCTCTTCGAGTCCGTACAACTATGGTCTCTTATACCCTTTGAATATCATACAAATATGATATCTCATTTCCTTGGAATCCATACAAATACGGTATTTCATTCTCTTCGAGTCCGTACAACTATGGTCTTTTATTCTCTTTGAGCATCACATAAATGTGATATCTCATTTCCCTCCGAATATCCATTCGAAAATGATATCTCATGCTCTCGTTGCCCGTTTGTGAACGACACCGCAGCAGGATTTTCTTTTTATAACATTCTAATTCTAGGACTTCATCTAACGTCTTGCATTAGGTTAGGTTGCATTGTCTAGTGAATCCTTTGACGATTAACGCTACGCAAAATGGTTCTGTCACTTTTGCTTTGGTATTCGATGATTACGTCATCTCTACCAAAGAGGGGCATCTCCGCACTATTTTAGAGATTTCTCATGCACTCTCCATAGCCTCTCCGCTCGTGGCCCCACTAAGGGTTCATGTTAAAAAAGAGGAGAGAGAATATTGGTTTCAGAATAAGTATGGGTGGGGACTACCCTGTTCAGAAATCTAAACAGTTCAATTGTTGGACCCCACCAGGGCTCCATGTTGAGAGAGAGAGAGAGAGAGAGAAAGAGAGTTTGTAGCGGTGTTTGGTTGTCGGAGCGTTTGGATCATCCTATGGAGATTTTATGGGGAAGGCCTTTCTACTTTAGGGCCCAACAATTGAAGGGTTCGGATCTTTGAACCGGTCCGCCCGAGTGATTTTTTTTTTTTTAATAAACTTTTTATGAGGTCCACCTTCTTCAATGATCTAAACCATTCATTTTTGGGCCCACCTGTAGACACCCTCATTTTGCTACGCTTTAAAAAGCAAAAGATTCGGTAGTTTGTCAAGTCTCGAGTCTATATTCCGCAATAGATTAGGCATCAATGCATTTTAGGGTAGATTTCATCTCATTTTAGGTGTTTGGAAGTTGGTTCGCAATCCTAAAGGTTTCTAGGGTGCTCCAATGGTATCTGGAAAATGAAAGTTCAAGTTTTCAAGCAAGTGAAAAAACCTGCTATTTTTAGAATTTCCAGGGTTTCCCTCATTTTTGCCCATTTTTGCACTTCAGGGGTATTTTGGTCTTTTCCTTTGTTATTCTTTTGATTCTCGAAATGTGTCTGAGAGATTATAGATGATTTCATGAATTTTGGAAAACCTGCTAAATTTAGAATTTCTCAGGGGTTTTACTTAACTTGGAAATTTTATGTGCGAAGGGCATTTTAGATATTTTCAGGGGGTACCAAATGATCATGTTTGATATTGCCCACCAAAAGAAGCAAACTTAAAAACTTTCTATTTTTTAGGTTTGACCATGAAGACTTTCTATTTTTAACTTTCCCCTTTGGGGGCAATCCAATTTAAGGTCATTTTGGTCGCTTTTGGGTGTTTTGATCGAATAAGGGTATTTTGGTCCGAAAAATTATTTTTCTAAAGGGGATGGTTCGACCATATGTCGAGGGTACACCATGAATGTCATATGGGTTGAGTTCATCAATGAAAAATTTGAATTTAAAGGATTTTATTGAATTTTCATTGAAAAAAAAACCGAAATACATGTCATATGGCCCATTGGGCTAAAGCCCATGAGGTGGGGGTCCATGTGGACCCACCCATGTGGGTTGGCCACATAAGTGGGTGCCCCACATGGGGAGGCCACATGCAAAAACGTCCAACATGGGATGAGGTGGTTGGTGACATCATATTTGCTTTAAAAAAATAATAAAGAAAATAAGAGTTATAATTAGAAATAGCTAGTAAAGTCAGGTTGTAAAATTGGCATAACTTTTTACCTTCTCATTCAAAAAATTCATGATTATACTTGTTTCGAACGTCTCAAAAAGATCTACAACTTTCTAGTTTATCACTTTTTCTGAATCAGCCTCTAAATAAGTCGAAAATGAGCTCAAACGTGGACAGCCCTCTTTGGACGAAAATCATTCATAAAAGCTAGTTTCCTATGTGAGAAGGCTTCTAGATTAATCTTGAAGGATCTATATTGTGTAATTTAGCATGTCTTATTTGACAAGAAATTAAGATTAGAATCTAATTAAATTTGGAAACAAGAAAGAAAGGAAGCAAGAAGCACAAATTGGAAACATGCTAAAGAAAGAAGCTCTCACATTGGAAACTACTAATTTTCTCTCAACCCTAATCTTTTCTATAAAAGCAAGCACACACAACCTTTGGCCTTCTTCTTGAAACTTCATCTAACCCTAGGGGAAGATCTGAAAATTCATCCATCTCTCTTGCTCCTTGCTTGGAATTTTGTTCCATTCTTTTGGTGTTCATCTCTTCTACTTGGTTCTTCAAAAAGAATTCTCATATTTCTTCGACATAATCAACATATTGGAGATATTCTTTGGGGGTTTTCTTTGCTAATTGAAAGGGTAAGACAAAGCGTATATCCGAGGATTACTTACCCTAGAGGCAAGGAGAGCTAGCAAGGTTGGTATTCCAAAACCCTCTTTCATATATCTTAAACTAGAAGCATGCTAGGATTGAATTTGTGAATTTTTTTTTAAAGTCATGAATATTAAAGAATTTGAATGTGAAATTTTAAGGAGATTAGATCAAGTTTAAGTTATTTCATAATCTGAAATCTTTCTTGGAAAATCTATTTTTTATATTAAAATTGAATTTTCGGAAAGAAAAGGGTTTAAAATCCAATTTACAAAGCAATTATAACAAACCTTTACAAATTTTTGAATTTTTCAATCTCTGAGTGTTTTGCACATTAAAAAGTGTAGAAATCTGGAATTTCGAAGAATTTTGACTTCGTTTTGACCGCGATTTGACCTTTTGAACTTTACCCTCAAAGGCGTAAAATTCTAAAGATTGAATTTAAAATGATGTCAAAACAGATCCAAAATCAATGAAAATTTAAAAATAACATAATTTTAAGATTTTGGATTAGTAATAATTTTTTGATGAATTCTTGATTTGATTTAAAGGGTTAAAAAATTCATTTAACTCTAGGGGTATTTTTGGAAAAAACCAATTTTCGAAAAATATATAAGGTTTTCAAAAGTGAAATTTGGATGAGAAGCAAATTAAATCTAATCTAATCTCCTGTGAATTTTTCAAGATTTTTGGTTGCTGTTGGATATTTGTTTATGATTTTTTATATCAAATCATGCACGCTGTATTAAATCTGAGAAAAATAGTAAATTGCAATGAAAACTTCTGAAAATATTTTTTTGATAATTATTACTGTAATTACATGTTTCCATAAAGTTTAAACTGATTTGGATTTGATGTACCATGTTTTTCTTTGTTAATTCATAATCTGGATAGATATTTGTAAAATCGTAAATTAATAGTAAATCATTTTTAAAATTTATGAAACTTTTACAGTAATCCTTTCTGATTGTAATAAAGTTACGGTAGAAATTTCATATTGTTTTGAATTGATTTGCTATACGTTACTGTGTTAATTTACAATCTGGACAGAAACTTTCAACATTGAAAAACTAATAGCAAAACACATTTAAAATCTATGAAATTTTAATAGTAATCTTATCTAATTAAGAAAAAGTTACTGTAAAAATTTCATCTTGTTCTGAAACGATTTGCTATATGTTGATGTGTAAATCTACAATCTGAATTGAAACCTTTTAAAATCCTTAAGTAAATCGAATTAAAATCAAATTGTTTTAAAAATTTCCAGATGATCATAATATTCCATCACATATTCAATCATTAAATTATCAAAATAGAAACCTTAGGAATCACTGATTTCCTTTGTGAAATCCTGATGCTGTGATACAATGGCTGAAATCGCATTAATAATCGTATACTAATTGTGATCAATCCTTGACAATTTGAGCATGTAAATTATAGTACGATATTGGCTCCGAGGTCTACTGTCCACGGAAATCCTGGAAACATGCCAGGCAATAACGTACTATAACTTAGATGTTAAATTGTGCGAGGTGAGAGCGCACGATTCCCTTTCATGAATGCGATCTAAGCATGAATTTTATCAAGCCTTAGAGCCCTTGGTATTCCTTAGATGTTAGGAATCAGAAACCTTTTAAAGAACTGAAAATCTTTCATTTCAACAAACTGAATTGATTTAATCCATGTCTTTGGAACCGTTGGATTGCGGTCTCCCATCGTAGGATCCTTTAGAGCCCCTTAGGAACACTCACGTCACGTTGTGTTCTAGGTTTTAGGGAGTCCTAGAGTTAGGAGTTCAGCCTCATCACGGACGCTTGCTATGGATAGCAACCGTACCATAGGTCTAGTTACACTAGTCACCCAATCTTTCCCTAGGACAAGCCTAGTAAACTAGGATGTAGGCTAACCTGCATTAGTCTAAGGAACAACTTGCATTTAGATAAGAATCATATAGCATCTTAAATGAAATCCTAAGATAATAAAATCCTCAACTTGAATTAAATAACTTCTCCTAAAACTGTTGAAACAATCAATCCCGTCTAGGTCGGTGTCTTAGTTGAGTTAGGCATAAGTAGCTTAGCTTAGGTGCACCGAACTACGTCGACTCTGATCCCAGTGAGGCATGGGTACGTAGGCAGCTTGGATGTCTGATGGCATACCAACCGCGAGTCGGCACCACAACAAATTGTGGTGTTTTGTATATTAATTTTCTTGTAAATGCTTAATCAAATCACTTAGGATTTTCCATGAAATTAGAATTTTAGGAGAACTTTCACTTAGATTGAATCCAGACAAATTAATAAATCAAGATACACATTTAGGATTCACATTGAAATTAGATCATAGGATGCATATCCCGTAGTTAGCACATTAATAGAGAGTTGAATGAGCCATTTAAAATAAATTTAAAAGAGTTAGCTTTTGGAGTCGAAGACCGATTATCGGGCAGGAATGGTGCATGTGGCGGATAACTCCCCATACCTTCCATTCTCGTAACCAGGTAGCGAGTCTAGATTTCTGGTTAATTATGGGTCCTAGATCTCACATCTAGGTGGCGACTATGTCAGTCTCTTTTGTGTAGAATTCGGATTGCTTCAGTGATCCCAAGTCTACATAAAAGATGAATTAAAATCAATAATAAAAATGCACACGCCAATCGCGTGGGTACGAGAGACCAAGAGAAGGCGTGGCGGCTCGCGCCCCACACCCCTCTCGCGGGATTGGGTCCTACACCACCAAGGGTTTGTGCTGAGGAAGAGGGAGAGATATACGTGGTTGTATGAGAGAGATGGTTGTTCCGTGGTGTTGTACGGCTCACAACTGGTAAAAGGGGGTGAATTTATCAGCGCCTGACGGAAAATGCTTAAAACATTAAAAACTATATAAAAATTCATAATAAATAAAAAGGAGACTGCTACGTTTGAAATTTGACTCACATGAAGACAAGACTTTAAAGCTTTAAATGATTAAAAAACTCCTGTTCAATGTTTCAAATTTGATTGCCGTAAAGACAAGAAAAACTCAAACAAAGTGGGTGGAAAGCTTTCTTTAATAAGTGGATGGGGCTTCCTAAATCCTAATACAGTGTATCCAAATAAAAAACAATGTAAATCACTTTAGAGACTCCCTGAAAAAACCGATTATCCAAATAATTTGCAACAACTATTAAAATCGATTATCCAAATAATTTGCAGCAACTATTTAAATCGATTACGTCTTCATGAAAAAATCTATTCGAATTACTGTACTGGTCTTCAACACCATGCTGCCAACTTTGACTGATCTATACGTATGAAACAGAAGAAAGAATATTCATAGAGAAACCTCATTTACTTGCAATAACCTTCTCCCTTTTCTACCCATTGCCAACATCTCTACTTTGCAATGGCAGAAATGGTTCTCTCCACTCTTCTTGAGTCAGTCTTTGGACACTTGACGTCCACACTCTTGGATGAGTTCCGAGTACTGAGTGGTGTTAGTGAAGAGCTTGAAAAGCTCAAGAGTACGTTGACAACAATTCTAGACGTGCTCCAAGATGCAGAGGAACGACAAGTAAAATCTAATTCAGTGAGAAATTGGCTACTAAAGTTAAAAGACGTGGCTTATGATGCAGACGATGTACTGGATGAGTTTACAGCTGAAGGACTGCGATTGAAAGTGGAAGCCAAGACTCGTACCAGAAAGAGAAAGTGGTGCAATCCGGTAACCAACTCTCCCTTATCTTTTCTTGGTTGGAATCCAAATACATTTGAACGAAACATGAGAAATAAAATAAAGGAGATTACGGATAGATTAGATGAGATCGCAAAGGAACGCCATGCCCTCCACCTCAGAGAGGGAGATGGAGGGAGGCGACCTGAATTTAAAGTGCGACTTCAGACTAGCTCTCTAATCGACCATTCACATGTTTTTGGTAGAGATGATGATAAAAAAAAGTTAATAGAATATCTGGTACCAAAAGAATCCACTGAAAAGGGTGTTTCTGTAATTGCCATAGTTGGCATGGGAGGCCTTGGGAAGACAACCCTTGCTCAACTTGTCTATAATGATGAAGCAGTGGTGAATCATTTTGAACTACGGATGTGGGTTTGTGTGTCTGATGACTTTGATGTTAAGAGATTAACAAGATCAATTTTTGAATCCGCATCTACAACAAAAAATGATCTATCAAACTTGGATCCACTACAATGCAAACTTGAAAAGATGCTTACGGGTAAGAGATTTTTACTTGTACTAGATGATGTTTGGAATGAGACAAGAAATGATTGGGATCTCATAAGGGTCCCGTTTAGAAATGGGGCTGAAGGAAGTAGAATCTTAGTAACTACACGGAGTGAAATAGTCGCCAGGATCATGGGCACTAGTTATACCCACCAGTTAGAGGGCTTGCCATATGATGCTTGTTTATCTTTATTCAAGGAACGGGCATTTTTGGATGAGAATTCAGATGCATATCCAGTGTTGCTAGAGATTGGTAATGAAATTGTTAAGAAGTGTAAAGGCTTGCCATTGGCAGCAAAGACACTCGGAGGCCTCTTATACTCTAATACAGATGCGAATGAATGGGATAATATCTTAAAAAGTGAAATTTGGGATTTACCAGAAGATAAAAATGATATTTTGCCAACTCTAAGGCTAAGTTATCATCACCTACCTCCGAATTTGAAGCAATGCTTTGCATACTGTGCAGTATTTCCCAAAGATTACATGTTTCAAAAAGACAAATTGATCGAATTATGGATAGCACAAGGATTCATTCAGCCTACGAGAAGTAAGCAAGTGGAAGCTATAGGTAGTGAGTATTTTGATATTTTGATGTGGAGATCATTCTTTCAATCTTCTCATAACGGTCATTTTGAAGACATGCACACGATGCATGACCTCATGCATGACCTAGCCAAATTCATTGCCGGTGATGAATGTTTTATAATTGAGAGTATTGAGTCGTGGCGTAACCACGGAAAGGCTCTTCGCCATTCATCGTTTAATTGTCGCGTTAAAGATCCCTTAATCTTTGAGGCGTGCAATAAATTTAAGGGCTTACGCACTTTTTTGATTCTAGGTAACATTCCTAACAATATTGAGCTACTTCTTCTTGATGTGTTCCTAAATTTGAGTTCCTTGCGGGTATTGGATTTGAAAGGTCTTCGAATAAATAAATTGCCAGATTCTATCAATAATTTGAAACATCTACGATACCTTGACCTCTCGAATAATTCGATCCGTAGGCTACCTGAATCAACAAGCAACCTTTACAACTTACAAATTCTGAAACTAAGTGGGTGTGTTCTCCTTCGTGAGCTACCAAATGACATGAGGAACCTAATGAACCTTCGGCGTCTCGATCTTCCAACAGAAACAAGGATACACTCCTTTCCTCCTGGAATTGGGAGATTAATTTGTCTCCAATCATTGTCCAAATTTGTTGTGGGGAGCGAAGGGAGTGGAAATGGTATTGGAGAATTGAAGGACCTATTGAACCTCAGAGGAGCAATTCACATTTCACACCTTGAGAGGGTGAGAAATGGAGAGGAGGCTGAAGTGGCAAATCTAAAGAATAAAAAATACCTTCGTGAATTGACCTTTCAATGGGAACTTGGCAGTGAAGATGGGCAAGAAGTACTCGAGAGCATGCAACCACATACAAACCTTGAAATCCTGAGAATAGAAGGCTATAGAGGCGTATATTTCCCAAGTTGGATTGGAGATTCACAGTTCTCCTGTCTAGGTAGAATTACTATCGTGTCATGTTCTGGATGCAAAGTCTTACCACCTCTTGGGCAGCTACCCCTTCTCAATTATCTTTCGATGGGCTATATTTATGATTTGAAACATATCGGTCATGAGTTTGTTGGGCGTGAGAGGGGTAAGGGCTTTCCATCACTAAAGATTCTAAAACTTGAAGGACTGTGTCAAATGGAGGAACGGTGTGGAGTAGAGGAAGGTGAATTCCCCGGCCTCCATCAAGTTACAATACATAAATGCAATAAGCTGAGGCAATTGCCCCACCTACCTGAATTGAGAGAGTTGATTATTACAGATTGTCCGAAGTTGATTGCTGTTCCAAGGCTCCCATCTCTTCGAATACTAAAATTGCAGAACTGTGATGACAAGGTATTGAGTTCTTGGGTGCCTTACCTCACTTCTCTCTCCTCTCTGACAGTTGAAAGATTCCAAAGTCTAACATCACTACCTAATGAGATGCTGCAACACCTAGTCAGACTTGAAGAGCTGAGGATTGTCAAGTGTCAAAACTTAGTTTATTGGCCCATGGAGGTGGGGTTGCATCACCTAGACTCTCTCAAAAATCTGGTTATTAAATACTGTGATAGACTGAAGTCCCTACCTAAGGGGATGCGAAACCTTACAGCCCTCGAGAATCTGACTATTCATTACTGTCCTGAACTTAATTCCTTGACGGAAGATGGTCTACCTGTCAGATCTGAAAGATGGTCCGTCCCTACCATCTAAATCTTCGCAAATTGGCCAAGATGAATGTTGGATCAAGATCTCACACAATCTAGGTGGGCTGCTTATTGTGGGTTCTGACATTTACAAGATTTTTAAGGTATGAAATTTTCTTTTGGCTCCATTTCTTTCGACGTAAAATGAGTGTAAAAACAAATTTTATGCCCATTTTACACTTAAAAATGAGCATAAAATTTGTTTTACCTCCATTTTTACGTCAAAAGAAACGGAGCCTTCATGATTTTTTTTCTCATGGTATTGCATTGAATGTATCTACTTGGAGCCATAGCTTTCTCATATCCATCATATTTTAATTCGTGTACTTGTATTGAAAATAAAAAGGAATCTACTGATATGCTTCCTGTGAGGATTACCAAAGCTCGCGGGGAGGTGAAACATCTGAAGGAATTTGATTATGAGGTTCTGAATGTTGTAAGGGAAGGCTAGAGTCACGCAGCACAGAGTACAGATATAGTTGTGGTGGCGGATATTTTCAAGTAGTTGATAGCTGCACTACAATTGGATATTTTATTTTTCTGTGATTGAAGTGAATCCTGGTTCTGATCTCTTATTCATTTTGCAGCATGGGACAACCATCTAATTGTATAGATACTCCTCTCTTTCTTCTGTTGTAAATTTCTTCTGGGACTTTGCTCTTGTAGTGTAACTATTATCGTTAAGCAGTTGTTTTTTTTATAGTGAATTGCCTTTGCTTCGTATGCTAAGATGAATTTTATTACCACGATTTCTCTTGACAAAAATCACACTGATTAGAACTGTTGGAATCAGTGAATTCTTGTTGTCTATGACCCAGCAGTATGTCTGTAGTGTGTGTGGTGGCAAGTGCTTTAGCTAAGGATATAGTAGAATATAAGTGCTCGCATTATGGCTGCAACTGGGGCCAGGTTGGGTCAGCATGAGGCCAACCCTAGCCCAACCCAAGATAGCATTCCCTCAACCCTAACCCGGCCCAACCCAAGCCTCGGGTCGAGGACGGTCAACCCTAACCCAACCTGCCTCTAAATGTCTCACAACCCTAACAAAACCCTTCTAACCCATTTATTCCAACTTGTGTAGCGTTGAGTCAGGTTGGGTTCGGATTAGCTCAGGTTGGGTTCAGGTTAGCCTACGGCAGAAGCAAGAAGATACAAAAATAAAACATTACCTCTAGATTCTTAAAATCATCATAAAATTAGAGTTGGGTCGGGATGCCAAAGACTTAAAACCTAACCCATCAAGAAATTAAATTCGGTTGGCTTTTCCAAATCCTATTCCAACCCAACCCTATGAAATGCCAACCCAACCCGAGCCGAAATCAGGTTGAACCCTTGGGTTGGGGTTTAGCCCGACCCAAGTTGCACAACTAGCTAGCGATCCGGCTGCTGAATTAATTCTGACTATCTATTTTTGGGTTCCATGTGTGGACATGTAGAGTAATCGAGATAATTGATCATGTGGATCCCATGTTGAGATATAAAAAAGGACTCCAACAATCAACTGTTTAAGTTATGTTCTTCAATTATTCTGGTTGTATTTTTGGGCTTTTTTCTATGCAAATAATTAAAAAAAAAGGGCAAATGATGAGAAAAATGCAATGTTTTTTCGAAATTATGAAAAAAGGGTAGTAATTTGTAAATTATTAAAAAATGGTGTGAGGTGAGAGAAAAAATGTATAAAGACAAAAATAGCCTTAGTTTAGGTTTTTACGTTTTACACTGTTTATACTTTTGTTTTTTACTTTTCACACGGTTTTTTTTTTTACCTCTCTTCTCCGACGAGAACTCTCACCGCCGGTGGACAAACGACCGTTGTCACCGTCGTACGTCCGCGTGAATCTCGGTGACGCACCACCTACTCGCCGGAAAACATCCCCTCTCGCCGGAAATCTGCTTCGTCCACTATTCAAAGGTAATTTTTAAACATTTGATGTAGGGTTTTCTTAAATTTGGGTTTTTTTCGTGATGGGTTGGATCTCACGTATCTGAAGCTGTTTTAAGTACCTCATTGGTAGTTTGTGAGAGGGATTTGCATGAGTATGTAGTTTTGAAGCCTTTGAAATGCTTTGCAAGGGGTTTCATTTGTATGTATTTTGAAATTTTTGGATTTTAATGGGTTTTGATATAGGGTTTATATCAAAGGGTTTAGTTGGGCTTTGATTTTGTGTTTGAAAGGGTTTCGTTGAAGGCTTAAAATGGGAATAATGAGTAGAAAAATCATAGGAGATCTAAATCCCAAGGGCATTGCGAATCTTCCGCCATTTTTCCTTCGCTAACGATTTGGGAGTATTTTTGAGAAGCAATTGCATTTTGAATCTGTGTCCTTGTATGTTCCTTCTCTTTTGGTAAATGAACTCAACACTAGTTATCTACAAAGCACCTACATGCAAATACACAGATATGTTAAATCAATGGGTTCTGGTTTTTGTATTATTTATACCCAGTTGCTATCTGATATTCTGTAACTTGGGATGGTTTAAGGTTCTCTACAGAAGCACATACATGCAAAAAAAATTTTGCTTTTAGAGTTTCATATTGGAAATGTTATTTTTAAAAGGTTAAATCATGAAAGCCCAATATTTAATTGTAGGGATTTAACTTTCCCAGACCTACTTACTTTTAGAAGCATTTACCAAAACTTTCTTGAGAGATATGTCTTCACTTAATATCAGTTCCAAGATTAGCTTACGCTTCAAGTAAATTTAAGGAAGAAAGGAATATTTTCCATCTCAAACTTATGACAACCTATGCAACAATTTAGCACTCTAGCAAATGGAAATTGAAGTAGACAAGAACCATCTCAAAGTTGTTCTATATTACCCCCTCTCAAACTTGTTCTGTATTACCCCCTTCAATTCCATTAAATGTTTAATCCATGCCATAGTTTCAAAATCCCCCACATCATCATGGACTCACCAAAGTCAACTCTTTTTAACTTGGCTGTGTTCTTGGCCGAGTCCGCGTTTTGTCCTACAAAGTCCATCAAAGCTCCTCTGATTCTCCTGATTTATGTGGGGGAGTCAACCGATTACTCAGTCTCATCAACCAAGTAGTCAGCCGCATCAACCAAGTCGACTAGGATTCACTTTCGCTGCATTTTCACCCCAAAACCTCGCTAATTGATCTTTACGGTGCTTCCTCTATCAATTAGATCCTTTCTTTATCCATAGAATCTAATCTTTTTCATTATCACAGTGGATCCTTAAAAAAACAGATGGATATCTCGTATCCGAAAAGTAGCAGTGTACGGATTCTTATAGTACCGTTCGGGGAGTCGATAAGCTAATTCCCGTGGATGTCTATTTGCCGGGCGAACCTGCTAATCATGGAGCAACTTTGCCTGTATTTTTTCCCTTTTAAGATTCCCTCCTGTTCTTGAATTTCTTTTTGTTGGTTAAGGTAATGCTAGCCTCGAACAAACTTGATGATTTGAAGTTCTAATTGGCATTGTGATGAATATTTGTTGTCCCATTTTGTTCTTCAACATCTATAATGAAACTTTCATGTAGTTAATGTATTTTTTTTAAAAAAGGGAAAAATAGAGATACACCCCTTGTGGTTTGGCCATTTTCCACTTTTAACCCCGTGGTTTGGAAGTTAGCAATGACACCCCCTCAACTTTATGACATTTTTTAGTAGACCCCCGCTGTTGACGGTCCGTTAGTTTAACCTGACGGAATGAGTAAAACTAAACATGGTTAATATATTGAGGACAGAAATACCCTTATCACTGGTTTGAAGCCATTTGCAGAGGGATTAGGGTTACGCCATTTGCCACCGCCACCTCCTTCCACCGCCACCTTCGCCATCTCCGGCCACCGCCGTCACCTCCACCACAGACAATGAAACCCCACCCCATGGCTACATTAAACCCACATTTTAAGAAAGAGAACATTGATAAAAACAAAAAAAGCCCAAAAATATTAGGGTTTTTGTGGAAATCATGATATTTGGACGCGCTCATTAACGGGAAGACCACGAGGCTTCAGTGTACATATGCATAACTCGCAACTTCGTGTTGGAGGATGCTATGCCGTTAGGCCTACAATTTGCGAATGACTTTACACCCGTGAAGGTCGTAAACTTGGAGGCCCACCCTAGGGTGGAAAAGGTGTGGAAGTAAAGTTCGTAGAGTTCCATCAACCTCACGACAATGCCCTTGTACGACTACCAGGTGATACAAGGAATGGAGTTCTCATGTGCAGCAAAGGTAGGTAGTTCCCATACCTCATCTTGTAGTGGTAAGTACCATGGGCGAGTGGTTCCCATACATGTTCCCCATTGTACATACGAAGAATGGCAAGGATGGGAGAGTCTCAACCTTACAAATAGTTGAAGGCCCTATGATGGAAAGAGCAATATGGGCAAGAAGGAATGGGCGCTTGGAGTGTCCCAGTCGGTTGAAGACTCGATGGGAGGATCGAGCTCCTCATCGGAAGAATTGATGGAGGAATCGTTGAAGGAGGTGGTATGCTGAAGGAAAGAAAAGGACGTCAACGAGATTTGGTAGGGGAGGATTGTCGTGCGATGACAATTGGTCTCCCTTGATATCATTTTATAGGCCTAAATGAGGCTCAACCAAGGTTTTAAACTTCAGTTTTGAATTCGGTTTCAGTTGTGAGAGAAACAGAAATGTTTCGGTTCGAAATTTTGGTAAAAATCCTGTAAAATCATCAAAACCTATGGAAATGCTGGACATGTAAGATGAGATTTAGGAAGTGCTAGAATAAGCACAAATATCTAATCTCTGCTATTACGTCATCTTGCTTCCAAGGTCCTGACGATTTACTAGCAGCCCAAGCGATGGCGTTAGAGGAGTCCCCTTCGATGATCAGTGGCTCTAGTCTAGCATTTGAATACCATTTCAGCCCCCATAGTAAGGCACGGGCTTCTCTTGTTTTTCTGTCCTTGTAATCTTTGGAGTTTCGACCATCTTGGTCTTCTTCCTTTTAATGAAAGCTTAAACATTCAAAAAAAAAAGAAGAATTAAGGCATGGGCTTCTACTTCATTTGCATCACATATGCCCAGTGGTACAGAAAAAGATAAGATTTGTAAAGAATTTTTTTTAATGGCATGGGATTGTTTACCCATCGTAGTTACGGAAGATTACCCCAATCCTTACCCAGCCCGGGCTTCCTTTCTAGCTTCTGTCAAAATTGAATTTGATTGATCCAAGGGGTGGGGTGTACCACTTTAGCGAGGTTTTAGGTTTTCCACTCTTCTCCATGATAATCGTTGTCCGACCCCTTAGAATATCAGTCACCGTGTTTGTGGCTTTGAGCTTGTTCCCTCTTCCCCATAGTATAACAATCTTGATATTTAGCAGTATTCTTCCTATTTCTCTCTCGCGCTCCTTCACTATTAAGTTGTTCCTTATTTCCGAAGTTGACATATCAAAACAAATCGGACATTCTTCCATGTGAATCAACCAGCTTCGCCGAAAGGGCCTATACTCCAATTAAGAATGACTTTCTTGATTGATCCTTGAGATACCCTACCTATGCCAAAACTCTTGATAACGTGCATCCACAGTTGATAGGAGAATCGGTAAGTCAGCAGTAGATGATCTTAGGATTCTTCGCTGAAGTTATTGCCACATACCTGGTGGTGTCGTTGGTAACTTCCAAACCACGAGGTTAAAAGTGGGAAATGGCCAAACCACAGGCTTCTGTCTTAACTCCACCAAAAACAAGAAATGTAACACCAAAATAAGAACTCTTTATGCTCTGTATGGTTGCCAGGTTTTTTTTGTTCCTGGGAGTTATGTGGGAGAAAAAAATACCCTCGGATATAGGTGGGAAAAAAAAAGTCGTAGAAGTATCCCGGTAAAATAAAAATCCCATGTTTGGTTATGTGGGAGAAAAAAAAACCCTGGGAGATATGGTGGGGAAAAAAAAAGCTTTCTTTGGTTGCTTGAACTGTTGGGTAGAAAAAAATTCTTCTGAAGCTTATTTTTGGTTCCTGAGTTTATTTTTGTTCCTGGGGTTATCTTGGGATGGGATGACATTTCAATCATTACAAAAGTGGGATTAAAAATTTCACCCCACAAGTAATCATTACAAGAGTGGGATTAAAAAAAAACCTAGTGCTAAAAGGCAACCAAACATGGGATGGAACCAAAATTTAACTTACTCTCCATAACTGACACCACAATCACTCAAAACCAACTCCATTACATAGATGGGAGTGACCCTACGCGAAAATTAACATAAAGGAAAATAACTAAATAACTGGTACAGATTCTGCACGTAAGAAGGATCCTCTATGTCGGCATTTTTCAATAGGTTCATCTGGTTTCTCTTTATGTATATAGTTCGAACCAATTTTAGTTCCAAAGGGTTTCAATAGTTTAATTTTAGGTTTGAAAGGGTTTCAATGGTTTAGGCTCGCATTTATGGTTTCAATGGTTTGCCTGGTTTCATTTAGGGTTTAAATGGTTGCATATAGGTTTTCAATGGTTTCAAGGGTTTCATTTAGGGTTTCGATGGTTTTCAATGCTTTTCAATGGTTGCATTGTTTTGAAGTTGTTTGAAGGGTTTCAATTAGGGGTTTCAAAGTTAGAACCATTATTCCATGGAAGTTGCATCCATGAAACCACTTATTCTGCCGAAGTTGGAACCAGTATTCCATTGACCCTGTATCCAGTATTACTGGTTCAAACTGTGTAATTTGTGGTTCCGTACTTCCTCTATCCAGTTATTGTGGTTTGAACTTTCTAATATGTGGTTCCACTAATCATATTTGTGAACTTTCTAATATGTGGTTTCGTAGTTCCTCTATCCTAACATTGGTTTCAAGTGGTTCGAAGTCTCTAAATAGTGTGTTTGTACAAACTTTCTGAAACATGGTTTTCTTTGAAGTATCTTTAATTTCAACTTTTCAACTATCTTCTACTTAAAGTATCTTCCCCTCCAAGTTATTCTCCTGCTTTGTGCAGATAAGGACCGGAAGCGGCTCCCCTTTTACTTTGTGAACCCCACTAACCACCTAACCCAAAACCCCTATAGTCATGCAGCGCGCGAAGCAAAGAAAGAAGAATGTGACTGTAGATGCAGGGTCTTCGACCCGCAAACGGCGTGGGAAGGCTATCCGTCAGCCCTCCCCTAGTCCTCCTGCCTCTGATGAGGAAATGGGCAATGAGGATGCAGATGTAGAGGTTGGGTCCCTCGGTCGTATAGAAAGGAAGGGCATACTCCGAGGTAGGAAAGTCATTTTTAAAGATGTCGAAGTTTATAATGTGAAACCCTTATTTCTGGCCTTTGGATGGGTCAATTTTCTTGAAATTCACTGTGACTCGTACCCGACTCTCGTCAAGCAATTCTATGCCAATTACAGATTCGACAGAGATTTGAAGGTCTTCCAATCCAGAGTAAACAACAAAACCATCCATATGACAGTTGAAAAGTTTTGTGAAGTTCTCTCTCTTCCCACCACAGGCGACGAAATCTACTTTTGGCCCGGAACCATGGATGACATTAGTGACTGTATACATGATCCGGTCGCCGCCTATGGGCAGCTTGGTTGCCAAGGCCCACCTACTGACAGGTCAACGAACGTATCCTACAATTCCCTGAGCCCTATGTGCAAAGTCTTACACAAGATTCTGACGAGCAATATCACGCCTCGCGGAGGCAATGCTGACATGGTCCGGCCTATTGAGGCTTTTATTATGCACCGACTTCTTCGCGGCACACCCCTTCACCTTGGCTATATCCTCCTTAGCTTCATGGAGGACACGAGGACGAAGGCCTTGGCTAGTCTACCATTCGGGATGCTTCTCACGCATGTCTTCAACCATGAGAAGTTGATACAAGGTGGTGAAGAACGCCTTAGTCCCGCAACTGTGTTCAATGCTAAAACTATAAAGGCCATGCGGCTTGATATACAGGGCCCTGCTCCCCCTCCTCGTCAGCCGGCTTAGCGTTTTGCATCACAGGAGTTTGTTGCGCAGGAGCTTCGTGCACATCGTCAGCACCTTGACGCGCAGTTTACCGCGGTTCATCAGCTTTTACAATCCCATCATCAGGACCAATTGGCGACTCAGCAAGCTTTGACTGGGGTACGCACCGAGATCTCCACCCTCCGCCAGGACTTCGGCACAGCGGTCACCTCACTCACAGACCAGGTTTCTTCACTGACCAACTTGGTCCGCCATCTGTTGCCCCCAGATCATTAGAGCGTTGCTGTGGTTCATTTATGGATAGATGGATGTTATGTTTCTTTTAAATTTGTTTTTTTTTTTTTGTAATGGTTCATGGATGTTATGTTATATACGGGTTTCATATGTTATTATGGATGGATGGATTAAATGTTATTATCGTTATATTTCTGTGTCTTACTTGCATGGTATGTTTCTGATGGTTCTTATGAATTTGATGCAAGTATCTATATAGCTATGGTTGTTTGAAGTGATTTTTGGTGGTTTAAGTTTGAATGGTTTTGGTTGAGTCTCGTACGGTTTGTTATGGTTGCTATTAGTTGGGGAGCCATATGTTGTTTGAACCGATGTTTGATTGTTTAAATTTGAAGGGATTAGGTACGGTTGTCATATATGGTGTTCATGATCTTTACGTCTGGTTGTTTCCAGTTATTTGGGGAGCCCTGTGTTGTTTAAAGTGATTACATATGGTTTCTCTATCCTTGTTGTTTCAATGGAGTAATACTGTGTTTGAATAGACTAATATTGTGTTTCAAGTGATTGTTGGTGGTTTCGACAGATACAGACGAAGTTAACAAAATTGTTGATCTTTCCCATCAATTGTTTCCATTTTCGTGATGGTGAGTAACTGTTATATTTTCCGTCTGCATCTCCTGCTCTTTCTCGCTCAATTGTTTAATAGTGCCATTTTTGCAGGCGAAATATGTCTTATCTAGATGCTGTCCGTCACGCTTTCACGAGTCCCTACAAAATATTCGGTTACGGGATGTGCATAGGAATTTCATAAAGGATACCCCATTTACAGATTTGATTCTGCATGAGGGCCTCGAAGATGTCCAGTTGCGGAAGAAGATTTTGACGACAATGGTAAATAAATGGGATCCCAAACGGAAAGCTTTTTGTTTGGGCCGCATCGTACTCCCATTTCTAGTTAGTGATGTAGCTAAAATATTAGGTTTAAGTATGATTGGGGAAAGGCCGCAATTTGATTGGTCTAGCAGTGATACTGTGGATGGTTGGAGGTTTGGGGGTCCAACCGCCACCTTTGACGAGGTCGTCAAGGTTATTCATGCCGATATGGATTCAGACGAAGAAGACTTCGTGAAGTCGACTGTGAAGCATTTGATATTGTTATTCTGCAGCACTGTCTTGTTTGCGCAGAGGGACCAGAAGGCATGTTCTTGCCTCTTCCCGTATATTGATCTGCAGACTATAGGAAATGTTGCATGGGCTTATCCCGTTCATGAGTTCTTGGTCAGATCATTAGATTCACATGCTACACTCGGTGGAAAGGGACATATATTGGGTTGCTCTATTATTTTACAGGTAATTTTCCATTCATTGCATATAGTTTTTTTGTTTCTATCTTATGCGGATCTAATCTACTTTGATATCAGGTATGGCTATTTGAGCATACGACGTTATGGGCACCTAATTCTGCTGATGCGTATCCGCGTCTATTTAAGTGGACCGCTCAGATGAATACGAAGAAGATGGAGCATCAACAGTTGATTAACTGTATTATTCGTGGGACGGTGAAAGCCGCAGAGGTGAGAGTATAATGCATGTTGGTCGTTGTATGTCTTTCGTGTTATTTTTACAGTCGTATTTGTAATTAGTAATATGGAATGTATTCCAGGTGGTTAGGAGGGTCGAAGCTACGACAAGGGAAGAATCTCTACTTCGACTCGATGATCAACACGACGATGGTAGTATTCCTTGCGATTCAGTCGGTTCAATTGTGGTCCCAGTGGGGGATTGCATGGGTCAAACTCTGCCTGTACTGAGGGATCCAATGAGGCCAATTGCGACATATCAGAGGAGGGAACGAAGGACGAGAAGTACGAGAGGAAGAGGGGAACATGGGAAGTCCGAAGTAGATGAATCCGTTACAAATAGTTCATTGTTGGAGAGGTTAACCAGAGTTGAACGTGAAATGAGGGAGGTAAAAATTCATTTGTTCGGGAGAGATTCCAGAAAGAGGGAAGGTTTGGAGTCAGGGAATAATATCCCAACGAAGATAACAAGAAAGAGGGAACGAGAGGCCGACAATATGGATGGGGAAGCCGAGATAGTGACTGAGAAGGGGGAAGTAGGGGATGGTGTTTTTGTAGATGATATGGGGAAACACATAGTTGATGATAGCGTAGAACATATCTCTATTGATAGCCTAATTACTAGGGATGTCAGGGATGCTGCAGCTAAAATGGTTATCTTGGTTGACAGTCCTGATTTGAACCTCAGTAAGAGTAAGAAATCAAATAAGAAACAAGATGAAAAAGTTATTGGGAGCATTGAAAAAAATGTGAAGCAACGTGGAAGGAAGTTACAACCTAGTAGAGCAGTCAGTTCACCTTATGTCATAAGCAACCGGAAAAGCATGTATGCTCTTCGCAATATCACCGGGCCTGCAGCGATGAAGGTGGATGCATTGGCAGCGCTAGCACCTAGGTAAATTTTCGTACAACCTACATTCTTTTTTAATTCTAATATCTCCGATTAATTTCATACATAGGTTGTTTCAGTATAATTATATGACTGTAAAAGTTACATAGAGGTAGGTGACTTTTTACTCGATTTGCAGTGAGAGAGTCATTCACAGTGATGGGTACCACATGTGTAAAGAAGACTTGCTTATACTAACCGATCGTAGAGGGTGGATATCATCTCCGGTAAGATGTTATATGGTTCAGTTAGTAACGTAAAGCGTGAATAATGCGTTGGTACACATATCTTCTTAAATTCCTTCTCGTTGACCTATGGTATGTTCTGTAGATTGTTAATGTATATACGGATTACTTGAACTTGCGGGACGAATGTTGGCGAACAAAAAAAAAGGGATCATGCATTTGCCTTGCTACCCATCTACCTGTGAGATTAAATTAACTTATAAGTAATGGTTTTTGTTTCTGAAGCTGCGGGCAATTCTAACAAGGTGTTTTTTTGGTTGCAGCAAGTTATTCTTGACGAAAGATGTGAACGTCCCGATGCATGTTCCAGATTCCTAACTCGTGTAGAGAACACCCCTCTTCAAGAGATACGAAAAGTACTCATTCCAATTAACATTGATATGGTTCATTGGGTACTTCTCGTGTTGGATATGGGGCATCGTTCCTTCCTTGTTTACGATTCTCTTTACAGTCACACGGATTCTAGGAAGGTGCAACCCCTTGTGAGTACTACTCTTTACTTGATTCGTATGGCAATTATTAATTAAATTTTTGTTACTATTGCCCTAACGTACGGAATTCTTCATTTGTAGGTCGATTACCTTGTTAAATGGTTCAGAATGGTCAAAGACATTGATATAACTGCATTCCCCATTGATGTAGTGGTCGATCGGCCCCTACAAGGTAACAGGTATGTTACGTGCAATTACTTCAGTTTACGATACCTCCGTAAACGATTAATTCTGCTTCTCGGTTTTGCTTCATGTTTTGCAGCCACGACTGTGGGCTGTTCGTTTTGAAAGAGATGGAATACATTACCCGTGACGCTAGCCTCGATTTCACCCAGAAAGATATTACGGCTATGCGAGCTTCCCTACTTTCGGAAATGTTGAATGGGGTCTATGGGAAAGTATCCCTATAAGTTGTTCACATTCTTACCTGGGAGTCATTGTTGTTGGTTGTACATGCATTAGAGTTCAATTGCTTGGCGGGTGATCCGATACTTGCTCTCCTCGTTCCTGAAGTAGGTGGCGGAAATGAACCTGCTAAGGTGAGTGGATATTTTGCACACAATTGGGAAACACCAAAATGTTCTAGTTATTCATTATGATAATTGTGCTTGTTTGCAGGTAAGGCTTGTTCCAAATCCTGGCTCTCTTCAGCGTTAGTGGCAACTTGAAGAAGTCGTGGATGAGGAATGGCTTCAACATCTGGTCCTTCAATAGCAACCTTCTGGATGAGGATTGATCTATTGCCACCTGCAAGTCTCCCTTGGGAAAATCTTTTCAATGATCAGAAATCCACCCCTTCATCTCCAAGCTATTCTGCCCCTACCAAACGCAAAGAAATCACTCCTGGGGAGGAAGAAAAATCTCAGCCGTCCGGACTTCCCGGATTCTATGTAGCTGTGGCTTGTTCCTTGCGTGGTGATCTACCTCTCTGGTTGTTTGTTGCTGTCATGCTTGTTGGGGCTTCGAGCTTTGTTTTTTCGTTTTAGACTGTTTTTGCAGGTTCTGTCCTGTGTTTGGATGTTGTTGTTTGGGCTTCTTGCCTCTTTTTGTTCCCCCCTTTTATGTAAGGGGGTTGTTTTCAAACTTCATGTATATCTTTGGTTTCCATAAATATATCTGGTCGGGGTCCTGCCTAACCCCAGCTTACTCATAACAAAAATTTAAAACACAACAAAAACAAAAAAGCTTCTGAGTGACCAGGATCGGGAAAAAGCTCTTTCTACTAGGGTAAAGATGAAAAATGTAGTGGGGACCGGTAAACTGACATGTTCCACAATTCCACTCTTTTCTCCATCCGACACAAAAGATATGTGCTTTAAACATCAACTTCTTAACATTACGAGTTCACCACCCAAATGATCATTATTAATATATAATCTGAATGATCTTGCGCCACAAATGATGTATACATGTGATCAAGCCCATTGAATTGGTAGATCCTCGTGTACAGTTGTACATGAACCCGGTCCTACACCATATCTGCCGATGTACTGGAATTCCTTCGGAATTCCGATTGTACTTCGGACTTCCGAGTCGGAAATCCGAAGCAACTTACGGACTTCCGAATGAAGTCCAGTAGAGTTGGCAACTCTACTGGACTTATTACGGAAATCCGAGTATTGGATCGGAATTCCGCGTCGGAATTCCGATGGAAGGTACGGACTTCCGAATGATGTCCAGTAGAGTTGCCAACTCTACTGGACTTCCTTCGGCAATCCGAGTATTGGATCGGAATTCCGACCCGGAAATCCGAACAAACTTCCGGACTTCCGAATGATGTCCAGTAGAGTTGCGAACCTACTGGACTTCCGTCGGAAATCCGAGAATAGATTCGGAATTCCGTGTCGGAACTCCGAACCAACGTCCGGACTTCCGACGCGACTCCAGTAGAGTTGCGAAGCTACTGGACTTCCGTCGGACAGCCGACTATTGGTTCGGATTTCCGAGTCGGAAATCCGAACTACCTTCCGGACTTCCGACGGGACTCCAGTAGAGTTGCGAACCTACTGGACTTGCTTCGGAAATCCGAGTATTGGATCGGAATTCCGACTGGGAAATCCAGTCGGAATTCCGAACCAACTTCCGGACTTCGGAATGATGTCCAGTAGCTTCGCAACTATACCGGGGTTCAGTCGGAAGTCCGGACGTTGGTTAGGTTTTCCAAGTCGGAATTCCGAACCAACTTCCGGACTTCGGACGGGAAAGAAGTGATATTGCGCTTCCGCGCTCGTCATTGGGAAGTCCAACGCTGGGTTCAGACTTTCGAGTAATCGTACGTACACTTTGTTCGTCCACAGATGGAAGGATTACCTCGATTCGATGGACCTGATTATTTGAGCACACCCAATATATGTGACGGCGTATAAAATGAACGATTTAGATGATCCAAACAATGTGGGCCGACTGACTTTTCGGTAGTGGGTAAAAACCAATGATATTGCCAACACCAATGATACATTAATGATAAGTTTTACAACAGTCACAGTCAGCTGTACAACCAATGTAATACTATAAGTCTATAATAACGTTTAATTTATACAAATTTTGTGTGAGTAAATATTTATGTGCAGTATGAAGAGTCCCAAAATCAATGCCACTTTGTACAAACAAACCAACAACTCCATCCCTAAGCAAAGAAAGGAGGTGCGAATGAGACACCGGACCTACAAGAAAAACATGCAACAATCAATAAAATGATGGGTTTGATAGAGAAATCATATCAAGTGAGTAATAATGGAACATACGTATTTTCTGTAGGTGCGGATGGACCGATGGGCGTCATATTTAACTGAAGATTTACAAGGGGGGGATTTTTGCACGTTCTTAGATATCCATTTCTCTGCTTTTGCGTTCTTCGCTTTAATACATTCTATCGTCTCCTTATAGTCTCTCTCCCTTAAAGCATATGCGGCTCTCGAAAAAAGTTTGCAAAGTATTTGGCTCTTAAAGGTCTTCAGGAAATTGGCATTGAGGTGACGAATACAGTAGCTATGGTATGATCCCGGCAATGCTTCGTCTATAGCTCTAGGCAAACCCTTCATCCTATCAGAGGAAATAGTGAATTCGTTGTTGTTTTTTTCGGCTGGTATCACCCTTTGGCGGAGTAAACGAAGAAACCATAGCCAGCTCTCATACATCTCATTCTCAACCACTGCATATGCTAACGGAAATAATCGACCGTCACCATCTACTGCAGTGGCAGCTAATAAAATTCCTTTATACTTGCCTCGCAAATGTGTCCCATCAATTAGTATCAGTGGTCTAATTGTTCGACTGAAGGCGCGAATGCTAGGGCCGAATGACCAAAATAAACGACAAAATGTATTATCTCCACCCGTCCATAGCTGACGACTTCGATATACACACATAACGGTGCCAGGATTGCATCTCTCCATCTCTTCAGCATATGCAGGAAGGATGCGGTAAGACGCTTCGGCATTTCCACACATTTTTTCGTGTATAATGACCTTCGCATTGAAAGCCTTCACATAGCTTATGGTTATACCCCACTTATCCTTGATGTATGCTCTTATCAAAGTAGGCCTCATGTCTCCTGGGCAGGGAAATAACCCAAGACAGGTGTCTGCTGCCCAAGCTGCTGTGACAAGGGGATGGTCATTACCCCTCATAGTACCTGAGCATGTATGCTCTGCCACAAACCTTTTGACCTTAACATGATCCAAAGAAATTCTCCCACTGATTCTGAAGGGGCAACTTTTATCCTTGCATCTAACAGCATACTTTGTAGGCTTTGAATCTACTGGGACGAATACAAACTTCCGTTCAATTGCGTACTCTTTCACTTTCTTCTTAAATACTTTCAAATTCGGGAAGATTCCACCCACCTTCATCTCCTCAAGTCCTATACGTCCCTCATTTAATTCATCTACAACCATCTCATCTACTTCCAACCGCTCCCTTCTATATGTATTACACAACGGGTCGCCCACAACGTTCTGTAGACCAATGAGGGGGCGTACAGCTTTGCACTCATCTTCCTTACCAAAGTCACCTTCGCGCACACTGTCCTCAACGAAGTCATCATCACCAAATGAATCATCACCCTTTATACTGTTACCATCCTCGCATTCAATGCCATCACTAACATGCATATCACTATGGAAATCCCTGTTGAACTCTGCATCGTGCCTGCACAGTAGGGAGTACGTTAGAATGAATATTGTATGAGAGAAACATAGAACTGGCGAAGTAAATGTAATTAGTAATTACAAGATTACATGGCAGTGCTCATATGTTACCATGTATTTTCCTCTGTCACATTAAAAAGAGGGTCCTCATAGTCTTCGTTCAAGTCCACTGAATATCTTTTCGGATTCCGAGGAATATTGGTATCTTCTCGGTTTCTGCCCAATATTTGTATGTTCTTCGGAGCTATAAAATCATTTCGATTAGGTGTTGCTGACGCTGCACGGATGGATTTATTTATGAGGTTCAATGGCGGTTCAAGAGGACGAGAAGAAGGTTCACAAATATTTCCATATTTTATAGGATCTTCATAATGTTGAATTCGATCCCTCATATTCCTGAGCAATGACAAATTTCACATCACCTAATAGTGTAATGGAATGAGAGTTCAAAGAATGAAAATTTCCACCTTACTGAATATTTTACCTTCGGATGGGGCTCGGTGCAGAACTAATTCCTCCTACTCTGTACTCTTTGGTTATGTACAGGCTCATACAATTGAAGAGGCTATTCTCAAAAACCATCATCACCATAGCTAGGTCATCGTCATTTCGAATGTCGTACAACACGATTTGATATGGATCCACGACATATCGACATTGTATAGATTGTGAGATACCGGTTGCTGTGGTATGGATTTTTTGGTGAACTAGAGACTCAAATTCTGCAAATTTTATATTCCGATTCACAATTAAAGACATCTTCGTCCCGCCAATATACTCAAATGATACTTTATCCTTCAAGTACCCATCAACGTGTAACATAAAAGAAGCCATTCTTTCCACCATTTTCGCAAACCCTATTAGGATAAGAACCAATATTAAACCCTCATAAAATTAGAATACAAAGTAATATATGAACAACCATTTACAATGATACAACCACAATTGGAACAATAAGTTACATTCTTGGAAGCACACTTTTATTCCTTCGAACCACAGCGGATCCACATTTTATACCTTGGAACAACATTTTATACCCCGGGAACCATTACGGATTCACATTCTATACCTCCTAACCACTACGGAACCACATATTATACCCCACAAGCACTACGGAACCACATTTTCTACCCCGGAACCTCTACGGAACCACATTTTATACCACATAACCACTACGGAACCACATTTTATACCTTGGAACCACTACGGAACCACATTTGATAACTCGGAACCACTAGGGAACCACATTTTATACCCCGGAACCACTACGGAACCACATTTTATACCTCGAAACCACTATGGAACCACATTTTATACCCTGGAACCTCTAGGGAACCACATTTTATACCACGTAACCACTACGGAACCACATTTTATACCTTGGAACCACTACGGAACCACATTTTATAACTCGGAACCACTACGGAACCACATTTTATACCCCGGAACCACTACGGAACCACATTTTATACCCCACAACCACTATGGAACCACATTTTATACCACGTAACCACTACGGGATCAGTTTTTGTACTCCGCAACCACTCCGGAACCACATTTTATACCTCGGAACCACTACGGAACCACATTTTCTACCCCGGAACCTCTAGGGAACCACATTTTATACCACGGAAGCACTACGGAACCACATTTTATACCCCACAACCACTATGGAACCACATTTTATACCTCGGAACCACTACGGAACCACATTTTCTACCCGGAACCACATTTTATACCTCGGAACCACTACGGAACCACATTTTATACCACGTAACCACTACGGAACCACATTTTATACCTTGGAACCACTACGGAACCACATTTTATAACTCGGAACCACTACGGAACAACATTTTCTACCCCGGAACCACTACGGGATCACATTTTCTACTCCGCAACCACTCCGGAACCACATTTTATACCTCGGAACCACTACGGAACCACATTTTCTACCCCGGAACCTCTAGGGAACCACATTTTATACCCCGGAAGCACTACGGAACCTGATTTTATACCCCACAACCACTATGGAACCACATTTTATACCTCGGAACCACTACGGAACCACATTTTCTACCCCGGAACCACTAGGGAACTACATTTTATACCCTCGAACCAGTAGGGAACCACATTTTCAACCCTGGAACCACTTCGGGACCACATTTTATATGGTGGAACCACTGGGGAACCACTAGGGAACCACATTTTATACCTGGGAACCACTACGGAACCACATTTTCTACCTCGGAACCTCTAGGGAACCACATTTTATACCCCCAGAACCACTACGAAACCACATTTTATACCCCACAACCACTATGGAACCACATTTTATACCACGTAACCAGTACGGAACCACATTTTATATCTCGGAACCACTACGGAACCACATTTTCTACCCCAGAACCACTACGGAACCACATTTTCTACCCCGGAACCTCTAGGGAACCACATTTTATACCCCGAGAACCACTACGAAACCACATTTTATACCCCACAACAACGATGGAACCACATTTTATACCACGTAACCACTACGGAACCACTACGAAACCACATTTTATAGCCCACAACAACTATGGAACCACATTTTATACCTCAGAACCACTACGGAACCACATTTTCTACCCCGGAACCACTACGGAACCACATTTTATACCCCGGAACCACTACAGAACCACATTTTATACCCCTCAACCAGTATAGAACCACATTTTATACCACGTAACCACTACGGAACCACATTTTATACCTCCAAACCACTACGGAACCACATTTTATACCTCGGAACCACTACGGAACCACATTTTCTACCCCGGAACCTCTAGGGAACCACATTTTATACCACGTAACCACTACGGAACCACATTTTATACCTGGGAACCACTACGGAACCACATTTTATAACTCGGAACCACTACGGAACCACATTTTATACCCCGCAACCACTACGGAACCACATTTTATACCCCACAACCAGTATGGAACCACATTTTATACCACGTAACCACTACGGGATCAGTTTTTCTACTCCGCAACCACTCCGGAACGACATTTTATACCTCGGAACCACTACGGAACCACATTTTCTACCCCGGAAGCTCTAGGGAACCACATTTTATACCCCGGAACCACTACGGAACCACATTTTATACCCCACAACCACTACGGAACCACATTTTATACCCCACAACCAGTATGGAACCACATTTTATACCACGTAACCACTACGGGATCACATTTTCTACTCCGCAACCACTCCGGAACCACATTTTATACCTCGGAACCACTACGGAACCACATTTTCTACCCCGGAACCTCTAGGGAACCACATTTTATACCACGGAAGCACTACGGAACCACATTTTATACCCCACAACCACTATGGAACCACATTTTATACCTCGGAACCACTACGGAACCACATTTTCTACCCCGGAACCACTAGGGAACGACATTTTATACCCTCGAACCACTAGGGAACCACATTTTCAACCCTGGAACCACTTCGGGACCACATTTTATACGGTGGAACCACTGGGGAACCACTAGGGAACCACATTTTATACCTCGGAACCATTACGGAACCACATTTTCTACCCCGGAACCTCTAGGGAACCACATTTTATACCATGGAACCACTACAGAACCACATTTTATACCCCACAACCACTATGGAACCACATTTTATACCATGTAACCAGTACGAAACCACATTTTATATCTCGGAACCACTACGGAACCACATTTTCTACCCCGGAACCACTACGGAACCACATTTTATACCTCGGAACCACTACGGAACCACATTTTATACCCACTTATCCACTACGGAACCACATTTTATACCCCACAACCACTATGGAACCACATTTTATACCTCGGAACCACTACGGAACCACATTTTCTACCCCGGAACCTCTAGGGAACCACATTTTATACCCCCAGAACCACTACGAAACCACATTTTATAGCCCACAACAACTATGGAACCACATTTTATACCTCAGAACCACTACGGAACCACATTTTCTACCCCGAAACCACTAGGGAACCACATTTTATACCCCGGAACCACTACGGAACCACATTTTCTACCCCGGAACCACTACGGAACCACATTTTATACCTCGGAACCACTACGGAACCACATTTTATACCCACTTATCCACTACGGAACCACATTTTATACCCCACAACCACTATGGAACCACATTTTATACCTCGGAACCACTACGGAACCACATTTTCTACCCCGGAACCTCTAGGGAACCACATTTTATACCCCGGAACCACTAAGAAACCTGATTTTATACCCCACAACCACTATGGAACCACATTTTATACCTCGGAACCATTACGGAACCACATTTTCTACCCCGGAACCACTAGGGAACGACATTTTATACCCTCGAACCACTAGGGAACCACATTTTCAACCCTGGAACCACTTCGGGACCACATTTTATACGGTGGAACCACATTTCATACCCCAGAACCACTAGGGAACCACATTACTACCCTCTATTCACAATTTCAAATAAACTTTGGATTTTTTCTGTGGTCTCAATCTGTGTATCTTTTGCAGTACTTTTAGTTTGTGACTGATATTTGCAGGAGTTTGGCATCAAATGGTTTTTCAGGAACATTCTCACCTTCAATTACCAAACTAAAGTTCTTGGTTAGCTTGTAAGTTATCATCTTCGTACTGTATCATTTGTTTTGTACTCAGGATTTATTTCTGTAAAATTAATGTGTACCAAATTAAGATGCTCACCTTAATTGAGTGAACGATGTGGCATGAGGGTTAACTGACATGAATTTACGATGATTTCAGCTTTTATTACTGATTTATGCTTTATACCTTTATCTGTTAGGAATGAGTGTTATATAGATTGAAAAAATGTTCTTCCTAACTGTTTCGTTTCTTTTTTATTGGTATCTGACATGAATTTACGGTGATTTCCACTCGTACTACAGATTTATGCTCTATATCTTAACTGTTACGAATGAGAATGTTGTATAGATTGAAAAAGTTCTTCCAAATATGTTGGTTCTTTTTATTGGTCTGTGTGATGAAATTAAAGAAAGCTACTCATATAATAACATTTAACAACTAACCAGCAGTCGGAACTTGGAATGCCTTTTGCATTGTTGTACCTTTTATACTTAAACTTAATCAATGTTCACTTAATATGCTACCATTATTCGGCTTTCTTATTGTTTGGTTTGTATTTTCAGCATGATATCCTTCACATTTGGAAAGTTATGTTGCTTGTGGTTATGCGCTTTTCTTGGATTGTATTTGTATCTACTGGAGTCATTGCTTCCCTTATCTGTGGGATGCTTTGACAGTGCTATGACTGACATATGTCAACCTGCTTGTAGTATTTTTTTTAGAAAAATAAAATTTCAAGACCATGAATTATGTGGTTAATGGATATTTTTATGGGTTTATTTGAATGAAATTCATGCATGAATTCATCTGTATCACTCTATGAGTCTGTCATGTATGTATGGCATAATATGGCAAGGTTTTAAAGAACAAGAGCACAGAAAAACAGAGCATGCCGCTAAAAACATACATTTTTCTCTATCAAAGTAGAACATGTAATTGTCCATGTCCATTGAAGTTCAAGAAACTGATACTGATAGCAAATAAAAGCATTGCAAAGCAGAAAAAAAAAGACTAAAAAAGATTGACACTAGATCTTATATTGTCCGAAATCAAGTTCCCAAGCATACATATTCAACTTCAAAACATTACAACCCAAAAATAGTGAAGAAGTGGTCACAATCTCAAATAAACTCCACAAAAACACCAATAGGTAACCTAGATACAATCTGAATGTTACAAGGAATATAGGATACCCATATGCGGCCACAATCCATTCAATGATTGGAACATTATGAGATAAAAGGAGGGAATAAACCTAGTCAAGAGAAAGGGATTCTGTCACCTTGTATTTTAAAGATGTTGCAGAGGTGCTGTTCAATGGGGTGAGGACGAGAGAGAGAGAGGGAGGGAACATTATGAGATAAAAGGAGGGAACAAACCTAGTCTCTACTCGGTTGATTCACATGGATGGGGAATTTGTTCAATGGGGTGAGGACGAGAGAGAGAGGGAGGGAGGGAGATTTTCGTCTCACCTCACACCCTGTTTTTTAAACAGTGTAAAAGCTAAAAACCTTAACTAAGGCTATTTTTGTCTTTATACAATTTTTCTCTCACCTCACACCCTTTTTTTATAATTTACAAATTACTACCCTTTTTTCATAATTTCGAAAAAACATTGCATTTTTCTCATCATTTGCCCAAAAAAAAATATCCACTTTCAAGCAGTGAAAATTGTAGAATTTTATGAGCAAGAATACATAAAACAAGTAGAGAGTTTTTCTTTCTTAGAGGAAGAACACTGTTCACAAACTTTTAATATATTATTCCATCACTCAAAATAAACACAACAGCGCTTTAAATAGAATTGTGGTTGTACGTGCAACACCAACCAAAAACTCATATTTCACTCCTCAATCCTAACAACACATGACTCCCGTAGATAAAGAGAACTTCCTAGGAAATAGCTAATAAACTTTATCAATATAACAAGAGGAATGATAGATGCAAGGGCTCTCTTTATGCAAGGGTTAGAGAAGGGCCCTTGAATAGATCCACGTCGTATTTAAAGTCGGTTGAGAAACTGAATTCGGTTGCACTTAATGATGTGGATCTATTCAAGGGCCTTTCTTTAGCCCTGCATAAAGAAGGCCCTTGCATCTATCACTCCTCATATAACAACTACCAAAATAATTCCACCCTTACACCTACTTATAGAACACCAAAGAGTTAAAAACTAATTTGGGTTAGGTTGACCCCACTAGCTTGCAATTATTAATTCCAACACTCCCCCTTAATTCAAACTACGCAAATGGATGTACTCCCATCTTTTGAGGAAATTTCTTGAACTTTTCTTCTAGCAATGCTTTGATGAATATATCCGACACTTGATCTTTAGTGTTGGAATGCTTTAGTTCCACTTCTTCTTTCACTACAACAAACACGGTCTATAGTGGCGGTCTTGGAAACCGCTACTAAAGCGAGGCCACAATGTGTGGAAATTCCGTAAAATATTGTGTCATACATTTAGCGGCGGTCTTGACCGCGGTATATATGTTATAGAAGAAACACAAAATCATACCGTAACAATAGCTTGCACGTGAAGTTTCACTACTCCCGAATTTTCTCCGCGACGGTTTTCTTCCCCCGCTTTTCCCCTTTTGCTCTCTTATAGTAGTACTGAAAGAAGCTCCTTTTCCCTCTTGAAACCTCACCACCGCTCTGCAACTATCAAATACCTCAACGATGTTGGTCAAAACTCAAAAGTTCTCATTTTTTCACAGAAAACATCATAGATCTGGTTATAAACCAGTCCAAAACCTCCTCCTTCTCTGTAAAAATCACTTCTCTCTTCTCTAACTAGAAAATCCTCGTAAAATCGCTAATTTTCAGTCTTGGAACGAGACCGAACCAAGATCTGGCTAGCAATATCAACAAATACCCCGAAATATTGTCTTAAAATCAACTCCTAGTGTCTCCTTCCTCGGAGAAAATCCAAATCCGTGCATCTCCTTCCTCGAGAAAGCTCAAATCCATCCCCTACTCTTGATTTGTCCTTTTCCGGGTATGTCTCTGCAATTTGTTTTGTTTATTTTTTATTTATGTATTTTTATTTTGGGTTTTCTGTGTTATTAGGTTTTGTGTATTTTTATTTAGGGTTTACTCTATACAAGACTTAAGGTTTTCTGTAGTTTTATTTTGGGTTTTCCCCTTTGCAATACTTAGGGTTTTCTGTTTTATTACGTTTTATGTAATTTTTATTTAGGGTTTTCTGTGTTATTACTTAGGGTTTCGCAATTTTTGTTTTGCTTTCTTCAGTTTCTGATTTTTTTTGCATTATTTTTTGTTTTGTTTTGATCATTTACTATTTCCCCCTTTCTTGTTAGAACACCTGGAAGATAATCTAGCTATTTACAATTTGTAATCCAGGGTTTGGACTCAATCTCCGTTCTATTAGGTTTAAGAAATGATATTGTTTATTTTAATTCCATGCTTGCGCCTCGGTTAGGTTTTCAAATATAAGTTTTGTAATTTTTTTCCGTTCTGTTGGTTGAAGAATTCTTTTTTATTTGAAAGAGATCGATTTTGGTGAATGAAAGTTTATCTTATAGCATTTATATTATGGCTCAAGTTTTTCCTATTTGCAAGAAACGTCGGATGCCGTTATATTTTTTAGTATGAGGTTGTTTTGGATATGTGTACAAACTGCATGTAATAAATTAGAGAAGTGGAAGAGAGTTGTTGTATTGGGATGTTCCCCTCCTAGTTGCATCTGGGCCGTATCTACCTCAATCCAAGTTTACCTCCTTAAAAAGTAACTACAACAAGCCCAAAATTTTTTTTTAGAAAATCCCAACAGATTATTTTTGAATCGTATTGGGAAGAAGTCCATTTTCTATCAAATAACCAATTTCCATCTTACACCTAGTACCCAACCAATAAAGTACCCAAAAATGTAAGAAGAAAATACAAGTCCTAGAAATCATATAAGATTATAGGACTCACGTGGTTATTTTGAGCCTTCTGATGCAGTGCCAACATGGTAGCCATGTCATGCCTAGGTGGTTTTGGTGGAGTTCCAAGGTGCAGTCCCTCATTAATGTTGCTGGCCCGTTTTGAACCTGATTTTTGAGCTTCTAAATGGAAGAATTATGGAAAGTGGTAAATTACAAAGTTGTAGGTCTCTTTGAGATCTTTTCAACAAGTATTTGTGCTTGAAAATTAGACAAGAGGGTAGAATGTTATGGCACTTTTTGTGGACTGTGTTTGTGGGTTCCCAAAACAGTCAAAGTTAGTGAGTTACAATGCAATTAATGTTATGTTAGTCCCTAAGCTAGCTAGTGGAGAATCTTGAACGAATTTGCTTTGGTTTTCTTTTATTTAAAGAGTTAGAAACCATCTTTAGAGGGGATTTTTGATGTTGAGAAACTTATGTAATTGATGGAATATCAATTGGGTTGAGCATTGCTCCCATTTTCTTCTTCTTCTCTTGTTGTAGATGAAATGCATGAACTGTTACATGATATGAACCCAATGTCGAGCCATGATGATGACAATGGACCGGCAAATGAGGAGGGTGAGCGAGGAGATGCAAGTAGGCACGGGCCTGATGCAGATGTAGAGAAGTTTTTCAAATTATTGCAAGATGCCGAGTACGAATTATAACCAGGAAGCAAATTCACAAAGTTTTCTTTCACGGTTCGGTTGTTTCACATAAAGTGTCTCAACGGGTGGAGCAACAAATCATTCACAATGTTGCTTGAGTTGTTGAAAGAGGTACTTCCGGAGGGTGCATCACTGCCGAAATCCTTTTATGAAACGAAGAAGATTGTTAAGGATTTGAGCCTCCATTACAATAAAATCGATGCATGCCCCAATGATTGTATGCTATACTGGAAGGAAGCCTCCAACGATTCTACATGTCGCATATGTGGGGCTTTGAGGTGGAAAACAATTGAAGGGCATTCAAAAGATCAAAGAACTCATTCATCCACAAAAGAGCAAGAGGTTCCTGCAAAGATTCTGCGTCATTTCCCTTTGAAACCAAGGTTGCAGAGGCTGTACATGTCAACTAAAACAGCTTCTTTCATAACATGGCATAATGACAACCGTACCAAAGATGATATATCAAGGCGTGGAGAAGATATTTCATCGGGAAGATTTCACCAGCGAGAGAGAGAGAGAGAGAGAGAGAGAGAGAGAGAGAGAGAGGGAAATGAGGAAAGAAAGAGAGGGAAGTTTCACGCCCTACATCCACGAACGCTGGGCTAAAAAGTTTTATGCAAACATTACGTTATTTCTCCCGAAACATGCTTTCTCCCTACTTTTTTTAAACGAACACCGGGGAATGTACGCCGGGAGAAACTAGTTTTTTTTTTTAGTGTCCCCTCACTACCACACTCTCAGACCATCTCTCACAACTGACCCCACTAATATTACAGGGAATATTTTTTCATGGTTAGCAAACATGCCCTTAGAGCATAATATCATCTCCAACAATGTATTTCCAATAACATGACGAACACATTAAGAAAAATGGGAAGTGTCATTATTGAAACAATTGAGTATGAATATCGTCTCCAAAAATGTACTTCCAAAAACAACATAAGCACATTTCTAATAGCAATTTGATAGGCAATTTCGCCTAAAGACATTTTGCGGCTTACTTTTGCATGGGAAAACAGCCGCATAAGATGAATTAAATGAATAAGACAAAATCGATCCGCTAAAAAGTGAGCCGCAAAATGGCTTTATCGCGAAATTGCCTAGCAAGTCCCTTTCTAATAGCAGTCATTAGATGCCGAGGCTTTCAGTAGGAGGCCCGAAAGCTGGCCAGGGACCGAGAAAAATGGGCTGTGGTCACTCTCCACCGTAAACACCTTGCTCGGCGGCCACTTCTTAATCATTGCATCTTGTTGGGCCAGTTTCATGACCCGATCTCTTGTAGTTCTTACATAGACTCGCCTCACCTTTTCGACACTGTCTCCACCTCTGAACTTTGTTCTTCTTAGTGCAGTTGGGCCTGGGCGTAAGAGCATAGAAGCTAGGGCCGCATCCTAATCCAATCAAAGTCGAGTCCAAAATTTTCTTATTAGATCTAGGAAATACCTTTTGATTTGAGAAATTCTATGGCTCGAATTTTTAGTATTCTCTTATTTACCTTCTACATCAACTATTTAGATATAATAACGTCACTTTTTTGGTAGGTAACCTATTTTTCATAGGTAATTTAGCAGGATTGAACCTCCGACCTCTCGGTTGAAGAACAAAGGCTTGACCATTGAGCTAGAGGCTCAATCCCAGTACTGTTGCATATTGTCACTATGAAACTGGGGAAATGGAAGGGGAAAGTGAGGAAGAAACAGATGCATTTGGGGAGATGCATTAGGGGTGCTATTTGGGCTGGGTCGGGTTGAGCTTTTGCTAAAAAATGAATTGGAATCAAATTGAACCCAATATATGATTACAAGTTAAAAGCTCAACCCGAATTCCTGAAAATTGGCCTAGGACCCTACAATTGAATTGAACAACAATATCTTCAGACAGAAATATCCCCACCTTTTTCATAGATGAACAACATACCCATATTCTATTAGGAAGTGATACATCCCATTTTTCCTAAGAAATATTTTTATTGAAAATGTTTTTCCCCAATAAATTCGATTTTGCCACTTTTATTAGCCGATCTCGATTTTCACCCAAGGTGGGGCCCACCATTTTGCACATGTTTTGATATGGTATGGCCCTCAATCTCTACCCAAACTCATGCACTTTGGTGGGGCGCACCATTTCACACCATGTCTGGATTAGGATGGATCCCACCCAAATCCATGCATAGAGTTGGGCTCAGCATTTTACACCATGTTTTGATATAATTGGCGTAACCAACTCAACTCAAGCCCATTGAGTGGGCCAACTCAACTCAAGCCCATTGAGTGGGCCCCACATTTTACATCATGTTTACACAAGTCATGTTCTGATGGGCTGGGGCCCATTATTTTACATCCATGCATAGTATGGCCAAGAATGTTTAAATCCAAATTGGGCATGAACAGGCCTAGTGAGCTTTTTTTTTTTGGCTTACCTCTTCTGGGCTTTGGTGATAGAGAATCTTTCGTTGAAATTCCTTTCTGATGAGAATACTCGTTGGAGGCTTATCATCCCCTAAACCGAACCCTACTTCATACACGTCTCCGAATTCAGAAAGGTCCGGAAAACCCTGTTTAAGAAAATAACTAAAAATCAGCAAAAAATTTCTTCAAAAATCATGTAAAATTATTGGGATTTCTAAGCAGGACGCTCAGCAAGACGGCAGGGCAGGGACGACCACTCCTTAAATGCCACGTCAACAGTTGTCCTACACCTGTTGCCCTCTTGAGTGCCCTCACTATAAATTTGCATATAATTAAGCATAGTCTTATTCGCATATACCATTTCAAAAAATATATAATCTTATTGTAATATAATTAATTAGCCTACCCCAACTAACTAGTTTGGGACAGAGGCTTAGTTGAGTTGAGTTGAGTTGAATATTGGAAGATAATTACACGAGATTTTATATGATGTATGTGTGTAAAGTCCAGTATTTTTTGAAAAACATACAGTGGAGTTCACTTCATAGGATGATCCAAACCGTTCATTTTTTGAGCAAAAACGTAAATAGGCTTGAAACCCTTAAATCATTTTCATGGGATGATCATAACCCTCTGATCTGTAGAGGGACTGAACAGTATAGAAACCTCTATAGATCGGAGGGTTAGGATTATCCTATAGAGATGATTTCAGGGTACAGCTTATTTACGTTGTGATTCAACCAATGAACGACTTGGATCAATTTTTTGAAAAATACTTACTTCTTACGCATACACCACATAAAATCTGTAATTATACAAATTCATAATGGTTATAATAGTGTTAGAGTGTGAGAGATCTCACCGTTACTTAGTTGGGTAATCTAAACAATTACCAAAGCTAGCTAATACACCAACAATCCAACGGTGAGATCTGACCGTTGGATCAACAGATATGACAATCAGACGATCATGTACATAATTTTTTAAGTAATCTGTCTATTACTAAGCCTTTCAAGAAGAGCATTGTTTTCGTTAAAGTGATAATGTTGTAGCATGGGCATAATGCCATGCCTAGGGTGTTCACATCCATGAATGTAACAAGCCATGACAAATCCAACCTATTGCCCTAAGTCCCTCTCATCAGATGATTTTGGGCCATTGATCAAGCATGATGAAAAAACATCTTTTAAAATGTCTTTAAAATGCGGGTCCATTGTTTTGAATCTTAAGACTGCATGGGGATTTGCTAGGGACCATGGCACAAGGCATTTCACGGACCGGCTGTTGCATGAGAGAGCAGCCTTCTTCTTTCTGCGATGGCCGCTAGCAAATCCCAGATTGCATGATTTTGGAAAATTGGAGATCCAAAGAAGGGCCTACCAAATGAAATGTTCAAATCGATCAAAGGTGGGGCCTACTATGGTCATAAGCATTCTTCCACAGCTATAATGCAATTTTTAGACTACCCTGTCTATTGTATGTCCAATCATCATATGGCTCATAATAATAGTGATTGATCAGGGAATCCTAACCAGTCGATCAATCCAAGGTGGGCCCCATGGGAAAGGACGGCCCTAATTAACTATCAGGTCAATTTATAAAAATAAATCAATAAAAAGTTTTACGTACGTCTTGAATATCTTGCTGGGAGGAGAAGCCAAATCGTAGCATCGAGGCTGCCACGTAGACTGCCAGATGGATTTTGTCTCCGAATTCCTGACTTGCATAAGTGACATTAAGCCCTCCGGAGCTATGGCCCACTAAAATCACCTGCAAAAATGTTAAATAATTAAAAAATAAATAAAAACCAGGGCAAAAGAAATGAAACAACCATTTATTTCTTAGGAAATGATATTTCCAACCCTTTTCTAGGCATTTCACACCCTTTTCTTTGTCTTTTCTGGTCACATGGAAAAAATACAATTGAGTTGAGAAAAAAAAATTTATTTTTTCCATAGGGAGCTGGTATATTGGTATTGCCACCCAAATTGTTCTTGTACTTCATCGAATCTGTCTTATGTAATCACTGTACGGACCAATGATAAGAGTCAAAATAAAATAGATAGTTCATCGAAAAAAAATGACTGCCTTTATCATTTTCCCTCCCTCATTATGGAGTGTTTTAATGAAAAAGTGTCACAGAATTAAAAAAGAAAAAAAAAAGGGGGCGGGGCGGGGTGCGGCGGGGAGGGGGAGGGGGTTTTCTTAAACAAAAACAGATATAATTTTCTCTTAAATGGATGTGATTGATAGTGGCACTACCAGGTTTTGATAATCGCACAAACTTAGCTTGTCTTTTCTTTTTTAAAAGGCTGCTGTGCTGAGAGCTTTTTGGGAAATGTAATAACCATCGACAGCTGTTTAATAAATAAAAGACAAGATGACTTTGCGTAATTTTCAAAACATCGTACACCCAATAGGCCAATATCAGTAGCCTTAAATGAAAAAGGTACTGAAAAGGAAAAAAAAATAAAGCTTTTATTGCACTACCATCTTCTCATAAAAAGCTTTTATTGCTTTTAAGTATAAATGAATAAGAGTTGTCATAAAAAAGCTTGTATAGTTTAATGAAAAAGGTCATAAAAATAAGGGGAACTGATATATTTGCCCTCTTTTCTTCCCTGGCCAGTCCTCTCTAGAGTGTATTTATGACAAATACACTACAAGCGGGTGACCCAAGGAAGAAAAAAGGGGCGAATAAATCATTTACCAAAATAAAACCCAGTTCTTATAAAGCATAAAAAAGCATAATTAGTGAAGATAAATGATATCGGCACAACCATGTCTTAATAATTGCACTAAACCATCTTGTCTTATTTAAAGTGCAGTCAAAGGCTATTACAGTTACCAAAAATCTTTCACAAGGCAATCACAAAGGAAAAGACAAGCTGAGTTTGTGCAATTATTAAAACATGTTTATGCTGCTATCATTTCATTTTTAATGAAAAAGTTAAAATATAAAACCCAATTCTCAAAGGCTACTGATACTGGCACTACAGTGTTTTGATAATTTCACTAACTGACTTTGTCTTTTACTATTTAACCAGCTGTCAATTATTCTCACAATTTCCCAAAAAAGCAAATTGAGAAAGAAAAGACAAGCTGGGTTAGTACAAAAATCAAAACACGGTAGTGCCAATATCAGTATCCTTCTTATATCATAATCGTAGAAAAAGGATGATGAAGAAGAAGAAGCTCTTACGGTTTGTATGAAAATCCATTACCTTCTCATCCTCGGGCAAGGCAGACATGAAATCAAATAGTGGCTTATTGTAATCTTCGAACGATTCGACCGAGTCCGAGTCGGATCGGTCGATTCCAGCACCTTTAAGATCAATACAAGTCACCTTGTTGCCAGAATTCTCCAAAAGCCACCTGATTTTGTACCAACACCAAGCTCCATGGCTTATGCCATGCACCAGAACAAAGTGCATAGGCTTCGACCCCATTCTGTATATTTCAAACTCTTCCCCCATTACAAAACTCTCTCCTCTCTTCTTTTAAAACTCTCTCTCTCTCTGTCTGTCTCTCTGAAATGAAACTTTGGAAATGGAGATTTTTTGTCAGGAATGATTGTATTAGGGGTTTACACGTGTTATTATATTTAATTTGGAATTAGAAATCAGTCTGTCGTGTCTTAAAATATTTTATTCTTTTTTTAATTTATCAAGTGCAGTCCAGACGATATCTTTGGGTCGTGTTAGACTTGAAAATCATTAAATATCTTATCAGGGGATTTGGTAGGTCCATCGCAAAAGGCATTTCGAGGATGGGCTGTTGCATGTGAGAGCTGCCAGATAGGCTCACTTTTCATTAGATTTTGTCTTAAAGTTGCCCACTGTTCACGTCAAATCATGTTATAGCGGGGGCGCATAAGTACTACAGTGGAGGGTGAAAATATCATCTCCGTTGAGGAATGCTAAACTCACCTTTGCATAAATAAAATGAAAGGGCACCATTGGTTGAAAGTAACTAAACCAAAGTGCATTTAATGTCCTTGACTTTAACAGTTTTCGGTGCTACGACTTTAGATCAATTGGGGTGCCATTTCATCTTATTCATGCAAGGGCGCCCTTGAGTTTAGCATTCCTCTTTTAACAAAATTCTGCATACCAAATTGGTAAGTTCCACCCATTCCATTTGTTGAAGTTTGCCAAGAAGTGGGTATTGTAGACATTCATATGAAAATTAAAGACTATTTATTAAACTGCCCAATTTTTCCTAAAACTTTGCATAAAATCAAGTATTTTTTCAAAAAGTACAGTGGGACCCACTTCATCGGATGATCCGAACTGCTCATTTGTTGGGCCACAAAGTAAATAGGTTTTATGCTGTCATTCATTCCATACGATGATCCTAACCCTCCAATTTGTGGGTGTTTTCATAATATGCAGTCCTCTAAAGAACAAGGTTAGGACCATCATATGGAAATCATTTTCGAGGAACAACCTAATTATGTTGTGCCCTACAATTTAACAGTTTCAATTATCATATGAAGTGTGCCACTGTACTTTTTGAAAAGGGAATTGCTAGCGTCCATCGCAAAAGGCTTTTCGCAGCTGGTCTGTTGCAGATCAGACTAGCCACCTCGTTAATGAAGACAACAGCTGAGCAAATCCCTTTTCAAAAATATTGGACTTTCACCCCCTGACACCATAAAACATCTAAACACAATTCCTTTCTCTCTCTTTTTTCAAGTATTGTGGCAATTGTCTTGTAAAGAAATGCTTAAAACTTATAATTCATTATGGGAAATGATATTCCCCCCCCTAAACCGATAAAATCGCCTCTTTAAGGTTTCTTTGAGAATGGTTGGTATGTGACGGCTTGTTTTGGGAATTGTAATAACCTTTGACATATGTTTAAATAATACAAAGGCTAAGATAGTGATATTATCAAAACATGGTAGTGCCAATATCAGTAGCCTTCATTATTGTAAGCATTTATAAATAGGAGCCAGTAAAAAAGGTATTTGTAATTAGGAATTGAGACCCCAAAAAATTAAGTGTTTTCCTCCTCCTCAAATTGTCTTATTCGAGAGGTTTTTACTTCTTTCTAGTGTGGGAATTGGTATATTCGCCCGGTTTTCTCCCCCGGCCACCCGAGTAGTGTAAAAAAAAGTTGTCATGATCAAGGTTTTAAATTTCAACTGAAATTTCGGATTTCGGTCGAAACTGAAACCGAAACTTTCCGAAACAAAAATGACTGGGGAAATTTCCAAAATTTCGTCGAAATTTTAGATTAAATATTATTATTTTATCTGTTTACAGAGTTTTAGCCGAAATTACCGAAATTTCAGCCCAAAAAACCGGCATTTCATGTCTTTCTACCCAATTTCAACCGAAATTTCAGGATTTCAGCGGAAATTTCAGTTTCAGTTTGGCCCGAAATTTAAAACCTTGGTCATAATTCATAAATGCACTAGAGGGGGGGTAGCCTGGGGACGAAAAGAGGGCGTAGATATCACTTGCCAAATCGAAAGGACAGAAGGCTGACATAAAATTATGTGTGGAAAATCCCTTTTGAAAAATATTGGACTTTCACCCCCTGACACAATATAAAACATCTAAATACATTTCCTTTCTCTCTCTTTTTTCAAGTATTGTGGCAATTGTCTTGTAAAGAAATGTTTAAAACTTATAATTCATTATGGGAAATGATATTTTCCCCCCTTAACGGATAAAATCCCCCTCTTTAACGGTTTCTTTGAGATTGTTTTGGGAATTGTAATAACCTTTGACATATGTTTAAATAATAAAAAGGCTAAGATAGAGATATTATCAAAACATGGTAGTGCCAATATCAGTAGCCTTCATTATTGTAAGTTTTTATAAATAGGAGTCAGTAAAAAAGGTATTTGTAATTAGGAATTGAAACCCCAAAAAATTAAGTGTTTTCCTCCACCTCAAATTGTCTTATTCGAGAGGTTTTTACTTCTTTTTAGTGTGGGAATTGGTATATTGGCCCAGTTTTCTCCCCCCGGCCACCCGATTAGTGTAAAAAAAAGTTGTCATGATCAAGGTTTTAAATTTCGACCGAAATTTCGGATTTCGGTTGAAACCGAGACTGAAACGTTCCGAAACAGAAATGACAGGGGAAATTTCCAAAATTTTGGCGAAATTTTAGATAAAATATTATTATTTTATTTGTTTACAGAGTTTCAGCTGAAATTACTGAAATTTCAGCCCAAAAAAACTGGCATTTCACGTCTTTCTACCCAATTTCAGGATTTCGACGGAAATTTCGGTTTCGGTTTGGTCCGAAATTTAAAACCTTGGTCATAATTCATAAATGCACTAGAGGGGGTAGCCTAGGGACAAAAAGAGGGCGAAGATATCAGTTGCCAAATCGAAAGGACAAAAGGCTGACATAAAATTATGTGTGGAAATGTGTGGGAATAGCTTACGTCAATGCATCACAAGTACCAGCTAAGATGCGGTAAAATTTACTGTTGGACAGATGGAACTAATAATTTGACTCTTATTATCTTCCTGTAATCTGGGCATTTTCTTATCTTCCTGTCAACTCTCTTTTATCATATATATATATATATTACTGTAATATGACTCTATATGATGTGGTTTGGGAATAGATGCCAGCTCCCTCCTTGCTTCATGGAGTTGTGACTCTTTCTATGTATTTGTCTCGATGCTCATGTACCAAGGTAAAGAGGACTGTTTGCAAAATGGAAATCCGGTTTATAAAACAATAAACCGGAAAGTGATATATTCGCCCCTGTTTGTCCCCTGGGCCACTCTCCCTCTAGTGTATTTATAACTACTTTAACACCAATAGGGGGCGACCCAAGTCTCGATACAAGTTCTTCTATCTTGACACCTGCGCTAGAAAACAAGGGTGAGAGCCCGAATCCCCACCAAACATAAAAAAAAACACGGTGAAAATGACGAAATCATCAATCATTTCCACTTTCAGCCCTGTTTGCAACTATGATTATTTTTTTCCTGAAAATAAGTTTAGTCAGTGGAAAATTCTAAAACAAGTACTACTAATTAAGCCCTGTTCATTTAAGAATATGCCAACCGGTTGGGAGTCCAAAACCAATTATTGTACTCAAATTTACATAAAATTTTGAATCCAATAATTGGTTTTGGATTCACATTTGGTTAGCATAATCGCAAACGATCAGGGCCTTACTTTGAGATTATGACAAGTGATTGTGAGTGCCAAACCGATTTTTGGACTCAAAATTACATTTAAATTTGGGCAGTGATAAATCGACCCTCCAAAATGATAAATCGACTCCCCATGTGTCTATCGATCTCTCTCAAAACCAGAGGAGAGAGAAAGACACATGGGGAGTCGATTTATCATATTTGAGAGTCGATTTATCACTCCCCTTAAATTTGAGTCTGATAATCAGTTTCAAACTCATACTCAATTGTCATAGTCATAAACGATTAGGATTTTAATCTTGAATTGATTTATGATATCACTGGGGAGAGTTTTCTTGACCTATTAGATCTATAGAGACTTTATGTGGTGCCCGAGCATGAAGTCCATTGTAGGGGGCACTACCCTTAATATTTAATCCAACATCAGCCTCTTAAAAAGTGGGCTGCTATTGTATCAAATAGTACTTCTGTCTTACCTTGGCTTTTTGGTCGTAGCCTTGATCATATATACCTCACTAGAAGGTGGTAGCCTTGATTATTTTTCTAGATCTATTGACATCACTTAGATATTCTCAGGTGAGGGTTTATTGTGAATTTTTTAAGTATTTCTTTGCATAGTTATTGTGACATTTGATTATAAAATTTAAATTTTAAGTTACCTCCTAAATTAAAATTACCTTTAAAATAATCTTATTTTTGAATTATATATAGTGCTAACACAATAATCTCTTTAACGAAAATAAATTAATTTCTAAGTTATAGTGCAAACCACACATTGGGATCAAATTTCAGTATGGTGTGGTTGAAGTTCTGAGGCATTATTTTCAAGTTCCTTTGCATTTTGGGAGGCTCTAATTAAATTTAGAAAAATGATAGTTTAGAGCTTCTCTTAGTCATGATTCCAATTAACAAATCACTCGATCCATATGCATATTTTATTTCCGGCATAACATGGTTCAAAATTATGCATTCCTAGCTAATAATTTCAACATTGATTAAATAAATACTTGGCCACCATTACACATTCAACAATTATAATTTCATTATTTGGATGGTTAGAATCTCCTGATCAGTCTAATTGATACTTTCCCTTAAAAACTGCTGATGGGGTGTGAAAACACCAGCCTCTCACAGGCCGCCACCTGTCCCAGAGTAGGTGAACTGCAGCCTCTCACAGGCCGCCACCTGTCCTGGACACCTGTCCAGGACACCTCACCAGATTTTCCTATAAATACAGGATCAAAGCTCAGACTAATGGGTAATGCGAAAATCCCTTCTCTCCCTAAACTCTTAGACATCTCCCCTTCACTCCTGCTCATACTGACTTGAGTGTCGAAGGGCCTGTCCGGAGTAAAACCCGGTCTGGTCTTCTGACCTCGCTTGCCTTGTGCAGGACTCAGCCCTCATAGCAGGACTCTCTCTCGACCACCTCACTCCTCGTTCACTCTGGTCCTTCAGGACTCAGCTCCCCTAGTCATCCAGCTCAGCTCTTACATCACTGCTGTACCTGTTACCGATTTTAGGTCTAACAGATTGGCGCCATCCGTGGGACCCCAGAACTAAAAGCTGTCTTTACACATCCCACTCACAAAAATGGCAGGACGCAAGAGTACGCGGATGCCTACTGCGCGGGCGCGGACTACCCAAACCGCGCTACCCCGCAGGACCCGGAGCGAGCGAATCGCATCACTAGTAGTAGCAGCTTCTGCTACAGCAGAGCAGAGCCCGGCTCGCTCAGAACATCTGAATCCCTTGCCCACCCCGGAGCAGGTTCAAGCTCTATTTCAGCAGATGACAGCCCTCGTTGGGCAGTACCAGCAACTACTTCAACTGCCCCCTCAACCTCCCCCAGAGGCTCCGCGATCTGTCCAAGGAAGGCCAGACGTCCACAGGGGAGAGTCATCACACCATGGTGAGGGCCGAACTCATCATTCCACCAGGCAAGTCCCTCACCCCACGACGAGGCATGCCCAAACAGAGCCTCATCACCGTGAAAGGTCGCGGTCCCCCTCCGCACAGAGGCGCCGAGCTCATCAAGATCGTGCGCCACCGGCGAAACCTCGACCTCGTCGTATGAGTCGGGAGAGCCAATCCGGCTCCGCGGCGAGCCAGTCTGTGGAAAGGATCAGGTCCTTGGACCACAGGACGGATCCGCTGCTACAGAGAATGGAGGAGATGGACCATCGGATAGAGGAACTGGCGAAGGACCAGAGCCGGCCCGTCTCCAGGGCGTTCTCAAGTAGGACGCCATTCACTGATGATGTTCTGGGTGCCCCAGCACCCAGAGGGTTTAAAATGCCCGCCGTCCCTCAGTATGACGGCACTACAGACCCCGTGGACCACTTGGAGACGTTCAGAACAATTATGCTCCTCCACGGAGCTTCCGATGGCTTTCTTTGCAGAGCGTTTCCAACGACGCTAACTGGCGCAGCAAGAGACTGGTATTCCAGGATCAAACCGAACTCCATCAACAATTTTGATGATTTTGGAGAGGATCTTGTCCGCCACTTCATGAGCAGCCGCAGGCCAAGGAAAACAACAGCTTCCCTGATGGCCTTGCGACAGGACGACAACGAGCCTCTGAAGGTGTTCGTCCGTCGATTCAACAGGGAGGCACTTCAAGTGCCAAATCTAGATCCCTCAGCAGCAATGAATGCGCTCCTCGCGGGCGCCAGGTCTAATGAATTCCGTCGAGCGGTGGCTCGACAAAATCCGCACTCACTAGCGGATCTTATGGCCGGAGCAGAAGAGTACATAACGGTGGAAGAAACACTGGCAGCTCTTAATTCAAATCGGAGGATAACCTCTGAAGAGAAGAATCTCCCTAAGCAGCGCAGGGAGGATAAACCTCCCAGGAGAGAGAAGTCTCCACCTCCTCAGAGAAGAGAAGAAAACTTCACGCCTCTCAACACCTCCAGAAAGCACGTACTGGCGGCGATCAGCGAAGAAGAGTTCGTGAAGTGGCCTGCTAGAATGATCTCCAAGGGAAACAGGCGAGATCCCTCAAAGTACTGCCGGTTCCACAAGGACCACGGCCACGACACAGATGATTGTTGGCAACTCAAGCAGGAAATTGAACAACTCATCAGCCGGGGCTATTTGAAAAAGTATATCCGAACTGACAGCCGCAACCAAGAGCGCAGAGGAAAGAGCCCCCAGGGCCGCAGCCGTCGAAGATCACAGCAGCCCCCTGCTCGGGACAAAACTCCTCAGCTGGCCAATGCGCAGCCTGAGGCACCCCGATCTCAGCCAAGGGGGGTCATCGGTACAATTATGGGTGGGCCTGCCGCTGGGGGCACCTCCTCTACCGCTCGCAAAGCATATGCACGGCGAGTTAACGCCGTGCACACAACCAGCAAAAAGACGAGAACGGAGAATGAGATCTCCTTCTCAGATGCAGATCTGGATAATCTTATCCTGCCCCACGACGATGCACTGGTCTTAACTATTCTCGTCGCCAACTGGGAGCTGAAGAAAATCCTGGTCGACAATGGGAGTTCTGCGGATATCTTATACTATCACGCCTTTCTGAAGATGATGATAGGCGACGACCGCCTGAAGCCGGCAAGCTCAGATCTGTTTGGCTTCTCCGGAGAGATGGTGAAAGTAGAGGGGCAGATTGAGCTCCCAGTCCTTATCGGAGAGCCACCCTGCCAGGCGTTCGCCATGGTCAACTTCCTGGTAGTAAGGGCCACTTCGGTCTATAATGCTATCCTAGGACGGCCTAGCCAGAACCTGATTCGTGCAGTGGCTTCGGCTTATAACCAAAAGATGAAGTTCATAACCCCCAACGGTGTGGGAGAAGTTCGAGGAGATCAACCCCAATCCAGGGAGTGCTATGCGATGGCACTCAAAGGCAAAAATGCAGTGGAATCACTGCCAATCGAACTACTCGATGTCAGGGACGAACTCAGGGGGACTCAACCCGTTGAAGACCTCATCCCCATCCCACTATGCCCAGAAGATAGTGACAAAGTCGCTCTGATCGGCTTTTCTCTCAGCAGCAGCACTCAGCACCAACTCACTAAGTCAAATCGTCATGCATGAAAGGTGATTTTGTAAATTAAATTTATGTTAATATGAATAATATAATCTCTTTGCAGACTCAGTCTCCCTCTTGTATCTGGAAACCCAGTTCATAAAACTTGGGTACTCTCTGGAAACCCAGTTCATAAAACTTGGGTACTCTTTGGAAACCCAGTTCATAAAACTCGGGTATTCTGGAAACCCAGTTCGCTAAAACTGGGTACTCGCTGCGTGGATCGCCACGGCTCGTCTCCGCAAAGATCGGGAGCTCACTCCTGGTCCGGAACCAGCCCGGATGCAAAAACCAACGCCGCTTGGAAACCCAGTTCACTAAAACTCGGGTACTCTGGAAACCCAGTTCACTAAAACTCGGGTACTCGCTACTTGGAAACCCAGTTCGCTAAAACTTGGGTACCCTGGAAACCCAGTTCACTAAAACTTGGGTACTTGCTATTTGGAAACCCAGTTCGCTAAAACTAGGGTACTCGCTGCTCGGAAACCCAAGTTCAATAAAATTTGGTCATCCTAAGCCGTTCAGCTCATCTCAAGCCGAACTGGATATGACGCGTCTCGCTACAGGAATTCAGTTCATCTCAAGCCGAACTGGATATGACGCGTCTCGCTACAGGACAAAATTCAGTTCATCTCAAGCCGAACTGGATATGACGCGTCTCGTTACAGGACAAAATTCAGTTCATCTCAAGCCGAACTGGATATGACGCGTCTCGCTACAGGACAAAATTCAGTTCATCTTAAGCCGAACTGGATATGACGCGTCTCGCTACAAGACAAAATTCAGTTCATCTCAAGCCGAACTGGATATGACGCGTCTCGCTATAGGAATTCAGTTCATCTCAAGCCGAACTGGATATGACGCGTCTCGCTACAAGACAAAATTCAGTTCATCTCAAGCCGAACTGGATATGACGCGTCTCGTTACAGGACAAAATTCAGTTCATCTCAAGCCGAACTGGATATGACGCGTCTCGCTACAGGACAAAATTCAGTTCATCTTAAGCCGAACTGGATATGACGCGTCTCGCTACAAGACAAAATTCAGTTCATCTCAAGCCGAACTGGATATGACGCGTCTCGTTACAGGACAAAATTCAGTTCATCTCAAGCCGAACTGGATATGACGCGTCTCGCTACAGGACAAAATTCAGTTCATCTTAAGCCGAACTGGATATGACGCGTCTTGCTACAAGACAAAATTCAGTTCATCTCAAGCCGAACTGGATATGACGCGTCTCGCTACAGGAATTCAGTTCATCTCAAGCCGAACTGGATATGACGCGTCTCGCTACAGGACAAAATTCAGTTCATCTCAAACCGAACTGGATATGACGCGTCTCGTTACAGGACAAAATTCAGTTCATCTCAAGCCGAACTGGATATGACGCGTCTCGCTACAGGACAAAATTCAGTTCATCTTAAGCCGAACTGGATATGACGCGTCTCGCTACAAGACAAAATTCAGTTCATCTCAAGCCGAACTGGATATGACGCGTCTCGCTACAGGACAAAATTCAGTTCATCTTAAGCCGAACTGGATATGACGCGTCTCGCTACAAGACAAAATTCAGTTCATCTCAAGCCGAACTGGATATAGCGCAAAGTGCTACAGGACAAAATTCAGTTCATCTCACCCCGACCAGGACTCGGTGTGATTCGCTACAAGACAAAATTCAATTTCGTCTTTTAACAGATCGCGCTATATTCAGTTCATCACAAGCCGAACTGGATATGACGCGTCTCGCTACAAGACAAAATTCAGTTCATCTCAAGCCGAACTGGATATGACGCATCTCGCTACAGGACAAAATTCAGTTCATCTCAAGCCGAACTGGATATGACGCATCTCGCTACAGGACAAAATTCAGTTCATCTCAAGCCGAACTGGATATGACGCGTCTCGCTACAGGACAAAAATCAGTCCGGTCCGAACCGGACTGGGCGCAAGACGACAAAAATCAGTCCGGCAAAAGCCGAACTGGATATAACGCGTTTCAACAAAACGACAAAAATCAGACGACAAAAATCAGTCGGACTCCGGACTGGATCTCCGAACTCCACTTCCAGCCGGACTCCGGACTGGATCTCCAGACTACACTTCCAGCCGGATTGGATCTCCGGACTCCACTTCCAGCCAGACTCCGGACTGGATCTCCGGACTCCACTTCCAGCCGGACTCCGGACTGGATCTCCGAACTCAACTTCCAGCCGGACTCCGGACTGGATCTCCGGACTCCACTTCCAGCCGGACTCCGGACTAGATCTCCGGACTCAACTTCCAGCCGGACTCCGGACTGGATCTCCGAACTCAACTTCCAGCCGGACTCCGGACTGGATCTCCGAACTCCACTTCCAGCCGGACTCCGGACTGGATCTCCGAACTCCACTTCCAGCCGGACTCCGGACTGGATCTCCGAACTCCACTTCCAGCCGGACTCCGGACTGGATCTCCGGACTCCACTTCCAGCCGGACTCCGGACTGGATCTCCGGACTCCACTTCCAGCCTTACTCCGGACTGGATCTCCGGACTCAACTTCCAGCCGGACTCCGGACTGGATCTCCGGACTCAACTTCCAGCCGGACTTCGGACTGGATCTCCGGACTCAACTTCCAGCCGGACTCCGGACTGGATCTCCGAACTCAACTTCCAGCCGGACTCCGGACTGGATCTCCGGACTCAATTTCCAGCCGGACTCCGGACTGGATCTCCGGACTCCACTTCCAGCCGGACTCCGGACTAGATCTCCGGACTCAACTTCCAGGCGGACTCCGGACTGGATCTCCGGACTCAACTTCCAGGGGGACTCCGGACTGGATCTCCGGACTCAACTTCCAGCCGGACTCCGGACTGGATATCCGACTCAACTTCCAGCCGGACTCCGGACTGGATCTCCGGACTCAACTTCCAGCCGGACTCCGGACTGGATCTCCGGACTCCACTTCCAGCCGGACTCCGGACTGGATCTCCGGACTCAACTTCCAGCCGGACTCCGGACTGGATCTCCGGACTCAACTTCCAGCCGGACTCCGGACTGGATCTCCGGACTCACCTTCCAGCCGGACTCCGGACTGGATCTCCGGACTCAACTTCCAGCCGGACTCCACTTCCAGCCGGACTCCGGACTGGATCTCCGGACTCAACTTCCAGCCGGACTCCGGACTGGATCTCCGGACTCAACTTCCAGCCGGACTCCGGACTGGATCTCCGGACTCCACTTCCAGCTGGACTCCGGACTGGATCTCCGGACTCAACTTCCAGCCGGACTCCGGACTGGATCTCCGGACTCCACTTCCAGCCGGACTCCGGACTCCGGACTGGATCTCTGAACTTAGTTTTCTGACTCACTCCTAGACAACGCCTACCCGTTAAGAGAATCGATTGATCACACTTTCCCAAGTCTCTCAATGACTTGGAAAACTGGGGGGCAACTGATGGGGTGTGAAAACACCAGCCTCTCACAGGCCGCCACCTGTCCCAGAGTAGGTGAGCTGCAGCCTCTCACAGGCCGCCACCTGTCCTGGACACCTGTCCAGGACACCTCACCAGATTTTCCTATAAATACAGGATCAAAGCTCAGACCAATGGGTAATGCGAAAATCCATTCTCTCCCTAAACTCTTAGACATCTCCCCTTCACTCCTGCTCATACTGACTTGAGTGTCGAAGGGCCTGTCCGGAGTAAAACCCGGTCGGGTCTTCTGACCTCGCTTGCCTTGTGCAGGACTCAGCCCTCATAGCAGGACTCTCTCTCGACCACCTCACTCCTCGTTCACTCCGGTCCTTCAGGACTCAGCTCCCCTAGTCATCCAGCTCAGCTCTTACATCACTGCTGTACCTGTTACCGATTTTAGGTCTAACAACTGCCATTGATACTTTCCCTTCTTTCTATCATTAGAAGAAGGTATTCATATGATAAAAAAGAATAACTAGTCTTCATTATATTTCAATTCTGCCTTCACTATGTTGTTTAAAAATAAATCAAAACCTAAAACCCAATGATTTAGATTGGACTGGTTCTTATTATAATTAAAAGGATTTTAACATTTTATCATCTATATTAAAGATAGGTCCAAATTGGATTGCAAGAAAAACATTTCTGGTAGAAAATTTCTCTTGGGAACATTTCTCTTTCCATGATTTAGAGTTAGAGGGAAATGATATGATGATGGCTAATTTAAAGGGATATCATAATAAATTGAAGGTCCCTCTAAATAAAAATTGAAGTTGGTTCAAGTTATCTTTTATCTTTTGTTAAAAAGTGCGAAATTTTTGAATTATTTTTCCTTTCCAAATGTTTCCATAAAATTCCTGCAATCCAAACAGTGCCGTATGAAGGAAAAACCAAGGTTTAGTAAGAGAGGATGATGGCTAATTCCATGCGTTGATCAAACGACATGGAAATTCAAGTTTGGGTTTGTTCCTATGCTACATACCCCTGGTTTATTTTATCCTTGGATAGACTTGCTATTTACGTAGTTGTTCTTTAATAGAGGTTAAACAATGGATGAGATAATTTTAAGATAAACTTACCCAAAGCAGGACAGTCAATCTTAGGAACAACTTTATCCAAGGATTTCTATCTCCATGGTCAGGGTTTTCTTTTCTTTTCTTTTGTATGGAAAAAAACCATTTTAAAATAGAGATGGTTTTATCCAGGATTATCATGATTTTGACATTGACCATAAAAGCGGCTTTTAGGTTAAACATTGTTTTCAATCTAACGCTTAGTTTAATTATTTGTATTTTGTTTTTTGTTTTGTTTTGTTTGGAAGGAGGTGCTTTAATAGGGAAAGTAAAAGAAACTGATTGCTATAAAATAATAAAACTTGAACTGGATATGCCAACTTGAAAGGTCAAAACAATATAAATTATTATCGTAATGGGAGCAAATAAGACCCCAACATCATCATCCATTCAACAAAAAAGAAAATATTAGGCTATGGAAAAATATTTAAATGCCAACAAGCATCCAATATTCAACAATGCAGTGACGTACACATGACTTGGACAAATTTGGATGGAAATCACAAACCATGTGAGTCGAGAAGTATTGATTAAGAACATATACAAGGAAATGGTACACACATACAGGGATTTGCTAGGCAATTTTGCATAAAGCCATTTACCGGCTCAATTTTTTAGGCGTGAACAGCCATATTTTGTTGTATTCATTTATTGTGGCTTTTCTCTCCTGCAAAACTGAGCCACAAAATGGTTTTCCACAAAATTGACTAGAAAGTTTCTCTCTCTCTCTCTCTATATATATACACTAGTAAAAAAAACCCCCATCTACAAAGAACTGTACGGATCACATCATAGGTTGATCCAAACTGTCCATGTGATGGAACACAACATCAATAGGTTGAGTCCGTAAAATCATTTCCACATGCTGATCCTAGTCCTTCAATTTATAGAGGTTTCCATAATTAAAAAAGCATAAAGGGGGGGTAGGATTGAAATTATGTGGCTTTAATGGGTGCCTTTGTTAAAAAGCATAAAGGAGAGGGTAGGATTGAAAATATGTCGGTTGAATGGGTGCCTTTGTTAAAAAAGTAAAAAAAGTGATGTGCAATTCTCATAGAATTTTGGGAGAAATTCAAATAATTCACTCATTTTCTCTTTTACTGTATAGTATAATAGTAATACCCGACGTGCGATGCACGACACTGCCAAAAAAGGACTATGATGATACCAGGAAAAAAATTAGTTAAAAATATGTAGAAATAATATTTTTAACCACGACGTGCGATGCACGACACGGCCAAAAAAAGGAATATGATACCCGACGTGCAATGCACGACACGACAAAAAAAAAGACTATGATAACAAAAAAAAATTAGTTAAATATATGTATAAACAATAAGCAAAAAAGTATGCACAACCACATACCAAGTAATGATAAAAATGCAAAAGAAATTGTTTTCTAATTACTTTTTCTAGAAAAAAAAATATGCACGATACTGCGGAAAAAAAGTATATGATACAAAATTTCGTAATTAATTTTTGTGTAAAAAAAATACGAATATGCACGACACGGCCAAAAAAAGTATATGATACGAAAAAATGTTATTTAAAAAATATGTAGAAAAAATAAGTAAAAAAATAGCTAAAAATAAATAAAAAAAGTATCATATACTTTTTCTAAAAATATTTGCTTTTTATAGTTTTCTAAAAAGATTTTCTAATGTTTTTTAACAAAGGCGGGGCGGGGGGGGGGTAGGATTGAAATTATGTCGGTTTAATGGGTGCCTTTGTTAAAAAGCATAAAGGAGAGGGTAGGATTGAAAATATGTGGGTTGAATGGGTGCTATTGTTAAAAAGCATAAATGAGGGGGTAAGATTGAAAATATGTGGGTTGAATAGGTGCCTTTGTTAAAAAGCATAAAGGAGGGGTAGGATTGAAAATATGTGGGGTGAATGGGTGCCTTTGTTAGAAAAAGTCAAAAAAGTGAGGTGTAAATTCCATAGATTTTGCAAAAAATTCAAAAAAGCTTGAGCTTTTTCATCTAGCTTATTATAGTAGATAATATATATAATGAGAGAATGGTTTCTAGACACATGTGTAGATAAGTTATCTACACACTAGCTTAAAAGACAGTGGAGGCCCACAATGTTAGTGGAGGCCCACAATGTTTGGGTAATCCAAACCATTCATTTGATTGGCCCTCACATAGATAGGGTGTCCACAAAAAATCAGCTCCATAGTATCATCCTAACCCTTTGAACTGTGGAGGCAAAAAATGGATAGATTTGTGAAGGTTTATACACGTCCATTTTACCTCCACAAATCATAGGGTTGGGATGATCCTATGGAGCTGATTTTTTGTGGACACCTTATCTATGTGAGGGCCAATCAAATGGATGGTTTGGATCACCAAAACAATATGCCCTCCACTGTATTTTAAGCTAGTATGTAGATAACTTATTTACACATGTGTGTAGAAACTGTTTTCTCATATATATATATATATATATATATATATATATATATATATATATATATATATATATATATATATGAGGAATGATAGATACAAGGGAGCCCTTGCATAAAGAGCTCTTGATAGGATCCACATCATCAAATGTAACCGATTTTACTTTTTCAACCGATTTTAAAATCGAACTGAAAATAACGTGGATCCAATGAAGAGCCCTTTTGTGGCCGGCTCCCTTGTATCTATCATTGCTATATATATATATATATATATAGCAGAAGAGAAAAGGGAGAATTATTGTCCATTTAACACGTCAATGGGGATGGTTTTTACCGTTTTTTGCCCTCCCCACATATCTGTACATACTATCTATGTGAGGGTAAAATCGTAATCTACATACAAAAGTACCGACACGGGTACCTGTCTATGACAATTACGGAAAAAAACTACCGAGAAGAGGTAAAGACATATGACAATGACGAAAGAACTACTTTATATTACTCATGCAGGACACTTGCAAAATATTGACGGATTCCAGGCACCTGAAGATGAACAACAATTATGGAAACCTCTATCGATTGGAGGGCTAGGATCAGGCTATATCGATTGGAGGGATAGGATCAACCTATGGAAATGATTTTACGGGCACAACCAATTGATGTTGTGTTCCATCACATGGACGATTTGGATCAACCTATAAAACCACATAATTTCAATCTTACCCCATCCTTTATGCTTTTTAATAAAAAATCTATAGAGTGATCTAAACCATCCAATTTAAGAGAAACAACATATTATGGAAACCTCTATAGATTGGAGGGCTAGGATTAGCCTATGGAAATGATTTTTGGGGTACAACCTATTTATGTTGTGTTCCATCACATGGATGGCTTAGATCAACCTATGATGTGGTCCGTACAGTTCTTTGTGGGCCGTGCATTCGCACGGGGTTTTTTTACTATATATATATATATAGGAAATGGTTTGTGTGCAGCTGCACAGATAGCTTATCTATGCATGGCTGTCACAAACTATGGGGGGGCCACATTTTTGGAGGGATCCAAAGTATTCGTTTGGAAGGCCCTTCTATGGATAGAGTGTGTACCAAAAATCAGCCCTCTAGGATCATCCTAACCCAATCAAAGTTGGAGGGGAAAATGGACAGACACTGTTTCTGCCCCATTTTTTCCCTCCACAAATGGGAAGGTTAGGATGATCCTATAGGGCTGATTTTTGGTACACACCCTATCCATGGAAGGGCCTTCCAAATGCATGCTTTAGATCCCTCCAAAAATGTGGCCCCCCAATGGTTTGTGGCAGCCATGCACAAATAAGCTATCTGTTCAGCTGCACACAAACCATTTTCTCATATATATATATATATATATATATATATATATATATATATATAATGAGTATGAGTGGCCCCTCATTTAAGCTTATGTGAGGTGACGGCCAAAAAAATGGTGGGCCCACATTTTTCGACGTGATCCAAACCATTCATTTGATAGGCCCTGACATTGATAGGGTGTGCCCAAAAAATCAGCTCTATAGGATCATCCCAACCTTCAATCCGTGGAGGTGAAAATGGGCGGGTATAAATTTCCCAAAATTTGCCCATTTTTCACCTCCATAGTTCGAAAGGTTGGGATGATCCTATGGAGCTGATTTTTTGGGCATGCCCTATCCATGTCAGCGCCTATCAAATGAATGGTTTGGATTGCCCAAAAAATGTGGGCCCACCATGTTTATGGCTGTCACCTTATATGAGAGGCCACTCATACTCACCTTCCCCCCTCCCCCCACCCACACAGACACACATATAGAGAGAGAGAGAGAGGAAATGGTTTGTGAGGAGCTGCTCAGAAACCATTTCCTCATATATATATACTAGTAAAAAACCCCGTGCGATGCACGGGCCGACAAAGAACTGTACGGACCACGTCATAGGTTGATCCAAACCGTCCATGTGATGGAACACAACATCAATAGGTTGTGCCTCAAAAATCATTTCCATAGGCTGATCCTAGCCCTCCAATCTATAGAGGTTTCCAGAAATTCCTCTTAAATCGGATGGTTAAGATCACCCTATAGATTTTTTTATTAAAAAACCATAAAGGAGGGGGGTAAGATTGAAATTATGTGGCTTTAATGGGCGCCTTTGTTAAAAAGCATAAAGGAGGGGGTAGGATTGAAAATATGTGGGTTGAATGGGTGCATTTGTTAAAAAAGTAAAAAAAGGTGATGTGTAATTCTCATAGAATTTTCAAAAAATTCAAAAAATTCTCTTCTTTTCTCTTCTGCTATATATATATATATACAAGTAAAAAACCCCGTTGAATGCACGGGCCGACAAAGAACTGTACAGACCACGTCATAGGTTGATCCAAACCGTCCATGTGATGGAACACAACATAAATAGGTTGTGCCCCAAAAATCATTTCCATAGGCTGATCCTAGCCCTCCAATCTATAGATGTTTCCATAATTCATCTTAAATCGGATGATTAAGATCACCTTATAGATTTTTTATTAAAAACCATAAAGGAGGGGGGTAAGATTGAAATTATATGGCTTTAATGGGTGCCTTTGTTAAAACCATAAAGGAGGGGGTAGGATTGAAAATAGGTGAGTTGAATGGGTGCATTTGTTAAAAAAAGTCAAAAAAAGTGATGTGTAATTCTCATAGAATTTTCAAAAAAATCAAAAAATTCTCTTCTTTTCCATCAAGCTTATATATATATATATATATATATATATATATATAGAGAGAGAGAGAGAGAGAGAGAGAGAGAGAGAGAATAGTGTTCCTGTGAAAGTTTCTCCGGTAGAGTTTTATAATCCCTCCCATTGGCTGATAGATGTGGGGCCATTGGCGCTGAGAAAACATGAAATTCCAAGGGTGGTCCCTAGTACGGCAACTGAGAGGAGGTAAAATTAGGTTGCTGACGAGTTTTAACCTTTTGAAAACTTCTAACCCAATTTTGAAGATTAAGAGATCAAGAATGAAATTATAAGCACACAAGTTAAATCCTAAGTGTAATTGCAAAATATAGAGCAAGAGATAAGAGAGAGTGCACCCGAGATTTAAAGTGGTTCGGTCCTCAAAACGCGAGGCCTACTCTACTCCACCAAACAAACTCGTTGATGGCTTCACTATTTGATCTTCTTAACTTCGGCGAAGATCAATGCCGATTACAATTCCGAATGCCTTTAACCTTGATGGCAATCTTCACCACGGAGAGTGGGCTCCGCTTCTCCGAACACTCGCCCGAATACAATCTTGATAAAGAAAGAAAGAACTAAAAACAATCCCTCACAAGGGTTTACAAACTTTGTAGAAGATGTACAATTTGAGCCTAATGATCCAAATCCTAATTCAAGAGGATGAGAGGCATAAACAAGCTTTAATCACTCTTTGGATGTTCAAATAGAGTTTTTGAGTGTTAGGATTGATGATAGGGAAGTTTAGAATGCCCATATTTATAGAAAAACCCAAATATGACCGTTTGAGGGCATAGTAGTAATTCCTGCAAAAAATTCCCAACAACTATAATTCTTACCGTTATAGTTGTCTTGGAGTTCCGAGAATAATTCTCGGAGTTCCGGGAATACAAACAGAAGATGGAAAATTTCTACTGGACCAATCTCAGAGCTCCGAGGATTTTCTCGGAGTTCCGAGCTCGGAGCTCCGAGAAGCCTATCAGCAGCAGATTTTCAATTCTGTTTCTTGGGCTTCCAACTCTACACCAAGTTGGGATTGCTATGAGGGTTCCAAAGTGTTGGAACACCACAAGGACAATCACTTAATCAATTAGGGTGTGTGAGTTTACATTATTTATGCCTCTTAAAATCCTAAACTAGGATTGGATCTTATACATTCTAACATGACTTCGATCTTCAATTGCGATGCTTTAAGTCTTTGTGCATCTTGGATCTTCGATGTCCTTGGCCTTCCGAATGTGGTCCAATGAGAGCTTCTTGGCCTCAATCCAAGAAATCTTGTCTTAGCACAATTATAATCTACAACTTAGACATTGAAACACATTAGTGATCTTAAATCACTTGTGTATTGGAATCATCAAAATAAGATGGGAATGCCAAGGTGGGAACCATTGGGCTTACAAAACATAAAACAAAAAACCAAAATGATGGTCGAACCCCTGGTCCAAAGAGAACACGATTTTAAATTCCAGTCCAGTCCCCTCTCATCATCTTAAAAAATACGACTTTTTTAAGACACTACAAAATCTAGGGTTTTTTACTCGACTCTTCTCTGGTTCTCTCTCTCCCACCTGACTCTTCTCTGATTCTCTCTCTCCAGTGCGATTCTCTCTGGTTTTCTCTCCCACTCGAAGGAGGAAACCTCAATCGAAGGAGACCCTTCCTCTCTGGGTTATTTCCATCTTCCTTAATATTTTTTCAGGTTAGATTAATATTTTTTGGGGGTATTCTATGGTAAAGCTCAAACTAGGGTTAGGGTTAATAGTATTTTCAGCTTTAGTTTTTTTGTGGGTGTTGAATGGGTTTGATTGAAACCTAGGGTTGCTGTTTCTTTCCTGCTAGGGTTTGGTTTCCAACTGTACAAGGAAACCCTAGTCTCTTTTTTATTAGCATCATCATCTCTTTATGTTTTTGTCAACTGTACAATAACGAATGAATCTTGTCTGTACACCTTTAATCTCTTCCTCTTTATGTTTCTTTTTGTTCTATTTGGAGATGGATTTTTGGAATCTCGTTTTGGAATGTCGTCTATTGGATGGATTTCAGTTGATTTATAGACTTCTAAGTTAGGAAATGGATGTTTATTTTCTATTTCTAGGTTAAATCAATTTCAGTTTCTATTTCTAGGTTCAATCAATGGTTCTAATCATAAATTTACGAGTTGTAGAGAATTTTTCTTATATTTCTTGCTTGTTGTTTGATGGTATGCGGTTAGGTAATTAATTTTTAGGGTTCTTGTTTTACTCGTTTGGGAATGCCATGCTTTGGAGAGAGTTTAAGTAAAAAATTAGAAGCTTCGGAGCTGGAAATTGAAAATTAGTCGTACAAGAAAACCAGATCATGAGCGAGCACACCAAAAATGAAAGTTCAAAAAAATAAAGCTATCCATTTTCAGATCGATTGCTCCGTTTGGTTGCCGGGTTTTTTTCTTTTCCTAGGATTTATGTGGGAGAATATTTAGTGGTCACATCAGCTTTTTCTTGGTGACATCAGCAAAATCTTGTCTTGAAAATGGTGGTCTCTCTTTCTCTCTCTACCCTCTCTCTCTACTCATCATAATATCTTTCTCTAATTAATGCTTGTCCCCTCCTTTGTCCCCTCTCTCTTGTTATTAGGGAGTTACATGACTTCATCTACCGATAGCAGTCTTAAGGTAAGGCATGAATTTTGTCCGAGAGGACATGGTGTGATGAAAGTGTTCATATAAAAAACAACAAAAAATCTTGGAAGGCCTTTTTACAAATGTTCAAATTGGAATGTAAGTTTCACTTATATGCGTTGATTGAATTTATTCCCTTATTATCTTGATAGTGTTCAAGGAATATGTTAATGGGTTAATATGACAGGGCAAAGATGGATGTGGCTATTTTAGATGGGTTGATGAAATGCCTATGGGGGAGGTACATGAAGACCGGGGCAAATATGACGCCCCAATATGACGGCGAGATCATGAGCATTATATTGAAAAACAACTTTTTAGGATTATTTATCTTATCATCTTAATCGCTTATTTTTTGTGTCTTGCCACCATTATGTAAAAGTGGTGAGCCCTATGGTGTTTTGGCAAAGTCCATCTTGTGCAACTTCACTTATTGTGTTGAAATTGTATTTTATGAGCAGCTTTATATGTCATTTTGTGAGCAGCTCTATATTTTGTGTACACAATTATCAGACTTCATTAAGTAGAAGGTGTATTTTGTGAATTGGTTTTGTGAAACTGTTAATGGAAGCTGAAGCATTATGATTGTCCATTTATTAATGGTAGCTCTTATATTTCTCAAGAGTGAGCAAAAGGGATTTTGAGAAACAGGTTTTTAACTACAGTGCAGAAATAAGCATGGTCGAAGCCTCATTCATTGTCCTGTTCAAAATTCAGAGATATCTTATCTTGTATTTTTTTCCATTCCAACAGAGACCTTGTGAAGGGGATGTTTTTCCATTTTGTAGTTATTTGATGGGGTGGCTCTCTGTTTTTTTTCCTCAATAATGTGCAAAGGGGATGTTAATATGTTATGGCTCTAGAAACATTCATCGTCTTGTTAATCATTTTACATTTCAATCTTGTTTTGTTTGATAGTATCTTTAAACCTTGTTAATGAGTGTCTCTTTAAAACCTTGTAACATGCAAGAAGGGTTACAAAATTTCGAACCAAAATCTTTCCTTATTTAAATGAAGGGAAGTGATATATTCCACCCCTTTTCTTCCCTGGGAGTGAAGGAAAGTGATATATTCCATCCCTTTTGTTTCCCATACGTGCATGTGAGTCGCTGCTCAAATAACCACGTGAAAGTCTCCTCGGTCTCATCAGCAAGGAGTGCACATCCGAATATGATAGATTGCCTGTGATGGTTGACTCCTGTAAATGGTGCGAAAGGCATCAAATATCGATTGGTCTTGTACGTTACATCGAATACAATAACATCGCTGAAGGTAATGTAAGAATCTCCCACCCTCGCCTCAGCCCAGAACATGGACCTCATCGTCCCATCTGTGTCTAACTCCATAGAAAAAAAGAAGTATGGGCCTTCTGCTCATTTCCGCTGGAAATGGTTGGCCACTGCGACAACGTCTTGGCCCATATTGCTCTTCCTCTTTACTTTCAAATGGGATTGTTCTTGGTTCGCTGAGAGAACACCTAGGTCTCTATCAGATACAACATTAATACTCTTTACAATACCAGCAAGCTGCATCCCTATGCCAAGGAAAGAATCTATCAAATTCCTACAACTCTCCATCTTATGGAGTTGGTTATGAGAACGATGCAGGGATCTTCTAAGAGGAGTGGTAAGTTCTGTGGACCCCGATCTAGAGGAGGTGGCGAGAGAACGGGCCCCCTATCGGTCCTTTTGGATCATCCACATGAAGGAGAGCTCTACCAAGGAACTCTCGAAACAGGTGCCACCCTCACAGCATAGCACGAGTGGTGATATAAAATGACAGAGATACCTCTTGATCCGGAGCCAGGGTTCGAAACCAAGACGTACCTAAAATAACTTAGAGTCGCCATCCATGGATAGGCCATGGAAACTTTAAAATAAATCCTCTGTGCAATGGATAACTAGAAATATATATGGGTCCGTGCCTGATTACGGATGAGAAAGGTCCGAAGAGCATCTCAATCCGTCTGAGTGCGAGCACTTGGTCTTTTATGCCATATATTATTAAATTCGAAGAGTTTTGAGCGAAAATCATGTGAAATGGGAACGAATATCCCCGAGAAAACGTCTACCTAAACATGCATGACCCGGGGATAATAATCACATACAAAATAAACAAAAGAAGTGTCACCTAAGCATAGCTAAGTTATGAGTGACATGCCTAATGGTTGTCTAAGTTCTGGTGGACAAACACATGCATGCTACAGCTAAAGGTATAAGGTTTGCATAGGAAAGTAAGAAAATAAAACAAAACATACAATACCACACACGACACAACACACCAAACCCTAGACTCTAAATGATTTCGTCCGATTCTTTGGATGATCTAGTATTCATCCAAAGCCACCTACGTATCCCCACCTCCCTGAGAATCAAAGCAACGTAGTTCTTCGCGCCTATTCTAAACTATGATGCCTAAGACATCTAGACTACTAAACTAAATTCAACCTAAAAGACCAGACTGATTTTTAAAGCCTCTTTAATGCTTATTTAAATTCAAGTGAATTGTGAATTTTAGAACACCCTATATGCCATAACTAAATACAAGTTTTTTAACCCTAAGTTAATGCAGGTGGTTCCTATATCCTATGAGTAACTAGGTTGTATGTCCTAAGAAAAATAATGGGCAGACTAATTGCATCCTATTCTAGTCATCAGTTGGCAATGTGGATCGCTAACTGACCGGACGGAGGCGTCATACTCCTAGCTAGGACAAACTCCTAACTCTAAAACAAACACAAACAAAACACACAACAAATCAATGACGAACTCCTAACTCTAAAACCCTCTATCTAGGACAAACTCCTAACCCTAGAGGAAGATCTTTTCGAAAACAATGTTTTGGACGATTTTTATATTTTTCAAAGAGTTTAAATGATTTATTTAAAAAGTTTGACTGAACTTGGGATATGAATCCCAACTTGTCTACATACCTCGTGAAAGAGGATCAAGCCAACGTAGTTCGGAAACGAACTCTCTTACGACGCTAATGACTTTAAAAGTCTCAAAGGTTTTTTTAAGTTTTAAACTTTCTAATGTCTTTTTAGATTTTTAAATGTTTTCAAATATTTTTAATTTTTGAATTTCTAATGTTTTTTGGATTTTCAAATGATTTCACCTTTTTAGTCAAAGACCTAAAGGGAACACACAAAGCAACATCCTAGGGCCAAACCTTAGGGCTAACCCCTAAACCGAGTAAGCTAGTGTCAATGACAATGAAATGATCTAAGATCCCAAACAAGCAAAGCTCTAATTTGACTAAGATAGTCTCTAACCAAGATGAAGTAACAACAACTTTTAAAGGAAAAACTCCTAATTAAAATCACTAAAGAAGGGGTAAATAGGTCACAGACTCTCTAATAATGCTACCAAAAATGAGGAGCAAATAAGTCAGAGACTTGCTAATAACGCTACCAAAAATGATGAGCAAATAAGTCAGAGACTCGCTAAAAACGCTACCAGGGGGGTTCTATAAGTGAGGCAAGGCATGCCTCCTATGGGTAAACTCTCTACCGAACTAAAGCAGACTCCCAAAGGGGCAGGCTCTAAATGAGGCTTGCCTCCTATGGAGAACTGCCTCAATGAGACAGAGTATGTCTCTTAAAAGGGATAAACACGTTAGATGAGACAAAACCTGTCTCCTACAGGGCCTCTAGATAACTCTTTCATCGCCTAACCGGACAAAATGTTCCAAAAAATCGATGGAATCCTTAGACTCTAAAGGAGAATCCAGAAGACACAATGGAGGTAAAGCCGAATGTTACAATGAATCTCAAAGGATTGAGAAGATCTTGTAAGTCTTATAAGAATCACGCAGGAAGACTAAGGTCACAGGAACCCTAGAAACATCCTGAGTTTCAGAGTAAACTGCGAGGGTAGAGCGACAGAGAAGAGGATAAGAGAGCTCTTTCGAACGACTTATTCCATATGAAACGAAGTCGGGCTGACAAAGAAGCATCAATCACTTTCTAAGCGTATACACCAACCATTCTTCTGATCCATTCTAGGTGTATACGTCAAAGATCCAAATCCAATAAGAAGCCAGGAACAAGACTATGGAGATTAAACATAGAAAATGAATTATATCTCATGTCCATTAGGAAGTGTTCTCTAAAAAAAAATCAAGAGGATCGAGGTAAAATTTGGGGTAAGAACCCTAACCCAGAGTCTATTTCACAATAATCCTAATCCTCTGAAGATCATCACATATTAACAACAATGAGAAGACAATTTGCGAACAAAACATAACCTATGACATGAATAGTGTAGCATTTCTATGCCTAAATTCTTGAAGGTTGAAATTTTCAAAGATAAAGTGCATAGAGATAGAACCCAAGCATATTCTGCTCCTCAAACGAGGTATGTTTTGATAAAAACTGAGCAAAATCATGGTTTAACATATTCTCATAGTTTACTTGAAACATTCCATGGTTCGAATGCTATGATCAAGCTAGAGCAAGATGAATGACAGAACATGAGTACATTCTATCCTATCATAGTCAAGACACAAAATGATTAACATGGCACATCAATGGCATTATTTCACCTTCAACATAAACTGTAAAACAATGACTCAAGTATTTCAAACATGACACACAACAAAAGGATTCCTAATGAAACCATTTTCAAAAGGAAAAACAATTTCAATGGTACCAAAACTCTTTCCCATTCATTGCTCCCCTCGAAGCTACTAAAAATGGTCAGTCTAAAGATTCCACATGGTCAGGCATGGGTTTTGCTTGTCAATTTCACAGAAAAACCTCTTCACTGATGATTTTGGTGTGCAATACAAACCAATCATAGAGATTAATCTCTTGATAAATTTTTTGACTTCCTCTTCTCATCTTTTTTAGGCAATTATTCTTGGTTGTAAACCAAAATCGGTGAGAAATGATTTTACAAGAGATTGGCTTTCGACTCTGGTAGACACCAATTCAGATAACTATGTATCTTTAAGCTTTGAAAAAGACAAGATTAAAGTAGGAAGTGTTCTAACAAACTACAAGCCTCTATTAGAAATCAAGACACATATTCAGGCATATCCACATCCATCATCTATAAAAGCTTAAAGAGACTGATAAATATGATTTATCTTTGATTCTTGTGGTAACTTGAATTGAAATGTCAGATTGAACCCAAGCTTTATCAAAATAAATGAGGTTTGTTGGCCGATGGATCGGGGATTGCGGATCGAGCCCGAGAGCAAACCTGCTCTCTTCCATTGATTTCCTTTTTCTTTTCGGCTTGATGATGACCGGATTCCGACAAGGATCGTCGGCAAAATAGAAATGGTTCTTGGTAGTTGAAGTGATCGGAATTGAGACGGGGTGGAGCTGACGACCAATGATGATCGAAATCGCACAAAAAACCTGCTTCTCCTTTGTTCGTTTTTGCTAATTCCCTAAACCCATAATGGCAGCCCTCTCCTTCTCTTGCCCAACGAAGCCACAAAGGCCTTCAAATGTCCTTTAAAAACCAAATCCTACTACAATCTCCTCTCAAACTCTTCTTCACACACTCAATTCCTTTAACAGAGAAGGGTTGAAGGGCATGGCATCAAATAGAGATGGAGGTGGAGCTCGGCTGGCAATGGAAGATAGTTTGGGGTAGTGGCGGAAAAAGAAATCGGAAAGAGATCTTTGTGATGGTGGCTTGGGGGAAGAAAATGGAGGTCGAGGTGGAAGTGGCTGATGATGGGCTTAAGGTAGAGTAGGAGTAGGGTTAGATTGAAGGTAAAAAAGGAAGGAGATGATGGTGAAATTGGTTGAAATGGGTCGGATCTGGTTGTAGAGGGAAAAGAAATGAAGTGGGTTTGGGCTGATGTGGGTTTTGATGGAGATTGAGGGTGGAGGAGATATTGGCGGTGATGGTGGTGCCGGCCGAAGTTGGGGTTGGGGAAGACAAGTCGAGGTCTCGCCTCCCTCTCTCTCTCTCTCTCTCTCCATCTCTCTCGCATGAAGAAACATAAATAGGGGGAAAATGGTGGCTGTAGATGAAGGTGGAAGAAGAGGAAAATGATGATGGTGGGGTAGGGCGGGATCTCCGATTGGAGGTGGAGGTGGAGATGGAGATCAAGCTCCCTTTCTCCCTTCTTCTCTCCCTCAACTTCTCCCCATGAGAAAACCCTAGCAGAGAAATCCCCTCTTCTACAAATGCCCTAATTCGGTGGGCTTAAAGGGAAATGATATATCCCCCCTTTTCCAGCCTCGGACAGCCCTCTTGTAGTGCATTTGTCACTACTCTTTACCTTATAAAGAGGGTGGCTCGGGTAAAGAAACAGGGGATAAAAAAATGCCATGATATATTTAATCTCCCTTTATCTGATGGGCACCGCCATTCAGACCATTCACCCCCCTGTTGTAAAAAAGGAAATGTTATTTGCGCAACCACGCTTTGATAATTACACTAATTGACCCCATTATTATTGCACCAACCTCCTTATCTTTTAATACTGAAAAGAGGCTGATGTCAGCACACCCAGGTTCTAATTGTGGCACTATTCAGCTGGTCTCTAGTTTTGCATAAGGGAATTGATATCAGCACACACGTATTTGATATCTGAACAAATTTAGCATGTCTTTTCTGTCATTTTTGTCCATTTCACTTGAAATTTTGCGGGCACCCTCCTTGAAAAATTAACCATCATTTAGGAACTTTACACTTGTCAATGAGCACCACAGGTCGACAAAACTTCGGATTTTTCTGGCATTTGGGCCTAACTCCTCGGGAATTTCTTTAACTTCAAGACCTCAACTTTACTTTGGGGACTTTAGGGCCCGGTCAAAATGGGGTGTCTACAAGTTCATCGGAATGTTTGTCTTCAAAGGTTGTTATTAACCACTTCTCATCTCTTAATTTTATGACCATCTTCGCTTCACAACCAACTCTGACAATGCGACGTTCCTTTACTTCCTTACCAGCCCTTTGTTTGTCATTTGGATCTTTCTTTCGCTCCTTGTCACATACATATTTCCTAGAAATCACTTGTTGTGTTTTAGATGACTTGGATGTACTGGATCTTCGTACTCCAAAACCTTTAGCCAAACCATACACATTATAACAATCATATGCATCCTCACTTCTGTCAAATACCTGGCCAAGAAAAGGCTTATTTTCTATAGTCTCCTCGTCATTCCCATCACCGTCAACATCTACTACATTATCTTCCCCCTCATCAACCAAAATTAACCTATTTGCATCTACGTCACTGATTGTTAAGCCGCAAGATTGCGACACAGTGTCATTGACAAAACCTGAGGAAATAGCACCAACATCTTCGATATGAAATCCACAAGCATGTGATGAAGAATCAGCCATTTTAGGTACCTTAACACAACAAAGCGCACAAGATTTCAATTAATGCAGGTAGAGTTTGTAAGAGCTTCACAAAGTAATGCAATTATTAAAACATCAGTGCACATAAAGATAACCATTCATTTTGTGAAAATCCTGAAACCCGTCTCATGCAAGCTTCAGCAAGGGATTCAATATTACAAAAGGAGATTATGAATTATTAAAGATTATTTAAATCAAATGAAGGAGTATTTTGATCCGCTGGCAGTTAGTTATCATCATCCTCAAGAGAGACACGAACTCCTCTATTTACTTGGACGACTTGGCGATGAAAAGCAGATACCTGCCACCACCATCATCATAACTACATCTATAGAACTACCATCATAAAAATTCACTTGAATCATACAAAGCCAAGCATCAATCAAAATTTAATATATTGGGTCAGAGCAAGAAGATTTTTTCCTTTTCTTTTCAATTATATAAGACAAGTGAAAGGGAAAAATCTTACTAGCAGAGTAACAACAACAATTCTAGACAAATTATAACTCCAATTTTGTTATGAATCCAATTCTAGTTGAATGCATCCATTTACAAGACAAATAAAAATCTGGGTTTTTTAAATGGCAAGATTACACAGAAATTGTAATCGAAATCCATTTGGGTTCGAAACCCAAAAAAACCCAGAAATTCTTTACAAAATACAAAAAAAATCCCATGTGGGTCTAAAACCTACCAACCAGACATAAAATTGGAGATAACAAAAAAGCAAAGAGATAAGAGGAAAATTAAAAACCCTATAAGAATTCATGTATTTAAACATTGATCGAAATAAATAATTCTCTGAGATGTGAAAACAAAAATAAAGGAAACATAGAACGTAAGATGGGGGAAAAGCAAGAAGAGAGTCAATCTTGGTTGAAAAGGGAGGCAAATAACCAAAAAACCAAACCCTAAAGGGAGAAAAACAAAATAGAGCAGGGAAAGAGAGGACTGACCTCTTTGGGATGAAGAAGAGGAAGAATTTGCTTTCCATCTTGCGTTTGAATAAACCCTACCTCCCTCTTGCTTCAACAGAAACCCTAGCTCTGTCCTTACGTTTCTTGTTTTGTCTCCCACGAAACTAGAAACCCTAGGTCGATATTGAGGGGGGACTCGATTGTCAAATTTTTATCAAACATAGAAAAGCCAGGAGTTCGACTGTCATTTTGGTTTTTTGTTTTATGTTTTCTCAACACCAATGGCCCCACATCCATCAGCCAATGGGAGGGATTATAAAACTCTACCGCAGGAACACTATTCTCACACACACACACACATATATATATATATATATATATATATATATATATATATATATATATATATATGTGAGAGAATGGTTCCTGCACATGAGTGCGGGTAAGGTTACCTGCACTCAATTGGGTAAAATATGGTGGGCAAATGATCAGATTTGTGGACAAACGGTATCTATCCATTTCCCTACCCACAAATGGACACCCTAAGATGATCCAATGGAGCTGATTTTTTGTGCACACCCCATCCATGAAGGGGCCTTTCAAATGAATGCGTAGGATCACCCAAAACATATGGACCCGACCTTGTTTTATGCACTCGAGTGCAGGTAACCTACCTGTACTCGTGTGTAGGAACCATTCTCTCTCTCTCTCTCTATATATATATATATATATATATAGAGAGAGAGAGAGAGAGAGAGAGAGAGATACACAAATGAAATTTGCTATACAATTTCTCAAAAAATCATTCCCTAGCTCACTTTTGCAGTAGAGAACAACCACCCCGGATGAATTAAATGATCAACACAAAATATACTACAAGGTGGTTGTTCTTTTCTTTAAATGATCAAGCCATTCCAATTCATTGAACCTGCATAGAGCTTAGCTCGTATTGTTGCCCATTCTAATATATATATATATACTAGTAAAAAAACCCCGTTCAATACACGGGCCGACAAAGAACTGTACGGACCATATCATAGGTTGTTTCAAACCGTCCATGTGATGGAACACAACATCAATAGGTTGTGCCCGTAAAATCATTTCTATAGGCTGATCCTAGCCCTCCAATCTATAGAGGTTTCCATAATTGAAAAAGCATAAGGGAAGGGGGTAGGATTGAAATTATGTGGCTTTAATGGGTGCCTTTGTTAAAAAGCATAAAGGAGGGGGTATGATTGAAAATATGTGGGTTGAATGGGTGCCTTTGTTAAAAAAAAGTCAAAAATAGTGATGTGTAATTCTCATAGAATTTTGGGAGAAATTCAAATAATTCTCTCCTTTTCTCTTCTGCTATATAGTATATATATATACTAGCAGAAAACCCCGTGCGATGCACGGGCGACGAAAAAAAGATGACGGTTAATTAAAAGAAGGGTTAAAATTATTGACAATAGAGAAATTAAATAATTGATAGCATTGCATGTCGATTAAAAATTGAAAATATTGTAAAATGAAAAAATAAAGCAATATTTGACATTGCTTGGTTCTTAGATGATTGAAGAATATCCAATGTTTCTTTAAGATGAAAGGTAAATTTTATAATGAATATGGGGTTTGGGTATGAATTTAGTGTAAGGAAATCGCATGCGAGATGAATTGTTGCATGAACAAATGGACAGTTTAAATCAATGAAAGGTAAGACCCACTATGTGATAGTTTACTTTAAGCATTCCAAAAAAAAAAAAAGAGACACAAATCAGTGACAATGGCCCTGCATAGGGTACCTCATTTTCCAGTAGACTACCCTACGTTGTAGCATCCTGAAGCATTCCTTTGCAGTTCGTAATGATTCTTTATCCAGAAAACCCTTGAGTTTAAAAAAAAAAAAAACAAAATTCAATGACAATTGCCTGCATATTTTACTTAATTTTTTAGTCCCACAACAACTCCCACCTCTTGTGGACTGGTCCTATACTTTCCAATTAACTGCTAGAAGTTTTGCTTAAGAAGCCAAGAGTACTCATTCCTAATTAGATAGAAACCCTGTTGTGCTTCCAATTTAATTTAGAGAACAAACGAAATAGAAAAAATGAAGAGGAATCATCATAATTCCAAGTAGAAATTCAATATTGAGCATGATTGTTTTAAATATTAACCAAATGGAATGGCCCTATACTTTCCAATTAACTGCTAGAAGTTTTGCTTAGAAAGCCCAGAGTACTCATTCCTAATAAACACTCTCATTCCTAATAAAGATAGAAACCTTGTCGTGCTTGCACTTTAAGGTAGAGAACAAAGAAAATAGAAAAGGTGAATAGGAATCATCATAATTCCAAGTAATAAAACAATATTGAGCATCCTTATTTTAAATATTAATCAAATCTCTTCTTTCCAATGAGGAATAATCATAATTCAAAGTACAAAACGAAATATTGAGCATGCCGACCTGTAGTTTTGAAGAATTCAAGAAGCAAACTCTGAAAGTAAACCGAAGCTAGAAAAATGAACCTTGATGAAGAGATAGACCAAAGAAACCATTTCCCATCTAGAGAAGCAGGAAAAGTAGTGATCACTAACAATGTCTTGTCTGCAGCGGCATGGCCCTAACATGTCATCATATATATGGTGATTCCCAATCCAAGAAAAGTGAATAAACCTGCAGTTGGATATGGAAGCAATTAAGTTTCGTAACCAAAGATATGATTATAATTCAGGGATAGAAAGATCATTACATGAGATTCAAAGAAAAAAAGAAAACTGCCTTCTCAACATATCTCATATACGAAGCTAAGAAAATGATGCCACGAAAAAAGATAATTAGAGGATGGGCACAATAAGAACAAAAGAAATATTGGAATTAACACAAATGCATATTCCATAACACAATAAATGAAAGTAAAAATTCAACCGGCCACAAATATGTTAAGCCACTGCGAAACCTAATACTAAAAAAAGAGGATGAAATCAGTAACAGAATATAGAATACGTAATAAATCCAAATGAAACCTAGATAAAATTAGAAAACCCTGCTTAGAGTAGACGTAGTGATATGAACAAAAACCACCTAAAAGAAAAGGATACGTACATCTCATTTAGCATAACTAACACTGACACGGCTATAAGATTGACAGAGCAATTTGTAGAAGTTTGTTATACCTTGGGTCTGTCAAAGAGATGAAATCCATTCCTGGAAAACATAGGAAACTAATTTCTTTCCAATGCTTCACTTAATGGAAGTTACAGATAGGTCATTAGCAGACAGAAAAGAACATGGAATGCTATAGCTGGTAGTTCAAAATCAGGTATAAAGAAGAAAAAGAATTTGAAAATTGGAAATATTTGTTAGGGCAGCCAAATAACCTACATAGCAAAAATAAAAAAGTAACATGTAGTATTTGGAAACTTATGTTAGAACATCCAAACAGGTAATGTATTAAATCATGCACAGTTAATAGGGAAACTTTAGATTGAAAGTGATGTAGAGAAATTAACAAATTTGTACATGTCAATATGCATGTTGTATACAGTCATTTCCGATTACGTATGTGAGTTAAAGATAAATAAGTACCTAACATGCAATTAGGCATTCATAGGCGATATTTCTGATTCACAATTTCCATAGAAAACAAATAGCTGAGCTGGTATCCTATTTATATAGTTGTCATACATGAACCAAATGGATTAAAACTCAAACTCCAAAACTGAATGGGAGGTAAATAGAGGGTCATAAAACTCAACTCCGAAACAGAATGTGAGGTATCTTCCGGCTTGTAAAAACTTTGAAAGTCTATTATACCTTTTATTATACCTTGTGCCTGACCGAAACATGAAATTGATTCCTGAAAAATGACATGGAATGCTATAACTGATTCAACACTAATGCAATTTTAATAAGGAAACTCTTAATTGTAGAGAAAAATACAATACCAGAATTATCCTTCTCTAAACAAATTGAAAGATTGAGATTCTAATTGGGAAGGGAAAACTTAAATTAACAAAAAACTATAGCAACAAAAAAAAAAAAAAAAGCAAAGGAAAAGGAGAGGAAATTGAAAAAAAAAACCTAAATTCCACAACAAAAGAAAGTTTAGAAAGAAGTTATTTCCCATGGTTGGAAACCCTAAAAGGAAAATAAAATCCATCTTATTTAAAAGGAAAATAAAATCAGTGATACCATGGAATCTGTAGAAAGGCTTTCTTTCCTTTTCCCCATAAAAAGATGCTTATTTTTGCATCAAGAGTTGGAATCCTTGATCCATAATAGAAGCAGATCGCCCTTGATGACTACGGTGGCATTATCTTCATCTTCTTCTTAATCGTTGATGTTCCCTACATGTTGAATCCTGGAAAAAAGGGGAAAAAATATCTAAGAATACCCATAAAAGAAATAGGGTTCTTCATTTTGTTGGGAAAAAACCCGAATTCTTAAAGCATCAAAGGAAAAAACAAAGAGAGGAAAACCCGAATTCTTAAAGGAAAAATCCAAAAAAATATCAAACCATTAAGAATTGTTAATATTATATCAAAAGAAACCCAAACCCCATGATGCAACTGAAGAACCGTGATTAAGAGCATACAAATAAAACGGAATTGAATGAAATTGCAGAAGCAGTTCAAGAGATTCATCATCATCCTCATCATAAGTCAACATATAAAACTTCCTCCCGATGCATCAGATTGAGAGAAAAACAACATCATCTCGACTGGAAATTACAAAAATGCTAGGGCTAGAATTAAACAAAAAGAGTAGAAAGAAATAACTGAAAGGATAGAGTTTGAAGAGAGAAGAAGATAGGTTTCTGGGAGTTTATTTGGGAGATTTAGAGAGAAAAAATGAAAGAGGGTTATGGGAAATTTTTTGGAGGATATAGAGAGAGAAGAAGAGAGGGTTGAGGGTGAAAAAATCCAAGAGAGAGAGAGAGAGAGAGAGAGAGAGAGAGAGAGAGAGAGAGAGAGAGAGACGTGTGGAGGTTTCGTTCTTTAAGGGAGACAGAGAGGTATACGTGTCTTTGAAAAAAGGGAGGGGAAAATCCAATTCACGACTATTGCAAAAAATATCTCCGATGTATACACAGAAGCTGTGTATACCATAAAGGAGGGGGGTAAGATTGAAATTATATGAGTTGAATGGGTGCATTTGTTAAAAAAAGTCAAAAAATGTGATGTGTAATTCTGATATAATTTAAAAAAAAATAAAAAAACTCTCCTCATTTCCTCCCAGCTTATAGTAGTAAATATATATATATTTCCTAGCTCACTTTTACGGTAGAGAACTGTAAGCCCAATGGTTTTTACCTTGGCATTCCCATCTTGTTTTGATGATTCCAATACACAAGTGATCATTTATCACTAATGTGTTTGTTTGTCTAAGTTGTAGATCTTGATAAAGTAAGATCAAGGATGCTTGGATTGAAGGCCAAGAAGCCCACATTGGACCACTAATTGGAAGGCCAAAGTCATCAAGCAAGAAGTCATGAAGACTTGAAGACATGAAGAAATTAATATTGAAGACCATTTCTTAAATGTAATTGATCCAAACCTAGATTAGGTTTTTAGAGGCATGATTAAAGTAATCTCACACACCCTAAATAAACAAGTGATTGTACTTGTGGAGTTCCAACACCTTGGAACCCTCATAGCAATCCCATCTTGATTGAGAACTGGAAGCCCAAAAACAGAATTGAAAATCTGCTCTGCATAGGCTTCTCGGAACTCCGAGAGGTTTTCTCGGAACTCCGAGAATTCTCGGAACTCCGAGAATTATTCTCGGAACTCCGAGAAATGGTCCAGTAGACTTTTTCCAATTTCTGTGAGGCTTCTCGGAACTCCGAGATTTTTTCTCGGAACTCCGAGAACACTCCAACGGTCTGAAAAAGAGCCGTTTGGAATTTTGCAGGAATTACCTCAATGCCATTGAACGGTCATATTTTGGTTTTCCTATAAATATGGGTGTTCTAAACATACAAACCATCAATCCTAACACTCTTAAACTTCATTTGAATACCCAAGAGTGAATCAAGCTTCAATTGTGCCTCTCATCACCAACTCTAGGATTTGGATCATAGGCTCTCAATTGTACATCTTTTGTAACCCTTGTGAAGGGATCTTTTAGTTCTTTCTTTCATCTTTCAAGATTTGTATTCGGGCGAGTATTCGGAGAAGCGGAGCCCTTTTTCTCCGTGGTGAGGATTGCCACCAAGGTTAAAGCAATTGTAATTGGCACCGATCTTCGCCAAGGTTAAGAAGATCAAATAGTGAAGCCATCAACGGGTTTGGTTGGTGGAGTGGAGTAGGCCTCGAGTTTGAGGACCGAACCACTTTAAATCTCGGGTGCACTCTTTCTATCTCTTTGCTCTTTCATTTGCATTGCACCATTAGATTTAACTTGTATGCTTAAAATATTGTTTTTGATCTCTTAATCGGTTTAAGTTTTTCAAATTGGTAAATTCTAGTTTTCTTAAACAACCGTATTCTCCCTCCTCATAGTTGCCATTTCTATTATAACTTGGGACCCCCTATATCGGATTTTCACTTGGTATCAGAGCCTTGGCTCTTAAAAGATTTTAAAATTTTTTGTGAAAGTTATTTCAAAATCTAACTAGGGAAAGATCTTATTTGGCAACTTCTAATTGTGAAATGGCACACCAAATTGGAACCGGACTTCCGGAAGGCCATTCCACAACTAGACCTCCTTTCTTCAATGAGTCAAACTATGGACATTGGAAAACAAGGATGCGCATCTATCTTCTTTCGATAGATGTGGAACTTTGGTACATTGTTGAAAATGGATACAATGTACCTTCCAATCCTTTTGAAGAATGGAATGTGGTAGAGAAAAGGCAAGCTAATTTGAACTACAAAGCAATAAATTCCTTGTTTTGTGCCTTAGCTACCGAGGAGTTCAATAGAGTTGCTCTTTTTGATTCCGCCAAGACTATTTGGGATACCCTACCCATGAGGGAACATCACAAGTCAAGGATTCCAAAATAAACTTGTTAAAGAGCAAGTATAAAATGTTTAGAATGAGTCCAAACGAGAGTATTTCGGAAATGTATACTCGTTTTTCTATTATTTCTAACGAACTAGCTAATCTTGGTAAATCTTATCCTAACGATGAGCTTGTGAGTAAGTTACTTAGGTCTCTTCCTCCCCATTGGGATCCAAAGGTGACCGCGATTCAAGAGTCAAAAAATCTCAAGACGCTAACCATAGAGGAGCTTGTAGGATCTCTCATCACCCATGAGATGCTCCTTACTAGCCGACAAGAGGAAAAGAAGCCAAAGGAGAAGGAGAGGGAATTTAGATCCCTAGCACTCAAGGCTTCCAAGGAAGACTAATCAAGTGAAGCGGATAGTGACGAAGAAGAAGCTTTACGAAGATTCAAGAGCTTGTGGAGAAAGAAGCATAAGAAAGATAAGAAAAAGAAAGAAGAAAGTGATGTTGATGGAGCCTTAAGATGCTTCAATTGCAGGAAGATAGGACACAAAAGACCGGATTGTCCTCTTCTAAAATCAACTTCCTCTAAGTACAAGGGTAAGAAGGATTGGAAGAAGCATAAGGCTCTTGCCGCCGGTTGGGATGCGTTAAGCACATCGGGCAAAAGCTCAAGTGAAGGGGAAGAAAATAAAAAGGATGATCTTTGCTTCATGACATTCACCCATGAAGTTGAGGTAAACTCTAACCCCTCATATTCTTCATCTAGTAGTAAAAGTGATAGCATACCTTATGATGAATTATGTGAAACCTTGCATACCCAAATTTCCAAAAACAAAGTTCTTAAAAAATCCATTTTAAAGTTAGAAAAAGAACTTGAATTTTTGAAAAGTGATTTATCTTCTTCCATATCTCAAGAACAAGTTACACTTGAAAATCATAAACTTGAGATTAATACCCTTAAGGGTAGTTTGGATGAGAAAACTTGCCAACTTTTAAAATTTCAAAATATGGCAAGCTCCTCCAATTCTTATGAAGATGAAAGAAATGAGCTTTTAGTTCAAACATCCCATCTTCATAATGAAAATGAAAGACTTAGATTATGTTTACATGGATTTCTAAATGGAAATAAAATAATTGACATAATCCTAAGTAAAACTAGTCTTAGACCTCAACATGCTTATCATGATAGGACTAGTGTATCTAACCCTCTTGTTAGATGCCATTTTTGTGGAATGAATGGTCATTACCAATTCCAATGTGCATCCAAGAGTAGGGCTAGATGTGGGACCAAGAAATCTTGGGTTCCCAAAACCCCCATATGATGTTATTCATATTGTGTAGATTAGGGGTTTTTGAACTTAAAATTGAATATATTTCATTTGTATGTTTTTTTTTGATAACCCCTCTTGTATTGTAAAATTATTTTAACTAGGGGGAGTTAAAATTGAATTTTTCTTTGAAAAAGGGGGAGCTTTAAAATTGAAAATTTTAAACCCTTGTTTTTCTTACCCCTTCTTTTTGTTGATGACAAAGGGGGAGAAGAATCTAGAGTAAAGTCTCTAGTGTAAGAAAAATGTGAAAAGAGTATATGCTTTGATTTGTAAATCTCTTGTGCTTGTCATCATCAAAAAGGGGGAGATTGTAAGCCCAATGGTTTTTACCTTGGCATTCCCATCTTGTTTTGATGATTCCAATACACAAGTGATCATTTATCACTAATGTGTTTGTTTGTCTAAGTTGTAGATCTTGATAAAGTAAGATCAAGGATGCTTGGATTGAAGGCCAAGAAGCCCACATTGGACCACTAATTGGAAGGCCAAAGTCATCAAGCAAGAAGTCATGAAGACTTGAAGACATGAAGAAATTAATATTGAAGACCATTTCTTAAATGTAATTGATCCAAACCTAGATTAGGTTTTTAGAGGCATGATTAAAGTAATCTCACACACCCTAAATAAACAAGTGATTGTACTTGTGGAGTTCCAACACCTTGGAACCCTCATAGCAATCCCATCTTGATTGAGAACTGGAAGCCCAAAAACAGAATTGAAAATCTGCTCTGCATAGGCTTCTCGGAACTCCGAGAGGTTTTCTCGGAACTCCGAGAAATGGTCCAGTAGACTTTTTCCAATTTCTGTGAGGCTTCTCGGAACTCCGAGATTTTTTCTCGGAACTCCGAGAATTCTCGGAACTCCGAGAATTATTCTCGGAACTCCGAGAACACTCCAACGGTCTGAAAAAGAGCCGTTTGGAATTTTGCTGGAATTACCTCAATGCCATTGAACGGTCATATTTTGGTTTTCCTATAAATATGGGTGTTCTAAACATACAAACCATCAATCCTAACACTCTTAAACTTCATTTGAATACCCAAGAGTGAATCAAGCTTCAATTGTGCCTCTCATCACCAACTCTAGGATTTGGATCATAGGATCTCAATTGTACATCTTTTGTAACCCTTGTGAAGGGATCTTTTAGTTCTTTCTTTCATCTTTCAAGATTTGTATTCGGGCGAGTATTCGGAGAAGCGGAGCCCTTTTTCTCCGTGGTGAGGATTGCCACCAAGGTTAAAGCAATTGTAATTGGCACCGATCTTCGCCAAGGTTAAGAAGATCAAATAGTGAAGCCATCAACGGGTTTGGTTGGTGGAGTGGAGTAGGCCTCGAGTTTGAGGACCGAACCACTTTAAATCTCGGGTGCACTCTTTCTATCTCTTTGCTCTTTCATTTGCATTGCACCATTAGATTTAACTTGTATGCTTAAAATATTATTTTTGATCTCTTAATCGGTTTAAGTTTTTCAAATTGGTAAATTCTAGTTTTCTTAAACAACTGTATTCTCCCTCCTCATAGTTGCCATTTCTATTATAACTTGGGACCCCTTATATCGGATTTTCAAGAACAACCACCCCAGATGAATTAAATGATCAACACAAAATATACTACAAGGTGGTTGTTCTTTTCTTTAAATGATCAAGCCATTCCAATTCATTGAACCTGCATAGAGCTTAGCTCGTATTGTTGCCCATTCTAATATATATATATATATATATATATATATATATATATATATATATATATATATATATATATATATATATATATATAGGCATTGGAGGGTCCCTTGGAGTCCAACTCGAACCTCTTTCTGACGCTTTTCTTAATCCACAGGTCGTAGGCCATTTTCCCAGGAGCTAGCTCAGAACATTTCGTCATTCAAGAGCCTAGTCCATATTTCAACATATATATATATATATATATATATATATATATATATATATAGAGAGAGAGAGAGAGAGAGAGAGAGAGAGAGAGAGAGAGAGAGAGAGAGAGAGAGAGCATGCATTTGCTGCGCTCGAGCACAGAAATAGGGTGGGGCCACATTTTGAGTGGGATCCAAAGCATTCATTTGATGGGCCCTCTCATGGGTAGGGTGTCCACCAAAAAGCAGCTCCATTGGATCACCTTAGGGTGTCCATTTATGGGGCAAAAAATGGACAGATTTGTGGACAAACAGTATCTGTCCATTTTGGCCCCACAAATGGACACCCATTGGTGATCCAATGGAGCTGATTTTTGGTAGGCCCCCCATCCATGATGGGGCCTTCCAAATAAATGCTTAGGATCACCCCCCAATGACCCCACCCCCTGTTTCTGTGCTCGTGCGCAACTAAGCCTAGCTGCGCTCGAGCGCAACAACCCTTTTCTCATATATATATATATATATATATATATATATATATGTGTGTGTGTGTGTGTGTGTGTGTGTGTGTGTGTGTGTGTGTGTGTATAGACACACACACACACACACACACATATACATACAAACATATATATGAGAAAAATGTTTCTACTCGATCGAGTAGAAAACTTATCTACTCCGTTGGCTTGAAACACAGTGGGGCTCTGTGGACCCCGATCCCGAGGACGGTGAGCGAGGGACGCGAGATCCCCTGTCAATCCTTTGAGACCTCCACAATGTGAAGGATAGCTCTACCAAGGAACTCTCGAAATATGATGCCACTCACAGCATGGGTGGCGATGGATATGTATGAGATACCTCTTGATCATGAGACAGGAGCCTCGAAACCAAGACGCACCTGAAAATAACTCAGAGTCGCCATCCAAGGAAATGGGCCCTGGATCCCATGAAATACTCTGTTGCAACGGATAACCAGAGATACAAAAGGTCTGTGCCTAGTGACGAATGAGGAAGATCCGACGAGCACCCCCAATTCGCCCAAGTGCAAGCACATGGTCTCTTATGCCAGTTCTAATTAACTTTGAAGAGTTTTGGGCGAAAATCACGTGAAATGGGAACAATCATCCCCGAGAAAACGTCTATCTACGCATGCATGACCCGGGGATGGGCAAAAGAAAATAAACATCCAAATCCTAACTCATCGTATCTAATCCTAACTCATCACATTCTAGGAAAGCAGTAACATCCGCATGCAGAGCTATAACTAATCAGACAATGATAGATATAATGAGATAAGGAAAGCAGTAAAGAGCTATAGCTAGACAGATAATCAAGATAAGACGAATGAATAAACGCTATAGCTAAGCAACCAAAGTAGTAAAGTAAACACACTAGCATGTGAGCTTATGCAAGAGATAAGGCTGAGAAAATGGCAATCAATCACATGCTAGAACAGTAAACAAACCAAAAAAAAGTAATTCATAATAAACCAAAGACAAACCCACAGTGAGTTAACAAGATGTAAGAAAATAAAGGAATCAGGAAATCAAAGGTATACATGACCAAAAATGCCAGGGGAAAGAAAACGGAACACACGATAGGCTCAGAGGGCGATTCAAATAGAATCAAGCCCAGCGATCCTAATCTGCTGAAGATCGGACAAGTCTCGCGATCGTCATGACCTATCGTTGGGCTCAACGAGGACAATCCCTGTGAAGGGGTCACGCTACGTCATCGCCCGTCCCAAAACTCGATAAAAACATCGGAAAACCGATGAAAACCAAAGAACCACGATCAAAATCGGAAATGGAATGAAAGGGAACTCCGAGTGACCTGGCAATCACCATCCTTGCCCATTTTTGTTTTTGTTTTGAAAGGTTTGAAAATGTTTGAAAATATTTATTAAAAAGGTTTGACTGAACTTGGGTGGACCCAAGCTACCTACGTACCCTGTGAAAAGGGATCAAGCCAACGTAGTTCGAAACAGCTTCTTCGAAAAATATTTTGGTGTTTTTATGTTGTTTTTGGATTTTTACTATTTGATATTTATGTGTTTTTTTATCCCTTTTGATTGAAAAAGGGGGTTTGGCTCAAGAGGTTGCCGTCCGTCATAGCCTAAACCCGATGGAAACTCCAAAAATCGACGAAGATCTCGAAAACCGAATGAAATCTCGAAACGCAGGAACTCAAAGGAGAAAACGAAGCGAAAGGAGACCCAAAATGAAAGAAAATCCCAAACTCTAAGGAAAGTCGAAAGCGAGGCAAATGAAAGGGGGAACGATTTTTCGCAAAAGAAAATCTACCTTACTTTGTTGGCAAAAAGCGGTCTTCTAGTCCAGCTACTTGCGAACAAGGACATTAATTCGGAAGGAACATCACCAATGGAAGGGTCAACCTTATTCGCAAAATTCACTTCAAAGCTAATAACTACGCTTAGAAGCTATCAAACTAGGATCCCCCCCCTTTTTTTTTACATGAGAATAAGATAAAGGACTACTGTTGCCAAAGAAACCCCAATACCTGTGAAGGAAGAGGAATCGACCACTAGAGATATTCACCCCAAGCGTCAAGTTACTAGTTACATTACATTCATCTTGTCCTTTCGCTGTCGAGATTTGCCTTGTGAGATTATTATAGTTCTCAAAATGAAATTAAGCACAAGAAACTGATGATATTAAAAGGGGTAAGCTGAGTAGGTGCGGTGGCAACCATGGTGATGCACACGTCAGAAGACCAACTTCAGCATCACCATGCTCATACGATTGTTTTCAACTCATCTTATCACTCTTAACAGATCATGAGTATTCTCAAAGAGAGAGAGAAATTCCTCTAAGCGGCAAAGACAAGGCAACTTCATGCAGCTAAAAAACATGGTAAGTCTAGCATTAAAACCTACAGGCACTCTATTTTGGTAATTACCCTACACACTTGATTTCTCAATACTGGTGAAAAGAAAATGAAAACAAATAGCCAATAGCTGTTAACATTTGCAAATACTACAAAAAGAAAAGAAAACCAGTCAAAGCCAAAAGGAAACAAATCAATTTCATGCAATTTTTAGAGCTTTATAATGAAAATATCACATGCCAAAGGAAAAGTATTACCTGTTTGGAGGGAAATTGCCAATGCAGAGGATTCCTTTGAACTTTAGTGTCGGCACCGGAAATGGTGGCCGAGCATCTCCAGGATTGTGACGGTGCCGGATCTAAGTTGGAATTGCCGAAGTTTTTGATCCGATGGCAAGGTCGACGAATCGATTGCAGGAATTTTTGAGGATGGTCGGAATAATGGCGAGGTGGGTTTGATGGTACAGTTGAAATAGAGAGGGTTTGATGGAATTAGGAAAGGGTTTAGTGGCAAGGGCAGAGATGGAGGTGAGATGTGGGTTTTGATAGTTATGATGGTGGTATGGAGGTGAAAGAGAAGAAAGGAGAAGGAGGGTTTGTAGATGATGGCAATGGGGGTCGGATTCTTACTGGATTCTGGTTAGGATGGTCTGAGAAGACGACCGAAATGGGTTTGAGAATGAGGTGGGTTTTGATAGTGAAAATGAAGAAGGTGGGTTTGCAGAGATGGGAAATAGATGATGGTGGTGGCTGAGGTGGTCGATGGGCGTGGAGATGGCTGGCCGGAGATGGGGACGGTGTTGGTGGTGGCGAATGGAGCTTGAGCTCTCTCTCTCTCTCTCTCTCTCTCTCTCTCTTTGTTTCTCCTCTTGGTGGCTGCAAGGTGAGGCCCCCTGTTGGGGACAAGAAAATGAACCACCTCCCCCCTCCTTGAAACCCTAGCCGGTCTCTCTTTTATAAAAGAGAAATGATATATTTTGCCCCATTTTCCTCTTGGACAACCCCCCTTGGTATGTAATTTTCCATTCTTGTTTGTTGTATAGGGGATGTCCCAATTAAGAGTAGGGGTGGGACAAATGATTTTTTTCTTTGAAATGCTATTGGCACAGCCATGCTTTGATAACGGTACAAGCTCGGCTTGCATTTTTGTCAATTTTTGGCCCATTTTATCTAAAAATTTGCAGGGGCCTCTTGGGAACATCAGCAACATCTTGGGAATTTTGCACCCAAGAATGGGCACAATGGGAAAGTAATCATTCGGGTTTTCTTCGCACTTGGGGCTTGATTTTTTTAGGGAATTTGAGACTTGATTCTGGGAGACCATGAATTCGGTTTCGGGACTCGGATTTCGGGATTTATTCATTTCTTTTTGGGAAAATGGGGCCAGGTCAAAATGGGGTGTCTACAGGCTCACATTGTTTGGGTGATGCAAATCATTCATTTGAAGAAAAGTTTTTCCACTTGATCGAGCAGTTAACTTATCAACTCCATTGGCTTAAAATACAGAGGGGGCCCACATTATTTGGGTGATGTAAACCATTCATTTGATGGGTCCTCACATAGATAGGAAGTGCCCAAAAAATCAGCTCCATAGGATCATCCCAACCCTTCGATTTGTGGAGGTTAAAATGGACGGGTATAAACCTTCACAAATCTGTCCATTTTTCACCTCCACTATTAAAGGGGTTAGGATGATCCTATGGAGATGATTTTTTGGGCACACCCTATCTATGTGAGGGCCCACTATGTTTCTGGCCGACAGAGCAGATAAGTTATCTACTCGATCGAGTAGATACATTTCTCTCTCTCTCTCTCTCTATATATATATATATGAGAAATCATATGATGAAGGGTCGTATGAACACATACTCATCATCCCATCCTTGATATTTGATCCAAAAGCAGCTCACTTTTTGAGGAGCTGCTGTTGGATCAAATATCAAGGGTGGTACCTCTATTGTACCACCTTTACGTGTTCATACGGCCCTCCATCATATAATTTCTCGTGTGTACCCAAACAATGTGACCCCCACTGTATTTTAAGCCTATGGTATAGATAACGTATCTACACTAAGGTGTAGGAACTCTTGGAGAACGTTAAGTCTTGGTGGTCAACCTTCAAGTCATATGGTGTATCGAAGAATCAAAGGAACCACAAGCGCAAGAACATGTTCAAACACTATCTCAAGACAAAGGAAGGCTCATGCAAGCACCCAAGAAGATTGAAGATATAGAAGACTCAAGATCATAAACTTTAGAGCACATGGGAGTCCTCTTGGCATTTAGTGTTTGCATGGTTTTGATGTTTTCAAAAATCATCTTTAAAATCATTTTTCTAAGTGCATTAATGTATTTGAAAACACATGTTTACAGCCCAAAGACAATGGCCCTAAGTCTCTCACACAAATATTTTAAAAATAAAATTTTAAAGCAGATCCGGTCAACCGGGCTATGCTAGGCGACCGCGAGATGTCACCTGGAATTCTAGGACATCTCGAAATTTATCTGGCCGGTCGACCGAGCCAATCCGGTCGACCACAGATTTATTTTATGGAAATCCAGAAAACATCCAGGCTGGTCTTGGCGGACGACCGTGAAGGTCTGGTCGACTACGGAACATATTTCAAGACAAAATATTTTTGAAACGGGTTGTCCTCGGCGGGCGACCGCGGTGACCCCCGTCGACCGCGGCGATTTGAATTTTGAAAATAAAAAAGAGGCGCCCAATAAGGGCGGGCGACGACCGTGGCACGGTCGACCGCCCCGGTCTCGCAAAAGAGACGTTGGGGTTGCTGTGGGTAGGTGCAACCACCCAGTTTTATTACAGTCTTGCTCCTGTTCTTTCCCAAATGAACTAGGGCTATCTAAACCCCATCAAAGACCTTCTCTAACACCTTTTGATCATTCATCAAATCCTAGAGCTTTCTTCTTTGAAATCAAAAGGATTATTCTTCAAACCTCTTGTGCATTTAACACTTGCATTCATTTCTTGTCAAGAGGAACTCCCCAAAGTATTTAGTTTCAATCATTGGGAGTATTGTGAGTATTGAGAGTTGTATATGCCTTAAAGAGGCTTGAGAGCTTTTTATTTTTCGTCCGTCCTTCCTTTATTGTATTTGGAGTTGCAAAGAGGAGTTTCTTTCTTCAAGGTAGTGATGCAACGAAGAAGAACGTCCTTGGAGGCTGGTGTGTCCCCTTGTTGAGGTGGTGTTTGTTGTATACGCTTTGTGAGGCGGTGTTGAGGAGTCTCACCGTAGTGGAGAAAATCCCAAGGAAAGACCAAGTACTTGCGTAGTGGAGTAGGTCAAGTTGTGACCGAACCACTATAAAATCTTCATGTAGTCTCCTTGCTCCCTCTCCTCTCTCTTATGGTGTGATTGGTAATCTCTTTCCTTTTTTCGATTTGAATATAATTTTGAACAAGGGTTAGAACTAACTAGGTTAATTTCACAATCCCTAGCATTTTGAATAGAAAAATTTTAAAACACCCAATTCACCCCCTCTTGTGTGTTGCCCTTTGGGATTTCACTTGGTATCAGAGCTAAAGGCTCTTATAGAGATTTTTTATCCAAAAATCTACAAGAGAAAGATCCATGGCAACCGATCCTCCTCCATACTCATCCTTATCCAATCCTCTTCTGGTCGATCCCTCTGGGTACATTGAGGGTCATGTCTCAAATAGACCTCCATATTTCAATGGATTAAACTACGGATATTGGAAAATTAGAATGGCTTTTTATTTAAAGCTTATAGACTTTGAAATTTGGGAGCTAGTCCAAGATGGGTACATTGAACCCACAACAGATAGGAAGGAATGGAGTGCTGCCGCCAAGAGAAAGGCTACATTAGATGCTAAAGGAGTGACACTGCTATTTTGTGCTCTCTCTCCCGAGAAATTCAATAGTCTCAACTTGTAAGACAGCTAGAGAATTTGGACCACACTTGAGACAACCCATGAAGGGATAACTCAAGTGAAGAAATCTAAAGTTAATATGCTTATTAGTGATTTTGAGGCCTTTGAAATGCATGAAGGAGAGTCTATCTCCAACATGTTCACAAGGTTTACTAATATTGTAAATGAGTTGAATGCCTTAGGAAAGACATATACAAATTATGAATTGGTCCAAAGGCTCCTGAGATGCTTCCCGGACTCGTGGGATCCAATGGTCACGGTAATAGAATAATCTAAAGACTTGGACATCCTGAGACTTAATGACCTCATGGGAAACTTGATCACCCATGAGATGAAGATGAAAAAGAGGGAAAGAAAAAGAAAATGAAAGAAGGAAGAATCAAAGAAGAGGGATGTGGCTTTCAAAGCCAAGGTTGACAGTGAAGAAGAAGACAATGAGAGAGTTAAGTATGAAAAACTTAACCTCGAAAATGGCTCTCCTCTCCAAAAGGATCTTTAGGTTTGGGAGATTCAATCGAAAAAATAGGAGCTCAAAAAGGAGCACCTCCGCAAAGAGAGATAAAGATAGAAGAAGAAAAGATAGTGATGGTGACCGATCCGGTGTTTTTAATGTGGCAAAAAGGGACACATCCGTCCCAAGTGCCCATTACTGAAGAAGGACTCGGACAAAAGAAAGGAAAAGATGACAAGAAGAAGAGTTTCAGTGCCAATTGGGATGGCTTAAGCGATACATCACAGAACAAATCAAGTGGAGATGAGAAATCAAATTTTGTATGCTACATGGCAAGTGATCCATCTCAACTCAATGGGTGCTTGAGCTCAAAAGCCACAATGGGTAGATGATACTTGGATAGTAGATGCTCAAGACATATGACGGGAGACCCCACCAAATTCTCAAGCATTGTCATGGGAGCCCAAGGACATGTCACTTTTGGAGACAATGGCAAAGGAAAAATAATTGGGGAAGGTACTATTAAATTTAAAGGCCTTAGTATAAAAAAATATTTTTCTTGTTGAAGGCCTACGTCAAAACTTGCTAAGTATTAGCTAACTATGCGATGTTGATTGTGAAGTTTTATTTAAAAACAACAAATGCATAATTAAGAAAGAAAATGAAAGTAAAATTAAATTTGTAGCGGCTAGAGACGGAAGTCTATATTCTTTGGACCTAGAAGAGCTAGATGTATTTGTGATTGTTGATGATTTTTCTCAATTTACTTGGGTTTCTTTTCTCCATCCAAAGATGAAACGTTTGAAAAATTTTGTACTTTATGTAATAGATTACAAGTTGAAAAAGGTTGCAAAATTTCAAAAATTAGAAGTGATTATGGAACCGAATTTGAAAACATTCACTTTAGTTCTTACTGAAAAGAACATGGAATTGATCAAAACTATTCAACACCTAGAACCCCACAACAAAATGGTGTAGTGGAGAGAAAAAATAGGGTTCTTCAGGAAATGGCTAGGTCTATGCTTCATGACAAGAATGTGCCTAGAATCTTTTGGGCAGAAGCCCTTAATACGGCTTGCTATGTCATAAATAGAGTCATGATTAGGCCTCACACTCACAAAACACCTTATAAGCTTTGGAATGATAGAAAGCCCAATATTAAGTATTTGAAGGTGTTTGGATGTAAGTGTTATATCTTGAATATAAAAGATAACCTTCACAAATTTGATGCCAAATCCGATGAAGGTATTTTTCTTGGATACTCTACTAGAAGCAAATCATATAGAGTATTCAATAGAAGAACACTATGTGTCGAAGAAGTCTTCCATGTCAAATTTGATGAACTTAGTGAAGAAATGAAAAGGTCACATGATGATGAAGATTATGAAGTCACCCTCGAAACACAAACCAAAATGAAATTGTAAATGAAGTGCCTATTGATGATAGTAGTGAAACCTTAGAGACACTAGAGCTAGAAAGTCCTCCAAAAGAGGTTGATGATCAAGGGAAAGGAAAACATATTCTATCTGGATACCCAAGTACCCAAATCATCGGTGACACCTCTCAAGGAGTCAAAACTATGTCTCATTATAGAAATGTGTGTGAATTTGCTGCATTCTTGTCACATATAGAGCCTAAGAGTATAGATGAGGCGGAGAAAGATAATTTTTAGATTATTGTCATGCAAGAGGAACTAAATCAATTTGAAAGAAACAAAGTTTGGAAATTAGTTCCTAGACCTAGAGACCACCTCGTAATTGGGACTAGGTGGTCAACATAAATAAGCTAGATGAACAAGGGGAGATTCAAAGAAACAAAGCTCGATTTGTAGCCCAAGGTTACAATCAAGAAGAAAGAATCGATTATGATGAAACCTTTGCACCCATAGCCTGGTTAGAGGCCATTAGGATGCTTCTTGCATTTGCTTGCCATAGAGGATTCAAGCTATATCAAATGGATTTCAAGAGTGCATTCCTAAATGGATACATAATGGAGGAAGTTTATGTTGAACAACCACCCGGATTTGAAGATTTTAAATTCCCTAACCATGTCTATAAATTAGACAAAGCCTTGTATGGATTAAAGCAAGCTTCTAGAGCTTGGTATGATAGGCTTAGTTTATTCTTATTAGACAAGGGCTTTGATATGGGTAAGGTTGATAGAACCCTTTTCATCAAATGTCAAGGAAATGACATACTCATTGTATAAGCATATGTTGATGATACCATCTTTGGATCAACAAATGAGAGTATGTGTAAAGAGTTTGCTCAATGCATGCAAGATGAATTTGAAATGGGCATGATGGGAGAACTCAAATATTTTCTAGATCTACAAATTCATCAATTGAAAAATGGCATATTCATTAATCAAGAAAAATATACAAGAGAATTGCTTAAAAAGTTTGGGATGGATAGCTCTCCAACGAAGCTTACTCCTATGAGTACAACCACCAAACTAAGCAAAGCTGATCTTGGCCCATCTATTGATCAAAAGAAGTATAGGGGTATGATATGGAGTCTACTATATTTGACTGCTAGCCGACCGGACATTATGTTTAGTATTTGTTTATGTGCTAGATTTCAGTCAGACCCTGAGGAATCCCATTCGCGAGGTGTCAAGAGAATATTCAAATATCTCAAGGGGACTCCTAGTCTAGGTTTATGGTATGAAAATTCCAATGATTTTAACCTAGAAGGGTATTTGGATACTGACTTTGCCGGATGTAGAGTGGATCAAAAAAGTACTAGTGGCACTTGTCAGTTTCTGGGTAGATCCCTTGTATCTTGGTTTAGCAAGAAGCAAAATTCAGTTGCCCTGTCTACTACTGAAGCTGAATATATTGGATGAAGAACACCTTGGAAGACTATAGTCTCAAATTTGATTGTGTTCCAATCCATTATGATAACACAAGTGCAATCAATCTAACCAAAAACCCTATTCAACACTCTAGAACAAAGCATATATTCACTAAACTCCTAAGTTAAGAGAGATTCTGTGATCTTAGGAGTGGTTTAAATATGTGGTCACTTCAACAGGTAAAAGAATTTTGAACTAGCATGCATATACATATATTCTATGAACTTTAATGGTTGTGTGTTATGGAATGCATGGTCATGATGTCAATTTAACTTTAAAATCTACTCAATTGGTACTCTTAGTCATTTTACCTTGTTAGATGGAGAGTGTACACTCACATTCTAATTAAGACATCTAATCATTAGGCTTCTTGCTTCATCAAGACTATGAACATGTCTATTTGATTCTTAGTGCTATAATTATATAGGCATGTATTCTACAAAAAGGAGGAAAAAAGGTTTACAAAAGGTTTTACATTAAAAAAAAAGGGAGGGGATTTTTACTTGTTTTATCTTTTCCCATTCTTTTTAATGTGACGAAAGGGGGAGAAGAAGGGTAAATTGATTATGTATACATGTATGCTCTCTTATTTCATATTTGTATTCCATGCATTTGATTTCCCTAAGTCACCATGCTAGCTCTACTTATGTTTATCTTGTGCTCATTGTCATATGTTCTAAATGATTCCATAAATATCTTAATAATCATATTTATGATAAGCATATATTGAGAGGGAGGCAAAATTTGCATAAATGTTTTATTAAGGGGGAGCCTCAAACCCCATAATCAATTTAGGTTTGTCATCATCAAAAAGGGGGAGAATGTAAGCCCAAGGGTACATCCCTCTCTTGTTTTGATGATCAGCAAACTCAAATTGATGGTAGTTTGCTAATTGCTTCTCTAGTGTTGTGATTTAAACAAGTTTCATTCATGTCAACACTTGAAGCTAGAAGAACAAGGGTTAGTCTTGGAGAAAGTCAGGTCTTGGTGGTCAACCTTTAAGCCATATGGTGTATCGAAGAATCAAAGGAACCACAAACGCAAGAACAAGTTCAAGGCTATCTCAAGACAAAGGAAGGCTCATGTAAGCACTCAAGAAGATTGAAGATGAAGAAGACTCAAGGTCTATACTTTAGAATGCATGAGAGTCCTCTTGGCATTTAGTGTTTGCATGGTTTTGATGTTTTTAAATATTATCTTTAAAACCATTTTTCCAAGTGCATTAATGTATGTGAAACACATGTTTAAAGCCCAAAGACCATGGCCCTAAGTCCCTCTCACAAACATTTTAAAAACAAATTTTTAAAGCAGGGTCAGTAGACCGGGCTATGCTGGGCGACCGCGGGATGTTACCTGGAATTCCAAGACATCTCGAAATTTATCGGGACCACGGTTTTTTTTTTTTGAAAATTCAGAAAACATCCAGGTTGGTCTTGGCGGACGGCCGCGAAGGTCCGGTTGACCGCGGAACATATTTCAAGCCAAAATATTTTTGAAACAGGTTGCCTTCGGAGGGCGACCGCAGTGACCCCCATCGACTGCGGCGATTTGAATTTGGAAAAAAAAGAGCTGCTCGATAAGGGCGGACGACTGCCGTGGCTCGGTCGTCCACGCCGGTCTCGCAAAAGAGACGTTGCGGGTTGCAGTGGGTAGGTGCAACCGCCCAGTTTTAATACAGTTTTGCCCCTGTTCTTTCCCAAATGAACTAGGGCTATTTAAACCCCATCAAAGACCTTCTCTAACACCTTTTGAACATTTATCAATCCCTAGAGCTTTCTTTTTTGAAATTAAAAGGATTATTCTTCAAACCTCTTGTGCATTTAACACTTGCATTCATTTCTTGTCAAGAGGAACTACCCATAGCATTTAGTTTCAATTATTGGAAGTATTGTGAGCGTTGAGAGTTGTATGTGCCTTAAAGAGGCTTGAGAGCTTTTCATTTTTCCTTCTTCCTTCCTTTATTGTATTTGGAGTTGCAAAGAGGAGTTTCTTTCTTCAAGGCTGTGGTGCAACGAAGAAGAACGTCATCGGAGGCGGATTGTATCAAAGGGTGTGTCTCCTTGTTGACGTGGTGTTTGTTGTATACGCTTTGTGAGTCGGCGTTGAGGAGTCTCACCGTAGTGGAGAAAATTCCAAGGAAAGACCAAGTACTTGGGTAGTGGAGTAGGTCAAGTTGTGACCGAACCACTATAAAATCTTCGTGTAGTCTTCTTGCTCCCTCTCCTCTCTCTTGTGGTGTGATTGGTAATCTCTTTCCTTTTTTCGATTTGAATATAATTTTGAACAAGGGTTAGAACTAACTAGGTTAATTTCACAAGCCCTAGTATTTTGAATAGAAAATTTTAAAACACCCAATTCACCCCCTCTTGTGTATTGCCCTTTGGGATTTCAATATATATATATATATATATATATATATATATATATATATATATATATATATATATATAAAGAAAGGGAAATGATATTTACGCCCCTTTAATCACCAGGGACACCCATTTGCCAGTGTACTTTGCAATCAAAGCCACTGGATTTTTCTGACATAAAGTACATCAGCTCCCTTTTCGCCATTGTTACACTGACATTGGGTGTCCCTGGTGATCAAAAGGGGCATAAATATCACTTCCCTAAAGAAAAGGGTTCCTACACACTTGTGTAGATAAGTTATCTACACACTAGCTTAAAATACACTAGAGGCCCACATTGTTTGGGTGAGCCAAACCATTCATTTGAAAGGCCCTCACATAGATAGGGTCTCCACAAAAAATCAGATCCATAGGATCATCCCAACCCTACGATTTGTGGAGGTAAAATGGACGTGTATAAACCTTCACAAATTAGTCCATTTTTGGCCTCCACAGTTCGAATGGTTAGGAAGATCCTATGGATCTGATTTTTTGTGGACACCCTATATATGTGAGGGCCTTTCAAATGAATGGTTTGGATCACCCAAACAATGTGGGCAAAGAGAGAGAGAGAGAGAGAGAGAGAGAGAGAGAGAGAGAGAGAGAGAGAGATGACAATGTCCATAGCATTTTCACCCTCGTTTGTATGTCTTTTCCTGAAAATGAAGAAAATGAGTACATATCAGGCCCAATTGTTCTATGATCCAAACCATTCATCTTTTTGGCATTGCTATGGATGGGCCATGCATCAAAATCCACTCTCATTAGACGACTCTAACCCTCCAATTTGTGTCTGTTGAATGGACAATTATAAAACAGAGAAGGAATAATGTATATTCAAGGACAAAAATTTGAGGGTTGGAAACATCGACTGGAGTGGATTTTGATGCATAGGCCATCCATCACGAGGCATAAAAGATGAATGCTTTGGAGCATAGAATAAGTAGGCCTTACTTGTACTTTTGGCTACTCATATTTTACCGAGGAAAAATATGAGTAGCCAAAGTACAAGTTGGAGTCTGAATGATCCAATCCATTTATTTCATATGCCTTTTGTGCTATGGTTGGTCCAAAACCACAATCTACCTCTACTCTCTGAATGATCCAATCCATTTATTTCATAAGCATTTTTGTGCTATGGATGGTCCAAAAGCACAACCGACCTCCAATGGAGGATCTCCATTTTGTAGAGGCTTGCTTTATTACTATGGAGAGTCCATGGCTATTGCAACCACTGCAAAGGATTCTATTGAAGAGACAAGAGACCATTTCCTATATACCTACATCCAGTATGTACTTAAAGTATGTTTTTTAAAGAGCATTAATATTCACTTGTATGTACTTTTAATGGCGTTTCTTAAGGTACTCTCTTATGTCACTGAATTTTTGTATTAAATATTAGAAATAAGGGAGCATAAATTATCAGCATAGGAACAATACCAGTTCTTATTCGGAGAAATAAGATATAAGAGATTATAAATTTATGGAGCATTAATTGTTAGACCCCTAGCTGTATATAGGCAATGCTATCTTCACAACCATATTTTGATAATAGGAGTCACATTGTTTTACACTTCTTATTGGCTTTCAAGAGCTTTTGGGAATCGTAGTAGCCTTTGACAATTGGTTAAAAAACATACAAAATATGGTGAGTCTCCCGTTATTAGCATAAATATCAGTTTCCTATCTACAGGGGACTGATGTCCCCACGAGGCAACTCAGCTTGTTGTAAACTTTTTTAACCAGCAATCAAAGGTTTTTAAATTTTCTAAAAATCTCTCAATAGCCTTTTAGAGATGATGCAAGCCTCTCCTAGGCTTCTTGGACTAAGGATCGGGAGAGTGACAGACACACACTCAAATGCTCAAGAATTCGGATTCAAGAAAAACAGATTTGCGCAAGTTCGGTAAAATGAGGGTATCTCCCTCGATATAGGTTGGAATGACTTGATTCAAAAGCCAACATTTTAAGGACTCAAAGATCTACAACTTTGCTGACAAAAGTTTGCTCAGAAAAATACTGGAAAGGGCTTGAAATGGTGATGGAAGTGGATGAATGCGAATTGACAGGTTTCTGAAAATAGAGCGGGGCAAAATAGAGAAAGATAACTTCAATGGCTACTCTTCTAGGTTGCCAAGGAAGATAGGTAACATCAATTCTTTTAGATTGATGGTTGCAACTCTTCAAGGATGCAAACAATAGGGGAAAGCTCCTACTCTTCAAGGAAGGAGTGAAACTCTTCTAGGTTTCAAGGAAGAACTCTTCAAGGTTCAAGGGAAAATGCACTAAGCAAATTTTTCATTCAAAAATTCAACTAACCCCATTACATATGTTTGATACTCTTTAAATAGATAAATACATGAGAAAATTCGTTCAAACTAGTCCACTAACTAGTTTAGGGACTCACATACATCATTAATAGTTTTAGGAACTCTAAACACATTAATTAGTGAAAGCTAGCAAACACAGTCTACCAAAATAGCCATAACTCTTCAACCATTGAGCCAAATTAGGACCATGAATATCTGTTGGAGAGATAATTCCAAGACCTACAACTTTCTAGTTAAGCATTTGCTCTGATTCGTCCATCTAGAGGTCCAAAAACGGACTCCAAAAATTGGTCAGACTCATTAATGCGGGACTCCAGCTCGATAAGCATGTCCATGGTGGTCTTTATGCTTAATGGATTCAAGTTGGACATGGGCCTTGTGTTGGGCTTGGATGCGAGCTGACCTTCTCACTTGCTTAGGATGGTTCATCTGGGCTTCAAACTTGTCAACCTCATGGGTTTGGGCTGCATCATTCCCCCATTGTTTGAAAGAATTCGTCTCTGAATTCGAGGTATCATCATCAGTGGAATCTCCCATATAAGGTGTCAAATGGCGGACGTTAAACACATCATGTATCTTCATATGGGAAGGAAGCTTGAGACGATACGCATTGGGATTGATGCGTTCAAGTACTTCAAGTGGACCAACCTTTCTATCACTAAGCTTGTTGTAGCTTCCAACGGGGTGACATTCTGGTGGCAAGTAAGCCCAAACAAAATCTCCGGGTTCAAATATGACTTCACGACGCCTCTTATCAACAGCCTTCTTATAGGTCTCAGATTTACTTTCCAGCTTACGATGAACATCTTCATGTATAAGCTTCATTTGAGATACAAAATCTTCAACTTGGGCAATGGGCTTTTCAGCAAATGGAATAGGTGCAAGATCTAGTGCTGACTTGGGTTGTCGCCCATAGATAACCAAGAAAGGGCTGCAACCTGTAGAACGGTTCACCGAACTGTTGTAAGCAAATTCTCCAAGTGATAGGCGGTCTTCCCAAGAACGAGGATTGTCATCAATCAAGGTTCTCAACAAATTTCCCAATGATCGGTTTACAACTTCGGTTTGCCCATCAGTTTGAGGGTGGAACACAGTGCTATACTGTAGTGTGGTCCCAATACTCTTCCATAATTGACGCCAAAAGTGACTAAGGAACTTCGTTTCTCGGTCTGAAGTGATGGTATTTGGTACTCCATGCATTCTGAAGATTTCTTTGAAAAATAAGCTAGCAATGCGTGAGGCATCCATAGTCTTTTGGCAAGGTATGAAATGTGCCATTTTGGAAAATCTATCAATGACCACAAATATGGAATCCATTCCTCGGTGTGTCCATGGCAATCTAAGGACAAAATCCATGGATATATCCTCCCATGGTGCATGGGGTATAGGCAAAGGCAAATAGAGACCGGCATTTGTAGTTTGTCCCTTACCAATTTGGCAATTTCGGCATCTCATAACATAACGATGTACAACCCGTTTCTGATGTGGCCAAAAGTACTTTGCTGAAACAAGTTGGAGAGTTTTGTCACGGCCGAAATGACCTTCATTATGTATCTCACCAATCACCTTTTGCCGAAGAGAGCAATCCGGTACACATAAGCGATTTCCTTTGAAGAGAAAACCATCACATAAGGTGAAATCAACAAGCTTCTCATCTTGAGCATATGATATGAGTTTGGAGAAGTATTCATCCTCCATGTATAGCTGTTGGAATGAGTCAAAGCCGAGCACAGTAGTGCGCATGGTATTGAGCAAGCTTTTCTTTCGGCTGAGAGCATCGGCAACCTGATTTTGTACACCCGCCTTGTGCTTGATGTTGAAGGTGAAATCTTGAAGATATTCAGCCCATTTTGCACGCCGAGAATTTAGCTTTTGTTGACCTGAAATGTACTTCAATGCTTCATGGTCAGTGTACAAAATAAATTCTCTATGGATTAGGTACTGCCTCCAATGCTCAAGTGTGCGAAACAAGGCATAAAACTCCAAATCATAAGTACTATATTTGAGTTTGGCACCATTCAACTTCTCACTGAAGAATGCAATGGGACGTCCTCCTTGACTTAGAACTCCTCCTATGCCGGTTCCGGATGCATCACAATGAACCTCAAAAATGAGATCGAAGTTGGGAAGCGCAAGGACCGGGGCTGTACATAACTTTTCCTTGAGTTGTTCAAAGCTTCTTTGGGCTTCAATGGTCCACTCAAAAATACCTTTCTTCATACAAGAAGTGAGTGGGGCAGCAATAGAACTGAAGTGTGCAATGAATCGTCGGTAGAAGGAAGCTAGGCCATGGAAACTTCGAACTTCATGCACGTTTATTGGGGTTGGCCATTCTTGGATCACCTTGATCTTGGCATCATCAACTGAAATCCCTTCTCTTGAAATGTTAAATCCAAGGAATAGGATTTGTGGCACCATAAAGTAACACTTTTCAGGGGCTGCAAATAAGCGTGCTTGCCTTAGCAAGCGTAACACATCTTGAAGGTGCTGCAAGTGCTCATTAGTAGTCTTACTAAAAATTAAAATATCATCAAAATAAACAACCACAAAACATCCAAGATACGGCTTTAGAACCTGTGTCATGAACCTCATGAAGGTGGAAGGTGCATTAGACAATCCAAATGGCATGACTAGCCACTCAAATAGTCCATCTTTGGTCTTGAACGCCGTCTTCCATTCATCTCCGGGCTTGATTCGGATTTGATGATATCCACTCTTTAAGTCTAACTTTGAGAAGATGGTGGCACAGGAAAGTTGGTCCAAGAGACCATCAAGACGAGGGATCAGAAAGCAGTATTTGATGGTGATTTTGTTGATGGCTCTACTATCAACACACATTCTCCAAGTGCCATTTTTCTTCGGCACCAAAAGGGCTGGAACGGCACATGGGCTGAGGCTCTCCCTTATGAAACCTTTGTTCAATAGTTCCATGATTTGCCGTTGTAGTTCTTCATGCTCCACTGGACTCATCTGATAGTGAGCTAGGTTGGGTAAAGATGCACCGGGCAGCAAGTCAATTTGGTGCTGAATGTCTCTCATGGGGGGAAGGCCAGAGGGAAGGTCTAATGGAAATATATCTTTAAATTCTTCCAAAAGAGGCTTGACTTGGTTCGGAATGATTGGTGCAACCACATCTCCAATATCGGACTTGTTAAGTAAGATGTATATAACACTAACCCCTTCCATAGCACTCTTTACATCTTTCATCACAAGAAAATTAGAGGATGGGGAGTTTTTAACCAAAGGAGTTTGAATTGGTTCTTTACTAGGTGCTAAAGTAATCTTCTTTCCTCCATAGTCAAAAGAGTAAGTGTTGCGATACCCGTCATGGATTGTTTTCTTATCAAATTGCCATGGAAGGCCAAGGATGATATGACTACAATCCATAGGTATAACATCACACCATATCTTGTCAAAGTAGATGGAAGCAATAGAAAGATTGACAAGACAACGTTTGGAAACGGTTACCTCCATACCTCGCTTTAACCAAGACATCTTGTAAGGGGTTGGATGTTCTTTCAACTCCAATTTCAACTTGCTTGCCGCCGCCTCAGAAATTACATTTTCACAACATCCGGAATCAATGATTAATTGACATACCTTTCCAGAAACGGTGCATGCCGAGTGAAAAATGTTGTTGCGCAACCAACGATTTCCAACTTCTTGTTTTGGAGTTAGAAAATTTTTCCGCATCATAAGGAACTCACCGGTATCGGCATTAAGCACTTGCTCATCCTCCAAGTTACTCTCATCATCCTTTGGGTCAATATCAGTGTCTTCCTCACCCGGATCATCAGATTCATTTTCCACAAGTAATGCTTTACCCGCTTGTCGCTTCCGACAATTGCTAGCACGATGTCCTATCTCTCCACATGAATAACAACTCATACCGATTTTAGAGCTTTGACCGGTAGGAGGGGGTTGATTAGAACCCTTGGGCGGGGCAGAGGCTTTGTTGATGCTATTGGTGTGTGCACTTGTGTTTCCGGCTTTGGTGGTGCCAATCGAACCTTGAACTGCTCGATTTGTGAAGGATGTGGCTTGTTGCTTTCGAGAGCGCGAATGCTCCACCTTGAGAGCTCTTTGGTGTGCATCTCCCAAATCCCAGATGTCAAGAACATCAAGGGTATCTTGGATATGAATTTGAAGGCCTCCCAAATACTTGTTCACGAGCATCTCCTCCGGATCTTGAATATTATTGCGAATTACCAACTCATTGAATTCATTGGTGTATTGTTCCACCGATCGCGTACCTTGCCTCAAATTTTGGTACCGTTGGTACAAATCCCTCTTATAACCTTTGGGAAGGAAGTACTTGCGGATCTTGTCCTCCATCTTTCTCCATCGAGTGATAGGATCTTTACCGGCGGAGTGGTGGGTTTGCTTCTCACGTCTCCACCAAGCTATGGCCTTGCCTCGGAATCGCATGGCAATGATGCCAACACGACACTCTTCAGGGACATTTCTATGATCAAAAACTTCATTCACAAGTGTTAACCAATCAATGATTTCATCAGGGGAATCAGTTCCTAGAAATTCTGGAATGTCTCTCTTGATTTTCTTTTCCCAATCCGGTTCTCGAACACCTTGTGTGTGGGGTTGAGGGCGCCTACCTTGTCGCAAAGATTGAACACTTTCTGAAGAAGAAGAATCACCATTGGTTCTTCCGGATCTGGAATGGGCTGGGGGATTGTTTGCTTCAACACGAAGACGGTCAACTTCTCGAGTCAAATCATTGATTTGTTGTTGTATATGCTGCTGCAAGTTTTCAGCAAGTGTGCGTACTTCATTCAAGGCGATTGTTCTACCACCTCGACGTCGGGCTTGCCTTGGAGGCATTGTCCTCTCCTCCAAAGCTTTGATACCAAAATGATGCAAGCCTCTCCTAGGCTTCTTGGACTAAGGATCGGGAGAGTGACAGACACACACTCAAATGCTCAAGAATTCGGATTCAAGAAAAACAGATTTGCGCAAGTTCGGTAAAATGAGCGTATCTCCCTCGATATAGGTCGGAATGACTTGATTCAAAAGCCAAAATTTTAGGGACTCAAAGATCTACAACTTTACTGACAAACGTTTGCTCAGAAAAATACTGGAAAGGGCTTGAAATGGTGATGGAAGTGGATGAATGCGAATGGACAGGTTTCTGAAAATAGAGCGGGGCAAAATAGAGAAAGATAACTTCAATGGCTACTCTTCTAGGTTGCCAAGGAAGATAGGTAACATCAATTCTTCTAGATTGATGGTTGCAACTCTTCAAGGATGCAAACAATAGGGGAAAGCTCCTACTCTTCAAGGAAGGAGTGAAACTCTTCTAGGTTTCAAGGAAGAACTCTTCAAGGTTCAAGGGAAAATGCACTAAGCAATTTTTCATTCAAAAATTCAACTAACCCCATTACATATGTTTGATACTCTTTAAATAGATAAATACATGAGAAAATTCGTTCAAACTAGTCCACTAACTAGTTTAGGGACTCACATACATCATTAATAGTTTTAGGAACTCGAAACACATTAACTAGTGAAAGCTAGCAAACACAGTCTACCAAAATAGCCATAACGCTTCAACCATTGAGCCAAATTAGGACCATGAATAAATGTTGGAAAGATAATTCAAAGACCTACAACTTCCTAGTTAAGCATTTGCTCTGATTCGTCCATCGAGAGGTCCAAAAACGGACTCCAAAAAGTGGTCAGACTCATTAATGCGGGACTCCAGCTCGATAAGCGTGTCCATGGTGGTCTTTATGCTTAATGGATTCAAGTTGGACATGGGCCTTGTGTTGGGCTTGCATGCGAGCTGACCTTCTCACTTGCTTAGGATGGTTCATCTGGGCTTCAAACTTGTCAACCTCATGGGTTTGGGCTGCATCAAGAGAAGTATAAAATAAGCTTATTCCTCCCACTTTCAAAATATGGGCCTTAGGATATCAGTCCTCTGTGTATATAGACACTTACATACATTTATGTACTATCCTACATATGGGGTTCGAGCTTGATCGAGTTGACGATTCCGATGGGACCATCCTAACCATCTGATCAAGATGTTGGAAATAGATGGTCTAAAAATAAGTATTCTCAGTGAGGGTTGAGCTTCCGGCTCGATTGGGCGAGCATTTGTTATTCAACCTTGAGGTCGGAGGTTAAATCGTAGTTGACCTATAAGAAAAGGTATTTACAATAGTTGACCTTGATTAAGTATCTCAAACAGGGGGAGAAACTCATAACATGGAGGAAACTCTTGAAAATTTGGATATAAATGGCACCGAAGGAGACTCTTGGAAAAAATTCCAAAAGAAAAAAGTGAAAACTTCCTTCCTCTTCTCATAGAAGAGACGAAACATGAAGCTGGTGGCAAATAAAGAAACAGAAAAATATTGTCAAGGAATTTCATCAAAGGAGAAGAAATCGAATCCCATGGCAGTCTCATGTAGAAAATTTAAAGAGACAACAATCTAAGAGTCAGGACAACAGATTCTCAACACTAGTAGACCTTGATGAAGTATCTCAAACTGGAGGAGAAACCCATAACATGGAGGAGACTCTTAAAAAAATGGATATAAACGGTACCAAAGGAGACTCTTGGCAAGATGTCCAAAGGAAAAAAGGAAAACTCAAAACTTCCTTCACCCTTCCCATAGAAGAGACTGGATCACAGTACACATGGCTTCACCTGAGTATGGGGACTAGCTCTAGGGATCACGTGTCTCCCAAGACTCAACAATTGCACAATTCCAGCTCATATTTTTTCCTTTTCCCTTGCCTATTTTGAGTTCGTCTTCAACGGTATCATAACCCTGGTTGTTCCACCCTCTTCCTTAGACATTGCTATAAGGATTGGGTAGTGGTCTTGTTCCTGATACTGTATCATCTTTATTTATTTAATATACTGGTAGGGGCAGCCAAACCCCAGCTTACCCATAAAAAAGAGGTATTTATAGTGTTGCAATCGCCAAAACAATATGGGTGCAACTTGGGTCGGGCTCAACCCGACTTTGGCCCGGGTTGGGTTGGCATTTTCCCAGGTTAGGTTGGGTTAGGGTTGGAGAAAGCCAACACGATTTAATTTCAGGTTGGGTTAGGGTTGAGGCCTTGGCAACCCGACCCGAACCGAACCCGACCTCCATCCCATAATTTTATCATGATTTTCTTATGATTTATATATATATATATAGTCAGGTTAGGGTTGAGGGAATGCTATCTCGGGTTGGCTTAGGGTTGGCCTCAACCCGTCCCAACCCGACCCGAGTTGCACCCCTACAAAACATTGTTGTTTGTATCTTTCGATCAAAGGATTTTTTTTTCTTTTGTATCTACTATATATGGTAAAGGTCCTGATCAATGGTTGTATTTTCAGCTTCAATGATATGGGTATTACATAATATGTTGCACACATATTGCATTGGATATGAGTAGTACAAAATTTTGAGTCCAATAATTGGTTTTGGACTGACAGTCAGTTCTCAAAATCCAAAACAACCAAGGCTTAAGTATCAATGGATCTATCTTACTAAACATCTTAAATTCATATTATTATGTAATTCTATCTTAATAATGGGAATTAGGAGAAACAACGAATTAAAAGGTTAGCAAGGTATTAAAAAGAAAAAATCGAAGTGCTCTGGTTGGAATGTCACTTATCATAAAATTTCAAGATCATACCCTGGAAACAAGTAAATTATAAGGCCATGTTTGGCAGTTAGGAATTTTTTTATGATAAAATCGGTGTCTCCAAGTGGTGTGAGAGGTAGGGTTGTAAATGAGCCGAGCCGAGCCGAGCTTGGCCCAGCTCGGCTCGGCTCGTTAAGCTCAACACCTGAGCTTGGGCGCGGCTCGGTCAGGCTCGCGAGCCTTACCGAGCTCGTTAATGGGCCAATTTGGCCCTAAAATCCTACATATTTTGAGCTTTTTTGGACCTGTCCTGTACAATCAAATGATTCAAATTAAATAATTACATAACCTGTAAGGGATTTAGGTTATATATATATATATATATATATATATATATATATATATATATATATATATATATATATACTAGTGGGGTACCCCGCGCGATGCGCGGTCGAGAAAAAGAACTTAAAAATAAAGATACAATTGTTGTTTTAAAAAAGAAATACATAGAACGATCGAAATTTGGAGGAAATGAGGAATGTAATAGTAAAATAAGGGTAGATAAGTTTTGAAAAAAAAATGAGAATAACATCGAACTCTGTCTTCATCCATATCCGCTGGGGAGAGAGGGAAGAAAGGACAAAAACTATTTACAATTTACGTTTAGGCCCATTAAATGGACGGTCTGGATCATCCTAAGGTGTGGCCAGTATGGTTCTTTTGGGAAAAGAAGGGGATAAAACACGTCATTTTCAATCTGACGGAGCTGGTAAAGTCATGTATTTACAAATCTATCTAATACGGGTCCTCTCTCTCTATCTATCGTCAGAGAAGAGATATTTTATATAGCATACTCTATCTATTTCTTCTGTTTCGTCGTAGTAAACCCTAGCGAATGAACCTAGAGTTCTTTTCACATCACCAATAACTGGCCATTTTTAATGGTTATGTTTTTACGAATTTTGGCCTCGCTTGAACAGGAAGATGGTTTGGTGTGTGATGCTGAGCCTATTGATCTTGGAGACAAATACTTGGGCCATCTTCCTCTTTGCTTTTGAAAAGGTATGCCATTAGTGAAGGGTTTTTGAGTCAGAGAGAAAAAAAATTTAATAACTCTGTTAGGAAAGTTTTTGACGGGAAAATCAAAAAATTAAGAAGGCAGAAACAACAACAAAAATGTAGAGAGCATGGATTAAAAAAATGCATGAAGGTAAGAGTAAAATTAGGGAGCCAGGAACAACGAAAATAACAGAGTCAGACACCAAAAAATTTAATAACTCTGTTAGGAAAGTTTTTGAGGGGAAAATCAAGAAATTAAGAAGGCAGAAATAACAACAAAAATGTAGAGAGCATGGATTAAAAAGAAGTATAAAATTAGAAAGCAAGAAGCAAACAGACCCTTTTTCTCTCTTTCTTTTGATGTTGGGAAAAAGGAGAAGATTAGAAATCAAACATGGAAGTGTACATCTCATAGCATTTTGGAAAAATTCAAAATAATATTTCCTTTTCTATCTGTAGTAGGTGAAAGTGAAAACCGTCATAAGATTTTACCGTCAAATCTAAAGAGGGATAAATTCAAACCTTTTCTCTTCTGCTGATATCTGTAGTAGGTGGGAAAAAGGAGAGGAGAAGATTAGAAATCAAACATGGACGTGTATCTGTAGTAGAATTCCTGAATTGGATAATATCTGTAGTAGGTGGGACGTGTATCTGTAGTAGAATTGGATAATATCTATTCCTGAATTGGATAATATCTGTAGTAGGTGGGAGGTGGGAAAAAGGAGAAGATAAATATCTGTAGTAGGTGAAAACCAATTCAGGAATAGACCATTTTACCCTTGACTGTAGAGATATATAGATGAGATGAACTATAATATTAAAGGGCTAGATGGTAAATAAATCAAACATGGACGTGTAAATCTCACAGCATTTTGGAAATATTCAAAAAATTCTCTAATTTCTCTTCTGCTATATATATACTAGTAAAAAACCCGTGCGATGCACGGCCGACAAAGAACTGTACGGACCATGTCATAGGTTGATCCAAACCGTTCATGTGATGGAACACAACATAAATAGGTTGTGCCCCAAAAATCATTTCCATAGGCCGATCCTAGCCCTCCAATCTATAGATGTTTCCATAATTCCTCTTATCTTAAATCGGATGGTCAAGATCACCCTATAGTTTTTTAATTAAAAAACCATAAATGAGGGGGGTAAGATCTAAATTATATGGCTTTAATGGGTGCCTTTGTTAAAAGCATAAAGGAGGGGGTAGGATTGAAATTATATGATTTAATGGGTGCCTTTGTTAAAAGCATAAAGGGGGGGTAGGATTGAAATTATATGAGTTGAATAGGGGCATTTGTTCAAAAAAGTAAAAAAATGTGACGTGTAATTCTCATGTGATTTTGAAAAAAATTGAATAAACTCACCTCTTTTCATCCCAGCTTATTGTGTGTGTATATATATATATATATATATATCTGTGTGTGTATAATAGATATATTTAAATATATTAAATTCTTAACGAGCCTTAAACGAGCTGAGCCGAGCTGAGCCTGGCCTAGCTCGGGCTCGGCTCATTAAGGATTCGAGCCAAGCTCGAGCCGAGCCCTTACCGAGCCGAGCTTCCAAGCCTGAGCCAAAACTAACACCCTTAGTGAGAGGGGTAGGGCAGGTGATGCAAGCCTCTTCTAGGCTTCTTGGACTAAGGATCGGGAGAGTGACAGACACACACTCAAATGCTCAAGAATTTGGATTCAAGAAAAACAAATTTGTGCAAGTTCGGTAAAATGAGCGTATCTCCCTCGATATAGGTCGGAATGACTTGATTCAAAAGCCAAAATTTTAAGGACTCAAAGATCTACAACTTTACTGACAAAAGTTTGCTCAGAAAAATACTGGAAATGGCTTGAAATGGTGATGGAAGTGGATGAATGCGAATGGACAGGTTTCTGAAAAATAGAGCAGGGCAAAATAGAGAAAGATAACTTCAATGGCTACTCTTCTAGGTTGCCAAGGAAGATAGGTAACATCAATTCTTCTAGATTGATGGTTGCAACTCTTCAAGGATGCAAACAATAGGGGAAAGCTCCTACTCTTCAAGGAAGGAGTGAAACTCTTCTAGGTTTCAAGGAAGAACTCTTCAAGGTTCAAGGGAAAATGCACTAAGCAAATTTTCATTCAAATATTCAACTATCCTCATTACATATGTTTGATACTCTTTAAATAGATAAATACATGAGAAAATTCGTTCAAACTAGTCCACTAACTAGTTTAGGGACTCACTGTAGACACCCCATTTTGACCGGACCCAAGTTCGTGTTGCTGGTGCGAAAACTCGCCAAACCAGTGAGTTAGGGTCTCAAATTACACCCTAAGCTAGGTTAGGGTCCCCCATAGGTCCCTGTAAAATTTCGTCGAAATCCGAGTTGGTTTGCCCTTGAACGGACTGAGTTAGTGTCGTAGTATAAATGCAGAAGGGGGGCAAATTATCCTAGACGGGGGGTGTCTTCTTGAAAAATAGCCGAATATTGTCTTTTGCCTAATGAGACAAAGCGGGAAGGGTGCGATTATTAATTCGCGCGCCTTATCAAGTGGGAGTGCGATTATCAGCGTTTTTTTTTTATATAAAAAAAAAATCAAGCAGAAATGAGGGCACTGTTCATTCTTGTAGAAAAGAGAGAAAAGAGAGAGCGAGAGCAGAGAAGGAAATTTGGGTTTTTCTGTTTATCTTCTTCCTTCGCCGATCGTTTTCTCCGACAGTTCGTCGGAGATCCAACCTCCGATCCGAAGTTGAGAGAGAGAGAGAGAGAGAGAGAGAGAGAGAGAGAGAGAGACAGAGAAATTCTCTCGTCGAGCATCTTCTCAGGCCAAACATATCGGATTCCGGCAATCTTTTCCGATCTCCTCTTCCGATCAGCGCTTGTTAGATTTCGGTCATATTCCGGCTAATCCTGGGTCGGATCTTTCTCCTTGTTCTTGTTATCTTTGTCATTTTTCCTCTATTCCTAATTCTAGCTTTTGAAAGTACTAGATTTGTCTGTAAAGCCTAATATTCTTTCCTACAAACCCTAGTTCAAGATCTAAAAATCCTTTCTCAAATTTCGGCATTAATTCTATAGATTTATCCTATAAATTTTAGCAAGAATCATAAATCTATGCTCTGATCATCCCCATCTTCTCCACCGCTTGGCCATCTCAGATCTGTGTCGTTCCATTTCAAAGCCCTAATTCTAATTGCTGTAGATCTGAATTCGAAAATCTCAGATCTGAGATCCAAATCTCAGATCCGAAGTCCAAATCTCATATCTATGGTTTGAAATTAGAGGAGATTGCAAAAGGAGGGGTTCGATTGAAGGAAGATCTCTGCAAGTTTGAGATAAGTAGCAGATTTTTTTTTCTCAGGTAAGCATCTCATTATTTCAGAATATTTTAGAATTTCTCAATTTCGTGTATTTTCTTCATTTCATAACTAAGATTTTCCATTTCATATTAGAATTATCTCATAAATTCAGTCCAGAGGAGTTTATAATAATTTCCGAAATTAGTTTGGATTGAAAGTGGATTTGTATGAAAATTACTTCATTTCTGTCAACACATGCATGGACTTTCTTCTTGTTCTTCATCTAGGATGTATCAGATGCTTGGTTTGATTTGTTTAGTATTAAAACAAAAAAAAAGTTAATTTCATTAAGATATGTTTGCGCAGTTTTATACATTAATTGTTATTAGAATTTGTAGACCAATTTCCTTATCATATATCTACTCTGTATATGTTGAGAAACCTGTGAAGGGTATGGATATTGTAAATTTCATATCAATGTACTTCACACATTGAGCTGGAATTTACCTTAGCATGAATGAATGGATGTTTTCAAACATGTGTTTATCAAATTGTTATGAGTGGGTGGGATAGATCTTAACTGTCAAAAGTATAAGGGCTGTTGAAGGAGGTCTAGTGATTAGAGAGTAGAAAAGCTACTGTGTGCACGTATGAATATATATATGTGAAAATATTATGTGTTGGTATACGTGTGTTGCAGTGCATCTGTGTGTGTGAACTGAAACGAGCACAGATTTTGTGTATGTGGGGCTGTGTGAGCGCATCTATATATATATATATATATGTGTGTGTGTGTGTGTGTGTGTGTGTGTGTGTGTGTGTGTGTGTGTGTGTACATCTATGGGTATGTATATGCAAATGGTGTGTGGATACATGGATTACTTTGATGTATGATTTCACCTCTGATTTCAGTGTCGTTTGGGTGTCTGGACTTACATATTTTAATTGAATAATGAGGAGTCTGTACCACCACTTTTGTGAGTAACTGAGGGCTGTTATATTTTAGTCTGAGAAAGTATACATTAGTCTTGTCATTTTCAGCTCATTGGTTTGTATTGGTTGCTATTCTAGTATATTTTTCTTTCATATATGTTTCATGGCCCTAAAATGTGAATCTTATAATGGTACTCTTTAGTCATACCTTTGACTTTGACATTACTTGAATTTGATTTTGTCCATCTGGGCAAAATTAACAAGCTAATAGTCAAAGTAGGCCGAATCAAGCTTTATATGGTTGCGCATGAGCTAGAAAATAGATGAATCTATTTGATCACTTGATTAGTTGAGTAGCTATGATATTATTTTCGTATTCTCTTATCAAAGTACTCAGATTTTATGTTCGAGTTAATCAGAGCATTACATTTTCTTATCACATATCGTATTGCAATGATCTTATTTGGAAATTTTAATTGTACTGTGATGAAGTCAGTTTTAAAAGAAACTAGGGTGTCTTAGGAATCACATTCATAACTTCATTATTGTTGCAAAATCTGAAGCAAGGTAGTTTTGAGTTAGGGTTTGAAGGCGGTAATAAATGGTGTTCAGGTGAGATTATCTCAAAGCTTATCATACTCATTAATTTTTATTTTAAATAAATTGTTTAATTGAAGAAGGAAATCAGATGATTTGCACTATTCGATGTCCTTGACACGAATATCGTCTGATTTCAAGGCGGTTTGTAGAAATATTATATGTGTAGGAAATTAGATGATTACTTTGGCATCATTTGATTTCATTGGAGTCCCCGTATTGGGGTTTGTGGTTGGTTTTGAAGTGTTTGATATTGTTTTTACTTCATTAGGCTACCCAGCGGCTGGTCTGGGCTAATTAATTTTTATTTTAAATAAATTGTTTAATTGAAGAAGGAAATCAGATGATTTGCACTATTCGATGTCCTTGACACGAATATCGTCTGATTTCAAGGCGGTTTGTAGAAATATTATATGTGTAGGAAATCAGATGATTACTTTGGCATCATCTGATTTCATTGGAGTCCCCGTATTGGGGTTTGTGGTTGGTTTTGAAGTGTTTGATATTGTTTTTACTTCATTAGGCTGCCTAGCGGCTGGTCTGGGTTAATTAATGTTGTTTATCATGCTATTTGAATTTGAATTTGAGTTTGAGATTGCCTAGTAATTCTTTTCTACTCTCTTGGTGGACTAGCACAGTCTTCTAGATTTCTTTAGATAATAGAACCTGTACTGGGAGACATACTCTGTCTCGTTAGGAAATCCTCCTTTGGAGGCAAGCCTCATTTGTAGAATCCTCTCTGAGATTGCACCTCAGTTTGTTCCTTTGTTAATTAGAGACCAATTTGGTCAATTAGTTGTCTTAGCCCTGCTTCCTCCTTTGAGGGCAATGATAAGGTTACTTGGAGCCCATCTTTGTGTGTGTTTGGGAGACCCACCCGGTCTCATTCTCTCGTTAGTCCTCTTTGTGTGCTTTTTGATTTTGGGAGAACACCCTACTCGGCTTGGCTTCATACCCTTACCCTTATGGGTATTGGGTTGCACATTTGTTGCACCCTAGGGCTAGGTAGCTGTCCGGCCCGGTTGGGTGTTTTACCTTTGCCAAATATGCACAAGGTCTCTTATTCCTTTTTAGACCCGCCCGGTCTCATTCTCTTGCTAAACCTCCTCTTTGTGCGCTGTTTGGTTTTGGAAGAACACCCTACTCGGCTTGGCTTCATACCCTTACCCTTATGGGTATTGGGTTGCACATTTGTTGCACCCTAGGGCTAGGTAGCTGTCCGGCCCGGTTGGGTGTTTTACCTTTGCCAAATATGCATAAGGTCTCTTATTCCTTTTGCTTGTAAGCTTCTCCTTAGTCGTTAGTCCATTCGCATAGGAGTCAGCCTTGATTAGAGAGTCTTTGACTCATTCATCCTTTAGATAGTGTTATTAGAGAGTCTTTGACTCATTTGCCTTTTCGGTGATGTTATAGGAGAGTCTTTGACTCATTTGTCTTTCAGGTGGTGTTATTAAAGAGTTCTGACTCAGTCTTTCTCTTATCGGTTTTTCTAGAGAGTCTTTGACTCATCTATCCTTTAGTTGGTGTTAGTGGAGTCTTTGACTCGTGTTTCCTTCTCTTTTAGAGAGTCTTTGACTCATCTATCTTTTAGTTGGTGTTAGTGGAGTCTTTGATTCGTGTTTCATTCTCTTTTAGAGAGTTTTTGACTCATTTATCCTTTAGTTGGTATTATTGGAGTCTTTGACTCATATTTCCATTTCTTTTAGAGAGTCTTTGACTCACTTCGTTTTCTTAGTTGGTATTATTAGAGAGTCTTTGACTCATTCGTTATTTTGTGGTATTACTAAGGAGTCTTTGACTCGTCGGTTCTTCCGTTGGTGTTATTTGGGAGTCTTTGACTCATTTCTCCTTTAAGTTGTAGTATTAGAGAGCCTATGGCTCATTTGTCTTCTTTGGTACTGTTAGTAAGGAGTTTCTCCTTAGTCTTGTTGTCTTTCCTTCTTCTTTGGAGACTAGCCCAGTCTCATTATAGCTTTGCCTTTTGAGATCGTAGATCTTTTTGTTGTCATCGATAGCTTAGTTTGCCTTGTTTAGGGGTTTCCCCTATTTGCCCTAGGGTTTGGCCCTAAGGTTTTGCTTTGTATTTTCCCTTAGGTCTTTGACCAAAAAGGGTGAAAACTCTTTACTTCAAAAACTTTTGAAAATTTTAAAAATACGAAAAAACATCTGAAAAACCTTAAAAAGCCTAAAGTGTTGAGTGTTTTAGAATTAGTAGTTAGAGAGTTCGTTTCGAACTACGTTGGCTTGATCCTCTTCCACGAGGTACGTAGTGCAGCTTGAGATTCTTATCTCAGGTCCAGCCAAACTTTGTAAATAAATGTTTTAACCATTTTTCTTCAAAACCTTGTTTTCAACAAGATCTTCCCCTAGAGTTAGGAGTTTGTCCTAGATAGAGAGTTTTAGAGTTAGGAGTTTGTCTTTGATTTGTTGTGTGCTTGTTTGTGTTTGTTTTAGAGTTAGGGGTTTGTCCTAGAGTTATAGGAGCGCCTTCGTCCGGTCAGTTGGCGATTCACATCGCCGACTGATGACTAGGTCTTGGATACGTTAGCGAACCTATTGTTTTCCTTAGGTAATACAGCCTAGTTACACATAGGTTGTAGGAACCACCTGCATTAGCTTAGGGCTAACCTGCATTTAGTTAGGACATATAGGGTGTTCTAAAAATCCACAATTCACTGGAATTTAAATAATCGTACAAGAAATTTTAATAACTAGTCCGGTCTTTTAGATCGAGTCTAGGATAGAGGGCTAGGTGTCTTAGGCATCATAGCTTAGAATAGGCGCGAAGAACTACGTTGCCTTGATTCTCGTGGAGGCGGGGATACGTAGGCTTCTTTGGATGAATACCAGACCATCCGAGGACTCGGGCTAATAATTTAGAGTCTTAGGATTTGTTGTGTAGTCATTTTATGTTTTGATGTGTTTTCTTACTTTCTTGTACTGATCATGTACCTTTAGCTATAGCTTGCATGTGTTTGCACATCAGAACTTAGACACCCATTAGGCATGTCACTCATAACCTAGCTATGCTTAGGTGACACATCTTTCATCTCATTTTATGTGTGCTTATTATTTTATCCTCAGGAAATGCATGCTTAGGTAGACGATTCTTGAGGATTGTTCCCATTTCATATGATTTTTACCCAAACTTCTTTGGAGTTAATAATAAATGGCATAAGAGACCAAGTGCTTGCACTCGGACGAATCGGGGGTGCTCTCAGACCTTCCCCATTCGTAACCAGGCACGAACCCATATATATTTCTGGTTATCCATTGCACAGAGGATTTGATTTTAGGGTTCCATGGCATATCCATGGATGGCGACTCTGAGTTTATTTCAGGTATGTCTCGGTTTCGAACATCGGTTCCGGATCGAGACATATCTCTTTCTTTTTATATCGCCACTCGTGCTATGCTATGAGGGTGGCATCCGTTTTGAGAGTTCCTTGGTAGAGCTCTCCTTCACACGTGGATGATCCAGAGGGTGGTAGGGACTCGTTCCCTCACGCTCGCCTATCTCGGATCGGGGTCCACACTCACATACATCATTAATAGTTTTAGGAACTCGAAACCCATTAACTAGTCAAAGCTAGCAAACACAGTCTACCAAAATAGCCATAACGCTTCAACCATTGAGCCAAATTAGGACCATGAATATTTGTTGGAAAGATAATTCAAAGACCTACAACTTCCTAGTTAAACATTTGCTCTGATTCGTCCATCGAGAGGTCCAAAAACGGACTCCAAAAAGTGGTCAGACTCATTAATGCGAGACTCGAGCTCGATAAGCGTGTCCATGGTGGTCTTTATGCTTAATGGATTCAAGTTGGACATGGGCCTTGTGTTGGGCTTGGATGCGAGTTGACCTTCTCACTTGCTTAGGATGGTTCATCTGGGCTTCAAACTTGTCAACCTCATGGGTTTGGGCTGCATCAGCCGGTGGGAGGAGAGATTTGAGAGGGCGTGAATGAGTTGAGGTTGAATAAGTGGCTAAAAAATAAAGAAAAAATCACATTTGGAGTGTATTTTTTTTATTCTTGATTTTTCAGACTTTTGTTGCCCTCTCTTCACTCATTACCTCTCTTATTCCGAAAAACAAATCCCTCCCCCAGCCTCCCTCACCGCATGAAAACGCTAATTTATCATGAAAATAAATTCATGGTATCCGGAAAACAAATCCCTCTCCCAGCCTCTCACCGCATGAAAAAGCTAATTTATCATGAAAATAAATTCATGGTAGCCAAACATACGCTAAAGGAAAATAATATTTCCACCACCTTTTGCATACCATTTCCTAAAAATGGTTGAACTGAACTGAGGATTTAAAAAGGGAAATGTTATCCGCACTACTGTATTTTGATGAGGGCACTCCTTACTTTATTAAAAGTAGTATGGCCCTCACTATAGATCGGAGGGTTAGGATCAACCTATGGAAATCACTTTTGGGGCACAAACTATTTAGGCAGTGGCCCATCTAATGGACAGTTTGGATCATCTTATTGTGCGGGCCATACTGTACTTTTAATAAAGTGAGGAGTGCCCTCATCAAAATACAGCAGTGCTGATAACTTTTATAAATTCCCAAAAATTGTACATTAACTAATGGTTCAAAAAAATATATTAAAGCCTCAATTATAGAAAACTGCATTTATGTAATGAACTAAGTACTGAAAGTTGAATGGGAGACAGCAAGCACTAGAAGCCAAGGATACTATTAGTGAAAGTGGCAAGTTGGGAGACAGCAAGTACTAGAAGCCAAGGATAACATTAGTAAAAGTGGCAAGTTGGGAGACACCAAGTACTAGAAGCCAAGGATAACATTAGTGAAGGAAACATTCGTTGTATGGTCTTTCTTTCTTTCTTTTCACATGTTTGTTTTTTTAGTGAAGGAAACACCGAAAAACATGCACAACCCACTTTCTATCTCCTTGTCCTTATTTTCTTGTACGTAAGCTTCACCCGACAAAGGCAACCCTAATTGGATGTCTTCTGGGTCCCATCTATTGATCGGCCCAGCAAACATGGTGCATGGTGACTCAAGCTTTGTTACGTGGGACCTTACAGTGCATTACACGTATCTCCTTAAAATGGCAATTTGGAATTTTAAATAGGAAAATACCATTCGTTAATGAGGATTGAGGACAGCCCAGAGCTTAATAAAGGGACCCACAATAATTTCCCTTTAACCGGATCTGGGCAGTTGATTTTCAAGCCAAGTTAGGGACTCGAATGCCAAGAGATGTCGAATATTTCGGTCCTGTCCAGTTATTGGTTTGGACTCAATTGATTCTTATAATCCAAATAATTTTGAGTCCAATAATCAGTTTCGGGCTCACATCGGTTCTCAAAGGCCAGAATAAAGAGGGTCTTTGTGGTTTAGTGGTTTATAGGATCTATATGATGCATGGGGGAAATATTAGGTAGAAGCTATGATTTGTGGACATGACATGGAGTGTCGGACACGGCAAACCCCCATAGTTTAGAAACAAGGATGGCTAAAATAGATCGCATATACAATCATAATTGGTCGATATGGATACATATATGTGTTGAGTTTCAACACGAATCTGAATAGTTTGACATGGTAACATCTAAAAATCTTGAAAAGGTGACACGTACACACACAAAATTATTGATTGTTACACAAATATGTGTCCACACGCCCACGTTAATTCTAACACTCCTAGCAATATATGTAAAAGTGTCCAAAGAACTGTCGACACAGTTGGACACGCTTGCCATGTTGGACACGACAGGATACGTGAATTCAAAGTATTGGCTAAATCATAGGGTAGAAGTACAAAAATGGCAGCTACTTGTTCAATTTAAACCATTTAGGTTATGTCCTTCAACATTTTTCACCACACCACTTCTTTGTGATTTTTTGTTGTAGAGAACAAAAAAATATCAAGAAATATGTTCTTCAACATCAACCCATTCCGCCCGTTTCTTTGGACAAAATTTTGTGCGAATTTGCGACAAATTCTTAGACCAACGGGGAGTTGCTCTACCATATTCTCTTCTGCTCATTTCGGCCTCGCTGGAAAAATATGCCTTTAGCTGTTAGACCTTAGCCTCTAGTGTGTAGGAGCTTTTTTTGTTAAAAAATTAGTAGAAATACAAGTGTGGCCTATTTATTCATGATCCGAATCACTTATTTTTTTGGTCTCGCTACGTATAGTGGGGCATCAAAATTTACTCTCAATGGATGATCGTAAGCCTCCAATAGTTGAGCTGTTCTTGATAAATACAGACCGTTACATTTTTATTTTATGTGTCGGGCCACAAATTAGATGGTTGGAATCATCCCATGAGGGTAGATTTTGCTTCATGGGCATCGATAACAATACCAAAGGCCAGGTTTGTTGTAGATTGTGACAACCGATTATGGGCTTGAATAATCGGTTTGTTGGGGCCCGCAACCGGTTGTCACAATCTAAAATGAATAGCGCAGATTGAGTACGACGATGGCAACGAGGGCTCCTACCACTTGATTGAGTATGATGATCATCAACCACTCGATTGAGTATGACGATCCTCAAGGCCCAACCCATCAGGAGGATTGAGTAGATGGCAACTTGACCTATTGAGCTATGAGATGTGATACAGAGATGCATTTTGTTTGTTTGTTTTTTGTATTTTTATTTTTTTGCTATTAACTACAGTAAATTTAATTTTTCAAGTACTAAAGATGTCTTTTTTACATATTTAGCTCATTTAATTGTTTCTTATATTTTTGTACTACTAAAAAAAATTCCCTTGTTGTAGTAGAATGAAAAGTTTCGAAAGAAACACCAAACGAAACACCGAAACATTCCGTTCTAGTCCCCAAATCGAATCGGCTAACGAAACGGAATTGATAACCCGGATATGGATTCAATTTTGTGGTAGTTGATCAATTTTCAAAGTTGGCGCATTTTCCAACTTTTCGTAAGACAATGGACGCATCACATATTCCTTCTTTATATTTCCCATTAGATTGTTCGCTTGCATGGAGTGACAAGTGTTGGGTATATAATATAACCCATGTATGTTCTAATATAAGCCCAATAAGATAATGGACCGGTGTAGTGGGCCTATTTGGACTAGAGCCCACTAACCTATTAAACCCTAGTGTATCTAATATATATAGGGGCTGGAGGCAACAAACTTGGTATTCCAAACTAGATACCTTGGGTGTAATGTTTCAAGCAACCTCTTGCTTGACCTAATTACTCTAACAATCTTGAAGCATCATATGACAAAAACCCTAATTTTTGATCGTCGGCTTCACTCTAACGATTTTGTTCTCCTCCAAATCATATTCAACAGAGGGCGTCTGCCTCAATCTCTCGATTGAATTCTTGTTTTTAGGTGTGAGGGGATCCCTCGATTGTGGCAATCTCACGGCAGTAGTATTCCGGAAAAAAGATTTGAGCGAGCGTTTCTTTGCCTCCCTCCAAGTTGATATCTCTCGTGTGCAAAAGAAAAAGGATGCCGGCCTCTTCTCTCGTGTAAAAAAAAGGGGGGGGGGACGTCAATCTCATCTCTTTTTCATCTTGTTTTTCTTTCTTTTCTAATTTATTGGGGTTTCTTCTACCATGGGTTCTAGAAAGAGGCTCTGAGAAAGAATTTCATTCGGCGGAGGTTTTCCATCAACGTGAGATATAATCTTGGTTTGACCGAGGTTTTGGTGGCTGAAGCATTCATCTGGTGGTGAACAAACAGAGATTGAATCATACCCTCTTGGTTCTCCTTGGAGATTGCTCTCTCACTCACACAGACTTTATTTTGGCAAGGAGGTCTCCACTTGCAATTCTTGCCGAGAATTCCATCTTGATCGGTCTGCAATTAACCTCCGGTGAAGAGGGTGGAGAGAGAAGAAGTGCGTGGAGTGAGGAGCAGAAGGTGCAAAGTCAAAGGACTTGCAAGGCTTTAAATTCTTGGGCTAAATTTTTGTTAGTCAAGTTTTCTGAATTTGCCTTGTTGAATCCAAGCTACTGTTGATACACTCTTTTGGAGGTTGTGTTGTTGGTGGGATCATTGTGTCATAGTCCCTTGTGGCCGCATCCCATGGGGCTGAATATTCAACGGAATAATTTGGTGGAGGAATCGTTGGTCCCGAATTTCTCTTGGATTTGCGGGTGGTTCACACGATTCAGTTCTTGATTCGACTTGGATTGGGTTTTCGCAATTCGCCAATCAGGTGCACTCTTTCCAATTTTTATTTCCTTTTAAATATACAATGGAAAAGAACACTATGCCGTTTGAGATGGTCCAACTTCAATCCTTTGGTGGATCTGAGTTTAATTCCTGGACGAAAGACTCAATTCGGTCTGACATACGTGAATTGTTTTTACACCATTTTGAGTACCTTTGCTGAGACAGATGAAGAAGTTGATGAACCTCAATGGCTTAAAGATGAGGATTTCTGCAAAGACTACTTGTTGAATTGTCTTTCAGACCGTCTTGCAGAAACCGATAGTAAATATAACAGTGCTAAAGACATATGTGACAACTTAGATGCTCAATTCAAGAAAGAGGAGGAATTGTCCAAGACCCATCTTGTGGACAAATTCATGGATTTCAAGTTTCAAGAGGACAAGGAAATCACTCCTCAAGTGACTGATCTAGAGAATTTGAGATCTAAGTTGCATAATGAAAATAGTAGTATGTGACTCATTTCTTGTGGGTGCAATCATATATACGTTACCATCTGCATGGCACCTTTTTTAAAACTGAAATGTATCGAAAAAGGTGCAAGTGGGACTGGATGATCTCAAACGATTCATTTGAATCGAAGATGAGAATCGGGCCAGGAATAACTTGGAGATGGTTAGACAGCAACAGTCTGCTGCTAACGCGGTAACAAATCCCAAGAAATTTCTTTGAAAATCCAAGTCACCTAAAAGTGACAATCCCAAGTTGGAGGTCAAAAAGCCTATCTTCCAGAAAAGAAGGGCACGTGCCACAACTGTGGGAAATGTGATCACTTTGCGGTAGATTGTAGGCTACCTAACAAGTCTAAATCTGACACACCACAGAAGCTAGCTCATATGATGGTGGGTAAGACTAAGCCTAAGAGTTTTGTTGCTATGTTGGGTAACGGTAAGGCCAGTACTTTTTCAGATTGGTGGTTAGATACAGGAGCCACTTGTCATGTTTGCAACTCCAAGAAACTACTAGTTGATGTTGTTGCCGCGAAAGAGACCGTTACAGTGGCCAGTGGAGCAGAGGTAGAGGTGCCTCCCGCTGTACTGCGAACTTGGTCCTTGCTTCAGGACAAATACTAACTTTAAAAATTGTTAAAGTAGTTCTTACTCTTCAAAAGAATTTAATTTCTATTAGTCTTTTAGACTATGCTGGCATATGTACTTCATTTATGTGTGGTAGAGTAACTTTGATTGTTAACTCATACTATTTTGATTGTGCATATTTGATAGATGGTATGTTTGATTTGAGTTTAGATAATGAGACTGTTAGTTAGGCTAGTTCACCGTTTATTGCTCCTAAGTTGTTACACAACCGATTGGGACATGTGCACTATCAAAAAATGGTCTAACTTACTAATACTCATAAGATACCATTATCTATGTCAATTACATTTGACAAGTGTGAGAGTTAGGGGTGATAGAGAAGGAGAAGATACACATTGACAGGGTTCAAGGAATTCTGTGCCTCTCAGGGCGTAATCCTTGAAACTACTGTTTCTCTCTCGCCTCAATCAATTGGCATAGATGAGTGTAAGAATAGGACGTTAACTTCAGTGTTAAACTCCATGTTAATGTTAGCTGGCATGCCTAGTTGCATTTGGGGAGAGGCAGCTTTGACTGTAAATCGCATCCTAAATCTCTATATGCTCCTCAATGTAATAGAGTACCTAAGAATTTGGTGAGGACTTTATGACCTACCAATTGGAGAATGATCCATCATCCTATCAGGACGTGATGAGATCTAGGGACTCTATATTGTGGGCAGAAGCCATTTATGAGGAAATGAGCTCTCTGTTAGAAACTCTAACTTGGCAGCTAGTCGATTTGCCAAAATGGGCTAAGACTATAAGCTGTAAGTAGATATTTGTATGCGATTATACAAAGTTTATTATGGTCTTAATCAAGCACCTAAATTGTGACATCAGAAATTTGGCAAAGTAGTAAAGAGCTTTGGGTTTCTGACATATAACTCGGATAAATGCCTTTACTATCGTTTTGTGTCGAAAAAGTCATGATTATTTGTTTGTATGTAGATGTTGATTCTTCTTTCCAATCTCTTTCTGTGATGAGAAATGTGAAACTACCCTTGGAAAAAGACTTCGACATGAAAAGACCTGGGTGTTGTTAACACCACTCTTGGTATGAAAGTAAGTTTTTGAAAGGCAAGGAATCACCCTTGGCCTAGCCCATTATACGAAACACTTCTTTCCTTTTGAGGATGTAGTGAGTGCAAACCGATTGAGACACTATTTTAATTATACCAAGAAGTTGATCTCTAAGGAAGAGACAGTGTGAGTCAGTTAAATTATTCTAAACTAATTGGTAGCCTCATGTTTGTGTTGCACTAGGCCAGACATAGCCTTTATAGTTGGCATGCTGAGTCGTTTTTACTAGCAATCCTGGCCATGACCATACCTTATGAGGTTGATGAGATACCTTTCGTGTACTCAAGAGTATGCTCAAAACTATGGTGGCCATCCACTTCTCGTGGAAGAATATTCTGATGAATCATGGGGATCAGAATCAGGGGACAACAAATCTACTGCTGTCGTGTGGAAGTCGAATTGGAACTTTATGCTCTAGCTTCAGTTGCAAATGAAAGCAGAGGAGATAAAGATTTTGATTATGGTTATGGACATTCCACTGACCCAGTTAAGGATCAGTTCCTTAAGTGTGTTCTGTGATAATCAAGCTACAATTACGATTGTGAAGAACTTACTCTTTAATGGTAAGAGGAGACATCTTAGGCTGAAACATGCCATGCTGAATTATCTCAAGAACACGAGATTATCACTTTGATTGATACGAAATCGAAGGATAATATAGCCGATGCTCTCATATAGGGGTTGACCAATGATCGAATATTCAAAACTGTGGGGGAGATGGAGATAAAGTCTATATAGACTGGACTTAACCTACATCCATGTTATTTTGAATCTTCGAATCTCCCTTTTGGCCAAGATAAGCACTTGATATGTTTCGACGATGTTTACAGTTGTTGTGTGTCATTCCACATTTGATGACATGTCCTTTTTGGGAAAGGTTGTACATTCCAAACTTGATGATACAACTTAACTCAAATATGGATAAGATGACTGTAACATTCCAAAAAGAAACATGAAATGGTTCTTTGCAAAAGAAACTATTTGGTCTTGTTCTTTAATAAAACTTGACAATTAGGAATGGTTATTTGCAAAAGAAGCTGTTTAGGTCTTGTTCTTTATTGAAACTTGACAATGATGCTTATGGTGAGAGTGATACTGATACTTTTTCAGCCATTTTGAATGGTACTAAGTTCTTCTTCAGGTAGAATTAGATACTTTCGTGAATTATGGAATTGTACTAAGTTCTTCTTCAGGTAGAAATAGATACTTTAGTGTTTTACACAAATGATTGGATTCATTTTCATGAAATCCATATTTGGTAATTCACAGGGATTGGCGAAAAGGAGGAGCTTGTCTTGATTTAGACTTTGATGAAGATGACTTACTTGATGAGTAAATCTTCTAAAGTCATAAAGACTATGCTTACATTTCAGTATGCATAGAGTTCATTTTTTTGTGGAACTTTATTTTGGATCTTGATGAGAATCATACCTCATGAATGAATTCATCTAAGATCAGTGGGGTTCACTTATATGTAAAACTACCTTTTGGTTGAGTTTAGCTTGTTGTATATCTAAAACTCTTGGTTTCTCATAAAAGGATTCATGTTTTCATTTGGATTACAGATCTTTTATGATATAGACCATATGGTGATGTGGATGATTCAATATTTTGTTTTGAACATTACACTATCTATCTATTGGATTGTGCTATATGTAGAACATAGGAAGAGATTGTTTGGTATATAATATAACCCATGTATGTTCTAATATGAGCCCAATAAGATAATGGACTGGTGTAGTGGGCCTATTTGGACTAGAGCCCACTAACCTATTAAACCCTAGTGTATCTAATATATATAGGGGCTGGAGGCAACAAACTTGGTATTCCAAACTAGATACCTTGGGTGTAATGCTTCAAGCAACCTCTTGCTTGACCTAATTACTCTAACAACAAGTTCCAATACTTCAGATCATGATCGAAAGTTTATCAATCACTTCTGCCTAATTCTTTGGACACTTAAAAGTACAAGGATAACTATCCATTAGTAACAAGCAAACTGATGGGCAAATGAAGCAGTGAATCGAAGTCTTGGAAAATTGCTTTGTTATCTTGTTGGAAGCAATCCTATGTGGAATCAAGCATTATATTAAGTTGAATTCAATAGGTCCACAAAAAATCTATGAGAATAACAGACCACTTGAGGTAGTGTTCGCGTCTAATCCTAAAACTGCCATTGATCTTGCTTAATTACCAAACATGAAACATAAGACCATTTGAGGTAGTGTTTGGGTCTAATCCTAAAACTGCCATTGATCTTGCTCAATTACAAAACATGAAAAGTATGCATCGCAATGTGAAAAAGCATGCTACTAATCTTCATGAGCTTCATGTTGGAAGGGTTGTAACCCGCGGGCAAAATTGCTACGCACAGCTGAACTAGAAATCGCATAGAAAAAAAAAATTCTCGTCGATTTCGCCCTTAAACCCAGGATCCTAGGGTCTAGATGATTTGATGGTGATTCAAATAAAATATAAGACATAAAAATACCTTTGTGACTAACTGTAATATCAGCCTCTGATTGATCTACTCCTCGAACGGCCACGAACGATCCGATCGCCGCAGACCCGCAAGTTGAACCAATGGATTCTTTCAAATTGCACGAAGGGAATTAGAATAACTTTTATTCTAATGTCAGTACTAATCACATCAGTACCTTAGGATGTGAAATCGAATTTCGTTTCATGGAGCTTTTGGTGTTTTTTTTTTCTTAAACTAGAACTAGGAATAAAACAAGAGAGGAGAAGAGAGTGAAGCTTTGGCTGTTTTTAGAAGAATAGTTTTTGGGCATGAATTCCAGCCTTCCTAGCTGTAGAAAACGTCTCCTAAAGAGTTAAATAGAGTTTGCTTTCTATTTTAAAAATTTCCTTCAATTTATCCACAAAACTAGTTCAAATAGAAAACTAGTTTTTACACTTTTGAATATAATAGAAACAAACCAATAATAAACACTCATAAAACATGGTTGCACGTTTTATTCTTCTCAAGTTGGGCGTGTTGCTTTGTTTAAAAAGTTTGGTTGCTAATTTTTCTCTAAGAAAATCTTTTCTAAAATCTCCTGTACATTCTCTCTCTTTAAATATTTACTTTTCCTATTTTCTCTCCAAATAAATAGGAAAATAAGACTTGAAATGATAATTAAATATGTAAATACAAGTGGAATATGTGATCTCCTAAAGGGATTCATGTGTTTGAATGTGGGACCCACCCTGATAAGGTGCATTCCCGCTACAAAGTTGCTGACCAATTTCTGACCCCATTATTTGGACTATTAAAAAGTTGTAGCCCTTTAGAATTCTTTGAAACGAGTACTTACGTACTCAATTTGGCCAAGAGATGGGAGAGATATGACTGTTTTAGTAAAACGAGTTTATAAGGTTGTTATTTAATTTTTCAAATTAAATAAACTTATTTCCTCCCATCCAATGGGATAAAAGCTCCATCCATAATATTCTATAATACCCCTAAGTTAACAATTAACTCTTTGGGTATTCCAAATGCGTCCTACGGTGTGTATACACCAAATGAACTACATAAATCTTTCCCTCGTATCAAATGCGACGCATCTAGTCCATCCGTGCAATCGAGTAAACGTGGGACCCTTATCCAAAAAATATAAATGGGTCATTTGAGTTGTAAGTGGGATCATTGCAGGGATCCGACGGTCGATCCTGCAGAACCCAATAATGGGCCCCACTATGATCTTGCTCTGTAGTTAACAACTACAGTCGCATTGGATCAATGGCCTCCATCGAGACGTAACCCTGAAGATGACCGTCAAATCATCATACCCTTAATCACATATGTTCAAGTCCTTTCTTCATTCTTCATCTACTGAGTTGGGTCCTACGGGGGGTGGGCAACTACTACCCCCTGGGCCCACTCGTAGTATACCTTCCAGTCAAGCAGTTAGGGCTCGCAAATGTAATTGCAAAATCATTTCAAAAACATGTTATAATAAAACATTTGATAAACCATTTATCAAATCCGCTTGGCCAAGCTATTTAATAGGCCTACTGCTCTGACCGAAACTACAGATGATATCCCCATAGTTGAGGCGGAGATTTCCATGTCGGGTATCACTATTAGCCTTGTGGGTTTGTCCAAGACTCCAATTCTACCCTCTGGTGATCTCAAGAAGCACCACAGTTAGATAGACCAAGAGTCAAGGCCGGGTCCACTGACCAATATGACCCCTCAGGTCTAAGGACATGTAAAGGGTCATGTCTGGTAGAATAGTCTTAAAAACTCCTGTCCACAGGCTATTCTATTGTGATCATATTCAGTGCGCGATCCTATCGTCTCACCCACTCTTCTTGCTTAGGGTCCACTACCCAAGTGACTGAGATAAGCCACTCCACGACACGTGCATGTAGGCAAGACTGGTGCTAGTTCTATACAGGAGGAGATGTCCAATCTCGACCCCGACCAAGAACCTTTAAGGTCTGCAAAGAACTGGGATACCATATCTCACTGCTCCCTAGGATTTGTGAATCCTTGAGCCTGGTATTCCTACTTTGCTACTGAAGGACGAATATGTGACTAATAACAAGCACATCACACATATTCAATCATATATTACCCATTAGATGTCATGAAATTAAACCTTTATTAATATTAATGTGACAGGATATACGAAATATACTGGCTTTTAGGGCACTAACTCTATCAATTCATTCATTTCTTCGCGATTAGTTAGGGTGTGCCACTGTGAAGTACAAAACTCATGTGGACAAGCATCGCCGGAAGGTAGTTTTTTATGTTGGAGACTTTGATTTGTTCTCACCTAAGTTCATTTCCCAAGTGAATATAACGAGTTAAGTCCTCGAAGGATTGGTCCTTCTAAAAAGCTTGCAATGACAAAAGACAATGCCTACTGACTGAAGCTTCTAACCCATATCCTTACTCACGATATCTAAAATGTCAAGCACCAAAGGATTTAAATGTCGTTTTCGGCTAGCCACAGCCGAAACCGAAAATTTTCAATTTCTGATGAAATTTCGGGCGAAATCATGTAAAAAATTCTATAAACTTCGGTTTTTAATTATTTTTCCACCGAAATTTTAGAATTTCGTTAATTTCTATGGAAATCTACAAAATTTTCATTGAAATTTCATTGATTTTGGTGGAAATCATAAAATTTCAGTGGAATTTTGTAAAAATTAGGTGGACATTTTGTAAAATAGGATAAAAATGAAATTTCGGCGATGAAATTCCAAAATTTCAGCAACGAAATTCCAAAATTTCGATGAAATTTTGCACTTCTCTAGTTCCATATTTTGGCAGAAATTTCAGATTTCGGCCACAATTTTAAAAACTATGCAAGCACCTAGCTTCATACCATGGTAATTGGTCGAAAGAGGAAGACTTGGAACTCGAGCGAGAATCCTCTCTAACCCGAGGAAAATGATATAGATTAGGTAGCATAAGATTGATTATAAGGACTTTTTGGATCATGCCAAAAAACAAACCCATCAAGGGTTTACGGGGAAGCCCATGCTTTACAACTACTGAAGACGAAGCAGATCAATCAATATCCCAATTCATCGATCTAGGGATTTGACATCGTTGATTGAAAGATCTAGCTATCGACCGAGAGATAATGTGGAAAACAGTAATGGAAGCTATTTTTAGCATGTTTTCTTTTCATTTGATTTTTTGGTATAGGGTTATTTGCATGTAAGTGCAGCTATTATGAAAGCACGCACGAATAAGAGTTTTGAGTTTATGATGTTTATGATTGTTGAGTTTAGACTGTACTTTTGAACAAATGTTGATAAAGAAAGACTATCTTCTCTTCTTGAATTATTCCTAGATGCAAGTTCATGTATTTTGTCAGCATAGCATCAAGAGGCGATAAGGGCAACAACACAAACATCAAGATGGACAAGCTGAAAACTTTAAATTTTATTGATAGGGGAATTGCTAGCGTCATAGAAGTAAATGAAAATTGGGGTTGGACCTATAGCTCAATTGGTTGAGGCTTTGAATCTCAAACTTGGGGTCGTAGGTTCAATCCCAGCTTACCCACCAAAATAAATGAAAATTCATGGTGTTCCTCAAGCGAGTAACTATTACATAATCTATTATCTAGAGCTCTATTACAAGTAGCAAGAGTAATTAACTATGAAATCAAGTGAAACCAAACACAATCATTCGTATCAGTGACACAATAGTGTCCGACTGAAAGTCAGAGTGGAAAAAACTTCAACACTGGATCTCTGTTATGAACGTCATAAATCAGGTGCAAATAAAAGATTTTTTATTTTTTATATTTTTTGAAGATAGAGATGAAGAGTTCAAAAGATTTCTCTATTCTTAGTTAAACTTTATTAACAACCATCTGTGCTTATATAAGCACTTACAGATAAGCATGACTAGATAAAGATAAGAAGATAATCCTAAACTATCTCAACAACCCACTCTAATCTAAACTTCTATCTTACCAGATCTGATCCCATATATCCTAACATGCCCCTTCGAACATATGTGGATTGAAAAATCTGCATACGTTTGATTACAATAAAAAATATCCCCAAATAATTACAATAGAATATCCCCAAACAATTAGCATTGATGATCAATGAAAACTCGCCCATTGAATGTTGTTGATGTTGCTGAAGACGATGATTTGTGTATGTTGCCTAATGACTATTGCTACTGCTGAAGACGATGTCGCTTGGAAAATGAGCTTTAATAGGCTCAACGGGACTCTAGCCTCAATGGGTGAGTTTTCATTGATCGATTTTAGATATCGATCTTTAGGGATTGATCGGTTTTAGATACCGATCTTTAAGGAGATGGGTCACAATAGACCAGCCTCAATGGGCAAATCATCACGGTTGGTTTTAGAATACCGATCCTCTGGAATATGAGCTACTATCTCAGGCACGAACCTCAATGAACCGGGGTTAGGCCTGTAAATGGACATTCGAAAATCCGATTACCGTCCGCATCCGAATCCGTTTAAAGCGAATATTATCCGAATCTGTTTCAAGCGGATATTATCCGAATCCGTTTATGAGATATCCAGCTCTTAGCGGATACGAATCTGGTAAATGGTACATCCGATCCGTTTAACATCCGAATCCGAGAAGTACATCCATTTATCCCGAATATCCGGATCTGGATATTCAAATCCGTATCCGCATCCGTATTCGAATATCCTGAATATCCGTATCCGTATATCCGAATCCATATTCGGATATCTGAATCCGTATCCATATCCGTATATCCGAATCCGTATATCCGTATATCCTTATCCATATATCTGAATCCGTATCTGTATCCGAATCCGTATCCGGAATCATTTTTTTATTAATATTTATTATTAATAATATCATCATATAAAATTTACATTTTTGCCGGAGGAACACCTCAAATATAATTAGATTTATATTTCTGCCATCGATATATATATATATATATATATATATATATATATATATATTTACATTTTAATATTTATTTAATATAAATCCCTAATTTGCAAAATAATTGGTAAATAGTCCTTAAGAATCGTAATACCAAGAGTCCAGTTTTTTTAAATGTTACAAATGTTTTTCCTTTCCAAATTCTTCTACAAAATGACAAGTTTTTAACAATCCAAACACGAATCTAACTTTAGATAGAAGCAATTTTCTTTAAAGTAATTCTGATAGAAATAATTTTCCTAGAAATAAATCTAAAATAACTACAATAGAAACAATTTTTGTGAAATTTATTTTCTCTTCACATTCTAGAGGGAAATTAAATGAATATGCCAATATGGTTACTTGGAGCCTTAGAGGGCTAATTATTTAATTTATTTCTATCTTAAAGTTAACTAGCTTGGCCCTGTTTGGATTGTTGTAAACTTGTAAGTGTAACTTTGTGGAAAAGCGTATAAAGAAAATATAAAATGAGATTTTATATGGTGTAAGCCCGTATTTTTCAAAAAGTACTGTACGGACCACATCACAGGATGATCCAAACCTTACATGTGATGGGACACAACATAGATAGGTTGTTCCCCAAAAATTTCTTCCATAGGATGATGCTAGCCCTTTGATCTATGGAGGTTTCCATAATAGAGTGAGCCTTTATAGTCCCGTAAAATATTGGAAGATCGTGTTCCTCCGGCTAGTGTTATATGGTGTAAGACTGTAAGCCTTTATAGAATTATAGTCCCATATTTTTCTATAAGTACTATTCGGACCACAACATAGGATGATCCAAACCGTCTGTGTGATGGGACACAGCGTAAATAGGTTGTTCCCCAAAAATCATCTCCATAGGATGATCCTATAGATTGGCGGGCTAGGATCATCCTATAGAAATATTTTTGTATAGATAATACATGTAACACAATGTAGTTATGTTTACATGTATAAAAATAAAGGAAAAATACACTTAGACCCCCTGTGGTTTCTGACACATTCAACTTAACCCCTAATGTTTAAAAAGTTACACTTAGACCCCCTGTGGTTTCAATTTGTGTAAGGTAGACCCCCTCAGTTAACAGTTCGTCCATAGATTGAAGGATTAGGATGATCCTATGGAGCAGATTTTTTGGGCACACCCTATCTATGTCAGGGCCCATCAAATGAACACTTTGGATCATCCAACTAATGTGGGCCCATTGTGTTTTTGGTAGTGTTTGGATTCGGGTATGGGGTTTGGAGGGGTGTATGGGGTATTCATTACATTGATATTGTTTCAAAAGAGGGGGCCTACCTTATACAAATTGAAACCACAGGCCACAGGGGGTCTACTTGTAACTTTTTAAACATTAGGGGTTAAGTTGATTGTGTCAAAAACCACATGGGGGTCTAAGTGTATTTTTCCCTAAAAATAAAAATTCACATAAAACCAATTAGACCAAACATGTACCTAGAATTTAGGTGTTATCAGCTAGCCGATTTTCTTTGTGGCATCACATGGATGGTCTGGATCATCCTATAGTGTAGCCATACTGCCCATACTCCATACATTACTGTTTAAATAAGGGAGCCGGCTGCCTGGGGAAGAAAAGAGGGCGAAATATATCATTTTAATAAAGGGAGCCAGCTGCCTGGGGAAGAAAAGGGGGCGGAATAAATCATTCATTATTAATATCGACTAGGGCTTTTCTGTTGGGAGACACAATTACACAACCAACAAAAAAGCTTTTTTGTTGGTCTGCTAGGGTTTTCGTTTGCTCCCTCTATCTTCTCGTCGCCGCCAACTTCGCCACCGGCATTCCACCTCATCCCCGCCTCCAATCGGCCCCACCACCAAGCGCGAGAGAAAGAAGGATCAGATCGGAGAAGAAAAGCTCTCTGTTTTCTCTACTTCTAAGTGGGAGAATCATCTTTTTTGGGCTTTTTATTTTTCTTCTTTTTTTTTTTGCTAGGGTGTGATTGTGTGAAGCATGTGGGTATCAAGAGATGAACTACTATGCTCTTATTTGTTTTACTCCACTGTTTCATTATGAATGACATAAAAAAGCAGGCTAAAACCTTTCACAATAAACTGTATAACCTCTCTTCGATTCATGAGAAACGAATTTGCGGAGTGTCAGCACAGTGACCATTAATTTGCTCGTCACAACGATACAAATGTATACAGTGCAGCTTGTAACCAACTTCATGGCCAAATTTTGTATGATCTCTTTCTGGAAATAAAACTTATTTGCACTAAGACGCAAATAACTTTAGTCAACAGAAATAGGTAAGTAAGCATTTCATCTTCCCACCACTCAACGGATTAAGATAAAATGACAGCAAGGGAAGGGCATGTTTTGCATTGCTAAAATTCCTCCATGACAAGGACACTGTTCTGGTGCTTCCTTGCATCTTCGCACAGGCAGGCCAATGTGATCATACTTGTGAGCTTGAAACAAAATCATGTAAGGTCCATCGGTGCTTTCCCAAAATTGCATTGTCCTCTTGCCAGTGAATTTGGTTGTTCCTTTTCGCTTTTCATTTTCATTTTCATTTTGTTCCTTTTTTTTGCTAGGGTGTGATTGTGTGAAACCCACAGTGTGAAACCCACCGTATTTTGTTCCTTGTTCCTTTTCATTTATTTTTTTTGCTATAAGAAAAGGGATCCAATATTCCAATATTTTCAATAATCTCGTTTCCCTTTTTATATTTGAAATTAACCATAGTCATCAATGTGATTTTTGCATGGCCATTTCTAGATTTTTGGGTAAAAATTATCTAATCATAGTCGTCTACACACCATTGATCTGAAGATCAGAATGGGAAGATCAAAACACAGCAAAGGAGAAATCATAATGGGTTACACCCTAGTGAAACCCATTTTTTTCACTAGGGTGTGAAACCCACTTCTTTTCATTTTTAGCTTATTGTTCCTTTTTTTCACTGTTTTCTCTTGTTCACTTTCTATTATGTGGGTTTCCTTTGTTCCTTTTCTATAATATGGATTTTCTTGAAAATAGGATCTGTGCTACCTCCTCCACTGAGCTCCACCATTTCCATAGCTAGGGTTTTTACAAGGAGGATTTATAGAGAAAAGAGAAGGAGAACACCGGCCATTCTCCATTGGCCACCCATCACCTCCGGCTGTGATTTAATCTTCAAGACAAACCCTGTGAGTATGTTCTTCATCTTCTCTTGTTTTAATTTTAGCATTTGGTGAGTTTCTATGGTGAGGGTGTAATTTAGGTTGGGCTAATTTAAGCTTTTGTTGAAAAACAATTGGGAACAAACTGTAATCTAAGATGAATGTTCATGGTCAGATCTATCATTTTGCCTTTTTGGACCGAGGTGGTTTAAATTGAAGGTCTCTGTTTGGATTTTCTCAATTTGCAGTGCTTTCTTGAAGGAGAGACCCACTCTTGGGTATGTTATTTGCTTTCTCAATTTCTTGTTGTTATTATTTTTGCTTGATTTTTTATTTTTCTACTATTTCTCTTTTATTAGCAATTTCTATGATGAGGATCTAAAGCTCTCGGAATCAACGAGGAGGATTATCAAACAACAATTCTGTTAGTGAATCACAAGAGCTGCAAGAGAAGAGAAACCATAGGATTGTGCCTCATCATTGCTTCTACAAAAGTTTCTGTGAGTATGCTATCCTATTTGAATTTACATCCTCTATAATAATGAGGCTTGCTTGAATAACTCAAGGAATACTAGTCTACAGTACTTGCTCCATTGATCCCGAAGGGAATGAGGAGAGGGTGTCATCGTTTACATCCGGTATGAGCTTTGACTATAAATTGAACATGGTTCACCATTTCTTCTGTGAATTTCAACATTGATATTTCATATTTCATTTTGAGAAAAGCGTTCATGCGCAGCTGCGCAAGGAGCTTCCCTGCGCTTAAGTGGCTTAAAAAGCCTCCCATTGGTTCGTATAGCGGGTCCACAAAAAGTGACCAATGGGAGGCTTTATAAGCCCACTTAAGTGCAGGGAGCTCCCTGCACAGCTACGCAGGAACACTTTCCTCTTTCATTTTATGGAATAATATATATGCTCATGCCTAATGATTTCTAGGCAGATGGTTATCATGATTACTATTCTCTCTCTCTCTCTCTCTCTCTCTCTCTCTCTCTCTCTTGTGCACGCACACACACACACACTCACAACTTAGCTGCTCTGTCATTTTTTTTCATTTCATATATAAGTAACTCTATTACTTCTTCATGGCTATTGTGATTTGTCTTCATTCATTGAAAAAGTTCTATTTATTTTACCCATTGATCTCTCTAATGGTGGGATCTGATAATTTTTGCAGTGGAAGAAGAAGCACATGAGGAGGCTCAAGAGGAAGCGCCGAAAGATGAGGGCCATGAGGCAAAGATCCAAGTAGTTTGACATGAGCTTGTTTTGCAACTTTATGTGTTTTGAGAGTGGACCCTTTGAGTTTTGATGGTTGAACACTTGAACTGCTACTTTTTTTTGTTATATTGATTTGATGATTTCCATTGAGGATTACTGGATTAGAATGCAATGTTGTACTAAAGGAAGTGATGGGCGCAGCCGCGCAGGGGTATCTGTAATCTCTTTTTTTTTGTTTTAGAGTGGTTGAATCCTCCTCTTTTATTAATTTCTTCTTGAATTGAATGTTTGTAATTTCTTTTAAATGATTTCAGAGTGGTATATGTAAATACTTGAATTGTATGCTTGTAATTTCTTCTTTATAATAGGTGTTCGGATTCGGATAATATGAATTTGGTTATTCGAATTCGAATTCGGATACAAATTCGGACATTCGGAGATGATTTATCCGGATATGAATTCGGATATGAATTCAGACATTCAGATACGGATTCAGACACTGAATTCGAATTCGGATTTAAATTCGGATATCCGTTTATGAATTCGAATTCGGATTTGAATCCGGATAAACAGATACGTTCGAATTCGGATATCCGTTTATGAATTCGAATTCGGATTTGAATCCGGATAAACAGATACGTTCGAATTCGGATATCCGTTTATGAATTCGAATTCGGATTTGAATCCGGATAAATGGAGACGGATAATATCCGAATTCGAATAATATCCGTCGGATGCGAATTCGGTAACAAATTTTAATCATCCGTCGAATTCGGATACGGATACGGATACTGAATTTTGTAAACGAATTCGAATTCGGATATAGCACTATCCGATTTGAATTCGATCCGTTTACACCCCTAACCGGGGTCTCTCAACTGATTAGAGCGATTATTTCAAGCACGCACCTCAAAGAAGTACCTCAACTGAAATGGATTGATGAAGAAAATAGAAAAAGAAAATCTAGATTTGAAACAAATATAGAAATTGAAAGGAGGAGCAACACGTAGCGTCTTATGAATGGTGGCAACATATTGAAAAAAAATTTGCTAAACAAGACGGGTGCAAATATCAATTTTTGGCGTAGATGAGAGAGGAGCCAATGATGTGAGGTGAGGCGGACATAGATTTTTTTAGGAATGATAGGTAGCTGATAAAATCTAAAACAAAGAAAATGTTATGGAGCTATCAAATTAGGAGTAATCCTCCTAAAAGCTAAAGAAAAGGAGAGTAGAAATTGAAATAAGGGGTGCTAATGGCACTCCTTTCTGACCTTATTAATGTGTTGGAGGCTCGCTGACAACAGCATGATTTTTTTAATGTCTATTTATTGCTTCTTTTTTTTTAAATAGCGATTTGTATTGAATGAAAAGGGAGCACCCAAGAAGGGGCCACCCAGAGAACAAAAACAAGAAAGAAGAAACACGAAATAAGAAGAAAAGAGACAACAAAAATTACAAAATTATACTACGGGGGAAGATGATCAAACCAGAGAATACTCTCCCCCCCCCCCAACTCCTTGCTTGGCTAAAACATCTGCCTTTTCGTTTGCCGACCTCCAAACGTGTTTAAAGACAATAGCCGAACCCACAACAAAATCCTCAATCTCATCAAATAACACCAAAAATCTCCAAGGAGGAGCTACTCCACCCTTCAACCACCGAATGACATTCAATGAATCTCCTTCAACAATAATATGGTCCAAGACTTCCCTACTCAACTTCTTGATCCCAAAATAGGCCGCTTTGACTTCTGCCTCCGAAGAATCACACACACCAATAGGGCCAGAAAAAGCCCAAAGTATCTCACCAAACTCATCACGACAAAGTCCCCGCACCCCCGCTGGACTCGGGTTTCCAAAACAAGCACCATCAAAGTTGATTTTCAACATTCCTAGCATCGGAAGCTCCCATTTTTGGACTGTGTTAATTTTCCTCTCACTACTAGAGCACACTTCCCTCCAACCTTCCCAAAGATCAAAGGCCGATACAAAACGAAAGGATGAAAGACATCTAACCCACGATATGACCAATGCTATAATCTGCATGTACAAATAATAAGGTGATTTGGCCAAACCCTCAAACACCCTAGAGTTTCTTTCCTTCCAAACCACCCAGCAAACACACATTCCACAATAATTTCCCTTTCTTTTTCCCAAGTGATTCCAAACCTCAGAAAGATACATCTCCATATGATCCTGGTGAAAGAACAGTGCATGAACAGATGATCAACAGAATCCCCATCATTAAGACAAAGAGGGCAGTGATCAATTAGCAACATCCCACGGTTTCTCAAGAAGTTAATGGTTTGTATCCTTTGACGACAAACGGCCCAACCGAAGATACTAACCCGAGGTGGGTAATGAAAATTCCATACCTTTGCTAAAAATGCAGGAACAGAAGGAGGCATCAAACAATTATAGAAAGATTTGACAGAGAAAATGCCGGATGATTCCACTGTCCATATTCTTTTGTCTTCACCCCCACTTTTTACATAGCACTTATTAAGGAGCTGCCGCAACTTAGATTCGTCCTCACTTTCCCACTCAAAAAGGATTCTTCTAAAGGCAGGACACCATATCAACTTACCACCACTACAATCAAAACATTCACAAACTAAGTCTTCTTTGTTAACAGCCACCCGATACAGCCTAGGGAACAAGATCCTTAATTGCTCCTCTTCACACCGCACATCGATTCAAAACTTAATTCTATCACCACCATAGACCTGAACCTGACCTTTAGATTAAAGGAACAAGCTAGTTTCAAGATATCTCCATGCAGTCAACCCATATTTCTTATATTTGTCCTTTGATTCCCACCCACCCAGAATATAGCCATACTTACTACAAATTACCTTAGCCCATAAATTAGACAGCTCTTCCTCAAATCTCCACAACCATTTCCCCAATAAGGCATGGTTAAACTCCCTAAACCTCCTAATTCCCAAACCTCCGAACTTTATAGGTACACATACATCCCTCCAGTTTACGAAAGAGATGCCTTTCTTCTCCTCATTCCCACCCCACAAAAATCTACGCTAGATCTTTTCGATACGCAAGGCAACACTAACCGGACACATGAAAAGAGACATAAAATATATAGGCCAATTGGCCAATACTACCTTAATCAATACCAACCTACCTCCCCTAGACATAATATTTCTCTTTCAAGTATCCAACCTTCTCTCAATCTTCTCAATTATCAGTTCCCAAAAAGTTTTATCAGGTTTACTAACTCCTAAAGGTAAACCAAGATAAGAAGCGGGAAGGTAATCAAGATCACACCCTAAAATTCCGACCATCTCTAAAACCTCAGCCGAGGGAATATTTAGGGCATACATTTTAGACTTGTGAAAATTTGATCTTTGACCAGAGATAAGTTCGTAACATCCTAAAGTAGCTTTCAAGTTGAGCACTTATCCTTATTAGGTTCACAAAATAAAAGGATGTCATCCGCAAATTGCAAGTAAGATACCTCTACATTATCACCCTCTATTTTACCATAAACATCTCCAAGCTACTTCCTTTAGCAGGCAATCTACTAAGAATTTCCTCCATAATTACAAACAAGAAAGGGGATACCGGATCCCCTTGCCTAAGACCCCGGGAGGATTTGAGAAAACCTTTGGGAGACCCATTGATTAGAACCGAGAACCACGCCGAGGATAAACACACCATAATCCATTTGCGTCATCTTCCCCCAAACCCCATTCTATCGAGTAACATATCTAAACACTCCCACTCCACCCTATCATATGCTTTTTCCATGTCCAATTTACACAAGATCCCTTTCAACCCAAGCCTACGATAATAATCAATAGCCTCAATCGCAATGAGGGAACAATCCAAAATTTGTCTTTTGGCCACAAAGGCACATTGACTATCAGAGATAATCATAGGGAGAACTCTTTTAAGATGCTCTGCTAACACCTTAGCTAAGATCTTATACAAACATCCCACTAGACTAATAGGTCGAAAATCAGAAATCTTGGAAGCCCCCACACCCTTTGGAACTAGAGTAATAAAAGTAGCCTCAATACCCTTGTCCAACACCATGCCCTGATGGAATTCCCTAAAGAAACCTACTATATCTTCCTTCACATATGGCCAACATGCTTGGAAGAATGCCAAACAAAAACCATCCGACCCTGGAGCCTTATCTCTACCCAAGAAGAAAACCCCTCTCTCAATTTCCTCCTCCTCAAAAGGCTTCTCCAAAACTCTGCATTGATCATCGTCTAAGCGCTTAAAATCCAACTCCTCCAGAGTCGGTCTTAAAGAACCATCAGACGAGTACAATTTCTTATAAAATTCCAAGATCACCCCAGTGATCTCATCCTTATCTGTGATCTTTTCACCCTCAGCCTCCAAGAACTCAATCCTACTACCCCTCCTCCTAACACTAGCCATGGCATGAAAATATGTCGTGTTCTTATCCCCATCCTTTAGCCATTTAACTCACGACTTTTGTCTTCAGGATATTTCCTCATGTAGTAGTAGTATACCATTGTGCTCTTCCTTAATTCTACCCAACTCCTCTCTCAAGTTGATGTTCCCATTCACCTCACCCTCAAGAACATTAATTTCCCCTATCCTATTCTCCAACCATCACTTACGATTTTGATCTAAGGCTCTTTTCTCTTTTACCCATTCCCTCAACTTTTTCTTCACAAATCTGAGCTTACAACCTATTACCACATCTAAAGGCCCCTCGGATTTAACAAAACTCCACCATTCCCCCAACCTTTCCTTCATACTAGGAGCTTGCAACCATGCAATCTCAAATCTAAACGGAGGAGGACCCCAAGATTCAAGCCTAGGATCTAAAAGAATAGGGCAATGATGAATCAGGGATCTTTGATACACATCAGTAACCAGATTCAACCAACCGGGACATATAAAGATCCGATCAATCCTGCTCTGACTCTCCCCTCTATTCCAAGTAAAACGAGCCCTAGCCAAAGGAAGCTCAACTAGCTCATGTTTAGCAATGAAATCATTAGATGCTATCATGTTTCTTGTTGATCTCCTACAACCGCTTCTTTCACATACGAATCTAATCTCATTAAAGTCTCCGTCTATGCACCATCCAAAGACCCACCAGTCCCTAACCACATTTAATTCCTCCCAAAACCTTCTATTTTCCACCCTTAAGGAAGGCCCATAAACCCCAGTGAAAACAACCTTTGATGCATCCTCCACCCGTTGGAGGACAACGAAAAGTGAATAATTTCCTATCAATTCATCCACACTTATCCAACACAGCTCATCCCATGCTACAAGAATACCCCCTGAGGCCCCATTGGAACCCACATACGAGAAACTCCAATCCCCCCTAACCCCTGGACTCTTTAAGGTAAACCTATCTATTACTTCTAGTTTTGTTTCCAAAACGCATATCAGAGTTGGTATTACTTTTCTAACAAGGTCTTTGATTTGGGCCCCTTTTGCCAGGGCCCCCAATCCATTTATGTTCCATGAGAGAATCTTCATAATGAAACAATTTTGAGGAATTTCCTCCCCTTTCTCCCACTCATCTTCTTAGCAGAGTGAGAGACCATCACCTCCACCTCACTCATCTTCCCTTCGTAATTTATCTCGGATTTCAATCTCGCTAACTCCCTAAGCGACTTCTTAGAAGACTCAGCAAAGCTAGACTTCCTAGACCTCATCCCCCTCCACCTCTCTAATTTCTGCCGACTTTATCATCTCACGGTAATTTTCCACCGGGCCTCTATACTTCACTCCTAATTTTTTACTTAGCTCGATAGTATGATCTACCATTCTATCCACCTCTCTAGCCCTCTTTCCTTCAATTAACCCTACACTACTCTCCATCCCTCCCACAGAAGCATCCCTAATCAGGGAACAAGAATAAGGATCCCTTAACGGATGTTCCAAATCAAGTGCTATGCTTCGAGTATAAGCGACATTTAAATCAGAATATGGTAATGGAATTCCTGAATTTAATCTGTCAACACATTCATAAAGGCCTCTATAGCCCAAATCAGTTCTCTGCACATCAACACAAGGAGAAGAAAATTCATTAGCCAAAACCAAATCAAAGGAACTCATACCTTGGACGTGCCTCTTGGGTTACAAACCCCTAACCCCACCTGTGGTCTGATGAATTGATCCCGATAACTCCCACCCTCTTTATCCGATAATACAATATTTTGTCTTGTGACAACCAGGCTCCGTTCCTTGTTTCCTTATTTTTTCCCCAAAAAGTAGCTCCTCTATTGAGTTTCCAGTAATTGCTTCATCGATCTTTCTAAATACCACCTCAGTGGGAACCTCAGGGGACACCTACGAGTGACTGGAACCACCCGAAATGCTTCTCGCCCGCCTCCTATTCATGTAATCCTCCTCTTTCTCCGACGACTGCTGATCGATTAAACCCCTCTCCTCAAGAAGGATGAACGGATCAGCATAATCCAATCCACCATCTCTATGGTTCTCATCGTTGTTTTCCACATCTGATAAGCTCCCAACCGGAGCCAAGTCTATTAAAGGCTGGATAGGAAAGGCAGACCTCATGTTATTTCTTCTCACGAAACCCGGCGATCCAGGCCCACCTCACTAACTCCACTAGACTCTATAATTTCCATAATATTGTCTACCATTTGAGATAAGTGGGCCCTCAGTCCAGTGAGAGACCCACCCATCAAGCCCAAATTATCAGACCCATACCTAATTACACTTTGGCCCCTCGTTTTGTTGCACTTTCCTTTAGTATTATAAATACCGGCTAATCTGGGTGTTTGATAACCTGGAAAACCGGATCTGAGAGAGCCCACAATATTCTCTTCCATTGCTCGACAGTTGTTCTCCATTCGATTATTTTTATTATGGAAATCCCGCCCAAACAGACCTTCCTCTGACACACCACGTGTTCTCCCATTTCGATTTTCAAAATCTCTGCTATCTCCCCGAAGAACTACCATCCTCATACATACTACTATCGTGTGCCTCCTCATCCTCCTTCCCCCTCTCCTATCTGCCATCAAAACTCTGTGAAGAAAACGAGCTATCAATGTCTATTTATTGCTCCATGCATATAATGGCCATCGAGCCTCCACCTTTTTACTTGTTGCAAAGGGCATTGACAAGATATTGAAAATGAAGGAGACTCCACTATTCTTACGAATTTTGCAACCTTTCTGTATCTGCATATCACTATTGCAGCCATGAAAAGGAGTGACACCGTCGTCTGGTTGACTGGTGAAAAATGGATCTATGCCGTCTGGTAAGGCCGTGGAAGAACTGGTTTGAATCTTTGGCGAGGTTTGATGGAGAGGAGATGGATGGATATCTCTTTGTGTTGACGAGCTCTTGACTGGGCGGACACCACGAGCAAGCTCAGATAGCATGGAAAAATAGAAGAGTTTGGGTTCCTCCAGATTTGAAGCGGGAGTGGGTGTTGGGATCAATGGTGGGCCGGGCGAACGGCTAAATCATCTAGCCGTCCGCCGGAAAACACAGTGGGCGTTGTTGCAATCAGGATGCAATCAGGACAAGGTTAGGATCGCCCACTCTGATACCATGAAGAGTTCAAAAGATTTCTCTATTCTCAGTTAAACTTTATTAACAACCATCTATGCTTATATAAGCACTTACAGATAAACATGATTAGATAAAGATATGAAGATAATCCTAAACTATCTTAACAACCCAATCTAATATGAACTTCTATCTTACCAGATCTGATCCCATATATCCTACCAAGAGATTCCCATAATGGACGTCTCTATCGAGGAGCTTCTCCCCTCGCAAATCCTTCATAAACATTGAAACGAAAGGGGAAGTAAAGAAAAAGGAATTGAGAAGTAAATGTGAGACAAATAATACTTTTTTTAGGACTATGAACTACAAAAATATCAGGTGCATGAAAATGACCATATGACGAAGGCATGGAAGCTTAACCAACATGGTTGATGCTGAGAGAGAACCCATCACCTATAGCGAGTTTGGAAACCCATCACCTATAGCGAGTTTGGATGAACCAAAGCACGGAACAAATGAGGATGGTTACCTATATCATCTATATGTGGTGAGTGGCACCTGATTCAATCACCCATGAAGTTTCGAATGGCGTGGCGAGTGAAAGATCTCCCGTATGAAGTGTGAGAGCCAGGGGGGAATAAATCTGGTACTTAGCATTGAAATGATGATAGCAATCTACAACAAAGCAGTTGTGACAACCATAAATCTAACCATGAACATAAAACTGAGTGGATGTCGTGACATGAGAAGATGTGGAGCGCAATGCACGAGGATAAAAAAAAAAGGTGTCCAAATAAGCAGGCAGAGTAGGTAAACATCCTTATTGACAAGCACCTTGCCCAGGCCTAGCCATATGTTCTCTAATCAAGGATCGGGATGGGACTATTGATAGGGTTGTGAGCCTCGAGTAGAATCTATAGCAGATTTTATGGCATGGGAGGCTTTGTAGAAGCCTTGGCTGAGGAGAGCATCCTATCATGTTGTAGAAGGACCCATAGTCTAGAGGAAGTGGGAAACTCTGAATAGGTGAGTATAGATGTGTTGAACAATATTTGTCACCAAGTTTACCGAACTTTGTTCTTTTCATCCAACAACTGCTAGATAGAAGCAAACTGATCAAATATCCCTTTTGGTTTATACCAAAAAACCCAAAGATACTGAGAACCTTTCCAAGATTCTAAAGCTCCATTCGCAACTATATGATGTGAGCGTTGAATTATTGGGAGTAAGAATCATGTAAGGCCTTCTAAATTTGCCTTGATGGGGCGATGTCAAGGACTTGACAGTACCTTTGGGGTAAGTGTAGAGTTCAACCAAGCGATAATGAGTTGATCCTTGGCTATCCATGACTCATACTCAGGATTCTTCTCCCAAAAGCTAGCATGTTCTTCCTCACTAATGGTGGAATCACAGCCTCTCTTCTTAATATACTCCATTTGAGCAAGCGGCAAGCCATTAAGATGGTGTCCATTAAAAAAATGCCCTGAGCACAGAAAAAAGAACTATTTAACCCTTCCAGAGAATGAAGTCATCATTGGATGGTTTAATAGCTAGCAGCTGAAAAAGTAGGGGAAATAGAGTAGAAGAGATGAAAGAGGAGGGCCAAGTATACATGTCTAAAATGGAATGAGAGTCTAGGTGGCAAACAGGGCGTGCCGTGCCGGCACGGCACAAAAATTCTCGGCCAGCGTGGCCAGTGGGCCGTGCCGGCACTACACGATTTGGTCACGGGCCGTGCTGAAAGAGGAGGGCCAAGTATACATGTCTAAAATGGAATGAGAGTCTAGGTGGCAAACAGGGCGTGCCGTGCCGGCACGGCACAAAAATTCTCGGCCAGCGTGGCCAGTGGGCCGTGCCGGCACTACACGATTTGGTCACGGGCCGTGCCGTGCCGGTAGACCTGGCAAAAGCGATCCATGCCCGCGGGTCGACCCGACCCACTTGCAAATTTGCGCGCATGGGTCTGAGTTTTAGTGACCCGTCAAAACTAACCCGCGCATGACCCAACCCGCAAAAACATGGGTCAGGTCAGGTCAACCCGCGGGCACCCGCAAGTCATTTGGCTTTTTTAAGGGTGGGGATTTTGTTATGCTAATCTAGTTGGATGGCTTTTTTTTCTAATGCAAAGGATGATGATTTTGTCATGCTAATCTATTTTGTAAGGGTTTGATGCCTGAATAGGTTATGGCTAGCACCATAGGTTGATCCCAACCCTCCGATTTGAATGTTAGAGGGTTCATCACTTGATCCTAACCCTCTATAGATCGGAGGGTTGGGATCAACCTATTGAAATGATTTTTGGGGCACAACCTATTTAGGCTGTGGGCCATCTAATGGACGGTTTGGATCATCCCACGGTGCCGGCCATACCCTACTTTTAAGTTTTAACATTTTCCTAAATTAAAAAAATCGTTTGAATTTAACCACCGTTTGAATTTGCGGGTGACCCGCGGGTTGACCCGGCCCACCCGCGGGCCGCGCGGGTCACGTAAATTCTGACCCGCAAAAATGCGGGTCATTTCCTGACCCGACCCGTGTGACCCGCACCCACATCACCCGCGGGTTGACCCGGCCCGGCCCACCCGTTTGCCAAGTCTACGTGCCGGCACGCCAAAGGGTGGGGGTTTGGCACGGCACGGCTCGCGGCCCACTTGTGGCGTGCCTTGGCGTGTTGTGCCGTGCCGGCTCATTTCGGCACGTAACGGTTATTTTTTTTCAAACAAGTGCATTCTCGGAATTCCGAGAATATGTTTTTTACTACTGGAATTTTTCTCGGAATTCCGAGAATATGTTTTTTTTCTACTGGAATTTTTCTCGGAACTCCGAGAATTTGGAATTCAGAGAATGCACTTGTTGGAAAAAATTGGAAAAATTTGCAAGTCATTTACGAAAAATTTACACGTCAAATTGCAAGTGATTTAAAAACAAAGATCGATTGTGCCCGGAATATTTATCCAGGAACCCGGGCGGCACCTTAAAATTTTGTTAATATAGAAAATTATTAGAGGAGGACATAGAACCTTACCTCTAACCCACCAACATACAAGAGAAAAAGAAAACAAATGAAGTACAAATACATTGTGAAGTACAAGTAGAAATTAATAACTTAAAAATTTGAATCTTCATATTTCTTCAGGTGACTCGGTTGAGTCATCTTCTCTTCTGTCTTGTGCTCTATCATCTGCATCCAACCAGTCCTTGAGGCATACGCATACCTCTACTGTTTTTGGTGACATTCTCCTTCGTGTGTCATGAAAGACCCTGTTACCTGCATTAAAAGCAGACTCTGATGCTACTGTGGACACCGGGGGGATTAGTAGATCACGTGCCATGGCGGATAGCACTGGATAACTTTTCTCATGTTCTTTCCACCATGTCAAAACATCAAAAGTCTCTCATTCATTAGGATTAAGAAAACTTGAATAATCATTTCCCAAATATAATGATAGCTCATCAGAAGATGTACCAGCACTATTTCTAGGTCTTTTTTTATTTATTAGTGACCAAAGTGGGTTATTTCTAGGTTGGTAGTTTTGTGAAGAACTCGGTCTTCTATGTCCATGTTCTGTCTCATACAATGCATACATAGAATGTAATAAATTTGTAATCTCATCTATACTATGCCCAGATCCAATACCTGCGTTTTCATTGCATGCATCTAAAATGACATCTAAACCTTGTAACTTGACCCTTGGTCTATTATTGTACTTAAAAAATATAGAGGATGAATTTCTTGAAAACATTTTCTAAATTTATCCTCCATTCTATGAAGTAGACTTCCATTTCCCAATCTCAATCTATTGTTTTTAAAACAAATAGTAATTTTATATATTTGACCCAAAATTAATTGTGAAGTGATAGTAAACACCGGAAAGAAGATTAGTTGCATTTAAAAATACTTCTAATAAATCTGCAATAATTTCACAATTGTTCCAATATTCTAGAGATATAGTATGATTGCAAGGTGGAGGCATATGTTCTTGGCAAAATATTGTAATTATAGTTTTGAACTCAAATGATGCATTTAACATTTTATAAGTTGAATTCCACCTAGTTTTAATATCCAAAGGGATTTTTTGTAGTTTTTTCCAAAATTTTTACATAAAGCTTTAAATTCTTGTCTTCTATGCCCTGAAGACTGAATAAATTGATGACTATTCTTAATAATCTCTATCTATGGTGCAATTTTCGATAAACCATCTTGTACAGTTAAATTTAAAATATGGCATGCACATCTAATATGAAATAGTTGTCCATCTAAAATAGGTTTCAATTGAGATTTTAATAACCCTATTAATGCAGTATTATTACTAGCATTGTCGAAGCTATTAGAAAAAAATTTATTTTGAATTTTAAAATCGTGAACAGTAGATAATATAGATTTTGATATAAAATGACCATTGTGCGGGAATTCTAATTGAGTAAAACTAAGTATTCTTTTTTCTAACATCCAATTCGAATTAATATAATGTCTTGTTACACACATATAGCCTTCATTTTGTTTACTAGTCCAAATATTTAAAGTAAGTACAATTTTTCCATTAAAATTTTTAAAACTTGAAATCAGTTGTTTTTTGCTTTCAATAAATAATTTAAAGGAATCTGATTTTATAATATTTCTAGTCACTTTTTTAAAAGCAGGATTTAGAGCTTTTTTAATATATTTTTCAAATCTTTTACATTCGACCATAATAAATGGTTGCTGATCTTGTATGATGTATGATGCTAGTTCTCTCCTATTCCTATCTTGAGAATAAGAAAAAGTTCTTAATGAACTAGAAGTGATACCTAATTGGGTTTGTTTAGGGTCTAATGATCGATGCTTTGCACTACAAACAGCGGAATGCCTTGCCAAATGCTTCCACCTTTACTCTTACAACTAAATTTTTTTTTACATAATTTACAAATAGCCATATCTTGTAAAACTCCCTTTTTTTCATAATTTCACAAGAACTTCCATACATGTGAAATCCTACCTCTAGACATTTTAGTACTAGGAGCTTGACTCCTACTAGTACTACAAGGTTCTTCGGTAGATTCAGGAGCAATTGGATATTCGGATTCTAGAGTATAAGTATCATCATTCCAAGGTTCTACACAAGCCTCCAGTAATTCATCATTTCCTATGATTTCATTTGGTTGAAAATAGTGGTCACTTGAACCGGCTATTTTAAAAAAATTACAAAGATGGGCTATAAGTAAATTTTAAAAAATAAATTCTAAATACCTCAACTTTGCTTGAATCGCCTACGGAGTTGTTAAGCGCCTTTTTTAATACTAATTACCGCAAGTTGTTAAGCACCTCCTTAATTCCTTCTTCTTAATCGCTAATCGAAGTGAGTAACATAGACAAGGATTAGAGAGAGTAATAAGAGATAAGGATTAGAGAATTTGATGTAATAAGAGAATTTGATGTAATTAGAGAGAAGATTAGAGAGAGTAATATGAAAGAGAGAGCAATAAGAGTGAAAGTAATAAGAGAGTAATTGAGGGTGAGAAATGAAGGGAGGGGGAGGGATATTTATAAGACTTGTAATATAATGAGTTACCAAAATACCCCCAAAATATAGTTGTTGGGGGGGTTATTTTGGTAAAAACATGTGTAATCCCTAAAGTACCTCTAAATATAATTGTTGGGGGGGTTATTTGGGTAAAAACAAGTAAAATCACTAATGTACCCCCCAAATATAGTTGGTGGGGGGGTTATTTTGGTAAAAACATGTGTAATCTCTAAAGTACCCCCAAATATAGTTGTTGGGGGGTTATTTTAGTAAAAACATGTGTAATCCCTAAACTACCCCCCAAATATAGTTGTTGGGAAGGGTATTTTTGGAACACAAGAAATTACACATTGTAATTTCCAAAATTACACATTGTAATTTCCAAAATTACCCCCTCACTAGCCGTTTTTTCTAACTTTAAGGGGTATTTTTGAGAAAACACAAAAAATTTCAAAAAAACATAAAAAAACAAAGGCAAAATTGGAAGGGCACAACCCACTCCTTCGTGCCGTGCCGGCACGGCCCACGTCACTGTAGCAATCGTGCCGCGGGCCAGCACGGCCCAATTGCCACCTTGAGATGAGAGTAGTCAAGGAAGACAGTATAGAGGTATTTGAAGTAGGAAGAGAAAAATTGGAGAATTTAGAGTAGCAGAAATGGGTTTAGAAGAGTGTGAAAGGGTTTTTTATTCTATTCGAAGGTAGCATTTAAGATATTTATTTTTCTTTATTCTACTGAATGAAGGGGGAGTCTTAAAAAGAGATTGACTGTCTTGAACAAAGAAGATTTAGGGTTTTAAAGGTGAAGTTAGGTTTCGAAGAGATGACAATGAGAAGGGATCTAGATTTTTTTTTTTTTTCTGAATGATTAGAGATCTAGAATTTTTGAAGAGAAGACAGTAGAAAATAGACAGATCCAAGGTTTTCAATGAGTGTAAAAGAAATGAAATAGATCTATGGTTTTAAAATAGGAGAAAATAGAAAACCAACTTATCTAGGCTTATTGAAGAGGAGGAAACAGAAGAGGAAGTTGACTAAAGAAGTGACTTTGGATGGCTCAATTGTTATTCTTTAACTTGGATCTTGCAAGCTCTGGTACCATGTAAATCTGCTTCAAGCATATGTCCTTCTCATGTGGTAGAAGAAGGTAAGAGAAGAGAGGAGAGTAGAGAGACGAGTGGGAAAGGGAAAGCAAATCTGTCTCCAATAAGTTCAAATGATAGTTTTACAGTATCCTATATACTTAAAGATAAAAGACTGAATTTCCTTTCATGAAGGACAACCACTTACGTGAGGCCTACACAAAGCTATTTAAACAATCATCAGCAGGGTACATTCAAACAATATTAAATAGGAGCTAAAAGGCACACATAAATGCTGCACAGCCTCATACAACAAATAGGTACACAAGGCGAGCATGCACATCAAGAAGAGAAAAACTGCCCATGAATTCCAAAACCACATGGTATCCAAGGAATGGAATGTGCAATGTTGGAAAACAAAGAGTATTTTGCATCCAACAAAACGGTTACAATTTTATTTATTTTTTTAATGGAAAGAAAATGATTACAATTAAAACCCGTATAACCAACATGGCTGATTATATTCACCAGGAATACATCATACCTTTGTTAGTCTTTGGCTGCATCTTCATGCACCATCACTGTGTGAGTGACTTCAAGAACATCTTCAACAAACAAACCATATGTGCTCACCTGAAAGTTATTTTACATAAACTAGTTACATTAAAATTCTGATATGGATGCCTTTCACCAACGTATATGGATAAAAGGATTAATCAACCAACCAAGCTAGCTGGAATAATGGATATCCCGAATGTGTCGAGCTCGAGTAGTTCCACAGAACCTGAGTTAATGTTAAAAGTATAACCTCGCACCTTAAAAAATAGTCGAAGAAAGAAAAACAGGTTAACATATACATAGATCAATGTGCAAGCTTTCATGGATATGCATATGTTGCTGTAACAAGATTGCAGACTCACCTTCCCAACATTGTGTCGTCCCAGAGTTACCACATTGTATCCTACATAACAAATGCACACCACAAGTTTCTGGAGAAAGGTGAATAAATTAAAATAGATAGGAAATATGCTTTCCTTTTCTTCCTTTCTTTTTTTTTTTTTTTTTTTTTTTTTTTGAGATAATGACAATGCAAATTAATAGTCAGATTAGATAGGGTAATGATAATGTTGTTTGCATGCGATCATCATATAATGATAATATTATTAGCAGATTGTTAAGAGATGCCAGATCTCTACTTTGGATATTACAAGATCCTTAGGCCAAGATTGGGCATGATTCATTTCTATCCTTGGCTCAAATCTCTGCCATGATCCATTTCCATCTTTAGCTAACGATTGCTGGCAAATTCTTTCCATCTATATTGTAATTGACAGCCAAGATATTTGCTGTAATTTATTCTGTATATTTGACTTTCTTTTGTAGTATTCTAATCCTGAGATTTCTTTACAATCTTGGGATCCTAATTTATTCTTGTAATTGTATATATATACCTCTAATGTAATGAAGAAAAATATATAGCATTCTTCTATTCTAAAATCCCATTCTTAGCATTCTATTATGAAATTCTGTTTTCAACATGGTATCAAAGCAATGAACGATCTTTAGGCCTATCTTCTTCAACTCCATTTTACCTTCTCACAAGCTTTCGTTCTCAACTCGTTTCCCTTACCGTTTGTGTCATTGTTGAAGCTACTATTCATATTATTTGTGTTGTTCTTTAACCACAGATCCTTTTAACCATGTCTTCAAATGACCATGTCACATCTGCCAATGACAATACGTCAAAGATTACAGACTCCAATGACTTTCCCGATCAAGGTACGAACGAGGAAAATGTCTCTACCAACAATCCTTATTTTCTCCATCACTCTGACAATCCAGGGACTGTTTTTGTTTCTCATTCTCTCACCGCAGAGAATTATGCTACTTGGTCTCGTGCCATGACCATGGCACTCACTGCAAAAAATAAGTGGGCTTTCGTTGATGGCTCCCTTCCACAACCTAAACCTGATTCACCAATGTTTTCATCTTGGGTTCGAGCCAATACCATGGTCTCTTCCTGGATTGTTAATGCCTGTGAAAAAGACCTTACTGATAGTGTTGTCTATTTACCTTCAGCCCATGTTGTTTGGAATGACCTTTGTGAAAGATTTTCTCGCAAAAATGCCCCTCGTATTTTTCAGTTAAAAAAGCTCATCCCCAATCTTCACCAAGATCAACTTTACTATCTTCTTATTACACCAAACTCAAGCATTTGTGGGATGAATTAGCCTCTTACTCTACCTTCGTTTGTGATACATCCTCCAACTTTAATGAATACCAAGAACAAGAACGACTCATGCACTTTCTTGCGGGGTTGAACCAGTCTTATGCCATTGTCCGCAGTCACATTTTACTTATGGATCCTCTGCCATCCGTTTCTCGTGCCTACTCCGTTCTTCTCCAAGAGGAGACCCAACGTGGCCTCTATATCTCTCCACAAACTAATGAAAATACAGCCTTTTCTACTCGGCTCAATGTCCAGCCAACTGTTGAAAGAAATGGACAGCATGCTCCAGTCCGATACCCCCAACTGATTTTTGCGTATATTGCAAGAAGCATGGTCATTCCAAGGATCAATGCTACAAGCTTCATGGCTTCCCAAAGAGTCACCCTCGTTATAACTCTACTCCACGTGGAAAACAGCCCTCTTTTGGCAATAACAAGCGTGCAACAGTCCCTACTACCCACAACTATACTCTCTCTGCCAACACCTCAGCTGCACCCGGGGCATATTCCAATGCAACAGCCCTTCAATTCACACCCGAACAGCACCAACAACTATTAAACATGATGCAGGCAGGTACTTCAAGTTCCATTGCGAACCTTGCAGGTAATTCTCTCTGCTCTAATCTTTCTTTATCGCACAACTCTTGGATTATTGACAGTGGTGCTACCGATCACATTGTTTGCTCCCCATCTCTTCTGTCTTCCGTCTCACCCGCCACCTCTGCTTCAGTTAAATTGCCCAATGGCAACCTTGCTCCTGTTTTACATGTTGGAACTGTCATTTTATCAAATGACCTTGTCCTCAACCAAGTGTTATGTGTTCCTTCATTTTCCTATAATTTGCTTTCTGTCAAAAAACTTACTCATGATAGCAATTGTTTTGTAACTTTCTTCCCTGATCATTGCTTATTTCAGGACCGGTCAACGAAAATGATGATTGGAGCGGGTAAAGAAACTTGTGGATTACTAAAGTAGAGAGTTCCTTCATCATCCTCTTTAAGGTAGTGTGTAGATAAGTTATCTACACACTACCTTTAAGTAGAGCTTTTTGAGTTACGAAGAAGTCCACCAATTGAGGCTAAGGAATTCGCCAAAGAAGCATCACAGTTGAGTTTGATACACCATGGCGGTGGACGCTCCCACCTACAGCTCCTGGCGGGCTTTTTAGTGTTGAACAGGGGAAGATCAAAAGCCTTCGAGAAGGCTAAATCTCTGCAACTATTATGGCTATCAAGCCCAAGGAAAATGCACCTGCTTCTGATGATATGCTGGATATTATTGAGAATCACTTGCTTATGCATACTGGCACCTCCATATATCCTGTTATTTCTCTCTAGCCAAATATGATAAATTGAGGAAGTAAAAGCTACTCGGATAGCAGTTGAGAGTTGATTTGAACCAGGGTGAGTGGTTCTCATCCATTCCTCTTCAACCAGGAGCTTTCTTTTTGGGTTTCTTCTGTGATTGAATTGCCTCAGCACATTTCTCCATATCCAGGCTGAGAAAGAACAGTTGAAGAACAAATGATCAATACTTTCAGGTTCAGCAGAACACAATGGGCATCTGGTTGCTCTAGCTGGGCCAAGGAAGGATAGCCTATCACGAGTGCTGAGTTTTTTATGGAGGGCTAACCAAGATATAAAACTCATTTTGGGGATGTGCCCCTTGAACCAGATGGAAGAGGTCCAAACTAATTTAGTTCGGTGCTCTCTAATGCCATTCCAGGCACTTTTCAAAGAGAAAGAACCATCAGAGGTATCTTTCCAAATGGGTTCATCTTCAATATTTGGAATAATCAGGGCTTTCTCGAGGATCCGGTTGATGGAGGGGAGCCTATGCAACATGATAGGATCCCAGGTTCCTTTGTGGAGAACTTGATGAACTGAAGTCCGAGGATGAATAGCGTTTAGCTCTATTCCTTCAGGGTACTGATCTAAGATAGGTCCATCTGGGTGCCAGGGCTGAGTCCAGAAATCGATACCCTGTCCTTCGCCAATGATATAACAGATGGACTTCTTTGCTGCCTCTCTGCAATTAAAAACTATCCGAGCTCCCCAAGACATTTTGCTGGGATAGTTAATTGTCCAGAAATTCCTGTTCTTTACATACTTATGATGGAACCAAGAAACCCAGAGGGAATTCTTCTTCTTGATTAAGCTCCATATCTGCTTCATATTGGCAGCTTGATTTAGGTCCTTTAACTTGCGTAACCCCAATCCTCCTTCAGCCTTTGGGGAGCAGATTGTTTCCCAAGCAATTGGGTGATATGATTTCTGAAGGGAAGGACCAGCCCATATGAAATTTCTAAAAAAATTTTCAATCTTCTCCAGAATACCAGCAGGAAGGTGAAAAGATGCTTCTCCAGAATTCCTCACCTTACAAATCACACAAATGACATTAAGAGGAAGACACATCCACAGGTTGCGACCCGTCTCCCAAAAGTGCCTAACCCACCAACACTCCAAGAGATCTTTAAAGGATTGGGGGAAAGACATTTGAATATCAAAAAACTTACTTTTGAGGAACTGAACCCATGCGCTGACAAAATCACATTGGATGCAAATATGGTTGGATGTATCATCACACCTCGCACATAGGCAATATTGATTTGCCAATTTGAAATTCTCCCTTTTCAATCAAGGTTGTTGATTTTCCTTGAAAATTGGGCAGCATAAGAGGTTTCTAATTTTTCATCCACCTGAAAGAAAGTGGCTCCACTTCCACCAAACAATGGAACAAGGAGCAAACTGTGAATGATTTATTATGATCCGGGCTCCAAATCCTCTAAAGCATCACCGTCACACTGTTTTACACCCCCAACGACCGACCCCCCCCAATCCACACACGCACACCCAAAGAAAAAAAAAACCACCACCACCACAACAACAACAACAAAAGTTACGAAAGACTCAATTTCAGTCAGCTCCAATAGTCACTTATGTAATGAACTGTCGGTAAAGCCTATAGCTATGACTTATGATCTCTTAGGCTGAACTTTCAGTGTAGAATTCCCTCCAAAGCTGACCATTACTGGAAATTTGTTTTCCAATTCAAGGAGTAGCTTATCTCGGCATTAACAATAGTAGATTTTAAGGTGTGAAGCTCCTTGTCTGTCACTCTCCACCCCTAAGTACTATCCTTTCAACTCAGTAGGAAAGACTTGCCTTTGTTTTAGACCTTTCCACGAACAAATTCAAGGCAGAATTCTGTCCTATTCAAGGGATGATGTAGTTACCAGATCAACTTAAGTACAATTCTAAATTCTCAAAGAAATTTAAAGAATAGCCTGTTGATCCTTCAGATCAGTTAACAAGGAAGGACATCTACCATGCCTTTAAAAAAACAGAAGAACAACTACCAATTTGAAGGAGGGAACTGTTAGCCAATTTGGAACGGTTCAGCCACAAAACATTAAAATGTCACTGTGAGATAACCTTACCACGGATCTGGACTGTGCTTTCATCCAGTTCAGTCCTGACCTATAGTGCTACCAACATTCAGATGTTCATACACTTCCTTTGAGATTCAAAACAGAACTACAGTCCTTTATTCAATTACTTCAACTAAAATGGAAGGACAAAGAAAATTTACAGGAGCTTCAATCAATTGTGAGTATCATTGATGTATATTCTATTGAATTCAACAACATTCAAGGATAGAATAGAAATTCAGTTTTCTACTCCAATCGTGGGGACAAAGGGAGCTTACAGAATTTTACAAGAATACTTGAAATCCCTGCATGAAACAAGCAACAATACTCTCAGGTGAAGAACGCCAGTTTCCTTCAGATCTGCCTTATAAACTTAGATGAATCCCTAGGGTAGAAAACCTTCCTCTCTTGTTAGAGAAAGGAGCTAAAATGAATTCTCCAAATTCCTTCTTGTTCAAAAATCCCCAAAAGTCCCCCTGAATGAAATGAAACCCCTATTTATACTAGCTAGCTAAGTAACATAAAGGACAAGAATGCCCCTTGTATGGGTTATTATACACATCACACTACAAACCCCTCAACACAAAATGAAACAAAATTCCATTCATATTCTTTGGCCGGGACCCGCTCTATGTCACATGCCCCCAAACCTCTATAAGCTCTTAACATCCCCCCAACCCCCAATCCCATATTGCCCTTTTATAATCCTCCACAAAGCATCTTTCTCCTCCCGAAACCTCCACAACCATTTATCAAGCTGAGAGAAGTTGTGCAATCAAATGTTACCAATCCCAAGCCCCCTTTTATCATCGGCTTACAACCATCTCTCATTTTAGCAATGCATCAATCTCTTGCCCTCCTCGTTCCATCCCACAAAAAATCCACACCCCCGGTGCGGCACTTGCGTTGCCTCACGACAAGCAAGTGAGCCTAGCAAAGTTATGAGAATCAAACCTACAAAACAAACACAAATGGAGTGCTAAGTTTACAAACACAAACAAAGCAATAGGGCACGCGAGTAGGCAAATGTTAAGCTTTATTGATGATTCTAGAACAAGTTACAATAGGATTATGACAAAAAGGTCTACAACGCCTAAGGGTGATCACCCGTTGACTAGAATGGAATCCCTGCTAGGATATGCACTAGCAATGCACCACTCGATGGCCAACCAAGATCTCAGGGTAAAGAGCTTTAGCAACCAACCCACTTAGTGGTGAGTGACGACCAAAGGTGCTATAAATGACAACTTCCCAAGACGCAACGAGACGAGGTACGTTTGGATTTTAATACCAACTACGTCCTCACTACAACATGTACATAGGCATGACTCTTACATATTACATTGATAGACCAAGTCACGGGCCATAGGCCATGCGAACAGCGCTGGATGAAATGGCCACATGACACTCCCCCACCCAATCATGTCGACGCCCTCGTCGACATTGCGTCCGTGTAGGTACGTATTTCATCTTCAGTGAGGTGGAGCTTTTCCCTTGGTTCCCAGCTGGCTTCTGAGTCTGGTAGGCCTTTCCACTTGATGATGTATTCTAGAGTAGGTCTTCGAGAAGTTCCTCGCAGCATGGTGCGATCAGCCATGATACCCTCAACTTCAGGTGTGAAGGAAGTTGCATGCGGTTCCTCTCGAACTGATATGTTTCTGGTGTTGTCTTCCTTATCGGCTCGACAGGGCTTCAAACAACTGGCATGAAAGACAGGATGGATTCTGAGCCATGAAGGGAGTTGGACCCGGAAGGAGACTTTACCAACACGCTCAAGGATGGGAAGGGGCCCTTCATATTTTCGAACCAACCCTTTATGCACTTTGCGGGTAAACTTGAGCTGGCTCTAGTTCAATTGACTAACACCGAGTCACCAACTTTGAAGTCATCTGGTCTTCTATCCTGATCCGCCCACTTCTTCATCCTCCTTGAAGCTTTCTCCAAATACGCTCTTGCGATGTCTACATTTGTGTGCCACTCTTTTGTCATATGATAAGCAGGGGGGCTATTGCCGATATAACCAGCAGTGATGGAATGGGGGGTGGAAGGTTGCCGGCCAGTCGCTAGCTCGAAGGGCCTTTGATTAGATGCATAACTCTTTTGTAAGTTGTAACAAAACGCGCTACATCGAGCAGGTGAACCCAATTTCGTTGGTTGGCACTAACAAAGTGCCTCAAGTACTCTTCAAGTAGGGCATTGACCCTTTCTGTATGTCCGTCGGCTTGGGGATGTAGGCTAGAGGAGAAGTTTAACTTTGTACCCAACAGCTTAAACACTTCGGTCCACAAGCGGCCTGTGAATCTTGGGTCCCTGTCACTGACAATATTTTGGGGAACGCCCCAATACTTCACAACATGGCGGAAGAATAGTCTACCTGCCTCCTCTGCACTGCAATATAATGGCGTTGGTATGAAGGTTGCATACTTTGAAAACCTGTCCACGACCACTATGATAGAGCCAAACTCCCCAACTTTGGGTAACCTCACAATAAAGTCAAGGGAGATACTCTCCCAAGGTCCCTTCGGCACTGGCAACGGGTCTAAGAGTCCCAAGGGCTTGTCCCTTTCCACCTTATCTTGCTGGCAAGTGAGGCACGTTCGAACATACTCTTCCACATCATCGCTCATTCGGGGCCAATAGTAACTATGTTCTACCAAGGCGAGAGTGCGATGAATCCCAGGGTGCCCTGCCCACAGAGTATCATGGCACTCTCTCAAAAGTTCCTTCCTTAGGTCACCTGATCGCGGGATGTATATTCGACTCCGCTTGGTCAGTAGGAGACCGTTTTAGGTCCAAAAAAGTCGTGATTTCCTCCCTTTCACAAGCTCCATGTTAGTTTGGGCGAAGGGATCTTTCTCAAACCCTTCACGAATACGGTCTTGTAGGTTGCTCTTTATTTGACACATGGAGGCATGTTCATCCAATTTCAAGGTGGCCAACTCAGCCTTTCGACTGAGTGCGTCGGCTACTTGGTTCGATCGGCCCGGCTTCTATTCTAGAACCATGTCAAATTCTGCAAGAAAATCTTGCCATCGAGCTTGTTTTGGGGACAACTTCCTCTGGGTTTGGAAATAGCTTGTGGCTACATTATCGGTCTTGACAACAAACTTGGAGCCAAAAAGGTAATGTCTCCAAACTCGCAAGCAGTGTACTATTGCGATCATCTCCTTTTCTTGCACGGTGTACTTTCATTAAGTGTCATTGAGTTTGCGGCTCTCATAAGCAATCAGGTGCCCTTCTTGCATGAGCACACTGCCAATAGCATAGTCTGAGGCATCAGTCTAAACTTCAAACGACAGCGAATGGTTTGGCAGCTGTAGCACTGGCTCCGTCATAACAACATCCTTGAGATTCTAGAAGGCGGTATTACATTTTTTGGACCATAACCACGAGCGATCTTTCTTCAACAAGTCCTTCAAAGGAGCCGCTTGATTTGAGTATCCTGATATGAACCGCCGATAGTAGTTAACAAGCCCGAGGAATGACCGGAGTTCTCCCACCTTGGTTGGAATTTGCCACTCTTGGATGGCACGGACCTTCTCATTGTCCATACGAATTTTCCTCCACCCACTTCGTGACCCAAGAACATAATATGTTCCTGAGCAAATGAGCACTTCTCTAGCTTCACATAGAGTTGGTTATTTCTGAGTACCCCAAGGACCTTCTTTAAATGATCGCCGTGTTCTTCGAGAGTGTTGCTATATACTACAATGTCATTGAGGTACACCACTACAAGCTTGTCTAGAAAATCATGAAACAACCCATTCATCAAAGTACAAAAGGTTGCAGGGGCATTAGTAAGGCCAAATGGCATCACCAAGAATTCAAAGGCACCATTACCTTGTTACACAGGTTGTCTTGGCCTCATCTCCTTCTACAATTCGGACCTGGTAATAGCCGGATCGCAGATCTTGCTTGGAGAAGTATCCGGCTCCTCCTAGTTGGTCAAACAAGTAAGCAATTAAGGGGATATGATACTTATTCTTCACAATCAGCTTGTTAAGGGCCCTGTAGTCAATACACAATCGTAGACTCCCATCATGCTTCTTTTGGAATAGAACTGGGGCACCAAGGGGGCCTTTGAAGGCCTAAGAAATCCTGCTTCTAGTAGCTCATTGAGTTGACTCCTAAGCTCTGCTAGCTCTGGAGGGGCCATTCTGTAGGGGGCACGTGCTGGGGGGATGCTGCCAGGCTCTGGCTCGATTTTATGGTCCACTGCCCTCCTTGGCGGCAGCTTCTTGGGTAGCTTCTCAGGCATGACATCTTTAAACTCTTCTATAACATCTTTGATGCTTGGGGGAATGAGGATCTCCCCCACCAGTGCCTCTCCCATCTTTAAGGTAGCCACGAAGGTGGGTTCCCCTTTCTTTAAACCCTTCTTCAGCTGAAGGGCTATTAAGTGTTCGACATTTTTCCTTATGGCAAGAATCATATATGGTGTTTTTTCTCCAAACATACATAAGGAGTTTAAGTAGGGCATTGGAACTGCTTTGGCCTGGTTCAAGAATTCTATCCCCAAGATGACATGAAAATCATCTAAGGGTGCTGCCATGAGATTAGTTGTTGCAGACTATGCCCCAATCTTGATTGGTACACTCCTTGCTTTCCCAGTGATGGGGCGGGCCTCTGAGTTTACTGCCTTCATTTTCCAGTCATCTTTTTCGAGCTTCAACGCCAAACGTTTTGCCTCTTGTTCCGAGACAAAGTTGTGTGTAGCACCTGCATCGATCATAGCCCGAGCCATCTTTCCATTGATGCATGCTTCAATGTACATCAAGCCCTTGGATGGGACTCTTTTAGAAAGAATTTTCTTGGCACCTTGTCACTTGATAGCAGTGCACGGGCTTAGAGCTGTCATCTTTGGTTCCTCCTCATCTTCTTCCTCTTCGCTTTGAGCGTGGGGTGAGGAAGTTGAAGCTAGCAAAGCATTGACAGTCCCCTTTTTTGGGCAAAACCGAGTATAATGCGGACCGGTACATATGAAGCACGGCCCCTGTGACGCAAAAGTTGGTGCCTCATTGTATTGTCTGGACCCTTCACTGGGATAGGTTCTCCTATCGCCCCCTGAACCCTGGATTCTTCCTTTTGTGCTACTAAAGACCGATTAGAGGTATTCATGTTGCTGGGAGGCCTGTTGAAGCTGCTGGATGGCTTGTTGTTGAAGTCTTTCTTCCTGTTTGTTGCGTCATCCCCCACATGATCAAATAACTTTTCTGCTTCGGTCATTGCCGTGGTAAGGTTCTGAACTCCTCTTCTTCAGAGCTCTGTCTGGGACCAAGGCTTTAGTCCCTCCATAAATTGGAATAGCTTGTCCTCCTCTTACATGCTCTTTATATCAAGCATGAGAGTAGAAAATTTCTTCACATATTCTCGAATCGACCCGGTTTGTTGAAGGCGCCGTAGGTTCTTTCGAGCAATGAACTCCACATTCTCAGGCATGAATTGTGCCTTAAGTTCTCGCTTCATGTCTTTCCAACTGTTAATAATACATCGTCCCACTTCAATCTCTTCATAACAGGTTCGCCACCACAATTTGGCATCACCACTGAGGTACATGCTGACCGTAGTGACTTTGGCCTCCTCATCAAGATGTGTTGCACGGAAAAATTGTTCTATATCAAACAGGAAGTTTTGTAACTCCTTAGCATCACGGGCACCGGCGTAGCATCGTGGTTCAGGCACTCGCACCCTACTACCTTGTCCATCACCGTGACCACCTCTGCCATTACCGATGGTCCTCATGAGTAAATTCACCTGGCCAGTGAGGGTCTCAACTTGCTTTCGAAGATCCTCCATCGCGGCCTGATTCAATAGCTCAGCAAGAGCATGGACTCGCTCTTCTACCTCTTCTATCATGCCCTTGGTCTCCACACCAAGGCCTTCTGTCAACTCGGCAAGATTAAACTGTTGTTGCTCTACCGTTGTCACCCTTTCCTCAACACTAGCAATCCGTTCTCTTGTACTTCGAGCCGGTGCTGGTTCATTGACTGGTTCTTGATCATCACAGACCTGACTGGACTCCGCAGGGAGTAGTTGGGCAGTATTCTTCTTCGCCATTTCTGAATGTAGGTAGGAACTTCGGCTTTGATACCAACTGTCACGGATCTTTGGTTTGGGATTGAGGTCCGTGTGGCACTTGCGTTGCCTCACGACAAGCAAGTGAGCCTAGCAAAGTTATGAGAATCAAACCTACAAAACAAACACAAATGGAGTGCTAAGTTTCCAAACACACACAAAGCAATAGGGCACGCGAGTAGGCAAATGTTAAGCTTTATTGATGATTCTAGAACAAGTTACAATAGGATTATGCCAAAAAGGTCTACAACTCCTAAGGGTCCCCGATCACCCGTTGACTAGAATGGAATCCCTGCTAGGATATGCACTAGCAATGCACCACTCGATGGCCAACCAAGATCTTAGGGTAAAGAGCTTTAGTAACCAACCCACTTAGCGGCGAGTGGCAACCAAAGGTGCTATAAATGACAACTTCCCAAGACGCAGTGAGACGAGGTACATTTGGATTTTAATACCAACTACGTCCTCACTACAACATGTACATAGGCATGACTCTTACATATTACATTGATAGACCAAGTCACGGGCCATAGGCCATGCGAACAGCGCTGGACGAAATGGCCACGTGACACAAGTCTCAATCAAGTCAAACTGATCTACGAGTTTCTGAGAACTGGTCAAGTTATTAAACACTGTTTCACCCATGCATCAACATGAAGATGTCATTCAGGACCCCATAATTGTTTCGGGCTTGTCACTGTATGTTAAAATTGCAAAATGCAAGTTGCAATGTCAAAATGACAGAGACTTAAACAAATGGACAGCAAGAACAAATTTTTTCGGAAGAAGTATAACACAGCAACTCACTGATCTGATGTCAACCCAAAGCTGTGAGACAACACCCAAGTTAAGTGCAGATTGCATACTAATCACTTGCTTTGCTAGCATATTTGATCTTCTTAACATCTTATGCCTTCTCCATTTCAAAAAAAAACATCTTATGCCATCTTTTTCTCAAATCTGACCTTCCAACAAATCCCCCGACCACCTCGGATTTTGAATAAGTCCCTTGAGAACCAAATCATCATCCTCCAGAGCTGTGAAACTCTTCCAGTTCTCTTTCAAGAAAATCAAAAGTCCAAGAGACTGATGAATCACTGCAGGTACTTTCTTCCTTTTCCCATCACCAAAATCCATTCCATTAATAGCCAACTTCCTATCGAAAATCTTTTCATTCATCTCCTGAACTGTCATTGAGTCCACACAAATGTTCTCCACCTCGTGTTTATTACCAAACTTTTCTTACTCCAAAGCTTTTTCGTCTTTCTCTGTAACAACTTCGTCAAATAAATAGTAAATCTGATTCACCTTCCCGCAACTTAACATATGTAATTCATCTCCATTTCTCCCTAAACTACCTCCAGTGAACTGAATTTCCCTGTTATTATACCTTGTCCGTTTGGAATTGCAAAAATCCAATGATTTTGGAAAATTACTGATCTCAGTCTTTCCTAACAGGTCATTCCCATATCTTCTTTGCTTCAAATTACGCCTATCAACATAATTCTAAGGCCTGAACTGACCCAAGTTTTGATTTTCCATTGTACAATTCAATTTCAACCCATCTCTTTCACCTCTGTTCCTCTCATAACCACCTATAACAAACTGAACTCCGTCATTCTTATGACCTATCCTAACTGAATTAAGGAAATTATATGATTTTAGAAATTCTCCACCATATTGGCCTTAAACAGCTCATTTCCGCAGATCCTTGACTTTAATTTCAGGTGACATCTAAAACACTCCAATGTTCGTGTTCTAGTGCTGAATTGATATAGATATGAGTAGTTTTCAGTGAATTCATTGAAGAACAAGCTAAAAGGGCACAATTTTTAAGAGATGGAGTACTCACATGATCGAGATGAAACTTATAATTCGTGGGCTTTGCAGCTTGCGAATTCGAACGGTTTTTTGGACCTTTTAGGGGCCGTTTGGATACGCAGATTTTTAGAATCCAGGTTTTTAGTTTTAAAACAGTGTAAAAGAGTGTTCACGATCAAGCTGTTGTATGCTGTCCTGACAGCATTTCTTGGATTTTAAGTGAGAAATTCAGGTTTTAAAAATCTCTCCTGCATCCTGCGATTTCTAAAACCTGGAAATATGGGAGGATCTGTTACTCTCTCGCTGACGGAAAGAAGGGTGAGAAGTCAAAAACAAGTAAAAAACGGCAGCTGGTCCTCTTCTTCTCTTGACAGGTCCTCTTCTTCTCTTGTCTCCTAGCTACAATTTTGAAGAAATTTCCGATTCTACAATCCGCATATCCAAGGATACGCAGATTTTAGAATCTAGGTTTTTAGTTTGAAAACAGTGTAAAAGAGGGTTAGAGACAAGAGAAGAAGAGGACCAGCCGTCGTTTTTGACTCATTTTTTACTTCTCTCCCTTCTTTCCAACAGCAAGAGAGTAGCAGATCCTCCCATATTTCCAGGTTTTAGAAATCATAGGATGTAGGAGAGATTTTTAAAACTTGATTTTCTTGCTTAAAATCCAAGAAACGCTGCCAGGACAGCATCCAACAGCTTGATTCATACCCTCTTTTACAGTGTTTTAAAACTAAAAACCTGGATTCTAAAATCCGAGTATCCAAACGGCCTCTTAGGGTTCTGGTCGTAGGAAATGAACCAGGGTTTTGAGGGAGAAATGAATGAGAAGCTCTCTTAACGGTCTTTTAGCTTCTCTCCATTATCATTATCGCCCGAGTCTAATCTTGGGATAGGTTGAAAAGCTACATGAGATATGGGCGACCGGTTTTTTAAATTGGATGCTAATGACATTTTACTTTGGAAATGATACTTTACACATGTTTTGATATAAATTGTATTTTTATCTAAAACATGTGTAAAATGAGAGAAATGGTAGAATGAAAGGCGCCCTTGTTCAAGGGCGCACCTACTGGTTAATTTCTACAAAGTGGTACTTAAAAAGTGGAAACGGTGTTGCCTTAGCATATGACAACCAATAAGGGCATCATTGAAGCTGATTTTTGCAAGGCCGCCCTTCATTATATCATTCCTCATAAAATGAATGTAAAATAACTTTTCAAGTGCATCCACTCATGAGCAACACCAAAAGAAAAATAACACTTGTAAGATACAACAGAGAGAGAGAGAGAGAGAGAGAGCAGAGCTGCTCATAAAAAGCTAATAAAAAATAGGAAAAATCAAAAGATAGATTGTGATGGGACACAAATACGGCGTTGCCCTCAGATCTCGCCACGTGTCGTCCATGCACAAATAAAGCCTAACCATCATGAAGAAAGGTGTTGGGAAACGGCAGGACCATACGATCATGACACGTGTCGCCCTCTTGTCGTCCAGGCATCATCATCACAAGTTATGGAAGGAAATATCCGGCAAAGCCACGCGCGCCGGCGGAGCAGGGGAACAGCCCAATCCTGCAAAGGAAGGTTTTCTCTCCATAATGATGAAAGGCCCGTGCACCTCCCTTTAAAAGGGAGGGAAGGGAAGAAGAGAGGGATCCATGGCTTTGGAAAGACATCATTTTCTCAGCTCCCACAGAACAACTAGAAAAAGAGGCGAGGCAACAACAGAGGAGACTAAGAACTCAATCCTACTCTCCCTGTTAGTCCCCTCCGACCCACTCATCCGCACACCCAGAAAAGAACCCACGTTTTGGTCCTGGTAACCCTGATCAAACCCCCTCCTCTTCTTTCTGTCCTTTATATTAATTGGTCGAAGGATCTGACTTGGGTGTCGAAGTGGTCGTCTGGGACCCACCCCGGACCCCCTGACCCCCTTTGTTTGTGATTGCAGACCCCACGGAGGCCCTCTATCGACCACGCGATCACAGACCCGGATTCAGACGCCATCATATTGGCGCCATCCGTGGGACTCGTCGGGTACTGAACGCCTTATGGCGATGAGAAACCACACCCAACAGCAAGAAATAGGGGTAATGACCAGGAGCCCGGCTCAACGCGCACAAACCCACACCTCAAGCTCCCGGGAGCCCAACTCACCGCTCTCGGGCCGACACCAGCCCTCCTCCAGCACACCGCAGATGGTCCCCACCATGGAAATGTTCAACGAACTCCGCCGAGAACTACTCCAATGCTTGCCTCCGCCGGAACCTTCCGCCCCGGGGAGGCCCTTGACAACACAGGACCAGACGGAAACCTACGACGAAGGTGACAAGGAACGGGCAGGGGAGCGTCATCCCCGGCGAAGACGAGCACCGGCCCGCCGGACGCCGTCCCCATCGGCAAATAGCCCTTTGCCCCCCACAGCTAGGGGACACCAGGAAGACGACGGGAAGCAAGCTACGCTAAGCCGCGCTCCCCCTGCCCGGGCTGCTCGTTTCCAGGGACCGCCCCCAGCTCGGGCGGAAGAGGTAGCAACCTCAGTGCAACCCCCCAGTATGGATCCGATAGCCGACCTACAAAGGCAAATCCGAGAAGTAAAACTGGAAATGAAAAAGCCCTACGCCCACGGCATCCTCGACGAATGGGAGAGGGAAACGGCATCCCCGTTCACCTTGGAGGTCTTAAAAACCCCAGCAGAAGCGGGAATAGACCTCTCCCGTTTTGGTCTGTACGATGGAAGCACAGACCCCCTCGAGTTCCTCCAAACTTTCAAAAGGGGAATGACGTTCTGGGGCGCGACGGACGGATTTATGTGCAGAACCTTTGTCTCCCTGTTAAGAAAGACAGCTAACGACTGGTACATGATATTGGAGCCCGACTCCATCGCATCCTTCCATGAATTCGGAAGGAAGTTCAGCGCAAGGTTCGCCAACAACCGCCTCCGCCACGATCCAGCGGACGCCCTCTTAGCCCTCCGACAAAGAAGAAACGAGACCCTAAGAGACTTCATGTTAAAATTCAACGCCGAATTGGCCCAGCTTTCTAACATGGATGTCCAAATAGCGGTCACAACACTAAAGTATGCCACCACCGACCCGAATCTCAAGCTGCATCTTACACTCAAGCCACCACGGGACCTGCAGGAACTTGAATCAAAGGCTGACAAGTTCGTATGAGCAGAAGAAGCCTGCGCCCGAGAACAGGGCCGGGCCGGCCCCGATGAAAGAAAAAGCAACGACAGCCGAAGGGCCATGAGGCCACGGGCCGAGGAAAAACAGGCGAGCCGGAACCCCGTCCCCGTCTTCGAACGACTGGGAAGCGCCCCACTGAAGGTTCCCCTCTCCCATGTCCTGCTAGCTATCAGAGATCAGGGTCTCCTGACCCCCCCAAGAGAATGGCCACGGACCCAAAGAAGCGGTCCGCAAAAAAGTTCTGCGAATTTCACGGGGACCACGGCCACGAAACTGACCATTGTTTCCACCTCTGCCTCCAGCTGGAAAAGCTGGCCGAGGAAGGGCACCTAAATCAATATCTCAGGAGCCCTGGCGAAAACTCGCGCGAGACCCAACACCCGCCCGACGAACCCAGAGGCAAGCATCAGCCACACAGTAGGCACTGGTCCAACAGCCGCCGCCGATCCACAAGCCGACCCCGATCCCCGAGTAGGCATCGCTCCCGAAGCAGACACCGATCCCGCATCAGACACGACGCACACCGCCACCAGCGACCCAAGAAAGAAGAGCCCCGCGAACAGCCGCAGACCCGCGAACAACCGCCTACCATTATCGGAAAAATCAATATCATCACGGGCGGGCCGGCGGAGGGAGGACCGACAACAGCTGGGCGGCGGGCATACGCAGAGCGGGTGTTTTCCATGGAAATGCCTTCCAAAAAGGCCCGGACGGATCCGCCCCATGAAAATCAGGTTATCACTTTCTCCCATGAAGACCTTGACGGACTACAAGTCCCGCATGACGATGCACTGGTCGTCAGGCTAGTCGTCGCCAACTTCGACATAGGAAAAATCCTGGTTGACACGGGAAGCTCCGTCAATGTGTTACACCTCGGAACCTTCGAAGAGATGAAACTGGGCAAAGAGAGGCTGGGACCCGTGGAGTATTCCATCTACGAGTTCTCTGGGGCGTCCGTACGGGTCAATGGCAAAATCGACTTACCCGTGACCTTTGGGACGTACCCCTTCCAAAAGACCCTCCTGACCACCTTCATGGTCGTAGACATACCTTTCACCTACAACGGCATCATAGGGCACCCCGCTCTAAGAGACTTGGGAGCGGTAGTCTCCACCCCCCCACCTCAAGATGAAATTCCCCACTCTAACCGGAGTAGGGGAAGTCCGGGGGCAGCAGATGATAGCACGCCAGTGCTACGTGGCAAGCCTAAGAGGAACCAACGCCCCGGCCGAAAACTTCACGATCGGTAGTGAAGATCCCCGGCTGCGGGCCAGCACGATCAGAGGAGAGCCCGCCGAGGAGCTAGACTCCATCCCCATAGCCCAAGATCAGCCAGAGAGACAAGTCCAGATCAGTTCCCTGCTGAAAGGCGCCCTGCGAGACCAGCCAACAAAGACATGTTCGCATGGTCCGCTAAGGACATGCCCGGGATACCCAAAGAGTTGGCCGTTCGCAGATTAAACATGAATCCAACCCTCAAACCCGTCCTGCAGAAAAAGAGGAACTTCGCAGTAGAACGCCAAACTCACATAAAAGCCGAAGTGGAGAAACTGCTACAAGCCGGATTTATCAGAGAGATCCAGTACCCCGAGTGGCTGTCAAATGTGGTCATGGTCAAAAAAGCCAGTGGGGGATGGCGGGCCTGTATAGACTTCACAGACCTAAACTGGGCTTGTCCGAAGGACCCCTACCCCCTCCCGCACATAGACCAACTCATCGACGCCACTTCCTGGCACGAGCTCCTCACCTTCTTAGACGCCTTCTCGGGTTACAATCAGGTAAAAATGCACGAACTAGACATCCCGAAAACAGCATTCATTACCGATCAGGGCGTCTACTGTTACACCGTATGCCCTTTGGGTTAAAAAACGCAAGCGTCACCTACCAGCGGCTCGCAAACAAGCTATTTCGGGCGCAAATCGGAAGGAATGTGGAGGTGTATGTTGATGACATGCTGGTAAAAAGCTTAGACGCCTCCAAACACATCTCCGACCTTCAAGAAACCTTTGACACCCTGCGACGGGCCCGGATGAAGCTGAACCCCGCAAAATCCGCCTTCGGGGTGACTTCCGGAAAGTTCTTAGGGTTCATGGTTAGCCTGAGGGGCATCGAGGCTAACCCTGAAAAAATACAAGCCATCCTGGATATGGAGCCCCCGACAACAGCCGTAGAGGTGCAGAGGCTCGCAGGGCGAATCACCGCCCTCGGTCGTTTCATGCCCAAATCGGCGGAGAAATGTCAGCCGTTCTTCAAGCAGCTAAAAAACATACGGGAATTCGAATGGACCCCGGCCAGCCAAGAAGCCTTCGACGCCTTGAAGCAATACCTTCAGACACCACCCGTACTAGCCAAACCTGGGCCGGGGGAAGAACTATTTTTATATCTAGCCATCAGCCCGACGGCGGTAAGTGCAGTATTGGCCAAGCAAAGCGACAAGAAGGAACACCCGGTGTACTATGTGAGCAAGACTCTCCACGGTGCGGAGGTCCGGTACTTAAACATAGAAAAATTCGCCCTCGCAGTCGTCAGCGCCGCCTGTAAACTCTGCCCCTACTTCCAGGCCCACTCCATAGTGCTTCTAACTGACCAGCCCCTGAGGAGAATTCTCCAAAAACCGGAGACCTCGGGCAGGATGGTAAGCTGGGCCATCGAGCTGGGAGAGTTCGACATACAGGTCCGAGCGAGACCAGCCATTAAATCCCAGGCCCTCGCCGACTTTATAGTGGAGTCCACAGCCCCTGCCACGGAACCAGCAATGTTGGAAAATGCCAGGGGCCCCACCGAACAGACGGCTCGCGAGGACATAAGGCCAGACTCGACGGAACAAAGCAGCGAGATTCACTGGACCCTGCACGTTGATGGCTCAGCGGGTAAAACGGGGCGCAGGGCGGGAGTGGTCCTCCACGGCCCCGAAGGATTCACATTAGAATACGCCCTCCGGCTAGATTTCAAAGCCTCCAACAACGAGGCTGAATACGAGGCCTTGTTGGCAGGTTTAAGACTTGCCACAGAACTCGGCGCAGGAAAGTTAAAAGTCTACAGCGATTCCCAGCTCGTCGTCAATCAAGTGAACAGGGCATACGAGGCCAAGGGCCTCAGAATGAAGAAATACCTCCAGAAGGTAAAAGAAAAGCTGCAGAGAATGGGAGAAGTCGAGATCCTCCAGGTACCGCGAGACATGAACAATCTAGCGGATGCATTGTCAAAAATGGCCGCCGAAGAGACCCATGACTTCGGCACCGTACTCACAGAGATACTGTCCCACCCTAGCATCGATGAGGTACAAGTCTTGGAAATTCCACCAGGACCCAACTAGATGGATCCCATTATGCGATACTTGAAAGACGGGGTATTGCCCGAAGACAAGCTAGAAGCCGTCCTAACCGCAAGAGCCACCCACTACGTGGTCCACGGACCCCGGCTGTACAAGCGGTCATACACATGGCCGTACCTCCGTTGCCTGGTACCCTCCGAATCGGAATACGCACTACGGGAGGTACACGAAGGAATCTGCGAAGACCACGGAGGCAGCAGGATCCTAGCTCAGAAAATCATAAGGCACGGCTACTTTTGGCCTACGATCCTCAGGGATTCCAAGGAGTTCGTCAAGAAATGCAGCCCATGCCAGAGGTACGCAACCACCCCCCGTCAACCGGCCACACCATACACCGCGATGGCAGGGCCCCTGCCTTTCGCCATGTGGGGCATGGACCTTCTCGGACCATTACCAAAAGCCTCCGGGGGGCATACTATGTTGTACGTCGCCATCGACTACTTCACCAAGTGGGTCGAAGTTAAAGCCGTGGCAAAGCCCAATTCAAAAGCAAAGGAGAAGTTTTTCTATCATGACGTGGTCTGCCGCTTCGGCATTCCAAGGATACTTGTAACGGACAACGAACCCCAGTTCGCAAGTGCTGAATTCAGCAGATTCTGGGATAAATTAAGCATCGAACACCGTTTCGCCTCCGTAGCACACCCACAGGCCAACGGGCAGGTGGAGGTAACTAACAGGATCTTGCTCCAGAGCCTCAAGAAGCGATTGGGGGAAGCTGGGAAAAACTGGGTAGAAGCACTCCCTAATGTCCTCTGAGCCAATCGAACGACGCCACAGACCGCAACATGGGAGTCCTTTTAGTTTAACTTTCGGGGCCGAAGCAGTCATCCCGTTAGAAATCGGCCTCTCCAGCTTCCGCACGGAGAATTATGACGAACAAGGAAATTCCGAGCTCCTCCAGAACACTCTCGATCTCGTGCTCGAGAAAAGAGAGCAGGCCCTCCTCCGAACCGCCTCCTATCAGCAAAGGGTGGCACGATACTACAACGCCCTAGTAAGAAGGCGCACAGTAAAGCCCGGCGACCTAGTACTGCGATGGGTGGAGGCATCCGACCCCCGCAACACCGGGAAACTCGCGCTAAAATGGGAAGGACCCTACAGGGTCGTTCGAGCACTCCGCCCCGGGGCCTATCAGTTAGAGTGCCTCGACGGGACCCCAGTCCCTCGAAGTTGGAGCATGGATAACCTCCGAGAATTTTACCAGTGAAAAGGTAGGGTAAGGCCCGTGTTTTTTCTTTTAAGATATGACGTATGTTTTGCTTGTTCTCCTTTTGTCATTTTCAGAAACAAAGACATGTATTCCCCGCGACGAATCAATGGAATGGCATTTCTATCTGAGCCATGTGTGTATCTCAACTTTCCGGCCCACGATAAATAAAGGGCCGGAAAAAGACAGGGAGTGGGACAGAGGTAGCATCTGGGCTGATCCCCCCGAAAATACCCTAAAACGCTCCCCATGAAAAAAAAGACCTCCCCCTTAAAGGGCAGGCAGGACCCATTAACCCCGAACTAATCACTCGAGGGGAAGATAGTCCTTCCACAAATAAGACGCCCCACGGGGTGCACTAGGAGTACTCTCGCCAACCAAGATTACAACTTAATGGCCCAAAGAGCAATACCGAAAGCTCAAAGAGCCCACGGCGCATCATATAAAAAAGAAGAGAAAAAAAAATACATAGTTCAAATATCATTACAGACCAAGCATACCATAAAAAAGAAGCAAATCCCCAAGGCATCCGAGCCTCACTGAGCCCCCACAGAGGTCTCAATAACTACAGGAACTTCCGAGGCAACCACCTGATCCTCGACCAGCTCCGGTGTTTCCGCTGGTGCCAACAAAAGATCCCCCGGAACGCCTTCTCAGCCTCGTGCATCAACTTCTCAAGAGGAAAGGAAGCATCGACCTCACGAACACGCCGTCGGCATTCAACAAAAGCATCTATCTCTATATCCACGCTGAACGCGGCTGCAGCCATAAGAAACTCCTCAGAATCACGCCACTCCTCCCGCACCTTCGCCAGCTCCGCAGCGTGCTTCTGTCGAGCCACCGCCAATTTTTCCTCTGCACGGCTTCTCCCATCCACGGTTGTTCGGAGGTCCGCCCGAAGTTGAGAAACAGTGTCCTCAAGCGCCACCGTTTCCGCTTGGGCCTTCTCCAAGTCCTCGCTCAGCTTTCGGACTCGCTACTCGAAAGCACCTATCTCAGACTCATCCTCGAGCAGATACTGCGCCATCTTCCTGGCATAACTTTGAGACTGCAAAAAGCAAACCATTAGGAAATCTCCACTTGCGGTCTCAAAGGCAACAAAAAGGGAAAGCACAAACCGAAAGGCCGGCCACCCAGTACTTACGCAAGCTGTCGAATGAAAATACTAAGCCCCCAGGGCCCTGCGGTCGAAGCCTTCTTGTAATAACCGGTAAAAAATATATATATATATACAAATAAATAAAAAATGGCCTCATAGGTGGGTAATCATCGGCCATTACTCATTTTTCTCCGAGTTAATCGGGCATGAGGACATCTGGCATAATGGGGCATACGCGATTCGAACCCAACGCTGAGCGAGGATTGAACAGCTTCCTACCACTAAACCACCGTCCTAGATGTCAACTAAAAATGAGTAGATACTTACACATATTAAAAATTACCAATAGTCACTATTCATAATTACTATTCACAATAGTCACTATGCAAGATTACTATGCAGAAATACTACGTAAGATTACTATGCAGAAATACTATGCAAGTTCACTATTGAGATAAACTATTCAAAATTACTATTCACAGTAGGACCCACCGAGTACTATACACAAGCGGGTCCCACATCAGCGGGCTCCACACAAGCGGGTCCCACATCAATGGGACCCACAACAAGCAGGACCCACAAATAGCGGGACCCAACGCCAGCGGGACCCATCACTAGTGGGAACCACTACCAGAAGGACACACCGCAACCACTTTCATTAACTCATTGGTTAAGCGGGCCACTCCACAACCACTATCATTAATGAGTAGTTGCGCTTCACCGCCGAAAATAATAATTAAATAATATTAATCATCCTGTTACTATTCAAGCAGCCTTTACTATTCATTTATTTATACCTTTACTATTCCTATATTTTTAAAAGCATTTAAGAGGGTAGTTGTGAATTTAATAATGTAGTATCTATAAATAGCGGCTCTCATTTTGTTATTTCGACAAACCCTAGTAGAGCTAAAAATTGAGAGAAGAAAGAGTAAGAGAGAGAGGGAAAAAGAGAGAGAAGAGAAGGAAAAGGAAATCCACTTCATCACTACCAAGGTAAGTCTTTCATATAGATAGTTAAAGTATTTATTATGGGTAATATGGTTGGTTCTACCACCTATGTAAATATTAGGATAAAGCATGCATAAGAGGCGATAACTCGCTATAGATTATGCAAGTTTTACCATCTTATTTGAACGGTGAAATGCTAGCATAGTAACCGTAAAGTAAACTTTAATCGAAGAAAGGCGAACTGCTGAGCATAGTAGCCAAGAAATAAACTAAATCAAAGACTGGTGAACTACTAAGCATAGTAACCTGTGGGGTCCACATGAATAGTAACATGTGGGGTCCACATGAATAGTGCATGCTGGGCCCCATGATTTTAAAAATTTAATAGAAAGAACACTGAACACAAGGAACATTATTTTGGACATAGATGGACATTACCTGGACAGAAAGGACACTGCCTTAAAACCTGAATTTGATAAAATTAGAATATATTTACAGGTTATCCACTCCAAGGTGTAAGCTCAAACAAACCTGTGATCGGAAAGCTATATGTAAGGGTTCCCTATTTTTTTGATTCTCTTTTGCTATATGTAAGGGTTTTCTTCCATTGATGGTTTTCTTCCATTGATTCTCTTTTGCTATATGTAAGGGTTTTCTTCCATTGATTCTCTTTTGCTATATGTAAGGGTTTTCTTCCATTGATTTTCTTTTGATATATGTAAGAGTTTTCTCCATTGATTCTCTTTTGATATACTGGATGTGAATATTTCATATTCTTTGATTCTCTTTATACGCAATTGCTTTAAGAGTTTCTATCCTTCTAAGATCTACAACTGATGAGAATCCAAGGGGGATCCTTTCTTTCAGACCCCATTCCTTTCAGATAAATGATTTTACTGATAAAGCTATAATTCTATTTTGTATCCTCGAAACTTGTTTCCGTGAAATATGTTTATGTTTAGGATTTATCTTGTGATACCCTAATTCTGAATATGGACTGAGTTATGATATGATGACGGGTGGACGCGTTATAGTCCTCCATGTGCACGTGGGTAAAGACGACTCTAGAGAGTGTAAATCTAGATAATTATGAGCCGAGGTATGGCTATGAATGGGCCGAGATATGGCTATGAATGAAAGCATCTATGCTTAATGAAGTCTAAATATTCTTGATATCAAGTTCTGTAAGTTTTCTCTATACGTTTGGAAAGTATGTTGTGCTTATTCTTTCTTTCCATGTTTATAATGTGAGATGTCCTATCTGCAAAATATCATGTTCTTATGAGCTTGACAATTCTACATCACTTGTTGTTTATACCCTACTGGGCTATTTGAGCTCACCCATTTCTTTTCTTGTTTTATTGTTCCAACCCCCGGGTGAAGTATAGATGAGAGATGAGGAATGCTAGAGTTAAATGCAGAACTGTTCTAAAGGAGAAATATGTTTTAAATATGTATCAATTATGTCTTGAATTAAGATGTAATAAGTTAGACCTAATTTCTGTAAACCCTCTAAACGTAGTTGTTGTATTTGAGATCTTGGGAATAATGAAAGTTTTTGAGAAAGATGATGTAATATTCTTCTACGCACCGAGTTGGTATTTCCAAAAATCCGGGGCGTTACACTTCTAACTCAGCCTCATCGCCAGGAAGGGCGGTTGTCACCCCTAGCTCCACCCCGACCCGGGGATTCGCAAGGACACCATCCTCGGCACCAATCTTCCAATCGGGTTTAAACAGCTCTCCCCGCGCCTGAAAACACTGCGAAGGAAGCTCCATCCGCTCCAGAAGCAGTTTGGTCATAACCGCTCTTTCCAGCTGTGGACCCCGATCCGTGATAGGCGGGAGGGAACTAGTCCCTAGCACCCTCTGGATCGTCCACGTGTGTGGAGAGCTCTACCAAAAAACTCTCAAAACGGATGCCACCCTCATAACATAGCACGAGTGGCGATATAAAAAGAAAGAGATATGTCTTGATCCGGAACCGAGGTTCGAAACCGAGACATACCTAAAATAAACTCAGAGTCGCCATCCATGGATATGCCATGGAACCCTAAAATCAAATCCTCTGTGCAATGGATAACCAGAAATATATATGGGTTCGTTCCTGGTTACGAATGGGGAAGGTCTGAGCACCCCCAATTCGTCAGAGTGCAAGCACTTGGTCTCTTATGCCATTTATTATTAACTCCAAAGAAGTTTGGGTAAAAATCATGTGAAATGGGAACAATCCTCAGGAGTCGTCTACCTAAGCATGCATTTTCTGAGGATAAAAATAATAAACACATATAAAATAAAATGAAAGATGTGTCACCTAAGCATAGCTAGGTTATGAGTGACATGCCTAATAGGTGTCTAAGTTCTGATGTGCGAACACAAGCAAGATATAGCTAAAGGTATAGGATCAGTACAAGAAAGTAAGAAAACATATCAAATCATATAATAACTACACAACAAATCCTAAGACTCTAAATTATTAGCCCGAGTCCTCAGATGGTCTGGTATTCATCCAAAGAAGCCTACGTATCCCCGCCTCCACGAGAATCAAGGCAACGTAGTTCTTCGCGCCTATTCTAAGCTAGGATGCCTAAGACACCTAGACCTCTATCCTAGACTCGATCTAAAAGACCGAACCGGTTATTAAGGTTTCTTGTACGATTATTTAAATTTCAGTGAATTGTGGATTTTAGGACACCCTATATGCCCTAACTAAATGCAGATTAGCCCTAAGCTAATGCAGGTGATTCCTACAACCTATGTGTAACTAGGCTGTATTTCCTAAGGAAAATAAAGGGTAGACTAGCGTATCCTATTCTAGTCATCACTCGGCGATGTGGATCACCGACTGACCGGACGGAGGCGCTCCTATAACTCTAGGACAGACCCCTAACTCTAAAACAAGCACACAACAAACAAACAAACAAACAACCTATCAAAAGAAACACCTAACTCTAAAACTCTCTATCTAGGAGAAACTCCTAACTCTAGAGGGAGATCTTTTCAAAACAAGGTTTTAAAGGTTTTTGAAGAAAGTTTAAAATATTATTTATAAAAAGTTTGGCTGGACCTGGGATGTGGATCCCAAGCTGCACTACGTACCTCGTGAAAGAGAATCAAGCCAACGTAGTTCGGAACGAACTTTCCTAAACTACACCAAAACACAACACATTACACTTTAGGCTTTTTAAGGTTTTTCAAATATTTTTGATATTTTTAAAGTTTTCAAATGTTTTTGACGTTTTAAATTTCTAATGTTTTTGAGTTTTCAAATATTCCAATACCTTTGAACTTTAAAATGTTTTCACTCTTAAAGGGAACACGCAAGCAACACCACAAACTAGGGCAAAGCCCTAAATCTAAAGGGGAAACCCCGAACAAACAACAAGCAATTAGCGTCTCAAAGAGACGGACCACAACAAGAAAAATAGTGTCCCAAGAACAGAGAAAACAATCTAAGATCCTAAGCAGGGAAGGCTCTATATGACTGAGTTAGTCTCTAATGGAAAAACTCCAAACTAATAACACTAAGGAAGGAGTACAAATGAGTCAGAGACTCTCTAATAACACTACCAAGTCTAAGACTCGCTCTAAAAGAGGAGGCCACTCTAACATGAGGCTAGGTAAGCCTCCTAAAGAGGAAACTCTCTACATGAGACAAGGCTTGTCTCCGAGACACAAATGACGCAAACAAGGGCTCTGATGAGACTGGGCAAGTCTCCTATATACAAAGGAGGAGACCGCTACTTAGACTGAGCCAGTCCCCTAATGATGGGCTTGGGCTAGCGCCTTCATCGCCCTTGTTAAAATGAAACTTATTTCCTATAATTTCAATGAAAGCACATTACTTGCATCAATAATCTCAAAGTCCAACACAAGAACCACCAAAGAGAAAGTCAAGCCCTATAACATTTTCATTCACACATAAGCATCTTTGGAGTATCCACAATAGAAACTATCAGCTCAAAATAGAAACAAGTACAGATCAATCAACAGAGTCCATCAAAATCAATACAAGCACCAAAGAAAAGAAATCATTGTAGTATCTATCCATGAATGCCCCAAGAAAAGAATAAAAGAAAACTAAAGACAAAAAAGGACAAAACTGAATAATAAAATCAACTTACCTTTTCTTTTGCTCTCCTTCAATTACCTGAGACAATGCATCGCGCTCTGTTCTTCTTCTCCTCTGACAATAACTCCTTTTCTTTCTCTTGTAGCAAGTGGCAAAAACTCCTTCCTCATCTGTGTCCGGTTCAGCCTTCAATTCTACGTTCATTATACGGCAAAGTATCTTTGACAGGAGATAACAGGCATCTGCTGGTCTGCAATCTGATTCGTGGACGCCTCAACCTGTTCTATATGCCCTTGTGGAAAGAAGAAAATTCTCTCACTTACTCGAGGAACTGTCACGAGCGGTCCGGCACAAGCGTGCCAGAGCTCTGTATAGAGAGAGTCCTCAGAATCTTTTCCGGTAGCCGGAGAAGCTGAAATCCGGCATGGTGGCTCCAGAACGGCCTTCCTTGCGATTCCGCCATCGTTTGGCTCGCTACAACCGGAAGAGAAACTCTCTCCTCTTCCACTACTACAATTCCCCTTCACAGAAACCTGGGAAGAAGCCACAACTTACAAAATCCTCAACAGATCTCACATCTGCACCTCCTCCTTTCGATTTTTCCTAATCCGAAACCTTACCAGCTCAAACAGTAGAAAAACAGATATAAAACGACAGAATACTGATACTCCACCACAGAAGATCGCACCGGAGATGATCGCACCGGAGAAGACGAACGGTCGAGGAACACTTCCCTCCTCTCTACTTTTCTCTCTCTCTTTTCTCCCCAATTTATAGATGAAAATGAATTCCCCCTCTCTCTCTCTTCTCAGATCTGAGATCTCAGATCTGAGATCCCTCTTTCACGAACAGATCTGAAGAAGGAAATTAGATCCAAGGTAGCAATGATCGGCCGGCTTGGAGGTGGGAGAGATGGCGGTGCGGTACGATCGGAGCTCCGGCACCGTTGCCGGAGGAGAAGAAAACCCTCCCTCTCTCTGTAATCTATCTCTCTCTCTCTCTCTCTCTCTCTCTCTCTCTCTGTTTTGAATGAGAAAATGAGATCCTCCTCTTTTCATAGCTGAAATTGAGAGAGAAATGATGAGATTAGAGAGGGACGGAGGTAGGATCATTGATTGTATTGGCTGGAAGGAGAATGAAGAGGGTTTGATGGTGGTGGTAATGGAGGTTTGGGACCGGAGCTTGGCGATGATGGCTTTGGAAATGGTAGATAGAGGTGGTGGCTGCTAGGGAGAGCCGAGATAATGGAGATCGTGACCATAGGGTAGCAAACCCTCCTCATCTTCTTCTTCTTCCCTCTCTCTCTGATTTCTTAAGAAATGAAAAAGACCCTCCTCCACAAAAATCTAACCGATGGCTTGTTTTATAGATGATGATGGGGCTGATTTTAGCAACCCTAGAAATTGGTTAATGCATACCCCCCTCATGGTCTTTTCCTCTTTTTGGTAATACAAACACACGAATTGGTAGTGGCACATCCATATGCTGATAATGCACCTCCCTTTTCTCTTCCTTTGCTGTCCTATAATATATTTATACCTTTTCCTTATTTGAGCAGCTCCTTAGAAGATATTTGGCTTTCTTTTCATTTTATTAGAAGAGTAGTTCGGGTAAAAGCTAACCCATAGAAATGATGCCCTCCATTCCTCCCATGGACAGCCCTTTAAATTGCTTAATTCACTTCCCATTCGGTGCACTTTAGGACCACTCTTTTTGCTACAGGGGGCTGGGTGGAAATGGGCCTTAAAAAAAATGATGTATTTGCACTTCTTTTCTATCCTTTGGGCAGCCACCTCTTAGCTAATAAATTTCCCTTAATGCTTATGACTACTCTTTTATTAAACGAGTTGGCACGGGTAAATAAGAAGGTGAATGAAAAGACATAGTATATTTACACCCCTTATTTTCATGGACAGCCACCCTAGATATCTATTTCACCCCCCCCCCTTGACATGCACTGCGCACATTCTCTCGGCTCGTTCACTGAGCAAACGCGCACGGATCTCGAAGAAAATTTACGAAGACCTACGGGAGACATTAAGCTACCCCAGGGTTTAATTTGGGACCCCAGCTCACTGATTTGACGAGGCTTCGCACAAGCGACGTGAACTCGGGTCCGGTCAAAATGGGGTGTCTACAGATGCCCCTCTTTGGCAGAGCGTGCTTGTCACGTGAATGGCAAAGCTGAACAGACGACACATTTTGACTGACCCGAAAGCAAAGCAATTTTTTTGTTTTTTTGGTTCTAAGAACGACATTCACATGGGAAAAACTCCACCAACTAAAGGGAGATAGCCTCTCACCGACTCTTAACTCGGCAACTAAGACATCTCAAAGAGATAGCCTCTCTCTAACGCTCACGACTCGACTATTTAAACTAGCCAGCAAAGATGAACGAACAGTTATAAAACACAAACACACTTTTTTTTTTCAGGCTAAGCTAAAGTAAACATAACAATTGCTCAAAGAGCACCATCCAAACAAACAAACAAATCATTTCAATCACTCAAAGAGTTTTCATTTTTTCAACTTTTTTAGAAACCAACGTTGCGATTTCTCTAAGACAAGTATAACTCTAAACACTCAAAGAGTTTTCATTTTTTTTATTTTTTATTTAGAAACCACAATGCAACTCGTCTAAGACAAGCATAAATCCAAACACTCAAAGAGTTTTTCCTTTTTAGAAACATGCAAAATAAGCCAAAGACCACTGTATTGAAATTCGTCCAAAACAAATTCAAAACTAAACTCTCAAAGAGTTTTTTTTTTTATATATATCATGCTGATCAGTCTAAAACTTGACCAATTATTAAAGTACTCGAATATTTGAGCTAAATTCAAACATCTAATGCTGAGGCGAAACTAAGTCTCAAGCCTGGCGATAGATATACAGATCATTGCTAAAAATAAATCTGTTTAACTATCCAAGTAACTCTAACTCCTCTCTTTCAAGGTAGCGAATCACTCCGGATCACGCGATTCTGTTAAACAGTTCCACATAAACCCAAATTTGTATGTCCTGCTAAACAGTCTCATACAAACCTCTTCGCAGATACGCATGACTCCTAACACGTTAGGAAGCTGCACATTGCGGAACGATAATTAGGTAAGTCACTCTTGACATTACATTACTAATCATCAGGGTACTAAATACCCGGGCGAAGGAAGGAAAGACCAATCTGCGCAACGCTGGATCGGAAATATTTTCCCTACTAAAACATTTCAAAAAGACCAAACCGTGTAACACAGGTTCGGTAATTTCCATCTCTATTAAAATCTTTCAAAAAGACCAAACCGTGTAACACGGGTTCGGTAATTTCCATCTCTATTAAAATTTTTCAAAAAGGACCAAACTGTGTAACACGGGTTCGGTAATTTCCATCTCTATTAAAATTTTTCAAAAAGGACCAAACTGTGTAACACAGGTTCGGTAATTTCTATCTCTGTTAAAATCTTTCAAAAAGACCAAACCGCGTAACGCAAGTTCAGTAATTTCAAACTTTGTAAAAATCTTTCAAAAAGACCAAACCGTGTAACGCAAGTTCGGTAATTTATCTCGTCGATCAGTCTAAAACTTACTCGACCACTTATTAGGGTACTCGAATATTCGAGCTAAACTCAAACTTCTAATACCCGAGGCGAGACTAAGTCTCAAGCCCAGCGATAGTTATACAGATCATTGCTGAAAATAAATCTGTTTAACTATCCGAGTAATTCTGACTCCTCTCTTTCAAGGTAGCGAATCACTCCGGATCACGCGGTTCTGCTAAACAGTTCCACATAAACCCAAATCCGTATGTCCTGTTAAACAGTCCCATACAAACCTCTTCACAGATACGCATGACTCCTAACACGTTAGGAAGCTGCACATTGCGGAACGATGATTAGGTAAGTCACTTCTTGACATTACACTACTAATCATCGGGGTACTAAATACGTAGGCGAAAGAAAGAAAGACCAATCTGCGTAACACTGGATCGGAAATATTTTTCTTATCGCAACTCCCAAAACGATCGAAGAAAATTCCAAACCGTGTAACATAGGTTTAGCGATTTTTCTTTTAAAACATTTTCAAAAACAGATCAAAGGAACAACCAGATAGTGCAACACTAAATCCGATAATTTCTTATTTTATTAAAACACTCTTCAAAACCCTTTTGAAGAAAAGACCAGACCGTGTAACACATATTCTGGTAATCTCTATCTTTATTAAGAAGCTCCTCAGAACAAAAGAGGAAAGACCAGATCGTGGAACACGGAATCTGTTAATTTCTATCTTTATTAAAAATCCTTCAAAACTCGAGTAACTTGAAAGAATTTTTGAAGGTCAAACCTTTTGAAAGATGCAAAGCACTTGACTAAAATTTGAAAATCACTAGAGTGGACCCTAGACTCCACTGGGATAAAGATTTTTCAAAGAAATTCAACTCCAAAGGAAAATAACCCGACTAAGAAATTCAATATAAAGAGCATTCAAACTTCTCTAGTCTCTATTTAATGAAAATATCTATCTTAAGTATCAATGATTACTTGACATCTTTTATGACGTAAGTTATAAAAGATGCCCCTAGTATGATTACTTCCATGACAAAATTCATTAGAGAGCAACAAAAAGGGAATGGGCCAAAGGCTTTTATTACTGAACATTTGAGATTACAACAAATTTTTTTTTTGATAAACACTTGGGTTTACAAGGTTTTTCATAGGTACAAGAAACTTGCTACGCTCAAAATTTTCTCATCTCTGCCATCTGTTGATATCGAAACTGAGCTGAAAGCTTGTCGACATCTGAAAATTGCTCTGTTTTACATCATTCACAGGAATCACAAATTCTCTGCTTCTCTGAGCCTCTGAGTCTTTATCACCCCGGCTTTGGGAGGAATACTGACTAAACAGGACTCTGGAAATTGACTTTGACTCGACAACAGACTAACTTTGATAAACAATGACCAATGACTTTAACGAGTTTTAAACAACACTCCAAAAGAGACTGAATCTGCTTCTTAAACTGATAAACATTTTAAAATGGTTAAAGGTCTACCATTCTTAGAATCTTTTAAATACCATGTTTAAAGATGTTTTAACCTCTTTTCAAGATCTCCGTCATGGTTATTATCTCTTCAGATTGTTTAGTTTTAATCTCCTGACTCAAAGAGTAACAAAAGAAGCTTTGATGGCACTTACTCAGACATTAAGGCGGAGCCAAAGAGAAAATGAAAATTCAACCTGCTTTCAGAAAGCTTTGTCCTTCACGAAGTCCTGCCACGACTAAATCACCTTTTTGGGTTTTTGATTTAGCGGACCGCATGCCTTAATTTTTGCCTGGACTGTCTGCCCTTGCAGATTTTCCATCCAGCAGGCTCAATGACTTGATTTTTGCCTAAACTGCCCTTTCGGGTTTTCAGCTCAGCGGGTCTAAGACTCCATCATCATTTTTTTATTTTTCTGTTTCTCTACAAACCTGGGCCTAAATACACCAGAAGGACTTTCAGGTAGGCTTAGGTTCAAAAAGGGTAAACCTTGGTGTGTTTGAGTGTATTTAAACCGAATCTGGACCCTCCAGACTGCCTACGTATCCCTGAAGAAAATGGGAATCAGGTCCGCGTAGTTCGCCCCATTTGGACTTGCAAAAGATGCAAGAGACGTGACCTAACCTGAATTGAACAGGCTACCTACGTACCCTTAAAAAGGGATCAGGTCATAACGTAGTTCAAACCATTCCTCTTCTTTTTTTTTATATATATCTATATAAAAAAAATGCCCCTAGTTTGGGTTTATCAAAGAAACAAATTGTTTATAGGCCCAAAGGGTTTGCAAAATGGTTTAAAACATTTAGGTTGTTGGCTTAAAGCTCAGGTCGATCAAAGACGGCCTCCTGGTGTATTTAAGCATAATACTTTTTTAACTAATCCAGGTTTGTAGGTTCATTTAATTTTTCTCCATTTTCATTGAGGAGTCTTACGGCTTTTCCAGGTAGGACTTCATCAACGATGTAAGGACCAGACCAGTTTGGCCTGAATTTACCTCTTGGATCAAATACCGGTGCCCTGTAGGACTTCAAAACAAGATCTCCAGGCTTTAATTCTCGGATGCGAACTGTCTTGTTGAAAGCTCTCTCGATTCGCCTCTGATATCCCTGAATATGGTATAAGGCTCTCAACCTCTTCTCATCTATCATCTACAACTCATCATACCTGGCTCTAGCCCAATCAGACTCTGGCACGTCAGCTTCCATCATCACTCTCAAAGAGGGAATCCTTACCTCAACGGGGAGGACTGCCTCCATTCCGTACACCAAAGAACATGGAGTTACACCTGTTGAAGATCTGATCGATGTCCGATAAGCCCATAAGGCATATGGAAGCTTATTCGACCAGTCCTTATAAGTCTCAGTCATCTTGCTAATAATGACTTTAACATTCTTATTTGCCGCCTCTACAGCCCCGTTTGTTTGAGGTCTGTAAGGAGATGACTTGTGAGGTCTTATTTTAAATTCTTCACATAGGTGTAACACCTCTTTCTTGAAATGCGTCCCATTATCTGAAATCAGCTCGTGAGGCACTCCATATTTGCAAATAATGTTGGCACGGATGAACTTCGCAACTGTATTCGAAGTTATGGAAGCGTATGAAGCGGCTTCAATCCATTTCGTAAAGTAATCAATTGCGACCAGAATGTATTCATGCCCGCTCGAAGACCTCGGATGAACCTTCCCAATTATGTCAATTCCCCATACTGAAAACGGCCATGGAGAAGTCATAGAGTGCAACTCCGAAGGAGGTATATGAATAAGATTTGCATAGACTTGACACTTATGGCATTTCTTCACAAATGCGAAGAAGTCTGCTTCCATTGTGGGCCAATAGAATCCAAGCCTCAAAATCTTTCTTGACAACATTTTCCCATTCATATGAGGTCCACAAACTCCTTCGTGGGTCTGCTCAATAAGCTCTGCGGCTTTGTCTTCATCAACACAAAGAAGTTGTATGCCATCAAATGATCTTCTGTACAGCTCTTCACCACAAATAACGAAGTTGGCAGCCAACTTCTGAAGAGTCTTCCTCTCTTTGCTTGAAGCTTCTGGAGGATGCCCTTTACCAGCAATAAAATTCTTGATATCTATATACCATGGCTTCCCATCTGGAACCTGGCTGAAATTTCCACAGCATTCACATGTGAAGGAGCCCACTGAAGTCCGACAACTAGCGGCTGAACCTCCATTGATATAGAAATGTCTAACATCGAGGCCAAAGTAGCCAAAGCGTCAGCAAAATGATTTCTAGTCCTTGACAAGTGAGTGAACGTGATGGTCTTGAACTTTCTGACCAAAGATTCCAAATAAATGTTATAAGGGATCAATTTATCTTCTCGAGTTTTCCATTGCCCATTAATCTGGCAAATGATCAAGAGAGAATCCCCAAACACATCAATATCTTGAATCTCCAAAGCTAAGGCTGCCTCTAACCCGGCGATGCAAGCTTCATACTCTGCCATGTTGTTTGTGCATTCAAACTGCAGCTTGATAGAAACAGGAATATACTCTTTCCGAGGAGATATAAGCACAGCTCCTACTCCTTGTCCTCGACTGTTGACAGCTCCATCAAAGTACATAAGCCACTTAGTACTCGAAGCTTCTTCTTCAATATCCATGATCTCTTCGTCAGGAAATTCTGCCTTCAGAAAAGCATTCTCTTCAATAGGCGCATTAGCCAACTGTTCAGCAACGACACGCCCTTTAATTGATTTCTGAGTGACATAAGTGATGTCAAACTCAGACAATAACAACAACCACCTAGCGGTTCTTCCTGTAAGGGCGGGTTTCTCAAACAAGTATTTTAGTGGATCCATCCGTGAAAGCAAAAAGATTTTGCTTGAAAGCAAATAATGTCTAAGCCTCTGGGTAGCCCAAACTAATGCTAGACAAGTCTTTTCCAAAACTATGTATTTTAACTCGTACTCTAGCATCTTCTTACTGATGTAGTAAATTGGCTTCTCCCTTTTAGACTCTGAATCTTGTTGAGCAAGCATGTAACCCATCGCCGTATCTGTGATAGACAAGTACAACAATAACGGTCGGCCTGGGATGACAGGCGATAGAACAGGAGGTAAAGATAAGCATTGCTTAACCTTTTCGAAGGCCTCCTGACACTCTTCATTCCATTTCTTCGAGGAATTCTTCTTCAGAAGCTTGAAAATGGGTTCACACGTCATCGTCAGGTGTGATATGAACCGTCTCAGATACTGAACTTTGCCAAGGAAACCTCGGATCTGCCTTTCTGTCTTCGGCGGCTGCATTTCTTGAATCGCCTTGATCTTTTGCGGGTCTACTTTGATCCCTCTTTCGCTGACCATAAACCCTAAGAGCTTTCCTGATGTAACACCAAAGACGCACTTACTCGGATTTAGGCGAAGCTGGTATTTCCTGATCCGCTCAAAGAATTTTCTTAGGGCAACAGTGTGCTCAGGTCGAGTCTTGCCTTTAACAATCATGTCATCGACATATACCTCGACCTCTTTATGGATCATATCATGTAAAAGAGTTGTAGCAGCCCTCTGATATGTAGCACCAGCATTTTTTAGACCAAACGGCATCACCCTGTAGCAGTAAGTACCCCACTGAGTAATGAACGCTGTCTTCATCATGTCCTCGGGCGCCATCTTAATCTGATTGTAACCTGAAAACCCATCCATAAAGGATAGAAGAGCATGACCAGCTGTATTATCAACCAGGAGATCAATATTGGGAAGAGGAAAGTCATCCTTAGGACTTGCCTTGTTCAGGTCTCGAAAATCGACACACATTCGAACTTTTCCGTCCTTTTTGGGCACCGGTACAATGTTTGCAAGCCACTCTAGGTATTCAACCACTTGAATGAATTTTACTTCTAACGGCTTCTTAACTTCTTCATAAACTTTCAACTCCCATTCAGTTTTGAGTTTTCGGAGCTTTTGCTTCTTTGGCTTAGTACCAGGGATTAAGGGTAAACGATGCTGAGCAATTTCCTCACTTAATCCCGGCATGTCATCATATGACCAAGCAAAAACTTCCTTGAACTCTTTGAGTAAGATGATTAATTCTTCGCGTTCTTCAGGAGATAAAATTTTGCCAATTCGAATCTCCCGAATCAAGGTTTCATCACCGATATTCACGGTTTCAATTTCCTCTTCGAGTGGTTTTGCTCGGCGACTCTCCTCCTGTTGAATCATGTATTTGATTTTAGGGGGAGTGTCGTCGACATCTTCATCAGAGGGGGAGTCTTGATTATTATTATTAAGATTATCAGATTTTGAAGCAGAAACATTAGAAATAAAAGTAGAGACAGGAATGTACACAGAAGAATCTTTTATTTCATTGAATGTTGAATCAAGTACATCAAATGATGAATTACCCACATCGAGCTTTACAATAGACTCTTGAAACAAATTTACAGACTCAACAGATATATTGACATCTGTGTCAATTGACTCTGAACTATGTACTGAAAGAATATCTGACTCAGCATCTGACTCAATCCTGTTAGAAGAAGGGGAATCACTATCGAACTCAGGAGACTCGACTTTTATAGTACCTGCATCAAAAGAATCGTTAGAATAAACAGACTCCGAATCAGATTCAAAGACTGACGCATACTTACGGACAACCGACTCTTTTGAGGGACATGACTGTTTAAGAAAATAACCTGAGGCAAGACCTGAAAGGTCCAGTTAGTCAATGGTTCCTCTGCCGGGGTGATTAAGTGAGTAGGGTTCAGAATTGAGGTCCTCCTATCAATCACAGCAATAGTCTGCGAATCTTCAAGAAACATTGAACTCAGAAGGCTCGGCTCTACATATTCTGCCCAATCAGCTTCAGACTCAACTTCTGCAATCTGTATACCGGCCTGCTTATCTTCTAATTCCAGCTCAAAGAAAATTTCAAAACCTAGCAACCTTTGTCCTGAAATCTCGTCCAACCAAGCCTCGGCAAAACCACAGAAAGGGACATCTGCGCCCTCTTGCCAGAACCGGCCGTTCATTATCAAATTAATCGGCGCCATTGGTAATTCCAACCCTCTACGGCGACATTCAGCCCATTTCCGCATCAACTGTTTCATCTCTTTAACCTCTTTCTTTGAGGGCTTGTACCCCAGCCCAAATAGACCGTTGAAGGATTCGAATTCAGGGAACTCGGTCAAACCCTGATGGTATTTACCCAGCCTTGCACCTGGCATATATCCCTGTCGGCGAATCATCCTGATGACATTTGAGTTGTACTGGTCAGGAAACAAATTTCCTCATTCATAGCTTCTTTAAAGGTGATGGCAGTCACCTCTAATGAAAATTCAGTTAAACTAATATCCTCAGCCTTCTCCACAGTCAGGTCCTGAGTAATCAGCCCTACTTCAAGGTCTGGGTCTCCCTTTACAGTTACCACTCCGTTTTTGCGAAGAAACTTCAGCTTTTGATGAAGAGAAGATGGAACAACCCCAAACTTGTGCAACCAAGGGTGGCCAAGCAATAGCAGAAATGAGGCTTTGATGTCCAAAACCTGGAACTCTATTTCGAAGTCTTCTCCTCCGATCTGTATTTCAGTGACCAGAGTTCCGATCACATCTCGGCGAGTGCCATCGTACGCCAGAATACCCTGCTCAGATGGGATGAAATCCGCAGGACCAAATCCAAGGGTTGTTGCAATATTCAACGGGCAGACATTCAGAGCAGAGCCGTTGTCAACCAACACCTCTGGTACTCTTTTCTTGTTGTAAACGACCGTGATTTTTAGAGATTTTGTGTGGTCTCGGCTTTCAGAAGGCAAATCATCATCAGTGAAAGACAAAGTCTTAGACACTCTTGTCAGGGCAACTAAGCTTACCAGCTCATCAGGAGTAGTGTCTACAGAGACTTGTGCTGAGTTAAGCTCTCGAAGGACTAACTTTCTGTGCTTGGACGAGGCCATGAGTAAACCCCATACTGAGATATTAGCCTGAGTCTTCTTCAGCTGTTTCAGCAAGCTCTCTTCTTCCTCATCTACACTGACCTTGTTCTGCCTCGGATTCTCCGCATTTCGAGCAACTTCTGCATGATTTTCTACACATAATTCCTGGGGTTTGAATACACGCCCACCTCGGGTCAAGTGACACATCTCGTCACAATGGTTATCTAACAACAATAGCTCATCTTCTTCAAAGTCCTCAGCCCTTAAGACATAAGGAGTTTTCTTCACTCTTCCTGCATTATCAGTCTGAAATACACTAGACTGAGATGAAGACGATTCAGCCAATTCATCGTCGTCAAATGAAATTACAAATGGTTCCCTCCTTTCCACTGCTTCCAACTCCCTATCATCAAACTTCATGACATAGGTTTTTTCTGCGGTAATGGCACAAATAAGGGTTGATGGATCAAGCAGAGGCTCATTAGCAAAAATTGCATTGGTAGTAGAAGGAGGCATGGCATGATGGTTAGGAAGTGGGTTCTGAGTGACGTTTGGTTTCTCCACTGCCAACTCATTTTTGTCAATCATGTTTTGAATGGCATGCTTCAAGGCCAAACAATTCTCAGTCAAATGCCCTGGACCTCTATGATATTCACAATATTGGTCCATCTTCCAGAATGTGGGTAACGGATTGGGTGGAGGTTTGATATCCGGGAGCCGGATCTTCCTGTCTTTCATAAGCCTCTTGAATATCATTATTATAGGATATGGAAGATGATCAAACTTTCTGTCAAATGTACCTCTCCTGGGTGCTCTGGCAGCTTCTGTAACAACCCTGGCCACAGGCCTGGTGTAACTGACAGCATGAATTTCTTTGGACTGGACCATAGGTCTTTTCCCTTCTCGGATTTCAGAAGAAACCTTGGCTCTCAAGCCTTTTGCTATAGCACCAGTCTTGATTAAATGGTCAAAACTCGGGTAATGCTGAGGAGCAAGAAAATGAAAATATTGGGCAGACAAACTCTTCAGAACCAGCTTTATCTGCTCTGATTCAGTCATTCTTTGGCTTAGCTGGGCAGATTTGCGTCTCCAACGCCTGATAAAGAAAGTAAAAGTCTCCTGAGGACCTTGCTTAAGCTGTTTTAAGTCTCTCTTTGTGACCTCAATTCCTTCTTCCATTGAGAACTGTTCTATCAGCTTTTCAGAAATATCTTCCAGGGTTCTCACCTCTTCTGGCTTCAGCCTTAAGAACCACTTCTTTGCAATCCCTGTTAAAGAGATCGGAAACAACTGCGCCATCTGCTCACGGCTCAGACCGTACTGCTGGGACAAAATGATAAACCATCTCATGTGGTTACGCGGACACCCGGTTCCGTCATATTTGTCATAATCAGGAGCTTTGAAGTTGGGCGGCAAAGATACCGTCGATGACAGTATTAATTCAGAGACGTCAAATTTCTTAGGCCCCTGGACTTTCATCTGCTCCATCTCGTGAGCCATTTTACTGAATTTCTCAGACATTTCCTTCTCAAATTTTTCAAACTTTTCTTTTTCTCTATCAACCCCTGGAGCGCAATACTCCGCAGCATACTGATCATCTTCTAAATCAACCTCGAAAGGTTGGATAACGGGTCTATGCATCTCCGGAGGTGGAACATGAGAAGGCTGAAGTACGGGCCTAGACGTGGAAGTCTTATCACTTATCTGGGTCTTCATTGTTGCCATCTCTTCTTTCATCCCTGCCATGTCTCGGGTGAGGTTTTTCATCATCTCTTGCATGCTCAACAAAAGGTCAGTTGGGTCGGCCATTTGGTTCACTTCAAAGGAACCGGAAGACTCTGGTGAAGGAGGTAAATGCACTGTGGATGACACAGGAGAATCAAAGTGACGAACAAGTCTAGACACTGAAGTAGGTCTTGACCAGGTAGGTTTAGCTTGGGAGTCCTTTTTGGGAGCGATGGTTGCTATCTTTCAGAATCCTGATTGGAAGTTAACAAACTAGATTAAATGATTGACAAATGAAATAAGATAGTTTGCACCAATAGAGAGAAAAGAAAAAATAAACATCCTTTGTATTGATTATATTGACAGGTTACAACACCAGTGATTGGTTACATGAAAAAATGATGAAACCCTGAATTGCCAGCTGTCTATAACATGTATCAAGTAAAATTCTTTTCTTTAAATTTTCATCAGATTTACATTTTTTGACTCTGATTATATTCAAGTAAAACAAATGAAGATGATAAAGAAATGATAATCCCAAGCCGAAGATCCTCAAGATTCTGCAATCCGAGCTCTCTTGGCCTCAAGCTTTCCGGGTAACTCTCCACGTCGAACCTTAGATGTTAAGGCAAACCTCTCTTTCATAACTTTATTTCTCCAAGCAGCTATGATGGACTGAATGAGATCAGGAGACAATTTTTCACACAAAGGAGGTGTTACAGCTCCAGGGGGACAAGGGCGCCCTGTGATCTGATGAAGAAGATGGATTGGTGCATAAAAGCTTGACTTTTCTAACCCCATAAGATATACAAAGGGATATGGGTAAGTGCTAGTGATAACTCGCAAGCAAGAATGACTCACACAACAAAATTGGGTTTCCTCCACATGCTGCAACCAATTACGCCACTCATCAATGGATTGTGGTCGGTTGGCCATTGGTTGCCAAGATGAGAAATCTTTCAAGGTGTACTTGTTGTGGCTTTTTCTCTGGAGGATAGTGAGTTTTTCACAAAGCCATACCTACAAGAGTTTGACACACCCAAAAAAATTGTCATGAACCTCCTGACGAGCAATAAGATCCAGTCCGGAGAAAGATTCTGCGAGTATGGTGGGAACAGGATTCCTCCCTTCATTAATTTGATCCACCACAGCTAACAGGGCCAAAGGAGCATTATAAGAATCACTACGAAGTACGTAACGTGCGAAGACACCAAAGATCAGGGCATTACGCCGACAATTCTGAAAGCGGGAGTCAGTAGGGTTGACATTTGTAGAAAAAAGTTTGATTAGGTCTTGGACTCGCACGCTTGTGTCTGTGAGGCATGACAGAGCATCAACCGTGGAATTTTTAAACAATTTGCAGAAAAGATAATGAGGGTCATCTGGACTCAAAGGTTGGACCCAAAGCCCCTCCAATGGGAGCTCTAATAGGACACACCAATCCTCAAAGATGGGACAAAATTCAAAAGAACCGAATCTAAAGACATGAAGATCAGGATCCCAAAAATTGGCAGCTGCTTGGAGAAATTTCCAGTCTATACCGAGTATGCTCAGATGATTGAAGGTACTGATAAACTTTTCGGCCATACTCCTTTCTGAATGCTCACGAGGAAGAGTTTTAAGAGTCTCCTTTATCCAACTCTTCAACACATTATTGGCCATGATCAAACCTAATCATCCAGACAAGACAAAATTATGAGAGAAAGGAGATACCCATAAACAAATGAAAGGGATAAATTTGATGATCAATTATAGGAGAAGGATACAATCTGAGACATTTGAATTTTTCATCAAAGATGAGAGATAATCAAGAGATCAGACAATAGACCACGGCCATAAAATGACAAAGTAGGTCGCTAACCGGATCCAAATCTGGCGATGAATATCATCAACTGTGCGATCAAGAGGATCAAAATGATAGACCATGGTCATAGAGACAACAGACAAGCCATCAACCAGATCTAAGACATAACAAGTAGACAGATAAACACATACGCTAATGAAGAATAGATACACAATTTAAATCTATGACACAACAAAGGAATAGATACGTAGTCAAAGGGTAGCAAATAAAACTATGGCCACGAGAATGATACAGACCAACCACTAACCTTAGTGAAACTGACAGAAGGTAGATACAATTGGTCCAACTAGAAGCTCTCACTAAAAGTGGGTTCCAAGTTAATCCAGACTATACATGGAAACCAAGACAAGGCAAATTAACTCCAAAGGATAGCCATCATGCTCAACATGTGTTGCGAAAAATTCGGCAGCACAACGGCTATACGAGGAGGTCAAGGTCCTGACTGAGTAAACTGACTCTAAAGAGTAGCAGTTATACTAAAAAATATGTTGCGAAAAATTCGGCAGCATAACGGCTAGACAAGAAAGTCAAGAAAAGGCAAACTCACGGTTTTCCTAACTCTAAGAAATAGTGGTCATGCTCAAGAAATATTCTGGATAAAATCCGGTAGCATAACGACACTGTACAAGGGATCCCCATAGCTTAACCAAAGGTATATGAACAATGGTTACTAGAAAAAGGTAATCAACTGATGGACTGACCAATGGTGAAAATATACCACAACGGGTCAAACCCTATAATCAACAGATCAAGGACTAAACATGGCCAAGGTAATGGCGATCAAAAGCCACTGACTAGATCTAGATCTGAATAACGAAGGGATATAACTGATTGAAATGAATAAGGAATTTTCTTACTAAGAGGAGAATCCCAATATACATAATCAGTATATATAAGTATATACACATACACACAAATCCTAACCAGGGGCACCAGCCCTAATTCTAATCTAGCTGAGTCAAGAAAATCTCGACTCAAGACAGACTGATAAGTGTACTAGGACAGTGTTGTAGCCATGTAAAATGAGCTACCCTAGTCTACAAATGGGGCAAAGCTCCTAACTCTAGGCTCCACATGTATGAGCAACACATGTTCGACCCTACATGAATGTAATATACTTATATAAACACGGGTACTTCCTAGTTGGATTTCACTAAGTCAGTAAGTATATACATAATATATAAAAACAAAGTAGGGCTCCGGACTCAATCTACCGGGTACTATGCGTATGAAACATACCTAATATGTATAACACAAGTACACCTAGTGTTATACATAGTATGCTTCATTGCTCATCGGCTGTTGTAAACACAAGTACACCTAGTGTTTACGGCTGCAGCGCTGGCGCATAGCTTGGAAATAGATTCAACAGTACCATCAGGGTGAAGACATCCCAGTCGGGTACGCATTGAATCTATCCCGTGGAGCCAAGAAGGAAAAACAATGAAAGAAATAACAAATATGATAATGCATGATGTGTAGTGTGTGAATCCCTTGTTTTAATTATGCACCTATCTGGTGCCCCTGGATTCTAACGATAGAATTCCCATTTAAAATGATTTAATCACAAATTTCTCCAAAGTTAGTAAAAATGGCATTTTTATAGAGTTAGGCAATGTTTCAAGAAATCCCCAGCAGAGTCGCCAGCCTGTGGACCCCGATCCGAGGACAGGCGGGAGGGAACGAGTCCCTAGCACCCTCTGGATCATCCACGTGTGTGGAGAGCTCTACCAAGGAACTCTCAAAACGGATGCCACCCTCATAGCATAGCACGAGTGGCGATATAAAAAGAAAGAGATATGTCTTGATCCGGAACCGAGGTTCGAAACCGAGACATACCTAAAATAAACTCAGAGTCGCCATCCATGGATATGCCATGGAACCCTAAAATCAAATCCTCTGTGCAATGGATAACCAGAAATATATATGGGTTCGTGCCTGGTTACGAATGGGGAAGGTCTGAGAGCACCCCCAATTCGTCCGAGTGCAAGCACTTGGTCTCTTATGCCATTTATTATTAACTCCAAAGAAGTTTGGGTAAAAATCATGTGAAATGGGAACAATCCTCAGGAGTCGTCTACCTAAACATGCATTTCCTGAGGATAAAAATAATAAACACATATAAAATAAAATGAAAGATGTGTCACCTAAGCATAGCTAGGTTATGAGTGATATGCCTAATAGGTGTCTAAGTTCTGATGTGCGAACACATGCAAGATATAGCTAAAGGTATAGGATCAGTACAAGAAAGTAAGAAAACATATCAAATCATACAATAACTACACAATAAATCCTAAGACTCTAAATTATTAGCCCGAGTCCTCAGATGGTCTGGTATTCATCCAAAGAAGCCTACGTATCCCCGCCTCCACGAGAATCAAGGCAACGTAGTTCTTCGCGCCTATTCTAAGCTAGGATGCCTAAGACACCTAGACCTCTATCCTAGACTCGATCTAAAAGACCGAACCGGTTATTAAGGTTTCTTGTACGATTATTTAAATTTCAGTGAATTGTGGATTTTAGGACACCCTATATGCCCTAACTAAATGCAGATTAGCCCTAAGCTAATGCAGGTGATTCCTACAACCTATGTGTAACTAGGCTGTATTTCCTAAGGAAAATAAAGGGTGGACTAGCGTATCCTATTCTAGTCATCACTCGGCGATGTGGATCACTGACTGACCGGACGGAGGCGCTCCTATAACTCTAGGACAGACCCCTAACTCTAAAACAAGCACACAACAAACAAACAAACAAACAACCTATCAAAAGAAACACCTAACTCTAAAACTCTCTATCTAGGAGAAACTCCTAACTCTAGAGGGAGATCTTTTGAAAACAAGGTTTTAAAGGTTTTTGAAGAAAGTTTAAAATATTATTTACAAAAAGTTTGGCTGGACCTGGGATGTGGATCCCAAGCTGCACTACGTACCTCGTGAAAGAGGATCAAGCCAACGTAGTTCGGAACGAACTTTCCTAAACTACACCAAAACACAACACATTACACTTCAGGCTTTTTTAGGTTTTTCAAATGTTTTTGATATTTTTAAAGTTTTCAAATGTTTTTGACGTTTTAAATTTCTAATGTTTTTGAGTTTTCAAATATTCCAATACTTTTGGACTTTAAAATATTTTCACTCTTAAAGGGAACACGCAAGCAACACCACAAACTAGGGCAAAGCCCTAAATCTAAAGGGGAAACCCCGAACAAACAACAAGCAATTAGCGTCTCAAAGAGACGGACCACAACAAGAAAAATAGTGTCCCAAGAACAGAGAAAACAATCTAAGATCCTAAGCAGGGAAGGCTCTATATGACTGAGTTAGTCTCTAATGGAAAAACTCCAAACTAATAACACTAAGGAAGGAGTACAAATGAGTCAGAGACTCTCTAATAACACTACCAAGTCTAAGACTCGCTCTAAAAGAGGAGGTCACTCTAACATGAGGCTAGGTAAGCCTCCTAAAGAGGAAACTCTCTATATGAGACAAGGCTTGTCTCCGAGACACAAATGACGCAAACAAGGGCTCTGATAAGACTGGGCAAGTCTCCTATATACAAAGGAGGAGACCGCAACTTAGACTGAGCCAGTCCCCTAATGATGGGCTTGGGCTAGCGCCTTCATCGCCCTTGTTAAAATGAAACTTCTTTCCTATAATTTCAACGAAAGCACATTACTTGCATCAATAATCTCAAAGTCCAACACAAGAACCACCAAAGAGAAAGTCAAGCCCTATAACATTTTCATTCACACATAAGCATCTTTGGAGTATCCACAATAGAAACTATCAGCTCAAAATAGAAACAAGTACAGATCAATCAACAGAGTCCATCAAAATCAATACAAGCACCAAAGAAAAGAAATCATTGTAGTATCTATCCATGAATGCCTCAAGAAAAGAATAAAAGAAAACTAAAGACAAAAAAGGACAAAACTGAATAATAAAATCAACTTATCTTTTCTTTTGTTCTCCTTCAATTACCTGAGACAATGCATCGCGCTCTGTTCTTCTTCTCCTCTGACAATAACTCCTTTTCTTTCTCTTGTAGCAAGTGGCAAAAACTCCTTCCTCATCTGTGTCCGGTTCAGCCTTCAATTCTACGTTCATTATACGGCAAAGTATCTTTGACAGGAGATAACAGGCATCTGCTGGTCTGCAATCTGATTCGTGGACGCCTCAACCTGTTCTATATGCCCTTGTGGAAAGAAGAAAATTCTCTCACTTACTCGAGGAACTGTCACGAGCGGTCCGGCACAAGCATGCCAGAGCTCTGTATAGAGAGAGTCCTCAGAATCTTTTCCGGTAGCCGGAGAAGCAAAAATCCGGCATGGCGGCTCCAGAACGGCCTTCCTTGCGATTCCGCCATCGTTTGGCTCGCTACAACCGGAAGAGAAACTCTCTCCTCTTCCACTACTACAATTCCCCTTCACAGAAACCTGGGAAGAAGCCACAACTTACAAAATCCTCAACAGATCTCACATCTGCACCTCCTCCTTTCGATTTTTCCTAATCCGAAACCTTACCAGCTCAAACAGTAGAAAAACAGATATAAAACGACAGAAAACTGATACTCCACCACAGAAGATCGCACCGGAGATGATCGCACCGGAGAAGACGAACGGTCGAGGAACACTTCCCTCATCTCTACTTTTCTCTCTCTCTTTTCTCCCCAATTTATAGATGAAAATGAATTCCCCCTCTCTCTCTCTTCTCAGATCTGAGATCTCAGATCTGAGATCCCTCTTTCACGAACAGATCTGAAGAAGGAAATTAGATCCAAGGTAGCAATGATCGGCCGGCTTGGAGGTGGGAGAGATGGCGGTGCGGTACGATCGGAGCTCCGGCACCGTTGCCAGAGGAGAAGAAAACCCTCCCTCTCTCTGTAACCTATCTCTCTCTCTCTCTCTCTCTGTTTTGAATGAGAAAATGAGATCCTCCTCTTTTCATAGCTGAAATTGAGAGAGAAATGATGAGATTAGAGAGGGACGGAGGTAGGATCATTGATTATATTGGCTGGAAGGAGAATGAAGAGGGTTTGATGGTGGTGGTAATGGAGGTTTGGGACCGGAGCTTGGCGATGATGGCTTTGGAAATGGTAGATAGAGGTGGTGGCTGCTAGGGAGAGCCGAGATAATGGAGATCGTGACCATAGGGTAGCAAACCCTCCTCATCTTCTTCTTCTTCCCTCTCTCTCTGATTTCTTAAGAAATGAAAAAGACCCTCCTCCACAAAAATCTAACCGATGGCTTGTTTTATAGATGATGATGGGGCTGATTTTAGCAACCCTAGAAATTGGTTAATGCATACCCCCCTCATGGTCTTTTCCTCTTTTTGGTAATACAAACACACGAATTGGTAGTGGCACATCCATATGCTGATAATGCACCTCCCTTTTCTCTTCCTTTGCTGTCCTATAATATATTTATACCTTTTCCTTATTTGAGCAGCTCCTTAGAAGATATTTGGCTTTCTTTTCATTTTATTAGAAGAGTAGTTCGGGTAAAAGCTAACCCATAGAAATGATGCCCTCCATTCCTCCCATGGACAGCCCTTTAAATTGCTTAATTCACTTCCCATTCGGTGCACTTTAGGACCACTCTTTTTGCTACAGGGGGCTGGGTGGAAATGGGCCTTAAAAAAAACAATGATGTATTTGCACTTCTTTTCTATCCTTTGGGCAGCCACCTCTTAGCTAATAAATTCCCCTTAATGCTTATGACTACTCTTTCATTAAACGAGTTGGCACGGGTAAATAAGAAGGTGAATGAAAAGACATAGTATATTTACACCCCTTATTTTCATGGACAGCCACCCTAGATATCTATTTCACCCCCCCCCCCCTTGACATGCACTGCGCACATTCTCTCGGCTCGTTCACTGAGCAAACGCGCACGGATCTCGAAGAAAATTTACGAAGACCTACGGGAGACATTAAGCTACCCCAGGGTTTAATTTGGGACCCCAGCTCACTGATTTGACGAGGCTTCGCACAAGCGACGTGAACTCGGGTCCGGTCAAAATGGGGTGTCTACACCAGCCGACTCGGCATATCCTCCGTAAAGGCAGGAGGACGGGCCACACAGCCGGTTTTCCCTTGTTTAACGCTAGGAGGGGCAACCCTCTTGGTGGGAGGCTCCAACTCCGGGTGAGGAGACCTAGCAGTGCCCTTTTCTCAGACCGATCGACCAGAGGAGCTGGACGGCGCGGATGCAGGCAGCCTCGTTTGCGACCGGTCCATCCTAGCCACGGCCATAAAATCAGAGGGAATCTTCTTGCGGCTCACCAGACCCTTCGTCGCCACCGCGATCCCCTTTCCCCTGCCAGTATCACAGGATGAAGACATACTTGCTGCCAAAAACAGGAGAACAACAACCACTCAGAACGAAGGAAAACAACAACTCAAAAAAATATGCCTAAGACGCATATGGACAAACCCAGGGAAAAAGGCTCACCGCGATGGCTGGCGGAACTCTCCCCCATTCCCTCGCCCGTACCGCGGGCCCTCCTCTCCCTAGCTCCCAGCAAACCGAGCCTCTTCAGACCCCTCTCTCATCTAAACTCGGAAACATCGATAGCCTCCCCCGAGACGAGCTTCCCCAAGTCAAACTTACTACAATCAGACTCGTCAGGGAGGGACTTCCTTCGCCACTCAACGGAGTGCCTCCAAGAAGGAGGAAAGCCCCAACCAGCGTCCGACGGAGGGATAATAAACACATACTCCTCCTTCCACTTCTCAATGGAAGAAGGCAAGTTCACCGTAATTTTCACCTGCGGACGTTGAGTCAGATACAACCAGCTGTCCTCCCCCTTCACCAACGGGCTAAGGGCAACACAGGCTCGAAGCAGAGGGAGGGTAGGCCAAACCTTGTGAAGACCCGCCTTGGCCACAAAGGCCAAGAGAGTACGCCAACTATTAGGCGACAGTTGGGAGGGGGCCACCCGGTAAAACTCGAGGGCCTCTACTATAATACCCAAGAGCGGAAACCTAATCCCCGCCTGAAAGGCCTCCACATAGAAAGCTACCTCTTCCTCCATGATACCCTCACACACCCCCTTCACAGAGGAAGGAACCCTTATCCCACACTCATCTGGAATATGAAACTCCCTCCTAATCTTCTCTGCCGCCCCTGCACCCAAAGTACTCCTATAACACGCCACCCGACCAGGACGGATAACGGTGTGGGAGCCAGATCCCGCGAGAGGGGCGTGGGGCGCGAGCCGCCGCGCGCTCTCTCTTGGTCTCTCGTACCCACGCGATTGGCGTGTGCATTTTTTTATTATTGATTTTAATTCATCTTTTATGTGAACTTGGGATCACTGAGGCAATCCGAATTCCACACAAAAGAGACTGACAGAGTCGCCACCTAGATGTGGGATCTAGGGCCCATAATTAACCAGAAATCTAGACTCGCTACCTGGTTGCAAGAATGGAAGGTATGGGGAGTTATCCACCACATGCACCATTCTTGCCCGATAATCGGTCTTCGATTCCAAAAGCTAACTCTTTTAAATTTATTTTAGATGGCTCATTCAACTCTATGTTATTGTGCGAACTAAGTGACATGCATCCTATGATCTAATTTCAATGTGAATCCTAAATGTGTATCTTGATTTCTTAATTTGTCTGGATTCAATCTAGGTGAAAGTTCTCCTAAAATTCTAATTTCATGAAAAATCCTAAGTGATTTGATTAAGCATTTACAAGAAAATTAATATACAAAACACCACAATTTGTTGTGGTGCCGACTCGCGGGTGGTATGCCATCAGACATCCAAGCTGCCTACGTACCCAAGCCTCACTGGGATCAGAGTCGACGTAGTTCGGTGCACCTAAGCTAAGCTACTTATGCCTAACTCAACTAGGACACCGACTTAAACGGATTTGACTGTTTCAACAGTTTTAAAAGTAGTTATTTAATTCAAGTTGAGGATTTTATTATCTTAGGATTTCATCTAAGATGCTGTATGATTCTTATCTAAATGCAAGTTGTTCCTTAGACTAATGCAGGTTTGCCTACATCCTAGTTTACTAGGCTTGTCTTAAGGAAAGATTGGGTGACTAGTGTAACTAGACCTATGGTACGGTTGCTATTCATAGCAAGCGTCCGTGATGAGGCTGGACTCCTAACTCTAGGACTCCCTAAAACCTAGGACACGGCACAACACCAGTGTTCCTAAATTGGGCTCTAATGGTTCTTAGATTGGAAACCATAATCCAATGGTTCCGAAAGACACAAGATAAATCGATTTAAGTTCTCGAGGTTAATGAGTTTCAGATTTCGAAGATTTTCAGTTTCTAGACATTTAAGGATTACCAATGGTTCTAGGGTTCACCAATTTCGGCCTTGAATGGCATCCAAAGGAGGGAATCGTGCGCTCTTTCCTTGTGCAATTTAATACTTAGGTTATAGCATCTTATTGCCTGGCAGAATCTCAGGATTTCCGTGGACAATAACCTCGGAGCCAACAACATGCTATAACTTAAATATTCAAATTGTCAAAGATCAAGTTGCAATTGGGATACGATTATGGATGCACTGGCCATTTTTCCAGGAAAATCTAAAGATCCTAAAATTTCTGTTTTAATGGATTAAGGAGTGAACATGTGACAGAATTTTAAAGTTCTTTAGGAATTTTTATATGATTTTCAATTAATTTCGAATTTTCCATGGATTTTATCAATTTTAAGCATATGAGCGGTTTTACAAGTGAAATTGTTGCAAATAAATTCGAAATGATTCGAAATTTCTACAGCAGCAAGATGAAAATGTATGTAGCTTACAGGATGAGTTTTGCATATTTTTACATTAAATTCACATTTAATCTTGATTAATCCATTAAATGTCCAGATTGCACAATTAACACATAAACTAGTAGAAATACAACTCTAAATTCTATGAAATTTCTACAGAAATACTATATGAATCAAAATAGCATGCAGTGAGATTTTCATGAATTTTAGAAATTATTTACTACCAATTTCGGATTTTACAATTTCCAGACCAGATTATAAATTAACACTACATCCCATATTAAAACAGATCCAAATAACACGAAAATTTTACAGTAACAAGTAATATGGAAGATAAGACTACGGTAAAAATGTTATGAATTTTAATGATGATCTGATGTTAGTAAAAATTCTCCTAAAATCTGATAAGTTTCAAAGAAAATATTAAATAATATACCAAATAAACTCCAAAAATCTTTATAAATTCATGGTAAAATGAATCAGTAACATATTATTTTCCCACGAAATTTCATTAATTTTAGAATCTGTTTGGTATATAATTTAATTTTTCTTCGTCAAAAGATGTTTTTTGAAGAGTTTTCCATTTTTAAAACACAATTTGCGGAAAAAATCAGAAAAATTCGGAAAAATACAGAAATATTTTGAGAACAATGCACCTACCTGTGGTGAAGATCTCCGCCCAATCCAAAAAAATATAAAAAATCCTGCCGCCGCCGATCCGCTCCGCCGTCTTTCGCTTTCTCTGGAGTGTTTAGAGGGAGTGATTGAGGGAGTGATTGAGGGAGTGAAGAGATAATGGAAGAAGAATATTAGGGAGAGGGATGGAAGAATATATTGAGGAAAGGGATTGGAGGGAGTGATTAGAAGAGATAATGGAAGATAAATTTCTCTTCTTTCTTCCTTGTTTTATGGATGGGAAGGAAGATATATATAGGGAGAGAAAGAGAGAGAGAGAGATATGTTGGTGGAGAGCTCATCATGTTGTCCCTCTTAGTGGAGAATCCATCATTATTGTTCTTAGTGGAGGGCCCATCATGTTTCTTAGTGGAGAATCCATCATTATTGTTCTTAGTGGAGGGCCCATCATGTTTCTTAGTGGAGAATCCATCATTATTGTTCTTAGTGGAGGGCCCATCATGTTTCTTAGTGGAGAATCCATCATTATTGTTCTTAGTGGAGGGCCCATCATGTTGTCTTAGTGGAGAGCTACCATCATTGCTCTTCATAAGAGGCCTCACAAGAGGCCCCATTGAGGCCCCACAACGCGGGCCCCACAACGCGGGCCCCACAACGTGGGCCCCACAATGTGGGCCCCCGGTTGATTCAATTTTAAACAAATGTTCAATGCGGGCCCACCAAACGGGTACAAATTCTCCCTTGCTCGGATTCTCACGAATAACCCTTCTCCGCACTTTAGCGGAAAAAATCAGAACAATGCAGAAATGACCAGAAAGATTTGAGAAAGCGTAAGGGACGAACACCGGAATAGAAAACATTGAAAAATTGACAGCGAAACCCTAATTTCTTTTTTAATCAAAGCAGAGCAAAATGGGGTGTCTACAGATGCCCCTCTTTGGTAGAGATGACGTAGTCATCGAATACCAAAGTCAAAATGACAGAACCATTTTGCGTAGCTTTAATCGACAAAAGACTCTACGGAACCTAGACGCAAGCATTTACTACCTAATGTAAAACCCAAAACGAAGTCCTAGAATTGGAATGTAGTAAAAAAATCCCGCTGCGGTGCCGCTCGACATCACATTTATATGATGTTCAAAGAGAAAAGACCATTTTTGAATGGACTCAGAATGAAATACCATATTTTTACGGCTTCCAAGGAAATGAGACATCACATTTGTATGATGCTCAAAGAGAGTAAGAGACCATAGTTGTATGGACCTGAAGAGAATGGAATACCGTATTTTTACGGAGTTCCAAAGAAATGAGGTATCATATTTGTATGATGCTCAAAGAGAATAAGAGAACGTAGTTGTATGGACTCGAAGAGAATGGAACACCGTATTTTTTACGGAGTTCCAAGGAAATGAGGTATCATATTTGTATGATGCTCAAAGAGAATAAGAGAACATTTTTGAATGGACTCAGAAGAGAATGGAATACCGTATTTTTACGGAGTTCCAAAGAAATGAGGTATCATATTTGTATGATGCTCAAAGAGAATAAGAGAACATTTTTGAATGGACTCAGAAGAGAATGGAATACCGTATTTTTACGGAGTTCCAAGGAAATGAGGTATCATATTTGTATGATGCTCAAAGAGAATAAGAGAACATTTTTGAATGGACTCAGAAGAGAATGGAATACCGTATTTTTTACGGAGTTCCAAGGAAATGAGGTATCATATTTGTATGATGCTCAAAGAGAATAAGAGAACATTTTTGAATGGATTTAGAAGAGAATGGAATACCGTATTTTTACGGAGTTCCAAGGAAATGAGGTATCATATTTGTATGATGCTCAAAGGGAATAAGAGAACATTTTTTAATGGACTCAGAATGAAATACCGTATTTTTACGGCTTCAATCTTCGGTTGAGATTAATGAATTTGGAGGTTTTTTTATGAATTTGAATTTGACGTAGAATTGGATTTGATGAATTTGGGGAATTTGAATTTGACGTAGGATTGGAGTTGATGAATTTTGGGATTTTGAATTTTGACGTAGAATTGGACTTGATGAATTTTGGGAATTTGAATTTAACGTAGAATTGGATTTGATGAATTACGGAATTCCAAGGAAATGAGGTATCATATTTGTATGATGCTCAAAGAGAATAAGAGAACATTTTTGAATGGACTTAGAAGAAAATGGAATACCGTATTTTTACGGAGTTCCAAGGAAATGAGATATCATATTTGTATGATGTTCAAAGAAAGAAGACCACTTTCAAATGGACTCAGAGAGTATATGATAACAGAGATTATCAGGAAAGGGGGAACTGGAATCTCCAATTAACAATTTTGGAAGCAAATGATTCAATACCACCATGCAGCAAAGGTCTTTCTAGGCTTGAATATGAGATGCCACTTTATTAGCAACCTGCCCCAGTTTAAGGCCTTCTAACCTTCTTCTATTCATTGACCAGAGATCATTCTTGCAACGATTTTTCACCATTCGTGACAGTCGCACCTTTTCCAAGTTTCTCGGAATCCGTTAATGAACCTGCCTTCAGAGTGATTGCACCCTACAACAATTCTTTAAAATAGCATTTGTAAATTTTTCTAAAAATAGAACCACAGACATTGGTAATAAAAAGACAAAATAAGAAAGATTACTCAAGTGATCTCGTGATGCTTCTGACTTATCAGTATTTTCTTTTGGGTTAGGTTAGCCTCTTTTAAAGAATGTTTCTCCACTGATAAACATCTTCACTTATTTTTTAAGACAGTGATACTTCATATATCCTTCTATCAACTTTCGGATTGTTTTGAAATTAATGCCCTTAGTTTCGGGAATCATTGTTATTTTTGCCTGACCTACTGAGAGTTCAGAGGTCGATGTAATTCTTCTGGCGTGAACCCCATCTTACCACGACCAAGTATTCCTTTTTAGATTTTCAACTTGGCGGACCGTTCAACCTTAACTTTTGCCTGAATCGCCTTTTAGGTTTTCAACTCAGCAGGCTACCCCCTTAACTTTTGCCTAAGCTGCCTTTTCAGGTTTTCAACTTAGCAGAGGAATGATCCTGAATTTTGCCTAGATCGCCTTTTCAGGTTTTCAATCTAGCGGATTTTCAAGCTCCATTTTTTTTTTTTTTTTTTTTTTTTGAACACCAAAAGGACTTTACAGGTGAGGTAGAGCTTTTCAAAGAATGGCTTAAGGTTTTGCAAGAGTTTCGACCGAACCTGTGAACAGGTTGCCTACGTATCCCAGTGTAGGAATCAGGTCATGCGTAGTTCAGGGGAATGCCCCTAGTACATTGGGTTTTGAAGGAAAATTTTATGTAGGCTCGAAAGGGTTTGCAAAAGGTTATATATTTTTTGATTTTGGGTTATGAATTTGGGTTTTATTCGGCCAAAAGACGGCCTTCTGGTGTTCAAGCATAGAACCTCTTGAGTTGATCAAGATTTGTTGGTTCCGGCAATATTTCTCCATTTAAATTACGGAGCTTGACGGCTTTTCCGGGTAAGATTTGGTCCACGATGTATGGCCCTGACCAATTAGGCTTGAATTTGCCTCTTGGGTCAAGCACTGGTGCTCGATTTTCTTTTAGAACAAGATTGCCTTCTTCGAGATCTCTGATTTTAACCTTTTTATTAAAAGCCCGGGCTATTCTGCGCTGATAACCCTGCACATGGTAAAGTGCTTTTAACCTCTTTTCATCTAGCATGTTCAGCTCTTTATATCTGGCGTCTGCCCATTCATTTTCTGGCAACTTGACTTCAGTCAATACTCGGAGCGAAGGTACACGGATCTCCACAGGTAGCACTGCTTCCATACCATAAACAAGAGAGTAAGGGGTTGCCCCAGTTGAAGCTCTAATTGATGTTCTGTAAGCCCACAATGCGTACGGCAACTTATTCGACCAATCCTTATAAGTTTCTGACATCTTGCTAATGATAGTCTTGACATTTTTGTTTGCAGCTTCCACCGCTCCATTTGTCTGCGGCCGATAAGGTGAAGATTTATGATGCTTAATCTTGAACTCTTCGCAAAGAGTGATAACTTCTTTCTTGAAATGAGATCCGTTATCTGAGATAAGTTCATGGGGAATTCCATATCTGCATATGATGTTGGTTCGTATGAATTTAGCAACTGATGCGGATGTAAGCTTTGCATAAGAAGCGGCCTCAACCCACTTAGTGAAGTAGTCAATTGCAACGAGTATGTACTCGTGACCACTAGATGACTTAGGGGAAATTTTGCCAATAATGTCAATTCCCCAAACCGAAAACGGCCAAGGAGAAGTAAGAGAATGCAATTCGGTAGGTGGTACATGGATGAGATTCGCATGTATCTGACATTTATAGCATTTCTTCACAAATGTGTGACAATCTGCTTCCAATGTTGGCCAATAGTACCCCAGACGTAGGATCTTCTTTGACAACATCTTCCCATTCATATGAGGTCCACACACCCCTTCATGAACATCTGCGAGAATTTCTTCTGCCTGATCTTCAGTGACACATAAGAGTTGAATTCCGTCGAAGGACCGTCGATACAGCTCTCCTCCACAAATGACAAAGTTAGCCGCCAATCTCTGCAAAGTCCTTATCTCCTTATTCGACGCCTCATTGGGATGCCCCTGGCCCGAGATGTAGTTCTTTATGTCCGTATACCATGGTTTACCATCGGGACATCTTGCAGCTATCTCTATAGCATCAACATATGCAGGAGCCCATTGCTCTTGAACCGTGATGGGCCTCATTTTCATATTGTGAGGTATGTCAATCATAGAAGCTAACGTCGCTAAGGCATCGGCGAATCTATTCTTCAACCTTGGCAAATAACTGAAAGTGATGTGCTGGAATTGCTTAGCGAGAACATCCAAGTATTCATGATATGGCAGCAACTTTTCTTCTTTGGTTCTCCATTCTCCTTGGGTTTGGCAAATGATTAACATTGAATCTCCATATACGTCAAGATTCTCTATGCCTAAGGCCAATGCTGCCTCAAGCCCAACAATGCATGCTTCATACTCTGCCATATTGTTGGTGCAATTGAATCGTAACTTAACTGCAAGGGGAACATGCTCATTTCGGGGTGACACAAGCAATGCCCCTACTCCTTGCCCTGTTTGGTTTGCTGCTCCATCAAAATAGAGGGTCCAACCAGTTTCTGGATATTCATCTTCTACCATCATGATCTCTTCATCTGGGAACATCGTCTTGAAAGGCTGATTTTCTTCTCGGGGTGCTTCTGCCAATTGTTCAGCAATGACTCGGCCCTTTACTGATTTTTGGGTTACATGGGTGATGTCAAACTCAGACAACAACAATAACCATCTGGCAGTCCTGCCTGTCAAGGCTGGTTTTTCAAAGAGATATTTCAGAGGATCCATCCTTGACAGGAGCAAGACCTTATGTGATAAAATGTAATGCCTGAGTCGCTGAGTAGCCCAAACCAAGGCTAAGCAGGTTTTTTCTAGGACAGTATACTTCTGTTCATACTCCAACATCTTCTTGCTAAGATAATACACAGCCTTTTCATGCTTGGTTTCTGGATCTTGCTGCGCTAACATACAACCCATTGTGGTTTCTGTTACTGACAAATAAAGCAGCAATGGATGTCCCGGTATCACTGGTGCTACTATCGGTGGTTCAGACAAACTCTGCTTTATCTTTTCAAAGGCCTGCTGACATTCCTCTGTCCATTCTTTGGAAGAGTTCTTCTTTAAGAGCTTAAAGATAGGTTCACAAGTTGATGTCAGATGAGCGATGAATCGCCTTAGGAACTGTATCCTTCCTAGGAATCCCCGAATTTCCTTCTCGGTTCTAGGCGGCGGCATCTCCTGGATAGCCTTAATCTTCTGAGGATCCACCTCTATACCCCTTTGACTCACCATGAATCCTAACAACTTACCAGAGGTAACCCCGAATACACACTTGCTAGGATTCAGGCGAAGCTGGTATTTGAGTATTCTTTCAAAGAACTTCTTGAGGTTCGGGATGTGATCCCTCCTTTCCCTAGCTTTTACAATCATATCATCGACATAAACTTCGACTTCTCTATGTATCATGTCATGGAGTAAGGCTGTAGCTGCTCTTTGATACGTCGCACCAGCATTCTTAAGACCAAATGGCATTACCCGATAGCAATATGTCCCCCATTGTGTAATGAACGAGGTCTTAGCCATGTCCTCGGGTGCCATCTTAATTTGATTGTAGCCCGAGAAACCATCCATGAAAGATAGTAATTCATGCCCGGCCGTATTGTCCACCAAGATATCGATATGTGGTAGAGGGAAATCATCTTTTGGACTTGCCTTGTTCAAATCCCTAAAATCTACACACATTCTCACCTTTCCATCTTTCTTTGGTACAGGTACTATATTTGCGAGCCATTCTGGATATTCCACCACTTGCAGAAATCCAGCATTCAACTGCTTAGTAACCTCTTCTTCTACTTTCAGGACCCACTCAGGCTTCATTCTCCTTAGCTTCTGCTTTTTAGGTTTAATCCCAGGCAACAAAGGTAGCTTGTGTTGAACAATGTCTTCGCTCAACCCGGGCATATCTTTGTAGGACCAGGCAAAAACTTCTTTATATTCCTTAAGTAGGTTTATTAATTCATCGCGCTCTTCAGATGATAGAGTATTTCCAATTCGTATTTCCTGTATTAAATCTTCTGTTCCGATGTTTATAATTTCGATTTCATCTTTAAGAGGCTGGGCTCGGCGCTCCTCCTCTTGTTTGAGCATATGCTGTAATTCAAAGGGAGTTTCGTCGATCCCCTCTTCCTCGTCTGAGGAGGGAGTGTTATCATTATTATTAAAGTCAGAAGCAAACACAGAGACATACTGAGAATCAGATTTCATTGAATTGAAAGAAGTTACATCATTATCATTGGACTCATCCTGAACAGGCTCAGGATTCACATAGTAAATAAACTCAGAAAATGACTCGCCTGGACTAGGCACTGACACCGATTCACTCGACTTGACTAGACTTGACTTAGCAATATAATAAGGTGGAAAAACATCAGAACTCCAGTTTGAAAGATTTTCTGTTGCAGGTGCAATCTGACTCTGAGGTTCAGTAAAGGTATCATTACTCTGAATAACTGCCACCAGCACATCTTCACAGTCAGTCTCTTCTTGCTTTTTAGAATGATCTAAAACGGGCAACTCCTGACAAACAACATCAGGCACATCTTCTTCGAACAAAGACCCCAACATATCTGGCTCAAGGCAGACTATCCAATCCTCAACAGTTTTTTCAACACAATATACCGGCGGTTCTGTTTCTGGGAGAGCAAGGCCACTGAATATTTCAAAACCTGGTATCATGATCCCTGTTACTGAGTCATACCATGGTTCAGAAAACCCATAGTATGGAGAAGTCTCACCTTCTTTGATAAAGTGACCATTCATTGATAAGGAATATGGAGTCATCGGGAGTATCCTTCCAGTGCGGCGGATTTCTTCCTTCAATTTCAACAATTCTTTCATGGATTCCTCCTCCTCCTCAGTAGGTATATACCCAAGACCGAAAGCTCCAGAGTTTGCTTTGATTGGGCGCCAGTGAGACGCTTTGCTTGGATCACGGCCTAAATTCATACCCGGAAAGTAGTTCATTTTTCTCATCATCTTGGCAACCACAGGACTGATGGCAAAAGGCAAATACAACTCCTCCCGAGAGGCATCTTCATAGGAAATAGCAGTAACATCGAATGCGAAACCATTCAAGTTGTAATCATCTGCTTTTGTAACTGGAAGAATCCGAGTTTCTCCTGTTATCTGCCCTATTTCTGGCTCTTCGTCGCCTCTGACAGTGATCAATTTTCCTTCTTTAATGAACTTCAGTTTTTGATGAAGGGTTGAGGCAACAACACCTTCCTTATGCAACCAGGGTCGTCCCAGAAGTATATTGAACGAGGCCTTGATATCAATAACTTGAAATTCCACCTCAAATTCTTGACCGCCTATAACGATCCTGGTGGTAAGGACTCCGACCACATTTCTGCGGGTATTGTCATATGCGAGGATACCAAGGGTTGATTCGGCAAAATCAGTGGGACCGAAACCCAAGGTAATGGCAGTTCTTAATGGACATACATTCAACGCGGATCCATTATCTACCAGCACAGACGGTACTTTCTTGCCTTCGCAAACAACAGTGACATGAAGAGCTCTAGCATGATTCCGACCTTGAGGAGGCAGCTCCTGGTCTGAGAAACTAATGGCCCTGGTGGCGTGTGTCAGAGCGACAACTTCAGCTAGTTGCTCTGGAGATATTTCTGAGGACACCTGTGTGGTATTCAGTTCTTTCAACACAGCCTCTCTGTGTTTCTTCGATGCTATCAACAACCCCCAAACAGATATGACAGCCTGAGTTTTCTTCAACTGCTGAACAACTTCATCATCTGGGTCCTTCACGTATTGCGGCTCCTCTCCTCGAGCCAATGCCCCTGGATTTTCGACTCTTAATTCAGCAGGTTTGAAAATTCTTCCACCCCTTGTCACATGTCTGACTTCATCCAATTCTGGCTCACCATAGGTGATAATTTGAGGGACTTGTGGCTCATAGGTGATTACCAAGGGAGGTACAGACTCCCTCAGGTATGATTCATCACAGAAGATGATTTCAGGTTCAGAAATGGGTTCTAAAGCACATATGAGGGTGAGAGGGTCAAACTCAGGATCTCCTATGATTATGGCATTAACGGCAGCGGGAGGATTAGCATGACCAGGTAGCGGGTTTTGGGTAACATTGGGTCTTGGTTGGAATGCAATGACTTTCTCATCAATAAGTTTCTGGATTCTGAATTTCAAGGCGATGCAATTGTCTGTAAGATGACCAGGACCCCTGTGATACTCACAGTGTAGGTCGGCTCGCCAATTGGCAGGTAAAGGATTGGGGGGAGGCCGGGTGGCAGGTAGGGTTATGCGACCTGAAGCCAGACACTGCTTAAGCACCTCCGAAGATGGAATGGGAAGAGGAGTAAATTCTACCCGGGCTTGTTGCCGAGGTGCGGTCGCAGGTTGAGCATAGTCCATTACTAGAGGTTCCTGGGATTTAGAGGATTGAGCATTGGAATGGGAGATACTACTGACTTGGGCTGGTGGGGATTTTTTGAAATCTCTAGGATTTGGGTTGCTACGGTTGAATACACCTTGAGCCATAGCCTCCTCTATCTGGGTGCCAGCCACAATGAAGTGTTTGAAGTCTGGATAGTATTGCAATGACATGTGATACTGGAGCTGGGGGGAAATATTTTTCATGATTATCTGGACTTGCTCCTCCTCAGACGGGCGCTCCATCATCTGAGCTGCTATTCTCCTCCATCTTTTCACAAAAATCAGAAAGGATTCTCTCGAGTCTTGTTTTGTTCTCTCTAAATCCTTTCTGGTGATTTCTGTCCCATCATCATATTTGAACTGCCTGATGAATTGCTCGCCGATATCCTTCCATGTCCTGTAACGAGTCTTGTCCAAGACCATGAACCATCTCCTAGCAACCTTGGTTAGGGAAACTGGGAACAATTGAGCCATTTGCTCAGGAGATAAGCCTTGAGGCTGACACATGATGGTGAACATTTGTAAATGTGTGATTGGACAACCCACACCATCATATTTGTCGAAATCGGGCATTTGAAAATTAGCAGGAAGGCGGATTTCGGGAAATAGAGTAAGATCACTGGGATTGAAACTACCCTGGTCTTGAAACTGAATGTCTTGAACTTTTCTGGTAAGAGTCTCTAATTTCTCCATAACAGACTTATCAACCATGGACTGAGAAGGTCTACTGCGATTCTCGCTATACTGCTCTTTTTCCAAATCTTCTTCGGTTTTATCATGGATATTGATGAACACTGGCTGGACAGGTGCTGCTGAAGTAGCTGCTTGGTGCACAGGCCCTTTATCCTTGGACAACGATTGTCCGAACTTCTCAGAAAGTTGAGCCTTGATAACTTGGTTCTCTTCCTTGAGTTCTTGAAGCTGCCGGAGAATCAAGGTAAGAGTATCGGTGATAGCAGCGAGTGGAGGACTGTCCTGGTTTTCTGCCATTGGTGAGGATGAGGACGGGAAAGAATGAGATGCTGGGGTTCTCAGAGAAGGTGGCGGGGATACAGATTTCCTCTGTAATCGAGAAGAGACCCGAACCCAAGGAGTATTAGGGTTAGCTATGGTGTCTACGGCCCTGTAATATTTGAAAGACATATTTAAAATCAGAAAGAAGTAGACACTGATGTATGCATAGACGAAGATACTGAAAGAAAAAGGTGAACTTTTATTGATAGATCATTAAAGCTTGAGTACATGGTTCGATCTTTCAAAGATAGACTGATAAGAGAAAACATGACATTAAGCACTCTTTCTAGACTTCTTCTTTGGACGACTATCTTCCTCAACTGACTCCTTGAAAGATTTGATGACTCGAACATCCCAAGCAGATGAAACGGCTTTGACAATCTTGGGCTTGAGATCCTCAGGCGGATAGAAATGACGAAGGGGAGGCACAATGGATTGCTCCCTTCCATACTGACGCTGAATCCTGGCAGGAATATAAAAGGAAGTCTTTTTGAGGCCAAGAAGGCGAACGTAGTTAGCTTCTCCAGTATTGAAGACAGCTTCTTGGATTCCAGGGATTTGCCAATAAATCTGATCTTCATGGCGAGAACTCAACCACTCAGCCCAATCGCCTTTATGATTGAAAGAAACATCATGACGCCATTCACTGAAGGTGTATAACGTATGATCAAAATGCACAGGAGCTGCAATTTTTAGCTTGTGGCATAACCACACGTGAAGTAATGCAGGACATCCTGAGAAGGACCCAACAAAAGATCGAACATAAGAGCCTGGACCTGAGCTGGCACGAAGACGAGCCATCTCATCCAATCCATTGAAGGTTTCTGCAAGCATAGTAGGAATTGGATTGGCGCCACGATCCATCTGATCAACGAGGTCCAAGAGAACAGCTGACGCACAGCGAGAAGGCTGGACAGTGAGGAACCTAGCAAAGGAGCAGAATCTCAGAGCGCGACCTCGGGCTTTTTGAATATCAACAGCACCAATATGCCCAACAGGAGGGTAAATGTCAATCAGTTGTTGCATGGACACTTCCTGGTCTTTGATGAAAGAGTTCATGGATTCATCTGGATTATTCATCAAGCGAAGGAACAAAGGACGATAATCCGACACGTAAGATGGCTTCACCAGAGGGCCATCTACAGGATATTCCAATAAGGCACACCATTCTTCAAAGGTGGGACACATTTCTTGGTTGCCAAAACGGAAGACATGATGATCGGGATCCCAACACTCTGATGCAGCATAGAGTAATCCCCAATCGAGCTTGATGGTGGCCACGTAACCGAAGAGATTTTTCTCTTGCTCACTTATGGCATAGATATGGGATTCTCTTAATGTACCACGGATCCAATCAAGAATTGTACGAGTAGACATGGTGTCTGTAAGCCAGGAGAAAGGATACAGGGATAATCAGGATTACATGAACATGAGATTAGGATGAGTTCCTACCAATATAAAGGAAGTATGGATACTCGATCGAATCAGATAATATAAGATTAAAAATCGTACGATCGAGATGAGATGAGATAGCATAAGATTGCTTTCAACGGATGGATCATGAATGACTAATCCTATGAGATCTTTGGAAATGAATGGGATTTAAATCCTAACCCCAAAGGGAAAGTTTTTTAATCTTTGCACATTTTATCAGTGTTACCTGAAGGCATCAACCCTAATCCTAATCTAGCGGAGTGGAGAGAGGATCTCGACTCATGACTTTGTTTGTGTACCTAGGACCGATCGTAGCCATTAGAAGATGGTCTACGGCCTAATCTAGACACAAATAGGTAGGATATCATAAACTAGGCTCACACACGTGATGCACATGTGTTCGTATACTACATGCATGTGTGGGTTAATCTAGGGGTAAGGCCAAGAGTTCCCTTAGCGCGAATCCCTGTTCGATATACTGTACCAGTGTCCGGCGTATCAGTACGTGAACAAGAGATCCGTTTACGTACCATAAAGGTACTAGGCTAAGGGTGGAATGCTTCTCTAGCACAGAGGCACCAGGTGATGAAATCCCAGTCAACCATGCTAGATAACACTCCGGGTTCCTAAAATAGGACGTGTGTGCATGTGAGATGCAGGGGTTTAGATGAAAGTGATGTAAGTGTGTGCAATAAGTTCGCGCAATCTATGATGCCTTCAGGTTTTGTTAGATTAAGTTTGAGTATATGTGATGAGAAAATAAAGCATACAAACTAATCTAACAAGCATAAAAGAGATAGAGTTTTCATGAGCCAGTTAAAATAGATTCAAATGAGTTATCCTTTGGAATTGTAATGAAGTTAGGTGGTCCCCAGCAGAGTCGCCAGACTGTGGGAGCCAGATCCCGCGAGAGGGGCGTGGGGCGCGAGCCGCCGCGCGCTCTCTCTTGGTCTCTCGTACCCACGCGATTGGCGTGTGCATTTTTTTATTATTGATTTTAATTCATCTTTTATGTGAACTTGGGATCACTGAGGCAATCCGAATTCCACACAAAAGAGACTGACAGAGTCGCCACCTAGATGTGGGATCTAGGGCCCATAATTAACCAGAAATCTAGACTCGCTACCTGGTTGCAAGAATGGAAGGTATGGGGAGTTATCCACCACATGCACCATTCTTGCCCGATAATCGGTCTTCGATTCCAAAAGCTAACTCTTTTAAATTTATTTTAGATGGCTCATTCAACTCTATGTTATTGTGCGAACTAAGTGACATGCATCCTATGATCTAATTTCAATGTGAATCCTAAATGTGTATCTTGATTTCTTAATTTGTCTGGATTCAATCTAGGTGAAAGTTCTCCTAAAATTCTAATTTCATGAAAAATCCTAAGTGATTTGATTAAGCATTTACAAGAAAATTAATATACAAAACACCACAATTTGTTGTGGTGCCGACTCGCGGGTGGTATGCCATCAGACATCCAAGCTGCCTACGTACCCAAGCCTCACTGGGATCAGAGTCGACGTAGTTCGGTGCACCTAAGCTAAGCTACTTATGCCTAACTCAACTAGGACACCGACTTAAACGGATTTGACTGTTTCAACAGTTTTAAAAGTAGTTATTTAATTCAAGTTGAGGATTTTATTATCTTAGGATTTCATCTAAGATGCTGTATGATTCTTATCTAAATGCAAGTTGTTCCTTAGACTAATGCAGGTTTGCCTACATCCTAGTTTACTAGGCTTGTCTTAAGGAAAGATTGGGTGACTAGTGTAACTAGACCTATGGTACGGTTGCTATTCATAGCAAGCGTCCGTGATGAGGCTGGACTCCTAACTCTAGGACTCCCTAAAACCTAGGACACGGCACAACACCAGTGTTCCTAAATTGGGCTCTAATGGTTCTTAGATTGGAAACCATAATCCAATGGTTCCGAAAGACACAAGATAAATCGATTTAAGTTCTCGAGGTTAATGAGTTTCAGATTTCGAAGATTTTCAGTTTCTAGACATTTAAGGATTACCAATGGTTCTAGGGTTCACCAATTTCGGCCTTGAATGGCATCCAAAGGAGGGAATCGTGCGCTCTTTCCTTGTGCAATTTAATACTTAGGTTATAGCATCTTATTGCCTGGCAGAATCTCAGGATTTCCGTGGACAATAACCTCGGAGCCAACAACATGCTATAACTTAAATATTCAAATTGTCAAAGATCAAGTTGCAATTGGGATACGATTATGGATGCACTGGCCATTTTTCCAGGAAAATCTAAAGATCCTAAAATTTCTGTTTTAATGGATTAAGGAGTGAACATGTGACAGAATTTTAAAGTTCTTTAGGAATTTTTATATGATTTTCAATTAATTTCGAATTTTCCATGGATTTTATCAATTTTAAGCAGATGAGCGGTTTTACAAGTGAAATTGTTGCAAATAAATTCGAAATGATTCGAAATTTCTACAGCAGCAAGATGAAAATGTATGTAGCTTACAGGATGAGTTTTGCATATTTTTACATTAAATTCACATTTAATCTTGATTAATCCATTAAATGTCCAGATTGCACAATTAACACATAAACTAGTAGAAATACAACTCTAAATTCTATGAAATTTCTACAGAAATACTATATGAATCAAAATAGCATGCAGTGAGATTTTCATGAATTTTAGAAATTATTTACTACCAATTTCGGATTTTACAATTTCCAGACCAGATTATAAATTAACACTACATCCCATATTAAAACAGATCCAAATAACACGAAAATTTTACAGTAACAAGTAATATGGAAGATAAGACTACGGTAAAAATTTTATGAATTTTAATGATGATCTGATGTTAGTAAAAATTCTCCTAAAATCTGATAAGTTTCAAAGAAAATATTAAATAATATACCAAATAAACTCCAAAAATCTTTATAAATTCATGGTAAAATGAATCAGTAACATATTATTTTCCCACGAAATTTCATTAATTTTAGAATCTGTTTGGTATATAATTTAATTTTTCTTCGTCAAAAGATGTTTTTTGAAGAGTTTTCCATTTTTAAAACACAATTTGCGGAAAAAATCAGAAAAATTCGGAAAAATACAGAAATATTTTGAGAACAATGCACCTACCTGTGGTGAAGATCTCCGCCCAATCCAAAAAAATATAAAAAATCCTGCCGCCGCCGATCCGCTCCGCCGTCTTTCGCTTTCTCTGGAGTGTTTAGAGGGAGTGATTGAGGGAGTGAAGAGATAATGGAAGAAGAATATTAGGGAGAGGGATGGAAGAATATATTGAGGAAAGGGATTGGAGGGAGTGATTAGAAGAGATAATGGAAGATAAATTTCTCTTCTTTCTTCCTTGTTTTATGGATGGGAAGGAAGATATATATAGGGAGAGAAAGAGAGAGAGAGAGATATGTTGGTGGAGAGCTCATCATGTTGTCCCTCTTAGTGGAGAATCCATCATTATTGTTCTTAGTGGAGGGCCCATCATGTTTCTTAGTGGAGAATCCATCATTATTGTTCTTAGTGGAGGGCCCATCATGTTTCTTAGTGGAGAATCCATCATTATTGTTCTTAGTGGAGGGCCCATCATGTTTCTTAGTGGAGAATCCATCATTATTGTTCTTAGTGGAGGGCCCATCATGTTGTCTTAGTGGAGAGCTACCATCATTGCTCTTCATAAGAGGCCTCACAAGAGGCCCCATTGAGGCCCCACAACGCGGGCCCCACAACGCGGGCCCCACAACGTGGGCCCCACAACGCGGGCCCCACAACGCGGGCCCCACAACGTGGGCCCCACAATGTGGGCCCCCGGTTGATTCAATTTTAAACAAATGTTCAATGCGGGCCCACCAAACGGGTACAAATTCTCCCTTGCTCGGATTCTCACGAATAACCCTTCTCCGCACTTTAGCGGAAAAAATCAGAACAATGCAGAAATGACCAGAAAGATTTGAGAAAGCGTAAGGGACGAACACCGGAATAGAAAACATTGAAAAATTGACAGCGAAACCCTAATTTCTTTTTTAATCAAAGCAGAGCAAAATGGGGTGTCTACAAACGGCACCAGACCGAATGTCCCTAATCTCCGCCTCACGAGCGGAAGAGACTCGAGCAGGAGATTCCAAGGGAGTGGCCCCCAACGACGATCCAGAAGCCCCGGAGCTATCCTCCAACTCCCTGGGCAGATGTACATCTCGGGAGTCACCGCCCCCGCCCATTTACCAACCGCCTCCTTTTCCTTGGCGGAGCCCTCTCTACCACTTCTACCGACTCGGAAGACGGACTTTGAGAACCGGTGGCGACAGACATCGTAAAATAATGAAATGGCGAACGAAATAAAAAGCACGGAACTCACCAGGACAGACAAAGGAGAAAAAACCAGAGGAAGTTGGTGAAGAGCAACACGTAGAAAAATCGCTAAAGAAGAAAGCCCGCTCCACCCGAGGAAGATGAAGAAATAAGACAAAGAATGAAATCCCCAAAAAAGGCTTTAAAAAGAGCCAGGGTTTCAACACGCATCGATTAATCTCCCTTTCCTTCTAATCCGATGGGATGCGCACACGTGGCGCCGATTGGGAAACTCGAGGGAACCGCCAAAAATCGAAACGCTATGCCCCCGACTGAAAAGACGCTGCTACCCCTATCGCTAGGTGACTTCCCCAGCAAGCCATCCCTAAATTCCCCCCGCCTAAGGGCCAGGAAGGGCCCAGATGGAAAATACCACGTACGGTCGGGAAAGGCTCGGGACACATCACAAGGGCCCGGCATACAATTCCACAAGATGGAAAATACCACGTACGGTCGCGAAAGGCTCGAGACCCATCACAAGGGCCCGGCATACAACACCACCAGAAACAAAAATACCGAGCACAGCGAAAAAGGGCTCGGGTCGCATGGCAAAGGCCTGGTCTTGCTCCTACCGCTTCGCTCGAAATATTTAGGCTACTATGCAAAGGGAAAGGAAACATATGGCACAAGTCGTATATATATATATATATATATATATATATATATATATATATATATATATATATATATATATATATAAAGGGAGAGCCATTCATTACTAGTTCCTTCTGGCCCACGGGCCTACAAAAAAGGGGGAGGACGGTGAAGACAAAAACATAAGGGCATGCAGGCCCAGGCCCCCAAGATTAAAAAAAAAAGAAGAAAAGAAAAGGGGAGGGCCCCTCCAAAGTCCCCCTCAACCCACTCCCTCCCGCCTAAAGCGACTAGCCACTGAAAGAGTTTTCCGCGTCAGAGAGCTCCTTATCACTATGCTCCTCCTCCGAAGAGCTCCCCCAACGTGGATCCTCCGCAAATCGGGTCTGGTCATTTAACCACCTCACCCGGTTCCTCAACAAATCATTCTCCGCGCGCAAGGCCTCTATCTCTCGATCCATGTCCATCATCCGACTACAGACCTCCATTTCCCTACGATGGACATAAGAGAAGAACGAGCGGTGACAATGAACAAAAGCTTCATGGGACTCCCTCTGTAAAGGGGAGGAGGATGAGAGCGCGGGGGAAGCCCTTGATGCGGGTTCCTCTCAGGAAGCTGAGGCCCCAACCCATCGGGGTTTGTCTCGGGACTACTGGGAGGACTCCCCTCGGCAGCAACTCTCCCCTCACCACTTACGGAGAGACCCTGGAAAGGCGACGACATCTCCGACAAGCCCGAAGGAAGGCCAAAAGAAAGCAAAGAGGGAAAGAGGAACGAAAAGGCAATCTGCATAAAAAGCGGAGGGACTCACCCATTATAAACCCTATGGGAGACGCTTGGGTAGGAAAACGAAGCAACTCGCCTTACGCGTGTCCGTTTCTCATTGGATGACCAGCAGGCACCGCGTGATGGCACCACAATTCCTCGGGAATGAGCCGTCGGACGAAACGGCACGTCCTCTCATACCACAAGGCTCCCAGAAATGCCCTCGTCACGATATTCCTTAACCAGGTAAAAAAGCCTACTCCCTTGGACCATTCAATGGACCAAAGGTAGTGTTATGATGAGACATCAAAACGGCGCTGCCCTTAGATCTCGCAACGTGTCGCCCATACACCCATACAGCCTAACCTTCATAAAGAAAGGCGATGGGAAATGGCAAGACCATACGAATTCGACACGCGTTACTTCCCCGCCGTCCAAACCTCATCATCACAAATCACTTCCAACTCCTCCCCACCGAGTGAGAGGGAAGGGCCCGGAGATAGGAAACCAAGTAGAGGGGTCTGATCTCAATCCCACCAAAGGAAAAAAGCGCGCCCATGCCCGGGGCCCCGGCATGAGACCACGACGCACGAACACAACAGGCGAAGGAAATTAAACGCGCTAGGAAAAGGCTCGGAATCCCGCACAGGTCCGAACAAAACGTCACAATTCCTCACAACAAAGATAATTTGCGACAAATAGATGAAAAAAGCAACACAAAGAGACACGGCACAAACTCATAAAGATCGTCCATTCACATCCTCCTGGCCCACATGCCTACAAAAAGAAAGGGAAATAAGAAACAGAACACAGGGCACACAGGCCCCAAAATCCCCGATAGGAAAGGGGAAGAAAAAAAACACATAGAAAAATAGGAAAGGCCAGAGGCTAATCGGAAGAAGACTCCTCTCCCGAAGGGTTCCCCTCCTCTTCCCAGGAGCTCTCCAGCAGGGGATCCACCTCATTTCAAACAACTGCTCATTGAGGAAGCGAACCTTTTTCTGCAAAGCCTCGTTCTCCCGCTTCAGGTCCTCGATTTCCTTACCCATATTCGAAACACAGCCACGCAGTTCCATTCCCTGGTGATAGGCTCGGGAGAAAAAGGACCACTCCCTGGCGACACGGGACCGAGACGACTTGTCCTCCCTAGGCAAGGAGGAAAGGCGAAGGGGGGGAAAGCCCGAGGAAGGGCCCGAGTCCCTCCTAGCCCTCTTCTGACGAGCCGCAAGGTCCTCCTCCGGATCGGAAGACAAGTCGGGGTCACTCGACGATTCCTGGGAAAGATAAGCCTTGCCCCTGACTCGCGAAGGGAAACCAGACATGTTGTTGAAGAAGGCACGGAGAAACACCTACTACAAAAAAAGAGAGGGGAAGAAAGAACCACAACAAAGCACCAGGGTAATCTTCCTTTTTCAAGCTCAAGAAAGAAAACCTCGTGCCTCGAAACAAAGCGACCCACATAACGACGCTACCACTTCCCGGGGACGGCCGCAGGATAAAACGGCACGTCTCCTCGTACTCCGGAGCCCCCATAAATGCCCTCATCATGACGTTGCTCGAACAAAACGTTACTCCCTTGGCCCATTCAATGGACCAAAGGAGTAAGGGGGAGTTATGATGGGACACAAATACGGCGTTGCCCTCAGATCTCGCCACGTGTCGTCCATGCACAAATAAAGCCTAACCATCATGAAGAAAGGCGTTGGGAAACGGCAGGACCATACGATCATGACACGTGTCTCCCTCTCGCCGTCCAGGCATCATCTCACAAGTTATGGAAGGAAATATCCGGCAAAGCCACGCGCGCCGGCGGAGCAGGAAAACGGCCCAATCCTGCAAAGGAAGGTTTTCTCTCCATAATGATGAAAGGCCCGCGCACCTCCCTTTAAAAGGGAGGGAAGGGAAGAAGAGAGGGATCTACGGCTTTGGAAAGACATCCTTTTCTCAGCTCCCATAGAACAACCAGAAAAAGAGGCGAGGCAACAACAGAGGAGACTAGGAACTCAATCCTACTCTCCCTGTTAGTCCCCTCCGGCCCACTCATCCGCACACCCAGAAAAGAACCCACGTTTTGGTCCTGGTAACCCTGATCAAACCCCCTCCTCTTCTTGCTGTCCTTTATATTGATTGGTCGAAGGATCTGACTTGGGTGTCGAAGTGGTCGTCCGGGACCCACCTCGGACCCCCTGACCCCCTTTGTTTGTGATTGCAGACCCCACGGAGACCCTCTACCAACCGCACGATCGCAGACCCAGATTCAGACGCCATCAGATTGAGTTTCAAAGGCCCATCTTTTGATCAATCCTGTGTGCTCTGCAACTCCACAAATGAAAGTGTAGACCACCTTTTCTTTCAATGTGGCTATTCCTCTTGGATCTGGAGATCCATTTTATGGCGTAGTGAATCCCGCAGGAAACCGCTGCCATCTCTCTCAGCCGAGGAAGAGTGGGTAAGGAAAAAAGCCAAAGGAAAAGGCCAAGCTGCAACTGCTCTGAAACTCAGCTTCTCTTCTGCCATTCATAGGATCTAGTGTGAGCGCAACAACAGAATTTTTGAAGGAAAATCCAAACACAAAAAGGCAATTCTGCAGGATATTCTAACTGAAACTAAACTCAAAATCAACATGTTGAATATCAAGGACCAACTCAGCCCTAGTTTGAATCTAATTTTTCTTTAATTTTTTTTATTATTAAAGTTGATTGATGATATTAAGACATGAATAACTCTTGATTATCTGCTACATCATTGATTAATTGATCATATATTTCATTGTCATTCTTGGAAATTGCTAGTGCCCATCACAAAAGACATTTTGGTTTGTTGCACATCAGATGAACCACTTCGTGAATGGAGACAAAAGCTGTTGTCTTCATTAATCATTCACAAGGTGGCTGGTCTGAAATGTGACAGACCAGCCACGAAATGCCTTTTGCGATGGATGCTAGCAAATCTTGTCATTCTTATAAGACATATATGACTCTTAATCCTCTACTACTTTTAATTAGTAATCAATTTTATCAACCAAACACAATTCTATTCCAAAAACAGAAAAACTATTTTTTTTCTTTGCCAGTTACCGAACATGATTCTGATTCTTTAGAATTAGAATCAGAATAAAAATAGAATTAATAATCAAATCAAAATCATAGTCAAACACACCTTTAGGGCCTGTTTGGATAGCTCATATATTGTATTTGGATTTGGAATTGAGTTTTGAATACAAAATGAATAGATCCGCCAACTCATGTTGAGAGAGACAGAGAGAGAGAAGGGGGTACTTCCTACTGGAGGGGAGAGATTGAGGAGCAAAGAGGGTGAAGGAAACTGCCAAATCTGTGATTTTCCAATTACTTATTTTCACAGCATATTTAGAAATCTGATTTCTTCCACTGTCGGTTGCTAAATTGGAAATCCAAGAATTTGATCCAGATCCAATTCACAATGCAAAAAGGGCTACAAATGTGAGAAATCAAAATCAAAATCTTCTCGGTATCCAAACAGGCCCTTAGTTGCTTGATGATGGTATTTGCATATATTTTTAGTCATTTGTTTGGTATTTTTATATTTTTTTACATTTTTATATTTTATGTAAAAATTTGAAAATTCATGAATCTTACACCCGATGTCTCAAGAGAAAAAAAAATGTTTCACCTTGTGTTTTTGGCTCTATAAACTATGAGAGAATTTCTCTTTAGATAAGTTCTGCTCTAGAGTACAAGTTATACAGTGTTTGGTATGCAACAATCAAAGATAAGAACGTTCTTCATCTCCAACTAACAAAAAAATCTATCTCAGGCCATGTTTGGTAACCATGAATTATTTTTTCGTGAAATTTTAGTTTATCTACTGTTGAGGGTGGGTTAGGGAGGGTAGGACATTAGAGAGGGCATGAGTAAGGAGAGGGTGAGAAAAGCCTGAAAAGCTCTAATCAAAATACAATTCAGTTTTTCCACTAAAATTTCATGGAAAAATAATTCAAAGTTGCCAAACATGGCCTTGGAATACAAGAGAACATAGGATAAGTGGTTTCCATAAAAACCTATCTTGCAATCCATAAGTGCTATATTTACAATAAAGTTACCATTATCCTTTAAAAAAAGAGGGGATGGGAAAAGTCAACAATCAAATCAAAGGGATGAGGATCACGCATGTCGGCTGAAGACACCATTTATATTTTATTTAACAATAGCAATAATGCAGGCGTTGTTCAGTGTTCACCACTGAGTAGAAATCTTATGTTGTTAGGATGGTGCAACCCTATTGTTCACCACTGGGTAGAAATCTTATGTTGTTAGGATGGGCTATCTTACATAGGCGCTGTTTGTTTTAGATTTTGAGAAGCGATTTTGTGTTAAAAACTCACTCAAAATAGATTCTCAAAATCCAAAACGATCATCGATGAAATTATCTTATCCATTGTCCACCAATTCTGATAAGAGAATATTTTATCTAAGAACAAAGTACAACAAGTAGGGATTTGCTAGGGACTTTCACAGAAGGAATTTCACGGGTGGCTTGTTGCATGAGAGAGCAACCCTGTAGGCTCACTTTTCAACTGATTTTGTCTTATTCATTTAATTCATCTGCGGTGGCTGTTCTTTCATGCATCAGGATAGCCCTTGAAATCCCTTCTCCAATGGTCCCTGGCAAATCCCCTACAAGTAAATCTATAAAGAATAGGGGTGCAACTCTGGTTAGGTCAGGTCGTGTTGAGGCCAACCCGACCGGACCCGACCTGAGGAACTCTTGTTTCCAATCCGAATCCAACCCAACCTGACTTCCAACAAGACAAGGTTCAGCCCAGCCCAGCCCAACCCAACCCGACCTGACCTGAGTTCAACCAGACCCAACGTGAGTTTTTAAGAGTTTTTAAGCTTACGAAAAAAATTTAGATAAAAAATTTCAGGGTTCACTCGGGTGGGGTTGCCCAAACCCTCAACCCAGGTTAGGAAAACTCGACTCGACCCGACTTTTTTCTGGTTTAACCCAACCCGATTGCAACCCTAGAAAACGGATTTCGTTTGGGGTCTGTTCACTTGTTTTCTCGGGAAAGGAAAGGAAAGGAATCTGATGTGGCAGAAAGGAAAGGAAAGGAAAAGAAACTGTGCAGGAAAAAGAATCCTGCGCCTGTTCACTTGCGCAGGAAAATCTGAGAAATCCAGAGAAAAGGTTTCCTAAGCCTGTTCACTTGCCAATTAAACTGTAGTGGGAAAACTAAACAGAAAAGTCACATTAAACTATATTTCATAGTCTGACATACTTACAGGCCTACAAATTGAAAAGCATAAACAGAAACACCATAAGAAAACCTAACTGGAAGAGGAACTCGTCACATAAGAACTTGTTAAAGCTTGGGGCGTAGGAATGTTGGTCTCTTCTTTCCTATCTTTGTTGGGCACACTAATACCATGTAAAAACGCAGTAAGTTCAGCTTCTGGCTCCTCCCTACTCCCATACGAACGAAAGCATGCTCCACTAAACCCGTTAACTTGAACATGACAGTATTGCCAACTGTCATATACACCCACCTGCCTTCCCTTGAAAACCACATAAAACTTGTTTTTTGCCATTAACCTGCAGAAATGCAAATAAAAATAACCAATAACCAAATAACCAGCACTACTGAATCCATATAAAGTTTACATAAACAAAGTATTGGTCTTTAAGTTTACATGGCTAAGAGCCATAAACAGAATAAGAGCAATAACAGTACGAAAAGCAACATTGTATCCATAAATTCTAAATAAACAGTAACAGAACTGGACTATAGATGCCACTGCCCAGTTAGATAATCAGTAACCTAGTCACTCCGTCTTCTTGAACGGGCCCACTGCCCAGTTGCATAATTGTCCCCAAAGACTACAATGCATTCGTCAAACAAGTCATGTCGTTGTGGTAACACACTTGAAACTTCAGGGTGAGACTGCAGGGAAAACATGAGTAAGAGATGTATGAATTGTAATAGAACAAAACATAAACATACTACATGGACATACGTACCATAATATGTGATGCGCCCAGTTCATTGCATACAGAAATCATCTTACTCGTTGAATTCCAAACAAACCCACCGTGTTCCAACAATGCCTTGACTTGTTTGTAGTTCTTTTTTAATATTTTCAAGCTCTTTTTTGAGTTGGGATATGTTTATGTGCAGATTATGTTCATTGTTGACATGGATGAGGGCATTGTGAAATGCCATGTTATTGAACTCATTCATCCCTCTATTTCCTTCTGTTATTTGAATCATCATGCCAGCTAGTAAAGTCATGTCCATATTTAGAGTCCACATATTGCTCTAATACTACAAGAATATAGAAAATAAAGTATTAAAAAGTAACAACATAAACATAAGAGACAAGACGAACAAAATAATTCCAACATGTATCACAAGAAACATCTCATTGATACTAGTTCAACAACATAAGAACTCCTCCAAAATAAGTCCAACAACATAAACCAAATCATCAAAAAAGTCTGACAAACACATAGGATAAGCGGTCCAACAACAACATAACAAGTATGATCCCAAAAAAGATCCCCAAATCATAGCAACCTATGCTAAACGGGCCACAATATCGCCCATCTCAGCCATTCGCTCTTCCTTGCAAAGGGAAAGGAAGACTTCAGCATCCTTGTGATTTTTATGCAGGTATGTATAGGCCCTAAGCAGCTCCATCATGGTGAAACCAGAAGTGCTCATCACAGCGGCTTTCAATTCAGCAAGGCTGTGGACCTCACTAGTCTTAATGATGGCCTCAGCAACCCACCTAACACTATCTGACAAGTAAGTCATATCAGATGAAAGTTGTCCAACACTTGTTCGCCTCTTCCTCTTTCCCTTACTACCTGATGCTGGGGCTTTCAGTAGTGATGAGTCACTATAACCCATGCTGGTGTCTCTGACTGAGGATGAATGACGTGATCTGGAAGCACGAGGAGCTGGGGGAGGAGTAAAAGCAGGGGTCGAACCGTCGAACATATCATCGAGTCTTACTGTCTGGCTCAATGAGAAAAGCCCCTCCACATCCTCTGTGTCCTGAGAAGGGGCATGTCTATCCCTAACGAACTCTCCAGTGGCATAATCTTCCCCAAACACTTCTTTCACCTCCTCATATAGCTCCCAACGGTTATTAAAGAAGCGAAGATGATCAAGATTCCTCTGAAAACAAAAGGAGGCATTGTAAGGATTATGACCAAATTGTGATGAAAATAATGAAGGAATTATGACAACTTATAATTACCGCCAAATAGTCATTCTTCACTTGGTCTTCAACGGATATTTTTTTCAGCTATGGATCCCACCCAAATCCGCTCAGGTTGATGATAGTGTTAAGTTGCCTAAACTTGGCTTTCATCGTCTTCATACGGTTCTTAACATGCTCTTTGTGATCTGCTTTTTAAGGATAGTAGTAAGCTCCACCGCTGCGCCACTGTACGCAGCCTCTCTAAAACCGCTGGGGGCCTTTTGCCCCTCCGCAATCTGATGCTGTATGGCTACTATCAGATGTCTATCCATGTCCTCGTTCCAAGAGTTATTTTTCTTCCTCTTATCTATTGAAGCTGATTCCATTATATCTGCAAAATTGTGAAAGATAGTTGAAAAATATCCAAATCATCACTGACAACAATATATCATCAAATAGAGTATGATGAAACATATTACTATTACAACCCAAAATTATTCCAAATCCTAATACAATCAAACAACATATGATGAAACAAAGTTGCAGAAGTCTAATCGAAATAGTCATAAAATTATTACAACCCAAAAACATGTCATCCTAATGACGACCACGTTGTTGTGCTTGAAAATCATTCCACATATGATTCATTATTCTTGTTCGAAGTAGACCGCCTGCTTTCACATCTTCAGCCCTAGTAATAAAGCGATCTTCTTCTTCTTCCTCCTCCTCCTCCTCCTCTGCTACAATTAGCCCCAACTCATTGTCTACAATCAAAATGAATGCATCGTTCGGCATCTCCCTCCTTATGTGATTGTGGACGCAGCAACAGGATAACACTATGTCGACCTGTCGTGGGAATGGGTACATGGGTGGCGTATTTATTATGTTGAACCGCTTCTTCAAGACACCGAAAGTTCGCTCGATTACATTCCTGGCTGATGAATGCCTTTGGTTATACAACTCCTCTGCAGTTCGAGGTCTACGCCCTCTAATGTTATTTAGGTGGTAACCAATGCCTCGGATAGGAGTTATGAAATTTCTCAGGCATGGGTACCCACTATCAGCAAGGTAAAATTTTCCTACAGATACACGGAGGGATATATACATATATATAAGTTACATAATCGAGACCAACAACAACGGTACGGAGAAAAAGACAAACTTAGTACTACCTGGTAAATAAGGAATTCCGTTCGGCTTTGATAAAGCAGATGCTAAGACACTAGAGTCTGATGCCGACCCTTCCCACCCAGCTAACACGTAAGTAAACTTCAGGTCGAAGTCACATACAGCTAGCACATTTTGAGATGCCCATCCCTTACGACAAATAAATCTAGGTTTCATATCCTTGGGTACTGTTGCTTGAATGTGTGTCCCATCAATTGCACCAATGCAATCCTATAATATGAACATTCAAAATATCAACCATCAATGCTAAAATATGAGTCACTTGCTATGGAATTTACATGCCACTACATAGGTAATAAACGGTACCTTAAAGTACGGCATAAAATTCGGGTTGTCAGCAATGTGACGTGGTGTGTCCCTTAATGGAAGTAATATGAATAACTCTTGAAGTTTGAGCACAGCACATAGAACCTTGTTAAAATACTTCGAAACAGTCGCCCTTGACCGTCTAATGGATGCCCTAATAGTACGGTTCCTTTGGCTGTGGCCAATTACTTGTAAGAAAATTGCCAATTGTTCCTCAACACAACAGTGTATTGTGTCTTCAAGCAGGGTCGTGTTTCTTAATATCGCGACGAAGCTGCGGAAGCACCGCACATCCATTCACAGAAGCGCAATATAATGGTTCTCTGCATTCGTAATACGTGTAACAAATGTACTATGACTTTCGTACTCACTTTCATAAGGGGCTCTTGTCATATTTTCTTCAACGTAAAGTCTAACCCTAGCCGTCACTGTAGCTACCGAAGCCCTTACTAGAGCTGCAGCTCGAATGATCAATGTCCTCCTACTTGCTGGTTCTTGAGGCATGATGATTGATGGTAACCCTACATGGAGAGATTCCAGTTCCAGTCCATTAAAAACCACCAAGGCATTATATCAGAAACACCCTCGTATCATCAACACCCAACCATCCATTATGATAAACATAGCAAAAAACATTACCGATCACATAAGAAAAGAAGAAAAAAAATAAAAAAGCCCTACAAAACATACTGTAAAAGATTAAATTAGTACCCTTAACCAACAAAACAAGCTAGGGTTTTCGATGAAAACCAAACCCAAATGTACAACACCCATCCACCCACATATCAGCCATACCCACATATCATCAACACCCATCCACCCACATATCATCCACACCCACATATCATCAACACCCATCCACCAACATATCATCAAAACCCACATATCATCAACACCCAACAACGAAGCCATTATATCAGAACCACCAATGCAGAAAACAAGAATCTTAAAAATCAGTCCAGTAACCCATAAGCTGCAATTCCATTGCAAAAACATAACAATCCGAGCCCTACTGTAAAAAAAAAAACCAAAAAAAGTTGAAAAATAGTGAAAAAATCGAAAATCATGAACCCCAACTGTACAATAAAAACCCAAAAAAAAGTTCAAAATAAGTGAAATCAGAAACCCCATTGGAAATGCCCCAAAATTCATAACCCAAATGTAAAAAAAGACCAAAGAAATTACAAATCAATGATATAACACATAATCTGAAACTAAATTGCAAAAAATAGAACAATATGAACCCCTACTGTACAAAGAATACCCCAAAAAAATCAAAATTAGTGAAAAGAAACCCAAAATCTGCAATCCCATTGCAAATACCCCAATATTCAGAACCCAAATGTACACAAAGACCCATAATCTGCAACTCCATTGAAAAAAACCCAACAATCCGAACCCATAAATCCGAAACAATAAAAAACCCAGCAATCCGAACCCAGATCTGCAACCCTATTGCAAAATCAGTGTAGAAATCCAAAATCTGCAACCCTATTACAAAAACCCCATAAATCCGAACCCAAATTTGTTAAATGTGTGAAAAACCCAAAAAAAAAACCCTAGATCTGGAAAAAAAATCATAAAAACGAGGGAGAGAGAGAGAGAGAGAGAGAGAGAGAAGAGGGAGTGAGGTACCTTGCCGGAGAAGAGGCGGAGAGGAGCAGGAAAAGAAGCCGGAGAGGAGCCGGAAAAGATGCCTTCAAAAGGAAAAAAAAAACCTAGCAAATCAACCGGAGAGAGAGAGAGAGAGAGGGACGTACCGACCGGAGACGAGCTGGAGACAAGCCGGAGAAGAAAAATTCTTGAGTTTTGGTTGTCTGCTTCGTCGAGAGAGAGGGAGTGATGAAAAAACAAAACCTGTGAGTTTTATTTTCCTGTGGGAAAAGGGAAACAAATCCCACCGATTTGGGCGGAAATAAAATCTCGTGAGCACGAGGAAATCGCATTTTCCACGTCGTTTTTTAGATTTCCACGTATTATAAAGGAACTCAAAGCAACAGAACACGTTAAAATGAGTTTCTCGGGACAAAAAACACAGCTTTCCTTTCTCGCGACAGCGCAGGAAGGCAAGCGAACACAGCCTCGGAGAGTAAAGACCTTTTTCAGGTTTTAGGCCACGTTGTTACAGTCTACAGATGCACAAAAGATATGCGCAAAAGATAAGGAAGTGAGCTCATCGTCGGTCAAATCCACTTTCGGACTTTATTTCCCACGTGAAATCCAGTTTAACAAACCCTGGCTTCTTATCCATATAGTGAACTACCCAATCAGGTGATGTAGACCACCGTCCATCTCATGAAATTGATGACCAATTGCAATCAAATCACAACCGTATAATTAGAATCAGAGACAATCCAGTCGAGGGTGTTCTCATAATTTCTAACTTTATTAAAGGGTATTATCGTCAACTCGTACATGCTGGCTGGCTGGCATTTTCAGCGCCACCCAAACCACGAGTCAAACCACATTACTCCACTCTCCACATGGAGTTATTTATTCAGGACGTGTTACCTTCCCCCGAATTAAATGAAGACACGTGTCTTCCGAGTTGTCAAAACCATGGCTTCCCAGAAGCTTTCTGTTAGTATATAAATAAGGAAACAAAATTTTCTTAATAAATCAAGAAAAAGTTCCCTCCTCGAAGGGTAATCCATCAGTGCTTTGGCAATCTCACAAGGTAAGCAAAAACATTAGATCTCTTCAATTCTGTTTATATCGCTTCCGTTGTTAAATTTCCCCTTTTTCTGTTTCAATTTTCTAGGGTTTGATTGTTTTTGGTCGGGTTTGGTTATGAATTTTAGGAATTGTTTGAACAGGCCTGAAATTGGACTACTTTAGAAGGATATTATCATAAATTGAAGGTTACTCTAAGTTAAAAAAAAAAAAATTGAATTGGATTGGTTTAAGTTATAGTTTTCGTGTGCAAAAAAGTAGGAGAATTGAGAAATGTTTTTCTTTTCCTTACTTTTCCTGAAAATTCTTGCAATCCAAACAGAGGGCCTTAGGAATTGTTTGAAAAGTTCTTAAATTTCCGCATGTTAGGAATTTTGGTTTTAATAATTCATGAATTTTGTTATTTGAAAGTTCTCTTGATCTCCTTGAATTTCCAATTCCCTAATCCATCTTTTATTTTTTTTAGGGTTAGTTCAGTTTTATGTCTTAGATTATGGATACTAGGAATTGATTTCATAACTTGAAGACTCATTAGGTTTCCATGTTGATGTTGAATAAGTTATTTTTTATTTTTTATGTTCGTTTTTCCCCTCTGCTCTAGCTCATTTATTTACTTTTTTCGCATGCACTTTCTATTTCTAGTTATTTAGGGCATGTTAAATTTTTATTCTTTGATCTTGAATATGTTTATTTATTGTCTTTTGGCTTGATCTACTTGATTTATCTTTTTAATGCCTGTTTTAAGTTATAGAGGCTAGGGTTTCTTTCTATTTCAGCCACATTTGAATGTTTGTGCTAATTCATAAGTATTAGGAATTAATTGAATGATTATAAGTCTGATAAGTATCATTTTTCTAAGACATCTGAAATTCCCTTATGTTGATATTGAGTATGGTTTTTTATTCATTCCTTTTCCGTGTCGTTCTCCTTGGATTTCCAATCAAGAAACAGGAATTGTTTGCATATATGTAAATATATGTTGATCATCCTGTTTCCAATAATAAAATTTCCATAATCTCCAGTCCATTTGATTCTATGTTCATTTCAATTTTCTGATTTTCTATGACTTGTATGTTCTAGGTCAAGCCTTGCTGGAAGTTCTTTCTGTTTGCATCATCTTTGAGATATTTATGCTAGATCATGGGTATTAGAAATTGATTTTAAGGACATGTATACTTCCCTTCCATTGATCTTGGATATGGTTGTGAATTTTCTTTTTCAGAGTTTGATGGCCTCATATTTCTTGTTTTGATGCTTTTATTGTCGGGGTTTCCTTTGATCTTGGATATGGTTTTTTGCATTTCATTCATATTCCCTATTTTTTTTGCCGGATTATGAACATACGGAATTGTTTGATGGATTTGGAATGTTGAATTTCTTATTTCAATCACCTTGAGTTTTATTTTCTTTATTTTTTTTCTTTATTCTTGTCCATTTGTGCATATGCAAAATTGTCTTTATCTCTAACAAGAGGGAAGGCAGACAGTTACACTAAAATGTCAGTTTCTTTCATTTTTGGCTGTATTACAACTGTTTGTACTCTGTTTAAAAAAAAGTAAAAATGGGAGGAAGAGGGAACTTTTAATGTGCCAAGTCCTAATGCTTTCCTTACCTAGACACTTCTAAAATGGGGTCCCCAGACACACAGTGTCAATGCCCTACCATGCCCTAACATGCCCTACCTGATTACGATAGATATGTATTTTTACATGCTTTAAATACTCAACTGTAGTGCATGACCTGCTGTCCATAGTGAGAGAGACACCATGAACCTATAAAAAGTGCCACTATATCTTAAATTTGGCATATTGCATAGGCACCCCATTGTAGTCTGCGGCTGGTGTCATGCATATCCATGTTGCCTGGCAGGGAGAAGTAAAAAACCCAGAAAGCATGCTCGGCATTTGACAATTTTAGTGCCAATTTTGAACATATGGTTGTGCATGGAATATGACATTACAGGCCACATCCTTTTATCTTGATTTGCATGATATTAATTGGGGTAATTTTTTTTATTAGTCTGCCATGTCATTCATTGTGTGTTATTGTAGTGTTAAAGATGATTGGACAGTCCACTTTCAAATGGGAGGAGAGGGTTGGTCCTTTAGTTACCCTCTAGCTTTAGAAATATTGAGTCTATTGATTACTGCCTGAAATGGCTTCTTAATTAATTATCTGCATTTTGGTGATTGATTTGTTATTGTAGTTTCCATATTCCTTTTCATCTTTGTACACATGTTTTTTTTTCTCTGTAGACATGTTAGGTAATATTTGAGTGGACTATTAAATTCATGGAAGATTGGATTTCTGTTTGTTGGCATTTAACTTCATCTAACTTCATTTCTTGGCCCTTCATTACAGCTTTCAACACCAGATCTTCATGAGTTCAAGAATTACTGTAGCATCTACTGTTTCCTTTAAATCAGGAAACAAGAACAGCTTCTTCTTCTGGATTTTGGTTTGTCTACTCCCAAGATTCCTGGGAATTCCTGTTGTGTACGTTAACTCCCAGTTGTGTATTATTAGTTGCACACAGCATCAGGAGGCTTTTGGAGAGAGCCTTCCCTAGAAGTTTATTAATAATTGCACAGAACATCTTCCATTTATTTATTGTTTGGAGAGATGGTTACCTCTCAAATACCCAGTGCGCCTGGGACTGCTGGGACCCACATGTGTAAGTCTTCCCAGAGGCATTTGTTTCTTCGTGTAGAACCACCTGAAGTTCCCTCGGAACATGCTGAGTTTGATTTTTCTGATGTATTTGGCCCTTTCTCAGCTCAATCCTCTGCCGAATTAAACGTAACAAATTCTGGGAATTCTGTACTAGTGACGGGTTCAAATGAAAGAATTTATGATGAACCAGTGGTCATTTACAGCCGATCACATTCGCTGGTAGGGCCCACATCTTGTGTTAGCCCATCCTTGCAGCTTACCTTGCTCACTTTACATGAGACGGAGAGTTCTTTGGAGCTTGTGGTGTCTGTCACTGGTGAGACAGTAGGAGAAATTGAGGAACCATCTCTAGTTGATGCTGTAGAGAAACCTTTCGTTGATGCTAACCCTCTGACAGTTAAGAATCAAGGTGTAGGACTTGAAGATTTTGAAGTAATGAAACTTGTTGGGCAAGGTGCCTTTGGGAAAGTTTTTCAAGTAAGGAAGAAAGGTAGTTCCGAAATATATGCAATGAAGGTCATGCGGAAGGATAAGATTATGGAGAAAAATCACTCTGAGTACATGAAAGCAGAGAGAGATATTTTAACAAAAATTGATCACCCATTCATTGTGCAGCTAAGATACTCATTCCAGGTAATGATTTAAATCACTAATTACTTATTGCAATCTTCATGCTCTGATTGATTGAGTTGGAGCTTTTCCTGCATCTTTTAACGTGCCTGTTTTTTGCTGATGAAAACTGTAAATGGGAATGGTGACCTAGTTGAAAGGAAATTTGTGCTGGATTAGAATGATTTATTTTGTTTTATGATGCAGACAAAATACAGACTATATCTTGTGCTGGATTTTGTGAATGGAGGACATCTATTTTTTCAGCTTTACCATCAAGGCCTTTTCAGGTACTTTTGAATGCCTAATTATGTATGGCTATGAAAATCTCAAGTTATGAAACCCTGTATTATCTAGCTATTGACCCTTACCATTTGTTTCAGAGAGGATCTTGCACGCATATATACTGCTGAGATCATTTCTGCTGTGGCGCACCTCCATGCAAATGGTATTATGCATAGGGATCTCAAACCTGAGAACATTCTTCTCGATGCCGAGGGCCATGTAAGATCCTATGCTGCTTTACCTATGCATGCAAACAATCACAACTGTGCTTCTGCAACACCTTCTCTTTCTCTCTTATATAGTTTTTGATAATTTGCTTGCGTTTTGATTAGGCTATGTTAACTGACTTTGGCCTGGCAAAACAATTTGAGGCGAACACAAGGTCGAACTCCATGTGTGGAACAGTAGAGTACATGCCACCCGAAATTGTTCTTGGGAAGGGACATGATAAGTCTGCCGACTGGTGGAGTGTTGGAATCTTATTGTTTGAAATGCTCACTGGGAAGGTTGGTTTTCTATCTTTCTTTTTTGTTTTATTCCCCTTCTTTTGTTGGAACTTGTGTGCATGGGGGTAGCCCTTCTTGTTATCCAAAAAAATAGGTCCTTTCTTTATAGCCACTGGCAATTAAATGTCTCCCATTCTTTTTCGGATGCCCTTGGTTAGCCCTTCGTGTTATACAAAAACAGCTCCGTGTTTTTGTATACCCACCCACCTGCGCACGCACGCAAAAAAAAATCCTTCGTTTCCTATATTTTAAATGGAAAAATAGAAATATAACCATGACCAATATTCATCACTAAAGAACTGCTGTCATAGCATTAAAAAAGAAGAAGAAACAGAGCTGCTGCCATTCAAAAGATTGTAAAGAAAATCAACCAATACGTCTCCAGCCAAAATGCACCATGTCCTGTTGTACATGCTGCTTGTATCTGCATGCGTGGCTTTATTTTTCCTGCATGCATGTCTTTATTTTTCCTCTATCTCCAAAAAAAGGTCTTTGTTAGGGTTTTGGCACTCTTTGCATGTTTCTACGAGGGACAAATATGCTTCCCTAAGAAATCCTCACCCTCCCCGACCTTCCATCCACACTTTGCCAATTCTTGAGACACAGTTAGGTATTTTCTAAAGAAGTTTGGTGATCTTATCAAACATTCAAAAAAAAAAAAGTTTTGGGATCTTATCACAGGGAATTTCTTAGCAGGGAGAACAGTACATCTATTTGTATTCTTGAATGTGGATATATGTGAAGGATCATGAGTGCTTGCTTTTTTAAATTAATTCTTAGTATTCTAAATTTAAATATTCTTGACTGTAACATAGGACTTGCATTATTGATTTTGTCTCTATTACCTTGTGCAGCCACCTTTTTGTAGTGGCAATCGGGGGAAGATTCAGCAGAAAATAATTAAGGATAAGATCAAGCTGCCTGCATTTCTGTCTTCTGAGGCACATTCTCTGTTGAAAGGGGTAATCCTCATTGCCTTGTATTGTTATTCTCTGCGTGTTATTAAGTTCTTCAATCTTCTTGTGTTTTTCACTCTTCTCAAAAACTGTTTTTCATCTATAAAACTTGCTCTAATATGCCCAAAACAAATCTATAAAACTTGCTCTAATATGCCCAGAACAAATCTATAAAACTTGCTCTAATATGTGGGTTAGACATGGTGATCCTGAAAATCCCTGCATGTTGATTCACCCTTCCAAGTTACAATGGAAGACGACACATGCCCATTAGCACAACTGATGGGAGCCCACCTTGAAAATTGCTTTGGACTCCTACCCATGATATGATGCATGGCTCTCTGTTCCAATGTGCGACTTGTTGCTCCCGTGCCATTGATGCTAATAGTCAGCTACAACAAAATATATAGAATAATTTATTAATATTAAATGATGAGGGCGTAGTTTCTGAGCTCTAGCTCAGGCTGAGCTAGAGCTTAGAATACACCATCTCCCATAGTAGTTTCACTCATCCAACCCATTCATTTTATACTACCTCACATAGATAGGGTGTTCCTAACAAACCAGCTCCATACCATAATCCTAACCATCCGATCTATAGGACCATAATTTCTAGCCATCCATTTTAAACCTCCACAAATCATAACCCTAACCATAACCCATAACCCATAATCCTAACCATAACCGTAATCCTAACTATAACCTATAGAACTAATGGGTTGGATGACTGAAACAACAATGGGAGATGCAGTTTCTGAGCTCTAGCTCAGGCTGAGCTCGAGTTCAGAAACCTTTTCCTATTAAATGATTTAATTAATACTATGTAATTTGCAGATGAATAATAACAGAAAAAAGAAAAGAAAATAGAGATAATCTAGGGCATGTTTTGCAACCATGAAAACTTATTCCATGGAATATTGTTGGCACAATTGTTTGATAGGAGCAGGGGAGTGGGAGAGACTTGAGAAGGAAGGAATGGATAGGGCATGAGAAAGGGGAGTGGGAGAGACTTGAGAAGGAATGGGTAGAGCATGAGAAATCCCTAAAAATACTGGAAAAAAAAATATGCCACTTCAAATCAGTTTCTTTTGCCTGTTTTTCAAGGGCTTCGTATGCTTTCTCACTCCCACGGTCCCACCCTCCCAAGTCTCCCTCCGCCCATATCTCACAACTGGCCCACAAATACTCCACATAATATTTTTGCCATGGTTGCCAAGTGTCAAAATATGTTACACAAATGCTAGTATGATCATCTGGCTTGGCAATTTTTTTCTCTTAGAAAAAACAAGTGTTCTTGATAGATGCTGGATTTGGTCGAATTTCCTTGCCACTACAAATGAATGACAACCATCTTTTTTGGTTTCAGCTGTTGCAGAAAGATGCGAGCAAGCGCCTTGGCAGTGGGCTGGGTGGCAGTGATGAGATAAAACTTCACAAGTGGTTCAAGTCAATCAACTGGAAGAAACTGGATGCTCGGGAAATCCAACCCAGCTTCCGTCCAAACGTTGCCGGAAAGCAATGCATTGCCAACTTTGAGGAGCGGTGGACTAACATGTCACTGTTGGATTCTCCTGTTGCCAGCCCAGTTGCCGGTGACAGCAATTTCATGGGGTTCACATACGTGAGGCCTGCCACTTACCTTCAAGGCACGAACTGAGTTGCCGAGTATTAGAGATTTTCCATGGATATTACTGTTTTGTTTTATTGACATTTTCCTATTAAATGATGAAGTTTTTTTTTTCTAATGTATGTTATTGGCTTCCAATTTCTATAATTGGGCCTGTTTCATTCCTCTACATATTTGTTGGCAAATATAGATGGCTTATTTATTAAGTTTAACAGAGCTCTAAATGATGATTCGTCGAAGAAAAGCACAGAGGTTGCCGGGGTTTTCTTTACGGCCTCGTCTGGCCTCCAGGATTTTTTATTTTATTTTTTATGATAAATCGGCATCTCCAAGCGGAGATAAGGGTGAAGTCTAAAATTAAGGAAACAAAATCCAGGAATTTAGTGTCTAGGGTGATGAGAAGTTGAAGTCTAAAATTAAGGAAACAAAATTCAGGAATTTAGTGTCTAGGGTGATGAGAAGTTCCTAAAAATCGGGAAAAGGTCGATCTGATGTTGAGTACAGTTTTGTTTCCGGGTTTCTAGCTACATCTCATCACTGAAGACACTAGTTTTCTGAATTTTTTTCCTGACTTCACCCTCATCTCCACTTAGAGGCCACCAATTTATCATGAATGAAAAAAATGGGAAATGATGAATGCGCCCCTTTTCATCACTAGGGACACCTAGCAGCAGTGTATCAATGACTGCAGAGGGGCTGATGTACTTCTCGTCAGAAGGATTCAAGGGATTTGATTGCCACATAAACTGCAGTTGGGTGTACCAAGTGGTGAAAAGGGGCGTATGTATCATTTCCCAACAAAATTCAGGGTAGCCAAACGTGCCTTAGTTCCTATGTTCATAGTGAGATTGAGATGAAGAAGAACTAAGGCTCCGTTCACTTGAGTGGAGTTGTTTTCCATGACGTTTTCTGCGGCCATTTGACAGAAATAGAGATTTTTAGTTAAAGGAAAACACTTTGAAAACGGGATTCTATTTGGAAAATAAAATCGACATCACTGTTGATTTAACCTTTTTCAAGTTGTATTTAATGCAGGAAGTGATAAATCTGCCTCTTTTGATTACTTGGGACACCCACGATCAGTTTATCAATGACTGCAGAGGGGCTGATGTACTTCATGTCAGACACGTACATTGCTACTGGGTGTCCCAAGTAATCAAAAGGAGCGGATATATCACTTCCATTTATTGCTTTTATTTGAAGAGATTTTATATGGTGTAAGAGTCCCTTATTTTTTTAAAAGTACTATATGGACCACACTATAGGATCCAAACCGTCCATGTGATGGGCCATAACCTAAAATAGGTTGTGCCCAAAAATCATTTCTATAGGATGATCCCAACCCTCCGATCTCTAGAGGAACTGCATTTTATGGAAACCATATAAAATGGACGTGGCTCTAATTGTTGATGTCCGTTTTTTTTTTTTGTCACAAAAGGGGATCCTATTTATCCTAGCAGTGCTCTTAGTTAAAACCCACTGAACATGTGCTTTCTTGTGTGTTCTCCTAACCGGAGTACTAGGAAAAGCCAAGAGATGAATTAGACTTGCGTGGTGTAATTTAGAGATGAGCGGACCTGGTTATCGAAATCTATGAACCGTTCGATTAGTAAATGACAAAGATGGTTCCGTTCTTGGTACTTAAAATCGACGGCTTTCAGTATGTAAGCAGAACCTTTTAATAGAGCTTCTGCCTCCGTCTATTCTTTGTCCACTGTTATAACAGAAGCCCCAGCCCATTCTACTGTTGTTGTTGTTAGCTAATCTGTTTCTCTTCTTATATGCAGATGCATCCCAGCCATTCGAAGGCCAGATGATCCAGATCCACGAACAGATTAATTGGATCTCGCAGATCAAAGGCTGGGAGCTTCAAAGACATGATTGATTCAATTCGTACCCTTAAATCAACCACTAGGACATCGGATCAAGCATTAGATGTCAAGGATCGTCAATCAAATCTGCTGGGATTTATGGCATTTTGTGTTGCCTTGCAAGACCATTTCATTGCCACTAATCTAAGTTCACCCCTTCGTACTCTAATGTGCATCATGTTGTTGTTGAATTGATGGAATCTTGAAAAATCCCCTTAGCCAATTTGAACCAATATTTCCACGGTGAGTGGGGTGTCAGGAATGTGTACTGACCAAATTGGTGAGACAAGACCACGGAATACATCGGGCAGTGGTAATAGGATCATGGGACTTGCCGTTGGAATTAAGCCAAGAACGTGGAACTTGGAATGTTCCGCTAGGGTCAATCTGAAGGTATCAGCTCCTGAAGACTGGTGGCCCTATGTGTTAGAGGAAACACGTGGATCGTAAGTTGGTGTGTCTCACACTGAAAAGTACTCACACAGCATGTGGAAATATACACATGTGCGAGGGATCGGAAAGTAATTCTACGGAAGTGGGCTAATGTATGTTTTTCCAAAGTACGTTCGAATTACGTGCATTGTATTACAATAGTGTGTATGCGGCATACTTAACTAGGGAAGCCTTTGTGGTGAACTCTTTGGTATGTGTCATAGGGCACTACACAGGACAGAGTGACAGATGCCCATGCTGAGACTCATTGCAATGTGTTGACCGAAGTTGAAGAATTAGCTTTGGAATTTCCGATTAACTTGTATTTAATTATATTCAATTTGAGTGTGTTTAGAGGCCTCAACAGATACACCATAATTGGATATAATTACCCTGATTGTACTTGACAATCAATTGAGCCTAGGGGTGTCAATTTTGGCTCAGGGCTCGGAAGCTCGCTCGAGCTCGGCTTGAAAAAAGCTCGGCTCGAATCCTTAACGAGCCGAGCCGGCTGGCCAGGCTCGTTAAGCTTAACGAGCCGAGCACGAGTTAGGCCAGGCTCGGCTCGGCTTCTTAAGGCTCGTTAAGAAAACCCACTTTTGTATAAAAGAATAGTCCTAAATATAATACAGTAGGCTGTCCCAAGAAAAAAATAAGGGAAACAGCTGGAGGCATAAAGATTTCATCATGAGGTTGGTGTTGTCAACATCATCTGTTTTGTCAACATCATGAGGTTTTGTTTTTCTCGGAATGCCCACAAAAACGTATTGAGGGCAGTGCGTATCAAACGGTTGTGTTTTTTTTGAGAAAAATAGAAATTAATTTTTTCCCGTAATTGTCATAACTTTTTACCTTTTGTTAGTATTTTTTTCGTAATTGTCATAACTTTCTACCTTTTGTTGGTAATTTTTCATTTAAAACTTTATAACATCAGCTATTTTACTTTTTTATTTTGTAATGATTACTTTTTTCTGCTTTTGCTAGCCACCTTTGCCATGTGCGAAACTTTATAACCCAAGCTCGATAAGGCTCGCGAGCCTGACCGAGCCGAGCCCGAGCCTGGTTCGAGCCTGAGCCGAGCCTGAGCCGAGCCTTTGAGCTTAACGAGCCGAGCCCAGCTGAGCCTGGCCAAGTTCGGCTCGGCTCGGCTCGTTTACACCCCTAATTGAGCCAAATTAGAATTTTTATCAGAATATTTTTGAAGAAAATTAGCGATGTAATTTATGCAGAATAATATGTATAATTAAATATTTATTTTCTCAAATAATTACGTCGTGGGAATTTACAAAACGATTTACAATTTGGCTGGTTAAGTCGAGGAACACTTTGAATTGAGGAAATCCTATACTTTGGAATTGGAAAAACGGAAAAATCTTATGTTTAGACTCGATTCAAAGTGGTGGGTTTAATAAATATAATTGATTGGGAAACTATTTGAAGGTTGTGCACACCTTGGCTTTATTGTAAGGAAAAATTGTCAATGAGGGACATCAAAATACGAGACCTGCCAACTGGGGACACACTTTTGAAAAATTGTTAAAGAGGGTTGATAACCCCCTTTTGAGAGTTTGATAACCCCATTTAGAGGGTTGATAACCCCCTTTTAGAGACTTGATAAACCCCATTTCGTCCCCCTCTAACAATTTTTCAAAACTGTGTCTCGCGTTGGCAATTCTCATATTTTGATGTCCCCTATTGGCAATTTTTCCTTAGTAATTACAGATTGATGATGGTTATATCGGTAATTATATACTGGTGATGGGATGACCAATTTGCCCCTCACAAATTGGGAATACCAAGGAGACCTAACCCTAGACTAATGGTTTTAGGGAAGCTTATAAAATCCACGATATCCCACTCCATGGAATCATTTTAAAAACCATACAATCTCTGAAATTTAGAGATTGGAAGAGAGCACCATCGGACTCACGGTTTAACAGGGAGTGGATCAAGAATTAGTTGGCGTCTATGATTTTTTTTTAAGATGGGAGATAAGGCTTCTCCAAACCCGTGATCCATTTATCCACATTGTTTTAAGGTACGAAACACCTTTCATTGGTATCAAAGCGATAGGCTAGGATTTGGAGTTTTTTTGGATAGTTGGATTCTCCCGTTAGTGCTCTTACTGTGCCATTGGATTTCAGGAATTTTTCTTTCTGTTTGGGTTTGAAATAAACCCTATGTAACGACCCGATTCCGTCAAGTCGCTACGAGCAAAAGAACAACGCAAAAATCATTAATTTTTTTTTTTAAGATAATCAACAACCACGACAAAATCTTATTCCAAATTAAATAAGTCTACCATAACAAGAGGTCCTTTCAATACTCATACTCCAAATGAAAAGTAAAGTTTTAATCACTAAAGTTCAAACTAAAGAAAGTCCCGACAAAATAAAAATAGAAAATGACGCAAGACGTCATAGCGCAATAACCTATGAAGCGAACTCTCCGATCACACGATCCCTTATCCCATGATTTCTTCGTTTGCAAACGCTCCGCCATCTAACGCCTCAACCCCTGTGGTGGAGGAAACAACGTTAGAGTAGGGTCCTCCAGAGACCGAGCGGAGTAAAAGGAAGAATATAAAAGGGCATGCAATAATAATTCAGATCCTTAGCAATCATCCAGAAGCAATAATAAATAACTGGAGAATAAAACTACGCCATTAATATCAGTATAAATAGGAATGAATGACAATAATGAATGATATGTTATGTGTGCATCGAATATGTAAAATGAGACAGCACTTTCCCCAGCTACATCCGGCTTTTCCTCAGTTTACTTTTCTGTCAGTTCTTTTCTGACTGTCTCCTTTTTGCCGGTGTCCTTGCCGCACGACTACCCACTACCCCTGTCCAATGGTAGTGGCGTTATGGACTCGGATTTCGGTCTCGCATTTAATGCCGAGCCGTTTCGGGGATACTATCCCTTTGGATGGTTTGCCAACGAAAGGTTGTACACGCTTTTCGCGTTGGCTTTGGACCTTAGGTCCCAGGATGATACCACCACACCCTTAATTTCCCCTTCACTCTCCCCCATGTAGGATATGCAATTAGGGATTTTAAGGTACGTTACCTTTGCCTTCTTTTCCTACATCCTTTCACATAAGTGTTAGAAACAATTTATTATTTATTTCATTTCAAGTAAACAAGTATAATGAGCTATACAGTGATCACAAATAAATAGTATATGTAAGATTACTTTGCAAGAAACAAGTTATATTAAAACCATTACAACACAAGGTCTAGCTGTCACCTGCCTTAACTTACGAATGGGGAAGAATGGACGGCTTCTGATAGGTAGTGGAGTGTGATAGTCCTGGAGTCAAGTGATAGAACATAACAGTGTCAATTTTTTTCCTTATGTTTAAGTTTTCAAAAATACGTACAGGTACTACGTTGAGGCCCTATCTTAGGTGAAACCCATGCACATAGACATATCATTGCTGTCTTATCTTTGGGTAGGAAGGATATATACCCAGAGAAGACTCTTGCTGCCCTATTTCTTTTGGACGGCCAGCAAGAAGACACATGAAGGACACTATTGCTGCCCTGTTCTGGGGCGTAAAACTTATGCACAGAAAAGCCTACTACTGCCCTGTTTGAGGGCAAGAACTCACATACAGAAACACGACTGCTGCCCTGTTTGAGGGCATAAAACTCACACACAAAAAAACATCATTGCTGCCCTGTTTGAGGGCATAAAACACGCACACAAAAACACATGACTGCTGCCCTGTTTTGAGGGCATAAAACTTGCACACAAACATAGAACACTGCTGTCCCGTTTTTAGAATATAAAATACGCATATGAATGACGTAGAACCTGTCCAGTTTTAACACACGAAAACATGCATATATCTGACTCTAAATCTTTCCAGTTTTGATACATAGAAACACACATATAACGGTCTTTAAATCTGTCCAATTTTAATATATAATAAAAATGCATATAACTGATCTTAAATCTTCCTAGTTTTGATATGTAAAAACACCTATCAACCGTACACAAATCTGGTCCGTTTTGGGACCAAGGAAACACATGTCAACAGGGTACAAATCTGGTCCATTTTGGGACTAAGGAAACACATGCCAACAGGGTACAAATCTGGACCGTTTTGGGACCTATAGAACATACATTAACAGGGTATAAATCTGGTCCGTTTTTTTACCTATAAAACATATATTAACAATGCATAAATCTAGTCCGTTTCGGGAGCTAGAAAACAAACCAAAACAGTGTTAAACTTCGCCCGTTTTGGAACCGACAACTACACAGAAAATGACGCTTAATTTGGCCCATTTTGGGACCAAGAAGAACACACAAAAGCAGAGTTAAATCTGGTCCGATTTGCGACCAAGGGAAACTATTCATTACATCGTTAAATCTGGTCTGTTTTGGGACCAAGAAAACACTATAAGACAAGGAAAGTAATAAGGGTACTTACTTGGATGGATCTAGGGTATAAGGAGAATCAAATGTAAAGCTCTTCTTCTTCTTCTTCTTCTTCTTCTTTCTTTTCTTTCTTTCTTCCTCTCTTTCTCTTTTTCTAAAAATTTTGGGCGAGAATGGGAGAGGTGTACGTCACTATATATATATATATATATATATATATATATATTCTATTTTCCTTGTTTTATGATTGGTAAATTAAGATGAGTCATAAGAGGGCTATAGTAAGTTACCAAAAACCCAACACCTTGGTCTTATTTATAAGGCATGATAGCCACTTTTTATGGGTTAAATTTTAAAGAAAAGGAAAACAACCAAAAGAGGGGATTACATATATTCCCTAATTTTTGTTTTGATTGTTATTTTGGATAATCTGCTATTAATGAAAATATTATATCCCTAAAGTTTCTCACTTTACATCATCCATAAGATTACTTAATCTCCAAGAAATCCCACTACTTCTATTAATGTAAAGTTCCCACTATTGTTAAAGTTTTTGAATTTTTAATTAAAGAAACTAAGATATCCAAAATCTAGGAATTTCCTTTTAAGATTACTTATAATTAGTAAATCTAAAAGGCATCTTTAAATTTACTATCATCACACCATATCATTGATTGCTAATTAAAAGTAATCACATATATTTCCCTAAATAATTACATAATTAGTAATCCTACAAAGGCATCTTTAAATTAACCATCATCACACCATATATATATATATATATATATTTATATATCTTATTTATTGAGGGTGGGCCCACACCATATGCACGTTTTCCCATACAAGGGAAAAAGTGGGTTTCTTCCCATAACTTTTTATCTTATTTTTTTTTTTGACTTTCCACGTTTTAAGTGATATTTTTCGTGGAAATTATTTTTACAACAAGACTTATTTTCTTCTCTTATTTAGGGAATTTAGTTATAACCTTCAATAGCCATAGATTCTAAGATCTATGGATCAAAACAAATTAAAGGGAAAAGAGTGATTAAAACTAAGATCTAGGGTTGATCATTGATGGATCGTTGATCCCCACCCTTGAAAATAGATTCACTGATCCAATGGCCTAAATCTTAGAGTTTTGAAAGAAGAAGAATCACAGTCATTACAATCTACCCCCCTTAATTGAATTTCGTCCCCGAAATTCTGCTCTTTCTTATCCCAAGTAACGTAGTGAATATCAGTTAAGATGGAATTAAAATTAATTATTTACCTTTCAGTTACTGCCACTGTCGTAATCATCATCCTCGTATACGTCCAGTACATTACCGAAGACTGACAATCTGCGACGTTTGCTGGTGACCTCATCTTCTGAATATGGGGGCGTCTAATCGCCGATTGAGTAAGATGATATGTTGATGATTTCTGTTTCGATAGGAACAGGTTCCTCCTCAGGATCTTCTTCTGGATCCTCCCCTTTTGGATCCTCCTCTTCAGGTTCCCCTCCTGCTCGGTTGACCTTAAAGGTGTGACATATCATATGTCACCTATTAGCCATCTAACCCAAATTAACGACTCAACCCACAAGCACCAGGTTCTCTGTAAACCCGGGCTTTGATACCACAACTGTAATGACCCGATTCCGTCAAGTCGCTACGAGCAAAAGAACAACGCAAAAATCATGAAATTTTTTTTTCTTTTTTAAGATAATCAACAACCACGACAAAATCTTATTCAAATTTAAATAAGTCTACCATAACAAGAGGCCATTACAATACTCATACTCCAAATGAAAAGTAAAGTTTTAATCACTAAAGTTCAAACTAAAGAAAGTCCCGACAAAATAAAAATAGAAAATGACGCAAGACGTTATAGCGCAATAGTCCATGAAGCGAACTCTCCGATCACACGATCCCTTATCCCATGGTTTCTTCGTTTGCAAACACTCCGCCATCTAACGCCTCAACCCCTGTGGTGGAGGAAACAACGTTAGAGTAGGGTACTCCAGAGACCGAGCGGAGTAAAATGAAGAATATAAAAGGGCATGCAATAATAATTCAGATCCTTAGCAATCATCCAGAAGCAATAATAAATAACTGGAGAATAAAACTACGCCATCTATATCAGTATAAACAGGAATGAATGACAATAATGAATGATATGTTATGTGTGCATCGAATATGTAAAATGAGACAGCACTTTCCCCAGCTACATCCGGCTTTTCCCTAGTTTACTTTTCTGTCAGTTCTTTTCTGACTGTCTCCTTTTTGCCGGTGTCCTTGCCGCACGACTACCCACTACCCCCGTCCAATGGTAGTGGCATTATGGACTCGGATTTCGGTCTCGCATTTAATGCCGAGCCGTTTCGGGGATACTATCTCTTTGGATGGTTTGTCAACGAAAGGCTGTACACGCTTCTCACGTTGGCCTTTGGACCTTAGGTCCCAAGATGATAGCACCACACCCTTAATTTCCCCTTAACTCTCCCCCATGTAGGATATGCAATTAGGAATTTTAAGGTACTTTACCTTTGCCTTCTTTTCCTGCATCCTTTCACATAAATGTTAGAAAAAGTTTATTATTTACTTCATTTCAAGTAAACAAGTATAATGGGCTATACGGTGATCACAAATAAATAGTATATGTAAGATTACTTTGCAAGAAACAAGTTATATTGAAACCATTACAACACAAGGTCTAGCTGTCACCTGCCTTAACTTACGAATGGGGAAGAATGGACGGCTTCTGATAGGTAGTGGAGTGTGATAGTCCTGGAGTCAAGTGATAGAACATAACAGTGTCAATTTTTTCCTTATGTTTAAGTTTTCAAAAATACGTACAGGTACTACGTTGAGGCCCTATCTTAGGTGAAACCCATGCACATAGACATACCATTGCTGTCTTATCATTGGGTAGGAAGGATATATACCCGACGAAGACTCTTGCTGCCCTGTTTTTTTTTTTTTTTTGGGCGGCCAACAAGAAGACACATGAAGGACACTATTGCTGCCCTGTTCTGGGGCGTAAAACTTATGCACAGAAAAGCCTACTACTGCCCTGTTGAGGGCATGAACTCACACACAAAAACTCGACTGCTGCCCTGTTTGAGGGTATAAAACTCACACACAGAAAAACATCATTGCTGCCCTGTTTGAGGGCATAAAACACGCACACAAAAACACATGACTGCTGCCCTGTTTTGAGAGCATAAAACTTGCACACAAACATAGAACACTGCCGTCCCGTTTTTAGAATATAAAATACGCATATGAATGACTTAGAACCTGTCCAGTTTTAACACACGAAAACATGCATATATCTGACTCTAAATCTTTCTAGTTTTGATACATAGAAGCACACATATAACGGTCTTTAAATCTGTCCAATTTTAATATATAATAAAAATGCATATAACTGATATTAAATCTGTCTAGTTTTGATACGTAAAAACACCTATCAACCGTACACAAATCTGGTCCGTTTTGGGACCAAGGAAACACATGTCAATAGGGTACAAATCTGGTCCATTTTGGGACCAAGGAAACACATGCCAACAGGGTACAAATCTGGACCGTTTTGGGACCGATAGAACATACATTAACAGGGTTTAAATCTGGTCCGTTTTTGGACCTATAAAACATATATTAACAATGCATAAATCTAGTTTCTTTCAGGAGCTAGAAAACAAACCAAAACAGTGTTAAACTTCGCCCGTTTTGGAACCGACAACAACACACAAAATGACACTTAATTTGGCCCATTTTGGGACTAAGAAGAACACACAAAAGCAGTGTTAAATCTGGTCCGATTTGGGACGAAGGAAAACTATTCATTACATCATTAAATCTGGTCTGTTTTGGGACCAAGAAAACACTATAAGACAAGGAAAGTAATAAGGGTACTTACTTGGATGGATCTAGGGTATAAGGAGAATCAAGTCTAAAGCTCTTCTTCTTCTTCTTCTTCTTCTTTCTTTTCTTTCTTTCTTCCTCTCTTTCTCTTTTCTAAAAATTTTGGGCGAGAATGGGAGAGGTGTACGTCACTATATATATATATATATATATATATATATATATATATATATATATATTCTATTTTCCTTCTTTTATGATTGGTAAATTAAGATGAGTCATAAGAGGGCTATAGTAATTTACCAAAAACCCAACACCTTGGTCTTATTTATAAGGCATGATAGCCACTTTTTATGGGTTTTAAATTTTAAAGAAACGGAAAACAACCAAAAGAGGGGATTACATATATTCCCTAATTTTTGTTTTGATTGCTATTTTGGATAATCTACTATTAATGAAAATATTATATCCCTAAAGTTTCTACTTTACATCATCCATAAGATTACTTAATCTCCAAGTAATCCCACTACTTCTATTAATGTAAAGTTCCCACTATTGTTAAGAGTTTTTGGATTTTTAATTAAAGAAACTAAGATATCCAAAATTTAGGAATTTCCTTTAAGATTACTTATAATTAGTAAATCTAAAAGGCATCTTTAAATTTACTATCATCATACCATATTATTGATTGCTAATTAAAAGTAATCACATATATTTCCCTAAATAATTACTTATAATTAGTAATCCTACAAATGCATCTTTAAATTAACCATCATCATACCATATATATATATATATATATATATATATATATATATTTATATATTTATATATCTTATTTATTGAGGGTGGGCCCACACCATATGCACGTTTTCCCATACAAGGAAAAACGTGGGTTTCTTCCCATAACTTTTTATCTTATTTTTTTTTTTTTTGATTTTCCACGTTTTAAGTGATATTTTTCGTGGAAATTATTTTTACAACAAAACTTATTTTCTTCTCTTATTTATGGAATTTAGTTATAACCTTCAATAGCCATAGATTCTAAGATCTATGGATCAAAATAAATTAAAGGAAAAAGAGTGATTAAAACTAAGATCTAGGGTTGATCATTGATGGATCGTTGATCCCCACCCTTGAAAATAGATTCACTGATCCAATGGCCTAAATCTTAGAGTTTTGAAAGAAGAAGAATCACAGTCATTACACCCTAATCGGATGCGTTGGTTTGTTGGCGAGTTGAATCGATTTAACTGGGTTCTTGTCTGTATAATCACAAAGAATAAGGAAATATACTACTGGTTCTGAAGTGTTGTAAATCCAAGCCTCTCGGTAATTATCGAGCCTTGCTCCTTGGAAATGACCAGTTAACTCTTTGTTTCTCAATGATCCATGTAGGACCCATTAGGATTAAAAAATCTAATCATGTGTCCTGTTTGTTGATGAACTGAAGAAGGCTATTACTACTCCATGTGTCCCCACACTGTTTTCATCAATGGATGCTAATGAAGATCACCTAGTATTCTTGGATTTTTGGTAGCCCCCCCCCCCCCCCCCCCGCCCCGAGAATTAGACATAGTCTTCTTATGGGAATTTGTTCCGCTCATCTTAAGCATTGTGCCGAGACCTGGCAAAAAGTGACCCGGACCCGCCTGTAAATTACGGGTCCGGGTCACCAATCAGTGACTTGTTTGAAATTGACCCGCGGGTCTACCCTGCCCGTCAAAACTGGGCCGGGCCGGGTGGACCCACGGGTGCCCACGGGCGCCCGTAGAGAAGTGCGAAGGTTTTATTTTGGGACCTTTTTGGCACTTTTTTTCGAAATTGTTATAACTTTTACTTTTTCTATGTATTTTTTTCCGTCATTGTCATAACTTTTGGTTTTCTATGTATTTTTTTTCCGTAATTGTCATATTTCAGAACATTCTTTCGATTTTTTTCCCGTAATTTTTCTATTTTGGTTCCATTTTCCCGTAATTTCTCATTTAAAACTTAGTACCCCATGATTATTATTTATTGCTAGCCACCTTTTCACAAATCGGACTTTTGCCAATCTTTGCAATTTGCGCCACTCGACAATAAGATAAATCTCTCAAATAGTCAACATAAATGGTTAGCGAAGGTGGCTAGCAAATCCCTATACAAATAAAAAAATCTTAACATATATGTCAAAAATTCGGGTCACCCGCGGGTCAACCCGGCCTATACGGTCCGGGTCCGGGTCCAAGCTTAGTGACCCGTAGAATTTTCCGGATCATTTTGACCCGGACCCGTATGGGCCGGGTCAAAACCGGCCTACCCCGCCCGTTTGCCAGGTCTAATTGTGCCTGACTGACATCAAATAGAAGATCGATCTTATCCATGCATTTGGAAAGTTTCCTAAAGGTGAATAGTTTTTCTATATGGGTACGGACGAGAAAGCGGAAATGATTGGGTTTGGAATGTAAATACTAAGACTCCGAAGAGGAGAAGACTCTTACTCATAAATTTCTTGTACTCATCTTTGATGCGGAAATACTTTTGGCTAATCCTTAAGTTGATGGACTTAAAAGTGTTGTTGGGACTTAAGTAGGTTGTTCTACTTATATCCTTATGTCATGTTATGATAATGGAATAAATTATAGCTTGTGTGGTAACTCTAGAATTAACATACTAGAACCTGAATTGAATCTAGTTACTAACTAGGATCCCCACACTATACATGTGGAGCCTTAGATTAGGCACACTGGGAAGGCTGGATTAAAAAGACTAGTTGATGAGGGCAATATCAAAGGTCTCACATTGAAAGACTTTGGTCAATGTGAAACCTACGATAATGAAAAGATAATAGTACTTCATTGATAGGAAATCTAAACCCTTAGACAAGTTCGAGGAATATGAACTAGAAGCTGAAAACTAATCGGATAGGAATACTAAGGTTCTTAAGACTAATAGAGGTGGTGAATGCACCGATGACTTGTTTGGTTGGTTCTACAAGAAACATGGTGCTATTCATTGAACCCCCATGCTTTACACTCCTCGATAAAAACTATGTTGCTGAGAGGAACAGACTAGACATTATCAAATCAATGATGGACTATATTGCTATCCCTATGAATTTCTAGGGTGTACAACAACTTACACTGTTGAATGAGGTCCATCATAGACTTCAGGTCTACTCTTTATGTTTTGTGAACTAGAAGAAAAATACATTAGATTATGAGTATGTCTTAACCTTGTATGAAAATAAACATACAATGGTTGTTCTTAATGGACCTTCTTCATTATTGGGAGGGAAAGATTATCCTTTGGACGAAGTGAAAAAGGGAATATTATCCTAATAAGTATTTTACCTTGATAGGTGAGAACTTGAGTGAGGAACATGTTACTTACGCAAAGGAAATTGAAAGTTTAAAAGTCACATCTTTAGATGGAAACCATGTTGGAGGAAATAAACTCCATTATTATAAATAAAAATTTGAAGTTTGGGAATTTGATTAACCACTTCTAAACTGGAACCTAAAGGTGTGTGTCTCTTTTTTCATAGATCCATGGAAGGTTTCGGTTCTGCTATGACTGAAAGTAATCGTTGTATATACCCAAAGGTGAGTGGGAGGAATATTTTACTTCTATCACTTTATGTGGATAACAACTTGATTGCTTGAATGGACATGGATGCTCCCTTCAAACCCGGCTCGATCCAAGATTCATGCGGGCTTTTGGATCTTAGACCCGACTCGACCCGAAACCTGAGAAACATGAACCCAACCCAAGCTATTTTCGGGTCAGGTCAATGCGGGTCGGGTTTTACCCGACCCAAGTTGCAGCCCTAATCAAGATCATATATGAGCATTGTTGAATTATCTGATACCTACCAAAACATCAATATGTGACCCCCCACCCCCATGGGCGGATCTACGGGGGTCAAGGCTAAGATTATGAAATTTTCCCATTAGTACCTGTTTATATAGGCAATTGCACCCCTCCCTCTTTCTAATGCCCTCCCCTGTCTCTCTTGACCAACTAAAGTACAAACCTCATTATAGTCTTCATTTTTTTATTTATTCTCAGACCAAGTTCAAAGTACCAAAAGAAAATTCTACATTAAAGCAAGGGCAAAAGGCAAAAGTAAAGGTATAGGTAATAATGAGGTTTAAGGGAAAAAGTAAAAGAAAAATTTGTTACAAAAATGCAAAGTTTTGGTTAAATTGTCAAGTAAGGGTACGTTCTCTTTTTTTGTGAAATAAGGGCTGTCAGGTGCTTCTAGAAATCCCAAAGGACAAGAATACCCTCCCTCCTCTTTTTCCCTTCACCTTTTTAGCTCACTTCCCTATGCATTTTCACCTACCCTATCACCTCTTCCCTCCACCTTTACACCCTCTTCTTCCCCAAATGTAAGAAACTCCATGAAACCCCATGGAAGCTTGCCATTGCCAAATGTTCTAAGCTCCATTTCCATTGGCTTTTGATAAAAACCTCCATTGTGAACACTCTCTTCTACCCCAAACGTGAGATTTCTTCGTGTGCGCCGGTAGGTCATCTCTTGATTAGGTTAAAGATGTTGTTTTCATGTTGTGTGATTTTTTGGTTTATTCTCATCCTCTCTTGCTTAGGTTTTAGATGAATCTTTTGACCTCTCTTTCTTTCTCTCAATGGTTCAATGGTTGTAAAGTTTTTAAATGGTTCAATGTTTGTAAATCTAATATCAAACTCATTATCAATCCTATTTGGTTGCTTTATGTACACAATCAATTTATACAATTGGAACCAAAATTTAGTGGTTCCAAGAGTGTAAGTAGTGGTTCCAAGAGTGTAAATAGACTTTCATACACTTTATAAGTGATTATGAGTGTATTGATAGTGGTTAAGGTACTCATACTCAGTATGTATATAATCGGAACCATTATGAACACCTCGGAACCACAATTTATTGGTTCCAAGAGTGTAAAGTATGGTCCCAAGAGAGTAAATAGGGGTTCATTTTTTGTAAAAGTGGTTTAATACAATGGGAACCATTATTTAGACCTTGGAACCATAATTTAGTGGTTCCAAGAGTGTAAATAGACATCCATGCACTTTATAATTGATCATGAGTGTATTGATAGTGGTTAAGGTAGTCATACTTAGTATGTATATAATCAGAACAATTATGAACACCTCGGAGCCACAATTTATTGGTTCCAAGAGTATAAATAGTGCTTCCAAGAGAGTAAATAGGAGGTCATACTTTGTAAAAGTGGTTTAATTAATATTAGTTCTGAGGTATAAAATGTGGTTTCCAAGTGGTTTCGGGTAGAAATTGTGGTTCCCTAGTGGTTCCGAGGTATAAAATGTGGTTCCCTAGTGGTTCCGTGGTAGAAAATGTGGTTTCGTAGTGGTTCCAGGGTATAAAATGTGGTTCCCTAGTGGTTCCGGGGTATAAAATGTGGTTCCCTAGTGGTTCCGGGGTATAAAATGTGATTTCCTAGTGGTTCCGGGGTGTAAATGGGGTTCCCTAGTGGTTCCGAGGTATAAATGGTGGTTCTATAGTGGTACCGGGGTATAAAATGTGGTTCCCTAGTGGTTCCGAGGTATAAAATGTGGTTCCTTAGTATAAAATGTGGTTCTCAAGTGGTTCTGGGGTAGAAATTGTGGTTCCTTAGTGGTTCCGAGGTATAAAATGTGGTTCCCTAGTGATTCCGTGATAGAAAATGTGGTTCCGTAGTGGTTCCGGGGTATAAAATGTGGTTCCCTAGTGGTTAAAATGTGGTTCCCTAGTGGTTCCGAGGTATAAAATGTGATTCCCTAGTGGTTCCGGGGTGTAAATGGGGTTCCCTAGTGGTTCCGAGGTATAAATGGTGCTTCCATAGTGGTTTCGGGGTATAAAATGTGGTTCCCTAGTGGTTCCGGTGTATAAAATGTGGTTCCGTATTAGTTCCGGGGTATAAAATGTAGTTCCCTAGTGGTTCCGAGGTATAAAATGTGGTTCCCTGGTGGTTTCGGGGTATAAAATGTGGTTCCCTAGTGGTTCCGAGGTATAAAATGTGATTCCCTAGTGGTTCCGGGGTGTAAATGGGGTTCCCTAGTGGTTCCGAGGTATAAATGGTGGTTCCATAGTGGTTCCAGGATATAAAATGTGGTTCCCTAGTTGTTCTGAGGTATAAAATATGGTTCCCTAGTATAAAATGTGGTTCCCTAGTGGTTCTGAGGTATTGAATGTGGTTCCCTAGTGACTCTGGGGTATAAAATGTGGTTCCCTAGTGGTTTCGAAGGGTGAAAGACAGTGATAGAAGTGCATTCCCGATTGATGTAGTGGCCGATCGGCCCATACAAGTTAACAGGTATGTTACATGCTATTACTTCAGTTTAGGAAAGCTCCGTAAACGATTAATTCTTATTGTTGCATATATTCTTCATGTTTTGCAGCCACGACTGTGGGCTATTCGTTTTGAAAGAGATGGAATACATCAATCGTGACGCTAGCCTCGATTTCACCTAGAAAGATATTACGGCTATACGAGCTTCTCTACTTTCCGAAATGTTGAATGGGGTGTATGGGACAGTATCACTGTAACTTGTCGACACTCTTACCTGGGAGACATTGTTGTTGGTTGTACTTTTCAAAAATTGAGGGATGGCGAAGCTAGTGATGAAGAGGAAGAATATCAAGCCAAAAAAGTGGAAGTTGAAGAAGTCATGGATATTACAGAAGAGATCGTCTCATATGATTTTTGAGTAGTAGTAGGAATAGATCACACTCTCATTTTTTTTTTAACTTTTAAATGTTGATTGTATGTTAAATTTCAACCCATAACTGACACAGCTGAGACTTTTTGTTTCAGTCCCTATGTTCAATGAAACCAAGAGGCAGGTGCTAATTTTTCTTTCAGCCATTGGTCTCTCACTACTTATGAATGTAATCTGCAATTTATTATTTTCGCTGATATTGGCACTACCATGTTTTGATATTAGGGCGAACTCCTCTTATCTTTCTTTGGCTTATGAGAGCATTTTGCTAGTTGTACTACTTTCCTACCTAGTTAAATAAAAAAATACAAGGTGAGTTTGCTCCATTATCAAAGCATGGGATATGTTTCTCCCCTTCCAACTATTTAGGTTTGTTTGTGGATCAATGCTTGTATAAGGCAGCCCCCTCTTTGAAACACAGGCAATGCTAATGAAGACCCCATCACCCCTCTGAACCCCATTCCCGAATCCAAACACTGGGCAATGTACTGGACTGTACAGAATGTTATCCAGAAAAATGCCTATTCAACTGGACTTCATTCGGAAGTCCGAAATATTGTTCGGAAGTCCGACTCGGAAATCCGAACAAAGATTTGGACTTCTGAATGTTGTCCAGTAAAATACCTATTCTACTGGATTTCATTCGGAAGTCCGAAATTTTGTTTGGAAGTCCGACTCGGAAGTCCGAACAAAGCTTCGGACTTCCAAATGGAGTCCAGTAAAATGGCCATTCTACTGGACTTCATTCGGAAGTCCGAAATTTGTTTCGGACTTCCGACCAATGTCCAGTAAAATGGCCATTGTACTGGACTTCATTCGGAAGTCCGAAAATTTTTTCGGCCTTCCGACTCGAACTTCCGAACAAGGATTCGGACTTCCGAATGGAGTCCAGTACAATGCCCAGTGTGTTGGACTCTATTCGAAAATTTGAATCTTCGTTCGGACTTCCGAGTAGGGCTACATACACATTGTTGTTGTCCACAGATGGAAGGGTTACGATGATCTGATGGAGCTGATTTTTTGGGCACACCGTATATATGTGAGGGCCCATCAAATGAATGCTTTGGATGATCCAAACAATGTGGGCCCACTGAGTTTTCGGTAGTGTTTAGAATCGGAGGGGTGTATGGGGTCTTCATTAGGATTGATTGTGTTTCAAAGAGGGGGCCTACCTTATACAAATTCAAGCTACAATAATTTAACTCTTCGAACCCCAATGATATTAGAATGTCCCGAACACAACTTCCACTCTTGGAACCAATTTAATTCTATTAGAGAGAGAGAGAGAGAGAGAGAGAGATAGAGAGATAAAGATAAAGAGATAGAGAGAGAGAGAGGTAAACATAAAATCAATGTACAGTTCCGACCAAATAGTGGCTACAATAGCGTTTAATTTCTACAAATTCTGTGTGAGTAAGTATCATGTGCAGTAACAAGTGTCCCAAAATCAATGCCACTTTGTAGAAAAAAACCAACAACTCCATTCCCAAGCAAAGAAATGAGGTGCGAAGGACACACCGGACCTACAAGAGAAACTTGCAACAATCAATAAAATAATGGGTTTTATACCCCCGGAACCAGTACAGAACCACATTTTATACCCTGGAACCACTACGGATCCACATTCTATACCCCGAAACCACTCGAGAACCACATTTTATACCCCGGAACCACTATGGAAGCACCATTTTACACTCTTGAAACCACTACTTACACTCTTGGAACCACTAAATCATGCTTCCAAGATGTAAATAATGGTTCCCAGTGTATTAAACCACTTTTACAAAGCATGAACCCCTATTTACTCTTTTGGAACCATACTTTACACTCTTGGAAGCACTGTTTACACTCTTGGAACCAATAAGTTGTGGTTCCGATGTGTTCATAACGGTTCTTATTATATACATATTGAGTATGAGTACCTTAACCAATATCAATACACTCATGATCACTTATAAAGTGCATGAAAGTTTATTTACACTCTTGGAACCACTACTTACACTCTTGGAACCACTAAATTGTGGTTCCGAGGTCTACATAATGGTTCTAATTGTATAAATTGATTGTGTACATAGAGCAACCAAATGGGATTGATAATGAGATTAATAATGGGTTTGATATTGGATTTACAAACATTGAACCATTTAAAAACTTTACAGCCATTGAACCATTCAACCATTGAACCATTGAGAGAGAGAAAGAGAGGGGTCAAAAGAGTCATCTAAAATCTAAGCAAGAGAGGATGAGAATAAACCAAAAAATCACACAACATGAAAACAACATCTTTAACCTAATCAAGAGAGGACCTACCGGCGCACACGAAGAAATCTCACGTTTGGGGAAGAAGAGGGTGTTCACAACGGAGGTTTTTATCGAAAGCCAATGAAAATGGAGCTTAGAACGTTTGGCAATGGCAAGCTTCCATGGGGTTTCATGGAGTTTCTTACGTTTGGGGAAAAGAGGGTGAAAAGGTGATAGGGTAGGTGAAAATGCATAGGGAAGTGAGCTAAAAAGGTGAAGGGACAAAGAGAAGGGAGGGTATTCTTGTCCTTTGGGATTTCTAGAAGCACTGACAGCCCCAATTTCACAAAAAAAAAAGAACGTACCCTTACTTGACAATTTAACCAAAACTTCGCATTTTTCTAACAATTTTTCCAAAGTAAAATTCATATGGAAAAAGTAAAAAAGTATTAACGAGTTCACTACCTTGTCTTCTGTGCAGGTGTCACAACTCACAACAAAGAATTTCATCTCTAACTTGCAAAACGAAATCCCCTTTTGCTAGCACCCCAATGAGATTTTATATTTGTGTAAATTTGTAGTCCATTGGATTGCCTGTTATGATCCCGTGGAAATGATTTACACGGTGTAGCCTATTTAGGTTGTAGCTCAACAAATGAACAATTTGGATTATCCCATAAAGTAGGCCTCATATTACCTTTTTAAAAAATATAGTACTTCAGGCGCATCGCAACATGTAAAATTTTAGGAATTATTGAAATTTTCAAAGTAAAAAGCAATTCTATTTTATTTTAGAGGGGCTTGGAATTTATTAAATCACTAGCATTCTTGGGCCATGCTATGCATGGGTGTAAAAAGTAGACCCCACCCATGGTGTAAATAGTGGGCCCCATTAAATCAAAATATGAAGTGTAGTGTAAAGCGGTGGGCCCTTAGCGTGCTACAAGAGACATCCTCTTGGCTCCCACCATCAAGCAAAAAATTCCTGGCTCCCCCCCCCCCCCAATGAGTCTGTATTGTGCATGTAAATGAAATGTGCTTAGATCCTTATCAAAAAATTAAACTTACAATCATTGATGGGCTGAATTATATGCTTTAAATATCTCTAGGCACTAACACAAAGATAATATGAAGTATTATCAGGCAATGGCTTTCGATGTGTGTAGATACCCCATTTTGACAGTACCTTGAGCCTCCCGTGTTTGAGCAAAAACCCCATCAAATCAACTAGGTAGGGTCCCAAAGTTCACCTTAGGCTAGCTTAAGGTCCCAGCAAGGTCCCTGCTAAATTTCGTCGAAATCCGAGCACGTTTACCTAGTGAGCGAGCCAAAGCAAGGTCGTAGTGCAAATGCAGAACAGGGGGTGAATTATCCTAGAGAGGGCTAACCCAAATTCATATAAGACACGATTCGGCTGTGCATTTATAAAAAATTCGCGCAAAAACCGCACGCCTATCAAATAGTTGTGCCAATATCATTTTCCCCTTTTGCCTATAAATATGAACTTAATCTCATTTTTTTTTTTAAATCTGTGAGAAGAGAGAAGAGAGAGAAACTCTGCGTTTTTTAGAGAGAGAAAACGGATCTCAAATTCGTTTTTCATCTTCTTCGGCAAGCTTGGCCGGATTTCGGCCAATTCTCATCGACGACAAGTTTTTCTTCTTCCTTCTTGGTTAGCCTCTGCTGCTATTTCTTTCCTTTTACAGCTTAAAAACCCTAGATTTGCATAGATCTGTGAGATTAAGAGATCGGATTTTTTTTAAAAAATCCAGAAAAGCAGATCTGAGAGAGAGAGAGAGAGAGAGAAAACCGATCCAAATCTCAAACCCTCGTTTATTTTTCCGATCTTCTCCGATTGAATCCCGGTGAGCTCCGACGAGTTTAGGTCGTTCTTTTCCCTTTTTAAATCTGCTTCAATTTACAGATCCTTATCTCTAAGTGCTGAGTTTAGACCCTTAGTTTTAGATCAGCCTTTACAAACCCTAGCATTTCTAGCAAAAATCTGAGATTTCCTCATTTTCAAATTTCCGTTCCGCTCTATTTCCTTGATTCGAACGGCAGTTCTAGTGGTATTTTCTATTGGGAGTTTCAAAGTTTTGTTGGAGATTAACGAGATCTGAAGGCTTTGAGCCCAGGTTATATTGTGCAATTGAAACAGCAATTCAGGTACTCTTTTTTTTTATCAGGTAATTTCTTCTTTTTTCTTTAATTTCTTATTAGAATTAGCTTTGATTATGCAGTGATTAAATGACTCTAATTTGATCTGTAAAGTTCCAAACGTTGAGTCTTGTTCTGAATTTCTCTCCTTGTGCCTGATTTGTTTTATTTTCCTTTAACATGTTTGGTTTGAATGCTTTGTGATTTTTATATTTAAAGTGTATTTTCGGTTTTAGAATGATAAAAAATACTAAATTTCGTCGAAATCCGAGCGCGTTTACCTAGTGAGCGAGCCAAAGCAAGGTCGTAGTGCAAATGCAGAACAGGGGGTGAATTATCCTAGAGAGGGCTAACCCAAATTCATATAAGACACGATTCGGCTGTGCATTTATAAAAAATTCGCGCAAAAACCGCACGCCTATCAAATAGTTGTGCCAATATCATTTTCCCCTTTTGCCTATAAATATGAACTTAATCTCATTTTTTTTTTAAAAATCTGTGAGAAGAGAGAAGAGAGAGAAACTCTGCGTTTTTTAGAGAGAAAACGGATCTCAAATTCGTTTTTCATCTTCTCCGGCAAGCTTGGCCGGATTTCGGCCAATTCTCATCGACGACAAGTTTTTCTTCTTCCTTCTTGGTTAGCCTCTGCTGCTATTTCTTTCCTTTTACAGCTTAAAAACCCTAGATTTGCATAGATCTGTGAGATTAAGAGATCGGATTTTTTTTTAAAAATCCAGAAAAGCAGATCTGAGAGAGAGAGAGAGAGAGAGAGAGAGAGAAAACCGATCCAAATCTCAAACCCTCGTTTATTTTTCCGATCTTCTCCGATTGAATCCCGGTGAGCTCCGACGAGTTTAGGTTGTTCTTTTCCCTTTTTAAATCTGCTTCAATTTACAGTCCTTATCTCTAAGTGCTGAGTTTAGACCCTTAGTTTTAGATCAGCCTTTACAAACCCTAGCATTTCTAGCAAAAATCTGAGATTTCCTCATTTTCAAATTTCCGTTCCGCTCTATTTCCTTGATTCGAACAGCAGTTCTAGTGGTATTTTCTATTGGGAGTTTCAAAGTTTTGTTGGAGATTAACGAGATCTGAAGGCTTTGAGCCCAGGTTATATTGTGCAATTGAAACAGCAGTTCAGGTACTCATTTTTTTTATCAGGTAATTTCTTCTTTTTTCTTTAATTTCTTATTAGAATTAGCTTTGATTATGCAGTGATTAAATGACTCTAATTTGATCTGTAAAGTTCCAAACGTTGAGTCTTGTTCTGAATTTTTCTCCTTGTGCCTGATTTGTTTTATTCTCCTTTAACATGTTTGGTTTGAATGCTTTGTGATTTTTATATTTAAAGTGTATTTTCGGTTTTAGAATGATAAAAAATACTGCATGTCTTGCTTGTTGGATTGTTGCATTCTCATATGGAAACACCGATGCTTCTGGAGATCCAAAGGATTCTGATTCCCAATTAGGAGATCATGGTTTTCATCCACCATTCCCGATGCCAGAAAGCCTAAAAACCTATTTCAGATGCTTGGAGCAGAGACAAAGTTCTGAACTAAGGTTGCCATTAATGGAAACCTCTTTTTCCTTGTGATGTGTCATGACCCAAAGGACTGTGAAGTCTCCTATAGAGAAGTTACATCAGGTTCCTTGTTGATCACAAGGAGCTTCTGAAACCTGAGACAAATATTAAACTTCAAGATAAAGAGAAGAAAATAGATGGTGGTGGGGCATTGTCATCGTTTGGATCTGTATATGGGTCAGGTGAGGATGAAGATGGTGCAATGCAAGGTGTCTCAGAATCTAAAGAAATGGAGCCTGGTAATTCTGTTGATGCTGTTAACATAACATTTTCTTATCGGTCAGACATAGCAGAGCAAAAACAGGGAGATGGATTCTAATTTCGGCATTTCCAGAGAACTCTCAGATCTGCAGAAACACAGAGCTCTTTATCAGCCCATCCTTCTTACCTCCAGGGAACTGCAGTGAGGGTAGAATTTGGTGATGCTACCACTGCGTCAGATGAGTCTGATGCTCACTTAATCAGCAGGTTGTTTCCCCATACATATGGTCAGCCTTTGGTTCACTTTTTCTAGGGCAACAGCTCAAGTCCCAGATGCTCAGATCATAACAGAGCATCCACCTGTCAGAGCGGGAGTGGTCTTCTGTGGGAGACAATCTCCAGGAGGGCATAATGTTATTTGGGGTCTTCATGATGCTATTAAATGTCACAACCCTAAGAGTACATTGCTTGGATTTGTTGGTGGCACTGAAGGTTTGTTTGCCCAGAAAACTATGGAAATCACTGACGATGTACTCTCAACCTACAAGAATCAAGGTGGTTATGATTTGCTAGGCCGGACAAAAGATCAAATAAGAACAACTGAGCAAGTAAATGCTGCATTAGCCTCATGCCAAGCTTTGAAGTTGGATGCCCTTGTCATCATTGGAGGTGTTACGTCCAACACAGATGCTGCTCAGCTTGCAGAAACATTTGCAAAAAGAAAATGTCCTACGAAGGTGGTAGGAGTTCTTGTTACTTTGAATGGGGATCTGAAGAACCAGTTTGTTGAAACCAATGTTGGTTTTGATACAATATACAAGTGTGAGACCCGATCCCGCGAGAGGGGTGGGGCGCGAGCCGCCACGCTCTCTCTCTTGGTCTCTCGTACCCACGCGAATGGCGTGTGCATTTTATTATGGATTTTAATTCCCCAACCAAGCAAGCAGCAACCAAGCCATAGGGTGCAAACAAACGTGCAACCCAGTACCCATAAGGACAGGGGTAAGCCGCCGAGCCTAGCAAGGTGTGATTTAATTCATCTTTTCCATGAACTTGGGATTACTAAGGCAATCCGAATTCCACACAAAAGAGAGTGATAGAGTCGCCACCTAGATGTGGGATCGAGGACCCATAATTAACCAGAAATCTAGACTCGTTACCTGGTTACGAGAATGGAAGGTATGGGGAGTTACCACCACATGCACCATTCCTGCCCGATAATCGGTCTTCAATTCCAAAAGTTAACTCTTTCGAATTTCTTTTAAATGGCTCATTTAACTCTATTAATGTGCGAACTATGTGACATGCATCCTAAGATCTAATTTCAATGTGATTCCTAAATGTGTATCTTGATTTTCTTAATTTGTTTGAATTCAATCTAAGTGAAAGTTCTCCTAAAATGCTAATTTGAGGGAAATCCTACATATTTTAATTAAGAATTTATAAGAAAACTAATATACAAAACCCCACCACTTATGTGTGGGGGCGACTCGTGACTGATATGCCATCAAGCATCCAAGCTGCCTACGTACCCAAGCCTCACTGGGATCAGAGTCGACGTAGTTCGGTGCACCTAAGCGTGCACCTAAGCTAAGCTACTTATGCCTAACTCATCTAAGACACCGATCTAGACTGGATTGACTGTTTTAACAGTTTAAGAGAAGTTATTTAATTCAAGTTGAAGGTTTTATTATCCTAGGATTTCATCTAAGATGCTATATGATTATATCTAAGTGCAAGTTGTCCCTTAGACTAATGCAGATTAACCTACATCCTAGGTAACTAGGCTTGTCCTAGGGAAAGATTGGGTGACTAGTGTAACTAGATCTATGGCACGGTTGCTATTCATAGCAAACGTCCGTGATGAGGCTGGACTCCTAACTCTAGGACTCCTTAAAACCTAGGACACGACATGACGTAAGTTTTCCTAAATATGGCTCTAATGGTTCTTACGATAGAAACCGCAATCCAACGGTTCCGAAAGACATGAGGTAAATTGATTCAATTTGTTGAAGTTAATGATTTTCAGATTTCAAGGATTTTTGGTTCCTAAACATCTAAGGAATACCAAAGGCTCTATGGTTCACAAGTTTCGGCCTCGAATTGCATCCATGGAAGGGAATCGTGCGTTCTTCCCTTGCGCAATTTAATACTTAAGTTATAGCACCTTATTGCCTGACATATTTCTCAGGATTTCCGTGGACAGTAGACCTCGGAGCCAATAACATGCTATAATTTAAATACTCAAATTGTCAAGGATCAATTGCAATTGGGATACGATTATGGATGCATCCTCGGCATCTAAACTATCCTAGAAGGACCATTTTAGAAAGAAAATCTAAGACTCCTAAGATTTCTGTTTCAGTGGCTTAAAGAATGAATGCGTGACAGAAAATTAAAGTTCCCTGGAAGTTTTCATAATGATTTTGGTTAATTTCGATTTTTGATAGGTTTTATCAATTTCAGATGACATGGATGATTTTACAAATGAACTCATTGCAAACAAATTCGAAATAAATTGAAATTTCTACAGTAACAAGATATGAATGAATATATCTTACTGAAAAACTTTCGTAGATTTTTATATTAAGTTGCTATTAATTTCTGATTTAATAACAATGAGACCAGATTGATAAAATTACAAAGAAACCCTTATAAATAGAAATCTAAATCAATTGAAATTTCTACCATAATAAGGTATGAATGAATATGATCTTCTGTGGAAATTTCATGAATTTTAGATATGATTTACTATCAATTTCAGATTTTTAAAGATTCAGATCAGATTATGAATTTACACAGCATCCCCTACGAAACAAATTCCAAATCAATTGAAACCTTTACAGTAATATAGTATTTGTAATATAAGAGTACTGTAAAATTTTTGAAAATTTTAATCATGATTTGATATTAATAAAAAACCTCACAAAATCTGGTTGTTTCAAAAGAAAATATCAAACGATATACCAAATAGAATCCTAAAATCATTAAAAATTCATGGCAGAATATATCAGTATCATATTATTTTACTACGAAATTTCATTAATTTTAGAACTTATTTGGTATATTTTCCATTTTTCTTCTTCAAAAAGATGTTTTTTAAGAGTTTTATATTTTTTAAACATGATTTTTGAGGAAATTATGACTTTGAAAGATGTCCTTTAACATTGTTCTGATATGATGAACACAAAAAAATTATAATATTCCAAGCAATAGATCATCCTAAGATAGCTGTTTTTTCCAATTTCTTAATATCCCGATCATTAATTCAAATTAAATTTCAATCTTCATTCAAATTCTGGAAATCCTTAGATCCAACGTCTGATCCAATCGGATAGGTTTTTTAGTCCTATTAAATAGATCATTGCATTAAATTTTGAGACGAATCGGACTTCGAAGCACTCATGTAAACTCGATTTTGAGCCAACCCATATATTATTGAATTAAATGAGCGTAAATACTAAAACCATGCAAAAATACGTAAAAAAAATACGGAATAATTCTAAAAAAATCAGAGAAGAATGAACCTACCTTTGGTCGCGCTCATCGTCTCTAGGGTGCGTAAATCCGAGGTATACGCTTCGTCGCACCCTTTTATACGCTATAGAAAACCCAATCCGCCAAAGTAGATGAATCGCTCTTTCCAATGTTTGTTGTCTTTCCTCGAGCCTTTGAATCTCCTTGAATTTATGATTCTTCGATGAATACCCCGCCGAGAGGCGAGAGAGATTTGAGAGAGAACCGAGTGAGGGTGAGAGATGGAGAGAGTGTTGCTGAGAGATGGAGAGAGACGAGAGTGCTGCTGAGGGAGAGATGCGAGCTGCTGTTGAGAGAGAGATGGGAGCTACTGTTGAGAGGGGCGTGAGTGTTCCTAAGGGAGATCAGAGCTGCTCTTGAGAGAGGCCACAGACCAAGGTTTTTTTTGTTCGGTCTTTTTTTCCCTCCCTTTTAAGTGGGGGCAAGTGTCCTCTTTTAATCAAATTCTCCAAGTAAGTAACAACTGATATTCTATAATAAGTGAGCGAGAGGTACTAAAAAAAACAAACATTCTTCTTCGGCCAAGTGTTGTGTGGGAGAAAGAAACATTGGATTAGGGAAAGAGTGTTGGCTACATAGCAAGTTAATGGGCTGTTTTTAATAACTTTTGCCAAAGGGGTTTTTTTTTCTACCCATATAGCCATTGAGATGAAATAAAGGAAAGAGAAACAGGAGTTGATTTCCCAAAAGAAGGCTACACAATATTCTTTCCAGAATGGCTGCCAATATTATTTCCAAATTGGGCGAAGACCAACCAAATTAGATATGTACGTGAGCTGCATGCTTTGAAAGAGGAAGAGTAACGAATTTGGAAGGGTTGCCAAAAATCAGCCACCGACTCACTATGTTGGGCCTTTATAGATTTCTTGTTTTTAGTATCCTTTCTTAAACACATGTTGGCCGACTCCATGGGATTAAATTCAAACCTTTCTTATTAAATATAGACCCCATTATGGCCGAACCATATATGATTTAAATCCAAAGATGCGGGCCACACTTGGGATGGTCGAACACCATCAAGTCCAATATTTAAATTTCGACAATGTGGCCCCATTCCAAATGGTCCGAGATTTCAATTTTAATATTTTTAACTCCTTAAAAATGGTGGGCCTTACTCCAAGTTGGCCGAAACTCCAACTGATCCAAACCATCCAATTGTTGGGCCATAGTGTAATTTGATTGTGCCACAAAATTAATTCTAATTAGAATAATCTCAACCATCAATTTGACAATTCAAATTTATTCTCTTTAATGTCCAACTCTTGATGTGATTCTATATAATAAGATCAGTGAGTGGTCCCACTTGTATTTGCCGGATTCCAATAAGATTTAATGATTATCAAGAATGAGCCCCACTTGAGTGACCGAATTCCTCTAGAATAATTTTCAGAATTTATTATTGGTAGGCTCAGACAAGACCAAAACTCTCTTGAAATTTGAACTTTTTCTAATCGACAATTATGTTGGCTCACTTGTTCAACCCGAATCACAATTGTAAGGCCACGAAATTCGCACAAACTCCTCTCATTAGGAATTTTATGAACACTATTTCTCAACACTTGCTGGAAAAGATGGAAAACACGGTGGAAATGATCGAAAAGATTGAGATAATGTAAGAAACGGACACGGAAATAGAAAACATTGGAAAACCGATAGAAAAATACTAACTTCTTTGTTAATTAAAGCGGAGCAAAATGGGGTGTCTACAGCAAGTCACATCCAAATATGGTCATTCTTGGTGAGGAGGTGGCTGCATCAAAGCTAACTCTTTTTGACCTTACAAAGCAAATTTGTGATGCAGTTCAAGCCAGGGCAGGACAAGATAAGTATCATGGGGTCATTCTTCTACCTGAGGGGCTTGTAGAAAGTATTCCTGAAGTGTATGCTCTATTACAGGAAATTCATGGTCTACACGGGCAAGGTGTTTCTGTTGATAACATTTCCACTCAACTATCACCTTGGGCATCTGCCTTGTTTAAATTTTTGCCTCCATTTATAAAGCGACAGCTGCTTCTTCACCCTGAATCAGATGACTCTGCACAGTTATCCCAGATTGAGAGCGAGAAGCTTCTAGCACAGTTAGTGGAGACAGAAATCAATAAGCGATTGAAAGAAGGCACATACAAAGGAAAGAAATTCAATGGAATCTGCCACTTCTTTAGCTATCAGGCTCGGGGTGCTTTACCATCAAAATTTGACTGTGACTATGCCTATGTTCTTGGGCACATCTGCTATCACATTCTAGCGGCTGGTTTGAATGGCTACCTGACAACTGTGACCAACCTGAAGAATCCTGTGAGCAAGTGGCGATGAAGGCATTAGCCCAAGCCCATCTTTAGGGGACTTGCTCGGTCCAAGTAGCACTCCCCTCTTATTTTAGACTTACCCAATATTTAGAAACCTTTAGAATTTGTCCTTTCATCGCAAGGGCGATGAAAGAATCATCCAGAGCCCAACTCTTTTAGGGAGACAAGCTATGTCTCACGAAAACATAATCAAATCTTTTGGAGACAAGCTTTGTCTCATTAGCGAGTCATACATAGGAGACTATCCAAGTCTCAAATAGAACACCTCCTTTAGGTTAAGGACCGACTTGGGTTGTTAAAACCCATACCCTTCTTATCATTGCAAGGGCAATAAAGCCCATCTCTGTGTTTAGGAGACTTGCCTAGTCTCACTAGCACCCTTCTTATCTCCTCTTCTTTTAAGAGACTAGCCTAGTCTCATTGGCACTCCCCTCTTAGGGCTGTACACTAGGAGTCAGTCCTTTCGTATATGAGTCTGTCCTTAGCTAGAGAGTCTGTCTTTAGTTACAGAATCAGTCTTTCAAGAGCTTGTCCTATCATCATAGGGGTTAGGATTCCGTCCAACCTCTCGTCAAGTCATGTGATCTTTTATCCACTCCTGCAAGGCATATGATGATGTCCAACCCTTGCAGAGTTGTTATTCTGTTCATTCCCCCCGCAAAGCATAGGATGCTGTCCAACCTTTGCGGGATATCAGGAGTCTGTCCTCCCCTTATGATGATAGGATTCTGTCCTCTTGTGTCAAAAACATAAAAAATATCTGAAAAACCAAAAATCTCAAAAATCTTGAGTCATTAGGAGAGTAGTTAGGAGATTCTATCCGAACTACGTTGGCTTGATCTTCTTCCACGAGGTACGTAGTGCAGCTTGGGATCCACATCATAGGTCCAGCCAAATCTTTAAAAAATAAACATTTCAAACCTTTCAAAAATATAAAAATTCTTCAATATCTTTTCAAAAAGATCTTCCCCTAGAGTTAGGAGTCTATCTTAGATGCTTGGGGTGTTTTAGAGTTAGGAGGCTGTCCTGATTTGTATTGATATGGTGTGTTCTGTCGCGTGAGTGTCCCTAGAGTTAGGAGGCCTCGAGTTGATCGGTTAGACATTTAGTCGAACCGATTGCTAGACTAAGAAGCATATAGTCAGCCCTTGGTTTTCTTTAGGATGCACAACCTAGTTACACATAGGATGTAGAGTCCACCTGCATTAGCTTAAGACTAACCAACTTGCATTAATTAGGGCATATAGAGAGTCCTAAAAATTATAATTCACTTGAACTTAAGCAATCGTACAAAAAGCTTTAAGAATCAGTCGAGTCTAGTGGATCGAGTCTAGGATAGCGGTTCTAGACGGTTAGGCATCGTAGTTTTAGAATAGGTCATCGAACTACGTTGACTCCGATTCTTTCCGAAGCCGGGATACGTAGTGCAGCCAGGGTGGATGGCCATTCTGGTCCGAGTCAAGTCCTGCATTAGAGTTTTAGGATTTGTCTCGTCCAGTCATGTATAGAATTGATTTGTGTTGTGTGTTTTTGCTGTGTTTTCTTATTTTCATGTACAAATCCTTTACCTTTAGCTGTAGGATGCATGTGTTTGCACACTATAACTCAGACACCAATTAGGTATGACACTCATAACTTAGATATTCTTAGGCGACACTTCTTTTATTTATTTTGTATGTGTTTATTATTCATCTCTGAGACATGTATGATTAGGTAGACATCTTTTCGGAGATATATGTTCCCATTTCACATGACTTTCGCTCAAAACTCTTCAAAATCAATAATAAATGGCATAAGAGACCAGGTGCTTGCACTTGGGAGGACGAGGTGCTCTTCGGACCTTCCGAATTCGTAACCAGGCACGAACCTTCTTTTTATATCTCTGGTTATCCGTTGCAACAGAGCATAGTATGGGATCCATGGCCCACTTCCTTGGATGTCGACTCTTCTTTGTTTAAGGTACGCCTCGAATCCGGACTAGTCCCCGAATCGAGAGGTATCTCCCTTTGTATCGCCACTCATGCTGTGAGAGGCACATTCTTTCGAGAGTTCCTTGGTAGAGCTCTCCATTCACGTGGATGATCTGTAGAGAGAGACCTTCTGTCTTCGTGTGGGGCTCGTCTCCCGCCTCTCTCGGATCGGGGTCTACAATGTGATGTTCGTGTGGAGCATGATATTGATTTGGATGCTTTGGCTTCAAATTTTGGTAAAAGATCTACATCCACAATGTAGAGACATTAGGGAATATTAAAAGCTAAGTTGTAAAGGCAAAAACTAACGATCTCTCCAACAGGTTTCTTCCTTTAAGATTTGAGTTGACTTCAAAGTGACGAAGTAATATGTGGATGCGGTAATTGTATCCAACACAGAACCAATAAATGATTCATTGGAAGAACTTTTGTTAAATTCATGTAGGCATGTGCATCCTAGTCTTGCAAAAGGTCAATACCTACATGCATGTTCCTAGCACCTGCATACAGTGAAACCTAAAACAGTGAGATGAGTTAAACAAAGTGCAGACAACAGCCCCTAAAACGATTAAACATGACAATAAGACATTGAATTAATGAGGATGAAGAGAAGTTATATGGTGCCCGGACTTGCCATGTGGGCAGTACGACAGAAGTACCTACACGGTCGGGAACCATATAAAAAGTTTGTTAAGGAATATCCTTTTTGGCATATTTACCCTTATTGTTTGAAGCCTTACATTCTTTGAAAACGAATATGGCACTGGATGTTGAAGAGGGTATTATGCATGCATTCTTTGAACATGGATATGGCAACAAATAAGAATATGGCACTGGATGTTGAAGAGGGTATTATGCCTACCCAATAAATCCATAAACTACCCAAAAATCAGAACACATGTCATTTACCATACATACCATTTCTTCTCAGCTAAAGAGAAGAAAGATTATATCAATAGTGTTTTCAGATCCCAGGACTTGTAGTATCCTCTGCAAAGAAAAACGAAAAGGGGTCTGAAGAAGTAGGGAGAAGAAGAAAACCCATGTAATCTTGCCTCTACTTAAATGTATATATGTTTACCTAACTATTATAACATTGTAAACAATCTATTTATAGCTACATTAACAATTTTGCAACTGTAGTAAATGTACTTGAAAATTTTCAACACTGAACTTTTGTAACAGGTGATGATAGTAGGATCAAAATCATGGACATCCAGATATTCCCATATGCTCATATTGGCACCATATATTACTAATGATACAGGATAATTGTGGGATATGTCTAACCAATTGCTATTAGATTAGATTCACTATTTTCGCTCATTTTTTTTATGTGCCAATCTTAATTTTTTAATGAATGAAGAGGTTCATGTCATTTTCTATAATGAGTTTGTTGTCTAAAGACATTTGTAATAAATCAGAATTTATGCTCGCTTGAAAATTGGGCAAAGACAAAAATACAATGCCCAAGAAAAAGCACAATTAGAAACCCAAAATATGACCATGGAAGGATGCTCAATCTGATAACATTTCCAACTATACAGAATTGCAATCTTAACAACAGAAACTATAAGCGTTGAACAAACCTTTGGTGGATGTTCACCCTCTGAGGAATACAACACCTCCAGGTTGAAAGAACAAAGAGGCTCAATCCCAATGAGCTGCAAATCTGTCCATTATACCTGAAGATAAATGAATATTGAAAAATTAAAAAGCAAAGGAATTGGGATTGAAAAATAAATGTTAACCTTCATTCTGTTGTAAATTGTGCAGTACGTTACTCTGACGTTTCTACCTGAATATACACACAAAAAGTTAAGATTATTAGGAAAAAAAATATTCCATTAATTTTTTTTCTAGCAAAATTTATGTAAAGACTATGAGAAAACGGTTTCTACACACATGTGTAGATAAGTTATCTACACACTAGCTTAAAATACAGTGGAGGCCCACATTGTTTGGTGATCCAAACCATTCATTTGATTGGCCCTCACATAGATAGGGTGTCCACAAAAAATCAGCTCCATAGGATCATCCTAACCCTTCGAACCGTGGAGGCAAAAAATGGACAGATTTGTGAAGGTTTAAACACGTCCATTTTACCTCCACAAATCGTAGGGTTGGGATGATCTATGGAGCTAATTTTTTATGGACACCCTATCTATGTGAGGGCCAATCAAATGAATGGTTTGGATCACCAAAACAATATGCCCTCCATTGTATTTTAATCTAGGTGTAGAAACCGTTTTCTCAAAGACTATAAATTTATAAAAATACAAATATCACTACCTCTATTCAAAGCGATTTGCTGGCCTCCATCGCAAAAAGCACCTTTGTGTCCGTCCTTTACATTTGATGACAGCCATCTATGTTGACTTTTGATAAATTTTGTCTTATTCACTGTCATGGCTGTCATCACATGCAAAGGATGGCCACGAAGGTGCTTTCTACGAAGGAGGCTAGCAAATCCCTTAAAATACCACATACAACTAAATGTAGCTTATATATATGTCAGTGTTCTACATGCCAATATGGATGCCAAACTGAGGGCGGTGAAAGGAAAGAAGTATGGATGGTCTCTTCTAGGCTCCTTTAAAGTTATCATGAGATGCCTTAGATAGTAGATTTCAAAATATATACTCTGTGCCATTTCATTCATTTAACTTCGTAGAAACGCGTATGAAGACGAAACAGGGCATTTTAATTCAACTCCAGAGCAGGAGAAATGTTATGATATGAAATTACCTTGTGGGGGATCCTAACCAATCCTCCATTAACAGAATTGAATGTAAGAGATTCACTGCAAAATGCAATATTATCAACTAGAGATAAACAGTATTTTTTGTTGCTTTTTGTGTTGAAAGTTTGTCATTGTCATGTGTCTTGATTATAAAAAGAACTGTGTGTTCAAGGTTTGTGCCAAATTAATAAGAAAGATGCAGCTGGTATAGCACCCCTAAAATTAGAAGCAACAACCATTTCAGTTTGTCCCATATGTTATAAAAGCAAATCAATTTTATAAGCCTCATATAGTTAAGCAACTTGAAACACCAAAGTGAACAACTAACAAAAGCAAGGAAGCAAAGAAATTTTTTTTTTATGTGCAATTGAGGCAATTAAAACTATCCAATTGAAGATATAATTTTGAAGAAAATGATAAAGCAAACAAACACTCTATCAGAAGTCGAAGAATACCTCAATTTCCTATCTTAAATTTTGCAGGTTTTTTCACATTTCCCATTTAAGGATAAACTTCATAGAAAAAGTCTGCAATCAATATAAAATTGAGAATGAAACACCTAAAAAATTTATGGGAAAATCATTAAAAAAATGCAAAGTTTATGGTAAATTGTGAACAAAGGGTGGACATTTCAAATCTAAAAAGAAAGGGCTGTCAGGTACGAAAATAGACCATTTAGGACGAAAATACCCCCCATTTCTTTTTCCCATCAACTATGTAGGCTATAATCCCTAAGCTATTTCACCTACCACCTTCCCTTTTCTTTCTTCTTCCCCAAGCAAATTCCAACGTGAGAAACAGCCATTGCCAATACCTTCATTGATGAAAAACAGCCATTGCCAACGTAAAAAACAGCCATTGTTCTTTGGAAAAAAAATACCATTACGTACTAAACTACTTGGGTGATAAACATAGCTCCAAGTATCTCTAAATTATGGTTCCAAAAGTGGTACTTGTGATGGGGACATTCTAATAGTATGAAATTGGTTTTGAAACTGATCATGAGTGTTTTAAACCTTTGGACCCATTACATAGGCCCCGGAGCCACTAAGGAACCATATTATAGTTGTTCCGAGGTGTTAAGTGGTTCGAAGAGTCTAAATTATGGTTCCAAGAGTGCTACTTGTAATTGAGACATTATAATAGTATGAAATTGGTTTTAAAACTGATCATGAGTGTTTTAAACATTTTTGAAAATTACATAGTCTCAGGAACCACTTGGGAACCATATTATAGTTGTTCCGAGGTGTTAAGTGAATCCAAGAGTCTAAATTATGGTTCCATGAGTGGTACTTGTGATGGGGACATTCTAATAGTATGAAATTGGTTTTGAAACTGATCATGAGTGTCTTAAACCTTTTGGAACCATTACATAGGTTCCAGAACCACTTGGGAACCATATTATAGTTGTTCCGAGGTGTTAAGTGGTTCCAAGAGTCTAAATGATGGTTCCAAGAGTGCTACTTGTGATTGGGACATTCTAATAGTATTTTGAAACTGATTATGACTGTTTTAAACCTTTTGGAACCATTAGATAGGCTCCGGAACGACAACCATATTATAGTTGTTCCGAGGTGTTAAGTGGTTCAAAGAGTCTAAATTATGGTTCCAAGAGTGCTACTTGTGATTGGGACATTATAATAGTATGAAATTGGTTTTAAAACTGATCATGAGTGTTTTAAACATTTTGGAAAAATTACAGTCTCCGGAACCACTTGGGAACCATATTATAGTTGTTCCGAGGTGTTAAGTGGTTCCAAGAGTCTAAATTATGGTTCCAAGAGTGGTACTTGTGATGGGGACATTCTAATAGTATTAAATTGGTTTTGAAACTGATCATGAGGGTTTTAAACCTTTTGGAACCCTTACATAGGTTCCGGAACCACTTGGGAACCATATTATAGTTGTTCCGAGGCGTTAAGTGGTTCCAAGAGTCTAAATGATGGTTCCAAGAGTGCTACTTGTGATTGTGACATTTTAATAGTATTTTGAAACTGATCATGAGTGTTTTAAACCTTTTGGAACCATTACATAGGCTCCGGAACCACTTGGGAACCATATTATAGTTGTTCCGAGGTGTTAAGTGGTTCCAAGAGTCTAAATTATAGTTCCAAGAGTGCTACTTGTGATTGAGACATTCTAATAGTATTTTGAAACTGATCATGATTGTTTTAAACCTTTTGGAACCATTACATAGGCTCCGGAACCACTTGGGAACCATATCATAGGTTTTCCGAGGTGTTAATGGTTCCAAGAGTCTAAATGATGGTTCCAAGAGTGCTACTTGTAATTGGGACATTTTAATAGTATTTTGAAACTGATCATGAGTGTTTTAAACCTTTTGAAACCATTACATAGGCTCCGGAACCACTTGGGAACCATATTATAGTTGTTCCGAGGTGTTAAGTGGTTCCAAGAGTCTAAATTATGGTTCCAAGAGTGCTACTTGTGGTTCAGGTATTCTAATAGTATGAAATTGGTTGTAAAAGTGCTCATGACTGTGTCATTGGTTATTTAAGCACATGGGAATTATTTTTTGCCATTTTCAAATTCACTCGGAAGTCCGAATATAGTTTTGAAAGTTCGAATCGGACTTCCGAACCAAAAGTCGAAAGTCTGAAGGGAAACAGTTGAATGGGGTATTCTTCTGGCTTTGATTCGAAAGTCTGAATCATTATTCAAAAGTCCAACTCGGACTTCCGAACCGAATTTCGGAAGTTCGAACTGAGACAGAACAATGGGGTATCCTTCTAGCTTAAATTCGGAAGTCCGAATAATTGTTCGGAAGTTCGAGTCGGACTTCCGAACCAAAATTTAGAAGTTCGAACGGAGACAGTAGAATGGGTTATGCTTTTGGATTATATTCGGAAGTCCAAATAAATATTCGGAAGTCCGACGGGGACTTCCGAACCACATTTTATACCCCGGAACCACTAGGGAACCATATTTTATACCTCAGAACCACTAGGGAACCACATTTTACACCCAAGAACCACTAGAGAACCACATCTTATACCACGAAATCACTAGGGAACCACATTTTCTGCCCCGGAACCACTAGGGAACCACATTTTATACCCCGGAACCACTAGGGAACCACATCTTATGCCACTGAACCACTAGGGAACCACATTTTATACCTCAGAACCACTAGGGAACCACATCTTATACCACGGAACCATTAGGGAACCACATCTTATACCACGGAACCACTAGGGAACCACATTTTATACCCCGGAACCACTAAGGAACCACATTTTCTACCCCGGAACCACTAGGGAACCACATTTTATATCCCGGAACCAATAGGGAACCACATTTTCTACCCCGGAACCACTAAGGAACCATATTTTCTACCCCGGAACCACATCTTATACCACGGAACCACTAGGGAACCACATTTTCTACCCCGGAACCACTAGGGAACCACATTTTATACCCCGGAACCACTAGGGAACCACATTTTATACCCCGGAACCACCAGGGAAGTACATTTTATACCCCGGAACCACTAGGGAACCACATCTTATACCTCAGAACCACTAGGGAACCACATTTTCTACCCCGGAACCACTAGGGAACCACATTTTCTACCCCGGAACCACTAAGGAATGACATTTTCTACCCCGAAACAACTAGAGAACCACATTTTATACCCCGGAACCAATAAGGAACCACATTTTCTACCCCGGAACCACTAGGGAACCCTGCCTTAAACTCCGAGTCGGAAGTCTGAACCAATGGTCGGACTTCCGAATGGAAGCCAGTAGAAATGGCAAATCGACTGGTTTCCATCAGAAATCCGAAGGTTGGTTCGGACTTCCAAGTCGGAAGTCCAAGACAAACGTCGGAAATCCGACGGAAACCATTAGAAACGGAGCTTTATCACGTTGGCAATGGAGTTTTTTTTCCAAAACTACAGTGGCAATCGAGCTTCATCACGTTGCAAATGGAGTTTTTTTAACACTCCAGTGGCAATGGAGCTTGGAAACGTTGGCAATGGAGTTTTTTTTTGGAAACTACAATCGCAATGGAGCTTGGAAAACTTGCCAATGGAGTTTTCACGTTGGAAAAGCTTAGGGAAGAAGAAAACAAAAGGTCAAATGGGTAGGTGAGAATACATAGGGATTAGAGCTCAAAAAGTGGTGGGAAATGCAAGGGGGTATATTTGTCCGATATCCCAAAATTTCGTACCTGACAGCCCCTCTTTTATAAATTTAAAATCCCTACCCTTTGTTCACAATATAAGTAAAACTTTGAATTTTTTTAATATTTTTTCCTAAATTAATTAAAGGTCCTGTAAGAAACTTTAAAATGAGATAAATAATAAGTTATAAATCTATAGAAATCTGTCCAGGATATATGTGTCTTCCTCTATATACCTTTCCAAAAGAATCTCCTCCAACCAGCTCTATCACATGGTACTTTTGTACAACCATCTTTCATATCTACAAAATAAAATATATAATTTATGTATCCTAATTCTTCAACATAATAGAATGAATGTGTTACGGATCCGGTTCGCAACGGATTCATCTTCTTGGAGGGAAGGTCCACCTCTTGACCCACTTCGAGGGAAGGGTCGTCCTCCTTTGTGCACAAGACACAACTCTTTGGAATAATTTTCTACGTACTCATTTCAGCAATTTTCTAATTACATATAATTTCAGTTGTGCAAGCCACAACAATAGCTAAAAAGACTTATTTCAAATGACACCTAGAGATTTCCCAACAAACTCAATCTCCTAAAGCCCTAAATAATAGGAAAAAGCAATTATCTCTTACATGACCGAATCATATCTGTAACTAATCAAGTGAAGAGAGAAATCTCAATTTATCTCTTCTTATTAGCATATCCCAACTGAAAATCCCACCCAAATATGATGTATCATCTCCAAGTGGGACCCAACCCAAAGCCAATCTAGACACGTAACATTCTATCCCTCTTGGAATCAACCTTGTCCTTGAGGTTGGAGATAGAGGACCAATTTGTGAAAATTCCGCATTTTCCGAAAGTCTTCATTCTCCTTTTCTTTTTTCGTTCTCTTTCCCTTTCTCATTCTCTTCGTCTTGCGATTAGTCGTCATTTCATATGTTGTGAAAGGGGTTGAGTCAGCTTCCCTTTCAAATCGATCTCATCCCGTCGTTCATCCAAGCTCCTTTGTTGTCTCTTTTTGAAATGATAGGAACTTTGATGAACGGATGGACGTGGGTGAGGATCTTTTCGATGACATTGAGTAAATGCAGCAAAACGATAAAATTTTCGCCTACAACCTTGTCGGAATTGACGACGCTGATAATCATCTACGCTTTTCTTTTGAGGCTTTTTCTCTTTTTCTTCTTGCTAATTTTTTTCTCCTCTTTTTTGGTTTCGCCATTTTCTTTTCGTCGTGCACGCCTTTTCGATCGTTGTCCCAATTTTTTTCAAGCCTTCCACAAACTGTCGGTGTCCTTCCATCATTTCCAAAACGAGTGCTTTGATCTTCTCAAGATCTCCACGTATGGATTCCAAAAACTCTGAAGCTGTAGCCATGGCACAAGATCGACGGCTCTGATACCACTTGTTACGACCTAGGATCCGGTTCGCAACAGATTGATCTTCTTGGAGGGAAGATCCGCCTCTTGACCCACTTCGAGGGAAGGGTCGTCCTCCTTTGTGCACAAGACACAACTCTTTGAAATAATTTTCTACGTACTCATTTCAGCAATTTTCTGATTACATATAGTTTCAGCTGTGCAAGCCACAAAAATAGCTAAAAAGACTTATTTCAAATGATACCTAGAGATTTCGCAACAAACTCAATCTCCTAAAGCCCTAAATATTAGGAAAAAGCAATTATCTCTCACATGACGGAATCATATCTCTAACTAATCAAGTGAAGAGAGAAATCTCAATTTATCTCTTCTTATTAGCACATCCCAACTAAAAATCCCACCCAAATATGATGTATCATCTCCAAGTGGGACCCAACCCAAAGCTAATCTAGACACGTAACAAAATGAAACAAAACCAAAACAAAGAAGGAATGTGAACATATTAGTTCTGAGATACTAATACAAAGGGTGGTTTCTATGAGATGCTTGAGCCTGAAGTTTAGCCGTAGGAACCTACGCGGAGTAAAAAGCTAGAGTAATCAGGTTCGTTAATCGAATTAATGTCTAGCCCGGAGTAGCAAATATGTCAAAATCTGTTCTTCCCTTTATGAAGAAATTCAATGGAGGAGGAAGATGGAAGGGGTTTCTCGATATCGGGTTGGGAGAGAGGGAGCCCCAAAAGGGGTTTGGAGAAAGAAGAGGGAGAGGGATGAAAGGACTTGCTGCAAGGGATTTTGGATAAGCACACACACACACACACACACAGAGAGAGAGAGAGAGAGAGAGAGAGATGAGGGCACGTGGGTGAGCGAGAGAAGATGTGATACGTGGAAAAATAGAGGCCTCTTTCTTTCTTGTGTCGACGTGTCGAATTTTTGGGAAGAAATCTTGGCAATAGATGGATGGAGTGGATGGAACTACGTGAGATGGTACATGTGGGAGAGGAATGGTACATATGTTAATTTTTAAAGTGTATTTTTTGGTTGCTTTATTTTATTTTTATTTTGAGAGATGTAGTGAGGGCAAATATGTACTTTTGTGTCCATGGGCATGTTGGTCTTTTTGCCTAGCATGCACATGTGTGAGCCACACATGTTTGCTCCATCTTTTCCCACTACCCACCTATTTCAAATTCAAACCCTTACTTGGAACTCCAAACCCACCACTTTCCTAAGTATTTAAGACATCACTTTCCCATACCCACTACCACTTACCTAAGCTATTTTTTCTTTACTTTCCATTGACTAAGCCTATTCTCATTAACTTCATTTTGTTAGAGATTCTCCACTACCTAGACCTCCATTGAAGCTTCATTGAAGCTCTCTTGTGTGAAAGCTTTCCTCTTGAAGCTTTCTTCTTTTTATTGTTGTTTATCTTGTAGTATTGTTCTTTCTATCATATATTAAAGCACATCTCTTTTGGGCACTGTTCTTCTTCTACTTGGTTGTTCATCTTGGGCTAGTGTAAACTTCGGTTTCACTCTTTGAGAAGAGGATTTTTTAGTATTGTGAAATCTGTCTTTCTCTATATGGTATCAGAACCACAAGGGTGGTAGTTGGTGCTTGTCTAGATTTCCTTGGTGAAGAAGTTCAGTCGGTGCTTTGAAGATGGATATGAGTGGAAGAGTTAGTGGACTCGGTATTCAGTTATTAAATCAATCAAATTACAAGGTATGGAGAACATGTATCGAGTCTTATCTTGTGAGAGAAGATTTATGGAAGGTTGTTTGTGGAAATGGCATTGTAGCTCCGGAAGATACACAAGAAAATGGCGATGTGTTGAAGGCGTGGAGGATGAAGAATGCTAAGGCCGAATTTCTTTTGAAGCGGTCTATTTTGCATGACTTGTTTGAGCACATCATTGGGTATAAATCGGCGAGTGAGATTTGGATTACCCTTGATGGATTGCTCAACAAGAAAAATATGGCTCGTCTACAAATGTTGGAGAATGAGTTGGCAAATACTACACAAGGCAGTCTCTCTATTTCTCAATTCTTTTTTAAGATTAAGAATCTTTATTAAGAGATTTCTCTATTGGATCCGGAAGAGCCTATTTCGGAGGCACAAATGAAGCGGCATATTATTCGTGAGTTGAAGAGAGAGTATATTCCTTATGTTACATCAATTCAAGGATGGGATCGGCAACCTTCTTTGGTGGAGTTTGAGAATCTTCTTGCTTCACAAGAGTCTTTAGCTAGACAAATGACGGGTTGTTCATTACCCGGGAGTGAAGGAGAAGCATTGTTTTCAAGCAACAAGAAGCCCTTCAACAAATACAAAGAGAAGAAAAATATTTCAAGTAAAGGTGGGGATGAAGGAGGATCATCCGTTATGGGTAATGGAAACTGAAAGGGTATCAAGTGTTGCCGATGTGGTAAACTTGGGCATATACAGAAGAATTGCTGTGTGAAATTGAAGGATAGTAATGTAACCGAAAATGTTGATGATCCGAAACATGAAGAAGATTGGGTTAGATGTTTTGTGGCGGAAACTACTACGGTGGGTGCTTTGGCATCCATCAATTTTGAGGATGATTGGATTATCGATTTTGGTTGTGGGCATCATCTTACCGGCGACGAATCTAAGTTCTCAAAGTTCCAAAAATATGAAGGCAACGATGCTATTCTCACGGCGGACAACACTATACATCTGGTAGAGAAAGAATGGGTCATTACCATTGGTGGAGCGAATAAGGATCCTATTACACTTAAGAGTGTGTTTTATATTCCCGGCATGAAGAAAAATCTTCTCGGTGGCAAATGCGGTTGATGCGGGAAATTATGTTTTGTTCGGGCTTATGGAGGTGAAATTTCTTCAGAATATTTTAAGCTTGAAGGCGAATGTTGCCTATACCGGTAAGAGAGTTAAAGATTTATTTGTTTTATCGGCTTCAACCTTATATGTTGATAAAATGAGTAAAAATGATGGCGCTTCAATTTGGCATGCTAGATTGGGTCATATTAGCATGGATAAATTGAAGGTCATGGTGATTAAAAATCTAGTAAATACTTGATTCGTGTTTAGGATAGAGGATGAGCAATTTTTGTGGACGAGTCTGTTTGAAATAGACATTAAACCACCAATTCAGGTGGTCTTTTTAAAGACTTTCCTTGGGGGTATTTGGGTTGTTGGGATCAGGAATCAGAATTGACATCCTATTCAGATTCTCTCTGATTCTGGGTTTTTGTTCACATAAATGAGCGGAATAAGGTGGTGGATTGGAACCGTGGTCGAATAGATGGAGGAATTCGTGCGGTCATCTGTTACCTGTCCCAACCATTCTTTTAAAAAAATAATAATAAAATAAAATCTGTTTACCGTCCCAGAGGTGGTAATTTGATTCCAGTGGAATTGGAATTATGATTCGGAGTCTGATACTTGATTCCAGCAATCCAAACACACCCTTGTCCATGGCGTCTTTACTAATGTTAAAAAAAAAGCACTTGATTGGCACAAAACATGGGCTTCAATTTGGCATGCTAGATTGGGTCATATTAGCATGGATAAATTGAAAGTCATGGTGATTAAGAATCTAGTGAATGGGCTACCAAATTTAAATCCTTTTGGTGGTGGAAGGGTGTGTGAGGGTTGTCAATATGCTAAGGCACATCGTCTTCCATTTGATAAGTCTCTTTCACGGTGCAAGGCCCCATTGGAGCTTATCCATAGTGATGTAATGGGACCTTGTAGGACACATTCATTTTTCGGCTTCTGTAGACACCCCATTTTGACCGTACCCTAAACCTCCCATTTTTGATTGAAATCTTTCCAAATTAATGATTTAATGTCCCAAATTTCATCCTAAGGTAGGATAAGAATCCAAGTAGGTCCCTCTAAAATTTCGTTGAAATCCGTCGATGTTTGCCCAGTGAGATGAGCGTAGTTCGTAGGACAGTGCAAAATAGTGTAGCAGAGGGGGGTATTTTATCCGGTTTAGGGGTAAGCCAGGTTAGTATATCTTGCTGTAAAGGGTTGTCCCTGGGTAACTAAAGGAGCGAATTTATTCCCTTATTTTCCATTAGAACTTTTCTTGCAGACTACCCAGTTTCGTGAAAAGTTAGTGTTAAATATTCAGAGGGGCTGTCCAGAGAACGTTTGGGGGTCGAAAAAAATTATCGAAAGAAAAAAAAAAAGCAATAAATAAAGACCTTAGGTCTCATTTGTAAAAAATGAATTTTCTCGTTAAAAATCTTTAGAGAGAGAGAGGAGAGAAAAATCCCCAAATTAAAAACCCAAACCCTAACATTTCTCTTCTCCGATCTTCTCCGATCATACTCCAGTCAAATTCCGGCCAATTTTTAACCAAAGTTCTCCTTTGCTCTTTCTCTGTGCAGATCTTTACTTTCTTTCATTTTTTTCTTCATCTATTGACAAATTCTCACTTGTTTCTTTCTCGAAACCCTAACTCAAGCTACTTCTCCGATCGGAACTCCGGCCATTCTCTCCCTTATGTGTACTTAGAATCGATCTTCACATCTTTTCTTACTATAGATCTTAAAAAAAAAATTAGATCTTAGTTACTTTTCTCCGATCATCTTTTCCAATCGTTTCTCCGGCAGATCTAGCCAGATTCCGATCATTTTATCACTTCTTCTTTTCTTTATTTTCTTTAAGTTTTTCTAAATCAGAGAGAGAAAACAAGAGATCTGTATGAAACCCTAGTTTTCCCCAATCGTCTTCTTCGGCAGATTCTATTAGATCTGATCTTGATTTCTTGAAATTTTAACTCAAATCTTCAGCTTCTACTCCTTTTCTTATATAAACTCAAAACTCTTTGATCATTTTTTCTCCGTTAAAAATCTGTCAGATCCGGTCAAATTTCCGGTCGAAATTTCAATCGAGTTCGTCTTATCTTTGTTACTCCGGCCAAGCTCCGCAAGCTTCCGATCTGCACATCCAGACCTTAAATCTGGGCTTTGACCTGGTTAGAGCTGTGGTTTTTTTCGTTTTGGATCTCCTTTTGGTGAGAGTTATCAGTATTGAAGAAATTTTATTGAAGATTGTGTGTTTTTATCATCTGACCTCATCGAAAAAGGTAACGTCTTCATTTTTTTTTTAATTTTTCTTCTATAAATCATGATGTAAGTGAGATTTTGTTAATGAACCGGTTGATTTGCTGTTTGTATACATAAGTTTGTGATTCATAAATTTTTATCATTTGATGCTGATCTTGTGATGAGAACATCGTTTTGATAAATGCTTAATTTTGAGGAGTCCTACGATGAGATTCATTTGTTAATTTTTTTTAAGTAGTTGTTTTAACGAAAACTGAGATGATTTCTTAGCCTCTTTTCTTTTATACATAAGTAATTAGAATTCAGATTATGTTTTGCTCCTAATTTATAATAAGGAATTTTTGTGAATAAATTAGCTTCATTGTGTAAATTTAGGATTTTTACATGAAAATAAAATCTAAACAATTTATGTTTCATTTTCCTTCATTGAATATATTCCTTCAATATTTACTTTTGAAGCCGAGTATTGTACAGATATATATATTAATTGGCAATTAAAAGTCTTTTGAAAATTGCAATTTTGTTTTAGAAAATTTCTTTCTTTATGAAGTTATATGATCATTATTTTGAAATAAACAATAGAAAATCAAATATTTAGTTTAAGAAGGGACGAACAAGCTGAATTTCATATTCCTGTTAAAAGGGTAATATTAATGAATAGCTACCTTTTCTAATGCCTTTGAATCATTGTAGTATTAATTGTTATCCTTTTGGTTTCTTAGTATGGTTGAACTAGTCATGATTATAGTAAGTCTGGGTGTATTAATGTCATTTTCTTATTTTAAATAATTGTTGTGGTTGCTGATGCTTGCTACTTGACCTTATCAGTTAATGAAGGGAATAGTATCAGTCAAGCCATGCTTAGATAGTAGTACTTTCCCATATCATTCCCCTAGTAAAGTCATGGGAAAGGTTCATCAGTTTTATGAAAAATCTTAAGGTTATTTTCATTGTAGGGTCCTGATTTTGAAAGATCCTGTAAAGATATAATGTCAAGGATACCTACTTATATATTTTGGTGTATCTAATTTCTTATTCAGGTTCATAGATATTAGCTTATGTAGTGTGACTATTAGAGTGAGTTGCTGGTTACTTTGCATTTTTGTCATGATTATTGTGCTTAAAATATAAAGCTATATAAAGTCATGTTCATTGATTTTCCTGTACAGATTTTCCAATTTTGTATAGCATTAGAAAGCTATTAAGATCCAGTTTTTGACATAATGCTGCTGTACTGTTCTTGATAATTATGCAAGGTTCATGTTATAAACTAGCCCATTCATTTATAATTTGATCATGTTTTCTATGTTTTGGCCCCAGTTACACAGTTTTCACCTCATTTTAACACCTGTTTGAACATAGTTTTCACTCACTTTTAGTACCCGTTTGAGCACAGTTTTCACCCCATTGCTGCCCCTATTCTAACACAGTTTTCACCCCATTGCTGCCCTTATTTTAACACAGTTTTCACCTCATTTTAACACCTGTTTCAACACAATTTTTCCTATTTCAGCCCACTGTTTCAACATAGTTTTTTTTTATCCATTTCAGCCCCATGTTTGAGCCCAGTTTTTCACCCATTTCACCCCTTATTTTAAGCACAGTGCAGCTTTGTTTGTAAGCACATTTCACCCTTTGTTTTTAGCATAGTTCAACCCCTATTTTAATCCCTGTTGAATCAGCCCCTGTTTCAAATCTTATTTGAATTATGTATTATCTAAAAATGATGTTGGAACAATTGTATCTTTATAGCATAATTGTTTAGGCTAGTCATGCTGATAAATAAGGCATTGTGACATTTTTTTTTAAGCATAGAGATATTATTATCATGCTGTGTCCCTATTCATATATCATCACATCAATGATTTTGTGGCCCACTGCAGCCAAATAGATTGTCATTGATGCAGTCATGTCTATTACCCAGTTTTTCTTGGTGATATCTATATCACAGACTTCATGAGTTAATGAGCTTAGATATATGCTACAAGTTCCTTGTCTTGGGAGAATTAATTTAGCATGATGATATGATGAGTAATATTTTAACTGTTGTGGATTTTTGTTTTAGCATTTGGTTGTACAACGTTACCTTATGATAATGGTCAAAGAAATTAAAATTGTTAGGAGTAATATACATCTTGGAATGCTGATTTGGAATCACATAGTAGCAATCCTAATGCCTTGTGGACGTTTCTAATGTTAGTTTAAGTAATGATTTCTATAGAACCCCTTTTTGATATGGACATCCCTTTAACCATCTTGATGTTGACAGCCCATATACATCGATAATTTCAGCCCTCTCATTTTTTTAGCCCAATATAACGGAGTTTAACACCTTAAAATCCTTCTCAAAACAGCCCCTGTTTTAGCCTTCGGTTACCCCTGTTTTGATTTTTCAAATTCAACCCAAATTCAACCAAACAGCCCTTTTGAATTGCCACCCACAGCCCTCTTGCCTTATACAATTCTTTATGACCAATATTTTTTTTTAAAATAAAAAAATAAAAAAATCAACATTGATGGTCAAATTTTCCTAACAGGAAGAGAGACGTATGTGTGGCATAGAATTTCCCAAAACACTATGATTGCAATGCTTTGAGAAAGTCAACATAAATAGTTACTCTTTAAATGCTAGTTGCACTCTTTGAATATGCAATAAGCATGGCAGTTCTTTTCTTGTTTTGTGGACCCCAAACAAAGAAAACGTGGGAGTAGTGTAATAAAAAAATATGATATTTTTTCAGTAAAGAGGTACTGGACAGGCACCTGTGTGTGCAGGAAATCTATAATTTGTGAGACAGAAAAGAGGTTCAGAAAGTGACCCTGTTAGAGCTGAAATATTCATGTTCTGTTGTGCAAGAACAGAGCGCTGAAATCTGCATGTTCTGTTGTGGAAGAGCCGAGCTGAAATCTGCATTTTCCTGTGCATGAGCTGAAGCATTTTTGCGTCACTAGAATAGAGTAGTATCTTTATAGAGACCTAATAAATATTTTAGTTCTGTATTTTAGCTTGCATTGGTCAATGTGTGATATACCCAAACAGTGTGCATGCCAATTTGACTGGGCTCTTTGAATGCACTGTTTGCATTTAATTTTGATTCTCTAGTCTATGTTTATTCAAACTTGATAAATTTTGGTTTATGATTCAATTCTATTATGAGTATTGAATATTTAGAGTACATGTGCATAGTTTAGATGTGGAATATGGGGATATTCAAGGTCATGTTCTTCATATCTAATATTGAATATTTTGATAGTAGAATAAACATGTTTAGACTTATAGCTCTCTGTAAAATCATAAGATAAGATATGTCATAATGCTTCAAGGAGCATAGTTGAAATGATATTATTTTCATAAGGAACTTGTTTTAGGCATGCATTAATTGATTTACCAATGAACAATATAAGGTTATCTTGTGTTATTAATTAAAATAAGCCTCTTTATTCATTCAATAAATTGTATGGTCTTAGCATATATCGGGTATATTTTAAAGTGTTAAATAATACAATTTGCAAAGTTTGGGTCATTAAATGTTACTTGCCCATCGTTTTAGGGGACTTACCAAGTCCTAATATTATTTCCCCTTCATTTAGAAGATTTGTCATAAACTTTTAGATACCTTGAAACATTTGGTTCTTTATTCATTGCAAGGGCAATGAAGGCGCTAGCCCAAGCCCATCCTTAGGGGACTAGCTTAGTCCGAGTAGCACTCCCCTCTTTATTTAGTAGACTAACACAGTCTTTTAAACACCTCTTAGATAGTAGAGTCCTTATTAAAAGATACACTATGTCTCATTAGGTAGTTCTCATTTGGAGATAATCCTCATTTAAAATTTTTCCTTAGAGGGTGTACCTTGGTTTAATAAAGAGACACCTATAGGAGGCATACAATGTTCATTTATAGAGCCTCCCCTACTTGTACCTCAATTTGTAATCCCTTTTTAGTGTCGTTTGGTTTAGAGGTTTATCCTTAGAGACTGGCGTAGTCTTGTTCGAGTTTGACTTGTTAGGAACCTTATCCTTTCTCTTGTACTTTAGATTTCAGTTACTTGTTTGAGGTTTAGTTCAAGTGTCTTTGACACTAGATTGCTTGTTCGGGGTTTCCCCGTAGCTTTAGGATTTTGCCCTAGTTTGTTACTTTTGTGTGTTCCCTTTGGTCTTTGACCAAAAGAGTGAAAACATTTAAAATTTTTAAAATCTATAAACCATTGAAATGTTAAAATCTCAAGAGCATTGAAATCATTTAAAATCACAAAAATTTTAAGATTATTTTCATTGTAGGGTCCTGATTTTGAAAGATCCTGTAAAGATATATAATGTCAAGGATACCTACTTATATATTTTGGTGTATCTAATTTCTTATTCAGGCTCATAGATATTGGCTTATGTAGTGTGACTATTGGAGTGAGTTGCTGGTTACTTTGCATTTTTGTCATGATTATTGTGCTTAAAATATAAAGCTATATAAAGTCATGTTCATTGATTTTCCTGTACAGATTTTACAATTTTGTATAGCATTAGAAAGCTATTAAGATCCAGTTTTTGACATAATGCTGCTCTACTGTTCTTGATAATTATGCAAGGTTCATGTTATAAACTAGCCCATTCATTTATAATTTGATCATGTTTTCTATGTTTTGGCCCCAGTTACACAGTTTTCACCTCATTTTAACACCTGTTTGAACACAGTTTTCACTCACTTTTAGCACCCGTTTGAGCACAGTTTTCACCCCATTGCTGCCCCTATTCTAACACAGTTTTCACCCCATTGCTGCCCTTATTTTAACACAGTTTTCACCTCATTTTAACACCTGTTTCAACACAGTTTTTCCTATTTCAGCCCACTGTTTCAACATAGTTTTTTTTTATCCATTTTAGCCCCATGTTTCAGCCCAGTTTTTCACCCATTTCACCCCTTATTTTAAGCACAGTGCAGCTTTGTTTGTAAGCACATTTCACCCTTTGTTTTTAGCACAGTTTAGCCCCTATTTTAATCCCTGTTGAATCAGCCCCTGTTTCAAATCTTATTTGAATTATGTATTATCTAAAAATGATGTTGGAGCAATTGTATCTTTATAGCATAATTGTTTAGGCTAGTCATGCTGATAAATAAGGCATTGTGACATTTTTTTTAAGCATAGAGATATTATTATCATGCTGTGTCCCTATTCATATATCATCACATCAATGATTTTGTGGCCCACTGCAGCCAAATAGATTGTCATAGATGCAATCATGTCTATTACCCAGTTTTTCATGGTGATATCTATATCACAGACTTCATGAGTTAATGAGCTTAGATATATGCTACAAGTACCTTGTGTTGAGAGAATTAATTTAGCATGCTGATATGATGAGTAATATTTTAACTGTTGTGGATTTTTGTTTTAGCATTTGGTTGTACAACGTTACCTTATGATAATGGTCAAAGAAATTAAAATTGTTAGGAGTAATATACATCTTGGAATGCTGATTTGGAATCACATAGTAGCAATCCTAATGCCTTGTGGATGTTTCTAATGTTAGTTTAAGTAATGATTTCTATAGAACCCCTTTTTGATATGGACATCCCTTTAACCATCTTCATGTTGACAGCCCATATACATCGATAATTTTAGCCCTCTCATTTTTTTAGCCCAATATAACTGAGTTTAACACCTTAAAATCCTTCTCAAAACAGCCCCTGTTTTAGCCTTCGGTTACCCTTGTTTTGATTTTTCAAATTCAACCCAAAATCAACCAAACAGCCCTTTTGAATTGCCACCCACAGCCCTCTTGCCTTATACAATTCTTTATGACCAATATTTTTTAAAAAAAAACAATAAATAAAAAAATCAACATTGATGGTCAAATTTTCCTAACAGGAAGAGAGACGTATGTGTGGCATAGAATTTCCCAAAACACTATGATTGCAATGCTTTGAGAAAGTCAACCTAAATGGTTACTCTTTAAATGCTAGTTGCACTCTTTGAATATGCAATAAGCATGGCAGTTCTTTTCTTGTTTTGTGGACCCCAAACAAAGAAAACGTGGGAGTAGTGTAATAAAAAAATATGATATTTTTTCAGTAAAGAGGTACTGGACAGGCACCTGTGTGTACAGGAAATCTATAATTTGTGAGACAGAAAAGAGGTTCAGAAAGTGACCCTGTTAGAGCTGAAATCTGCATGTTCTGTTGTGCAAGAACAGAGCGCTGAAATCTGCATGTTCTGTTGTGGAAGAGCCAAGCTGAAATCTGCATTTTCCTGTGCATGAGCTGAAGCATTTTTGCGTCACTAGAATAGAGTAGTATCGTTATAGAGACCTAATAAATATTTTAGTTCTGTATTTTAGCTTGCATTGGTCAATGTGTGATATACCCAAACAGTGTGCATGCCAATTTGACTGGGCTCTTTGACTGCACTGTTTGCATTTAATTTTGATTCTCTAGTCTATGTTTATTCAAACTTGATAAATTTTGGTTTATGATTCAATTCTATTATGAGTATTGAATATTTAGAGTACATGTGCATAGTTTAGATGTGGAATATGGGGATATTCAAGGTCATGTTCTTCATATCTAATATTGAATATTTTGATAGTAGAATAAACACGTTTAGACTTATAGCTCTCTGTAAAATCATAAGATAAGATATGTCATAATGCTTCAAGGACCATAGTTGAAATGATATTATTTTCATAAGGAACTTGTTTTAAGCATGCATTAATTGATTTACCAATGAACAATATAAGGTTATCTTGTGTTATTAATTAAAATAAGCCTCTTTATTCATTCAATAAATTGTATGGTCTTAGCATATATCAGGTATATTTTAAAGTGTTAAATAATACAATTTGCAAAGTTTGGATCATTAAATGTTACTTGCCCATCGTTTTAGGGGACTTACCAGTCCTAATATTATTTTCCCTTCATTTAGAAGATTTGTCATAAACTTTTAGATACCTTGAAACATTTGGTTCTTGATTCATTGCAAGGGCATTGAAGGCGCTAGCCCAAGCCCATCCTTAGGGGACTAGCTTAGTCCGAGTAGCACTCCCCTCTTTATTTAGTAGACTAACACAGTCTTTTAGACACCTCTTAGATAGTAGAGTCCTCATTAGGAGATACACTATGTCTCATTAGGTAGTTCTCATTTGGAGATAATCCTCATTTAAAATTTTTCCTTAGAGGGTGTACCTTGGTTTAATAAAGAGATACCTATAGGAGGCATACAATGTCTGATTTATAGAGCCTCCCCTACTTGTACGTCAATTTGTAATCCCTTTTTAGTGTCGTTTGGTTTAGAGGTTTATCCTTAGAGACTGGCGTAGTCTTGTTCGAGTTTGACTTGTTAGGAACCTTATCCTTTCTCTTGTACTTTAGATTTCAGTTACTTGTTTGAGGTTTAGTTCAAGTGTCTTTGACACTAGTTTGCTTGTTCGGGGTTTCCCCGTAGCTTTCGGGTTTTGCCCTAGTTTGTTACTTTTGTGTGTTCCCTTTGGTCTTTGACCAAAAGAGTGAAAACATTTAAAAATTTTAAAATCTATAAACCATTGAAATCTTAAAATCTCAAGAGCATTAAAATCATTTAAAATCACAAAAACATTAGAAATTTGAAACCCAAAAACAATTGAATATTTTAAAAATTCAAAAAATATTGAAATATCTTAAAAATTCAAAAAACACTTGAAAAATATCAAAAAAATCTTAAGTCATTTTGAAATACTTTTGAGTTTTAGGAGCGTATTAGGAAAGTTCATTTCGAACTACATTGGCTTGATCCTCTTCCACGAGGTACGTAGTGCAGCTTGGGATCCACATCCCAAGTCCAGCCAAACCTTTAAAAATAAACATTTCAAATTTTCCAAAATTACAAAAATTCTTCAAAACCTTTTAAAAAGATCTTCCCCTAGAGTTAGGAGTCTGTCCTAGTTATTTTTGGTGTTTTAGAGTTAGGTGGCTGTCTTGATTTGTTTGATATGGTGTGTCCTGCCGTGTGAGTGTCCCTAGAGTTAGGAGGCCTCGAGTCGATCGGTTAGACATTTAGTCGAACCGGTGGCTAGACTAGGAAGCATACAGTCAGCCCATGGTTTTCATTAGGTTGCACAGCTTAGATACACATAGGATGTAGGGCCCACCTGCATTAGCTTAAGGCTAACCCACTTGCATTAGTTAAGGCATATAGAGAGTCCTAAAACTTACAATTCACTTGAATTTAAGCAATCGTTCAAAAAGCTTTAAAAATCAGTCGAGTCTAGTGGATCGAGTCTAGGATAGCGGTTCTAGATGGCTAGGCATCGTAGTTAGAATAGGTCATCGAACTACGTTGACTCCGATTCTTCCCGAGGCCGGGATACGTAGAGCAGCTGGGATGGACGGCCATCTTGGTCCGAGTCAAGTCGCATTAGAGTTAGGACTTGTCCTGTCCTGTCATATATAGGATTGATTTGTGTTTTATGTTTTGATGTGTTTTCTTACTTTCTTGTACTGATACTATACCTTTAGCTGTAGCTTGCATGTGTATGTCCACCAGAACTTAGACACCCATTAGACATGTCACTCATAACCTAGCTTTGCTTAGGTGACACATTCTTTTCATTTCATTTTGTGTATGCTTATTTCTTTATTCTCAGGAAATGCATGCTTAGGTAGACGATTCCTGAGAATTGTTCCTATTTCATATGATTTTCGCTCGAAACTCTTCGAGGTTAATAATAAATGGCATAAGAGACCAAGTGCTTGCACTCGGACAAATTGGGGGTGCTCTCAGATCTTCTCCATTCGTAATCAGGCACGAACCCATATATATTTCTGGTTATCCATGGTATACAGAGCATATTTTTGTTTAAAGGATCCATGGCCGTATACCGTGGATGGCGACTCTGAGTTTGTTTAGATACGTTTCGAATCCGGACTTGTTCCCGAATCGAGAGGTATCTCTTTTATATCGCCACTTGTGCTATGCTATGAGGGTGTCAACCGTTTCGAGAGTTCCTTGGTAGAGCTCTCCTTTCACGTGGATGATCCTAAGAGGCCGCTGGGGGCTCGTCCACCATCTCTCTCCCGGATCTGGGTCCATAGGCTGGCGACTCTGCTGGGGACTTCTTAGAACATTACCTAACTCTGTTAAAATGCCATTTGTTACTAACTTTGAAGAATTTTGGGCTAAAATCATTATAAATGGGAATTTAATCGTTTAGAATCCAGGGGCACCAAATAGGTGTTTAAAACAAAGGATTCACACACTTCACAGCATACATCATTTTGTTTTTTTTTATTTTTATTTTTTTGATTTTATTATTATTGGCTCCACGGGATGGATACAATGGGTGCCACATGGGATGTCATTACCCTGATGGTGCTGTTGTATCTATTTCCAAGCTATGCGCCAGTGCTGCAGTCGTAAACACTCGGTGTACTTGTGTTTACAGCAGCCGGTGAGCAATGAAGCATACTGTATATAACACTCGGTGTACTTGTGTTATATACTTAAAGTATGGATCATATGCATAGTACCTATTATATTGAGTCCGGAGCTCTACCTTCATTTTACATATATTATGTACATGGATATATTTGTTGATTTAGTAAAACCCAATTAGGATCTGCATTTTATATATATATATATATATATATATATATATATATATTGTATTCATATAAGGACGAACATCCGTTACTTACACATGTTGGAGCCTAGATTTATGAGACATGTCCTATCCATAGATTATTGTAGCTCACCTTATGTGGCTACAACGCAGTCCTAGTGCACTCACATGTCTGTCTTGAGTCAAGTGTCTTGACTCTGCGGGATTATATTTAGGGCTGGTGCCTCTGGTTAGGTTATGTATGTATATGTCTATATATTGATTATCAGATTGGGGCCTACTCCTTAGTGAGGTTTTCTTGTCTAATCTAATCAGTTATATCAGTCCGTTTTCTAGATCTAGACCTGACCAGTGGCTTTTACTTGCCCCTCTCATGGTCGTGGTCTACCTTTTGTTCTATTCATTGAGGTTGAAATACTCAAGAGGGGGGGTGAATTGAATTTAACTCAATATTAGGCCTTTTCAAAATTACCTATGAACCCTAATTGGAATTTTTCTTCACTTAATTAAATATTTGGTTAGTGCAAATATAATTTGAAAAACAAAATGAAATGCCAAATCAAACAATAATGGAAATGTAAGAGTGAGAAATGACACACCGATATATAGTGGTTCGGCCAACGGCCTACTCCACTCTACTCAAGGTCGTACTTGAGGGATTCCACTATTGGAGACCTCCACGATGCCCGGCTCCGAGGCGGTTACAATTCCAAGGGATATTAAACAAGGATGCCCTTACACCTTTACAAAGACTCTCCTTCTCCGCCGAGTTCTAAGCGGTTACTCTCTAGGGAATTAAAAACGGAATGCCCTAGCCACCTATACAAGATATGAAAGATTGATAGCTTGGCTTCTTCTTGAAAGCTTGATGCTCTTTGTAGATCCTTGATTGCTCTTCAATGATGGTTGCAAGTGAAAGCTCTAAAATCCCAACTCAAATAGATTTGCAAGTTGCAAGGCGAGTTTGGGGAAAACAAAATCTCAAGCAATAATAGGTTGCAAGTTTTCTTTGATGCTCAAAGATGTTTTCAAATGATCAAGAGAGAGAGAAAAACTTCTCTACATATTGTATTTATAGCCTCTCCAAAGAATATGACCGTTTGGGGGTGGAAATATCAAAAAACAAGAATTAATTCAAATCCCAACGGCTATATTCTGAGCTGTCGCAGGGTTCTCGGAGTTCCGAGAAATATTCTCGGAGTTCCGAGACAACGGCCAGAAAATGGAATTTTTCTACTGGACCATTTCTCGGAGTTCCGAGAAAATGTCCAGACGCTACTGGACCTTTTCTCGGAGTTCCGAGGGAACTCTCGGAGTTCCGAGCTCGGAGCTCCGAGAAAAATCTCGGAGCTCCGAGAAGCCTAAAAATCCACATATTTTGAGATTTTATTTCTTGATTGATTTTTGGCTTTTGGAACTCATCTCCTATGATTATTTTGGAATGTTTATGAGGGTTCCAACATGTTGGTCCACCACATAACCATTCACTAATCCATTTTAAGTTCTTAAGTGTTCTTTGAAAAACATTTTGAAAACACTTTGCCTTGACTTGGAAATCTAAAGAGAAATGATGTACAATGATACCTATGTAGCTTTCAACTTCTCTTTAGTCTTGGTCTTCAATTGATCTTCCATCTTGTGTATGCTTGCTTGAGAGATGAGGTGAGCTTCACTTAGCTCCTTTGACTCTTGTATGGGATATCTCCAAGCATGACCATGTTGTGTGTTGGTTTCTTCAATGATCAATCCTATCTCAAACACAACACTTCAAAGCAAATTGATTAGTATTCAAAAACACAATCAATTATGTTTAGAATCATCAAAACAAGATAGGAGAGTAGACCCTTGGGCTTACAATCTCCCCCTTTTTTATGATAACAAACAAAATTGATTATGAGGTGTGTGTGGAGTGACATAGTAGTAGGCAAGTGAATACTGGAACTCCCCCTCAATATATGCACACATATAAATGATACAAGTTATAAGCATGTGGTGCATATAGTCAATTGAATAGATAATCAATTTCAAACTTCTCCCCCTTTTGTCATCGACAGAAAGGGTGTAAAAAAAATTAGGAGTGGATAACTCCCCCTACATCAATGCTTATGGTATAGAAATATATAACCAAGTAATGTACATATACCTGTACATGATCGAGATGTTGACATATGTCAAAATGTTAGGTATTTTAATTAAAGTGAAGATACCTCTCCAACTTAGAAAAATAAGAAGGCTAAGAATATCAATTGAGTGATTTTTAAGATTAGTATTTTACATCTCATTCATGCAGATACTACCAAACAAAGATGATATATATATAAACACTATATAGATAAGCTGGTGAAAGGCACAAAGTATTTATTTGGCAATTTCTTTGATTTGATCCGCACTCCATATGTTTAAGGCACTTCGGATATAACAAATTCTATCATCACTAAGGGGTTTTGTAAAGATATCCGCTAATTGATCTTCAGTGTTGATATATTTTAAGCAAATATCCCCTTTTTGTGAGTGATCTCTGATGAAGTGGTGCCTAATCTCAATGTGTTTTGTTCTTGAGTGTTGTATGGGGTTCTTTGTTAAGCTTATAGCACTAGTATTGTCACATTGGATGAGAATATTTTCCATTTTGATTGCATAGTCCATCAATGTGCTTTTCATCCATAGGACTTGAGCACAGCAAGCTCCAGCTGCCACATATTCTGCTTCTGTTGTGGACAGAGCTACTGAATTTTGCTTCTTGCTAAACCATGAAACAAGTGATTTACCCAAGAATTGGCAAGTCCCACTAGTGCTTTTCCTATCTACTCTACATCCAGCAAAGTCTGCATCTGAATATCCGATGAGAGTGAAGGAAGATGATCTTTCATACCACAGTCCTAGACTTTGGGTTCCTCTTAAGTACTTGAAGATCTTCTTAACTGCTGATAGGTGAGATTCTTTAGGATCCGATTGAAATCGAGCACAGAGACAGATAGTAAACATAATGTCTGGTCTGCTGGCTGTCAAATAGAGCAAACTACCTATCATACCCCTATACAATTTCTGATCCACAGATTTGCCAAATTCATCTTTTTCTAGCTTAGCAGTAGTACTCATGGGAATTCTTGATGTCTTACTGCTATCCATGCCATACTTCTTTAATAACTCCTTTGTATATTTTTCTTGATTTAAAAATATTCCATTTTTGTATTGTTTAATTTGGAGTCCTAAGAAGTAGGTTAACTCTCCCATCATGCTCATTTCAAATTCATTTTTCATTAAGGTTGCAAATTCATCACACAATTTTTGATTAGTTGAGCCACAGATGGTATCATCCACATAGATTTGGACAAGGAGGATATCATGATTTTCTCTTTTGATAAATAAGGTTTTATCCACCTTTCCCATCTCGAATCCCTTTTCAACTAAGAAAGTGCAAAGCCTCTCATACCAAGCTCTAGGAGCTTGCTTTAATCCATATAAAGCTTTATCAAGCCTGAAGACATGATTTGGATGTTTGAAGTCTTCAAAACCTGGAGGTTGCTCAACATACACTTCCTCTTGGATATAGCCATTTAGGAAGGCACTTTTGACATCCATTTGATATAGTTTAAATCATTTATGAGATGCATATGCCAAAAGTATCCTAATAGCCTCCATACGGGCAACAGGAGCAAATGTCTCATCATAATCTATCCCTTCCTCCTGATTGTACCCTTGGGCTACAAGCCTAGCTTTATTCCTAGTGATAATTCCATTTTCATCCAATTTATTTCTATACACCCATCTCGTGCCAATGACTGGATGATCACTAGGTCTAGGCACTAGCCTCCACACTTTGTTCCTTTCGAATTGACTTAGCTCTTCTTGCATAGCCATCAACCAATATTCATCATTTTCAGCTTCCTTGATGGATTTTGGTTCTAATTCGGATAGGAACGCCAAATTGTTACTCACACTACGATAGTATGATCTAGTTCTTACTGGCAATGTGGCATCACCTAAAATTTGGGATTCAGGATGATCTACCAATGTTCTCCTATCCCTAGGCAATGAGTCATCATCTTCATTTTCTACTTCCTCACTAGGTAATGTATGACTTGTTGATGCATGAGGAGGAGCACTCAATTTTGGAAAAAGATGTTCAATGGGTTCATCCTCATCATGTGGCATTTCTTGTGGTGTTGGCTCTCTTTCATCAAATGTCACACGCATGGATTCTTCTACTACTAGGGTTCTCCTATTAAATACTCTATATGCCTTGCTATGAGAAGAATACCCTAAGAATATTCCATCATCCGATTTTCTATCAAATTTGTGTAGATTATCTTTGATGTTTAAAATAAAGCATTTACATCCAAAGACTCTAAAATAGCTTATATTTGGTTTCAAGTTTTTCTAAAGCTCATAAGGTGTTTTCTTAGAAATTGGCCTTAGATATACCCTGTTTATGATATAGCAAGCGGTGCTAACCGCTTCCGCCCAAAAATATCTAGGGAGATCATTTTCATGCAACATAGTTCTAGCCATTTCTTGGAGAGTTCGATTCTTTCTTTTTACTACTCCATTTTGTTGAGGTGTTCTAGGTGCGGAAAAATTATGTTTTATGCCATGTTCATTACAATAAGTGTCAAAATGTACATTTTCAAATTCAGTTCCATGATCACTTCTAATGTGGGAGATGGCAATACCTTTTTCATTTTGAATTTGATTGCACAATGTAAGAAAGTTTTCATAAGTTTCATCTTTATGTCCTAGAAATATGACCCATGTGAATCGTGAGTAGTCATCAACAACTACAAACGCGTACCTCTTTCCACCTAGGCTACTAGTCTTCATTGGTCCAAAAAGATCCATATGAAGTAGCTCCAAGGGGTAGGAAGTTGAAATCATATTTTTAGGTGCAAATGAGCTTTTCAATTGTTTTCCTAATTGACAAGTTCTACAAATGTGATCCTTGATGAATTTGAACTTAGGCAATCCTCTAACACTTTCTTTTGAGGAGAGGGTCAAAATGAGATCCATTCCGGCATGACCCAACCTCCTATGCCATAGCCAAAAATCCTCACTAATGCCATTTAGACAAGTCACATTTTGGAGTCTAAGATCATCTAGTCCAATTGTATAAATGTTATTGTCTCTAGACCCTATGAATTTTACTTCTTCATTTATCTTATTTTTAACAATGCATTTATCGGGATTGAAGACAACTTCAAAACCATTATCACATAATTGACTAATGCTAATAAGATTATGGGACAAGCCATCAACAAATAGTACATCATGTATGGGAGAGGTAGAGTTACCTATGGTGCCTTCACCTTTGACTTTTCCTTTCTTATCATCTCCAAAGGTAACGTCTCCACCATCCTTGAGCGATAGGGATGCAAATTGAGTAAGGTCTCCGGTCATATGTCTAGAGCATTGTAGACACCCCATTTTGACCGGACCCAAGTTCGCTATGCTTGGGAGAAACCCCATCCGATCATTTCCGCCATGTTTTGCATTTTTCCGTGAGAGGTTGAGAGAGATTATTCATAAGAATCCAAGCGAGGGAGAATTTGGACCCGTTTGGTGGGCCCGCATTGAACATTTGTTTAAAATTCGAATCAACCGAGGGCCCACATTGTGGGGCCCACGTTGTGGGGCCCGCGTTGTGGGGCCCACATTGTGGGGCCTCAGTAGGGCCTCTTGTGAGGCCTCTTATGAAGAACAATAATGATGGATTCTCCACTAAAGAAACATGATGGGCCCTCCACTAAGAACAATAATGATGGATTCTCCACTAAGAAACATGATGGGCCCTCCACTAAGAAGAATGATGATGGATTCTCCACTAAGAAACATGATGGGCCCTCCACTAAGAAGAATGATGATGGATTCTCCACTAAGAAACATGATGGGCCCTCCACTAAGAAGAATGATGATGGATTCTCCACTAAGAAACATGATGGGCCCTCCACTAAGAAGAATGATGATGGATTCTCCACTAAGAGGGACAACATGATGAGCTCTCCACCAACACATCTCTCTCTCTCTCTTTCTCTCCCTATATATATCTTCCTTCCCATCCATAAAAAAAGGGGGGAAAAAGGAGAGATTTATCTTCCATTATCTTTTTCTCTTCCATTATCTCTTCCAATCACTCCCTCCAATCCCTTTCCCTATATGCTTCTTCCATTATCTCTCCCAATCACCTCCCAATCCTTCCCTCTAAGAGAAAGTGAAAGACGGCGGAACGGATCGGCGGCAACATTTTTTTTTTTTTTTGGGGTTTTCTTTGCTAATTGAAAGGGTAAGACAAAGCGTATATCCGAGGATTACTTACCCTAGAGACAAGGAGAGCTAGCAAGGTTGGTATTCCAAAACCCTCTTTCATATATCTTAAACTAGAAGCATGCTAGGATAGAATTTGTGATTTATTTTTATTTTTTCTTATTGTTATTCAAAATATGTTTTTTTCAATCTCTGAGTGTTTTGCACATTAAGAAGTGTAGAAATCTGGAATTTCGAAGAATTTTGACTTCGTTTTGACCGTAATTTGACCTTTTGAACTTTACCCTCAAAGGGGTAAAATTCTAAAGATTGAATTTAAGAAGATGTCAACATAGATCCAAAATCAATGAAAATTTAAACATAACATAATTGTAAGATTTTGAATTAGTACGAATTTTTTTATGAATTCTTGATTTGATTTAAAGGGTTTAAAAATTCATTTAACTCTAGGGGTATTTTTGGAAAAAACCAATTTTCAAAAACTCTATAATGTTTTCAAAAGTGAAATTTGGATGAGATGCAAATTAAATCTAATCTAATCTCCCGTGAATTTTTCAAGATTTTTGGTTGCTGTTGGATATTTGTTTATGATTTTTTACGTAAAATCATGCATGCTGTATTAAATCTGATAAAAATAGTAAATTGCAATGAAAACTTCTGAAAATATTTGTTTGATAATTACTACTGGAATTACATGTTTTCATAAAGTTTAAACTGATTTGGATTTGATTTACTATGTGTTTCTTTGTTAATTCATAATCTGGATGGATATTTGTAAAATCGTACATTAATAGTAAATCATTTTTAAAATTTATGACACTTTTACAGTAATCCTTTCTTATTGTAATACACATACTATAGAAATTTCATATTGTTTTGAATTGATTTGCTATACGTTACTGTGTTAATTCACAATCTGGACAGAAACTTTCAACATTGAAAAACTAATAGCAAACCACATTTAAAATCTATGAAATTTTTATTATAATCTTATATAATTAAGGAGAAGTTACTGTAAAAATTTCATCTTGTTCTGAAAAGATTTGTTATATGTTGATGTGTAAATCTACAATCTGAATTGAAACCTTTTAAAATCCTTGAGTAAATTGAATTAAAATCAAATTGTTTTAAAAATTTCCAGATCATAATATTCCATCACATATTCAATCATTAAATTATCAAAATAGAAACCTTAGGAATCACTGATTTCCTTTGTAAAATCCTGATGCTGTGATTAGTTTGTATGTTTTATTTTCTCATCACATTTACTCAAACTTAATCTAACAAAACCTGAAGGCATCATAGATTGCGCGAACTTATTGCACACACTTACATCACTTGCATCTAAACCCCTGCATCTCACATGCACACACGTCCTATTTTAGGAACCCGGAGTGTTATCTAGCATGGTTGACTGGGATTTCATCACCTGGTGCCTCTGTGCTAGAGAAGCATTCCACCCTTAGCCTAGTACCTTTATGGTACGTAAACGGATCTCTTGTTCACGTACTGATACGCCGGACACTGGTACAGTATATCGAACATGGATTCGCGCTAAGGGAACTCTTGGCCTTACCCCTAGATTAACCCACACATGCATGTAGTATACGAACACATGTGCATCACGTGTGTGAGCCTAGTTTAGGATATCCTACCCATTTGTGTCTAGATTAGGCCGTAGTCCATCTTCCAATGGCTACGATCGGTCCTAGGTACACAAACAAAGTCATGAGTCGAGATCCTCTCTCCACTCCGCTAGATTATGGTTAGGGTTGATGCCTTCAGGTAACACTGATAAAATGTGCGAAGATTAAAAAACTTTTCCTTTGGGGTTAGGATGTAAATCCCATTCATTTCCAAAGATCTCATAGGATTAGTCATTCATGATCCATCCGTTGAAAGCAATCTTATGCTATCTCATTTCATCTTGATCACAGATTTTCAATCTTATATTATCTGATTTGACTCGTGTTTTCATTTCCTTTAGAGAGTCTTTGACTCATTTATCCTTTAGTTGGTGTTAGTGGAGTCTTTGACTCGTGTTTCTTTTCCTTTAGAGAGTCTTTGACTCATATATCCTTTAGTTGGTGTTAGTAGAGTCTTTGACTCGTGTTTTCATCTCTTTTAGAGAGTCTTTGACTCATTTATCCTTTAGTTGGTGTTAGTAGAGTCTTTGACTCATGTTTCTTTTCCTTTAGAGAGTCTTTGACTCATTTAGCCTTTAGTTGGTGTTAGTAGAGTCTTTGACTCGTGTTTCTTTTCCTTTAGAGAGTCTTTGACTCATATATCCTTTAGTTGGTGTTAGTGGAGTCTTTGACTCGTATTTTCATCTCTTTTAGAGAGTCTTTGACTCATTTATCCTTTAGTTGGTGTTAGTGGAGTCTTTGACTCGTATTTCTTTTCCTTTAGAGAGTCTTTGACTCATATATCCTTTAGTTGGTGTTAGTGGAGTCTTTGACTCGTATTTTCATCTCTTTTAGAGAGTCTTTGACTCATTTATCCTTTAGTTGGTGTTAGTGGAGTCTTTGACTCGTATTTCTTTTCCTTTAGAGAGTCTTTGACTCATATATCCTTTAGTTGGTGTTAGTGGAGTCTTTGACTCGTGTTTTTCATCTCTTTTAGAGAGTCTTTACTCATTAATCCTTTAGTTAATGTTAGTGGAGTCTTTGACTCGTGTTTCTTTTCCTTTAGAGAGTCTTTGACTCATTTATCTTTTAGTTGGTGTCATTGGAGTCTTTGACTCGTGTTTCCGTTTTTAGAGAGTCTTTGACTCATCTGTTTTATTTGCAGTATTATTAGAGAATCTTTGACTTCGTTATCTCATTTCAGTGTTATCAGTTGCTCTTATTAGAGAGTCTTTGACTCGTTTATCCTTTAGTCGCTTTTATTAGAGAGTCTTTGACTCATTTATTCTCCAGTTACTGTCATTAGAGAGTCTTTGACTCATTTGCTCTTATAATAGTATTATTAGAGCATAGTTGATTTGCCGTAAGTGTTTGATAGGTAGAGAGTTCGTTTCGAACTACGTTGGCTTGATCCTCTTCCACGAGGTACGTAGTGCAGCTTGGGATCCACATCCCAAGTCCAGCCAAACCTTTAAAAATAAAAATTTTAAATCTTTCAAAGTTACAAAAATATTCAAACCATTTTCAAAAAGATCTTCCTCTAGAGTTAGGAGTATGTCCTAGCTGTTTAGGTTGTGTTCTAGAGTTAGGAGTTTGTCTTGATTTGTATTGATATGGTATGTCCTGTCGTGTGAGTGTCCCTAGAGTTAGGAGGCCTCGAGTCGATCGGTTAGACATTTAGTCGAACCGATGGCTAGACTAGGCATATAGTCAGCCCGTGGTTTTCATTAGGTTGCACAGCCTAGTTACACATAGGATTGTAGGAACCACCTGCATTAGCCTAAGGCTAATCAACTTGCATTAGTTAGGGCATATAGGGTGTCCTAAAATCCACAATTCACTGGAATTTTAATAATCATACAAGAAGCTTTAATAACTGGTTCGGTCTTTTAGATCGAGTCTAGGATAGAGGGCTAGATGTCTTAAGCATCATAATTTAGAATAGGGCATCGAACTACGTGGACTCCGATTCTTCCCGAGGCCGGGATACATAGCGCAGCTAGGATGGATGGCCATTCTGGTCCGAGTCCAGTCCTGCATTAGAGTTAGGACTTGTCTTGTCCCGTCATACATAGCATAGATTTGTGTCTCATGTTTTGATATGTTTTCTTACTTTCTTGTACTGATACTATACCTTTGGTTGTAGCTTGCATGTGCGTGTCCACCAGAAACTTAGACACCCATTAGGCATGTCACTCATAACCTAGCTTTGCTTAGGTGACACATTTTTCATTTCATTTTACGTGTTTATTTCTCCATTCTCAGGAAATGCATGCTTAGGTAGACGATTCCTGAGGATTGTTCCCATTTCACATGATTTTTACTCAAACTTCTTTGGAATTAATGAAAATGGCATAAGAGACCAAGTGCTTGCACTCGGGCGAATTGGGGGTGCTCTCAGACCTTCCCCGTTCGTAACCAGGCACGAACCCATATATATTTCTGGTTATCCATTGCACAGAGGATTTGATTTTAGGGTTCCATGGCCTATCCATGGATGGCGACTCTGAGTTCTTTTTAGGTACATCTCGGTTTCGAGCCCTGGCTCCTGATCAGGATGTATCTCATTCGTTTTGTATCGCCACTCGTGCTATGCTGTGAGGGTGGCATCCGTTTCGAGAGTTCCTTGGCAGAGCTCTCCTTCACATTGTGGAGATCTTAGAGGATTGCTGTGGGGACCTCGCGTCCCTCGCCGCACTCCAATCCTCTCAGGATCGGGGTCCACAGGCTGGCGACTCTGCTGGGGAGTTCTTGAAATATTGCCTAACTCTATATAAATGCCATTTTTGCTAACTTCGGAGAAATTTGAGCTAAAATCATTTTAAATGGGAATTCTATCGTTAGAATCCAGGGGCACCAGATAGGTGCGTAATTAAAACAAGGGATTCACACACTGCACATCATATGTTATCATATTGTTTATTCTTTACTTATTTCATTGTTTTTCATTATTATTGGCTCCACGGGATAGATTGAATGCGTGCCCGACTGGGATGTCATTACACCCTGATGGTACTGTTGAATCTATTTCCAAGCTATGCGCCGGTGCTGCAGCCGTAAACACTGGGCGTACTTGTGTTTACAGCAGCCGATGAGCAATGAAGCATACTATGTATAACATTGGGCGTACTTTTGTTATACATATTAAGTATGTTTCATACGCATAGTACCCGATAGATTGAGTCCGGAGCCCTACTTTGTTTTATATATATTATATATATACTTACTGACCTAGTGAAGCCCAACTAGGGAGTACCCGTGTGTATATTGCATTCATATAGGGTCGAACATCTGTTGCTTACACATGTGGAGCCTAGAGGAGCTTTGCCCCATTTGTAGACTAGGGTAGCTCATTTTTACATTGCTACAACACTGTCCTAGTACACTCACCAGTCTGTCTTGAGTCGAGACTTCCTTGACTCCGTTAGATTAGAATTAGGGCTGGTGCCCCTGGTTAGGATTTGTGTGTATGTGTATTTACTTATATATACTGATTATGTATATTATGGTTCTCCTCTTAGTCAGAGATTCCTTATTCCTTTCAGTCGGTTATATCCATTCCGAATTTAGATCTAGATCTAGTCAGTGGATTTTGACCGTCATTACCTTGGCCGAGTTTAGCCCTTGATCTGTTGATTATAGGGTTTGACCCATTGTTGTATATTCTCACCTTTGGTTAGTCCATCTGTTGATCACCCTTCTCTAGTAACCGTTATTCATACCTTTCGATTGAGCTAGGGTGATCCCTTGTATAGTCGTTATGCTGCCGGATTTTATCCAGAACATTTTGAGCATGACGGCTACTCTTTAGAGTCAGTTTACTTAGTCTGGACCTTGACCTCCTCGTATAGCCGTTATGCTGCTGGATTTTATCCAAAAGTATGTTAAGCATGATTGCTATCCTTTGGAGTCAGTCTGCCTTGTCTTGATTCTCATGTATACATCATTTAGTAGGATTAGATCCTTATTTGTCAACCTGTTTGTCTTGAGATCTGGCCGATAGCTCGTTTGCTGTCCTTATGACCATGGTCTATCATTTCATCTCATATTGATCGTACAGTTGTTGATATCCATCATTCAGATTTTAGATCTGGTCTTTGACCCTACTTTTGTCATTCTTATGGCCATGGTCTATTATCTGAGCCATTGATTTTTTGATCCATGTTTACCTATCATATATCTTTTACCCTTGGATCATATCGAAATCATTAATGGAAAAGTTTGATCTTACCTGTATTCTTTGAGTGCATGATCATTGCTGAGATCGAAATTTATTTTGATTATGGATGTTTATCGTTCCTGACTCTTTCATTCCCAAAAAGAAGAGCAGTTATACTCAAATGAGACTTCAAGGTGTGGATTGAGAATTCATTGAAACCCTGTTGATGTAGGTCATAATATCACTGTCTATTTCGCTTTGACCTTCATAGACAATATTTCTTTGATTTTTAGAATAAAATACCCTTTGGTGTATTTCAAGATTACTCTTTTCTCTGTTTGTTCAGAATCTTTATCCCATGACTATTGATCTAGTCTGTGTGCTTCCAAGTCAAGGGCGAAAGACCATTTTTTCTAAAGACTGACTATTTCTAATCATACTTGATCCAGGCAGTCTATTGTTTTACCCACATTGTCAACATAAGCCTTTTGTTGCCCCATTTAACCTAGACCTTGTGGAGTTGCCTTTTCTGTGATTTCTACTCCGGGATTGAACTTTATAGTTATCATTATCATGAGGAAAGGTGTATCACCTATAAGCTTTCAGTGTCAGTTCACTACCTTTGATGAAGTGTCCTGTATCTTTAGATTTGTCTTTCATTGAGTGTACATCAACTTTCTTCTCTCTAAGTTGAAAAAGTTCAGTTACGTAGATGTTAAAAAAAAAAATGAAGTCATGTCTGTCAATCTTTCTTATACAGAGTCAGTATTCTGTTTTCTATCAGAACTGTTGAAGAGCCCATTGAGGTGTGTCAAAAATCATCAATGTACTTACAGTCTTCAATTCAATAAAATTGTTGATTTCGTATCTTTGATACTCTATGATTCACTCTTAGATCTAATGTTTAAACAACTAAAGACCCCCTTCTCGGATTAGAATGCAGACGAAATTCACCTCGAGATCTGAAAGATGGTCGAACGAGAGGAAGAGCGTCGAGCATAGCCACTTAAAGAAGAAATCAAATCCATTGATAGTGGTATCGAAATCCGAAACTCGGGATGGATGGATTGGAAAAACTTTATCTCCTAAGGAGCGCAAAGAATTGATAAACCTGTTTAGAGGGGTTTGAGGTAGTTTTGCTTGATCCTATAAAGGATAAACCAGGGGAATGCCCTGTCGTTGATCAAAGCAAGACTTCATCTGCTTTAGACATCCAGTTGAGGAATAAAATTTTAAAGAGATAAGCGTCAGGCATCCTGTGGAGCTGATGAGATATTGAGAGAAGATTTTCAGACAGAGTTGTGGAATCTTGAGCATAAATTCAAGATCTTTGAGACGGGAGTGGAGCACAGTGGTTGAAGTTTTGCCAGAAAACCACCAGACTCCTCAAAAAAAAAAAAAAAAAAAAAAATTTTCAAAGGCTTTGAACCTTAAACAAAAGGGCTTGTACATCAAATACATCAGGAGGCCATCCTTGATCGTTTGAGCTTTTATAGCCAAAATCCTAATGTTTTAAAATCCATTTGTAAACCCTTTGGGCCAAAAGCAAAATTAAAACAACTTCTTTTCAAACACATTATAAACCCGGGGCATTTATGCACCCGAACTACGTCGGACCTGATCCCCACCTCTTCAGGGGTACGTAGGCAACTTGATTAATTCAAGTTCGGTCAAACCTTGGGATAAAATCCCCTTTGAAAATTTTGAAGCTAAATGCTAAACCATTCTTTGAAAAATCCCAAAGCGAACTACGCGGATCTGATCCTCCATCTTTGGGGTACGTAGGTAGTCTGGCTAGACCAGATTCGGTTCAAATCTTTAGAACCTTAGGTATTCAACCCTTTCGAACCCAAGCCCACCTAGAAAGTCCTTCTGGTGAAACAAGCAAAGGTTCGAGGCGAATGAAAAGAAAAACAGAAAGAAAAGAATGAGAGTCTGAAGACCCACTAGGTTGAAAACCCGAAAGGGCGGCCTAGAGATATACATTTGCTAAGTTAACAGCCAAAAGAGTTAGCTTATGCAAAAAGTCAGGGTAGTGGTCTGCTGGATTGAAAACTTGAAGAGGTAATCCAGTCAAGGGCAAAGACTTCCCATGAACAGTTGAGTTGAATAGAAGCAGAAGGAGTTCCTCAGTTACGTAGAATTCCCAAGTTTGAGTACAAGCAAAAGTTGAGATAAGTGGTCTTTCAGACTGAAAGCTTGGAAAGCAAAAGTTATGACTTCTTTTGAAGAGAGAAATCAGGGAGACGGAGAAGCCACCTCTGCACAGGGCAGAATCCTGGAATCCGAGTAGTGTCAGCGAGACTTATTTTGACACCTTTTTAAACTAGGGGCATTAAGACCGAGCGATCCGAAAGGGGTAACAACCATGACGGAGATCCCGATGGAGGAAATTAGGTCATCTTGACATAGTTTTTGAGAGTGCTCTAAGAGTGGCTAACCTTACCATAACAAAATAACACATTTTATCTAAGGGTGAATCAAAATTTAGTCAAGTCCCTTGAATATTGTAAGTCTTCTTTGAAAGAGTCATCAGAAGTCTGTTTCTGGTTTATCATTGTTTTTCTTTTAGAATCAAAAGTGTTTGGCACTGGAGAGAATGGGTGTATACCTTCCAAAGTGAAAAGAAAATTCAAAGTAGATCCTGGTTTAAGAATCAAAGAAGGGCAAGAGATTTGTTATTCAGACCTGCCTGAAACATCAAAGCCTCAAGCACTGAGCAAAATGAAGAATTCTTACATTCAGCCTTTGTGGAGATGGTTTTACCACTATACCAAAGAAAGAACCCATGCAAACTCAAATTTTTTCTACTTACCTTGCTTTTGCCTTCTTAAGACTTTGTCATGGAAGCACATCATACTAGGGGCATCTTTTATGATTTACGTCATAAAAGATATTACACAATGATAACTGGGATATCTATTCTTAGCAAATAGAAAGCAGAGAAGCTTGAACATGCTCTTTGAGTTGAATTCCTTGATCCAATTGTTTCTTTTGGAGTCAGTTTCAGAAACTTTAATTCCCAGCGGAGTATAAAATCTACTCCTGCATCCTTCAAACCTCATCAAAATGCTTCTCACCTGTTAAAGAGAGTCAGCACCTGAAAATCTCATCAATCTATTTGAGTTTTGCTTTCAGCAAAGATCATGCGCTCCTAGTTATTCTTGGTAAGAGATGACTGGCCCATTAGTGAAATCGATCAAAGATGGTAAATTCTTCATTCCTTTTGAAAGATTTTAACAGAGTTTGAAATTACCGAACTTGCGTTACGCAGTTTGGTCTTTTTGAAAGATTTTAACAGAGTTTGAAATTACCGAACCTGTGTTACACAGTTTGGTCGTTTTGAAAGTTTTTAACAGAGATAGAAATTACCGAACCTGTGTTACACGGTTTGGTCCTTTTGAAAGATTTTAATAGAGATGGAAATTATCGAACCTGTGTTACACGGTTTGGTCTTTTTGAAATGTTTTAATAAGGAAAATATTTCCGATCCTGTGTTACACGGATTGGTCTTTTCTTCCTTCTCCCGGGTATTTAGTACCCCGATGATTAGTAGTGTAATGTCAAGTAGTGACTTACCTAATCATCGTTCCGCAATGTGCAGCTTCTTAACGAGTTAGGAGTCATGTGTATCTGCGAAGAGGTTTGTAGGGGACTGTTTAGCAGGACCTACGAATTTGGGTTTATGTGGAACTGTTTAGCAGAACCGCATGATCCGGAGTGATTCGCTACCTTGAAAGAGAGGAGTCAGAATTACTCGGATAGTTAAACAGATTTATTTTCATCAATGATCTGTATAACTATCGCTAGGCTTGAGACTCAGTCTCGCCTCGGGTATTTAGTACCCAGATGATTAGTAATGTAATGTCAAGTGGTAACTTACCTAATCATCGTTCCGCAATGTGCAGCTTCCTAACGTGTTAGGAGTCATGTGTATCTGCGAAGAGGTTTGTAGGGGACTGTTTAGCAGGACCTACGAATTTGGATTTACGTGGAACTGTTTAGCAGAACCGCGTGATCCGGAGTGATTCGCTACCTTGAAAGAGAGGAGTCAGAGTTGCTCGGTAGTTACACAGATTTATTTTCAGCAATGATCTGTATAACTATCGCTAGGCTTGAGACTTAGTCTTGCCTCGGGTATTAGAAGTTTGAGTTTAGCTCGAATATTCGATTACCCTAGTAATTGGTCGAGTCTTTGACTGATCGGCATGATTTAAAAAAAAAAAAAATTTAATTCTTTGAGTGTTTGATTTTGAACTTGTTTTGGACGAGTTTTGATACATTGGTCTTTGGCCTATTTTTGCAGGTTTCTAAAAAAAAAAAAAAAAAAAAAAAAAAAAAAAAAAAAAAAAAAAAAAAAAAACTCTTTGAGTGTTTCGAATTATACTTGTCTTGGACAAATTGCAATGTGGTTTCTAAAAAATTAAAAAATAAAATGGAAGCTCTTTGAGTGATTGAAGTGATTAACTTGTTTCTTTGGTTGGTGCTCTTGGAGCAATTGTTATGTTTACTTTGGCTTAGCCTGATATATAAAAAAAAAGAAAAAGAAAAAAATGTTTGTGTTTTTGTAATCGTTCGTTCGTTTTTTATTAATTAGTCGAGTCATGAGTATTAGGGAGAGACTATCTCTTTGAGATGTCTTAGTTGCCGAGTTAAGAGTCGGTGAGAGACTATCTCCCTATTGTTAGTAGAGTTTTATCTTTGTGAATATCGTTTTAAAACTGAAAACCCAAAAATTTGCTTTGTTTTGGTTTCGGGTCAGTCAAAATGTGTCGTCTGTTCAGCTTTGCCATTCGCGTGTTACACACGCTCTGCCAAAGAGGGGCATCTGTAGACACCCCATTTTGACCGGACCCAAGTTCGCTATGCTTGGGAGAAACCCCATCCGATCATTTCCGCCATGTTTTGCATTTTTCCGTGAGAGGTTGAGAGAGATTATTCATAAGAATCCAAGCGAGGGAGAATTTGGACCCGTTTGGTGGGCCCGCATTGAACATTTGTTTAAAATTCGAATCAACCGAGGGCCCACATTGTGGGGCCCACGTTGTGGGGCCCGCGTTGTGGGGCCCACATTGTGGGGCCTCAGTAGGGCCTCTTGTGAGGCCTCTTATGAAGAACAATAATGATGGATTCTCCACTAAAGAAACATGATGGGCCCTCCACTAAGAACAATAATGATGGATTCTCCACTAAGAAACATGATGGGCCCTCCACTAAGAAGAATGATGATGGATTCTCCACTAAGAAACATGATGGGCCCTCCACTAAGAAGAATGATGATGGATTCTCCACTAAGAAACATGATGGGCCCTCCACTAAGAAGAATGATGATGGATTCTCCACTAAGAAACATGATGGGCCCTCCACTAAGAAGAATGATGATGGATTCTCCACTAAGAGGGACAACATGATGAGCTCTCCACCAACACATCTCTCTCTCTCTCTTTCTCTCCCTATATATATCTTCCTTCCCATCCATAAAAAAAGGGGGGAAAAAGGAGAGATTTATCTTCCATTATCTTTTTCTCTTCCATTATCTCTTCCAATCACTCCCTCCAATCCCTTTCCCTATATGCTTCTTCCATTATCTCTCCCAATCACCTCCCAATCCTTCCCTCTAAGAGAAAGTGAAAGACGGCGGAACGGATCGGCGGCAACATTTTTTTTTTTTTTTGGGGTTTTCTTTGCTAATTGAAAGGGTAAGACAAAGCGTATATCCGAGGATTACTTACCCTAGAGACAAGGAGAGCTAGCAAGGTTGGTATTCCAAAACCCTCTTTCATATATCTTAAACTAGAAGCATGCTAGGATAGAATTTGTGATTTATTTTTATTTTTTCTTATTGTTATTCAAAATATGTTTTTTTCAATCTCTGAGTGTTTTGCACATTAAGAAGTGTAGAAATCTGGAATTTCGAAGAATTTTGACTTCGTTTTGACCGTAATTTGACCTTTTGAACTTTACCCTCAAAGGGGTAAAATTCTAAAGATTGAATTTAAGAAGATGTCAACATAGATCCAAAATCAATGAAAATTTAAACATAACATAATTGTAAGATTTTGAATTAGTACGAATTTTTTTATGAATTCTTGATTTGATTTAAAGGGTTTAAAAATTCATTTAACTCTAGGGGTATTTTTGGAAAAAACCAATTTTCAAAAACTCTATAATGTTTTCAAAAGTGAAATTTGGATGAGATGCAAATTAAATCTAATCTAATCTCCCGTGAATTTTTCAAGATTTTTGGTTGCTGTTGGATATTTGTTTATGATTTTTTACGTAAAATCATGCATGCTGTATTAAATCTGATAAAAATAGTAAATTGCAATGAAAACTTCTGAAAATATTTGTTTGATAATTACTACTGGAATTACATGTTTTCATAAAGTTTAAACTGATTTGGATTTGATTTACTATGTGTTTCTTTGTTAATTCATAATCTGGATGGATATTTGTAAAATCGTACATTAATAGTAAATCATTTTTAAAATTTATGACACTTTTACAGTAATCCTTTCTTATTGTAATACACATACTATAGAAATTTCATATTGTTTTGAATTGATTTGCTATACGTTACTGTGTTAATTCACAATCTGGACAGAAACTTTCAACATTGAAAAACTAATAGCAAACCACATTTAAAATCTATGAAATTTTTATTATAATCTTATATAATTAAGGAGAAGTTACTGTAAAAATTTCATCTTGTTCTGAAAAGATTTGTTATATGTTGATGTGTAAATCTACAATCTGAATTGAAACCTTTTAAAATCCTTGAGTAAATTGAATTAAAATCAAATTGTTTTAAAAATTTCCAGATCATAATATTCCATCACATATTCAATCATTAAATTATCAAAATAGAAACCTTAGGAATCACTGATTTCCTTTGTAAAATCCTGATGCTGTGATTAGTTTGTATGTTTTATTTTCTCATCACATTTACTCAAACTTAATCTAACAAAACCTGAAGGCATCATAGATTGCGCGAACTTATTGCACACACTTACATCACTTGCATCTAAACCCCTGCATCTCACATGCACACACGTCCTATTTTAGGAACCCGGAGTGTTATCTAGCATGGTTGACTGGGATTTCATCACCTGGTGCCTCTGTGCTAGAGAAGCATTCCACCCTTAGCCTAGTACCTTTATGGTACGTAAACGGATCTCTTGTTCACGTACTGATACGCCGGACACTGGTACAGTATATCGAACATGGATTCGCGCTAAGGGAACTCTTGGCCTTACCCCTAGATTAACCCACACATGCATGTAGTATACGAACACATGTGCATCACGTGTGTGAGCCTAGTTTAGGATATCCTACCCATTTGTGTCTAGATTAGGCCGTAGTCCATCTTCCAATGGCTACGATCGGTCCTAGGTACACAAACAAAGTCATGAGTCGAGATCCTCTCTCCACTCCGCTAGATTATGGTTAGGGTTGATGCCTTCAGGTAACACTGATAAAATGTGCGAAGATTAAAAAACTTTTCCTTTGGGGTTAGGATGTAAATCCCATTCATTTCCAAAGATCTCATAGGATTAGTCATTCATGATCCATCCGTTGAAAGCAATCTTATGCTATCTCATTTCATCTTGATCACAGATTTTCAATCTTATATTATCTGATTTGACTCGTGTTTTCATTTCCTTTAGAGAGTCTTTGACTCATTTATCCTTTAGTTGGTGTTAGTGGAGTCTTTGACTCGTGTTTCTTTTCCTTTAGAGAGTCTTTGACTCATATATCCTTTAGTTGGTGTTAGTAGAGTCTTTGACTCGTGTTTTCATCTCTTTTAGAGAGTCTTTGACTCATTTATCCTTTAGTTGGTGTTAGTAGAGTCTTTGACTCATGTTTCTTTTCCTTTAGAGAGTCTTTGACTCATTTAGCCTTTAGTTGGTGTTAGTAGAGTCTTTGACTCGTGTTTCTTTTCCTTTAGAGAGTCTTTGACTCATATATCCTTTAGTTGGTGTTAGTGGAGTCTTTGACTCGTATTTTCATCTCTTTTAGAGAGTCTTTGACTCATTTATCCTTTAGTTGGTGTTAGTGGAGTCTTTGACTCGTATTTCTTTTCCTTTAGAGAGTCTTTGACTCATATATCCTTTAGTTGGTGTTAGTGGAGTCTTTGACTCGTATTTTCATCTCTTTTAGAGAGTCTTTGACTCATTTATCCTTTAGTTGGTGTTAGTGGAGTCTTTGACTCGTATTTCTTTTCCTTTAGAGAGTCTTTGACTCATATATCCTTTAGTTGGTGTTAGTGGAGTCTTTGACTCGTGTTTTTCATCTCTTTTAGAGAGTCTTTACTCATTAATCCTTTAGTTAATGTTAGTGGAGTCTTTGACTCGTGTTTCTTTTCCTTTAGAGAGTCTTTGACTCATTTATCTTTTAGTTGGTGTCATTGGAGTCTTTGACTCGTGTTTCCGTTTTTAGAGAGTCTTTGACTCATCTGTTTTATTTGCAGTATTATTAGAGAATCTTTGACTTCGTTATCTCATTTCAGTGTTATCAGTTGCTCTTATTAGAGAGTCTTTGACTCGTTTATCCTTTAGTCGCTTTTATTAGAGAGTCTTTGACTCATTTATTCTCCAGTTACTGTCATTAGAGAGTCTTTGACTCATTTGCTCTTATAATAGTATTATTAGAGCATAGTTGATTTGCCGTAAGTGTTTGATAGGTAGAGAGTTCGTTTCGAACTACGTTGGCTTGATCCTCTTCCACGAGGTACGTAGTGCAGCTTGGGATCCACATCCCAAGTCCAGCCAAACCTTTAAAAATAAAAATTTTAAATCTTTCAAAGTTACAAAAATATTCAAACCATTTTCAAAAAGATCTTCCTCTAGAGTTAGGAGTATGTCCTAGCTGTTTAGGTTGTGTTCTAGAGTTAGGAGTTTGTCTTGATTTGTATTGATATGGTATGTCCTGTCGTGTGAGTGTCCCTAGAGTTAGGAGGCCTCGAGTCGATCGGTTAGACATTTAGTCGAACCGATGGCTAGACTAGGCATATAGTCAGCCCGTGGTTTTCATTAGGTTGCACAGCCTAGTTACACATAGGATTGTAGGAACCACCTGCATTAGCCTAAGGCTAATCAACTTGCATTAGTTAGGGCATATAGGGTGTCCTAAAATCCACAATTCACTGGAATTTTAATAATCATACAAGAAGCTTTAATAACTGGTTCGGTCTTTTAGATCGAGTCTAGGATAGAGGGCTAGATGTCTTAAGCATCATAATTTAGAATAGGGCATCGAACTACGTGGACTCCGATTCTTCCCGAGGCCGGGATACATAGCGCAGCTAGGATGGATGGCCATTCTGGTCCGAGTCCAGTCCTGCATTAGAGTTAGGACTTGTCTTGTCCCGTCATACATAGCATAGATTTGTGTCTCATGTTTTGATATGTTTTCTTACTTTCTTGTACTGATACTATACCTTTGGTTGTAGCTTGCATGTGCGTGTCCACCAGAAACTTAGACACCCATTAGGCATGTCACTCATAACCTAGCTTTGCTTAGGTGACACATTTTTCATTTCATTTTACGTGTTTATTTCTCCATTCTCAGGAAATGCATGCTTAGGTAGACGATTCCTGAGGATTGTTCCCATTTCACATGATTTTTACTCAAACTTCTTTGGAATTAATGAAAATGGCATAAGAGACCAAGTGCTTGCACTCGGGCGAATTGGGGGTGCTCTCAGACCTTCCCCGTTCGTAACCAGGCACGAACCCATATATATTTCTGGTTATCCATTGCACAGAGGATTTGATTTTAGGGTTCCATGGCCTATCCATGGATGGCGACTCTGAGTTCTTTTTAGGTACATCTCGGTTTCGAGCCCTGGCTCCTGATCAGGATGTATCTCATTCGTTTTGTATCGCCACTCGTGCTATGCTGTGAGGGTGGCATCCGTTTCGAGAGTTCCTTGGCAGAGCTCTCCTTCACATTGTGGAGATCTTAGAGGATTGCTGTGGGGACCTCGCGTCCCTCGCCGCACTCCAATCCTCTCAGGATCGGGGTCCACAAGCATCCACTATCAAGGTACCATGTGTTCTTCTTGTTATGGCTTTTAAGGCATACATCATTGTTGTCGTTTGTTGAGGCCATGAAGCATACGTTCCTTGCTATCAAGCAATCTTCGCCATCATTTTGTTCGCCTTCGCTTTCAATTTCTTCATCCCACGTGGCGGTCATTCCTTTCTTGCCTTCTCTTCTCTTGAAGCGGTTGTTTGAAGTGGGTTCATTGTTGAGTGGACAATCCGGGCGAATGTGTCCAAGCTTCTTGCAACCGTAACATCGTGGTTGAGAAGATCTATCACCGAGTTCTTCTTTCTTCTTGAATGGAGGGTTTGTCCTTCTATTTCTCATCCCTCCCATGTTCCTTTGCAAGAATTTGATCCTTCTTGTTAGGAGGGCAACTTCATCTTCCATGTCTTCTTTTGCATCTTCATTTTCACCTACATTACAAGCAAAAGCAATTCCTTTTCCTTTTTCGATTTTAGTTTCGATTTCGGGTGCTTTTGTTTTGAAAATCATTTCATGGGTGATCAAGGACCCTATTAGTTCATCTAGGTTCAATGTGTTCATGTCCTTGGCTTCGGTGATTGCGGAGGTTTTGGATTCCCAAGACAAAGGTAAGGACCTAAGGATTTTAGTCACTAAATCTCTATTGGAAAATTGTTTTCCAAGACCCCTTAATCCATTTACAAGATTGGTGAATCTAGTGTACATGTCGGCAATTGTTTCATCGGATGTCATTTGAAAGAGTTCGTATTGCCGAAAAAGATGGTTCATTTTATATTCTTTTACTTGATTGGTTCCCTCATGGGTGACTTCTAAAGTGTCCCAAATTTTCTTAGCCGAATTCAAATTTGATACTCTATTGAATTCTCCGGGAGATAGAGCACAAATAAGAGAATTCATAGCTTTGGCATTATAATTCGAAGCTTGTTGTTCGGCTTCGGTCCAATCATTTAAATTTCTTGTGGGTAAGATGTATTCATTATTAATTGCTCTCCACATTTGATAGTCTTGGGTTAAAAAGATTTTCATTTTGGTTTTCCAAAAACCATAGTTTGTTCCATCAAAATAGGGTGGCCTAGTGTTTGAATAACCTTCATGGTGTTGAGGGTAGTTTGCCATTTTAGAATCTTTACTCTATACCGGTTAGGGTTTTCTAAAAATTAGAGACGAGGCTCTGATACCAATTGAAATACTCAAGAGGGGGGGTGAATTGAATTTAACTCAATATTAGGCCTTTTCAAAATTACCTATGAACCCTAATTGGAATTTTTCTTCACTTAATTAAATATTTGGTTAGTGCAAATATAATTTGAAAAACAAAATGAAATGCCAAATCAAACAATAATGGAAATGCAAGAGTGAGAAATGACACACCGATATATAGTGGTTCGGCCAACGGCCTACTCCACTCTACTCAAGGTCGTACTTGAGGGATTCCACTATTGGAGACCTCCACGATGCCCGACTCCGAGGCGGTTACAATTCCAAGGGATATTAAACAAGGATGCCCTTACACCTTTACAAAGACTCTCCTTCTCCGCCGAGTTCTAAGCGGTTGCTCTCTAGGGAATTAAAAACGGAATGCCCTAGCCACCTATACAAGATATGAAAGATTGATAGCTTGGCTTCTTCTTGAAAGCTTGATGCTCTTTGTAGATCCTTGATTGCTCTTCAATGATGGTTGCAAGTGAAAGCTCTAAAATCCCAACTCAAATAGATTTGCAAGTTGCAAGGCAAGTTTGGGGAAAACAAAATCTCAAGCAATAATAGGTTGCAAGTTTTCTTTGATGCTCAAAGATGTTTTCAAATGATCAAGAGAGAGAGAAAAACTTCTCTACATATTGTATTTATAGCCTCTCTAAAGAATATGACCGTTTGGGGGTGGAAATATCAAAAAACAAGAATTAATTCAAATCCCAACGGCTATATTCTGAGCTGTCGCAGGGTTCTCGGAGTTCCGAGAACCATTCTCGGAGTTCCGAGAAATATTCTCGGAGTTCCGAGACAACGGCCAGAAAATGGAATTTTTCTACTGGACCATTTCTCGGAGTTCCGAGAAAATGTCCAGACGCTACTGGACCTTTTCTCGGAGTTCCGAGCTCGGAGTTCCGAGAAGCCTAAAAATCCATATATTTTGAGATTTTATTTCTTGTTTGATTTTTGGCTTTTGGAACTCATCTCCTATGATTATTTTGGAATCTTTATGAGGGTCCCAACATGTTGGTCCACCACATAACCATTCACTAATCCATTTTAAGTTCTTAAGTGTTCTTTGAAAAACATTTTGAAAACACTTTGCCTTGACTTGGAAATCTAAAGAGAAAGGATGTACAATGATACCTATGTAGCTTTCAACTTCTCTTTAGTCTTGGTCTTCAATTGATCTTCCATCTTGTGTATGCTTGCTTGAGAGATGAGGTGAGCTTCACTTAACTCCTTTGACTCTTGTATGGGATATCTCCAAGCATGACCATGTTGTGTGTTGGTTTCTTCAATGATCAATCCTATCTCAAACACAACACTTCAAAGCAAATTGATTAGTATTCAAAAACACAATCAATTATGTTTAGAATCATCAAAACAAGATAGGAGAGTAGACCCTTGGGCTTACAGAGGTTTTGTCCATATATCTTTTGATTATAAAATCAGGACCTACTTTCTAGTAGAGATTCCTGATTTGAATCAATCTGTCATGTCTAATCATCTCTCAGATCTAAACCTGGCTAGTGGCTTATACTTGTCACACTCATAGCTACGGTTTATCCCCTGACCCAGTGATGATAAATTTTACTTGTTTTTATCCTTCAGAATCAAACCTCATTTATCCATTCTTTGTTGTATCATAGACTCATATTGTATTACTCAAATCGTTGTTTGCTCTATCTTAGATATAGTTGATAGCTTGTCTGCTGTCTCTATGACCATAGTCTATCATTTTTTTTCTCCTTGATCGAACATTTTTGTTGTCCATCTTCCAGATTTAGATCCGGTCTATGATCTACTTTTGTCATTTTATGACTGTGGTCTTTTCTCTGAGTTTCTGATCATCTTTGATCATCAATGGAACATTCGGTGTTGCCAATAGTATCCTCCTTGTGATTAATTACTAAGTTTATCCTCTTTCTTTGATTAATTCCAAATTATTCTCCATTCCCTAATTATCCCATCCTACTCTTTGTGTTTAGGTTAAATTATGGCGAATACTGTGTTGAAAGGCTGGATAAGCGAGACTATTAGGGCTCTTCCGCGAGAATCTTTGGAAAGGAGTATGGCTAATCGGTTCATTTGTACCTTCAATCATTTGAGTGTATCTGATATAAATTGGAAGTTTCTGGATTATGGGATCCTAATCTTCATGTTTTTCGATTTGGATCTTTCGAGCTTTGTCCTATATTCGAGGATTGGTGTGCTTTATTAGAGCTCCCAACAGAGGGATTTTGGATACGATCTTCGAATATAGATTCCTCTCATTCCCTTTTTTGCAAGCTATTCAAAAATCAAACTGTTGATGCTCTTCCATGCTTAACGGATACGTGTGTGCAAGTTCAAAGCCTCATTACCCTTTTTTCGAAAACGTCGATCCTACTAACTCTCATTTTCAGAGTTGTCGACGCAATGCTTTGATTTTTAGTGTCTTTGCACGATATATCATTTGGAAAAACCCTCGTGTTGCTCCGTTGACCTTGTTAACTGTGGTAGACCAAATTAACGAAGGGAGGAATCCTATACCCACCATGTTAGCAGAGACCTTCTTGGGACTAGATCTTATTGCTTCCCAAGAGATCAAAGACAATTTTTGTGGGTGTGTGAAGTTGTTGTTTGTCTGGCTTGGTGAAAAACTTCAAATTCTTCAGCGACAAAACCAAAATCCGTATACCCTGAAGAATTTCCATACATGGAAACCAATCGCCAATCAACCTCAGTCTATTGATGAATGGCGCAATTGGTTGCAACATGTAGAGTGGAGCCAGTTTCGTTGGGTGAGTCATTCGTGCTTCCAAGTTTTCACTAGCACTTACCCACATCCGTTTGTTTACCTCATGGGTCTTGAGAAATCATCTTTTTATGCACCCATGAAATTTCTCCATCAGGTTACGGGAATTTTATGTCCTCCCGGAGCCGTAGTCCCTCCTCTTTGTGAAGATCTCACTCATGATCTTATCAGATCCATTGTGGCTGCTTGGGGAAACAAAAATATGGAAAGGAGGTTCAGTTTATCATCCCAAGCTCGACGCGAAGAAATATCGGAAGAGCCTGCAAGTAGGAGAGCTCGGATCGAAGAGCCTTGAGATTCCATATCTGTTTTGTTATCTTGATTTCTGTATTTCCTTTCTAAATTGACAATCTTCTTATCCAAATTGTGATCAGAGATTAGTATTGTCATATGTTGTAATCACAGTTCGAAGCTTTATCAATGAAAGTGTGTTTATTTTCTCTTATCTTTATTTGCTCAGAATGTCTTATTTCACTCATCATTCATTTAATCTAATATGTTAATTTTTGTTAGCCCAAGGGTTCAACAAGTACTCCTATTGAATTGTTTTGATGATTAACAAACTAAATTTGTTTTAAAGGTTTTATACACTAATGATTTCCATTGGCAAAGTTATAATGTTCACAGTGTACCATCCTCAAGAGTGCATGACAAGGTTGAACTCAAGGTTGAACTCGAGGTTGAACTCAAGCACAAGAATGGCAAATCAACTCAAGCATCAATGGAGTTGAGTGAAGACATGTCAAAGCCTCTACAAGGTGCCAACAAGATTGAAGACCAAGTAAATTTAGAATGTAAATGGTCCTCAATGTTTTGTCTAGGTCTATGGCACAAAGGAGAGTTAAAATCAACCTAGATAGAATTTAATGGGTTTGTGAATGTTCATAGTGGTGTCTCAACATTGTTGGACCCTCATGACACTCCATTTATCTTGAAAAATCAAAGTTCTAAAAGCCCAAACAAAATCAGCAAAAATATAAGGAAAATCTGCTGGCCGTAGGCTTCTCGGAACTCCGAGAATTGTTCCAGGTTCAAAAAAAAATAGCCGCTCGGAGCTCCGAGCCCGGAGTCCGAGACGACCGTTGGGGTGCGAAAATTTTGTGTTTTTTGTCCCCTCTATTTATATGAACCTAGGGACTCTTGGGTTTTTTACCTAAGGACATTACAAAGATTTCAAGAGCACAAAAAGCCATTTGTTCTCCTTCTCTTGAAGATCTTCACTCTCCATCTCTCTCTTGTGCCATTTACCTTAGATTATTCTTGAGAGACCTTAGGACCTTCACTTGTTCAATCTTGTTCTTGTGAGAGTGAGTGAGCTTTACCTTAAATTAGCCTATCTAGAGGCAAGCAAGCTTTTTCATTTCATCTTCTTTGTATTTGGCACAAAGGGCGCCGTAGAAGACCCTTGGAGCGTGGAGCTCGATTTGTACAAGGCGGAAGGAACGCCGTATTTAAGTTCCTTGGAGAAGATAGTGGAATCCTCAAGGAAAGTAACTTGAGAAGAGTGGAGTAGGTCTTGAGCTAAGACCGAACCACTATAAAAATCTTTGTGTCAAAGCTTCTTTGCCTCTTCTCCTCTTCTTGTGTGGTAAGTTTTCACTATTGCTTTGAATACTATTTTGGATTTCCTATTCAATCTAAAACTAGTGCAATCTAAGTTTTCAAAAATCTTAAAATTAGAAAAGAAACCCAATTCACCCCCTCTTGGGTTGCTAAGTGGAATTTCACTTGGTATCAGAGCTTAGGCTCTTACATAGGAATTCTCTTTGAAAACCTACAAGGGAAAGATTCAAATGGCAACCTTTTCTCATAGCAATGAGGGGCAATCCACCACTAGACCTCCCTTCTTCAATGGCTCAAACTATCCATATTGGAAAGCTAGAATGAGAGTGTTTTTAAAATCTTTGGATTTTGATGTTTGGAGAAGTATCCAAAATGGATATAATGAACCTAGTGTTGATATGGAACTATGGGATGAAAATGAAAGAAGAGAATCCACTATCAATGCAAAAGCAATGAATGCCTTGATTTGTGCCTTATCTCCCGAGGAGTTCAATCGAGTTTCTACTCTTGAAACCGCTAAGGAGATTTGGGATATGCTAGAGGTAGCTCATGAAGGGACAAATCAAGTGAAAGAGTCCAAGATGAATCTTCTCTTTAGAGAGTATGAGCTATTCATGATGGACCCAAATGAAACCATTGCCGAAATGCATACTAGGTTCACAAACATAACAAATGGGTTGAGATCCTTAGGTAAACAATTGTCTAGCAAGGACTTAGTTACCAAAATACTTAGGTCTTTACCTAAAGATTGGGATCCCAAGGTCACCGCCATTGAAGAAGCAAAAGACGTATCAAAAATGGGCTTAGAAGACTTAATAGGTTCCTTAATAACTTATGAAATGATTTTAAAAGGAAGAGAAACCTTAAACAAACAAAAGGAAGATACAAAAAGGAAAGGAATAGCCTTCAAAGCAAGAGTTGAGAGTGAAGAGGAAGAGAGTGAAGAAGACACACAAGATGATCTTGCTCTCTTCACCAAGAGATTCAAGAAATTTCTCAAATTCAAGAAAGGAGGCAACTCTAGCCAAGGAAGAAATAGGCCCTCAAACAAAGAGGAGATGAGATGCTATAAGTGCAACAAGGTTGGTCATATACGGCCAAATTGCCCACTCATCAACAACAATGACAAGGATAGGAAGAATAGAAGACATGGCAAAAAGGCTTTGTGTGCGGCGGCTTGGGATGAAGGGAGTGCTTCATCCGAAAATGAATCCAACGGAAAGGATGAAGATGACCTTTGCTTCATGGGACTCGCCGATGTAACACAAGACATCTCCTTATCCGAGGTAAATGATGTTGATGATATGTCTCATGGATTCTCTAATGATGAACTAATTTTTGCTTGTGAAAAACTTCATGAAAATTTGGATTTACAACTCGCCAAAAACAAAACAATGAAAAAATCCTTACAAAATATCACTAGGGATTTTGGATTCTTGAAAAAGGAATTCGATTTGCAAACCAATACAAGTGAAAAATTGATTTTGGAAAACAAAGCTTTGAATGAAGAAGTAGACAAATTAATCTTTGAAAACAAAAGCTTAAAAGAAGAAAATGAGAAACTTATTTTGAAATGCAAAGAACTTGATTTAACATTTAAAAAATTCTCATGTGGCAAAAATAAACTAGATGAAATTCTTGAAAATAAGCTTGTCTCTCTAGAAAAAAATGGTCTTGGTTACCAACCCTTTTCTAAAGGAAAAGCCTCATTCAAAAATAAAGCTATAGGAAATTTCTCCTACATCCATGCTAACACTAGTGCCTTTATTCCCACTTGTCACTATTGTGGTAGAATAGGACACTTAAGGTTTGCATGCAATGTTAAGAAATCAAAAGCAACAAAATTTGTGTGGGTTAAAAAGAATGAGCTTTATGATGTTGCTAACCTTGAAGGACCCAAGAAAAATTGGGTACCTAAAACTTCAACATGAGCTTTGATTCTTGTAGGTGTGCTTGAAAGGAAAACCCTCAAAGGACAAGTGGTTTTTGGATAGCGGTTGCTCAAGGCACATGACGGGAGATGTAAGCAAGTTCGCCTTTGTCACCATGAGTCATCAAGGAAATGTCACCTTTGGGGATGATACAAGAAGCAAAATCCTCGGTGAAGGTACCATTAAAATTAAGGACATTAAGGTTGAACATGTCTTGCTCGTTGACGGTCTTTCATTTAATTTGATAAGCATTAGTCAACTATGTGATCTTGGTCACAAAGTTCTTTTTGAAAAAGATAGATGTAAAATTTTGAATTCCAAGAATAATGAAGTTGAATTTGTTGCATATAGAGATGGCAATATGTATTCATTAGCATTAGAAGACCTTGAAAATCAAAACATCCAATGTCTCTCCGCCATGGATGATAACCCTTGGTTATGGCATAGGAGACTTGGTCATGCTCATATGGATTTAATTTCAAGATTATCTTCTAAGAATCTTGTGAGAGAGTTACCTAAACTCAAATACATTAGAGATAAAGTTTGTAGTGCTTGCATTCATGGAAAACATGCTAAAAACTCTTTTAAACCCATAAGTGTATTATCTACCTCTTGTCCACTCCAACTCCTTCACATGGACCTATTTGGTCCCATGAAGACTAGTAGTAGAGGAGGAAGTAGATATGTATATGTGATTGTTGATGACTACTCTAGATTCACTTGGGTATTATTCTTAACTAGTAAAGATGAAACCTTCAAGAAATTTGTCAACTTGTGCAAGCGAATTCAAAATGAACAAGGGGTTTTCATAAATGAAATTAGAAGTGATCATGGAACCGAGTTTGAGAACTTTGAGTTTGATACCTTTTCCAATGAAAATGGAATCAAGCACAATTTCTCGGCTCCAAGAACTCCCCAACAAAATGGGGTAGTTGAAAGGAAAAATAGATCTATTATTGAAATGGCTAGAACCATGTTAAATGAGCACAATGTTCCAACAAACTTTTGGGCGGAAGCCGTTCACTCGGCTTGCTATATTTTAAATAGAGTGCTCATTAGACCTCACCTTAACAAAACACCTTATGAACTATGGAGTGGAACACCCCCCAAAGTTAGCTATTTCAAAGTTTTTGGTTGTAAATGTTTTATATTAAACATGAAAGACACCTTGCATAAGTTTGATTCAAAATCCGATGAAGGCATCTTCTTAGGCTATTCAACCCATAGTAAAGCTTATAGAGTCTATAACAAAAGAACTCAAATTGTGGAAGAATCCGTGCATGTCAAATTTGACGAGTCATTTGAACCTCCGAATGTCATTAATGAAGATGATGATGGTGCCAATCTTCTAGAGCCTCTTAGTCAAGTAGAGTCCATTGTCCAACCCTTAGAAAATCTTAATTTAGAAGGTCAACCTATAGAAGAACTTGAAGTAGAAAGTCTTCCTAAACATAGTAGAATCATGTCTAGTCACCCCTCTACTCAAATCATAGGTGAAACCTCACAAGGAGTTAAGACAAGATCTCACTATAAGAATGTTTGTGCCAACATGGCCTTTATCTCCCAAATAGAACCCAAGTCCATAAAAGAAGCTGAAAATGATGAATTTTGGATGATTGCTATGAATGAGGAACTAAACCAATTTGAGAGAAACCAAGTATGGAGGTTAGTTCCTAGGCCTAGTGATCACCCGGTTATTGGGACTAAATGGGTGTTTAGAAACAAACTCGATGAGCATGGAGATATTCAAAGGAATAAAGCTAGATTGGTAGCCCAAGGTTACAACCAAGAGGAAGGTATCGATTATGATGAGACCTTTGCTCCGGTTGCTAGATTGGAAGCCATAAGGATGCTACTTGCATTTGCATCCCATAAAAACTTTAAGTTGTATCAAATGGATGTGAAGAGTGCATTCCTAAATGGGTATATTATGGAGGAAGTTTATGTTGAACAACCTCCCGGTTTTGAGGATTTCAAATACCCTAATCACGTATATAGGTTGGACAAAGCCTTGTATGGTCTAAAGCAAGCTCCTAGAGCTTGGTATGAGAGGCTTAGCTCCTTCCTATTAGAGAGTGGCTTTCAAATGGGCACGGTTGACAAAACCTTGTTCATTAAAAGAAAAGGAAAAGATATGCTTATTGTTCAAGTCTATGTAGATGATACAATATTTGGTGCTACCAATGATAAGATGTGTGAAGAATTCGCACAATCCATGCAAAAAGAGTTTGAGATGAGTATGATGGGAGCTTACCTATTTCCTAGGACTTCAAATCAAACAATGTAAAAATGGAATTTTCATCAACCAAGAGAAGTATACTAAGGAACTCCTTAAGAAATTTGGCATGGATAGCTCTCAAATCAAGCCAACTCCTATGAGCACTTCCACCAAATTAGAAAAGGATGAAAGTGGGAAACCGGTTGATGAGAAAAAGTTTAGAGGAATGATAGGAAGTCTATTATATTTGACCGCTAGTCGGCCGGATATAATGTTTAGCGTGTGCATTTGTGCTAGGTTTCAATCGGGTCCTAAAGAGTCTCATTTGAGTGCCGTTAAGAGGATATTCAAATATCTCAAAGGAACTCCTTCTTTAGGATTATGGTATGAACGATCGAATGAATTCAATCTAGTAGGATTTTCGGATGCCGACTTTGCCGGTTGTAGAATTGATAGAAAAAGCACAAGTGGCACTTTTCAATTTCTAGGAAGGTCTCTAGTGTCTTGGTTTAGCAAAAAACAAAACTCGGTTGCCTTGTCTACAACCGAAGCAGAATACATTGCGGCCGGCGCTTGTTGTGCACAAATCCTATGGATGAAGAACACTCTCATGGACTATAATCTTGCATTTAGTAATGTTCCAATCCATTGTGATAATACAAGTGCCATCAACTTGACAAAAAATCCAATTCAACATTCTAGGACTAAGCACATAGAGGTAAGGCATCATTTCTTAAGAGATCATTCTCAAAAAGGGGATATTGAAATTAAGTACATCCACACCAATGAACAATTGGCGGATATCTTCACAAAACCCCTTAATGAGGATCGATTTTGTGACCTTAGGAGTGGACTCAACATTTGGAGTCTAGATCAAATGAAAGAGTTTGCACATGAAGCATGAATAGAAGACATAATTATCTTTATATATATATATATATATCTCATATTTTGATTGTGACTACATGGTTTTTGATGATCCAACCCTAACTCTAAAAATCACTCAATTGGTACCCATAGCCCACTTCATTTCAAGGGGGAGTCGCTACCATCACCCTAAATTAAGATACTTAAAACTTTGGCCTTGCGCCATCATCAAAACCCTCGGAAAGTCATCTGTGTGTTCATGCATTGGATCATGGTTACGTTGCAATTCAAAATATCACATGTAACTATGTTCTCCTCCCATTCAATTCAAAAAAAAAAAAAAAAAAAATTCTCGGAACTCCGAGATTTTGTCTCGGAACTCCGAGGAAATGAACAGAGGGCTCTGGAGCGTTTCTCGGAACTCCGAGAAAATTTCTCGGAACTCCGAGATTTCTTTCAGGCTTCTCGGAACTCCGAGAAAATTTCTCGGAACTCCGAGAATCGGACAGTAGAAAAATAAAAAATTGCGTGTGTTCTCGGAACTCCGAGAATCGGACAGTAGAAAAATCAAAAAGTGCGTGTGTTCTCGGAACTCCGAGACTATTTCTCGGAGCTCCGAGAATCGGTCCAGGAGCGTTAAAACCCCTGGATCCGGTTCATTTTTACATTTTCTCATCTCCCCTTTCCCTCTTCCTTCCCTTTCTCCTAAAATCCTACCTCCATTTTCGTTCTTTTTCTTCCTTTTTCTCCTTCCACAACCCCTTTTCCTCCTTCAAACCATTTCCTTTAACTCTCTTCTTCCTACCAAACCATTTTTCTTCTTCAAACCCTAGAATTTCTCCCTTTTTCGTTTTTTTTCTTCTTCCTTTCTCCCTTTCTTCTATTTTCTTCCATTCTAGGGCTATTTCCTTGTTTTTAAACCATTATCCTTCTCTATTTCTCTATTTCTCTCTATTTCTCTCTATTTCTCTCTATTTCTCTTATTTTCCTTCATTTTAGGGCTATCTCTCTACTCACATTTCTTCTCACAATGCCTCCCAAAACCAAAAATCTCAACATTGGAGGCTCCTCCCAAGCTGCAGACCCTGAATACTTTCCTGAAGAAGTTCCCGAGGAAGAAGGGCCTTCTCGGAAGAAGGCAAAGGCAAAGGCTGTAGCGGTTGAGGTTGTGCCTAACTCATTTTTTACTGGGGATAAAGCCAAGAAACTCTGGGCCGACATCGGCACTAGGGGCATCTTCACCGGCAGGTACATTGATCCTCCTGTCCTTCAAAATTTTGACTTACAGGCCAAATTTGATGCCCTTCACTGGACATCCATCCTACACCTCAATGAACCAGTATACCCTCGATTGGTGCGTCTCTTCTACGCCAATCTCACAATTTCTCCTTCCTTCTTCAAAATTGAATCCAAAATCAAGAAAACAGTGATCAAACTCAACTATCACACCTTTGCCACTCTTCTTGGGATCAGCTCTGATGGCCTCACCCACTATTTCTGGCCGGAAGATGGGACACATTCACTTGATGATATCGATCATGACACCGTCTATGGTAGGATTACGCGGCACTACCACTCAAATATGCCCGTCCAATCCGCCGACCTCATTCCGGTAGCGCGTATGCTTCACAACTTTATGTACCACATCTTCATCCCTCGTGGTGGGATGCGTGAAGCCCTCAGACCCTTAGAGGCCTATCTTATCTACAGCATTCTCGAGGGCCGCCAGCTTTGTCTGCCGTACATCATGTTTCGCTACATGTTTCAGACCCCTGGCCGCTACCGCTCTTCGTTGCCCTATGGCATGGTCCTCACCCGTGTCTTCCGTCACTTTGGCATCACCTTGGATGGTGAACTGACCATGACTCCGACTGCCCCGTTTGATGAGCAGACCTTTAACCGCATGGCTTTGAATCAAGTAGCGGTTGACGATGTTCCTGCCGCTGGAGGCGGCTACGAAGCCGATGCTCAGGCTGCACCGGCCCCGCAGCCATCACAGGATACATCTTCATACTGCACTCGCCAAGATTTGGCTCAGATGCAGGAGGCTATTGAACGATCCATGGCCTCACAATTTGCGCAGCTATCTACCCATGTCGACTCTGAGATCTCTGCTCGCTTCCAGACCATGACTACCCACGTTGATGAGCAGTGGGCCGCTTATTATCGCTACCTCTCCGGTGACCAGTGGGGCCAGGCGCCGGGCAGCTCTTCTCATCAGCCACCGCCTCCTCCGCCTCAGTAGATGGCTCGAGTTCTCTGATGCTCAGATTTCTATTTCTATTCGGTGTATCTATCTGTTTCTGTTTTGTATCGATAGTCTTTGGACTATACGCTGGTTGTATGGATCTTTTTTTTGGGATGTATTAGGTTTATCTACATCTGTCGCCATTATGCTGTGTCATGAATGCTATGTACGCTGACTGATTGTATGCACTTTTCTGTATGCCATTTCACATCCTCTATATATATCTCTATGTTTCATTCTTTTTGCTTGCATACCTTGTATTATGCTTACTCTCTCTATCGCATTTCACGTTACTTGTTCATTTGCTCTCACCTACCCTCACTCCTTTTGTTCCACCTTTTTGGTGATGACAAAAGGGGGAGAATATTTGAGCTCCCAATGCATATATTAAGGGCGAGCAAAGCTCTATGCTTAAAATTTTGCAATCAAATTTTCATCCTTAAAGTAATGCCTTAAATGTTCAATTAAATCAAACTCTTAGGGGGAGCCCAAAGTGTTTTATTCATCCCTAAAGGGGGAGCTCCTACCCTAAAACAAATTATGTTTGTCATCATCAAAAAGGGGGAGATTGTTAGCCCAAGGGTTCAACAAGTACTCCTATTGAATTGTTTTGATGATTAACAAACTAAATTTGTTTTAAAGGTTTTATACACTAATGATTTCCATTGGCAAAGTTATAATGTTCACAGTGTACCATCCTCAAGAGTGCATGACAAGGTTGAACTCAAGGTTGAACTCGAGGTTGAACTCAAGCACAAGAATGGCAAATCAACTCAAGCATCAATGGAGTTGAGTGAAGACATGTCAAAGCCTCTACAAGGTGCCAACAAGATTGAAGACCAAGTAAATTTAGAATGTAAATGGTCCTCAATGTTTTGTCTAGGTCTATGGCACAAAGGAGAGTTAAAATCAACCTAGATAGAATTTAATGGGTTTGTGAATGTTCATAGTGGTGTCTCAACATTGTTGGACCCTCATGACACTCCATTTATCTTGAAAAATCAAAGTTCCAAAAGCCCAAACAAAATCAGCAAAAATATAAGGAAAATCTGCTGGCCGTAGGCTTCTCGGAACTCCGAGAATATTCTCGGAGCTCCGAGCTCGGAACTCCGAGAAAATTCTCGGAGCTCCGAGAATTGTTCCAGGTTCAAAAAAAAATAGCCGCTCGGAGCTCCGAGCCCGGAGTCCGAGACGACCGTTGGGGTGCGAAAATTTTGTGTTTTTTGTCCCCTCTATTTATATGAACCTAGGGACTCTTGGGTTTTTTACCTAAGGACATTACAAAGATTTCAAGAGCACAAAAAGCCATTTGTTCTCCTTCTCTTGAAGATCTTCACTCTCCATCTCTCTCTTGTGCCATTTACCTTAGATTATTCTTGAGAGACCTTAGGACCTTCACTTGTTCAATCTTGTTCTTGTGAGAGTGAGTGAGCTTTACCTTAAATTAGCCTATCTAGAGGCAAGCAAGCTTTTTCATTTCATCTTCTTTGTATTTGGCACAAAGGGCGCCGTAGAAGACCCTTGGAGCGTGGAGCTCGATTTGTACAAGGCGGAAGGAACGCCGTATTTAAGTTCCTTGGAGAAGATAGTGGAATCCTCAAGGAAAGTAACTTGAGAAGAGTGGAGTAGGTCTTGAGCTAAGACCGAACCACTATAAAAATCTTTGTGTCAAAGCTTCTTTGCCTCTTCTCCTCTTCTTGTGTGGTAAGTTTTCACTATTGCTTTGAATACTATTTTGGATTTCCTATTCAATCTAAAACTAGTGCAATCTAAGTTTTCAAAAATCTTAAAATTAGAAAAGAAACCCAATTCACCCCCTCTTGGGTTGCTAAGTGGAATTTCAATTTTCATTCAGGATTCTGAAAGAGAGCAACCATCGCTCCATCAAAAGATAACCAGTCCAAACCTACCTGGTCTAGATCTTCTTCTGTTTCTAGACTTGTCCGTCATTTTGACTCACCTATATCATCCAGAGAATCTTTATCCCCTACAATTGAGTTACCTAACTCATCTGAGTCTGACCAAATGGCTGATTTGACTGATCCCATGGTGGTTATTCAAGAAATGCTGAGAAACATGTCTCAAGATATCTCGGGATTGAAAGATGAAATGGCTGTGCTGAAATCTCAGAATACTGACAAGACCTCTACTTCTAGAGCGCCTGTCATCCAGCCTACTCCAGTTGCATTTCCTAACCCCAATAGACCTCATATTCCTGCTGAGGAGATTGACCTCGACGAGGACCAATATGCCGCAGAATATTGCGCTCCACAGATGAATAGGGAGAAGGAATTATTCGGTATGTGTCAGAAGATGACCAAGGACATTGAAAGCATGAAATTCCAAGGGCCGAAGAGGTTTGATATTTCTGAGTACTTTGAGACTCCGACTGTTATTTTACCGCCAAAGTTCAAGGCACCAGATTATGATAGATATGATGGCACTGGATGCCCGAGAAACCATGTCAGATGGTTCATTACCCTATCTCAGTAGCACGGTTTGAGTCGTGAGCAAATGGCTCAGCTATTTCCCATGTCTCTCATTGGGATAGCTAAAAAATGGTTTTTGAGGTTGAAGCCCGAAGAAACCAGAACTTTGGACGGTATATCGAACCTGTTTGTTGAACAGTTTTCGATAGAGGAGGGGATAGAGATAACAAAGAGAGACCCGAAGCAGCTAAAGCAAGGTCCTCAGGAAACTTTCACGTTGTTTATCAGGCGCTGGAAGCGCAAGTCTACTCAGTTGAGTTAGAGGATGCCAGAAGAAGATCAGATCAAGTTAGTGATCAAAAGTCTGTCTCCGCAATACTTCCATTTCATAGCACCTTAGCACTATCCCAGTTTTGATCATTTGATAAAAACTGGCACCCAGACAGAGGACGCTATAGCTAAGGGGCTTAGAGCAAAGGCACTGTCTGATGTGCAGGAGGGCAAGAGGCCTATGGCCCCACCTAAAGAGGTTCATACAATGAATTACTTTAAGCCAGCTTTCAGACCAGAGGTCAAGGCTGTTGCTGAGGTGGCCAGACCAGTAAGAAAAAATGTTTATAGGCAATTCGATCCACTCCCCTATCCTTTACCCATGATATTGAAGAAGCTGGTAAGAGACAAAAAGATAAAACTTCCGGATTTAAAACCTGTGCCAAATCCATTACCACCATACTGGAGGTTGGATCAGCATTGCGAATATCACAGATATTCTGGCCATTTGACTGAAAATTGTCTCGTGCTGCTCCTCCTCCTGCAGCCAATGCCATCTTTTTGGATGAGCTCGTCCTTGATCCCTCTACCCTTATATGTGCTATCATGACAGATGACACATATGTTTTGGAGTTTGACGAGGAAGAACTTAAGGATGTTAAAGGGAAACAGCCCTATGTATTGTCATTCAGTGACATCGAGATTGCAGAGTCTTCTTCATCTCAATCATATATTCCTCATTATGATGACACAGGGAAAGGAAGAAAGACCGCATATGTTTTAGAAATGGACGACTTCGAATAGGAAGATGTCACAATTCCTTATGTGTTAAGTATGGACGATGATGAATTATTGCTGCTAGATGATCAATGTGACGAGATGCGTCACATGACCAGAGGAGGGCGAGTCTTTAAACCTCCTGAGTTGAGCGCTGACAATCTGGCTGAGGTTGCAAGGGCTGCTGATGGCCAGAGGCAAAATCGGTTTGTGGTGAATGAAGAAGATGATAATCTTTTGAAGCAATTGAAGAAAACCCAAGCAAACATCTCTGTTTGGGGTCTCTTGATGTCATCTTCGAAGCACCGGAAAGTGGTACTGAAAGAGTTAAATTATGCCCAGGTGTCTATTGAGATAACTCCTGACGAGCTTGTCAGTGTAGTTTTCGTGGCCAGAACAGCGAAAACTCTTTCATTTACAGACAGTGATTTGCCCCTAGAAGGGAAGGACCATACGAAGCCGCTCCGAATTTCTGTTGTTTGCAACAAAAAGAAGGTGCCTGAAGTCCTTATCGATAATGGGTCTGCCCTGAACGTATGCCCATTAAGCACAACAACTACCTTGGGTTTTGGACCCGAGAGCTTCATTCCTTCAGATCAGGGTATTTTGGCCTATGATGGGACTAGGCGTGATGTGATAGGGACCTTAATAACTGAAGTGCAAATAGGTGGAGAGGAATTCGATATTGAGTTCCAAGTTCTTGATATTAAGGCCTCATTTCTGTTGTTGATTGGCCGCCCATGGTTACATAAGGTTGGAGCTGTTCCATCTACCTTACATCAGAAATTGAAATTCATTTTGAACCATAAGGTAGTCACTGTTAAAGGAGACCCGGATTTGGAAGTGGGTCAGATTTCGCAGGAATTGACCCTGGAAAAGGAGGGAGATATTAGTTTGACTGGTTTCTCCTTAGAAGTGGCGACTATAACCGTTAAAGAAGCGTTGAATGAAGAAATCTTTTTCTTAAGCAGTACCAATTCGAATGTAGTCAGGATGATCCGTCTGCAAGGTTATATCCCGGGTGCAGGACTGGGCAGATACCATCAGGGTATGACTGAATGGCCAGTATTCAAGACCTTTAATGGTTTGTTTGGGCTTGGGTATGAACCAACCAGGGCAGAGGTCAAAGAGATGAAGCGATACATGATGAAATGGGCAGAGTGTCGCCGCAGAGGATTGGATTTGCCAATGGGACCATTTGATCTAAGAATGAATGGGCGTTTCCATAAGGAAGGAGCAAATTTCCCTTTCTGTGGCTTTACAAAAACTTGGATAGACGAGTCTACTGGGCAGAGACTTCCTAGGTTAGAGATTTTCTTTGATTGCGATTTAGATGATGAGCCGGTAAGCTTACAGGCAGCTAAAATAGACTGGGCAGATGCAATGGGGCCGGATGCACTGAGCTCCCTTTTTCATGAGAGGTCACAAACTTTGGCCGTGATCAGCAGGAGCCCGCTCATACTGAATCCCACTCACCTTATCACCCCGACTGATGGACCTTTAACTAACTGGACCTCTCAGGTCCTACCTCAGGTTACTTTCCAGTCCTGTCATTCTCCCTCAAAAGAGTCAGTTGTTTATAAGTATGTGTCATTCTCTGAGTCTAATTCAGGGTCTTCCATTTCTAATGATTCTTTTAATGCAGGTACTGTAGAGGTCAAGTCTATTTCTGAAGTCGGTGATGAGTCCATTTCACCTAGTGAAGTCAAGCTAGAGGCTGTTTTTGCTGATGAGCCTGGCGTTTCTTCTTTACATTTGTTTGAATCGGTTGATACTGATGTCAACCTATCATTTGAGTCTGTAAATACATTTCATGAGTCCATTGTAAAGCCTGATGTGGGCCATTCGTCATTAGATGTATTCAATTCTAGTTTCAATGAAATAAAGGAGTTTTCTTCTGTGTATATTCCTGTTTCTGTTCCATCTACTGAATCTGCTTTAAAATCTGATAATAATAATGATAATCAAGACTCCCCCTCTGATGAGGATGCCGACGAAACTTCCCCTGAAATCAAACACATGATTCAACAGGAGGAGAGTCGCCGAGCAAAACCACTTGAAGAGGAAATTGAAATCGTGAATATTGGTGATGAAACCTTAATTCGGGAAATAAGGATTGGCAAAACTTTATCTCCTGAGAAGCGCAAAGAATTAATCTCTTTACTTAAAGAGTTCAAGGAGGTTTTTGCTTGGTCTTATGATGACATGCCGGGATTGAGTGAAGAGATTGTTCAACACAAATTACCCTTAATCCCTGGCATTAATCCAAAGAAGCAAAAACTCTGAAAACTCAAAACTGAATGGGAGTTGAAAGTTTATGAAGAAGTCAAGAAGCTTCTAGAAGTGAAATTCATCCAAGTGGTTGAATACCCTGAATGGCTCGCTAATGTAGTATCTGTGCCTAAGAAAGATGGGAAGGTTAGAATGTGTGTTGATTTTCGAGACCTGAACAAGGCAAGTCCAAAAGACGATTTTCCATTACCGAACATTGATCTTTTGGTGGATAATACGGCTGGACATATACTGTTATCCTTTATGGATGGGTTCTCGGGATATAACCAGATCAAGATGGCACCTGAGGACATGATGAAAACAACGTTTATCACTCAGTGGGGTACTTACTGCTACAGAGTAATGCCATTTGGTTTAAAGAATGCTGGTGCAACTTATCAGAGGGCTGCAACCACTCTTCTTCATGATATGATTCACAAAGAGGTTGAAGTCTATGTAGATGACATGATCGTTAAAGCAAAGACTAGACCAGAGCATACAGTTGCCTTGAGAAAATTCTTTGAGAGAATCAAGAAATATCAGCTTCGCCTGAATCCAAACAAGTGTGTATTTGGAGTTACATCAGGGAAACTCCTTGGATTTATGGTCAGTGAAAGAGGAATTGAGGTGGATCCTCAAAAGATCAAGGCAATCCAGGAAATGGAACCGCCAAAAACAGAAAGGCAGATCAGAGGTTTCCTTGGAAAAGTTCAATACTTGAGAAGATTCATATCTCATTTAACTATGACATGTGAACCAATTTTCAAGCTTTTAAAGAAGAGTTCCTCGAAGAAGTGGAATGATGAATGCCAGGAAGCGTTTGAAAAAGTTAAGCAATGTTTATCTTTGCCTCCTGTCTTATCACCCGTCATTCATGGCCAACCCTTGTTGATGTATTTGTCGAGTATGCTTGCTCAGAAAGATGCAGGGTCTAAAAGGGAGAAGCCCATCTATTACATCAGTAAAAAGATGCTAGAATATGAGTTAAAGTACACTGTTTTGGAAAAGACTTGTCTAGCGTTAGTTTGGGCTACCCAAAGGCTTAGACATTATCTGTTATCAAACAAGGTATTCTTACTGTTACGGATGGATCCGTTGAAATACTTGTTTGAAAAACCCGCCCTTACAGGAAGAACCGCAAGGTGGTTGTTACTGTTATCTGAGTTTGACATCATTTATATCACTCAGAAGTCCATCAAAGGACGGGTTATAGCAGAGCAGTTAGCTGATTCTCCTACAGAAGAGAATGTTTTTCTGAAGGCTGAGTTTCCTGATGAAGAAATCATGGATATTGAAGAAGAAACTCCGAGTACCAAGTGGTTGATGTATTTTGACGGAGCAGTCAATAACCGGGGTCAAGGAGTGGGTGATGTTTTGGTATCACCAAAGAAAGAGTATATCCCTATATCCATCAAGCTTCAGTTTGAGTGTACGGATAACATGGCAGAATATGAAGCTTGTATTGCAGGACTTGAGGCAGCTTTAGCTCTTCAAATTCAGGACATAGATGTGTTTGGGGACTCAATGCTCATTATTTGTCAAATTAATGGGAAATGGAAAACTCGAGAGGATAAATTGATCCCTTATAATACATATTTGGAATATTTGGTTAAAAAATTTAAGAATATCATTTTTACTCACTTGTCAAGAACCAGGAACTATTTTGCTGATGCTTTGGCTACTTTGGCTTCGATGCTTAACATCTCTGCAACTATGGAGGTCCAACCACTAGCTGTCAGATTACAGTGGGCTCCTGCGCATGTGAATGCGATTGAAATATCAGCCAAGTGTCCAGATGGGAAGCCGTGGTTTATTGATATCAAGAACCTCATTTCTGGTAAAGGACATCCTCCTGAAGCTTCGAGCAAAGAGAGGAAGACTCTTCAAAGATTAGCTGCCAACTTCATCATTTGTGGTGAAGAGCTGTACAGGCGATCTTTTGATGGTATTCAACTCCTATGTGTTGATGAGGACAAAGCTGCAGAGCTTATTGAGCAGACTCATGAAGGAGTCTGTGGCCCTCATATGAATGGAAAAATGTTATCCAAAAAGATTTTGAGACTTGGTTTTTACTGGCCCACAATGGAAGCAGACTGCTTTGCTTTTGTGAAGAAATGCCACAAGTGCCAGGTCTATGCGAATCTCATTCATATTCCTCCTTCGGAGTTGCATTCTTTGTCTTCGCCATGGCCATTCTCAGTATGGGGAATAGACATAATTGGGAAGATTTATCCGAAGTCCTCGAGTGGGCATGAGTACATTTTGGTAGCTATCGATTATTTTACGAAGTGGATCGAGGCTGCTTCCTATGCTTCCATAACTTTGAACACAGTTGCGAAGTTTATCCGTACAAACATTATTTGCAGATACGGAGTACCTCATGAGCTGATTTCAGATAATGGATCACATTTCAAGAAAGAGGTTTTGCACCTGTGTGAAGAGTTCAAGATAAGACATCATAAGTCATCTCCTTACAGACCTCAAACAAACGGGGCTGTAGAGGCAGCGAACAAGAATATCAAAGTCATTATCAGTAAGATGACTGAGACTTATAAAGACTGGTCGAACAAACTTCCATATGCTTTGTGGGCTTATCGGACATCAATTAGGTCTTCGACAGGTATGACTCCGTATTCTTTGGTGTACGGAATGGAAGCAGTTTTGCCAGTTGAGCTGAGAATTCCCTCTTTGAGAGTGATGATAGAAGCTAACTTACCAGAGTCTGAGTGGGCAAAACCCAGACATGATGAGCTACAGATGATAGATGAAAAGAGGCTGAGAGCCTTATATCACATTCAGGGATATCAAAGGCGGATTGAGAGAGCTTTCAACAAGAAAGTTCGAGTCCGTGACTTGAAGCCTGGAGATCTTGTTTTGAAGTCCAACAGGGCACTGATATCTGATCCCAGAGGGAAATTCAGGCCAAACTGGTCTGGTCCTTACATTATTGATGAAGTCCTGCCTGGAAAAGCCGTAAGACTCCTCAATGAAAATGGAGAAAAATTAAATGAACCTACAAACCTCGATCAGTTAAAAAAATATTACGCCTGATACTCCAGGAGGCCATCTTTGATCGATTTGAGCTTTGAGCCATCAACCTATATGTTTAAAACCATTTGCAAATCCTTTGGGCCAATAAAAAATATATTTCCTTTCTTTGACAAACTCAAACCAAGGGCATCGATATTGAATCTGAACTACATTATGACCTGATCCCTTTTTAAGGGTACGTAGGTAGCCTGATTAATTCAGGTTCGGTCACATCTTTTGTAACATTTTGAAAATAAAAATCTTTGAAACCCCAAAAAAGGGGCGAGCTACGCAGACCTGATTCCCATTTTCTTCAGGGATACGTAGGCAGTCTGGAAGGTCCAGATTCAGTTTAAAAACATTCAAACACACCAATGTTTACCCTGCTTGAACCTAAGCTTACCTGAAAGTCCATCTAGTGTATTTTAGGCCCAGGTTTGTAGAGAAACAGAAAAAAAAAATGATGGAGTCTTAGATCCGCTAGACCGAAAACCCGCAAGGGCGGTCTAGGCAAAAGTTAGGGTCATTCACCCGCTAAGCTGAAAACCCGAAAGGGCGGCTTAGGCAAAAATTAGGGTGCAGAGCCTGCTGGATGAAAAATCTGCAAGGGTAGACAGTCCAGGCAAAAATTAAGGCATACGGTCCGCTAAATCGAAAACCTGAAAAGGCGATTTGGTCATGGCAGTGACTTCATGCAGAAAGGACAATTTCCAAGAGCCAGCTAGACTTTCTTTAGCATTACTTCAATGTCTAAGTAAGCGCCATCAAGACTTTCTTTGATACTCTTTGAGTTAAGGAGGTTGAGGCTAAGCAATCCAAAGGGATAATAACCATGACTGAAATACCAAAAAGATGAATGAAACGCCTTTAAACGCGGTATTCAAAAGATTCTAAGAGTGGTTAACTTTTACCATTTTAAAACATTTATCAGTCTAAGAAACAGATTCAGTCTCTCTTAGTGTAAATGTCATGTGTTGTCAAAGTCTTCGTTTATTTTTTGTCAAAGTACTTTCCTTTGTCGAGTTGAGTTCAAGTTTCGAGGTCTTTTTAGTCAAAGTTCTCCCAAAGCTAGGGTGATAAAAAAAACCCTCAGAAAAACAGAGAATTCATGGCTCTTGTGGATAATGTGAAACCGAGTAGAGTTCAGAAAGTGACAGACTCTTAAATTCCTTTGCAGTATCAGCAGATGGCAGAAATGAAGAGAGTTTTGAGCAGAGCAAGTTTCTTATACCTGTGAAAAGCTTTGTAAATTCAAGTGTTCATGAGAAGAATTTTTTGTAAATCCCAAGTGTTTGATAATGAAAAGCCTTTGGCCCATTTTTCTTGTGTTACTCTATAATGAATCTTGTTATGGAAATAATCATACTAGGGGCATCTTTTATAACTTACGTCATAAAAGATGTCAATCAAGCGATGATATTTGAGATAGATATTTTCATCAGTTAGAGACTAGAGAAGTTTGAACATGCTCTTTTGAGTTGAGCTCCTCAGTCTAGTTTTTCTCCTTTGGAGTCCAATCTTTTGAAAATTCTTTACCCCGCAGAGTCTAGAATTCATTCTGGCAATCTTCAAACCCTTGTTGAATATTTTTCATTTTTGAAAAATATTTGGTACCAGAAAATTTCTTCAAGTTACTTGAGTCCGGTCTTTTGACCAAGATCATGTTTTTTTAGTCACTCTTTGTGAAGGATGACTGATCCATCAATGAAATTGATAAGAGTCTATCTTTTGATTCATTTTTTTTGAGATATTTTAATAAGATAGAAAGTTACTAGAGCTTGTATCTCATGACCTGGTCTTTTTCTTTCATCAATTTGAAAGTTTGTAATGTTTTTTTCCTTCAATCATCCATTGTTTTGAGTTTCTAAAAAAGATTAGAAATCGAATGCTCCGTGTTTTACGGTCTTGATTTTATTTCATCGTATTGAGAAATTTCTAATAAAATTGGAAAATACTGGAGTCTGTGCAGTGCGGTTTTGTCTTTTTCTTTAGTTTTTGAAATAAAACTCTTTGAATGTTTGCTTTTATACTCGTTTTGGTGAAGTTTTTCATACAGTGATAAAAAAAAAACTCTTTGAGTGTTTGGTTTTGTATCTGTATGGAGCTGATTTATGCGACACCATACAAATCAAGTTTGTCTGCAATGTTTTGCTACCTAATGAAATTAGGAGTCAAACATATCTACGAGGGTTCATATGGAGCTGGTTTATGCAGAACCTTATGAATTTGGGTTTATATGGAGCTGGTTTGTGCGGCACTATATAAATTTTGGGTGATTCGCTACCTTGAAATAGAGGAGTCAGAGTTACCTTGATAGCTAAACAGATGAATTTTCAGCAATGATCTGTATAGCTATCGCCCTGGTATTAAACTCTTTGAGTGTTTGGTTTTATGCTTATTATCGTATATCTTTGAAAAATTGCATGGAGCTGGTTTATGCAGCACCATGTTTTTGAAAAAGAAATCTTTGGATGTTTGGTTTCGTAATAACTGTGAGGGGTTCATATGGATCTGATTTTTGCAGAACCATAAGAATCTGGATTTATAAGGAGCTGGTTTATGCAGCATCGCATAAAAAAAAACTCTTTGAGTGTTTGGTTTTATGTTTGTTTTAGTATGTCTAAGGCGAGGTTCATATGGATCTGGTTTTTGCAGAGCCATATGAATTTGGATTTATATGGAGCTAGTTTATGCGGCACCATATAAAATAAAATTTCTTTGACTGTTTGTGATTTCAAAAATGAAAGAGTTTTTGTGTTTTGTGATTGTTTAGTTGAGTTATGAGCGTTAGAGAGAGACTATCTCTTTCAGATGTCATGGTTCCTAATTTTTTTAGGATTAGTGAGAGATCATTTCTCTATTTGTTTTGAGTCCTGTAATGTATTTTTGTTGTTTTAGTTTTGTGAATATCGTTTTCAAAGCAAAAACTCAAAAATTACTTTCTTTTGTTTTCGGGTCGATCAAAATGTGTTGTCTGTTCGACTTCGGCATTCGCGCGACAAGCACGCTTTGCCAAAGAGGGGCATCTGTAGACACCCCATTTTGACCGTACCCTAAACCTCCCATGTTTGTTTGAAATCCTTCCAAATTAATGATTTAATGTCCCAAATTTCATCCTAAGGTAGGATAAGAATCCAAGTAGGTCCCTCTAAAATTTCGTTGAAATCCGTCCACGTTTGCCCAGTGAGATGAGCGTAGTTCGTAGGACAGTGCAAAATAGTGTAGCAGAAGGGGGGTATTTTATCCGGTTTAGGGGTAAGCCAGGTTAGTATATCTTGCTGTAAAGGGTTGTCCCTGGGTAACTAAAGGAGCGAATTTATTCCCTTATTTTCCATTAGAACTTTTCTTGCAGACTACCCAGTTTCATGAAAACTTAGTGATAAATATTCAGAGGGGCTATCCAGAGAACGTTTGGGGGTCGAAAAAAATTATCGAAAAAAAAAAAAAGCTATAAATAAAGACCTTAGGTCTCATTTGTAAAAAATGAATTTTCTCGTTAAAAACCTTTAGAGAGAGAGAGGAGAGAAAAATCCCCAAATTAAAAACCCAAACCCTAACATTTCTCTTCTTCGATCTTCTCCGATCATACTCCGGTCAAATTCCGGCCAATTTTTAACCAAAGTTCTCCTTTGCTCTTTCTCTGTGCAGATCTTTACTTTCTTTCATTTTTTTCTTCATCTGTTGACAAATTCTCACTTGTTTCTTTCTCGAAACCCCAATTCAAGCTACTTCTCCGATCGAAACTCCGGCCATTCTCTCCTTTATGTGTACTTAGAATCGATCTTCACATCTTTTCTTACTATAGATCTTAAAAAAAAAAATTAGATCTTAGTTACTTTTCTCCGATCATCTTTTCCGATCGTTTCTCCGGTAGATCTAGCCAGATTCCGATCATTTTATCACTTCTTCTTTTCTTTATTTTCTTTAAGTTTTTCTAAATCAGAGAGAGAAAACAAGAGATCTGTATGAAACCCTAGTTTTCCCCAATCGTCTTCTCCGGCAGATTCTATTAGATCTGATCTTGATTTCTTGAAATTTTAGCTCAAATCTTCAGCTTCTACTCCTTTTCTTATATAAACTCAAAACTCTTTGATCATTTTTTCTCCGTTAAAAATCTGTCAGATCCGGTCAAATTTCCGGTCGAAATTTCAATCGAGTTCGTCTTATCTTTGTTACTCCGGCCAAGCTCCGCAAGCTTCCGATCTGCACATCCAGACCTTAAATCTGGGCTTTGACCTGGTTAGAGCTGTGGTTTTTTTCGTTTTGGATCTCCTTTTGGTGAGAGTTATCAGTATTGAAGAAATTTTATTGAAGATTGTGTGTTTTTATCATCTGACCTCATCGAAAAAGGTAACGTCTTCATTTTTTTTAATTTTTCTTCTATAAATCATGATGTAAGTGAGATTTTGTTAATGAACCGGTTGATTTGCTGTTTGTATACATAAGTTTGTGATTCATAGATTTTTATCATTTGATGTTGATCTTGTGATGAGAACATCGTTTTGATAAATGCTTAATTTTGAGGAGTCCTACGATGAGATTATTTGTTAATTTTTTTTAAGTAGTTGTTTTAACGAAAACTGAGATGATTTCTTAGCCTCTTTTCTTTTATACATAAGTAATTAGAATTCAGATTATGTTTTGCTCCTAATTTATAATAAGGAATTTTTGTGAATAAATTAGCTTCATTGTGTAAATTTGGATTTTTACATGAAAATAAAATCTAAACAATTTATGTTTCATTTTCTTTCATTGAATATATTCCTTCAATATTTACTTTTGAAGCCGAGTATTGTACAGATATATATATATATTAATTGGCAATTAAAAGTCTTTTGAAAATTGCAATTTTGTTTTAGCTTTCCTTTGAATATTAGATAACAGGTAAAGATAAAAATTTCTTTTTTTATGAAGTTATATGATCATTATTTTGAAATAAACAATAGAAAATCAAATATTTAGTTTAAGAAGGGACGAACAAGCTGAATTTCATATACCTGTTAAAAGGGTAATATTAAAGAACAGCTACCTTTTCTAATGCCTTTGAATCATTGTAGTATTAATTGTTATCCTTTTGGTTTCTTAGTATGGTTGAACTAGTCATGATTATAGTAAGTCTGGGTGTATTAATGTCATTTTCTTATTTTAAATAATTGTTGTGGTTGCTGATGCTTGCTACTTGACCTTATCAGTTAATGAAGGGAATAGTATCAGTCAAGCCATGCTTAGATAGTAGTACTTTCCCATATCATTCCCCTAGTAAAGTCATGGGAAAGGTTCATCAGTTTTATGAAAAAGTTTAAGGTTATTTTCATTGTAGGGTCCTGATTTTGAAAGATCCTGTAAAGATATATAATGTCAAGGATACCTACTTATATATTTTGGTGTATCTAATTTCTTATTCAGGTTCATAGATATTGGCTTATGTAGTGTGACTATTGGAGTGAGTTGCTGGTTACTTTGCATTTTTGTCATGATTATTGTGCTTAAAATATAAAGCTATATAAAGTCATGTTCATTGATTTTCCTGTACAGATTTTCCAATTTTGTATAGCATTAGAAAGCTATTAAGATCCAGTTTTTGACATAATGCTGCTGTACTGTTCTTGATAATTATGCAAGGTTCATGTTATAAACTAGCCCATTCATTTATAATTTGATCATGTTTTCTATGTTTTCGCCCCAGTTACACAGTTTTCACCTCATTTTAACACCTGTTTGAACATAGTTTTCACTCACTTTTAGCACCCGTTTGAGCACAGTTTTCACCCCATTGCTGCCCCTATTCTAACACAGTTTTCACCCCATTGCTGCCCTTATTTTAACACAGTTTTCACCTCATTTTAACACCTGTTTCAACACAGTTTTTCCTATTTCAGCCCACTGTTTCAACATAGTTTTTTTTTATCCATTTCAGCCCCATGGTTGAGCCCAGTTTTTCACCCATTTCACCCCTTATTTTAAGCACAGTGCAACTTTGTTTGTAAGCACATTTCACCCTTTGTTTTTAGCACAATTCAGCCCCTATTTTAATCCTTGTTGAATCAGCCCCTGTTTCAAATCTTATTTGAATTATGTATTATCTAAAAATGATGTTGGAGCAATTGTATCTTTATAGCATAATTGTTTAGGCTAGTCATGCTGATAAATAAGGCATTGTGACATTTTTTTTAAGCATAGAGATATTATTATCATGCTGTGTCCCTATTCATATATCATCACATCAATGATTTTGTGGCCCACTGCAACCAAATAGATTGTCATAGATGCAGTCATGTCTATTACCCAGTTTTTCATGGTGATATCTATATCACAGACTTCATGAGTTAATGAGCTTAGATATATGCTACAAGTACCTTGTGTTGAGAGAATTAATTTAGCATGATGATATGATGAGTAATATTTTAACTGTTGTGGATTTTTGTTTTAGCATTTGGTTGTAGAACGTTACCTTATGATAATGGTCAAAGAAATTAAAATTGTTAGGAGTAATATACATCTTGGAATGCTGATTTGGAATCACATAGTAGCAATCCTAATGCCTTGTGGATGTTTCTAATGTTAGTTTAAGTAATGATTTCTATAGAACCCCTTTTTGATATGGACATCCCTTTAACCATCTTGATGTTGACAGCCCATATACATCGATAATTTCAGCCCTCTCATTTTTTTAGCCCAATATAACTGAGTTTAACACCTTAAAATCCTTCTCAAAACAGCCCCTGTTTTAGCCTTCGGTTACCCTTGTTTTGATTTTTCAAATTCAACCCAAAATCAACCAAACAGCCCTTTTGAGTTGCCACCCACAGCCCTCTTGCCTTATACAATTCTTTATGACCAATATTTTAAAAAAAAAAAACAATAAATAAAAAAATCAACATTGATGGTCAAATTTTCCTAACAGGAAGAAAGACGTATGTGTGGCATAGAATTTCCCAAAACACTATGATTGCAATGCTTTGTGAAAGTCAACCTAAATGGTTACTCTTTAAATGCTAGTTGCACTCTTTGAATATGCAATAAGCATGGCAGTTCTTTTCTTGTTTTGTGGACCCCAAACAAAGAAAACGTGGGAGTAGTGTAATAAAAAAATATGATATTTTTTCAGTAAAGAGGTACTGGACAGGCACCTGTGTGTGCAGGAAATCTATAATTTGTGAGACAGAAAAGAGGTTCAGAAAGTGACCCTGTTAGAGCTTAAATCTGCATGTTCTGTTGTGCAAGAACAGAGCGCTGAAATCTGCATGTTCTGTTGTGGAAGAGCCAAGCTGAAATCTGCATTTTCCTGTGCATGAGCTGAAGCATTTTTGCGTCACTAGAATAGAGTAGTATCTTTATAGAGACCTAATAAATATTTTAGTTCTGTATTTTAGCTTGCATTGGTCAATGTGTGATATACCCAAACAGTGTGCATGCCAATTTGACTGGGCTCTTTGAATGCACTATTTGCATTTAATTTTGATTCTCTAGTCTATGTTTATTCAAACTTGATAAATTTTGGTTTATGATTCAATTCTATTATGAGTATTGAATATTTAGAGTACATGTGCATAGTTTAGATGTGGAATATGGGGATATTCAAGGTCATGTTCTTCATATCTAATATTGAATATTTTGATAGTAGAATAAACATGTTTAGACTTATAGCTCTCTGTAAAATCATGAGATAAGATATGTCATAATGCTTCAAGGACCATAGTTGAAATGATATTATTTTCATAAGGAACTTGTTTTAAGCATGCATTAATTGATTTACCAATGAACAATATAAGGTTATCTTGTGTTATTAATTAAAATAAGCCTCTTTATTCATTCAATAAATTGTATGGTCTTAGCATATATCAGGTATATTTTAAAGTGTTAAATAATACAATTTGCAAAGTTTGGATCATTAAATGTTACTTGCCCATCGTTTTAGGGGACTTACCAGTCCTAATATTATTTTCCCTTCATTTAGAAGATTTGTCATAAACTTTTAGATACCTTGAAACATTTGGTTCTTGATTCATTGCAAGGGCATTGAAGGCGCTAGCTCAAGCCCATCCTTAGTGGACTAGCTTAGTCCGAGTAGCACTCCCCTCTTTATTTAGTAGACTAACACAGTCTTTTAGACACCTCTTAGATAGTAGAGTCCTCATTAGGAGATACACTATGTCTCATTAAGTAGTTCTCATTTGGAGACAATCCTCATTTAAAATTTTTCCTTAGAGGGTGTACCTTGGTTTAATAAAGAGATACGTATAGGAGGCATACAGTGTTCATTTATAGAGCCTCCCCTACTTGTACCTCAATTTGTAATCCCTTTTTAGTGTCGTTTGGTTTAGAGGTTTATCCTTACAGACTGGCGTAGTCTTGTTCGAGTTTGACTTGTTAGGAACCTTATCCTTTCTCTTGTACTTTAGATTTCAGTTACTTGTTTGAGGTTTAGTTCAAGTGTCTTTGACACTAGATTGCTTGTTCGGGGTTTCCCCGTAGCTTTAGGATTTTGCCCTAGTTTATTACTTTTGTGTGTTCCCTTTGGTCTTTGACCAAAAGAGTGAAAACATTTAAAATTTTTAAAATCTATAAACCATTGAAATCTTAAAATCTCAAGAGCATTGAAATCATTTAAAATCACAAAAACATTAGAAATTTGAAACCCAAAAACAATTGAATATTTTAAAAATTCAAAAAATATTGAAATATCTTAAAAATTCAAAAAACACTTGAAAAATATCAAAAAAAATCTTAAGTCATTTTGAAATACTTTTGAGTTTTAGGAGCGTATTAGGAAAGTTCATTTCGAACTACGTTGGCTTGATCCTCTTCCACGAGGTACGTAGTGCAGCTTGGGATCCACATCCCAAGTCCAGCCAAACCTTTAAAAATAAACATTTCAAATTTTCCAAAATTACAAAAATTCTTCAAAACCTTTTAAAAAGATCTTCCCCTAGAGTTAGGAGTCTATCCTAGTTATTTTGGGTGTTTTAGAGTTAGGTGGCTGTCTTGATTTGTTTGATATGGTGTGTCCTGCCGTGTGAGTGTCCCTAGAGTTAGGAGGCCTCGAGTCGATCGGTTAGACATTTAGTCGAACCGGTGGCTAGACTAGGAAGCATACAGTCAGCCCATGGTTTTCATTAGGTTGCACAGCTTAGATACACATAGGATGTATGGCCCACCTGCATTAGCTTAAGGCTAACCCACTTGCATTAGTTAAGGCATATAGAGAGTCCTAAAACTTACAATTCACTTGAATTTAAGCAATCGTTCAAAAAGCTTTAAAAATCAGTCGAGTCTAGTGGATCGAGTCTAGGATAGCGGTTCTAGATGGTTAGGCATCGTAGTTAGAATAGGTCATCGAACTACGTTGACTCCGATTCTTCCCGAGGCCGAGATACGTAGAGCAGCTGAGATGGACGGCCATCTTGGTCGGAGTCAAGTCACATTAGAGTTAGGACTTGTCCTGTCCTATCATATATAGGATTGATTTGTGTTTTATGTTTTGATGTGTTTTCTTACTTTCTTGTACTGATACTATACCTTTAGCTGTAGCTTGCATGTGTATGTTCACCAGAACTTAGACACCCATTAGACATGTCACTAATAACCTAGCTTTGCTTAGGTGACACATTCTTTTCATTTTATTTTGTGTATGCTTATTTCTTTATTCTCAGGAAATGCATGCTTAGGTAGACGATTCCTGAGAATTGTTCCTATTTCATATGATTTTCGCTTGAAACTCTTCGAGGTTAATAATAAATGGTATAAGAGACCAAGTGCTTGCACTCGGACGAATTGGGGGTGCTCTCAGACCTTCTCCATTCGTAATCAGACACGAACCCATATATATTTCTGGTTATCCATGGTATACAGAGCATATTTTTGTTTAAAGGATCCATGGCCGTATACCGTGGATGGCGACTCTGAGTTTGTTTAGATACGTTTCGAATCCGAACTTGTTCCCGAATCGAGAGGTATCTCTTTTATATCGCCACTCGTGCTATGCTATGAGGGTGGCAACCGTTTTGAGAGTTCCTTAGTAGAGCTCTCCTTTCACGTGGATGATCCTAAGAGGCCGCTGGGGGCTCGTCCCCCATCTCTCTCCCGGATCTGGGTCCACAGCTTCCCCTATATGTTATTATTTGTTGATGATTTTACTAGATTCACTTGGGAATATTTTATAAGGGAGAAATCCGACGTATTGTCTAAGTTTGTTGAGTTCAAGAAGACCGTTGAAGGTGTACTTGACAAGAAGATCAAGCGGTTGAGAACCGATAATGGTGAGGAGTTTACTTCAGATGACTTGTCTATGTTTTGTCGTGATCATGGTATACAAAGGGATCTCACTTTTGCTAATACGCCTCAACAAAGTGGAGTTGCAGAGAGGAAGATTAGGCATCATGTGGAAACTTGTAAAAGTTGGTTGCATGCAAAGAACTTACCCAAGGCCTTATGGGCGGGAGGTATAGCATGTGCAACTTATGTGATTAATCTGGTGCCTCTTAGTCTGATTAATATGAAGTCTCCTTATGAGTTGATGTTTGGGGTGAAGCTTAGTGTCAAGCATTTCAAGGTTTTTGGTTCAATTTGCTATGTGCATGTGCCGGATGAAAAGAGAAGCAAGTTGGATGCTAAGGCGAAGAAGTGTATTTTCATTGGGTATGATGAAACGAAGAAAGGTTGGAAGTGCATGGATCCTACAACTCACAAGTCCATTGTTTCAAGAAATGTTGTGTGTGATGAAGTCTCTTCTTATTATTGTTTGGATGGTGGTTCCACAAATGGTGTGGGGGTAGGTGAGCACAACCTTGTTGAGTTTGAGCCTCAAACAACAATGAACTTGCCTTTGACACCAAATGCTCCAATGGAATTTGGGTCTTCTTCTTTGCCCATGGGGGAGCAAGGTGATATGAGGAGTGATGTTGCATGTCATGTTCAAGAAGATGAGCAAAATGAAGAAACTAAAGAAGATGAGTGCAATGCAACACATCTTAGAAGATCAAAAAGAAAGATTGTCAAGCTGGCACGGTATCAGGATAAAAACATGGTAAGCACTTATTCTTGTTTCATTTCCGGTCCATTTGATGGCAATGAGCCTTCTTGCTTTGATGAAGCAAAAGGGGTGAAAGAATGGAAGGATGCTATGAATGAGGAGATGAAGGCACTTGTGAAAAATGAGACTTGGGATCTTGTTCCTAAGCCTAAGGATGTGAACCCGGTTACATGTAAACGGGTGTACAAATTGAAACGAAAAGCGGATGGGAGTGTGGATAGGTTCAAAGCAAGGTTGGTGGCTAGAGAGTTCTCTCAAAAGTATGGAGAGGATTATGAGGAGACCTTTAGTCCCGTTGCCAAGATGATTTCCGTTCAAGTTGTAATTTCATTGGACGCTTGTCATGGTTGGAAATTGTTTCAACTTGATGTTAAGAATGCATTTTTGTATGGTGAGATTGACAAGGACATCTACGTGGAGCAACCGTTGGGTTACAATTCAAGTGATCATCCGACTCATGTTTGCAAGCTCAAGAAAGCTCTTTATGGGTTGAAGCAAGCTCTAAGGGCATGGTATGGTAAGATTGCCGAATACTTGCAATTTTGCGGTTATTTTGCTTCTAACTCCGATTCTAGTTTATTTGTGAAGAAAGACAAAGGCTTGTTTGTCGTTGTGCTTCTTTACGTAGACGACATAATAGTTACCGGCAACAATGATGTTGAGGTTGCAAAGCTAAGGGAGGAGCTATCTGTTCATTTTGAGATGAGGGACTTGGGAGAGCCAAGTCACTTTCTTGGCTTGAAGGTGGAGACTTTGAAGGATTGAGTGCTAGTTTCTCAAAAAGGCTATGCGGAGAAATTACTTGGAAGATTTGGGATGAGTCATAGTAAAAGATCCTCTACTCCTCTTGATCCCAACATAAAGATAAGGCAGGGAGAAGGCAAGTTTCTTCCGGATCCGCCGTCATATCGTGCTCTTGTGGGTAGTCTCATTTACTTGACTATCAGAAGACCGGACATTTCTTTTTCCGTTGGGCTTGTTAGTCGCTATATGCAAGCACCATGGAAACCACATTTGGAAGCGGAAAGGAGAATTTTGAAGTATGTGAATTCAACACTTGACTTTAGGTTGCTTTACAAGAGAGGGTTTGATTTTGTGTTGAATGGATTTACTGATGTCGATTATGGAGGGGACTTGGATGATCGAAGATCTACTTCCAGTTATGTGTTTTTGTGTGGATCGGCGGGTGTTTCTTGGTGTAGTAAGAAACAAGACTCGGTACCTCTTTCAACAACGGAAGCGGAATATAAGGCTGCCGCTCTTGCCTCTCAAGAATGGGTTTGGTTGCAGCGGTTGATTGAAGATGTTCATTTACCTGTTCACAAGGTGACGACTATTCTTGGTGACAACCAAAGTGCGCTCAAACTTGCCACAAATCCGGTTTGTCGTGCAAGAACAAAGCATATTGAGATCGAGCATCATTTCATTCGTGAAAAGGTGTTAGATGGTACAATTGGTGTAGCGGAAGTGAGGAGGAAAGAGAACATTGCCGACATCTTTACCAAGTCACTTTCTAAATGACCCTTTGAGCTACTTCGGGGTAAGCTTGGAGTAGTTTCCAAAAAATCACTTTAAGGGGGAGTGTTAATTTTTAAAGTGTATTTTTTGGGTTGCTTTATTTTATTTTTATTTTGAGAGATGTAGTGAGGGCAAATATGTAATTTTGTGTCCATGGGCATGTTGGTCTTTTTGCATAGCTTGCACATGTGTGAGCCACACATGTTTGCTCTATCTTTTCCCACTACCCACCTATTTCAAATTCAAACCCTTACTTGGAACTCCAAACCCACCACTTCCCTAAGCATTTAAGACACTACTTTCCCATACCCACTACCACTTACCTAAGCTATTTTCTCTTTACTTTCCATTGACTAATCCTATTCTCATTAACTTCATTTTGTTAGAGATTCTCCACTACCTAGACCTCCATTGAAGCTTCATTGACGCTCACTTGTGTGCAAGCTATCCTCTTGAAGCTTTCTTCTTTTTATTGTTGTTTATCTTGTAGTGTTGTTCTTATTATCATATATTGAAGCACATCTCCTTTGGGCATTGTTCTTCTTCCACTTGGTTGTTCATCTTGGGCTAGTGTAAACTTTGGTTTCACTATTTGAGAAGAAGATTTTCCGGTGTTGTGAAATCTGTCTTTCTCTATAATATAGCCTAAGGTTATTAAAAACTATGGAGATATCAATTATTTAGGGGCTGAATGGTAAAAGTGTACGAGAGAGAGTACAGGAGAAAAATCGGCAACGAAAAAAAGAATTATGAGAAAGAGTGCAGGAGAAAAATCGACAGCGAAAAAAATGAATTCCCTTTTTCCTCGTCCTATACTGTAGTAGATAGATAGATATTATATGATATGATTGGTCAAGAGTTAATGTCTTGGAGAATAAAGTTTTTTCCAAACCTCTCATTGGGGCCCACCATATTTATATTCTTGTCTCACTTAGACCTGGCAAACGGGTGGGTCGGGCCGGGTCAACCCGCGGGTGATGCGGGTGCGGGTCACACGGGTCGGGTCAGGAAGTGACCCGCATTTGGGCGGGTCAGAATTTAGGTGACCCACGCGGCCCGCGGGTGGGCCGGGTCAACCCGCAAATTCAAACAGTGGTTTATTTTGGAAAATGTTATCACTGGATTTTGACGAGGGCGGTATACCGGCACCGTGGGATGATCCAAACCGTCCATTAGATGGCCCACAGCCTAAATAGGTTGTGCCCCAAAAATCATTTCAATAGGTTGATCCTAACCCTCCGATCTATAGAGGGTTAGGATCAAGTGATCAACCCTCTAACATTCAAATCGGAGGGTTGGGATCAACCTATGGTGCCAGCGACAACCTATTTATATTCTATGGTGCCAATCATAACCTATTCAGGCGTCAAATCCTTAAAAAATAGATTAGTATGACAAAATCACCATAAAAAATAGATTAGTATGACAAATTTTCAGAAATAACAAACAAATTAAAGGGCATCCTGCAAGCACTCCTTTTTTTTCGTTATTGTTAATTTGTTATTGGTAAATTATGGCTGCAGTCCCTTGGTTTGATGATGGCACTCCTTTCTTTATTTTATACTTTGCTAATTGGTTGTAGCAGCATTTTGAGATCTATAACAGCAGCTAATATCGATTGACAGGGTGTAAATAAAGAATGGAGTGTCATTATCAAATTAAAAGCATCTACCCAAATAAACTAAACCCAAATCACAAATGACCCTAGCTGTTTAGATCCACATTGAAATTTTAGCTTGAAACAAACAAACAAACTGGAAGACCCATCCATTTCTTGCTAGCTAAGTATTGATTTGGACCATCGCATCTTTGTCATGCAAAAAGGTAAGCTTCCATATTAAACAAGACAAGCTTGTCTTTGATAAAAATAAACTAGCTTCCTCAAAACAAAGGAAGCTTGTGGTTTTCATTTTTCATGATATAAGGTAAGCTTCCTTATGAAACATGACAAGATTGTCTTTGACAAAGATAAACTAGCTTCCTCGAAACAAAGGAAGCTCAAGGGCATGTTTGGCAACCATGGAAATTTATTAATTTCATGGGATTTCCGTAGCCCAATTGTGAAATAGGAGCTGAGAAGGATATGTAGGAGAAGAGACTTGAGAGGGCATGAGTGGAGAGTCCTGAGAAAATCTGCCTAGCAAATCTAATGCAAATCTAATCCTATCATGCACAAATAAACGGAAAAGATAAAAGTAAACACAAACCACAAGATGAACACTGAGATTTACATGGTTCGGTAAGATGCCTATATCCATAGGAGAGAACACGATCCTTACTATGAGGAAAACAATATACAAGGATTACAATGGATTAGTCCAAATCACACAAACCCACAACCTCTTTCTTGCTTCTCTCACGCAAGACCGTATACTGAGAATAACCCGAGAGAAAATTTTGAGAGTAACTAGAGAAGAAACCCAAAGAAAAAACTCTCTCTCTCTCTCTCTCTCTCTCTCTCTCTCTCTCTCTCACTCACCACACTAAGATTACCCACTCTCTTCCATGCAGTAGCTACCCCACAAACAGTAAATCAGTTTAACATTTTTCTTTCTCTTAAAACAATTAACCATAGCTTTCTCTTTCTATTTTGGCTTCCCAACAAAATAGCAATATGGGAAACAAGGCATTTCCCAACAATCTCCACTTTGGCTTGTTTCCCAACAACATGGAGATTTTTCGATATTGCCACCGGTCCGCTGTAGCCGCAAATCACCATTGGCCTTCTAAAGTACCCAACTACACACCATCTAATCTTCCTGGTTCGGACTCCTCCCGATTCAATCAACAAGGCCAATGCTAGTGTGTAGCTCCCAACCCATTGACTCACCAGTCAAGCTTGGAGAGGGATCTCGATCCGTCCTCTACATCGCAAGTACTATTACTTTCTCATTATCATCTAAAACCTAAAAACATGAATAAACACCAAATGCGAAAGTGACCCTACCCGTGCACGCTACTACTCTGTTCCCAACTAGCCATCGAGATCTTAGGAGCACTAGTCATCGGATTCCCGACCAGGCTATATAATCTGCCACACTTACTGTTGCCCCACAAATATTCCATGCAATATTTTTTCAAGGTTGCCAAATAAGGCCCTTTAATAATTCTATAATCATGATTTTTTGCCACTTTTTGCTTTGGATCCCTATGGAACTCCATTCATCACTACAACAAATCTGGGTTTCACCTACGAACAAATCCGTAGGTAAAAGTTCCAAAATCTATAGTTAAAAGATTTTCCCCATGGGTTTCAACATGTACAACTTCTGTAAGCTACGTAGGGGTAGGGAAAGCCATTTTCCAATGTAATTGAATTTCGTAGGGAAAGGCCACCTATCATTAAGGATTAATCCCGTAGGAACATGACTAGACTTTCCCTAAGGAAGTTAATAAATACCGTAGGGAAAAAGTACACTTTCCCTATTGATTATTTTGTAGGGACATGGATAAATCCATAGGTAAACAATGTGATTATCAACAGAAGAGTAGATTTCTACATACAAAAGAAAGTAGGGAAACATACAATTTCCCTACAAACAAATCTGTAGGGACATGCCTGATTCCGTAGAAAATTTTAAAATGATCCGCAAGGGAAAGTTACTTTTTTCTTCAGAATTTCAAAATAATCCATAAGGAAATGTGCTCTTTCTTGTGGAATTTCAAAAAAAAATCCATAGGGTAGCATTTTCTATTTTTTATGATCCATTAAAGAACAATTCCTTGTAACCTGTTGTACATGTACATTCCCTAGATAGCATTTAACAATTTAATTTTAAATGAATAATGAGGAAAAATTTTACAGATTCGGGTATGTTTGGTAGGCATGAAAACTATTCCATGGAATATTAGTGAGACCAGTTCTAAGAGATGTGTGGAGAGGGAGAGATTTGAGAGTGTGAGAGTGAGGTGAGCATAGAAAGCCCCCAAAATAGGGGAAAAACACACCAATTTAAAGTAGCAAATTTTCTTTCACTACTTTTCATGAATTCTCAAGATCTATCCATACTCTTTCCACTCCTGCCCTCTCAATTCTCCCCTCTCTTTTTCTGAGCTCCTCTATAACAATTGGGCCAACGAAGATTCCATGAAACAATTTTTCATGGTTGCTAAACATGATAAAGAAGAAAAATCCCTAAAACCCAACAGAAGGGGGGACCTTGATGTAGAAATATGTAATAATTCATAACAATGTCTACACTCAAGTCTTTGGTTAGCACATCTCAACGTTTCAGTAGCGTATGGGTTCATGACATCTTTAAAGTATCAAAAAATACACCACTCCCAGTCCCAGCCACTCTCACTCTCATCATACGCTTGTCATGGAATGTAAGAAGATGCCTGGTCCCGAACAGTCATGGCTATTGACATGTGATATCTCTTGACATGGAACAGGAAAACAAGATACTAGTATCTCTGTCTTAGTAGCGTGTTGGTTCGTGAAATCTATAGGATATTAAAAAGGGGGTTTTGCAAAACAAGTCTTCCACTTTGCCTTATTTGCAAAAAGAGTCTTCTAGTTTGACAATTTACAAAGGGTCATCATGTTTGAGTGAATTTTGCAAATCGGGTCATGCCATCAATTTATAACCGAAATACCAATGCTTGATTTATTTTTAATGCATTGGAGAGTAGGGGCGGACATGAATCGGTTCCGTTCAGTTCTGGGGCCCAAAACAGAACCATATATAATCGGTTCCCAGAAATTGGAACCATAACCGAACCATTTATCTTTGGAACCAAACCGGGTTCGGTTCGGTTTTGAGTTTACCCAACCTTTGACCAAATAGAGATATTTTGCCTAATCTTCTAAATAGAGAAAATTTCCGTGTTATTTTCTGCTCCATGGACTACAAACCGTTATATTAGTTTTCTATCAAATATTCATCATTGCATCCACATCAAATTGGCATAAGAGCCTTTACAATCAATGATTTTAGCAGGATTTATCATGGTTGGCCGTGGGAGAAGATAGAATCCATACGATGTTTTGGAACATTTGGAGGGTGCAAATTATCAAGGGTTCATGGGAAAGGGGGGCTGATTTTATCCGTTAGGGGGACGAGGGTGTTTTTATCTGTTACCGGACACATCACGCTCGGTTCTCGGTTCCAGGATGTTAGAGTCAAGCAAGGTTGCTTGAAGCATTACACCCTAGGTATCTAGTTTGGAATACCTAGTTTGTTGCCTCCAGCCCCTATATATAGAGATACACTAGGGTTATTGACTGGTTAATGGACTCTAGCCCATGTAGGCCCACTACACCTGTCCATTATCTTATTGGGCTAGAACATACATGGGTTATATTATATACCAACACAGGATTCCGAACCCAAAACCGAACCACATATAATCGGTTCCCAAAAATCTGAACCGGAACCGAACCAAAGTGACCGGTTCGGTTCGGTTCCTCGGGTGTAAAAAATGGGCCTACCCCATCAAAATATGACCCTTAAAATTGCAGGCCCCACTATACACATGGGCTCATGTGGAGATTGTAGGACCAACCCCATCCAAACATGATGCAAAATGGTAGGCCCACCCGATGCATGGGTTTGAATTCAGTTGGTGGGACCCACCCTATCAAAACATATCATTGAGCATCACTTATATTTTTTCTAAGATGGTCTATGATTTTTGAGGAATGGATCTTTCTTGGACTATGATTTGTGCATCTCTGATTGGATAAGCATGAAACGGATAAGCATTGGGCTTTTGGACACGTGACGGTTAAACTTTCGAGTGGTCCCCACGGATACTTCAGCAAGAGTAGCTTAGGAGAGCTGTCTGTCTGTTAAAGGATATCTAAGTAGGGCTGTTTGTTGTCTGTTTAAGGATAAGGATAGAGAGAGAATAGACCCTCTGACACGTCACAAGAGTAGCTAAGAAGGCATGTTTGTTAGTTAAGGATAGAGTTCATCGGGTGCATGTTCGGATCTATGGAAAAGATAATTATAAAAAAATTATATTTTGTCCATTACAAAAAATTCTATGGAAGATAAAATTCCTTGAAAAAAAATTAGGAAAAATTTAATTATTGGGAAAAATCTATCTAAAATGAGGTTAGAGAACACTGTAAATTCATTTTACATTAAAAGTTTCTCCATATCCAAACAACTACAGGTAAAGTGTCAAGAAGGCCAGCCTAGAATGAGGAAGTGTGACAGGGAAGAGGATTTCGATCGTTGAGGTAAGAAATGATAATCACACCCTACATTTTAAATAACGGTTGTGAGAAAGCTGATACTTAGTAAAATGGGATTCCATTTTGCTAAAAAACAGGATCAATATCCATGCCACTTGTACACAGAGAGAGAGAGAGAGAGAGAGAGAGAGAGAGAGAGAGAGAGAGAGAGAGAGAGAGAGAGAGCGCACCAAAGGTCGTGCCCCTTGCAAAAATCAGTGGCAAAGACTCTGATGACGTGATCCAATGGAGGCGCTCTTGCTGCTAGTTTTTCCAAAGGGCGCCTTTCAGTTTAGCATTCCTCTTTGGAAAGAAAGTTCCACACCCGCGAGCAAAAACAGATATGTAATAATAGCTGTTATTTGTACACCTCGTGGGCACCCACTCTCAGAGTCTCACCTACTAAATTATTGGTGACGAGCATCTAGTGCCAATGGGTCCCACAACAAAATGGCATCCGTACTCACTGTCTTAATACTTAATAGTGGTCCACTCCTCTTCATTTTAAAGGGTGTTACCAATCCCACTTCACTTCCATATGTACCATAAACATTATGAGGAATGATATCTCCACTTACTTTTTACAGCATTTCCAGCCCTATCTAAAGAGACTGCATTTTTACCCTTTTGTACTGGGTTTGCATTAAATTTAAGTTCTTTTCAGGAAAATATATACAAACAAAAAAGGCGGTGGAAATATCATTTCCTATGCATTTTATAGCTAATCAAAACTCTCTAATTAATAAAGTGCGGAATAATATCAAAACAAGGGAGTTCGAATATCATTTCCCTACGTAAGTACGTATTAAAATATTAGGAGTGTTTAGGCAATTTTGCAGAACTGTACCTCATGATTTAAATGAATAAGACAAATTCAGCTCTGAGGTGGGCTATTCACCCATGTGATGATTGTCCTTTCAGATCTCAACCTTACTCTCTTCCGGAAAATACAAACTAATACAAGTCTTCATTTACAAGTTAGTGCGGGCCCACTTCATAGGATAATCCAAACCAGCCATTGGTTGGGCCACGTTGTAAATAGGCTGCACCCAAAAATCATCTCCATAAGATGAACATAAGCCTCCGATCTATAGAGGGATTGGACATTATGTAAACCTCAATACATCGTAGGGTTATGATCATCCTCTGGAGATGGTTTACGAGGTACAACCTATTTACGTCGTGGCTGAACAAATAAGCTGTTTCGATCATCCTACGAAGTAGGCCCCAATGTACATTTTGAAAAATGCAGAATTTTACACCCACACACTATATAATGTCTCCATGTTTACCTACTCACACATAGTTTACATAATTCCACAAAAATATGAGAATTGCTTAGTGCAATATTAACCATGGTTACTTTCAGTCTTTCCGTCAGGTTAAACTGACGGACTGTTGACGGAGGGGGTCTAACTTATATAGATTGAAACCTCAAGGGGTATACTTGTCACGAAGTCAGGATTAGAGTTGAATGTGTCAGAAACTAGAGGGGGTGTAAATATAATTTTCCCAACATAATTTTTATAAGGGATTTGCTAGGGACCATCGCACATGGCATTTCACGGATGGGCTTTTGCATGTGAAAGCAGCCGCCTCAGATGAAAAAAATGAATAAGACATAATCAATGCCTTTGTGGTTGCTCTCCATGCAACAGCCCATCCGTGAAATGCCTTGTGGGATGGTCCCTAGAAAATTTCTTTATATAAAAGGTCAGAAAAAAGTACAGGTGGAGACCATTTTTCAATGTTCGCCATTTGTTTGGTTCCCACGATAGATTGGCCGTGCCCAAAAAATATTCTCAGTTGGATGGTAGCAACATTTTTTTTTTTTTTAAAGTACAAAAATCTCCTAAATTTCAAGATTGATATTGTTTAATGCTAGAGATTTTTTTGGTCTACAAACTTTACAAAAGCCAATTGCTTCTCAATATCTCTTGTTATCGTCGGCGATTTTTATTAGTTGTTATTGTTGGAGATTTTCAAAATAAACATATCGAAAATGATATTGTGACCGAGAATAAGACCGATGAGAGCCCAACAATGAGATTGCATGTTCTATGCAGGCAAAAAATAATCTACTTTTTGTTGATTTTCCTAAACTAGGGTCTGGATTACATCACTTGTGATATTATGGGGAACATGGTTTTAAATTTCGACCGAAATCCAAAATTTAGTGGCATTTGCTATTGTCCATCGCAAAAGGTGTTTGGCAGGAAAATCTGTTGCTTGATAGAGCAGCCACATAGGGTCACTTTCCAATAGATTTTGTCTATATTCATGAAGTGGCTGCTCTCTCATGCAACAGATGTTCCGCGAAATGCCTTTTGGTATGGAGCCTAGCAAACCCAAAGTTAAACCAGTGGATAGTGGTTAATAAGTATTCCTCCACCTTTTCCACTTGCTTTTATAGTTCCCGTCTTTTTGCAAGTAGTGGGACCCACCATTTTGCGCCTATGAGTAGGTCCACCATCTTCACCCAAATTCATGGGTAGGATGGCCAAATGGGTCTCACCATTTTCCTTCAACCTCTTTGCTCCTCAACCTCTCCCCTCCACTACAAAGTACCCCCTTCCCTCTCTATCTCCCTCTACATGAGCTGCTGGATCTATTCAATTTGTATTCAAAACTCAATTCCAAATCCAAATAGAAAATGGGAGGTATCCAAACGGGCCCTGAAGGTTTTTATTTGAGGAGCTTTTCGTCTTATCAAATATAAGGATATTTTCCTCATTTTATAATTAAAAAAGGGATTTGTTAGGTACCATCTCAGAAGTCATTTCACGGACAGGCTGTTGCATGTGAGAGCAGCCACATATGCTCAGATTTTGTCTTATTCAATTAATTCATCTAAGGCAGCTGCTCTATCATGCAACAGCACGTCTGCGGCAATGGTCCCTAGTAAATCCCATTAAATTTTTTTAGCATGGCTAGTTTGGTTACAAATTGATGGCAAGGTTAGAGTTGCAAAATTCACTCAAATGTGATGACTCCATTTGTAGACTAGAAGACTGCTTTTGCAAATAAGGCAAAGTAGGAGACTTCTTTTGCATAAACCCCTTTTCAGAATAAACCATAAAGTAACTCCAACCAAAGTCCAATCAAAACAAGGCTTTCAAGAAAGCCATGACTGAGACAGCATTCGGGCATTAGAAAAAGATGTCTCTGGCGTTCACATATTTTCAATGGTCATGGCGTACAAGTTTTGGCAACGGAGAAAGGAGCCATAGTATAAGTCATTCTCAGAGATGAGTCCTCTAAGCAAATGGTCCAGATCGATCAATGTGGGGCCCATGTATAATGACTACTATCTTTCTCTTTCTGGTTGATCAGATGAGCAAAGAATCTGCAAAGAATCTTTTCAAACGAACCTCTTGCCTGGGCATATGTTTTGATCGATTGGAACCGTTGATCGGATGAGCCATCACAAGATGACACACCCATGTAGCGATCCCATTGATAGATGCATGTGCAAATAATCAATGGCTTGGAATCATCTTAAAAGTAGAACTTTTTCATCACTAGTGATCGAAGGGCAAAATTCATTCAAAGAGGGTGGGGTAGATGAAATAGGATAAACTTGCAATTGTGATTTCCGGTGGGGTCGTGTCGTTCAAAATTGTGAAAGAGTCAGGCTCAAAATGACTTTCCGGGAAATTGCCTAGAAAATCCCACATTAGGAATATTCCAAAAGATTCTCAATATATTACCTCCCATATCGGTGTTACCCGTATTTCAACTTGATAAATGAACAAAACTTGGCTCAAGTCCGGGTCTGAGGAACTTCCTCAGACCCGTGCTAATAGGGGTGGACATGGTTCGGTTCGGTTCAGTTTTGGGCTAAACCCAGAACCGAACCATATATAATCGGTTCCCTGAAATTGGAACCAGAGCTGAACCATATATGTGTGGAACCGAACCAAACTAGAACCATATATAATCGGTTCGGTTCTGGGTTTATCCAACCTTCACCAATGGCCATGTTTATATATGAATTACAAGCACTAACAGTAATAGTAATAGGCACAAATTTGGGCAATGCAAAACTTATTTGAAGTATGAAGAAGTACAAACAGGTGGGATAATCATGCACAAATTTCGGCAATGCATGAAGCCATGAACTACAAATTTGGGAAATAAACAAGCCCTAATATCCAAAGAAAACATGCCCTAATATCCAAAGCAAAAATCACATTAAACCAATTCGGTTCTCGGTTCGGTTTTCGGTTCCGAGATCCCAAACCCAGAACCAAACCGAATTTGCACCGGTTCCCGGATTTCTGAACCGGAACCGAACCATATAGAAATGGAACCGAACCTAACCGAACCAAATGTGCCGGTTCGGTTCGGTTCCTCGGTTCGAACCGAAACCATGTCCACCCCTACTTGCTAATAGGAAGACTGTGAGGGTGTGGAAATATCAATTACATTCTTACTTTTTATTTTCAGAAGCCCCAGACCCCTTGCTAATAGTCTAATAGCAAGGGGTGTGGAAATATCAATTACTTCTGAAAATTAAACCATGAGTAGATCCACTACTTGACCAACGTACATCTATTAATTTGCATTTTGTATCATCTAGACGTTAAATGTCAAGTATTTCGGTGGTTCAAATATTAAATAGGGAGAACAACTGTACAAAACGAAAAAAAATAAAAAAAATGTACTGTCAACATATTTACTGATACCTATTTCTGTGTCATGTTTGGTTGCACAAATGGTTTTTTTTTGGTAGGTATCACAAATGGTTTGCATATAATAATTTGAGGATCATCGTTGTACCCCGTTTTTTTTATATTGGCACTCCTTTTCTCATTATCTAATGCAATTCTCAGTAAGCTATCATCATCCAATAAGAGAAGTTTAAAATAAGGAGAAGATTGGCAATAACAAAACTAGCGGGCATGTGACAACTATCTTTGGAATATCTATTTCCACTATTACAAACATTATTAGCCTTCAATGTCCTTCCCGTTCTTACACAGTGGACATCTCTTTAATTGCTCGGAAGAAATCTTTCTTCCATGGATAATCTCTACTTTTTTTCATTTCTAACCTTTTCCTATCTTTGTGCGTCATTTTTCTTCATGAGAAGGGTTCTATAAGGGAGAGAATTTATTGTCATTTGTCTTCAATACAATCATTATCCATAGGGCTGCAACTCGAGCCGGGTTTTACCCGACTCGCATCGACCCGACCCGAAAATAACCTGGGTCGGGTTCAGGTTTCATGGGTTTCGGGTCGAGCCGGGTTGAGCATTCAAAAGCCCGCATGAATCTCGGGTCGAGACGGGTTTGAAGGGGCCCGACCCGACCCGACCCGACCCGAGTTACATAAGTTATAGTATGTACATTTTTTTCTATTGTTAGTTACAAGTTAAAAGTGAAAACCCACGCACCCACTGTTATTGTATGTGAGTGTAATTTCTGCTTCTATGAGTTGAGTTGATTCAAGCGTTTGATTCAGCATTGTTTGATTGTAATTACAACATTGTTTGATTACGGCATTGTTTGATTCAAGTGTAATGTGAGTGTAATTACATCATTGTTTGATTCAAGTGTAATGTGAGTGTAATTTCTACTTCTATGAGTTGAGTTGCCTTGCCAAACAAGAATTTTCCTTAAAAAATTGCGTCAACGTGAAAAAACCCGACCCGACCCGACCCGAGATTTATCATGGGTAGGGCCGGGTTTGGGAATCGTGGGTTTTCCGAAAAAAAACCCGACCCGAGATATTTCTCGGGTAGGGTTGGGTTCTCCAAAACCCGACCCGCCCGACCCGAGTTGCAGCCCTAATTATCCATCCTAAGAACATGACATGACATCTCTTAATTTCTTCCAGAGAAGGGAAATGATATCCCCCCTCGTGTGACGCTTTACATTCGTAAAGAATTCTTGAATTCTTTCTTCCGCTCGTAATCTTTACAATTTTTTTGGGAGATGATAAGTACGCCCCCTCTCCAGAGAAATGCGCCCTCTTTTCCAATCCTTTCAAAAGAGCACATTTATCCAAAGAGGGGGGCGCATTTATCATCTCCCTTTTCTATTTTATGTGTCATTTCTTATATTTTTTGTGTCATTTCTCTCTTCTAGAGAAGAGGGTGAGCCTTGGCACAACGGTAAGGTTGCTCCATTGTGACCTGGTGGTCATGGGTTTGAGTCACGGAAACAGTCTCTCTGCAAAGCATGGGTAAAAGTGTGAACATGTAGCCCTCCCCGCACTGGGCCGCCCTTTTCTCTCTTCTAGAGAAGGGGTGTATAAGGGATTGAGCCTCTAGCTTAGTTGGTTTGACACCATTAGGCATCATGTTCAATCCCCTCATACTTAAGAGGAAAAGAAGAAAAAGTGAAAAAGAGGGTATTTTTATTTTGTACATTGAGCCGCACCCTAAATCGTTGGAACTAATTAAAAAAAAAAAAACCAATATATTATCTCAAAAAAAATTTGGGCCGAAATTACCGAAATTTCAGGAGAATATTCTATAATGAATAAAATCCATTTTTTGGTGAAATTCCTTAAATTTCGGATTTCAGTTGAAATTTAAAACCATGGATGTCATGTGGGCTGAGATATATTCGCTGCTTGGCTATTTTTTCATATACGTTTCTTGATGATTTATATGGTGCCCGGCTGTAAAGTCAAGTGTGGGCGGAACCACCTTTGATATTTGATCCAACAGCGGACCACTTTTTAAGGATTTGCTGTTGGATCAAATATCAAGGGTGGTACTTTTATCGTACAACATACACTTGACTTCATGGTTGGGCACCGTATAATTTCTCGCATTTCTCCTATTTTTCATGATTTTAAAATTATAAATAAGGAAAAACATGGTAGTTCAAAAATTGATTTTGTTGATTTTTTGTATCTGTAAGCACCAAAAAAGAAACAAAAAGAGTCGTTTTCACAATAGAACAAAAATCACGTGTAATCCAACCATGAAATAATGAGGCGGATCGTTTAGCAAGGGCTGGGGACTTAATCACAAGGTATGATCCAACCATCTCATAAATTAAGTCTATGGAGATTTGCGGACTTTATTGATGAGATTCGTGATCATGTGGATGGCCAGCCTGTTCGTTTCGAGCACGTCCACCATTCCGCGTGAGGCGGATCGTTAGCAAGGGATGGGGTTAACCGAACATCGTTGGAGATTTTTTATTTTCTTTCTCCTTGATTTGCTCTTTTCTTTTCCATCTATTATGTCTTTTTTGTTGTACTCATCTCTTGACTGGCTTGGTCTAGGGGTTTGGATTTTCTTTTAATATATCTATCACCATTTCAAAAAAAAAAAAAAACCCTGATTACTCCTCTCTCTCTCTCTCTCTCACACACACACACATACCTAGGAAAAATAAATAAAAAAACCCTACACAAATAAAAAAAAAATGTACCATATTTTATAAATAATGACCAAAATACAATCTTATACCAAAATACTACGTCCTCATTAGAAATGACCAAAACATTAAAATAACCAAAACACCCCTATTTCATAAAAATAGTCAAAAGTCTCTTATCTCTTAGAAAATGACCAAAATGCCTTATCTCATAGAAAATTGACTAAAATACCCCTACCTGATGGAAAGTGTCCAAAATACCCTTAGAGAGTTTGTTTATCCCTGTAAATTTGACATAGTACGAAAAAAAAAAATCAATTAAAAAGGATGATTATCCTTTCCAACGATGGACTATGACTAAAATGATGTGCCATAATATGGTGTGAACTAGGGCTGCAACAGGGTCGGGTTTTTCAAAACCCTAGCTCAACCCTAGATCCCATTATCTCGGCCTTGACTTGCCCTGACCCTGAGTCAGGGCCGGAAAACCTCAACCCATTACCCGCCCTACAGGGTATTGTGCTGGCCCTGGCCCGCCCTGATTGGGCAGGGCCTGGCCGGCCCTAATTGACCCTAGTGCAAATACCTGTTAAGAGTGCCAAAAATAAAGCAACCACTTATCATATGGAACAAAATGATCAATAAACAGAGAAAGGGAACAAAATAAGACTATGAATTCAACAACATGATGGGCAACAGAGACAATTAATAATAATAATCTAAAGAAACATCAATCCAAGATAATAGAAAACATTAGCAAAAGAAACATGCACAGATGGTTCAATTTTATAATAGAAAACTCAGGGTCGGCCGGGTCAGGGTATCCGAGGCATTAACCCAAAACCCGCCCGTCCTGAATCAGGGTCTAAAATATGAACCCTGACCCACCCTCAGGGTTAGAAAATCCAACCCTGACCCTGTTCGGGCTCAGGGCGGGTCAGGGCTGATAGGGCCAAACTTGCACCCCTAGTGTGAACAAGGTTTTTTTGCTTAACAATCAGGATCAAATTAATGGATAATATTGATTATTGGCCATGGAGCCTGTGGTCCCCAAGCCCCCAATTATGGGGAATTTTCTAACCATTTGAGTTGAGAAATGGTAGGTAAAATTTATAAAGAATGTCACTTTTACTATTAGCACTAGTCTTCCTTTGGCTTAGTCGTCAGATATGACCACAGTGATATTTTTCAATAGAAACCCATCCACGATGAGTAAACAAAGATGGACGGTTCAGATTGAAGAAATCACCATGCACCGTAAATTTGGATGGCAGAGATTTTTCCCAGTCTAAAGAATTGACTCACAGAACGAATATCCTGACCGTGCCTTATCATCGACACGTGTACGGTTGAAAAACGAGCGCTCCTCTTTCTTCATTGGCTAAGATGGTCGTTGCTGAGTCAGCTGTTGGTACAGAAATGGATAAACGTCGCCAAAATATTAGGAAAATGAGAAGAACTGTAGACACGTGGCACAATAAGGTTAGCTGTGGGTCCCATTTCTTGGAAATAGCTCGTTCGGTGTCGATTCCTCGCACTCGTCTCTGCACGAGATGCAACGGGGCCGCTTCAAATCACTCTCTCTCTCTCTCTCTCGACAATTCTCTCTTCTCTCTCTACAATTTTCTCTCTCTACAATTCTCTCTATAAATAGTGAACTTGTGGTAGAACCTCTGATATGTGTCTAGTGTTTCACCAACCCAAGTGTTTTTGCTCTTTTTACTACAAAAACCTTGATCTTTTTTCCACCATTTTCTCCATCATCACCTTATACTCGTTCTTTTGTTATTCTGTGTTTTTTGAGAGAGATTTAGAGGAGTCATGTGTGGAATACTGGCAGTTCTAGGTTGCTCGGACGATTCTCGGTCGAAACGCGTCCGAGTTCTCGAGCTTTCTCGCAGGCAATCTCTCTTCTTCTACTTGTTTTTTAAAGGATTATCCTCTCTAAAAGCTTGAGAAATGCTTGTTTTTCTTCTTTAGTAATGAATGTTCTTTTGTAAAATCTTGAGCTTTCACTTTTGTTTGATTGTGTTTTCCACGTCTTTTCACCCTACTTCTGTTCCCTGGGGTGGGTCAGGGTTGAACCTGTGACTTCATTTCCTATGTTGGGTGTTCTTCTTTTGTGTTGATTAGTTGGAATTTTTTAGGGAAATGATATGAGCATGACCACCTTTTGCTATATGCGCGGTTCTAGCTTGTCTTTTCTTTTTTAACGGGCGTGTGAGAGTTTTTTTGGGAACTGTAAAAAGCTTTTAATAGCTCTTTAAATACTAAGAGACAATTGGCTAGGTTAGTGCAAATATCAAAACATGGTCGTGTTGAGATCATTTCCCCATTTGTATAATGACACTATTTCTCCTTAGGGAATTGTTATCAGCACAACATGTTTTAATAATGGCACAAAGCCAGCTTGGCTTTTCTATTTTAGTTGGCTTGTGAGAGCTTTTTGGGAACTGCTATTACCTTTGATGCAAAAAGACAAGATGAGTTAGTGAGAATATCAAAACATTTTTGCGCTGATATCATTTCCCTTTCTTCTACACTTCTCTAATTTGTTGAAGATTGTTACAATTCCAGAAATGCTATCAACATTTAGTAGGCAAAGTGTTGAGTAATTGGATATAATGTCATATGATTCATGCCAAAAATTTTGGGGCAGTTTCTAAATGATCCAAGCCATTTATCTGTTAGGCCTTCCTATAATGCTATGGATTCAGCCTCTACAAATATTAACTTCACGATAGTTTGATGAGTAAGATTTTGGGGCATGGCTTGTATATATTGAAATGATATGTTCACCCCCTTTTCCTGCATTTTCACACCCACTTGTTTATTCCCACAAAAAATGGCTGTGTTTTCTTCCCTTTTGTTTGTGCTTTCCAAATATTTTCTTGAAAATAATCTTATTTCAAGAAAAGATAAACCAGAAATGGGGTGAAAATCCTGACTAAAGGGGTTGGAAATATCATTTTCTACATATAATTTGCTATTTCTAGTCTAGATGGCGCCTTTCATTTTCTTCACCATGCCCTTCTATGCTTGTCATGTTACATATCCCTGCACTGTCCCATCGCGCAAGACCTACCTAGGATAGTTATCTCCGAAAAAAATAAGCCTGACTTTCTGATGATGTGATACAAAATTCTTCTATAAACAACAGCCCACATGCCTAATTATATTATTTATTTAATTTTTATCTACTTTTTCTTTCTTTCTGTTTTAATAATAATTATGTTGATGAAAAAACTGACGGTGGGAAATAGAATACACTTTATTTCGAAAATCTCTAACAAATTATTTGGCAAGTGAATTTTGTTTATGCTAAAGAAACTGTAATCTATGATGTGGGGATGGAGTAAATAATATAATAACATGAGACTATGAATTTGATCTTATGTTTTTGTATGGAAATCACATGAGTTGATGTAGATGGTTTGTTGTGGCAGATTGAAGCACAGAGGGCCAGATTGGAGTGGTATCTACCAACATGGGGGCTTCTTTTTAGCACATCAACGGCTAGCGATCATCGATCCTGCTTCCGGAGATCAACCGCTCTTTGATGAGGACAAAGTCATCGTTGTGACGGTATTTGGAAATTAATTCTTTTTGCTTGTTAATGTTGACAATTGGGACATGTTATTGTTTCCTCATGGAAAAAATGCTTCAATTTGTTCTTTTTTGTTTTTGCTTTTTAGAGTTCTTCTCTCAATATAATCACAATTTTCTTCTTCTTTTTTGTATTTTCGATTGCTCGATAATTGACTAAAGGACGATGATGTTTAAAATAGGTGAATGGAGAGATTTACAACCATGAAGAGCTTAGGAAACGCTTGTCTAATCATGAATTCCGAACCGGTAGTGACTGCGATGTTATTGCCCATCTGGTGAGTGTTTCTGATTCCAAAGTTGATGAATTTCTAGGACTTTAGTTATCTTGCCTTATCTCCACCCCACTACTACAAAGTTTGAATTTTTGAATTCAAATGTACAAGCCCAGATGATGAATGATTAGAAGAATGGATTAGAAGTTTCAAACACAACAGTAGACCTTTAGGTTTTGATTTGGGTTGTGGAATTTTCACTTTCTTATTTGATTTCTTGGTCTTTTATTATAAGTAACTTAGAATTATGTTCTTATTGATAGTATGAGGAATATGGAGAAGATTTTGTGGACATGTTGGATGGGATGTTCTCATTCGTGCTGTTGGACACACATGACAACAGCTTCATCGTCGCCCGAGATGCGATCGGGATCACATCCCTCTACATTGGCTGGGGACTTGATGGTAATTAAGCATCTTTGTGTTATTTCATTGCTCTGTCTCTGATCTATGTGGAGTGTTTTCTGTTTCCGAATCAAAATTCCAATTTTGACAAAGTTATCTCTCCTAACCTGCTATGAGTTGTGACTTGTGACTCTTAACAAAAGAGCTAGGAACATAATTTTGTTTCTTCTTTCTATTCTTCATTTCTTTACAGGTTCTGTTTGGATTTCATCTGAAATGAAGGGACTGAATGATGATTGCGAACATTTTGAGAGCTTTCCTCCTGGTCACATATATTCCAGTAAAGAAGGTGACAGAGTTATCCCTGAGGAGCTTTTTGATTGTTTATTGAGCTCTGTTTTTTTAACTGTTTCTTTGAAATGAATGCAGGTGGCTTTCGGAGATGGTATAACCACCCTTGGTATTCAGAGGCCATTCCTTCAACTCCATACGATCCAATGGTTTTGAGAAAGGCGTTTGAAGATGTGAGCAACTCGAATTGCAATATGTTTTGAAAGATTTTCCACTGAGAAACCTCGAAATCAAACTCCAATATTGCATAAAAAAAAGTAGTTAGCTTCACATATATAGAGATTCCTAGAGTGCCATAGTAAAAACATTGCGTATATTAATCTTGTTATGACAATAGAAGCCTAATTATAGAAGCCTGCATAATAGAAATTCATGGTGTCCTTCGTACATATATATCTTATATTTTGCCTTTCTTTTTTCTTCCATCTATGTGCGATGGTGTTTGCTTAGTGCATTCGTCAGTTTTCATGACTCATGTCACTAAAGAAATCAATTTTTCTTGTACATTTCACAGGCTGTGATTAAGAGGTTGATGACTGATGTACCCTTTGGTGTGTTGCTCTCTGGGGGGCTTGATTCATCATTAGTTGCTGCTGTTACAGCACGTCATTTGGCTGGGACCAGGGCTGCCAAGCAATGGGGAGCACAACTTCATTCCTTTTGTGTTGGACTTGAGGTTAGTATAACATGCCAATTATACCTTTCCCCTAAGTATAATTTCAACTAGGGATTTACTACAAATCCAATTTCCTCTGTTTATTACTCAGGGTTCACCCGATTTGAAGGCCGGGAAGGAGGTTGCAGATTATCTTGGGACCGTTCACCATGAATTTCACTTTACTGTTCAGGTACCTGAACTAGATTTGTCTTCAAGTTGTATAAAATGGATTTCATGTACATTTATTTTTCCTTGTAGTTAAGAAATAAGGTTTTGTGGTTTCGGTAAAATGGCAGGATGGTATTGATGCCATTGAAGATGTTATCTACCATATCGAAACATATGATGTAACCACAATCAGGGCAAGCACACCCATGTTTCTTATGTCTCGCAAGATCAAGGCCTTAGGAGTAAAGATGGTTCTCTCTGGTGAAGGTTCTGATGAAATATTTGGAGGGTACTTGTATTTTCACAAGGCTCCTAACAAGGAAGAGTTCCATCGTGAGACGTGTCACAAGGTGCGTATCTGATTCAACTCTTTGCTTTTACATGACTATGTTACATTAGTAATAGATTTTTGTTATAAATGGCACAACTTAGAATCCCCGTTTCCATCCTGAGCTTGGGCTTGTGTTTACATTTCTATATCTTAGCTAATGGTAGTGTAAATATTGGTTAGCATTCTCACGGTCAAATTAAGTCCCAAAATTTGCAAAGTAATCTCTGACTTTGGCCTCCATGTTGATTTTTTATTGAGATTACTCTTATTTTGGCCTCCTTGTTGATTTTTTATTGAAACCTTTACATTTTTATCCAATTGTTTGTTTCAGCATTCTCTAGAAATTTGTTGTGGACTTCCTTACATGAGAAAGGTCCTTTGATGCAGTCTTTGATGTTATATGGATTTTGTAATTATGTCAGAGATTGCAATCATATAATTTTATAATTGTGGTTAATAGATTGTTAATATTGTTGTCTCACAGATAAAGGCCCTTCACCAATATGACTGCTTGAGAGCTAACAAAGCAACTTCTGCATGGGGTTTGGAAGCTCGCGTACCATTTTTGGATAAACAATTCATAAATGTTGCAATGGATATTGATCCTGAATGGAAGATGGTACGTATGGAACATGCATTATTATATAACTATCAAATTTCCTATAAAACTAGCAAAAAGTACTGTTCCTTTTTATATCTATAGTCATTACACCTAAAAGCTTCTTAAATACAAATTTACTGTTTTTATATATGTAATCATACCTTCTAAAAGCTTCTTAAATGCATATTTGTGTCTGTGATTTGTGTCAGATAAAACCAGATCTTGGACGGATTGAGAAGTGGGTGTTGAGAAAGGCTTTCGATGATGAACAAAATCCTTATCTGCCAAAGGTCAAAATCATGTTGCACATATACATGTAAATGCTAATTATGTATGATAATCTGCAGAAAAAAGGTCTATTCCACAAGCATTGACACTTAAGAGGCGATCCCTGCATTATTTATTGATGCATGTGTGACTTTATGAACATAACTAACAAGGATACCTTTTTTTTCTGTACTGCAGCATATTCTCTATAGGCAGAAAGAGCAGTTTAGTGATGGTGTGGGCTACAGTTGGATTGATGGACTCAAAGCCCATGCAGCTCAACATGTAAACTCTCTCTCTCTCTCTCTCTCTCTCTCTCTCTCTCTCTCTCTCTTAATACTCTGTTCACTCTTCTTTTAACTCTCTTTTATCTTTTCCAGGTGACAGATAAAATGATGCTCAATGCAAAACACATCTTCCCACACAATACACCTATCACCAAGGAAGCATACTACTACAGAATGATCTTTGAAAGGTTCTTCCCACAGGTAATTAGCTGAAACTAGGTTTGATTATATAGAAATATGTTATGGTGGAAATATAAAAAATTGAATTCACTTTTCTTTCAATACAGAACTCGGCGAGCTTAACAGTCCCAGGGGGTGCAAGTGTTGCTTGCAGCACAGCCAAGGCTCTTGAATGGGATGCAGAGTGGTCCAACAACCCTGACCCTTCAGGTAGAGCTGCCTTGGGAGTCCATGTCTCCGCATATGATCCGATATCTTCGTCAATTCCACTTGGGAATGTCTCTTCTAAGATTGTTAATAAGAAGCCAAGGATGGTTGAACTGAATCCCCCATCCCTCACAATTACAACCTAGTATCTTTTATAAAATTATGTTTTAAGTTGTTAATAAAACTTGTCATGTATGAAGAAAGTATAGTTGTTTGTAGACCAGTATGTAATACTGCTGCGGTTGGAAGAACTCTTTATGTATATTTGAAATTAATTATCTAATGCATGAATGGTTTCCTATTTTCATATTGCTTACAAATATGAATAAAATAGTTGATTCCATGTATCGGGCACTCCAGACAAACACCAATGTATGCAGTCGGTGTAGTGTTGTGGTTTTGATTTTGGCTCCTCTGTCAATTACTTCCCTTGTGATTCTGTGTAAACCGATGTATGTCCGTCTATCCGGTGCTCTGAGAGTTGTGTTATGTTAATGGAGGAGACAAGAACCTTCATTTTATCAACTATACTCATTACCACATTCATCCGTCGATCGAAGCCCATCGCATAAGGCATTTCGTGGAATGGCTGTTGCACTAGAGTGCAGCCACCTCAGATGATTTAAATGAATAAGACAAAATCTGAGCCTATGTGGCTGCTCTCTCATGCAACAGCCGTTGCGCGAAATGCCTTATGCGATGGTCCCTAGCAAATCCCTCGTGACCAAGTTTGGATACCCACAAGATTTAGATTTGGATTTTTCACATTTGCAGTTGAGATTTGGAACTCGATCAGATCCTTAGATTTCCAAATCAGCTACAACAGTGAAAAAAATCCGATTTTCAAATCTGTTCTGCAAGACATTATTTGGAAATCAATATTTGTGGCAATTACCTTCACCCTCGCTGCTCCTTTACCTTGCTGCAGCAGCAGCGAGACCTCTCTCTCTCTCTCTCTCTCACACACACACACACACACACAGACACACACACACACAACATGAGCATGAGGATGATTGATGAATTTTGTATCCAAAACTCAAATCCAAATACAAATACAAAAGCGTGAGGTATCCAAACGTATCCTATATGAATTGAAGGCCCCGCTTTTGAACTTCGTAGGTTTGATTTTCAACATCTAAGACGAATGGCTTAGTTATTAGCGTTATTTTACTTTCAAAGGATAACAATAATAAGTAAAGAAAGATTTAGTATGACAAGCATTGAAACTTCTAGTAGCACAATGCTTGGGAAAGAAAAATGTACAGGAAGAAGAGACCATAAATTATGGGTCTTGCTTCCTTCTCATTATTCAGAGACAAGTTTTCATATTATGTGAAGTCCTATGACAAGCTTTGGTAGAACACAAAATTGAAGTTGGTAGATAAACAGTTTGGACCTGCTTCTGAATGGAAAATGCTACAAACCATGCTCCGCCAAATGTCATTGAGAACACCATGATTGGATAATCCAACACCCTTGATCCATAAGCCTCTTTTATGTTACGACCAAGAAATGATAATCCATAGATTTTTGTAGTTCTTTATCTTGGGCATGGGATGTCATTTGGGATGGGGCCACGACCATGTGGGTCGCCTCATGATTCTGTGCATGATCAATGATCTTTGATTTCACATACATGTCCATGCGTGAGACCCAGAAATTGCTTGTTACCATGCACCGCGAAAATGACTTCTACCTAGTCATTTTTCATGAAAAATATGGCATTCATGGTTTTTTTATTCTTCTCCTTGGTGATGGAAAAATGAGGTGGAGCTCATCCTTGTATCTCTTCTACTCTACCATGAGGAATGTTAGTCTTTTTAGGACGTAGGACAATAGATTACTATTTATTTGGTTTTTACCTTTTTGTAAAGCTAGTAATGAGTTTCTTTATTTATTAGGATTTGTTTCCTAAGTGTAGTAGGATTTCATTTCTAATTATAGGTGTTCTAATTTTAGTGCTTTCTTTTAAGAAAAGTTTACTAAGTTGGAAATTGCATTTCTTTTATATAAGACATTGTAAGCCATAATTTTAAATGAATTATGGAATAATATCAAAGATGTTTGTCACTATCTCTCTCTCTTCTTCTTCTTCTTCCCTTTCCTAGTGGATTCTAGGGTTCTTCTTCTTCCTCTAGTGGATTCTACGGCAATTATCGGATCGTACGCTTCGGATGCGATTCCACATTTGATCCGCTGCGTTATTTTAGTACCAACTGTGGTAGTAGTTATAGTTTTCTTCTATTGCTAAAAACTAATATGTGGTATCATGGAATTGTGAAATGGAAGACCTAGATGAGGCTATGTACGTTTTGGGCATTAAAATTGGTTGTGAGGAATTTCACAGGAAAAAGTACTTCAGTATTGTACTAGCATTGTGAAATGAAAAAGGGAAAACCTATGGACAAGCCTGGTCAAATGGATGGATGACATGATTACATGATCCAAGGCATGTAAGTTACACATATGACTTATCGATGGTTTAGATGATGGCACATGGCCAAAGTGTTAGGTATCTTGATTAAGGGTGATGGTACCGACTCTCCCTTGACATGAAGTGGGCTATGGGTACCAATTGAGTGAGTTTTAGAGTTAGGGTTGGATCATCTAAAACAATGTAGTCACTATATAAAAAAAGATATATATATATATATATATATATATATATATAGATAAATACATGGAGAATTGTGTTTTCTATTCATGCTTCATGTGCAAACTCTTTGACTTGATTCAAGCTCCAAATGTTGAGTCCACTCCTAAGGTCACAAAATCGATCCTCATTAAGGGGTTTTGTGAAGATATCTGCCAATTGTTCATTGGTGTGGATGTACTTAATTTCAATATCCGTTTTTTGAGAATGATCTCTTAAGAAATGATGCCTTACCTCTATGTGCTTAGTTCTAGAATGTTGAATTGGATTTTTTGACAAGTTGATGACACTTGTATTATCACAATGGATTGGAACATTACAAAATGCAAGATTGTAGTCCATGAGAGTGTTCTTCATCCATAGGATTTGTGCACAACAAGCACCGGCCGCAATGTATTCTGCTTCAGTTGTAGACAAGGCTACCGAGTTTTGTTTTTTGCTAAACCAAGACACTAGAGACCTTCCTAGAAATTGACAGGTGCCACTTGTGCTTTTTTTTTATCAATTCTACAACCGGCAAAGTCGGCATCCGAAAATCCTACTAGTTTGAATTCATTCGATCGTTCATACCATAAACCTAAAGAAGGAGTTCCTTTGAGATATTTGAATATCCTCTTAACGGCACTCAAATGAGACTCTTTAGGAGCCGATTGAAATCTAGCGCAAATACATACGCAAAACATTATATCCGGCCGACTAGCGGTCAAATATAATAGACTACCTATCATTCCTCTAAACTTTTTCTCATCAACCGGTTTGCCAATTTCATCCTTTTCTAATTTGGTGGAAGTACTCATAGGAGTTGGCTTGATTTGTGAGCTATCCATGCCAAATTTCTTAAGGAGTTCCTTAGCATACTTCTCTTGGTTGATGAAAATTCCATTTTTACATTGTTTGATTTGAAGTCCTAGGAAATAGGTAAGCTCTCCCATCATACTCATCTCAAACTCTTTTTGCATGGATTGTGCGAATTCTTCACACATCTTATCATTGGTAGCACCAAATATTGTGTCATCTACATAGACTTGAACAATAAGCATATCTTTTCCTTTTCTTTTAATGAACAAGGTTTTGTCAACCGTGCCCATTTGAAAGGCACTCTCTAATAGGAAGGAGCTAAGCCTCTCATACCAAGCTCTAGGAGCTTGCTTTAGATCATACAAGGCTTTGTCCAACCTATATACGTGATTAGGGTATTTGAAATCCTCAAAACCAGGAGGTTGTTCAACATAAACTTCCTCCATAATATACCCATTTAGGAATGCACTCTTCACATCCATTTGATACAACTTAAAGTTTTTATGGGATGCAAATGCAAGTAGCATCCTTATGGCTTCCAATCTAGCAACCAGAGCAAATGTCTCATCATAATCGATACCTTCCTCTTGGTTGTAACCTTGGGCTACTAATCTAGCTTTATTCCTTTGAATATCTCCATGCTCATCGAGTTTGTTTCTAAACACCCATTTAGTCCCAATAACCGGGTGATCACTAGGCCTATGAACTAACCTCCATACTTGGTTTCTCTCAAATTGGTTTAGTTCCTCATTCATAGCAATCATCCAAAATTCATCATTTTCAGCTTCTTTTATGGACTTGGGTTCTATTTGGGAGATAAAGGCCATGTTGGCACAAACATTCTTATAGTGAGATCTTGTCTTAACTCCTTGTGAGGTTTCACCTATGATTTGAGTAGAAGGGTGACTAGACATGATTCTACTATGTTTAGGAAGACCTTCTACTTCAAGTTCTTCTATATGTTGACCTTCTAAATCAAGATTTTCTAAGGGTTGAACAATGGACTCTACTTGGCTATGAGGCTCTAGAAGATTGACATCGTCATCATCTTCATTAATGACTTTAGGAGGTTCAAATGACTCATCAAATTTGACATGCACGGATTCTTCCACAATTTGAGTTCTTTTGTTATAGACTCTATAAGCTTTACTATGGGTTGAATAGCCTAAGTAGATACCTTCAGCGGATTTTGAATCAAACTTTTGCAAGGTGTCTTTCATGTTTAATATAAAACATTTACAACCAAAAACTTTGAAATAGCTAACTTTGGGGGGTGTTCCACTCCATAGTTCATAAGGTGTTTTGTTAAGGTGATGTCTAATGAGCACTCTATTTAAAATATAGCAAGCCGTGTGAACGGCTTCCGTCCAAAAGTTTCTTGGAACATTGTGCTCATTTAACATGGTTCTAGCCATTTCAATAAGTGATCTATTTTTTCTTTCAACTACCCCATTTTGTTGGAGAGTTCTTGGAGCCGAGAAATTGTGCTTGATTCCATTTTCATTACAAAAGGTATTAAACTCAATGTTCTCAAACTCGGTTCCATGATCACTTCTAATTTCATTTATAAAAACCCCTTGTTCATTTTGAATTCGCTTGCACAAGTTGAGAAATTTCTTGAAGGTTTCATCTTTACTAGTTAAAAATAACACCCAAGTGAACCTAGAGTAGTCATCAACAATCACATATACATATCTACTGCCTCCTCTACTACTAGTCTTCATGGGACCAAATAGGTCCATGTGAAGGAGTTGTAGTGGACAAGAGGTAGATAATACACTTATGGGTTTAAAAGAATTTTTAGCATGTTTTCCATGAATGCAAGCATTACAAACTTTATCTCTAATGTATTTGAGTTTAGGTAACTCTCTCACAAGATTCTTAGAAGGTAATCTTGAAATCAAATCCATATGAGCATGACCAAGTCTCCTATGCCATAACCAAGGGTTATCATCCATGGCGGAGAGACATTGGACGTTTTGATTTTCAAGGTCTTCTAATGCTAATGAATACATATTGCCATCTCTATATGCAACAAATTCAATTTCATTATTCTTAGCATTCAAAATCTTACAACTATCTTTTTCAAAAAGAACTTTGTGACCAAGATCACATAGTTGACTAATGCTTATTAAATTAAATGAAAGACCGTCAACGAGCAAAACATGTTGAACCTTAATGTCCTTAATTTTAATGGTACCTTCACCGATGATTTTGCTTCTTGTATCATCTCCAAAGGTGACATTTCCTTGATGACTCATGGTGACAAAGGCGAACTTGGTTACATCTCCCGTCATGTGTCTTGAGCAACCGCTATCAAAGAACCACTTGTCCTTTGAGGGTTTTCCTTTCAAGCATACCTACAAGAATCAAAGCTCATGTTGAAGTTTTAGGTACCCACTTTTTCTTGGGTCCTTCAAGGTTAGCAACATCATAAAGCTCATCCTTTTTAACCCACATAAATTTAGATGCTTTTGATTTCTTAACATTGTATGCAAACCTTAAGTGTCCTATTCTACCACAATAGTGACAAGTAGGAATAAAGGCACTAGTGTTAGCATGGATGTGGGAGGAATTTATTATAAACTTATTTTTTAATGAAGCTTTTCCTTTAGAAAAGGGTTGGTAACCAAGACCATTTTTTTCTAAAGAGACAAGCTTATTTTCAAGAATTTCATCTAGTTTGTTTTTGCCACATGAGAATTTTCTAAACGTTAAATCAAGTTCTTTGCATTTCAAAACAAGTGTCTCATTTTCCTCTTTCAAGCTTTTGTTTTCAAGGATTAATTTGTCTATTTCTTCATTCAAAGCTTTGTTTTCCAAAATCAATTTTTCACTTGTATTGGTTTGCAAATCGAATTCCTTTTTCAAGAGCCCAAATTCCCTAGTGATATCTTGTAAGGATTTTTTCATTGTTTTGTTTTTGGCAAGTTGTAAATCCAAATTTTCATGAAGTTTTTCACAAGCAAATATTAGTTCATCATTAGAGAATTCATGAGACATATCATCAACATCATTTACCTCGGATACGGAGATATCTTGTGTCACATCGGCGAGTCCCATGAAGCAAAGGTCATCTTCATCCTTTCCGTTGGATTCATTTCCGGATGAAGCACTCCCTTCATCCCAAGCAGCCGCACACAAAGCCTTTTTGCCATTTCTTCTATTCTTCCTATCCTTGTCATTGTTGTTGATGAGTGGGCAATTTGGTCGTATATGACCAACCTTGTTGCATTTATAGCATCTCATCTCCTCTTTGCTTGAAGGCCTATTTCTTCCTCGGCTAGAGTTGCCTCCTTTCTTGAACTTGAGAAATTTCTTGAATCTCTTGGTGAAGAGAGTAAGATCATCTTGTGTGTCTTCTTCACTCTCTTCCTCTTCACTCTCAACTCTTGCTTTGAAAGCTATTCCTTTCCTTTTTGTATCTTCCTTTTGTTTGTTTAAGGTTTCTCTTCCTTTTAAAACCATTTCAAAAGTTATTAAGGAACCTATTAAGTCTTCTAAGCCCATTTTTTATACGTCTTTTGCTTCTTCAATGGCGGTGACCTTGGAATCCCAGTCTTTAGGTAATGACCTAAGTATTTTGGTAACTAAGTCCTTGCTAGACAATTGTTTACCTAATGATCTCAACCCATTTGTTATGTTTGTGAACCTAGTATGCATTTCGGCAATGGTTTCATTTAGGTCCATCATGAATAGTTCATACTCTCTAAAGAGAAGATTCATCTTGGACTCTAGTGTCCTTCATGAGCTATCTCTAACATATCCCAAATCTCCTTAGCGGTTTCAAGAGTAGAAACTCGATTGAACTCCTCGGGAGATAAGGCACGAATCAGGGCATTCATTGCTTTTGCATTGATAGTGGATTCTTTTCTTTCATTTTCATCCCATAGTTTCATATAATACTAGGTTCATTATATCCATTTTGGATACTTCTCCAAACATCAAAATCTAAGGATTTTAAAAAAAACTCTCATTCTAGCTTTCCAATATGGATAGTTTAAGCCATTGAAGAAGGGAGGTCTAATAGTGGATTGCCCCTCATTGCTATGAGAAAAGGTTGCCATTTAGATCTTTCCCTTGTAGGTTTTTAAAGAGAAATCCTATGTAAGAGCCTACGCTCTGATACCAAGTGAAATTCCACTTAGCAACCCAAGAGGGGGTGAATTGAGTATTTTTTCAAATTTTAAGGATTTTGAAAACTTAGATTGCACTAGTTTTAGATTGAATAGGAAATCAAAAATAGTATTTAAAGCAATAGTAAAAAGCTTACCACAAGAGAAGAGGTGAAGAGACAAGGAAGCTTTGACACATAGATTTTTATAGTGGTTCGGTCTTAGCTCAAGACCTACTCCACTCTTCTCAAGTTACTCTCCTTGAGGATTCCACTATCTTCTCCAAGGAACTTAAATACGGCGTTCCTTCCGCCTTGTACAAATCGAGCTTCACGCTCCAAGGGTCTTCTACGGCGCCCTTTGTGCCAAATACAAAGAAGATGAAATGAAAAAGCTTGCTTGCCTCTAGATAGGCTAATTTAAAGTAAAGCCCACTCACTCTCACAAGAACAAGATGAACAGATGAAGGTCCTAAAGTCTCTCAAGAATAATCTAAGGTAAATGGCACAAGAGAGAGATGGAGAGTGAAGATCTTCAAGAGAAGGAGAATAAATGCCTTTTTAGTGCTCTTGAAATCTTTGTAAACTCCTTAGATGATGTTCCAAGAGTCCCATGGTTCCTATTTATAGAGGAGCAAAAAAATACACAATTTTTAAGCTCCCCAATGGTCTTCTCGGACTCCGGGCTCGGAGCTCCGAGCGCTATTTTTTTTAACCTGAAACAATTCTCGGAGCTCCATCTCGGAGCTCCGAGAAGCCTACGACAGCAGATTTTTTCTTATATTTTGGCTGTTTTCGTTTGGGCTTTTGTAACTTTGATTTATCAAGATAATTAGAATGTCATGAGGATCCAACAATGTTGGGACACCACTATGATCATTCACAAACCTATTAAGTTCTAATTAGATTGATTTTAAATCTCCTTTGTGCCATAGACCTAGATTAAACATGAATGACCATTTACATTATAAATTGACTTGGTCTTCAATCTTGTTGGCACTTTGTAGAGGCCTTGACATCTCTTCACTCAACTCCACTGATGCTTGAGCCAAGCTTGAACTTTTGAGATGATTACCATTCTTGTTAGGCTTGAGTTCAACCTTGTCTTTGACTACCTTTGAGATGGTGATGCCTTTGATATCACTTCGAGCTTGAATGAATTGCCATTTGTCATGCACTCTTGAAGATGCTATGCTGTGAACATTATAACTTTGCCAATGGAAATCATTAGTGTATAAAGCCTTTATTTTATAACAAATTGAGTTTGTTAATCATCAAAATATTTCAATGGGAGTACTTGTTGAACCCTTGGGCTAACAAATATATATCATGTTCCTCAACTGTGGGAAACTTTATATATGCTATGTTGTGTACGTGACAAGTCCTTTGCTTTGGAGTGAGATTGCTCGGAAGGTATTGGCAAACACTCAGGATCGTTAAACTAGAAATTTATGATAAATATATTTAGATACCTCACAGGTACAAAGGTGATACGCATTGGTTTAAAAAGTGTGGAACTAATACGGTTTTAAACGATCTTGGGGTAATTAAAGGTCGTGGAATCAATAGTGGAATCTATTACGTTGTGTTGTGATAGTGTGTACTAAGACCTAAGTTTTGAAGCGGAAGCGTTTGAAATGCATGCTGAGAAAGTGGGTCTTAGGAAATTAGAGGAAATTGGTCTTTTAGGCCAAGTGGGAGATGTTGGGATTTATGGCATTTTGTGTGGCCTTGCAAGACCATTGCATTGCCACTAATCTAATTTCACCCTTTCGTACTCTAATGTACGTCATGTTATTGATGGAATCTTGAAAAGTCCCTTTAGCTGGTTTGGACCTATATTAATATATTTCCACGGTGAATGGGGTGTCAGGAATGTGTACTGACCAGATTGGTGCCGAGACAAGACCACGTAATACATCGGGCAGAGGTAATAGAACCATGGGACCTACCGATGGAATTAAGACATGAACGTGGTACTTGGAATGTTCCGCTAGGGTCTATCTGAAGGGATTGGCTCCTGAAGACTGGTGACCCTATGTGTTTGAGAAAACATGTGGATTGTGCGCTAGTGTGTCTCACACTGAAAAGTACTCACACAACATGTGGAAATATACACATGTGTGAGGGATCAGAAAGTAATTCGACGGAAGTAGGCAAATGTACGTTTTTCGAAAATACGTTAGAATTACGTACATTGTATTACGATAGTGTGTATGCAACATACTTAACTAGGGAAGCCTTTGTGGTGAACTCTTTGGTATGGGACATAGGGCACTGCACGGGACAGAGTGACGAATGCCCATGCTAGGACTCATTACAATGTGCTGATCAAAGTTGAGGAATTAACTGTGGAATTTCCGATTAAGTTGTATTTAATTATATTCAATTTGAGTGTGTTTAGAGGCCTCAACAGATACACGATAATTGAATATAATTACCTTGATTCTACTTGACGATCAATTGAGCCAAATTAGAATTTTTATCGGAATATTTTTTGAAGCAAAATTAGCGATGTAATTTTTGCAAAATAATATGTATAATTAAATATTTATTTTCTCAAATAATTATGTTGTGGGAATTTACAAAATGATTTACCATTTAGCTGAGTAAGTCGAGGAACACTTTGAATTGAGGAAATCTAGAAATATACGGAGGAATTGGAAAAATGGAAAAATCTCATGTTTAGACTCGATTCTAAGTGGTGGGTTTAATAAATATAATTGATTGGGAAACTATCCGAGGATTGTGCACACTTTGGCTTTATTGTAATTACAGATTGATGATGGTTATATCGGTAATTATGTACTAGTGATGGGATGATCAATTTGGCCCTCACAAATTGGGAATATCAGGGAGACCTAACCTTAGACTAAGGGTTTCAGGGAAGCCTATAAAAGCCATGAGATCCCACTCCCTGTAAACGTTTTAAAAAACGTACAATCTCTGGAATTTAGAGATTGAAAGAGAGCACCATCAGACTCACGGTTGAACATGGAGTGGATCAGGAATTGGTTGGCGTCCATGATTTTTCTGCAGATGGGAGATTCGGCTTCTCCAAACCCGTGATCCATTTATCCGCATCATTTTAAGGTACGATTCTGAAAACCTTTCAAAATCTCCCATGACTATTCTTACTATCACTCTCGGTTTCAGCTTCCTACTTGGCTTCTGTTCGTTGTTGTCCTCGGCGAGCTGTCATCGGGTTACCTAGGGTTTTAGGATCACTGCAATCACCTCTAACTCTCTCTCTCTCTTCCTCTGCTTTTTCATTTTTCAGACAATATAGCACCCCTTTTCTCCTTTTCTTTTCTTTTCTTTTTGCCATGTCATTTTCTCGAGATTTCCAACTCCAAGAACACAATCGAACTAAGTGTAGACACCTCCTATTTCACTCCCATAGCCAGCTTTATTTTGTAGATTATGTCTCAAGTCTAGTAGGTTGTCATAGAAAAGGAACATCGAAGGTTGTCAATATGAGTTATGACAGGGCAAAACAAGGTCCATTCAGTGGAGAAAATAAGAGTTGAAGGCATGCCTTTAGCAATCGATAGGGCTCACAAGCAAACGTGTGGCACCATAACCTCAATAGGACCCATTAATCACAATAAAGCATACCGAGGCTTAGATTTGTCATCATCCACATCTCTATAATGTTCATCAATCAAAGAGGAGTCCTAAGGAAAGAACCTAACATCTTAGGTTAGGTCCCACTTTCATATCAAAGTAATGGTCTTTACTCTTTAGGCCCTGATTTACGATTTAAGTATTCAATTTAGAAGCATGGTCCACCTCTACGAGGTCTTTTAAGGCACCAAGCATATCTATTAGGTTTCCTATTTAGTATAGGTTTCCTATTTCTGAAATCCCTATCCTCCAAACCTTTACAAAGCTCTCTCTCTCTCTCTCTCTCTCTCTCTCTCTCTCTCTCTCTCTCCTCCATAGAACCTGACATAGATAGTGTCTTCCCAACAAACCATCTCCATACAGTCATCCTAACCATTCGATCGGTAGAAGCACAAAATGGACCCATTTTCTAGACGTCCATTTTAAACCTCCACAAATCAACGCTTACCATGATCCTATGAAGATGATTTCTTAGGGACACCCTATCTATGCTAGGTCCTATACAATTAACATATAACATAACCCAAACAACATCGCTACATACCCTATTTATATAAGCTTGCTCAAATAAGCTATCAGAGGTATCGCTTAGAAACCTTCTCTCTCACTGTCTCTGTCTCTGTTTCTCTCTCTCTCTCTCTCTGTCTCTCTCTCGGTAAATCTCTCTTACCATATAACCTTTAATACATATACTCTTAAAAAAGCTTAGTAGAAGTTTCCTAATAAAAAAACTCCTAATTTACTACGCATTTATTCTTTTCTTTCTCTCTCTTTCCAGTCCTATCATAATCTCCCTCTCTCTCCCCCGTAAATCTAAATTGAAAGACAGTTTAGGGAGTTTTATGGTTATTCGAAAATTGCAGATGAACTTCAAATTGAACATGGAAGTTTCCTAGAGTTTGGGGTTGTTCGGGATGCTGACTGGCTTGATGCAATTGGTGTTCTCTTGGTTGATATCTTCTCGAATGTGTTTTTAAATGTGTTGAACTTTAATACTACTTATATTAATCATTATTTTTTCTTTACCACCCAGTCCCACTAGAACGGTAGATCCTCCAACCTACGTGGCATCTCCTGTACTCTAAAGTAGACCTGGCAAGCGGGTCGGGCAGGGCGGGTAGGGTCAAAATGATCCAAAAATTTTACGGGTCACTAAGCTTGGACCCGCACCTGGCCCGTACCGGCCGGGTCGACCCGCGGGTCACCCGGATTTTTGACATATTTTTTAAGATTTTTTTTGTTTGTATAGGGATTTGCTAGCCACCTTAGCCAACCATTTATGTTCACTGTTTAAGATTTGTCTTATTGTGGACTTGGTGAAAACTGCAAAGATTGGCAGAAGTACGATTTGTGAAAAGGTGGCTAGCAATAAATAATAATCATGGGGTACTAAGTTTTAAATGAGAAATTACGGAAAACGGTAGCGAAGTAGAAAAATTAAGAAAAAAAACCCGAAAGAATCTAGTAAAATATGACAATTACTGAAAAAACTACAAAGAAAAAGCAAAAATTATGACAATTACAGAAAAAAGTAAAAAGTTGCCACAATAAAACCTTAAAACCTTTTGCACTTCTCTACGGGCACCCGCGGGTCCACCCGGCCCGGCCCAGTTTTGACGGGCCGGGTGGACCCGCCGGTCAATTTCAAACCGGTCAATGATTGGTGACCCGGACCCGTAATTTACGGGCGGGCCGGGTGCAAAAGTATGTGAATAACGATTCTCTTTCAACGGGACTACAACAACATCTTCGACCTAGGAGAGTGATAGAAACTACAATGAGCGGGTGGGTCCGGATTTACTGTGGTGCGCGGGTGTTGGGTTCTCTTTGGCGTTTATTGGTGTTCTGATGTTGTAGTAAATAATGCCCTAGATAGATTTTTTTGTTCCTCTGTATTTAAGAGATGAGTTATTTGTATTTGTTTTCAGGGGCTTGTATCATTAGAGGCAGAGTAGATGCGCCATGATTGGCTGCTGTAGGGCAGGCCCACTGATGCAACCACTCTCCTTGTTTTTTTCTATATATATACTTTGTTGCAAATATATGTGATCTTGTTTCTATTATTTTCCACCTAATTAAAGCTGTGCTATCAAGTGTTGGAGAATTTATATGGTGGCCGACCCTAAAACAACAAGGGCAGAGAGAGAGCTCTCTCCCTTGATTTTTGATCAGGTCAAACCCCCTTTTTTGACTTTCCCCTTGATAAAAAATCAAGGGGGTTGATATTTTCTCTCTCCGCCCTTTATATGTAAAGGGCGGCCACCATATAATTTCTCCAAGTGTGGATACCTTATATATGATGTGTTTTTTGGTTGGGAAAGCTGGGATCGAACCGGCGACCTCATGGCTGAGATACAAAGCCTCAACCATGAAGCTACAGAACCAACCCCCACTTTATATGCTGTGCGTGCGTGAAGTCTATTATTTTTCAAAATGTACGATAGGGCCCAATTCATGGTATGATCCAAATTGTTCATTTTTTTCAGGTCGCAACACAAATAATTCGTACCCGAGCGTCATTATAGAAACCTCTATAGGAGTTTTTATATGGTGTGTAAGCCCTTATAGTCCCATATTTTTTAAAAAGTACTGCATGGACCACACTATAGGATGATCCAAACCATCCATCTGATGGGCCACAACGTAAATAGGTTGAGTCCAAAAAATCATTTCTATAGGATGACCCCAACCCTCAATCTGTAGAGGAACTGAATATTATGGAAACCACTATAGATTGGAGGGCTAGGATCATCCTATGGAAATGATTTTTGGGGAAAATCCAATTTATGTTGTATTCCATCACATGGACGGTTTGGATCATCCTATGGAAATGATTGTGGACCCCGATCCGAGAGAGGCGGGGGACAAGCCCCCATGAAGTCTCTCTGGAATCATCCGCGTGAATGGAGAGCTCTACCAAGGAACTCTAAAAAAGGTTGCCTCTCACAGCATGAGTGGCGATGAAAGGTGAGATACCTCTCGATTCGGGGACTAGCCCGGATTCGAGACGTACCTTAAACAAAGAATAGTCGCCATCCAAGGAAGTGGACCCTGGATCCCATACTATGCTCTGTTGCAATGGATAACCAGATATATAAAAGAAGGTTCGTGCCTGGGTACGAATTTGGAAGGTCCGAAGACCACCTCATCCGCCCAAGTGCGAGCACTTGGTCTCTTATGCCATTTATTTATTGATTTTGAAGAGTTTTGGGTGAAAGTCATGTGAGATGGGAACATATATCTCCGAGAAGACGTCTACCTAATCATGCATGTCTCGGAGATGAATAATAAGAGCACACAAAATAAATGAGAGATCCACCACCGGCCATCTTCTACACCTATATTCCCAAACCCCATCTCCATTTCCATCATCTACTACCGTCAAAACCCTCTTCTTAAACCCCACTTCTAACCATCACCGACCACCACCGACCATCACCGACACCTCCTTCTCCACCCTTCATTTTCTCCACCTCTACCTCCATCACAAATTTTAACCCAAACTCCATGGATTCCGGTAATCCTGCCGGAATCCGGTCACCCTCCTAGACCCAAACCAAAACCTTCACCATCTCCCCCACATCCACATCTCCCCATCAAACCCCTTCTCCTCACATCCACATCTCCCCACCACCAGCCAACCCCATCAAACCCATCTCAACCACCACCAAACCCCCATCCCCATCCTCAAACCCATCTCCATCTATATCCTTCTCAGCCACACTCCCAAACCCAACCCCATCATTTCCGACCGTCCATCTCCACCACTAGCCACCACCCTCTTCTCAAACCACCTTCTCAAACCCAAACCCATTTTCCAAACCGAACCCCTGTTGTTTAATCCCTAAACCCCTAGCAGCGACCCTGTTTTTTTTGGCCAAATCCCCATTAATTTTAGCCATTATCCAAAACCCATCCATCACCATCTTCAACCTCCATCAAATCCATCAGAATCTGATCATGATCCCAACCACAAATTCAGTAGCCTTCATCTCTTCTCCCTCCTTTAATCATGCCATTCCTACCTGTCTCAACAGACCCCATCTTTCATTTCCCTTGTTATTTCATTGGGTACATAGACCCATAGCAAAAGCCATTGCCATTTTCACCATATACTCCTCTAAAACCTTAGCCCTTTTTCCGTCTCCTCAATAGACCCGAACCCCATCTCAGATCTAGTCTAGTGGTTGCATTTCTCGGCACAAATTTGGTCCCCAACGGTTAGGGTTCTAAAATCCAAGGCCTCCTGTTCGTCGCCCGTGTTGCAGCCCCTTATCATTCTTATCCCTAGGAGGTCTTCCTCCACTAGCAGGTTCATTCTTCGAGAATCAGAAAAATCCTTTTCGAGTTTTAATTTCTTCATTTGGAATCTGGGTTCTTCTACCCCCAATATGAATATGAGTGGAGCGGGACGGGCATACACTGAACAGCCCATCCCATTTTTTTTTAATTCAACTTTGATCTATGTTCCCATCCTACCTAATATAAAAAAAAGGTAAAAGATGAATGACTATTTATTCAACAAGTTCGATTGATTGATATGAGTTGATTTTCTGTTACGATGGATTGACGAAACAATAGCTGGCCCAATAGCTGCTTTAGCGGCTGCAATAGCTATAACAAAGATCGAGAAAATGTCTCCCATCAATTCCTTTGAGTTTCATTTTTGCGAACGTACTCCCCAGGTGGGATACTTAATGCGTTAGCTACAGCACTCAACGGGTCGATACACACAGCGCCTAATATCCATCGTTTACGGCTGGGACTAACGTGAAATTCTTTTTCCTTTCCGCAAGGACCAGGAGATTGGATCTAGCCATAAGAAGAATGCTTGGTACTCAGATTGAGGTTTTGTTCGAAAAAGCCGAGATACTTGATTGTCGCGTCGTAAGAAAAAAAAAGAATGAATGGGGAAGAAAAAAAAATTTTTTTTATTGAGAAATGTGGTAATCTTTCTAAAAAGGGCCTTTCTAAAGTAAGGGACCCGTTGTACAAATAAAGGATTTGTTTTGATAGATTTCTTGAGTGTCCGGGTTTATTTATGGCATGAGACAACTCGCAGCATGGGTCTAGCTTATTGATATCCATTTGATTCTTCTTTACCGACAAAAACCCGTACTCGAGAAAATATATTATTTCGAGAGCGGGTTTTTATGGTCAAAGGCTAAAATTTCACCTCTCCCATCAATAGGTTTAGCCAGAGCATTTATAACACCACCCAAATAAGCCTCGCTCACTGGTATCTGAGCAATTCTTCATGTTGCTTTTATAGAACTTCCCTCTTGTATCATCAAACCGTCACCCATTAATACAACACCAACATTATTTGATTCCAATTTCAGAGCAATGCCTATAATTCAATTAAGATATTGTATGAAAGTATGATTTCTTCTATTCTCATTTAAGAATTGAAGGATTTTTAAGGCTGGAATGCCAACAGACGTCTATTATCTAATTCACCCGACCCGATAGTACCCATTTTGGGAACGTCCAGTGCCAAAGTCACTGAATAGGGAAGTCGCCAATCCCTAAAACGGACTATGTAATATACTTTATCTGCTGGGTGAACGAAATATTTCTTATGCTTAATATCTTTAGTCTGATTTGTATCTGTCTTAATTCTGCCCTTCATTCGAGTAGCTTTTTTAATCCAATCGCACTTAATTTTTCTTTCATTTTATGCCTATTGGTGTTCCAAAAGTACCTTTTCGGAGTCCTGGAGAGGAAGATGCAGTTTGGGTCGCGATGAATCTGGATCACCTAATTTCCACATTATGCCCTTCCAGTTCCAGAGGTCAAAGCCCCCCATAGGTGCAAGGAGACAAAAAGAAAGTGAAGATTATTGGAAAAAAAAAAACAAGTATTGTTGATTGAAATAATTATTGAAAAATTTGATCTGATTCTGGCATTGGTATGTATGGTACAAAACGCTAGAATGGGAATCACTTGATAAATTTCAGTGCTTACACAAACAATAGAATTGGAATCATTATCCGTTTACAGGGGGAATTGGAATTTGATTGGAAAGTGATACCAATACCGATTCCTGATTCCAACGATCCAAACGCACCCTAAGTGGAATTCTACTATTGTCTTCATCTAAAGAGGGCTCTTTAAGCTACAATTCTCAACTTGAAGTGTCATATAGAAATACTTAAAAGTAAATTATAATTAACGAATCAGAGTTACATGACTTGAACGGCTCAACTATTTTGATCGTCATACACATTATTTTCAATAGATAAATGACTTGAAAGTGGAAAAAAATTATTGTTTTACCCAAATGAAGTACCCTAGAGCAGTGAATAATTTGACAAAGAAAAACAAAATCAAAGAAGATGAAGAAGTAGGAGAAAAATTGTTCCGATTCCACTTGCAATCTATCTGTAGAAGGAAGTAGAAGAAAATTAAATCAAAAACATTAATCTAGCAGGATACAAAAACATAATAAGCCAGGGAGGGAAGGGGATAATGAGAGAAAGAGGATGCTTACCTTAAATCAGGATGCTTGGGTGGAAATAAAACTCTCTAAATCACCGATATTGAAACAACAATCTTTGGTTCTATGGCCTTTTAAATCACCGATATTGAAACACAATCTTTGGTTCTGTCCTTCAATTCCTCAGCATAAAACTGAAATTTAAAAAGGAATAGAATCATAAAACTGTTGTTGGTGTGTGGAATTTGTGCCGTTCTTGAAGCAAATAAAAGGCAGGAAGAGGAAGAAACTGGAAGAAAGAAATCAATAAATATAAATGATAGTCCTACAATAAGAACCCTTCTTAGATCGTTCTGGAAATAAGGAGAGAGAGTCATGGGGATTTTAATCGTTTTGGAAACGATTAAAAATAGGAAGGAATCCCAATCTTTTTTTAGCTGGAGTATCGAAGAGCAAAACACATCATTAGAAGGAAAAAAGGAAAATAAAAAGGGTATCATAGGGCTTCGGGATATAGAGATATTATATCGTTATTGAATTCAAGTAAGATTCAGTTTATAGATAGATATTTTAGCATATATTTTAGAAAGAAAAGCATCCTTTTAAAGAATTCTATTTTGCTTAAATCGTAGGACATAGTGGAGATCTTTTTCCAATAAATAGAAACAATTTTGATAACATACGTGGGTCATAGAGAGAGTTTTACATTTTGGAGGATGGGTGCCAATTTTGCTAAAATCATGGGACATAGTGGAGATTTTTTCTACAATCCAAATATATCATATATTATAGAAAGAAAAGAGTCCTATTAATATATATCCTTTTAAAGAATTCTATTTTGCTTAAATCGTTGGACATAGTGGAGATCTTTTTCCAATATATAGAAACAATTTTGATATTATACGTGGGACATAGAGAGAGATTTACATTTTGGAGGACAATCCAAATATATCAAGTTATAGAGAGAGTTTTACGTTTATGGAGGAGGGGTTCCACGTGGCGCAACCATGTCGTCCAGGATTCCGTTTTACTATTATATTAGTGAGAAGCCCGTGCGATGCACGGGGCGTTATAGAGAAATTAAAAGGCACGTAATAGCTAAGATTTTATATGATGTAAGCCCTTATAGTACCTGATTTTTCAAAAAGTAGTGTACAGGACCGTGCTATAGGATGATGGGCCACAACGTAAATAGGTTGTGCCCCAAAAATCATTTCTATACGATAATCCTAACCTCCGATCTATAGGGGAACAGCATATTATGGCAACCTCTATAGATCGGATGTCTGGGATCATCCTATGGAAATGATTTTTGGGGCACAACCTACTTATGTTGTTGAAAAACCAATATAGGGGGTCCCAAGTAGTCTTAGAAATGGCAACTATGAGGAGGGAGAATATTGTTGTTTAGAACACCCATATTTATAGGAAAACCAAAATATGACCGTTCAATGGCATTGAGGTAATTCCAGCAAAATTCCAAACGGCTCTTTTTCAGACCGTTGGAGTGTTCTCGGAGTTCCGAGAATAATTCTCGGAGTTCCGAGAATTCTCGGAGTTCCGAGAAAAAATCTCGGAGTTCCGAGAAGCCTCACAGAAATTGGAAAAAGTCTACTGGACCATTTCTCGGAGTTCCGAGAATAATTCTCGGAGTTCCGAGAATTCTCGGAGTTCCGAGAAAACCTCTCGGAGTTCCGAGAAGCCTATGCAGAGCAGATTTTCAATTCTGTTTTTTGGGCTTCCAGTTCTCAATCAAGATGGGATTGCTATGAGGGTTCCAAGGTGTTGGAACTCCACAAGTACAATCACTTGTTTATTTAGGGTGTGTGAGATTACTTTAATCATGCCTCTAAAAACCTAATCTAGGTTTGGATCAATTACATTAAAAAATGGTCTTCAATATTAATTTCTTCATGTCTTCAAGTCTTCATGACTTCTTGCTTGATGACTTTGGCCTTCCAATTAGTGGTCCAATGTGGGCTTCTTGGCCTTCAATCCAAGCATCCTTGATCTTACTTTATCAAGATCTACAACTTAGACAAACAAACACATTAGTGATAAATGATCACTTGTGTATTGGAATCATCAAAACAAGATGGGAATGCCAAGGTAAAAACCATTGGGCTTACAATCTCCCCCTTTTTGATGATGACAAGCACAAGAGATTTACAAATCAAAGCATATACTCTTTTCACATTTTTCTTACACTAGAGACTTTACTCTAGATTCTTCTCCCCCTTTGTCATCAACAAAAAGAAGGGGTAAGAAAAACAAGGGTTTAAAATTTTCAATTTTAAAGCTCCCCCTTTTTCAAAGAAAAATTCAATTTTAACTCCCCCTAGTTAAAATAATTTTACAATACAAGAGGGGTTATCAAACAAAACATACAAATGAAATATATTCAATCTTAAGTTCAAAAACCCCTAATCTACACAATGTGAATATAATCATATGGGGGTTTTGGGAACCCAAGATTTCTTGGTCCCACATCTAGCCCTACTCTTGGATGCACATTGGAATTGGTAATGACCATTCATTCCACAAAAATGGCATCTAACAAGAGGGTTAGATACACTAGTCCTATCATGATAAGCATGTTGAGGTCTAAGACTAGTTTTACTTAGGATTATGTCAATTATTTTATTTCCATTTAGAAATCCATGTAAACATAATCTAAGTCTTTCATTTTCATTATGAAGATGGGATGTTTGAACTAAAAGCTCATTTCTTTCATCTTCATAAGAGTTGGAGGAGCTTGCCATATTTTGTAATTTTAAAAGTTGGCAAGTTTTCTCATCCAAGCTACCCTTAAGGGTATTAATCTCAAGTTTATGATTTTCAAGTGTAACTTGTTCTTGAGATATGGAAGAAGATAAATCACTTTTCAAAAATTCAAGTTCTTTTTCTAACTTTAAAATGGATTTTTTAAGAACTTTGTTTTTGGAAATTTGGGTATGCAAGGTTTCACATAATTCATCATAAGGTATACTATCACTTTTACTACTAGATGAAGAATATGAGGGGTTAGAGTTTACCTCAACTTCATGGGTGATTGTCATGAAGCAAAGATCATCTTTTTTATTTTCTTCCCCTTCACTTGAGCTTTTGCCCGATGTGCTTAACGCATCCCAACCGGCGGCAAGAGCCTTATGCTTCTTCCAATCCTTCTTACCCTTGTACTTAGAGGAAGTTGATTTTAGAAGTGGACAATCCGGTCTTTTGTGTCCAATCTTCTTGCAATTGAAGCATCTTAAGGCTCTTTCAACATCACTTTCCTCTTTCTTCTTCTTATCTTTCTTATGCTTCTTTCTCCACAAGCTCTTGAATCTTCGTAAAGCTTCTTCTTCGTCACTATCCGCTTCACTTGATGAGTCTTCCTTGGAAGCCTTGAGTGCTAGGGATCTAAATTCCCTCTCCTTCTCCTTTGGCTTCTTTTCCTCTTGTCGGCTAGTAAGGAGCATCTCATGGGTGATGAGAGATCCTACAAGCTCCTCTATGGTTAGAGTCTTGAGATTTTTTGACTCTTGATTCGCGGTCACCTTTGGATCCCAATGGGGAGGAAGAGACCTAAGTAACTTACTCACAAGCTCATCGTTAGGATAAGATTTACCAAGATTAGCTAGTTCGTTAGAAATAATAGAAAAACGAGTATACATTTCCGAAATACTCTCGTTTGGACTCATTCTAAACATTTCATACTTGCTCTTTAACAAGTTTATTTTGGAATCCTTGACTTGTGATGTTCCCTCATGGGTAGTTGCAAGGGTATCCCAAATAGTCTTGGCGGAATCAAAAAGAGCAACTCTATTAAACTCCTCGGTAGCTAAGGCACAAAACAAGGAATTTATTGCTTTGTAGTTCAAATTTGCTTGCCTTTTTTCTACCACATTCCATTCTTCAAAAGGTATGGAAGGTACATTGTATCCATTTTCAACAATGTACCAAAGTTCCACATCTATCGAAAGAAGATAGATGCGCATCCTTGTTTTCCAATGTCCATAGTTTGACCCATTGAAGAAAAGAGGTCTAGTTGTGGAATGGCCTTCCGGAAGTCCGGTTCCAATTTGATGTGCCATTTCACAATTAGAAGTTGCCAAATAAAATCTTTCCCTAGTTAGATTTTGAAATAACTTTCACAAAAATTTTTAAAATCTTTTAAGAGCCAAGGCTTTGATACCAAGTGAAAAACCGATATAGGGGGTCCCAAGTAGTCTTAGAAATGGCAACTATGAGGAGGGAGAATATTGTTGTTTAAGAAAACTAGAATTTACCAATTTGAAAAAAACTTAAACCGATTAAGAGATCAAAAACAATATTTTAAGCGTACAAGTTAAATCTAATGGTGCAATGCAAATGAAAGAGCAAAGAGATAGAAAGAGTGCACCCGAGATTTAAAGTGGTTCGGTCCTCAAACTCGAGGCCTACTCCACTCCACCAACCAAACCCGTTGATGGCTTCACTATTTGATCTTCTTAACCTTGGCGAAGATCGGTGCCAATTACAATTGCTTTAACCTTGGTGGCAATCCTCACCACGGAGAAAAAAGGGCTCCGCTTCTCCGAATACTCGCCCGAATACAAATCTTGAAAGATGAAAGAAAGAACTAAAAGATCCCTTCACAAGGGTTACAAAAGATGTACAATTGAGAGCCTATGATCCAAATCCTAGAGTTGGTGATGAGAGGCACAATTGAAGCTTGATTCACTCTTGGGTATTCAAATGAAGTTTAAGAGTGTTAGGATTGATGGTTTGTATGTTTAGAACACCCATATTTATAGGAAAACCAAAATATGACCGTTCAATGGCATTGAGGTAATTCCAGCAAAATTCCAAACGGCTCTTTTTCAGACCGTTGGAGTGTTCTCGGAGTTCCGAGAATAATTCTCGGAGTTCCGAGAAAAAATCTCGGAGTTCCGAGAAAAAATCTCGGAGTTCCGAGAAGCCTCACAGAAATTGGAAAAAGTCTACTGGACCATTTCTCGGAGTTCCGAGAATAATTCTCGGAGTTCCGAGAATTCTCGGAGTTCCGAGAAGCCTATGCAGAGCAGATTTTCAATTCTGTTTTTTGGGCTTCCAGTTCTCAATCAAGATGGGATTGCTATGAGGGTTCCAAGGTGTTGGAACTCCACAAGTACAATCACTTGTTTATTTATGGTGTGTGAGATTACTTTAATCATGCCTCTAAAAACCTAATCTAGGTTTGGATCAATTACATTAAAAAATGGTCTTCAATATTAATTTCTTCATGTCTTCAAGTCTTCATGACTTCTTGCTTGATGACTTTGGCCTTCCAATTAGTGGTCCAATGTGGGCTTCTTGGCCTTCAATCCAAGCATCCTTGATCTTACTTTATCAAGATCTACAACTTAGACAAACAAACACATTAGTGATAAATGATCACTTGTGTATTGGAATCATCAAAACAAGATGGGAATGCCAAGGTAAAAACCATTGGGCTTACAGTTGTGGTCCATCACATGGACGGTTTGGATCATCCTACGATGTGTTCCTAACATTATTTTTTTGAAAAACACGGTAATATAAGGGGTTACACCATAGAAAAGCTCTTGAATAAAATATGAATTGAAATGATTAGAAAAGTAAAAAACATTTGTGCATTCTCACTATCTACCAAGTTTAGAAAAAGACAAGTGAATCAGCAAGATATATCATGAGTGACGAGTGTAAAGGGCAAAACTTAGTGCAAAATGTTGGCGTTACTCTTGAGAGAGAGAGAGAGAGAATTAAGGTAACTTTCATCTCTTGGGGGTAATAGAGCTTTTAGCAGGTATTTAAAATGACATAAAAGTGTGAGAGAGATTATACGAAGGTATTGAAGTCATGGGAGACTTTATAGGAATTTTGAGCACTTTTGAACGGCTTGGATTGGACATGGATGTTAGGAAGCAAAGAAGCAAACCGGTAGGTATTTTTTCTCTAATGAAATTTGAGAAATTTTAGGAGCAAATCTTCACATTTTTAATAAGCCTTTAAAACGTACTGGACTCTTGGGAGAGTTTTTAGGAATGCTGAGAACTTTTAGGTTAGATGGGAAATTTTTTAGGAAGCAAAAGAAGCATAGTCATTGGTGATTTAGCAAATCTTCATAACTTTTGGACGGTTTGGATTGGACTTAGATGTTAGGAAGCAAAGAAGCAAACCCGTTGGTGATTTTTTGTATAGAAATTTGAGAAATTTTAGAAGCAAATCTTCACATTTTAGTAGCAAACTGTGTCTCTTCAAAGTACATAGGAATGGTTACCTTCCATGTGATTTGACGGAATACGGCATCATCCAATGTGCCACGCATAACCAATCTCCTCAGTTCATCCAGATTTATAACATTGGAAAATGACTAATGAGACAAAAAGAAATCCAGTAATTCAAACTCTAGAAATCCAGTATACAAAATTCTCTTACCCTTCTTGATGTTATTAATGAAAAAACCTAATATAAAAACTTGGTTTGAGGGTAATTCGTTAGCATTCTGTATGAGAGACTATATTATGATTCGTGAACTTGAAAAATATGACAGTAGGAAATATTAATATTATTCAGGAATACGATCTACAAAGATGGTTATTCGACAGAAATTTCCTCAACAATCTCAATTCTTTTGGATACAATTACCCAAAACCAAGAAATCAACAGTAAAACATAGATCATTAATTTAAACTACGTGGCTAATGAAAAGAAATCCGAAAGTGTAGAATCTTTAAACTACGTGGCTAATGAAAAGAAATCCGAAAGGCAAGGAAACAATGGTGAATGGCCTTAAAATAGGGTGCTTGTGTTTATCCAAAACTGAAAAGACATTAAATCGAGAGATTAAAAAACGGAGAGAGAGAGAGAGAGAGAGAGAGAGAGAGAGAGAGAGAGAGAGAGAGAGAGGGTGATTAAATCGTGCAGAGAGTGGTGGAAATTAAATCGTGGGCGTTTGTGTTTATCCAAAACTGAAAAGAGATTAAATCAAGAGATTAAAAGACGGAGAGAGAGGGAAATTAAATCGTTCTTCAATGCAAAAACGGAATTGAGAGAGAGAGAGAGAGAGAGAGAGAGAGAGAGAGAGAGAGTCAATCGTGAGGTATGTGCTTATCCCAAAAATTAGAGAAGGAAGTTGGAAACGTTATTAGGAGGAAACGTGGAGTAGTAGAAGGTATAGAAGGGGTGACACGTGGCAGCACACGTTGTGCGACATTCAGCTTTACTTATATACTAGTTGCAGACCTGTGGCGAGAAAGAAATAGTAGACAAAATTAATTATAACACTTTCCAATGAAAATAAATCCTAAACAACCAAAGAATAAAAATTCCCTCTTCGGCATTCTATCTAATGAATTTTTGTTATTATTAATTTTCTCTCATAAAATCATAGAATTTGAGGTTCCATTGATAATAAAAACACATTACTTGAATACACTAAGCATATGAAACAAAAACTAACAGACGTAATTAAAGATTCAAAATTCTAAATAATAAAAAAAGAGTATGGTTTGAACCGATTTCCAAATAACAAAAGAATATCTACAAATCATGAGACCAGCTAGGGCTGCAACAGGGTCAGGTTGGGTCGGGTTTTTCAAAACCCTAGCCCAACCCTAGATCCCATTATCTCAGCCCTGACCCTGAGTCAGGGCCGGAAAACCTCAACCCATTACCCGCTCTACAAGGTATTGTGCTGGCCCTGGCCCATCCTGATTGGCCCTGATTGGGCAGGGCCGGGCCGGCCCTAATTGACCCTAGTGCAAATACCTGTTAAGAGTGCCAAAAATAAAGCAACCACTTATCATATAGAACAAAATGATCAATAAACAGAGAAAGGGAACAAAATAAGACAATATGAATTCAACAACATGACGGGCAACAGAGACAATTAATAATAATAATCTAAAGAAACATCAATCCAAGATAATAGAAAACATTAGCAAAAGAAACATGCATAGATGGTTCAATTCTATAATAGAAAACTCAGGGTTGGGCCGGGTCAGGGTACCCGAGGCATTAACCCAAAACCCGCCCGACCTTAGTCAGGGTTAGAAAATCCAGCCCTGACCCTGTTCGGGCTCAGGGCGGGTCAGGGCTAACAGGGCCAACTTGCACCCCTAAGACCAGCTATATAGAACATGTATAAAAGAAAGAAAAAGAGGAAAAGAAAGTAGAACTCTTCACAAATCCTCAAATCGATGATCTCCTCCTTCCTCTCTACTTTTAAACACCCATCTAAATCAAATCCCCGCACAAAAAAAAAAGAAAAAAAGAGAGATGTCAGACGTGTTTCAAAGAAAGAAAAGTGTAAACCCTAAAAAAATCATGAAACAACCATGAACTTATTTGGAAGTTAAGAAGGCTATAACGAAGGGATTAATCGTAGCATTAAAAAAATATGAGAATTGAATCACAAATTCACAATCATGATTTGAAACAATTCATTAAGCCTGCAGGTAACTGCTGTGAGAAGTGCTTAAAATTTCACTCGTAAAATTAAAAATATTATTAATCAAGTTATGAGGCTTTTGACTTGTCAATATTGGTAACAAGTAAAATTAAAAATATTATTAAGTTATGAATCTTATGACCTGTCAATATTGGTAACCAAAATTTGAGCCTGCAGTTCATGTGATTCAAGTGGTATGTACGTTAATTTATTACAAAAGTAGCCCGTTCAAAATACCATAAAAAAAAAAAAACCAAAATAGTGTATTGAACCTAAATTACTCATAAAAAACACAGGCAACTTCTGGATGTATCAAATGTAGCAGATAAGGCATATCACTTCCATAGCCATGATACGACTCAGCTATGTAAAGTAACTCACAAACTGCGAAGGAAAAAAGAGATTTCTAGGATTTTAGTATACTTATAGATAGAAGTGTGCTTAGGTGACTTATGATTAGTATTAGAATCATAATTTTAGCTCCTACATGAGTCTTAAAATCATAGCTCATTTTTACCCATTTAGGCCTTGGAAATTATCAGGTAATATATAGAACTTTTCGTAGATACGGAAGTGACTATTGGAATTCCGACTTTTAAAATTCCACTTAGATAAAGATGGGGAGCATATATACATATCCCGATTATATATATATATATATATATATATATATAACTAAAACTTAAATCCCGAAGTAGAAAGAAATTAAAAAAATATTCCCAAATTAGGAAAAAATTAATTATTAACAATAAATATAAGCCAAAATCAAATTTAAAAATTGCAGGCAAAACAACTTAAAGCCCAAAATAAAAAGAAATCAGAAACATAAAAATAAAGGCCAAATTAGAAAGAAATTAACAATAAAAATAAAGCCAAAATGAAATAAATAATTACAAAAAACTCTCGACATAGAGATTTGGTACATACTCTCTATATGTAGAGAATTGGAACATAATAATGGTATATGAAAGACCATATGAGAAGAGATAAGTCCATCTGAGAAGACTCCTTGCAACTTACGCCAATCTAATAAGTCATTGCCTCAACGCATTTATGAATTTTCTGGAAGGAATCCACCATTCGGCTCCAAATACCTTCGAGTCTCTTATCCAATGGCAGAAACTATGGACATGGGAAAACCCATCAACAATAACCACCAAAATCAGAACCGCCATAATAATAAAAAAGAAAGAAAGAAGAAAAGCCTCCTTGCATTGTTGTATCTATACTGCTAAATCTCAATGAAATACTTGGAAAATAAAATCAGATGAACCAAATGACAATTTAATAATATAAAGAGATCTGAAATCTTACAAAAAATGTACGGAAATTTAACAAAAAATCAATGTAAAAGATGACAGCCATTAACAGCATCCATGAAAGAGGTAACTGCAGGTTATCCTGTTTTCATCATGATATGAAAGAGGTGCCATTGATGTTGAATCCATCCTCTTCGTCCAAAACCCAAACACCACCAACCATACTACATCAACTTCAAATATCAAATCCCCAGAGTCCCGTTCTCTAATGCTTGCCAAAACCTTTTCCCGTCTCTTGCGCCGGAAAAAGAAGAAGGGAGAGGATAGAAAGAGAATGCAAGACGAGGAAAAAAAAGCCGTGCGAAGGGGTATAAATCTGCAGGATAGATAAATTGATTACCTGTAAAATACGTTTGGAACGGCGAGGGATATTTATTTTGAGCACCGAACGAATTGTGAAAGTAAAGGCCATCTTGGAAAGCCAAAGGCAAGGGATATCAATCTAGAATACGGAACATTAGGGGTGTAAACGGATCGAATTCGGAGCGGATATGGCTATATCCGAATTCGATTACAGTATACTCTATCCGAATTCGGATTCGACGGATATTTAATATCTATTACCGAATTCGTATTCGTCGGATATTGTTCGAATTCGGATATTATCCGTATCCGTTTATCCGGTAAATTCGAACATTTTATTGCAGCACTTTATCTTTTTTTTCCTACTTACTCGAATGAATTTTTCAAACCCTAAAACTAAACCTCTACATTCTCTTCACAAAATTAACTCTCAAACCCTAAAACATATGAAATCCTCTTCTTCCTTTTAAAACAAAGGCAGAGAGTGAGAGGAAGGTGATGGGGATGGATGATAGTGTTGGTAGTGGTCTTTGGGTTTTTCCTTTTTTTTTTTGTATATGATGGAATGGGTTTGGGTTATTTTGATGGAATGGGTTTGGGCTATTTTTGTTTTTATTTTATTTTTTCTAAAAAAAATATTCACTTTTCTTATAGAAACAAAAGATAGTGTGTCATTACTAAAACTAAATATTAATGATATTATTAATAATAAATAAAAAGGATTTACTTCTCGGATTTGGATGTTAAACGGATCGGATATACCATTTACCAGATTTGCATCCGCTAAGAGCCGAATATCTCATAAACGGATTCGGATAATATCCGCTTGAAACAGATTCGGATAATATTCGCTTTAAACGGATTCGGATGCGGAAGGTAATCGAACCGAATATCCATTTACACCCCTACGGAACGTATTATGAAAGGAAAGGGCACTATTGTCATCCTATGGAAACCTCTATAGATCGGAGGGCTAAGATCATCCTATGGAAATGGTTTTTGGGTAACAACCTATTTATATTGTGTTCCATCAGAAGGACAGTTTGGATCGTCCTATAATTTGGTCCGTACAATACTTTTTAAAAAATACGGGACTATAAGGGCCTATACCATATAAAATCTCCTATTGACATTACACGCAAATACAGAGAGTTATAAGTCTAAAAACGGGGTATATATATATATATATATATATATATATATATATATATATATATATATATATATATATGAGAATAGAGTTCCTAAGGTGTCACCTCATATAGCTTATATGAGGTGGCGCTCACAAAACATAAGGGGCCCACATTTTTTAGGTGATCCAAACCACTCATTTGAAAGGCCCTTAGATGGATATAGTGCCTACAAAAAATCAGGTCCATAGGATCATCCTAACCCTTCCATTTATGGAGGTTAAAAATAGGCAAATTTATGGAGGTTTATACCCATCCATTTCAACCTCCACAAATGGAAGGGTTAGGATGATCCTATGAAGTTCATTTTTTGGGCACACCCTATCTATGTGAGGGCCTATCAGATGAATGCTTTGGATCATATAAACAAACTAGGCCCCTTATGTTTTTAAGCGCCACCTCATATAAGCTATATGAGGTGACACCTTAGGAACTCTATTCTCTCTCTCTCTCTCTCTCTATATATATATATATATATATATATATATATATATATATAGAGAGAGAGAGAGAGAGAGAGAGAGAGAACGGTTCCTACACACATGTGTAGATAAGCTATCTACACACTAGCTTAAAATACAGTAGGGGCCACATTATTTGGGTGATCCAAACCATTCATTTTTAAGGCCCTCACATAGATAGGGTGTCCACAAAAAATCAGATCCATAGGATCATCCTAACCATTCGAACTGTGGAGGCAAAAAATGGACTAATTTGTGAAGGTTTAAAGACATCCATTTTACCTCCACAAATCGTAGGGTTGGGATGATCCTATGGATCTAATTTTTTGTAGACACCCTATCTATGTGAGGGCCTTTAAAATGGATGGCTTGGATCACCCAAACAATGTGGGCCCCCACTGTATTTTAAGCTAGTGTGTAGAGAACTCTCTACACATATGTGTAGGAACCGTTTTCTCATATATATATATCTACTATAATAAGTTGGATGGAAAAGAAGAGAATTTTTTGATTTTTTTGAAAATTCAATGAGAATTACACATCACTTTTTTGACTTTTTTTAACAAATGCACCCATTCAACACACATATTTTCAATCCTACCCCCTCCTTTATGCTTTTAACAAAGGCACTCATTAAAGCCATATAATTTCAATCTTACCCCCTCTTTTATGGTTTTTTAATAAAAAATCTATAGGGTGATCTTAACCATCCGATTTAAGAGGAATTATGAAAACATCTATAGATTGGAGGGCTAGGCTCAGCCTATGGAAATGATTTTTGGGGCACAACCTATTTATATTGTGTTCCATCACATGGACGGTTTGTATCAACCTATGACGTGGTTCGTACATTTCTTTGTCGGCCTGTGCATCGCACGAGGTTTTTTACTAGTATATAATAAGCTGATGGAAAAGAAGAGAATTTTTTGATTTTTTTGAAAATTCTATGAGAATTACACATCACTTTTTTTGACTTTTTTTAACAAATGCACCCATTCAACTCACATATTTTCAATCCTACCCCCTCCTTTATGCTTTTAACAAAGGCAACCATTAAAGTCATATAATTTCAATCTTACCCCCCTCATTTATGGTTTTTTAATAAAAAATCTATAGGGTGATCTTAATCATCCGATTTAAGAGGAATTATGAAAACATCTATAGATTGGAGGGCTAGGATCAGCCTATGGAAATGATTTTTGGGGCACAACCTATTTATGTTGTGTTCCATCACATGGACGGTTTGGATCAACCTATGACGTGGTCCGTACAGTTCTTTATCGGCCCGTGCATCGCACGGGTTTTTTACTAGTATACATATATATATATATATATATATATATATATAGAGAGAGAGAGAGAGAGAGAGAGAGAGAGAGAGAGAGAGAGGGTTGCCACGTGGCAAACCAAGTTGTGCGACATTCCGTTTTAAAAGTCAATTGAGAGAGAGAGAGAGAGATTTTTTGAGGATTAATATGCTAAATTAAAGGGATGTTACTGCCTGATTATAGGAAAGGTGGATGTGAAAATATAAAGAGAGCTATTTGGAGGATTTACATGCTAAATTAAAGGGGCATTACTGCCTTTGTAATTTAATGGAAACTTGGAGATGAGAGGTTTAATCAAACAGGGATATGGAACGTTTTTTTTTTTTGCCGGAATGTTTGCAAATAAAGGCAAATACATAGATGTCGTTTCGGAAATGCCAATAAAGGCTTCTGGAGTAAATAGCCAGAATTTCCTTTTATTGCACGTTAATTGCGTTTTTAAAAACCTTTGTAATATACGGGTTAAGGAGGGGGTGACATGTGGCGCAGCCTCAGCTTCCCACATTCAGGTTTACTTACATGTATAGACTAGTTGCAATCCCGTGCAATGCACCGGGCGAAGAAAAATTAGTATTCTAAGAAACTATCTATAACCCTCTCTCTATCTACGGAATTGCAATTTTTTTTTTAAATTTCGTGTGTATCTATTCATAGAAGTCCAATAGGCTATTACTCTCCATAAATATAGCGTGTATCTAATCTATACACGCAACTTCTATGTATCGTCTCTTTTAAGAGAGAAAAATATACATGCCAGTTCTGTGTATAGACCCTTAATTTTAGCCAATATTTCCATTCCTTGATTTTAGCCTTTTTTTTTCAAATGCAAAATAAGAAGCGGATTTTACTATTTTAGGAGATTTAATCTGTGGAGAGATATTATTTTAATCAATCCTTGATTTTTGGCGATTTTTCCATTCCTTGATTTTAGGCGTTTTAAATTCCGGGTGCCACATCCCCTTAACAGGTTTTTAAATTTCGTTATTAAGGTTACGTGTGATAGAGAAATACATGTGAAACGGTGTGCCACATCACCTTAATGCGTTATTAAATTTCGGAATGCAGTGGGGGTGACACGTGGCGCAGCCTTAGCTTCCCACATTTAGCTTTACTTATAGATATATAGATATAAAATTCAGTCCCATGCGATGCACATATCTAAAACACTAGTTGCAATCCCGTGCGATAGTCCCATGCGATGCACATATCTAAAACACTAGTTGCAATCCCGTGCGATGCACCGGGCGGCGAAAAATTATGTTTTTGAATTTTTTTTTATTATAACGGAAGAGCAAAACATCCCAAAATAGAATACCAAACGTAAGGTATAGAATTCCTTTTTTTATAGGTGTAGATTGCGAAACATTAGTGTAAGGTATTGGAAAGATTAGGATAATTACTATTCTTGCGATTAGGGTAATTATGATTCTTGCAATTTGTTAAAAAAGGGGCGGCTTTCTCTCTTCCACGACGTGTCAATAATGCTTTGGTTTATAGTGTTTTGGCGTAGGTGAAACGTCACAAATACGTTTGGAATTCTTTTATGCTTGGAATATATATAATATATAAGTAAAAATGTCTACAGTGGCAGTGGGCTTTTAATAGCTTTTAATAAATTCTCTATAATAGCTTTTAACAGTGTAAATGGGCTTAGAGTACAGAGGGGTGCCACATGGCACATCCTCAACGTACCACATTCAGCTTTATATATACTAGTAAAAAACCCGTGCGATGCACGGGCCGACAAAGAACGGTACGGACCACGTCATAGGTTGATCCAAACCGTCCATGTGATGGAACACAACATACATAGGTTGTGCCCCAAAAATCATTTCCATAGGCTTATCCTAGCCCTCCAATCTATAGATGTTTCCATAATTCCTCTTATCTTAAATCGGATGGTTAAGATCACCCTATAGTTTTTTAATTAAAAAACCATAAAGGAGGAGGGTAAGATCGAAATTATACGGCTTTAATGGGTGCCTTTGTTAAAAGCATAAAGGAGGGTTAGGATTGGAATTATATGATTCAATGGGTGCCTTTGTTAAAAGCATAAAGGAGGGGGGGTAGGATTGAAATTATATGAGTTGAATAGGTGCATTTGTTCAAAAAAGTCAAAAAATGTGAGGTGTAATTTTCACGTAATTTTCAAAAAATCGATAAAACTCTTCTCTTTTCATCCCAGTTTATTGTATTAGATACTAGCAAAAAACCCCGTGCGATGCACGGGCCGACAAAGAATTGTACAAACCACATCATAGGTTGATCTAAACCGTCCATGTGATGAAACATAACATAAATAGGTTTTGCCCGTAAAATAATTTCCATAGGCTGTTCCTTGCCCTCCAATCCATACAGGTTTCCATAATTGTTGTTCCTCTTAAGGTGCCCAGAATTCATCAATATTTATACAAGTGTCCTGCATTCGTAATATCAAACTTTCCATAATTAGACCGCACATAGTGAATAAGGAAAGGTAGTTTTTTCGTCATCGTTAGGGGTGCAACTTGGGTCTCAACCCGACCCAACCCGAGGAACCCATATTTTCCAGCCCAACCCGATTTCCAGCCTGACTGGGTTCAACCCGACCCAACCCGATTTGCAATTTCCTCAACCCGACCCAACCCGATTTCCAATTCGGGTTGGGTTGGGTCGGGTTGACCCGATTTTATATGATGCCAATTGTTTACCACCTCAACTCAAGCCGGGTTGTTTTGGATTTTGAGAACCAATAGTGAGTCACCAATAATTAGTTTTTAACTCACAATCGGTTCTCAAAATCGAAACCAAACAGGGACTAACAATTAACAAAGGGAAATGTTATCCGCACTACTATATTTTGATGATCACACTCCTCACTTTATTAAAGTACGGTATGGCCCGCACCATAGGATTATCCAAACCGTCCATTGTGGACTGTGGAGACTATTTCAATGTTGAAAAAGAAAAACACATATACAGAACTTCTTCAGATGGAACCCAAATTCGGGTTTCGGGTCAGGTCGGGTTGCCCGACCGACCAACCCGACCCGACCGACCGGGCCTGATTTCCAATTTGGGTTGATTTTTCCTAACCCAGCCCGATTTGTGAAAAAGCTTAACCCGACCCGCGTGGGAACATCCAAGTAACAACAATGGTTTCAAAATAGATATAGTGCTAATGTCCTCACTACCATATTTTATAATGGCACTACTCACCGTATCTTGATGATCGCAGTCCTCACTTTATTAAAATGTACGGTATAGCCCGTACCATAGGATTATCCAAACCGTCCATTAGATGGGCCACTGCCTACATAGGTTGTGCCCCAAAAATAATTTTCATAGGTTAATCCGAACCCTCCAATCTATAGTGGGTTATAGGTTGATCCAAACCGTCCATATGATGGAACACAACAGCAATCGGTTGTGCCCGTCAAATCATTTCCATAGGTTCATCCTAGCCCTCCAATCGATATAGGATGATCCTAGCCCTCCAATCAATAGAGGTTTCCATAATTGTTGTTCTTCTTTAGGTGTCCGGAATCTGTCAATATTTTGCAAGTGTCCTGCATGAGTAATATAAACTAGTTCTTTCGTCATTGTCATATGTCTTTACCTCTTCTTGGTAGTTTTTTTCCGTAATTGTCATATACAGGTACCCATGTCTGTACTTTTCGTATGTAGATTACGATTTTACCCTCAAATAATTTCTAGATGTTAGATATCAGCAAAGGGGTTAACGGTAAAAGAGTAATGCGGATGTGTAAATACTAGATAAAAAGAAAAGAAATCTCTTTTTCCTCTTCCTTTATAGTAGTAGATAGATAGATATAATAATATAATATAACTAGTGTCACAGCCGTGGAGGAAAAAGAATGCGCTAAAAAATTTCTTTGAAAAAAAGAAGATACATTCAACAGCAAGAATAAATATAGGAACAAAATGGATAAAAAGCTATAATACAGGGAAAATAAATATCTAGAGAAAGAGTTAGTGGTGATACAAAATACCATAAATTAATAAATAAATGGTGAAGAAAGAAAGCTATCAATTACCAAAAAAAGAGAGAAACGAAATAGAAAATTTCTTATTTACCTGTTAACAATGACAAGAAAATGGTGTGAAAGTATCATTTTCCCTAGTCCCTACCTATGATTAGCTTAGTCATTCACTATAGCCTAAGCATTTAAGGTATAACATCATATCCTTTTTAATCATTATTTTGTGTGAACCATACATTAGGTGCCTTCGTTTTGCTTCTCAGCTACTTAATCTGCAATTAAGCCACCCTTTTCTAAATAAAAATGCCCATTTGCAGACAAAAAACTTAAAGAATTGAAATGGGTAGTTGCTGTTAAAATCAGCATTCCATAGGAAAAAAAAGCACAATAGAGGAGAACTGGAAGTCTGGAATGAGATAGAAGGGATACCTTTGTTTAAGATAAAAAAAAGGGTTTTGATTCATTTGCTGCTAAAATTTTTACAAAAAGAATCACAATCTGCAAACTAAATAGGGATGAAGTTAAACAATTAAGAGAGAGAGAGTAGTTTTTCCAAGGAAAAATTATTAAAAAAATGCAAAGTTTTGTCTAAATTGTGAATAAAGGGTAGTGATTTGAAAATTATAAAAAATGTGTTGTCAGGTGAGAGAAGATGGTTTTTAGGACAAATATACCCCTCCTACTTCTTTTTTCCCTCCACCTTTTTCACTTATCCCTATACACTTATTACCTTCTCACCTACCACCTTCTTCTTCCTCAAGGCTTTTCTAACGTGGAAAACTCCATGAGAGGGTTTTGAAGGTTGCCATTTACCTACCACATTCTTCTTCCTCAAGGCTTCATGGAAGGTTTTTGAAGCTTGCCATTGCCATTGTAGTTTTGGAAAAAAGCTCCATTGCCATTGTACATTAGGAAAAAAGCCCATTGCCAACGTGATATAGCTCCATTGCCATTGTAGTTTGGAAAAAGATCTCCATTACTTATTTCGGTGATAAACATAGCTTCGGTTAGGTTTAACATCTTCTCTTCATGTTTTCATCTTTTTTGTGCTTTGGTTTTTTCACCATATTTATGAGACTCTTTGTTTGGTTGCCATGTTTATCTTGACCTCTCTCTATCTCTCTCTGTGTATACAATCATGTTTGGTTACATGTTAGAACCTAGTAGTTCCGGGGTATAAAATGTGGTTCTGTAGTGGTTCCGGCGTAGAAAATCTGGTTCCCTAGTGGTTCCGAGGTATAAAATGTGGTTCTGTAGTGGTTTCGGGGTAGAAAATCTGGTTCCCTAGTGGTTCCAAGGTATAAAATGTGGTTCCATAGTGGTTCTGAGGTATAAAATGTGGTTCTGTAATGGTTATGGGGTATAAAATGTGGTTCTGTAGTGGGTCCGAGGTATCAAATGTGATTCCCTAGTGGTTCCGGCGTATAAAATGTGGTTCCCTAGTGGTTCCGGGGTAGAAAATGTGGTTCCCACGCCGGACCCGTACAGGCCAGGTCGACTCGCGTGTCACCCGGATTTTTGCCGTATTTTTTAAGATGTTTTTGGGAAATGTTATCCGCACTACCGTATTTTGATGAGGACACTCCTCACTTTATTAAAAGTACGGCATTGCCCGCACCATAGGATGATCCAAACCGTCCATTAGATGGGCCACAGCCTAAATAGGTTGTGCCCCAAAAAGCATTTCCATAGGTTTATCCTAACCCTCTGATCAGAATGTTAGAGGGTTGGTCCTAACCCTCTATAGATCGGAGGGTTAGGATCAACCTATGGAAATGATTTTTGGGACACAACCAATTTAGGCTGTGGCCCATCTAATTGACGCTTTGGATCATCCTATGGGGGGCCATACTGTACTTATAATTAAATGAGGAGCGCCCTCATCAAAATACGGTAGTGTGGATAACATTTCCCTTTTTTTGTATGGGAATTTGCTAGCCACCTTTGCCGAGGCAACTTCTCGGCTTGTGGCCCATCCTTTGATGCAAAGATTGACAGAAATAATATTGGTGCAAAAGTGGCTAGCAAAAGCATAATTGCAAAAAATAGTAATCATTACGGATTTGTGGTTGAAGTGCTAAGTTTTAAATGAAAAATTATGAAAAAATGGAAGCAAAGTATTAAAATTACGAAAAAAATACCAAAAGGATGCACTAACATATGACAATTATCGAACTACAAAGTTTGACTCTCTTCCGTCGGAAGTCCGAAGGTTTGTTTGGACTCCGGACTTCCGAATGGAACCAATACTTTTGTTTGGACTTCCGAAGGTTTGTTTGGACTCCGCACTTTAAATATTTAAGTACAACACCATGTAAGATATTTGAAATCCACAGATTCGTTGGATAATAAGTATTCTAAAAAGAGATACATGGACTAAAAAATGGGCAAAGGAAAGGAGCCATGAATCTGATGGGTTGTAGACATATGTTTTTTGCAAATGACAGTCACTCAATTAATGAAAATAATCAAGCCACTAATCTCACCACCCGAACTGGATAATCGATCTTGCTTGCAATCGACTTGCAGCACCTCATTCATCTTATCAAACTTTTGGTCAAAGATTGTTCCTTACTTCTGTGCTTGTTGCCACTTTAGTCTCTCCCCCTGCCCATCACAAAAAAAATTATAAAAAGAAAAAAGGAATTAAAAAACAAAATGTAAAATGTTTCCAGCCAGCAAATAAGAACTAAAAGGAATCTAAAAAAAACGGATCAAGTGCTCACCCGGTTGTGAAGAGATGCATAAAAAAACCATTCCAAAGCAATTCACTCTCTTCAGGATCTATCACTCAATCTTCTTCTGCAATGGACAAAATAAAATAAAACATTCAAAATGCTCAAAAAGGGTATTTCATCAAAAAGAAAGAAGAAACTGAACCATTCGAACCTCTCAAACGGCTGCTTCGGCCTTCATCTTAGATAATTTGAAGTCGCCATCGTCTCTCTTCTTGTGTCGAAACCTCAAAAATCTGTAGTTGTCCATGAAGCTTTCCTCAGAGGGAACAATACGGAATTGGAAAGGTATTGGCTTTAACGTTTAAGGGGAATATCTAACTTTAACTAATGGGGTGGGGAGGAGATATAGGCGGTTTAGAGAGAGATTAGAGAGATTTAAGGAGAGAGTGATTTGATGTATAGATTGGAATAGAAGGAGACAATTTAGGGAGGAAACTTGCAATTTTACGTTCTTTTAGAAATCCAAGTTTTGTTAGGAAACTAATACGGTTTCCAAAAGGTTTGCTGATTTTTTCAGATTTTTTCATTTTTATATTTTTACTGAAAAATCTATAAATATGTTAGGTCACGTGGCGCACTCACGGAGTCCAAGTGGTCTATTGATTTTAGATTTTGAGCCCACACCTGATTAATACGGAATCAGCATGTATTCGATTAGTGATAAATCAAAACCCAAATTAATAGCTATTTTATAGGGACGGAAAATAGAAGGGGTGGTAATTGCTATTTTATAGGGACGGGAAACCCACGGTAAAATCGTTTTCGAGAATCGTATGAGGAAAGAAAACGGGGTATAGAGGAGGCGCCACATGGCGCACCCACGTCGTCCAGGATTCCGTTTTACATATATACTAGTAAAATCCCGCCATGCGATGCACGGGAGAACAAAGAACACTAAATGATTCATAAAAAACATGGATATATAGAAAACACAATGAAAAAAATATCAAAGTTTCAAACTAACACAAAATAAAGATGTTATTGTTATTAAAAGAAAGTAAGAGAAACTGTGGAAATTTGAAGGAAATGGGGAATGTAATAGTAAAAAGGGAGTGGGTAGCAAAATGTGTGTCTGAGGTTGGGTAACAAAGAACAAATATGTACAAAACAATGAATGGGCAGTTTTTCTGATTATATTTGAAGCGAAGAGAATTTTTAGAAAATGTAAGAAATTGCATAGTGGGAAACACCAATTCTCTGTTTCATCAATAATTGTTCTTAAAAGATGGAGATTGAAATGGAAAATTTCGATTGAAAAACAGATTCCGATTGGAATTATTTAGGTTTTCCTTTGAGGTTGATAGAAAATATAAAGTTTTTCTCTCTAAATCATGGAAAGAATTTTTTTTTTAAGTTTGGAAAGAAAAACTATTTCTTAAAAAAATTGAAAAGTTTTGAAAATTAAATTGTGTATTTAACAGAACATGCTTGATAATAAAGTATAAACAGAACATGAAGAGAGACACTTCTTAAAATAAGTAAACACCAAAAGCCAATTTATCCAAAATATATCGAGAGGCAATATATGAAGAGAGGCACTTCTTAGAATGAGCAAAACCATAATATGAATCGACACTTCTCAGTCTAAGTAAAAAACAAAACCCAATTTATCAATTTTGGATGGAACCTGGGTAGTTTTAGTTCAAACAACAGTGAATTTATAATATCCAATGGTGAAGCAAATGGGCATTTAAACTGACTTCAGTTTGATAACAAAAGGATTATCACAGTTTTTCTTAACAAAGGACATAAGGAGGCTCTCAATCATGAGCGTTGCAAATAATATGTTCAACTTTTAAATGTATTTAAACTCTAAAAGTTAATGGTAGACAATTGTAACTGTTGAAAATGAGAACACCTATACTGATTGTGGATCAATGATCAATCATTTAATCTTAACTACATTTTAAGTCCTATGATTACTCAACCAATTCAACCGAATCAGAACAAAACCCAAAAAAAAATTATTGGGTTACAAAACAATCCCAAGGGACTATGCATATGAAGAAAACAACTTCGGAAACATGACTCACAAAATCCCATGGTTTCACAACCCTAAAGAGGGCTTCTAATTTCAGTACCCATAAGAGGAAATAGATAAAAAGGGGGAAAAGGAAAAACATTACTAAAAAGATCCTGTAACTTTTCTTCTTGTAGACTAATAAAATAAGAAAAAAATGATGAGAAAAGAACCAATAAAAAAAAATGATGAAAAAAGAACCAATAAAGGCACAGGAAACAATCAAGGTTGAAAAAAATAGATTTTATTTTTTTACCTTTGAATATCCTGCAAAATAACACTGAGGTCAGCACAGAACAAAAATTAACGATAGGGTAGCTTATTTAGGGTTTCATTCTCTCATCTTCATATTCCTCTTCCACTTCTACGTCTTCATCTTACTCATCCTGGTCTCACCCATAAAAACCCACTTCAATGGTTCTCAAAAACAGGGGAAAGAAAAAAAAAAAAAGGGTTTTGGAATTAAACTGGGATGGTGAAATTCTCCTTAGGATAACACAACAGGAAATATAGAGAAATGAAAAACTTGTAAAATGATTGGGATAATATAATGACACGAACATATCAGGAAATGTCCGAGGAAAACCAACAATTATAAGTATCAGAAGCATTAAATCAATTCAATGTAGTGTTTATTTAGAATATTAGATTCATGAGAGTTGTTTTCCATGACCTTTTCTGCGGCCTTTTGACAGAAATAGAGATTTTTAGTTAAAGGAAAACACTTTGAAAACGGTATTCTGTTTGGAAAATAAAATCGGAAGTGACATCACCGTTGATTTAGCCTTTTTCAAGGTGTATTTATTGTAGGAAGTGATAAAATCCGCCCCTTTTGAGTACTTGGGACGCCTACCATCAGTTTATCAATGACGGCAGAGGGGCTGATGTACTTCACGTCAGACACATACACTGCTATTGGGTGTCCCAAGTAATCAAAAGGAGCGGATATATCACTTCCCTTTATTGTTTTTATTTGAAGAGATTTTATATGGTGTAAGAGCCCCTTATTTTTCAAAAAGTACTATATGGACCACACTATAGGATGATCCAAACCGTCCATGTGATGTGCCATAACGTAAAATAGGTTCTGCTCAAAAATCATTTCTATAGGATGATCCCAACCCTCCAATCTATAGAGGAACTGCATTTTATGGAAACCATATAAAATGGACGCGGCTCTAATTGTTGATGTCCGTTTTTTTTTTTTTTTTCACAAAAGGGGATCCTATTTATCCTAGCAGTGCTCTTAGTTAAAACCCACTGAACATGTGCTTTCTTGTGTGTTCTCATTGCCATGCTGGAATTTAAGTGAGTGATTTCCATTGTAGTCCTTGATGTGGCCTCCTCTCTCTCTCTCTCTCTCTCTCTCTCTCTCTCTCTCTCCCGATCGTCCCATGCTTCCTCCTAACCGGAGTACTAGCAAAAGCCAAGAGATGAATTAGACTTGCGTGGTGTAATTTAGAGATGAGCGGACCTGGTTCTCAAAATCTATGACCCGTTCGATTAGTAAATGACAAAGATGGTTCCGTTCTTGGTACTTAAAATCAACGGCTTTCAGTATGTAAGCAGAACCTTTTAATAGAGCTTCTGCCTCCGTCTATTCTTTGTCCACTGTTATAACAGAAGCCCCAGCCCATTCTACTGTTGTTGTTAGCTAATCTGTTTCTCTTCTTATATGCAGATGCATCCCAGCCGTTCGAAGGCCAGATGATCCAGATCCACGAACAGATTAATTGGATCTCGCAGATCAAAGGCTGGGAGCTTCAAAGACGTGATTGATTCAATTCGTACCCTTAAATCAACCACTAGGACATCGGATCAAGCATTAGATGTCAAGGATCGTCAATCAAATCTGCTAGGATTTATGGCATTTTGTGTTGCCTTGCAAGACCATTTCATTGCCACTAATCTAAGTTCACCCCTTCATACTCTAATGTGCATCATGTTGTTGAATTGATGGAATCTTGAAAAATCCCCTTAGCCAGTTTGGACCAATATTTCCGCGGTGAGTGGGGTGTCAGGAATGTGTACTGACCAAATTGGTGTCGAGACAAAACCACGGAATACATCAGGCAGTGGTAATAGGATCATGGGACATGTCGATGGAATTAAGCCCAGAACGTGGAACTTGGAATGTTCCGCTAGGGTCTATCTGAAGGGATCAGCTCCTGAAGACTGGTGGCCCTATGTGTTAGAGGAAACACGTGGATTGTAAGTTGGTGTGTCTCACACTGAAAAGTACTCACACAGCATGTGGAAATATACACATGTGCGAGGGATCGGAAAGTAATTCTACGGAAGTGGGCTAATGTATGTTTTTCCGGAGTACGTTCGAATTACGTGCATTGTATTACAATAGTACGTGTGTGTATGCGGCATACTTAACTAGGGAAGCCTTTGTGGTGAACTCTTTGGTATGTGACATAGAGCACTACACAGGACAGAGTGACAGATGCCCATGCTGAGACTCATTGCAATGTGTTGATCGAAGTTGAGGAATTAGCTTTGGAATTTCCGATTAACTTGTATTTAATTATATTCAATTTGAGTGTGTTTAGAGGCCTCAACAGATACACTATAATTGGATATAATTACCCTGATTGTACTTGACGATCAATTGAGCCAAATTAGAATTTTTATCAGAATATTTTTGAAGAAAATTAGCGATGTAATTTATGCAAAATAATATGTATAATTAAATATTTATTTTCTCAAATAATTACGTCGTGGGAATTTACAAAACGATTTACAATTTGGCTGGTTAAGTCGAGGAACACTTTGAATTGAGGAAATCCTAAAATATACTTTGGAATTGGAAAAACGGAAAAATCTTATGTTTAGACTCGATTCAAAGTGGTGGGTTTAATAAATATAATTGATTGGGAAACTATTTGAAGGTTGTGCACACTTTGGCTTTATTGTAAGGAAAAATTGTCAATGGGGGACATCAAAATACGAGACTTGCCAACTGAGCACACACTTTTGAAAATTTGTTAAAGAGGGTTGATAACCCCCTTTTGAGAGTTTGATAACCCCATTTAGAGGGTTGATAACCCCCTTTTAGAGACTTGATAAACCCCATTTCGTCCCCCTCTAACAATTTTTCAAAAGTGTGTCCCACGTTGGGAATTCTCATATTTTGATGTCCTCTATTGGCAATTTTTCCTTAGTAATTACAGATTGATGATGGTTATATCGGTAATTATATACTGGTGATGGGATGACCAATTTGTCCCTCACAAATTGGGAATACCAAGGAGACCTAACCTTAGACTAATGGTGATGGGGTCCAAAATCTGCAACCAATCGGCTGTTGACACGTCGCCCTCACAGGGACCACTGCAAAGCCAACACTTGTCCCTGCTAGGTATGACACCTGGACCAATCGGGGACTTCCACCTGCCCCTCCTAGGTATGAAACCTGGTCCATACAGGGGCTACCACCTGTCCTGGACAGGTGGCTCAGGATCACTATAAATAGCCTTCACTTGTGCTAAGGTGAGGGATCTGAGATCAAAACCCTAAGCTTTTTGCTCTGACATTGCTCTGCACTCCTGCTCATACTGACTTGAGTGTCGAAGCGCCCGTCCGGAGCACCACTCCGGGTTGGTCTTCTGACCCTTTGTATTCTTGTCTGTGCCCTTGTGCAGCACAGGACTCCATTAGCCCTTCAGCTGTGGCTTGCCAGATCAGCCCTTCCGGCCCTACCATAACCCGTTACCAATTTTAGACCTAATAGATTTGGCGCCATCCGTGGGACCCCGGAACAAAAAGCTGTTCGGAACCTCACTCAAGCAATGGTAGGGAAAAACGGAAAGCATGTGCCAACCTCCCGGACGACCCGGGCTACGGCCCCCCGCGAAGGAAGAAGCGAGCGACTGGCCTCACAGATAGAGGCCGGGGCGGTAGGGGAGCAAAGTCCGACCCGCTCGGACCGCTCAGACCCTACCCCGACCCCAAGGGAGATGCGGGCCCTTTTCCAAGAAATGACCGCTGTGATTGCGCAGTTCAGGAATCCGGCACCCGCACTCCAGCAGCACCTAGTCGAGGCTTCTCAACCCACCCAGAGGAGGGGAAGCTCCCGCAGAGAGCACACACCCCTGCCCCGAGAACAGACTCGTCACTCCACAAGACGAGATCACCTCTCCCGGGACAAGCATGTGCGCCCCGAGCCTCGCCTACATCACCGGTCACGATCTCCTTCCGTACAAAAGCATGGCAGCAGGAGAGACCCCACGCACGGAGAAGGATCGCGGCACCGGCGAAGGAGTCCGGCCAGTCAGTCCGGCTCTGCTATGAGCCCGCCGGCAAGAAGAGAGAGGCCCGTCCACCGGGCAGAGAAGAGAGACGACCCGATGTTACTAAGGATCCAGCAGATCGACCACCGGATTGAAGAGCTCGCCAGAGAGCAGGGCCGGCCTGCCTCCCGGATCTTCACAAGCGCTCCCCCATTTTCGGATAGAGTGCTCAGCACGGCAGCCCCCGCGGGCTGGAAGATGCCGCAGATTTCGCAGTATGACGGGACCACCGACCCCGTGGACCACTTGGAGACTTTCAGGACTACAATGCTCCTTCACGGGGCGTCGGATGGATTCCTTTGCCGGGCATTCCCCACGACATTGACTGGAGCCGCGAGGGACTGGTACTCGCGCCTCAAACCCAGGTCCGTGGACAATTTTGATGACTTTGGGGACGACCTGGCCCGTCACTTTATGAGCAGCAGAAGACCCAAGAAGACGACGGCTTCGCTGATGGCCCTCAGGCAGGGAGATGATGAGGCCTTGAAAGTGTTCGTTGGTCGCTTTAATAGGGAAGCCCTTCATGTTCCCAACCTGGATCCCTCCGCGGCCACGAATGCCCTTCTGGCTGGCGCCCGATCAACTGACTTCAGACGAGCAGTGGCCCGGCGCAATCCGCAGTCCCTCGCAGACCTGATGGCCGGGGCGGAGGAGTACATCTCGGTGGAGGAAACTCTCGCCGCCCTGGACTCTGCTAGCAAGAGAAGGCCTGAGGAGAAGAACCCTACCAAGCAGCGTAGAGATGATAAATCTCAGAAGAAGGAGAGAAGCCCTTCCCGCAAGGAGAGAAGCCCTTCCCGAAAGGGGAGAAGCCCCCACCCGAGAGAGCATTACTCGCGGTTGACCGCGTCCAGAGCACAGATTCTGGCAGCCATTCGGGAAGAGGATTTCATCCGGTGGCCGGAGAGGCAAACCTCGACGGGGAAAAGAAACATGTCCCAGTACTGCAGGTTCCACAAGGACCACGGCCATGACACCAATGCGTGCATTCATTTGAAGGAGAAGATCGAGCAGCTGATCAGCAGAGGGTACCTCGGAAGGTACTTAAAAAATGATGACAACAGAAGAGAGCGCAAGGACAAGCCGAGGAACTGAGGCAGAAGCCCCCGGGGCGCTCAACCTCTGGGCGACCGCATCCAAGCTCCTGCGCCGGCCAGCCCCCCTCCTCAGGTACCTCAACCTCAACCTCATGGTGTTATTGGTACCATTTCAGGAGGGCCGACCGCGGGAGGAACCTCTTCATCAGCCCGCACGACTTATGCCCGGCAGGTCAACGCTGTCCATACCTGCAGCAAGATGGCCAGGCTAGAGAACGAGATATCCTTTTCAGATGCAGATCTCGATGGCCTGATCCTCCCGCATGATGATGCCCTGGTCATCACCATGCTGGTGACGAACTGGGAAATGAAGAAGATCTTGGTCGACAACGGGAGCTCCGCAGACATCCTCTATTATCACGCCTTTGAGCAGATGCTGATCGGAACTGACCGTCTGAAGCCGGCCAACTCTGATCTGTTCGGGTTCTCCGGAGAAGTTGTCAAAGTTGAAGGGCAGATCGAGCTTCCAGTTCTTATCGGGGAGCCGCCCTGCCAGTCCTTCGCCATGGTGAACTTCTTGGTGGTAAGGGCCAAGTCGGCCTACAATGCTATCTTGGGACGCCTCGGCCAGAATCTCCTCCGAGCTGTTCCCTCCGCCTATCATCAGAAGATGAAGTTCACTACACCAGGAGGTATAGGGGAAATCAGAGGGGATCAGCCCCAGTTGAGGCAGTGCTATGCAGCGGCACTGAAAGGGAAGAATGCGTCCGAGTCTCTACCAATCGAGCTGTTTGATCTAAGGGATGAAGCCCAGATCATAGTAAACGAACCGGCCGATGACCTTATATCTATCCCTCTGTACAGCGATGACGACCAGAGGGTTGTCCAGATCGGGTCTGCCCTGTCAGAGGCCGCGCAGCAGGATCTTGCTCAATTCCTCAGAGCCAATGCAGATGTCTTTGCCTGGGCTCCTTCAGACATACCCGGCATCGACCCTGCAATTAGCACCCATGAGCTCGGTGTTGATCAGACCTGCAAGCCCGTAAAACAGAAGAGGAGGCACTTTGCACCGGAGAGGCGAAGGGCCATCAGAGAAGAGGTGGAAAGGCTTCTGAAGGCCGACTTCATCCGTGAGATCCAGTACCCGGACTGGCTCGCGAATGTGGTGATGGTGAAGAAGTCTAATGGGAAGTGGAGGACCTGCATAGATTTTACAAACCTGAATAAGGCCTGCCCAAAGGACAGCTACCCGCTCCCAAAGATCGATCAGCTCATCGACGCTACTGCAGGTCACGAGCTGCTAAGTTTCATGGATGCCTTCTCAGGATATAATCAGATCAGAATGCATGAGTCCGACATTCCGAAGACATCCTTTGTAACCGATCAGGGGACTTATTGCTATCAGGTTATACCTTTTGGACTGAAGAACGCAGGGGCCACCTACCAGCAGCTCGTTAATAGGCTGTTCAAAGAGCAGATCGGCCGCAATATGGAAGTATATGTGGACGATATGCTGGTCAAGAGTAGAGCTGCCTGCAATCATGTTGCCGACCTTAAAGAAGCGTTTCAAGTCTTGAGGGAGCACAACATGAAGCTCAATCCGACCAAGTGTACGTTCGGCGTCGGAGCAGGCAAGTTTCTGGGCTTCATGGTGAGCCAGAGAGGGATAGAGGCAAATCCTGAGAAAATCAAGGCGGTGATGGAGCTGACTCCGCCCAGAACTATCAGAGAAGTACAGCGACTGACCGGGTTAGTGGCTGCCCTGGGGCGGTTCATCTCTAAGTCCGCGGAAAGATGCCTTCCGTTCTTCAATGCAGTCAAAGGTATAAAAACCGCGCCCTGGACTTCGGAGTGTCAAGCGGCATTTGAAGAGCTGAAGCAGTACTTGTCCTCTCCGCCGTTGCTGTCCAAGCCAGAGCCAGGAGAAGAGCTGATTCTGTATCTCTCAGCGGGACCTTTGGCAGTTGCAGCAGTACTGATCAGAGAGGAGTACCACCAGCAAAAGCTGATCTACTATGTCAGTAAGGTCCTCCATGATGCAGAGACTAGATATCAGCGAGTCGAGAAGCTCGTATACGCCCTCGTTATGGCGGCCAGAAAGTTAAGGCCGTATTTCCAGGCGCATACGATCAAGGTCTTGACGGGACAGCCCCTCAGGCAGATCCTCAACCGGCCAGATACTTCAGGCCGGCTTGTGAAGTGGGCCGTGGAGCTCAGCGAGTTTGACATCAAATATCTGCCCACGCCAATGATCAAAGCTCAGGTTCTTGCAGACTTCATAGCTGAATGTACAATGCCAGATTCAGACCCCGGGTCGGAAGCAGCGCCTCCTTTAGAAGCAGAACCGGTTATACCCGAGCAGCAGATCGAAGCCGAAGCGGTTCCGCTTCCGGGGCTTGAGAGTGCAGCTCCACCAACCAGCCCGCTTCCGTGTTCTGAAGAGCCGCTCTGGGAGGTATATGTCGACGGATCTTCAAACAAAAGTGGCAGCGGTGCCGGACTAGTTCTCACAGGACCAGAGGACTTTGTCCTAAATTATGCCCTGAGGTTTGGTTTCCGTGCGTCAAACAATGAGGCAGAGTACGAAGCACTCATCGCCGGAATGAACCTCGCCATTCAGGCCCGCGCTCAGAGACTGAAGGCGTACTGCGATTCACAGTTAGTTGTATGCCAGATCCAAGGAGTATATGAGGCCCGTGAAGAGCGAATGATCAAGTATCTGCAAAGGGTGCGTAGCCTGGCCAGTAAGTTCGGAAGTTTTGAGGTCATCAGAGTCCCCCGGACTGAAAATGCAAAGGCTGATGTGCTCTCAAAGCTAGCGGTATCGGGCTACACCGCTCTCAGAGAAATTCGTATGGAGTTCCTAAAAACCTCCAGTATTGATGGCCAGCCCGTCGTAGTAATGCAGATCGACGATGAGCCGTGCTGGATGGATGAGATCATCAGATATCTGCACAGCGGAGAGCTCCCCGGAGAGAAAAAAGAGGCCCGTAAAGTCGTACAGCGGGCAGCAAGGTTTTCACTTGACGGCGAAGCTCTGTACAAGAGATCTTACACCCTCCCGTACTTGAAGTGTCTCCGGCCAACTGATGCCCTGTATGCCCTGCGAGAGACCCATGAAGGGATTTGTGGAGAGCATCTTGGGGGTAAGGCCCTCGCCATCAAAGTCCTTCTAAGAGGCCTGTACTGGCCTACACTAAGACAAGATGCTCTGAGCCTTGTGAAGAAGTGTGAGAAGTGTCAGAAATTCTCCCCAGCCGTTCACCAGCCTGCCGTGCCAATGGCCCCGATCATCAGCCCTCTCCCTTTTGCTGTCTGGGGAATGGACATTTTAGGTCCTTTTCCGCCGGCCTCCGGAGGCCGCGAGTTCGTCGTTGTCGCCATCGACTACTTTACTAAGTGGGTAGAAGCTGAACCTCTGGCCAAGATCACCGAGCAGAGCGTCCAGAACTTTTTCTGGAAATCAGTGGTGTGCAGATTCGGGATACCCCGGGTCCTCATAACAGACAATGGCAAGCAGTTCGACTCAAGGAACTTCAGAAAGTTTTGTTCAAATCTGAAGATTGAGCAAAGGTTCACTTCCGTAGCACATCCTCAGACAAATGGACAGACCGAAGTGACGAACAGGACTCTGCTGCAGGGGATAAAGAAAAGACTGGATGATAAGGCCGGACGCTGGGCTGACGAGCTGTACCATGTGCTCTGGGCGTATCGGACTACCCCACGCGCTGCAACGGGTGAGTCACCTTTCAATCTCTCCTTCGGAACAGAGGCTGTGATTCCGGTTGACATCGGCATTCCCTCCCCAAGAATTGTTGACTTCAATGAACAGCTCAATGGGGACGGGCTCCGTGTCAACCTCGACTTGCTTGAGGAAGTCCGTGAGGAGTCACAGATCAGAGCCGCAGCATATAAGCAGAAGGTGTCTAGATACCATGATGCGAAGATCCGATCAAGGGAGTTCCGCACAGGCAACCTAGTTTTGAGGAAAGCGGCCGTCTCCCAGCCAAGAAGGGTGGGCAAACTCTCTCCGACTTGGGAAGGGCCGTACCGAGTCAAAGAGGTCATCCGTCCAGGAAGCTACCGGCTAGAGACACTTGACGAACAGCTGCTGCCGCACGCCTGGAATTCAAGAAATCTTCGAATATATTATCAATAGTCTTTTCTCTTGCCTTTGAAGGCCTGTAAAGAATCTCTATAATTAAATTTCAAAGAGAAATAAAGCGGAGTTGTCACTAAACAGTGTCCCTCATTTTTGAGTCACTAATATATGCCAGCTCCTCCAATCAAAGACTCTAAGTGTTTGCAGACTTAGCTCTCAGCCTAAGTGTTTGCAGACTTAGAGAGCGGCAGTGGTGCACTCCGGCGCGTCCAATTTGGTGTGGAGATCAGTTCAAACCATGGACCCGCCCTAGTGGAAAACCACCTCAAAGACTCTAAGTGTTTGCAGACTTAGCTCTCAGCCTAAGTGTTTGCAGACTTAGAGAGCGGCAGTGGTGCACTCCGGCGCGTCCAATTTGGTGTGGAGATCAGTTCCAACCCTGGACCCGCCCTAGTGGAAAACCACCTCAAAGACTCTAAGTGTTTGCAGACTTAGAGGGCAGGAGTGGTTCACTCCGGCTCGTCCTAATTGGCTTACAGACCAGTTCGGCCAATGACATCCGGACAACCACTCAGGCTAGGCAGAAAGACAAGGAAGCAGCACAGAAGTCATAAGTACAAAAAGCAAGGCAGCCGTACAGACAGTTGGACAAAATTGAATTTGTATTCATATTACAAAAGTGCCCTTTTCGCCGAGCTGGCTTACAAAGAATGAGCCTCATGGGCCATTACAAAAAGTACACAACCAAAAAGAAAGATAGGAGCAAGAGGGCTGCCACTCAGGCCTCCTCGTCGACCACCTCCTCGGTGACTGCCTCTGAAGTAGGGACTGCAACCTGGCCGGCCTCAGTGGTTGGGGCGGTGACCTCGGAAGCCAGAATGACTTCCTGTTCTACCTCGATGGGTTGGGAGGAGTCCGGTTCGTCTTCTTCCTCCTCGTCCTCCTCCTCCTCCGGAGGTGCATAAGGGACTGCCAGTCCGTCCAGGGAAATGTCGGGGTAAGTCTTCTTCACCTGATCGGAGCAGAAAAGGAACCCCGCCTTATAGGCCTGGAGGCCCAGGTGGAAGAACTGTGTGTCCTTCCTCTTCTCAGTTTCCTTCACGGCCTCCCTCACTGCCGCTTTCACGGCCGCCTTGATAGCCGTCTTCTCCCTCTGACCGGCTCTCTCCTTCGCATTTAGGAGATCCTGCACGGCCTGGTTTTTGACCCTCTACAGCTCGTCCTTCAAGCTGTTGAATTTGGCCTCTTTGATCTGGACGGCTTCGGTAAGCCCGTCCTTATCCTTCTGGAGCTGGCTCTTCTCGGACTCTATCTGTGTGAGCGTCTCAGAGAAGAGATAACGCTTCTTGGCCATGTCCCTTGAGTACACCTGGAGTTGATAGAGGGCGGAGGTGATTGCCGCTTCGCAGGTCTCCGGCGCCTCATTCTCGACGTCCCGCCGGTCGCGTGGGAGGACGCCCTGGTACACCACTTCCGCGGCCACCCGGCTATCCCCCAGGCCGGTGTCCGTTTTCTGCATCGCCCAGTTCGGGTGGAAGACGTTGTCGCCTCTCGCCGCCGTGGCGGCAGGGATGCCCAGAACCGGCCTGCTGTGTTGGGGCTCTGTCACCCCTGCAGACCCAGAGCTCTGTCCGGCGAGATTTGCCCGGCTCGACTTGACGGAAAGCTTATGCGTCGCCCGGCTGCTTTTAAGAGGCTCGGCCAGTGCGGCCATTGCCGGAGTTGACTCCGGCACCTTTCTTTTCTTGCCCTTGGGTTGGGGCTGCTCCTGCGTTGGGGACGCTTGGGAGGTCTGCCTGATCTTGTCCAGCATAGACATCTGCTTCACCATTTCTGAACGTGAGAACAGAACACAGTTAGAACTATATAAAAAAAAGAAAGAAAGAAAGGAACAGTTCAAAAGATAAAAGCTGGCCTAAAGAGTCTACGTACGTGTCGGCGTCGCACGACTGATCCCGAGTGCTACCAGGTCGGCCTCCCCGGAGAACTCCGAGCAGTTTATTTGACCACGCTTCAGCTCTTCTTTGATCAGAGCGAAGGTCATGTGGTCGTAACCCTCAAGGGCTGGCTTCTGACTAAGGTTCTGGGTGTCCGGCGTTCTCCATTCCAATGAGAACGGCCAGTGGGAGCCCGGCTCGGTGTCCCTAGCGTAGAAAAACCTGTTCTTCCATGTGTGAATGGAAGTAGGTATGCCAGTGATCATTTTCACTTCGGGCCGTTGGCTGATGTAGATCCAGCCGCCGTCCTTGTGCCTCTTCAGGTGCGCACACATCCTGAAGACGGGCATGGTGGGGTTCCTACGGAGACGAACTCCCAAAAGGTAAAGGAAGCCGACCAGCATCTTCCAAGAGTTCCGCACGACCTGTGTAACCGCCAGCCCGTAGTACCTCAGCACATTGACAAAAAACGGATGCAAGGGAAGCCTGAGCTCGGCCCGCAAGGCTTCTTCGTATAGGCAAAGATCTGCACTATCGTTGCTGGCCCGGTCCCCTTCAACGGCCGCCCTCAAAGTGTACCGATCAGGGATACAGTATTTGTCCCTGACGGCCTGGAGTTTGCCCGGCCCCAGATGGTTCACCTCGCGCAGGGCCCCGATGTTGTACTGCGGATTGGCCTCCATCCGTGCCTCCGCTATCACCTCGACGGGCACGCGCGGCGAACGAGGAACTACCGCCTCAACATCTTCTTCGTCGCCGCTGGTTTCTGCCCGGTGCGGTCCGTCCCCACGGACCGGGATTGTGTCTAAGTCCACAATCACTTCCTCCCCGCTCTCCTCGTCTACAATTATTATATCTCGGTCCTCAACACCGGCCTCCGTAGGAGAGGCCGGCCTCGTCCTCTCCGATGCCCCGGACCCCGTACTACTGGTTGAACCGGACTCCTTTGAGCCAGAGTCCGACTCCGAACTAGTGCTAGACATTAAAAGGGAAGAAAAGAAAAGCTAAAAGAAATTACCGAACTGAAGTGTTGACCGAAGATCTCCGGGCTCACTGATCCGAAGCGGGCAGAAATTTGAATAGCCGAGCAGCAGAGGAGGAGAGTAAAATGTGAAAAGTGAAAAATGAGGAGTAAAACTCCGGTATATATAGGCTGGGAAGAGCGGGAAAAATCCCGCCCTTTTCCCACCAGCCGGAGTGCGCCACGTCACCTACCGCATTAAATGCGCCACGTCACCTACCGCATTAAATGCGCCGTCCGCATTAAATGCGAGGCACAAGTTCCAAAGTGATTAGGCGACAAAAGACCTGCCCGGCCTGGCCGTCCAGCGCCTTAGCCGGACAGGATATGGCGCAATCGCTAGACGACAAAAGACCTGCCCGGCCTGGCCGTCCACAGCCTAAGCCGGACAGGATATGGCGCAATCGCTAGACGCCAAAAGACCTGCCCGGCCTGGCCGTCCACAGCCTAAGCCGGACAGGATATGGCGCAATCGCTAGACGACAAAAGACCTGCCCGGCCTGGCCGTCCACAGCCTAAGCCGGACAGGATATGGCGCAATCGCTAGACGCCAAAAGACCTGCCCGGCCTGGCCGTCCACAGCCTAAGCCGGACAGGATATGGCGCAATCGCTAGACGCCAAAAGACCTGCCCGGCCTGGCCGTCCACAGCCTAAGCCGGACAGGATATGGCGCAATCGCTAGGCAACAAAAGACCTGCCCGGCCTGGCCGTCCACAGCCTAAGCCGGACAGGATATGGCGCAATCGCTAGGCGACAAAGGATCTCCGGCCTAGCCGTGACGCCCAGGAGGTTTGGCCGGCCAGACTTCTTGTCCAAATTTTGACCGGACTGGATAGCCCAGAGCCTCCTGTCCGGCCGTGCTCCTTCAGGCCAAGCTTCAAGGCCGGACCAGGCCGCCCGGAGGCCCCTGTCCGGCCGCGGTTTCTTCTGGCCCCGTCTGAGGCCGGCCTCAGCTGCCCAGAGGCCTTAAGGCCGGCCGGATGCTGTTTTAACCCTCTTTTTGCTTCCCCTAGCCATTGTCACGACTCGGAGAACCAGGAGGCAACTGATGGGGTCCAAAATCTGCAACCAATCGGCTGTTGACACGTGGCCCTCACAGAGACCACTGCAAAGCCAACACTTGTCCCTGCTAGGTATGACACCTGGGCCAATCGGGGACTTCCACCTGCCCCTCCTAGGTATGAAACCTGGTCCATACAGGGGCTACCACCTGTCCTGGACAGGTGGCTCAGGATCACTATAAATAGCCTTCACTTGTGCTAAGGTGAGGGATCTGAGATCAAAACCCTAAGCTTTTTGCTCTGACATTGCTCTGCACTCCTGCTCATACTGACTTGAGTGTCGAAGCGCCCGTCCGGAGCACCACTCCGGGTTGGTCTTCTGACCCTTTGTATTCTTGTCTGTGCCCTTGTGCAGCACAGGACTCCATTAGCCCTTCAGCTGTGGCTTGCTAGATCAGCCCTTCCGGCCCTACCATAACCTGTTACCAATTTTAGACCTAACAAATGGTTTTAGGGAAGCCTATAAAATCCACAAGATCCCACTCCATGGAAACATTTTAAAAAACATACAATCTCTGAAATTTAGAGATTGGAAGAGAGAACCATCGGACTCACGGTTTAATAGGGAGTGGATCAAGAATTAGTTGGCATCTATGATTTTTTTTTTGAAGATGGGAGATAAGGCTTCTCCAAACCCGTGATCCATTTATCCACATCGTTTTAAGGTACGATTCTAAACACCTTTCATTGGTATCAGAGCAATAGGCTAGGATTTGGAGCTTTTTTGGATAGTTGGATTCTCCCGTTAGTGCTCTTACTGTGCCATTGGATTTCAGGAATATTTCTTTCTGTTTTGGGTTTGAAATAAACCCTAATCGGATGCGTTGGTTTGTTGGCGAGTTGAATCGATTTAACTGGGTTCTTGTCTGTATAATCACAAAGAATAAGGAAATATACTACTGGTTCTGAAGTGTTGTAAATCCAAGCCTCTCGGTAAATATGGAGCCTTGCTTCTTGGAAATGACCAGTTAGCTCTTTGTTTCTCAATGATCCATGTAGGACCCATTAGGATTAAAAAATCTAATCATGTGTCCTGTTTGTTGATGAACTGAAGAAGGCTATTACTACTCCATGTGTCCCCACACTGTTTTCATCAATGGATGCCAATGAAAATCACCTAGTATTCTTGGATTTTTGGTAGCCGCCCCCCCACCCCCACCCAAGAATTAGACATAGTCTTCTTATGGGAATTTGTTCCGGTCATCTTAAGCATTGTACCGAGACCTGGCAAAAAGTGACCCGCAAGTCCGCCCGGCCCGCCCATAAATTACGGGTCCGGTTCACCAATCAGTGACCCGTTTGAAATTGACCCGCGGGTCTACCCGGCCCGTCAAAACTGGGCCGGGCCGGGTGGACCCACGGGCGCCCGTAGAGAAGTGTGAAGGTTTTATTTTGGGAACTTTTTGGCACTTTTTTTTCGTAATTGTCATAACTTTTACTTTTTCTATGTGTTTTTTCTGTCATTGTCATAACTTTTGGGTTTCTATGTATTTTTTTCCGTAATTGTCATATTTAAGAACATTCTTTCGGTTTTTTTCCCGTAATTTTTCTACTTTGGTTCCATTTTCCCGTAATTTCTCATTTAAAACTTAGTACCCCATGATTATTATTTATTGCTAGCCACTTTTTCAAAATCGTACTTTTGCCAATCTTTGCAGTTTGCACCACTCGACAATAAGATAAATCTCTCAAATAGTCAACATAAATGGTTAGCGAAGGTGGCTAGCAAATCCCTATACAAATAAAAAAATCTTAAAAAATATGTCAAAAATCCGGGTGACCCGTGGGTTGACCCGGCTCGTACGGTCCGGGTCCTGGTCCAAGCTTGGTGACCCGTAGAATTTTTCGGATCATTTTGACCCGAACCCGTACGGGCCGGGTCAAAACCAGCCCGCCCCGCCCGTTTGCCAGTTCTAATTGTGCCTGACTGACATCAAATAGAAGATCGATCCTATCCATGCATTTGGAACAAGTGGGCTCCATTACTTGATTGATTTGGATTGAGCAATATTTTTTGTTTGGAAGTGGGAATAACATTATAATTATCAGATAAGACCACGGAATTGTGATAGCTCTTCAAACTTTAACATGCGAGCCCCACGTCAGATCGAGGATTGATCTCGGCTGTCGATTTGGATTGATAGTGTTTCTTCATCAGATTGAGCAGAATTTCGAAGTACACTAATTATTGCATGTGGGATTTAGATCGGAACTATATGATCATACCACGGAACATATAACGGTTTTTCTGAAATTTGACCCAAAAAATCTGTTTTTTTTAATATTAATTTAATATTGCACCGAAATTTCGGTAATTTCGGCCGAAATTTAATATTGAATAAAATATTGGTTTTGGCTTTTTTAATAGATTTTGACCGAAATTTCGAAATTTCAGGGTCCGAAACCGGTACCGAAATCAAAATTTTAAACCTTGGTCTTGTCTAGTCATTATCCTTCTGAGCGTGCATCAAATGTAAGACACAGTGAGAAGGAAAAACATTTTCACTGGAAAAGTCTGAAAAAGACTTGGCTTTACTTGTTAGATTAATTATATGACACCCAGGCCATTGTATGTTATAACAGTCACTAGCGAAGAAACTCATGTTTGCCCGGAAGGATATTTTTTGGGGTGTGTCTGAGACTTGGACAGGAACGCTGTAGTTAAATACTTCAACTGAAAAATATCAGAGGAAACACTTGTTAAGGATCACCTTGACGAGGAATACTTGCATAGGAATTGAAATTGTACTATACCAGAAGATTTCCAAGTAATAAACATATTAAATTCACTTCCACCTTCTTGGGAAGCGTTACTATTTCCCTTTTTTCGCACTCGAAACGGAATATAACTCTCCATAGCTTGAGGTATCACCTCCAGATGGAAGAGGAACGAAGAAACGAAGAAACCAGGGAAGGAAAAGGTAAAGACCAGGTTCATGCTTCTGAGGTTGCGAATTAAGAGAAAGAAACGTGAAAGTAAGGAGGATATGAATGAAATTAATATGGAACAAACTAGGAAATCTGATGAGAAACACTTTGATGAGAACAATATAAATACCATCAACTTTGGTAAGTTTAGACTCTTTGGATTTGACTATCCTCAAAAGAGGAAGAAGTAATTGAGTTTGAGCATGATGCATTGAAAATTAGATGGTACTCTTGTGTGTGTACGGAATAATTTGTAGCGCTTGAGGCAACCGATACATGGTGGCTTAACCCAGGGTGCACTCGTCACGTGCCCACACACACACAGGATTTCTGTGACCTGAAAGAGTTTCCTAAAGGTGAATAGTTTTTCTATATGGGTACGGACGAGAAAGCGGAAATGATTGGGTTTGGAATGTAAATACGAAGACTCCGAAGAGGAGGAATACTCTTACTCATAAATTTCTTGTACGCATCTTTGATGCGGAAATACTTTTGGCTAATCCTTAAGTTGATGGACTTAATAGTGTTGTTGGGACTTAAGTAGGTTGTTCTACTTATATCCCTATGTCATGTTATGATAATGGAATAAATTATAGCTTATGTGGTAACTCTAGAATTAACATACTAGAACCTGAATTGAATCTAGTTACTTGAACTAGGATCCCCACACTATACATGTGGAGCCTTAGATTAGGCACACTGGGAAGGGTGGATTAAAAAGACTAGTTGATGAGGGCAATATCAAAGGTCTCACATTGAAAGACTTTGGTCAATGTGAAACCTACGATAATGAAAAGATAATAGTACCTCATTGATAGGAAATCTAAACCCTCAGACAAGTTCGAGGAATATGAACTAGAAGCTGAAAACTAATCGGATAGGAATACTAAGGTTCTTAAGACTAATAGAGGTGGCGAATGCACCTAAGACTTGTTTGGTTGGTTCTACAAGCTGAAAACTAATCGGATAGGAATACTAAGGTTCTTAAGACTAATAGAGGTGGTGAATGCACCTAAGACTTGTTTGGTTGGTTCTACAAGAAACATGGTGCTATTCATTGAATCCCCATGCTTTACACTCCTCGATAAAAACTATGTTGTTAAGAGGAACAGAGTAGACATTATCAAATCAATGATGGACTATATTGATATCCCTATGAATTTCTAGGGTGTACAACAACTTACACTGTTAAACGAGTTCCATCATAGACTTCAGGTCTACTCTTTATGTTTTGTGAATTAGAAGAAAAATACATTAGATTATGAGTATGTCTTAACCTTGTATGAAAATAAACATACAATGGTTGTTCTTAATGGACCTTCTTCGTTAGTGGGAGGGAAAGATTATCCCTTGGACGAAGTGAAAAAGGGAATATTATCCTAATAAGTATTTTACCTTGATAGGTGAGAACTTGAGTGAGGAACATGTTACTTACTCAAAGGAAATTGAAAGTTTAAAAGTCACATCTTTAGATGGAAACCATGTTGGAGGAAATAAACTCCATTATTATAAATAAAAATTTGAAGTTTGGGAATTTGATGAACCACTTCTAAATTGGAACCTAAAGGTGTGTGTCTCTTTTTTCATAGATCCATGGAAGGTTTTGGTTCTGCTATGACCGAAAGTAATCGTTGTATATACCCAAAGGTGAGTGGGAGGAATATTTTACTTCTATCACTTTATGTGGATAACAACTTGATTGCTTGAATGGACATGGATCTATTGCTAAAAACTAATATGTGGTTATCATGGAATTGTGAAATGGAAGACCTAGATGAGGCTATGTACGTCTTGGGCATTAAAATTGGTTGTAAGCATTTTCACAAGAAAAAGTACTTCAGTATTGTACTAAAGCATTGTGAAATGAAAAAGGGAAAACCTATGGACAAGCCTGGTCAAAAGGCGGAAAGACTCAGTATGAGATTTGTACTAAAACTCTTGGGGAAAAGCCTAGATGAAAAAAATATATATCATGTTCCTCAACTGTGGGAAACTTTATGTATGCTATGTTGTGTACGTGACAAGTCCTTTGCTTTGCAGTGAGATTGCTCGGAAGGTACTGGCAAACACTCAGGATCGTTACACTAGAAATTTATGATAAATATATTTAGATACCTCAAAGGTACAAAGGAAATACGCATTGGTTTAAAAAGTGTGGAACTAATACGGTTCTAAACGATCTTGGGGTAATTAAAGGTCGTGGAATCAATAGTGGAATCTATTACGTTGTGTTGTGATAGTGTGTACTAAGACCTAAGTTTTGAAGCGGAATCATTTGAAATGCATGCTGAGAAAGTGGGTCTTAGGAAATTAGAGGAAATTGGTCTTTCAGGCCAAGTGGGAGATGTTGGGATTTATGGCATTTTGTGTGGCCTTGCAAGACCATTGCATTGCCACTAATCTAATTTCACCCTTTCGTACTCTAATGTACGTCATGTTATTGATGGAATCTTGAAAAGTCCCTTTAGCAGGTTTGGACCTATATTAATATATTTCCACGGTGAATGGGGTGCCAGGAATGTGTACTGACCAGATTGGTGCCGAGACAAGACCACAGAATACATCGGGCAGTGGTATTAGAACCATGGGACCTACCGATGGAATTAAGCCATGAATGTGGTACTCGGAATGTTCCGCTAGGATCTATATGAAGGGATCGGCTCCTGAAGACTGGTGGCCCTATGTGTTTGAGAAAACATGTGGATTGTGCGCTAGTGTGTCTCACACTGAAAAGTACTCACACAACATGTGGAAATATACACATGTGTGAGGGATCAGAAAGTAATTCGACCGAAGTAGGCTAATGTACATTTTTCCAAAATACGTTAGAATTACGTGCATTGTATTACGATAGTGTGTATGCAACATACTTAACTAGGGAAGCCTTTGTGGTGAACTCTTTGGTATGGGACATAGGGCACTGCACGGGACAGAGTGACGAATGCCCATGCTAGGACTCATTACAATGTGCTGATCGAAGTTGAGGAATTAACTGTGGAATTTCCGATTAAGCTGTATTTAATTATATTCAATTTGAGTGTGTTTAGAGGCCTCAACAGATACACGATAATTGAATATAATTACCTTGATTCTACTTGACGATCAATTGAGCCAAATTAGAATTTTTATCGGAATATTTTTTGAAGAAAATTAGCGATGCAATTTTTGCAAAATAATATGCATAATTAAATATTTATTTTCTCAAATAATTATGTCATGAGAATTTACAAAATGATTTACCATTTAGCTGAGTAAGTCGACGAACACTTTGAATTGAGGAAATCTAGAAATATACGGAGGAATTGGAAAAATGGAAAAATCTCATGTTTAGACTCGATTCTAAGTGGTGGGTTTAATAAATATAATTGATTGGGAAACTATCTGAGGGTTGTGCACACTTTGGCTTTATTGTAATTACAGATTGATGATGGTTATATCGGTAATTATGTACTAGTGATGGGATGATCAATTTGGCCCTCACAAATTGGGAATATCAGGGAGACCTAACCCTAGACTAAGGGTTTCAGGGAAGCCTATAAAAGCCATGAGATCCCACTCCCTGGAAACGTTTTAAAAAACATACAATCTCTAGAATTTAGAGATTGAAAGAGAGCACCATCAGACTCACGGTTGAACATGGAGTGGATTAGGAATTGGTTGGATTTTTCTGCAGATGGGAGATTCGGCTTCTCCAAACCCGTGATCCATTTATCCGCATCGTTTTAAGGTACGATTCTGAAAACCTTTCAAAATCTCCCATGACTATTCTTACTATCACTCTCAGTTTCAGCTTTCTACTTGGCTTTTGTTTGTTGTCGTCCTCGGTGAGCTATCCCGGGTTACCTGGGTTTTAGGATCACTGCAATCCCCTGTCTCTCTCTCTCTCTATCTCTCTCTTCCTCTGCTTTTTCATTTTTCAGACAATATAGCACCCCTTTTCTCCTTTTCTTTTCTTTTTGTCACGTCATTTTCTCGGGATTTCCAACTCCAAGAACACAATCGAACTAAGTGTAGACACCTCCTATTTCACTCCCATAACCGGCTTTAGTTTGTAGAATACGTCTTAAGTCTAGTAGGTTGTCATAGAAAAGGGACATCAAAGGTTTTCATTATGAGTTATGACAGGGCAAAACAAGGTCCATTCAGTGGAGAAAATAAGAGTTGAACGCATGCCTTTAGCAATCGATAGGGCTCACAAGCTAACGTGTGGCACCATAACCTCAATAGTACCCATTAATCACAATAAAGCATCCCGAGGCTTATATTTGTCATCATCCACATCTCTATAATGTTCATCAATCAAAGAAGAGTCCTAAGGAAAGAACCTAACATCTTAGGTTAGGTCCCACTTTCTTATCAAAGTAATTGTCTTTACTCTTTCGACCCTGATTCACGATTTAAGTGTAGACACCCCATTTTGACCGTGCCCTAAACCTTCCAATTTTGTGCAAAACCTTACCAAATCACTTCATTAGGGTCCCAAACTTTACCCTAAGCTAAGTTAAGTTCCCAGCTAACTCCCTGCAAAATTTCGTCAAGATCTGAGCACGTTTGCCTAGTGAACAAGCCAAGACAATGCCCGTAGTGTAAACCAGAAAAGGGGGTGAATTTATCCTGAGAGGGGGGCGAATTTCTCTTGGAAAGGACGAACCTGGGCCGAAAAGGACACGTAATTTTGCACGCCTATCAAAAATTCGCGCGCTCATCAAATTTCCGCGCGCTTCATCAAAGTGGAGTGCCAATATCAACATCCCTTTCATCCTATAAATACCATCTTAACCCTCTCATTTAAAGGAGAAAAATTTGAGATTTTGTTTTTCTAATTAGAGAGAGAGAGAGAGAGAGAGAGAGCGAGAGAGAGAGAGAGAAAGAGAGAGAGAGTGAGAGATCCCCAATTTTTCAAACCCTTATCCCTTTTCTTGTCTTCTCCGGCTCAATCTTTGGTCACAATTCCGGCCAAAAGCTTCGGCTGAGCTCATCTCCTCCTCCTCTTCTTCCTCCTCTTCTTCTTCTTCTTCAAGTTGAATTCCTCAGTTTTTCCGATCATCCTTGCTCAAATTCCTACCGATCTATTCTCTTCAAGCTATTCTTTTGTCTTCCTTATACCTTCTTCACTCCTATATGCATCAAAACCCTAGATCCATACCCTAAAACTCTAGATCTAGCTTTTACAAATCCTCAAACCCTAATCTCTTTTGCCCATCTTTGCTTCTCCGATCTTCTCCGGCTTGCTCCAGCCAGCTCCGATCAGCTTGTCTTCTTCATTTTACTCTTAATTTCTCATTTAGGCTAAAGATCTCTCTTTGTAAACCCTAATTCTGTTAAAACCCCAAAACTTCATAGCTTTTTCTTCTTGAAATCATAACCTCATCTTTTTATTCGTTTGATCTTTTCTAATCTTGAATCTTTAGATTTGTAAAAAGAAAAAAAAGAATTCAATTCATAAATTTCAGAGATATTTGAAGAAAAAAGGAGTTCAATTCAAATTTCAGAGGTATAAGCACAACGAATCGAACTCAAAAGCACTAGATTGGAAGGTTATTGATTCGATCTTCAAATCAGGTTAAGATATTTTATCTAAATTCATATTAGGTGTTGATTCTTGCTTAAATTCGAAAGATTTCTTTCAAGCTATAGACGTCTGCATAGAGAATCTCCATTTTTTTTTAAAGAAAATTGATATAAAGAGATGATGACAGATGTGAACAAAAGGACTTTACTTTATTGGCTTATCTCTAAGTTTTGATCTTCACTTTAGTTTCTTCTTGTTTTAATTTTGTGGCTAAGATAGAATCAATTTTGTGGCTAAGATAGAATTCAAACTTTGTTTACAAATCGTGATCATGTGAAATTTGGTGTAAAATTTAGAGTTAGAATGGCTAATGCTTAGATTCTAATGTAGCCGTGAGTCCTTTTTGAGGAGATAAACGTGTCTGAATTAATTACCAACAGGTTCTGGTGATATCTTTTACATAGAGCTGAAGAATTTAACTGATAATATGTATGGATAAATCTTATAGCAGTTTTCATTTGGTTGTTGAGTCTTAGTAATAAAACTGAGCAGCAATTGGGTGTTCTAGTACATGTTTTTAGTACCCCAAGTTGAATATGGCAGATCAGTGAGGTATGTGTGTATTCTTGGGATAAAAAAAAAGGGGAAGCAATATGTTTTATATGTATATATTTTTATGCCCCAAGTAGGGTAGCAACTTAGTGTTTTCTTTGTGCCTAAACAAAGCAGTAGCATGATGTGTGTGTGTGAATGTGGGTATATGTTTGTGGGACCACGTGTATATGAATTATTTGGTTTGTATGGTACAGGAATTTATGGATGACTTGAATGTTGAGGGTTTAGTGTATTAGTACTTGGAGATTCTGGGTGTTCACATGGTATAATATGTGTCCACACTTATCCTAATGATATTCGTTTGGTTCAACGAGAGATAGAATAGTCTGGTACCATCGTTACAGTTCCCATTATTTTTCATGAAGAACTGCATTACTACATCGGATGGTAGTGTTTGTCCAATTGTCCTCTTATTTTGAATTTCTTTTATAAACAGTGGGTGGAAGTTTCATGCTCCTATTCTGAGGATGTTTCATAGGTTATTAATATGTTGGAATGAAGCTACTAAATGGACATAGTTTCATGTTTCATAGATGATGAGTTAGATATTATAGTCTTTCATAGGTCGTGACAGGTGTTTTGAAAATGAGGTGAGAAAGTAGTTTCTAAGTTACTCTCTAATGGAAAACCATATTAGTTTAGTTATGCTATGTTGTTATATGACCTCAGTTTATTTATTCCTTTTATAGACTCTATTTCAATCTTAGTCTCAATGTAATTTCCAGTTTCAGTTTGGGTACTTAAGTGGCACTGTGATATAGAAGTTAGCCCCTAATTTTAAATCTACAATTGATGATTAAAGTTCCAAATATATATGCTCTGTCAAGGTAGGCATCCTTGAAGGTCATAGTAGTAACGTGATACCCAGGTTATCATTAAAATGTAGGGTAATCATCTGCATTTGACATCATCATTAGTCATTGGAAGTTTTCCTTCAAATTAAGGCAATAGTAAGAGGTTTCTAAAGTTACTCATTTTAGTTTATGATGATCTTTTACATTGTGGGTAGCTGGCCTAAATTTGAAAATAAGAATAACCTCTTAATTTTTCATATTAGTATCCTATCTTAAAATGCCTAGAACTGATATTGAACTTGCTTTGGTTGGGTGACATTAAATTGTTGACCATTGGAATTTACACCTGTTTCATGAGTCTAACAAATTCCTAGATTTTCCAGCTTACTAGACAAATGGTGTTGTCCCTTGTCATAGAAGGAAATAAATTTATTTCTGTTTGGCTCTCATGTGGTTTTCTTGCCCAAATTTTGTGTTTGTGTTATCATTGGCAATGGATTGTATTTGTTTCTTGCGTATAATGTATGAAGCTGTAGAACCTCATTTCTGACTTTGGCATATTTCTGAGGCTAATATTCTAAGAGGGAAATGCAGGTGTTAACTACTAACGCTTTCTCTAGTGATTTCCAGAACATAGTAGGCATTCTAAGTCTTGTTTTTGCCTTAACGAAATTCACTCATGATCTTTGTTTTATGGGATATCAATGGTTATTACAATCTCAAGTAAACCTCATGGTCCTTAATGATATTATAAAAAGAAAAGGCGAGTTGAGATTACCTCGTTAAAGAGATATAGTGTTGAAAATATTAGTAAACGTATCTGCCATGTCATCTTTATATGCCCCATTAACATTTTTTTTTAACCAAAACTTCCATGATAAATTTTGTAGGTAAACCCAACATTATTGTGTTTGCAAATTATATGGAATTGATGCCATCTATTTAACTACTAAGAGAATCTCTGGTTTCGCAGAAGTGCCATTTGTTGGTGTGTTTAGAAGCATGAAAAATGCATACATTATGTAGGCCTAAGGCGTTGTTTATTGATGTGATGTAAGATATATTGTTCGTAAAATTGATGTACATAGACCTATAGAATTATTGGATGAAAACATTACCTAGAAATTATGGTGTAGACAAACTGATAAGTGATTATGTGAATACTGATTCATTCCAGTAAATGCTAGTTTCCTTTGGATAAGGCATTTATTATTTGTTTACATTATGAAATCCTACTATGGTTGTACACTAATAATTCTTTGTCAAAATTCATAAGTTGTTGTTTCTTTGGTTAGACAATCTCAAGTCTTTAGAAACCCTTAGAATTTGTCCTCTCATTGCTAGGGCAATGAAAGAGTCATCTAAAGCCCTTTTAGGGAGACAAGCTCTGTCTCAGCATGAAAGTCAAATCCTTTAGAGATAGGCTGTGACTCATTAGAGAACCCACCCCTGTAAGAGACAAGCTATGTCTCGTGTAGAAAAGAGTTACACCTTTTTGGAGACAGGCTTTGTCTCATTAACAAGGCACACCCTTTAGAGACAGGCTTTGTCTCATTAATGAGTCACCCATAGGAGACTATTCAAGTCTCAAGTAGAACACTCATCTCTAAGTAGAAGACCAATTCGGTCTATTAGTGGCCTAATCCTTTAATCATTGCAGGGGCAATGATAAGGACACTTGGAGCACACATCTCTTTTAAGAGACTTGCCTAGTCTCATTAGCACCTTTCCTTGTCTCCTCTTTCTCTAAACATCATGCTTTGTCTAGATAGCACCCTCTCTTAGAGTCACTAGTCTAAGAGAGCCAGTCTTAGCATAGGAGTCAGTCCTTCAGTTTCCAGAGTTAGTCCTATCCTCATAGGGGTTAGGATTCTTTCTAACCTCTCATCAAATCGTGTCATTTTATCCACTCTTGCAAGGTATAGGATGTTGTCCAACCCTTGCAGAGCAGTGATTCTGTCCAATTCCCAGGCAAAGCATATGTTGTTGTCCAACCTTTGCGAGATATCAGGAGTCTGTCCTACCCTTATAATGATAGGATTCTATCCTCTTGAGTCAAAACTCAAAAACACATCAAAAACATCTGAAAACATTTTAAAATCCAAAACATCTCAAAAGTCTTGAGTCATTGAGAGTAGTTAGGAAAATCTGTCTCGAACTACGTTGGCTTGATCCCTTTCCACAGGGACGTAGTGCAGCTTGGGATCCACATCCCAAGTCCAGCTAAACCTTTAAAAATAAACATTTCAAACCTTCAAAAAATACAAAACTTCTTCAAAACTTTTTTTTTAAAAGATTTTTCCTAGAGTTGGGAGTCTGTCCTAGATATTTGGGGTGTTTTAGAGTTAGGAGGCTGTCCTGTTTGTGTTGATATGGAGTTTCTTGTCGTGTGAGTGTCCCTAGAGTTAGGAGGCCTCGAGTCATGGTCGGTTAGACATTTAGTAGAACCGATGGCTAGACTAGGAAGCATATAGTCAGCCCATGGTTTTTCTTAGGATGCACAGCCTAGTTTCGCATAGGATATAGGAACCACCTGCATTAGCTTAAGGCTAATCAACTTGCATTAGTTAGGGCATATAGAGAGTCATAAAAATTACAATTCATTTAAACTTAAGCAATCGTGCAAAAACTTTAAAATCAGTCGAGTCTAGTGGATCGAGTCTAGGATAGCGGTTCTAGATGGTTAGGCATCGTAGTTTAGAATAGGTCATCGAACTACGTTGATTCTGATTCTTCCCGAGGCCGGGATACGTAGAGCAGCCAGGGTGGATGGCCATTCTGGTCCGAGTCAAGTATTGCATTAGAGTTTTAGGATTCGTCTTGTCGAGTCGTGTATAGAGTTGAATTGTGTTGTGTGTTTTGTTGTGTTTTCTTACTTTCATGTACAGATTGTATACTTTTAGCTGTAGGATGCATGTGTTTGCACACCAGAACTTAGACACCAATTAGGTATGACATTCATAACCTAGTTATTCTTAGGTGACACTTATTTTATTTCTTTTATGTGTGCTTATTAATCATCTCCGAGACATGCATGATTAGGTAGACGTCTTCTCGGAAATATGTGTTCCCATTTCATATGACTTTCACCCAAAAATCTTCAAAATCATTAAGTAAATGGCATAAGAGACCAGGTGTTTGCACTTGGGCGTATGAGGTGCTCTTCGGACCTTCCAAATTCATAATCAGGCACGAACCTTCTTTTATATCTCTGGTTATCCATTGCAACAGAGCATAGTATGGGATCCAGGGCCCACTTCCTTGGATTGCGACTCTTCTTTGTTTTAGGTACGTCTCGAATCCGGGCTAGTCCCCGAATAGAAAGGTATCTCACTTTACATCGCCACTCATGCTGTGAGAGGCACTTCTTTCGAGAGTTCCTTGGTAGAGCTCTCCATTCACGTGGATGATCCTGAGACTTTTGGGGGCTCATCCCCCGCCTCTCTCGGATCGAGGACCACACTAAGTATTCAATTTAGAAGCATGGTCCACCTTAACGAGGTCTTTTAAGGCACAATGCATATCTTCTATTATATATAGCAGGATGGGGATTTCGCTATTCACGCTGATGTGGACACTCCCCCCATCCAGCGTTTAATCTACGTGGCACCCTCGTTCAGATCACGCGTAGAAAAGAATAAAAATTGCATTGGTTTTCTATTCAGTATAGGTTTCCTATTCCCGAAATCCCTGCTTATCCTCTAAACCCTTACAAAGCTCTCTCTCTCTCTCTCTTACGATATAACCTTTAAAACGTAGACTCCTAAAAAAAGCTTAATAGAAGTTCCCTAATAAAAAAAACTCCTAATTTACTACGCATTTACTCTTTTCTTTCTCTCTCTTTCGAGTCCTATCATAATCTCTTTACTACGCATTTACTCTTTTCTTTCTCTCTCTTGCCAGTCCTATCATAATCTCTCTCTCTCTCTCTCTCTCTCCGCAAATCTCAATTGAAAGACAATTTAGGGAGTTTTATGGTTATTCAAAAATTGCAGATGAACTTCAAATTGCACATGGAAGTTTCCTAGAGGTTGGGGTTGTTCGGGATGCTGACTGCCTTGATGCCATTGGTGTTCTCTTGGTCGATATCTTCTCGAATGTTCTGAACAAAAGCTCTCTTATTGCAAGTATTTTATATGAAGTTTTTGTTTTCAGTCTTTAGTCTTCATTTATTTCATCATTGTGCTTGAGTTGCATATCTTTTGGGATAACAATATTGGCACTACCATGTTTTAATAATTGCACTAAGACTAATGCTTGAAAGGGCATTGAGAAATAACTAAAATTTTATAAAAGTTCATCTCTACCATCAGATTAGTCTATGGCAGAAATATTGCCCCCTGTGCATGTGAATGTGCATGACAATTCCCTGCCTGCATTTCTCATTCAGCATTCATTGACTTATTTAATCTTGAGACCGACACGATGTTTTGAATGTGTGGTAATACCCAACGAATTGATATTCGCAACCAACAAGCGCATGCTCCATGCCTTGAATTTCAGCGGGACTACAACAACTCATTCGACCCAGGAGAGTGATACGACTTAAGGTGAGCGGGTGGGTCTGGATTTACTGTGGCGCGCGGGTGTTGGGTTGTCTTTGGCATTTATTGCTGTTCTGATGTTGTACTAAATAATACCCATAGATAGATTTTTTTGTTCTTCTGTATTTACGGGATGAGTTATTTGTATTTGTTTTCGGGGGCTTGTATCATTAGAGGCAGAGTAGACGCGCCATGATTGGCTGCTGTAGGGTAGGCCCACTGATGCAACCACTCACCTTTTTTTTTCCTTTCTCTATATATATATATATATATATATATATATTATAAGAAGAAGGAACACCTGTTTTACTGTTCATCATGTTGATGTGTCAGCCTCCCCGTTCGTCTTAGCATATACTTTCTCGATTTCACTTATTCAAAAAAAAAATCTTCACTTACGTGTCAGCCCCCCATTCGTCGTCAAATGTAGAGAGCGAGAAAAAAAAAGCCGAAAAAGGATTGCTCTCAATACGCCTAAAATCTCGGCCCGAGTTTGCGAGATTCTCTCGAGATTTTGTCTATCTCTCTTTCTGATTCAAGATTGCGTAAAAGAAACTTGGAGTTACCATATAACGCGGGTAGTGATAAATTGACTCCCCAATTGGATAAATCGACTCCCCAATTGTCTATCTCTCTCCTCTTTCTCTCTCTAACCAAGAGAATAGAGAAAGACACATGGGGAGTTGATTTATCAATTTGGGGAGTCGACGCTTGGACATACCATCACCGTTGAAACTCTCCGCTTTTTTAAGAAAATTTCAGTTTTCCACGTTTCCCACCATTGCCATTAAACTGACGACGTTTCAACTCCACGCTTGTCCGTTTCCACCCAATACAGTTTTTATTTTCTTTATCAACAATGCATAAACTCAGAATACGCCCTAAACCCTTTTCCTTCCAACACATATCAGCCCTTGATCTAGCTACTCTCACCCTTCTACTGATGGTTGAAATCCTTTCAAGTAAACCCTCCTACCATTTCACGCCTCTGAAATTTCCACTTTCAAAAAAATCAGGTTAGTGTATTTTTTTTTAATGGCTCAGGTTAGTTTAGTTTTTTTCTTTTCTTCTTCTCTTTCTTCATGCTCCTGTCTTTATATTTTTGGTTCTGATTATTTAAACCCGATTCATGATCAGTTAAGGTCATATCTAGATTTTAGAAGTCATAATCACATCATGGAATTTAATGTTCCATCGATGTTTTTTGCATCTGAATTTTGCGTACTTCTTTATTTCCATGTTTGGATTGCAGGAATTTTTTGGAAGAGTTTGGAAAGGAAAAATATTTTTAAATTTCTTAATTTTTTTAGACGTGAAAAAACATAACTTGAACGAACCCTATTCCATTTTTTATTTAGAGGGACCTCCAATTTATGATTATAACCCTCTAGATTAATCATAATTATATCATTTCCCTCTTAGTTGAGAAAAGAAAAAAGGTTCCTAAGAATAAAATTTCCTTTTAAAAATGTTTTTCTTTCAAACCAAACAGGGCCTAAAGCTCTTTGGTTTTTCCATACATGGGTGAAAAATCCCTTGTTGAGTATCACTATTGGTCTCGAGGGTTTGCTCTAAGATATAGCTCTATCTGAATCTGACTCTAAAATTGAATCATTATAAGATGGACTAATACCCTAGAATGGGCCGACAGACCAATAAGATCCCTCAGGTTTAAGGACATGTGAAGGGTCCTGTCTGGAAGAACAACTTTATACTTTCTTGTCTACAAGTTCTTTATTTGATCGGGTTGGTTGCACTATCCAATCGTTGCACCCACTCTTCTTGCTTAGGGTCCACTACCCACATGACCGAGATAGGTTACCTCACGACACGTGCATGTAGGCAAGACTAGTGCTAGTTGTATACAAAAAGAGATGTCCGGTCTCTTTCCCAACTATGAACTATTAAGGCTTGCATAGAACCGAGATGCCATATCTCCCTGCTCCCTTGGATCTGTGAATCCTTTGAGCATGGCATTTCTACTATGCTACCTAAGGACTAACATGTGTCATTAAACAAGCACATTACACACATTCATTATTATAATTACCCATTCATGTCATGAAATATATATTTATTAATTAGAAATTGTCATTATACTAGCTTTCCAGGGCATATACTCTAACAAATGACTCTCCCCAAACTATGGCCATCGCGTCTTTAAACCAAAAACTTGCAGCCCTCGCCGCTGAAAATATTGAACTTCATAATCAACTCAACTCTAATAGCCATTACTACCCTCACTTACCTCAAAGTCAGTCGCTACTCATAACCACAATAACCCTCAATCCCTTCCTTATCTCAAAACCTTACTCTAAACCAAAACATAGATCTCCCATCTATTCAACCTCCACATGATCAACTAAAACAAACAATTCAAGATATTATTGTGGAACAACTTGCTCGTCATGATGACCACACACTCTCACAACACGATCTATGCTCACTCCCGTACCCAGAATATATTTCTTCCGTCCCATTCCCTACCAACTTCGGCATTCCTCAATTCACACTTTATAATGGAACTGGAAACCCCCGTGTTCATATCAAATCTTTCATCATTAAGTGTATTAACATCCAACAAAATGACGCCTTGCTAATGCAACTCTGCCCCCAAAGCCTCACCAGTCTAGCCTTCACATGGTTCTTACACCTTCCAGGTAAGTCAATTACCTCATTCCCTCAACTATCTCGCGCTTTTATCAATCATTTTTCCTACAACCCAAATACAGAAACCACCTTAGATGACCTCACCACCATGAAGCAAAACAATAATGAAACCTTCACACAATTTTATAACCGTTAGCAAACCCTAGCTAGTCAACTACCAAGACACCAACCCGAGCCTTTCCTTGTCTCTGCATCCCTCCATGCCCTCGCACCAAAAATGAGATTTCAACTATCTATCTTATGTCTTACCTCCTTTGATAAAGTAATCCGACATGGCATTGCCATTCAAAAAGCCTTTAAATCTAGTGGAGAATTTCCTTTTAAATCCAACACCGATCCTACATTCAAAATACCAACCCAATCTCTTGCAATCAATCGCTTAGACCAACAAAATGTACACAAACCAATTCAACAGTCAAAACCACTTCTTAGACCACTAAATCTTAACCACACCGATCTTTTTCACACTCTACTGTCCCAAAACATGATCCAATATCCAAAAGTTAAGCCCACATCTCCCAAACACAAAAACTATCACGAAGACAAATATTGCCAATTTCATAAAACACTTGGACACCTAGTCGGAAATTGCCATGCTTTTAAATACTTTGTACAAGACTTAATTGCTACCAACAAACTATCCATCGATCAAGACACCTCCTCAACCAACCACTCCTCTACCCCAAACCAACAATTGGAATTAGGCACACAATCAACCTCAATTAATACTCTGACATACCTCCACAATCACAACCCTCCTTTACTTCTCAACCTCTTACACAACCAATGCAAGCCGCTCATGGACAAACTAATAGAATGTCCGTCCTTCACCTACTCCAATCTTCTTCAGCCCATAGGTCAGCCTTCAATGACATACTCTCAAATACCTTCATTTCACCTGTAGTCTAACCATCTAACTTGAAAAACATTATGCACTTTTGAATACATTCTCCTCTTAGCCCTGCAATTAATAGCATCCAAGTTGTGTCACAGCCACAAACACATACACCCATCCCTAAGTCTACCTCTACTTCCTCACCATCTACTTTAGCATGGCCATAAACTAAGTCAAAACAAGAAAAAACACCACTCTTACATTTTGTCCACTCATTCAATCCACTCACATTCGACACAAAAGCACCCTCAATCCCCCTTGAAACAAACTTCCAAAAAAATATTTCACCCTTGATCAATTCTGAATCTCTTAAACTACCTCGCACGATACTCACAAAAATAAACAAACACCAATAAGATTGAGCTACATCTACACTTCTACAGGCTATCATTTCCCACATATTCTCCCTCCATATTATTGGTCTCATCTTTCATTTCCACCAAATCCACTTCCATATCCTTACTTTCCTTTTTACTCATCATATATGAATCCACCATATTACATGAGACATCTCTATGCTCATTCATTACACCCATAGCAGTAAATTTCTGTTTCTATTTATCGATGCTAAAGGTGTGATCCATTTTTCATTGCTTTGATCTAATTGCCAGCTTCATTAGCTAGATACTTTACATTGCTTAGTTTCTACTGGCATTATCCACTATCACGTTGCCTCGGATAAATAGTCATATTTCTCAAATCATTTTTGTACTGATACACTTCTTGATGGCGTCTGAATCCGGGTCTGCGATCGCGCGGTCGGTAGAGGGCCTCCGCGGGGTCTGCAATCACAAACAAAGGGGTCAGGGGGTCCGGGTGGGTCCCGGACGACCACTTCGACACCCAAGTCAGATCCTTCGACCAATCAATATAAAGGACAGCGAGAGGGGGAAGGGAGTTTCGATCAGGGTTACCAGGGGCAGCACGCGGGTTCTTTTCTGGGTGTGTGAGTGAGGGAGTCGGAGGGGACTAGCAGGGATGGTAGGATTGGGTTCCTAACCTCCTCTGTTGTTGCCTCGCCTCTTTTTCCGGCGTCCGGAGTGGAGAATGGGTAAAGTCCTCTTTTCAGGGAAAAAGGGCCTCCTTCTCTTCTTCCTTTCCCTCCCTTTTAAAGGGAGATGTGCGGCCTTTTTCATCATTATGGAGAGAAAACCTTCCTTTGCAGGATTGGGCCGTCCCTCTGCCTCGCCGGTGCGCGTGGCTTTGGCGGTCATCTTCTTCCATAATTTGTGATGATGAGGCCTGGGCGGCGAGAGGGCGACACGTGTCACGATTGTGTGGTCTTTGCCGTTTTCCAACGCCTTTCTTCATGATGGTTGGGCTCTGCTTGTGTATGGATGACACGTGGCGATATCTGGGAGCCCAGCCGTATTTGTGCCCCATCATAACTCCCCCTTACTCCTTTGGTCCACTGAATGGGTCAAGGGAGTAACGTTTTGTTTGGGCGAAGTCATGATGAGGATATTTAACGAGGGCTCCGGGGTACGAGGAGACGCGCCGTTTTATTCGGCGGCTGTCCTCGGCAAGCGGCAGCGTCGTTGGGGAGGTTGCGTTGTTTCGAGGCACCAGGATTTCTTTCCCGAGTTTTTAAAAGGAGGGAATTATCCTGGTGCCTTTTTTTGTGGCTCTGCGTCGTTCTTCTTCTCTTCTTCTCAGTGGGGGTTCTTTTCATATCTTCTTTAGCAACATGTCTGGCTCTTCTTCACGAGTTAGGGGCAAGGCCCGTTCCCTCCAGGAATCGTCGAGTGACCCTGACTTGTCCTCTGATCCCGGGGAGGATCTCGTGGGTCGTCGGAAGAAGGCTAGGAGGGGCCCAGGTCCTTCCTCGGGCTTCCCCCCCATTCGTCTGTCCTCGTTGCCTAGGGAGGACAGATTGTCCCGGTCTCACGTCGCCAGGGAGTGGTCGTTTTTCTCTCGTGTCTATCGTCAGGGGACGGAACTGCGCGACCGTGTTTCGAAGATGGGCAAGGAGATCGAGGACTTGAAGCGGGAGAACGAGGTTTTACAGAAAAAGGTTCACCTTCTCAACGAGCAGCTGTTGGAATATGAGGTGGACCCCCTGCTGGAGACCTCTTAGGAGGAGGAGGGGAGCCCTTCGGGAGAGGAGTCGTTCTCCGATTAAGTTTTGGGTTTCCTTGTTTTCCTGCGTGTCTATCCCTTTCTTTGTCGGGGATTTCTGAGGCCTGCGTGCCCTGTGCTGTGTTTTCTTGTTTCCTTTTCTTTTTTGTAGGCCTATGGGCCAGGAGGATGTGAATGGATGATTTTTATGAATTGGTGCCTTTTCTTTTTTTTTTTTTTTTGCATTTGTTTGATAGGGATTATCTTTGTTGTAAGGGATTGCGACGTTCTGACGGAGCTTGCGAGGGGTTCCGAGCCTTTCTCTGGCGCTTATAATCTCGTTTGCTCATTGTGCTTGCGTACCGTGGCCTTCGCATCTGGGCTCCGGGCCTCGTCCTTTTCTCCCCCTTCATCTTTGCGTAGGTCTGTGCTCCGGGCCCCAAACCTGCGTGGGGTCAGGATAGCGGTGCCTGTCGACTTCATATAGTCTTGTCGTGTTTCCTCCCTTTCTTTATGGAGTTTAAACTTTATATAGATGTGAGGGGCGACACGCAGCGTGTTCTGGGAAGCGCTGCCTTTATGTCTCTTCATGATATCACTTTTAGTTCATTGATTGGCCCCGGGGAGCGGGTTTGCTTGCCTGGCTAGAGAACATTGTGTCTAAGGCATTTATGGGAGCTTTGGGGTTCGAGAGAACGTGCCGCCTTGTCCGGCGGTTCCTTCCCAAGGAGTTGTCATTTGGCGGCGCCGTTTGCTTATTTAATAGGAAATGAACACGTGGATGGCCACCGCTTCCTACCCCAGGGTTCCTCATGGGGTTTTATAAGGGGTGAGCGCTCCTGCAGATTGTCTTTGTCCTTCCGGCCTTTCTTTGCCAGAGATGTCGTAGTCTTTCCAGGGTCTATCCATCAGTGATGGGGGGAGAGTTGCTACCGAGGGGAGCCCTCCCAGCAGTCCCGAGGGTAGCCCCGACGGGTTGGGGCCCCCGCCTCCAGGATTTTCCCCGCGTTCTCCCCTTCTTCCGCCTCACGAGAGGGAGTCCCATGAAGCTTTTGTCCATCGCCACCGGTCTTTTTTCTCCCATGTCTATCGTATGGAGATGGCGGTTTGTAGTCGGATGATTGACATGGAGCGGGAGATTGTGGCCTTGCGGGCGGAGAATGAGCTGTTGAGGAATCGGGTGCGCTGGTTAAATGACCAGGCCCGATTCGCTGAGAATCGCCGCTGAGGGAGCTCTTTGGAGGGGGAGCAGAGTGATAGGGAGCTTTCTGATGCGGAGAACTCTTTTAGCAGCCAATCGCTCTGAGCAGGAGGTGGCGGGAGGAGTAGGGTTTCGGAGGGAGCTTCTTCTTTTTTTTTATTTATTAGGGGCCTTGGGAATCCAGGCCTGCGTGCCTCATGTCTTTATTCCCCCCTCTCTTGTAGGCCCGTGGGCCAGAAGGAAGTAGTTTATGAATGGCTTTTTTGTTTCCTTTGTCCGTTTGTTACAATCTTGTATTTTATGTTTGCCTTCTTCTTGCGTGTTTGCTTTCCGGCGTGGCTCGAGCCCTTTTCGCTGTGTTTGGTACCTTCGCCCGGTGGTATTTTGTGTCGGGTTTTCGTCGTGATTTTCTCCATCTTGTGGAGATGTACGCCGGACCCTTGTGACGGGATCCGAGCCTTTTGCCATTGAACTTGGTTTGTTCCATCTGGTGGAGACGTATGCCGGACCCTTGTGACGGGATCTGAGCCTTTTGCCATCGAACTTGGTTTGTTCCATCTGGTGGAGACGTATGCCGGACCCTTGTGACGGGATCCGAGCCCTTTTGCCATCGAACGTGACGAGGGTCTATGGATGGCTTGCTGGGGAAGTTACTTCGTGGGTAGGGGTAGAGACGTCCTTTCCGTATGGCGCTTTGACTTATGGCGGTTCCCTTGGGTTTCCCAATCGGCGCCACGTGTTCGCGTCCCATCGTATTTAGAAAGGGCGGGAGTTGAAACGACACGTGTCTAAACCCTAACCCTTTTAAAGCCTTTTTGGGGATTTCATTCTTTACTTTATTGCTTCGTCTTCCTCGGGTGAACGGGTTTTCCTCCGCGGCGGTTTTTCACGCGTTGCTTTATTCATCAAACTTCTGCCGGTGAGTTCCATATCTCTTATTTCATCCTCGGTGGAAGTGGTGGACAGGGTTCTGCCAAGAAAAAGGAGGCGGTTATCTTTAGGGGGTGGGGGCGTCGTCTCTGAGGATGTACAGCAGCCCACGGAGTTGAGAGATAGCTCCGGGGCCTCTGGGTCATAGGTGGGGGCCGCTCCCTCGGGATCTCTTGCTCGAGTTTTTTCTGCTCGTGAGGCGGAGGTTGGGGATATTCGGTTTGGCGCCGTTATTCGCCCCGATCGTGTGGCGTGTTTCAGGAACACTTTGGGAGAAGGGGCGGCGGAGAAAATTAGGAGGGAGTTCCACATTCCCGATGATTATGGGATTAGGGTTCCTTCCTTTGTAGAGAGTGTTTGTGGGCGTACCACTGAGGAAGAGGTAGCTTTCTACGTGGAGGCTTTCCGGGCGGGGGTTAGGTTCCCGCTCTTGGGTATTATAGTAGAGGCCCTTGAGTTTTACCGGGTGGTTCCCTCCCAACTGGCGCCTAATAGTTGGCATACTCTCTTGGCCTTTGTGGCTAAGGCGGGCCTTCACAGGGTTCAACCTACCCTTCCGCTGCTCCGGGCCTGTGTTGCCCTTAGCCCGTTGGTGAAGGGGGAGGACAGCTGGCTATATCTGACCCAGCGTCCTCGGGTGAAAATGGCGGCGAATTTGCCTTCCTCCATCAAAGGGTGGAAGGAGGAGTATGTGTTCATCACCCCTCCGTTGGGCGCTGGCTGGGGCTTTCCTCGCTCTTGGAGGCGCTCCGTTGAGTGGCGAAGGAAGTCCCTCCCCGACGAGTTTGACTATAACAAGTTTGACTTGGGGAAGCTCACCTCCGGGGAGGCTATCGATGTTTTTCGAGTTCAAATGGGAGAGGAGCCTGAAGAGGCTTGGCTTGCTGGGAGCTGTGGAGAAGAGGGCCCGTTGTACAGGCGAGGGAATGGGGGAGAGTTTCGCCAGTCCTCGTGGTGAGCCCCTCCCCTCTTTCTCTCTCTCTGTTTCGCCATTTTTTTTTGGTTGCTTTCCCTCGTTCTGAGCAGTTGTTGTTTTCCCGTTTTTTTTTTTGGGCAGGAGGTATGTCTTCTTCTGGTGACGCTGGGAAGGGAAAAGGGGTAGCGGTGGTGACGAAGAGTCTGACGAGTCAGAAGAAGATCCCTTCTGATTTCATGGCCTCGGCCAGGTTGGGCTGGTCACAGGCAAGACTCGCGGCATCCGTGCCTTCTAGCCCCCCTGTTCGAGCGGTCGGAGAAAAGGGGGCGGCTAGGCCTTCTCCTTCTCCTTCGGAGCCGTCCGCCAAGAGGGCGGCCTCTGTTGGCGATCGACAGGGGGATGTCGTTCGCGTGGCGTGTCCTCCTGTCTTTGCGGAGGACGCGCCAAGTCGAATGGAGGGGGCGGTTATGACCAAACTTCTTCTGGAACGAGTGGTGCTTCCTCCGCAGAGCTTCCAGGTGCGAGGAGAGCTATTCAAGCCTAACTGGAAGATCGGTGTCGAGGATAGCGTTCTCGCGAATCCCCGGGTTGGGGTGGAGCTGGGGGTGATGACCGCCCTTCCTGGCGATGAGGCTGAGTTGGAGGGCTATGATCGCAGGGCCCTTGGGGCTCAGTATTTTCAGTCAACGTCTTGCGTAAGTACCAGGCGGCTGGTTTTCTGTTCGTATGTTTCTCTTTTTGGTCATTTGGAGAACGTACGTTGGAAATTTTCTGATAGGTTGCTTTTGCAATCCCAGAGCTATGCCAGGAGGATGGTGCAGTGCCTGCTCGAGGATGAGGCTGAGATAAGTGCCTCTGCGGAGCGAAATCGGCGGCTAAGTGAGGATTTGGACAGAGCCCGGGCGGAGAGAGCGACCTTCGATGATACTGTCTCTCGACTTCGGGAAGACCTCCGGAAAACCATGGAGGGGAGAAGTCGTGCGTCAGACAAATTGGCGGTGGCCCGGCGAACGAACGCCAGGGAGCTGGCGAAGGCGCGGGAGGAGTGGCGTGGCTCAGAGGAGTTCCTTAAGGCTGCGGCTGCGTTCAGCATGGATGTCGAGATTGATACTTTCACTGAATGCCGGCGGCGCGTCCACGAGGTTGATCCTTCCTTTCCCCTGGACAAACTGATGCACGAGGCTGAGGACGATCCTCCGTCGGAACCAGCAGAAGCACCAGAGCTGGTTGATGAGGAGGTGGCTGCTCTGGTGGATCCTGTGGTTACCGAGACCTCTGAGGGGGCTTAGTGGTGCCAGGATGTCCCTTTGGGTCTTATATTTTGCCTTTTCTTGTGGGTCTGTAATAACTTTTGAATTCTCCTTCTTCTTCGCTTCTTTTCTGCTTTCTTCTCTTCTCTTCTGCTTTCTTCTTCTTTTTTTTATACATACATGGTGCGCTCCGGGTTATTCGAGCCTTTTGAATTTTAATCTGATCGTCGAGAATGTTCCTGGTGCACCCCGTGGGGTGTCTTTTTTTGCGGAAGGACTATCTTCCCCTCGAGTAATCAGTTCGGGGTTAATGGGTCCCACCTGCCCTTTTAGGGGGAGGTCTTTTCTTCATGGGGAGTGTTTTAGGGTATTCTCGGGGGGATCAGCCCCGATGCTACCTCTGTCTCGCTCCCTGTCTTCTTTCGGGTCCCTCGTTTATCATGGGCCGGAAAGTGGAGATACGTATGTTTTAAGTAGAAACGCTATTCCATTGATTTGTTTAAGGAGAAAAGATACATCTTTGCCTCTAAAGACACAGAAAAGAAACAAACAAACACTCATCATGCTTTTAAAGAAAAACACGGAGCTTACCCTGTTCTTTTACTGGTAAAACTTTCGGAGGTTGTCCATGCTCCAACTTCGAGGGACTGGGGTCCCGTCGAGACATTCTAGCTGGTAGGCCCCGGGACGGAGTGCTCGAACGACCCTGTATGGTCCTTCTCATTTAGGTGCGAGTTTTCTGGTGTTGCGGGGGTCGGATACCGCCGTACGCCGTAGTACGAGGTCTCCGGGTTTTACTGAGCGCTTTCTTACCGGGCGTTGTAGTACCGTGCCACCTTTTGCTGGTAGGAGGCGGTTCGGAGAAGGGCTTGCTCTCTTTTTTCGAGCAGGAGATCGAGGGTGTTCCGGAGGAGGTCAAAATTTCCCTGTTCATCATAATTTGTGGTGCAGAAGCTGGGGAGGCCAATTTCCAACATAATGACCGCTTCGGCCCCGAAGGTTAAACTAAAAGGGGATTCTCCAGTCGCGGTCCGCGGCGTCGTTCGATAGGCCCAGAGGACGCTAGGTAGCGCTTTTACCCAGTCTTTCCCAGCTTCTCCCAATCGCTTCTTGAGGCTCTGAAGCAAGATCCTGTTAGTTACCTCTACCTGCCCATTGGCCTGTGGGTGCGCTACGGAGGCGAAACGGTGTTCGATGCTCAGGTTATCGTAGAATTTGCCAAATTCGGCGCTTTCGAACTGGGGACCGTTGTCCCTTACAAGTATCTTGGGAATGCCGAAGCGGCAAACCACGTCGTGGTAGAAGAACTTCTCTGTTGCTTTCGAGTTGGGTTTTGCCACGGCTTTGACTTCAACCCATTTGGTGAAGTAGTCGATGGCGACGTACAACATGGTATGTCCCCCGGGGGCTTTCGGGAAGGGTCCGAGTAAATCCATGCCCCACATGGCGAAAGGCAGGGGTCTTGCTATCGCGGTGTATGATGTGGCCGGTTGGTGGGGGGTATTTGCGTACCTTTGGCATGGGCTGCATTTTTTGACGAACTCCTTGGCGTCCCTGAGGATCGTAGGCCAGAAGTAGCCGTGCCTTACGATTTTCTGAGCCAGGGTCCTTCCGCCCCCGTGGTCTTCGCAGATCCCTTCATGTACTTCTCGCAGGGCGTAGTCTGATTCGGAGGGCACCAGGCATCGGAGGTACGGCCATGGGTATGACCGTTTGTAGCTCCTGGGTCCGTGTACCACGTAGTGGGCGGCTCTTGCAGTTAGGCGCCGGGCTTCCAGCTTATCTGCGGGTAGTATACCGTCTTTCAGGTATCGTATGATGGGGTCCATCCAGTTTGGTCCAGGTGGGATTTCCAAGACTTGTACCTCGTCGATGCTGGGGTGGGGCAGTATTTCTGTGAGCACGGTACCGAAGTCATGAGTCTCTTCGGCGGCCATCCTTGATAATGCATCTGCTCGGTTGTTCATGTCCCGTGGTACTTGGATGATTTCTACCTCTCCCATTCCCTGCAGCTTTTCTTTTACCTTTTGGAGCTATCTCTTCATTCTGGGGCCCTTGGCTTCGTATACACCCTTCACTTGGTTAACGACGAGCTGGGAGTCGCTATGGACTTTCAGCTTTCCTGCGCCGAGCTCCGCGGCTAGACTTAGTCCTGCCAGCAAGGCTTCGTATTCAGCCTCATTGTTGGAGGCTTTGAAATCTAACCTGAGGGTGTATTCCAGCGTGAACCCTTCGGGGCCGTGGAGGACCACCCCCGCCCCGTGCCCTTTTTGGCCTGCTGAGCCGTCAACGTGCAGGGTCCAATGAACCTCGTCGCTTTGTTCCGCCACGTTTTTTGCTAGCTGTCTGTTCGGGGGGGCCGTCGCCATTTTCCGTTGTTGCTGGTTCCTCGGCCAGGGCCGTGGATTCCACTATAAAGTCAGCGAGGGCCTGGGATTTAATGGCTGGTCTCGGGCGGACTTGTATGTCGAATTCTCCTAACTCGACGGCCCAACTGACCATCCTACCCTAGGTCTCTGGTTTCTGGAGAATTTTCCTCAGGGGCTGGTCGGTGAGAAGCACAATGGGGTGTGCCTGGAAGTAGGGGTGAAGCTTTCGAGCGGCGCTGACGACTGCGAGGGCGAATTTCTCTATGGTTAGGTATCAGATTTCTGCACCGTGGAGAGTCTTGCTCACGTAGTACACCGGGTGTTCGTTTTTGTCGCTTTGTTTGGCCAACACCACACTTACTGCCGTGGGACTGACGGCCAGGTATAAAAATAGCTCTTCCCCTGGCTCGGGTTTGGCGAGTACGGGCGGTGTCTGAAGGTATTGCTTCAAGGAGTTGAAGGCCTCTTGGCAGGCCGGGGTCCATTCGAACTCCCGTATGTTTTTTAATTGTTTGAAGAAGGGTTGGCATTTTTCTGCCGATTTGGGCATGAATCGGCCGAGGGCCGTGATTCGACCTGCCAGCCTCTGTACTTCCACCGCTGTTGCCGGGGGTTCCATGTCTAGGATGGCTTGGATCTTTTCGGGGTTGGCCTCGATCCCTCTCTGGCTGACCATGAACCCCAGGAATTTTCCGGAAGTTACCTTGAAGGTCGGAGATGTGCTTGGAGGCTTCCAGACTTTTCACCAGCATATCGTCGACATACACCTCTATGTTTCTTCTGATTTGTGCTTCGAACAGCTTATTTACGAGCCGCTGGTAGGTGGCGCCCGCATTTTTTAAACCGAAGGGCATAACAGTGTAGCAGTAGACTCCTTGATCGGTGATAAACGCCATTTTTGGGATGTCTGGCTCGTACATTTTGACTTGATTGTAGCCTGAGAACGCATCCAAGAAGGTGAGAAGTTCGTGTCCGGATGTGGTGTCGATGAGTTGGTCTATGCGCGGGGCAGGGGGTAGGGGTCCTTTGGGCAGGCCCTGTTTAGGTCTGTGAAGTCTATACAGGCCCGCCATCCTCCGCTAGCTTTCTTGACCATGACGACGTTTGACAGCCACTCGGGGTACCGGATTTCTCTGATGAACTCGGCTTGTAGTAGTTTTTCCACTTCGGCCTTTATGTGAGTTTGACGCTCTATCGCGAAGTTCCTTTTTTCTGCCGGACGGGTTTAAGGGCTGGATCCACATTTAACTTGTGAACGACCAGTTCCTTGGGTATCCCGGGCATGTCCTTAGCGGACCATGCGAACATGTCTTTGTTTGCTCTGAGGAAGTCGATCATTTGGTCTCGCAGGGGGCCTTTTAGCAGGGAGCTGATCTAGACTTGTCTCTCCGGCTGATCTTCGGTTAGGGGGATGGAGTCTAGCTCCTCGGCGGGCTCTCCTCTGATTGTGCGGGCCCGCTGCCGGAGATCTTCACTGTCGATCGTGAAATTTTCGGCCGGGGCGTTGGTTCCTCTCAGGCTTGCGGCGTAGCACTGGCGTGCTATCATTTGCTGTCCCCGGACCTCCCCTACCCCGGTTGGAGTGGGGAATTTCATCTTGAGGTGGGGGGTGGAGACTAGTGCTCCCAAATCTCTTAGAGCAGGGCGTCCAATGATGGCGTTGTAGGTGAATGGTATATCTACGACCAGGAAGGTGGTCAGGATGGTTTTTTAGAGGGGGTATGTCCCGAAGGTTACGGGTAAGTCGATCTTGCCGTCGACCCGTACGGACGCGCCGGAGAACCCGTAGATAGAGTATTCCGCGGGTCCTAGCCTTTCTTTACCCAGTTTCATTTCTTCGAAAGTCTCGAGGTGTAGCACGTTGACGGAACTTCCTGTGTCCACCAGGATTTTTCCTATATCGAAGTTGGCGACGACCAACCTGATGACCAGTGCGTCGTCGTGCGGGACTTGTAGCCCGTCGAGGTATTCGTTGGAAAAAGTGATGATGTGGTCTTGTAGGGGTGGATCCGTTCGGGCCTTTTTGGAAGGCATATCCATGGAGAATATTCGTTTCGCGTATGCCCGCCGGCCGGCGGTTGTCGGTCCTCCCGCTGCTAGCCCGCCCGTGATGATATTGATTTTCCCGATAATGGTGGGCGGCTGTTCGCGGGCCTGAGGTTGCTCGGGGGACTCCTCTTTCCGGGGGCGCTAGTGGCGGTGTGCGCCGCGTCTGCTTCGGGATCGGCGTCTGCTCCTCGAGCGACGCCTGCTAGGGGATCGATGTCAGCTTGTGGATCGGCGATGGTCGTTGGACCGGCGTCCATTGGGTGACCGATGCCTACCTCTGGGCTCGTTGGGGGGATGCTGGACCTCGCGCGAGCTTTCGCCAGGGCTCCGAAGATATTGATTTAGGTGCCCTTCTTCGGCCAACTTTTCCAGTTGGAGGCGGAGGTGGAAGCAATGATCAGTTTCGTAACCGTGGTCCCCGTGGAATTCGCAGAATTTTTGGGCGGACCTCTTCTTTGGGTCTATGGCCATTCTCTTGGGGGGGGTCAGGAGACCTTGATCCCTGATGGCCAGTAGAACGTGGGAGAGGGGGAACTTTAGCGGGGCGGTTCCCAGTCTCTCGAAGACGGGGACGGGGTTTCTGCCCGCCTGCCTCTCGTCGGCACGTGGCCTTACGGCCCTTCGGCCGTCGCTTTTCCTTTCATCGGGGACGGGCTGATTCTGTTCTCGAGCGCAGGCTTCTTCCGCTCGTACGAACTTATCAGCCTTGGATTCAAGTTCCTGTAGGTCCCGTGGTGGCTTGAGGGTGAGGTGCAGCTTGAGATTCGGATCGGTGGTGGCATGCTTTAGTGTGGCGACCGCTATTTGGACGTCCATGTTAGAAAGTTGGGCTAATTCGGCGTTAAATTTCAACATGAAGTCTCTCAGGGTCTCGTTTCTTCCTTGCCGGAGGGCTAAGAGGGCATCCGCTGGGTCATGGCGGAGGCGATTGTTGGCGAACCTTGTGCTGAACTTCCTCCCAAATTCGTGGAAGGATGCAATGGAGTCGGGCTCCAATCTCATGTACCAGTCGTTGGCGGTTTTTCTTAGTAGGAATGCGAAAGCTCTGCACATGAATCCGTCCGACGCGCCTCGGAGCGTCATTACCCTTTTGAAGGTTTGGAGGAACTCGAGGGGGTCTGTGCTTCCATCGTACAGACCGAAGCGGGAGAGGTCTATGCCTGCTTCTGCTGGGGTTTTTAAGACCTCCGAGGTGAATGGGGATGTCGTCTCCCTTTCCCACTCATCGAGGATGCCATGGTCGTAGGGTTTTTTCATTTCTAGTTTTACCTCCCGGATCTGTCTCTGTAGGTCAGCGATAGGGTCTACGCCGGGCGGTTGTGCTGAGGTTGCCACTTCTTCCGCCCGAGCCGGGGGCGGTTCCTGGAGGCGGGTAGCTTGGACAGGGGGAGCGCGGCTGTTTGTAGCCTGCCTCCCGCTGTCTCGTTGGTATCCCCTAGTTGCGGGGGGGCGCAGAGGGCTATTTGCTGACGGGGACGGCGTCCGGCGAGTCGGTGCTCGCTTTCGCCGGGGATGGCATTCCCCTGGTTGTTCCTCGTTGCCTTCGTCATAGGCCTCTGTCTGGTCCTACGTTATCGGGGGCCTCTCCGAGGCCGGAGGAGGCAAGCGTTGGAGCAGTTCTCGGCGAAGTTCGTTGAACATCTCCATGGTGGGGACCATCTGTGGCGTGCTAGAGGAGGCTTGGTGTCGGCCCGAGGGCGGTGAGTTGGGTTCTTGGGAGGTTGAGGCGCTGGTTTGTGCGCGTTGAGCCTGGCTTCGGGTCATTACCCCTATCTCTTGCTATTGGGTGTGGTTTCTCATCGCCATAAGGCGTTCAGTACTTGACGAGTCCCACGGATGGCGCCAATATGATGGCGTCTGAATCTGGGTCTGCGATCGCGTGGTCGGTAGAGGGCCACCGCGGGGTCTGCAATCACAAACAAAGGGGTCAGGGGGTCCAGGTGGGTCCCGGACGACCACTTCGACACCCAAGTCAGATCCTTCGACCAATCAATATAAAGGACAGCGAGAGGGGGAAGGGAGTTTCGATCAGGGTTACCAGGGGCAGCACGCGGGTTCTTTTTTGGGTGTGTGAGTGAGGGAGTCGGAGGGGACTAGCAGGGATGGTAGGATTGGGTTCCTAACCTCCTCTGTTGTTGCCTCGCCTCTTTTTCCGGCGTCCGGAGTGGAGAATGGGTAAAGTCCTCTTTTCAGGGAAAAAGGGCCTCCTTCTCTTCTTCCTTTCCCTCCCTTTTAAAGGGAGATGTGCGGCCTTTTTCATCATTATGGAGAGAAAACCTTCCTTTGCAGGATTGGGCCGTCCCTCTGCCTCGCCGGCGCGCGTGACTTTGGCGGTCATCTTCTTCCATAATTTGTGATGATGAGGCCTGGGCGGCGAGAGGGCGACACGTTTCACGATTGTGTGGTCTTTGCCGTTTTCCAACGCCTTTCTTCATGATGGTTGGGCTCTGCTCGTGCCATGATGACACGTGGCGATATCTGGGAGCCCAGCCGTATTTGTGCCCCATCACTTCTTTCCAGCATATCACTCATTTTTTTCACTGGGACAACCCTCCTTTTCTTATGTACATGGGCACAAAGCTCCTCACTTTGCTACTACATTACAACACACATTTTCACCTCGGTAATTTTGCATTCACCTGCATTGTTTTCTAAAATTACATCTATCGCATTTACGGCGAGACAGATAAGTAGAGATAGCTTTTATAGCAATTCTCACATATCTCCTTGCCATATCAACATGAAGACTATACAGATGTCGACGTACGTTGCTGCTCCAAGTTTTATTTCCTCTTCATTTACTTTATTTTTCCCACTTTTTACTTCTGTCATACTTTACACTATTTCTACTACACTTTCTCCTTCGCGCCTAGCTTCTTGGCTACCCCATGTCTTCACATGGGGCACCCAAGAGGGGCAACTCATAGGCGCCCATTTTTAACCTAAATATCAAAAACTAGGAACTCTATTTCGCACATATCACCTCTTTGCCACTTATTGCACACAACAAGTGACAAAGAGGAGCAAATGTAAGCATGCTTTTTTTTTAAAAAAAAAGACAAAACAAAGTTCTCATATTTTTTTTCTCCTTTTAATACAGCCACAAAAAATGCCCTCATTCTTCTCCCTATTTACAAGCCCTGCCATTCTCCACTTAACTATGAAAAAACCCTTTTATATTCTCAAATTTACGTTTGCATGCCATTGAACCCTAAAACGACTATTTCCTCTTTCCATTTTCATTTTTTCCCAAAGAAGCCCCAAATCCCATTTTTCCCCCTAAAAAACTTTTTTTCAAAATGCAAGAATCAAAACAAATCAAAGATCCTTGGCCAAACATTCCATCCCCCCCCCCCCTCCCCCCCCAAAAAAAAATTCTATCAATCTCGCTTTCTTCCCAAAACCCACCCAAATTCGTTTTTTTCTTTGAAAAAACCTAAAATCTTCTCAATGGATCCTCCCCCAACGGCTATTTTCGTCAATTTCCACTCTATAAAAACCGATACAGGGGTCCTCTAAGAAAAGGAACATTCTCACACGAGAAATCAACAAGCAACAATTTCTTTCATTCTCCAAGAAATTTCTTTTATTTTCTCTCTTTTATTCTCTGCATTTTTTTATTTAAACACCGGGGCAGGAACTTGGACGCCGTTTACAGCGTCTTCAAACATCCCAACATACGCTAAATCCCCACCCCTCTCGACCCCAAGTGTAAAGTACACAATTCGGCATTCGTCTCTGTAAACGGGGAAGTCCTGAACCCTTGATTTCATTTTGGTTTTATCATCTTATATGTGATTTGTTCACACTGATTTATTGTTTGCTTATGGTTCACTGATGATAATTTTATTTAGACTCGCTTGCCTTGATTTTATCATCCCCTTTTGGATCTATTTGCATTGATATATCACCACTCTTGGGATTCACTTGCACTGATCTTGTTCAGGTCATTTATATTGATTCTAGCATTTTCTCAGAGTTGTTTACACTGATTCTTTTACACTAATTTCTTCATCTTATCTAGTCAGTCTAATTTATCACCATATTCAAATTGTATTTTACTGATTGTTTTTCACAATTGCAGATAGTTTGCTTCTACTCCTCTTGTCTCCATCTTTGGTTTTGAAATGCATATTTTACATTACAGTACACCATTCTACTATACACTTGTCTGTGATTCATTATTTAAATCAAACTTTAAAAGTTTGAACTTTCTTGTTTTCACCTATCTATCTATAATATGCTAGGAACCATCGCAGAAGGCATTTTGCGGACCGGCTGTTGCATGAGAGAGCAGCCACATAATGAATAGACATAATCTGTTGAAAAGTGAGCCTATGTGGCTACCCACTCATGCAACAGCAGGCCCGCAAAATGCCTTCTGCGATGGTCCCTAGCAAATCCCATATAATATATATACTAAGCAGCTTTCTTCTTTTCATCTGTCATTCGTTTTGTTCCAAGAAAAATGTTTTTGGAAAAAAATTCCCCTAGGAAATAGGCTTTGCTACTAATCAGATTTTGCGGCAAAAAAAATTTGATTTGCCATTGTTTTTCAATTTTCCCACAACTAATTTGATTTTCCCTCAGCAACTAATTTGATTTTCCGCTAACATTGACTTTCCCCCAACCAATTGGCACATTGCTCATTCGGTTTTTTAAAACCAATAGTGTTTTACCACTTTTAACTTTTTCTTAACTAAATTACTAATGGTGTAAGTGCTTATAGTCCCTTATTTTTTTAAAGTAATGTACGGACAACACTATAAGATGATCCAAACCGTCCATGTGATGGTTGACAACGTAAATAGGTTGTGCCCAAAAAATCATTTCCATAGGATGATCCTAGACCTCCGATCTACAGAGGGATTGTGGTGGATTCTTGATTCTGATCCCAACAAACAATCATGCATTTACCCTATAAAATACGAGAATTCCTTGCCATCCAAATAATCTATACGTGCAATTATCATCTTAGCTCTACAGAAATCAAGCTCAATTGTGTGATGATGGAAACTAGACCAGAAAGAAAATTTGGGAAAATTTCTCCAATTTCCATCGACTTCCGTAGCTGACGGCGATGTAACAAGGAAAATTTCAGCTCATTTCACGGACTTTTGGATTCTAACGTAATGCAAATAGACACAGGTTTGAGGTGTTTTTCGATGTTTTTATTCATATAGTAAAAACTAGGGTGGCAACTCGGGTCGGGTTGAGGCCATCCCTAACCTTACCAGAGACAGCATTCCCTCAACCCTAACCCAATCCAATCCAAGCCTCGGGTTGAGGATGGTCAAGCCTAACCCAATCCGCCTCAAAATCAGGTCGGTTTGGGTTCGGGTTCATCTAGGGCCAAACATAAAAATACAAGATCAAACATAATACATAGAAAATCATGATAAAATCAGAGGACAGAGGTCAGGTTCTGTTCGGGTCAGGTCGGGTTGCCAAGGCCTCAACCCTAACCCAACCCAAAATTAAATCGGGTTGGCTTTTCCCATCCCTAACCTAACCCAACCCGAGAAAATGCCAACCCAATCCGAGCCAAAATTGGGTTGAACCTGTCGGGTTCGGGTTGAGTCCAATCCAAGTTGCACCCCAAGTTAAAACTGTTCGTTTCTCAATCTCTGTCTTATGTTATATACCACATGTTTCCAATGTACTTCAGCTTTCTCTTTTGTCCTACTTTTTTGGAAGGCCTAAAATTATCAATTTCCCTTAGGACCTGTTTGGATTGCACAAAAAAATAATTGAAGGAAAATTTCATCTTTACAAAATTTAGCAGAAAATGATATTGATTATGGTTAATTCAGAGGAATATCATCTTTGAAGGTATTTCTAAATGAAAATTGAATAGGTTTGGTTCAATTTATCATTTTTCATGCGAGTGTAAAATAAGATAGGAAATTTTATTAATAATCTTACCTTCCAAGCTTTTACAGCAAATATTTGCATTGCCAGAAAAACATTTCTGGCAGATTAAGATTTATTTAGGCCCTGTTCGTTTGAGATTGTGGCAACCGATTGTCACCCCCAATCCGTTTATTGGACTCAAAATTAATGTAGTTTTGAGTCTAAAAAACGGATTGGGAGGCGATAATCGGTTGTCACAATCCCAAACGACAGGGCATTATAGAAACATGCTTATAAATTGAAGGTCTCTCTAGATAAACAAAACTTAAACCGCTTTCCTTTCATTTTTATGTGTAATCATGGTAAAACAAGAAATTCTGAAGAACTCTTTCTTTTCCATATTCAGAAAATTCCTGTAATCCAAAAAGGACGTTGGCTCGTTCTTCTCAATCAGAAGACTCATGACCATATTTATCGAATGCTAAGCGCGTTACACTAGTTATGGGCCCATGCACATGGGGGTAGTTAGGACTATTGATCCTGGGCTGATATTCCTTCATAATCTATAAATAGGTGCGACCACGACACATAACGTATAATCTACTTCAGAACCAACAGTTTCGTCTCTCGTATGGTATGTAAGGTGTTGAGCGGAATCAACGGGCTTTGAAATTATTTGATTGAACAGTGAAACTACTACACATTTGTTTCTCTAATCGGGCGTTTCTTAATCTTTGTCTTATATTATATACCACATGTCCCCTCATGCTGTACTTCAGCTTTCTCTTGGGGAGTGATAAATCGACCCCATACGACACATGGTGACTCGATTTAAGATATTTGGGAGTCGATTTATCACTGCCCTTTCTCTTTTGTCCTACTTTTTTGGAAGGTCTAAAATTATCAATTTCCCTTAGGACCAGTATGGATTGCACAAAAAAATAATTGAAGGAAAATTTCTTCTTTACAAAATTTAGCAGAAAATGATGTTGCTTATGGTTAATTCAGAGGAATATCATCTCTGTGGGTATTTGAAAATGAAAATTGAATAGGTTTGGTTCAATTTATCATTTTTCATAAATGTGTAAAATAAGGTAGGAAATTTTATTAATAATCTCACCTTCCAAGCTTTTACAGCAAATATTTGCATTGCAGGAAAAAATTTCTGGTAGATTAAGACTTATTTAGGCCCTGTTGGTTTGAGATTGTGTCAACTGATTGTCACCCAATCCGTTTATCGGACTCAAAATTAATGTAATTTTGTGTCCAATAAATGGATTGGGGGGCGAAAATCGGTTGTCACAATCCCAAACTATCATAATCCCAAACGACGGGGCATTATAGAAATATGCTTATAAATTGAAGGTCTCTACATAAATAAAACTTAAACCGCTTTCCTTTCATTTTTATGTGTAATTATGCAATGGTAAAACAAGAAATTCTGAAGAAGTCTTTCTTTTCCATATTCAGAAAATTCCTGTAATCTAAAAGGGACCTTGGCTCATCCTTCTCAATCAGAAGACTCGTGACCGTATACGTCCATTGGGTGAAGACCCAAGTATGCCTCTTTCAACATATAGACTTAGGAGAGATCGAGACTTGGAAATAATGAATTGCCAGGTCGTCCAATACGGCCACATATACACAGAGAAAGACACTCCACCTCTAACAAACAATTTGTCGAATGCTAAGCGTGTTACACTAGTTATGGGCCCATGCACATGGGGTACTTAGGACTATTGATCTTGGGGTGATATTCCTTCATAATCTAGTTGTGGTCCACAAGATAAACAGGTGCGACCACGACACATGACGTATAATATGTTCTATCTATAGTTTATTATGGCATACAGTTTTTTTTATGTAGTCAACTTTATTTTTCTTTTAGTTTTTTGCCCTCTATTTATTCTATATGTACTTTTCCTTTTGGCTGCCCCGTGCATCGTATGGAGTGTTTTTGCCCCACTTTAATCTATATTATCCAAGTTTCTGTCCATTTTCAGTCATTCTCTTTTAGAACAAAAAAATTTATTCAAAAGCTTCTTGATGAAGAATTTTTAATGGAAGTTTTTCTATGGTAGATATTGGTGGGGCCCAATATGATCCTGTGGTGATATTCTTTCGTAATCTATGGTAGATATTGCTTCATTAACAGAATCTACTTCAGAATGAACAGTTTTTTTGTCTCTCCTATGCTTCATTAGCATAATCTACTTCAGAACAAACAGTTTCGTCTCTCGTATGGTATGTAAGGGGTTGCGCGGAATCAACCGGCTTTGAAATTACATAGAACTACACATTTGTTTCTCTAAAAATACCTTCCTTAAGTTCACCCTGTCCACACACGTTTATTCTTGTGGGAGTGCATCTAATCTTAGTTCTATGTAACTACACAAGATAAGTGCTGCCTTCCTGATTGCAGCTGTTAATCTAGTGGACCACCACAAGATTAATCGTCCCAATTATAAGTTGTGTGTTAGAAGTGCAGACTGTCTTTCCTTCTCTTAAGCATAAATGCGTGTCTATCTTTGGAGGCCTTGTAACCCATTATTTCCAAGTCTTTGGCCTAAGTCTTTATTGAAAGAGACCCAAATATGTGTCTTTCAATAAAGACTTAGTTTTTTTTTAATGAGTCTTATAAAGACTTAGTTGCTATCATAAGACTTAGCGTGTGGGGACACAGAGAACTTGGAAGAGATATTTCTAAGAAACAAATGGAGGGCACCTTTCACCTTTCAATCAAACAAACTCAAAGTCCGTTGATTCCGCGGAGACCCTTAATTGTAAGAAACTCCGCGTAACACGCATGTAGCTTGTAAGGGGGAGGATACTATAAATAGGCATTGCTAATCCCCCACTTTTGAGTAACAATAAGAGCTTCTTCTCTTTGTCTAAAGCCTAAGCTTGGCAAGAGAAACAATGGTCTCATTACAATTTTCTCTTGTCATGAGCGTTTTCCTCTTCTTCTTCTTCTCTCCTCTGATGATTGAATCGCGTTCTTCTCATTTCGTAACAAAAGGGAAACATCAACATCCCTTCCAGTTCCTCAAGGAGCTAGAGGGATGCCACAAAGGAGATAGTGTCAAGGGTCTTAACCAGCTTAAGAAATACCTTCAGAAATTTGGCTATCTCCCCGAATATTACACCAACACCAACAGTGCTGAAGATGAATCCTTTGATGATCTCACAGAGAATGCCATTAGAACTTACCAACTCAATTACAATCTCAACATCACAGGAGCACTTGATTCCAAAACAGTTCAACACATGATGAAGCCTCGGTGCGGTGTCCCCGACATTGTCGACGGAAGAACTTCCATGAATTCCGGAAAGAAGCACCATCACAATTCAACTGGCCTCTACACTGTATCCGATTATACCTTCTTCCCCAATAACCCAACATGGCCCTCTGACAAGTACCATCTCACCTATGGTTTCATCCCAGATTCAATCCAAGTCATTGACATCCAAAGCCTGGGCTCCGTTTGCTCCAGTGCTTTCAGTAAATGGTCAAGCGTTAGCCAATTCACGTTTGAGGAGACTCAGGATTATTCCTCTGCCGATATTAAGATCGGATTCTTCAGCGGAGATCATGGCGATGGAGTGCCATTTGATGGGCCTGGAGGGATTTTAGCACATTCTTTTGCACCCACCCTAGGAGTGTCCCATTTTGATGCAGACGATAGTTGGGGTGTTGATCAGTCTAGTGATACGATCGACCTGGAATCTGTGGCAATACATGAGTTCGGGCATTTGCTTGGACTTGGCCACTCTTCTGATCCAAATGCTGTTATGCACTCTGGTATTGCTCCTGGAGAGATTAGAGTGGATCTAGATGAGGATGATATTCAGGGCATACATGCTTTGTACAATAATTAGCTACAGATTTTTCAAGTGATTTGGGTGCTAGCTCTGTAGTAAGTATGATTGTGTAAGCGTGAATTAAACAAATATGCTTATGTGTTTTTTTATGCATAATATTGTTTGATGTTGTATTGGGGATGTAGTCCGGCAATAGTTATTTGAATAAAGTTGTCTTATGGCTCTTATATATATAAAAGTTATCAAATGCGTTGAATTCGACTTCACATGGCCGGAAACAACAAACTCTTATTTCTACCATCAAACGTTTTGGAAGTTGACTCTGCACTTAACTGATAGTCAGCGATCTATTGATATATGACTGTTGCAGAGGGAGTGGGATACTTTAATTTAGAAATTGATTTTGATAGTCCTCTGGCAAATCTCCCTTCTTCACTCCCATAATGGAAGTTTTAGGCCACCTCCGTATCATTTCTGAAGTCACTATCTTTCAGTTTTTTTTCCAGATCGATCTGATAGATGAAGTAGTATTGTAGTTGATTCTTTAAGATTTTTCATTTACCTAATCTTGAGGAAACAGTTCTTGTGGTTGCAAATTTTATATCGTCAATATTCTCCTGGGAAGTGATATATCCACCCCTTTTGCTTACTAGGGACACTCAATGCCAGTGTACTTGGCAATCAAACCCACTGAATTCTTCTGAGGTGAAGTACATCAGCACCTCTTCAGTCATTGATTCACTGACGCTGGGTGTCCATAGTAATCAAAAGGGGCGGATATATCACTTCCCTATTTTCATGTCAGCAGTGATTTTTGTAGTACTGAAACTACTTGTAATAGATACATGCAGTGTAGCATGATAATTTTCCAAAATGGATCAGTGTGTGTGTGATAAAATGCTTCAACATATGAAAACCTTCACGAAGCAAGACATTGGTGATGGTTGCACACGAAGCACAACAAAACATTCTTTGCAATCTCCATTGATGATGATGTTACTACGAACTCTAGGCTTACATGGCAAACCTTCCTTTGCCCTCACTGTTGATGTCAAAACCACCTCATGAAGGAGGGAATGGAAAAACCTTCACCCTCTAGCTCAAATGGAGCTAGGGATGCAACTAGGGTTGGGAGGGTCACGGAAAACCTTCACCATCAATTCCAAATAATGTTCCTAACTCTCCGATCTGTTGAGGCTGTTCGGAGGGTTTGGATCGTCCTATGGAGATGGTTCTATGGGCAAGGCCCTATTTAAGTTGGGGCCCAATAATTGAATGGTTTGAATCTTTAAATCAGGTGGGCCCAAGTGATTTTAAAAAAACCTTATGATGTCCACCTTCTTTTATGATCTAGACACGAGAGAGAGAGAGAGAGAGAGAGAGAGAGAGAGAGAGAGAGAGAGAGAGAGAGAGAGAGAGAGAGAGAGAGAGAGAGAGAGAGAGAGAGAGAGAGATGAGGAGCACTTATACCTTTCAATCAAACAATTTGAGGAACAAATGAGGAGCACTTTTTTTTTGAAAGGGCAAATAGATAATATATTAATTAACGAGACCGAGGAAGTCCCGAAGGGATTACAAGAAAGCAACAAAAATAAACATAAACATAAACTGTACATATATCACGAAACCGGAATCTTAAGGGGGGAGAGAGTCAAATTGTGCTAAAACCACCCTAAAGACTCCATCTTTGGCTAATTTATCTGCAGTCCCATTTGCTGATCTTTTCACATGATATGCCTGGAGATGAAACCCTCCAATCATGTCTTGAATCTCGTCAAAGAAATCCGCAAATCTCCAAGGAGGTGAGTGTGATCCATTAATCCAACGTATGATATTTTCTGAATCACCTTCAATCTCCACCCTATTTAAGTCATTGATAAGAATTTTGATACCATGGTGTACTGCTCGAACCTCCGCCTCATTCGAATCCGAGACTCCAATTGGACCCGAAAAAGCCCAACGACCCTCCCTTGATCATCTCTTAACACCCCTCCAATACCAGATGGACCCAGATTTCCATGCTAGACCCATCAAAATTAAATTTCAAAAAGCCTTTTACAGGTGGTTCCCATCTTTTATCCATCTTAGGATTTCCCATAACTCCATTACATATCACCCTCCAACCATGCCACGAGTCAAAGGCCGATACAAAACCAAAGCTGGGTATGAGTCTCACCCAGGATATGATAAGCGCTACCACTTTATTGAAGAGGAAAGAGAGGCGCCTGGAAAATCCTTTGAAGACTCCAGCATTTTTTTCCTTCCATATCACCCATATTATAGTTAGAAAGGAGACTCTCACAAAATTTTTCCTTTACCATTCCATGGACACCATTCCCAATGATCAAACAGGTCTGATAACTTTGCTGAGAGAACCCATGTAACACCAAATCTAGATAACAACATGTTCCATAACTCTGTAGCTACCTTGCAATGAAGCAGCAGATGGTCTACCAATTCCCCCTCTTCTATACAGAGAGCACAGTGATCAACAATAATGATATTCCTCCTTCGAAGGAAATCCACCGTCTGAATTCTCTCCATAATAGTCGTCCATGCAAAAGTTTGAACCATGGGTGGTACTTGGATGCTCCATACCGTGGATACTTTGGAAGATGAAGCATGAGGCACTAGGTAATGATAGAAAGATTTAACCGAGAAGTCCCCCCCGAGTCCCAGATCCAGATTCTTTTATCCGTGCCATATCGCTTGATGTAGATTTTTTCCAAAATAACCAGCAACCTGTCCACTGACTCAAGCTTTCTGTCAAAAAAGTCCCTCCGAAACAATGGTGCCCAAACGACTCCATTTTCACTGCGGATAAAATAATCCCTGACCATAGCATCTTTATCTGCTGCAACAAGAAACAAATCCAGAAATATATCCGATAACGGTCTAGAGTCACACCATGCATCTAGCCAGAATCTGACCCGATTCCCTTTGTATACCCTAAATCTTATGCCTTTACCAAATTTCAATTTCAATTTCATCACATCCCGCCATATAGTAGCACTTTTCTTTTTGTAATTATCAACCGATTCCCATCAACCTGCCGAGGAACCATACTTACTTTCAATCACTTTTACCCAAAGCTGTGAGCCTTCTTCCCCAAATCTCCATAATCACTTTCCCAATAAAGCTTGATTAGTCTCCCTGATTCTGTGAATACCCAAACCACCCGCCTTAATGGATTTACATACATTCTTCCAACTAAGCAATGGAATCGCTTTCTTTTCGTTTGAGCCCCCCCCCCCCCAAAAAGGAATCTCCTTTGGATTTTTTCCATCCTTAGTGCCACACTGACAGGACATTTGGCCAATGAAAGATGGTAGATGGGAATATTAGCTAAGACTGCTTTTATAAGGGTAATTCTGCACCTTTGGATACAAGGTTTCTCTTCCAAGTGTCCAATCTCCTCTCTACTCTTTCAACGATATGATCGCAGCATTCCTTTTTAGGTTTCCCCTCCAAGGGGGAGGCCAAGGTAAGAAGAAGGAAAAGAATCAACCGAGCAACCCAAAATGCTTGCCAATCCCAAAACTTCTTCTTGGTGCATATTAATCCTGAATACCTTTGATTTGTAAAAATTTGATCTCTGACCTTTAATTGCTTCATAACTGTAGACACCCCATTTTGCTCTACCTTAATCGATAAAAGAAATTAGGGTTTGTTTTCCGTCGGTTTTCCAATGTCTTTCTTTCCCGCATCCGTTTGTTACATTTCTAAATATTTTTGGTCATTTCCGTCGTGTTTCGCATTTTCCCGCTAAATGTTGAGAAGGATTATTCAGAAAAATCTAAACTAGGGAGAATTTGTACCCGTTTGTGTGGGACCCGCTGGTGTGGGACCTGCTAGTGTGGGACCTGCTAGTGTGGGACCCGTTTGTGTGGGACCCGCTGATGTGGGACCCGTTTGTGTGGGACCCGCTGATGTGGGACCCGCTTGTGTAGGGCCCGCTGATGTGGGACCCGCTTGTGCGGAACCCGCTGATGTGGGACTCACCATTAGCATGACTTAACTTTCTCTACCATTTCCACTAACTTCATTTTTCCCTTTAAAATAACACCATTATCTCCATTACCATTATATATTCCATTATCCCCACCACCATTCCCACCATTACCATTATATATTCCATTATCCCCACCACCATTCCCACCATTACCATTATATATTCCATTATTCCCACCACCATTCCCACCATTACCATTATATATTCAATTATTCCCACCACCATTCCCACCATTACCATTATATATTCCATTATTCCCACCACCATTCCCACAATTACCATTGTTTATTTCCATTATTCTCCACCACACCCACCATTCACATTATATATTCCATTATTCCCCACCACAATTCCCACCATTACCATTATATATTCCATTATTCTCCACCACACCCACCATTCTCATTGTTTATTTCCATTATTCTCCACCACACCCACCATTCTCATTGTTTATTTCCACCTCTCCACTAAGTTTTTCACTATATAAAGAGAGGTGATGAGAGGAGGAAAAAAAGAAAACAACACATTGTTTTTGGATAGTTTTCTCTTTCTCTCCCTCAATATCTCTCACTCTCTCACTCTCACACTATCATTATCTACTTTCTCTCCTTATTTGTTTCTCCCCATCTCTCTCCCTTGTTCCATATAAAAAAAAATATAAAAGAAAATAAAACAAAGAAAAAGAGAAAGAAAGCGGAAGCGGATCAAGCGGCGGTGCGATTTTCGAATTTTTCGGCTCTCGGATTCGGCGAGGATTTCGATCACAGGTAGGTACTTAATTTTTAGATTTTTCTAGAATTATTTGGTATATTTGCATGATTTTTAGTATTTAATTGGATTTAGTTGAAAATTAAATATGTATGCTCAAAATCATGATCTCCATGAGTGTTTCGAAAATAAAATATATACTAAATGAATTCCAAAATTAATGAAATTTCGTGGGAAACTAATATGATACCAGTACATTCTACCATGAAATTTGGAGAATTTTGAGAATTTGTTTGGTATATTATTTTATGCTTTCTTTGAAATTTACCAGCTTTTGGAGGAATTGTTACTGACATCAGATCACAACTAAAATTCTTAAAATTTTTACAGTAGTCTTCAATCTCACATTTCTAGTTACTGTAAAAGTTTCAAGTGATTTGGATCTGTTTTCATATGGGATGTAGGGTTAATTCATAATCTGGTCTGAAAATTAAAAAATCTGAAACTGATAGTAAATGGTTTCCAAAATTCATGAAAATTTCTCAGTATGTTATTTTTACTTATATCTTATTAATGTAGAAATTTCATTAAATTTAGATTCATATTTCTAGTGGTTTCTGTGTTATTTGTGCAATCTGGTCAATCAATTGTTAAATCGAAATTAAATATGAGCTTAATGTAAAAATCTGTAAAACTCTTTCCGTAAGCTACATTTCATCATATCTTGCTGCTGTAGAAATTTCAACTCATTTCGAATTCGTTTGCTACAATTTCACTTGTAAAATCACTCATATGTTTAAAATTGATAAAATTCATTGAAAATCCGAAATTAATTGAAAATCATCTGAATATTTCTAAAGAACCTTAAATCTCTGTCACACATTAACTCCTTAATCCATTGAAACAGAAATCTTAGGATCATTAGAATTCCCTGGAAAAATGGTCAGTGCATCCATAATCGTATCCCAATTGCAACCGATCTTTGACAATTTGAATACTTAAGCTATAGCATGTTGTTGGCTCCGAGGTTACTGTCCACGGAAATCCTGAGATATGCCAGGCAATAAGATGTTATAACCTAAGTATTAAATTGCGCAAGGAAAGAACGCACGATTCCCTTCCTTGGATGCTATTCTGGGCCGAAATTGGTGAACCCTAGAACCATTGGTAATCCTCAAGTGTCCATAAATCGAAAATCCATGAAATCTGAAATTAATTAACTTCAAGAATTTGAATTGATTTGTCTCGAATCTTCCGGAACCATTGGATTATGGTTTCCAATCTAAGAACCATTAGAGCCCAATTTAGGAACACTAGTGTTGTGTCGTGTCCTAAGTTTTAGGGAGTCCTAGAGTTAGGAGTCCAGCCTCATCACGGACGCTTGCTATGTATAGCAACCGTACCATAGGTCTAGTTACACTAGTCACCTCATCTTTCCCTAAGACATGCCTAGTAGACTAGGATGTAGGCTAACCTGCATTAGTCTAAGGGACAACTTGCATTTAGATAAGAATCATATAGCATCTTCGATGAAATCCTAAGATAATAAAATCCTCAACTTGAATTAAACAACTTCTCTTAAAACTGTTGAAACAGTCAATCCCGTCTAGGTCGGTGTCTTAGTTGAGTTAGGCATATGTAGCTTAGCTTAGGTGCACCGAACTACGTCGACTCTGATCCCAGTGAGGCTTGGGTACGTAGGCAGCTTGGATGTCTGACGGCATACCACCCGCGAGTCGGCACCACAACAAATTGTGGTGTTTTGTATATTAATTTTCTTGTAAATACTTAATCAAATCAGTTAGGGTTTTCCATGAAATTAGAATTCTAGGAGAACTTTCACTTAGAATGAATCCAGACAAATTAATAAATCAAGATACACATCTAGGATTCACATTGAAATTAGATTCTAGGATGCATGTCACTTAGTTCGCACATTAACATAGAGTTGAATGAGCCATTTAAAATAAATTTAAAAGAGTTAGCTTTTGGAATCGAAGACCGATTATCGGACAAGAATGGTGCATGTGGTGGATAACTCCCCATACCTTCCATTCTCGTAACCAGGTAGCGAGTCTAGATTTCTGGTTAATTATGGGTCCTAGATCCCACATCTAGGTGGCGACTCTGTCAGTCTCTTTCGTGTGGAATTCGGATTGCCTTAGTGATCCCAAGTCCACAGGAAAGACGAATTCAAATCAATATTAAAATGCACACGCCAATCGCGTGGGAACGAGAGACCAAAGGAGAGCGCGCGGCGGCTCGCGCCCCACGCCCCTCTAGCGGGATCATGTCCCACAGTCTGGCGACTCTGCTGGGGACCACCTAACTTCATTAAAATTTCAAAAGATAATTCATTTGAATTTAATTTAACTGGCTCATAAAAACTCTATACTTGTTAGATTAGTTTGTCTTGTTTTATTTTCTCTCATCACATTTTACTCGAACTTAATTTAACAAAACCTGAAGGCATCATAGATTGCGCGAACTTATTGCACACACTTACATCACTTGCATCTAAACCCTTGCATCTCACATTCACACACGTCCTATTTTAGGAACCCGGAGTGTTATCTAGCATGGTTGACTGGGATTTCATCACCTGGTGCCTCTGTGCTAGAGAAGCATTCCACCCTTAGCCTAGTACCTTTATGGTGCGTAAACGGATCTATTGTTCACGTACTGATACGCCGGACACTGGTACAGTATATCGAACATGGATTCGCGCTAAGGGAACTCTTGGCCTTACCCCTAGATTAACCCACACATGCATGTAGTATACGAACACATGTGCATCACATGTGTGAGCCTAGTTTAGGATATCCTACCCATTTGTGTCTAGATTAGACCGTAGTCCATCTTCCAATGGCTACGATCGGTCCTAGGTACACAAACAAAGTCATGAGTTGAGATCCTATCTCCACTCCGCTAGATTAGGATTAGGGTTGATGCCTTCAGGTAACACTGATAAAATGTGTGAAGAATAAAAACTTTCCCTTTGGGGTTAGGATATAAATCCCATCATTTCCAAAGATCTCATAGGATTAGTCATTCATGATCTATCCGTTGAAAGTAATCCTATGCAATCTCATCTTTTGATCATGTGTCTATCATTCGTCTTTTGTGGGATTCGATTGTGTCTTCATTGGCGGAAATTGTGTCTCAATCATTTGATCGTGCAATCTTGATGATCCAATCTTGCCTGTACCCTTGATCTCTTCCTCCTCTAGGGGCTACCTTTTTCAAGAATATTTCTGCTAAATCCTTCAGAGTTTACTCTCATAATCCTTGAACTAAGGGCATTCCCCTATGCGAATCTGTCATCATTGTCATGTCTTGGTCCTTTAGGATTCATTCTATTATCCCAATTACTTGCTTAAATGTGTAATATTTTTCAGTCATTGAGAAGAAACACTCCATGAATGTCAAGCTCATATACCTCGTGTTCATTATTTCCATGACAGAGCAGTAAACACCATAGCTAACCCTGCTACTCCTTGGGTTCGGATTTCTTCACGGTTAAAGAGAAAATCTGTCTCTCCGCCACCTTCCCTGAGAATCCCAGCATCTCCTTCTTTCTCAACCTCATCTTCGCCAATGGCAGACAACCAAGATGGTCTTCCACCCGCTGCCATTATCGATACTCTTACCTTGATTCTCCAACAGCTTCAAGAACTCAAAGAAGAGAACCGAGTTATCAAGGCCCAGCTTTCTGAAAAGTTGGGGCCATCGTTGTCCAAAGATAAAGGGTCCATGCACCATACAGTTACTTCAGCCGCACCTGCCCAGCCAGTGTTCATTCCTATCCCTGACAAAACTGAAGAAGATTTTGAAAAAGAGCAGTACAGCGAAAATCGCAGCAGGCCTTCTCAGTCCATGGTTGATAAAGTAGTTATGGAGAAATTAGAAAGTCTTACCAGGAAGGTTCAGGACATTCAGTTTCAAGACCAAGGTGGTTTCAATCCGAGTGATCTCACACTGTTCCCAGAAATCCGTCTCCCAGCCAATTTTCAAATGCCGGACTTTGATAAATATGATGGTGTGGGTTGTCCAATCACACATTTGCAAATGTTCACCATCATGTGTCAGCCTCAAGGCTTATCTTCTGAGCAAATGGCTCAATTGTTCCCGGTTTCCCTGACCAAGGTTGCCAGGAGGTGGTTCATGGTCTTGGACAAGACTCGTTACAAGACATGGAAGGATATCGGCGAGCAATTCATCAGGCAGTTCAAATATGATGATGGTACAGAAATCACTAGAAAGGATTTGGAAAGGACCAAGCAAGACTCGAGGGAGTCCTTCCTAATTTTTGTGAAAAGATGGAGGAGAACAGCAGCGCAGATGATGGAGCGCCCTTCTGAGGAAGAGCAGGTCCAAATAATCATGAAAAATATTTCCCCCCAGCTCCAGTATCACATGTCGTTGCAGTATTATCCGGACTTCAAACACTTTATCGTGGCAGGCACCCAAATAGAGGAGGCTATGGCTCAAGGTGTGTTCAACCGAAGTAACCCGAATACCAGAGAATTCAGGAAGCCTCCATCAGCTGAAATTAATAACCTTTCCCGCTCCAAGCCTCAGCCTTCAAAACCTCAGAACCCCATGGTGATGGATTATACCCAACTTGCTGTCGCACCTCGGCCACAGGCCCAGACAGAATTTACCCCTCTCCCTCTTCCGCCATCTGAGATACTCAAGGAGTGTCTAGCTTCAGGTCGCATAATCCTGCCCGACATTAGGGCTCTTCCTAATCCTTTACCAGCAAATTGGCGAACAGATCAACACTGCGAATACCATAGAAATTCTGGCCATCTCACTGATAATTGCATTGCCCTAAAATTCAGAATCCAGAGGTTGCTCGACAATAAAAGCCTTGTGTTTGAGCCAAGTCCCGTTGCTACCAATAACCCATTATCAAATCATGCAGTACTGCCGCCAGCCATTCGCAATGCTTAAATAACTGAAGGTTCAAAGGGGCACAGGTCCGGTTGCAATGAAAAGAATCAGAAGTTGAAAGTACCATTTATGAGCCAGCTTTCGCCGAGCCTCCGAAGCTAGACAGTTGCGGCAGTTAAAGTTTTAGTCGTTTACTATTTTATTTTGAGTCAGCCATCATGGTCAGTACAATTGTTGAGTCCGGTTCTACAGTTCTAGGTTAATGCCTAGTCTAGGCAAGTTATCTTTTGTTTTTCTTTTAGAGTTGTGAATCCTGAACATGTTCAGGATAGGTTGTCAGATGTAGTATCTTTTTCTTTAAATAAAGTTTCAGTTCCAATAGTTCACTTGTGTCTATTTCTTAAGTGTGCTTCTGATCTTAAAATAAGACTCCCTCCTCAAATGAGAACAAAATTGACGAAACTCCACTTGAGTCACAACGATTACTTGAACAAGAGGAGGAGCGCCAATCTCAGCCTTTCAAAGATGAAATTGAAGTGGTAAACACTGGCACTGAAACCTTGATCCAATAAATGCCGATTGAAAATACATTACCCTCTGAAGAGTGTGAAGAATTGGTAAACCCGTTTTGAGGATAAAAAGATGGTCCCGTAAGCGTTACCATTAATGTCAAGAGAAAGACCCAGATAGAAGGTTCAAGAAAGAATGAAGTGAATATCATATGCTATGCAAGGGGCATAGAGTGGAAATAACTTTCATATTTCCAATCAATGACCTTGGTTCTCAAATTCATAACATGAAGCCAACAAATTCAAGATAAGAAGTTCAAGAGCAAGTATTGAAAAGTGGTCATCAGATATCAAGAGTTACAAATCCATAGATGGAGGATGTCAAGGAACAAGTTTCGCTCTATGAAAGCCGAAAGCACGCATTAGAATCTTGAAAGAAGAAAATCCATTATCTTACCTGGAAATGCCGTCAAACTCCGTGAAAAAAAAAAAAAAAAAAAGAGAAAAAAAAAGAAATAAATAATCAGTACCAGACAGACTCTAGTAACCTAGATCGATTCCCAATCTGAACATCGAAAGGCCTCCTTTGGCCGATTAAATCCCAAAATCAAAACCCAATGTCAAAAGAATACCGATTTGCAAACCCTTCGAGCCTAAATCAAATTTTCTTGAAAACCCATCAAACTTGGGGCATTCCCCCGAACTACGCGAGACCTGATCCCTACACTGGGGTACGTAGGCAGCTCGGTTAAACCGAGTTCGGTCGATTCAAAAAAAAAAAAAAAAGGAAAAGAAATGTAATCGTTCCAAAAAAAAAAAAAAAAAAAAAAGAGGGACCAGTTCCAAAAGAAGAGAGGTCAATCATTCCAGAAAGAAAGAAAAAAAGGAAAAAATCAATTAACCTTCAAACAATTTATCTTCAAACTAGGGGCATTCGCCCCGAACTACGCGAGACCTGATCCCTACACTGGGGTACGTAGGCAGCTCGGTTAAACTGAGTTCGGTCAATTCAAAAAAGAAAAGCAATTCAATCAATCCAAAAAAAAAAAAAGAAATTCAATCCTTTCAGAAAAAAAAAAGGGGGACAAGTTCCTAAAGAAGAGAAGTCAATTATTCCAGAAAGAAGAAAAAAAAAGAAAAATCAATAAACTTTCGAACAATTTATCTTCAAACTAGGGGCATTCGCCCTGAACTATACGCGACCTGATTCCTACCTTGGGATATGTAGGCAACCTATTCACAGGTTCGGTCGAAATCTTTGTTGAACCTTAAGCCATTCTTTGAAAAGCCCTATCCTACCTATAAAGTCCTTCCGATGTTCAGAACTAATGATCTAGGTCCCGAAAAAAAAAAAAAAAAAAATGATGATGAATAAAAAAAAATGGAGTTTGAAGATCTGCTAGACTGAAAACCTGAAAGGGCGGTTTAGGCAAAATTTAAGATCATTCCCTGCTAAGTTGAAAACGCGAAAGGGCGGCTTAGGCAAAAGCTAAGGGGATAGCCTGCTGAATCGAAAACCTAGAAGGGCGGTTCAGGCAAAAGCTAAGGGGATAGCCTGCTAAATCGAAAACCTAGAAGGGCGGTTCAGGCAAAAGTTAAGGCTACCACGGTCCGCCAAGTTAAAAACCCTGAAGAGGTGACTTGGTCATGGTAAGAGAATCATTGTAAGAAGGCTACAGCCGGTATCAGGACTGAAGATCAACTGAAGTTCAAGCAAATTCAAGTGACATCCTCAAAACTGGGGGCATTGGAGCTAAGCAATCCTAGGAGTTGTAATTAAATCATTGAGGCATTACTGTTTTAAGGAAAAAGTCCAGTGTTTACCAATTGAAAAAATATTCCTTGAAAGGATAGACTTACCAAATAAAACGTTAACTAAGTCAGAAGCATTACTGTGTCTGTCAGTATAGTTAATCAATCGTTGTTATTCTATGTTCATTCCTTCAGAGCTCCTCAATCCTTTGAGTAGTGTCTTTTATCTAAGTTTTCTCTTTAAAAAGAGTCAATCGTCGTCCTTGTGTCCAAAATGATGCAACTGTCTCGGTGAAGGAGGCCCGGCTTCGTCAGCTCCCTGCGATTGTACCTGAAAGAGCTTGAGAATCCAGTCAAACAGCTTCATTTCAAAGATGATCAACCCAGAAGAATTCAGAAGTAGAAACATCAGAAAGCCCAGCTTCCGTAAAAAGATCATACTCCAGGAAGGCATCTTAAGCTTGGAAGAGCCTCAGATGCAATGATGGTCGAGCCAATTTCTCAGAAAGATGAACCGTTAAAATTCAGAATTTCCTTCCAGTTAGTTAAATACTATCTTGGTCAAGAAATGTTTATCTAAACACCTATCAAGAGGCAAGTCCCACTTTTCCATGATTATATCCAAGAGAGCCGTTGTTCTAGATTACCAATTTCAAGTGTCTTGTTCAAGGTTTCAGTCATCCAAATCCCCAAAGACAAGACCAGCAGTCTCTTTGAGAAAAATCTTGTTGAAGTTTCATAAAAGTGTTTCTAATCCATTCTTGTTAGTAATGGTTCTTTGGTTTGCCGTTTCATCATTCGTCAAAGTCCTAGTTTCCGATATCTTTGTCAAGCACGATCTGTAACATCCCCGATTTCATTAAGTTCAAAAAATCAAAAATTCATCAAATCCAATCCTATGTCAAATTCAAGTTCATGAAAAATCTCTAAATTCTTCGTTATTGAATTCATCAATCAAAGCTATCTTGTTTCTTTGAGCCTGTTTGTGAACGGTGCCTCTTTTCTCGAGTCCATTTGTAAATGGTCTCGTCTTCTCCTTGAACCCGTTTGTGAACGGTGTCTCATTTTTCTGAGTCCATTTACGGTCTCATGTCCTCCTTGAGCCCGTTTGTGGACGGTGCCTTATTTCTGAAAAATCAAAAATTCATCAAATCCAATCCTATGTCAAATTCAAGTTCATGAAAAAACTCTAAATTCTTCGTTGTTGAATTCATCAATCAAAGCTATCTTGTTTCTTTGAGCCTGTTTGTGAACGGTGCCTCTTTTCTCGAGTCCATTTGTAAATGGTCTCGTCTTCTCCTTGAACCCGTTTGTGAACGGTGTCTCATTTTTCTGAGTCCATTTGTGAATGATCTCATGTCCTCCTTGAGCCCGTTTGTGGACGGTGCCTTATTTCTGAAAAATCAAAAATTCATCAAATCCAATCCTACGTCAAATTCAAGTTTATGAAAAATCTCTAAATTCTTCGTTGTTGAAGCTATCTTGTTTCTTTGAGCCCGTTTGTGAACGGTGCCTCATTTCTCGAGTCCATTTATGAATGGTCTCATGTTCTCCTTGAGCCCGTTTGTAAACGGTGCCTCGTTTCTCGAGTCCATTTGTGAATGGTCTCGTCTTCTCCTTAAGCCCGTTTGTGAACGGTGCCTCGTTTCTCGAGTCCATTTGTGAATGGTCTCGTCTTCTCCTTGAGCCCGTTTGTGAACGGTACCTCATTTTCTGAGTCCATTTGTGAATGGTCTCTTATTCTCCTTGAGCCCGTTTGTGAACGGTGCCTCGTTTCTCGAGTCCATTTGTGAATGGTCTCGTCTTCTCCTTAAGCCCGTTTGTGAACGGTGCCTCGTTTCTCGAGTCCATTTGTGAATGGTCTCATCTTCTCCTTGAGCCCGTTTGTGAACGGTACATCATTTTCCATCATTTTCTGAGTCCATTTGTGAATGGTCTTTTATTCTCCTTGAGCCCGTTTGTGAACGGTGCCTCATTTCTCGAGTCCATTTGTGAATGGTCTCGTCTTCTCCTTGAGCCCGTTTGTGAACGGTACCTCATTTTCTGAGTCCATTTGTGAATGGTCTCTTATTCTCCTTGAGCCCGTTTGTGAACGGTGCCTCGTTTCTCGAGTCCATTTGTGAATGGTCTCGTCTTCTCCTTAAGCCCGTTTGTGAACAGTACCTCATTTTCTGAGTCTATTTGTGAATGGTCTCATGTTCTCCTTGAGCACGTTTGTGAACGGTGCCTCGTTTCTCGAGGCCATTTGTGAATGGTCTCATCTTCTCCATGAGCCCGTTTGCGGACGGTGCCACATTTCCCAAAAATACAAAATAAATAAATAAAAATAATAAAAATTCATCAAATCAAATCCCAATTCAAAAAAAAAAAAACAAATCCAATCTTACGTCAAATTCAAATCCTACGAAAAATCTCATGTCCTCTTTGAGCCCGTTTGTGAACGGCGCCTCTTTTCTCGAGGCCATTTGTGAATGGTCTCGTCTTCTCCGTGAGCCCGTTTGCGGACGGTACCTCATCTCCCAAAAATAAAAAATTTATCAAATCCAAATCCTTAACTAAAAAAAAAAAATCCAATCCTACGAAAAATCTCATGTCCTCTTTGAGTCCGTTTGTGAACGGTGCCTCTTTTCTCGAGGCCATTTGTGAATGGTCTCGTCTTCTCCTTGAGCCCGTTTGCGGACGGTACCTCATTTCCCAAAAATAAAAAATTTATCAAATCCAAATCCTTAATTCAAAAAAAAAAATCCAATCCTACGAAAAATCTCATATCCTCCTTGAGGCCGTTTGTGAATGGTACCTCATTGTCTGAGTCCATTTGTGAATGGTCTCTTATCCTCCTTGAGCCCGCTTGTGAAAGATGTCTCATTTTCTTTTTTTTAAAAAAAAAAAAAAAAAAAAAAAAACCGCTTGAGAACGATCTTTGTTCTTTCTGTTCGGAATCCATTCGAAAGTGGTATCTCATTCTCTCGTTGCTCGTTTGTAAACGGCACCGCATCAGGATTTCTTATTATGTTCTAATTCTAGGATTTCATTTAGGGCCTTGCATTAGGTAGTAAATGTTTGCGTCTAAGTTCCGTTTTGTGTAGAGTCTTTTGTCGATTAAAGCTACGCAAAATGGCTCTGTCATTTTGACTTTGGTATTCGATGACTACGTCATCTCTACCAAAGAGGGGCATCTGTAGACACCCCATTTTGCTCTACCTTAATCGATAAAAGAAATTAGGGTTTGTTTTCCGTCGGTTTTCCAATGTCTTTCTTTCCCGCATCCGTTTGTTACATTTCTAAATATTTTTGGTCATTTCCGTCGTGTTTCGCATTTTCCCGCTAAATGTTGAGAAGGATTATTCAGAAAAATCTAAACTAGGGAGAATTTGTACCCGTTTGTGTGGGACCCGCTGGTGTGGGACCTGCTAGTGTGGGACCTGCTAGTGTGGGACCCGTTTGTGTGGGACCCGCTGATGTGGGACCCGTTTGTGTGGGACCCGCTGATGTGGGACCCGCTTGTGTAGGGCCCGCTGATGTGGGACCCGCTTGTGCGGAACCCGCTGATGTGGGACTCACCATTAGCATGACTTAACTTTCTCTACCATTTCCACTAACTTCATTTTTCCCTTTAAAATAACACCATTATCTCCATTACCATTATATATTCCATTATCCCCACCACCATTCCCACCATTACCATTATATATTCCATTATCCCCACCACCATTCCCACCATTACCATTATATATTCCATTATTCCCACCACCATTCCCACCATTACCATTATATATTCAATTATTCCCACCACCATTCCCACCATTACCATTATATATTCCATTATTCCCACCACCATTCCCACAATTACCATTGTTTATTTCCATTATTCTCCACCACACCCACCATTCACATTATATATTCCATTATTCCCCACCACAATTCCCACCATTACCATTATATATTCCATTATTCTCCACCACACCCACCATTCTCATTGTTTATTTCCATTATTCTCCACCACACCCACCATTCTCATTGTTTATTTCCACCTCTCCACTAAGTTTTTCACTATATAAAGAGAGGTGATGAGAGGAGGAAAAAAAGAAAACAACACATTGTTTTTGGATAGTTTTCTCTTTCTCTCCCTCAATATCTCTCACTCTCTCACTCTCACACTATCATTATCTACTTTCTCTCCTTATTTGTTTCTCCCCATCTCTCTCCCTTGTTCCATATAAAAAAAAATATAAAAGAAAATAAAACAAAGAAAAAGAGAAAGAAAGCGGAAGCGGATCAAGCGGCGGTGCGATTTTCGAATTTTTCGGCTCTCGGATTCGGCGAGGATTTCGATCACAGGTAGGTACTTAATTTTTAGATTTTTCTAGAATTATTTGGTATATTTGCATGATTTTTAGTATTTAATTGGATTTAGTTGAAAATTAAATATGTATGCTCAAAATCATGATCTCCATGAGTGTTTCGAAAATAAAATATATACTAAATGAATTCCAAAATTAATGAAATTTCGTGGGAAACTAATATGATACCAGTACATTCTACCATGAAATTTGGAGAATTTTGAGAATTTGTTTGGTATATTATTTTATGCTTTCTTTGAAATTTACCAGCTTTTGGAGGAATTGTTACTGACATCAGATCACAACTAAAATTCTTAAAATTTTTACAGTAGTCTTCAATCTCACATTTCTAGTTACTGTAAAAGTTTCAAGTGATTTGGATCTGTTTTCATATGGGATGTAGGGTTAATTCATAATCTGGTCTGAAAATTAAAAAATCTGAAACTGATAGTAAATGGTTTCCAAAATTCATGAAAATTTCTCAGTATGTTATTTTTACTTATATCTTATTAATGTAGAAATTTCATTGAATTTAGATTCATATTTCTAGTGGTTTCTGTGTTATTTGTGCAATCTGGTCAATCAATTGTTAAATCGAAATTAAATATGAGCTTAATGTAAAAATCTGTAAAACTCTTTCCGTAAGCTACATTTCATCATATCTTGCTGCTGTAGAAATTTCAACTCATTTCGAATTCGTTTGCTACAATTTCACTTGTAAAATCACTCATATGTTTAAAATTGATAAAATTCATTGAAAATCCGAAATTAATTGAAAATCATCTGAATATTTCTAAAGAACCTTAAATCTCTGTCACACATTAACTCCTTAATCCATTGAAACAGAAATCTTAGGATCATTAGAATTCCCTGGAAAAATGGTCAGTGCATCCATAATCGTATCCCAATTGCAACCGATCTTTGACAATTTGAATACTTAAGCTATAGCATGTTGTTGGCTCCGAGGTTACTGTCCACGGAAATCCTGAGATATGCCAGGCAATAAGATGTTATAACCTAAGTATTAAATTGCGCAAGGAAAGAACGCACGATTCCCTTCCTTGGATGCTATTCTGGGCCGAAATTGGTGAACCCTAGAACCATTGGTAATCCTCAAGTGTCCATAAATCGAAAATCCATGAAATCTGAAATTAATTAACTTCAAGAATTTGAATTGATTTGTCTCGAGTCTTCCGGAACCATTGGATTATGGTTTCCAATCTAAGAACCATTAGAGCCCAATTTAGGAACACTAGTGTTGTGTCGTGTCCTAAGTTTTAGGGAGTCCTAGAGTTAGGAGTCCAGCCTCATCACGGACGCTTGCTATGTATAGCAACCGTACCATAGGTCTAGTTACACTAGTCACCTCATCTTTCCCTAAGACATGCCTAGTAGACTAGGATGTAGGCTAACCTGCATTAGTCTAAGGGACAACTTGCATTTAGATAAGAATCATATAGCATCTTCGATGAAATCCTAAGATAATAAAATCCTCAACTTGAATTAAACAACTTCTCTTAAAACTGTTGAAACAGTCAATCCCGTCTAGGTCGGTGTCTTAGTTGAGTTAGGCATATGTAGCTTAGCTTAGGTGCACCGAACTACGTCGACTCTGATCCCAGTGAGGCTTGGGTACGTAGGCAGCTTGGATGTCTGACGGCATACCACCCGCGAGTCGGCACCACAACAAATTGTGGTGTTTTGTATATTAATTTTCTTGTAAATACTTAATCAAATCAGTTAGGGTTTTCCATGAAATTAGAATTCTAGGAGAACTTTCACTTAGAATGAATCCAGACAAATTAATAAATCAAGATACACATCTAGGATTCACATTGAAATTAGATTCTAGGATGCATGTCACTTAGTTCGCACATTAACATAGAGTTGAATGAGCCATTTAAAATAAATTTAAAAGAGTTAGCTTTTGGAATCGAAGACCGATTATCGGACAAGAATGGTGCATGTGGTGGATAACTCCCCATACCTTCCATTCTCGTAACCAGGTAGCGAGTCTAGATTTCTGGTTAATTATGGGTCCTAGATCCCACATCTAGGTGGCGACTCTGTCAGTCTCTTTCGTGTGGAATTCGGATTGCCTTAGTGATCCCAAGTCCACAGGAAAGACGAATTCAAATCAATATTAAAATGCACACGCCAATCGCGTGGGAACGAGAGACCAAAGGAGAGCGCGCGGCGGCTCGCGCCCCACGCCCCTCTAGCGGGATCATGTCCCACAATAACATCGAAGAGTGGCTTTGAGATTTGCATTCTTCAATATTTCAGGAGAGCTAAATAAAAGTGTGTCATCGGCAAACTGAAGATGTGAAATTTCCACATTCCTGTCACCCACAAAGAAACCTTTGAGCAATCCTTTCTCTCCTCCTTTATTCAGTAACCTACTGAGAGTCTCCGCCACTACAACAAAGAGAAATGGGGATAAAGGGTCTCCCTGCCTAAGGCCTCTGGATGATTTGAAAAAACCCTGGGGGATCCATTAATGAGAATAGAGAACCACGCCAATGAAACACATTTACTAATCCATGATCTCCACTTAATGCCAAAACCCATCCTACCAAGCAAATAGTCAAGACAATTCCATTCCACCCTATCATACGCTTTCTCCATATCCAACTTGCAAACAATACCCTGTTTCCCCATCTTTGAGTAATAGTCAAGCATTTCATTCGCAATAAGGGAACAATCAAGGATCTGTCTCTCCTTAACAAAAGCGCACTAGTTAGGAGAGATGATCTTATGTAGTTCCCTTTTGATACAAACGGCTAAAACTTTTGCAAGGACTTTGTAAAGGCATCCGACCAAGCTGATAGGCCGAAAATCTTGCACCCTTATACCTCCCCTAATTTTAGGAATGCGGGCTATGAAGGTGGCTCTTGTCCCTTTGTCTAACTCCATCCCCGAATGGAATTGGTTGAAAAAATTAATGACATCCCTCTTGACATACTCCCAACAATGTTGAAAAAAAGCCAAACAAAAGCCATAAGGTCCCGGCGCCTTATCCTTTCCCAACGAAAAAACTCCCATCTTGATTTCCTCCTCGGAGAAAGGGACTTCCAAAGCTTCATTGTCGTCTTGCTCAAGAGCCCCAAACTCCACCCAATCTGGGAGCGGACGTAGTACTTCTTCCGTTGTATATAGATTTTGGTAAAATTCCACAACTTTATTGATAATGGTTTCCCTATCCTCCACTAATACACCATTCACCTTCAAAACTTCTATTCGATTACCCCTTCTACGCACTCTAGCCATAGCATGGAAATAAGCCGTATTTTTATCACTTTCTTTAAGCCATTTGACTCTTGATTTTTGGCGCCATGATATTTCCTCTTGCAAAATGATTCGGTTATGTTCTTCCTTTAACTTTCCTACTTCCTCCGTTTCATCTGCACTAGCTTGACCCACTTCATCCTTATCAGAAATTTCCTTGATGCGAAGAGATAACCATAACTTCCTTTCATTTTTCTCTCTTGCTTTGTCCTTGTTCCAATCTTTCAACTTTTGTTTCACATATCTGAGTTTTGAACAAATTACCATATCCTCTTTCCAAAGACCGAATGTTCATTCCAAGAACCACCCAATCTTTCCTCCATCTTAAAATTTTCCAAACAAGCCAAATCAAACCTGAACGGAGAGGGACCCCAGACTCAAGCCTCGGATCCAGCAGAATCAGGCAATGATTAGAAATAGAATGCTGGAGTGCTATCTGACAGGTTTCTGGGAAACTATCAAGCCAACAAAGGGACAATAGGAACCTGTTGATTATGACTTTGCTACAATTTCTGCACCAAGTGAATGGAGCACCCATCAAAGGTAAATCGATAAGTTCATGCCTTTCTATGAAGTTAGAAAAAATTCTCATATTTTGGATAGATCTTGTATTTCCCACACGTTCCTCCACCAACCTAATCTCATTAAAGTCCCCACCGAGGCACCAAGGGTGAGACCATTTACCTCTAATCTCATCCAACTCCCCCCAGAATATATTTTTCCGCCCTCAAGACCGGTCCATAAATGCCAGAGAAAAGCCCAACAAAACCACTATTGACATCTCTAGCTACTACAGATGCTGAAAAATTACCACACCATGAATCAATGAGCCCAAACTTGACCCCATCCGATAGAAAAATGATCCCTCCATATGCCCCAACCGCATCTCTAGATAAAAAATTCCAGTGATTCGGCACACCCAAACTTTTAATAGTAGCTCTATTCACATCAGACCATTTTGATTCTTGAATGCTGACAATGTCCGGTTTATGTTTTTTTAAGAAACTCCTTTACTTGGGCTTGTTTATCTAGGGAGCCCAACCCGTGTGGGACCCGATCCGACGAGAGGGGCACGACCCGCCTCTCTCTTGGTCTCTCGTACCCACACGAGCGGTGTGTGCTTTTGATTATTTATATGAATCATCTTTTCTATGAACTTGGGATCACTAAAGCAATCTGAATTTCACACAAAAGTGAATGACCAGAGTCGCCACCTAGGTAAGGGACCTAGGCCCCATAAGTGACACTGCAATGATCTGTGATCCCAGAAGTCTAAATCCGTTAGCTGCTTACGAGAATGGAAGGTATGATGAATACACAATAGGCACCTTTCTCGCCCGGTAATCCAGTCTTCAATTTCAAAGATTAACTCACTTAAATTTCTTTTAAAAGGCTCATTTAGACTCTCTTGATGTGCGAACTACGGGACATGCATCCTAAATAATCTAGTATCAATGTGGTTCCTAGATATATCTTTTGATTCAGTTTGGTTTAATCCATGTGAAAGTTCTCCTAAAATCTAATTTTGGGAAAATCCTAAGTGTTTTAATCAAATTAATTAAGGGTTCGAAAAATGATAAAGAAATAAACAAAATAAAATCCTAAAATCCTACTGGAGTGTGTGTAGGGTCAACTTGAGCTTGGAATGCCATCCAAGTTGCCTACGTACCCAAGCCTCACTGGGATCAAAGTCGACGTAGTTCGGTGGCCTAAACTAAGCTACATGCCTAACTCATCTAGGACACCGATCTAGACTGGACAGACTGTTTCAACAGTTTTAAGAGAAATTAATTAATTCAAGTTTGATTACATTTTATTATCCTAGGACTCCATCTAAGATGCTATATAATGCTATCTAAATGCAAAACACTCCCTAGACTAATGCAGGTGGGTCATACATTCTAGGTTAACTAAGCATGTTCTATATGAAAAAGGGGGTTAACTAGTAAATTCTAATATACGGCTCAATTCCTAATATTAGCAACCGGCCGTGATGAGGCTAACTGGAGTCTCAAATCTAGGACTCCCTAAGACCTAGAACTTGACATGACGTAAGTGTTCCTAAAGGAGGCTCTAAAGGCTCCTACGATGTGGGACCGTGATCCAACAGTTCCAGATTTGATTTTGCACATGGGTTTGACCAACCTAATTTATTAAGTTGGTATTTCATCTTTTAGGGGTTTCTATCACCTAGAAATCAGGGTATTCTAAGACTCTAGGGGTAAATTCACATAGGCTAATATTTTGACCTATTTAGCAGGTTGTGAGAACTCTTAGTGATTTTTAACAATTTTTACTTTAACAACTTAAGAATTACAATGTTTCTGAAATATTTTAATGTTCTGGAATTTTTCATGATTTTACGAATTTTAAGTAATTTTTAATGATTTTTATAAATCTAGGCAATTTATTGGAGTTCTGAATCAACTTATAGCAAAAATTACCCTATTCGATCCAAATTAATACGAAAAACATGATCATAACAATAGTAAATTACAGTAGAAATTTCACATATTTTTTATGGAATTTACTATTTTTAATGGATTTATTTATATTCTTGCTGATTCGAATAAAATCACTAAAAATATTAAATCGTGCACAAAAATTCTGAAACATTCATAACATGATATTTATGGACCAATCTATCTTAATCCATAATTTCAACTTTCGAAGAGTTCGTTTGACAACAACTCCTTTACAAATGTAGAAACTAATTATTTTTCATTAAGAAATCCAAGAAACATAATAAATAACCACGAATTCTTTTAAAAAATTTCTATGATCTTTAAATGACAAAAACCTATTGGAAATAAAATTTCGTCAAATTTTAAATTGTTTTGACATGTAAACGAATTTTTAATCACCAAATAACCCTTTTCGAAGTATTTCTTTAATGAATTTTAAATCATCAAGATGAAAAGAATTCTATTGGAATTTTGGATTTCTAATATTCTTTTGGCTCAATTAAAACTTAGAAAATATAACCTTGGGAAAAATCTTTGGTTTTAAACTAGTTGCTTTGAAAATCGACAAAAAACCAATTGAAACCTAATTCATTGAGCATCCTTTTTTCTTCATGTAAAGTAGCTTTTCTACCACCAAAATCAGTAACAATATGAATTGGCCCGTCATATATCATATTATGTTCATACTATTTCTCATGAATTTTCTCCAAAAAAATATGGAAAAACAAGAAAAGAACACCCCTAAACATATTACTAGTTCTATTCTAAAAAGGGCTCGAGTACAAACCGTTGATCACTAATACAAGTCTCTAAGGCATGTAATCCGAGATATTCGCTTTGTCAAGCCTTTTGATACGTGAAGAGAAAACCCAAATTGCCGATAAGATGTACCGCTTCGAATAATAGCCAAGAGAAGATGAAGAAGATTGGTTTCTTTCAAAAAAATATGGCTACTTCTTCCACAAAAAAAGAGCGAACGAATTTTTTGGGGAGAGTATGCGCTGGACGAATTTCAAAGAGTTTGGCTTGAACCATATTTTTAGAGAAAGCTAGGGCAAAAAGCAAGAATAGCAATTTCCCATGTGAGAGTTGTCATTTTAACTTTCTTTCAAATTCTCTCTATTGGCTTGCTTTTCCTTTCGTTTTTCAATTGTAATTGTTTCCAAATTCCATAAAAAAATGATATCTTAATGACCAAGGCATTCTATTCAGCATTTCTAAATATTGTAGTTTCCAAACAAAAAAAAAAACAATGCAAGATATCATGGTGATTCCCGTCCAAAAAGCACTGCCCAATTTTACGGCTCATTTTGACCTATTTAGCAAAAGAATCACAAAATGTTGTAAACTACAAAGTTGTAGCCCTTTGAAAGATCTTTCCAAAGCATATTTACACTTCAAATTTGACCAATCGGTTAAAGAGTTATGAAAATTTTAGTGGGCTAGAATTCCCGTCCAAATGGCACTGCCTGATTTTAAAGCTCGTTTTTAACTTATTTCAAGGAAGAATCACAAAAAGTTGTAAACTAGAAAGTTACAGCCCTTCTTGAGATATTTCCAACTAGCACAACTATGAATTTTTTGGACTAGTGGTTAAAAAATTATGCTCATTTTAGTGAGCTGAGCCTGTTAAGTCTTTCTTTATAAGGTAATTCACTTTAAACATAAAAATAGTGGTCCCCCAAACATTGTGGTCGAATTAAAGAGAGGATAGCGGACCCACACCAAGTGACACATGGTGGGTCCTATATACATGGCCAAACCACTCCCCCCTTAAGAAAAATCATTTTTGACCAAAATGACCTTGTTTGATCAACACACATCAAAAAGTGACCAAAATGCCCTCAAAACGAAATGCCCCTCAAGGGTATAGTTAAAAATGGCAAGTGATGAAAATTTTCAAAAATATAAAGTATTCAAACTCACTTAAAATGATGGATGACATCAAACAGGATCAATTGGAACTCCTTGGAAATACCCAAAATACCCTTAAGACACAAAATTTCCAAAAAAAAGATAAAAACCCTGAAATATTCTAAAAATAACAGGTTTTTCAAAATATTTGAAATCATTCATGATTTCTCAGACAAACTTTCGGGATAATCTGGGAACATCAGAAATGACCAAGCTACCCCTACGATGCAGAAAATGATAAAACCGGGAAAACCCTGAGAAATTTCAAAAATAGCAGATTTTCACACTTGATTGGAAACACAAGATATCATCATATGGAGACTAATAGAACCCCCTGGAGACCTTCGGGATTGCGAATCAACACTAAAACACTTAAAATGAAATGAAATTTCTCCTAAAATGCGAGAATGCTTAACCTAATTCAGAAAACTGACTTGGGATTTAACAAACCAACCAACCCTTTCGCTTTTTAAAGTGTAGCAAAATGAGGGTATTTACAGATGCTCCTCTTTGGTAGAGATGACATGGTCATCAAATACAAAAGCAAAAGTGACAGAGCCATTTTGCGTAGCTTTAATCAACAAAAGATTCTCTACACATAATGCAACATAAATACAGATATATGCTAAATGCTTCCTAATGCAAGACCGTAGATGAAGTCCTAGATTTGGAACCCTAAAACTTTAAGAAGTTGAATCAGCCGAATAGAATTCTCTGTCATAGAGGCACTAGGATTTTTCCCTAGGGCAGAGGGATTCTTTCAACTCAGAGGCACTAAGCGTTTTCTCTAAAAATGAACGGAAAATAAATTTTCAATCTAGAGGCACCTTCGCTTTTTCTCTGAAAGAAATGAAGAGGAATTTTCAATCTAGAGGCACCTTCGCTTTTTCTCTGAAAAGAAAGGAAGAGGAATTTTCAATCCAGATGCACTTTCATTTTTTCTCTGAAAAGAAAGGAAGAGGAAATTTCAATCCAGATGCACCTTCGCTTTTTCTCTGAAAAGAGATGAAGATGAATTTTCAATCCAGAAGCACCTTCGCTTTTTCTCTGAAAAGAGAGGAAGAGGGATTTTCAATCTAGAGGCACTTTGGCTTTTTATCTGAAATAAAGGAAGAGGAATTTTCAAATCAGAAGCACTCTCGCTTTTTCTCTGAAAAGAAAGGAAGATTAATTTCGATCTAGAGGCACTTTCGCTTTTTCTCTGAAAAGAAACGGGAGATGAATTACGATCCAGATGCACTTTCGTTTTTTCTCTGAAAAGAAAAGGAAGATGAATTTCGATCCAGAGGCACTTTCGTTTTTTCTCTGAAATGAATAGGAAGATGAATTTTCAATCCAGATGCACTTTCATTTTTTCCCTAAAAAGAAAAGAAAGATGAATTTCGATCCAGAGGCACTTTCACTTTTTCTCTGAAAAGAAAAGGAAGAGAAATTCTCAATCCAGACGCACATTCGCTTTTTCTTTGAAAAGAAATGGAAAATTGATTTTAAAATTTAAACTGAACTTGATTTGATGACTTGAAATGAACTTGAATTTGAAAATTGGAAATTGACTTGAATTGGTGATTTTGAAATGAAATCAAATTTGGAGATTTTAGCATGAACTTGGATTTGATAAATTTGGAAATTAATGAACTTTAGATTGACACTGAGGCTTTGACAAATGATGAGATAATGCAAATCAGGAACGCATTGATCAATGATATGGCCCAGCCCCTGGTGGTAATCACAATGCTCATGTGCTCTCCAACTTTGGGGTAATGGATTGGGAAGTGGTCTAATGGGAAGCAAAATGATGCAACCCGAGGCTAAACATTCTTGTAGGAATTTAAAAGGTAGAACAGGTAGAGGGTCAAAATCTTTTCTTGGTTTCTGCTGGGACGTGATCATGGGTTGATCATAATCCATGACTATGGGGTTCTGAGGTCTTGGCGGCTGAGGGTTGGCACGAGAGACACTGCCAACCTCTGTGACTTATGCGGGTCCAGGCTTCTTAAAATCTCGAGTATTTGGATTGCTTCGGTTATACACCCCTTGAAACATTGCTTCTTCAATTTGTGTGCCAGCATTAATGAGGTGCTCGAAGTCAAGATAATAGTGGAGAGACATGTGATAATAGAGCTGAGGGGACAGGTTTTTTAGTATCATCTGAACTTGCTCTTTCTCAGTGGGATGGTCAATCATGTGTGCTGCCAACCCCCTCCATCTTTTCACAAATACCAAGAAATACTCCTTTGAATCTTGTTTGGTTTTCTCTAAGTCTTTCTTAATGATCTCCGCTCCGTCATCATACTTGAACTGTTTTACGAACTGTTCAGCAATGTCTTTCCATGTCCTATAACGGGTCTTGTCCAAATCCAAAAACCACCTTCTGGCAACTTTAGTTAAAGAGACTGGAAAAAGCTGCGCCATTTGTTCAGAAGATAAGCTCTGAGGATAGCACATGATTGTGAACATCTGAAGATGGGAAGTAGGACACCCCGTGCCATCATACTTATCAAAGTCTGGTATCTAGAAATTCTTAGGGAGACAAATTTCTAGAAAGAGTGTGAGATCATTTAAGCTAAATGCCCCTTGCTCCTGAATATGTATATTGTCAACCTTCTTAGTTAGCTGTTCCAATTTCTTCATGACCGACTTATCAACTGGCATTGAGCTTGAGTTGTAGTTCTCTTCACCATATTGTTCTTCATCAATAACATCAAATGGGCCTTGAGGAATGGGAATCACCATAGGCTTAGAAAGAAGTTCTGACATGTCAGGGTTCATAGATTATTTGCCCTTTGAAGGTGAAGGAAATGATAGACCAAACTTCTCGGGGAATTGGGCTTTAAGGAATTGATTATCTTCTTTGATTTCTTACATTTGCTCGAGAAGTACAGCCATCATAGCTTCAAGGCTATTGGTCTGAGGGTTCTCAACGTGTTCTGCCATGGGTGTAGAAGGAGATGATAGTGAAGCTCTGGAAGGAGGTCAGGGAATTGACTTCCTTACTAACCGAGAAGAGACTCGAACCCAAGAAACTTGAGCGGGATAAGCACAATAAGCACAAGTTATAAGATTGATATTCAATGTGTATTTCTTCTAAATGATTAGAGATGACTGTGGCCTTTGCAAGCAGTGGGGGATGACGGAATGAATCCTTAAATGAGTAAGATATGACAATGGCGACATGATGAGTAAAGGGAAATGCCCCTAGTCTAAGGACTACAGAAATGAACACTTGGGTATAAAGAGAGAAGATTTTAATAATGCCCCTAGTGAAAAGGACATAATCCTAGACTAGGAATGCAATGAGCTCAAACTCGGGTGTCATGGAATGGACTTTCTTGACTAGAATGAGACCAATGAGTTCTTCAAATATAGCCTTAGGTATGAGAGACGAATGGACAGACAATTGAGAAGTAATGACAACCATGACAATGATCCGAACAAAGATTGAAGAGGATGACGCTGGATAATGATGATCTGGAGGCTAATGGACCTATGAAATAGACTTTCTAAACCTCAAGATGATGAAGATTAAGCAAGGGAAATTTAGAAAATGAAGCCAATGAAAGCTACGGGATCAGATTTAATTGGACCATGAATATGGAGATAAAATCACAGCTCTTGAAGAATGGATCATAGACGAAGAAGGATATTGTCGAGATGAGATCAAACATGAGGGATAATCTAAGAAGATAACCTATGAGATCTTAGGAAAAAATGAGATTTATACCCTAATCTCGAAGGTTATTTCAGCTTTTACTCTTTTTTACATTTTATGCAATGTTACCTGAAGGCATCAATCCTAAGCCTAATCCAGCGGAGTGGAGAGAAGATCTCGACTCATGACTGGTTTTGTGTACCTAAAATCGATCGCAGCCATTGGAAGATGGACTACGGGTTAATCTAGATACAAATGAGTAGGATATCCTAATCTAGGCTCACACACGTGATGCACGCGTGTTGGTACTATATGCAAGTGTGGAGTAATCTAGTGGTACGGTCAAGAGTTCCCTTAGCACGAATTCGTGTTCGATATACTCTACCGATGTCCAGAGTAGCACTACGTGAATCAACTGATCCGTTTACGCACCATAAAGGTACTAGGCTAAGGGTGGAATGCTTCTCTAACACAGAGTCGCTAATCTGTAGGACCCGATCCAGCGAGAGGGGCATGACCCGCCTCTCTCATGGTCTCTCGTACCTACGCGAATGGCTTGTGCTTTTGATTATTTATATGAATAATCTTTTTTGTGAACTTGGTATCACTAAAGCAATCTGAATTTCACGCAAAAGTGAATGACCAGAGTCACCACCTAGGAAAGGGACCTAGGACCCATAAGTGGCACTGCAATGATCTGCGATCCCAGAAGTCTAGATCCGTTACCTGATTACGAGAATATAAGGTATGATGAATACACCAATGCACCTTTCTCGCCCGGTAATCCGGTCTTCCATTTCAAAGATTAACTCACTTAAATTTCTTTTAAAATGCTCATTTAAACTCTCTTGATAAGCGAACTACGGGACATACATCCTAAACAATCTAATTCCAATGTGGTTCCTAGATATATCTTTTGATTCTCTTGATTCAGTTTGGTTCAATCTATGTAAGAGTTCTCCTAAAATCTAATTTTGAGAAAATCCTAAGTGTTTTAATCAATTTAATTAAAGGTTCGAAAAATGATAAAGAAATAAACAAAATAAAATCCTAAAACCCTACTGGAGTGTGTGTAGAGTCGACTTGAGCTTCAAATGCCATCCAAGTTGCCTATGTACCCAAGCCTCACTGGGATCAAAGTCGACGTAGTTCGGTGGCCTAAGCTAAGCTACATGCCTAACTCATCAAGGACACCGATCTAGATTGGAGAGACTTTTTCAACAGTTTTAAGAGAAATTAATTAATTCAAGTTTCATTATATTTATTATCCTAGGTCTCCATCTAAGATGCTATATGATCATATCTAAATGTAAGACACTCCCTAGACTAATCCAGGTGGGCCATACATCCTACGTTAACTAAGCATGTCCTATAGGGAAAAAGGGTTAACTAGTGAATTCTAATCTATGGTTCAGTTGCTAATAATAGCAACGGGCCATGATGAGGCTAACTGGACTCTTTAATCTAAGACTCCCTAAGACCTAGAACTTGACGTGACGTAAGTGTTCCTAAAGGGGACTCTAAAGGCTCCTACGATATGGGACCGTGATCCAATGGTTCCAGATTTGATTTTGCACATGGGTTTGACCAACCCGATTTATTAAGTTGGTAATTTTCATCTTTTAGGGGTTCCTATCACCTAGAAATCAGGGTATTCTAAGGCTCTAAAGGTAAATTCACCTAGGCTAATGTTTTGACCAATTTAGCAGGTTGTGAGAACTCTTAGTGATTTTTAACAATTTTTACTTCAGAAACTTAAGGATTACGATGTTTCTGCAATATTTTAATGTTCTGGAATTTTACATAATTTTGCGAATTTTAAGTAATTTTTAACGATATTTATAAATTTAGGCAATTTATTGAAGTTATGAAGCAACTTATATAAAAAAATACCCAATTCGATCCAAATTAATACGGAAACATGATCATATCAATAGAAATTACAGTAGAAATTTCACATAGCTTTTATGGAATTTACTATTTTTAATGAATTTATTTATATTCTAGCCGATTCGAATAAAAATCACTAAAAATATTAAATCGTGCACAAAAATTCTGAAAAATTCATACCATGATACTAATAGACCAATCCATCTTATTCCAGAATTTCAACTACTAAAGAGTTTGTTTGATAACAACGCTTTTACAAATGTAGAAAATAATTATTTTTCATTAAGAAATCCAAGAAACATAATAAATAACCATGAAATTATTTATGATCTTTAAATGTCAAAAAGCTATTGGAAATAAAATTCATCAAATTCTGAAATGTTTTGACAAGTAAACGAATTTTTATTCGCCAAATAACCCTTTTCGGAGTATTTCTTTAATGAAGTTTTAAATCATCAAGATGAAAAGAATTCTATTGGAATTTTGGATTTCTAAGGTTCTTTTGACTCAATTAAAACTCAGAAAATATAACCTTGGAAAAAATCTTTGGTTTTAAACTAGTTGCTTTGAAAATCGACTCAAAAACCAATTGAAACCCTAATTCATTGAACATCATTTTTTCTTCTTGTAAAGCGGTTTTTCTTCCACCAAAATCAGTAACAATATGAATCGGCCCGTCATATATCTTATTATGTTGATGCAAAACAATATCTCATGAATTTTCTACAAAAAATATGAAAAAATAAGAAAAGAACACCCCTAAGCATGTTACTAGTTCTATTCGAAAAAGGGTTTGAGTACTAACCTTTGATGGCTAATCCAAGTCTCTAAGGCTTGTAATCCGAGATATTTGCTTTCTCATGCCTTTTGCTACGCGAAGAGAAAACCCAAATTGCCGAAAAGATGAACCGTTTCGAATAATAGCCATGAGAAGATGATGAAGATGGGTTTCTTTCAAAGAAATATGGCCACTTCTTCCACAAAAAAAAGAGGGAACGAATTTTTTGGGGAGAGAATGGGCTGGACGAATTTCAAAGAGTCACAAAGGCTGTCTTGATCCATATTTGTAGAGAAAGCTAGGGCAAAAAGCAAGAGTAGCAATTTCCCATGTGAGAGTTGTCATTTTAACTTTCTTTCTAATTCTCTCTATTGGCTTGCTTTTCCTTTTGTTTCCCAATATTAATTGTTTTCAAATTCCAAACAAAAGGCTATCTTAATGACCAAGGCATTCTATTTTGCATTTCTAAATATTGTAGTTTCCAAAAAAAAAAAAAAAAACACAAGATATCATGGTGATTCCGGTCCAAAAAGTACTGTCATTTTGACATATTTAGCGGAAGAATCATGAAATGTAAACTACAAAGTTGTAGCCCTTTGAAAGATCTTTCCAACGCAAATTTACACTTAAAATTGGCCAATCGGTTAAAGAGTTATGATAATTTTAGTGGCCTGGAATTCCCGTCCAAATGGCACTGCCTGATTTTAAACCTCATTTTTACTTATTTCGTTGAAGAATCTCGGAAAGTTGTAAACTAGAAAGTTACAGCCCTTCTCGAGATGTTTCCAACAAGTACAAGTACAAATTTGTTGGACGAGTGGGTAAAATGTTATGGTCATTTTAGTGAGCTGAGCCTGTTAAGTCTTTCTTTATAAGTGAAGTAATTCACTTTAAACATAAAAATAGTGGTCCCTCAACCATTGTAGTCGAATTAAAGAGATGAGAGAGGGCCCACACCATGTGACCCACATGATGGGTCCCATATACATGGCCAAACTACTCTCCCCATTAAGAAAAATCATTTTTGACCAAAATGACCTTGTTTGATCAACAAACATCAAAAAGTGACCAAAATGCCCTCAAACCGGAATGCCCCTCAAGAGTAAAGTTAAAAATGGCAAGTTGGTGATGGGAATTTTCAAAAATAGAAAGTATTGAAACTCACTTAAAATAATGGATGACATCAAACAGGATCATTTGGAACTCCCTAGAAATACCCAAAATACCCTTAAGACACAAAATTTTCAAAAAAAGATAGAAACCCTAAAAAATTCTAAAAATAGCAGGTTTTTCAAAATACTTGAAATCATTCATGATGAAATCAGACAAACTTTCGGGATAGTCTGGGACACATCGGAAATGACCAAGCTACCCCTAAGATGAGTAAATGATAAAACCAGGAAAAACCCTGAGAAATTTCAAAAATAACAGATTTTCACACTAGATTGGAAACACAATATATCATATCTGGAGACTAATAGAACCCCCTGGAGACCTTCGGGATCGCGAATGAACACTAAAACACTTAAAATGTGATGAAATTACCCCTAAAATGCTAGAATGCTTAACTTAATGCAGAAGACTGACTTGGGATTTAACAGACCAACCAAACCTTTCGCTTTTTAAAGCGTAGCAAAATGGGGGTGTCTACAACCCATTACAGTTCCAGCATAAAATCTTCATGGTAAACGAGCGTTACCCTTGCTTTTACCCTTGGAGGTACTTTTACCCCCACCACTCAATTCAATTCTCCGCTTGATCGAAGATGCCATCCCCTCATAGTTTACATCAGATTTCAACCTGGCCAATTCTCTCATCATTTTCTTAGATGTTTCTTTAGCTGCCGAATCTGATTCACAGCGCAATGACATTTCTCTCTGCTCAACCTCGCAATACATTTTCTTTAACTTGCTCACTAATCCCGCATATGATAGGCCTAATTCAATACTGGTTTCCATAAAATGACTGACAAAAGATTCTATTATATCACTCTCTGATTTAATTCTCTCTGCATGTTGATCACTTACAGCTTGATGCACAATCATTTCTAATTCAACCTGACTATTTCTGAATCTTCAACTTGTGGGATAACTGGGGGCACGACAGAAATGGGACAAGGGAGAGTGATTTCACCTAGTGTCAAGGGAGCAGCATCCTGCAAAATAGCAAGGGGTGGACACAACCCAAAAGAAAAAGAATCAGAGGAAGGGTTAAGGGTACCTGAAGGAACATTGTTCCTTAAAACTTGTTGCATGGATGGTTTGTCTCTTTGAGCATCACAATGAAAAACATGGTCCTTCGCAAAATCTCCTTGCCCAACCATCATCTCCTCCGGAGCCTCCGAGCGGGGATATCGATTATTATTTTCCGGATTTATTGCTTCCTCAATTCTGCGAAATATGAGCTCGACGGTAATTTCCGGGGACGACCTATGACTGATCTCCACCAACTGAGAGAGGTTCAAAACATCCTTAGGCACAGGATTTCCAGGTGTAACCCACAACGACTCCAACTCTCTTTCTCCAGGAGCAAATTGTTAGTGAGAGTTAGGATACCAAAACAACGGTTCTCAGTGGTATTACTGTTTGGGAAAATTACCAATGGGGGACAAACATTAGGCAGAATTATCAACTGGACCCAGGCTTTTCAGAAATTACCAATGGGGGACAAAATCTGTCTTTTCAATAAAAGCTGGACGAAAATACCCTTTGGCATATAAAACACGTTTTGACTTTGGAAGGGGGTTTTCAAGTCTCTACGATTGGAGTTATTAGGTATCAAAATGGGGTTACCAATTTCAGAATGGGGTTTTCAAGTCTCTACAATTGGGGTTATTGGTAACCCCATTTTGATACTTGATAACCCCAATCCTAGAGATTTGAAAACCCCATTCCAAAACTCCAATACCCTCGGCCAATTTTCAAGGACTTGATAAGCCCATTCAGAAATTGGTAACCCCATTTTTTATACTAGATAATCCCATTCCTAAAGACTTGAAAACCCTCTTCCAAAACTCCAGAACTCTCGGTCAATTTTCAGGGACTTGATAAGCCCATTCTGAAATTGGTAACCCCATTTTGATACCTAATAACCCCAATCGTAATCGTAGAGACTTGAAAACCCCTTCCAAAGTCAAAACGTGTTTTATATGCCAAAGGGTATTTTCGTCCAGCTTTTACTGAAAAGATAGATTTTGTCCCCCATTGGTAATTTCTGAAAAGCCTGGGTCCAGTTGATAATTCTGCCTAAAGTTTGTCCCCCATTGGTAATTGGTCCTTACTGTTTTCCACATATTGGCAAGCCATGTCACAAGGCTGGGGGAAAGAAATGGGTGGATCAGTGAGCGAGTGGGCCTGGGTGGGTACACTATCAATTTGCTTTTGAATAGCAGACCCATTTTGGGAATTCTGGGCTTCATCAATGAGGCCCGCAAACAAGTTCAAAAAATGGCTCATCCGGTACCACAAACCTCTTAATCCACAATCCTCTAAGACCAGGGCCCACCAGTAGGAAAGGATAGTCCACTAGCAAGGCCCTCAATAGGGAGTTGGCGACAACTGTGTCCAACTAAATACGATACACCGGGAGTATCCGGTAAACCATTTTCTACATCAGTTTCTGATACACGTGTTCGGGTGCATGACATGTTTCCCACTTGCGCTAGAGGCGGATAAGCATTCCCAGAGATAGCCATTGCGGAAGTGACACGTTCATTACAATTTTGAAAATTAAATTGACTGCTATCTTGCACATCGCCCAGATTACTATCATACGCACGCGCGACATTGCTATCGTGCGCATGCGTCTTCTCCGGCACACTCGCTGGGAACTCCGGATCCTCCGTACTCAGATAATCCTCCTCCGATGCAGAGTCTTCATTGCAAAGCTCCTTGAATGTAGCTCGATCTTGGTTTGAAAGGTCATCAAAGACCCCCTGACATTGCCGGAAAGCCTTATCTGGCCTCCATCAGATAACTCCAATGTTGCTAGATGGAACCTCTCCATTTTGACCCATATTGTTACTCCATCAACACAGACCGGAATCGAGACAACCACGGGACAGCTACAGCTCGTTGCTAAATGGATTTTAGCAGATTTGTACCCCCTTGCTGATTTACAAGAAGCATCTGTTGTAACCACTCTCCCGATCTTACTCCCAATTTTAACAAAGTTCTCCAGACACCATGCTTGGGCCGGAATGCCTGAGATAAGCCACCAATCCAATCCACCGATACCAAATCTGAGAATTTTTCAGTCCATGGGTAAAGTTCCAGAAACGGCGAATTTGTGGCGATAGTCCAAGAATGTTGAAAACTTGACTCCAGCGGAGGAATGATCATAACCTCAAGTAAATCAATTTTGTACACCTTCAGTCTCTCCTTCGATCCACTTCTTCTACTCAGCCATTCTTCTAAAGCAGGAACATTGCCAGACCAACCTGATTTGATTTTGCCCCAAAGACTTTGTTGAGCCCTGTTGATTGAGGCTAATGGCACAATATCACTGCAGTCTGGATTGGCAAAAACAATATTCTGGGGTCTATTTGCAGTCACTGATTGAGCCTTCTCTTGAGATATCAATCTCTCGTGGGGTAGGATCGAAACAACCGCATCGTTCAACATATTAGTATCCATAAAAGACAAGATTTTTCTACAACACCTCAAATCCCCATAGTTTGCATTTCTTCGTTTCTCCATCATGCGATTAACCCTACGATTCCGACGATTCTGCTGCATTCTCCACGACTGGTTTCTTCAGTTTTCCTCCATTCTCAGACAAACGGGTATATACGATTGCATATACAAATGAGGAGCACTTATACCTTTCAATCAAACAATTTCAAAGCCGGCTGAATACCTGGGAACCCATACCTAACGAGTCTCTTTCAATTGACCGAGACTTTGACCAAGATAGAGACTCAAATTTAATTGTTAGAAAGTCTGCAAAGACCGTTGTTTCTGAAAGGCGTGGAGGGTGATAGGTACCTGCAAGATAAAGCGAGGAAGAAGAAAATTCGATTCGTTTGGGAAACCAGTCCCTCGTACAAGTGTACAAAATTAGGTTGAAATCTTCTCTATATTTTCCACTAAGAGATAATATAAACGTCTACAATGATCTTAAGTTTCAACACACTATGAGTCTACAACCAATTAGAATTAAGAATAACAAAAAGACAACTAAAAGATAAATACAAAAGATAGCTTAAACCTAACAAGCCAACGTCAACAGTTGGTTATTGAAATCCCTAAAAACTGGGGACTCAAGACTCCCTTCCCCTTGAAAATTGCCTTGTCCTCAAGGCGGATTCTCTTCTTCATCTTCTTCTTCCTTGTCACTGTCAAGAACTTCAATCAACTGAAATTGGAGAAGCTTGCACTTGTGACCATGAACAAATCGCTCGTCACAGATATAGCACAACCCCTTAGCACGTCTCTCCTTCATCTCGCCTATCGTAAGCTTTCGAAGAACCTTTGGATCTGATGTAGAGGTGCTCACATTGGGCACAATCGTGACCTTGCCACATTGGAATTTTTCTTCCATCATGCGTTGTAAGCCAATAGCGTCATGCAATGTCTTTGGACGGAAGACTTGAACTTTGCCCACCAATTCATCATTTAGGCCTCCCACAAAAGTCCCAACCAAGGCCTTCTCAGTCCATCCTTCAACCATGTTAGACAACCTCTCAAATTGTTTTTGATATTCTCGTACCGAAGCTGTTTGTTGCTGAAGTTTGCTAAGTGCTGAATCAAAGTCTTCAAAGTCCGTAGGGCCAAATCTAACACACAAGGCTAATTTAAACTCATTCCACACCATATTCTTATGAGTCTTCTCATACCATTCGAACCACTGAGAGCTTCTCCTTCCATATGGAATGAAGATAGTGGGATCTTCATTTCTTCATTAGTTTGATGGAATCGGAAAAATTGCTCGGCGCGATATGTCCATCCTGTCGGTTCTTCTGATCCATTGTATTTAGGGAAATCCAACCGAGGGTACGTCGTTTGGACAGATCCTCCCTTTGTTCCGGACCCTAGTGCATCGTTTCCTCCCATTTCCACATTGGAAGAGGTAACCTTGCCATGGGAAGCCTTATCCTCAACGGATTTTTACTTTTGACTTTCCATAAATTTGTAAAACATCTCTGCCAGATTGTTAACGGTCTCTTCCAACTTCTCCACTCTCTCTTCCATGGCTATATTGTTCTTGAGTTGACTCCTTTTTGTCATGCCAAGATCAACCAGCTCTGATACCAGTTGAGAGGTACCTGCAGGATAAAGCGAGGAAGAAGAAAATTCGGTTCGTTGGGGAAACCAGTCCCTCATATAAGTGCACGAAATCAAGTTGAAATCTTCTCTACGTTTTCCCATTGAGATAAGAAAATATAAACGTCTACAATGATCTCAAGTTTTAACACACTATGACTCTACAACCAATCAGAACTAAGAATAACAAAAAGAAAACTAAAAGATAAATACGAAAGATAGCTTAAACCTAACAAGCCAATGTCAACAGATGGTTATTGAAATCCCTAAAAACTGGGGACTCAACAGAGGGAGAGAGCGAGAGACTCTAACACACAGCTTGCAAGGGAGTGGTGTTGGGACCCGGATGCTAGCCGTAACGGGAGGCTGCCCAAGTCTTTATATGCTCATCCACATCCTTCACTTTTCTGAAGTGGGATCTTTGCCTTTACTTGAACTCCCAACAAATGGCTACTATAAATAGGCATTTTTAATCCAGCACTTTGAGTAACATTAAGGGCTTTTTCTCTTTATCAGTTTGTGTCTAAAGACTAAGCATGTCAAGAGAAACAATTGCCTCATCACAATTTTCTCTTGTCATGAGCCTCGTCCTCGTCCTCCTCTTCTCTCCTATGAAGATTTAATCCCTTTCTTAGCATTTCGTAACCGAAGGGAAACATCAACATCCTTTCCAGTTCCTTAAGGAGTTAGAGGCATACCACAAAGGAGATAGTCTCTTAAATTTTTAAGAACTAAATAACAGGGAGAAAAGTAGATCATACCTTTTTTTGGTAGGTAATTTGGGGTTAGGCAGACCCGACTAGATTTCATTAAAAAAAGAAAGAAAAGAATTACAAACGAAGGTAGGGCTTCTCAGAAGCATCTTCATATACAACGGAGAGGAGATGGGTGGGGATAGAAAATAAAGATATGCTATCTCCTTTACACGGGCAATTGGATTTAGATTTCCAAGAATGCGATATCTTCCAGCTTGTGAAGGAGCGGAGGATCAGATTAATGTTGTGAATAAGCATCAAAGATTTCCAGGGGCAAGGGGTATCGCCATTTATGATTTTCACCACCAATTGGAATCTGACTCAATCCACAGAAAGTTCACACCTTAAGAAATAGCAAGAGTAGCACCATGGAGAATAGCTTTTAGCTCCAGCTCAAGGATAGTTGCAGGTTCTACACCAACAGAGAACATAGCAACGATGTTTCTATCAGAATTTAGGACTAAAGCACCAATAGAGGCTTTATCACCATTGAGTGAGGCATTTGAGTTCATTTTGAATCAGTTAGTGGAAGGGCAAATCCGGTAGCAAAAATTTTCACTCTTTGGTTGATGAAGGATGGGGCATTGCAAATTTTCCGCAATTTTTTTCGAACATGATGTATCACTATCAAAAGGGGAGAGGTGACGAAGGCAAGAATGGACAGTGAAGAGGATTTGGCTGAGAAGAGCAAATTTGTACCTGGGATTTTTGCCATGAAGACGGTCATTTCTCTCAATCCAAATATAATATATTGAAGCCCCAAACACGAGTCTAATAGCTGTCGAGGCTTGTCCAGGTCCCTTGAAATGTTCACGAAGCCATGCTTCCTCTTTTAGGAGAGATTTGTGTGGTTTTCTGTGATAGGTGAAATGCCAAACTCCTTGAGGAACCTCACTGCTTCGAAGTAAGAAAACCACACTGCTCTTTTTTTCATTCCATATTCACGTCAAAAGCACATTCCAATGAAGGAAAGAAGTGCCCCTTCCTTAGACATTGTCCTAAGGATTGGGGTGGGCCTTGTTTCTTTTCTTTTCTTTTATATCATCTTTCTGTAATTAATATTCTCGTAGGGGTCCGCCTAACCCCAGCTTACCAATCAAAAAAAAAGAAAAAAGAAGAATTGTTATTTAACATCCAGCCCCAAAATCCGAAATTCCTTAAAAACAAGTAACCTTGAATGACCGACCAACTATTGGATAGTAACAACTAAAAGAAACTTCACACATTTTTTAATTAGATCCTTCTCCTCTTATAAAAAGATATTAAACTTTATCAAGATAAAAAAAATGAAAAGTCTTGAAAAACACAATAGTTCACTTTCACTTAAAGTTTAAACTTTGGTGGGCCCACTAGTTTGAATTAGGATTTCTAACGTGTCCCTTAATTCAAACTATGTGGCTGTTTCTATTCCCATCATATGATGAAATTTCTTAAACTAGCCTTCTGACAAAGCTTTGGTTAAAATATCCACCACTTGATCTTCTATGTTACAATGCCTCACATGTACTTCTTCTTTTGCCATGATTTCTTTAATGAATTGGTGATAGGTCTCAGTATGGTAGCTCCTTCCTTGATGAATTGGATTTTTCATCAAAGAAATAGTGGATTTGTTGTCATAAAATATCTGCGCAGGCCCATTTTGTTAAATCATGGAAAATCCTTAGTGGGCAAATTGCTTGAGAAGCCGTTGTTAGTAATACACTCTGCTTTTGTGCTTGAGGTTGATAGATCCAAGGATCCTTGACAAGGTAGTGGTGTGGAGGGTGATTCCCTCAACGTTATTAGGTGGTAGAGAGGGAGCTCCCGGCCTCCTTGGCAGATTGCTCACTGGATGGATGAGATTTTGGATTGTGTGGAAGGTTCCTCCATTTCATTTCATCATGGAGGTTCGCAAATAGTACTGAAGCAAATACGCTTGCAACAGAGGGTGTTCCCCGAGCACCTTTGGAATCCTTCGACTTTCTCCCCCCTTGATGAACCTTGTTGTGAGTTAAAATATGGAGGATCTCACTGTCGGATTGGATGTAGATCTCACCATTGGATCTTCTTGTGGTAGATTAGGCAAGTTGGTTAATAAGGCAACCAACTAGAATAGGCAGCTAGATTTAATTAGGAAGTAGCTTAGATTAGAATATTCCATCATTCTCTTTCCATAGTTTGCTTGATTTCTTTATATGCTTGCGTTAGTAGCATTTTTTATTTGCCCCATGCAACTTTTTTATTTCTAATTTTGTTATAGATTCATGATTTGTTTGGAGAAATGTCATGAATTCCTTTGTTTTTGGGTTTAAATTTGTTATTTATTTCAATTATTCATTATTTTTTTCAAGATATATGTCCTCCTTTGGATGGATTCTTATGGCCTTTCTGTTGAAATTTTCTCTATATCTTACTTCTGAATGTTTCCTTTTCTTTTCTTTTTTTTAATCAAAAAATTATAAATCTTTCTTTTTTGGTCCACCCCGTGCATCGCACGGGTCTGCAACTAGTATATATATATATATATATATATATATATATATATACTAGTAAAAAACCTCGTGCGATGCACGGGCCGACAAAGAACTGTACAGACCACATCATAGGTTGATCCAAACCGTCCATAGGCTGATCCTAGCACTCCAATCTATAGAGGTTTCCATAATATGTTGTTCCTCTTAAGGTGTCCGGAATTCGTCAATATTTTGCAAGTGTCCTGAATCCGTAGTATTATGTAATATGTGAACAAAAATCCGTAGTATTATGTAACATATATACCCAATAAGTTAAGAGCAAGCCGCTGTCGGCAAAAGGTTAAAAAATGGGAAATCCAATTTCAGAGAAGGCAAAAACATAAGTAAAGATAGGAATTTAAAGAAACAATGGGAATTTGTGAAACCCTCTAATCTGCCTCATCTTGCCAATGCATCTCAGCAATTTCACTGAAGTTTGTGTATGAGAGAGTGAGAGAGAGAGAAGGGTACGAATAGCATAGATAACAATTAATTTTAAGTTGATTTATTATGTAGTGAGGAAGTGCGAGCGTAAGTGGGAAACAGAAGGGTTAAATTTGAGTAATATCCAATATTAATGAATTCTTGGTTTCATTTTGAGGAAAACATAAAGCCATTAAAATAGTAACGGCTTAGTAGCTTATGTTAATTATTAATGGTTGTAATTTAAGAATGACCTGTGAATTGTAAATGAATCGGTCACATGGCTGTTGAAATCTTGGGAATGGAAATGAATGGGTTTAATTATGGAAAATGAGGTGTGTGTGTGTGTGTGTGTGTGTGTGTGTGTGTGTGTGCGCGCACTCCATATAAGCACACCTTGAGATCCATTGTAAATCATCTAAGAATTCGTAAAATTCCCTACTTTTACATGGTATCAGAGCGGTGGATCCGACCCTGATTATAATTTCCGCGACTTCGATTTCTGGCGGACGGCCGATGTAGCCGTCCGTCGGGCACTAGACCCATGAATCTCCATAAGGATCTAGCAATCCACCCGCAACTCTGATTCAGTTTTTTTTCCTCCATTGTCCCTCTCGTTGGTCCTTATTTTTTTTCAATCCAAAATCATCTATGATGGTTTCTACCTACATACAACAACATCAGAATCTTGTCAGAGGATTTTCTTTGCAGTTCCGCTGGTGTGGGACCCTCGAGGCGACAGCGGGATGAGACCCCACTACCTTGATCTCCACATTATGGCTCTCAAATGATGCCCTCACCGTATGAGTAATGGCGTGCGATGCCACTTGATTTGGCGTAAAGATCCGAAACCAAATCGTACCTAAATGATTTCCCCACATAGGTCCAAAGATTGATGGAAAATCATGACTAGAGTCGCCATCCAGGATGAAGGCCTGGAACTCATAAATGATCTCTGTGATAAGGATAAAGCAAGTCCCGAAAGGAAGGGTCCGTGCCTGGTGTAGACACCCCCATGTTGCTACACTTTAAAAAGCAGAAGATTCGGTAGTCGGTCAAGTCTCGAGTCCGTATGCCACCTCGGATTAGGCATCCGTGCATTTTAGGGTAGATTTCACCTCGTTGAAGATATTCTGAAGTTGATTCGCGGTCCTAAAGGTCTCTAGGGGGTTCCTTTGACCTCCGCAAGATGTAAAATTGAATTTCCAATCGAGTGGAAAAAAACTGCTATTTTGGGGATTTTTAGGGTTTTCCCGCATTTTGACCCATTTTTGCACTACAGGGGTATTTTGGTCATTTCTGATGTGTCCCGTCCGACCCCCGAGTTGTGTCTGAGAAATCTTAAGCGATTCCAGGAATTTTGGAAAAGCTGCTAAAAATAGAATCTCTCAAGGGTTTGACTTGGATTGGAAATTTTACAAAACGAGGGCGTTTCAGGCATTTCCAGGGGATCCCATCCGACCCTGTTTAATTTTCCTTATCCAATGGAGCCAATTAAAGAAGTTTCTATTTTTTAGGTTTGACCATGAAGACTTTTCATATTTGACACTCTCCTTTGATGGCTACTGGATTCGGGTGCGTTTTGGTCACTTTTCGGGTGTGAATCGGACAAAAGACCATTTTTGCCCTAAAAAACACATTTCCTAAAGGGTATGGCTTGACCAATCGTCAAAGGGTGCACCATAAAGGCTACATGGGTTGGGTACATTTATAAAAATGTGAATTTAAAAGAAATTTTCAGAATTTTATCGAAAAAAAACCCGAAAACCGAATGAAAAGGACCCACTGGGCCAAAACCATGGAATGGGGAGCCCATGGGGGCCCACCCATGTGGGTCGACCACCATGGTGGGTGCCCCACATGGATGGCCCCACATGAGTTGGGCGCCCATCCCTTTGGATAAGGATGACATCATATTTATAAAAAAAAAGAAAAAAGAAAGAACGGATAAAGAGAAGAAAAAGGAAAGTAGAGTTGTGGTTGGAAAAGGTAACTTGCAAAGGAGGTTTGGGAAGCTTCTAGAATGACTTAACATGCAAGTAACCTTATTTAAAAAGGTAATCCAAATTTAGAAGGTGAAGAAAGGATAAGGAAAGAAAGAAACCTACCAAAGAAGGACTCCTCATATGATAAGATTCCCACAACCCAAGAGAGGGATCCAAAAAAAAACGTCCAAGAGAGGGAGCGGAGAAAATTCGTCCCACTCTCTCTCCTCTCCTCCAAGAAAAGAAAAAAACCTCTCTCTCTAAGTTTTGGTTCATCTCTCTCAAGTGATCTACACAAAAGGGTTCTTGAATTCTCCTCTTCTTCTTCAACACATCATATAATCAAGGATTATTGGAGCACTCTTTGGGTGTTCTTGAGCGTATAAAAGGGTTAGACAAAGCGTATATTTCGGATTACCAACCCTAGAGACAAGGATCGCGATCAACGGTAAGGATTTCTCTTCTTTGCGAAATAGAAAAAGCATGCTAGGGTTTTACTTTTGATAGATCAAATCAATAAGTTTTCTTTTGAAATTCCACTATGTTATAGTATAGATTTTAAGTTTTCAAAATCTAAATTTTCACCAAAAAATTAATTTTCCTCCATATAAATATTAATTTTCTTTCTTTTTCTTTCGATATGGATTTAAATTGGGTTTTCAAAGCAAGTATTTGAAACCATGGTCTTTCTCAAAAACCAAAATTCTTTTAAGTTAATAAAATTTCAAAACTACTGAAAAGTAAGATCTTGGGCCATGGTTTGACCGCCTCGATTTCCATTTTATTTTTCGAAAGATAACCCAGCAAAGGGTTATTTCTTGAAGAATAAAATAGAAAATGGGTCAAATCAAGCCCAAATTTCATGAAAATTTGTTTCCAAACCGACTTGTCGATTTCCAGTTCACCCTAAAAGTTTTGCATTTTTTTTTCTTTTCTAATCCGAATTTAAATTATTTTAAATTTGGCCTATTTTTAATAAATAACAAAAGATTTTGAAAATTGATGAAACTTTTTAGAATTAAAGTTCAAATAGTAAGTGAATTTTTCTTGGAAACAAATTTCGAAAAAGATATTTTTTTTACTGTTTTCTGATCGATTCTCCTTTTTACGTGCCGTAATTCTTTTTCCTATTAAATTTGTGAATTTTCGAAATTTGTCTTTACTAACTAGTAACTTCGGTTACTGGAATGTTAGAGAAAAAGTTTCAATTGATTTTACAAAGTTTTAATATGGTTTTGTAATTTATTTTATTAAACATGTTTCAATTCCTAGGAAACAAATTCACCTTTTCTATTTACAAATCGATTTTATGGAGGAGTTTTAATTTTTAGGTTTTGAAATTTTGATAGAAAATTTTATAATCTATTATATATCTATTGGAATTTGTCTTTGATTTTAGGATATCATTAGGTTTCCCTTTTAATTAATTCTTTGATTTCATCCGATTTTTGTGCAAATTTTAATTGATGTCAAGTAGTAATAAAAATCTATGATATTTTTACAGTAGTTTACTCTCATGATTATGTCTATACTGTAAGAGTTTGAATGATTTGAGATTCATATGCTATGAGTTGCTTTGCTAATCTACAATCTGACTGGGATTTTGGAAAATAGGAAATTGGTAGTAAACCTAAATTAAAATTCATGAAACTTTTTCAGTAAACTACAATCTTCATACCTTGTTACTGGAAAAGTTTCAACTGGTTTGGAGTTCGGTTGCTTAGGGTTCCTGTGTAATCCTAGCAATCTGGTCTTAATGAATTCAACAGAAAAATCAGTAAAAATCTTCAAAAAACCTTAACTTTTCATCATGAATTCAATCTCTAACTTGTTTGAAACAGAAACCTTAGGATTCATAGATCTCCCATGTAAATTCGATATGTCGCGATAGTTCAACTGCCGAGATCGCAACCGTAATCGTATACTAATTCTGATCGATCCTGCATAATTAGAGTGCATAAATTATAATATGTTATTGGCTCCGAGGTCCATTGTCCATGAAAATCTTGAGAAACATACCAGGCAATAGGATACTATAATTTATGTGCTAAATAATACAAGGGTTGAGAGCACGATTCCCTTCCATGATTGCGATTCGAGGTTGAAACTGGCAAACCATAGAGCCTTTGGTATCCCTTAGATGCTTAGGAATTGAAACCTTTGAAAAATCGCAAATCAATCGATCCTGCATAATTTGAACATTTTAAATGATAGTATGTTGTTGGCTCCGAGGTTCACTGTCCATAGAAATCCTGATAAACATACCAGACAATAATATACTATAACTTACGTGTTAAATTATACAAGGATCGAAAGTACAAGTCTGTGAAAATCTAAAAAAAATCATCAACTTCAACAAATTGAACTAACTCACTTGATGTCTTTGGAACCGTTGGATTACGGCTTCCTATCGTAGGAACCCTTAGGGCCCCCTTAGGAACACTTACAACCCGTTGTGTCCTAGGTTTTAGGGAGTCCAGTCTCATCACGGCCATTTGCTATGGATAGCAACCGTGCCATAGATCTAGTTACACTAGTCACCCCACTCTTCCCATAGGACGAGCCTAGTTACCTAGGATGTAGGTTAACATGCATTAGTCTAAGGGACATCTTGCACTTAGCTAGGACTATATAGCATCTTAGATGAAGTCCTAGGATAATAAAATCTTCAACTTGAACTAACTAATTTCTCTTAAAACTGTTGAAGCAGTCAATCCAGTCTAGATCGGTGTCCTAGAGGAGTTAGGCATAAGTAGCTTAGTTTAGGTGCACCGAACTACGATCGACTCTGATTCCAGTGAGGCAGGGATACTTAGGCAACTTGGATACTTGAGTGGCATACCAAGCCCGAGTCGGCTCCACACATAAGTGGTGGGGTTTTGTACATTAATCCTTAAATTAGAAGTAATTAAATCACTTAGGACTTTCCATGAAATTAGAATTTTAGGAGAACTTTCACTTATGTGATGTCTCATTTTCATGAACTCCGTATAAATACGGTATTTCATTCTCTCCGACTCCATACAACTATGGTCCGTTATTCTCTTTGAGCATCATACAAATATGATGTCTCATTTCCTTAAACTCCGTATAAATACGGTATTTCATTCACTATGAGTCCATTCGAAAATGGTCTCTTATTCTCTTTGAGCGTCATACAAATGTGATGTCTCATTTCCACGAACTCCGTATAAATATGGTATTTCATTCTCTCCGAGGCCATACAGCTATGGTTCCTTATTCTCTTTGAGCATCATATAAATATGATGTCTCATTTCCTTAGAATCCGTATAAATACAGTATTTCATTTTATCTGTGTCCATTAAAAAATGATCTCTTATTCTCTTTGAGCATCATACAAATGTGATGTCTCATTTCCTTGGAATCCATAAAAATACGGTATTTCATTCTTTTTGAGTCCATTAAAAAATGATCACTTAATTCTCTTTGAACATCATACAAATATGATATCTCATTTCCTTGGAATCCGTAAAAATACGGTATTTCGTCTTATCTGAGTCCATTAAAAAATGATCTCTTATTCTCTTTGAGCATCATACAAATATGATGTCTCATTTCCTTGGAATCCGTATAAATACGGTGTTCCATTTTCTCCGAGTCCATTTGAAAATGGTATCTTATTCTCTTTGAGCATCATACAAATGTGATGTCTCATTTCCTTGGAATCCATAAAAATACGGTATTTCATTCTTTTCGAGTCCAATAAAAATGATCTCTTAATTCTCTTTTAACATCATACAAATATGATATCTCATTTCCTTGGAATCCGTAAAAATACGGTATTTCATCTTATCTGAGTCCATTCAAAAATGATCTCTTATTCTCTTTGAGCATCATACAAATACGATGTCTCATTTCCTTGGAATCCGTATAAATATGGTGTTCCGTTTTCTCCGACTCCATTTGAAAATGGTCTCTTATTCTCTTTGAGCATCAAACAAATATGATATCTCATTTTCTCTGAAAAACCGTACAAATACGGTGTCTCATTCTGGTGTCTCGTTTCCTCTGGGTCTGTACAACTACAGTGTCCTATTCTCTTTGGGCCCTACAATTATGGTATCTTTTTCCTTTCAAGTCAGTACAAATATGACCTCTTATCCCTTTGAACCCGTACAAGTACAAGGTCTCATTATTTTCGAATTGATTCGAAAATGATCTCTCATTTCCTCATTGCCTGTTTGAAAACGGCGCTGCATCATAATTATCTTTCATTCTAAGTTGCGTGATCTTCACTCTTGGATTGAATTCATTTCTCCGTTATTTTGAACTACTAGCTTACGGTGGTGAGAATAAATGATCTTAATTATGTTCTAGGACTTCGTCTAGGGTCTTGCATTAGGTTAGGTTGCATTTAGGTCTAGAGAGTCCTTTGTTTATTTAAGCTGAGTAAAATGGCTCTGTCACTTTTGCTATGGTCTTCGATGACTACGTCACCTCTGCCAAAGAGGGGCATTTGTAGACACCCCCATTCGCTCCTCTTTAACCAACAAAGGTTTTCGTTAGCATTTTTCATTTGAAGACCATTTTCCCATTTCTTGAGCTTTTCCCTATGTCCCAAGTCATATTCTCCATAGCATTCCTTTTCCCTCTACTTCCATCACTTTCTATCTCATTTTTCCTATCCCTCTCTTTGGAGTTCATTTTCCATGAAAAATTTGAAGAAGTTGGAATTTCAGAGCCCGCCATATGTTTCTTTTTATTATTATTCATAAATTTTCGCCAAGAGGTGGAGCATATCATTTTCAAAAATGTTACTTGACAATGGTTGGTGTTTCTGCAATTTAAAGCAAGGCCTGCAATTTGTATTTCAAAAATTGCAGAATTTCAATCAATGGATGTTTGGCCAAATTCAAAGAGGGGCCCGCTATTGAAATTTAGAATTTCCATGGATATCCGGCTAGTTTGGGAGGCTCAATGCAATATGGAATTTATAAAACCCAAGTGTCACCATTCGGTAAATTTTTCTTAGGGTCCCTAATCTCACTTTTGGATTTTTCTACCCAACACCCTCTTTCCTTACAACTTACGCTAGCTAGTGGGCCCCATCAAAAGTTGTTCTTATCTAAATACTAGCTATTGAATAAGGAAGAGTCCCTACTGATTTTAACTTTAATTAGATGTAGTAAGTGTAAATGAGTTGGGTGGTATGACCATGATTCGGTCAATTTGAAAAAACTCCCAAATTCGTTCACCATTTTGTGGGGTCCACTAAACGAGCCAATGGCCCATTTGATTAATATATTACTATGCATGTGGGCTGAAAGGGGCATGATATCATGATTTGAGGTGGCTAGTGGAAATGATTTTGGAGACATTAATCCATTCGGAATTTCGCCCATCAAATGGACGATTCGGATCTTTCTATGACAATGGTTCTAAGGCGCCACCTACTTGCTCTTTGGATTATAAAATTGATGGTTGAGATCATTCTAGTGGGGATCTAATTTTGAGGTACAACCTAATTACACTGTGGCCCATTAAAATAGATGGTTTGGATCATCCTATGGAATTAAATCACATCACAACCCACTATTTGAACGGTCAAGATCATCAATTGTCGCCTATCAAATGAACGGTTCGGATCATCATATGGGAGTGATTTAAAGATGGTGTAACATATTCCCATTACGGACCATTATTCGGACGGATGGGATCAGCCCATGGAAATGTTCTAAAGGTTGCAACCAATTTACATTTTTGGCCTATCGTTTGGACTGTTTGGATTGTCCTAAGGTGTTGATTTCTAGAAGGATAATGAATCTACAATGTGGGGCCTATCAATTGGACGGCTTGGATCATTCAACGGAAATAATTTAGGGGGAGCAACCCATTTGCACTGTTACCCAACATTTGAATGGTGTTGATCATCCCATATATGCACGTCCAGCCTTTATTGGGTGTTGTTATTAAGTTTATACAAGTTGCACGGTTTGTTGCTTTTGCATGGATTAGATAATGGAAAGGAATGCATATATATAAACATATATATGCATGGAAAGAGAAAGAGACAAGAATCATCTAATTAGAAAGTAGCCTTTATATTTCTTTCCTGGAATTACGTACATGCATGGAGAGGAATGTATATATATGAACATATATATGCATGGAAAGAGAAAGAGACAAGAATCATCTAATTAGAAAGTAGCCTTTATATTTCTTTCTTGGAATTCGAAACATGCATGGAAATGAATATATATATATATATATATATATATATATATATATATATATATATATATAAACATATATATATGGGGGGTTGTCTTTTTTTTGGGCTGCCACAATTCATGTTTTTGGTTATCCTCCTGCTCAAGATCCACGAATCAAAAATTGGGCCGAACTGTCTCTCTCTCATCTGCTGTTTGGAGTGCATTTGGGTTTGTTTTGTTAAATCTCACAATTAGAGCCCTCTCTTTAATTTATTACCATCCACCACCACCCACTCCCTCATCTTCACCAATTCTTATCATCTTCATCTCATCGGTACACTGATTTTATTTCTCAAAAATATCAGAAAAAGCTCTCTCAAATCACTTGTTTCTCATCTCTCTCCCTTGATTGGTTGTTCTTTGGCCGAGCCTTTCTTCTAGCAAGCACATCTCGTTCATCTTCTTTGAATTGTTATTCGAAGCGGCTTATATTTGGCGGATTTCAGGGTTTCTCTATTGATTAAAAGGGCTGGAGGAAGCATATATCTCAGAATACCAGCCCCAGAGACAAGGAGCGCGATCAACGGTAGGTTCCTCCATTTTTATAATATCAAAGGTAGAAAAGCATGCTTAGGGCCGTTTCTTCTTTGTTTTCTTCATGATTTTCGTAAAAGCTACCATGCATGATCTAATATGATTTTGGTAGATCAGTTTATTTGATTATCAATTTTGGTAAAAAAAAGGAATCGTTATATGAGAAAATTGGGCATTTAACCGATTGAGATATCTAGTGGCTTTTGAATCGTTTTTACAAAGTGAGTGTTTTAAAACCAAGCGTTTTTCATGAAACTATATTTTCTGAGTCTTAATGTGGTTAAAATAGCACCAAAAATCTAAAAATTCTTGTAGATTTCATTTGTTTTGATGGCTCAAAAATTCGTTTAAACAATACCGGGAAATAGAATTTTGATGGTTCTAAAAATCGTTCATATAACAAAACCATTCAAAACTGATTGAAATTTGGTCTTCAGTAGATTTTCAATGTTTAAATATCATACAAATTTTTTTAAAAGATTTGGAATTTATTTATTATTTTTACTGGAATTGTTTTGATAAAATCTCTGATTTTCATGTATATGAAGGACATATTATTAAACGAACTTCTTAAAAGTTGAAATTTGGTAGCAAGATGAATTGACTAGTCAGAATCATATTGTGAATTTCTCAGAAGTTTGGGGAATATTTTAATATTTTTAATTGACTTTTAATTGCTCTGATCAGAACATGAATATATCTGTTAAAAATAGACAATTATCAAAATAATGTCTAAATGTTTTCTCATAATCTTCTATTTATCCGAGAATGGTCTAGTAAAAGTTTGGTTGGATTTGGAATTAATTTGCTATATTTGTTAGTGTAATGTCATCAATCTGACCCGAAAGTGGAAAATCAATTAAAAATCGAATTTCAATCTTTAAAATCATGAAAACTTCAAGAAAAATATATTTTTCAAGAAAACATCATACTCTAAAGTTTTTGGAACAGATAACTTAATTTGATATAGGCTTCTGTGTAAAATCATTAATCTGATCCAATTGTGATAAATTCATTTAAAAATTCAAATTAATTCAAAGCACCTTGAAAATTTTCAGAGAACTCTAACTCTTCATCATGTATTCAATCAGTAAGCCATCTGAAACAGAAATCTTAGGATTAATAGATTTCCTTTGTAAAACAACATGCTATGATAATTTAGATGCCGAGATCGTCACCATAATCGTATACTAATTGCGATCGATCCAGCATAATTGGAGTGCGTAAATTATAGTATGTTATTGGCTCCGAGGTCCACTGTCCACGGAAATTCTGAGAAATATGTCAGGCAATAAGATACTATAACTTACGTGCTAAATTATATAAGGGCTGAGAGCACGATTCCCTTCCATCAAGGCCGAAACTTGTGAACCATAGAGCCTTTGGTATTCCTTAGAGGTTTAGGAATCGAAAATCCTTGAAATCAAAAATCATCAAGTTCAACAAATTGAACTAGCTCACTCCATGTCTTTGGAACCGTTGGATTACGGCTTCCCATCGTAGGAACCTTTAGGGGCCCCTTAGGAACACTTATGTCACGTTGTGTCCTAGGTTTTAGGGAGTTCTAGAGTTAGGAGTCCAGCCTCATCACGGCCGTTTGCTATGGATAGCAACCGTGCCATAGATCTAGTTACACTAGTCACCCAATTTTCCCCTAGGACAAACCTAGTTACCTAGGATGTAGGTTAACCTGCATTAGTCTAAGGGGTGTCTTGCACTTAGATAGGACCATATAGCATCTTAGATGAAGTCCTAGGATAATAAAATCTTCAACTTGAATTAAATAACTTCTCTTAAAACTGTTGAAACAGTCAATCCAGTCTAGATCGGTGTCTTAGATGAGTTAGGCATAAGTAGTTTAGCTTAGGTGCACCGAACTACGATCGACTCTGATTCCAGTGAGGCTGGGATACGTAGGGCAACTTGGATACTTGAGTGGCATCCCAAGCCCGAGTCGGCTCCACACATAAGTGGTGGGGTTTTGTTCATTAATCCTTAAATTAAAAGTAATTAAATCACTTAGGACTTTCTATGAAATTAAAATTTTAGGAGAACTTTCACTTAGATTGAATTCAAACAAATTAAGAAAATCAAGATACATATTTAGGAATTACACTAAAATTAGATCTTAGGATGCATGTCATGTAGTTCGCACATTAATATAGAGTTAAATGAGCCATTTAAAAGAAATTCAAAAGAGTTAACTTTTGGAATTGAAGACCGATTATCAGGCAGGAATGGTGCATGTGGTGATAACTCTCCATACCTTCCATTCTCGTAACCAGGTCACGAGTCCAGATTTCTGGTCAATTATGGGTCCTAGATCCCTCATCTAGGTGGCGACTCTGTCACTCTCTTTTGCGTGGAATTCGGATTGCCTTGGTGATCCCAAGTTCACGGAAAAGATGAATTAAATCACACTTTGCTAGGCTCGGCAGCTTACCCCTGCCCTTAAGAGTACTGGGTTGCACGTTTGTTTGCACCCTATGGCTTGGTTGCTGCCTGCTTGGTTGGGTAATTAAAATTAATAATAAAAAGCACACGCCATTCGCGTGGGTACGAGAGACCAAGAGAGAGCGTGGCAGCTCGCGCTTCACCCCTCTCGCGGGATCGGGTCCCACAGTAATAACAAATCAAAGTACTTGAGCTAAGGAATTATAACCAATCTCTATAAACATAAAAGAACAACATATCTGCCCCACCTCATTTGGGCTACTCGATGATAAGACAAAAATGACAAAATGAGGCATTGACACATTAGAAATGGTTGGCACAATGAAAAACTGGGAGTGAATATGTCCCTTCTAATTCAAACAACCCTTAACCGGTTTCCACAATTTTCTATAAAAATTACAGTAAACCGAATAGGGAAATAATATGAACCCTTCCATGTGTTAACACTTACACCCAAACATCTTATCTTTTACTATTTAAAGGGCTGCCAATATCAAAGTGGAAAGAGATGGCTGCCACAATCAAAGCTATAAGAGGGCTGTTCATAATTAAAGTGGAAAGGGCTGCTAATATCAGGGGTGTGAGGGCTGCTAAATTGGATCCACTTCCAATCAACAAATACATCAAGAAGCTCCTATTTGACAAAAGGTATTCCCACAACACCAAATCACCATGAGTGCTTGAATCTCTTATTCAAGGCACAATTTTAGCAGGACACCAAGTCATCGAGACTTATTCCAATGAATGAAAGAAAAGGAAATCTGCTCTTGGCTTTTCAACCACAAAGTGACAGAACGACTCAACATGTAAGATTCTCTCAAATTCAATGGCAATACTCACATATTCACAATTTAAGGAGCTAAAAAAACAAAATGAAAATCACTATTACTATTATATAAGACCTGACATTACCCAAGCCCTTTCTCTTAAATCATCTATGGACCAAAAAATACAACTACTGAACTATTTTAAACCTTCGTTATTAAAGGAAATTCAAACGTTATTTCCACATAGCACTCACATTATCAACAATACTTCTTTCACACATTTTTTCATTAATATATAAAAACATTCTAATTTTGACAAATTTTCAAGGCTAATTATTAGAATTATAGGCATATAAAACTGAAATTTCAGAAAGAAAAATCTCAACACTAAATCTCTCTTTAAAACCGTTAGCAAACACATAAAAGCAAAATTAGAGAAAATTAATAGACTACAAGATCAGTAGAAATTACAACTTCTGAGCAATTAAAAAAAAACAAATTAGAGAATAAAATAAACATATTACACAAAATCTCAGCCATTACACAGATACGAATAAGAAATCAAAGCATAAAATCGAATTACCTCGTGTAGAATTTGAAGCTTAGACTCGAAAAAATTTGAATAAATGCTCATCTTGCTTACATATTTTTTCTTTCTTCTCTGATTCGAAAGATCAACGGTTCTTGCAAACGAAATCTTAGATCCAAATCCTTATAGGTCAGATCTATGTCCTTTCTATCGGAGGATCACCACAGCAACTTGAATAGGAATTAACAGCCAAAGCTTCGCCGGAATCCGGCAATTTGACCGGAGAAGACGATGAAAAAGAGTTAGGGTTTCTACACTTGTGCTAGGGTTTTGAAATGATAAATCCAAGATCTCTTGTTAGAATGTAGTAAAGAAAGCTAATAGAGGAAGAAGAAGAGGATCTGCGGGAATTTACGCTCGCCGAAGGAGGTGAATCGGCTGGGGAAATGGCCGGATAAGGAGATGAAAGGCTAGGGTTTCGAACGAGAGTTTGAAATTGGGAAATTTCTCTCTCACTCTCACTCTCTCTCTCTCTAATTAGGGGAACACCTTGATTTTTTTAATTAAAGGAGTAGCTGCTATTTATAGAAAATAGAGGTTATTGATAATGGCACAACCATTATTGATTGGCGCGCGGTTGCACGAAAAGATGATAGGCTGTAAGCCCAAGGGTCTACTCTCCTATCTTGTTTTGATGATTCTAAACATAATTGATTGTGTTTTTGAATACTAATCAATTTGCTTTGAAGTGTTGTGTTTAAGATAGGATTGATCGTTGAAGAAACCAACACTCAACTTGGTCATGCTTAAAGGTGTACCAAACAAGAGCCAAAGGAGCTAAGTGTAGCTCACATCATCACTCAAGCAAGCATCCAAAGATGGAAGATCATTTGAAGACCAAAGCTAAAGAGGGATCGAAGATTGCATAGGTATCATTGTACATCCTTTCTCTTTAGATTTTCAAGTCAAGGCAAAACGTTTTCAAAGTGTTTTCAATTTGTTTTTCAAAGAACACTTAAGAACTTAAAATGGATTAGTGAATGGTTATGTGGTGGACCAACATGTCGGGACCCTCATAAACATTCCAAAATAACCATAGGAGTTGAGTTCCAAAAGCTAAAAATCAAACAAGCAATAAAAATAAAAAACTGCGGATTTTTAGGCTTCTCGGGACTCCGAGATTTTTCTCGGAGCTCCGAGCTCGGAACTCCGAGAGTTCCCTCGGAACTCCGAGAAAAGGTCCAGTAGCGTCTGGACATTTTCTCGGAACTCCGAGAAAATTTCTCGGAACTCCGAGAAATGGTCCAGTAGAAATTTTATTTCTTCTGGCCGTTGTCTCGGAACTCCGAGAATTCTCGGAACTCCGAGAATGATTCTCGGAACTCCGAGAACCCTGCGACAGCTCAGAATATAGCCGTTGGGATTTGAATTAATTCTTGTATTTTGATATTTCCACCCCCAAACGGTCATATTCTTTGGAGAGGCTATAAATACAATATGTAGAGAAGTTTTTCTCACTCTCTTGATCATTGGAAAACATCTTTGAGCATCAAAGAAAACTTGCAACCTATTATTGCTTGAGATTTTGTTTTTCCCCAAACTTGCCTTGCAACTTGCAAATCTATTTGAGTTGGGATTTTAGAGCTTTCACTTGCAACCATCATTGAAGAGCAATCAAGGATCTACAAAGAGCATCAAGCTTTCAAGAAGAAGCCAAGCTATTCAATCTTCATATCTTGTATAGGTGGCTAGGGCATTCCGTTTTTAATTCCCTAGAGAGCAACCGCTTAGAACTCGGCGGAGAAGGAGAGTCTTTGTAAAGGTGTAAGGGCATCCTTGTTTAATATCCCTTGGAATTGTAACCGCCTCGGAGCCGGGCATCGTGGAGGTCTCCAATAGTGGAATCCCTCAAGTGCGACCTTGAGTAGAGTGGAGTAGGCCGTTGGCCGAACCACTATATATCGGTGTGTCATTTCTCACTCTTGCATTTCCATTATTGTTTGGCTTGGCATTTCACTTTGTTCTTTCAATTATATTTGCACTAACCAAATATTTAATTAAGTGAAGAAAAATTCCAATTAGGGTTCATAGGTAATTCTCAAAAGGCCTAATATTGAGTTAAATTCAATTCACCCCCCCTCTTGAGTATTTCAATTGGTATCAGAGCCTCGTCTCTAATTTTTAGAAAACCCTAACCGGTCTAGAGTAAAGATTCTAAAATGGCAAACTACCCTCAACACCATGAAGGTTATTCAAACACTAGGCCACCCTATTTTGATGGAACAAACTATGGTTTTTGGAAAACCAAAATGAAAATCTTTTTAACCCAAGACTATCAAATGTGGAGAGCAATTAATAATGAATACATCTTACCCACAAGAAATTTAAATGATTGGACCGAAGCCGAACAACAAGCTTTGAATTATAATGCCAAAGCCATGAATTCTCTTATTTGTGCTCTATCTTCTGGAGAATTCAATAGAGTATCAAATTTGAATTCGGCTAAGGAAATTTGGGACACTTTAGAAGTCACCCATGAGGGAACCAATCAAGTAAAAGAATCTAAAATGAACCATCTTTTTCGGCAATACGAACTCTTTCAAATGACACCCGATGAAACAATTGCCGACATGTACACTAGATTCACCAATCTTGTAAATGGATTAAGGGGTCTTGGAAAACAATTTTCCAATAGAGATTTAGTGACTAAAATCCTTAGGTCCCTACCTTTGTCTTGGGAATCCAAAACCTCCGCAATCACCGAAGCCAAGGACATGAACACATTGAACCTAGATGAACTAATAGGGTCCTTGATCACCCATGAAATGATTTTCAAAACAAAAGCACCCGAAATCGAAACTAAAATTGAAAAAGGAAAAGGAATTGCTTTTGCTTGTAATGTAGGTGAAAATGAAGATGCAAAAGAAGACATGGAAGATGAAGTTGCCCTCCTAACAAGAAGGATCAAATTCTTGCAAAGGAACATGGGAGGGATGAGAAATAGAAGGACAAACCCTCCATTCAAGAAGAAAGAAGAACTCGGTGATGGATCTTCTCAACCCCGATGCTACGGTTGCAAGAAGCTTGGACACATTCGCCCGGATTGTCCACTCAATAATGAACCCACTTCAAACAACCGCTTCAAGAGAAGAGAAGGCAAGAAAGGAATGACCGCCACGTGGGATGAAGAAATTGAAAGCGAAGGCGAACAAAATGATGGCGAAGATTGCTTGATAGCAAGGAACGTATGCTTCATGGCCTCAACAAACGACAACAATGAGGTATGCCTTAAAAGCCATAACAAGAAGAACACATGGTACCTTGATAGTGGATGCTCTAGACATATGACCGGAGACCTTACTCAATTCGCATCCCTATCGCTCAAGGATGGTGGAGACGTTACCTTTGGAGATGATAAGAAAGGAAAAGTCAAAGGTGAAGGCACCATAGGTAACTCTACCTCTCCCATACATGATGTACTATTTGTTGATGGCTTGTCCCATAATCTTATTAGCATTAGTCAATTATGTGATAATGGTTTTGAAGTTGTCTTCAATCCCGATAAATGCATTGTTAAAAATAAGATAAATAAAGAAGTAAAATTCATAGGGTCTAGAGACAATAACATTTATACAATTGGACTAGATGATCTTAGACTCCAAAATGTGACTTGTCTAAATGCCATTAGTGAGGATTCTTGGCTATGGCATAGGAGGTTGGGTCACGCCGGAATGGATCTCATTTCGACCCTCTCCTCAAAAGAAAGTGTTAGAGGATTGCCTAAGTTCAAATTCATCAAGGATCACATTTGTAGAACTTGTCAATTAGGAAAACAATTGAAAAGCTCATTTGCACCTAAAAATATGATTTCAACTTCCTACCCCTTGGAGCTACTTCATATGGATCTTTTTGGACCAATGAAGACTAGTAGCCTAGGTGGAAAGAGGTACGTGTTTGTAGTTGTGGATGACTACTCACGATTCACACGGGTCATATTTCTAGGACATAAAGATGAAACTTATGAAAACTTTCTTACATTGTGCAATCAAATTCAAAATGAAAAAGGTATTGCCATCTCTCACATTAGAAGTGATCATGGAACGGAATTTGAAAATGTACATTTTGACACTTATTGTAATGAACATGGCATAAAACATAATTTTTCCGCACCTAGAACACCTCAACAAAATGGAGTAGTAGAAAGAAAGAATCGAACTCTCCAAGAAATGGCTAGAACTATGTTGCATGAAAATGATCTCCCTAGATATTTTTGGGCGGAAGCGGTTAGCACCGCTTGCTATATCATAAACAGGGTATATCTAAGGCCAATTTCTAAGAAAACACCTTATGAGCTTTGGAAAAACTTGAAACCAAATATAAGCTATTTTAGAGTGTTTGGATGTAAATGCTTTATTTTAAACATCAAAGATAATCTACACAAATTTGATAGGAAATCGGATGATGGAATATTCTTAGGGTATTCTTCTCACAGCAAGGCATATAGAGTATTTAATAGGAGAACCCTAGTAGTAGAAGAATCTATGCATGTGACATTTGATGAAAGAGAGCCAACACCTCAAGAAATGCCACATGATGAGGATGAACCCATTGAACATCTTTTTCCAAAATTGAGTGCTCCTCCTCATGCATCAACAAGTCATACATTACCTAGTGAGGAAGTAGAAAATGAAAATGATGACTCATTGCCTAGGGATAGGAGAACATTGGTAGATCATCCTGAATCCCAAATTTTAGGTGATGCCACATTGCCAGTAAGAACTAGATCATACTATCGTAGTGTGAGTAACAATTTGGCGTTCCTATCCGAATTAGAACCAAAATCCATCAAGGAAGCTGAAAAGGATGAATATTGGTTGATGGCTATGCAAGAAGAGCTAAGTCAATTCGAAAGGAACAAAGTGTGGAGGCTAGTGCCTAGACCTAGTGATCATCCAGTCATTGGCACGAGATGGGTGTATAGAAATAAATTGGATGAAAATGGAATTATCACTAGGAATAAAGCTAGGCTTGTAGCCCAAGGGTACAATCAGGAGGAAGGGATAGATTATGATGAGACATTTGCTCCTGTTGCCCGTATGGAGGCTATTAGGATACTTTTGGCATATGCATCTCATAAAGGATTTAAACTATATCAAATGGATGTCAAAAGTGCCTTCCTAAATGGCTATATCCAAGAGGAAGTGTATGTTGAGCAACCTCCAGGTTTTGAAGACTTCAAACATCCAAATCATGTCTTCAGGCTTGATAAAGCTTTATATGGATTAAAGCAAGCTCCTAGAGCTTGGTATGAGAGGCTTTGCACTTTCTTAGTTGAAAAGGGATTCGAGATGGGAAAGGTGGATAAAACCTTATTTATCAAAAGAGAAAATCATGATATCCTCCTTGTCCAAATCTATGTGGATGATACCATCTGTGGCTCAACTAATCAAAAATTGTGTGATGAATTTGCAACCTTAATGAAAAATGAATTTGAAATGAGCATGATGGGAGAGTTAACCTACTTCTTAGGACTCCAAATTAAACAATACAAAAATAGAATATTTTTAAATCAAGAAAAATATACAAAGGAGTTATTAAAGAAGTATGGCATGGATAGTAGTAAGACATCAAGAATTCCCATGAGTACTACTGCTAAGCTAGAAAAAGATGAATTTGGCAAATCTGTGGATCAGAAATTGTATAGGGGTATGATAGGTAGTTTGCTCTATTTGACAGCCAGCAGACCAGACATTATGTTTACTGTCTGTCTCTGTGCTCGATTTCAATCGGATCCTAAAGAATCTCACCTATCAGCAGTTAAGAAGATCTTCAAGTACTTAAGAGGAACCCAAAGTCTAGGACTGTGGTATGAAAGATCATCTTCCTTCACTCTCATCGGATATTCAGATGCAGACTTTGCTGGATGTAGAGTAGATAGGAAAAGCACTAGTGGGACTTGCCAATTCTTGGGTAAATCACTTGTTTCATGGTTTAGCAAGAAGCAAAATTCAGTAGCTCTGTCCACAACAGAAGCAGAATATGTGGCAGCTGGAGCTTGCTGTGCTCAAGTCCTATGGATGAAAAGCACATTGATGGACTATGCAATTAAAATGGACAATATTCTCATCCAATGTGACAACACTAGTGCTATAAGCTTAACAAAGAACCCCATACAACACTCAAGAACAAAACATATTGAGATCAGGCACCACTTCATTAGAGATCACTCACAAAAAGGGGATATTTGCTTAAAATATATCAACACTGAAGAACAATTAGCGGATATCTTTACAAAACCCCTTAGTGATGATAGAATTTGCTATATCCGAAGTGCCTTAAACATATGGAGTGCGAATCAAATCAAAGAAATTGCCAAATAAATACTTTGCGCCTTTAACCAGCTTATCTATATAGTATTTATATATATAATCTTTGTTTGGTAGTATCTGCATGAATGAGATGTCAAATTTTTAATCTTAAAAATCACTCAATTGATATTCTTAGCCTTCTTAGTTTTTCTAAGTTGGAGAGGTATCTTCACTTTAATTAAAATACCTAACATCTTGACATATGTCAACATCTCGATCATGAACAGGTATATGTGCATTACTTGGTTATATATTTTTATACCATAAGCATTGATTTAGGGGGAGTTATCCACTCCTAAATTTTTTTTTACACCCTTTCTGTCGATGACAAAAGGAGGAGAAGTTTGAATTGATTATCTATTCAATTGACTATATGCACCACTTGCTTATAACTTGTATCATTTATATGTGTGCATATATTGAGGGGGAGTTCCAGTATTCACTTGCATACTATGTCACTCCACACACACCTCATAATCAATTTTGTTTGTCATCATCAAAAAGGGGGAGATTGTAAGCCCAAGGGTCTACTCTCCTATCTTGTTTTGATGATTCTAAACATAATTGATTGTGTTTTTGAATACTAATCAATTTGCTTTGAAGTGTTGTGTTTAAGATAGGATTGATCGTTGAAGAAACCAACACTCAACTTGGTCATGCTTAAAGGTGTACCAAACAAGAGCCAAAGGAGCTAAGTGTAGCTCACATCATCACTCAAGCAAGCATCCAAAGATGGAAGATCATTTGAAGACCAAAGCTAAAGAGGGATCGAAGATTGCATATGTATCATTGTACATCCTTTCTCTTTAGATTTTCAAGTCAAGGCAAAACGTTTTCAAAGTGTTTTCAATTTGTTTTTCAAAGAACACTTAAGAACTTAAAATGGATTAGTGAATGGTTATGTGGTGGACCAACATGTCGGGACCCTCATAAACATTCCAAAATAACCATAGGAGTTGAGTTCCAAAAGCTAAAAATCAAACAAGCAATAAAAATAAAAAACTGCGGATTTTTAGGCTTCTCGGGACTCCGAGATTTTTCTCGGAGCTCCGAGCTCGGAACTCCGAGAGTTCCCTCGGAACTCCGAGAAAAGGTCCAGTAGCGTCTGGACATTTTCTCGGAACTCCGAGAAAATTTCTCGGAACTCCGAGAAATGGTCCAGTAGAAATTTTATTTCTTCTGGCCGTTGTCTCGGAACTCCGAGAATTCTCGGAACTCCGAGAATGATTCTCGGAACTCCGAGAACCCTGCGACAGCTCAGAATATAGCCGTTGGGATTTGAATTAATTCTTGTATTTTGATATTTCCACCCCCAAACGGTCATATTCTTTGGAGAGGCTATAAATACAATATGTAGAGAAGTTTTTCTCACTCTCTTGATCATTGGAAAACATCTTTGAGCATCAAAGAAAACTTGCAACCTATTATTGCTTGAGATTTTGTTTTTCCCCAAACTTGCCTTGCAACTTGCAAATCTATTTGAGTTGGGATTTTAGAGCTTTCACTTGCAACCATCATTGAAGAGCAATCAAGGATCTACAAAGAGCATCAAGCTTTCAAGAAGAAGCCAAGCTATTCAATCTTCATATCTTGTATAGGTGGCTAGGGCATTCCGTTTTTAATTCCCTAGAGAGCAACCGCTTAGAACTCGGCGGAGAAGGAGAGTCTTTGTAAAGGTGTAAGGGCATCCTTGTTTAATATCCCTTGGAATTGTAACCGCCTCGGAGCCGGGCATCGTGGAGGTCTCCAATAGTGGAATCCCTCAAGTGCGACCTTGAGTAGAGTGGAGTAGGCCGTTGGCCGAACCACTATATATCGGTGTGTCATTTCTCACTCTTGCATTTCCATTATTGTTTGGCTTGGCATTTCACTTTGTTCTTTCAATTATATTTGCACTAACCAAATATTTAATTAAGTGAAGAAAAATTCCAATTAGGGTTCATAGGTAATTCTCAAAAGGCCTAATATTGAGTTAAATTCAATTCACCCCCCCTCTTGAGTATTTCATAGGCGCACGATGAATTGTGTACTATTCGGACCATGCTCGACCCTATTCAGGATAATTCGCCCCCCTCTTCTGTATTTGCACCACGACATTGCTTCCCTTGTTCGCTAGGTAAACGAGCACGAATTTCGATAAAATTTTACGGGGACCTTGGTGGGATCCTACCCTAGCTTAGGGTGAATTTTGAGACCCTAATTCATTCATTTGATGTGGTTTTACACAAAATTGAAAGGTTTAGGGCACAGTCAAAATGGGGTGTCTACAGATGCCCCTCTTTGGCAGAGTGTGCTTGTCGCAGGAATGTCAAAGCTGAACAGACAACACATTTTGATTGGTCCAAGATTGAGAAAGGAATAAAGAAAATAATTTTGAAAAGATCGAATTATTGGAAGGAAGTGATGTCTTGGGGGTCTTGAATGGAAGGGATGCCTCAGGGGTCTTGAATGGAAAGGATTTTGGTTGTTTGTTTGGTGCTCTCAGAGAGACTTCGGTTCTTTCTACACTCAGGGCGAACGCTATCAAGGAGAATTTGGTTTTAAAATTTCAACATTCAACATGGCTTATGGGTAATTTGGTGAAACGTTGGACACATAACTCAGCATTTGAAACATATTGGTGAGACAGGCTCCCACCAGACCTATAACTCGGATAACACATCGGTCACACAGGTATTCCTGACTCCACACTTCAGTGACGGTACACTGTGGAACGACGGACCATGACTTGACTTTTCATTAATAGCAACAAAATAACTAGATAGAGCTGCGGTCCAGCTTTTCACCAAATTAGACAAGAAAGAACAACAATTGAATGAAAATTTTGATCAAGGGTCCATGGCGAAAAGCCACGAAGAGCCAAGCAAGCGGAAATCGAGGGTCCGCTGTAATAAACCACGAAGAGCCCCGCAAATAGAAATCGAGGGTCCATAGCTATAAGCCACGAAGAGCCTCACGAGAAAGACATTGTTGTGGTTGGTAGGTTAGAAAACTGGGAATCAAGGGTCCATAGCCATAAGCTATGAAGAGCTAAGAAGTAATCGAGGGTTCACGGTGACAAACCGTGAAGAGCCATGCAATGAATCTATGGTCCATGGTAATAAACCATGAAGAGCCCAGCAGAAAAGAGTCAAGAGTCCACTGATATACCTCGTGAAGAGCCAAGCATTGAATCTGGGGTCCATGGCAATAAGCCACGAAGAGCCCAACATGCAGAAACAATGACATGTAAAAGATATGAATGGAATGATTATGAATAATGGGTCCATGATATATATGGAAGGACATATCACGAAGAGCCACAAAGGAGGCAAGGGTCCATGCCATACCTGACCAGTAAAACATGAAGAGCCAAGAAAGGACAATGATAGTGGGTCCATGATACAACTCAAAAGACAGATCACGAAGAGCCAATCAGGAAATAAGGGTCCATGGTGTACGTGAATGGTAGACCACGAAGAACCTTAAATTGAGAAGGATAGTGGGTCCATGATACAGCCTAGAAGACAAATCACGAAGAGCCACTCAGGAAGCAAGGGTCCATGGTATACCTGAATGGTAGACCATGAAGAGCCTCGAGAACCAACGGGTATTGCTGAGAATTGATTGATTTTGAATGATTTTTTTTAGACTGATTGCCTCTTGCCGAGAAAATTAGGAGTACAAGTTCCTTGCTGAGGATCAAACTCAAGTAACTTGACAGGTTTTGTCTGGGTATTGACCTTTTCAACAGGTGAAAAAGCATTCTGCTGGGGTTTGAAGATTGTGGGAGAAAATTCTAGACTCCGCTGGGGAAATTGATTTTCTTTGGAAGTTGACTCTTTTAGAAAGAAGGCTCATTTGAGGAGTTTAGAGATTTGGCTCGAGACGTGCTCATACTTCTCTTATCTCAACGTATTGAAAATATTGGCACTGATTGCTTTTATGTGCTTGATATCTTTTATGACGCAAGTCATAAAAGATGCCCCTAGTTATTGTACTTCCATGACAAGAGTCCTAAGGAAAGTAGAACCAGGGTAGTTAGGAAAATTTAGATTTATATGGGTTCTTATCCAGAATAAAGATAGGATGATGGCTAAGCCTAAAAATTTCTCCTTTCATTGTTGTTCATCACTTGAGGTTTTCTTCTTTCTAACACTCACTGCTTAAGACTTGACATCTTCATCATATCCGAACATGATATTTCTTGCTTTTCTCTGATACCAGGGTCTATTCTTTTTTTTTTTTACTTCGGAAAGTATACACCCATTCTTCCAGTGCCAGACAACTTGGACCTTAAAGGAAAACAAATATCAATGAAGAACAGACTTCCAATGACTCTATCTAGGAAGATGTACGTTATCTAAGAGACTTGACTCACTTTTGATTCACCCTTAGATCTGATGTGTTATTTTTTTATGGTAAGGTTAGCTACTCTCAAAATAATTTTGAAAACCATGTCAAGAGGCACTAATTTCCTTCATCAGGATTTCCGTCATGGTTATCACCCCCCTTCGGATTGCTCAGTTTCAATGCCCCTAGTTTAGAAAGGTGTCAAAGTAAATCTCACTGACACTACTTGGATTCCAAGATCCTGCCCTGTGTAGTGATTGTTTCTCCATCTCTTCGAATCTCCTCTGGTGGGAACTCAAGATTATTGCATTCCAGGTTTATGGTCTAGCAAACCATTTGCCTAAGCTTTTGCCTAGAATTCTCATACTATTCAAACGTCAGAGTTCTCCATAATCGAGGAACTCCTTCCATGTCTTATCAGCTCACTTTTTGGAAAGTCTTCGCCCCTGACTGGATTTCCTCTTCAAGTTTTCAATCCAGTAGACCACTACCCTCATTTTGCATAAGCCGGCTCCTTTGGTTATCGACTTAGTAAGTACATGACTTTATCTAGGCCGCCCTTTCGAGTTTTCAACCTAGTGGTCTTCAGACTCTCATTTTTTTTTCTTTTCCTTCTGTTTTTGTTCTAGTTTGCCTTGAACCTTTGCTTGTTTCACCAGAAGGACTTTCTAGGTGGGCTCGGGTTCAAAAGGGTTAGATATCAAAAGTGCAAACGATTTGGACCGAATCTAGTCTTGCCAAACTATCTACGTACCCCAAAAATGGAGGATCAGGTATGCGTAATTCGCCTTGGGATTTAACAAAGAATGGTTTAGCTTTTTAGCTTCAAAATTTTGAAAGGGGAATGATTTAGCTTTTATCCCTGATGTTGACCGAACCTGAGTTGATCAGGTTGCCTACATACCCCTGAAGAAGTGGGGATCAGGTCCGCGTAGTTCGGGGGCATAAAATGCCCCTGGTTTATAATGTGGTTGAAAGAATTGTTTGGTTTTAAGCTGTTGGCTCAAAGGGCTCACAGAAGAATTTTTTTTAAACGTTTGGATTTTAGCTATAAAGGCTCAAACGTCCAGGATGTCCTCCTAGTGTTTTGATGTGCAAGCTCTTGAGGAATAAGGTTCAACGGCTTTGAATATTTTATCGAGGAGTCTGGCGGTATTCTTGGGCATGACTTCCATCCTGATGCTCCACTTTCGAATCTTGGATATCTTGAATTGGTACTCAAGATTCTACAACTCTTACGAGTCTCCATATGCCGAAGACAAATCTCATATTCAATCTATCTCATCGACTCCATCACTTAGTTCTTTGATTTTTCTAAGGAGTTGTCTTAGGGACACATTCCCTTCTCCTTCTTATCTTTCTTTCATATTCTTTTTTTTGCTTTTAGACAATAGGAATGTCCTTACTCTCGAAGTATTCCACCTCGGAATCTCATTGAAAACATGTAGCCCAATTACTCTTTTTGAGCCCAAATTGATGACTTCATTTTCTGAAAGTCTTCTCTAAACTTTTCATCAGCTTGACTGGATGTCTGATGCTTCACTCTCTTGAATTTTGCTTTTCGACTGATATCTAAAGCCGATGGAGTCTTGCTTTGCACAACAACAGGGCGTTCATCCAGTTTATCCTTATAGGATCAAACAAGATTACCTCGAACCCCTATAAGCATGTTTATCAATTCCTCGTTCTCTTCGGGAGATAAAGTTTTGCCAATCAATATTTCCTGAGTTTCAGATTTCGATACCAATATCAAAAGCTTTGATTTCTTCTTTGAGTGGTTATGCTCGACGCTCTACCTCTCGTTTGATCATCTTTCAGATCTTGAGGGGAATTTCGTCTGTATCCTCATCTGAGGAGGGTGTCGTTAGTTATTTTAAACATTAGGTCTAAGAGTGAATCATAGAATGTGAAAGATATGAAATCAACAACTTTATTGAATTGAAAACTGTATGTACAACAATAACGCTCTCTTTCTCTCTTTCTCTCTCTTTTTTTTGACTCGCCTTAACAGGCTCTACATTGGACTTAACAAAGAACGGAAACAACAGACTTTGAGAATGAACAAGACTGACAAACACGACACACTCTTTTTTTCTTCTTTTTTCCGACACAGTAAGACTTACCAACTTTAAGAGAAGAAAGTTGGTGTACACTCAACGAAAGACAAACACATGACACTTCTTCGATGGTAAAAAAAAATCGGCACTGAAAGTTTATGTGTAACACTTCTTCCTCTATGATGTCCATAACTAGGGATTCAACCCTGCTATAGGTCTTGTTGACCTGGCTTCAACTGATCTTCAATAACTGGCATCAACAATATTTTTCTTGGCATATAACCACCTCCTGACATTTCAAGCTCTAACATTCCCAAGTTTGAAGATGAAGAACTCTCTGACTCAAAAGTGGGACGGGTGATGGTAATTGGATCTTCAAAAGGCTCAACCATCAAGTTAGCTTGAGTAGCAGCTTGAGAAATATCAACAAGTCTAGGTGAAGGATTCTGATTAGCATTAGACCCGGGCCAAATGGGACGATCCCTATCTATGAGGTCCTGGACCGCAAATCTAAGGGAGCAACAACGATTGGTGATGTGACCAGAGCCTTGGTGATATTCACAGTATTCATCCTTGTTGTAGAACCTTGGAAGAACCTTAGGAGGTGGCTTCTGCGCCATGAGTTTCAACTGCCCATCCTTAACAAGTTTCTTGAGAATGATCTCTGGAGGTCTCGGTAGTGGAGTGAACTTCTTCTTAGGCTTGCATGCTGGTTTTTCATCTCCTTGACCGGACTTTTGCCCGACAGCCTGAGATACTCGATGAGATGACTCAACATCACTGATCTTTCTTGAATTGACAACTGGTTTGCTATCATTCTTTAAAATTTTCATGCTTTGGTGATTAATGGTCAACTTTTCTATCTCTTTAACATGCTCTTTCACCTCTCCTACTGAAATGAGAGATGGGAGACACTTCTCTTCGACATGTCGCTTGCCCTGGGAATTATCAATATGTGATACCGTGACTGAGACAGGAATATGGATCATAGGAAACAGCTTCTCAACCTCGTCAGCAAATTCTTTCTCCTTTCTTAAGACAGTGGGAGGTGTAAAACACTTCTCTTCAATAAATTGTTCTTCTTCATAATCACCAATATGTGTTATCATGGCCTTGATAGGATCGAGGGTCATAGGAGGATGATTTTGGACTACAGAGTCCTCAGAAATCACGAATTTTCCATCATCTTTTGTTTTCAAAAATGCCACTTCTTCCTTCACTCTGGACATTTCTCTAGATACTTCCCCTAGAAATTCTATCACTTCAGAAGTCACGGATTTCCTATCATCTTTTGTTTTCAGAAGGGCCACCTCCTCCTTCACACTTGACATTTCTCTAGTTAGTTTCTTCAAAACTTCTACCACTCCCGCTAGGATGTCCATAGGTACAGCCATTTTATCTGGGTAAAATGAAAGGAAACTGGTGCAGTAGATGGGTAAGGTCAATTAGGTCTGACTCCTGTCATGGAAATGACAAACACTAACTTTAGTATGAGACAATCCCGTTGAATGTTAGACACAGGTTGAAACAAGAGATAATACAAACACATCTCTCCCTTGGGTAAGAACCAACAGCATAACAATTGTAAGAAGGGTCATGATAAGGTAAACACATGATTTATCAATAACCCTAAAGGATAGCAATCACACTGAAAATGTGTTGGGTAAAATTTGGCAGCCTGACGGCCACACAAAGGGACCCCACAAGTCATCATATGAGTATGTGAATAATCTCTGTAATATAAGGCCCTCAGCAAGGATATTTGTACCCAAATGGTGGTGGCAAGATGGGCTCATAAGCGGCAGACAGAATATGGTCATCAGAGAGATGTAATCAAACGAAAGACTGACCATGAATGACGACATTTAGAGATGGGTTGAATTTACAACCAAAAGACCGAAGGATAGAATATGGCCATAAGAATGATGGTTAAAGGCTATCGATCTAATCATAATCTAAAAGATGAATGGATAAGGATAATTGATTAGATTATGAAGGAAACCCTAACTAAGAAGTAAACCCTAATCTAATAATGTAAATACACGATGGAAAACATGGATCAACATTATGAACAATAGATCAAGGGATAGATTATGGATAAATAGAAAGAATTGATTATATTACGATGGAGAACCTAACTAAGAGGTAGGCTCTAATCTAAATATCAATGTATAGGATATAGATTAATGATACAAGATACGAGTCAAATGTATAGATAAGGAGTCAAAGGATAGACTATAGCCATAATGATGGCGAGTGAAATCCACTGACCAGGTCTAAATCTGAAAGATGAATTGATATAATTGATTGGATTAGATAGGGAATCTCCACTAAATAAGAAGGTCCTAATCTAATAATCAATAGATATAAATATATAGACATATATATCCTAACCAGGGGCACCAGCCCTATATCTAGTCTAGCGGAGTCAAGGAGGTCTTCACTCATGACAGACATGTAAGTGTACCAGGACTGTGTTGTAGCCACATAAGGTGAACTACCCTAGTCTATAGATATGACACGGATCATACCTCTAGGCTCCACATGTGTAAGCAACACATGTTCGTCCTTATATGAATGCAATACATATATAAGCACATGCGACTCCTAATTGGGTTTTACTAAATCAGCAAATATATCCACGTACATAATATATGTAAAATGAAAGTAGGGCTCCGGAATCAATATATCGGGCACTATGCATATGATCCATACTTTAAGTGTATAACACAAGTACACCGAGTGTTATACACAGTATGCTTCATTGCTCACCGGCTGCTGTAAACACAAGTACACCGAGTGTTTACGAATGCAGCACTGACGCATAGCTTGGAAATAGATACAACAGCACCATCAGGGTAATGACATCCCATTTGGCACGCACTGTATCTATCCCGTGGAGCCAATAAAAATAAAATCAATAAAAAAAAGATAAGAATATGATAATGTATGTTGTGTAGTGTATGACTCCCTTATTTTAAACACCTATTTGGTGCCCCTAGATTCTAAGCAATTAAATTCTCATTTCACATGATTTTGGCCCAAATTTCTTCAAAATTAGTAAAAAATGGCATTTTGACAGAGTTAGGCAATATCTCGAAAGATCCCAAGCAGAGTCGCTAGCCTGTGGACCCCGATCCGAGAGAGGCGGGGGATAAGCCCCCATGAAGTCTCTTTGGAATCATCCACGTGAATGGAGAGCACTACCAAGGAACTCTAAAAAAGGTTGCCTCTCACAGCATGAGTGGCGATGAAAGGTGAAATACCTCTCGATTCGGGGACTAGCCCGGATTCGAGACGTACCTTAAACAAAAAAGAGTCGTCATCCAAGGAAGTGGGCCCTGGATCCCATATTGTGCTCTGTTGCAATGGATAACTAGAGATATAAAAGAAGGTTCGTGCCCGGTTACGAATTTGGAAGGTCCAAAGAGCACCTCATCCGCCCAAGTGCGAGCACCTGGTCTCTTTTGCCATTTATTTATTGATTTTGAAGAGTTTTGGACGAAAGTTATGTGAGATGGGAACATATATCTTCGAGAAGACGTCTACCTAATCATGCATGTCTCGTAGATGAATAATAAGCACACACAAAATAAATGAGAGAAGTGTCACCTAAGAATAGCTAAGTTATGAGTGTCATACCTAATTGGTGTCTAAGTTCTGGTGTGCAAACACATGCACGCTACAGCTAAAGGTATAAGGTCTGCACAAGAAAGGAAGAAAACATAACAAAACATACATCACAACTTGACTGGACACACAACTCAACACGACGAATCCAAGACTCTAATGCAATACTTGACTCGGACCAGGATGGCCATCCATCCTGGCTGCTCTACGTATCCCGGCCTTGGGAAGAATCATAATCAACGTAGTTCGATGACCTATTCAAAACTACGATGCCTAACCATCTAGAACCGCTATCCTAGACTCGATCAACTAGATTCGACTGGTTTTTAAAGGGATCAAGCCAACGTAGTTCGGAACAGACTTTCCTGTGAAAAGGGATCAAGCCTACGTACCCTGTGGAAAGAGATCAAGCCAACGTAGTTCGGAACAAACTTTCCTAACTACTCCTATTGACTCAAGACTTTTGAAATATTTTGAAGATTTTTTGGTTTTTCAAGTGTTTTTGACACAAGAGGACATAATCCTATCATCATAAAGGCAGGATAGACTCATGATATCCCGCAAAGGTTGGACAGCATCCTATGCTTTGCGGGGGAATTGGACAGAATCACGACTCTGCAAGGGTTGGACAGCATCCTATGCCTTGCAAGAGTGGATAAAAAACCACATGACTTGACGAGAGGTTGGACTGAATCCTAACCCCTATGATGATAAGACTGACTCCTGAAAGAAGGACTGACTCTCTAGCTAAGGATAGACTCCTATGTTAATGGAAAAGACTTTCTAAACTGGTAACTATATGAGAGGGTGCTATCTAGACAAAGCATGTCTTCTTGAAGAAGATGAGAGAAGAAGGGTGCTAGTGAGACTGGGCAAGTCTCCTAAACACAGAGATGGGCTCCAAGCAACCTTATCATTGCCCTTGCAATGAATAAGGTCAAGGAAACTACAAGACCAAGTAGGTCTTCAACTAATAAAGGTGCTCTACCTAAGGCTTGGATAAAATCTCTAAGGGGTAGGCTCTAAATAAGGCTTGTCTCCAAGGGAGGTACGCCTTACGAGACATAGTGTGTCTCCTAGTGGGGTTCTGGTTTCAAGGTTCTTATCTAAAAGACAGAGTTAGTCTTATAACCAAAAGAGGGGAGCGCTATCCGGACTGTGCAAGTCCCCTAATGATGGGCTTGGGCTAGCGCCTTCATCGCCTTTCCAATGATAAGGGACGAACTAAAAAAAACTAAACCCTAAAACTTTTAATCATAAGGAAATAAAATTCCTCCCAAAAGGAACATTCACATATATACGTGTTATAGTATCTAATGAAGAATTTATGTACAATACACTAGGAAACAAGTTCAGCAATGAGACTTCTTACGAGATATAAAAGAAAATAACAAACACACAGTAAAGAGAAAAAAAATCAAAACACTGATTTCATGACAACGATTTTAGCATGTTGTATGCTCCCAAATTTGAGGATTCTCCTAGAGAAGAATTGATCAAGATGAAGAAAAGATGCTAGTCTAATATAACCATATGAACTGAGTGATGGTAATAACAAATCAAAGTACTTGAGCTAAGGAATTATAACCAATCTATATAAACATAAAAGAACAACATATCTGCCCCACCTCATTTGACCTACTCGATGATAATACAAAAATGACAAAATGAGGCATTGACACATTAGAAATGGTTGGCACAATGAAAAATTGAGAGTGAATATGTCCTTTCTAATTCAAACAACTCTTAACCAGTTTCCACAATTTTCTATAAAAATTACAATCAACCGAATAGGGAAATAATATGAACCCTTCCATGTGTTAACACTTACACCCAAACATTTTATCTTTTACTATTTAAAGGGCTGCCAATATCAAAGTGGAAAGAGATGGCTGCCACAATCAAAGCTATAAGAGGGCTGCTCATAATTAAAGTGGAAAGGGCTGCTAATATCAAGGGTGTGAGGGCTGCTAAATTGGATCCACTTCCAATCAACAAATACATCAAGAAGCTCCTATTTGACACAAGGTATTCCCACAACACCAAATCACCATGAGTGCTTGAATCTCTTATTCAAGGCACAATTTTAGCAGGACACCAAGTCATCGTGACTTATTCCAATGAATGAAAGAAAAGGAAATCTGCTCTTGGCTTTTCAACAATAAAGTGACTGAACGACTCAACGTGCAAGATTCTCTCAAATTCAATGGCAATACTCACATATTCACAATTTAAGGAGCTAAAAAAAAAAAACAAAATGAAAATCACTATTACTATTATATAAGACCTGACATTACCCAAGCCCTTTCTCTTAAATCATCTATGGACCAAAAAATACAACTACTGACCTATTTTAAACCTCCGTTATTAAAGGAAGTTCAAACGTTATTTCCACACAGCACTCACAATATCAACAATACTTCTTTCATACATTTTTTCATTAATACATAAAAACATTCTAATTTTGACAAATTTTCATAGCTAATTATCAGAATTATAGGCATATAAAACTGAAATTTCAGAAAGAAAAATCTCAACACTAAATCTTTCTTTAAAACCGTTAGCAAATACATGAAAGCAAAATTAGAGAAAATTAATAGACTACAAGATCAGTAGAAATTACAACTTCTGAGCAATTAAAAAAAAACAAATTAGATAATAAAATAAACATATTACACAAAATCTCAGCCATTACACAGATACGAATAAGAAATCAAAGCATAAAATCGAATTACCACGTGCAGAATTTGAAGCTTAGACCCGAAAAAATTTGAATAAATGCTCATCTTGCTTACATATTGTTCTTTCTTCTCTGATTCGAAAGATCAACGATTCTTGCAAACGGAATCTTAGATCCAAATCCTTACAGGTCAGATCTATGTACTTTCATATAGAAGGATCACCATAGCAACTTGAATAGGAATTAACGGCCAAAGCTTCGCCGGAATCCGACAATTTGACCGGAGAAGATGATGAAAAAGAGTTAGGGTTTCTACACTTGTGCTAGGGTTTTGAAAGGGTAAATCCAATATCTCTTGTTAGAGTGTAGCAAAGAAAGCTAATTGAGGAAGAAGAAGAGGATCTGTCGGAATTTATGCTTGCCGGAGGAGGTGAAGCGGCTGGGGAAATGGCCGGATAAGGAGATGAAAGGCTAGGGTTTCGAACGAGGGTTTGAAATTGGGAATTTTCTCTCACTCACTCTCTCTCTCTCTCTCTCTCTCTCTCTCTCTCTCTCTCTCTCTCTCTCTCTCTCTCTCTCTCTCTCTCTCTCTCTAATTAGGGGAAAAACCTTGATTTTTTTAATTAAAGGAGTAGCTGCTATTTATAGAAAATAGAGGTTATTGATAATGGCACAACCATTATTGATTGGCGTGCGGTTGCGCGAAAAGATGATGGGCGCACGATGAATTGTGTCCTATTCGGACTAAGCTCGGCCCTATTCAAGATAATTCGCCCCCCTTTTCTGTATTTGCACTACGACATTGCTTCCCTTGTTCGCTAGGCAAACGCGCTCGGAGTTTGATGAAATTTTACGGGGACCTTGGTGGCATCCTACCCTAGCTTAGGGTAAATTTTGGGACCCTAATTCATTCATTTGATGGGATTTTGCACAAAATTGGAAAGTTTAGGACACGATCAAAATGTGGTGTCTACAGATTATCACTGCCCTAAAGATTGAAGGTCCCTCAAAAAATAAATTGAATAGGGTTGGATCAATTAGTCTTTTCTCATGCATGTGTGAAAAGGTAGGAAATTTTATTAATATTTTTCCTTTCCAAACTTTTTGGGTAAATTCATGCATTGCTGGTAAATTCTTGCATTGCTGGAAAAACATTCATATTCTTGCATCACATGGACGGTTTGAATCTACTTATAAATTGAAGGTCTTTCTAGATGAACCTTAAAGTCCGGTGTTTTTTTTATGTGTAATCAAACAATGGAAATGCAAGAAATTTTGCCATTAAAAAATAAGGCGAGAAATTCTGAAGAAGTTTTTATTTTCTGATTTTTCTGAGAAAATTCCTGCCATCAAAAGATGTCATTTGTTCCATTTTTTTCCTCAAACAAACGATTCCAACAGCATACCGCTTAACAAAACTTGGCTCCGCCGCAACGCTCTAATATCAAATGGAGCAAGTGGTGTGGAAATATCAATTAAGGGTTTTAAAATATCAAGAGGTATGGATTTGAAATTTCCACACCCCTTGCTATTAGAGGGGGTTGCGGAGGAATCCATTATGGGTCAAGTCCAAATATGTCTCTTTCAATATAGACTTAGACCATTTCTTTAAGAATAAAAAAACATAGACTTGGGCTTGGAAATAATGGATTAAAAGGCTGTCCAAGACAGACACATTTATACAAATTGAGACTAACATGCAACTTATAATTGGGACCATTGATCTTGCAGTGGTCAACAAGATCAACCGCTGCGATCACTACAACACCGTTAATCATGTGTACTTCTGTAAAACTAAGCTTAGTTGCTCTCACAAGACTTAGCGTGTGGGGATGCCGTGAACTTTGGAAGGGATATTTTAGAGAAATAAATGAGGAACACTTGGACCTTTCAATCAAACAGTTTCAAAGCCCGTTCATTTCGTTTAACACCTTACATACGATACGAGACTCGTAGTTTCTTTCAACCAAGAACTTTGACGAAGATAGAGTTAGAGACTCAAAATTAATTGAAGAAACTCTGCAAAGACCGTTGTTTCTAAAAGCGTGTAGAGAGATAGAGAGACAGTCTAACACAGAGCTTGTAATATAGGGGGTGGCTAATATAAATAGGCATTGCTAATCCACCACTTGAGTAGCATTAAGAGCTTTTTCTCTCTATCAGTTTTTTTTTTATACCATAGGGTATCCCCACCCCAAAAGAAACAATGGCCTCATCACCACTTTCTCTTTTCATGAGTATTCTCCTACTCTTCTTTATCGTTTTCTTCTCTCCTCTGATGGTTGAATCCCGTCCTTCGCATTTTGTAACAGAAGGGAAACATCAACATCCCTTCCAATTCCTTAAGGAGCTAGAGGGATGCCACAAAGGAGATAATGTCAAGGGTCTTAAGAAGCTTAAGAAATACCTTGAAAAATTCGGCCATCTCCCCGAATATTACACCAACAGCAACAACAATTTCACTACCGATAGTGCTGAAGATGAAGCCTTTGATGATCTCGTAGAGAAGGCCATTAGAACTTACCAACTCAATTACAATCTCAACGTCACAGGGGCACTTGATTCCATAACCGTTCAACAAATGATGATGCCTAGGTGTGGAGTTTCAGACATTGTCGATGGAAGAACTTCCATGAATTCTGGCAAGAAGCACCATCACAGTCCTACCGGCCTCCACACTGTCTCCCATTACTCTTTCTTTGACGGTAACCCAAAATGGCCTTCTTCAAAGACCCATCTCACCTATGGTTTCATCCCTGGAATCCAAGTCATTGACATCCAAACCATGAGGTCTGTTTGCTCCAGTGCTTTTAGTAAGTGGTCAAGTGTGAGCCCCTTCACGTTTGAGGAGATTCAGGATTATTCGTCTGCTGATCTTAAGATCGGATTTTTTAGCAGAGATCATGGTGATGGAATTGCATTTGATGGGCCTGGAGGAGTTCTAGCACATGCTTTTGCACCCACTGTAGGTTTATTCCATTTGGATGCAGAAGAGAGGTGGGGTGTTAGCCAGTCTAGCGTTACATTCGACGTAGAATCTGTGGCAGTACATGAAATTGGGCATCTGCTTGGACTTGGCCACTCTTCTGTGCAAAATTCTGTTATGTACTCTGGTATTGCTATTGGAACCAGGAAAGTAGAGCTGGATGGGGATGATGTTCAGGGCATACAAGCCTTATACAATAATTAAAGATTTTTGAAGTGATTTAGGGGATAGCTCAGTCTTAACTCTTAAGTACGATTGTGTGAGCGTGGAAGAAAACAAATATAGTGATGTTTTTTGTTATTTGTACTAGTGATTGATTTTGGATTGGGGCTTTATTTTTCCGTATTATTTATTTGAAGAAAGTTGCCTTATGGCTCTTGTATTGATATTGGTTGGGCTATTGGTCTTATTTAATTTTAGTTTGATCACGGTTAATCTCTCTTATTTGTCCCGTCTTTTGTGTTTAATTCGCTACTGAGAGCCTTTTGAGAATTGTAAATAGCTTGACAGGTTGATAAATTATGAAAGACATGCAAGTTGAGTTAGGCCCGTTAGCAAAACATGGCAATGCCCAATATCAGTTTTTTAAACCCCTTAACATGGTACATAGTATTAGTGCCACTATCAGTTCCTATTGTAAGCATGTCTTTTTTTTTAAAAAGACAAAACAAAGTTCTCCTCTGTTTTTTTTCTCCTTTTAGTACAGCCACAAAATGTCCTCATTCTTTTCCCTATTTACAAGCCCTGCCATTCCCATTTAAATATGAAAATAACCTTTTATCTCCTCAAATTTACGTTTGCATGCCATTGAGCCCTAAAGCGAATATTTCCTCTTTCCATTTTCATTTTTTTTCCAAAGAAGCCCCTAATCCCATTCCTCCCCCCCCCCCCTAAAAAACCTTCTTCAAAAGGCAAGAATCAATACAAATCGAAGATCCTTGGCCAAACATTCCATCTCCCCAGAAAAATCTCAATCAATCTCGCTTGCTTTTCAAAACCCACGCAAATTCGTTTTCCTTTGAAAAACCCTAAAATCTTCTGTGAGGGTTCACCTCTATATCAGAAAATCCTTTTAGAGAGGATGAGTCTCTTACGTGCAAACCACGCAGAGTTCTAAGAATTCATTATTCATTCCTTTCAAAAGAAAGACTACAACAATTAAAACAAACAACCGAGACGTCTAGCATCCCCAGAATCAAGCACAAGATAAAGTCCTACAACTACCAGACTCTATCCTTATTTGACACAACATAAATAGATAAACATCATAAACAAAATAGAAGACTCCAGATATTTCGGATCTGTTGAGGGACTCCGGATCTGTGGAGGTCGTTACATCCCTCCCTGCTTCAATTACGCCTTGTCCTCAAGGCTGAAAAGAAGGAAACGGCTCCATCAGCTTGTAAAGGATTTCCCAAGTAGCCTCCTCATTCGGCAAATTGGCCCATTTGACAAGTACCTCGGTAACAGCGCGGTTATGTCGCTTAACCATGCGACGATCCAAAATAGTTCCAGGTTCAGGTTGAACTTGTCCATCTTCTGTTAACGGTGGTAATGTCGGTAAGGATTGCACACTAGTCCCCAACTTCTTCTTTAGACATGAAACATGAAAAATGTTGTGAATCTTGGAGCCAGGTGGTAGTTGTAACTGATATGCAACTGATTCTATTCGTCTCACAATCTGAAATGGACCATAGTATTTAGGAGATAGCTTGAAATTGGTACGGACAGCAACCGAAAACTGCCGATAGGGCTGCAAGCGTAAGTAGACCAAGTCACCAACATTGAACTCAAGTTCAGATCGATGTTTGTCAGCTTGATGCTTTATTCGAACTTGTGCCGCTAAGAGATTATCCTTTTGATTCTGAAGAACCTTGTTACGATCAAGCAAGTCTCTATCAACTTGATCCACATTGGTGTCGCCCTTTGTGTAGGTTGAGATCACAGGAGGAGGCCGACTGCAGACAATCTCAAAGGGTGATGAGTTTACTGAAGCATGGAAAGTGGTGTTATACCACCACTCTGCCCACAGCAACCATTTAACCTAATGCTTCGGAGTGGAGCTGGTAAAACAACGTAAATAGGTCTCCAAGCAACGATTAACAATCTCAGTTTGCCCATCAGACTGAGGATGAAAAGCAGAGGTCATGCATATTTTTGTGCCTTGCAATCGAAAATATTCTTGCCAAAAGTTGCTAAGAAACACTTGATCACGATCACTCACGATCGATTTTGGCATGCCATATAACTTTGCAACCTCTTGGATGTACATCTGGGCCACTGTTGCTGCTGTGTAAGGATGAGAAATAGCCATAAAATGTGCATACTTAGATAAACGATCAACTACAACCATGATGGTTGTCTTGCCATGAGAATTGGGAAGCCCATCGATAAAGTCCATGGACACTTCTGACCACACTTCATCAGGAATAGCGAGGGGTTGTAGGAGGCCTGGTGGGGAAATATTTTCTGCCTTGCTCCGTTGGCAGACATCACACTTTGCCACATATCGATCGACTTGCTTCTTCATTCCTCGCCAATAAAAACCCCGAGCTAAGCGTTTGTATGTGCACAGTTCTCCTGAGTGACCTCCTTCTGGAGTGTTATGGAATTCATAAAGAAGCTTCTCTACTATAGCCGTTGTGGATGGTACCGCCAAACGCCCATGATAACGCAGGTGATGTCCATCCCAAGTAAACCCCGGAACAGCGTTGGAGTCATGTTGTAGTTTGATGGTGAGATTTCTAGTGTCTGTGAGGTGCATCCAACTTTGACATAGCTCGTCGATCAATGTAGAATAAGGGATAGAAATGGCTTCCACAAAAACACTCTCATACTGCCGAGAAAGACCATCTGCTGATTGGTTTCACACCCCTTTTTATAAATAATTTCATAATCATATCCCATTAATTTGGCTGCCCACTTTCGTTGTGCAGGAGAACCAGTGCGTTGCTCTAATAAATATTTCAAGCTTCTATGGTCAGTTTTGATCATAAAGTGCCTCCCCAAAAGGTAATGACGCCATATGGAGACTGCGTACAAGATAGCCAACATTTCACGTTCATAGGTGGAAAGAGCAGCATGCTTGTTGGACAAAGCCTTAGAACAATATGCAATGGGCCTGTTTTTTTGCATTGAGAACACCTCCAATTCCAGAACCTGATGCATCACATGCAGCCACAAACTGTTGCGAAAAATCTGGTAAGGTAAGCACGGGGGTCTTTAAAGAATTGAATGCAGCCTCAGCATGTTCATCCCAATGAAAATTATCTTCCATAATAGAGCCGTCAAGGGGGCACTAATCTGGCCATAATTACGCCCAAATTTGCGATAGTATCCGGGAAGGCCTAAGAACCAACGTAGAGCCTTAAGATTCTTAGGTATAGGCCACTCCATCATAGCACGGATCTTCTCATGATCAGCTTCCACCCCTCTTTCAGAAATTAAGTGACCCAGATACTCTACTTGTGATGGACCAAAGGCACATTTTGATTTTTTAACAAACAACTGATTTGTGCGAAGAAGGCATAAAACATTACACAAATGTTCCTTGTGATGCTCCCATGTTTTGCTATACACAAGGATATCATCGAAAAATACCAACACATATTTGCGTAAAAAAGGCCGGAATATTTCATTCATGAGCCCTTGAAATGTTGAAGGGGCATTAGTAAGCCCGAACGGCATCACAAGAAACTCGTAATGACCCTTGTGTGTACGGAACACTGTCTTAGGTATGTCCGGTTCATAAGCACGGATTTGATGATACCCTGAGCGTAAATCAAGCTTAGAAAAATAACAAGCACCGTGTAACTCATCTAAAAGTTCATCGATGATAGGAATGGGAAACTTATCTTTAACCGTGATGCGATTTAACGTGCGATAGTCTACGCACATCTGCCATGTCCCGTCTTTTTTGCGCACTAATATCACTGGAGAGGAGTATGGGCTTGTGCTTGGGCGTATGATTCCAGCATCCAGCATTTCCTTGACAAGTGTCTATATGGCATCTTTTTGCACGTGCGGGTACCGGTATGGACGAGTGTTTGTAGGACAAGTTCCTGGTTTAAGTGGTATCCGATGGTCACGAGAGCGATAGGTGAGGGGGCGCGGGGGGAGAAGGAGGGGAGTGTCTTCGGCTCCGAAAAGACATCACTGAAATGAGCAAGTAGATCAGAGAGACTCTTCGGTACGGTCGTAGGTGAAACTTCATCATCGCGAGCAATAACCAGTTGTGCTAACATACCCCAATGATGTGATTTTAGTAACTTGTTCATTTCGATCGTTTCCATAGCCTGAACTGAATGCACATGAGACCCAACAAGGGTATGCCTTTCATCAACAGAACCAAAAGTCATAGTGAGGCGTTCAAAATTCCAAAGCACATCACCAAGAGTGCGAAGCCATTGCATTCCTAAAATAATGTCAGATCCTTTCAACGATAGGACATACAGATCCACTGGAAAAGAATCACTCTCAAATTGTAAAACAATGCCTTTACACATGCCACGACATCGTAACTGATTGCCATCAGCGACAAGTACGTCAAATGAGCTATTCGCATTTGGCCGATAGCCAAGTCTTCGGGCAGTCTCCTCGGAGATAAAATTGTGGGTGCTCCTTGAATCAATGAGCACTACTATTGCGTGGCCTTTGACCTTCGGTTGTAGCCGCATAGTGCGAATTGGATCCAACCCAGTGAGAGCGTTTACCGATATCCCAAGATTATTTTCAGGTTCGACATTTTCGTCAACTTCTTCAATTACATCTCCATCTCCATCTCCTTCTAGCATATATATTTGAATGGACTTGCATTTGTGACCGGGAACAAACCTTTCGTCACAATTGTAACAAAGACCACGGTCGCGATGTTCTTTCATCTCTTTAAAACTGAGTCGCCTTATAGGTGGATTGGATACAGTTGTCGCCGGAACCGATATTTTCGGACTAGGGGTCAATGCAGAAGCCGTTGTCGCATAGCTAGGTGGTTGTTTGCTAGGTTGAAAACGAGTGGGACGGCGGTGTTGTGCCTTCTCTTCTTGAGCTCGAGCAAGTGCAATGGCGTCGAAGAGGGTCTTGGGATTGTGAACCAATACGTCTGGTACAAGGTCTTCCTGAAGTCCTTTTACCAAACAACCGACCAAGGCCTCTTCTGACCATCTGACTACCCGGTTGGCTACCCGCTCGAATTCACATTGGTATTCCAAGACAGTCCCTATTTGGCGAAGTTTGGCGAGAGTTCCGTGAAAGTTTTTGTATGTGGCAGGTCCAAAACGTACACAAAAGCATCAATGATGTCCTTCCACGTAAGGTTTGGCTTTGCTCGTTGGTACCATCGAAACCATTGGGAAGCTTCTCTATCCATATGAAATGAAGCAAGGAGAACATGCTGATCCTCCGGGGTTTTCTGGTATTGAAAAAATTGTTCCTCTTTATAAACCCATTCCGATGGTTCACCTCCATCATAGCGTGGAAAATCAAGCCTAGCGATCCGAGCTTGAATCCGCCCTTCTCCTATGCTCCCTCCTCTATGATCTCCTTGAGAAGACAGAGATTGGAAAGAACAAGTAGGTGACACTCCATCAAGAACGCCTGAATTATGTTCTAAGCGTTCGACGGACTGGAAGAGGCCATCTTTGTGATCGCCGTGCATAGAAGCTCTTTCATCTCCTTAATGTCCAATTCCAAACAGTCGACCTTCTCTTCCATCTTCTTCACCCCTATTGGCTGCTTAGGCATGCCAGTTGGGCTCTGATACCAGTTGTGAGGGTTCACCTCTGTATCAGAAAATCCTTTTAGAGAGGATGAGCCTCCTACGTGCAAACCATGCAGAGTTCTAAGAATTCATTATTCATTCCTTTCAAAAGAAAGACTACAACAATTAAAACAAACAACCGAGACTTCTAGCATCCATAAAATCAAGCACATGATAAAGTCCTACAACTACCAGACTCTATCCTTATTTGACACCAACATAAATAGATAAACATCATAAACAAAATAGAAGACTCCAGATATTGCGGATCTGCTGAGGGACTCCGGATATGTGGAGGTCGTTATATCTTCTAAATGGATCCCCCAACGGCTATTTTCGCCCATTTACACTCTATAAAAACCCATACAGGGGTCCTCTTAAAAATTAGAGATGTAATTTTTGCAAAATAATATGAATAATTAAATAATTATTTTCTCAAATAATTACATTGTCAGAATTTACAAAACGATTTACAATTTGGCTGATTAAGTCGAGGAACACTTTGAATCGAACACTTTGAATTGAGGAAATCCGGAAATATACGGAGGAATTGGAAAAACGAAAAAATCTCATGTTTAGACTCGATTCAAAGTGGTGGGTTTAATAAATATAATTGATTCGAAAACTATCTGAGGGTTGTGCACACTTTGGATTTATTGTAATTACAGATTGATGATGGTTACATCGGTAATTATGTACTGGTGATGGGATGATCAATTTCCCCTCACAAATTAGGAATACCAGGGAGACCTAACCCTAGACTAAGTGTTTTAGGGAAGCCTATAAAAGCCATGAGATCCCACTCCCTAGAAATGTTTTAAAAAACGTACAATCTCTGGAATTTAGAGATTGAAAGAGAGCACCATCGGACTCACGGTTGAACAGGGAGTGGATTCTAAAAACCTTTCAAAATCTCCCATGACTATTCTTACTATCACTCTCGGTTTCAGCTTTCTACTTGGCTTTTGTTTGTTGACGTCCTCGGTGAGCTGTCCCGGGTTACCTGGGTTTTAGGATCACTGCAATCCCCTGTCTCTCTCTCTCTCTCTCTCTCTCTCTCTCTCTCTCTCTCTCTCTTCCTCTGCTTTTTCATTTTTCAGACAATATAGCACCCCTTTTCTCCTTTTCTTTTCTATTCTTTTTGTCACGTCATTTTCTCGGGATTTCCAACTCCAAGAACACAATCGAACTAAGTGTAGACACCTCCTATTTCACTCCCATAACCGGCTTTATTTTGTAGAATACGTCTCAAGTCTAGTAGGTTGTCATAGAAAAGGGACATCAATGGTTGTCATTATGAGTTATGACAGGGCAAAACAAGGTCCATTCAGTGGAGAAAATAAGAGTTGAAGGCATGCCTTTAGCAATCAATAGGGCTCACAAGCTAACATCTGGCACCATAACCTCAATAGGACCCATTAATCACAATAAAGCATCCCGAGGCTTATATTTGTCATCATCCACATCTCTATAATGTTCATCAATCAAAGAAGAGTCCTAAGGAAAGAACCTAACATCTTAGGTTAGGTCCCACTTTCTTATCAAAGTAATTGTCTTTACTCTTTCGGCCCTGATTCACGATCTAAGTGTAAACACCCCATTTTGATCGTGCCCTAAACCTTCCAATTTTGTGCAAAACCTTACCAAATCAGTTCATTAGGGTCCCAAACTTTACCCTAAGTTAGGTTAAGTTCCCAGCTAACTTCCTGCAAAATTTCGTCAAGATCTGAGCACGTTTGCCTAGTGAACGAGCCAAGACAATGCCCGTAGTGTAAACCAGAAAAGGGGGGTGAATTTATCCTGAGAGGGGGGCGAATTTATCCTGGAAAGGACGAACCTGGGCCGAAAAGGACACGTAATTTCGTGCGCCTATCAAAAATTCGCGCGCTCATCAAATTTCCGCGCGCTTCATCAAAGTGGAGTGCCAATATCAACATCCCTTTTATCCTATAAATACCATCTTAACCCTCTCATTTAAAGGAGAAAAATTTGAGATTTTGTTTTTCTAATTAGAGAAAGAGAGTGAGAGAGAGAGAGAGAGAGAGAGAGTGAGAGATCCCCAATTTTTCAAACCCTTATCCCTTTTCTTGTCTTCTCCGGCTCAATCTCCGGTCACAATTCCGGCCAAAAGCTTCGGCTGAGCTCATCTTCTCCTCCTCTTCTCCCTTCTCTTCTTCTTCTTCTTCTTCAAGTTGAATTCCTCAGTTTTTCCGATCATCCTTGCTCAAATTCCGGCCGATCGATTCTCTTCAAGCTATTCTTTTGTCTTCCTTATACCTTCTTCACTCCTATATGCATCAAAACCATAGATCCATACCCTAAAACTCTAGATCTAGCTTTTACAAATCCTCAAACCCTAATCTCTTTTGCCCATCTTTGCTTCTCCGACCTTATCCGGCTTGCTCCAGCCAGCTCCGATCAGCTTGTCTTCTTCATTTTACTCTTAATTTCTCATTTAGGCTAAAGATCTCTCTTTGTAAACCCTAGTTCTGTTAAAACCTCAAAACTTCATAGCTTTTTCTTCTTGAAGTCATAACCTCATTTTTTATTCGTTTGATCTTTTCTAATCTTGAATCTTTAGATTTGTAAAAAGAAAAAAAAGAATTCAATTCATAAATTTCAGAGATATTTGAAGAAAAAAGGAGTTCAATTCAAATTTCAGAGGTATAAGCAGAACGAATCGAACTCAAAAGCACTAGATTGGAAGGTTATTGGTTCGATCTTCAAATCAGGTAAGATATTTTATCTAAATTGATATTAGGTGTTTGATTCTTGCTTAAATTCCAAAGATTTCTTTCAAGCTATAGACGTCTGGATAGAGAATCTCCATTTTTTTTAAAAAAAAATAAAATTGATATAAAGAGATGATGACAGATGTGAACAAAAGGACTTTACTTTATTGGCTTATCTCTAAGTTTTGATCTTCACTTTAGTTTCTTCTTGTTTTAATTTTGTGGCTAAGATAGAATCAATTTTGTGGCTAAGATAGAATTCAAACTTTGTTTACAAATCATGATCATGTGAAATTTGGTGTAAAATTTAGAGTTAGAATGGCTAATGCTTGGATTCTAATGTAGCCGTGAGTCCTTTTTGAGGAGATAAACGTGTCTGAATTAATTACCAACAGGTTCTGGTGATATCTTTTACATAGAGCTGAAGAATTTAACTGATAATATGTATGGATAAATCTTATAGCAGTTTTCATTTGGTTGTTGAGTCTTAGTAATAAAACTGAGCAACAGTTGGGTGTTCTAGTACATGTTTTTAGTACCCCAAGTTGAATGGCAGATCAGTGAGGTATGTGTGTATTCTTGGGATAAAAAAAAAGGGGAAGCAATATGTTTTATATGTATATATTTTTATGCCCCAAGTAGGGTACCAACTTAGTGTTTTCTTTGTGCCTGAACAAGGCAGTAGCATGAGTGTGTGTGAATGTGGATATATGTTTGTGGGAGCACATGTGTAAGAATTATTTGGTTTGTATGGTACAGGAATTTATGGATGACTTGAATGTTGAGGGTTTAGTGTATTAGTACTTGGAGATTCTAAGTGTTCACATGGTATAATATCTGTCCACACTTACCCTAATGATATTCGTTTGGTTCAACGAGAGATAGAATAGTCTGGTACCATCGTTACAGTTCCCATTATTTTTCATGAAGAACTGCATTACTACATCGGATGGTATTGTTTGTCCTCTTATTTTGAATTTCTTTTATAAACAGTGGGTGGAAGTTTCATGCACCTATTCGGAGGATGTTTCATAGGTTATTAATATGTTGGAATGAAGCTACTAAATGGACATAGTTTCATGTTTCATATATGATGAGTTAGACATTATAGTCTTTCATAGGTCGTGACAGGTGTTTTGAAAATGAGGTGAGAAAGTAGTTTCTAAGTTACTCTTTAATGGAAAACCATATCAGTTTAGTTATGCTATGTTGTTATATGACCTCAGTTTATTTATTCCTTTTATAGACTCTATTTCAATCTTAGTCTCAATGTAATTTCCAGTTTTGTAATTTCCAGTTTCAGTTTGGGTACTTAAGTGGCACTGTGATATAGAAGTTAGCCCCTAATTTTAAATCTACAATTGATGATTAAAGTTCCAAATATATATGCTCTGTCAAGGTAGGCATCCTTGAAGGTCATAGTAGTAAAGTGATACCCAGGTTATCATTAAAATGTAGGGTAATCATCTGCATTTGACATCATCATTAGTCATTGGAAGTTTTCCTTCAAATTGAGGCAATAGTAAGAGGTTTCTAAAGTTACTCATTTTAGTTTATGATGATCTTTTACATTGTGGGTAGCTGGCCTAAATTTGAAAATAAGAATAACCTCTTAATTTTTCATATTAGTATCCCATCTTAAAATGCCTAGAACTGATATTGAACTTGCTTTGGTTGGGTGACATTAAATTGTTGACCATTGGAATTTACACCTGTTTCATGAGTCTAACAAATTCCTAGATTTTCCAGATTACTAGACAAATGGTGTTGTCCCTTGTCATAGAAGGAAATAAATTTATCCCTGTTTGGCTCTCATGTGGTTTTCTTGCCCAAATTTTGTGTTTGTGTTATCATTGGCAGTGGATTGCATTTGTTTCTTGCATATAATGTATGAAGCTGTAGAACCTCATTTCTGACTTTGGCATATTTCTGAGGCTAATATTCTAAGAGGGAAATGCAGGTGTTAACTATTAACGCTTTCTCTAATGATTTCCATAACATAGTAGGCATTCTAAGTCTTGTTTTTGCCTTAACGAAATTCACTCATTATCTCTGCTTTATGGGATATCAATGGTTATTACGATCTCAAGTAAACCTCATGGTCCTTAATGATATTATAAAAAAGAAAAGGAGAGTTGAGATTACCTCGTTAAAGAGATATAGTGTTGAAAATATTAGTAGACGTTTCTGCCATGTCATCTTTTATATGCCCCATTAACATTTTTTTTTAACCAAAACTTCCATGATAAATTTTGTAGGTCAACCCAACATTATTGTGTCTGCAAATTATATGGAATTGATGCCAGGTATTTAACTACTAAGAGAATCTCTGGTTTTGCAAAAGTGCCATTTGTTGGTGTGTTTAGAAGCATGAAAAATGCATACATTATGTAGGCCTAAGGTGTTGTTTATTGATGTGATGTAAGATATACTGTTCTTAAAATTGATGTACATAGACCTATAGAATTATTGGATGAAAACATTACCTAGAAATTATGGTGTAGACAAACTGATAAGTGATTATATGAATATTGATTCATTCCAGTAAATGCTAGTTTCCTTTGGATAAGGAATTTATTATTTGTTTACATTATGAAATCCTACTATGGTTGTACACTAATAATTCTCTGTCGAAATTCATAAGTTGTTGTTTCTTTGGTTAAACAATCTCAAGTCTTTAGAAACCCTTAGAATTTGTCCTCTCATTGCTAGGGCAATAAAAGAGTCATATAGAGCCCTTTTAGGGAGACAAGCTATGTCTCAGCATGAAAGTCAAATCCTTTAGAGACAGGCTGTGTCTCATTAGAGAACCCACCCCTATAAAAGACAAGCTATGTCTCGTGTAGAAAAGAGTTACATCTTTTTGGAGACAGGCTTTGTCTCATTAACAAGTCACACCCTTTAGAGAGAGGCTTTGTCTCATTAATGAGTCACCCATAGGAGACTATTCAAGTCTCAAGTAGAACACTCCTCTCTAAGTAGAAGACCAATTCGGTCTATTAGTGGCCTAATCCTTTAATCATTGCATGGGCAATGATGAGGACACTTGGAGCACACATCTCTTTTAAGAGACTTGCCTAGTCTCATTAGCACATTTCTTTGTCTCCTCTTTCTCTAAAAATCATGCTTTGTCTAGATAGCACCCCCTCTTAGAGTCACTAGTCTAAGAGAGTCAGTCTTAGCATAGGAGTCAGTCCTTCAGTTTCCAGAGTTAGTCCTATCCTCATAGGGGTTAGGATTCTTTCTAACCTTTCATCAAATCGTGTCATTTTATCCACTCTTGCAAGGTATATGATGTTGTCCAACCCTTGCAGAGCAGTGATTCTGTCCAATTCCCCGGCAAAGCATAGGATGCTGTCCAACCTTTGCGAGATATCAGGAGTCTGTCCTACCCTTATGATGATAGGATTCTGAAACGAAATGTTCCAAATGTTCCTGGAAGTTCTTGAATTGCAGATTTATTTATTTCTGGACAGACAATATTTCTTTCTTTTTTCCTTCGTCAAAAGTCTTGAGTCATTGAGAGTAGTTAGGAAAATCTGTCCCGAACTACGTTGGCTTGATCCCTTTCCACAGGGTACGTAGTGTAGCTTGGGATCCACATCCCAAGTCCAGCCAAACCTTTAAAAATAAATATTTCAAACCTTCAAAAACTACAAAACTTCTTCAAAACTTTTTTTTTGAAAGATCTTCCCCTAAAGTTAGGAGTTTGTCCTAAATATTTGAGGTGTTTTAGAGTTATGAGGCTATCTTGTTTGTGTTGATATGGTGTTTCTTGTCGTGTGAGTGTCCCTAGAGTTAGGAAGCCTCAAGTCATGGTCGGTTAGACATTTAGTAGAACCGATGGCTAGACTAGGAAGCATATAGTCAGCCCATGGTTTTCCTTAGGATGCACAGCCTAGTTACACATAGGATATAGGAACCACCTGCATTAGCTTAAGGCTAATCAACTTGCATTAGTTAGGGCATATAGAGAGTCATAAAAATTACAATTCATTTGAACTTAAGCAATCGTGCAAAAACTTTAAAATCAGTCGAGTCTAGTGGATCGAGTCTATGATAGCGGTTCTAGATGGTTAGGCATCGTAAATTAGAATAGGTCATCGAACTACGTTGATTCTGATTCTTCCCGAGGCCGGGATACGTAGACCAGCCAGGGTGGATGGCCATTCTGGTCCGAGTCAAGTATTGCATTAGAGTTTTAGGATTTGTCTTGTCGAGTCATGTGTAGAGTTGAATTGTGTTGTGTGTTTTGTTGTGTTTTCTTACTTTCATGTACAGATCCTATACTTTTAGCTGTAGCATGCATGTGTTTGCACACCAGAACTTAGACACCAATTAGGTATGACATTCATAACCTAGTTATTCTTAGGTGACACTTATTTCATTTCTTTTATGTGTGCTTATTAATCATCTCCGAGACATGCATGATTAGGTAGACGTCTTCTCGGAGATATATGTTCCCATTTCATATGAGTTTCACCCAAAATTCTTCAAAATCAATAAGTAAATGGCATAAGAGACCAGGTGTTTGCACCTGGGCGGATGAGGTGCTCTTCGGACCTTCCAAATTCGTAACCAGGCACGAACCTTCTTTTATATCTCTGGTTATCTATTGCAATAAAGCATAGTATGGGATCCAGGGCCCACTTCCTTGGATGGCGACTCTTCTTTGTTTTAGGTACATCTCGAATCCGGGCTAGTCCCCTAATCGAAAGGTATCTCACCTTACATCGCCACTCATGCTGTGAGAGGCACTTCTTTCTAGAGTTCCTTGGTAGAGCTCTCCATTCACGCGGATGATCCTGAGACTTTTGGGGGCTCGTCCCCCGCCTCTCTCGGATCGGGGTCCACACTAAGTATTCAATTTAGAAGCATGGTCCACCTTAACGAGGTCTTTTAAGGCACAATGCATATCTTCTATTATAATATAGTAGGATGGGGGTTTCGCTATTCACGCTGATGTGGACAGTCCCCCCATCCAGCGTTTAATCTACATGGCACCCTCGTTCAGATCATGCGTAGAAAAGAATAAAAATTGCATTGGTTTTCTATTCAATATAGGTTTCCTATTCCCGAAATCCCTGCTTATCCTCCAAACCCTTACAAAGCTCTCTCTCTCTCTCTCTCTCTCTCTCTCTCTCTCTCTCTTACCATATAACCTTTAAAACGTAGACTCCTAAAAAACGTTTAATAGAAGTTTCCTAATAAAAAAACTCCTAATTTACTACGCATTTACTCTTTTCTTTCTCTCTCTTTCCAGTCCTCTCTCTCTCTCTCTCTCTCTCTCTCTCTCTCTCTCTCTCTCTCTCTCTCTCTCTCTCCGCAAATCTCAATTGAAAGACAGTTTAGGGAGTTTTATGGTTATTCAAAAATTGCAGATGAACTTCAAATTGCACATGGAAGTTTCCTAGAGGTTGGGGTTGTTCGGGATGCTGACTGCCTTGATGCCATTGGTGTTCTCTTGGTCGATATCTTCTCGAATGTTCTGAACAAAAGCCCTCTTATTGCAAGTATTTTATATGAAGTTTTTGTTTTCAGTCTTTAGTCTTCATTTATTTCATCATTGTGCTTGAGTTGTGAAATCCAATGAGTGACTTGGTTTGGCAACCTAGAGGGGGGATGAATAGGATGTTTATAAAACTTTTGTCTTTTAGAAATTTTTTCTAAAATTTCACCCAAGACTTATCCCTTGTTTAATTAAGTTTGAAATATTTGATCTTTAAACAATATTACAAATTAATATTAGTTCAAAAACCCTTGTTGATTAGCAAACTTAATTAGGCGATTTATAGCCTAGTTAGCAAGATACAAATATTCAATCAAAACCAAAATGCTAGCTACTCACTCAATTCCAAATATGTAAAAATGCAATCACAAATAAATAAGAGAGTGAGAGCGAGAGAGAGATAGAGAAATACCAATACAAGTGACACAAAGATTTATAGTGGTTCGGCAAACGACCTACTCCACTCTACTCAAGGTCGAACTTGAGGATTTCCACTATTGAGACCTCCACAACGCCTGGCTCCAAGGCTTTTACACTCCAAGCGAATTAAATAAGGATGCCCTTCCACCTTTACAATGACTCTCCTTCTCCGCCGAGTTCTAAGCGCTTTCTCCTAAGGGAATTAAAAATGGATGCCCTTGCCACCAATCAAATGAAGAAGAAGAAGAAGTATTAGCCTCTTACTCACTCAATCAAATGAAGTAGTAGCTCACACACTTTCTCTCAAGAATAATTTCCAAATGAAAGCCTCAACCAATCTCAAATGATTTTCTCAAAATCAAAGCACAAGAGGTTGGTGGGAGAAATTACCCAAAAATGATTCACAAATGATTTTCTAGGGTTTGTTGAAGTTGGACAATGTCCATCCCATGTTTTAGACCCATTAGATGGGTATATATGGTGTCCCAACTCAATATGACCATTTCAGGGGCAAAACGGTTATTTTCGGGTCAAACAGTCAACTAGCCGTTGGACCACAACGGTTATATTTTTTTGAACAAAAACACTTCTCGGAGTTCCGAGCAAATTCTCAGAGTTCTTAGAATTCAAACAGAGCTTTTAATTTTAGAACCTGGATCATTTCTCGGAGCTCCGAGAATGTTCTCGGAGTTCCGATCTCAGAGCTCCGAGAATAATTCTCGGAGTTCCAAGACTGGATTTTCAGCAAACAGTGTCTCATTTGAAAAATTCATATCTCCTTCGTTTCGCATTGGATTTCGATGTTCTTATACTCTACGGATATGAGAAAAATGAGAGCTATCTGTTAAAAATATTTTCAAAAATATTTGAAAATTTATTAAATAAGTTTTAATAGGATTTAGTTGCTGGTCTAGGTTGTTGCTTCGGAACTCTGTTTTGTTCATTCTTGTGTAGAATGTCATATGGGTCCCAACATGTTGGTACACCACCATGGCCATTCACTTATCCATTTAAGTCCTTAAAGGGTGTGCTAGTCTCTTTGAAAAATATATTTTTAGGGGTTTTAAGATGTGCCTTGATAAGAGAAAACACAATAGAGAAAGGTGATACATACTGCCATTTTAAGTACTCTCTTGTTCTCTTGAGCCAATCTTCATTTGATCTTCAATGGTGTGCTTGGCTTGCTTTGGGATCTTTAAGGTTGAGCGTTTTTGCTTGACACCTTCCAAGGATGATGCCACCATTTGGTTTAAGCTCCTTTGAAAGTTGTTGATCCACAAGCTTTGGCATTCATTGATCTTCCTTTGTTTGTTCAATGCTTTGAGATGGTTGTGTGAAACTTCTCCTTGGTTGATCCTCCAAGATATGGTTTGTCCAAGTATACTCTAGCTCCTTTGTCCTTTATTTGGTTCATCTTCAGGCTTAGGCCATCTATGTGTATGCTAGCATGGATTGACCTGTGAATTACCTGTCTATAGCACAACACTCAAGGCAAATAATTAGTCCATAAATGACTAATCAATTTGTGTTTGTTAATCATCAAAACAAGGTGATTGAGTGAACCCATGGGGAACCCTTGGGCTAACAATCTCCCCCTTTTTATGATGACAAACCAAATTAATTAGAGAGGTGGCAGGATCCTCTTATGAGGATTAGATAAGCAAGATGAGTGCGATTACTCCCCCTCAACGTATGCATAAGTTATATTTAACAAATTATTGTACAAGAATGCATATGATTATGGATCTAATAGAGTACACAAATTCTCCTTCTTTTGGCAAAAAGGAAGGATTAAGCATTTAAGCACAATTACATAAAGCATCAAAGATATTCAATGAGAATACGATGCTCCCCCTAACTTCTTATCATGAGTCACCAATTAAAATCAAAGTATAATCCAAAGTATATATGGCATGATAAGAGACAATCAACATAGGAAATGAATAATCACAAAATAAATCAAGCCTATGTTGGCAAAACAAAGAGACATTTCAATTTTAGCACAAATTTTTAGGTTGTGTAGACACCCCATTTTGACCGTACCCTAAACATCTCTGTGAAAATGAATAACCCAACCAAATCAATGAGATAAGACCCCAAACTCCACCCTATGCTAGCTTAGGATCTCACCAAGGTCCCTGCAAAATTTCGTCGAAATCTGAGCGCGTTTGCCTAACGAGGGAGCTGCGATAGTGTCGTGGTGCAAGTTCAGAAGTGGTGTGAAATATCCCATACAGGAGTGTCAATATCAACCCTATATGTAGCATAGATTAGAGCAAAATGTTGTATTTATTGTTACCCCAAGGCAGCCCTTGTTGGATAAAGAGTAATCATAATTTCAAAGGGAGGGAAGTGAATCAGGGAATGAGGTGGTTGTCCATAGCAAAAACAAGGTCAAGTTTATCATTGCTTTTTTTTTTTTTTTTTGATTTCCCATTTTTCTAACCTAGACACCCCCTATAGGGTACAAAAGTAGTCACAAGTGCACAAGAAAGGGCTGTCCAATAAGAAAGAGGGGGCGAATATCATTTTGGAATGTATTACCCGAACAATCTTTTTAGTGTAAAAGAATGGTCATAAAAGTCAAGTAGGGGTGTACAATTACTAAAACGAAGGTATGCTAAAATCAGCACATCTCCCTCACTTATAAATAGAACTTGGTCCTTCATTTCTGAGAGGGACCGATCATTCTAGAGAAGACTCTGTTTTTTAGATCTCGTTTTAGGCAGAGAAGGTGGGGAAGAAGAGAAACGGATGGATGAAATGAAGGTGTAAGTGCAACATCTCCTCCTCTCTGGTCTCGGATAGTAGCAGAGCTTTCGATTGCCGTGGAATCACAGACAGTGGAGTTAGAATCGGATGATGGCAAGAGAGGAGAGGAGAAATTGTTAAAATTAGGGGAATCATCCGATCCAGATCTAAATTCCGATCAAGATTTGAATTCTGTCTCAGCCTCTCCTCAAAGATCTAGGGTTCATAAATTCCAAGGCGGAGGAGAATCGAGAAGGATTTCGGTGGAATCACAGACAAAGGAGAGAGAAGGAGAGAGCGAGATCTGATTTTCATATGTTTGAAACACTTTCCGGTTAAATCTCGCCGACATTGTAACATTTCATCGGAATCTCACCGATTTCAGCGATTTCGTACTGTTTTCCGACCGAAATCTCGCATCTGTTACAACATTTCCCGCCGGAATTTCACCGCTGCAACTATTTTCCGACGAAAATCCTCTTTACTACAGTATCTTCTCAGTTCCTGAAGCTTTTTGATAAAGACAGTGCAGACGCAATGTCGCTTCTCAGCTTCAAAAACTCCATCTCTCTCGATCATCGGATCTACTTTCGGACTGGAATCAGTCCGAAAAAAGCCACTGCGAATGGTATGGAATCACCTGTGACAGATTTTCCGGCAGAGTAATAGCTCTAAACATCACCGGGAATCAGATTCCCCAGCCACCGGAATCAGTTTCCAATTCCACCACAAAAAACTCCCTACTCGTCGGAACCCTAACCCCTTCCATTGCAAATCTCACTGAGCTTAGGGTTTTGTCGTTACCTCATAATGATTTCTATGGCGAGATTCCGGTGGAGATTTTCGGTCTTCGGTCACTGGAAATCCTCGAGCTTCAAGGGAATAACTTCTCAGGAGGGATTCTTAATCAGATAAGCGATCTTTCGTCTCTTCGTGTTCTTAATCTTTCTTATAATTCATTCTCTGGTCCAATTCCAGAGAACCTTATTGGATTTTCGGGAATGGAATTGATAGATTTGTCTGATAATCAGCTCTCTGGTGGAATTAAAGTTAATCATTTGAGTCATTGTGAGTCTCTTACTCATTTGCATCTTTCTGGTAATTTTTTTTTGGTGGGTAAGATCCCACCTAAGATTGGGAATTGTTCAAATATTCAGTCGCTTTTATCGGAGGGACATACCGGATCAGGGTAGTACCTTCTATTTTTCTTCTTCCTCCCTCCTCTAGGTAGGGAGTTTCTTAGACCTTTAGACATTAGTATCTATTCATCGCAACGGCGATGAAGGCATTAGCCTAAGCCCATCCTTAGGGGATTAACTAAGTCCAAATAGCGTTTTCCCCTCTCATTTAGAAGACTCTCTAAGTCTTTTAGGCATGTATCTTGGATATTTTGATTCCCCTTTCCTTTCATTGCACGGGCAAAGAAAGAGTCATCCAGAGCCCTTTTAGGGAGACAAGCTATGTCCCAACATTAATGTCAAACCCGTTTAGAGACAGGCTTTGTCTCATTAGAGCGCCAACCCTTTTAGGGAGACAAGCTATGTCTCACGAAAACATAATCGAACCCTTTGGAGACAAGTGAAATCCCAGTTGGGCAACCAAGAGGGGGGTGAATTGGTTGGGTATTAAAATTTCTACTCTTTTAATATTTCTTTTCAAAAGATTACTAACACTTGTTAATTACTCTTTGGTTAATAAAGGTTAGCAAAAATAAAAGTAGAGGAATGAACAACCACAAAGCAAATAAGAAAAGGGGAAGAGTAATAGAAGAGATACCACACTAAGATTTATAGTGGTTCGGTCTTATAACTCCAAGACCTACTCCACTCTTCCCAAGTTTGTGTCCTTGAGAGAATCCACTAAAAGTATGATTCTTAGTACAACAAAGAAGGCTCCGCGTCTTCAACACTTGCCCACGAAGATGGCTCCGCGTCTCCGAGCACTCGCCAATTTTAAGGGGTATAATATTGGTGCCCTTTCCACCTTTACAATGATTTTCAAATTACAATATGTGAATGCCTTCACTTAAGGCTAATACATCACTTCAATACAAGAAATCTTCTCCAAACGATTTGCAAGTGAGCTTGATGAGAACTTCTCCAATGATGGGATTGCAAGTGAGCTTGGGAGATCTTCAAAGATGTTGAAGGCAAGTGAGCTTGAGTGATTCTTCTTCAAATAGATTGCAAGTGAGCTAAAGGAAATCTTCTTCAAATGAGATTGCAAGATTTTGGACAAAGAAGAAGAACTTTTTGTAAAGATTGTTTGAAAACTTAAATCACACTTAGGGTTCTTTTCTCAAGCTTGCAAAAGTCATAGAATGATGAAAATAAACTCATATATATAGCCCCTTAGAAGATATAACCGTTGGAGGACATATTGGGCATTTTTGGGTTTTGAAAAATCAAAAAAAGAACCAGCCGCAACTCCCAACGGTCATATTTTCCCGACGCCAGACGTCTGCCCAGACGTCTGGTTGCTTCCAGGGATTAACCAGATGATCGGGCAGACCTCTGCCGCAAGGTCTGGTCTGCAAGTTCACTTATCAGATGAATGAGTTTTTCTCTGAATTTTTGTACACATATGTATTGATATTAGGGAAGATTATGTACCAAAATTTAGCTCATTTGAAAACCGTTTGGGTCCCTTTTTGATCCACCAGATGATCGGACCAGACTTCTGCCGCATGGTCTGGTCTGCAAGTTTGGCTAGTAAATCAATGAGTTTTCTTCCCAAATTTTGTACATATCAAAGTAGGTATGAGATAAAGGTGTTGCCAAAATTTCAGCTCAATCGGAAAACATTTGGGTCCCTTCGTGATAGAAAAGCAAATGGTCTTAATTATGGTTTTCAAAGGATGTTTGGATTTTTGCGTTAAAAAACACTTTGGAAACACTTTGAAAATACTTGCAATCTTGTTTTAAAGATGATCTCTATTTGACCGACTCTTGAATAGTCCTCTTGAGTCCGGTGGTTGAATGAGCATGCTTATCCTTCCTTGTACATGCTTGTTCTTTGGTCTTTAATTTGACTTAGCTCTTAACGACTCCATCTTGATGTTGATTGCTCTTCTCTAAGGTTCAACTTGATTTGTCTTTGTCCTTCTTGGTTGACGGATCTTCACTATGCCTTTGATCACTATGTTCTACCTTGTTGTTGATCTTGGTAATCTAAGTTTCCTGTATGAGCTTATCATGGTAGAATCATTAGTACCAACCTACTTCGATCAATGTGGGTTTGTTGTCATCAAAACAATGAGTAGGGCCACACATGGGAACCCTTGGGCTAACAACAAGATTTGTCTCATTGGCCCTAGTTATCCTTTTGTTTTAGGAGACTTGCCTAGTCTCACTAGCACCCCTTCTTTATCTCCTATTCTTTTAGGAGACTAGCTTAGTCTCATGAGCACTCCCCTCTTAGGGTTGTGTATTAGATGCCGGTCTTAGCATATGAGTCTATTCCTTAGTTAGAGAGTCAGTCATTCTTTCAGGAGTCAGTCCTATCATCATAGGGGTTAGGATTTTATCCAACCTCTCATCAAATCTTGTGTTTTTCTATCCGCTCTTGTAAGGTATAGGATGCTGTCCAACCCTTGCAGAGTTGTTATTCTGTTCATTCCCCCCGTAAAGCATAGGATGCTGTCCAACCTTTGCAAGATATCAGGAGTCTGTCCTCCCCTTATGATGATAGGATTCTGTCCTCTTGTGTCAAAAACAACAAAACATTTCAAAAACATTTAAAAATTCAAAAAACATCTAAAAACCGAAAATCTTAAAAATCTTGAGTCATTAGGAGAGTAGTTAGGAATTCTATTTCGAACTACGTTGGCTTGATCCCTTTCAACAGGGTACGTAGTGCAGCTTGGGATTCACATCCCAAGTCCAGCCAAACCTTTAAAAATTAACATTTCAAAACCCTTCAAAAATAAAAAAATATTTCAAAACCCTTTTCAAAAAGATCTTCCTCTAAAGTTAGGAGTCTGTCCTAGCTATTTAGGGTGTTTTAGAGTTAGGAGTCTGTCCTGATTTGTATTGATATGGTGTGTCCTGTCGTGTGAGTGTCCCTAGAGTTAGGAGGCCTCGAGTCGATCGGTTAGACATTTAGTCGAATCGGTGGCTAGACTAGGAAGCATATAGTCAGCCCATGGTTTTCATTAAGTTGCACAGCCTAGATACATATAGGATGTAGGGCGCACCTGCATTAGCTTAGGGCTAACCAATTTGCATTAGTTAGGGCATATAGAGAGTCCTAAAAATCACCAATTCACATGAACTTAAACAATTATATAAAAAGCTTTAAAAATCAGTCGAGTCTAGTGGATCGAGTCTAGGATAGCGGTTCTAGATGGTTAGGCATCGTAGTTTAGAATAGGGCATCGAACTACGTTGACTCCGATTCTTCCCGAGGCCGGGATACGTAGAGCTGCTGGGATGGACGGTCATTCTGGTCCGAGTCAAGTCCTGCATGAAAGTTTTAGGATGTGTCTTGTCGAGTCATGTATAGAGTTGACTTGTGTTGTATGTTTTTGCTGTGTTTTCTTACATTCATGTACAGATCCTATACCTTTAGCTGTAGCATGCATGTGTTTGCACACCAGAATTTAGACACCCATTAGGCATGGCACTCATAACCTAGATATTTTTAGGCGACACTTGTTTCATTTATTTTGTGTGTGTTTATTAATCATCTCCGAGACATGCATGATTAGATAGACGTTTTCTCGGAGATATTCGTTCCCATTTCAGATGATTTTCGCCCAAAACTCTTCAAAATCAATAAACAAATGGCATAAGAGACCAGGTGTTTGCACTTGGGCGGATGAGGTGCTATTCGGACCTTCCAAATTCGTAACCAGGCAAGAACCTTCTTTTTATATCTCTGGTTATCCGTTGCAACAGAGCATAGTATGGGATCCTTGGCCCACTTCCTTGGATGGCGACTCTTCTTTGTTTAAGGTACGCCTCGAATCTGGGCTAGTCCCCGAATCGAGAGGTATCTCCCTTTGTATCGCCACTCATGCTGTGAGAGGCACATTCTTTCGAGAGTTCCTTGGTAGAGCTCTCCATTCACGTGGATGATCCTGAGACTGTTCGAGTGGGGCCCGTCCCTCACCGCCTCTCTCTGATCGGGGTCCACAGGCTGGCAACTCTGCTGGGGAAGTTCTTGGAACATTGCCTAACTCTGTAAAAATGCCATTTTTTATTAATTTTGAAGAAATTTCAGCTAAAATCATTTTAAATGGGAACCTTTTCCATTAGAATGCCAGGGGCACCAAATAGATACAAAATAAAACAAGGGCTCACACACTCACTTTCATCCCTTGCATATATTATCTGTTTTGTGGTTACTTTTCTGCTGTGGATATACTATCAGGTTACTCTCGGAGAGATACTATAAGTAGGAGCCGTGAGGGCTATACCCGCCTTCTAGTGCCACCGCACCAGTAGTATCTCAACACCTGGACACCTTGTGTGTAAAACGGACATAGTTCGTATGCTGGGCGATAGTCACAGCATACAAGTAACTATGCACCCGGCCAGGTGGACCTCGCGACATTACTCTCTCTATATATATTGCATGGTCCTTTTGTTTGCATTTATGGACGAACATATGTGTTGCTTACACATGTGGAGCCTAGAGTTAGGGACCTTATCCTATTTTTTAGACTAGGGTAGCTCACTTTATGTGGCTACAGACGCAGTCCTAGTACACTCACATGTCTGTCATGAGTCGAGACTCTCTCGACTCCACTAGATTAGAATTAGGGCTGGTGCCCCTGGTTAAGATATATATGTATATATGTATTTATTGATTATTAGATTAGGGCTTACTCGTTTGTAATGCTTCCTATTTAATCCAATCAGTCATATTCTTTGAGATTTAGATTTGGCCGGTGACTTCTACTTCTCATCGTTATGACCATGGTCTTTTTTCTGATCTTTTGATCATAAATCTGATTCATACCTTGTATCATTGATCCATATTCCATATATTTAGATTAAGGCTTATTTCTTAGTTAGGTTTTCCTTCCTAATCTAATCAATTATCATTATCCATTCACTTTTGGAATATGATCAGGTCGATGGTTTTTCATCACCATTCTTATTGTCATGATCTATCCTTCGGTCTTTGTGTCACAAATCCGACCTATGGCCAAGCGTCGTCATTCATGGTCAATCCTTCATTTGATTACATTCCTCTGATGACCATATTATGTTTTTCACTCATGGGCCTATCTTGCCACCATCATTTGAGTGCAAGTATCCTTGCTGGGAGTCCTATACTACCGAGTTTATCCATATACCCTTATGATGACTTGTGGGGTCCCTTTGTGTGGCTGTCATGCTGCCGAATTTTACCCAACACATTTTCAGTGTGATTGCTATCATTTAGGGTTATTGATAAATCATGTGTTTATCTTACCATGACCCTTCCTACAATTGTTATGTTGTTGGTTCTTACCCAAGGGAGAGATGTGTTTGTATTATCTCTTGTTTCAACTTGTGTATAACATTCAACGAGATTGTCTCACACTAAAATTAGTGTTTGTCATTTCCATGACAGGAGTCAGACCAAACTGACTTCACCCATTTGTTGAACCAGTTTCCTTTCATTTCACCCTGCCAGGTCAACAGGATCTACACCAGAGTTGAACCCACAGTTATGGACATCATGGAGGAAGGAGTTCCACCCATAACCTTTCAGTGCCAGTGCATTACTGACGAAAAAGTGTCCTATTTTGTTAGGTTTGTTTTTCGTTGAGTGTACACCAACTTTCTTCTCTCAAAGTTGGTAAATCTTAATGTGTCAATGTCAATAAAAAAAGAAAGAGAAAAGAGTCATGTTTGTCAGTCTTGTTCATTCAAAGTCAATGTGTTGTCTTTTGTCAAATCCAATGTAGAACCCATTGAGGTGCGTCAAAAAAAAAAAGTCATCAATGTACTTGAAATTTCTGTTGAAATAAAGATTTGATTCTAGCATTATCAGTATTCTTATGATTCACTCTTGGATCTAATGTTTAAAATAACTAAAGACACCCTTCTCGGATGAGAATGCAGACGAAATTTCCCTCGAGATCTGAAACATGATCAAACGAGAGGAAGAGCGTCGAGCATAGCCACTCAAAGAAGAAATTGAAGCTATCGATAGTGGTATCGAAATCCAAAACTCGGGAAAGATGGATTGGCAAAACTTTATCTCCCGAGGAAAGGGAGGAATTGATAAACCTGTTTATAGGAGGTTCGAGGTAGTCTTGCTTGATCCTACAAGGATAAACCGGGTGAACACTCTGTTGTTGTGAAAAGCAAGACTCCATCGGCTTTAGATATCATTTGAAAAGCAAAATTCAAGAGAGTGAAGCATCAGATATCCGGTTGAGCTGATGAGAATTTTAGCGAAGACTTTCAGAAAATAAAGTCATCAATTCGAGCCTGAAAAGTACACTTGAGTTACATGTTTTCAATGAGATTCCGATGTGGAATACTTCAAGAATAGGGACATTCCTAATGTCTAAAAGCAAAGAAATACAAGAAGGAGAAGGGAATGTGTCCCTAAGACAACATCTTGGAAAAATCAAAGACCCAAGTGATGGAGTCTATGAGATAGATTGAATATCAGAATTATCTCCAACATTTGGAGACTATCGAGAGCGGTATAATCTTGAGCATAAATTCAAGATATTCGAGAAGCGCATGAATTTAAGTGGAGCACCGTGGTTGAAGTCTTGCTTGCAAATACCGCCAGACTCTCGAAAAAAAAAATTTCAAAGTCTTGAACCTTAAACATTCAAAAGCTTGTACATCAAAACACCAGGAGGCCATCCTTGGACGTTTGAGCCTTTATAGCCAAAATCCCAATGTTTAAAAAACATCCTTTTGTGAGCCCTTTGAGCCAACATTTTAAAACCAAACAATTCTTTCAACTACATTATGAACCAGGGGCATTTTATGCACCCGAACTACGCGGACCTGATCCCCACCTCTTCGGGGGTACGTAGGCAACCTGATCAACTCAGGTTCGGTCAAACATTTGGGGATAAAAGCTAAATCATCCCCTTTTCAAAATTTTGAAGCTGAAAAGCTAAACCATTCTTTGTTAAACCCAAAGCGAACTACGTGGATCTGATCCTCCATTTTTGGGGTACGTAGGTAGTCTGGCTAAACCATTCTTTGTTAAACCCAAAGCGAACTACGTGGATCTGATCCTCCATTTTTGGGGTACGTAGGTAGTCTGGCTAGACCAGATTCCGTCCAAATCGTTTGAACCAAAGATACATCCTAACCCTTTTGAACCCGAGCCTACCTATAAAGTCCTTCTGGTGAAACGAGCAAAGGTTCAAGGCAAATAGAACAAAAACAGAAAGAAAAGAGAAGAACGATAGTCTGAATACCTGCTAGGTTGAAAACCTGAAAGGGCGGCCTAGAGAAAAGTGAGAATCATTTTTCTTGCTAAATCAACAACCAAAGAGGTTGGCTTATGCAAAGTAAGGGTAGCGATTTGCTAGATTGAAAAATTCAAGAAGGCAATCTAGTCAGCAACAAAGACTTCCCCAAGACAGAAAGTTGGTGAGATACAGAAGAACCTCCTCGGTTATGGAGAATTTTAGAAATTGAGTTTAGAGTGAGAACTCAAAGCAAGAATCAAGACAAGCAGTCTGCAAGACTGAAAACCTGGAAGACATCAGTTTGACTTCCTGGAAAGAAGGAGAATCAAAGAGATGGAGAAGCAGTCTTCAAATAGAGCAGATCCCGAAATCTGAGTAGTGTCGGCGAGACTTACTTTGATACCTTTCTAAACTAGGGGGTAATAACCATGACAAAAATCCTGATGGAGAAAATTAGCGCCTCTTGACATGGTTTTCGAAATTATTCTGAAAGCGGCTAGCCTTACCATTTAAAAATGTACATCAGGTCTAAGGGTGAATCAAAAGTGAGTCAAGTCCCTTGAATAATGTACATCTTCTTTGATAGAGTCTTGGAAGTCTGTTCCTCATTCTTATCCATTTTCCTTTCAAGATCCAAAGTTGTCTGGCACTAGGAGAATGGGTGTATACTTTCCAAAGTGAAAAAAAAAGAAGACAAACTCTCAGAATAGACCCTGGTCTAAATACCAGAGAAAAGTGAGAAATATCCTGTTCAGACATAGCAAAGATGTCAAGTTTCAAGCAGTGAGTGGTGGAAAGAACCTCAAATAATGGTCAATGAAAAGAGAAATTTTCTGGCTCAGCCATCATCCTATCTTTATTCCAAAGAAAGAGCCCATGCAAACCCAAATTTTCCTACCTACCCTGATTCTACTTTTCTTGGGACTTTTGTCATGGAAGTACAATACACTAGGGGCATCTTTTATGACTTGCGTCATAAAAGATATCAAGCAGAAAAGGCAATCAGTGCCAATGTTTACAACAAATTGAGATAAGAGAGATACAAGCATGTCTCGAGCCAAATCTCTAAACTCCTCAAATGAACCCTCTTTTTAAAAGAGTCAACTTCCAAAGAAAATCAATTTTCCCAGTGGAGTCAAGAATTTGCTCCCACAACCTTCAAAACCTCAGTCCCCAGTGGAGTCTAGAATTTGCTCCCACAACCTTCAAAACCTCAGCATAATGCTTTTCACCTGTCAAAGAAGGGCTAATATCCAAATCCCTGCAAGTTATCTGAGTCCAATTGTCAGCAAGGAACTCGTACTTCCAATTTCCTCGGCAAGAGGCAATCAGTCTAAAAAAAAAAAATCATTCAAAATCAATCAACTCTCAGCACTATCCTTGTCCTTTCTTGGCTCTTCATGGTCTACCATTCACGTACACCATGGACCCTTGCTCCCCGAGTGGCTCTTTGTGATATATCCTTTCAGATATATTATGGACCCATTATTCATGGTCATTCCATTCATATCTTTTACATGTCATTATTTCTGTATGCTGGGCTCTTCGTGGCTTATTGTCATGGACCCCAGATTCAATGCTTGGCTCTTCTTGGTTTATTACCATGGACCCTCGATTCCCGTTTACCATATTCTCCCTGAGAGCATCCACCCTGAGTAAAGAACCATATTCTCCCTGAGAGCATCCACCCCGAGTGAAGAAACAATTTTCTCCCTGAGAGCATCCACCCCGAGTGACAGAACCATATTCTCCGTGAGAGCATCCACCCCGAGTGAGGGAACCATATTCTCCCTGAGAGTATCCACCCTGAGTGAAGAAACCATATTCTCCCTGAGAGCATCCACCCCGAGTGAAAATACCAAATTTTCTCCCTGAGAGTATTCACCCCGAGTGAAGAAACTGAATTATCCTAGAAAACATCAGCACTGAGCAAAATATCCAAAATTCTTCCAGAAAGCATTCGCTCCAAGCGTAAAATCAATTTTGTTTCTTTGAAAGCATTCGCTCCAAGCGTAGAACCCATTTCTTCCTGAAAGCATTTCGCTCTAAGCGTCGAACCAAAATTCTTCCCGAAAGCATTCGCTCCAAGCGTAGAACCCATTTCTTTCTAAAAGCATTCACTCTAAGCGTGGAACCCAATTTCTCCTGAGAGTTTTTCGTCCTGAACGTAAAATCTAAATTTTCCTTGAATACTGTTCGCCCCGAGCGTAGGAAGAACCAAGACCCCTGAGGCAACCATTCCATCTGAAGACCCCTGAGGCAATCTTTCCATTTCAAGACCCTTGAGGCAATCCTTCCATTCAAGACCCCTGAGGCAATCTTTCCATTCAAGACCCCTGAGGCAACTCTTCCATTCAAGACCCCTAAGGCAACCCTTCCATTCAAGACCTCTGAGGCAATCTTTCCATTTAAGACCCCTGAGGCAACCTTTCCATTCAAGACCCCTGAGGCAACCCTTCCATTTCAAGACCCCTGAGGCAACCTTTCCATTCAAGACCCCTGAGGAAACCTTTCCATTCAAGACCCCTGAGGAAACTCTTCCATTTTCAAGACCCCTGAGGCAACCTTTCCATTTCAAGACCCCTGAGGCAACCTTTCCATTCAAGACCCCTGAGGAAACTCTTCCATTTTCAAGACCCCTGAGGCAACTCTTCCATTCAAGACCCCAGAGGCAACCTTTCCATTTAAGACCCCTGAGGCAACCATTCCATTTGAAGACCCCTGAGGCATCTCTTCCATTTAAAATCCTTGAAACATCCACTCCATATCACAACCCCTGAGGTATCTGATCCTTCCAAAAGTCCAATATTCGCAGAATCATTTCCTTCACTCTTCTTTCTCTCCAATCAATTTTGGGCCAGTCAAAATGTGCTGTCTGTTCACCTTTGGCATTCGCGTGACAAGCACGCTCTGCCAAAGAGGGGCATCTGTAGACACCCCATTTTGACAGTACCCTAAACATCTCTGTGAAAATGAATAATCCAACCAAATCAATGAGATAGGACCCCAAACTCCACCCTATGCTAGCTTATGATCTCACCAAGGTCCCTGCAAAATTTCGTCGAAATCTGAGCGTGTTTGCCTAGCGAGGGAGCTGCGATAGTGTCGTGGTGCAAGTTCAGAAGTGGTGTGAAATATCCCATACAGGAGTGTCAATATCAACCCTATATGTAGCATAGATTAGAGCAAAATGTTGTATTTATTGTTACCCCAAGGCAGCCCTTGTTGGATAAAGAGTAATCATAATTTCACAGAGAGGGAAGTGAATCAGGGAATGAGGTGGCTGTCCATAGCAAAAACAAGGTCAAGTTTATCATTGCTTTTTTTTTTTTTTTGATTTCCCATTTTTCTAACCTAGACACCCCCTATAGGGTACAAAAGTAGTCACAAGTGCACAAGAAAGGGCTGTCCAATAAGAAAGAGGGGGCGAATATCATTTTGGAATGTATTACCCGAGCAATCTTTTTAGTGTAAAAGAATGGTCATAAAAGTCAAGTAGGGGTGTACAATTACTAAAACGAAGGTATGCTAAAATCAGCACATCTCCCTCACTTATAAATAGAACTTGGTCCTTCATTTCTGAGAGGGACCGAGCATTCTAGAGAAGACTCTGTTTTTTAGATCTCGTTTTAGGCAGAGAAGGTGGGGAAGAAGAGAAACGGATGGATGAAATGAAGGTGTAAGTGCAACATCTCCTCCTCTCTGGTCTCGGATAGTAGCAGAGCTTTCGATTGCCGTGGAATCACAGACAGTGGAGATAGAATCGGATGATGGCAAGAGAGGAGAGGAGAAATTGTTAAAATTAGGGGAATCATCCGATCCAGATCTAAATTCCGATCAAGATTTGAATTCTGTCTCAGCCTCTCCTCAGAGATCTAGGGTTCATAAATTCCAAGGCGGAGGAGAATCGAGAAGGATTCCGGTGGAATCACAGACAAAGGAGAGAGAAGGAGAGAGCGAGATCTGATTTTCATATGTTTGAAACACTTTCCAGTTAAATCTCGCCGACATTGTAACATTTCATCGGAATCTCACCGATTTCAGCGATTTCGTACTGTTTTCCGACCGAAATCTCGCATCTGTTACAACATTTCCCGCCGGAATTTCACCGCTGCAACTATTTTTCGACGAAAATCCTCTTTACTACAGTATCTTCTCAGTTCTTGAAGCTTTTTGATAAAGACAGTGGAGACGCAATGTCGCTTCTCAGCTTCAAAAACTCCATCTCTCTCGATCCATCGGATCTACTTTCGGACTGGAATCAGTCCGAAAAAAGCCACTGCGAATGGTATGGAATCACCTGTGACAGATTTTCCGGCAGAGTAATAGCTCTAAACATCACCGGGAATCAGATTCCCCAGCCACCGGAATCAGTTTCCAATTCCACCACAAAAAACTCCCTACTCGCCGGAACCCTAACCCCTTCCATTGCAAATCTCACTGAGCTTAGGGTTTTGTCGTTACCTCATAATGATTTCTATGGCGAGATTCCGGTGGAGATTTTCGGTCTTCGGTCACTGGAAATCCTCGAGCTTCAAGGGAATAACTTCTCAGGAGGGATTCTTAATCAGATAAGCGATCTTTCGTCTCTTCGTGTTCTTAATCTTTCTTATAATTCATTCTCTGGTCCAATTCCAGAGAACCTTATTGGATTTTCGGGAATGGAATTGATAGATTTGTCTGATAATCAGCTCTCTGGTGGAATTAAAGTTAATCATTTGAGTCATTGTGAGTCTCTTACTCATTTGCATCTTTCTGGTAATTTTTTTTTGGTGGGTAAGATCCCACCTAAGATTGGGAATTGTTCAAATATTCAGTCGCTTTTATCGGAGGGACATACCGGATCAGGGTAGTACCTTCTATTTTTCTTCTTCCTCCCTCCTCTAGGTAGGGAGTTTCTTAGACCTTTAGACATTAGTATCTATTCATCGCAACGGCGATGAAGGCGTTAGCCTAAGCCCATCCTTAGGGGATTAACTAAGTCCAAATAGCGTTTTCCCCTCTCATTTAGAAGACTCCCTAAGTCTTTTAGGCATGTATCTTGGATATTTTGATTCCCCTTTCCTTTCATTGCACGGGCAAAGAAAGAGTCATCCAGAGCCCTTTTAGGGAGACAAGCTATGTCCCAACATTAATGTCAAACCCGTTTAGAGACAGGCTTTGTCTCATTAGAGCGCCAACCCTTTTAGGGAGACAAGCTATGTCTCACGAAAACATAATCGAACCCTTTGGAGACAAGATTTGTCTCATTGGCCCTAGTTATCCTTTTGTTTTAGGAGACTTGCCCAGTCTCACTAGCACCCCTTCTTTATCTCCTATTCTTTTAGGAGACTAGCTTAGTCTCATGAGCACTCCCCTCTTAGGGTTGTGTATTAGAAGTCGGTCTTAGCATATGAGTCTATTCCTTAGTTAGAGAGTCAGTCATTCTTTCAGGATTCAGTTCTATCATCATAGGGGTTAGGATTTTACCCAACCTCTCATCAAATCTTGTGTTTTTCTATCCGCTCTTGTAAGGTATAGGATGTTGTCCAACCCTTGCAGAGTTGTTATTCTGTTCATTCCCCCCGCAAAGCATAGGATGCTGTCCAACCTTTGCGGGATATCAGGAGTCTGTCCTCCCCTTATGATGATAGGATTCTGTCCTCTTGTGTCAAAAACATTTCAAAAACATTTGAAAATTCAAAAAACATCTAAAAACCGAAAATCTTAAAAATCTTGAGTCATTAGGAGAGTAGTTACGTTGGCTTGATCCCTTTCAACAGGGTACGTAGTGCAGCTTGGGATTCACATCCCAAGCCCAGCCAAACCTTTAAAAATTAACATTTCAAAACCCTTCAAAAATACAAAAATATTTCAAAACCCTTTTCAAAAATATCTTCCTCTAGAGTTAGGAGTCTGTCCTAGCTATTTAGGGTGTTTTAGAGTTAGGAGTCTGTCCTGATTTGTATTGATATGGTGTGTCCTGTCGTGTGAGTGTCCCTAGAGTTAGGAGGCCTCAAGTCGATCGGTTAGACATTTAGTCGAATCGGTGGCTAGACTAGGAAGCATATAGTCAGCCCATGGTTTTCATTAAGTTGCACAGCCTAGATACATATAGGATGTAGGGCCCACCTGCATTAGCTTAAGGCTAACCAATTTGCATTAGTTAGGGCATATAGAGAGTCCTAAAAATCACCAATTCACATGAACTTAAACAATTATATAAAAAGCTTTAAAAATCAGTCGAGTCTAGTGGATCGAGTCTAGGATAGCGGTTCTAGATGGTTAGGCATCGTAGTTTAGAATAGGGCATCGAACTACGTTGACTCCGATTCTTCCCGAGGCCGGGATACGTAGAGCAGCTGGGATGGACGGCCATTCTGGTCCGAGTCAAGTCCTGCATTAAAGTTTTAGGATGTGTCTTGTCGAGTCGTGTATAGAGTTGACTTGTGTTGTATGTTTTTGCTGTGTTTTCTTACATTCATGTACAGATCCTATACCTTTAACTGTTGCATGCATGTGTTTGCACACCAGAATTTAGACACCCATTAGGCATGGCACTCATAACCTAGATATTTTTAGGCGACACTTGTTTCATTTATTTTGTGTGTGGTTATTAATCATCTCCGAGACATGCATGATTAGATAGACGTTTTCTCGGAGATATTCGTTCGCATTTCAGATGATTTTCGCCCAAAACTCTTCAAAATCAATAAACAAATGGCATAAGAGACCAGGTGTTTGCACTTGGGCGGATGAGGTGCTCTTCGGACCTTCCAAATTCGTAACCAGGCATGAACCTTCTTTTTATATCTCTGGTTATCCGTTGCAACAGAGCATAGTATGGGATCCTTGGCCCACTTCCTTGAATGGCGACTCTTCTTTGTTTAAGGTACGCCTTGAATCTGGGCTAGTCCCCGAATCGAGAGGTATCTCCCTTTGTATCGCCACTCATGCTGTGAGAGGCACATTCTTTCGAGAGTTCCTTGGTAGAGCTCTCCATTCACGTGGATGATCCTGAGACTGTTCGAGCGGGGACCGTCCCTCACCGCCTCTCTCTGATCGGGGTCCACAGGGTGTATCTTCGTATATATATATATATATATATATATATATATATAAATCCAATATAAATCTACCCTATGACCCGTAATATAATAATAGATTAGCAAGTTAAAGCTTATATTTTACTTATAATGAAAGAAAACAAGCAAGTGTATAGTTTAGCATGATAAGCCCCCTTTTATTTTTGAAATTCCTATTAGAATCTTATCATGAGGTGATGTGGAGTTATAGACTCATTATGATAAGCAAGAATATATACTTTCAAGTTAAAAATATTTTCTTAAATTGTCATGAATATAAATGGACATTTGATCCTAATATGGTTAACTATTAGGATATATGGCATGACGGCTAGCTCTATCATGGACACAAGGATAGCCAAGTAGAAATACACATGATAAGCACTCAAATTCGTAGAAACTAAGATTAGCAATTTTAGTTTACTCCTATGAATGTATATCTAGAAGGATATGCAATTTTTAGCACTATTAGTTGGGATATATTTGAATGGACGATGTGAGAATCTCACAATGATCCATGTGAACATAAAAATAGCAAAGATTAGCTCTCCCCCTTAGTATTTGTCATTGGCCTTAGATAAACTTAAGATTTAAGGCATGACATGACATAATAGGCCAAAGATATGACAATGGAATACTTGGCCACCAAAACTTATTCTTGGAATAGATGACATCATATTCGATCATCCAAGATAAGTTAAAAAGCTTAGAAGAATATGTCACTAAGACCTAGGCTATGGGCTTCTTGTCTTAAACTCTAAAACACACATAAAAGCACAAGACAAGCCCGAACAATCCATGTGGAGCAATCATGCTCCAAATGAGTGTACTTATCATATGTGAGGTGATAACCACATTAGAAATCATATGATAAGTAACTAAGGACAAAGTTACCTTTAAGCTCCCCCTTTGAAAATGAATCATGCAATGCATGAATCCAAAGGGATGTCCTTGCATAGACTCCAAAGGTTTTTTGGATATATTTTCCAAAAGATACCAAGTTAAACTCAACCCTTGGGCTACAATGACACTTACTGTCCAAGTGTTGGTTTATCATGATAAAATGATAGCCATAGTCTAGCTCATCATGATAAACAAGCATAGCACAAAAGATTTTCAATCTTTGGCTGATGCTCCCCCTAAATGTGATATAATAATTTTTTAAATTCATGCTTTACTTCCCTAAGTATGTAACATACATAACTGCTAGGGAGATCACATATAAATGTATACCTATTCATGTTTGAGATGTTGGCCCAAGGCCAATTTGTTAGATATTTTAATTAAGGTGAATGTACCATCTCTCTCTTAGAATCTAAGAAGGCTAAGTGCACCAATTGAGTGACTTTTAAGATTAAGGTTTAACATCTCATATGTGTAAATATAATCAAACAAAGGGTGATAACTATAGAATATGAATATACCAATTTAAGTTCAATTCTATAGGACTAAGACATAGTGAGAATGGTCAATAAAATACCATGTCTTAGAGAGACATCCATGATTCATGAAGGTGAGAGTATACCTTATGAGAAAGATGTGATCGTCAAGGTTTCCATGGATAATCTACCATGTTTGGACACAAAGGACATGACACATAATGTGCATGGTCCAACCATTACATCTACATCCACAACCACATTTAAAATGACAAGGCATTGGGCACAAAGTGCATAAGCCCATTGAAAACCAAAAATGTGTGGGAGGCACATGTTCCTATCACAATCTAATGTATACAACCACCTTAGTGAATTTTAATTTTACTCAAGTGAGTAAATGCCCAAATATGATTCTAGATTTCTATGATATTTTCATTTCAAGTCATACATTGAATCTAGATTCATGATTTAACTTTCCTATATAATATATATCATTTTATGAACTTAGGGAAAGATCCAAGGATTTTATAATATGTATGTATCAAATGATGCAAACTACCTTGGACACATGTATTCCATTTATGAACTTTCATGACTACTTGAACAAAATACATATAACATATCTATACATATTAAGGTTCATCTTAGTCATGAGATTATCCAATTAAAGCTCTTTGGAAATCCACTAATTTTTAACCCATCTATGATTCTTTTTAGATTTGATGAAAATCATTAAGCATATAATAGAATGGGTTTTGATAGGACAACTAGGTGCAAAGTAATAAACATGTTTGTTCACCTAATGCACAAAAAGATGTCTAAGAAGGGATTTGAGTTGTTTTCTTAGACATGACCTTTAATACCTTAGTTTTGCTAGAAATGATATATTAGAACAATTCAAGTACATAATTATCTAGCAAGTGCCGTATTTGTCCAAAATAGAGTTTAAAGAATGATACTTTGGCTTTTTCTCAAATTTTTGTAAGTATTATTTGATTGCCAAAAATTTTCATTTAAGTTCAAGTCTTTAAACCTATGAGTTTCTTCTCTTTTTGGTTTTGCTAGAGAGATGTGATAGATCGTACAACCTAGCTTCTAGCAACTACCAAAATAATGTTCAAATATGATGATATACTTGTGAGTACAATTTGAACACAAGGGCACAAAGGTGTGGTTGAATATCCTGTAAGCACAATTTATGATTTTCACATTAATGTTCTCTAGAGTGGCTTTCTTTTGTGAATGATCATTAAGTGCAAGAAGATCTAAATCATAATGTATGCACTTAAAGAGATGTTTCTAATTATGATATTCAATTAAGCTCAATATATCAAAGTTTCATATTAACTACATTTAAGCATCTAGACTTTGAATTACAAGAAGATATATAGATACATTGTATTCAAACAGAGATAGGCATATAGTATCTATACACTCATTTTTATTTTTATTTTGAAAAGATTTTCAAATTAAGCACATTGGATATTAATACAAAAAGGTTAACCAACTATAAGCATATTGTATCAAAAATTCATTTTCAAATGATATTTCATTTTAAGCTCATTACCCCTAAATTTACTAATCATATGATGTGATTCAAGTAGGGGATTTTGGAACCCAAGCCATATTGGTTTCAAGCAAGTTTGTTCTAGTTGATGTATCTTTTCTAACCCAAACAAACTTACTACTTTTTACAAATCTAAACATACATTTAGATTTGTAATGTCCAAATCTACCACAAAAATCACAAGACATATATGAGTAGGTAGATGGACGGGATGAGCAAGATGATTGTGGACCCCGATCCTGAGAGGACGATGAGGGAACGAGTCCCTACATCCTCTACGATCTCCACAATGTGAAGGAGAGCTCTGCCAAGGAACTCTCGAAATGGTGCCACCCTCACAGCATAGCATGAGTGGCGATATAAAAAGAAAGAGATACATCCTGATCCAGAGCCAGGGCTCGAAACCAAGATATATCTAAAAATAACTCAGAGTCGCCATCCATGGATACGCCATGGAACCAAAACAAATGCTCTGTTTGCAATGGATAACCAGAGATACAAAAGGTCAGTGCCTGGTGACGAATGGAGAAGGTCCGAAGAGCACCCCTGATTCGTCCGAGTGCGAACACTTGGTCTCTTATGCCATTTTCATTAACCTCGAAGAGTTTTGGGCGAAAATCATGTTAAATGAGAACACGCATCTCCGAGAAAACGTCTATCTAATCATGCATGTCTCGGAGATGAAAATAAGCACACACAAAAGAACCGAAATAAATGTATTACCTAAGCATAGCTAGGTTATGAGTAACATGCCTAATGGGTGTCTAAGTTCTGGTGGACGAACACATGCATGCTATAGCTACAGGTATAAGGTCTGCACAGGAAAGTAAGAAAACACAACAAAATATACAATATAACAACACAACAAATCCTAAGACTCTAAACGATTTAGCCCGTGTCCTTGGATGGTCTGATGTTCATCCAAAGAAGCCTACGTATTCCCGTCTTCACGAGAATCAAGGCAATGTAGTTCTTTGCGCCTATTCTAAGCTAGGATGCCTAAGACACCTAGACCTCTATCCTAGACTCGATCTAAAAGACCGGACCAGTTATTAAAGTTTCTTGTACGATTATTTAAATTCCAGTGAATTGTGGATTTTAAGACACCCTATATGCCCCAACTAAATGCAGATTAGCCCTAAGCTAATGCAGGTGGTTCCTACAACCTATGTGTAACTAGGCTATGCGTCCTAAGGAAAATAATGGGATCACTAGCGTATCCAAGACCTAGTCATCAGTCGGCGATATGAATCGCCAACTGACCGGACGGAGGCGCTCCTAGCTAGGACAAACTCCTAACTCTAACACAAACACACAACAAGCACACAACAAAAGACAAACTCCTAACTCTAAAACTCTCTATCTATGACAAACTCCTAACTCTAGAGGAAGATCCTTTTGAAAACAAGGTTTTAAAGAAAAAGGGTTAAAGCATTTATTTACAAAAGTTTGGCTTGACCTGAGATAAGAATCTCAAGCTGCACTACGTACCTCATGGAAGAGGATCAAGCCAACATAGTTCGAAAGCAAACTTTCCTAAACTACGCTTCTAAAAGAAACACTCAATACTTTAGATGATTTTGGATTTTTCTAGTTTTCAAATGTTTTTTATTTTTAAGATATCTCAATATTTTGATGTGCTTTTTATATTTTTGGTGATTAAAAATGTGCCAACACCCTTCGGCTAAAGGGGATCCGATAGAAGAGCCTCCTTACCCACCATATCGCGGCAGAGTAATTTAGAGGGAAACGGGATCCCTAAAGCCTAAGGGAAAAGAAATCAAAACAAGGGGGACTAAAATTCCAAAGAAAAGAACAATCTCGAAGAGACGAAAACAAAACTAACGATAGATGAAAAGCTTCCTAAACAAAAAGGGACAGACAAAAACTCTATAAGAAGATCTATTAAACGATCAGTCACTTAGGAAGGGTCCTAACTGGCTAAACACTCTAAGAGGAGAGAATCCCTTAACCTACGAAAACTCTAAGGCAGGAAGGGAAGAGGCTGGCTCAAGAAACGTTCCATCGTCGCCAAAGCCCGACAAAGTGTTCCCAAAATCGAGAGAATCCCGAAACTCAAAAAGGATCCCGAGGAATGTGCAAAGAATAGTCCCGAAAAAGAAAGAAAACCCCTCAAACCTTGTGAAGACCCTAAGATGGGGAAAATGATAGGAAGGGCAAGGGGCTGGCTCAAGAAATATTCCGTCATCCCCAGAACCCCAAGAGGAAAATTTTCAAAAATTGATGGAAATGTCAAACACTTGCGAAAAACTTAAGCTCTAACGGAAAATCAAGATGACAAGGGTTTGCTCAAGAAATCCTAAATAAACCTGAATATCGATACCAAAACCCACAGGGGTAAAGATAAAAAGAAAAAAAGAGGGGCCCCGAGTAGCCTCATCATAGCCATCCGAAATGAAGGCCCAAAACACATTCAGTTAGGAATACAGGTGAATGTCTCAAGGAAATGACATCCTCACAATGATCAGGTATTAGAACCAGTCCAAAAGGGATCAGATAACAAAACCAGTCATGCCGGAAACATCATCTACTTAACACATGCCATTTTCAAATCAAAATATAGAAACCAAGGGTTAACTCAACCAAAGAAAGGTTCAGGAAATATATGAAAATGTCAAACTCCAGGAATCTACAAATGCTCCAGAAATAAGTGAAAACAAATACATCCAGTAATACCCACAATCATAGGGTAAAGAAACAAAAATCAAGTGATACACACAAACAAACCCTCGACATGGGGTCTCCTTGAAATCAGATAATACTCATACCCATGACATGGAGTAGAGTATTAACCTGATTTCCTACATCAGTTAAGCATACATCCCTCCACCATCCGTTCATCACAGAAAATAAGATTGCCATCTTGCATTCAAAAGTCAAATTAAGATCTAAAGCCAGAAGCAATGCCACTACAGCAGAAAACAAGATAAGCAACCATGTAATTTTTAATAATATAAGTGAGATTAGAGATATTACCTGATTTGCACAAATTGCCGGGAAAGAGACGATTAGAAAGCAGTGCTTGGGGTCAAGAAAACCACCACCACCAAGGAAACAACCAAGATTCAAGTCTCAGTTGTTTCAATCAGATCCTAGAAGGGAAAAGTCTGCAGCAAGGTGGCCCAGATTTAGGTGAAATCCCACCGACACCAGCTAGGGTTAGCTAATTTAGGTTCTGAGATAGATGGGCTTCAAAGGGTGTTGGAGATGAAATTGGGTTTTGGGGTTTTGGATTTTTGCAGAGGAGAAAGAGGAAAAATGAAGGAGAAGGTGGGTTGTAGAAACGATTGTGGAAATATTGAGCTCAAATCTGCCGGCGGGAATGGGCTGGCCGGAGAAGATAAAGTGATCGGCAAAAACGGTGGTTAGCCTGAGAAGATGGATTCTCACCTCTCTTTTTTTTCTTTTCTTTTTTCTTTCCTGCTCTCCCTTTCTCTAAAATGAAGATGGGTCTTGGAGCTGTTGTTGGGTCAAGGTGGGGAAAATGGCTGGAGCTCCGGCGGCCTTGCCGGATTCAATGGAGTTGGCCGAGGTAGGGGCCTTGGCCAAAGCTCGGTGTCGTGGCGGTGGGTGGAGCTTGAGCCTCCTCTGCAAATCCCCTCCTCTCTCTATAATCTCCTCTCTGTTTTCTCTTCCTCTGCTGTGAATGGGGAAAAATAAAATGAAAATGGGTTAATGGAAAAACGATGAGCGGAGAGATGGTGGTGGTGGTGGTGGTGGAGATGGGAGGTGGTGGTCGGAGGGAAATGGGGTCGGTGATGGTGAAGATGGGGTTTCGATTATTAGGGGTTTTGAAATGGGTTTGTAGGGGAGGTGGTGGCTGAGGGAAGAGGGTTTGGTGGTGGAAGGATTTTGGGTGGTCGGAAGTGATGGAGGTGGGAGATAGAAGAAGGTGGGGGTTTAGGGTTAATGAAATTGGCGAAAATGAAGCTTGGGAAGTCCGATTTAATGGAGGAGGGTAATGGAGGTGGCTCGGATTCCGGTGAAGAACCCACCGGAGAAGATGGGTAGATGGAAATGGGTAGAGGAGGGTAGGTGAAGGTGATCGAAGAAGATTGTGGCTGGCCTCAAACTCCTCTCGTTTTGCAATCTTCCCCCTTCTCCTCCCTGTGCGAAAAAAATCCCTTGCGGCTGCAGAAATGAGGTTTCTCTCTTGGGGAGAAGAAAAAAATGAAAACCTCCCCTCCTCAAACCCTAGCCGATCCCTTCTTATGTAAGGGACATGCTATATTCGGCCTCCCCCCCCCCAAACCTCCCTTGGACAGCCCATTCGATTATATTATGATTACTCTCTTTGCACTATATGGGGGATCTTGGGTAGAAAGAGGGGTGATAAAAAAACAATGATAATACTTGCTCCCTGTTTTTCCTATGGACAACCCTCTTAAAATAGTCCACCCTCCTTCTATGGGTTGATATAGGCATAAACTTGGCTTGCCATTTCGTCCATTTTCTATCCAATTGCCACGAAATCTTGTTGGGGTATCCTTAGGGCCATTGATAATCTCTCGGGAATTTTGCGCCCGCAAATGCGCACAATAGGATGGTAGAAGCTCAGGTTCTCTCCTCATTTGGACCCACTCTCTCGAGATTTTATTCAACTTCAAGAGTTTTATTCGACTGGGCCCGGTCAAAATGGGGTGTCTACAATGATTTACAAGAATGACTATGATGAAAACTATGTTTTGCACTTTCTTGTAAATAATGATTTTTCAACATTAATGTTTCATTCTTGATGTTTAAGTCATTGATTTCCATTTTAAAATTTATTAATTCAAGAGATGAAAGCATTTTGATTTTCTCTTCTTCTTTAAGGAGTTGATTTTCCTCTCTTAGTGAAGCAATAGTATCACTTAGTTCAATAAAATCTTTTTAAAAAATTTCATTTTCTTCACTAAGATGTGCATGATCTATTTCTAGTGACCTAAACTCCTTGTGAATACTAGCTAAATTGTTTTTCAAGTTTGAATTCTTAGCTAGTTGATCCTCAAGTTTCTTATGTAATTCTTGGACATTTTCAACAAGTTCTTCAAATGTGAATTCGGCATTATCCAAGAGGTCTTTATTAGATAATCCCATTAAACACATGTTTTAATTTTGAAGATTTTCAATAGAGTCCAAAACATTTTTAGCATTTTTACAATAGGATACTTTTCCATAAATGTTAGGTGGTAATGCACAACAAATTGCAATTAGGGCTTTTGTATTTGGTAAAGATAATTTTTTATCATAATCATTTAATCTTTTAGATTTAACAGTTAAAACAAAACCATTTTCAATTATCTTTACCATATCTTTATCTAGACCTTTTAAGTATGTCTTCATATGGATCAACCATGATCCATAATCCGAACCATCCAAAATAGGTAGTCTAGATCCCATCTTTTAAGTTGCCAAAAAATTATCTTTTAACTTTTAACCGGTTAGGGTCTTAATCAAGAGCCCAAGCTTTGATACCAATTGAAATCCAATGAGTGACTTGGTTTGGAACCTAGAGGGGGGGTGAATAGGATGTTTATAAAACTTTTGTCTTTTAGAAACTTTTTCTAAAATTTCACCCAAGACTTATCCCTTGTTTAATTAAGTTTGAAATATTTGAACTTTAAACAATATTACAAATTAATATTAGTTCAAAAACCCTTGTTGATTAGCAAACTTAATTAGGCGATTTATAGCCTAGTTAATAAGATACAAATATTCAATCAAAACCAAAATGCTAACTACTCACTCAATTCCAAATATGTAAAAATGCAAGCATAAATAAATAAGAGAGTGAGAGCGAGAGAGAGATAGAGAAATATCAATACAAGTGACACAAAGATTTATAGTGGTTCGGCAAACGGCCTACTCCACTCTACTCAAGGTCGCACTTGAAGATTTCCACTATTGAGACCTCCACGACGCCCGGCTCCAAGGCTTTTACACTCCAAGGGAATTAAATAAGGATGCCCTTCCACCTACAATGACTCTCCTTCTCCGTCGAGTTCTAAGCGCTTTCTCCCAAAGGAATTAAAAACGGATGCCCTTGCCACCGATCAAATGAAGAAGAAGAATAAGAAGTATTAGCCTCTTACTAGGCTTGACTACAAGTTGTAGCTCACACACTTTCTCTCAAGAATAATTTGCAAATGAAAGCCTGAACCAATCTCAAATAATTTTTCCAAAATCAAGGCACAAGAGGTTGGTGGGAGAAATTACCCAAAAATGATTCACAAATGATTTTCTAGGGTTTGTTGAAGTTGGACAATGTTCATCACATGTTTTAGACCCATTAGATGGGTATATATGGTGTCTCAACTCAATATGACCGTTTCAGGGGCAAAACGGTTATTTTCGGGTCAAACAATCAACTAGCCGTTGGACCACAACGGTTATATTTTTTTGAACAAAAATACTTCTCGGAGTTCCGAGAAATTTCTCAGAGTTCCGAGCAAATTCTCGGAGTTCCGAGAATTCAAACAGAGCTTTTAATTTTAGAACCTGGATCATTTCTCGGAGCTCCGAGAATTTTCTCTGAGTTCCGAGCTCAGAGCTGTAGACACCCTCATTTTGCTCCGCTTTAATCAACAAAGAAGTTAGTGTTTTTCTATCGGTTTTTCAGTGTTTTTCCTTCCCGAGTCCGCCTCTTATGTTTTCTCGATCTTTCGGTCATTTCTGCCGTGTTTCGCATTTTCCCGCTAAGTGTTGAGAAGGGTTATTCACGAGAATCCGAGTAAGGGAAAATTTGGATCCATTTGCTGGACCCGCATTGAATATTTTGGTTAGATTTGGATCAAGCAAGTTGGTCCATATAAGAAACATTCGAGTCATGTTTAGGATTCACTATGGTTTTCAAAGATCAAATTTTACAAGAAAAAAATAAGTTCGTCCAACATGGAATGGGGTTCACTAAGTTAAAGCAAGTGGGCCCGCCAAAATTTTGATGAATGGATCTCATGGAAAATTCGGCCAAGGGATGGGCCTAGCATTTGGTTGTGGGATTTAAAATCGAATGGCCCACTAAATATGTGTGGGGCTCACCCAAAGCGATTCAATTTTATTCTTCTGGATCCATATTTAAAAGTATTGAAATCTAACGGAAAAGATTTGTGGGGCACCAATTAAGCAATATGGAGGCGATTTGAAGTGTATGATCTATTTATATTGAGGCCTGTTAGTTGAGCGGTTTGGATCATCATATGGGAGTGATTTAAAAGATGGTGTAGCATATTCACATTGCGGCCCATTATTCAGATGGATCGGATCAGTCCATGGAAATGTTCTCAAGGGTGTAACCAATCTACAATGTTGGGCCCCTAATTAAAAGCATTGAAATTTAACGGAAATGATTTGGTGGGGCCCAATTCATTTATGCCGCATCCCAACAATCGGACAGCTAGGATCATTCTACAGAAGGGGTTAGGAGTGCGTATTTAAAATCACATTGCAGCCCATTATTTGGACGGTTATGATCCACCCACGGGAATGATTTGCGAGGTGTAACCAACGAGCGTTGTTGCCCATCAATTGGACAACTTGGATTGGCCCATGGAATTGATCTAAGGAGGCACAACCCAATTTATCTTGTAGCCCATCAATCAACGATTTGGATGACCTTATAGGAATGATTTAGGTGCACGACCAATTTACGCTATGGCCGTTAAATTGGATGGCTTGGACGATCCTATGATGCCAAATCTTCTCTCTCTCCTCATGTTAGTTTTTTTCACTGAATTTGGCAATCTTCTCTCTTTCTACTCAATAATTATCAAGTCACAAATTTTCCTAAATAAATATTCTATTGTTGTCAAGAAGAGAGTAGAAATAGCAAAAAGTTACTAAAGTAGGCAAGCCATGGGATGAGTGTGATTACTATTAATGGTGTTTGCTGATTTCCTTCTTAAAGATGACCACTTACTGAAAAGGTATTTGAGGAGAACGGTTATAGTAGGATGACTACTCTTAAAAGTTGACGTGGGCCAAAGGAAATATAGAAAAGATTTTTGTTGCCACTTTGGAGTAGTTGAAATAGCATCTCTCTACACTAAAATTGGGTATATTATTGATTTCCTTTATAAAAAACAAAGGAGAAACGGTGCAACCAGGGCATGTTGGAGATTTCTTTCCAACTTTCTTTTTTCATGAATAAAGGAAGGAGGTTGAGTTGAAAAAGGGAGGATCATATATTTCGATGGGAGAAAAAAGACTCTAGGTGAAAAAAAGAGGAGCCACGGCAGACTTGAGGAGGACAAACTCGTTTCTCTCGATCTCTCAAAAACAGCAGCTCCCTCAACCGTTCTCTCTCTCATCTCTACAACCCTCTCTCAAAGCTCTCTAGACAGACCTCTTTACCACCCTCTCAAGGTCTCTCTCTCATTTCTACCACCCTCTCAACCCTCTCTCAAAGCTCTCTGGACAGACCTCTTTACCACCCTCTCAAGGTCTCTCTCTCATCTCTACCACCCTCTCAACGTCTCCCAAAGCTCTCTGGACAGACCTCTCTACCACCCTCTCAAGGTCTCTCTCTCATCTCTACCACCCTCTCAACGTCTCCCAAAGCTCTCTGGACAGACCTCTCTACCACCCTCTCAACGTCTTTCTCCCTCTCTACAGCCCTCTCTACAGCTCACCCTCTCTCGCCGCCTCTCAACGTCTCTCGCACTCTCCTCTCTCTCACTCCATACACCCATAACAGGGCAGCCTCTGAACGTCTCTCCCACTCTCATCTCTCGCACTTCATCGCTCCACAGCAGGCTCGCTCTCATCTCTCAAGCCCTCTCTATCTCTCATTCTTGGCCCTCTCTTATCTCAACCCTCTTATATCATCCCTCTTCCTCTCATTCTCTCCATGGTAAAAAAAAAAAAAAAAAAGAGATAAGGCTCAGATTTTCTTGGATTGCACTATATTATATATCGGCGAATTCTCTCGGATTTTTTTAGGCTTTCGGATTCGGCAAGGATCTCGATTAAAGGTAGGTTCTTTCTTCTCAGATTTTTTTTAGAATTATTCAGTATTTTTTTACATATTTTTGCATGGTTTTAGCATTTACGCTTATTTAATTCAATATTATATGGGTTGGCTCAAAATCGTGTTTTACATGAGTGTTTCAAGTCCGATTCGTCTCAAAATTTAATACATTGATCTATTTAAATAGACTAAAAGAACTATCGGATCGGATCGGACGTTGGATCAAAGGATTTCCAGAATTTGAGTGAAGATTGAAATTTAATTTGAATTAATGACCGGGATATTAAGAAATTAGAAAAAATAGCTATCTTAGGATGATCTATTTCTTGGAATATTATAATTTTCTTGTGTTCACCATATCAGAACAATGTTAAAGGACATCTTTCAAAGTCATAATTTTCTCAAAAATCATGTTTAAAAAATAGAAAACTCTTAAAAGACATCTTTTTGAAGAAGAAAAATGGAAAATATACCAAATAATTTCTAAAATTAATGAAATTTCGTGGTAAAATAATATGATGCCGATATATTCTGTCATGAATTTTTAATGATTTTAAGATTTTATTTGGTATATTGTTTGATATTTTCTTTTGAAACAACCAGATTTTGTGAGGGTTTTTATTAATATCAAATCATAAAGAAAATTTTCAAAATATTTACAGTAGTCTTATATTACAAATATCATATTACTGTAAAATTTTCAATTGATTTGGAATTTGTTTCCTAGGGGATGCTGTGTAAATTCATAATCTGGTCTGAATCTTTAAAAATATGAAATTTATAGTAAATCATATCTAAAATTCATGAAATTTTCAAAGTGTACTATATTCACTTATATCTTGTTACTGTAGAAATTTCAATTTATTTCGATTTCTATTTCTAAGGGTTTCTTTGTAATTTTAACAATCTGGTCTCATTGTTATTAAATCGAAAATTAATAGCAACTTAATATAAAAATCTATGAAAGTTTTCCAGTAAGCTATATTCATTCATATCTTGTTACTGTAGAAATTTCAATTTATTTCGAATTTATTTGCAATGAGTTCATTTGTAAAATCATTCATGTGATCTGAAATTGATAAAATCTATTAAAAATTGAAATTAACCAAAATCATTATGAAAATTTCTAGGGAACTTTAATTTTTTGTCATGCATTCATTCCTTAAGCCGCTGAAGCATAAATCTTAGGAGTCTTAAATTTCCTTTGTAAAATGGCCATACTAGGATAATTTAGACGCCAAGGATGCATCCATAATCGTATCCCAATTGCAATTGATCCTTGACAATTTGAGTATTTAAATTATAGCATGTTATTGGCTCCGAGGTCTACTGTCCACGAAAATCCTGAGAGATATGTCAGGCAATAAGGTGCTATAACTTAAGTATTAAATTGCGCAAGGGAAGAGCGCACGATTCCCTTCCATGGATGCAATTCGAGGTTGAAATTTGTGAACCATAGAGCCTTTGGTATTCCTTAAATGTTTAGGAATAAAAAATTCCTGAAATCGAAAATCATTAACTTCAACAAATTGAATCAATTTACCTCATATCTTTGGAACCGTTGGATTACGGCTTCCCATCATAGGAACCATTAGAGCCCCATTTAGGAACACTTACGTCATGTCATGTCCTAGGTTTTAGGGAGTCCTAGAGTTAGGAGTCCAGCCTCATCACGGGCGTTTGCTATTGATAGCAACCGTGCCATAGATCTAGTTACACTAGTCTCCCAATTTTTCCCTAGGACAAGCCTAGTTACCTAGGATGTAGGTTAACCTGCATTAGTCTAAGGGACAACTTGCAGTTAGATAGGATCATATAGCATCTTAGATGAAGTCCTAAGATAATAAAATCTTCAACTTGAATTAAATAACTTCTCTTAAAACTGTTGAAACAGTCAATCCAGTCTAGATCGTTGTCTTAGATGAGTTAGGCATAAGTAGCTTAGTTCAGGTGCACCGAACTACGTCGACTCTGATCCCAGTGAGGCTTGGGTACGTAGGCAGCTTGGATGCTTGATGGCATACCAATCACGAGTCGGCCCCACATACAAATGGTGGGGTTTTGTATATTAGTTTCCTTATAAATTCTTAATTAAAATATGTAGGATTCCCTCAAATTAGCATTTTAGAAGAACTTCCACTTAGATTGAATTCAAACAAATTAAGAAATCAAGATACACATTTAGGAATTACATTGAAATTAGATCTTAGGATGCATGTCACATAGTTTGCACATTAATATAGAGTTAAATGAGCAATTTAAAAGAAATTCAAAAGAGTTAACTTTTGGAATTGAAGACCGATTATGGGGCAGGAATGGTGCATGTGGTGGTAACTCCCCATACCTTCCATTCTCGTAACCAGGTAACGAGTCTAGATTTCTGATTAATTATGGGTCCCAGATCCCTCATCTAGGTGGCGACTCTGTCACTCTCTTTTGCGTGGAATTCAGATTACCTTAGTGATCCCAAGTTCACGGAAAAGATGAATTAAATCACACCTTGCTAGGCTCGGCGGCTTATCCCTGCCCTTACGGGTACTGGGTTGCACGTTTGTTTGCACCATATGGCTTGGTTGCTGCCTGCTTTGTTAGGTAATTAAAATCAATAATGAAAAATACACGCCATTCGCGTGGGTACGAGAGACCAAGAGAGAGTGTAGCGCCTCGCGTGCTCGCCACCCCTCTCGCGGGATCGGGTCCCACAGGAGCTTCGAGAATAATTCTCGGAGTTCCGAGACTGGATTTCCAGCAAATAGTGTCTCATTTGAAAAATTCATATCTCCTTGGTTTCGCATCGATTTCGATGTTCTTATACTCTACGGATATAAGAAAAATGAGAGCTATCTGTTAAAAATATTTTCAAAAATATTTGAAAATATTTTAAACAAGTTTTGATAGGATTTAGTTGCTGGTCCAGGTTGTTGCTTCGGAACTCTGTTTTGCTCATTCTTGTGCTGAATGTCATATGGGTCCCAACATGTTGGTACACCACCATGGCCATTCACTTATCCATTTAAGTCCTTAAAGGGTAACGTCTCTTTAAAAAATATATTTTTAGGTGTTTTAAGATGTGCCTTAATAAGAGAAAACACAAGAGAGAAAGGTGATACATACTGTCATTCTAAGTACTCTCTTGTTCTCTTGAGCCAATCTTCATTTGATCTTCAATGGTGTGCTTGGATTGCTTTGGGATCTTCAAGGTTAAGCATTTTTGCTTGACACCTTCCAAGGATGATGCCACCATTTGGTTCAAGCTCCTTTGAAAGTTGTTGATCCACAAGCTTTGGCCTCCATTGATCTTCCTTTGTTTGTTCAATGCTTTGAGATGGTTGTGTGAAACTTCTCCTTGGTTGATCCTCCAAGATATGGTTTGTCCAAGTATGCTCTAGCTCCTTTGTCCTTTATTTGGTTCATCTTCAAGCTTAGGCCATCTGTGTGTGTGCTAGCATGGATTGACCTGTGAATTACCTGTCTATAGCACAACACTCAAGGCAAATAATTAGTCCATAAATGACTAATCAATTTGCGTTTGTTAATCATCAAAACAAGGTGATTGAGTGAACCCATGGGGAACCCTTGGGCTAACAAGTTGCATATCTTTTGGGATAACAATATTGGCACTACCATGTTTTAATAATTGCACTAAGACTAATGCTTGAAAGGGCATTGAGAAATAGCTAAAATTTTATAAAAGTTCATCTCTACCATCATATTAGTCTATGGCAGAAATATTGCCCCCTGCGCATGTGAATGTGCATGACAATTCCCTGCCTGCATTTCTCATTCAGCATTCATTGACTTATTTAATCTTGAGACCGACACGATGTTTTGAATGTGTGGTAATAACCAACGAATTGATATTCGCAACCAACAAGCGCATGCTCCATGCCTTGAATTTCAGCGGGACTACAACAACTCATTCGACCCAGGAGAGTGATACGAATTACAGTGAGCGGGTGGGTCTGGATTTACTGTGTTGCGCGAGTGTTGGGTTCTCTTTGGCATTTATTTTGTTGTTCTGATGTTGTACTAAATAATACCCATAGATAGTTTTTTTTGTTCTTCTGTATTTACGGGATGAGTTATTTGTATTTGTTTTCGGGGGCTTGTATCATTAGAGGCAGAGTAGAAGGAACACCCATAGGGCTTGTATCATAAGAAGAAGGAACACCTGTTTTACTGTTCATCATGCTGATGTGTCAGCCTCCCCGTTCGTCTTAGCATATATTTTCTCGATTTCACTTATTCAAAAAAAAAATCTTCACTTACGTGTCAGCCCCTTGCATAAAATGTAAAAAAGAGTAAAAGCTGAAATAACCTTCGAGATTAGGGTATAAATCTCATTTTTTCTTAAGATCTCATAGGTTATCTTCTTAGATTATCCCTCATGTTTGATCTCATCTCGACCGTATCCTTCTTCGTCTATGATCCATCCTTCAAGAGCTGTGATTTTATCTCCATATTCATGGTCCAATTAAATCTGATCCCGTAGCTTTCATTGGTTTCATCTTCTAAATTTCCCTTGCTTAATCTTCATCATCTTGAGGTTTAGAAAGTCTATTTCATATGTCCATTAGCCTCCAGATCATCATTATCCAGCGTCATCCTTGTCAGTCTTTGTTCGGACCATTGTCATGGTTGTCATTACTTCTCAATTGTCTGTCCAGTCGTCTCCTATACCTAAGGCTATATTTGAAGAACTCATTGGTCTCATTCTAGTCAAGAAAGTCCATTCCATGACACCCGAGTTTGAGCTCATTGCATTCCTAGTCTAGGATTATGTTCATTTGCACTAGGGGCATTATTAAAATCTTCTATTTATACCAAGTGTTCATTTCCGTAGTCCTTAGACTAGGGGCATTTCCCTTTACTCATCATGTCGCCATTGTCATATCTTACTCATTTCAGGATTCATTCCGTCATCCCCCACTGCTTGCAAAGGCCAAAGTCATCTCTAATCATTTAGAAGAAATACACACTGAATATCAATCTTATAACTTGTGCTTATTGTGCTTATCCCGCTCAAGTTTCTTGGGTTCGAGTCTCTTCTCGGTTAATAAGGAAGTCAATTCCCTCACCTCCTTCAAGAGCTTCACTATCATCTCCTTCTACACCCATGGCGGAACACGTTGAGAACCCTCAGACCAATAGCCTTGAAGCTGAAATAATCAAGAGGGGGGGTGAATTGAATTTAACTCAATATTAGGCCTTTTGAAAATTACCTATGAACCCTAATTGGAATTTTTCTTCACTTAATTAAATATTTGGTTAGTGCAAATATAATTGAAAAACAAAATGAAATGCCAAACCAAACAATAATGGAAATGCAAGAGTGAGAAATGACACACCGATATATAGTGGTTCGGCCAACGGCCTACTCCACTCTACTCAAGGTCGCACTTGAGGGATTCCACTATTGGAGACCTCCACGATGCCCGGCTCCGAGGCGGTTACAATTCCAAGGGATATTAAACAAGGATGCCCTTACACCTTTACAAAGACTCTCCTTCTCCACCGAGTTCTAAGCGGTTGCTCTCTAGGGAATTAAAAACGGAATGCCCTAGCCACCTCTACAAGATATGAAAGATTGATAGCTTGGCTTCTTCTTGAAAGCTTGATGCCCTTTGTAGTTCCTTGATTGCTCTTCAACAAAGATTTGCAAGTGATAGCTCTAAAATATCCAAACTCAATAGGTTCACAAGTGAAAGGCAAGTTTGGAAAAAACCAAAAATCTTAAGCTTGAAAGGGTTGCAAGTTAGCTTTGAGTGCTTAAGAGGGTTTTTCAAAAATGAAGAGAGAGGAAATAATCCTCTAGATGTTGTATAAATAGTCTCTCCTCAAAATATGACCGTTTGGGGATGTAGATAACAAAAATCAACTTTTAAATCAAAACCCAACGACTCTTTTTTGAGCTGTCGCAAGGTTCTCGGAGTTCCGAGAATCATTCTCGGAGTTCCGAGACAACGGCCAGAAGAAATAAAATTTCTACTGGACCATTTCTCGGAGTTCCGAGAAATTTTCTCGGAGTTCCGAGAAAATGTCCAGACGCTACTGGACCTTTTCTCGGAGTTCCGAGGGAACTCTCGGAGTTCCGAGCTCCAGTCTCGGAGCTCCGAGAAAAATCTCGGAGTTCCGAGAAGCCTAAAAAATCTGATATTTTGATGTGTGATTTTTGGCTTTTGGAACTTGACTCCTATGATAATTTTGGAATGTTTATGAGGGTCCCAACATGTTGGTCCACCACATAAGCATTCACTAAACCGTTGAAGTTCTTTAAGTGTTATTTGAAAAACAATTTTGAAAACACTTTGAAAATACTTTGCCTTGACTTGAAACTCTAAAGAGAAAGGATGTACAATGATACCTATGTAGCTTTCAACTTCTCTTTAGTCTTGGTCTTCACTTGATCTTCCATTTTGTGTATGCTTGCTTGAGAGATGAGGTGAGCTCCACTTAGCTCCTTTGACTCTTGTTGGGTACATCTTCAAGCATGACCAAGTTGAGTGTTGGTTTCTTCAATGATCAATCCTATCTTAAACACAACACTTCAAAGCAAATTGATTAGTATTCAAAAACACAATCAATTATGTTTAGAATCATCAAAACAAGATTGAAGAATAGACCCTTGGGCTTACAGAAGCTATGATGGCTGTACTTCTCGAGCAAATGTAAGAAATCAAAGAAGATAATCAATTCCTTAAAGCCCAATTCGCCGAGAAGTTTGGTATATCATTTTCTTCACCTTCAAAGGGCAAATAATCCATGAACCCTGACATGTCAGAACTTCCTTCTACGCCTATGGTGATTCCCATTCCTCAAGGCCCATTTGATGTTACTGATGAAGAACAATATGGTGAAGAGAACTACAACCCAGGCTCAATGCCAGTTGATAAGTCGGTCATGAAGAAATTGGAACAGCTAACTAAGAAGGTTGACAATATACAAATTCAGGAGCAAGGGGCATTTAGCTTAAATGATCTCACACTCTTTCCAGAAATTTGTCTCCCTAAGAATTTCCAGATACCAAACTTTGATAAGTATGATGGCACGGGGTGCCCTACTTCCCATCTTCAGATGTTTACAATCATGTGCTAACCTCAGAGCTTATCTTCTGAACAAATGGCACAGCTTTTTCCAGTCTCTTTAACTAAGGTTGCCAGAAGGTGGTTTTTGGATTTGGACAAGACCCGTTATAGGACATGGAAAGACATTGCTAAACAGGTCGTAAAACAGTTCAAGTATGATGACGGAGCGGAGATCATTAAGAAAGACTTAGAGAAAACCAAACAAGATTCAAAGGAGTATTTCTTGGTATTTGTGAAAAGATGGAGGGGGTTGGCAGCACAGATGATTAACCATCCCACTGAGAAAGAGCAAGTTCAGATGATACTCAAAAACATGTCCCCTCAGCTCTATTATCACATGTCTCTCCACTATTATCTTGACTTCGAGCACCTCATTAATGCTGGCACACAAATTAAAGAAGCAATGTTTCAAGGGGTGTATAACCGAAGCAATCCAAATACCCGAGATTTTAAGAAGCCTGGACCCGCTTAAGTCACAGAGGTTGGCAGTGTCTCTCGTGCCAACCCTCAACCGCCAAGACCTCAGAACCCCATAGTCATGGATTATGATCAACCCATGATCACCTCCCAGCATAAACCAAGAAAAGATTTTGTGGACCCAGATCTGAGAGAGGTGGGGGACGAGCCCCACGAGCAGTCTTAGGATCATCCACGTGAATGGAGAGCTCTACCAAGGAACTCTCGAAAGAAGTGCCTCTCACAGTATGAGTGGCGAAACAAAGGGAGATACCTCTCAATTCGGAAACTAGCCCAAATTCGAGGCGTACCTTAAACAAAGAAGAGTCGCCATCCAAGGAAATGGGCCATGGATCACATACTATGTTCTATTGCAACGGATAACCAGAGATATAAAAGGAAGGTTCGTGCCTGGTTATGAATTTGGAAGGTCCGAAGAGCACCTCATCCGCCCAAGTGCAAACACCTGGTCTCTTATGCCATTTATTTAATAATTTTGAAGAGTTTTGAGCGAAAGTCATATGAAATGGGAACATATATCTCCGAGAAGACGTCTACCTAATCATGCATGTCTCGGAGATGAATAATAAACACATATAAAATAAATGAAAGAAGTGTCACCTGAGAATATCTAGGTTATGAGTGTCATACCTAATTGGTGTCTGAGTTCTGGTGTGCAAACACATACATGCTACAGCTAAAGGTATAGGATCTGTACATGAAAGTAAGAAAACACAGCAAAACACACAACATAAATCTATTCTATACATGACTAGACAAGACAAATCATAAAACTCTAATGCAGGACTTGACTCGGACCAGAATGGCCATCACCCTGGCTGCACTACGTATCCCGGCCTCGGGAAGAATCGGAGTCAACGTAGTTCGATGCCCTATTCTAAACTACGATGCCTAACTATCTAGAACCACTATCCTAGACTCGATCCACTAGACTCGACTGATTCTTAAAGTTTTTTGTGCGATTGCTTAGATTCAAGTGAATTGTAATTTTTAGGAATCTCTATATGCCCTAACTAATGCAAGTTAATTAGCCTTAAGTTAATTCAGGCGGGCCCTACATCTTATGTGTAACTAGGCTGTGCATCCTAAAGAAAACCATGGGCTGACTATATGCTTCCTAGTCTAGCCATCGGTTCGACTAAATGTCTAACCGATCGACTCGAGGCCTCCTAACTCTAGGGACACTCACACGACAGGACACACCATATCAATACAAATCAGGACAGACTCCTAACTCTAAAACAACCCGAATATCTAGGACAGACTCCTAACTCTAGGGGAAGATCTTTTTGAAAAGGTTCTAAAGAATTTTTGTATTTTTGGATGGTTTGAAATGTTTATTTTTAAAGGTTTAGCTGGACCTAGGATATGGATCTCAAGCTGCACTACGTACCCTATGGAAATTGATCAAGCCAACGTAGTTCGGAAACAGAATTTCCTAACTACTCTCATAATGACTCAAGATTTTTGATAATTTTGGATTTTTTAGATGTTTTTGATGTGTTTTTTATGTTTTTGACTCAAGAGGACAGAATCCTATCATCATAAGGGGAGGACAGACTCCTGATATCCCGCAAAGGTTGGACAGCATCCTATGCTTTGCGAGGGAATGAACAGAAACACAGCTCTACAAGGGTTGGACAGCATCCTATATCTTGCAGTAGCGGATAAAAATCACATGACTTGACGAGAGGTTGGACAGAACCCTAACCCCTATGATGATAGGACTGACTCTTGAAAGAAATACTAACTCTCTAAGGACAGACTCCTATGCTAAAGGACTGACTCTCAAACAAATGACTCTAAAAGAGGTGCTAATGAGACATGGCATGTCTCCTAGGGATGGACTTACTAATGAGACAAAGCTTGTCTCTAAAGGATAGAACATTCTCTGCATGAGACATAGCATGTCTCCCTGAAGGTAAGCTTTCTTATGAGACAAAGCATGTCTCTCTAAAAGGGTAAGCTCTAGATAACTCCTTCATTGCCCTTGCAATGAGAGGACAAATTATAAGGGTTTCTAAACACTGAGTACGTCTAAAATAAGAGGGGAGTGCTACTTGGACCGAGCAAGTCCCCTAAAGATGGGCTTGGGCTAACACCTTCATCGCCCTTTTGCTCCTTTTAAGATGCCAACATCATGGCCAAAACCCCGACAAAGTCTGCTCCTGAAACTAAACACTATCCTCATACTATTCACCTCCACCCCTCGAAACCAGAAATCGAAGCTAAAATTGAATACACGACTCTCTTCCAACCTCCTTTGAATAGGGATGCAGGAACCTCAAACTTTGATAAATCTAAATGACTTCAACTTTAACCACTTCTGTTAAGTAAAAAAAAAAATTCTTGAATCCTAGGGAAGCAAAAGTTACATCTGGGAGGAGGAAGATTTAGATTTTCGCACAACAACTTGTAAGGAGAAACATCGCGGATTCTGTCACACACTAATACTGCAATGTACCATCAATGATGAACCATAATATCGATAGCAGTACCTTTGTTAGGATGTTGTGATAGATATATGTCCTTGGAGATCATTATAACCATCATCATTTCCTTACTCTAACACTAGTCATTCTGCCCTTCATCTTCTGGAAGACTCACTGGAGTCTTCATGATTTCGAAATATGAGCCATACTATACCAGTTCTACTGTCCTTTAGCAATGGTATTACTTCAAGCACTATGCTTCAACTATACCTTTATCCGTACTCATATTTGATCATTAACAAAGTAAAGAGACATCAAAACCACCATGAACTTCTAACAGGATATGAACTAGTATGGCTATGGTACAGACACCCAAAAAAAAATTATTCTAAGAAGGAACTGAGTGTCATTGAACCTGCAAATGGATTAATAAGCTTAATGAAAAGAAGGGACAAAATATGGCTGTGCAATTAACAAGATATGGTTGGATCACTATCATTCCTCACCAAATATAAGGCAAGCTTAAACTGGGTAGATAATTAGATATGATTATGCTAATATCATTCCCCTGCCATCCATTATATGAAACTTCATTTCTTCATTTCAAATTCTATATCCAACCTTTCAAATACTTTTCATCTAAAAACTGAGCATTATATGCAAGTTTTACTAAAAAAAAATTCCAGAGAAGGCATTGCTTAGCCAATCTTTACATGTGGCCAGCCCCACATATCATCCCCTAATTAATTTCCGTTTTGTTCAGTTAATTCGTATTAGGGTTGCTCTCATGTACAAAGGAATTGGTTGATAAATGGCCTTCTGAGCAATTAACAAATGAATTCAGTAAATGTAAATGAAGCCTTAGTTATCTTCCTCATTAGGCTACTATCATTTACCTAAAATTAAGCCACAAATTCAAGAGAAAGCACATGCTATTCATTACCAAAGAAGAGTATAAACAGAGCCAGAGAAGAAATTTACCTTTGCCGAAATGAAACTCGAAATCAAATGCGATCCTCCTTGTTGAAGCGGGTGGATGCCTAATATGAATGACCGGAAATTGCAGAGGATTCCCGAAGAAGAAATAACTTGCCGGAAAAGATCGGAGCTCCGGCAAAGTCGAATCTATGAATTTTGCAAAATTAACAAAGAACAATGGTAGAGAATGGATCTGGTCAATCGGAGCAATAATGGCAAAGGCTAGGGATCAGAAAGATGATGTTGAGAGTGCTTTGGGCCGGAGCTCGGTTTTGACGGATTCCGGCAGGAATCATCGGGAAAAATGAAAATAGCAAAGGATCTGGCCGGATTTTGAAAGATCTATCAAAATTGAGAAATTGCCGATACCGGAATCGACGGAAATCGAGATGATGATGGCGAAATTTGCGGATCTTACCGGAAAAGGAAGAAATTCGTCGGGGAAGATGATAATGGCTGACGACGGAGGTGAAACGGAGTGAAGACTGACCGGAGATGAAATGCCGACGGCAATCGATCAACCAGCAGAAAAGAGATGACCGACGGCCACTCTCACTCTCTATTTGTTTCAGATTTCTTTGAAATTTTCTCTCAAAACCCTTTCCTAATCTCTCTTTTCCCTGTTCAACCCCTCTCTCAAACCCTCTCTACTCTTCCCAATCGATCTCTCTAAATCTCCGATGGTGAGAAATCGCTCCGAGTTCCGGCGGCCTTGCCGGTGAAAAATGGTAAAGAAACCCCTCTTTTCTACTTGGTCTCCCTCAAACCCCAATCGATGGGCTATTTATAGGTAAAAGGAAATTGCTAATTTTAACACCTCTTTACTTTGGTAAATACACTCTTCCCATCTAGCTTCTTCTCCTTAGTTAGTTGTAGGTGGGATGTTAACACCTTTCGAAGTTGGTAATAGCACCCCTCTCACCTTAGCCGATCATTCCTTTTTGCAAGTAAAGGTAGGGTGTGTGCTAATATTAGCATACATTTGTTTTGGTAGATGCACCCCATGCCCTTTTAATGGGTAATGAACAGGCTCCATTCATCTAATTCACCCCCTTCTACTACCTTTGATTGGGGAAATGACATCAGCAGCCCCTGTTTTGTTATTTGTATTCCTCCACTTAACTTCTTTGTATACGTGGGCTTTCTCCCTTTCTTTTAAAAATGAAGACCTTCCCCCACTTCAGCTCTAACATGGCTTGTAAGAAGTGCTAAATTAGCACCCCCTTACTCCCTCCATGTACAGCCACCTCAAATAAATTTCAACTACCCATTTTATACTATAAAGGGGGGCTTGGTAAAATAAAAGGGCAAGTAAAAAGAAATGATATATTGGCTTTCTTTTCTTCCTTGGTCAGCCCCTCTTAGTATATCATGTCAATATTTTCTTTGTACAAGAGGGTAGCCCAAGGTAAAATGGGGTCTAATGAAAACACTATGCTTGTCACATTTTCCATCCCTTTTAAACATTCGGTGCTTGATGCATGTTACATGCTCCCTATTTATTACAAAAAGAATCAAAAGTAGGAGGAAGAAAAATCATGCTATACTTAACCCCTTTACATCATGGGTGCTCCCCATCCGGACGATTCACCCTCCTCTTTTTGTAATGAAGACAACTAACATCAATAGGACCATACTTTGCTACTTGCACTACCCATCTTTAATAATTCACCCTCCTTTCCTTTTAATTATCACTACCATGTCTTGGTAGTTACACAACTAATCTTGTCTCTTCTTCTTTGGTAACTTATATATGGGATTGGCATTGACACTCCCTTATTGGATATCTCACTCCCCTTTTGCACAACATTATACTACACTACAAGCAAAGCTCGCCTCATTTACCAATTTTCGTCCGATTTTTCTGAAACTTTGCAGAGGCCTGCTTGGGACTCTAAACTACTCTAGGAACAAATTTGAGACACTAGATCATTAATTTGGATGGGTTTTTAACCACACAAAGTGTATAAGGGTTCGGTCAAAATGGGGTGTCTACAGATTTTGACCCTCTACCTGTTCTACCTTCTAAAATCCTACAAGAATGTTTAGCCTCGGGTCGCATCATTTTGCTTCCCATTAGACCACTTCCCAATCCATTACCCCAAAGTTGGAGAGCACATGAGCATTGTGATTACCACCAGGGGCTGGGCCATATCATTGATCGATGCATAGCCCTGAAGTATGTAATCTAGAAGTTGATTGATGAGAAAAAATTAGCATTTCAACAGAGGCCGAACGTCGTCAATAATCCTATGCCGACTCATGCAGTACCGCCATCGGCAAATCTCAATGCTTAGACAACCCAGGGCTCAAAGAAGCACGGGTCCAGTGGCAGTGAAGAAGAATCAGAGGTTGAAAATACCAATTATGAGTCAGCCTTCGCTGAGCCTCCAAAGCCAGACTGTTGCAGCAGTTGAAGTTAAAGTTTTAATTATTTACTATTTTGTGTTGGGTCAGTCATTATGTCAGTCTAGGTCTACAAAGTCAGAGTCAATGTCTAGTCCCAGCAAGTCATTTCTTTTGCTTATTTTCTTGAGTCAAAGAAAAATTGTGAATCCTGAGCATGTTCAGGATGGGTTATCATATGTAGTTGCTTTCTAGTAAATGAAATTTGCTTCCCAATAATATTTCAGTGATTGCTTTTTATCTTAATAAATAAAAATGAGACTCCCTCCTCGGAAGAAGATGAATAGGTCGACGAAACTCTACTTGAGTTACAGCAAATGCTTAAACAAGAGGAGGAGCGCCGATCCCAGCCTCTCAAAGAGGAAATTGGAATGATAAGCATTGGCACTAAAGTTTCAATTCAGGAAATATGAATGGAAAATGAATTACCCTCTAAGGAGGGTGAGAAATTAATAAACCTAGCAAGGGGAGGAAGAGATCGTTCAGTGAGCCTTACCATAGATACCAGGTGCATGACCCAAAGAAAAGTTCAAAATAATAAGGACATGAAGCACACCTTGATTGGAAATCCCCTCTTCCATTTTCAATCATTGGCCTTAGTTTCAAAATTTATTCGAGACACTCAATATGGAAAAAAGGTTTAAAAGTAGACATTGCAAAGCGATTGTCAATGTCAACATTCGTACAGCAAATTCCCAGATGAAATTCAAGTTCAAATGTCACATTCAAGAATATTAAAGATTGGTTCGCATCCTCAATAACAAAGTACACATCAAGATTCAGAAGGAAGAAAACTCATTAACTCTTACCTGGAAATGCCGTCAAACTCCGAGAAAAATGAGCAAAGATGAAAGTCTGTCAACCTAGATAAATTCTAAGCTTGAACACCAGAATGCCTTCTTTGGTCGAACAAATCCCAAAGTCATAACTCAATGTCAAAAACAAAAGAAAATAAATTCCTTTTGCAAACTCCTTTGAGCCTAAATAATATTTTCTTTGAAAACCATTACACTAGGAGCATCGCCCTGAACTACGCTCGGCCTGATCCCTACACTGGGGTATGTAGGCAGCTTGGTCAATCCAAGTTCGGTCGCTGTGAAAATCAATCCATCAAAGAAAAAAATATATATATTTTACCTTTATACTTGGTCAATCCAAGTTCGGTCTTTAAAAAAAAGAAAGAGACAAAGAAAAGTCTATCATAAGAAAAAAGAAAAAAAAGAAAAAATTCATTTTACCTTTATACTAGGGGCATCTGCCTTGAACTACGCGTGACCTGATTCCTACACTGGGATACATAGGCAACCTGTTTACAGGTTCAGTCAAAATTTGCAACCCTTTAGCCTTTTCTTGTCTAACCATATCCAACCTACAAAGTCCTTCAGGTGTTCAAAGCTAAGGTTCTAGACCAAAAAACAAAAACAAAAAAAAAATAGAAAAGAGAAAAGAACACGGAGTTTGAAGATCTGCTAGGCTGAAAACCCAAAATGACGGTCTAGGCAAAATTTAGGATCATCCACCTGCTGAGTTGAAAACTCGAAAGGGCGACTCAGGCAAAAGTTAAGGTCAAACGGTCAGCCTAGTTGAAATCCTGAAAAAGGCAACTTGGTCATGGTAAGAAAAGATATCCCAGAAGTCTATGTCCAGTAGGAAGATTTAAGAAGTTCAAGCAAGTACACTTTACATCCTCGAAACTAGGGGCATGAAACCAAGCGATCCAAGGGGGGTAATCAAATCCTTGGAGTATTACTGTTTTAAAGAAGAAGTTTAGTGTGTATCAATTGCAAAATTACTATTTGAAAGGCCAGACCTACCAAAAAATGTTAACTAAGTTAGAAGCATCACTTTGAGTTGGTCTAGTCAGTCCATCCCTTGCTATTATAGTCTATTCTGTTAGAAAACCTCAATTCTTTGAATAATATCTTCTACCAATTTTTCCCTTTGAGTAGAGTCGGTCGTTGTCTTCTTATTGAAATGTTGCAACCGTCTTGGTGAAAGAGGTAAGGTATCAGCTTATCTGCAACTCTACCAGAACCATGCAAATCCTGAAAGAAAAACTTTAGGAATCAAGTAAAAGAAAAGCTAGCTACTTCCGAAAGCATTCGGAAGCATAAACGTCAGAAAGCAAAGTTTTCATAAGAAGACCATGTCCCAGAAAGGCACAAAGGCTTGAGAGAGTCTCATAAATGAAGATGGTTGGACCAATTTCTCAGTAAGATGAATCATTAAAATTCTGAATTTCCTTCCAGTCCATTGAATACAATCATCATCGAGAAATTTTTGTCCAAATACTTGTCAGGAGAAAAGGCCATTGTTCTAGATTACCAATTCAAGTTTTTAGATCAGGGTTTCAATTATCAATACCCAGAATCCCTAGCAGTAAAGACCGACGATCTTTATGCAGTAACCTCTTCTTAAAGGTTCCTAAAAGCGTTTTTAACCATTTTCATAATTCATGTTTCATCGTTTCTTCTCTAGGAGATGTCAATAGATGTTGCATTTAGTTCCTGATTTGCATTATCTCATCATTTGTCAAAGCCTCAGTGTCAATCTAAAGTTCATTAATTTCCAAATTTATCAAATCCAAGTTCATGCTAAAATCTCCAAATTTGATTTCATTTCAAAATCACCAATTCAAGTCCATTTCCAATTTTCAAATTCAAGTTCATTTCAAGTCATCAAATCAAGTTCAGTTTAAATTTTAAAATCCATTTTCCATTTCTTTTCAGAGAAAAAGTGAATGTGCGTCTGGATTGAAAATTTCTCTTCCTTTTCTTTTCAGAGAAAAAGTGAAAGTGCCTCTGGATCGAAATTCATCTTTCTCTTCTTTTTAGGGAAAAAATGAAAGTGCATCTGGATTGAAAATTCATCTTCCTATTCTTTTCAGAGAAAAAGCGAAAGTGCCTCTGGATCGAAATTCATCTTCTTTTTCTTTTCAGAGAAAAAACGAAAGTGCATCTGGATCGTAATTCATCTCCCGTTTCTTTTCAGAGAAAAAGCGAAAGTGCCTCTAGATCGAAATTAATCTTCCTTTCTTTTCAGAGAAAAAGCGAAAGTGCTTATGATTTGAAAATTTCTCTTCCTTTATTTTCAAATAAAAAGCGAAGGTGCCTCTAGATTGAAAATTCCTCTTCCTCTCTTTTCAGAGAAAAAGCGAAGGTGCCTCTGGATTGAAAATTCATCTTCCTCTCTTTTCAGAGAAAAAGCGAAGGTGCCTCTGGATTGAAATTTCCTCTTCCTTTCTTTTTAGAGAAAAAACGAAAGTGCATCTGGATTGAAAATTCCTCTTCTTTTCTTTTCAGAGAAAAAGCGAAGGTGCCTCTAGATTGAAAATTCCTCTTCATTTCTTTCAGAGAAAAAGCGAGGTGCCTCTGGATTGAAAATTTATTTTCTGTTCATTTTCAGAGAAAACGCTTAGTGCCTCTGAGTTGAAAGAATCCCTCTGCCCTAGAGAAAAATCCTAGTGCCTCTATGACAGAGAATTCTATTCGGTTGATTCAACTTCTTAAAGTTTTAGGGTTCCAAATCTAGGACTTCATGTACGGTCTTGCATTAGGAAGCATTTAGCATATATCTGCATTTATGTTGCATTATGTGTAGAGAATCTTTTGTTGATTAAAGCTACGCAAAATGGCTTTGTCACTTTGCTTTTGTATTTGATGACCATGTCATCTCTACTAAAGAGGGGCATCTGTAGATACCCTCATTTTGCTACGCTTTAAAATGCGAAAGGTTTGGTTGGTCTGTTAAATCCCAAGTCAGTTTTCTGAATTAGGTTAAGCATTCTCGCATTTTAGGAGAAATTTCATTTCATTTTAAGTGTTTTAGTGTTGATTCGCAATCCCGAAGGTCTCCAGGGGGTTCTATTAGTCTCCAGATGATGATATCTTGTGTTTCCAATCGAGTGTGAAAACCTGCTATTTTTGAAATTTCTCAGGGTTTTTCCCGGTTTTATCATTTTCTGCATCTTAGGGGTAGCTTGGTCATTTCTGATGTTCCCAGATTATCCTGAAAGTTTGTCTGAGAAATCATGAATGATTTCAAATATTTTGAAAAACCTGTTATTTTTAGAAAATTTCAGGGTTTTTATCTTTTTTTTGGAAATTTTGTGTCTTAAGGGTATTTTGGGTATTTCCAAGGAGTTCCAAATGATCCTGTTTGATGTCATCCATCATTTTAAGTGAGTTTGAATACTTTATATTTTCAAAAAATTTCATTACTTGCCATTTTTAACTTTACCCTTGAGGGGCATTTCGGTTTGAGGGCATCATGGTCACTTTTTGATGTGTGTTGATCAAACAAGGTCATTTTGGTCAAAAATGATTTTTCTTAAGGAGGGGGAGTGGTTTGGCCATGTATATAGGACCCACCATGTGTCACTTGGTGTGGGTCCGCTATCCTCTCTTTAATTCGACCACAATGGTTGGGGGACCACTATTTTTATATTTAAAGTGAATTACCTTACTTATAAAGAAAGACTTAACAGGCTCAGCTCACTAAAATGAGCATAATTTTTTAACCACTAGTCTAAAAAATTCATAGTTGTACTAGTTGGAAATATCTCAAGAATGGCTGTAACTTTCTAGTTTACAACTTTTTGTGATTCTTCCTTGAAATAAGTTAAAAACGAGCTTTAAAATCAGGCAGTGCCATTTGGACGGGAATTCTAGCCCACTAAAATTATCATAACTCTTTAACCGATTGGTCAAATTTGAAGTGTAAATATGCGTTGGAAAGATCTTTCAAAGGCCTACAACTTTGTAGTTTACAACATTTTGTGATTCTTTCGTTAAATAGGTCAAAATGAGCTGTAAAGGTGGACAGTGCTTTTTGGACGGGAATCACCATGATATCTTGCATTGTTTTTTTTTTTTTTGGAAACTACAATATTTAGAAATGCAGAATAGAATGCCTTGGTCATTAAGATAGCATTTTTGTATGAAATTTGGAAACAATTACAATTGAAAAACGAAAGGAAAAGCAAGCCAATAGAGAGAATTTGAAAGAAAGTTAAAATGACAACTCTCATATGGGAAATTGCTATTCATGCTTTTTGCCCTAGCTTTCTCTACAAATATGGATCAAGCCAACCTTTGTTACTCTTTGAAATTCGTCCGGCGCATACTCTCCCCAAAAAATTCGTTCGCTCTTTTTTTGTGGAAAAAGTTGCCATATTTTTTTGAAAGAAACCAATCTTCTTCATCTTCTCTTGGCTATTATTCGAAGCGGTACATCTTATCGGCAATTTGGGTTTTCTCTTTACGTATCAAAAGGCTTGACAAAGCAAATATCTCGGGTTACAAGCCTCAGAGACTTGTATTAGCGATCAACAGTTTGTACTCAAACCCTTTTTAGAATAGAACTAGTAATATGTTTAGGGGTGTTCTTTTCTTGTTTTTCCATATTTTTTTGGAGAAAATTCATGAGATATTGTTTTGCATGAACATAATATGATATATGACGCGCCAATCCATATTGTTACTGATTTTGGTGGTAGAAAAGCCGCTTTACATGAAGAAAAAAGGATGCTTAATGAATTAGGGGTTTTAATTGGTTTTTTTGTCGATTTTCAAAGCAACTAGTTTAAAACCAAAGATTTTTCCCAAGGTTATATTTTCTAAGTTTTAATTGAGCCAAAATAATATTAGAAATCCAAAATTCCAATAGAATTCTTTTCATCTTGATGATTTAAAATTCATTAAAAAATACTTCGAAAAGGGTTATTTGGTGATTAAAAATTCGTTTACATGTCAAAACAATTTAAAATTTGACAAAATTTTATTTCCAATAGGTTTTTGTCATTTAAAGATCATAGAAAATTTTTAAAAGAATTTCGTGGTTATTTATTATTTTTCTTGGATTTCTTAATGAAAAATAATTATTTTCTACATTTGTAAAGGAGTTGTTGTCAAACGAACTCTTCGGAAGTTGACATTATGGAATAAGATAGATTGGTCCATAAATATCATGTTATGAATGTTTCAAAATTTTTGTACACGATTTAATATTTTTAGTGATTTTTATTCGAATCGGCAAGAATATAAATAAATCCATTAAAAATAGTAAATTCCATAAAAAATATGTGAAATTTCTACTGTAATTTACTATTGTTATGATCACGTTTTTCGTATTAATTTGGATCGAATAGGGTAATTTTTGCTATAAGTTGATTCAGAACTCCAATAAATTGCATAGATTTATAAAAATCATTAAAAATTACTTAAAATTCGTAAAATCATGAAAAATTCCAGAACATTAAAATATTTCAAAAAATCGTAATTCTTAAGTTGCTGAAGTAAAAATTGTTAAAAATCACTAAGAATTCTCACAACTTGCTAAATTGGTCAAAACATTAGCCTATGTGAATTTACCCTTAGAGCCTTAGAATACCCTGATTTCTAGGTGATAGGAACCCCTAAAAGATGAAATACCAACTTAATAAATTGGGTTGGTCAAACCCATGTGCAAAATCAAATCTGGAACCATTGGATCACGGTCCCACATCGTAGGAGCCTTTAGAGCCTCCTTTAGGAACACTTACGTCATGTCAAGTTCTAGGTCTTAGGGAGTCCTAGATTTGAGACTCCAGTTAGCCTCATCACGGCCGGTTGCTAATATTAGAAATTGAGCCGTAGATTAGAATTTACTAGTTAACCCCTTTTTCATATAGGACACGCTTAGTTAACCTAGAATGTATGGCCCACCTGTATTAGTCTATGGAGTGTTTTGCATTTAGATAGCATTATATAGCATCTTAGATGGAATCCTAGGATAATAAAATGTAATCAAACTTGAATTAATTAATTTCTCTTAAAACTGTTGAAACAGTCTGTCCAGTCTAGATCGGTGTCCTAGATGAGTTAGGCATGTAGCTTAGTTTAGGCCACCGAACTACGTCGACTTTGATCCCAGTGAGGCTTGGGTACGTAGGCAACTTGGATGGCATTCCAAGCTAAAGTCGACCCTACACACACTCCAATAGGATTTTAGGATTTTATTTTGTTTATTTCTTTATCATTTTTCGAACCCTTAATTAATTTGATTAAAACACTTAGGATTTTCCCAAAATTAGATTTTAGGAGAACTCTCACATGGATTAAACCAAACTGAATCAAAAGATATATCTAGGAGCCACATTGATATTAGATTATTTATGATGCATGTCCCGTAGTTCGCATATCAAGAGAGTTTAAATGAGCCTTTTAAAAAAATTAAGTGAGTTAATCTTTGAAATTGAAGACTGGATTACCGGGCGAGAAAGGTGCATATGGTGTATTCATCATACCTTCCATTCTCGTAATCAGCTAACGGATTTAGACTTCTGGGATCACAGATCATTGCAGTGTCACTTATGGGTCGTAGGTCCCTTACCTAGGTGGTGACTCTGGTCATTCACTTTTGTGTGAAATTCGGATTGCTTTAGTGATCTCAAGTTCATAGAAAAGATGATTCATATAAATAATCAAAAGCACACGCCGCTCGTGTGAGTACGAGAGACCAACAGAGAGGTGGGTCGTGCCCCTCTTGTCAGATCGGGTCCCACACGGGCTGGGCTCCCTAGATAAACAAGCCCAAGTAAAGGAGTTTCTTAAAAAACATAAACCGGATATTGTCAGCATTCAAGAATCAAAATGGTCTGTTGTGAATAGAGCTACTATTAAAAGTTTGGGTGTGCCGAATCACTGTTTTTTATCTAGAGATGCGGTTGGGGCATATGGAGGGGTCATTTTTCTATGGGATGGGGTCAAGTTTGGGCTCATTGATTCATGGTGTGGTAATTTTTCAGCATCTGTAGTAGCTAGAGATGTCAATAGTGGTTTTGTTGGGCTTTTCTCTGGCATTTATGGACGGGTCTTGAGGGCGGAAAAAATATATTATGGGGGGAGTTGGATGAGATTAGAGGTAAATGGTCTCACCCTTGGTGCCTCGGTGGGGACTTTAATGAGATTAGGTTGGTGGAGGAACATGTGGGAAATACAAGATCTAACCAAAATATGAGAATTTTTTCTTACTTCATAGCAAGGCATGAACTTATCGATTTACCTTTGATGGGTGCTCCATTCACTTGGTGCAGAAATTGTAGCAAAGTCATAATCAACAGGTTCCTATTGTCCCTTTGTTGGCTTGATAGTTTCCCAGAAACCTGTCAGATAGCACTCCAGCATTCTATTTCTAATCATTGCCTGATTCTGCTAGATCCGAGGCTTGAGTCTGGGGTCCCTCTCCGTTCAGGTTTGATTTGGCTTGTTTGGAAAATTTTAAGATGGAGGAAAGATTGGGTGGTTCGTGGAATGAACATTCGGTCTTTGGAAAGCGGATATGGTAATTTGTTCAAAACTCAGATATGTGAAACAAAAGTTGAAAGATTGGAACAAGGACAAAGCAGGGGAGAAAAATGAAAGGAAGTTATGGTTATCTCTTCGCATCAAGGAAATTTCTGATAAGGATGAAGTGGGTGAGGCTAGTGCAGATGAAATGGAGGAAGTAGGAAAGTTAAAGGAAGAACATAACCGAATCATTTTGCAAGAGGAAATATCATGGTGCCAAAAATCAAGAGTCAAATGGCTTAAAGAAAGTGATAAAAATACGACTTATTTCCATGCTATGGCTAGTGTGCGTAGAAGGGGTAATCGAATAGAAGTTTTGAAGGTGAATGGTGTATTAGTGGAGGATAGGGAAACCATTATCAATGAAGTTGTGGAATTTTACCAAAATCTATATACAACGGAAGAAGTACTACGTCCGCTCCCAGATTGGGTGGAGTTTGGGGGTCTTGAGCAAGAGGACAATGAAGCTTTGGAAGTCCCTTTCTCCGAGGAGGAAATCAAGATGAGAGTTTTTTCGTTGGGAAAGGATAAGGCGCCGGGACCTGATGGCTTTTGTTTGGCTTTCTTTCAACATTGTTGGGAGTATGTCAAGAGGGATGTCATTAATTTTTTCAACCAGTTCCATTCGGGGATGGAGTTAGACAAAGGGACGGGAGCCACCTTCATATCCCGCATTCCTAAAATTAAGGGAGGTATAAGGGTGCAAGATTTTCGGCCTATCAGCTTGGTCGGATGCCTTTATAAAGTCCTTGCAAAAGTTTTAGCCGATTGTATCAAAAGGGAACTACATAAGATCATCTCTCCTAACCAGTGCGCTTTTGTTAAGGAGAGACAGATCCTTGATTGTTCCCTTATTGCGAATGAAATGATTGACTATTACTCAAAGATGGGGAAACAGGGTATTGTTTGCAAGTTGGATATGGAGAAAGCGTATGATAGGGTGGAATGGAATTGTCTTGACTATTTGCTTGGTAGGATGGGTTTTGGCATTAAGTGGAGATCATGGATTAGTAAATGTGTTTCATCGGCGTGGTTCTCTATTCTCATTAATGGATCCCCCAGGGTTTTTTCAAATCATCCAGAGGTCTTAGGCAGGGAGACCCTTTATCCCCATTTCTCTTTGTTGTAGTGGCGGAGACTCTCAGTAGGTTACTGAATAAAGGAGGAGAGAAAGGATTGCTCAAAGGTTTCTTTGTGGGTGACAGGAATGTGGAAATTTCACATCTTCAGTTTGCCGATGACACACTTTTATTTAGCTCTCCTGAAATATTGAAGAATGCAAATCTCAAAGCCACTCTTCGATGTTATGAAGCAATTAAAGGTCAGAGATCAAATTTTTACAAATCAAAGGTATTCATGATTAATATGCACCAAGAAGAAGTTTTGGGATTGGCAAGCATTTTGGGTTGCTCGGTTGATTCTTTTCCTTCTTCTTACCTTGGCCTCCCCCTTGGAGAGGGGAAACCTAAAAAGGAATGCTGCGATCATATCGTTGAAAGAGTAGAGAGGAGATTGGACACTTGGAAGAGAAACCTTGTATCCAAAGGTGCAGAATTACCCTTATAAAAGCAGTCTTAGCTAATATTCCCATCTACCATCTTTCATTGGCCAAATGTCCTGTCAGTGTGGTACTAAAGTTGGAAAAAATCCAAAGGAGATTCCTTTGGGGGGGGGGGGCTCAAACGAAAAGAAAGCGATTCCATTGCTTAGTTGGAAGAATGTATGTAAATCCATTAAGGCGAGTGGTTTGGGTATTCGCAGAATCAGGGAGACTAATCAAGCTTTATTGGGAAAGTGATTATGGAGATTTGGGGAAGAAGGCTCGCAGCTTTGGGTAAAAGTGATTGAAAGTAAGTATGGTTCCTCGGCAGGTTGATGAGAATCGGTTGATAATTACAAAAAGAAAAGTGCTACTATATGGCGGGATGTGATGAAATTAAAATTGAAATTTGGTAAAGGCATAAGATTTAGGGTATACAAAGGGAATCGGGTCAGATTCTGGCTAGATGCATGGCGTGACTCTAGACCGTTATCGGATATATTTCTGGATTTGTTTCTTGTTGCAGCAGATAAAGATGCTATGGTCAGGGACTATTTTATCCGCAGTGAAAATGGAGTCGTTTGGGCACCATTGTTTAGGAGGGACTTTTTTGACAGAGGGCTTCAGTCAATGGACAGGTTGCTGGTTATTTTGGAAAAAATCTACATCAAGCGATATGGCACGGATAAAAGAATCTGGATCTGAGACTCGGGGGGACTTCTCTGTTAAATCTTTCTATCATTACCTAGTACCTCATACTGCATCTTCCAAAGTATCCAAGGTATGGAGCATCCAAGTACCACCCATGGTTCAAACTTTTGCATGGACGACTATTATGGAGAGAATTCAGACGGTGGATTTCCTTCGAAGGAGGAATATCATTATTGTTGATCACTGTGCTCTCTGTATAGAAGAGGGGGAATCGGTAGACCATCTGCTGCTTCATTGCAAGGTAGCTACAGAGTTATGGAACATGTTGTTATCTAGATTTGGTGTTACATGGGTTCTCTCAGCAAAGTTATCAGACCTGTTTGATCATTGGGAATGGTGTCCATGGAATGGTAAAGGAAAAATTCTGTGAGAGTCTACTTTCTAACTATAATATGAGTGATATGGAAGGAAAAAAATGCTGGAGTCTTCAAAGGATTTTCCAGGCGCCTCTCTTTCCTCTTCAATAAAGTGGTAGCTCTTATCATATCCTGGGTGAGACTCATACCCAGCTTTGGTTTTGTATCGGCCTTTGACTCGTGGCATGGTTGGAGGGTGATATGTAATGGAGTTATGGGAAATCCTAAGATGGATCAAGTATGGGAACCACCTGTAAAAGGCTTTTTGAAATTTAATTTTGATGGGTCTAGCATGGAAATCTGGGTCCATCTGGTATTGGAGGGGTGTTAAGAGATGATCAAGGGAGGTTCGTTGGGCTTTTTCGGGTCCAATTGGAGTCTCGGATTCGAATGAGGCGGAGGTTCGAGCAGTACACCATGGTTTCAAAATTCTTATCAATGGCTTAAATAGGGTGGAGATTAAAGGTGATTCAAAAAATATCATACGTTGGATTAATGGATCACACTCACCTCCTTGGAGATTTGCGGATTTCTTTGACGAGATTCAAGACATGATTGGAGGGTTTCATCTCCAGGCATATCATGTGAAAAGATCAGCAAACGGGACTGCAGATAAATTAGCCAAAGATGGAGTCTTTAGGGTGGTTTTAGCACAATTTGACTATCTCCCCCCTTAAGATTCCGGTTTCGTGATATATGTACAGTTTATGTTTACGTTTATTTTTGTTGATTTCTTGTAATCCCTTCGGGACTTCCTCAGTCTCGTTAATTAATATATTATCTATTTGCCTTTTCAAAAAAAAAGTGCTCCTCATTTGTTCCTCAAATTGTTTGATTGAAAGGTATAAGTGCTCCTCATCTCTCTCTCTTCTCTCTCTCTCTCTCTCTCTCTCTCTCTCTCTCTCTCTCTCTCTCTCTCTCTCTCTCTCTCTCTCGTGCCTAGATCATAGAAGAAGGTGGACATCTGTAGACACCCCATTTTGACCGTACCTTGAGCCTTCCGTGTTTGAGCAAAAACCCCATCAAATCAACTAGGTAGGGTCCCAAACTTCACCTTAGGCTAGCTTAAGGTCCCAGCAACGTCCCTGCGAAATTTCATCGAATTCCGAGCGCGTTTGCCTAGCGAACGAGATGGGAGAATGTCCGTAGGGTAAACCAGCAAAAGGGGGGTGAATTATCCTAGAGAGGGCTAATCCAAATTCATATAAGACACGATTCGGCTGTGCATTTATCAAAAATTCGCGCAAAAACCGCGCGCCAATCAAGTAGTTGTGCCAATATCATTTTCCCCTTTTACCTATAAATATAAACTTAGTCTCATTTTTTTTTTAAGAAAATCCGTGAGAAGAGAGAAGAGAGAGAAACTCTACGTTTTTAGAGAGAGAAAACGGATCTCAAATCCGTTTTTCATCTTCTCCGGCAAGCTTGGCCGGATTTCGGCCAATTCTCATCGACGGCAAGTTTTTCTTCTTCCTCTTGGTTAGCCTATGCTGCTATTTCTTTCCTTTTACAGCTTAGAAACCTTAGATTTGCATAGATCTGTGAGATTGAGGGATCGGATTTTTTTTTTAAATAATCCAGAAAAGCAGATCTGAGAGAGAGAGAGAACCCTAATCAGAGAGAGAAACAGAGATTTTCCCCCCAAATCCACTAACCCTAACCCGTTGTGCTATTCTTCAGCCATATTCCGGTCATGATTCCGATCAAAAGCTCCGGCGAGGCTTACCTTTCTTTTCTCTCCTCCTTTTTCTTATAGTTATTTCTCCGGTCGATTCATCATTTCCGACGAGCTTCTTCTTCTCCGGTCGCACATTATTTTATTTTTTTTGAGATCTAGGAGTTTCGATCTATTATTCAAAAGAAAGAGAGAGAGAAAGCAAGTGAGAGAAAGGGGATCTCGATCGAATAGCGAATCTTCTTCTCCGATCATCGCTTCACCTTCTCCGGCGAACTCGCCTGAGATCCGGCTAAACCCTAACTTTTCACTTTTCTGATCTTCTCTGATTGAATCCGATCGCACAAGCCTTAGATCCATACGGAGCTGTTTCTCATCAATTAGAATTAATTCGTTGCTGGAATTCCTGGAGTTGTGTTCATTATTTTGCAAATCAGAGCATTGTAAAGAAAAGAAGAAGAAGTAGAACTTAAAAACAGAGAAGGTATGGCTTCCCTTTGATTTGTTCATTTTTCTTAGCTTGATTATATCGAAAATCATGACACAAGCTTAGAGAGATGATTTGATTCTTTAATTAGGTTTGAAATTTATGCTTAAAATCACTCAAAATGCGATTTGATTTTTATAAGCAAGGATCTGTATTTTTTTATTTGAGGTCTCTTTGAATCAAGTTCCTGCCTCTTTTATTTTGCTCCCTATGAAAGGTCTCTCAAGTACTGTTGTTTGCTTCTTCTTTTTCTACCTTTGATCTTATGAGTGTTTGTATATATATTTGAATGATAAGCTAATGGTTGGAGGTTTTTAAGATGAATTTAGGGGTTGAAATTGATTTTGGTCGATGATCCTTGATAAGGAATTTGTATTTCATACTTTATCATTATTATGTGGTTATCAATTTGTGAATTTTATAGTGTGGGAATTTAGAAATTTTCATCCAAATTCTACTTATTTGTCCTAGAATGTGAAATTATTTAAACTCTCGAATCCATTAGACTAGTTTTTCTATACATCTTGTTGAGTTTACATATATTTAGAAATAGAAGTCATGTTCTTTTAGGAAAGCAGCAACAGTAGTTATGTCAATCTTTTAGAATAACCTAGGAAAGGGACTTTCACACCTTTTATTTCAAAGGATTGGATGAGACAGATTCACTTTAATTAAGCAAACCTAAGTATAGAGAAGGGGAGTTCCCAGCTCATATTTTATGTTGGCAGGTGGTGCTAGTGTGTCATATCATAAGTATATCCCATTGTACAACAAGGGTTGTTATGGGAGTATGGTTACTGTCATTACCCATACCCCATGCATAATGTAAATCTTATAATTCTTGTTGTCCAGGTTATGAGAGGATGAAAATTTCCACCTTTGCTTACTCCTATGCATTAGATGGTAGTTTATGCATGAATGATCATAAGATGTGTCAGATGAAAGCATAAGGCAGTTATAATGAGCTGAATTTGATATACACAGGATTTGAAGGATACCCCAGGCTTTGATTAGTACCTCTTAGGTTTCAAATATGTTTGTCTCATTTACAAATTTTGGTAAAATTTTCTTTTCATTTTCTTTAATCTAATATGGGCAAGTATAAGAAGATTTGCTATATTTTTGGAATTAATAGTGTGTTTTCTCAGCTTTGTTAGGATGATAGCAGATAAGTCATGCTTGTGTTTAGGAAGAAAGTTTCTAAATTGGTATAAGACTTGTTAAAAAAATGAATTGGTTTAGATGTTAAAGGTAATGAATTATGATTTAGGTAAGTTCTCTAATGTTAGAATTTTAAAATAGTTTCAAGGCTTGGCATTTATGTGTCTCACATTTTTGTGGTGGTTTTGGCTTCAAGACTTTTGGTGTTGTTTCAATGTAAAATTGAAATATGTGTATCCTCCCTATCATTGCAGACGGCGATGAAGGCGTTAGCCCAAGCCCATCTTTTAGGGAGACCTTCTTGGTCCATGTAGTATCCCTCTTTCTTTTGTCTTTTATAAAGATAGCCTCAAGTTAGATCCTTCCTAGATCCTTCCATTCATTGCAAAGGCGATGAAGGCGCTAGCCCAAGCCCATCTTTAGGGGACTTGCTCAGTCCAAGTAACACTCCCCTCTTCTTTTCAAAAGACTTGACGAGTCTTTTATATGTGTATCCCCCAGACATTAGAAACCCATTCATTGCAAGGGCAATGAAAGAACTATCTAGAGCCCTTCTTAGGAGACAAGCCGTGTCTAATTCAGCCTAGTGGTTATCATCCTTTTGGGAACACAGGCTTTGTCTCTTTTGTTTTACTCGTCGCATCCTTTTAGGGAGACAAGCTATGTCCCAACATGAATGTCAAACCCATTTAGAGACAGGCTTTGTCTCATTAGAGCGCCAACCCTTTTAGGGAGACAAGCTATGTCTCACGAAAATATAATCAAATCCTTTGAAGACAAGCTTTGTCTCATTAGCGAGTCATACATAGGAGACTATCCAAGTCTCAAATAGAACACCTCCTCTAGGTGAAGGACCGACTTGGTCTGTTAAAAACCATACCCTTCTTATCATTGCAAGGGCAATGGAGCACGTCTCTGTATTTAGGAGACATGCCTTGTCTCATTAGCACCCCTCTCTTAGAGTTACTAGTCTAGGAGTCAGTCCTTCAGTTTCCGGAGTCAGTCCTATCATCATAGGGGTAAGCATTCTTTCCAACCTCTCATCAAATCGTGTGATTTTTATCCACTCCTGCAAGGTATAGGATGCTGTCCAACCTTTGCAGAGTTGTTATTCTGTTCATTCCCCCGCAAAGCATAAGATGCTGTCCAACTTTTGCGGGATATCAGGAGTCCGTCCTCCCCTCATGATGATAGGATTCTGTCCTCTTGTGTCAAAAACTCAAAAAACACTATAAAACAACCAAAATACCAAAAATATCTGAAAAACCAAAAATCTCAAAAATCTTGAGTCATTAGGAGAGTAATTAGGAATTCTATTCCGAACTACGTTGGCTTGATCCCTTCCCATAAGGTACGTAGTGCAGCTTGGGATCCACATCCCAAGTCCAGCCAAACCTTTAAAAATAAACTTTTCAAAGTTTTCCAAAAAATACAAAAATCTTCAAAACCTTTTCAAAATGATCTTCCCCTAGAGTTAGGAGTCTGTCCTAGCTATTTAGGGTGTTTTAGAGTTAGGAGGCTGTCCTGATTTGTATTGATATGGTGTGTCCTGTCGTGTGAGTGTCCCTAGAGTTAGGAGGCCTCGAGTCGATCGGTTAGACATTTAGTCGAACCGATGGCTAGACTAGGAAGCATATAGTCAGCCCATGATTTTCATTAGGTTGCACAGCCTAGATACACATAGGATGTAGGGCCCATCTGCATTAGCTTAAGGCTAACCAACTTGCATTAGTTAGGGCATATAGAGAGTCCTAAAACTTACAATTCACTTGAATTCAAGCAATTATACAAAAAGCTTTAAAAATCAGTATAGTCTAGTGGATCGAGTCTAGGATAGCGGTTCTAGATGGTTAGGCATCGTAGTTTAGAATAGGTCATCGAACTACGTGACTCCGATTCTTCCCGAGGCCAGGATACGTAGAGCAGCCGGGATGGACGGCCATTCTGGTTCGAATCAAGTCCTGCATTAGAGTTTTAGGATTTGTCTTGTCGAGTCGTGTATAGAGTTGAATTATGTTGTGTGTTTTGTTGTGTTTTCTTACTTTCATGTACAGATCCTATACTTTTAGCTGTAGCATGCATGTGTTTGCACACTAAAACTCATACACCAATTAGGTATGACACTCATAACCTAGATATTCTCAGGTGACACTTCTTTCATTTATTTTATATGTGTTTATTATTTCATCTTCGAGATATGCATGATTAGATAGACGTCTTCTCGGAGATATTCGTTCCCATTTCATATGACTTTCACCCAAAACACTTCAAAATTATTAAATAAATGGCATAAGAGACCAGGTGTTTGCACTTGGGCGGATGAGGTGCTCTTCGGACCTTCCAAATTCGTAACCAGGCACGAACCTTCTTTTTATATCTCTGGTTATCCGTTGCAACAGAGCATAGTATGGGATCCTTGGCCCACTTCCTTGGATGGCGACTCTTCTTTATTTAAGGTACGCCTAGAATCTGGGCTAGTCCCTGAATCGAGAGGCATATATCCCTTTGTATCGCCACTCATGCTGTGAGAGGCATTTCTTCTTTCGAGAGTTCCTTGGTAGAGCTCTCCATTCACGTGGATGATCTAGAGACTGCTCGTGGGGGCTCGTCCCCCGCCTCTCTCGGATCGGGGTCCACAGGCTCATAAGTTTTTTTTTAATCACTTGGGCCCACCTGATTTAAAGATTCAAACCATTCTATTATTGGGCCCCAACTTAAATAGGGCCTTGCCCATAGAACCATCTCCATAGGATGATCCAAACCCTCCGAACAGCCTCAACAGATCGGAGAGTTAGGAACATTATTTGGAATTGATGGTGAAGGTTTTCCATGACCCTCCCAACCCTAGTTGCGCCCCTAGCTCCATTTGAGCGAGAGGGTGAAGGTTTTTCCATGCCCTCCTTCATGAGGTGGTTTTGACATCAACAGTGAGGGCAAAGGAAGGTTTGCCATGTAAGCCTAGAGTTCGTAGTAACATCATCATCAAGGGAGATTGCAAAGAATGTTTTGTTGTGCTTCGTGTGCAACCATCACCAATGTCTTGCTTCGTGAAGGTTTTCATATGTTGAAGCATTTTATCACACACACACTGATCCATTTTGGAAAATTATCATGCTACACTGCATGTATCTATTACAAGTAGTTTCAGTACTACAAAAATCACTGATGACATGAAAATAGGGAAGTGATATATCCGCCCCTTTTGATTACTATGGACACCCAGCGTCAGTGAATCAATGACTGAAGAGGTGCTGATGTACTTCACCTCAGAAGAATTCAGTGGGTTTGATTGCCAAGTACACTGGCATTGAGTGTCCCTAGTAAGCAAAAGGGGTGGATATATCACTTCCCATGAGAATATTGACGATATAAAACTTGCAACCACAAGAACTGTTTCCTCAAGATTAGGTAAATGAAAAATCTTAAAGAATCAACTACAATACTACTTCATCTATCAGATCGATCTGGAAAAAAAACTGAAAGATAGTGACTTCAGAAATGATACGGAGGCGGCCTAAAACTTCCATTATGGGAGTGAAGAAGGGAGATTTGCCAGAGGACTATCAAAATCAATTTCTAAATTACAGTATCCCACTCCCTCTGCAAGAGTCATATATCAATAGATCGCTGACTATCAGTTAAGTGCAGAGTCAACTTCCAAAACGTTTGATGGTAGAAATAAGAGTTTGTTGTTTCCGGCCATGTGAAATCGAATTCAACGCATTTGATAACTTTTATATATATAAGAGCCATAAGACAACTTTATTCAAATAACTATTGCAGGACTACATCCCCAACACAACATCAAACAATATTATGCATAAAAAAACACATAAGCATATTTGTTTTATTCACGCTTACACAATCATACTTACTACAGAGCTAGCATCCAAATCACTTCAAAAATCTGTAGCTAATTATTGTACAAAGCATGTATGCCCTGAATATCATCCTCATCCAGATCCACTCTCCTCTCTCCAGGACCAATACCAGACTGCATAACAGCATTTGGATCAGAAGAGTGGCCAAGTCCAAGCAAATGCCCAAACTCATGTACTGCCACAGATTCCAGGTCGAACTTATCACTAGACTTATCAACACCCCAACTATCGTCTGCATCAAAATGGGACACTCCTCGGGTGGGTGCAAAAGAATGTGCTAAAATCCCTCCAGGCCCATCAAATGGCACTCCATCGCCATGATCTCCGCTGAAGAATCCGATCTTAATATCGGCAGAGGAATAATCCTGAGTCTCCTCAAATGTGAATTGGCTAACGCTTGACCATTTACTGAAAGCACTGGAGCAAACGGAGCTCAGGCTTTGGATGTCAATGACTTGGATTGAATCTGGGATGAAACCATAGGTGAGATGGTACTTGTCAGAGGGCCATCTTGGGTTATTGGGGAAGAAGGTATAATCGGATACAGTGTAGAGGCCAGTTGAATTGTGATGGTGCTTCTTTCCGGAATTCATGGAAGTTCTTCCATCGACAATGTCAGGGACACCGCACCGAGGCTTCATCATGTGTTGAACTGTTTTGGAATCGAGTGCTCCTGTGATGTTGAGATTGTAATTGAGTTGGTAAGTTCTAATGGCATTCTCTGTGAGATCATCAAAGGATTCATCTTCAGCACTGTTGGTGTTGGTGTAATATTCGGGGAGATAGCCAAATTTCTGAAGGTATTTCTTAAGCTGGTTAAGACCCTTGACACTATCTCCTTTGTGGCATCCCTCTAGCTCCTTGAGGAACTGGAAGGGATGTTGATGTTTCCCTTTTGTTACGAAATGAGAAGAACGGGATTCAATCATCAGAGGAGAGAAGAAGAAGAAGAGGAAAACGCTCATGACAAGAGAAAATTGTAATGAGACCATTGTTTCTCTTGCCAAGCTTAGGCTTTAGACAAAGAGAAGAAGCTCTTACTGTTACTCAAAAGTGGGGGATTAGCAATGCCTATTTATAGTAGCGCCCCCTTACAAGCTACATGCGTGTTACATGGAGTTTCTTACAATTAAGGGTTTCCGTGGAATCAAAGGACTTTGAGACTGTTTGATTGAAAGGTGAAAAGTGCCCTTCATTTGTTTCTTGGGAATATCTCTTCCAAGTTCTCTGTGTCCCCACACGCTAAGTCTTATGATAGCAACTAAGTCTTTATAAGACTCATAAAAAAAAACTAAGTCTTTATTGAAAGACACATATTTGGGTCTCTTTCAATAAAGAATTAGGCCAAAGACTTGGAAATAATGGGTTACAAGGCCTCCAAATATAGACACGCATTTATGCTTAAGAGAACGAAAGAGAGTATGTTAGACATTGGTCTCTTTCAATAAAGACTTAGGCCAGAGACTTGGAAGTAATGGGTTACAAGTAGGGGTGTAAATGTATATTCAAAAATTCGATTACCATCTGCATCCGAATCCGTTTAACCCGAATATTATCTGAATCTGTTTCAAGCGGATATTATCCAAATCTGTTTATGAGATATTCGGCTCTTAGCGGATGCGAATCTGGTAAATAGTATATCCGATCCGTTTAACATCCGAATCAGAGAAGTACATTCTTTTTATTTATTATTAATAATATTATTAATATTTATTTTTAGTAATGGCTAGAAACAAAAGTGAATTTTCTTTTTAGAAAATAAAACAAAAACAAAAAGTGTTTTGCGTGGGTAATGGAGTAGTCTCTCATTTTAAGGGCATTCTTGAAACATGGCTTCTTTATGAAGCAACAAGTGTGGGATGTAGGATGAAAGAGACAAATGGATGACGGTGCTTGAAAGAAGAGATGGCATAGCTTCTAGAGAATTCTAAAGCAAAAAGGCCATCTAGGTCATTGATGGTAAATGGACAACTCGGATCAATTTTCCAACTTAGGGTTATGTAAAAATCCAAAATGCAATTAAAAGAGGGGACTTCAAAGGTTTGCAAGGAGAAGCAAGAGGGAAGAGAAAGGAGGAGGCCGAGACACCATCTCCGACATTCATTGGTGACCCTAATCCCCACTAAAATCTACCGCCGCCCCTCTCTACCTTCTCACGGCCACTTCTATCACCGCCAACCACCTTCATCTATAGGCCAATCCTCATCTCCATCCCCATTTCTCTTCATCTTCCACCATCAGCACTCCCACTTCTCCTGTTCAAAATAGCCGAAACCCATTCCATCATATACACCAAAAAAAAAAGAACGAAAAAACCCAAAAGCCACTACCAACACCATCCATCCCCACCGGCTCTCTCTCTCTCTCTCTCTCTCTCTCTCTCTCTCTCTCTCTCTCTCTCTCTCTCTCTCTCTCTCTCTCTCTCTCTGCTTTTGTTTTAAAAGGAAGAAGAGGATCTCATATATTTCAAGGTTTGCGAGTTAATTTTGAGAAGAGAAGGTAGAGGTCCGGTTTTAGGGTTTGGAAAATCCATTAGAGGATTCGAGGAGTAAGAAGGAGAAGAAAGATAAAATGCTGCAATAAAATGTTCAAATTTACCGGATAAACGGATATGGATAATATCCGAATTCGAACAATATCCCCCGGAATCGAATTTGGTAATAGATATTAAATATCCGTCAAATTCGAATCCGAACCGAATTCGGATAGCATATACTGTAATCGAATTCGGATATAGAAATATCCGCTTCGAATTCAATCCGTTTACACCCCTAGTTACAAGGCCTCAAAAGATAGACACGCATTTATGCTTAAGAGAAGGAAAGAGAGTCTGTTAAACATGGGTCTCTTTCAATAGAGACTTAGACCAGAGACTTGGAAATAATGGGTTACAAGGCCTCCAAAGATAGACACGCATTTATGCTTAAGAGAGGGAAAGACAGTCTGCACTTCTAACACACAACTTATAATTGGGACGATTAATCTTGTGGTGGTCCACTAGATTAACAGCTGCAATCAGGAAGGCAGCACTTATCTTGTGTAGTTACATAGAACTAAGATTAGATGCACTCCCACAAGAATAAACGTGTGTGGACAGGGTGAACTTAAGGAAGGTATTTTCAGAGAAACAAATGTGTAGTTTTATGTAATTTCAAAGCCGGTTGATTCTGCGCAACACCTTACATACCATACGAGAGACGAAACTGTTTGTTCTGAACTAGATTATGCTAATGAAGCATAGGAGAGACAAAAAAAACTGTTCATTCTGAAGTAGATTCTGCTAATGAAGCAATATCTACCGTAGATTACGAAAGAATATCACCACAGGATCATATTGGGCCCCACCAATATCTACCATAGAAAAACATCCATTAAAAATTCTTCATCAAGAAGCTTTTGAATAATTTTTTTTGTTCTAAAAGAGAATGACTGAAAATGGAAAGAAACTTGGATAATATAGATTAAAGACGGGCAAAAAACTCCATACGATGCACGGGGCAGCCAAAAGGAAAAAGTAGATATAGATTAAATAGAGGGCAAACAACTAAAAGAAAAATAAAGTTGACTACATAAAAAAAACTGTATGTCTTAATAAACTATAGATAAGAACATATTATACGTCATGTGTCGTGGCCACACCTGTTTATCTTGTGGACCACAACTATATTATGAAGGAATATCACCCTAAGATCAATAGTCCTAACTACCCCATGTGCATGGGCCCATAACTAGTGTAATACCCTTAGCATTCGATAAATTGTTTGTTAGAGGTGGAGTGTCTTTCTCTGTGTATATGTGGCCGTATTGGACGGCCTGGCAATTCATTATTTCCAAGTCTGTCTCCTAAGTCTATGTTGAAAGGGGCATACTTGGGTCTTCACCCAATGGATGTATACGGTCACGAGTTTTCTGATTGAGAAAGACGAGCCAAGGTCCCTTTTAGATTACAACCCCATGTGCATGGGCCCATAACTAGTGTAACACTCTTAGCATTCGATAAATTGTTTGTTAGAGGTGGAGTGCCTTTCTCTGTGTATATGTGGCCGTATTGGACGGCCTGGCAATTCATTATTTCCATGTCTGTCTCCTAAGTCTATGTTGAAAGGGGCATACTTGGGTCTTCACCAAATGGACGTATACGGTCACGAGTCTTTTGATTGAGAAAGATGAGCCAAGGTCCCTTTTAGATTACAACCCCATGTGCATGGGCCCATAACTAGTGTAACACCCTTAGCATTCGATAAATTGTTTGTTAGAGGTGGAATGTCTTTCTCTGTGTATATGTGGCCGTATTGGACGTCCTGGCAATTCATTATTTCCAAGTCTGTCTCCTAAGTCTATGTTGAAAGGGGCATACTTGGGTCTTCACCCAATGGACGTATACGGTCACGAGTCTTCTGATTCAGAAAGCCGAGCCAAGGTCCCTTTTAGATTACAACCCCATGTGCATCGGCCCATAACTAGTGTAACACTCTTAGCATTCGATAAATTGTTTGTTAGAGGTGGAGTGTCTTTCTCTGTGTATATGTGGCCGTATTGGACGGCCTGGCAATTCATTATTTCCAAGTCTGTCTCCTAAGTCTATGTTGAAAGGGGCATACTTGGGTCTTCACCCAATGGATGTATACGGTCACGAGTTTTCTGATTGAGAAAGACGAGCCAAGGTCCCTTTTAGATTACAACCCCATGTGCATGGGCCCATAACTAGTGTAACACTCTTAGCATTCGATAAATTGTTTGTTAGAGGTGGAGTGCCTTTCTCTGTGTATATGTGGCCGTATTGGACGGCCTGGCAATTCATTATTTCCATGTCTGTCTCCTAAGTCTATGTTGAAAGGGGCATACTTGGGTCTTCACCAAATGGACGTATACGGTCACGAGTCTTTTGATTGAGAAAGACGAGCCAAGGTCCCTTTTAGATTACAACCCCATGTGCATGGGCCCATAACTAGTGTAACACCCTTAGCATTCGATAAATTGTTTGTTAGAGGTGGAGTGTCTTTCTCTGTGTATATGTGGCCGTATTGGACGTCCTGGCAATTCATTATTTCCAAGTCTGTCTCCTAAGTCTATGTTGAAAGGGGCATACTTGGGTCTTCACCCAATGGACGTATACGGTCACGAGTCTTCTGATTCAGAAAGCCGAGCCAAGGTCCCTTTTAGATTACAACCCCATGTGCATCGGCCCATAACTAGTGTAACACTCTTAGCATTCGATAAATTGTTTGTTAGAGGTGGAGTGTCTTTCTCTGTGTATATGTGGCCGTATTGGACGGCCTGGCAATTCATTATTTCCAAGTCTGTCTCCTAAGTCTATGTTGAAAGGGGCATACTTGGGTCTTCACCCAATGGACGTATACGGTCACGAGTCTTCTGATTGAGAAAGATGAGCCAAGGTCCCTTTTAGATTACAACCCCATGTGCATGGGCCCATAACTAGTGTAACACTCTTAGCATTCGATCAATTGTTTGTTAGAGGTGGAGTGTCTTTCTCTGTGTATATGTGGCCGTATTGGACGTCCTGGCAATTCATTATTTCCAAGTCTGTCTCCTAAGTCTATGTTGAAAGGGGCATACTTGGGTCTTCACCCAATGGACGTATACGGTCACGAGTCTTCTGATTGAGAAAGACGAGCCGAGGTCCCTTTTAGATTACAACCCCATGTGCATGGGCCCATAACTAGTGTAACACTCTTAGCATTCGATAAATTGTTTGTTAGAGGTGGAGTGCCTTTCTCTGTGTATATGTGGCCGTATTGGACGGCCTGGCAATTCATTATTACCAAGTCTGTCTCCTAAGTCTATGTTGAAAGGGGCATACTTGGGTCTTCACCCAATGGACGTATACGGTCACGAGTCTTTTGATTGAGAAAGACGAGCCAAGGTCCCTTTTAGATTACAACCCCATGTGCATGGGCCCATAACTAGTGTAACACCCTTAGCATTCGATAAATTGTTTGTTAGAGGTGGAGTGTCTTTCTCTGTGTATATGTGGCCGTATTGGACGTCCTGGCAATTCATTATTTCCAAGTCTGTCTCCTAAGTCTATGTTGAAAGGGGCATACTTGGGTCTTCACCCAATGGACGTATACGGTCACGAGTCTTCTGATTCAGAAAGCCGAGCCAAGGTCCCTTTTAGATTACAACCCCATGTGCATCGGCCCATAACTAGTGTAACACTCTTAGCATTCGATAAATTGTTTGTTAGAGGTGGAGTGTCTTTCTCTGTGTATATGTGGCCGTATTGGACGGCCTGGCAATTCATTATTTCCAAGTCTGTCTCCTAAGTCTATGTTGAAAGGGGCATACTTGGGTCTTCACCCAATGGACGTATACGGTCACGAGTCTTCTGATTGAGAAAGATGAGCCAAGGTCCCTTTTAGATTACAACCCCATGTGCATGGGCCCATAACTAGTGTAACACTCTTAGCATTCGATCAATTGTTTGTTAGAGGTGGAGTGTCTTTCTCTGTGTATATGTGGCCGTATTGGACGTCCTGGCAATTCATTATTTCCAAGTCTGTCTCCTAAGTCTATGTTGAAAGGGGCATACTTGGGTCTTCACCCAATGGACGTATACGGTCACGAGTCTTCTGATTGAGAAAGACGAGCCGAGGTCCCTTTTAGATTACAACCCCATGTGCATGGGCCCATAACTAGTGTAACACTCTTAGCATTCGATAAATTGTTTGTTAGAGGTGGAGTGTCTTTCTCTGTGTATATGTGGCCGTATTGGACGGCCTGGCAATTCATTATTACCAAGTCTGTCTCCTAAGTCTATGTTGAAAGGGGCATACTTGGGTCTTCACCCAATGGACGTATACGGTCACGAGTCTTCTGATTGAGAAAGACGAGCAAGGTCGCTTTTAGATTACAACCGCATGTGCATGTGCCCATAACTAGTGTAACACTCTTAGCATTCGATAAATTGTTTGTTAGAGGTGGAGTGTCTTTCTCTGTGTATATGTGGCCGTATTGGACGTCCTGGCAATTCATTATTTCCAAGTCTGTCTCCTAAGTCTATGTTGAAAGGGGCATACTTGGGTCTTCACCCAATGGACGTATACGGTCACGAGTCTTCTGATTGAGAAAGACGAGCCAAGGTCCCTTTTAGATTACAACCCCATGTGCATGGGCCCATAACTAGTGTAACACTCTTAGCATTCGATAAATTGTTTGTTAGAGGTGGAGTGTCTTTCTCTGTGTATATGTGGCCGTATTGGACGGCCTGGCAATTCATTATTTCCAAGTCTTCACCCAATGGACGTATACGGTCACGAGTCTTCTGATTGAGAAAGACGAGCCAAGGTCCCTTTTAGATTACAACCCCATGTGCATGGGCCCATAACTAGTGTAACACTCTTAGCATTCGATCAATTGTTTGTTAGAGGTGGAGTGTCTTTCTCTGTGTATATGTGGCCGTATTGGACGTCCTGGCAATTCATTATTTCCAGGTCTGTCTCCTAAGTCTATGTTGAAAGGGGCATACTTGGGTCTTCACCCAATGGACGTATACGGTCACGAGTCTTCTGATTGAGAAAGACGAGCCAAGGTCCCTTTTAGATTACAACCCCATGTGGATGGGCCCATAACTAGTGTAACACTCTTAGCATTCGATAAATTGTTTGTTAGAGGTGGAGTGTCTTTCTCTGTGTATATGTGGCCGTATTGGACGTCCTGGCAATTCATGATTTCCAAGTCTCTCTCCTAACTCTATGTTGAAAGGGGCATACTTGGGGCTTCACCCAATGGACGTATACGGTCACGAGTCTTCTGATTGAGAAGGACGAGCCAAGGTCCCTTTTAGATTACAGGAATTTTCTGAATATGGAAAAGAAAGACTTCTTCAGAATTTCTTGTTTTACCATTGCATAATTACACATAAAAATGATAGGAAAGCGGTTTAAGTTTTGTTTATGTAGAGACCTTCAATTTATAAGCATATTTCTATAATGCCCCGTCGTTTGGGATTATGATCGTTTGGGATTGTGACAACCGATTTTCGCCTCCCAATCCGTTTATTGGACACAAAATTACATTAATTTTGAGTCCGATAAACGGATTGGGTGACAATCAGTTGCCAGAATCTCAAACGAACAGGGCCTAAATAAGTCTTAATCTACTAGAAATGTTTTTCCTGCAATGCAAATATTTGCTGTAAAAGCTTGGAAGGTAAGATTATTAATAAAATTTCCTACCTTATTTTACACATTTATGAAAAAAGATAAATTGAACCAAACCTATTCAATTTTCATTTTGAAATACCCACAAAGATGATATTCCTCTGAATTAACCATAAGCAATATCATTTTCTGCTAAATTTTGTAAAGAAGAAATTTTCCTTCAATTATTTTTTTGTGCAATCCAAAGTGGTCCTTAGGGAAATTGATAATTTTAGACCTTCCAAAAAAGTAGGACAAAAGAGAAAGGGCAGTGATAAATCGACTCCCAAATATCTTAAATCGACTCACCATGTGTCTCATCGTGAGTCGATTTAAGATGTATGGGGGTCGATTTATCACTCCCCAAGAGAAAGCTGAAGTACAGCATGAGGGGACATGTGGTATATAATATAAGACAAAGATTAAGAAACGCCCGATTAGAGAAACAAATGTGTAGTACTTTCACTGTTCAATCAAATAATTTCGAAGCCCGTTGATTCCGCTCAACACCTTACATACCATACGAGAGACGAAACTGTTGGTTCTGAAGTAGATTATACGTTATGTGTCGTGGTCGCACCTATTTATAGATTATGAAGGAATATCAGCCCAGGATCAATAGTCCTAACTACCCCCATGTGCATGGGCCCATAACTAGTGTAACGCGCTTAGCATTCGATAAATATGGTCATGAGTCTTCTGATTGAGAAGAACGAGCCAAGGTCCTTTTTGGATTACAGGAATTTTCTGAATATGGAAAAGAAAGAGTTCTTCAGAATTTCTTGTTTTACCATGATTACACATAAAAATGAAAGGAAAGGGGTTTAAGTTTTGTTTATCTAGAGAGACCTTCAATTTATAAGCATATTTCTATAATGCCCTGTCGTTTGGGATTGTGACAACCGATTATCGCCTCCCAATCTGTTTTTTAGACTCAAAACTACATTAATTTTGAGTCCAATAAACGGATTGGGGGTGACAATCGGTTGCCACAATCTCAAACGAACAGGGCCTAAATAAATCTTAATCTGCCAGAAATGTTTTTCCTGCAATGCAAATATTTGCTGTAAATGCTTGGAAGGTAAGATTATTAATAAAATTTCCTACCTTATTTTACACTTGCATGAAAAATGATAAATTGAACCAGACCTATTCAATTTTCATTTAGAAATACCTTCAAAGATGATATTCCTCTGAATTAACCATAATCAATATCATTTTCTGCTAAATTTTGTAAAGATGAAATTTTCCTTCAATTATTTTTTTGTGCAATCCAAACAGGTCCTAAGGGAAATTGATAATTTTAGGCCTTCCAAAAAAGTAGGACAAAAGAGAAAGCTGAAGTACATTGGAAACATGTGGTATATAACATAAGACAGAGATTGAGAAACGAAGAGTTTTAACTTGGGGTGCAACTTGGATTGGACTCAACCCGAACCCGACAGGTTCAACCCAATTTTGGCTCGGATTGGGTTGGCATTTTCTCGGGTTGGGTTAGGTTAGGGATGGGAAAAGCCAACCCGATTTAATTTTGGGTTGGGTTAGGGTTGAGGCCTTGGCAACCCGACCTGACCCGAACAGAACCTGACCTCTGTCCTCTGTCCTCTGATTTTATCATGATTTTCTATGTATTATGTTTGATCTTGTATTTTTATGTTTGGCCCTAGATGAACCCGAACCCAAACCGACCTGATTTTGAGGCGGATTGGGTTAGGCTTGACCATCCTCAACCCGAGGCTTGGGTTGGATTGGGTTAGGGTTGAAGGAATGCTGTCTCTGGTAAGGTTAGGGATGGCCTCAACCCGACCCGAGTTGCCACCCTAGTTTTTACTATATGAATAAAAACATCGAAAAACACCTCAAACCTGTGTCTATTTGCATTACGTTAGAATCCAAAAGTCCGTGAAATGAGCTGAAATTTTCCTTGTTACATCGCCGTCAGCTACGGAAGTCGATGGAAATTGGAGAAATTTTCCCAAATTTTCTTTCTGGTCTAGTTTCCATCATCACACAATTGAGCTTGATTTCTGTAGAGCTAAGATGATAATTGCACGTATAGATTATTTGGATGGCAAGGAATTCTCGTATTTTATAGGGTAAATGCATGATTGTTTGTTGGGATCAGAATCAAGAATCCACCACAATCCCTCTGTAGATCGGAGGTCTAGGATCATCCTATGGAAATGATTTTTTGGGCACAACCTATTTATGTTGTCAACCATCACATGGACGGTTTGGATCATCTTATAGTGTTGTCCGTACATTACTTTAAAAAAATAAGGGACTATAAGGACTTACACCATTAGTAATATAGTTAAGAAAAAGTTAAAAGTGGTAAAACACTATTGGTTTTAAAAAACCGAATGAGCAATGTGCCAATTGGTTGGGGGAAAGTCAATGTTAGCGGAAAATCAAATTAGTTGCGGAGGGAAAATCAAATTAGTTGTGGGAAAATTGAAAAACAATGGCAAATCAAATTTTTTTTGCCGCAAAATCTGATTAGTAGCAAAGCCTATTTCCTAGGGGAATTTTTTTCCAAAAACATTTTTCTTGGAACAAAACGAATGACAGATGAAAAGAAGAAAGCTGCTTAGTATATATATTATATGGGATTTGCTAGGGACCATCGCAGAAGGCATTGTGCGGGCCTGCTGTTGCATGAGTGGGTAGCCACATAGGCTCACTTTTCAACAGATTATGTCTATTCATTATGTGGCTGCTCTCTCATGCAACAGCCGGTCCGCAAAATGCCTTCTGCGATGGTTCCTAGCATATTATAGATAGATAGGTGAAAACAAGAAAGTTCAAACTTTTAAAGTTTGATTTAATTAATGAATCACAGATAAGTGTATAGTAGAATGGTGTACTGTAATGTAAAATATGCGTTTCAAAACCAAAGATGGAGACAAGAGGAGTAGAAGCAAACTATCTGCGCAATTGTGAAAAACAATCAGTAAAATACAATTTGAATATGGTGATAAATTAGACTGACTAGATAAGATGATGAAATTAGTGTAAAAGAATCAGTGTAAACAACTCTGAGAAAAATGCTAGAATCAATATAAATGACCTGAACAAGATCAGTGCAAGTGAATCACAAGAGTGGTGATATATCAATGCAAATAGATCCAAAAGAGGATGATAAAATCAAGGCAAGCGAGTCTAAATAAAATTATCATCAGTGAACCATAAGCAAACAATAAATCAGTGTGAACAAATCACATATAAGATGATAAAACCAAACTGAAATCAAGGGTTCAGGACTTCCCCGTTTACAGAGACGAACGCCGAATCGTGTACTTTACACTTGGGGTCGAGAGGGGTGGGGATTTAGAGTATGTTGGGATGTTTGAAGATGCTGTAAACGCCGTCCAAGTTCCTGCCCCGGTGTTTAAATAACAAAATGCAGAGAATAAAAGAGAGAAAATAAAAGAAATTTCTTGGAGAATGAAAGAGATTGTTGCTTGTTGATTTCTCGTGTGAGAATGTTCCTTTTCTTATAGGACCCCTGTATCGGTTTTTATAGTGGAAATGGACGAAAATAGCCGTTGGGGGAGGATCCATTGAGAAGATTTTAGGTTTTTTCAAAGAAAAAAAGGAATTTGGGTGGGTTTTGGGAAGAAAGCGAGATTGATTGAGATTTTGGGGGGGGGGGGATGGAATATTTGGCCAAGGATCTTTGATTTGTTTTGATTCTTGCATTTTGAAAAAAGGTTTTTTAGGGGGAAAAATGGGATTTGGGGCTTCTTTGGGAAAAAATGAAAATGGAAAGAGGAAATAGTCGTTTTAGGGTTCAATGGCATGCAAACGTAAATTTGAGGATATAAAAGGGTGTTTTCATAGTTAAGTGGAGAATGGTAGGGCTTGTAAATAGGGAGAAGAATGAGGGCATTTTTGTGGCTGTATTAAAAGGAGAAAAAAATACGAGAACTTTGTTTTGGCATGCTTACATTTGCCCCTCTTTGTCACTTGTTGTGTGCAATAAGTGGCAAAGAGGTGATATGTGCGAAATAGAGTTCCTCGTTTTTGATATTTAGGTTAAAAATGGGCGCCTATGAGTTGCCCCTCTTGGGTGCCCCATGTGAAGACATGGGGTAGCCAAGAAGCTAGGCGCGAAGGAGAAAGTGTAGTAGAAATAGTGTAAAGTATGACAGAAGTAAAAAGTAGGAAAAATAAAGTAAATGAAGAGGAAATAAAACTTGGAGCAGCAACTATGTCGACATCTGTATAGTCTTCATGTTGATATGGCAAGGAGATATGTGAGAATTGCTATAAAAGCTATCTCTACTTATCTGTCTCGCCGTAAATGCGATGGATGTAATTTTAGAAAACAATGCAGGTGAATGCAAAATTAGCGAGGTGAAAATGTGTATTGTAATGTAGTAGCAAAGTGAGGAGCTTGGTGCCCATGTACATAAGAAAAGGCGGGTTGTCCCAGTGAAAAAAATGAGTGATATGCTGGACAGAAGTGTATCAGTACAAAAATGATTTGAGAAATATGACTATTTATCCGAGGCAACGTGATAGTGGATAATGCCAGTAGAAACTAAGCAATGTAAAGTATCTAGCTAATGAAGCTGGCAATTAGATCAAAGCAATGAAACATGGATCACACCTTTAGCATCGATAAATAGAAACAGAAATTTACTGCTAAGGGTGTAATGAATGAGCATAGAGATGTCTCCTGTAATATGGCGGATGCATATATGATGAGTAAAAAGGAAAGTAAGGATATGGAAGTGGATTTGGTGGAAATGAAAGATGAGACCAACAATATGGAGGGAGAATATGTGGGAAATGATAAGTGTAGATGTAGCTCAATCTTATTGGTGTTTGTTTATTTTTGTGAGTATCGTGGGAGGTAGTTTTAAGAGATTCAGAATTGATCAAGGGTGAAATATTTGTTTTGGAAGTTTGTTTAAATGGGGATTGAGGGTGCTTTTGTGTCGAATGTGAGTGGATTGAATGAGTGGACAAAATGTAAGAGTGGTGTTTTAGTTTATGGCCATGTTAAAGTAGATGGTGAGGAAGTAGAGGTAGACTTAGGGATGGGTGTATGTGTTTGTGGCTGTGACACAACTTGGATGCTATTAATTGCAGGGCTAAGAGGAGAATGAATTGAAAAGTGCATAATGTTTTTCAAGTTAGATGGTGAGACTATAGGTGAAACGAAGGTATTTGAGAGTATGTCATTGAAGGCTGACCTATGGGCCGAAGAAGATTGGAGTAGGTGAAGGACGGACATTCTATTAGTTTGTCCATGAGCGGCTTGCATTGGTTGTGTAAGAGGTTGAGAAGTAAAGGAGGGTTGTGATTGTGGAGGTATGTCGGAGTATTAATTGAGGTTGATTGTGTGCCTAATTCCAATTGTTGGTTTGGGGTAGAGGAGTGGTCGGTTGAGGAGGTGTGTTGATCGATGGATAGTTTGTTGGTAGCAATTAAGTCTTGTACAAAGTATTTAAAAGCATGGCAATTTCCGACTAGGTGTCCGAGTGTTTTATGAAATTGGCAATATTCATCTTCATGATAGTTTTTGTGTTTGGGAGATGTGGGCTTAACTTTTGGATATTGGATCATGTTTTGGGACAGTAGAGTGTGAAAAAGATCGGTGTAGTTAAGATTTAGTGGTCTAAGAAGTGGTTTTGACTGTTGAATTGGTTTGTGTACATTTTGTTGGTCTATGTGATTTATTGCAAGAGATTGGGTTGGTATTTTGAATGTAGGATCGGTGTTGGATTTAAAAGGAAATTCTCCACTAGATTTAAAGGCTTTTTTAATAGCAATGCCATGTCGGATTACTTTATCAAAGGAGGTAAGACATAAGATAGATAGTTGAAATCTCATTTTTGGTGCGAGGGCACGGAGGGATGTAGAGACAAGGAAAGGCTCGGGTTGGTGTCTTGGTAGTTGACTAGCTAGGGTTTGCCAACGGTTATAAAATTGTGTGAAGGTTTCATTATTGTTTTGCTTCATGGTGGTGAGGTCATCTAAGGTGGTTTCTGTATCTGGGTTGTAGGAAAAATGATCGATAAAAGCGCGAGATAGTTGAAGGAATGAGGTAATTGACTTACCTGGAAGGTGTAAGAACCATGTGAAGGCTAGACTGGTGAGGCTTTGGGGGCAGAGTTGCATTAGCAAGGCGTCATTTTGTTGGATGTTAATACACTTAATGATGAAAGATTTGATATGAACACGGGGGTTTCCAGATCCATTATAAAGTGTGAATTGAGGAATGCCGAAGTTGGTAGGGAATGGGACGGAAGAAATATATTCTGGGTACGGGAGTGAGCATAGATCGTGTTATGAGAGTGTGTGGTCATCATGACGAGCAAGTTGTTCAGCAATAATATCTTGAATTGTTTGTTTTAGTTGATCATGTGGAGGTTGAATAGATGGGAGATCTCTGTTTTGGTTTAGAGTAAGGTTTTGAGATAAGGAAGGGATTGAGGGTATTGTGGTTATGAGTAGCGACTGACTTTGAGGTAAGTGAGGGTAGTAATGGCTATTAGAGTTGAGTTGATTATGAAGTTCAATATTTTGAGCGGCGAGGGCTGCAAGTTTTTGGTTTAAAGACGTCATGGCCTTAGTTTGGGGAGAGTCATTTGTTAGAATATATGCCCTGGAAAGCTAGTATACTGACATTTTCTAATTAATAAAATTTATTTCATGAGATGAATGGGTAATTATAATAATGAATGTGTGTAATGTGCTTGTTTAATGACACATGTTCGTCCTTAGGTAGCATAGTAGAAATGCCATGCTCAAAGGATTCACAGATCCAAGGGAGCAAGGAGATATGGCATCTCAGTTCTATGCAATCCTTAATAGTTCCTAGTTGGGAAAGAGATCGGACATCTCTTTTTGTATACAACTAGCACCAGTCTTGCCTACATGCACGTGTCGTGAGGTAACCTATCTCGGTCATCTGGGTAGTGGACCCTAAGCAAGGAGTGGGTGCAACGATTGGATAGCGCAACCAACCGGATCAAATAAAGAACAACTTGTGGACAAGAAAGTATAAAGTTGTTCTTCCAGACAGGACCCTTCACATGTCCTTAAACCTAAGGGATCTTATTGGTTTGTCGGCCCATTCTAGGGTATTAGTCCATCTTATAATGATTCAATTTTAGAGTCAGATTCAGATAGAGCTATATCTTAGAGCAAACCCTCGAGACCAATAGTGATACTCAACAAGTGATTCTTCACCCTAAAATTTAGGGATCGACATCTACAATTTTGTCAGAGCGGTAGGCTTATTAAATAGCCTAGCCAGGTGGATTTGATAAAATATTTATCAAAAGTGTTGCAAGAAAAATTAGAGAGAAAGAGAAAAGGGAGTTGGGCATCTCCCCCTCACTCATTTATTAATAATAATGAAAAGAAAAGTACAATGACCAGCATGTTAACTTACCAACTTCTCCAAAAGCTTAAGTTGTTGGAGAAAGACGTTATTCATCTTTTATACTTTAACACTCCCCCGTACGTGTGGCCCACATGGCAAACACGTGGCACATGTGGTCCCACTTTGGGTTGACCATCGCATGTGGATTTTTGCTATCTAAGAGGTTTGAACTCGAGACCTTTGGCTCTGATACCATGTTGCAAGAGAAATTAGAGAGAAAGAGAAAAGTGAGTTGGGCATCTCTCCATCACTCATTTATTAATAATAATGAAAAGAGAAGTACAATGACCAAACTGCCCATAGACTTATAGGCTTATTCTAACAAAAAGTTTTATGAAACATTAAAAAGTTTTCAAAGGATTTTACCAATTCATTTGGAGGCCGAACACTGCTTGACCAAAATGGTATATCAAGAGTGGGGCAAGGGGTAAATGGTGTCCACCTCCCGTATGACTCAACTCAGTAGATGTAGTAACGAAGAAAGGACTTGCACATACATTATGTGATTAAGGGTAAGATGATCTAACGGTCATCTTCAGGGTTACGTCTCAATAGAGGCCATTGACCTAATGTGAGTGTAGTTTAACTACAAAGTGAGATCCCAATGGGGCCCACCATAGGGTTCTACAGAATTGACCGTCAGATCCCTGTGACAATCCCATGCATAACTCGAATGACCCGATAACATCCAAACGGATCAGGGATCCGCATTTTATGTAATTGCACGGACGGATATGATCATTTACATTAACGTTGATATATATATATATATATATATATATATATATATATATATTGATATATGTATATATACATGTCTTTGTTAAGTAAGTAACAAGAGACAGTAAGAGAATTTTTCAAAGACAAATTAGAGCCAAAATAACTCCCATTGGATGTGAGTTATTAATTATTATACATTATTATTATTATTAATTTGATTAATAATAAGCATAATAATGTGCAATCCAAATGAGGATAGTTATTCCCAAACCGGTTTTGCAAAAATTGCGGAATTGGAACGGAATTGGGAATTGGGATAGGACTACACATTTGGATAAGGTTTGTGGAGCCCACCACATTCCCAAATCAGTTGGATAGCTGGGGAAAAGAGTCCCAAATGCTTAAGGATTTTGAGTTGCACTCAAACTCCTTGTTGGATAAGAATTGCTAAATTGTAGGATCTACAAAGCAAGCAATTTGTTTCCAACACCAATTCTTATGAGATAAGGCAACAAGGGCTGGAGAGAGAATTCATACATGTTCTTCCATATATCTTAGGTGTCCCCACATAGCCATGGATGTTTGGGAGAGTTCCAATGGCTCTAGGAGTCTCAATTCAAGTTGGTTTCTCAATTCGATAGGAATTGGGAGAGAGAAACACGGATTTATCAAACCAAAACTCTACTTTCTATAAATGAGAGAGGGATGAACAAATTTTGACGTGAGGAATACTCCAAAATTCGTTCTTCCTTGCTTTCCCCTTTGGAAAAATCGTTTTCCATCTCTCTCTCTCTCTCTCTCTCTCTCTCTCTCTCTATATATATATATATATATATATATATATATCGTCCAATTGAAAAAGTTCAAAGAGAAAGGCTTCCAATCAATTTCTCTATTCTCTACAACAAAGGTACTGATTAGATTAGCCTCAAACAGGTGAATAAGAGTTATTCACATCCACAATAGTCCGAGCAAAGAAAAAGAATCCATGGGTTCAACTTGCGGGGCTCGCGGCGTTCAGAACGATCACAACCGTTCGAGGACTAGGTCAAACAGCGCGGTTTCTTGATTTCTTCTTCAAATAGGTATTTCTTTATGGAGCTTTTATATGGTGTCCGACCATCAAGTACCGTCAATACAGTACCATCCTTGATATTTGATCCAAGAGCAGTACACTTTTTAAGATGCTGCTGTTGGATTAAATATCAAGGTTAGTATGTTTGACGTGCCACCTTGACGGGACTTCACGGTCGGCCACTATATAATTTCTCTTATTTATGTTTGATAAACATAATTAACTAATCTAGACTCTAGGATCTTGGGCAATTGTAAGATCGAAAAGAAAAATTTAAAGTTATGTGCGAATTTTTATTCCGCTGTGCATAGCGATCTTCCTGGAAGGGGACAACCTTCCTTCATCATTGATGTTCTCCGTAGGTGTATGTTGTGTTCTTAGGTTAAGAGGGTATGTATCGGTAGGAATTTCCAGCAAGGTAGACTGTCCAGACATGGTGATGGAGCTAACGCTTTTATAATTAGGTGTAAATTGCAAAGGGTTGCGCTTGGCAGACAAAGATTCAAGGAATATTATGTTAATTAATTGAATAGGTTGGGTTCGTAGTGTATTGAGTTGAAAATTTAGGCGAAGGGGAGAATTCGGGCGTGTCAAATGAAAACAAGAAAGTTTAAAATTTTAAAGTCCGAATTTAATAATCAATCACAAACAAGAGTATAGTAGAATGGTGTACTGTAATGTAAAATAAGCGTTTCAAAACCAAAGATGGAGACAAGAGGAGTAGAAGCAAACTATCTGCAATTGTGAAAAATAATCAGGAAAATACAATATGAATATGGTGATAAATTAGACTGAATGAGATAAGATGATGAAATTAGTGTAAAAGAATTAGTGTAAACAACTCTGAGAAAATCCTAGAATCAATATAAATGACCTGAACAAGATTGTGCAAGTGAATCACAAGAGTGGTGATATATCAATGCAAATAGTTCCAAAAGGGGATGATAAAATCAAAGCAAGCAAGTCTAAATAAAATCAGCATAGTGAACCATAAGCAAACAATAAATCAGTGTGAACAAATCACATATAAGATCATAAAACCAAAATGAAATCAAGGGTTAAGGACTTCCCCGTTTACAGAGACAAACGCCGAATTGTGTACTTTACAATTGGGGTCGAGAAGGGTGGGGATTTAGATTATGTTGGGATGTTTGAAGACGCTGTAAACGTCATTCAAGTTGCTGCCCCGGTGTTTAAATAACAAAATGTAGAGAATAAACGAGAGAAAATAGATGAAATTTCTTGGAGAATGAAAGAGATTGTTGCTTGTTGATTTCTCGTGTGAGAATGTTCCTTTTTTAGAGGACCCCTGTATGGGTTTTTATAGTGGAAATGGGCGAAAATAGCCATTGGGGGAGGATCCATTGAGAAGATTTTAGGGTTTTTCAAAGGAAAACAAATTTGGGTGGGTTTAGGGAAGCAAGCAAGATTGACTGAGATTTTGGGAGGAGATGGAATATGTTTGGTCAAGGATCTTCGATTTGTATTGATTCTTGCCTTTTGAAGAAGGTTTTTTAGGAGGAAAATTGGGATTAGGGGCTTCTTTGGGAAAAAATGAAAATGGAAAGAGGAAATATTCGCTTTAGGGCTCCATGGCATGCAAACGTAAATTTGAAGAGATAAAAGGGTATTTTCATACTTAAATTGGGAATGACAGGGTTTGTAAATAGGGAGAAGAATGAGGGCATTTTTGTGGCTGTATTAAAAAGAGAAAAAAAATACGAGAACTTTGTTTTGTCTTTTAAAAAAAAAGACATGCATACAATAGGAACTAATAGTGGCACTAATACTATGACCATGTTAAGGGGTTTAAAAAAATGATATTGGCATTACCATGTTTTGATGTTGGCATTACCTGTTAGCCTAATCCAGCGGAGTGGAGAGAAGATCTCGACTCATGACTGGTTTTGTGTACCTAAAATCGATCGCAGCCATTGGAAGATGGACTACGGCCTAATCTAGATACATATGAGTAGGATATCCTAATCTAGGCTCACACACGTGATGCACGCGTGTTGGTACTATATGCAAATGTGGAGTAATCTAGTGGTATGGTCAAGAGTTCCCTTAGCACGAATTCGTGTTCGATATACTCTACCGGTGTCCAGAGTAGCACTACGTGAATCAACTGATCCGTTTACGCACCATAAAGGTACTAGGCTAAGGGTGGAATGCTTCTCTAACACAGAGGCACTGGGTCATGACCTCCCAGTCAACCATACTAGATAACACTCTGGGTTCCTAAATAAGACGTGTGTGTTTGTAAGACGAAAGGGTTTGGATGCAAGTAATGTAGGTGTGTGCAATAAGTTCTCACAATCTATGATGCCTTCAGGTTTTTGTTAGATTTAGTCTGCAGTATAGTGTGATAAGAAAATAAAGCATAACATACAAACAAATCTAGCAAAGAGCAACACAAGCATATAAGATAGAGTTTTTATGAGCCAATTAAACTAAATTCAAATGAGTTATCCTTTGAAATTTTAATGAAGTTAGGTGATCCCCAGCAGAGTCGCTAATCTGTGGGACCCGATCCCGCGAGAGGGGCGTGACCCGCCTCTCTCATGGTCTCTCGTACCCACGCAAATGGCTTGTGCTTTTGATTATTTATATGAATAATCTTTTTTGTGAACTTGGGATCACTAAAGCAATCTGAATTTCACGCAAAAGTGAATGACCAGAGTCACCACCTAGGAATGGGACCTAGGACCCATAAGTGGCACTGCAATGATCTGCGATCCCAGAAGTCTAGATCCGTTACCTGATTACGAGAATATAAGGTATGATGAATACACCAATGCACCTTTCTCGCCCGGTAATCCGGTTTTCCATTTCAAAGATTAACTCACTTAAATTTCTTTTAAAATGCTCATTTAAACTCTCTTGATGTGCGAACTACGGGACATACATCCTAAATAATCTAATTCCAATGTGGTTCCTAGATATATCTTTTGATTCTCTTGATTCAGTTTGGTTCAATCTATGTAAGAGTTCTCCTAAAATCTAATTTTGAGAAAATCCTAAGTGTTTTAATCAATTTAATTAAAGGTTCAAAAAATGATAAAGAAATAAACAAAATAAAATCCTAAAACCCTACTGGAGTGTGTGTAGAGTCGACTTGAGCTTCAAATGCCATCCAAGTTGCCTATGTACCCAAGCCTAACCCTACTGGAGTGTGTGTAGAGTCGACTTAAGCTTCAAATGCAATCCAAGTTGCCTATGTACCCAAGCCTCATTGGGATCAAAGTCGACGTAGTTCGGTGGCCTAAACTAAGCTACATGCCTAACTCATCTAGGACACCGATCTAGATTGGAGAGACTTTTTCAACAGTTTTAAGAGAAATTAATTAATTCAAGTTTCATTACATTTTATTATCCTAGGACTCCATCTAAGATCCTAATGTAAGACACTCCCTAGACTAATGCAGGTGGGCCATACATCCTACGTTAACTAAGCAAGTCCTATAGGGAAAAAGGGTTAACTAGTGAATTCTAATCTATGGTTCAATTGCTAATAATAGCAACCGGCCGTGATGAGGCTAACTGGACTCTTAAATTTAAGACTCCCTAAGACCTAGAACTTGACGTGACGTAAGTGTTCCTAAAGGGGGCTCTAAAGGCTCCTACGATATGGGACCGTGATCCAACGGTTCCAGATTTGATTTTGCACATGGGTTTGACCAACCCGATTTATTAAGTTGGTAATTTTCATCTTTTAGGGGTTCCTATCACCTAGAAATCAGGGTATTCTAAGGCTCTAAGGGTAAATTCACCTAGGCTAATGTTTTGACCAATTTAGCAGGTTGTGAAAACTCTTAGTGATTTTTAACAATTTTTACTTCAGAAACTTAAGGATTATGATGTTTCTGCAATATTTTAATGTTCTGAAATTTTACATAATTTTGCGAATTTTAAGTAATTTTTAACGATATTTATAAATTTAGGCAATTTATTGGAGTTATGAAGCAACTTATATAAAAAAATACCCAATTCGATCCAAATTAATACAGAAACATGATCATAACAATAGTAAATTACAGTAGAAATTTCACATAGCTTTTATGGAATTTACTATTTTTAATGGATTTATTTATATTCTGGCCGATTCGAATAAAAATCACTAAAAATATTAAATCGTGCACAAAAATTCTGAAAAAATCATAACATGATACTAATAGACCAATCCATCTTATTCCATAATTTCAACTACCAAAGAGTTTGTTTGATAACAACGCTTTTACAAATGTAGAAAATAATTGTTTTTCATTAAGAAATCCAAGAAACATAATAAATAACCATGAAATTATTTTAAAATTTTTCTATGATCTTTAAATGTCAAAAAGCTATTGGAAATAAAATTCGTCAAATTCTGAAATGTTTTGACATGTAAACGAATTTTTATTCGCCAAATGACCCTTTTCGGAGTATTTCTTTAATGAAGTATTAAATCATCAAGATGAAAAGAATTCTATTGGAATTTTGGATTTCTAATGTTCTTTTGACTCAATTAAAACTCAGAAAATATAACCTTGGAAAGAATCTTTGGTTTTAAACTAGTTGCTTTGAAAATCGACTCAAAAACCAATTGAAACCCTAATTCATTGAACATCATTTTTTCTTCTTGTAAAGCGGCTTTTCTTCCACCAAAATCAGTAACAATGTGAATCGGCCCGTCATATATCTTATTATGTTGATGCAAAACAATATCTCATGAATTTTCTACAAAAAAAAATATGAAAAAACAAGAAAAGAACACCCCTAAACATGTTACTAGTTCTATTCGAAAAAGGGTTTGAGTACTAACCTTTGATGGCTAATCCAAGTCTCTAAGGCTTGTAATCCGAGATATTCGCTTTGTCATGCCTTTTGCTACGCGAAGAGAAAACCCAAATTGCCGAAAAGATGAACCGTTTCGAATAATAGCCATGAGAAGATGATGAAGATGGGTTTCTTTCAAAGAAATATGGCCACTTCTTCCACAAAAAAAAAGAGGGAACGAATTTTTTGGGGAGAGAATGGGCTGGACGAATTTCAAAGAGTCACAAAGGCTGTCTTGATCCATATTTGTAGAGAAAGCTAGGGCAAAAAGCAAGAGTAGCAATTTCCCATGTGAGTGTCGTCATTTTAACTTTCTTTCTAATTCTATCTATTGGCTTGCTTTTCCTTTTGTTTCCCAATTTTAATTATTTTCAAATTCCATACAAAAGGCTACCTTAATGACCAAGGCATTCTATTTTGCATTTCTAAACATTGTAGTTTCCAAAAAAAAAAAACACAAGATATCATGGTAATTCCGGTCCAAAAAGTACTGTCATTTTGACATATTTAACGGAAGAATCATGAAACGTTGTAAACTACAAAGTTGTAGCCCTTTGAAAGATCTTTCCAACGCATATTTACACTTAAAATTGGCCAATCGGTTAAAAAGTTATGATAATTTTAGTGGCCTGGAATTCCCGTCCAAATGGCACTGCCTGATTTTAAACCTCATTTTTTACTTATTTCGTTGAAGAATCTCGGAAAGTTGTAAACTAGAAAGTTACAGCCCTTCTCGAGATGGTTCCAACAAGTACAAGTACAAATTTGTTGGACAGGTGGGTAAAATGTTATGGTCGTCATTTTAGTGAGCTGAGCCTGTTAAGTCTTTCTTTATAAGTGAGGTAATTCACTTTAAACATAAAAATAGTGGTCCCTCGACCATTGTAGTCGAATTAAAGAGATGAGAGAGGGCCCACACCATGTGACCCACATGGTGGGTCCCATATACATGGCCAAACTACTCTCCCCATTAAGAAAAATCATTTTTGACCAAAATGACCATGGTTGATCAACACACATCAAAAAGTGGCCAAAATGCCCTCAAACCGGAATGCCCCTCAAGGGTAAAGTTAAAAATGGCAAGTCAGTGATGGGAATTTTCAAAAATAGAAAGTATTGAAACTCACTTAAAATGATGGATGACATCAAACAGGATCATTTGGAACTCCCTGGAAATACCCAAAATACCCTTACGACACAAAATTTTCAAAAAAAATATAGAAACCCTAAAAAATTCTAAAAATAGCAAGTTTTCCAAAATACTTGAAATCATATGATTTCTCAGAAAAACTTTCGGGATAGTCTGGGACACATCGGAAATGACCAAGCTACCCCTAAGATGAGTAAATGATAAAACTAGGAAAAACCCTGAGAAATTTCAAAAATAACAGGTTTTCACACTAGATTGGAAACACAATATATCATATCTGGAGACTAGTAGAACCCCCTGGAGACCTTCGGGATTGCGAATCAACACTAAAACACTTAATGTGATGAAATTACCCCTAAAATGCTAGAATGCTTAACTTAATGCAGAAGACTGACTTGGGATTTAACAGACCAACCAAACCTTTCGCTTTTTAAAGCGTAGCAAAATGGGGGTGTCTACAACCCGTTACAGTTCCAGCATAAAATCTTCATGGTAAACGAGCGTTACCCTTGCTTTTACCCTTGGAGGTACTTTTACCCCCACCACTCAATTCAATTCTCCGCTTGATAGAAGATGCCATCCCCTCGTAGTTTACATCAGATTTCAACCTGGCCAATTCTCTCATCATTTTCTTAGATGTTTCTTTAGCTGCCGAATCTGATTCACAGCGCAATGACATTTCTCTCTGCTCAACCTCGCAATACATTTTCTTTAACTTGCTCACTAATCCCGCATATGATAGGCCTAATTCAATACTGGTTTCCATAAAATGACTGACAAAAGATTCTATTATATCACTCTCTGATTTAATTCTCTCTGCATGTAGATCACTTACAGGTTGATGCACAATCATTTCTAATTCAGCCTGTACTATTTCTGAATCTTCAACTTGTGGGATAACTGGGGGCACGACAGAAATGGGACAAGGGGGAGTGATTTCACCTAGTGTCAAGGGAGCAGCATCCTGCAAAATAGCAAGGGGTGGACACAACCCAAAAGAAAAAGAATCAGAGGAAGGGTTAAGGGACATTGAAGGAACATTGTTCCTTAAAACTTGTTGCATGGATGGTTTGTCTCTTTGAGCATCACAATGAAAAACATGGTCCTTCGCAAAATCTCCTCGCCCAACCATCATCTCCTCCGGAGCCTCCCAGCGGGGATATCAATTATTATTTTCCGGATTTATTGCTTCCTCAATTCTGCGAAATATGAGCTCGACGGTAATTTCCGGGGACGACCTATGACTGACCTCCACCAACTGAGAGAGGTTCAAAACATCCTTAGGCACAGGATTTCCAGGTGTAACCCACAGCGACTCCGACTCTCTTTCTCCAGGAGCAAAATTGTTAGTGAGAGTTAGGATACCAGAACAACGGTTCTCAGTGGTATTACTGTTTTCCACATATTGGCAAGCCATGTTACAAGGCTGGGGGAAAGAAATGGGTGGATCAGTGAGCGAGTGGGCCTGGGTGGGTACACTATCAATTTGCTTTTGAATAGCAGACCCATTTTGGGAATTCTGGGCTTCATCAATGAGGCCCGCAAACAAGTTCAAAAAATGGCTCATCCGGTAGCACAAACCTCTTAATCCACAATCCTCTAAAGACCAGGGCCCACCAGTAGGAAAGGATAGTCCACTAGCAAGGCCCTCAATAGGGAGTTGGCGACAACTGTGTCCAACTAAATACGATACACCGGGATTATCCGGTAAACCATTTTCTACATCAGTTTCTGATACACGTGTTCGAGTGCATGACACGTTTCCCACTTGTGCTAGAGGCGGATAAGCATTCCCAGAGATAGCCATTGCGGAAGTGATACGTTCATTACAATTTTGAAAATTAAATTGACTGCTATCTTGCACATCCCCCAGATTACTATCATACGCACGCGCGACATTGCTATCGTGCGCATGCGTCTTCTCCGGCACGCTCGCTGGGAACTCCTCTGCAAGCTCAGGATCCTCCGTACTCAGATAATCCTCCTCTGATGCAGAGTCTTCATTGCAAAGCTCCTTGAATGTAGCTCGATCTTGGTTTGAAAGCTCATCAAAGACCCCCTGACATTGCCGGAAAGCCTTATCTGGCCTCCATCAGATAACTCCAATGTTGCTAGATGGAACCTCTCCATTTTGACCCATATTGTTACTCCATCAACACAGACCAGAATCGAGACCACCACGGGACAGCTACAGCTCGTTGCTAAATGGATTTTAGCAGATTTGTACCCCCTTCCTGATTTACAAGAAGCATCTGTTGTAACCACTCTCCCAATCTTACTCCCAATTTTAACAAAGTTCTCCAGACACCATGCTTGGGCCGGAATGCCTGAGATAAGCCACCAATCCACCGATACCAAATCTGAGAATTTTTCAGTCCATGGGTAAAGTTCCAGAAACGGCGAATTTGCGGCGATAGTCCAAGAATGTTGAAGGTCATTTAAACTTGACTCCAGCGGAAGAATGATCATAACCTCAAGTAAATCAATTTTGTACACCTTCAGTCTCTCCTTCGATCCACTTCTTCTACTCAGCCATTCTTCTAAAGCAGGAACATTGCCAGACCAACCTGATTTGATTTTGCCCCAAAAACTTTGTTGAGCCCTGTTGATTGAGGCTAATGGCACAATATCACTGCAGTCTGGATTGGCAAAAACAATATTCTGGGGTCTATTTGCAGTCACTGATTGAGCCTTCTCTTGAGATATCAATCTCTCGTGGGGTAGGATCGATACAACCGCATCATTCAACATATTAGTATCCATAAAAGACAAGATTTTTCTACAACACCTCCAATCCCCATAATTTGCATTTCTTCGTTTCTCCATCATGCGATTAACCCTACGATTCCGACAATTCTGCTGCATTCTCCACGACTGGTTTCTTCAGTCTTCCTCCATTCTCAGACAAACGGGTATATACGATTGCATATACAAATGAGGAGCACTTATACCTTTCAATCAAACAATTTCAAAGCCGGGTTGAATACCTGGGAACCCATACCTAACGAGTCTCTTTCAATTGACCTAGACTTTGACCAAGATAGAGACTCAAATTTAATTGTTAGAAAGTCTGCAAAGACCGTTGTTTCTGAAAGGCGTGGAGGGTGATAGGTACCTGCAAGATAAAGCGAGGAAGAAGAAAATTCGATTCGTTTGGGAAACCAATCCCTCGTACAAGTGCACGAAATTAGGTTGAAATCTTCTCTATGTTTTCCACTAAGAGATAAGAAAATATAAACGTCTACAATGATCTCAAGTTTCAACACACTATGACTCTACAACCAATTAGAATTAAGAATAACAAAAAGAAACTTAAAAGATAAATACGAAAGATAGCTTAAACCTGACAAGCCAACGTCAACAGTTGGTTATTGAAATCCCTAAAAACTGGGGACTCAAGACTCGCTTCCCCTTGAAAATTGCCTTGTCCTCAAGGCGGATTCTCTTCTTCATCTTCTTCTTCCTTGTCACTGTCAAGAACTTCAATCAACTGAAATTGGGGAAGCTTGCACTTGTGACCAAGAACAAATCGCTCGTCACAGTTATAGCACAACCCCTTAGCACGTCTCTCCTTCATCTCGCCTATCGTAAGCTCTCGAAGAACCTTTGGATCTGATGTAGAGGTGCTCACATCGGGCACAATCGTGGCCTAGCCACATTGGAATTTTTCTTCCATCATGCGTGCTAAGCCAATAGCGTCATTCAATGTCTTTGGACGGAAGACTTGAACTTTGCCCACCAATTCATCATTTAGGCCTCCCACAAAAGTCCCAACCAAGGCCTTCTCAGTCCATCCTTCAACCATGTTAGACGACCTCTCGAATTGTTTTTGATATTCTCGTACCGAAGCTGTTTGTTGCTGAAGTTTGCTGAGTGCTGAATCAAAGTCTTCAAAGTCCGTAGGGCCAAATCTAACACACAAGGCTAATTTAAACTCATTCCACACCATATTCTTATGAGTCTTCTCATACCATTGGAACCACTGAGGGCTTCTCCTTCCATATGGAATGAAGATAGTGGGATCTTCATTTCTTCATTAGTTTGATGGAATCGGAAAAATTGCTCGGCGCGATATGTCCATCCTGTCGGTTCTTCTGATCCATCGTATTTAGGGAAATCCAACCGAGGGTACGTCGTTTGGACAGATCCTCCCTTTGTTCCGGACCCTAGTGCATCGTTTCCTCCCATTTCCACGTTGGAAGAGGTAACCTTGCCATGGGAAGCCTCATCCTCGACGGATTTTTACTTTCGACTTTCCATAAATTTGTAAAACATCTCTGCCAGATTGTTCTCTGCCAGATTGTTAACGGTCTCTTCCAATTTCTCCACTCTCTCTTCCATGGCTGTATTGTTCTTGAGTTGACTCCTTTTTGTCATGCCAAGATCAACCAGCTCTGATACCAGTTGAGAGGTACCTGCAAGATAAAGCGAGGAAGAAGAAAATTCGGTTCGTTTGGGAAACCAGTCCCTCATACAAGTGCACGAAATCAAGTTGAAATCTTCTCTACGTTTTCCATTAAGAGATAAGAAAATATAAATGTCTACAATGATCTCAAGTGTTAACACACTATGACTCTACAACCAATCAGAACTAAGAATAACAAAAAGAAAACTAAAAGATAAATACGAAAGATAGCTTAAACCTAACAAGCCAACGTCAACAGATGGTTATTGAAATCCCTAAAAACTGGGGACTCAACAGAGGGAGAGAGCGAGAGACTCTAACACACAGCTTGCAAGGGAGTGGTGTTGGGACCCGGGTGCTAGCCGTAACAGGAGGGTGCCCAAGTCTTTATATGCTCATCCACATCCTTCACTTTTCTGAAGTGGGATCTTTGCCTTTACTTGAACCCCCAACAAATGGCTACTATAAATAGGCATTTTTAATCCAGCACTTTGAGTAACATTAAGGGCTTTTTCTCTTTATCAGTTTGTGTCTAAAGACTAAGCATGTCAAGAGAAACAAATGCCTCATCACAATTTTTCTCTTGTCATGAGCCTCGTCCTCCTCCTCCTCTTCTCTCCTACGAAGATTGAATCCCTTTCTTAGCATTTCGTAACCGAAGGGAAACATCAACATCCTTTCCAGTTCCTTAAGGAGTTAGAGGCATACCACAAAGGAGATAGTGTCTCTTAAATTTTTAAGAACTAAAGAACAGGGAGAAAAGTAGATCAGACCTTTTTTTGGTAGGTAATTTGGGGTTAGGCAGACCCGACCAGATTTCATTAAAAAAAGAAAGAAAAGAATTACAAACGAAGGTAGGGCTTCTCAGAAGCATCTTCATATACAACGGAGAGGAGATGGGTGGGGATAGAAAATAAAGATATGCTATCTCATTTACACGGGCAATTGGATTTAGATTTCCAAGAATGCAATATCTTCCAGCTTGTGAAGGAGCGGAGGATCAGATTAATGTTGTGAATAAGCATCAGAGATTTCCAGGGGCAAGGGGTATCGCCATTTATGATTTTCACCACCAATTGGAATCTGACTCAATCCACAGAAAGTTCACACCTGAAGAAATAGCAAGAGTAGCACCATGGAGAATAGCTTTTAGCTCCAGCTCAAGGATAGTTGCAGGTTCTACACCAACAGAGAACATAGCAACGATTTTTCTATCAGAATTTAGAACTAAACCACCAATAGAGGCTTTATCACCAATGAGTGCGGCATTTGAGTTCATTTTGAATCAGTTTTGTGGAAGGGCGGATCCGGTAGCAAAAATTTTCACTCTTTGGTTGATGAAGGATGGGGCATTGCAAAAATTTTCCGCAATTTTTTTCGAACGTGGTGTATCACTATCAAAAGGGGAGAGGTGACGAAGGCAAGAATGGACAGTGAAGAGGATTTGGCTGAGAAGAGCAAATTTGTACCTGGGATTTTTGCCATGAAGACGGTTATTTCTCTCAATCCAAATATAATATATTGAAGCCCCAAACACGAGTCTAATAGCTGTCGAGGCTTGTCCAGGTCCCTTGAAATGTTCACGAAGCCATGCTTCCTCTTTTAGGAGAGATTTGTGTGGTTTTCTGTGATAGGTGAAATGCCAAACTCCTTGAGGAACCTCACTGCTTCAAAGTAAGAAAACCTCACTGCTCTTTTTTTCATTCCATATTCACGTCAAAAGCACATTCCAATGAAGGAAAGAAGTGCCCCTTCCTTAGACATTGTCCTAAGGATTGGGGTGGGCCTTGTTTCTTTTCTTTTCTTTTATATCATCTTTCTGTAATTAATATTCTCGTAGGGGTCCGCCTAACCCCAGCTTACCAATCAAAAAAAAAGAAAAAAGAAGAATTGTTATTTAACATCCAGCCCCAAAATCCGAAATTCCTTAAAAACAAGTAACCTTGAATGACTGACCAACTATTGGATAGTAACAACTAAAAGAAACTTCACACATTTTCTAATTAGATAGACTTCTCCTCTTATAAAAAGATATTAAACTTTATCAAGATAAAAAAATGAAAAGTCTTGAAAAACACAATAGTTCACTTTCACTTAAAGTTTAAACTTTGGTGGGCCCACTAGTTTGAATTAGGATTTCTAACGTGTCCCTTAATTCAAACTATGTGGCTGTTTCTATTCCTATCATATGACGAAATTTCTTGAACTAGTCTTCTGACAAAGCTTTGGTTAAAATATCCACCACTTGATCTTCTATGTTACAATGCCTCACATGTACTTCTTCTTTTGCCATGATTTCTTTATGAATTGGTGACAGGTCTCAGTATGGTAGCTCCTTCCTTGATGAATTGGATTTTTCGTCAAAGAAATAGTGGATTTGTTGTCATAAAATATCTGCGCCCATTTTGTTAAATCATGGAAAATCCTTAGTGGGCAAATTGCTTGACAAGCCGTTGTTAGTAATACACTCTGCTTTTGTGCTTGAGGTTGATAGATCCAAGGATCCTTGACAAGGTAGTGGTGTGGAGGGTGATTCCCTCAACGTTATTAGGTGGTAGAGAGGGAGCTGCCGGCCTCCTTGGCGGATTGCTCACTGGATGGATGAGATTTTGGATTGTGTGGAAGGTTCCTCCATTTCATTTCATCATGGAGGTTCGCAAATAGTACTGAAGCAAATACGCTTGCAACAGAGGGTGTTCCCCGAGCACCTTTGGAATCCTTCGACTTTCTCCCCCCTTGATGAACCTTGTTGTGTGTTAAAATATGGAGGATCTCACCGTCGGATTGGATGTAGATCTCACCATTGGATCTTCTTGTGGTAGATTAGGCAAGTTGGTTAATAAGGCAACCAACTAGAATAGGCAGCTAGATTTAATTAGGAAGTAGCTTAGATTAGAATATTCCATCACTCTCTTTCCATAGTTTGCTTGATTTCTTTATATGCTTGCGTTAGTAGCATTTTTTATTTGCCCTATGCAACTTTTTTATTTCTAATTTTGTTACGGATTCATGATTTGTTTGGAGAAATGTCATGAATTCCTCTGTTTTTGGGCTTAAATTTGTTATTTATTTCAATTATTCATTATTTTTTTCAAGATATATGTCCTCCTTTGGATGGATTTCTTATGGCCTTTCTGTTGAAATTTTCTCCATATCTTACTTCTGAATGTTTCCTTTTCTTTTCTTTTTTTTAATCAAAAAATTATAAATCGTTCTTTTTTGGTCCACCCCGTGCATCGCACGGGTCTGCAACTAGTATATATATATATATATATATATATATATATATATATATATATATACACTAGTAAAAAACCTCGTGCGATGCACGGGCCGACAAAGAACTGTACAAACCACATCATAGTTGATCCAAACCGTCCATAGGCTAATCCTAGCACTCCAATCTATAGAGGTTTCCATAATATGTTGTTCCTCTTAAGGTGTCCGGAATTCGTCAATATTTTGCAAGTGTCCTGAATCCGTAATATTATGTAATATGTGAACAAAAATCCGTAGTATTATGTAACATATACACCCAATAAGTTAAGAGCAAGCAGCTGTCGGCAAAAGGTTAAAAAATGGGAAATCCAATTTCAGAGAAGGCAAAAACATAAGTAAAGATAGGAATTTAAAGAAACAATGGGAATTTGTCAAACCCTCTAATCTGCCTCATCTTGCCAATGCATCTCAGCAATTTCACTGAAGTTTGTGTATGAGAGAGTGAGAGAGAGAAGGGTACGAATAGGATAGATAACAATTAATTTTAAGTTGATTTATTATGTAGTGAGGAAGTGCGAGCGTAAGTGGGAAACAGAAGGGTTAAATATGAGTAATATCCAATATTAATGAATTCTTGGTTTCGTTTTGAGGAAAACATAAAGCCATTAAAATAGTAACGGCTTAGTAGCTTATGTTAATTATTAATGGTTGTAATTTAAGAATGACCTGTGAATGGTAAATGAATCGGTCACATGGCTGTTGAAATCTTGGGAATGGAAATGAATGGGTTTAATTATGGAAACTGAGGTGTGTGTGTGTGTGTGCGCGCGCACTCTATATAAGCACACCTTGAGATCCATTGTAAATCATCTAAGAAATAGTAAAATTCCCTACTTTTACATGGTATCAGAGCGGTGGATCCGACCCTGATTATAATTTCCGCGACTTCGATTTCTGGCAGACGGCCGATGTAGCCGTCCGTCGGGCACTAGACCCATGAATCTCCATATGGATCTAGCCATCCACCCGCAACTCTGATTCGGTTTTTTTTCCACCATTGTCCCTCTCGTTGGTCCTTTTTTTTTTCAATCCAAAATCATCTATGATGGTTTCTACCTACATACAACAACATCAGAATCTTGTCGGAGGATTTTCTTTGCAGTTCCACTGGTGTGGGACCCTCGAGGCGACAGCGGGATGAGACCCTACTACCTCGATCTCCACATTATGGCTCTCAAATGATGCCCTCACCGTATGAGTAATGGCGTGCGATGCCACTTGATTTGGGGTAAAAACCCGAAACCAAATCGTACCTAAATGATTTCCCCACACAGGTCCAAAGATCGATGGAAAATCATGACTAGAGTCGCCATCCAGGATGAAGGCCTGGAACTCATAAATGATCTCTATGATAAGCATAAAGCAAGTCCCAAAAGGAAGGGTCCCTGCCTGGTGTAGACACCCCCATTTTGCTACACTTTAAAAAGCAAAAGATTCGGTAGTCGGTCAAGTCTCGAGTCCGTATGCCACCTCGGATTAGGCATCCGTGCATTTTAGGGTAGATTTCGCCTCGTTGAAGATATTCTGAAGTTGATTCGCGATCCTAAAGGTCTCAAGGGGGTTTTCCCGCATTTTGACCCATTTTTGCACTACAGGGGTATTTTGGTCATTTCCGATGTGTCCCGTCCGACCCCCGAGTTGTGTCTGAGAAATCTTAAGCGATTCCAGGAATTTTGGAAAAGCTGCTAAAAATAGAATCTCTCAGGGGTTTGACTTGGATTGGAAATTTTACAAAACGAGGGCGTTTCAGGCATTTCCAGGGGATCCCATCCGACCCTGTTTAATTTTCCTTATCCAATGAAGCCAATTAAAGAAGTTTCTATTTTTTAGGTTTGACCACGAAGACTTTTCATATTTGACACTCTCCTTTGATGGCTACTGGATTCGGGTGCGTTCTGGTCACTTTCCAGGTGTGAATCGGTCAAAAGACCATTTTGCCCTAAAAACCACATTTCCTAAAGCGTATGGCTCGACCAATCGTCAAAGGGTGCACCATAACGGCTACATGGGTTGGGTACATTTATAAAAATGTGAATTTAAAAGAATTTTTCAGAATTTTATCGAAAAAAAACCCGAAAACCGAATGAAAAGGACCCACTGGGGCAAAACCATGGAATGGGGAGCCCATGGGGGCCCACCCATGTGGGTCGACCACCATGTTGGGCGCCCCACATGGATGGCCCCACATGGGTTGGGCGCCCATCCCTTTGGATAAGGATGACATCATATTTTTTTTTAAAAAGAAAAAAGAAAGAAAGGATAAAGAGAAGAAAAAGGAAAGTAGAGTTGTGGTTGGAAAAGGTAACTTGCAAAGGAGGTTTGGAAAGCTTCTAGAATGGCTTAACATGCAAGTAACCTTAATTAAAAAGGTAATCCAAATTTAGAAGCTGAAGAAAGGATAAGGAAAGAAAGAAACCTACCAAAGAAGGACTCCTCATATGATAAGATTCCCCTTTCCATACAAACTTGTGCTTTTCTATTTAAAACACCACACAACCCAAGAGAGGGATCCAAAAAAAAAAGGTCCAAGAGAGGGAGCCGAGAAAATTTGTCCCACTCTCTCTCCTCTCCTCCAAGAAAAGAAAAAAACCTCTCTCTCTCTAAGTTTTGATTCATCTCTCTCAAGTGATCTACACAAAAGGGTTCTTGAATTCTCCTCTTCTTCTTCAACACATCATATAATCAAGGATTATTGGAGCACTCTTTGGGTCTTCTTGAGCGTATAAAAGGGTTGGACAAAGAATATATCTCGAATTACCAACCCTAGAGACAAGGATCGCGATCAACGGTAAGGATTTCTCTTCTTTGCGAATTAGAAAAAGCATGCTAGGGTTTTACTTTTGATAGATCAAATCAATTAGTTTTCTTTTGAAATTCCACTATGTTATAGTATAGATTTTAAGTTTTCAAAATATAAAATTTCACAAAAAAATTAATTTTCCTCCATATAAATATTAATTTTCTTTCTTTTTCTTTTGATATGGATTTAAATTGAGTTTTCAAAGCAAGTATTTGAAACCATTGTCTTTTTCAAAAACCAAAATTTTTTTAAGTTAATAAAAATTTTAAAACTACTGGAAAGTTAGATCTTGGGCCATGGTTTGACCGCCTCGATTTCCGTTTTATTTTTCGAAAGATAACCCAGCAAAGGGTTATTTCTTGAAGAATAAAATAGAAAACGGGTCAAATCAAGCCCAAATTTCATGAAAATTTGTTTCCAAACCGATTTGTCGATTTCCAGTTCACCCTAAAAGTTTCGGATTTTTTTATCTTTTTTATTCCGAATTTAAACTATTTTAAATTCGGCCTATTTTTAATAAATAACAAAAGATTTTGAAAATTGATGAAACTTTTCAGAATTAAAGTTCAAATAGTAAGTGAATTTTTCATGGAAACAAATTTCGAAAAAGATATTTTCTTTACTGTTTTCTGATCGATTCTCTGTTTTACGTGCCGTTATTCTTTTTCTTATTAAATTTGTGAATTTTCGAAATTTGTCTTTACTAACCAGTAACTTAGGTTACTGGAATGTAAGAGAAAAAGTTTCAATTGATTTTACAAAGTTTTAATATGGTTTTGTAATTTATTTTAATAAACAGGTTTCAATTCCTAGGAAACAAATTCACCTTTTCTATTTACAAATCGATTTTATGTAGGAGTTTTAATTTTTAGGTTTTGAAATTTTGATAGAAAATTTTATAATCTATTATATATCTATTGGAATTTGTCTTTGATTTTAGGATACCATTAGGTTTGCCTTTTAATTAATTCTTTGATTTCATCCGATTTTTGTGCAAATTTTAATTGATGTCAAGTAGTAATAAAGATCTATGACATTTTTACAGTAGTTTCCTCTCATGATTATGTTTATACTGTAAAAGTTTGACTGATTTGAGATTCATATGCTATGAGTTGCTTTGTTAATCTACAATCTGACCGGAATTTTGGAAAATAGGAAATTGGTAGTAAACCTAAATTAAAATTCATGAAACTTTTTCAGTAAACTACAATCTTCCATACCTTGTTATGGGAAAAGTTTCAACTGGTTTGGAGTTCGGTTGCTTAGGGTTCCTGTGTAATCCTAGCAATCTGGTCTTAATGTTAATAAATCACAACTTAATAGCAAATCAACACAAAAATCAGTAAAAATCTTCAAAAAACCTTAACTTTTCATCATGAATTCAATCCCTAACTTGTTTGAAACAGAAACCTTATGATTCATAGATCTCCCATGTAAATTCGCTATGTCGCAATAGTTCAACTGCCGAGATCGCAACCATAATCGTATAGTAATTGCGATCGATCCTGCATAATTGGAGTGCGTAAATTATAGTATGTTATTGGCTCCGAGGTCTACTGTCCACGAAAATCTTGAGAAACATACCAGGCAATAAGATACTATAATTGATGTGCTAAATAATACAAGGGTTGAGAGCACGATTCCCTTCCATGGTTGCGATTCGAGGACGAAACTGGCAAACCATAGAGCCTTTGGTATCCCTTAGATGCTTAGGAATTGAAAACCTTTGAAAAATCGCAAATCAATCGATCCTGCATAATTTGAACATTTAAATTATAGTATGTTGTTGGCTCCGAGGTTCACTGTCCACAGAAATCCTGATAAACATACCAAGCAATAATATACTATAACTTACGTGTTAAATTATACAAGGGTCGAAAGTACAAGTCTGTGAAAATCTAAAAAAAATCATCAACTTCAACAAATTGAACTAACTCACTTGATGTCATTGGAACCGTTGGATTACGGCTTCCTATCGTAGGAACCCTTAGGCCCCCTTAGGAACACTTACAACTCGTTGTGTCCTAGGTTTTAGGGAGTCCTAGAGTTAGGAGTCCAGCCTCATCACGGCCGTTTGCTATGGATAGCAACCATGCCATAGATCTAGTTACACTAGTCACCCCACTCTTCCCATAGGACGAGCCTAGTTACCTAGGATGTAGGTTAACATGCATTAGTCTAAGGGACATCTTGCACTTAGCTAGGACTATATAGCATCTTCGATGAAGTCCTAGGATAATAAAATCTTCAACTTGAACTAACTAATTTCTCTTAAAACTGTTGAAACAGTCAATCCAGTCTAGATCGGTGTCCTAGATGAGTTAGGCATAAGTAGCTTAGTTTAGCTGCACCGAACTACGATCGACTCTGATTCCAGTGAGGCTGGGATACGTACGCAACTTGGATGCTTGAGTGGCATACCAAGCCCGAGTCGGCCCACCACAAATGGTGGGGGTTTTGTATACTAGTTTTTTATGAATTCTTAACTAAATTAATTAAAATGCCTAGGATTTTCCATGAAACTAGATTTTAGGAGAGCATTCACTTATATTGAATTCAAACAAATTAAGAAAATCAAGATACACATTTAGGAATTACATTGAAATTAGATTGTAAGATGCATGTCACATAGTTCGCACATTAATATAGAGTTAAATGAGCCATTTAAAAGAAATTCAAAAGAGTTAACTTTTGGAATTGAAGACCGATTATCGGGATAAGCATGTGGTCTAAGCAAAGCTATGCTAAATAGGTCGACCAGCAAATCAAAGAATCAAATGATCAATAAAATGATGAGCGGAAGAAAAGGGGTGATGCACGATAGACTAGAGAGGGCAATCATCATTACCTAACGCCTGTGTCCAATGAAATCAACTCTCATGAGAGCGTTGATCTCATAGTGCAGTCGATAAAGGGAGAACAGCCTTTTTCTTCCTTGTTATTGGTTGAAAATTATTTTTTCCTTTGGTGTTCGAAAACCATTTTATTAATTTTGAAATGCTTTTGAAAAGACTTTTTGTTTTGAATGGTTTGACTGGACTTGGGTGGACCCAAGCTGGATACTGTGCTATGTAAACAATAAGAATAAAATGTATGTAACAACAGTATCCTAAGGCCAAAATATTTGAATCAAGCAAAAGGTAATGCACTGGCATTTATGAAATCTATTCTATTGTGTTGCATAAATCAAGTAAACACATAAACATGCATTTTTTTTCATAGCCCAAAACTGAACACCACTGAACTGAATAAAATCAAAACATTGAGATTCATAAAATCTTCAACCCCATACTGTATAGATGCACCAAGAACATGTATATGTGAGCTCTTCATTACTTAAAAGCTGAACACTCAATTTAAACAAATACAAAACAATGATTTATGCAACCTTTGACCTTATATTGTGATAATATGAAAGCGTGTACATAAGGGTTTTTCCATTTTCATAAAACCAAATATAGTTGAACCAAATAAGTGCAAGTTATCAGAATCCATGAAACTTTTAAACCTGTCTATGTATCTAAGAACAATATAGGTATATGCATAAGGCATGAAAAAAAACCTTCATCCTACCATATTCAACTCCAAACAATTAAATCATATCCAAGTATAATAATCAGATTCTATCCTTTTGAATGACCTTTGAAAACTAAGTACTAAATAATTCCAACATTTTCCTTCATGAATTTTCCAAATCCACTCTATGACAGTTAATTTATTCAATTCTGATGGGCTTTTAAGATCTCCTCAAGAATTAACCATAAGAAAATTCTTTCTATTTACACCAAGGGTTTCTCAATAATTTTATGAACATGATGTCTTGAGATAACTCTTCCTACATAATTTCTAATATCAAAATCAGGAAACTGATATCTTTGATCATTAACATAAACATGCAATCTGAACACAACAACATCCACAGCATGATCATACCACAAACCAAACCAATTGCATGACTGAGGAAATGGTAAAATAGAGTCATTATCACAAGTAAAAGAATAGGCATCAGTTCTATACAATATGCCACAGAAAAAAAAAATATCTTTACCATCATATTCTAGTAATCATATTATCTTAACCTGCCTCTTATGATTTTCTAAAAGAAAACTATGCAAAGAAAGACTAAAGCTCGATAATATCCAGGACAGAGAATCATAACTAATCATCAAAGAGGTATTTTCCAAAGATCAAACAACTGAAAATAGACTTTATACAATTCATCAACTGGTAAGAATTTAATAATAAAACTTTCATACTTCAATTAAGGTAAAAACTAACTTTACTAATCTGCCCATAGATACTCTGAACCCAAAATTAGTTGAACATATATTGGACTAGAAGACATTTACTCCTAAAGAATTATCATCCCTAGCAGCATATGACTAATAAATCTTATACTAAACCACTTAATCATCAAAGTTTTCAACACTAAAATCACATTACTTCAAAAATAAAAAATGAAGATTTTAGCCTTAATTTATGGGTTTTTGCTACTCATTAAGGTGCATTGGAAATATAATTTTATCATTTCCTTTAATTTATGATGATATCCCTTAAACTTATCATTTGCCTTTAAATTGCAGACATACCAATCCAAACATGGCCTTGGGAATTGAGGACGAGTCTTATCACAATAGGTAAATATTCATTGGAATGAAAGAAGCTCCAGAAATTACAAGTTCATCGCGATAATTCACCGAAGTAGTCAACTCAACAAGACCTTTGTCCCAAACTAGTTGGGGTCGGCTAAATGAATCCTTTAGAAAAAAATTCATGAAGAAGGTGAAAGGAATCTACCCGGCTCTACTCCTAGCTCTAGTTGGGTTCTTCAACGTGGATCATTTTCTTCCATTCTATCCTATCCAAGGTCATGTTCTCTATTATGTTCCCAGCTATCAAGTCTTTCCTCACTGTTTCTACCCAAGTTGTTTTCGGTCTGCCCCTACCTCTTTTTACTCCATCAACTTGGCACGAGTCGCCTCTTCTCACTGGAGCATCCAAAGGCCTATGATGGATATGTCCAAACCATCTTAAGCGGTACTCTCTCATCTTCTCCTTAATTGGTGCCACCCCAACCTTTTTACGAATGTCTTCATTTTTAATTCTATCTAACCTTGTGTGGCTGCACATCCATCTAAGCATTCGCATCTCCGCTACACTCACCTTATGTATATGTTGCTTCTTGGTGGCCTAACATTCTGAGCCATACAGCATGGCTGGCCTCACAACTATCTTATAAAATTTTCCCTTCAACCTGGTAGGGATTTTACAGTCGCACAGAACTCCTGAGGCAAGCTTCCACTTCAACCAACCTGCTCTTATTCTAAGGTTAACATCCTCTTTAATCTCTCCTTCCTTATGTAGAATTGAACCAAGATAGAGAAAGATATCCCTCTTAGGTACATCTTATCCCGTCATAAATAAGGAAAGCATCTAAATAAGAAAATATATTTCTAACATTCCCCCGCCCTTGATTTCAACCTTGTCTCCGAGGTTGGAGATTAATCTTGTGCAAGACTTTCCAAATTTCTTCTCTCTTCTCCTTTTCATTTTTTTCCCTCCTTGACTTTTCTTTATCTTGCAATTAGTCACCACTTTGCATGTCATCATCAAGAGTTGAGGCCACTCCAATTGCAAACCGACCCCATCATGCCGTTCATGGTGAGGATCTTTTTTATGGCATAGGAAAGGTTGAGAGGCATGACAAATTTTTTGGTGTCGACGTTGTGGGACTCGAGAACGCTGATAACCATTAACCCCTTTCTTTTGTGGCTTTTTAACTTTTTCTTCGATCTAATTTCTTTCTCTCTTCTTCTTTTTTTCTATTTTGTCTTTTCTTTTTTATTGTGTAAGCCTTCTCGACGGTGCTCTAGCTGAACTCTTCACTTAGAGGCTCTTCTAACTTCACGCCAGGTGACGGTGCCATCACCTGAGGAGGATTGGGATTTTGAGGAAGAAAATCTCTAAACATCTTCATTATATTCTCTTCTAGGGATTAGATTATCGATTCGATCTTTGCCTCAACGGCTTGGATTCGTGCTTCGATCCGTCTTCGATTCGCGCATCCCTCTCATCCAACTTTGCTTTCTAAGGCTAGTTCTTCTGGGGACAACCCATTCTTGTTTCCTGTAACCATGGAATAAGCCTTCAAATCCCTGATACCAAGCTCGTTCTTTTGAAGGCGAGTAAGAGGCATCCACCAGTAAACCGCTCTGATACCAACTTGATAGAACACCATTCTATCAGAAAAGAAAACATGGAAGAAGATGGTAGAGAAAAGGGAAAGATTGAGTTAATTCGAGGAAACTCGGCCTCCAATATGCTAACTACACTAAATCTGATTATTCGTTGCTCAAAAGCCATACGGCATCTACATTATATAGAAATTAGGTTAAGCAAAATATGGAAACAGAAACCAGCAGAATAGAAAAAAGAAAATAAGGAAACCTAATATAATATGGCAATAACATAAAGAAGGAAAGCCTCCAAATAAGAAAATTTATTTCTAACAATTTATTTATGGGTGAAATTAGAGGAAACTTACTCATTTGTATGTTATTAAGGGGGAGAGGGAGAGATTTGAGGAAGAGATCGGATGGAGGGAGAGAAGATAAGTGGGAAGCAATTTAGTATGGGGAAGTTTAAAAGGAAAAAACAAAATTAGTAATCCTAATTAGTATTTGAAACGGCAATTTTTAATTTGAAACGCTAAATAAGACCGATTTGGCAATTTAGTTGCCTAAAAAGGGGAAAACCTAGGATGGCATCTCAATACCACCCAAGTCTCAAATGTAAGGTCATACTTGCAATCATTTAGTTATACCTACATTCACAAGAATTGCCCAAATCTACAGAATTCTAGAGTCCAGTCCCATAGCAATAAATTGTAGCACCTGTTCATGTAAGATGGTGATCGACTTCTTACAAAACTTGTTCATCTGGAAAATCTGCCACCTGGTTACATCGTTCACATGGCCAATGTGAATTGGTGTTTCGCATATTAAGTGTCTGCCCTAAATAGCTGATGAAGTTGTGGATCACTAGGAATGAAAAAGAGCAAAGGTGCGACCGGAGCCCATTTCCGAATCAATGCCTGCTGCAGCCAGTGCCATATGACTAGATAAGAAGCTTAACATGCTATGCAGTTGGTAGGAATATAATGGTAATATTGCAGTTAAAAGAAGGAATGAGGGAAGAGGATTGGCAATGTCCTAATTGTCGCTATCATAACTTTGGATGGCGGTTTAGTTGCAGAAGATGCTTCCAGGCTAGAGTGACTTCCTCCCCTCTTCCTTTTTGGGGTGAGGAAGGAGTCACTCGAGGGGTACCCAAAAAGGTCCAAGATAAAAGATTTGGGGCATGGTTTTGCTCTTCTTGTCAATACCTAAACTATTAATGGCGAGTTGAGTGTCGATGGTGTCATTCGACCAGAGCATCATTAAAATGGGTTCATCGATCTCCTAAGGCGCAATCTAAGGATGATGAAGATAGTCTGTGGCCTGATTCGGGTAAAATTTATCGCAGTAGAAACTCCGTGATTCCAATTTTATCTATCTCAGGGCAGGAAATAGATGTGCGATTAAGTTCTCTCAGATCTTGCTTGGTCGGAAAAAAGAAAAACCATAAAGGTCCTTACAGGAGTTGTGGAAATGGGCACAAGTGTCCTGGGAACTCCCATCTTTACATTGCCCTTCTTTACTTGCAAAGGATGAAGTTCTATTCATGTTTGAATCAGAATCTCAGGCTTCACAGATCAATTTTAAGGGACCTGTGGCCTTGGATAACCATCTGCTCTCCCTCTCACCATGGACAAAGGAATTTATTCAAGGAGAAGAGGAGCTTTGGATTCGTTTTTATGGCATCCTTTTGCATGCCTGGGCTATTTCCATGGTGGAGGCTTTAAGGGGGCCTCTTTGACAAGGTTGGAGAAACCAAGATGGAGGGCGACCATCAGAATTGTATGAGCTTCGTCTCGGCTAAGATTCTAGCCCCTCGATGGCTCTTCCCTAACTCTGGTGTAAAGCTCAAAATCTTTGACCAGATCTATCCCATTGGGGTTGAGATCTTGAAGGAATCCTCTGAATCTACCGTCCAAGAATTATGTTCCTCCTTAGCGGCGGACCGGCTTCCGGCAACCTCAAGGCCACTACTTAGGGAACCGTTGGAACCCCACTAGGCATTCAAATTCAAATTCAAAGTTCTTTGATAGGAGGCCTGAGATGGAACCGTTAGCCATTCCAGAAAAATGCATGATGGGATTTGATCAGAGGCATGAAGATTTTCTGGGAGGGTTGGTAAACCCCAAGAAACCTACCCCTCACATCAGACGGAAGTTTGTTCCACACGTCAGGAAGAACTTCGTCAATCGCGTCCCTGGCGGTTTCCCAACTTTGCCAGTCAGGGGTTTAAGTTCCCAAGATCAATTAATTATGAATAAGATAAGCTCTATCTTGAACTTAAAACCGAGTGTAGAGAAAAAACTTAGCAGATTGTTTAGACTCTTAAAGTTCTATTCTAAATCTCCTACATTTCCTCCTAGATTTGGCCCTACCTATAGCTAAACCTATAGCTGGGGTTCCCGGGGTTACAAGAGACTTGACAATTAAAAGTAGCCGGATGTTCTATTTTTTGTACTTATTGGTTGCTAGGGAGGCGTATTGTCAGACTTATAGCCCTCCTCCCTAGGAGTGGAGGTTTTAAGGATCTATACTCGCTTTGCTATTAAAAGTCCCTCTTCACTAGTTTCGAATACAGGATCCTTAACAAAGTAGGAATGGCTTTCCTTGAGGAACCGGGAATGCCAACTTCCCAAAGTCGTCAGCTCTCCCTCTCTATTTTATTCAGGGACTTCACCGAGAACTTGGGGATCGGATTTTGTATTGGAATGAGACAAAAACGGCTCCATATCAAGGCAGTGGGCTGCCACATGGTGGAGGAAGTTTTGGCAATCAGCGACCCTTTGGAAATCCTGATCCCATTTTATTTGGGTTCTGCTAGAGACCCAGACTAAGCATAGAGTCTCTTTGGGCTTTGATGGCTTGCATAGATCACCAAACTCAATGACTATCTAAATGGTGATGACAAGTCTGTTTCGAGAAAAGCCTTGCATGAGAGGCCCCAATTTTGGCACCTTTCGGTGGATTCGGACGGATGGAGGCCTTGGGGTAGTGCTATGAAGTTTTTGGGGAGTGATGAAGACTCGGCAGGAGAACAGTGCACAGACGGCTGGTCCTCACTGTAGCGGATGAATTAGTAGATTTTCTTCTTTGGTTTTAACTGGTCTAGGAGTATGCTCCTGGCCACCCTTAATTGATTCTATGTATTGCAAGTTTGGACCGCTGGTCCCCAATGTAATTTCCATAGTATCTATAAAATTGTCTATTTTCAAAAAAAAAAAAAAAAAAAAAAAAAAAAAAAAAAGGGTAAAACCTAGTATTTGAAAAGCAATTTAGTAATCGTGCGAATTTGTTGGAAAACCTCAAATTATAGCTAAATTTAGTTGGTAGAGTCCAATTTTTTTTGGGGTACTTTTTATTTTAATGGCAAACCCGTTTTGAGAGCGTCAATTTTGTCTAGCAACACATATTCAATTTTGTAAGCGGCAAACCCAAATTAATACGGCGGAAAAACTTTTCCAAAACAAATTTCTTAGAAAAAGACGAATGACAATGGAAAAAAACATGCTTAGTATATATTATAGATAGATGTGCACATGTAAAGTAATGTTTAATGTGAGAGAGGGGAAGCATTCTTGCCTTTCAACTACCAGTTGCACCTCAACCAACTACCCCTTATGTCATCTAAGAGGCTCGAGAAATACAAAGTTGTATTCTCATCCTTCAACCAGCTACTGCTTGTCTTGCCTCTTCCAATGACAAATAGATGTGAAACCTTTTCTTATGAACTGTGAGAAGTGGTCAGTCTCCCTCTCCTAAAGAAACAAAAAAAGATGAGTATTACCATATCAATTTTGACCTCCTCGACAACAAGAACACTTCAGCACCTTTGGGCTATCAAAATCTGTATAGCAAATAAATAAGAAAAACTATATGAGGTACTAGATAGAAGTGATCTATTCAGAAGTAAATGAAAAACCACAGCAACATATTTACGGATATAATTAATATATCGAAAAAAAAAGATTGTTCCCAGAGTAGAAAATGTTTAATGGCTTCCAGATTCTTTGTGGTTGAATCTGATATGCACACACATGCTATTTTTCCTCATACAGTGGCTCTTTCAAATTTCGAAGTACACCGCCCGTTAAGCTATCCCTTTTTCATGAAACACAGAGACATCCTTCATTTCAGTTCACATACTTACATTACATAGTTTTAACTTTCCATCGAAACCAACACAAAACAAACAGAAATGTTTCTGTTTCCCTCCCCACTGAAACTGAAACCCCTACTGAAACTAAAATCATTAAGTGTATTCGTGATATAATATATCAGTATGGGTTACATATTTATATTTATATGAATTGCATGTGAAATGTAAAATATTACTACGTAAACATGTTTATATGAATTACAATTGAAATGTCGTAGCACATGTAAGTATGTAACTATATGTTTGATGTTGTTAAACTGTTATAAATGGTTGTCTTACTTATGTGATGATTTCTCGGTGCACAATTATACTTATTCTTGTATTTCTTGAGGTTTCATGTTGAAATTTTATCATTTGCATGTGTTTCCATGTATTTCTGTAATTTCATAGGATTTCTACTGAAATTTCCAACCGAAATCGAAATTTAAAAACTTACAGGTTTCATCTTGAGTATCTGTTTTTTTGGGTAGGTAAGCTGGGATAGAACCTCCGACCTCAGGGTTGAAGGCCAAATCCTTCATCTTGAGTATCTATTGTTGAAAATCCAAGGGCGGTCCCGAGTACGGCAACTTATGAGGAGGGAAGAATTAGGTTTCTAACAAGTTTTAATTCTTTTGAAAACTCAAACCCAATTTTGGAAATTAAGAGATCAGCAATAAAGTTCAAGCACGCAAGTTAAATCTAAAGTGCAAATGCAAATAAAGAGCTAGAGCAAGAGAGATTGCACCCGAGATTTAAAGTGGTTCGGTCCTCCTAAAGCGAGGCCTACTCCACTCCACCAACCAAACCCGTTGATGGCTTCACTATGTGATCCTCTTAACCTCGGCGAAGATCGGTGCCGATTACAAATTTCGATTACCTTTAACCTTGGTGGCAATCTTCACCACGGAGAGTGGGCTACGCTTCTCCGAACACTCGCCCGATACAAGGTTCTTGATAAGAAAGAAAGAACAAAAAATCCCTCACAAGGGTTTACAAGAATTGTAGAAGATGTACAAATTTAGCCTATGATCCAAATCCTAAGCTTTAGAGGATGAGAGGCATAATCAAGTTTGATTCACTCTTTGGATGTTCAAATGAAGTTTTAGAGTGTTAGGATTGATTATTTGAATGTTTGGAATGCCCATATATATATAGGAAAAACCAAATATGACCGTTCAATGGCATTGTTGTAATTCCAGGAAAAATCGCAGCGGCTAAAAATCCGACCGTTGTAGTGTTCTTGGAGTTCCGAGAATATTTCTCGGAGTTCCGAGAAAAAATCGGAGTTCCGGGAATACAAACAGAAGTTGGAAAAAAAGTCTACTGGACCATTTCTCGGAGTTCCGAGAATTTCTCTCGGAGTTCCGAGAAGCCTATTTCAGTAGATTTTCATTTCTTGTTTTTAGGCTTCCAACTTAACACCAAGTTGGGATTGCTATGAGGGTTCCAAGGTGTTGGAACACCACAAGGACAATCATTTATATATTTAGGGTGTGTGTTTATTTACTTAATTATGCCTTTCAAAATCCTAAACTAGGATTGGATCTTAATACAATCTAATATAACTTGATCTTCAATGGATTCTTCAAGTCTTCATTTGTCTTGGACTTCGATGTCTTTGGCCTTCATGATGTCGTCCAATGAGATCTTCTTGGCCTCAATCCAAGCAATGTTGTCTTAGCACCAATGTGATCTACAACTTAGACAATCAAACACATTAGTGATCATTAATCACTTGTGTATTGGAATCATCAAAATAAGATGGGAATGCCAAGGTGGAAACCATTGGGCTTACAGTTGTTTAGTCTAAAAAGAAAGTAAAGATAAACAGAATTTAATTCTTCATCTAGCGTGGCTGATTGACGATTGTAGTGGCTCATATTTTTAATGTAAGCTTTATGGTACTTGTTATGATGACCGCAAAGATCATATAATGTAGGTGTAGATCAAATTTTCATCAGGCATGCAGTATTCTTTGGAAGTAGGCCTTGGAGATCGCCGGCACCCTGCTAAGTTATATCATTGGAAATAATAAGTTTTTACAGGGCCATACTAAAGAGGTGCACCCTGTTAGGATCACACAAAAGAAATCTATAAGAAACCACCTCCTAAAACCAGTATGTTGAAATATAAATGTTTGTGATTAACATCTTGTATTTAAGATACAGGAGACCAAATTTTTTGGGTAGTTCAAGAATAAGCCAGAGACTCATCAGCAGTGGCTTGGTTAAGGGAACCTACCTGAGTTGTAGCGAAAGCAAGTCTTCATGGGGCAGTTGTCACTTCTTATGGACCCGAACTTGGGTGCTCCCATTTCAGTTGCCACCGCTACTACGGAAATCGCTTTTGCTTTCTTTTCCTCTGGCTACTAAGTTGTTTCAGTTCGCAAGGTTGTCTTTTGGCTGCCTATGGATTCAGCAGCAAGCTTATGCCTGCCCTAGTTGGGCAAATACCGGGAAGCAATTCCCTAGCTGTGGCAAATGCCTCAAAATGATTGATTAAGGATTCCAAATGCTAAGGAAAACCTAGATACTAGCATGGGAAGAACAAGGATTATCTAGAAAACATAATCTGACATGAATAAATAGTAAATGATGTAAAATGCAGAGTTGTTGCTTGGACTGGTAGGGAACAAAAGAAACAAACAAGTAGAATGTAGTGGATAGTTTCACTGGGGTGGATACCAAGCTTTAAAACTCTTGAACCTCTTCATCTGCAGACAATAAATACCTGAAGTTAGCAACAGATAAATGTTATTTACATTGATTCCTTCCAATAAAATGAACAAGTAAAAGAAAGAAATATACCTGCAGAGCAGTGGCAATTATCTTTCAGCATTATCATAAGGATAAAACACTCTTAGGAAAAAATAATTATACAAATGGGAAGCATTGGGAAGTGAGTAAAATTTAGCTTCCGAAGCGAGCTTCCCGACCAACTACGAAGCTCCCAATAACTAAGATATAAACCAATGTTCCTTGTAGGTCAGCAAGGGAAACCTCCAGGAACTAGACGAAATCAGGAATCATAATCCTTGACTCAGCCAACACATTCTCCTGTTCAAACAATTAAAATAAAAGTTGGTGAATATAGTAGTTAGCAACTATGGTAAATCTCAAAATCTCAGTATGATTAGCCACACTTATCCCCTCAATGTGACTAGCCACACTTTCAAGCAAATTCCTTTTTTCTCTTTATCAAGGTCTGAGAAGCTTTTAAAATTGTCTGGAAGCATGCATGATATCATCCATGCTGTTTAAGATACAAATAATCGCTCTATCACCTGAGAAAATTAGTTCCAGGATCATCAAATCTATTTAATTAACAAGGATCTTTTATCATTTTTTTTCAAAATTTTGTTCTCTTAGATGTAGGAGTCTTTTTCTTTTTTCCATTTATTATTTATAGGGAAATGATGTCTTACTCCCCATTTCCGATAATGACACTCTTCTATTTATTCAGCACTTTATGATTAATCATGAAAGGCCATTACAATTTCCAAAAAATTATCACCGACCTATCAGAAAACTGTTTAATTAAGTGCCACGTGCCATTACTAAAGAAGACAGTGAGAATACCATTTCCCTTTTATAACCTTATACTCTTAACGAATTTCTATTTATCTAGATATATTTTTCTAGATCTATGTTTTTCTGTTCGCAAGTGTGCATTGAAGTCAGGGATTCAATCTTTATATATTAAAAAACAAAAGTAAAAATAGTAGTGACATTTATCTTGGTGAAGATATCTTGAAACTTGAAACCAGCTCATACACTTAGAAAACAATCGGCTCATGTGCCCACACAATCAAAGCGACAGAAACCATCTTTATGTGTGTAAACCATAGAAGGTAAAGAGACTCCCACGTGAACTGGTATGTGTTTAATATCTAGATTACAAGTAAAAAAGGATTGCCATTTGACCACTCTACAACCGTGCATGAAGTTCTAGGTTTCGGTTTCAGTATGGGTTACAATCGTGATGAAAAATAGAAAGATATCGGTTTCGGATGGAAATTTTGATAGACATCCTATAAAATTACAGAAACGTATGAAACATATGCAAAGATAAGACATTTCATATAAAACTATGGCTCATGAGTGTAAACTGTAAAGACAACCTAGAAAACGTGATACGTGCAATGCTAAAAAAACAGTATGACAGAAAAGAGAAACAAGAATTTATAGTAAAAAATGAAGGAATGGCGTTTTTGCTAGAAAAATAGCGAATTCAAAAATAAGACTAAAATGGTGATGGCCTAATTTATTAATTGAAGAATATTTAAGTAGTCCTCACTGTAGTTTCCAAACTCCCCAGCAACAATGCCGACTCGCTCGAGTCAACTCCCTTTCACCTTGGCTGAGATCTGGTATGAGTCCACTTTTTTCCCTACAAAGTCAATCATAACTCCAACTCTCTCAAGTTATGACCGTGTCTTAACCAACCAAGTACCCGCCCGCATCAACCGAGCACTTGATCACGTCGCGCCGAGCCGACTAGGATTTGCTTTGGCTACATTGTGGCCCGCATCCACGTTTAGAAAGTATCCATTTTTAGAAGAATTGGGAAACAACGAAAAATGGTGGGAAATGATGGAAACAATATAGTCACACTACCACCTATCATGGTATTTTACATAATATTTAAGGATTGTAAGCCATTTCCCCCTAATAAAAGGGCGGCCCAGTGCACGAGGCTCCCGCCATTGCACGGTCTGGGGAGGGCTAGATGTACGCAGCCTTACCCCTGCTTTGCAGAGAGGCTGTTCCGTGACTCGAACCCGTGACCACCAGGTCACAATGGAGCAACCTTACCATTGCACCAAGGCTTGCCCTCTTAAGCCATTTCCCCCACTTTTAGAAAAATGTGTTTCCATAATGAGGAAACAAGAGAAAACATGCTTCCCACAACTGATAATCATTTTCCGTTGCCATTCAAAAAAAATGATAAGCATTTTCCTTGTCATTTTCCACTTGTTTCCACATCCTGTTTGTGCTATATAAAAGGTATATTGCCTGCAGTAATTTTTTATTTCTATTTGCCAAGCATGCAACTAAGGTACCCTCATGAGAATTCTACTATTACAAAGCGTGCAGGAGAAAGGGGACAGAAAATTCAGCAATGGTCGTCATCACAGGGAAAAAGTGATGGGGAATTTACTGCTAAAGGGAAATATGTACCATGTCAAAGCTAAAGAAAATAAAAGATTGTTTTTTTCCTGTCATTACCAAAAATATAAAAAAATATTGACAATAGTGGATCACTCTACGTCATGGGACCAAGGAGCGCACCTAAAACCACACCTTTAATACATGCTCTAAATAAAACAAATTCTAACAATGCAACAAATTTATAAACAATGTGGCATACCATATTCATATGGCCACACATAAACTTCACTCTAAGTACTGGGACCAAGGAGCACCAAGGTTTTAAATTTCGATTTCGGTTTCGGTTTCAGTTTTGATTGCCACAGAAACGGAAATGTTTCAATTTCAGTTGAAAATTTAAAAGGAAATCCTGTAAAATCACAAAAACCTATGGGAAAATGTCAACAAAAGGATTTTAACATAAAACTTCAGAGAATGCTAGAATAAGCACATTCATATAAATATATTTATGCAACATATATCGGTATCAGAGGCAGAGCCACATACAGCGCCCGCGCCCCCCCCCCCCCGGTGTAAATTCTTGGCTCCACCCCTGACTGGTATAATATACCACTAATGCACTTACAATTTTGGTTTCGGTATCGTTTCAGTGGGGATGGAAACAAAGTCATTTCAGTCGTTTCATGTTGGTTTCGTTGAAAATTTAACCTATGAGGAACACCCAAATCACACCTTTGAGGCTTTGATACATTCTCTTAATAAATATAATAATAACAAAACAATGCAATAATATTCTTAAGTCTGAACAGTGTAACATACCATATCCATCCATATGACTACACAAAAGATATTGAATTCTTTAGGGCACACTACTAGTCTAACCATGCTATTAATATTGAAATTCACATCCCTCTACAATCACTAATACACAAAGAGAAAATACCTTTAGAATATAGTTAGGGCATAATGGAGGGAAGACAATGGCATTGGTAGTTACAAATATTATGTTTTGGAAGATCTTAAATATAGAGTTCCATTTCAGACCATGACACAGAAGTGCATACCAAAAGAAATGAACATCTCGATCTTAAAAAGAACCATGTTTTGGAAGATCCTTAAATATAGAGTTTCATTCCAGACCATGACCAAAGAAGTGCATACCGAAGAAATGAACATCTTGATCACTAATTGATGCATTCATGCTTCTTAAAATCATAAAGATCAACTCCTTTCTCCTTCATGTCAGTAGTTTTCGCTTCTTGCTCATATCCGAAGTAGTGACGAGACCTACGACAACCAAAAAATATTCAAACAAATTGTTATAGTTTAATTGATCTACAAAGACAAAAACTGCATACCATCATCACATACAGTTATAGCCTTAGTAATCAAAAATGAACTCTACTCATTGGCTGACCAAGTTATGAACATCAACAGTTTAAAAAAAATTAACATTATTGCATTCATATTGTGGCAAAAGAGGAAATCAATAATGAAAGAAATAAGTGTCATTACACAATTGCCTAGTATCATGAAAGAGCCCAAATGTTAAGAAGTCTCATCGGTGTATCTGATTTATTTTTTTCTCTAAATGCAAGAGCACTTAATTCCATTTGTCCATAGGAGAAATAACTGTCATAAGATAATTGCCTAGTATAATGACAGCCCAAATGTTAAGAAGTCACATTGTTTTATCTGATTTATTTTTTCCCTAAATGCAAGAGCACATAATTCCATTTGTCTATAGGAGCAAAATGATGAAACACATACACAACACCACCCATTACCCCAGTATTCTCATCACCACAAACCACCCACACCATTATATCATATCTATACTATAGTGCCATACCATTTCATACATAGGCTCGTCACAACAATGCATCCTTATATTCCATCTCATCCATACATCCAAGAATAAGAGAAGAATAAGAATAAACAACAATGCTTCACTAGTCACATTAATAGGAAAAAAAAACTATCTACAAGAATCAAAGCCCGTGTAAAATGAAAAAATGAATAATCAATTGCGTATAATTCTCAAAACAGAAGCAAGATCAATCATAAGGCATCATAAAAAAGTCATACAACAAAACCCTTCTAAAAATGTACATATTGATTTAATTTTCTAACGCCAAGTTTCTGCTCATAACTACTCTCATATGCGAGCTCCAAAATCAGACCTCCATCTCAAAAACCTCCTACGAGTCTCCACATCCATTTCTATAAATTGTTCCTTGAACTCTGGCGTGTTCAAGAACTCGCCTGCCCTAAAACGCAGCTCCTCTTCGAGGTTTGGGATCTCGTTCACTGCCTTTAGCCAGTCATGATGGATGGCACTCCTCGAATTAAGGACCTTCAGTTCGACAGCTATGTCAGCAAGGGACTTAGCAATCAACTCAGTGCTCTCTGCAGCAGATCGTGGCCTTTGATGGGATGAAGTGGCCTCATCATATCTACGCTTCCGTTGCACCGGCGATGCAGTGGATTGATTGGGTGGGCCCTGTGAAGGTGCATGTGCAGCAAGCACATCCCCTCTCTCGAGTACATCCTCATCCAACATAATGTCATCTAACACGCCGGCTTTATCAACACACGCTTTTGAAATCCTCTTAGTAATATAATTGACAGCATACTTGTGCCCAACGACTACCTTCAAGTCATCAAAGTTCTCAATTGCCTTAACTTTGTAGTTCACCACCTCGGGATGGGCCTATATACAAGAAAGATTAATATTTATTACATATAAGAGTTAGCATATAATATTATATGCATAATATAATAAGCTTGAAAACTATTTTCTTACCACAAGATATGCATCCCAAACTTCCTCAGGGGCAGTAATTTTTTGGGTCAAAGGGTCCCACTCAAATCTAGAATTAGAGCTCATCAATTTGGCAATCGGCTTGTATGTCCTCTGCCACACCCTCAGCTTGCTCCTAACATGATCGTAAGTTTTATGGCATCGGAGTTTCGAATTCAAAGCTGGGAGAACTTTCTTGGTGATGAGATTCTTCGAGAAAGACCCATCAGCCTGCCTACCCCCATTTTTGGCCTCATCTACCAAGAGCTTTAACAACTCTCTGGATTCTTGTGCACTCCACTGCTCGTAGTTACCCTTGCTTTTTGCTGCCTCTGACATCTACAAACAGTTCATAACACATTCATAAACAAAATCAAAGAAATTCGCCAATGCAAAACATCAAAAGACTAAAACATACATCATTGAGAAATGAAAAGTCACGCATCCTTTTACTACGTAAGTAAAGCCTTTATCATGAACAAGAACCAAATTATAGTTACATATTACATCACTACTTCCCTTTAGGGGAGTGGTCATTGTCATAATCATATGTTCCAGCATTTATCTAACATAGTTCATCAACTTTGTTTTCCAAACCCTAGATCTATCAGAGCATTGGTTTCGTTTAACATTAACACCCCTTGAAGCTAGGGCTGCAACTCGAGCCGGGTTTTACCCGACCCGCATCGACCCGACCCGAAAATAGCCTGGGTCGGGTTCAGGTTTCATGGGTTTCGGGTCGAGCCGGGTTCAGCATTCAAAAACCCGCATGAATCTCGGGTCGAGCCGGGTTTGAAGGGGCCCGACCCGACCCGACCCGAGTTACATAAGTTATAGTATGTACATTTTTTTCTATTGTTAGTTAAAAGTTAAAGGGATAATTACATTTACACCCCCTCTAGTTTCTGACACATCCACTTCCACCCCTATAGTTTAAAACATGACAAATACACCCTTGTAGTTTCAATTTGTTTAAGGTAGGCCTCCTCAGCTGAAGGTTCGTCCATAGATTGAAGGGTTAGGATGATCTGATGGAGCTGATTTTTTGGGCACACCCTATCTATGTCAGGACCCATCAAATGAACGCTTTGGATCATCCAAACAATGTGGGCCCACATTATTTGGATGATTTTTTGGTAGTGTTTGGATTCGGGTAGGGGCCCACATTATTTGGATGATCCAAAGCGTTCATTTGATGGGTCCTGACATAGATATGGTGTGCCCAAAAAATCAGCTCCATCGGATCATCCTAACCCTTCAATCTATGGACGAACCTTCAGCTGAGGGGGCAAACCTTAAACAAATTGAAACTACATGGGTGTATTTGTCACGTTTTAAACTATAGGGGTGGAAGTGGATGTGTGAGAAACTAGAGGGGGTGTAAATGTAATTATCCCAAAGTTAAAAGTGAAAACCCACGCACCCACTGTTACTGTATGTGAGTGTAATTTCTGCTTCTATGAGTTGAGTTGATTCAAGTGTTTGATTCAGCATTGTTTGATTGTAATTACAACATTGTTTGATTACAGCATTGTTTGATTCAAGTGTGATGTGAGTGTAATTACATCATTGTTTGATTCAAGTGTAATGTGAGTGTAATTTCTGCTTCTATGAGTTGAGTTGCCTTGCCAAACAAGAATTTTCCTTAAAAATTTGCGTCAACGTGAAAAAACCTGACCCGACCCGAACCGACCCGAGATTTATCATGGGTAGGGCCGGGTTTGGGAATCGTGGGTTTTCCGAAAAAAAACCCGACCCGACCCGACCCGAGATATTTCTCGGGTAGGGTTGGGTTCTCCAAAACCCGACCCGCCCGACCCGAGTTGCAGCCCTACTTGAAGCCATACCTAAAAAGGAATATCAATTCCATTAGACAATCCAACCATCTACAATCACTTGCGAGTATGCATTCACATGTTTCCAAAATTGTGTTAAAACGATGCATGCAAAATTATCTTTGATCAGCAATCAATTTGAATTTCAAATGTCAACACTTCTCTTTGATGAAATGTTCGATTGGATGGCTTGTTTCTAATGGTCTTTCTCTCATATTTGTCGCTCTGCCAATCAAGTGGCTGATAGTCTTGCGAGAGTTGGTGTTTCTAAAGATGTGTTAGCTCTTTATGATTATCTCCCCCCTTAATCATGTATCTTTGCTTACATATCATTTTTCTTTTTTGGTTTCTATCTATGTATATAGACCATCTCGGTTGCCTATCAATAAATTGGCTATCATTTTCCAAGAAAAAAAAACATTTAAAAGGCACCCTCAGCAATTGAAACAAAAGGCGACCTCAACAACCTCTCAAGTTAGAAGCAGATACTATCAAAGAGCAGTCATCATAGCACCAATGTAATGCAGCTAAAATGTGCTCGTTCAGACAAATTACTACAAAGCCTATAGTCGCAAGGCCAAAAACAGCAACAAATGGACAAATTACTACAAAGCCTACAGTCGCAAAGGCCAAAAACAGCAACAATGGAATCTAGCTCTACCTAAGACATACTTCAAAGTTTTCCAAGACCTAAAGATGGTATTATATATTAGAAAAATGGAGAAGAAACATCAAACTAAACCAAAATTCGAAGTAGGACACTAAACCAAAATCCAAAGCCGTACACTACAGCCACAAAAGACCAAGTACCAGAATACCAAAACTTAACAGTGCAATATGGGCAGATGTGCAGAACATTCCGTGTCACATCTGGTCCCTCCAACCCCAAATCAGTGACACATCCCCTCTCCCTTACCCAAATCAATACCGCACCCTCTATCCTACGCCAACACATGTTCGAAAACCCTGTCCCCACCTTATGCTACTCCCTCGTTCTTAAAATCCTAAACCTAACCATCATTTAAATCGCCTATTTTCTATTCCTTCGCAGCTTTTTCTATTTTTCCTAGTGCCCTGTTGCACTAGATCGCCATTCTATCATCCCTTTTTCCTTTTCTCTCGTCTGCGGCTTCGTGTTTGTTCCCTATGGATGCCTTGTTGTGCTTTACTTCATGTGTCCGTTCTCTTCGGAGCTGCGTTTAGCGTGTTCTTCCTCATTTAGTCTGTCCCACTTTTCATTTATCATTGTTTTCTGAGCCACATAGTTAGGGTTGTCGTTTATCTCTTCTTGTTTGTCATTATGGACCCTGTTATTGAGAATCCATCTACCGTCGTGACCCATGGGGTCCGTGCGACACCCTCTCCTTCGGCTTCTTCTTCTTCTGTCTCTGTGGATGGTTCATTCCCACAGATGACCGCTGTCAAATTAGATGGGACAAACTACGTGACTTGGAAGGTTGCAGTCGAGACTTATCTTGTTGCTAGGGGAGAGGCCCACATCATTCATCTTGATCCTCCTCCTACTATTGATCCTACCTATGATAGGTGGGAACAGGAAGATGCCCTAGTCCATACACTACTTTGGCAGAGTATGGCCTCTCATATTGATGGTCCCTTGATTCTTCTTCCTACATCGAAGCAGGCCTGGGATCATACTACGCTTCTTTATTCTTCTTTATTCTGGTGTGGCCAACATCAGCCGTATCTGCTCCACGTACTCTAAGTGGATACGATTTCGACGTGGAGATATGTCTAATGCTGCCCACTACAGTCAGTTTGTAGCCCTCTGCCAGCAGCTTGATGATTTATGCCTCTCACCTCTGATCTTACTGTTGCTGCTCACCAGAGGGACCAGATGTGACGTTCAATACCTTGAGAGTTTGGGTCCCGAATATACACATCTTCGTCATCAGATTATTGGATCTAGATCTATTCCTTCATTTACGGGGGTCTATTCCCGTGTTCAGTAGTGCTCTCCTGGTGACTCCTCGGTAGTTGTTTCTGTTGATGGCTCAACTCTCGCAACATATTATAGCAGTAGTTGTTCGAGCCGTGGTGGTGCCTCCTTTGGTCGAGGGCGAGGCTGTGGAGACCGTGGTGGTGGTCGCCTTAGTGGCGGCTGTGGCCGCTCTTTTTGCACTCATTGTCAGCGAGAGGGCCACCATATTGATATTTGTTTTCAGCTGCATCCCAAACTTCGGCCATCTCGTTCGGCCCACATTACTGCCGCCAGTCTGCCTGATACTTATGTCCCACCTGACTAGACGCCTGCCCCTGCTACAGATTCTCTTACCATTTCACGGGCTGATTATGATGAGTTTCGGCATCTTCGGTTGAGCAACCACCCAGCCACTGCGAGTTTTGCCCAGCCAGGTAGTTCTCAGGCATCTCTACTTAGTACCTCCAGCTCCTGGATCATTGATTCCGAGGTTTCAAACCATCTCACTGGTAATTCCTCCTCTTAGTTCTTTTCGTCCATTTCCATCTGATTCCCACTCGGTAACTCTAGTCGATGGGACGTCCACCCCGATGTCGAGTATCGGTACTCTTTCACCCCAATATGGGCTTACTTTGTCCTATGTTTTATGTGTTCCTAAATCTCTTTTTAATCTTATTTCTATTAGTCAAATTACAAAACATTTAAGTTGCTCTGTCTCATTCTTTCCATCTTATTGTGTCTTTCATAGGGTTGCAACCCGGGTCGGGCGGGTCGGGTTTTGAAGAACCCTACCCTACGCGAGAAACTATCTCGGGTCGGGTCGGGTCGGGCCGGGTTTTTCCATTTTTTCGTGTTGTTTTAGCTTTATTGGAATAACGCGTGTGATAAAATGAACACAGAGAGTAAAGTACATGCTATAGTGGAAATTTGATCTTTCCATGATTTTGAAATCATGTTCTGAAATCCTTGATTTTGGCTCATGGTCCTTTGCAAGGATTACTTCCATAGTGGAATTTGGTTTTTTTCCATATGGTTTGAGTTTTTTTCCACCTTAAAACCCGAACCGACCCAAGATTCTTTCAGGTTTTTTATCTGAAACCCGACCCTACCCGAGACCCATCCTCTTAGAACCCGACCCGTGGGTTTTTCGGGTCGGGTTGATGCTTGCAACCCTAGTCTTTCAGGATCTCTCGAATGGGAGGACGATTGGCTCGGGCCGTGAGCAGGATGGACCCTACCGGTTAGACAGTAGCCCGCCTCGTCATATTTTGCATAGTTCTATTAATTACTACTTGCGGCATTGTCGCTTGGGCCTCGGGAAGCATCGATGTGTGTCTTTTCCCTCTAGAGTTGTTAGTCGTGTTCTGAGTCCTTGTGATTTAGTTCATTAAGATTTATGGGGTCCTTCACGGATTATGTCAAATTCTGGTTACAGATATTTTATGATATTTTAATGTGTTTGTGGATGACTATTCTCGTGTTACTTGGTTGTATTTGCTTAAAGATCGGTCTCAAGTTTTTCATGGTTTTAGCACCCTTTATGCTGAAATCGCTAATCAATACAAGTGTAGTATCAAATGTTTGCGGACTGGTAATGTTAGGGAATACTTCTCTACTGATTTCCAAGAATTCCTATCCAGCCATGGTATTGTGCACCAATCTTCCTGCGCTCATACCTCCCAGCAGAATGGTGTGGCTAAGCACAAACTACGATACCTTCTTGACATCACACGATCTATGCTATTCCAGATGCGAGTTCCCAAGCCTTATTGGAGTGATGTTGTACTCAATGCTTGCTTCTTGGCTAACCGCCTTCCATCCTCCGTTCTGGATTGGATCTACCCCTTTTTCCTTCCTTCATCCGACTGGTGAGCCGTTTTCTGTGAGTCTACGAGTGTTCGAATGTGTCTGCTTTGTGACTTTTGTCCATAATCTCTCTCCAGGTCCTGATAAATTAGATCTCAAGGTAGAAAAGTGTGTATTCCTGGGATACTCTCGTACCGAGAAAGGCTATCGTTGCTATAGTCCACGGTTGAGACGTATGTTTGTATCAGCCGATGTCACTTTCTTCGAGTCGAAGCCGTTGTTTCCTCCTTCTACAGGAGATACTTCTGTCATTTCTGCGCAGCCGATTCCTCTTCCTATACATGTCCTTCCAGATTATGTTGATCATCCTTGTAATCCTACAGATACACCACGTGTCCTCCACCACCTGTTACTAAGGTCTATCATCGTCAAGCGAAACAGACAACATCTGATGTTGTGCCCGAGCATATTTCTTCTCAGACAGAGATCCCAGTTGCTGCCCATCAGGTACCTATTGTTTCTAGCCCTGTTACTTCAGTTGATTCTCCTGTTGCATCTTGTACGAGATCTCGTCAAACTGCTCATCCTATTTCTTCTATTATTTCTTATGAGCACTCACCCCCTGCTTTCGCAGTTTTGTTTTTTCATCTTCTATCTCTTTGCCCAGGAATGTCCAAGAGGCACTTTGCTCACCCTGGCTGACGTACTGCTATGGATGCTGAAATGGCTGCACTTCAGATTAATCATACCTGGGATTTGGTTCCGCTTCCTTCTAGGGCTCAGGTTGTTGGTTGTCGCTGGGTATTTGCCATCAAACACTTGTCGGATGGAACCATTAAGCAACTTAAGGCACGCCTTGTCGGTAAGGGCTACACACAGACATATGGACTTGACTACACAGACATTCTCCCCAGTGGACAAAATTCCGTATGTCAGAGTTTTATCTTCCTCGCTGTCAATCGAGGTTGGCCCCTATATCAGCTAGATGTCAAGAATGGCTTCCTTCATGGACATTTGACTGAGGAGCTGTATATGGAGCAACCTCCAGGGTATGTTGCTCAGGGGGAGATGTCCTCCTCAGTTTGCAGGCTTCATAAGTCCTTGTATGGACTAAAACAATCTCCAAGAGCATGGTTTGGATGCTTTAGTGATGCGATTATGAGATTTGGTATGCGACAGTGTGTTGTAGATCACTCTGTATTCAGCTGTCGTTCAGATGCAGGCATGTCCTACTCATTGTTTATGTAGATGTTATCATCATTACAAGGAGTGATATACTACTGGCATACAGAGGTTGAAGGTGCTCCTACAAAAAGCATTTTCTATAAAGGATCTTGGACGCCTTCAATATTTCCTGGGGATTGAAGTTGCATACTCTGGTCCTAGTTTATCTCTCTCACAGAGAAAATATGTACTAGATTTGTTGGAGGAGACTGGTTCCACAGGGATGAAACCAGCTATTGTGCCTATGGACCCTAATACTAAACTATGGCAAAAGGAGTATTGATGGATGATCCTGGTAGATATCGCCGACTAGCTGAGAAGCTTATCTACCTCACTGTTACTCGCCTGGACATTTCGTATGCAGTTGGGGTCGTTAGTCAGTTAATGAGTGCACCATACACTTCTCATTGGGCAGCGGTAGTCCAGATCCTTCATTATCTAAAGGGGGCACTAGGGAAAGGTCTCATATTCAAGAAACAGCGACAATACCCGTGTGGAAGGCTTTTGTGAAGCAGATTGGGCAGGTTCTCCAGCAGACAGGAGATCCACCACAGGATATTGTACCTTTGTTTGGGGAACCTTATATCATGGCGAAGTAAAAGGCAAGAAATAGTTTCCAAGTCTAGTGCAGAAGCAGAGTATAGAGCTATGTCACACACGAGTGGAGAGCTTCTCTGGCTACGATCTCTCCTATCTGAGATTGGTTTTTCATCGTCATTTCCAGCACAGCTTTATTGTGATAATAAAGCTGTCATTTACATTACTGTTAATCCAGTATTTCATGAGAAGACTAAGCATATTGAGGTAGACTGTCATGTAATTCACCAGAGGATACAGAGGGGCGAAGTTCAGGTTGCCTTCACTCGATTTGTAGATCAACTAGCAGATGTGTTTACCAAGCCCTTAAGCAAAGCTAAACTCAATGACATTTGTAACAAGCTAGGAATGTATAATATCTACATTCCAGCTTGAGGGGGAGTGTTAGACATATGTAATAAGCCCGAGGGAAGTTTAGTCATTGTACATAATTCTAATATATAAATATGATAGAGAGGGGGAGCTAGTCTCTAACTCTTCTCATTCTCTCATTTCCACTCTAACAATGGTCAACGTACCATTTTAGGCCAAAGAGGAGAGCCTTAGCCTCAGCCTCATTCGCATCACAGATTCCGGCAGGTCCAGAATACATGATGAAGACTTTGCCATTATGATCCCGAATCACCCCTCCCAGACCCGCCCTCCCAAGATTTCCAATAGAACTGCGGTCAAAGTTGAGTTTAAACCACCCCTCTGGCGGCAGCGCCCATCTAGGATTAATGTGATGCCGGCTTTTCTTTTCAGTGATGACAATACTCTAATTTCTCAGAACAGTCCCTACGGGATAGGGAATACCCCCCTTCGCGAGTGACCAACCGATGATAGATAGTTTTATGTCTAGCGCAATGTAGTGATACACCCGCTCCTTCCCATTAAACACCCTATTATTTCTCTCTTTCCATAGATGCCATAGAATTGCATATGGGATAGATCCACATCGATTGACCGAGACACCCAAAGAACGCCCAATCCAAGATCACCTTGGTAATGCGATTTTGCAAGACCCATGACATTCCGAAAAACTTTAATATATTCATCCAGACTTGATGTGCAAATGGACAACACAGGAACAGATGATCCAAGGATTCTTCCGGTTTATAGCACAGTACACATCTACTGGCCAGGCGGAAACCACATTTTTGGACTCGATCACAGGTATCAATTCCCCAGTGTACCATGGTCCAAGAAAAGGCTATACGGCTCCATATTTTAGCGTGACTGGGTACCCGACAATTGCCATCGTTAATTCTTCTGAAGAAAGATTTGACGCAAAATTCGCCTTCCGAATCAGGCATCCATATCCACTTAACATCCACGAACTGCGATAAGTAAGTCCCAGATAAGACTTTGATAAGGGTTTGAAAGTGCTCTATCTCCGATTCCGATTCCTTCAGGTTCCTCCTCAAACGAAGATCCCAGAAGCTGCTTTTGAATTCTTCACCACGCAGGAGATAATCTGCAATCCTGCACTCCCGGTACACCGCCAATCTAAAAAGGTCCGGAAATCTGTATGCCAGATTTTTGTTTCCAATCCAAAGATCAGACCGGAAACTAACTTCGTTCCCTCGGCCCACCCTGAATCTGATGTTGGGCAGAAAGAGAACTTTAGTGGAACAGATTGACCTCCATGCACCAGATCCGGGTCTAGGCGACGGGTTTCTGCCAATCCATTCTCCCCACTCAACCCCATACTTCTCTGTGATGATGTTATGCCACAGGGATTGACCTCAAATGGTTGTGGAGATTTGCTCCCCTTCATTATATAACATTTCATCTTGATAGATTACAAGTATACCCTAGCAATATACATTGGCGGGGGTTTAGAAAAGTAACATCCTCTTACATTATATACACTTGAGTTGAGTTAAATATTCGTAAGTGTACATGTATCCTTTGCAACTTAGATACACCCTTTAATGGTGAATATCAGTTGCCTCATGTTCCACAGTTTCAGCTTGTAAAGGGTAATACGGCAAATCAAGAAAGTGATTTTTTTTTTTTTTTTTATAGGTAAGCTGGGATCGAACCTGAGACCTCAAGAAAGTGAAATTTGTTGTTGATCAAAACAAAGAAACAAAGGAGAATGATTTGAATAATGTACCACAAAGAATCATATTACATACCTCAAAATATGAGCTACAAAAATTCATAAATGCTCTAACCACTTGAATTAATATGAAATATGGGGATTTTGCATTACAAAAAGAGCATCTAAAATTATCATTAAACCCTAGAAGCACCTTGAAAACCCTATAAAATAATCAAATAATAACCTATTTAGTATTTACTCATAAACAAGAAAACACTTGTCATATAGGAACAAACTCATACTTGCAACAAAAATATCAAGCTTAAACATGAAAATGCCTCAAAACAATCCTATATGGCACTTTTATTTCATTTGATTATTACACATGGCACATTTTAACATTAAAATCTTGAACCTAGAAAGTGATTTGATTCAAAAACAATATAAGATGTTTCTAACATCATCAAATTTATTGTCAAAGGCTTTAACTTACCAAAGATATTGGAATCCTGAGTTACAATTTAAAAAAAAGCAATAAAAAAATCACAAAACCATAAAACCACCACTGAATCTGAGAAAATGATAGGAAAAAAAACAGCCTATTATTACGCACAGTCAAGAAACATATCATATAGGAATACAAAGTTAAGTGAAACTCAAACTTCTAAAAAAACATTGAACCGCAATAGGAAAATTGTCTAAAACTAACACTGCATGCCACTCTTCAAAATTTAACACTCCATCAATCAACAAAGTATTTTGATTCAAAAGCATCATAAGATATTTTTTCCAGCTCTAAATTCACCATCAAGGCTTAAATAATCAGAAATATCAAATCTAGGGTTACAACAAAAGCATCTTAAATTATCACAAAACATTAGGACCACATTAAAATTTAGATCTACAGGAGAGTTATGAAAACATTAGAAAGAAAGAGAAATAAAGTTCTGCTTCTAAAGCAAACAATTCAGCAATAGTGAGAATAAAAAAAGAGAATCCAAAAAGACATAAAATTACAACGAAAAAGGAAGTCAATGGTTACTTCAATGCAAAGGCATAAACTATAATTCGAAATTCGAAAGTCAAAAACACATATACTAAACAAGGGGAAAATAAAAAAATAAAAATAAATTTGGGACTTAAGGAAATTGATTTCAGAAATATCAGATAGAAAATGCATGAAAGAAGGAAACATAACCATGGGACAAAATTTTGGTCCAAAAATTATTGTTTCAGCCGAATTGTATCTGTTTCCATAAGAATCGAAACAAAATTGCATTGGATTCGAAAAATTATAAAAATCTCAATCAAAATTTTGACCATTTCGGTGCTGTTCAATTTTAAGTCAATCATGTCAAACAAATTGTTACATTGTAATTGTATATATTACATTATTTAGGTCGGACCATGAAAATATATTTGTTTCTATTGGAAAATTAGGTGGAAATCCTATACAATCACATAAACATACGGAAATGTATGCAAATGATGAAAATTTACAATGAAACTTCAAGAAATTCAAGAAAAATATCTGTTTTATTTAAAAATAAAATATTTAAATTAATAAATAAGATTGAAGAATTATAAAATAAGAATGAACAGGAAAATAATATAAATAAAAATGAAAAATCATTACACTTTGAAAAAAATAACAAAACCAAGTAATGTGCAGATTTAGCCATGTATAATTATAAATAAAAAATGTGATGTATTTTCTCATTATTTGCTATTGGCTGCTAATATTCCCACTACCAAGTTTCGATTATGAGACGAACTCGCCTTATCTTTTCTTTTTTTATTGGCTACTGAGAGATTTTTGTAAATTGCAATAGTTTTGACAGCTATTTAAATAAAAAAAGACAAGGTGAGTTCGTCTCATTATCAAAACTTGGTAGTGGGAAATTGGGAATATCAGTAGCCTTTTCAATTTTCTTTTAAATGTTTGAAAATAGGGAAAATTATTAAAATAATGCGAAGTTTTCGTTATATTGTGAATAAAGGGTAGTGATTTCAAATTTATAAAAAGGGGGCTGTCAGGTACGAAAATAGGCCCTTTAGGACAAATATACCCCCTTGCTTTTTTCCCACCAACTTTGTAGGCTCTAATCCCTAAGCTATTTCACCTACCACCTTTTCTTTTTCTTTCTTCTTCCCCAACCAAGTTCCAACGTGAAAAACAGCCATTGCCATACTTTGCTAGGTCATCCAACGTGAATAACAGCCATTGTATTTTGGAAAAAAAACACCATTACTTGTTTCTACTTGGGTGATAAACATAGCTCCAAGTATGTCCATTCTCCTCTACTTGAATAGGGTTTACATCTTCTTTTCATGTTTTCATGTTTTCATGTTATTTGTGATTTGTTTTCATGTTTTCATGGTCTACCAGCCTCGTTGTTTTCATGGTTTACCAGCCTCATGTTTATCTTGACCTCTCTCTCTAACTCTCTCTACCTCTATCCACTCTCTCTATCCCCTCTCTCTCTCTATCTCTCTCTCTGTGTGTATAGAGAGAAGCCTGATTGGACATCGTATGTATACTTGGACTCTTAGAACCATTACTTAGGCCTCGGAACCACAATTTAGTGGTTCCGAGGAGGTTAAATAGTAGTTCCAAGACTGTAAATTATGGTTCCCAAGTGGTTGGTACATTGTAATACTACTTTATTGGTTGTCAAAGGGATCATGACCGTATCATTGGTGTTTGGAACATATTGGAACCATTACGTAGGCCTAGGAACCACAATTTAGTGGTTCCAAGAGGTTACACAGTGGTTCCAAGACTCTAAATTGTGATTCCAAGAGTCCAACTAGTATTTGGTACATTATAACAGTATTTTAGTGGTTTTAAAAGTCATCATGGCGGTATCATTGGTGTTTTAAACCTATTGGAACCATTACATAGGCCTCGGAACCACAATTTAGTGGTTCGGAGAGGTTACATGGTGGTTCCAAGAGTCCAACTAGTGTTTGGTACATTATAACAGTATTTTAGTGGTTTTAAAAGTCATCATGGCTGTATCATTGGTGTTTAAAACCTATTGGAACCATTACTTAGGCCTCGGAACCACAATTTAGTGGTTCCGAGGAGGTTAAATAGTGGTTCCAAGACTGTAATTTATGGTTCCTAAGTGGTTGATACATTGTAATACTACTTTATTGGTTTTCAAAGGGATCATGACTGTATCATTGGTGCTTGGACAATATTGGAACCATTACGTAGGCCTCGGAACCACAATTTAGTGGTTCCAAGAGGTTACACAGTGGTTCCAAGACTCTAAATTGTGGTTCCAAGAGTCCAACTAGTGTTTGGTACATTATAACAGTATTTTAGTGGTTTTAAAAGTCATCATGGATGTATCATTGGTGTTTTAAACCTATTAGAACCATTACATAGGCCTCGTAACCACAATTTAGTGGTTCGGAGAGGTTACATGGTGGTTCCAAGACTCAAAATTGTGGTTCCAAGAGTCCAACTAGTGTTTGGTACATTATAACAGTATTTTAGTGGTTTTAAAAGTCATCATGGCTGTATCATTGGTGTTTAAAACCTATTGGAACCATTACTTAGGCCTCGGAACCACAATTTTGTGGTTCCGATGAGGTTAAATAGTGGTTCCAAGACTGTAAATTATGGTTTCCAAGTGGTTGGTACATTGTAATACTACTTTATTGGTTTTCAAAGGGATCATGACTGTATCATTGATGTTTGGAACATATTGGAACCATTACGTAGGCCTCGGAACCACAATTTAGTGGTTACAAGAGGTTACATAGTGGTTCCAAGACTCTAAATTGTGGTTCCAAGAGTTAAACTAGTGTTTGGTACATTATAACAATATTTTAGTAGTTTTAAAAGTCATCATGGATGTATCATTGGTGTTTTAAACAAGGAAGCAGGATTCGTTCCTCTAGGCGGGGAATCGCGATTACCCGGAACGCGAATCCGATTCGGGATTCGATTCGAATCCCCGAAAATTGGGAATCGGGGTTCGGATTCGTCGGAACCCCGATTCCCACTTTATAGGAACTCTGATTCCCAGGCGATTCCGTGCAAATCCCCAACGAATCCCAACTCCTCAGCGACTCTCGGCGATTCCCCGGTGAATCTCCGTCGACTCTCTGGCAAACCCACGATTCCCGCTTCCAACCATCCCCGGAACCTTTGATTCCCGCTTTCGAATCTCGAATCGAATCCCACTTTCGATTCCCGCCCTGGCAACCTTGGTTTTAAACCTATTGGAAACATTACGTAGGCCTCGGAACCACTAAATTGTGGTTCCGAGGAGGTTAAATAGTGGTTCCAAGACTGTAAATTATGGTTCCAAGTGGTTGGTTCATTGAAATACTACTTTATTAGTTGTCAAATGGATCATGACTGTATCATTAGTGTTTGGAACATATTGGAACCATTACGTAAGCCTCGGAACCACAATTTAGTGGTTCCGATGAGGTTAAATTGTGGTTCCAAGACTATAAATTATGGTACCCAGGTGGTTAGTACATTGTAATATTATTTTATTGGTTTTCGAAGTGGTCACTACAATATCATTGGTGTTCTAAACATCTTGGAACCATTATATAGGCCTCGGAACCACAATTTAGTGGTTCCGAGGAGGTTAAATAGTGGTTCCAAGAGTTTAAATTATGGTTCCAAAGTGGTTGGTACATTGTAATAGTATTTTATTGGCTATCAAAGTGGTCATGACTGTATAATTGGTGTTTTAAAAAACTTGGAACCATTACATAGGCCTTACATAGTGGTTCCAAGAGAGTAAAGTATGGTTCCAAGAGTGAATGTGGTAGTTGTATCATTGTAATAGTGATGAATAGTGTATCATCGTTGTCTTAAACATCTTGGAACCATTATGTATGCCTCGGAACCACTAAATTATGGTTCCAAGAGGGGTTAAATAGTGGTTCCGGGGTTAAGTAGTGGTTCCTACATTGTAATAGTATTGTATTGGTTGTAAAATTGATTATGATTGTATGATTGGTGTTTTAAATATCTTGGAAACATTACGTACGCCCCGGAACCATTAGGGAACCACAATGTAGTGGTTCCGAGGTATTAAGTGGTTCCAAGAGTGCAAGTTGTGGTTGGGACATTCTAATAGTATTAAATTGGTTGTACAACTGATTATTGGTGTTTTAAACATGTTGGAACCATTACGTAGGCCCCGGAACCACTAGGAAACCACAATGTAGTGGTTCGGAGTATTAAGTGGTTCTAAGAGTCTAAATTATGGTTCCAAGAGTGCAAGTTGTGGTTGGGACATTCTTATATAATAGTAGTAATTTGGTTGTACAACTGATTATTGGTGTTTTACACATGTTGGAACCATTATGTACGCCCCGGAACTACTACGAAACCACAATGTAGTGGTTTCGAGGTATTAAGTGGTTCCAAGAGTCTAAATTATGGTTCCATGAGTGCAAGTTGTGGTTGGGACATTCTAATAGTATTAAATTGGTTGTACAACTGATCATGAGTATACCATTGGTCTTTTAAACATGTTGGAGCCATTTTTTGGAACCCCTCGGAAGTCTGACACTGAGTTCGGAAGTCCGAGCCTATCTTCGGACGTCCGAATGAAAGCCAGTAGAATTGGCCATTCTACTGGTTTCCTTCGGAAGTCCAAAGATTGGTTCGGACTTCCGACTCGGAATTGCGAATGAAACTTCGGACTTCCAAAGCAAACCAGTGGAGTTGCCAATTCTACTGGCTTTCCTTCGGAAGTCCAAAGTTTGATTCGGATTTCCGACTCGGACTTCGAACCAATCTTTGAACAATGTAGGCCCCGCCCATACCACACCATAGGATAATCCAAACCGTCCATTTGATGGGCCATAAACGTAAATAGGTTGCATCCCAAAGTATCATTTCCATAGGCTGATCCTAGCCCTTCGATCTAAATAAAAACTACATCTTATGCAACCTCTATAGATTGTAGGGTTGTGATCATCCTATGGAAATGATTTTTGGGGCACAACCTATTTACATTGTGGCCCATCAAATGAATGGTTTGGATCATCCTATGGAGTTGGTCGTACAGTAACATTAAGGCCCGTCCACAACATAGGATGCTCCAAGCCGTCCATGGTTTGGATAATCCTATAGAGTTGGTCGTACAGTAACATTAAGGCCCAATCGTAGGCCCCACCGATATTTTTCAAATTGAAGCGTACTGTCCACAACATAGGATGATTCAAGCCGTCCATGGTTTGGATCATCCTATGGTGTGGTTCGTACAGTAACATTAAGGCCCAATTTAGGCCCCACTTATATTTTTGAAAATGAAGTGTACCGTCCAGACTATAGGATGATCCGAGTCGTCCATTTGATGGGCCATAACGTAAATGGCTTGTGCCCCAAAAATCATTTGCATAGGATGATCACAACCCTCCAATCTTTAGAGGTTTCCATAATAAGCAATTTCTCTTTATATCTGAGGGATAGGATCATCATATGGAAACGGTTTTTTGGGACACAACCTATTTACGGTGTGGCCTATCAAATGGACCGCTTGGATCATCCTATGGTCTGGATGGTACACTGTCATAGTGGGGGTTTGGATTTGGGCACCAAGGAGGAGAATTTTGGGGGCCCATCAATTGTTCCTGTTGTGGGGAGAGAGAGAGAGAGAGAGGGTCTAAAGGTGGGAAACGTGCACTAACATGATTCAAAGGGGTGGGGACACACTACGTCATCAACAGAGGGGGAAAGTAAAAGAAGGGTTTGAAGAGGGGTAAGAGGAAAGGGCAAAAGTGACGGCTTATTTTAATAATATAAAAGGGTAGTTTCGTCTATTCCACTCTCTGACCGTACCTGACAGCCCCTTTTTCATGAATTTGAAATGTCTACCCTTGATTCACAATTTCACTAAAACTTTGCATTTTTTTAACAATTTTCCCTTGAAAATATCAAAAATAAATAAAAATATTTTTCTCTATTTAGTATATTACTATATTATATGGTATACTATATTATACTAGTATGCGTTACATAATTATATTTATATGAATTATGTGTGAAATGCAGTGTGTATGTATTATCTATAAATATTTATATGAATTACTTGTGAAATGTGGTGAATGAATTATCAAACATGTGCGACAACTTATGACACTAGGTGTTTCATGTTGTTAAACTATTATGGATGGTTATGTTGTTTATACAATGGCTTCAGTTCGGATTGCAGGCTGCAACTCGCCTGCATGAAGCCGGAATCGCTAGTAATCGCCGGTCAGCCATACGGCGGTGAATTCGTTCCCGGGCCTAGAAATTATATGATGAATGCGCATGTAGATCAGTATTGGTGGTACGACTAAAAAACCAAGCTTGATATTTGATCCAGCAGCAGCACCTTAAAAAGTGCGCTGCTGTTGGATCAAATATCAAGGGCGGTACCCTCTGTATCAATCTACATGCGCATTCACATATAAAATCTCTCTACATCTATATGTGTGCTTATTCTAACATTTCCTAAAGTTTCATCTTAAATGTCCATAATTTGCATATATTTCTATATGTTTTCGTGATTTTACAACATTTTAATCAAAATTTTAAACCAAACTGACGGCGAGTTTTCATTTTCGTGGGGATGGAAATGCCAGAACCAAAACCTGGAATCTTAAACATAACAAGATCCAAATACTAATGACGAATCAACGTTGTACAAAGACTAAAAAGTAGCTAGCAAATTCAAACACAAAAGCAAAAGATTGATAAGAAAAAGGAAGTGTCATATCCACTAGCGACTCAAAATAAAGAGGAGCCCCATTTGCGCAGAGGGCAATTTCTTCAAGGGAGCAATATAAGTGAAAGCAAAATCAACATAAGTGGACACCAAGAAATTTTCACCATAAATCAAAGCTCAAAATCAATCAATTGCTAACAGGTTCCCAAATGGTACTCATTCGAACTATTGCAACACTGTTAGAAGGTGTATGTATTTGCCTAAGGACATTATGGTCTTTGTACTCTTTCTCTCCAACTCACTAATTTTCTCTAATTCTCTTCTCTTCTTCTCCTCTCTCAACACGGTATCAGAGCCCTAGGGTTTTGATCCCCTAGGGACCACCATTGTTCCCCTCCCTTCTCTTTCTTTTTCTTCTTTAATCTTCCACGTCTCCACTCACCACAATCCTTCTCTCCTCCACGCAAAACCCTAACGGAAAAACCCTCCAAGCCACTAACCCTCTATCCCCACCCGCCGTGACCCTCATCCCTAACCCTCATCCCTCGCACTGAATTCATCTCTCGCCTCCCTCACACACACCAACCCCCATCTTCCTCCCTCCACCCTTGTTGAAAACCCTACATTCTCTCTAATGTCTCTCTTATAATCCTCTTCATCAACCCATTGTGCCTTCAACCTATTTAAATCCCATCTCTAAAGATGTTTCTTCTTCTCATACTTTTTCCCCCTCTCCTTCATGGCCTAAATTCCGTTGATGTTCTTCTCATTCATCTCCTCGACTCCGATTTCGTCCCTTATCTATGTCTTTTTCGGAGCCGCGGTGCACGCCACGTGTTCGATGATAGTTCGCCTCATACTCTCGGATCGACCTATTCATCTTCGGCTACCATCTCTAGTTCTCCTCTTATGTAGACGCTACTTTCCCACAGATGATTTTCGTCTCGCTTGACGGGTCCTGCCCTCGTGCACCGCGCTTTATGTGGCTGCATGGGTCTAGGGCCCCTTCTATTGGCACTTCTATTCTTGACTTGTATCTTGGGGGTGATCATTATGGCTGTGGTGGGGTTGCTTTCCTAGAGGTACGGACCGTCGAGACCGTGTTCGTGGTCGTGGTTCTATAGGCGGTCATGTGACTGGTGGGCGTGGATGCCCTTACTTCCATCCCCCCTGCTCTACTCGCATCACATCTGTCAGCCTCCCTGGTGCCTCTACATTCTCCTCCGCTACCCAGTTGCATCTGATGATTGTGTTCTTGTCTCAAGGGCTGACTATGATGAGTTCTTGTGCCTACGTGCGCACCGCCGAGCCCCTACGACACCATTTGCTCAGCGCGGTAGTTCACCTACTTCTCTCCTCACTACATCCAGCTATTGGATCATTGATTCAGGGGCCTCCAACCATATGACGGGTAACTCTGCCTCCCTTCGTTCCTTTAAGCCCTTTCACTCTGCCTCTCATACGGTTACTTTAGCCGATGAGATCACTGCACCTATTTCTGGTATTGGTATTATTTATCTTCACTCTTGTCTTCCCTTGCCCTCAGTACTTTGTATTCCTCAGTCACCATTTATTTTACTTTCTATTAGCCAAATTAAAAAGAATCTTAATTGTTCCGTCTCTTTCTTCCCTTCCTATTATGTTTTTTAGGATCTATCGACTGGGAAGACAATTGGTTCAGGCCGTGTGGTGGATGGTCTTTATCGTCTTAATTGCATCCCTCCTCCTGCTGCTTTACATGCATCAGTGGATCATTATCAGTGGCACTGTCGTCTCGGTCATCCCTCACTCCAAAAGCTTGGCTTTTATCCTTTATTCTTAGTCATGTTCCTTCTATCCAGTGCAAGTCATGTGAGCTTGGAAAGCACCGTCATGTGTCCTTTCCATCTCAAGTTCTTAGTCGAGCCTCCACTCCCTTTGAGTTAGTGCATTCTGACATATGGGGTCCTTCTAGGACCACGTCCCTTTCTGGTTATCGACACTTTGTCATTTTAGTAGATGATTTCTCCTGTATGACACGGTTATTCCTACTTATAGACCGCTATGAGGTCTTTCATGCTTTCCGCGCATTTCATGCGGAGATCACAACCCAATATACTTCTACTCTTAAATGCTTGCGCACTAATAATGTTGAGGAGTACCTTCTCTTTTGTTTTTCGCAATTTTTTATCCACCCATGGCATTGTCCATCAGTCCTCTTGCGCCTACACCTCTCAGCAAAATGGTGTTGCTGAGAGGATATTACGATAACTACTTGATATACCTTGCACCCTTCTCTTTCAGATACTACTTCCTCAACTCTATTGGAGCGATGCCATCCATATGTCCTGTTTATTGGCCAATCGACTTCCTTCTTCTGTTTTAGATGGTTCCTCCCGTTTCTCGGTTTTACACCCTCAGGGTGATCCCTTTCCCCCAACTCCACGTGTCTTTGGTTGTGGTTGTTTTGTTCACAACCCTCACCAGGCCTGGATAAGTTGGCTCCTCGGGCAGAGCGGTGCATCTTTCACTCTCGCACCCAGAAAAGTTATCGTTGTTATAGTCCTCGACCACGGCGCTTATTTGTTTCCGCCGATGTCACATTCTTTGAGTATGTCTCCTACTTTACTGCTCCTGCAGAGATTAGTCTCATTGTATCCTATCCTCAGGCTCGTCTTCTCCTTCAGTCCTACCTGACCGGCTTGCGTCCTCTTCTCCACCGTCAGAGGTATCAGTGGCTCCTCTTGTGTCGAATTTTGCACCATTACCGGTCTCAGCTCCCCCTCCTCCAGCTCCTACAAGCTGGGGGGGAAGGGGAGCCGGAGTCAGCGGCGTTCGAGGCCAGATATCCATCACTCTGCACCCGAAGCACCCAAGGCATCGCCTTCTCAGCCGGAGATACCGGATTCTACCTCTCAGGTACCTTCTCTTGCCTCTCCTGATGTTGTTACAGATTCACCGATTGCATCACGTACTCGGTCACGTACGATCGCTCACCCTATTTCTTCTGTTGTTTCTTATGACCATCTCACCCTTATGTTTCGCAGCTTTGTCTCGTCCTTGTCTTCTGTTTCTTTGCCCAGGTCGGTACCCGAGTGTAAAGACCGACCCCACTAGGGTCTTTATTGTGATTAATTTTTTTTCTTTATAAATATTGTCCACAAATTTCTCTTGAACAACGGTCGAACAAGTCTAATTAAAATTCGAGCATTTAGGACCGTCGGATTTTGCACTTACAATAAATAGTAAGTCGGCGCTTACTATAAATAGTAAGTCCGCGCTTACTATAAATAGTAAGTGGGTCCCACTTTAAAAAAAAGTAAATTTGAAACTTTAAATCCTACAATTTAGGATCTTGAGAAATTGCAAAGCAATAGGATTGTGACACATAGGATAAGATAAGAGAGAAAATTGAATACAACTAGCAATCCTCACAAAAATAGGGAAGTGCTCACATTTTCCCATATTAGGGAGAAACGTGCGCACAACTCACCTTTAGGAAGAACAAAAAAAACGAGAGAAGAAGAAAAGGGAAGAAAAAGAGGGGGGAAAAAAGGAAAGAAGAGAAGAGAGAAAAAGAAGTAAAAGAGAAGAGGATTTGTGGTTTTCTACCTTCCAATTAAGTAAGAACTCTAGAATACTTTTGTTTTCTTTTATTTTATTTTATTTTTAAAAGAGAGGGGTTACGTGCATATTAGGGTTTATGTAAATAAACTTTGTAATTGCAAAACGATCTAAAGAATCCATACAATTTCGCATGAAACTATGTTCAAATCTTTAGGGTTTTTATGAAATCCATACACACACAACTAACAATAAATCTGAAATTTTCTAAAATATTTTGTTTTAATCGATTTCAGATATACTATAAATAGTAAATTTTCGTTTTTATTATAACTAGTAAATTTTCGGATTTACTATTTATAGTAATTTTCCAGTTTACTATACATAGTAAGCCTCGGATTTACTATAGATAGTAAGTTTCAAATTTACTAAAAATTGTAAATTTGGGTTTTTCAAAACCCTTTTGGGGAAATTGTGGATCCCAAATTTGGGTTCCCAAACAAATCTCTATCTTCCACTTTGATTCCTTTAGTTATGTTAAATTACTATTATTTTGATTCTATTTTCTTAGATTGACTCCCCCCAAAGTTTTGGGGATATCATCAAAAGAACCTGGGCGGGGGAGGGGGTCTCATTCTCCCTTTTAAGAAGATTGTATCAAGAAAATATGTAACAAATATATATATATATATATATATATATATATATTTGTTACATATATATGGTGAGCTAGCTTGCCCAATCACATGGGGGGCCACTTTGTTAGGATGATCCAAACCATTCATTTGAAAGTCCCTTACATAGATGGGGGGTGTACCAAAAATCAGCTCCATAGGATCATCCTAACCCCTCCATTTGTGGGGGACAAAAATGGACAGACACAAATCTGCCCCATTTTTGTCCTCCACAAATGGAGGGGTTAGGATGATCCTATGGAGCTGATTTTTGGTACACCCCCTATCTATGATAAGGCCTTGCAAATGAATGGTTTGGATCACTCCCCAAAATGTGGGACCCATGTGATTGGGCAAGCTAGCTCACCATAAGTTTGGTGAGCTTAAGCTCACCAACAGTTTCCTCATATATATATATATATATAAATGGATGATTTTCATACATTTCATATTCCCAAAAGTATATAACAATCGTATATACCTAATAAAAATAAGATTTTTCACATATGTAACCCAACAGCATACACATATGAGATAAATTATTAAATTTTATTCACACACACATATATGTGATAGTATCTGTGTGTGTTAACAGTAGTGAATACATATAAAAAAAAATTTGAATTTCATAGACATATTATCCTTAAGAACATGTAACAGTTGTATGTATAAGTAAAAATGAAATGCTCACATAGGCACCATTTCCCAAACACACGTAACAGTCGCATATATCAAATATGATACGAAAAATGATAGTTCACATAAGTATTATTCTCAAACATATGTGACAGTTGAATATGTAAATTTCACATATGTATAATTCCCAAACGTAAGTAAAAATTAAATGCATACACTAATTAATGGCTTGGTGTAAATCAAAATAAATTGGAACTTTAAGCCTTCAAAAGACAAACAATAGTCTAGGGTAAAAGGACATTAAGGTATCAACGACTTTCAAAATTTAACCTAAGAAGAAAATTAGGAACTTGGAGAAAACTTGACATATGTGATTCCTTATATTTTTTAGGTTGTTCTCATTCTTTTCTCACTTAGAGAAATTGCAAACATTCTTATAACTCAGGTTTGGATTCAAGGTAGGTGACGGTACCCTAATCTTATACCTTAAACAATGGTTGACTTGAATCTGTATGATGAAAATTCTTTAGCAAACATGAGATTTGTTTATGATAGTGATTAGGTAGAAATCATTGATTTACAGTAAGTTTATTATGCAAGTTTATTCTCATATTCCTGCTATGTCAGTAGCTTGTGATGTATGGATATTATGTTATTATGTTGGAATGAAATTTGGAAACAAGAAAATTGCTTAAACTGAAATGGGAAAAACAATGATTGGAAAAATTGGAATTTTATACCAATACACTAGTAAGACTAATAAATGCATGAGCATGAGGATTTTGGTGGTTTGGGCGGAGGAGGAGTCCAGGAATAATTAAATTCCAAGCCAGCCTTGGGTTTTAGCGCACCCCCTTGGCGGTAAATGCATTCTCTTAGACCATGATGTTAAGAGGCGGAGCGGCCAGAAGGTGCATCGTAAAAAGTCCCACATGCCCACTACTTGCAGACGAGGGAAGTGGAACGTATTGGAGGGCAAGATAACAAGCTATGAGGAGCTTGATTACCATGGGGAGTCGTCTCATATTGCATCATTCATATTATATTTATACTTCTTGATGTTATTTATTATATGCTCTATTAGAGTAGTTTTTATTCTTATTGTTGGAAATTGTTACATATCTCCTCTATTAATATTTCATGCATTTTAGAGAACTATAATCGATACATGTTCACTAATGAATTTAAGTTATACACTTTAATTCAAGAATTGTTTACTTGTATTAGTTTAGGATACCGAATGAATCTACATAGTTCTTTGAACTAACACCAAAAATCCCCCACAGGTTTTGCTACAATGGACGACATCGAGAATAAATGGAGAGCGTAGGAAGAGCGTGCCGAGTCATTGGAGTGTCTAGTCTTTTTCATTTATATTACTTATGTCAGTTTACTTTTACTAAACTCTAAGTTTGATTTAGATCAATATTACTTGAGTTCCATATTATAAATAAAAAAATTTATTCCGCATTTTTCATGACAATCACACTTGGGATTTGGTTCATCTTCCTCATGGGGCTCAGGCCGTTGGCTGTCATTGGGTCTTTGCCATCAAATATTTACTAGATGGAAACGTTGAGCGCCCTAAGGCGCACTTAGTTGCCAAGGGCTACAGTCTAACCTTCGGGGTTGACTACACAAAGACCTTCTCACCGATTGCTAAAATTCCTTCAGTCGGAGTATTTATCTCACTCGTTGTTAACTGAGGATGGCCCATCTATCAGCTTGATGTCAAGAATGCCTTTCTCCATGGCGACTTGACTGAGGAGGTTTATATGGAGCAACCTCCTAAGTATGTTGCTCAGGAGGAGATGTCCTCCTCAGCATGGTTTTAAATTTCGGATTTCGGTAGGGACCGAAACAAAATGGCACCGAAACTGAAATTCTCGAATTGTACCAAATTTCGGTCGAAATTTCAGAAATTTCAAAAATTTCGGCGAAATAATTGATAAAATAATATTATTTTAATCCTTCACCAAATTTCAACCGAAAGCCGAAATTTCAGTAATTTCGGCTTAAACAAAGGACATTTTGAGAGCTTTTACCAAATTTCAGCCGAAATTTCAGTTTCGATAAGGACCGAAATTCGCTCGAAACCGAAATTTAAAACCTTGCTCCTCGGTATGCAGACTTCACAAGTCTTTATATGGGCTCAAACAATCTCCTAGAGCATGGTTTGGGTGATTCAGTGATTCTATCATGCGATTTGGCATGAGACAATGTGCACTTGATCACTCTGTTTTTTGTCGCTGTTTCGATGCTGGGCATGTCTTTCTCATAGTCTATGTGGATGACATTATCATTACATGCAGTAACGCAGGTGGTATACAGAGATTGAAGGCCTTCTTGCAGAAAGAATTTTCCACAAAAGACCTTGGGCGTCTAAAATATTTTCTGGGGATTGAGGTAGCTTATTCTAGTAGTAGTCTCTCTCTCAGAGGAAGTATGTGCTAGATCTGTTGGATGAGACTGGTTTAATGGGGATGAAACCAGTTGTTGTTCCCATGGACCCAAATACAAAGTTACTTTTAGATGAGGGAGAATTGCTGGATGACCCTGGCAGGTACCGTCGGCTAGTTGGGAAGCTCATTTATCTCACTGTTACTCGCTAGATATCTCATACGCAGTTGGGGTAGTTAGCCAGTTTATGAGTACTCCACGTACCTCCCATTGGCAGCAGTGGTTCAGATTCTTCACTATCTGAAGGGGGCGCCGGGGAAAGGCCTCCTATTCAAGACGCATGGGCATGCAAGGTTGGAAGGATTTTGTGATGCAGATTTGGCAGGGTCTCCGGCAGATAGGAGATCCACCACGGCTATTGCACTTTTTTTGGGGGTAACTTAGTGTCATGGCGAAGTAAGAAACAGGACATAGTTTCCAAGTCAGGCGCTGAAGCTGAATATCGAGCCATGTCACATACGAGTGGAGAGCTTATCTGGTTGCGATCTCTCCTATCAGAGATTGGTTTCCCTTCACCTTCTCCAGCCCAGCTTAATTGTGACAATGAGGCTGCTATTCACATTCCTACCAATCCTGTCTTCCATGATAGAACCAAGCACATAGAAGTTGATTGTCATTTCACACGCCAAAGAATTCAAAAGGGCGAGGTACACGTCTCATAGAGGCTTATTGTCATTTCATACGCCAGATAATTCAAAAGGGCGAGGTACACGTCTCCTTCACTCGATCAGTGGATCAGCTAACTGATGTATTTACCAAGTCGTTGAGTAAAGCTAAGCTAAATGATATTTGTAACAAGCTAGGAATGTATGATATCTACATTCCAACTTGATGGGGAGTGTTAGAAGGTGTACGTATTTGCCTAAGGGCGTTATGGTCTTTGTACTCTTTCTCTTTAATATATAATACATAAGTGAGTAGCAGCATCTCTCCAACTCACTCTTTTTCTCTCATTCTCTTCTCTTCTTCTCCTCTATCAACAAACACTAATAGCCATTCCGAACACTATTGTAATCACATGTATTATATCCCCTGGCAAACAAATGGTAGCTAAACATATTTTAAGAGTCTAAAATCTAAATTTAAAGATAATAAATATTTTACTCAGAATGCTAATAAAATTAAATATTGATGGATCTTTTATTTTAGGCAGAATGCTAATAAAATTAAAGATTAATGGATCTTTTACTCATGATACTCTTTCACATCTAAATCTTGTGAACCTTGTCGAAGAATATTCAGAAAAAAATATGCACTTGAATTCTTCGTAGTTGGACTCAATCTTTTCTACATTAGGCATGTGGACAAAGTAAACACAACAAAAATTCCAGCAAGCCATCAACATCAGGTACCTTATAAGAATTTTCATAGGTGATATTAGAGAATTCTTAGTCTTCTTATCTCACTTAGATCTTTCCCAGAAAAATTGTTTATTAATTGTGTTTCACTTGGAATGGAAAACAATAAGGAAAAGAATTGGAACATATTTATCCCTCCCAATCTTTGTAGTCTTACATATTGATGGCATTCCTAGAGTTGAGAGAGAGCATTACCCTAAAATTCAGGGAGAGGTTTGGAAGGATAGAATTTTCTCAAAAATTTAATCTTAAACAGAACATAAGCACATTTTAACTTATGAATCCGTCTAAAGATCAAATAAGCTTGCTTATCTATTTAAGCCTTTTGATTGGCTGCCAAATTGCTATCATATGAATGGTTTGGCTCCTCAAAAAGAGGGAAAACATGGAAAACATATATTGGATGGGTTGAGGGGTCTAACCCCTTAACATTTTGGATTGTGCTTCTTTCTCACAGGATTTTTAAAGAGTTTGTAGAACAGGAGGGATTGTGTGATGAAGAGTGGTTCAATCTCCAAGTTTTAGTAGCTTATAAAGGCAGTTAAAATCATGAGAATGTTGTAGAAATGGCACTCAAACATAATTGATGCATGAAAAGACTAGAGATATGGATGTGTTGACCTTTCACCCTATTAATGTGATAGCAGGCATTATATATTATCATGTCATTTCCCAAAAAGGTACTTTTGGGGAAAAAGGATCTTATTCATATTTAGTGATTTGACTTTGATGAAAATTATTTTTCCTTCTCTTTTTGGGTAGGTAAGTTGGGATTGAACCTGCGACCTCAGGGTTGAGATACAAGGCCTCAACCAATTGAACTACAGGCCCAACCCCAAATCCTTCTTTCTTGTTACCATATTCTACTATTATATCATTTAGGTGGAACTATAGTGGGTGATTGGATGTGAAAGGGGGAACCGGGATGAAAGATAGATGGTTGAGCATTGTTTATAGATTTGTAGATGATGAGTGTTAGTGAGTTCCTTTCATTTATTTTTAAATGTAAGCTTTAATGAGTTATTTCGACTTCAAGATATCCTTTTACAAAGGTTAGTTGAACTGTTGAAGGATTGAAGAGCCATTTCAAACTGATTGAATTTAAAACAAAAAAAGAATCTCGTGGTTTAGAAGGTTTCCTCTTTCCAAAGTTCCAATGTCTTGGAGTCATGTGGACTGCTTTTCTGTAGATAGTATGCTTTGTGACTCAAGAGTTTCATGATTTATTAAACACCGGGTTCAAATAGTTATCATGGGTTGGTTGTTTTAAACATTATTGATCATTATAAAGGATTACCCTCAACCAGTCATCATATCCTTTGTCCAAGTTACTAAACAATCTTTACAGGATACTAGTGTCCATTCTATCCATGAACCCCATGTATGTTCATTTACTCATAGTCCTCTCTTGACATGCAGGAAAAAAAAACAGAAAGAAACTACAGATCTTGAGATGAAAAATAAATGGCCACGGCTCATATAGATGACTGATTGTAAACTGATACCAAAAACAAGCGATGGCCCGTTGTTCTGATGACAGTGATGGTTTTAGGGAAGTGGACATGGGGACGGGCTTAAAGGTTTCAGATGAGAAATGAAAGAAAACATGACTCTGAAACGCGAGCAGAAATAATAAACAAGAAACTAGGTGGGCTCTTTAGACACAATTCTGATTAAAAAAAAAAACCTACCCCAAGTAATTTAGTTTTAAAGCTAGGGGATAAGCATTCCAAAATCATTATCACTGGAAAAATGATAAAATAAAATAAAATAAAAACTAAAAAGGTTAGTATAACTGCATAAGTGCATAACCAACATATAAAGCAGAAAAACAAACACAACCAAAATACAAAAACAGGTCAAAATGAAAATAAAAAAATAAACCTTACATTGTACTTTGCAACCTCTTTGCTCACTTCCTTCAGATCACCTGTCCTGAAAATCAATCAATCAATCTCACATTTCAATTTTCTAAAAAAAAAATTAAAAATATAGAATAAATCCCATCTACTTTAATGAATTCAGAGGACATGAGTATAGAGAGAAGAGCCATTTAACATACTAAGAGTGGGGGAATGTGATTGAGATAGGTTTTGTTTAATGTTTTCAGGGGCATGGAGCATGATATATCACTTCATCATACTATTCAAAGGGATGGAATCTCCTCTTAGCTCCTTTCTCATATGACGTGAACGTGCACCTAATTCAAAGCCGACACCAGAGTTCCCTACTGTGCCAGCAGAAAACCCTAGGTTATATGGTGGAGGGGATCTTAGAGAGCGAGATGGAAAGAACAGAGAGGTAGAGAGCATAAAACCCTAGGGTTTCTTGCTGATTGGCCCAGAGAGAGAGAGAGAGAGAGCAGGCTCCAAAATGGGCGTAAATCCCCTTGGGACTTTCTGGAGTGCAAGTCACTCTAGGAAAGTATAGCGTATTGTGGGTCACTCTTGCTCTGTTCTCTTACGCTGGTTTCCGCATAAACCAGCCTTATTTTCCAGGGAAACTAAAAATTAACGTGTTCTATTGACTTTCTTCGGAAACTTTTTTCAAACGTGGAAAATAAAAATAATTACGTGGAAAATGGGTTCCCTCGACTTTTCTTCTCCTGAGTTTCCGATATAAACTATCGGAAACCCTAGCTTTCCCTACCCTTTCCGCGAGAAGAAGAAGAAACGGCCGGATCGTCGCCTCCATCGTCTCTCCACATCTTCCATTTTCAGCCATTCCCACTAGGTACTCTCTCTCTCTCTCTCTCTCTCTCTCTCTCTCTCTCTCTCTCTGCAAAATGGTAACCTTGAATGCCTTTATCCTCTCAATTTTACTAGATCTACTTTGATTTCTGTTATTTTTCTTCACTCAGAGCTTCGTCTTTTACTTTAATGGCCTTTTATCACTTTATCTTTTTCCCCTATTTTGGTGCAGGCGCCTAAGAAGGAAAAAGCTCCGCCTCCATCTTCCAAGCCTGCTAAATTTGGCGGAGGGAAACAGAAAAAGAAGGTATATATTACTGTTTGATCATTCATTATTCATGTAGGGTTTCATCATTCATGTAGATTTTACTGTTTGATTTTTCTGATTATTATTCGTCTCTCATCCTTTTATTTTCTTTATAATAATCGATTTTTTTCCCATTTTCAATTGTTGTTAAATCTGAGATGAGTTTGGGTATTTAAGAAGCTGAGCTCACCTGGTTTTGCTACACAAGAAAATCTAGTTTATGCTCGTATTTTGTAGATCTATACCCAAGGTAATGCTGATCCTAAATTCTCATCGTCTTCTTTTCTTTTTCTTGTTTTTTGTAATGTGAATTGTTCATGTTGGTTTTTGTTGATTTTGATTTTTTGTACTCTGTTCGTCATGGTTTTCTTATTTTGATTGACTTCAGAGGGTTAGACACACTTATTTTAGACTAGATTCTATGTTGGCATCATTCTGCATATCAGTTTGTCACAGTTTCTATTTAACAGGTTTCTATTGAGTTTCCCTGCAACGAAACGCATATTTCTGTAGTTTATGTGAGTTTCTGGCAGGTTTCTGTGCAACGAAACACTCATCTGACAGGTTTCTTTTCCTTCACTTTCCTTTCTGCCACATCAGTTTCCTTCCCTTCACTTCCCTTTCCTTTCCTTTCCCGACGAGAGAACAGAGCATCTGGGAATAAAAAGGGAGACTCTTGCCCTAGTTGGATTGCAAGAAAAAAATTCCTGCCAGAAAAAAAATTCTTGGGATAATTATTTCTCTCCACAATTTAGAAGGAAAAGGTATTATTATAGTTAATTTAGATGGATATTATCATAGGTATCTAGTTAGCACCATGGCTTTCAACCTAAATGGTTTCAATTTCAACCAATCTGTAGTTGATAGTCAAGGTCGTGTTATTAACACTTGAGGACGTGATTTTGCTCGTGAAGGTGATCAAATTCTCCTTGAAGCTTGCAAATGCAGACCTGAATTAGCTGCTGCTTGTGAGGTATGGAAAGAGATCAAATTCGAATTCAAAGCAGTGGATACCTTGGATAGCTTATAATCCAGTAATTGAAGGTCCCTCTACGTAAAAATTGAATAGATTTGGTTCAAGTTATCTTATTTCATGTGTAAAAAAGGTTGGAGTATTTTAGACTTTTTTCCCAGTTTTAAGAATTTTTCTGTTTTTATTTTCTTTTTTATTCGTCCATTAGATAAGGATATTTAGGGTATTTTTGTGAGAATAGGGCATTTTGGATCATTTTCCATAAAATATGGGTATTTTAGTAATTTTTTCTTTTCTATAATTGGTCTTCTTTTTCCATTTTTCTTATTTTCCATGGGATAAGGACATTGTGGCTACTTTGTATTAGATAATGGCATTTTGGTCATTTTCCATGATATATATATATATATAGGTATTTCATGATTTTTAGAAAAGTTCCCAATTTTTCCAATTTTGTCATTTTCAACGGGTTAAGGGTATTTTGGTCATTTTGCAAAAGAACCTTTTAGTATTGTTTCCATTTTTAGTAGTTTCTATTTTTTTTACAAATTTTTATCTTTTTCCATGGTTAAGGGTATTGTGATAATTTTCCATGAGTATTGAAAAGACTGTGGCCCGGACAAGAGGGGGTAAATTAGGTTTTAAAACTATTTTGCACTTTTTAAAAATTTATTATAAAATTAAACCAAAGAACAAATTCACAATTAAAAACTAGAAGATAAAAACCAAGTGCAAAAAATACACACACGCAGAGAGAGACGTGGCATCGAGGTTTTATAGTGGTTCGGTCCAAACCCCGACCTACAGTCATTCCACTGATATCCCTTCGGTGGCTACATTAACTAGACCCCTTACGGGCATAGTCCAAGCTGTTTACAAGCTTACACCAAACTTCTTCCCGAGGTGGCTCCTCGCCTCACACACTCGCCAAGCTCCTCCCGAGGTTGCCATGTACTAGTGCACTCGCTAAACTTCTCCTGAGGTGGCTACGCACCTCGTATACTCGCCAAACTTACTTCAAGGGTCTTTCGAGTGCCCTCCACCGTTTACGATGATTGAAGTAATAAAGAAAACCTTCAACAAGGCAAATACAACAACAATACTCTCAAGAATACAAAAAAAAAAAAAAAAAAAAGATATACAAATTGGTTTCCTATATCTAATCCCGCTAAAATGATCCAAGAGAGGTGCAAGGGTTTGAAAACACTTAATAATGTATTCAAATAGAGTGTGGGAGTGAGTGAAATAGGTATACGGGGGTGGAACCCTATTATACAGAGAAACTAGGCTAAAACGAGCTGTTTCTCATCTCTAACAGCCAGTAAAAACACTAGCCGATACAATTAATAACAAAGCTCTGATACTGGGTTTGGTCGACCGAGCTTCATGTTCTGGATTTTTTTTATTTTGCTGCTCAATGGCCTTCGGTCGACTGAGCTTCAGTCAATTTGCTTCTTTTTATTTTTCTTTCTCATTTGACTTGTGGGAGTTGGTCTACTTGATTTCCTTCGTATGTTTAACTTCATTTGGATTATTTTAAGTGCCTCTTAATGCGTCTAATGAGATCTAAGAGAGAGATTAAGATTTTACAATCTAACTCGGAACAAACTTTACTTTTGATCTTCCATTTGGACTTCAACTTCAAGTCTTCGCATCTTCATGGATCCTCTTTTTCTTCCTTTGGCTTCCATGATCTTCAAGCTAGCATCAATGGCTTCGGATCCAATTTCCTTTGACTTTAAAATTTGCAACTTAAGCAACAAACACGTTAGTACAACTATATTACATTTTGTTATATATGTGTCCTTCAAAATCATTTTTGTTTTTGTTGGCCATTTTCTATTTGATCTTATCTTAACCACTTCTCTTTTTCCACTTTGGCTATGACTCTAACTTGGTAAGAACAAACAACAATAAAAGGGATTTTATGTGTATCTCCACACTAAATCTCTAATGGGAGAGATCTAACGTTAACCAAAGTTATAAAAGGGGGATCACACCTTGGCTTTTGGCATAGTGAACGGTCATGATCTGCTTATTAGATTTGCCATCTTAGCCAAGGTGTTCTACCTCCTCAACGTGAGTTTATTTAATATCTTTTTTTTAATAAAGAAAATTCAACAAATTGTATCGGAGCACTCTTGTTGAATTTTCTTTTGATTTTAACCTACTTGAGCACGATAACAGTAGATTAAAATCAAAACCAATACACGGCTTGAGTGTGGCCTTGGTTGCGGCTTTTTGCCGCTATGAATACCCCTTCGTTGGGTTCCCCCCTTGTGGATTCGCCACCATTGTCGCTTCGCTGTCAACCGGCCAGACTTCCGTCAGACACCATTGGCGCCATGAACGTGGGTCATTTTATCCTTTTTTTTTTGTTGATGTGGTGATTTATTGCAATTATATTTTGAGTTGTCAGAATGTACATGTGTCACCTTTGCTCTTTTCTTGCTATTGTTTTGGAGGATTTTGTGTTTCTTCATTTTATCTTTTTGCGTGGTGTGGTTCCATGTGGATAGTCAATTAGAACTTTTGGGCGATTACTGGTTAGGTAAGGCAACCTATCTCTATCTATGATACGGATAGAGATAAAGGTCGACGCAACCAAATAAGTAGCAAATCTCAGCCATCTTCCCATGCTTGACTATGCCCTCGTGGTCTTCAATCAGTTCCCACACCAAATGCCCAACTTAATCGAATCTTGAGGGAAGCCTCAACCAATCCCATGAACATTTTATCCAGAGATTGTTATCCCCATGCCGAACAACCCCATTGTGGTTGATTATCACTTTATCCAAGTGAAGATCATGCGACTGCATTACATCTTCTTTGGTCATAATTGGCACCATCATGAGAGGGACTTGTCCTTTACGAGAGCAATCTCACCCAATGTTTCTAAATGCGGATGTAGGCCAATACTTGATTCAACCCGTGCCAAGTCGACTCGAGCAAGTTGATGATGATGACCCGAGGAGTTGTAAACTATGATCTCACCTATTGCTCTTACTAATTCACTTCAAGGGTCTAACAACGTCGAGTGGATTTATTGGATCTGATTAGAAAACGATTAATGTGGGGCTCTTGGGTCGTGTTGATGTCAAAGACAAATTATACAATTATTGGCCCTCCTCTGCATATTCATTTTTTTGGGGACTCTTATTCCACGCCTCTTATATTAGAAGGCAACTCACTGAGTATTAGGAGGTTATTGAGACCTACCTGTAGACTTGAAGACTCGATCATGTTAATCTGGATGTCCAAGAGCTGGCTAACCACCTCTTTGAAAAAGTAGTTAATACCTTGTTAATGACACCCTAAGTTGATAGTGACACCCAGTCTAAAACAAGACAGTACGTACTCGTGTGATTTCAACAAAATTCAACATAGACTCAGTTGAATCTAAGCTCAGTTGAATCCCAAAGAACAACTTGTTCTTTCCTTCTTTCTAGAAAGTGAGTACTTTGATGCTGATGGGATACGGATAAGAAAAATGTGTGTGTGTTTTTTAAGAAGCCTAATCTTGAGATTAGACAATTGCATGCACCAAGATGACATTGCTATAATGTTTTACCTTCTTCACGTAATAAAGTAATAGAGACTGGTACTAGAAAATGCAAGTCGAGGAAGTAGTTTCCATATATCTGTAGATATTTGTTTAAAAAAATCCACCCACTAGAGGAAGTCTTCCTGAAAATGAAGTCTCATGATCCATGGAAACTTTGATTTATGAAATAGTTTACCTTTCTTTTATTTCAACTTCTTTTATTGCAACTCCATTTAGTGCTATCTCATTTTGCAATTGACAACCTTACTTAATTAACCAAGATATGTTCTATAGGCTTAGTATAGTAATTTCGATCTAAAGAAGGCTAAAGGACAATCTTTGCATATTTAAAACTGAGATTAATTGTGGAACAATGAAATCTTAGAGACGATATGTTTGGCAGTTTTTGATTAAAATTATCATGGCTAAACTGATATGGTTGTTTCTGTAAATAATAAATCTAATAATTATTATGATTGCCCAAAGACAATTAATATTGGAATATGTATTGACACCAAGATTGAATTTAGTAAGTTGATACCACCAAAGTGGGTCAGCCAAGAATGAATGAATTTAGTAAGTTGATACCACCAAAGTGGGTCAACCAAGAATGAATTTAATAAACTGATTACACTAAAGTTGGTCAATCAAGAATGAATTTAGTAAGTTGATTCCTCCAAAGTGGGTCAACTAGAGAGGAAAAGCATTTATTTTGAAGGCACCAAATCTAAATTGGAAATGTTAGGTAATTTGTTAAGAAATTTCATACCTAAAGGTAAACCTTTCTTGTTTTTTTTTTTTTTTTTCTGCAACAAAAGTTTGCAGATTGACATAAATTTGACCTTGAAATTCCACACTGTTGTCATCCAGTTTGGTTTCTCTCATAATCCTGATGAACATTGTTTGTATGCCAAGTTCAGTGGAGACACTTTATTCTTATGGTGCTACATGTCGATGATTTACTTACAGCAAAAATTCATATGTGTTTTGACTAAATAGCGTGACATGGGTTCACCTAAATAGGATAAGAGTTCATGTAATATGTGAAACGAGTTCACATTAAATGGGGTGGCAAGAGTTCACCATAATAAGATATGAGCGCTCATAAGAAAGATGACGAGAGTTCATCAAAGTGGCAAGAGTCCACAAATTATGGCAGGCGTTCACAATATGAAATGTGACATGAGTTCACAATAAGAACTGTGGCAGGAATTCACAATATTTGTGGCAGGTGTTCACAATATGAATTGTGAAAGGATTTCACAGTAAGAACTGTGGCAGGAGTTCACAGTATTCGTGGCAGGAATTCACAATATAAACTGTGGCAGGAGTTCACAATATGTGTGGTAGGAGTTCATAGAATAAGTTGATCCTAATAATAATCCCTGATAATTGTTTTATGAAAATCTAATTTCATGAGTACTATGATACATGGAACAGGCGATCAAAATAACTGGGTCTACCTGTCTATATTGGGTATGAGTGAGTTTTGATTCAGAAAGATTTTAAAGGCCAAGTAGGTGATTGTTAGATACGTGTCCTTCAAAATCATTTTTGTTTTTACTGGCTAATTTCTATTCGATCTTATCTTAACCACTTCTCCTTTTCCACTTTGGCAACGACTCTAACTTGATAAGAACAAACAACAATAAAAGGGATTTTATGTGTATCTTCACACTAAATCTCTAATGGGAGAGATTTAACGTGAACCAAAGTTACAAAAGGGGGATCACACCTTGGCTTTTGGCATAGTGAATACTCACGATCTGCCTATTAGATTCGCCAACTTAGCCAAGGTGTTCTAGCTCCTCAAGGTGAGTTTATTTATTTATTTAATATATTTTATTTTAAATAAAGAAAATGCAACACATTCATAGTCAACTAGTGTTTGAACCATTGGGCTTACAAATATTTTATGATTTTTTTTCTTGTTAGAAAGTTTTCCATTTTTCTCCTTTCCTCATTTTTACGAGAAAAGGGTATATTGGTCATTTCTAATGAAAGGGGAAAGAATTGCCCGATTAGAACTTTGAAGTTCTAGAAAGATTCTCTAGTGAGCATTTTAACAAGAGAATGAGATTTTGGTGGTGTTGTTGGGCTAAATCCCGAGGTCCCAACTAACTTGAGTTTTCAAAGTGGAAGCTAAAAGTCATGTGGGACTAACACGTTACTCCTCAAATCCCCTTGAGTTTTCCAAAGTCCAGTGCGATTGTTCCGATGAAATTTACTCTTGTTGCTTCGTAAATCATAGATCTAACCAGAACCGCCATTTTCCTTGGGCCTGTCTCGTTGCTTTCAATTGGAGGTGAAGTGAAGGAGGCCCTACATGAAGTGGACGTGGAGGGGAGAGAAGTAAATTGACATGGGTGTTTGGTTGTCTCCCATGTAAGGAAAGTTAAGTGGGTGTCATAATCAGTATGGGGTTCAATGGATGCTACCATCAAAATAAGGCAAGTTTTAGACATTTCACCTCGAATATCGCATTTAATGCTCTTGCAATGGAGAAAATTCAAATAGTAATAATTGGTGTCGTGTTGGCCAACAAGGAATCAACACGAAAACTTGCTAAGTTTGAGATTGCACTTTTTATCCAACCAAATGTATGCTGAGAAAACTATTTTTTGAATGCTTTCATTGAGGTTTCCACAATAAAAAAGCAACCATAAAATGGCCTTATTATTTAATCTTCAATTTTCTCTCCCACAATTTTATTTCTCGTTCAATTCATGGATTTTAAGTCTAGAAATAATACTTAACGCTATGCTTGGATGCCACACGCAAGGCATCGTCAGGCAATTTTCCAAGCAAAAATATCATTCTTCTTCAACTTTATAGTGCTTGGTTGCCAATGTATCATCGAAATTCTCTTCTGGGTTTTGATGCATAACTTGAAATATGTGTTGGACTTTTGGGAACTCCGGGAAATTTGAGGAGTAACGTGTTTGACGTACTTGACTGTTAGCTTCCATTCCGAAAACCTGACTCCACCAAAATTTAGTCAAGACTCCACCAAAATCCCATTCTCTTGTTAAAATGCTCACAAAAAAGAATCATTCTCAAACGGGTAGAACCTCAAAGTTCTAATTGGGAACTCTTTCCCTCGCATGAAAATGATCAATACACCCTTATCTCATAAGAAAAATGAAAATAAAAAAATAAAAAATTTTCCAAAAAGAAAAAAAATCACAAAAATACAAATAAAAAATGACCACAATACCCTAATCTCAGCGAGAAATGGTAAGAGACAGGAAAAATCCCTAAAAAAGGAAGGGAGATGATATTTTCACCCCTCTGTAGTATGCATTCGCCCCTTTTAAGGTGATTTGACGTCAAAAAGCATTAAAGTTGCCAACTGTTCACATTATAAGGAGGCAAATGCATGCAGAGGGGTGAAAATATCATCTCCCAAAAGGAAAATTCTGAACTACTCTTATATCATAGAAAATTACCAAAATCCCCTTACAACATTGAAAATAACAAAAATAAAAAAATTAGAAGAGGAATGCTAGAATGAAGGGAACCCTTGCAAAAATGAGATGAAAGGGTTCTTCCATTGGCTGCACATCACCAAAGCCCATTTAACACTCCTTGACTTTTACAATTTAGAGTTACCTGCAGCCATTGGGATAGCCCTTTCATCTCATTTTAGCAAGGGCTCCCTTCAGTCTAACATTCCCTAAATTAGAAAAAATTCAATTTCCTGAAAAATCCTAAAATACTAACTTAAAAAATTGTTTTTCTTCTCTCGCTAGGTTTTCTACGGAGCTATACCACCTCTTGAATACCCTACAACATTTCTCTCGATTCAAGTGCATTCTTGCAATTCTCGAGCTCAAATCCATCCGTACGTTCCTCTTTCTTTCTATCTTCCATAGTTTTTGGTTCTTTAATTTCCACAAGCTTCGAGTAATCTATTAGGGTTCGAAACCTCCCTCTCTCGCACGTTCCTGTTCTCCTCAAACGCACTCCTGAGATTCAGATCGATCGGACCGCAGTTCTGTAGATCCGAAAGCATTACAGTCAGTCTGTGTATTTTTTTCAGAACAATTTCAACTTATCTGCGCACAGTATCTTTGAAAAATCTTCGCAGAACAATTCTAGGTATGTTTTTGTGTATGCCAAAGGTAGAGATAATGTCATTTGATTTATCTGTAATGAATAGCACTTAGAAGTTTTCTTCATCTTTTGTTTTGTTCTCTCTACTAAACAACTATAGGATTGTTCCCCCTCCCCTCAACCTATTGTATATTTTTCCCCATGATTTTTATCCTACAATGCCTCAATTTCTTCTCCAAATCGTCAAATCCATTTTCCCAATAATGTTTTTTTTTTTTTTTTTCCTTTGCCCCCATTCCTTTTAGGCTTGCGTGCCGCTTCAATAGCTTTTCTTCCCAATTGCCAGTTTCCAAAAGACTAGTTTCTCTGTTTCTCCTAAAATTCTGCTTAATCCAATCAATTTCAACTACAATTTGTTTCTAAAATTTCTCAAGTGATTTTGATATTCTATAAGCAATGAGTGAAACATTTGAATTACTGAGAACCATCTTAACAATCACATAACTTCTGAAATTATCGTAAAGGGTGTTTTTCCTTTATTAGGATTTTTTCCTGCATTCACCTCTCTGTTTTTTTTAGTTTGGAAAGTTTGAATGGAAGTATTCGATTAATTTGTATGTTTGTTTCTTCAGCAGACATTTTGGTTTTGAAGAGCAAAGATGGGAGAGAGGAAAGTCTTGAACAAGTACTACCCTCCAGACTTCGATCCTTCGAAAATTCCTCGGCGTCGACAGCCGAAGAACCAGCAGATTAAGGTCCGGATGATGTTGCCCATGAGTATCCGCTGCAATACATGTGGGAACTACATATACAAGGGAACCAAGTTCAATTCCCGGAAAGAAGACGTAATTGGCGAGGTTGGTCTCTCTCTCTCTCTATCTCTCTAGGGAATCATCTGTTCTATTTCTATTTCTTTGGAAAAAAAATCATTTATTTCGCCATTTCAGAAAAAAATAAATTCATTTATTTCATGTCCTAAATCAAATTCATGCCTTTATCAATTGGGCTTGTTATGTATTTGCAAAAATTGGCATTTCTGTTTAGACTTTAGAGTAGACTCAATAGATTAGCTCTGAACATCATACATAATCTGGAAACATTTAGAGATACATGCATTCATTATTTATTTTCTTTTATGGTTTAATGGAGTTTGGGAAGTTGTTATCATTGTACTAAGCATGAAGCTACTCACTCCCCTTAGCTTGTCTCCCAAATTTTTAATGATTTTTTATTATCAATTTCACCTGAAGTCGGTTTATATTGTGTAAGGGTACAAGATTGTATGATAGGTAACCAGTTGTTAAGTAATCCATTTTGAGCAATCTAGGAATCTAAGTTTTGTTGTTTTAGCTGAGTGGTGTTGTTTTACAGCATGTCTAAGTCAATTTTGTTGTACTTTCTAGACTTTAGGTTTTGTAACACACATGCCCGGTCTTCTGTTTGAGTTGTTGAATTCCTAGTTTTCATTCAGTTGCCTTCCCAACTTCCAAGACAAAGGCGATAGGTTTGCTGCTTCTGTCTATAATCTTATATTCTTGATTGTAACCACTGTGATTTGTTATCACTTTACTATTCCTAGAAAACTTTATGACAACCGTGGTGTACTTATGCATATTTATAATTTTGGTTATGATAAGCACTATGATTATGGTGTGGCACTTCTAGTTACTGGGCAATTCTTTAGACGAAGATGTTTCTGCTGATAGGAGACTTGTTGACCCTTCTGAACCAGGTTTTGCTTGTTCCTTTAAAGAAGGAGCCAATGAGAAATATCAAGCTTTCTTTTAAATCTAAATTTGGTAAGATGATCCAGAACTTCTAGGTATGGAGACCTAAAAATTGTCCTTGGGATTGCTAGGTCTGGTTTGCTGCAGAAATGCAGTTTGGTTCTTTTTAACTTGAACATTTTTTCATACAGTTTTTTTTTTTTGAACGATTTTTTCGTACAGGTTTTTGTTCTGCAACAATCATTTGATGCATATCCTGTAGGACTTTATCAGGCAATATGATTATGGATTCATTTACGTGGAAGTGAAGAAGATTGCTATTACACACATCTCTTTCTAAATTTCACTAATAAATAAAACCAAAGCCCCACATCTTATCTTTAGGGATCATACGTCATTGATCTACTGTTTTGGTAATTTAGCTGTGGGCTTAGATTATATACTATACTCAATGATTTTTTTTCTAGATTTTTAATGCTTTTAGGATGCATTTAAGGTGTTTTTTTTTTATCAATGGATTATGGCTAGAAACGTTGAATCCGAATGCCTATGGAAGATGAAATATTTTATTCATTATTCAACATGGGTGAGGATTTCATGTATAACTGAGATCATAGTGCTATTCTGATTTGATTACTTGTACTTAATCCACGCATGAATATTGTGCATATTCTAGTGCATCACATGATGTCCTGCTATTGCCTCCATTTTTCTGCATCTTTAACTTTCATCTCACTTTGCCTAAATTACTTTTTGTTTTTCCCTGTATATCAATCTAGGAGGAGAGAGTTGTGTTTTCCAGTGAAACTGGTTTTTTTTTTTTGAAGTGAATCAGTGAAAAGTTTATGCATTACATTCTGAATTGAAGATTCACCTGGAGCTGTAGGATGCATGGATGAGACATTTGGAATGAAACTCACTCCCATGATCCTCTTTGTATTTCACAAACTTTTTCGTTATATTTAAATCATTATGATGGTGGTTGATTTTTCGGACTTCATTTTTGAAAAGCCTTGCATTCAGAAATCAGTTGATTGGTTTGGCCCTTGAATTTTACTAAAATAGCCTTATGATCAAAGGAGCCACCAAGTAGAGCTAGCAAAGTATCAAGTAGACCGTTCAACTCCTCCTTGTGTTTGGAGGCAGCTACGAAACTAAAATCTTTTGAGTTTTGAGCACATTTCTTTCACCGCTCCTTATAGCTTTTCCACCTCGTCTGTATTTGTAATGGATGGCTGAGAAACAGAAGGTAGAGTTTATGAAGAACGGATTCACGAAGAATTGGAATCATTTTATTCGCAAGGCCAAGTGGCAAGAATCCCCTGATTTTCTGAGGATTGGTCAAAATTCCAACATCCACTTCGACAATTGTTCCCTTACCGTTGAATTTGCTTGCCTGAGATTCAGGAACCGAATCCTGAATGAACAACCTCTCCAAAACTGGCGCCTTATTATGAATGGGAGAGGTCAGATAAGAAGTGAAGGGAGTTTTCAAAGTGCGTTGAGGCGAGGAACCAGAAGGTTTCTCATCAGAAGACAGCGAGTCTATAAAACACTGTGCTATCCATCGAGAGACTTCCTTGGCCTTCTCCGCTATCCTCCTTGTCCTCCACAGAGATGGGAGAAAATCGGCCAGGTTGAAGGAAATTGGTGAGGGGATATTAGAGATCAGGAACGCAGCGGAAGGCCGTATTAGAAATTTTCTAACCCCTATCATTCCATCCTAAGTGGTGAAAATCGTCCAAGCTATCTTGGACGATTTTCCTCCCTTGGAATTTTGTTTTCAAAAAAAATTAATTGAATAAAGAATGGATTCTGTTCGCTATTTGGTTCGGGAATATGGATTCTGGTTCCCCTGTTTTGCTGCCTTATCCTCTGCTTTGGGAGTGGAACTCCCACTTTAGGGTGAGCTGGATCTGAGTCAGACAACCCGAATTCTGTTTGCTGGGCATTTTTGGAGTCCATTGGGGTGACCGACTTCAATGAGGTGGAAATCCTTTACTTTGAAGACCGGTATTCTTCTAATTGAGCCTACTACTGTGGGTCCTGGATTGTTGAGCGTGGTTCTGTCAATGTTATCTGGTGGGTGAAAGATGAGAAATGATAGTTTTGGAAAATTTGAGATGCGTTGCAGGAGGTTCTTGATGATATCCAGAGGCAGAATGTTTCCAACATATCTGTAGATCAGCTAATAGACATGTGTACTCCTTAGCCAAGGGTGCTGTGACTGAGGAGGCATTGTCCATTCATTCTTGACCACTTTCCTTTTGAGGACCATGATTAAGCTTTTGCCTATTATCCTTATTTTCGTTGCTTTGCTTGATCATCTCGGTTGAGGTGTTTCTCCTGCTCTTTTAATAAAGCGCTTGATTATCGTTAATCCGGATAGCAACATTCCTTAATGATTTAGAGAACAGTCGTTTTCTTGACTTTGGTAATGCTTCTAGTTGTGCCATAATTAGGATTGAAAAGTCAGATATGCTTCGAAGTGTTGGTCTATGCTGGTAATTTTTATACTAAGCACTAGAAATTGGTTTTTGGAATAATTTCCACCTTTATGAATGGAAGGTAGGAGTTAGTTATAGTTCTTTGGACAAGTCAGATATTATGACAATGTTTATCAGCTAAATGCTCCATTATGTACAATATGAATGATTTCTTTTCTCATGCATATAAATTATGTAATCATTATGATGTACTTCCAGTGAAACTCATGAAAGTTCTAGTTCTAGAATTTGGCAATTTAAAAGTTCACACCTTATGCAAAGTAACGGTGTTATGCTATTGTCAATGACAAACATTTCTATTGGGTGTTTTTTGTGTTTGGGAATCAGTGATATTCACATTTAGTAAATCTATTTCATTTTTATCCCTAATTTTTCTTTTATCGCAATCATGCTTCTTTGTCCGAATATGTAACCGAATCTTTGCTGTTTACTAAACTGATTTTTCTTGTTGATTAACATTTGCAGACGTATTTGGGAATTCAAATATTCAGGTTCTACTTCAAATGCACCAAGTGCTCGGCTGAACTAACGATGAAAACTGATCCTCAAAATTCAGATTACGTTGCTGAATCGGGTGCTACCCGCAATTTTGAGCCTTGGCGGGCAGAGGATGAGGTGAGCAGTTACAATCATGCTGGAGGATAATTTTTTTTTCCCTTTTCCTGTTATATCTAAAGCTGGGTACTTTGTTTCTGTATTACATTATTGGGTTGCTGTAATTTGCTATGATGTTGAAGATTTTATTGTAAATTAACATATCTTTTCTTTTTTCAGGAAGCAGACAAGGAACAGAGAAAGAGGGATGCGGAAGAGATGGGGGATGCCATGAAATCCTTAGAGAATAGAACTTTGGATTCAAAAAGAGAGATGGATATACTTGCTGCACTAGATGAAATGAAGTCTATGAGGGTACGTTCTAGTTAAACATTGTTGATGTAATGAAGACCCTTTCGATGGTACAATCATGTTGTTTAGTGGTTCTCATGACAAACCACTTATCTTCCATTTACTTATTGGCCAAATCACTGTCTAAAAACTCCCCAAGTCAATCATCGACTTGCCTAAGTCCGCTTTTTTTTTTTTTTACTTCGATCGAGTTGTCCTCTAAGTCCATGTTTTGCCTTACCAAGCCAATAAAAAACGCCTGTGACTTGCCCGGGTAATGAAAAATTTGCCTCGTCAATCCTTGACTTGCGAGTTGAATCCATTTTTTTTTACCTTGGTCGAGTTCTCTTCCCAGTCCGAGTTTTTTAAACACTGGCCAAATCCTTTTTAAATTAGATGATTATCAATATGCATGAAGACTCTTTCTTGCATATAGTCTTAGTTGCTTCAACTTCTAATTCAGAAACTCTTGTCCATGTTATGTCTACTAAAGCGTGTTACTTTCTGTGGTTCAGTCAAGACATGCAACTGTGAGCGCAGATGAAATGCTCGAGGCCTTGCAACGCGCGAATGAAGAGAAGGTATGATGCTTTCATTCATTGATGTGAATGTTAGGTGTAACCTGCTTGAAAGCATCTGACTGCGTTAGGCGGCTTTTTGTCCTTGACAGGAAAAGAAATTAGAAGAAGAGGACGAAGCACTTATAAAATCAATTGTTTTCCAAGTTAGTAAATCAGCATCTGTGGTGATGCTAGCTCTCTCTCTCTCTCTCTCTCTCTCTCTCTCTCTCTCTCTCTATACAGTGAAGTGTCATCTGAAAAAGTTTACTGAATAAGTTGCTTATAAATAAATCTATAATGCAGGGATCGCAAGATTTTGTTCGGCGGATTGAAGATGATGACGATGATTCATATGAAGAGATATATCTGCCACCTTCCTCTAGGGACGGACCATCTGACTATGTGGCTAAAGTATGTTTTCACTTTGGTTGTTATTTCAGCTGCGGGGAATTCCTTTACTCCATTTATGTCAATAATCGTCAAGTTCATGAATTTATCAACAGAAATCAGAAAATAGAGAATCTTGTAGAAAAAATTAAAAAAAAGCAGAAGAAGAATGAAAGATAAAAAAATATAGAATAAATAAATAACCCAAGGGCCTTCTTATAATCTCAAAGATAAATAACATAGAATAAAGAAAATAACCGAAAGGCCTGCTTATAGGTCAGATAAGATTTTGAAAAGTAAAAAATGCGGAATTTATCTAGGAACCTGGGCTGGCACCTTAAAATTTATTGATTGTATAAAAGAAATTCACGAGTGGACATTCCTAGCTTTACCTTTGGACCCAAAAATGGAACTCAATTACCTCCAACGTATTCTTGGGATACCCACATCACATCTGTTAGAAATGGAGTTAGGGTTAGAAGAGAGGAAGAAGAAGAGGAGTAGAGAGATGGAGAGTCTCCACTAGGGAGCTCCTCATGCATATGATGTATATATAGTCCCATCGAGGGCCAAGGTTTTAAATTTCGGTTTTGGTGTCGATTTTGGCCACCACCGAAAGCGAAACGTTTTCAGTTTCGGGCCAAAATTTCGGCCGAAATCATGTAAAAATGTGATTATGATTTCGTTTATTTTTTTAATTTCGACTGAAATGTCTAAAATTTCGGTGGAAATTTTGTTAAAAAGTCCAATCGAAAACTTCGGCAAAATATTGTAAAGAAACGACTGTATGTGAATTTCGTTTTGGTTTGTGCCGAAATGAAACGTTTTGGCCTAAATTCCAGGGCAACAATGGTACAACGGCTATAATACCCCTAATACTACAAGTAATGACTAGACTACCCTACAACATTATTCAACACTCCCCCTCAAGCTGGAGTGCATATACTATGGAACTCCAACTTGCCACAAAGAAACTACAACAAACAATTAAAAATAACAAAAAGTACAATGATCTCACACACACACATCCAGCTTGGTATAACACTCTTCAAGTTGGTGTGGTGAATACATAATGAAAAGCGTAATAATAAAAGACAAAGGCCACCATAAGAGTACAATCATCGAGATCAGCGGCCATACAAAAGGAACAGCTCCCCCCTGAAGCAGCAGTACATCGAGAGCGATCAGAATATGGCCTCCCCCTGAATGAGAGCCCGATGAATAAATCTGCAACCCACGAAGGATTGAACGGAGGCACCTCGACAGAGAAATAACAACGATCTATCGAGCAAAAAAGAGCACACCAAAGGTGCGCACATGAACAACGACGAAGCACGACGAGCGGGAACACCAACTAAGCAGTACAACGCCAATAGAAGAAGATAACCATCGATGTGGAAACCATCAGAGACAAGGTCGACAGGGAAACCGTCGCCTGGGGAGAACCGACCAACGATGGCCAAACCATCGTCTGGAGACAAGGTCGACGGCATGAACATCGTCGCCTGAAGATAAGAAGATGAAGAAGAAGATAACCAACCAACGATGGGGACACTATCATTTGGAGACACGGTCGATGGCATGGACATCGTTGCCTGAAGATAACCAACCAACGATGGGGAATCTATCGTTTGGTAATAAGGTTGACGGCATGAACAATGTCGCCTGAAGATAAGAAGAAGATAACCAACCAACGATGGAGAAACCATCGTTTGGTGACAAGGTCGAAGGCATGAACATCGTCGCCCGAAGAGAAAACCGACCAACGACGGTGGAAAGCACGTCGTCAGGGGCAGACAAGGCATACAACGACGGTAAGATGAATGCGTAAAACTACGCAAGGAACAATACGAAGGACGAGAAGAAGAACCAATGAAGAATATGAAGGACACGAAGAAGAACCAACGAAGAAGAGACCAACCGACCAACCAACTCACCACAAGAAGGATGGACATAAATAGAAACATCAACAAGACTCCCCCTCAACAAGGAAGACAATATGAAGAACTCACAAAGGACAACATGACAACACTCCCCCTCAAGTTGAAGGCCGAATACCTTCAACTTGCAAAGAAAAGAAGACTATCAAGGCACAAAACCCCTCTTAGACATTTTATCAAACACTAATAAGAAGGACAAACATAAACAGAACCGTCAACAACACTCCCCCTCGGGCGAGATTACATGAGCCCGGAGACAACAACAAGAAAAGAAAAGACAACATGGAAGACAACACTAACACTCCCCTTCAAGACAAGACAATAGAAGAACTACATGACAACATGACAGCCAAATGCGTTCAACTTGCAAAGAAACGAAGGCACAAAATCCCTGTGAGACATGTTAGAAATGGAGTTAGGGTTAGAAGAGAGGAAGAAGAAGAGGAGTAGAGAGATGGAGAGTCTCCACTAGGGAGCTCCTCATGTATATGATGTATATATATATGCCCATCTAAGGCAACAATGATACAAAGACTATAATACCCGTAAAACTACAAGTAATGACTAGACTACCATACAACATTATTCAACAACATCCAATCGCTCCCCTTGCTCTAATGGGCATCCCATACTATTACCTAAAAACTTTATCACATCTTTTATATCATTGGAGTAGTCATCCAAAGAGTTGGCAACTTGATTAGCTTATCTATATGTTTGAGACAACCGAGGCTTCAACTTCGCAGTCAAAGATTTAGTTCCTGCCAATAAAATTTGGGAACTGATACCCCCCTCCTCTCTCTTAAATGGATAAAATCCCCACCTTTAACGGATTCTGTGAGAATGGTTCACTGCTTGAGGATAAATTTACCCCCTTTAACATTTTTCTTTGCCTACTAAGGTGTTAGAGATCAGTTTGGCTTCATGCCCGGACGATCGACTATGGAAGTTATCTTCTTGATTAGGCGGTTAATGGAGAGATTTGAGAAAATAAAAATGGACCTTCATATGGTTTTCATTGATTTGGAGAAACGGTATGATAGGGTTCCCAGAAGTGTTATGTGGTGGGTCATTGAAAGGAAAAAAAGTGCCTACTAAATATGTTGATGTGATTAAGGATATGTACGATGGAGCAGTAACTAGAGTCAGAACCACGGATGGCACGTCTAGTGAGTTTCCAATTACAATAGGACTGCATCAAGGATCAAGCTCCAAGCCCTATCTTTTTACGGTAGTTATGGATGAGCTTACGGAGGGTATCCAGTATGAGGTGCCGTGGTGTATGTTATTTGCAAATGACATAGTATTAATCGACGAAACCAAAGCAGGAGTAAATGCTAAGTTAGAGTTATGGAGACTACTTTGGAATCCAAAGGTTTTAGACTGAGTAGGACTATGACAGAGTGTATGGAGTGTAACTTTAGTAATGTAAGGAGGCGGGACGAGGATGTAGTAAATCTGACTGGACAGGAGGTAGCTAAGAGGGATATCTCTTGGTTCAATTCTACGTAAGGAAGGAGAGATTGAAGAGGATGTTAACCATAGAATAAGAGCAGGTTGGTTGAAGTGGAAGCTTGCCTCAGGAGTTCTGTGCGACCATAACATCTCTACCAAGTTCAAGGGAAAGTTCCATAAGACAGCTGTGAGGCCAGCCATGCTGTACGGCTCAGAATGTTGGGCCACTAAGAAGCAGCATGTGCATAAGATGAGTGTAGCGGAGATGCGAATACTTAAATGGATGTGCGGCCACACAAGGTTAGATATAATTAAAAATGAAGACATTCGTAAAAAGGTGGGGGTGGCACCAATTGAGGAGAAGATGAGAGAGCACCGCTTAAGATGGTTTGGACATATCCAACGTAGGCCTTTGGATGCTCTAGTGAGAAGAGGCGACTTGTGCCAAGCTGATGGAATAAAAAGAGGTAGGGGCAGACCGAAAACAACTTGGGTAGAAACAGTGAGGAAAGACTTGATAGCTAGGAACATAACAGAGAACAAGACCTTGGATAGGATCGAATGGAAGAAAATGATCCACGTAAACGAACCCAACTAGAGCTAGGATTAGAGCCGGGTAGATTCCTTTCACCTTCATGAAATTTTTCTAAAGGATTCATTTAGTCCACCCCAACTAGTTTGGGACAAAGGCTTTGTTGAGTTGAGTTGAGTTGAGAACGGTTTTCTTTGCCTTTAAAACTTAACGAATAACGTTAAAGGGGGGCTTTTATCCGTGTCAGAGAGGGGGGGGGGGATATCATTTCCCTAAAATTTGATGGATCATGGCGGTTTTTTATTGTCATTTAGTAAATCAATTAATACTTTTCTGTCAGATTCAATCCAAATCTTGTTGAGACCAAGAGCTTTGCAATATCTAAGGGCTGTCATCTAGTAAATCAATTAATACCTTGCTGTCAGATTCAATCCAAATCTTGACGAGACCAAGAGGTTTGCTCCAAGTTTCTGCCTGCATGTTAGTACCCGTATTATAAAATTGAGAATAATAGGTAAAATGCAGATCCGATAAGCTTGTCAGCGTAGAAAAGCTAGAAAACGTAGATCCTTTTCCCTGCATATGATCAGTGTCAATAAAGATTTTTTTTTCTGTGACCTTTAGGGGAAATGCTTAGACTTTTTCCACCCACTTCTACTTTTGCATGAAGGTCAGTAACTTGCCTGAAATTAGAGACAAAAGAGCTTCAACTGAATTTCTAGATTCAATGAAGCAATAAACATGCGAAGAATGAAAATACATTCAGAGATGAGTGAACTCGGTCACCTTAGCATGCGTCTCTGCCTCTCTGGCAATTCTCACATTAGTTCTTCAACAATAGAATGCTGTATATAGAGATGAGTAGCCAAAAGGAAATCTAATGTTGAAAACTTAATCTACATGCAGAAACTGTGGTCTTTCTCTGCATTTCTCGTTTTTATATTTCTCGTACTGTTATGCAGTTGTTAGAAGACATAAGGGTACACAAAATTGCAAAATTTTCTTTTCTTGCCTCTATACAGTGCTCTATCTGCAAAAAATAATGGGACAATTGCCTTCAACTCTTGTTGATATGTCCAAGTTGACTTATCTGTCGTTGGATTTTCGTTCTTTGAGAGTTTATGATCGTTTCTTGGACAAGATACAGGAGTTCTTATAGAATTGGATGCTCATATGCTTCTTCTCTTGGAATTTCTCGGAAGAAAAGAAAAACTCACAACTTTGTTGTTATTGACTTCTTTGTTTATATATTACAGGCATAAGCAGGGATGCTCTTCCTTTTGGCATCCCTGCTTTGACAAACTTATCTGATCTGCAAGCATATTTTTTTATTTTATATTTATATGCATAGAAATATAAACAAGCATTTTACTATTCATAGAAAGGATATATCTGGTAATTATTGTCGACACCTTCATGATCTTGAGGGGGATTAGTGACATAAATGAAAGAGGTATTCTGCATAGTTCTGTGACGATGTTATGTGCACGGAGCCTTATAAGTTGATGATTTTGTTTGGCACAGAGGCAAAAAAAATGTGAGGAACTTCCAAGCAAAGTAGCCAGCGTAACAGACTCCTTGACAAAAGCTCGTAAGTTAATTCATTCAGCAATAAAAGTTCCATAGCTTTAGATGAATTTCTTTAGTTCAACTTCCAAAATTTGAGGAATGGTTTAGTTCTATGTTATATACTTCCCTTTGCCAAGTGAGGCCATTATTCTTGGAAGAAAGTTCTTCCCATTTTTCTGGGCAGGTTTGATTTTGTTGTTATGCAGCAAATTTTTTCTTTTATGATTTGCTATGCATCTTCTCGAATCTCTGAATGCTCAAAGGGTCAGAATCAGGTAGGCAAACAAACTTAAGGCTCTGTCCAATCAGTTTCAGTTTTTTCTTGTTTTAAGTCCGTAAGCTGGGGTTTGGCAGGACCCCTCTCTGAAAAATCAATTTCAGTGATAATTGATTTATTTCATGTCGTAGCTTTTGGATGAAAAGGTCAGTACATGAGGGTTGACCTGCCCAAAATTGCATGTTTGTGCTATTCAGACAGCAAAAAAAAAAAAAAAATAAATAAAAAAAATTGGAAAAGAAATAAGTGCAAAAAACTATAGTGGAAAGAGTAAAAGCCTCCCTCTACCAAAAAAGCTTTAGAAGAAAACTGGACGAAGCAATGCTAATCGACACATTCCGTGTGGTTCATTGATGCAAACGTTGAGCTCCTAAACCTTAAGGGCTTATGTTTTGAATAAGGAGGGAAGATAAAAAAATGGAGCCAGGGGTTGGAGTAATTTTTATGTTAGCAACACGCTAGGCTGACATCTGCAAGTGGTACCATCATGATCCAAAACAGACATAGTTTGGGAATCTGATATTTTTTTATCCTTGATGTTTAAGAGCAATATTTTCTGGATTTTTTGGGGTTTTATTGGATTTCTAGAAAACCCAAACTTTCTAGAAATTTCCGGGGCTTAATTTTAATAGCTAAGATTGATCTACCAATGATAGAAGGTATCAACTAGAGAAGGTTGGGATTTCTCATTAATTTTAACTTGTAAATTGGGTTCCTAAAAGTTATATTCAGAAGATTCTAGTTGATTTAAGTCCAAGTTTAGAAGGTAGACTTTTAGTTGCAGTCCAGAAACTATGATAACTTGCAGCTTTTAACAATAGGGGGTTTAAAATTTTTGAAGTTAGATATTTTTTTATTATTTTTTATTTTTTTTTCCTTTTCAAATTTTTTTTTTTTTTTGAAGTTAGAGCTGTTGGAGGAAAGGAAGACATGTGTGGGATTGCTGGTAATAGGAAATTGGAGTTGGGGACATGGTTTCATGGTTAGGTTTTGGGATGTGTTTCGGTTGTGATGAAAATGAACATGTTGGTTTCAGATGGAAATTTCAGTGGAAATAGTGTAAAATTATGGAAATGTATGGAAATTTATGCAAATAATGGACATTTAACATGAAACTTTAGGAAGTGCTAGAATAAACACAAATACACAATAGGAAACCATCGCATAAGTAAAACAAACAATCCATAATGGTTTGAAAACATCGTACACGTAGGGACATCCTTTGTCGCACGTCTGATAATTCATTTTACACCACAATTCACATGTAATTCATGTACATATTCATACATTATACATATACCATATTTTGCATGCAATTCATATAATATAATTATGTAACACATACTAGTATAATATACCATAGCATATTTTGCATGCAATTCATATAATATAATTATGCAACACATACTAGTATAATATACCATTAATACACTTACGATTTATTTTCATCATGCCTTTTGTTTTCTGTAAGTGTTTTTTTGGGGATGGAAATGAAATCATTTTTGTCATTTCGTATTGGTTGCAGTGGATATTTAAAACTATGTTTGGAAAAGGAATCACTCTTTGTTTTGTGGGGACTGATTATAAGTCCATGTAGTCGTGATTAAGGCATATTCCATGCGTCATAAGTTCTTTTATGGTGTTTCCGTAGCTGCTTGATTTTTTAGCTTTTTATTTTGTTATTCGATGTCTATTCTCTCTAGCATTGTGTTGTAACCTTTGTGGAGTTCTCATTAGTGCTATTCAATTTCATCCTTGAGGACCATTTGAATATCTAGATCTAGTTCCAATTCTGGTTGCTTGATACCTTGATGTGACTAAGTCTTAGATTCAGGATTAGTTTATTAATGGACATGATTATTTACATTTTAGTAGGGTTGTTTTTTTAGTTTTTTGATATTTTTTCGACCTAAAGCTTGCTAAACCCAATTTACTTAAATTCTTAAAATCTCATTAGTTGCTCCCATGGCCTACCACTCGAATCCCCACAACTTGATTAAACCTTAAAACTTCATTGATTGCTCCCATGGCCCATCATTTAACCCTTTTAAAATACATTTAAGCATTTTAAAACCACCCATTCTTTTATCCTATTTACCAAAGCCTATGGCCTACCACTTGCCATAAACCCTCCATATAAAACCTAACCCCTCCTCTCTAAACTTTAGTTTTTGAGATCGAAAAAGACACCCCCTCTTGCATGGAGCAAGCTCCCCTCTCCTCTTTTCTTTTCCCCTTGTTTTTACCCCTTATGGCTAGGTGAGCTGCCCCCTTTCTTCCTTCATCTCCTCTTCTCTTCTTTCACTTCTTTCGTCCCTTCATTCCCATCTTTCTTTTTCCTCTCGTCTTCTTCTTCTTCTCCTCTCCTTCCTCTGACCCTCACGTGTCGGTTTATAAACCGCCCCCTTTTACTCCATTCTTCCCCACCTCTCTCTCTCTCTCTCTGTTGACCTTGTTACTCCACTCGCATCTTTACTCTTGTGGCTGAGATTTGTCCCTTATTCGTCTCTCTCTCTCTCTCTCTCTCTCTCTCTCTCTCTTCTTGGGTACCTAGTGCATCACGATGACCAAGGCATGGAGCTCGGCACACTGCCCCATGTACTTATCCTTTTTTTTTTCCTGGAATAGTGAAAGCTTTCATTAAGAAGAGAAGACCATACAAAGACAAAGGGGTTTGCCAGGACCCTGGTAGAACTCACCCTTCCTAGCCGTTAAGGGGAGGGTGCCCAAGCCCTTACAACCCATCCACATCTCTCACTTTACCGATGTAGGATCTTTGCTTTTTCGTGGAACCCCAACAATCTCCCCCATCCACGTGGTTCTATGTTAACACCAAATTGGTAATGATTCAGCTGCCCAAGAGAATTCAACACAAAATCTCTCAACGGATCTGAATATCTGCGTATGGCGATTGCAACTGGAGCGAATCTAGTGGCTCTTGGAGGTGTTGGATGCTCTAATAGGGGGGGATCCAGATGGGAGATGACGGCCTTAAATCAAGGGTACCCTACTTCAGGGAGGAGTGGAATAGGTTAAACAAGAGTGAAAGGATTGGAAGTAGGGTATCAGACGGTAGGAATCGTACTCAGTGGTGGAACGGTCGGAAGGATTGGAGCTGTAACAGCTGTGGATATCTTAATTTCAGTTGGAGGGGAAAATGTTGATGATGTGCGAATCCCCACCTGAAGAATAAACCTACAATGCCGGTATCAACAAACAAAGAGGTTCGGGCTCTTGAAGGAGATGGGTGGCTGGACTCAGGCGAAATTTCAACTATCTTGGAGAATGGACTACCTCTTCTTGACATTTCGGGGAAGGAAATAGACGACATGCGACATCTCTTGAAGGCCTGTTTGATAGGAAGAACAATGGAGAAGGAAGGGAGTGCTGAGGAGCTTCGGATCTGGGCTAGGAAGTATTGGGACATTCCGTACCTAACTAGACCCAGTATCCTGGCTAAAAATGAATTCCTTTTTATGTTTGACTGTGAGGAACTAGCTCTGAAAGTTCTTAAAATGGGAGATGAAGCTTGTGGTGGTCACCTCTCTCTTAAAAAATGGGATCTTGATTATCAACAAGGAGAGGAGTTCTGGGTCAAATTTTATGGCATCCCCCTTCATGTCTGGGCAACTTCCACGTTGAAGCTTTGGGAAGGTGTCTCGGATCGGTGCTGGAAATAAGAATGGAACAAAACAACGGATAATGCATGAGTTATGCTTTGGTAAGAATTCTCACCCCAAAATGGAGGTTATCAGTCCCCTTTTTACGCCTCCGAATTCAAAACTCTATCTTTATGGTGGGTTTGGAGATTCAGAATCCGTCTCTATCGTCACAGGGAGGGCTTCAAGGGCAGATAGGGGCTTTCCTGGTGACGACGACTGCTGTCCGCCGGGGAGAGACTCAGGTTTGGTGAAAGGTAGGTCCAATGGTCAATTTTCCTCCTACAGCGGTCAGTGAGGAACCTTGCGTTGGAATGTGCGAAAGTAAAAATCGACATCATGTCAGGGACATGGGGCCTTCTACAGTTCATGACGTGGGGTTCTCAAACTTCAAATTCAAAATTCCAATCCAGTTAAGTGAGCAGATCAGATGACAGCTGGAGAAAGAAATAATTGGTGTAAAAAACATAATATCAAGACACCTATGTTTTCTCTTGGATTAGAAGCTAAAGTCAAGCGGGCCCTGGGTATTCTCAAGAGCAGTACGGGTAGGCCTATTTTCAAAAAAAGGATTTTGGAAAAAAGAAATAGTATCAGGCGTGAATGGAGACAAAAATGTGAGTTCTTCGCTTCTGAAAATCCAAATAAAAAGGTGGAAAGATAGGTACTAAGAATCTTTGGAAAAGGGTTTCTCATCCTCAACCTTTGATTGATAATTCCTCGCCCTAGTCTTTAGAAGAGGTTGGTTCTCAGAACCCTCTTTCAAGGGTAGTGGTCTTCTCCTAAACAAAAAAACTCCCGCTCGTTGGGAGTTTAATCCTTGCTCCCAATGAGGATGGGGTTTTGGAACATAAAAGGATTGGGGGAAGATATTAAGATACGATTAATCAAAGACTTTGTTTTCCAGCGGAAATTAGATCTGGTGGTCATCACTGAATCAAAAGTAATGGGAGTCACATATCAACTTATTAACAAGATGTGGGTGGGGGAATCATCGGGAATGGGTCGCATTGTCGTCAGTTGGAACAGCTGGGGGAATTATTGTAATATGGAAGGAAGGGAAATTTGCTAACAAAGGAATTAGCGTTGGGAGGTATTCGGTCACAGTTCTATTCAATTCAGTAGAATGGGATGAGAAGTGGATATTTACGGCGGTATATGGTCCAGTAAGAGCGAGAGAGAGGAAGGAATTGTGGAAAGAATTACGCCTGATTCGTGACACATATCGGGGTGAATGGATCATAGGGGAAGACTTCAATACTATTCGATTCCCCTCGGAAAAGAATTCCCAAACCAGGATAACCACAAGTATGAGGAGATGTTCGAATTTCATACAAGAAATGGAGTTAATTGATCTGCCATTAGAAGGGGCGCGCTATACTTGGTCAAATAATCAGGTGCGACTAGTGATGTGTAGGCTGGATCGGGTTCTTTTAACCTCAAAATGGGAAGATCGATTCCCTTTGATACCCCAGAGGGCCTTTCCTAAGTTTCTTTCAGACCATAATTCTATTGTTCTAGAAGTCTCTGACTTCTCTAGTGGTCCAAGACCCTTCGGATTTAATCTAGATCTTCTTGAAATTCCGGGAATAGATGAAAATACTAAGCAATGGTGGGATGAGATTTCTATTCAAGGCTGGAAGGGATACATTCCCTGTAAAAAGCTCAAGACTATTAAGCAGAAGATAAAAGAATGGCAGAAAACGGTGGATGATGAAACTAGATGCAATAAGGCAGAGACAGTGACAACTTTGGAATCTCTAGAAGAAAAAGAAGGGTCGTCTCTCTCTCGACCGCTGAACTAGAGCTCCTGGAAAAATACGAGGAGATTCTGCGTAGAGAAGAGATCAGGTGGCGTCAAAAATCAAAGGCTACATCAGCTAGCGCTCAATCCGTTGCTTGTAGGCTTTCGAGCCGGAGCGTAATGGTACCTCGCAATTCAAAAGTGTCTCTACGGCTGAAGAATGAGCGTGTTCTTGGGCCATCGTAGAAACATAGATAGGGTCGACGACGCTGAGCCCACTCTGGCTCAGCCGCACCACCCGGGGTGCGCGCCCTATTACAGAAGGGAATCGTATGGCTTAAAGAAGGAGACCGGAATAGAAAGTTCTTTCACAAAATTGCAAATTCGCGACGACGAATTAATACTATCTCGAGCCTTGAGGGGAGTTCACTAATTGAAGATATTGGTCTAATCATACAGCAAATTTTTGATTTCTATCAAGCTTTATATTTGAAAGCAGTGGAATGGCGGCCTAAAATAGAAGGGATTCAATTTAAATCTATTAGTTTGGGACAACGAATTTCTTTGGATCGAGACTTCACAGAAGAAGAAGTGGAAAGAGCTATCTTCTCCATGGCAAGAGACAAGGCTCCGGGACCGGATGGTTTTCCAATGGCTTTCTTCCAGAAGTATTGGGGCATCATGAAGGAAGATATTATGGCATTTTTTCTTGAATTTCAGGAACGAGGCATACTTAGCGAAGCGGCTAGAGCAACCTTTATAGCGCTAATTCCGAAAAAGGAAGGGGTAATAGGGGTAAAAGATTTTAGGCCAATTAGCCTGATCCACATCGTTCCGAAGATTGTCTCCAAATTGCTGGCTCAAAGGGTGAAGAGACATATGGGGAATATAATCTCTCAATTTCAAGGGGTCTTTGTGGATTCTAGGCAAATTCTGGATGGGGTCCTTATAGCTAATGAAATCATAGATTCGGTCAAGCGAAGAGGAAGTTCTGGTCTAATCTTCAAGATCGATTTAGAGAAGGCATATGACCATATTGACTTGACCCTCTAGGTCCTTTTCTATTCATCATGGTGGTGGAAACCGTCTGTCTTATGTTAACCAAAGGCGGGGGAACTGGTCTGTTCCATGGATTATCGGCTGGGCCAAGCACTGATAAGATTACACATTTACAGTTTGCAGATGACACTCTGGTATTCTTGCAGCCCACCTCTCAGGCCATTCCTAATGTCATCAGAATTTTTAAATGGTTCGAGGCTATCTCGGGGCTAAAAATCAACTTAGCAAAAAGTATGTTACTGGGCATCAATATGGAGCAGCAGCAAGTACAGAACCTGGCAGCATCTGTGGGATGTATTGCAGGGGTCTTTCCGGTATCATATTTAGGATTACCACTGGGTTTTGGTATTCCATCGGCGTCGCAGTGGGATCCGGTAATTGAAAGGGTGGAACGGACACTTGCCACCTGGAAGAAAAGATACATCTCTCTAGGGGGCAGAATAACCTTGATAAAAGCTGCTCTAGCCAACATGCCAGTATATTTCATGTCGCTCTTTAAAATCCCGGTGAAGGTGGCGCTGCGAATAGAAAAATTACAAAGAGACTTCCTTTGGGATGACAGTGGAGAGTCTAAAAAATTAGGTCACCTGATCAATTGGGACACTGTCATCAAATCAAAAAGAGATGGTGGACTGGGCATAGGAAAGTAATGTCTGCGAAACAAATCACTGTTAGGGAAATGGCTATGGCGATATGGTAAATAAAAGAAGGCTGTTTGGCGGACTGTGGGTTGACGCAAATATGGCATGAAAAATGAAGACTGGACCGTTAAAAGTTTGGCTCCTGGAAAGGGATCGGGCTCTTGGAAGTCGATTTGCTTGGTCAGGGAAGATTTCATTCAGAGAATTAGATATAAAGTGGGTCAAGGAAAAGAGGTCAGATTTTGGAAGGATCTCTGGTGTGATAAAACGCTACTCTCTATTGATTACCCAAGGTAATATTAAGTTGCAGTTAACCAAGAAGCTTTGGGGAGGATTATCTCAAGCGAGAGGGAGACTTTGGGAGGGGTTTTTGGGACATGCGTTTAAGAAGGGACCTTAAAGATGAGGAGATTCCGGATTTTGAGCGGCTTCTACTACAGCTACACTCGGTGTATTGCTCCATATCTGCAGATGACGATATCTTGTGGGCCCCGGAATCAAATGGTGTATTTACAGTGAGATCATTCTTCACAGAACTGAGATCAGGACAAAAGTCGGACAAGAGGCGTATCTGGCGGTCTTTGGCCCCACCAAGAGTGGTTGCTTTTGGATGGACTCTGGTACATAGAAAGATAAACACTTGTGACCAACTGAAAAAGACATTTTTGTCTTGCAAGCATCTGTGTGCTATGTTACCAAAATGAGGAAACGCTTGATCATCTGATGTTGCATTGTCCTTTCTCATACCAACTTTGGATAAGAGCAATTGGAGCGTTTGGTATGTGCTGGGTCTGTCCTGAATCCATTAGCTCGCTTCTTATTTATTGGAGGGGAGGTCCTTTTGGAGAGGTAGGAAAACTTCCCTGTGCCACCTTTCCCTACGCCATCGTATGGAATATTTGGAAGGAGCAGAATAGGCCTATCTTTCAAGGTCAGAGTAGAACCTTGGGCCATGTGGCGACTGATATTAAAGTGAAATTGATTACATGGGCTAAGGATAAAAAGAAATTACTGTATGGAGTGGGGGATCTGATCGAGAATTGGTGGGCAATCATCTGTAATAAAGCGATCCGAACCAAACTAAACCCAAATGGTTGGCCCCGCCAAACGGGTGGCTTAAATTAAATTTTGATGGGAGCTCGGTAGGAAACCCGGGACGGGCAGGGATTGCAGGTCTAATCAGGAATGCCCAACAATCGATCATCATGTCTTTCTCGGGTCCAGTAGGAATTTGTGATGCTAAAGAGGCCGAAATTAAGGCATTGCTCTTTGGACTACGATGGGCTTATCAAAACAATTTGCGATCTTTAATAGTGGAAGGGGACTACGAATGCAGTGGGCTGGGCTTCGGGTACTTCAACAGGGCCCTGGCGCCTACAAAATGTTATAGCAGAAATCCTTGACCTCATAAGGGTGCTACAACCTAGAATTGAACGTCGGAGAAGATCGGCGAATGAAGAGGCAGACTTTTTAGCCAAAGCAGGAGTGCTAAAAGAGGAAGTCACGGTTTCTACATCTCTGTAATTTTTTTAGAAATGTAATTGGACTTTGTCCCACTTTTGTATAATGGCGGGGACATCTTGTCCCAACCACTATTCAATAAAATGTCAACTTTCAAAAAAAAAGAAAGAGGAGAAGCTCGAGAAGGTCTAAAGTCCAAAATACAAAAGATCAAATACAAGATACAGAAAAAAATGGAAAACAATTTTGGAGGAAGGAAATCAAATATTTCCAAACTCGCTCGTCCGACTCCCGGACGAGCAAGGCTATCCGCCACCCATGTACGTATTCTATCACCTCTATTTTCTACAACCTTTTCCATAATCATTCCCCTTGCAATCTTTCCCTCCAACCTTTATCCTTTCTTTTAATGATTCCCAACCTTGTCACTTTATTACCCTACTTGACCTAGAGATTCCCCAACATTTTCTTATCGCGTTGGTATTGTTTGGGCAATAGTCAGGTATTTTCTTTATGGATCTGATTTTGGACAGATTTGACTAAAAAAAGTCCTTGTAAACTCCAGGTTTGCTTCAAGTTGGTATCAAAGCTCAGAAGGTAGATCTCTTATACCCTTCAATTAAAGCTACATAGGTATTTGGTAATATGACTGATAGTCTTCCTCAGTTGTTTGCCTTAGTAGTTTGTCTAGCACTCTCCATGTGTTCGACGGAGAAGAGTGAAGGGAAGCAGCATAAAAGTGTGAAATAATTGAAAAAATGAAATTTTTTTTAAAACAAGTAAATTCAAGTTTCTAACCAACGTAAGCAATTTGAATCTAACCATCATAAATTACATGCAACATGTAGGTAAAGGAAGCAAACCCCAACTAGTTTGGGACAAAGGCTTTGTTGAGTTGAGTTGATGTTGGTAAAGGAAAACCACTGCCAGCTGAAGTGCCTGTGTTGACCAGTGTCTGACTAGATGAAATTTTTTTTTACAGACCTAATTATTAAAATTTTTACTAGACTTTTGGGATTTAATAATATTTGGACATGATAGAATTTATGCACTTTAAAATTGGCAAAATACCTTATCGTTAGTGTCTTCTTTCTCTTTGCTGCAGTATGTGGCCGAGGCTCTCATTCATTTTGGATGGCGTGCTGCCGTGGATCTTGTGATGGGTGCTCTACACACGAATTATACTTGGGATTTGGTTTCCCTTCCCTCGGGTGCTCGCCCTGTGGGATGTCGCTGGGTTTTCTCTATCAAATATTTGTCGGATGGGACAGTTGAGCGCCTGAAGGCACGCTTAGTTGCGAAGGGGTATACTCAGACTTTTGGGGTCGATTACACAAACCTTTTCTCCTGTCGCTATGATCCCATCTGCTCGTATGTTACTTTTGTTAAAGTATAAAAGATAAATAACGCCTCTCTCCAACAGCTTAAGCTTTTGGAGAAGTTGGTAAGTTAACATGGTATCAGAGCCAAAGGTCTCGAGTTCAAACCTCCCGGATAACAAAAATCCACATGCGATGGTGGCCTTAAGTGGGACCACATGTGCCACGTGTTTGCCAAGTGGGCCACACGTGCGAGGGAGTGTTAAAGTATAAAAGATAAATAACGCCTCTCTCCAACAGCTTAAGCTTTTGGAGAAGTTGGTAAGTTAACAACTTTGGCTGGCCGTTAATCATGGTTGGCCCCTCTATCAGCTAGATGTGAACAATGCTTTTCTACATGGTAACCTCACTGAGGAGGTGTACATGGAGCAACCATCACTGAGGAGGTGTACATGGAGCAACCTCGCTCTGCCCATGGACGCTAATGTGATACTCCTTCCAGAAGAAGGCGACCTGTTAGATGACCCTGTTAGATATAGGCGGTTGGTTGGAACTCATATATCTCACAGTCACTCGCCTAGACATCTCATATGCTGTAGGGGTTGCAGTCAATATATGAGCTTACCTCATACCTCTCACTGACCTCGATACTTATTCTTAGGTACTTGAAAGGCATCCCAGGGACAAGCCTATTGTTTAAGAGGCAGGTCATACGAAGATAGAAGGGTTCTTTGATGCAGATTGGGCAGGATCTCCAACAGATAGGAGATCAACCACTAGATATTGCACCTTTTATAGGAGGTAACTTGGTGTCATGGCGAAGCAAGAAACAAGATGCCATAGCAAAATCCAGTGCAGAAGCCGAATACAGGACCATGACACACATGAGTACAAAACTCATCTGGCTATGCTCTCTTTTGTCAGAGATTGGTATCACTCCTTCTCCTTCTCGGTTGTATTGTGATAATAAGACTGCGATTCATATTGCTACGAATCCTGTCTTCCATGAGCGGACTTACATTGAGGTGGATTGCCATTTCATCCGTCAAAGAATTCAGAAGGGCGAGATATGCACAGTTTTTACTAGATCAGTGGATCAGCTGGCTGTTATGTTTACAAAATCCTTAAGTAAGGCTAGGATGAGCGATATTTGTAACAAGCTAGGAATGTATGATATATACTTTCCAGCTTGAGGGGAGTGTTATAACATATATATTACCCTAAGGGCATAGTTGTCATTTTACTCTTTCACCTGATATACATACGTAAGTGAGGGGGATCATGTCTCCCAACTCATTCTTTTCGTCACTTTCTTTTCTCTTCTCCTCTCTCAACACAAACAAAGTTTGGTTTGACAAGAATCATCAATGCTCTTGAATGTAGTTGAGACTCAGGAATAAAGGATGATTGTTTGCCAACAGAGGATTTCCTGGCTGTGATGGGAGCCCATCCTTGGTGTACAAGAGGTCTTTTTTTTTAGCGTGTCACATTCTATGATTGTTTGCTAACAGAGGATTTCCTGGCTGTGATGGGCGCCCATCCTTGGTGTAAAAGCGGTCTTTCTTTTTTTAGTGTATCATTTAAATCTTTTATGTTATAGGGTGGTCTAGAGACTTTTTCCCACCTAAACCACTTGAGTTCCTTAAGTTATCAGCCTTTTAATTGGGTCCCACATATGTATTACGAAAATATAAAGTTGCAAGGACAATTTAATCATCGTATAGTTATTTCACTAAAGTTATAAACTGACCACATGTGCCAACGTGACATCACATGACATCATGTCACTTATGAGACCATGATGGCCCAGTGCCCACATTGCAACAAAAGGAGGCCTAGTATTGTTTAATTTCAATAATCCTAGTAGTAAGGTGTTAAAGAGTCCTTATTTTGATCCGATAAGAGTCCGTAAGTTAGTCCAAGCTTAGCCTAGTCTAAGTGGCAACATATGGGTTTTATGAATTAAATTCAAACTACAAGTGGACTTCTTGCTTCTGCCCACAATTTATTGGTAAGGCCTATTGCCCTTTACGTAATGATTGAATGAGTGAGAATCTATGAAGCACGGGTACGGGGTGCGGGTACGACACGACACGGGTACGTGATTTGCCAAAAAAACCGGGTGCGGGTACGTTCGGGTACGCCGAATATAATAATATATTTTAATATTTTATTATATATTTATAAAAATTAAAAAAATAAAATTGTAGAGCAATCAAATAACAATAACATCACCAAAATGGAAAATTCTAATATTACTCTTCACTTCGTAAGTGATTAAGTTCCATATTTCATAACATGAGGCATCAATACATCATTCATTAGAAAAAAAAGTCTGTCACCAGTGTGTTGACCAGTGTGTTGGCCAGTGCCTGACAAGATGAATAATTTTTAGAGACCAAATTATGAGATTTTTTTTTACCGGACTTTTGGGATTTAATACTGTTTGGACAAAATAGATTTTATGAATTTTTAAAATTTGAAAAATACCCCACCGTTTGGAAGTTACGAAAGTTAAAATTTAGACTCGACCCTTTTTCTTTGAATTTTGTACTAGAACTGGAGAGTTGACTTTTTTTCCTTTTAGATTTGGGTGTTGAAACTATTTTTAATAAATCCAAAAGGGGGGTATTCCGTTATTTAGATGTAAATCTTAAGTAAATGGACAATAAAATAGTAAAGACATTCATGTAAATACCGAGTACAGGAAAGTAGAGAAAAGTACAGGAGAGGAAAGAGAAGCAGCAGGAAGAAGCAGGACGTGTCGGGTACGCGTGGTGCGCACCCGACACGCACCCAACCACCAAAACTAGTTTTTTTTTTTTTTAAAAAAAAAAAAAAAAATGGGGTACGTACCTTAAAATGGGGTACGTACCTCGGACGTACCTGGGGCGTACCCAGACGTACCCGCACCCCATACGTGTCGGGTGCGGGTGCGGGAGCCCCTGGAGAGTACCCGTGCTTCCTAGGTGAGAATTGGACTGTCCAAGCTGCTTGCTTCGGTGTAATGCTCTTTCCCAAGGTGTGACGCTTTAGACTCCTTGGTGTGATGCCTAGGTGGGCCTTAAAGTGATTCTAGGTCAACTATTTTCCTATTCTTCTTATTTCTCCTCTACTCTCTCTCTCTCTCTCTCTCTCTCACACACACACACACACACACACACACACACACACACACACACAGTTTATTCTAGATTTCTCTTACCTGTTCTCTTATAAACTTCCATATTTGAACTTTAATCCATCACCCAACATCCAACCCTAAGCTTTACCAAGTACCAACAACCTTTAAACCCTAGTCGCCAACCCTTTTCCGATAACAGCTTTAATCTAAACGTAAAGCCTTACCTTCAAACAGATTAAGAAAACTATAAGCTGCCGAATTGTCTGTAGATATTCCTTTTCCCTTGCAATCTGTGACCCAGATCTCCACATATCCTTTTCCCTTTAGCGTATTGATTCCCTAGAAACCTTGAACTGCCTTGAAATTGGGCCAATTCGCAGATTAGAGGATCAGACCAAGTAGCCTTCTGACGGTTTAAAACCCATTAAAACCATCAGTTTCAGACCTTATTTACCCCTTTTACACTTATTGAATATCTGTTGGTAACCTGCAGTTAATGGTTCCTACAGATCAATCCATTACCAATAGAGTTGCAGGCCTAAACTTAAAAAAAACCTTTTCTTAAACCAAATTAGCTGAGCAGTTAGTTTATAAACCTGTAACCTAATCGTGAATTTACAATCCACTCTTTAGGACTCCACGACATATAAACTGTTAAGACCATCCCAATACCCTTCTAAACCATATTATACTCTTACCTATACCTTAAATCACCTCTCGTACCTGTTCCTATTGACTATTAAAACCCACTTCCCAAAACCTGTAACAGTCAACCTAACTTCCAACAATCCCCCCATAACATACCTATGACCTGCCCTAGTACCCATACCAACTGCTTTTTAACCTAAAACTTTGATCCTAAGCGTACCAGTCATTACCTGACCAGATCTGTTATAAGTTCCAATAATTACCATATCTGTAACAGTTTCCAGGTAAAAAAAAACCATATCAGTAATTCTCAAAAAAAAAAACCCATATCTGTAACAGTCCACTTATACCCCTGTTTTACTACCTCAAAGCCTTCATAACCTATTCCCTTTAGCCCATCTTTAATTACATACCCTATTGACTAAGAACTGAGTCAATCCTTACCCTAGATATAACCTTCCTTTGATTGCCCTGCATCAATTTGGTATTAGAGCTGCAATTCCTAGTATCTTCTATTACCATCCTGTGTCAATTTGATATCAGAGCTACATATTTAGTTGTCTATCTTTTTGGTTCTGCATTAGTTTGGTATCAGAGCCTAGGTTAGGATGTCTACTTGAATTAGTGGGAATTACAGGGGAAGGTTAATTGTCTATACAAGATACAAAATTAGGATGTCACACTGCAACAAGATTTATAAGGGAAATCGAACTGCCAATCATGACTTGTTAATAGACATAACTGAACAGCTTAGGATCTTGGAAACCCAGGGTAGGAAGGCTTGAGAAGAAAAAGAATAGTCTACAATGGTGTAGGAAGTGGCAGAATAATTTACCATCTGGGACGACTCCCAACATCTATGACAACTCTCAAGGTTGCCAATGTCAGACAAGGTCTACAATAGACTCCGACAAGCAAGCTGTTTTGGTCATGTGAGATCCCACAAAGATATCAACAAAGTGAAGGGGTACACTGTGGAACTTTATGACCACGTGCAGAGAGAAGATGTCTGTTTGGAAATACAAAAGAATTTGTGGATGTCTCTTGCCAAGAAAGCTTACAAGAGGTTCCTTGCTTCAGATGTTATTATTCAATCTTGTGTACATAGGATTACCATCCATAAAGTCTTTAATCTTCAGCGATAGACCAGAGCAACAATAGTCATCCAAGGTTACCTTCGCCAATACTTGGACCACACACATTACTTATGGATTAGGAATGCGACCATAGCTATCCAATGTGCATGGAAAAGAGTAGTTGCTAGGAGGCTGCAGAAACTTTAGATGACGGCAAAGAAAGCCAATGCTCTACAAGTTGTTAGGAATAGGAATAAACTGGAAAGGCAAGTTCAAGAACTTGCATAGGTACATGTACGGGGAGGAGAACTTGCCCCATTAACTTAGTGCATGGTGTGCAAAATTTTGGCTAGTCGTAGCTAGAGGAATAACGGAAGTGGTGGAAGAAGTGATATCTCAGTACAAATGAGCATTTAAATTCTCGATAAGGTTCTTATTGCAAACGAATTTCTTGATTCAAGAAAGGAGGAGGAAATATCAATGATAGTGTGCAAAATTGATATCGAGAAAGCTTATGATCATGTGGAATGTGAGTTTATGGATTTTATTCAAGATAAAATGGGGTTTGGAGAGAAATGGAGAAAATGGGTAAAGGCTTCTATGTCATCAGCAAAAATTTTAATCATGTTAAATGGGTGACCAATGGTGTTTTGTTTTGTCAAGGAGATCCATTATCACTATATTTATTTATAATGGTTTTAGAAGCCTTTAGTCTGCTAATTTCAAGAGCTCTAGTGGATAGAGGCTTTATTGAGGGGTTGAAAGGAAAGTAGGAATGCCCCTACAATCTTTCATCTCCAATTTGCGGATGATATTCTTATCTTCTTGAACAGGGAGGAATCAGACCGAAGTCAATAACCTAAGAAATAATATTTAGATGGCTTGAAGTAGTTTCATGGTTGAAAATTAATTTTGGAAAAAGCTTGTTGGTGGGCATCCGCAAGCAACAAGAGGAAGTAAATTCTCTAGCAAACATCACATGTTGTAGGAAAGAAGAGATGCCGATCACCTACCTTGGGCTTCGCCTAGAATTTGGTATTCCATCGCCTTGTATTTAGGATGCGATTATTGATTAAATGGAAAGAAAATTAACCTGGGAAAAGCTAACTCTCTTTTGGTTGAGGGATTATCCTTTCAAATCGGCTTTGGCTAGTCTACTAGTGTACTTTATGTCTCTCTTCAAGATACCCACCAAAGGGACTTTCTTTGGGAAGGCAGAGAGTATTAAAAAATAAAGCATCTCATGAAATGGACAGAGTGTAAATCTAAAAAGATAAGGGAAATTTTTTGATAAAGGTGACTTTATTAAAACTTAACTGAAAACAACTAAAAACAACTAAAGTAGTTCGTTATAGGATACAAGATGTCTCCCGATTCGAATACAATCCCTAAGCCCACAAAAGTGGCTTGTACACCTTTTCAACCACTGCTAAATTATGATGAAGTCGCATTCATTTCTGATTTACCCACTCCAGCTTTGGCGAGCTCGTATGCTTCTCCATTTGCCGACCGAAGCATGTGTGAGAGGTGAGGGTTGATGATCTTACAACAATCACAAATTTCTGCAATTATGCTTGAAAGCTTCCAATTTCCCTTCTAAAAAGATAAGGGAAACTGGCTTTGGAAAATAAGATTGAGACATAAGGTAATCCTTAGAAAATGGTTGTGGAGATATGGTGTGGAGCAATCCAAAGAGAACACACAAATTTACTTGGTTTGGCACAATGGCCTACATCCACAGACGAGATCACTTTCTTCCATCATTCTTGAACGAAGTTGGGTGATTACAGCATATTTACAACTATAATCAAGAATCGGAACCAAGCCCTTCAAGTCTCCTTAGATGGAACGGAGGCGTGTTCTAGGTGACAGAAACCCATCATCCGAATGGAGGAATCGGAACCATGACTGGAATGATAGAAAGGCACTCAGCATCCGAGGAAGACACCCGCTATACAAGTTCTTCCTGGAGATTGGACTTGCAATAGTTGTGGATACCATAATTTCCGAAGAAGAGAGAGGTGCAGACAATGTAATCGGAACAAAACATTTGGCCACCTCAAAAAGGTGGTTGGTAGAGACACTGATCTTGGAAACACGATATGGCCAGAAGGAGGGTCCATCAAAGTATGTGATGAGTTCCCAAAGTATTAATCACCGGAAAGGAGGTCGACAAAAGAAAGGAATTACTAAAGACATGTCTCATTGGGAAGATAAAAATGGAGAAGTGGGCAGTTAATGAAGTATGGGAGTGGGCTAAATGGTCTTGGAATATCCCATCTCTACCGGAACGATATATATTAAATGCTCTTGAAATTTTTTTCGGTTTTGAATCTGAAACTCAAGCGACACATGTATTCAGTAGAGGCGCCTTGGCCTTTGGAAGCAACCTCCTCTCCTTGCGTCCTTGGAATCCGGCGTCCGAGACGGGGGCTAAAGCTATTTGGGTGCGTTTCTACGGGATTCCATTGCACACATGGGCCTCATCTATCGTTCAAACCCTTGGAGGAATTTTCGGCACTGTTTTAGAAATCAAAACTGAAGGGAAAAACTCTCAATGCATGGAGTACATGTCCGCAAAGATATTTACTACTGAATGGAGATTTCTTCGCTCTTATGTACGGCTAAAGGTAGAAAACCGCTGGTATACAATCGGTGTGATGGGGGAACATGAGAATAACTTACTGATGGGAGCCTGGCCGGCGAACACCAAGGTCAACCACTATCCTTTTCAGGGCGACGGAGAAATGAACGAAATGAAAAAATCAGTCACAAAGGAGTCTGACTCTGGGGTCAGTCATAACCGGAAAAGGGTTGGCGAATCGGATGATGGAGCAATCGGCGGTCGGTCACTATTTGATGTCACTAGGAGGAAGATGAACAGTGAAACGTTAATCAATACGGGATCAAAATCGGACGGAGGAAACAACGGGTGTGCGTACGATTGGAGGGCTGAACGTAAAAGAAAAGGAAAAAATATCGTAACCGTTGATCGGGAGATGAGGGGTGACCTTCCACATCCAGCCACACATTCAAATTTTGAAAAAAATACCGATTTGGCGGAAACTTCGAGGGCGGGCTACTTTCGTCTGTTGGAGAGGACGCCTGTTGAAGACCGAATGGATGAACCCGTTCGTAGGGATGATAATGGCTGCAATAGAAGGCTCTTATCTGGGACACGTGTCGTTAACCAAGTGGTTGGACAGGAGGTGCCTTCACACCGAAGTAAGGATAAGAAAATGATGCCACGCGTTTCATCGCATGCGAATCAGACACACGTCCAGGATCATGAGAATCGTTCTATGGCTGCGATATCTTCTAGCAGTACCAATCCGGTGGAGTGGGGTACACGTCGGCTTGTCGATAAGCCCAAGCTGAATACTAAAAATGTCTTTAGAATTAATGGGACACGTGGCGGTAGACATCAATCGGATAAAAACAGACGTTCATCACATGGCAATGGATTCTCGCATGTGGGACAGATGGAATACATGCAGCCCGGGTACTGGAAACCGGCTAGAAACAGTAATTTTAATAATGATACTGGATATAGCTGGTCCCATAAACTGTTTAGTATGAAGCGAGCCGGTCGAAATATCATAAGCGTCGAAAATCTGATGATCTCCCATCACGGGAGGAGATTGTTCGCGAGTACTTAAAGCTGCGGTAAAAAAGATCTGGGGCGAATGTTGGAAATCCTATCCCTTCAGGGGATCCGAAATCTGTACAGTTGGAGGATAATGGGGATCCGAATCTTGCCATCCAGGCTGAAGTGGAATCTGTTAGGCCCAATCAGGATAATGCTCTACTTCAGACAGAGGATGTAGAAGTTTCTGTACTCAAGGAAAAGATGTCTGATCTTGGTGACAACACTAATGGCAAGGGTCCCGATAATGTGGAGAATGAATTTATTCATGAAACCATTCAGGACCCCTCGATGGTGGGAATTCATCTAAATTTATCGAAGGCCTTGACCATCAGAGCTGAGGTCTCGTCTGATGAGATATCATCACATGAGATTTGGATAATGAGATGAATGAAGCTGTTGTTGAAACCAATCAGGATTCTTTGGAGGTGGGGCTTCATCTGAATATAACGAAGGATCTATCAAGAGCAAATATCGCCGATTGCTCAACTGATGAGGCATCTTCAAAAGAGAGATGTAGAATGGCGACTCTGGGCTTGGATCTGGGCAGATCATACAAAGAAAATGAAGAGGCAACGTGGAACAATCTTGATGATTTTGATGATCGGGACGCTCCAAGGAGATCTAGCGGGAAGCAGCCGAAAAGGGGACACCGGGAGACATTGTACAGAAATTTGGATGGACCGATGGAGGCGCATATTCCAATCGAATCGTCGGGGGGTAACAAAGCTGAAGATAGTATGCAACAAACCAATGAAGTTGCAACTAAGGGGAACTTGGATGAACTGTTACTGCCTTCGGCGGTGTGCCAGGATCAATCAAAGGAAGTCGACTCATTGGAAATCGAACTACGGAATAAAGTCAAAGACTGCTTGCGTGATGATGACGGCGACTCCTCTGAAAATTCTTGTCATAAGGATGAATTCGGGGCTTTGTCGGACATGTGGAGGGATTACGGGATCCTCTTTGAGGAGAATGTTCCCTTGACAAAGATGATGGCAGATGAACTAGATAAACGGGAAGGGAAGAGTAAAGCGTCAGCTAGTAAGGGTAGGAAGGGACAGAGGGAGCTGAGGCGGTTACGCTGAGGCGATGGGAAAGGGTTTTACTGAAATTTAAGGTTAGAAATGAAGGTTATATTTTGAAATATCAGAGGACTGGGATCGGAGAGGAAAAAGCTGGCGGTAAAGGATCTTTGCTCTTTCAGAAATCCAGATATATTGGCAATTGTAGAGTCAAAGGTATCCAGGGTCTCTGAACATCTCATTGACAAAATTTGGGGATGATCAAATAGAAGGTGGGAAGCTATGGAGGCAAGGGGATCTGCTGGGGGAATCATCGTCATTTGGCGAGACAATTTATTTGATAGATTGGATAGTGTTGCAAATGAATACTCGATCTCAATCTGCTTTAAGTCTCGGACTAATGACACCCAATGGCTAATGACGGCTGTATACTGGACCATCAAGAGCACGGGAAAGAAGATTCTTTTGGCCTGAACTCAAAAACATCCGAGATCAGTGGAATGGTCCATGGCTCATAGGAGGTGATTTTAATACCGTAAGATATCCATTCAAGACAGCGAGTTGGTGGATCTTCCATTGGAGGGGAGCTACTTTCACTTGGACAAATAATCAAGAGCAGCTAGTGCTAAGCAGACTGGACAGGATCCTAATCTCTGAGGAGTGGGAGGAGGCTTTTCAACTGATCTGTCAATGTGCATTACCAAGGCCAATCTCAGACCACAACCCTGTGATGCTCCTGATGTCTGACTTCAACGGTGGTCCAAAACCTTTCAGGTACGACTTGGGTTTGTGTTATGTGGAGGAACTCAACTCTCAAATACAAGGATGGCGGAATTCTGAAACGGTGGTGGGATGGAAAGGATTTGTGATATGTAAGAAATTGAAGACCATAAAACTGAATGTTAGAGAATGGGCAAAGCAAGCAAAGGCGGCTAAAGAATTTAGAAAGGAGGATGTCCTGGTGAAGTTGGGATTGCTGGAAAACAAAGAGGCGGAAGCAAATTTGGTTGAAGCGGATAGGCAATTGAGGGTGGAGCTACTTGCGGAGTATGAGGAAATGATCCGGAAAGAGGAGATCAGTTGGAGGCAAAAGTCTCGTGTATCTTGGCTGAAAGAGGGGGATATGAACACAAGATTTTTTCATCGTATGGCTAGCTCACGACGGAGGATCAATGCAATTAATTGTCTATCGGTGGATGGAAACTTAGTGGAGGAGAGGGAGGCCATCCGGAATCATATACTAAGTTACTATGAGAAGCTATATACTGCCCAACACAATTGGCGCCCAAAATTTCCCGGCCTTCGATTTAAAAAAATATCTGTAAGTCGAGAAAAATGGCTGGAAAGGCCTTTCTCTTTGGAGGAAATAGAGGCGGCTATCAAATCCCTAAGGAAGGACATAGCACCTGGCCCAGACGGCTTCCCGGTGGCATTCTATGAGCAACATTGGGATACCCTCAAAGCCGACATTTATGCTTTCTTCCATGAGTTTCACGAACGGGGAATTCTCAACAGAGCCATCAACTCAACGTTTATCTCTCTAACTCCGAAGAAAAATGGTGCTGCGGAGATCAAAGACTATAGGCCGATTAGTCTTGTGCACGGGGTTTACAAGATCCTTGCAAAAGTCCTAGCAGGTAGACTCAAGACGGTTATGGGCGAGGTAATCTCTAAATTCCAAGGGGCCTTTGTTAATAATAGACAAATTCTGGATGGGGTTCTCATTGCAAATGAAATTTTAGACTCTACTAAAAGAGGTGGGGGAAGTGGGATCATCATTAAGGTGGACATTGAGAAGGCATAGATCATGTTGAATGGAAAGTGCTTGACTATATCATGGATCGAATGGGCTTTGGAACCAAGTGGAGAAGTTGGATGATGGCTTGCGTCTCCTCGGCTTCATTTTCGATTCTCATTAATGGAGATCACCTGAAGGTTTCTTTGGATCATCGAGGAGAATTCGGCAAGGGGACCCTCTATCACCGTATCTATTTATTATGGTTGCTGAAGTCCTCAGTAGTATGTTCTCTAAAGCGGAGGAGTTGGGGTACATCGAGGGGCTGAGGGTATCTGAGAATTCACCGGCAGTCACCCACCGTCAGTTTGCCGACGATATGCTCGTATTCCTAAAGAATAGTGCGAAGCAGGTATATAATCTCAAGATTCTTTTCAAATGGTTTGAAATTTCTACTGGCGTCAAAATAAATATGTACAAAAGTGTGATTGCGGGGATCAACATTGACAATGAAAGACTCTCGAGTCACGCTGATGTAATGGGATGTTTGGCATCTTCCCTTCCCATTTCATATCTAGGGCTCCCTCTGGGGTTTGGGGTCCCCTCGGCAACTCAGTGGGATCCGATTGTGGAAAGGATTGAAAGGAAGTTGGCTGCATGGAAGAAAAAATACCTATCTTTCGGAGGAAGAATTACTTTAATTAAGGCGGCAATGGCCAACATGCCAGTTTATTTCATGTCGTTATTCAAAATACCGGCAACTGTGGCGAAGCGGATAGAGAAGCTGCAAAGAGACTTCTTATGGGAAGGTCAGGAGGAGGGCAAAAAGCTGAAACACCTGCTTAAATGGGAGAAAGTATGTAGGTCAAAAAAGAATGGTGGGATTGGGATAGGGTTGTTGAAGCTTCGAAATATGTCACTTTTGGGGAAATGGTTGTGGAGGTTCGGATCTGAGAAGAATGCTTTGTGGCAGGAGATAATAGGGGGGAAATTCGGGAGATGTTGGGGAGACTGGGTATGCCGGGATCCACCCCGTGGTAAGGGGTCGGGGGACCTGGAAATCTGTAAGCTCTGTGCGTGATTCGTTTTAGACAATGATCAGATTCAAGGTTGGGAAGGGACTGAATGTCCGATTTTGGCTAGATATGTGGCTTGGGACTCAAACTCTCAAGGAGAGATTTCCGGACCTATTTTGTTTGGCATGTAACCAACAAGCATCGGTGGCGGAGAACATTCACCAAAGGACAGGAGCAGGGAAGATGGTATGGGATATCCAAATGCGCAGACATTTAAAAGATGATGAAATTACCAACTACGCTGCCCTCCTTCGAGTTCTGGATGATTGCTATTTATCACCTCAAGCTGAGGATACCATCCTGTGGCAAGCAGAGTCGGATGGAGAATTTACGGTTAGATCATTTTTTCAGGCTCTGTGCAATGATGAGGGGGCTGACTCCCGTTGGGCTAATATATGTAGACAACCTATTCCACCAAGGATTAAGGCTTTCATTTGGGCAGTATCACATAGGTGTATCGACACTCTCGATCGCCTAAAACAGCGGTGCTTTCAGCTCGCTAATCGGTGCTCTCTGTGCCTCGAAGCGGAGGAGACCATTGATCATTTATTTATACATTGCTCGTATACCAACAGTATATGGAATGCGTTACTTCGATCTTTTGGGATTCAGTGGGTTATGCAGGGGGAGATATCGGAGGTTCTCCTCAGTTGGAATGGTGCTTTTCATGGCTGCCTGGGCGAAGCTTTATGGAAACCTCTACTCTCTGCGATTATTTGGCACATCGGTGTTTCGGCCGTTTCGTTCGAAAGTTTCCGTTCCGCTCCGGCGAGGGGAATTTTACAAAAAAAAAAAGTTAAAAATATGAAAAAAAATTCAGTGGGTATGGTGAATTTTTTGAAATTTTTGTTCCATTCCGACGAGGGGAATTTTTGGGAATTTTTTGAATCTTTTTTGAATTTTTTGCAAAAAGACGAAAATAGCCCTCCAAACAGCACCCCCACGGTCATAAAACGAGGGTAAATATGTAAAATACACTCCCCAACAGCCATACGGGCATTTCTGTAATTTTTTGGATTTGTTTTGAATTTTTTTAATTTTTTCCAACTTTCCAACCCCATTCCGGCCGGAATAGGGGGTTTCGCCCATTCCGGCCGGAATGACCGGAACGGAAAATATAGGCATTCCGTTCCGGAATCCGGACCGGAACCGGAATTCCGGTGCGTTCCGGCCGGAACGGAACGGAATTGATAACTAAGCTCTGGACATAAAGCTATCATTAATCACTTGGGGCAAAAGGGAACCTGCTGTACTCCACCGGGGTAGCATTGCGTAAGTGGAATGTGGTGCTGCGAGAAAGAAGGTATCGATCTTCCATTACACCGCAATGGAGAGCTCCGACAGAAGGTTGGGTAAAACTTAACTTCGATGGCAGTTCACTTGGTAATCCGGGACCGGCTGGTTTTGGCGGATTGATCCGTGATCATTCTGGTAGAACTTTATGTTGTATTCCGGATCGGCGGGAACATGTGACGCAAATGAAGCAGAGGCGAAGGGAATGCTGTTTGGTTTAAGGTGGTTTTCTGCTAATAATTTAGGTCCCCTAATAGTGGAGGGGGACTCATCAAATGTTATAACTTGGGCAAGTAATCAAGGCGGCGGGCCATGGAGATTACATAATATCCTTGATGAAATTCGAGACCTGGTAAGGTGCCTTCATCCACAGCTTATTCATAGCAGGAGAACTGCTAACACTTGTGCGGATATTCTGGCTAAAGAAGGGGGGTAGCCATTGAGGGAACGATTGTTAATTGTAATGATATTACAGGGTCTCTTTAGGCACTGCTCTGCCTGATTCCCCATATTGTTTTATGTACTGGGACACCTTGTCCCTCTTTTACTTAATAAAATTCCTTGTTAATTCTCAAAAAAAAAAAGAAAAGAAAAAAAAAGAGAGGTATTATGTCAAAAATTATTAGAGACAAATATGGGAAGGTTTGAGAGGGATTGGGAGAGTAGGAACCCACAATTAGGTAAGAGTTACGGTGCATTGCGGGTTATTTGTGATCGTAGATTGTTGCTTGAGTCTAGATTTAGGTGGTAGGGTGGGAGGGGAGCATTAGGTTTTGCGAGGATCTATTGGAATGTGAGTCCAATTTTTGCCATGCATTCCCAAATCTACATCTTGTAGCGATTGATATTGTGGTGAGAGTTTGTGACAATATTGAGAGAAGGGGAGATGGGGCAATCATCTGGGATATTAGACTTAAGAGGGACCTCAACGATAGAGAAATTGATAGCTTCTCTTCTCTGCTTGATTAGCAATTTCTATTGTTCTAGTTATAAACCCAGATTCAAAGATTTGGATTCCAGATTCCAATTGGAGTTTTATTTTTTTTCTCTCGTATCCTTTTTCCTTAACTTGCTGAAATCGGAATGGGGAAAATCTCCCCCTGCTAGAGTTTGGAAAGCTTTTGCTCCACTACTAGTGGGAGCTTTCTTTTGGATTGTGGCAGCCCAAAAAAACAAACTAACAAATCAACACGTTCGATAGTCTCGCGTATATCCTTTGCAAAGAAGTGAAGGTAGATTCTATGTCAAAAAAAGAAGGGTAGGGAGATTTAGATCATCTAATGGTCCATTGCTCCCTCCACTGTGCAAAATTGGGAAGCCCCCCTGTCGGCTTGTTCAAACTTAACTTCGATGGGTCAAGTTTGGGGAATCCCGGGCCGGCTGGAAGCGTATTAAGAGGGGCTACCAAAGAGGTCATTTGGCCTCGATTGGTGTGACTGATCCTAGTGAAGCGGAAGTTAGACTTAGAGCTGCCTATCAAGGCATCGAACATTTAAGCAGCGAGCTACTGGATAAAACGATAGTGGAAGGTGATTCTTCAAATGTTATTAGATGGTTAAAAGCGTCCACTGTTCCTCCCTGGTGGTTTGCGCAATATTTTGATGAAATCCAAGACAAGATTGGAGTCTCTTCATTGGTATTCAAGCATGTTAGGAGATCGGTGAACAGTGAGGCTGATTGTCTTGCTCGCCAAGGTGTAGGGAGGGAGAGATTGGAGATGTTTGATTTCCTTCCCCCTTGAGTGATGTATTATTTTTTTTATTTTTTCTATGTTTGCAGCTCCTGTTTGATGGTTGTATGACCTTCTCGGTCTTCTTCCTCTTTATCAATGAAAGCAGTTACTATTCAAAAAAATAAAAATAAAAATAAAAATAAAAATGGTCCATTGCTCATTCTCTTGTTATCTTTTGTGTGCCATTATTAAAATTTTTGGGGTGTCATGACCCATGGGTTCTTCCATTGTCAATCAATGAACTATTCTTAATTGGAGCAAGAATTCTTTTGGAAGTACTAGAAAGCTTCTTTGGAGTCTTGTTCCTTTGGAAATGGCTTGCCAAATTTCAGAGGAGAGGAACAATTGAATTCTCATGGAAAGGAGTAGGATGTTTTTAAGAATGATAATGGATATAAAAGTTGAGCTTATCCTCTGGTGGATCAAATTCGATTTCGATGGTAGCTTGAAGGGTAAACTAGGTCGAGTTGACGTGGGATGAGTTTTTCTGGGACTCAAATGGGGAATGTCCTTCAGGTGTTTTTCCAAGGCCAGCTGGTGTTTGTGATTCCAACAAAGTGGAAGCAAGGGCTTTACTTTGTGGGTTAAAGTTCTATATCTCATCTTTAAGTGGACAACTCATCATTGAAGGATATTCAACAAATGTGATTGGATGTGTGAGCAAAAGTTCAATGGGTCCATGGAGATTACCTAGAATCATCACGCAGATTCTGGACACGGGCTTGAAAATTAATCCTTTACTTCAGCATAGGCCTAGATTGGCGAATGAGATGGCTGACAAATTTGCAAAGGATGGTGTAGACCAGGAAGAGTTGGTAATCAGTTATTTGTTTCCACCATAAAAGCATTCCTTCATAGATTTTGGTGGACTGTTCTGGATTGATTCAGTAAATTGGGATATGTAATGGTATTTCAGATGCAGTGAGCATTTGGGACATCTTGTCCCTTAAGTTTGTTTCTTGTGTTTTGTTGTTGTATTTCTTCTGTAACTACATTTGACATCTATAATTCTGCCGAAATCTAAAACTATTTGTTGCCGTTTCCGAAATAAAAGGTAGAAATAAGAGCAAACTGAGAAGAGCCCATGGGTTTCCTATTGAGCATCCAGCAAGGGGAGGTTTCCATCTCACACCTATTTTCTTCCTAGGGATGTTCCATCCAATGTTAATTTTCCAGTTTCCTGGGTTCTCTCTCTCTCTCTCTTTCTCGTTAAGCTTTCCCTTCTATATTAGTAATGACACCCCCTACTGCTCCCTTATTTTGGTAATGATACTCCGTACCAGGAAACTACTTTAGTTGACAACCAAACACTACTTTCCACTACTCTACGAGCAGACTCCTTGGTTTGTCTCTTCCCTGTTGACAACCTAAGTTTTAATTCACAACCACTCTTATGAGGTAACTACGTGCAACCAAACTGACTCTCAAGAGATCCATCACAGAAGTGCCCCAATAATTCTTGTTTCGTCGGTGCCTGTGTGGGGAGCATTCTCTGTTAGGAGAATTCAATCTGGAAACTGATTCTCCATCATCCAGTGGTCGGTTATTGATGCGGGGTCTTCTCTGAGCAATAGATCTGTTTGGAGGGGCCGCAATATATCTATGGAATATGTTAGAGATCTGAGTTTTCTGGGTTTTGGGGGAGCATTTAGTTGTTGTACACATGCAGTGGAATGGCGTAGCTATAGTTGTGCATAGGTGGGATGCTGTGTCCCCGTTGACGTATTTCGGTTAGCGCCATATAGTAAAATTTTGTTATCTTTAAAAAAATTTCTTGCTGCATCAGACCTGGTGTATTGTCATCAGTTTATCTTCATTAGTAGTCAGGACACTTGAGCTCTTTTCTCCTCAAAGATTCTACGTTTTCTTTTGTTCCATATGGTTCAAATCATCGCAAACAGATTAGCATCCATTATATTTTACCAAAAGTACCCATTCCTTTTAATATCCATTCCTCGCAAGTCTTTTAGTTTTCCTGGAAACACCCATGATACCCCAAAACACTTCTGAACTTCGATCCCAACATGCTTTGCGAGCTGACGGTGAATCAATGTGTGGTAGAGCGTCTCCTCCGCGCAATAACAAAGATGGCATCTTGTCGCTAATCTAAATCTCCTCCTTTTAAATCTTATCTTGAGTGTTGATCTTCTCAAGTATGGCTGTCTACGGAAAAGCTTTTACCCCAAGGTGGGCTGGGGCTTCTCCACAGATTTTGCCCCCTGGATTTCGAATAGGCATGAGTAATTTTATCAAGTCACCTAGATGGGAGTCTTACACAATAGCCAGGTTCGCAAAGTATGATCTGCACTAACATGTCTGGATCATTGCTCCTATAGGTGGTCTCTTGAGTTAGATTTTGACAGATCATGTGCAGACCTATGATTATGAGGTCTACAGTCCTATATGATCATATGCAGTCCGGGTCAAGTATAGACAATCCTGGGCCTGCAGGAGTAGGAGTCCGAAGAGACGGGCATGGGATTACGAGGTGGGTTTTATCAGGCCCAATTGGGATATTTTACTCTATTGGGGCGGAGGTACGAGCAGTGCTCCTAGGGATCAGATCTATATTGAGAGACCTTCCTTTGATCACCTAATAGTAATGTGAGAAAGTCACATGCGAACCCTAGGTTTGCATTAATTGGTATCAGAGCCTAGGGTTTGCATTATAGAGGGAGACCAATGTTATAAGGTGTCCGAAGGGACCCATTCCCATCCATGGAGATTTGCTCATTGGTTTGATGAGATCTAGGAGCGAGTAGGAGACACCGGGATTTCTTACTCTCATGTCAGAATATCGGCCAATAGTGAAGTGGACATGGTGGCTAGGTATGGAGTAGCCAAGGAAAGGATAGAATTTTTTGACTTCCTCCTTGGGGGCAATTCCCCCTGTTTATTTCTCTGTTTATCTTTATTTGCCTGTTTTTCTATCTATTTGTAGTGGACCATCTCGGTCTCGAGGGGTTTCTCCATCATCTTCTTCTTATGAGACATTGGAGCCCACACATCTGTATCCGCGCTCCAGCTTCATCCTCTTTAAGCCAACATTATTACATCAAGGCAATGAAAGTCCAAACCTTAAAATTAGGGAATGGTGATTGTTTATCTGTAAACATCTTGGACATGGACTGGCATATATACACATAATTGGTTAAATTTTTACTGACATGATTTAAGTATAATATTCAGAACATTTTGTGTCTATGCTATCATTTTGTTTACTGAGACCTATTTATTATTTGTAACAGAAGCTCCCAACATCTCAGAGGCTCGTAAGCCAAAGCCTACGTTCATTGTAAAAGCCGTTAAGAAGCCTCAGCCTACTTCAACAGAAAGCAAGCAAGCTCTAGTAGAAAAGAAACAAGAGGAGCCAAAAACCAGTGAGATGAACATTGGACTTCAATCCCTCCTCCAAAATTACCAAAGCGATGAAAGTGACTGAGATTGTTTTTTTTTTTCCCATATTTTGAATGGTGCGACTAAGATCCTCTTGTACCACATTTCTCATTATCCATCATATATCTTAGTTGAATCTATTTATTTTTCTCTAATATAATGCTCTGGGATTTTCATTAACAGCAATCTAACTTGCAGCATATTAAAAGGCCATAAATTTCTGTAAGAAAATGAACTGTGGTGTGCTTAGGGGCTGTTTGTTTGCAGAATAGGCTTTCATGAATAAGATCTTATATTCTAGAATAGGTTGTTTTGGGTAGAATTTCTTTGAAAATTCCTACCAAATAAACTCTTGAATGTGAAGGTCACGTGATTTTCATTCCTGAAATGTACTATCTTAGAAAAATCACAATAAGCAGAATTCCACTTTTTTGTAGGAATTACATCTATCCTTGTTCTTTAAGATAAAGTGCTTTTTTGAAATAGAATTTATTCTAGATACTCGTGACAAACAATAGATAACTCGTATCTTGGTATGTATCTTATCCTGGTAAATCAATATGGCAATCAAACGGTGACTAAAGAGTCAAGCCTGTCTCGCATGCAACCATGGTTGAAGATCTATGATGTAGTCCAAGCCATAATAATGCGAATGTTTTTTGTTGGATGCTTGGATGATGGGACCATAGTTCAAGATCTATGATGAAGTCCCACCATTGTTTTCTTGAAACAATGTCGTTTCTTAGCCTAATGGAAAATAGTTTTGTATAATCATCTTCTATAAATTTCTATAGGAAAAAGTTAGTCGAAACCCTACAGCAGTTGTAGGAGTAGGCTCCAGCTTGTGTTGAAACTTGAGAGATCTCTAATCTCTCATAATAGGATCAAACTCAATTGGCAGCCTAAGTTGCCTAATGCTAAGATAATATGCAAGAAACACAAACACACAAAGCAAGAATAACAAGATTTACATGATTAGACAATGTATGGGAGAAGAGATTCATTATTCTATTTAGGGAAAAATACACTTAGATTCCCTGTGGTTTCTGACACATTCAACTTAACCCGTAATGTAAGTTACAAGTAAACCCCCTGTGGTTTCAATTTGTGTAAGGTAGACGCCCTTAGTTGACGGTTCGTCCACAGATTGAAGGGTTAGGATGATCTTATGGAGCTGATTTTTTGGGCACACCCTATCTCTGTTAGGGCCCATCAAATGAACTCTTTGGATCATCCAAACAATGTGGGCCCATTGTATTTTTGGTAGTGTTTGGATTCGGGTATGGGATTTGGAGGGGTGTATGGGGTCTTCATTAGCATTGGTAGTGTTTCAAAAGAGGGGGCCTACCTTATACAAATTGAAACCACAGGGGGTCTACTTGTAACTTTTTAAACATTAGGGGTTAAGTTGAATGTCTCAGAAACCACAGGGGGTCTTGGTGTATTTTTCCCTTCTATTTAAGGTTACAAACTATCATTTCATCATTTTTTTTTTCTCAGCAAATAAAACGTCCAAAGAGCTCACCCACTCATAAGCGCCACGTCCAAAAAGCTCACAACACTAGCACAACACTAGGAGTGAAAATTGAGGTTATTGTTCATTCGTTGTTTGGTTGAGCTGGGAAAGCAGGAATGAGGGATACAGTTCACCCCATTCTCCTGACTATTCACGAAATTTGAGTGAGCTTGTGTGAGACTTGGCCACTTTTATGGGGGTGACCCGCGAACATTCTAGAACAGTATGTCCAGATCAGTTTGCAATCCGGTTTGCAATAATTTGCTAAAACTAACGAATTGTGAATATGCACAACAGCTAAGGTCCTGTTTGTTTTGGATTTTTGAGAACAGATTGTGAGGCCAAAACTGATTATTGGACTCAAATTTACGTTTAATTTTGAGTCAGATAATCAGTTTTGGACTCACTATCGGTTCCAAAAATCCAAAACAAACAGAGCCTAATCAATTCAACACCCAATTTTGACCTTCTTTCAATACTAAGCTCAACTAAGTAGAGATTATTAATAAGTTCGTCTGATTAGCTTATTGTTTCAGCACCTGTTTGATTCTATTGATCCTTTTTGTTTAGCACTGACATAACAGATAATCACTTCAACATGTAGTTGTGATTCCTCTGAATTGATTTCATTCCTTGCCATTGCTTCTTTTCACTTTCACTTGTTCTCTCATGAATCCTGATAACAGAGCTTGTTGAAGTTCTTGTTCTGATATGAAGTTCATACAGCAAATCTGTTCAAAAAACACACATCTAATAACAATCTGTTGAAAAAAACACCCCATCTAAGGATATATCATAGACAGTTTTTCACGCCACAAGCATACAGGATAGTAATATACCTATTAATGTGTTAAACATCTTATTACAATCACAAATTCAACTGAACAAATGCTTCAACTAAACCATCTCATTAGGAAATATTTCTTTCTCCTCCTTTCCTTTACGGAAACCCTTGTCCTCACCAGAAATTTCTTCGAGCGACCGCCCTTTAGTTTCTGGGACTAGGAAAGTAAACAAGAACCCAAGAAAATTCACTGCCGCAAGGCTTATGATCACCCTCTTGATCTTGTTTTCCCCTGCCTTTCCGTCTGTGTTCAGAGTATAAGTCTGAACAACGAAAGCACTGATAATAGCACCTGCTTTCCCAGCCGCTGCCGACATCCCATGACATGTTGACCGAAATCTAGCCGGAAAAAGCTCTGCCGGCACAATAAAGGTAGTACTATTTGGTCCGAAATTGGCGAAAAAGAAAGTGAGTCCATAGAGAACTATGAATTCCCCAGTCTTTCCATTGCAGTATCCAGACGAGGTTTCATCCCCACACTGCTCCCCCCTGAGTTTTCCATACCGAATTCCGACTATCAACATGAAAACCGACATTAGAAGAAACCCGCCAAGCTGGATTACAAATCGGCCAATCCGATCGATCAAAAAGACAGTAAACCAGTATCCTGGGACAGTTGCGAAGAGTGCGACTAAGAACATAGACTTGGAAATATTGAAAACCTCCTCAACTGCGTTCATATTTTTGGCCTTTGGAAGCCATCCGATCGCTGGATAAATGTCCTTTTGGGTTAGGTTCAGGCTGTAGAATGCAATGTCTAGTAGAAACCAAGTGGTGGAAGTACCAATCAGATGCATTCCATGCCTAGTCATGAATTCCTTAGATAAAAGACTGTAAGAGTTAGCAACGGTCGGAAAATTTGAATCCTCAACAGCTATTTCATCAGTGTCTAGGACTTTCGCCATGTCCGCCGCGGCTTTCTTTTGGTCTCCTTCCACTAACGCCGTGAACCTCGCAGTCTCCGGCATCTTCATCCGCCAGTAGTACGTAAGGATGGCCGGAATGGCGCCAAACATTAGAACAATTCTCCATACGAAATCTCCCTCCGGTTGAGTCGAAAAAACGGGGTTTTGTACATAATTGGGGGCCGGGTAGGCCTTCAAGAAGGCCTTCGAGACCGCCATGGCGACGCCACCTGCGACCAAAATTCCGATCCCTTGCATTGCAAAGACAGCGGCGATGAACGCACCGCGGGTCTTTTGGTTGGCGTACTCCGACATGATCGTGGCGGAGAGCGGGTAATCCCCGCCGATGCCGAACCCGAGCCAAAATCGGAAGAAACAAAGGGAGGTTACTACACTTTTGGGGGTTGAACCGAGCGAGAAGCCTGAAGCTATGGCGCAACCAACCATGGTTATAAGTGTAATTCCATATACCTGAAAATTTTAGTGGATTCCTGTTAATCTTATGTAATTACAATCAACCCTAGTCAGGGCCTATATAAAGCAGTTAAGAGATAAATGTAGACACACTTTCACCACTAAACTATACCCGCTACAATATTATAATTGTATATGAATGGACCATTTGTCAAACAAAACAACGGATTTCAAAAAAACAAAGATTTTGTAGATGCAAGTAGTCTCCTACCTTCTCTAGTGTTTTTCAACATGTATTTTACAAAAGGGTAAAATAGTATTATTGAAATAATAAAAAAATTATTTCCACTATTGACATTTTTTGATAGTAGAAATAGTTTTTATGTAAGATCATGATAAACATGGAAACAAATAATTAGAATCTACATTTTCAAAAAAAAAAAAAAAACAATTAAGTAGAATCTAATATATTATCCTAATATATCTAAGTTACCTCATCTAACCGACTTGCCTGATCTACCTCCAAGATAATCCAACGATGAGAACGCAACCTAATCCAACGGTGAATATTTTACATATTCTAACAATACCTTTTTCCTCCCGAGCTTGTCACCGAGCCACCCGAAGAAAAGCTGGCCGGCGAGGGTCCCGCAAAGGGCGACACCGGTGATGGCGTTATTGACATTGACGGGAAGAGTCCCGGGTTTTGGGCTCCCGGGCTTGAAGTAGTAGAGCCGTCCGATTAGTTTTGAGACAGCTGTGATGCAGAAGAGATCGTAGGCATCGGTGAAGAATCCCATTCCGGCGATGACAATCGCCGTAAAATGGTATAGTTGGGTTTTCGCATTATCGAGGGCCGAGAAGACGGCGAGTGTTCCCTGTGTCATGTTTGGAACTGTCCTTGTGGAAGTCCGGGGAGTGAGTGGTGAATTTTGTATGGGTGAAGGGGGTGTTTATATCAGAGAATAGTGTGTGTGATTGAATAGCTGGAGGGATATTTTTGTAGCTTTGGTTTGATACAACAAGAAATTTCCTTTGTTTGTAACGACTTTTTTGAAAAGTCGTTACTAACGATGAAGGGAATTTGATTGTATATACTTACAGCCAAAGTTTGGAGGAACAGAAGAGATTTTTGTGGCTGGTTTGATAATGACACCTACGTCTATGAGCGAAAATGATCAAAAAGCTTCCATGATGCGAAGATTTCAAAGTTATATCATGTCCATAACCGGGACCTTATATAGTACTACCTACCTTTACAGAGTTGGGCCAGAATGGCCCATATTGTAATCCTAAGGCCATTATAGTTTAATGGGATTGAATTCTAGATATAAGTAGAACCCTACTAATAAGAGTGTCAGTGGATCCAAACAGTCTGATGGATCCAAAAGATCAATAGATGGAATTTTTCGGGAACAGAAATTGGATCCGAACCGTATCCACTGCATCCATATCTTTCAGATTGTGACCTAGACATAGGCATAAAATCCTGTTAGAGTGTCCTAGATCCGAATGGAGGGTTTCAATGTACGAAAATAACCTTAATATTTTTGTTCATGTAAGTCTAATCATGAGGGATATTTTCGTAATATTTAAAAATCTTACTCAAAATGACAATTAACATTTAATCTCAACCCTGAGTCATAACAATATATGACATAAGTAGGACCTAGGATATACTAATGGACTGTCCAATTTGAAATGGATTGTGATCCAAACAGCTAGATAACTAATCGGGGCCAAGATTGTAGGCCCGCCAAGCAGATCAGACCCAACCAGTTGGTGGGCTCAAGGTTTTGTGCTTCAAAATCGTTGCCTTGATCCTAATTTAGGGACCAAAAAATAGAAAAGAAGGTGATTGGAGGTGAGAGATGGGCAGGGCTTGGGCTTGGGCTTTAGTTCACTAAAGAGATGAATGTGCCCGAGCCCGCCTGACCGCTTGATGTTCTTTCCTCTACATGCCAACAATCCTGTGTAGACAATATGCATTGGGATTCTCAGTTTCCTTTTTCTAATAAATCTCCATAAAAAAATTCATCTCAGACAAAATAAAAATAAAAATCCAAGCTGGGACAATTAGTTCTTATAATTGTCTTTTGTATGATTAGTTTTTTCAAATTTATCTGCTTAATACTCTTTATTTTATTTTAATTTTTCTTTGTTTTCTCAGAATGGGTTTTGAAATATACTCAGCATATACTGAAAGTGAATGAGCTTCCATGTTTCACAGCTCCTTCTTTTCTGTTTCTTACTGTCCTTTTGAATGATATTTATTAAGCTGAGGTTATATCCAAGTCTTAGAAAAACTCAGTTGAGAAGAACTGCTAAATTTGAGGTGCTTTCTTTATAGAAATGGAAGGGAGAAGGACCTTTGTAGGAAGAGATGGGTTTCTTTGGAGCTTTTTGTTGATTTTTCTACTGTTTTGCTGCACCCATGCTCAAGGTCTGTTTTTTTTTTAAATATTTCTCATGCTATGTTTAAATTAGTGAATATTATTTTCGAGGGATGATCAGATGCCAAGTATCCATATTATGATGTGTGGTGAATGTATTTGCATGGATTGGCCTGGGGCCCACACTTTGTATTCCCTAACTAAAAAATGCTCTGGTTGGATGATCCTAACCGTCTATTGTAAAAAGAAATTGATCAGACGGTTATAATTGTCCAATTTTAGGGTTTTTTTGTTGTTGGAGGAGGGTAATTCAATGTGTGGTACGTCTGGTAGGAGTGGATCCATTATAGGTTGGGCCCTCTCATCCAACAAAACTAAAAATCAGGATATTCTCAAGAGTGAAAATTATACTAAAAATCAATTCATAAAATCAGAAATGATAATTTCTTGTCATTTTATTAGAAATTTGGATAAATTTGCTTCTATATTTTTAAGGTATTTCAGAACTACTTCTTTTCCTCTTGAGAATAACCTGATTTAGTATTGGCTAACATATAAATTTGAGAAATGGGTTCTTAATAAAAAATGATATTGCCACTCTCTTATTTCAATAATAACACTCCACTCTTTAAGTTTTTTCTATTGGTTTTTGAGACTTAAAGCATTGGATCTATGGAAAAATTTTTGGAAAAAATCCACAGGTTAATTTTCTATAAAAAAAATTCCAGGGTCTAGCTGGTTTGCAATTTCCCTTGAAACAGGAAAAGTTTCAATTTTAGAAAACAATTCATGGGTGTGGTAATATCATTTCCATGGATTTTTTTCTTACTTCCAAACAGCCCCTCAAAGCTAATTAGAAAAGTATAAAGTAGAGGAAGTAGTTTCATTATTGAATCAAGGGTGTGGGAATATAATTTCCCTTCTTAATTAGAATTTTAAAAAACTACAAAATCAAAATCGCCTTAATTTGTTTCCTTAAATATAAATTTTTATTCCCATTTATTAATGCTAATTTTTAGCCCAGCTGAAATTTCTAATATCATATTTATTGAACAGATGACATGATGGTTCCTGAAATTACTTGGCCAACAAGAAATGTGAATTTGAGCCCGTTTCAGCAGTGGATAAGCGCTTGGGAATGCTTGAACGTAATATTTTTTTTTTTTAAAAAATTCCAATTCCTCTGAGATTTCTTTTAATGTTTATCTAAATTCCAAATTTTAAAAAAGATTTCATATGATGTGTACCCGTCAAAATCCAGTATTTTAAAAAAAGTACAGTGGAGCCCACTTCATAACATGATCAAAACTAGGGGTGGACATGGTTCGGTTCGCCCAGAACCGAACCATATGCAATCTGTTCCTAGAATTTGGAACCAGAACCAAACCATATATCTTTGGAACTGAACCGAACACCAGAACCGAACTTGATCGGTTCGGTTCGGTTCTGGGTTTACCCAACCTTTATTTTATAATTTTTTCCCACATAACGATTGAGATTTTATTCTTTTTGTCACCGAAAGTGTATTGGGGGAGGGTGATTTTATCCGATTGGGGGGCGGGGGATATGATCCTACTCGGTTCTCGTTTCCAAGATTCCAAACCCAGAACCGAACCGCATTCTCACGGTTCTAGGGACCCAAAACCGGAACCGAACCACCAAATCCTAGAACCGAACCGAACCGGCCTATTTGGTTCGGTTCGGTTCTTCGGGTTGGACCGGTGCCATGTCCACCCCTAATCAAAACTGTTCATTTGTTGATATAGAAACCTCTAGAGATATGAGATCATCCCATGGAGATGATTTATTGTGGTCCAACAAATGAGTGATTTGGATGATACTATAAAGTTGGCCCCACTGTACTTTTTTTTAAAATACTAAGACTTCATGGGCTCACACCTATAAAATCATCTTTTAAAAATACATTTATTGGCTACCCATGGCACACATATATGGTGATCGAGACCGTTGATTTTTGCTTGGCCTGCAAACCATTTAGATGGGGGCCATTTAGAAGATCTCCCATATCCAATGGGCCCAATTCCATGAGAAAAATTCCACAAAATCCTATAGGGCTACTAGCGGGCCAGGCTGTAAGGTATCCGGGCTTGAATTATCTTGTAATCGAGCCTTTAAGCAGGCAAACTCAATTGCCTTCTACTTATTCTTCTTTTGGCCAAAGGATAAACAGCTCGGATTTGTCAAACAGTCGAAATTTTTCAGCCAATGGCCCATTTCTAGCGGGACCCATTGAGCAAAAGGGCTTTTATCGGTCTGTTGGGCTTTTATAAAAGCCCATGTTTTGAGCATTTGGTTTTATTCCTTGTAGACAACCACAAACTGCCCCGACAGATACAAGCTAAAACTATCAGGGTGGATGAACGTAACACGAAACGACACTGCCGAGTTCTGTAAGAGCGGGGGATGCGCGGATTGGACACGCGCGTTGCTAGAATGCGTGTATCTCGTGAAGCATGACATAGTGTTCGGCAGCACAGCCACCATCGACGACATTAACAGCACTATAACACATGGATGCGCTTCTGGTATGAAACAATGTGTTCTTATCATGGATTTAATAAAATAAAAAGTATTAATTTATTATTTTGGTAATTTCGGCTGAAATTTTGAAAAAAAAATTCAATATGTCGAAATTTTGGATTTCAGAAAATGTCAGTTTCGGTCCAAATCCAAATCCAAAATTTCGGCCGAAATTTAAAACTATGCTTCTTATATGAGGTAAGCCCGTATAGTCTAGTATTTTTAAAAAAGTATTGTATGGCTTACACCATAAGAGGATCTAAACAGCCCATTTGATGGGTCACAACGTTAATAGGCTGTGCCCAAAGAGCCTCCATCGTATATATGGAAATGATTTGTGGGGCACAAACTATTTACGTTGCGGATCATGAAATGGATGGTTTGGATCATCCTATGGTGTGGGCCGTCCAGACATTTTGAAAAATACTAGACTTTACGGGCTTACACCATATAAAATCTCATATGTACACAAGATTTTCTACGGTGCAAGGTATAAGGTTTTTTAATATTTCGTGGACCTATATTCTAGTATTTTTCAAAAAAGTACTATATGGGCCACTCCATATGATGATCCAAACCGTCCATCTATTGGACCACAACGTAAATAGTTTGTGCCCCAAAAATCATTTATGTAGGATGAAGCTAGCCCTTCGATCTATAGAGGTTTTCATAATATGCAATCCCTTTATACATTGGAGGGTTAGGATCATCTTGTGGAAATGGTTTTTTTTTATGTTGTGGTCCGATAAATGAACGGTTTGGATCATCCTATGGAGTGGGCTGTACAGTAAAAATATTGGACTATCAGCCACACACCATATTGATTTTGCACTCACAATCAGTCGTCATAATCTTAAACAAAGAGAGCTTTAATTTTGAGTCCAATAATCCGTTTGGAGCTCAGAATTGGTTACCCCGCTAGTGAAGGTGCCCAAGTGGGCACCTTTATAATTTCTAGTGTAGGCGACCTCGTTGTAATTCAATGAGGCTTGGCGGGTCAAAACTATCTCTAGTCTTCAAACTAAACGGCTAAAAGTATACATTATTGGATGTTAGGAATGCATAATTGGCTTGATTTTTGAACCGTACGAGAGCCAAAGTAAGAACTAACAGATGAACTCAAATTTAAATGCAATTTTGAGTTCAATGATCAGTTATGGACCCAAAACAATTCTCAAAACCCGAAACAAACGGGGCATAAATTTGAGCCAAGTAATTGGTTTTGGACTCACATTCAGTTCTCAAAATCCAAAACAAATATGACATAAATTTGAGTCCAAGAATCAGTTTTGGACTCCCAATAGGTTCTCAAATCCAAAACACAACCAGTTCTCAAGATCCAAAACAAAGAAGGCCTAACAGTTTGTTTTGGGCACCACATATGCAGGCTTTGATGGAGTTACCAGAATCACCAGCAATGCTAGAAAGATCTACAACAAGAAGTTCATCACGGTGGTTTCAGCCTTAGCAGTTTGGTTTTTCATGGCCTTCATAAACATGTAATTTCATGAGAGAGAGAGGGATGTATCTATTAAGTTGTCTTTATTTGCATAAATAAAAAGCCCAAGGATAGTACTGTAGACAACTTACTATAATTCACCAACTCATTTCCTTCAGAGAAATGAGATTGGCATGTCCATATAGACTTGTCTTCTCAACTTTTTGTACAAGCTACTTTATCATAATCACTATAAAAAATTGAGATTAATCTTCGATTATTGCTTCTCGGCGCCAGTAAAACTCTCATCCTTAATTGTCAAAACCGTTTTATTCGTGGATTTTTTTCTCGGTTAGTGGAACAATGTGTTTCTGTTTCATCCATTCCATTGTTGTTTCGTCCCGAAAAATATGTTAAGACCGGAGAGTAGAGATGAGTAAAAGGAACTGTGAAAACTAGCGTGTAAAAGAAGTGAAAAAAAATGGGAGCTTAGGTGGGTTTATATAAGATTTTCTTTTTAGGGGAGACAAAAAGACAAAAAACACACGTATATAAAATGGTAAAAATTAGACATATCATAAAGATAAAGTAATAAAAAAGTAAAAAATAGCCGTTGAAGGACATAACTATAAATTTTCAAAAAAAAAAAAGTTCGTTTCGAACTATCAAGGACGTTTCTTCCTGTTTTCTCAATATTAGGGTGGTAGTGGCAAAACTAACTGGAATGCACTGGATCGATAAGAAATCTTGACTAGTACGCTTCTTTGTTCCATTTTTCAAACGAAACAAAACGATTTTTCCATTTATGCTTCTATTTGTTGCTTCCATGGTTTATGGTGTTAATGTTTGTTGGAAATTTTAAAGAATTTAAAAAATCAAAAGTGCTTTTGCATTGTCTTTAAAATTTAGAGGGAAAGATTCAAAATTTGATTTCCCTTTTATTTCAAAAGCTAGTGACTTTTGAGTGCTTTTTTGGGTTTAAACAAAAAAAATAAAAATCTTTTTAATGCCCAAAATGGTTTCCATTTTACCCCATTAATTGCTAAATTTTTGTTTTCTTAATGCCACCCCAAACGGTTATGATAATAACACCTATTAAAGTTGCAAAACCGTTTCATCTCTAACGGTCACAGATATGAATGTTGGAAGAGAAACGTTCAAGGATTTTAATGGTGGCTTTTTTCAACATTAATACCCATTATTGGTGGCTCTTTCCAATAGACACTTTGTGGTCTATAAAAAGGAGAAGAGAATACGGTTTGGGTAAGGCTAAAGAGTTTTTGGGGTCTACGTTTGGGGTGGCATTTGCCAATAGAAAAAGAAAGAGGTTTACACAGAAAAAGGGTTAAGTTTTCTGGTTTTACTTCATTTCCTTCTGTTCCTTCCGTGTCTGAGAACAGTTCTAAGGTAGTTCTGGGTGGACCAGTCAGCGAGTGCACGTGGACTGGACCCAACTTTAGCTGTTTTATCTTGGAGCATCGGTTCGAGGATCCCGGTTGCACCGGTAGGGGGCGGATACGATTCTTAAGGAGGGTGACCAGTGGCACAACTCAGCCTTCTTCTTCTTAATCGGGTTTCCTAGAAACGTTTTTCCATCAAAAGAGATAAGTGCAATCTGTTTTCCATGTTTTATTTCAATTATGGTTTAATTTACAATACATGGATTTTTGGCTTCGACTTGCACTGTTTTGAGGTCGAGTAATATGTTTTCGTTTCAAGTAACGTGTTTTGGGTTCAACTAAGCCATATATTATTCTTTCATTATTTGTAGAAATCTGATCCTTCTATTTTATCCAACAGTCTTAAGAATCATATTTGGATTTCTTAAGATATGGATTTTACCAACAAACTTAAGAATCGTAGTATTTCAGATTTACTACTTCTCTTATAAGGGTCAAAATTGTTACTTATCTATGATCTATGGCTTTCTAAAAAAAACCCAATTTTGGTGCAAACAAAGTCAAATGATATGTTCAGATTTCTCAAAAGAAAATAGAACATTTTAATGATTTTTAGCCTCATGTTATGATGTTGATTGTTGATCTATTTATGCTTGCTCTTTAAAACATGAATAGTTCCATAATTTATTTCAATTACAATTTTGGAATTTTACATGCTTGGTTGAAATTCATATGATGTTTTTTTCATCATTTAGTTAAAACTCTTTTGATGTTTGGAACTAAATGGATCACATGGATGGGGTTTAGGAAACACCTTGTTTTTAAATTGGTGTAAAAACCCATCTCTTATTTGGTTTGGCAAATTAAAAGGTTGAGTACCTTAGGACTCAATATTGTTATTGGCACCTAAACTAGTAGATTATATTTGTTTGGCTTTGGTGATGAATTTCCTTATTATATCTTTATAAAATTGTCTCAACATGTTAAATTTCTGTTTTTAAGAAATTTTGATGGTTTGTTAATAAAAAAGAAGAAGGAAATTCATGGTTGATCATCATAGGGGCTTGATATTTGGACCGTTTGTGGTGGCTTGTAAAATCAGTAGCCTATGTTTTGATATCAACACTCATTTATCTAGTTAAATATTTTGACACTCATTTGTTTTGATAATGGTACATGGTTAAAAAATGATGCTTGTCAAGTGTTTGCTAAAATGCCTTTAAGAGATAAGCATGTCTTGTTGAATGCTTGTAAATGAATCTAATGGCAATATAAGTAATGATTTATTTTCAATGAGAAAAAATCTGCATTACTTGAATGTGAATGCTATACAGTTCATATACTATCAAAGTTTAAAGTTCTTGTTCTTATTAAGGAACTTGGTCTATTGCCATCATGAATTAGAAATGATGTTTTATATGTACTACGGCATGGGAACTCTAAGAGCCAAATTGGGTTTGGCATTACCCTAACTAGTTCATTCCATCTAAAGAAGAATTGATGAAATTCATGAATATAATGCAAGTTAAAATGTCAGTCTAATTTTTGGTATTTTTTTTGGAAAATAAGTAGATTTGGCATATTGGAACACAATCTGAATATTACATGCATTATGTACCTATTACATACATATTCTGCATATTGCAGAATGTAAGTCTATAAAAATCCTTATATAGAGATTGGACAGTTGAATGTAATTGCGTATGCGTATTGTATGGACATGACTCTAAATTCTTGATTGGGAGGCTAACTATAATTTTTGGAGTATGGCGGCTTAAAATGTAAATGCCATGTACTCATTTATGGTTTGTTGCTCGAAAGGTACATGTGTACATTAAATTGGGTCTGGTAGCTCAGAATTAAGAGCTAATTGTTCAAATTGTGGGGGTCCTGCTGTTCAAGAAGGCTAGGTTGTGCTAATTGGATCTTTAATTGAGAGAATCAAGGTATACCAATGGGTACTTATTCACCTTGAGTGGTGGAGCGATTTCATGAGAATCGGTTAAACAAATGTATTGTAAAGACCCACTATGACAGCAAGATTATAGCCTTATCCCTAGCACGAGGTGGAGCCAAATGGCTCAAGTTATGTTTTTATGGCAAATGGGCTGTTATGGCCAAGACTGGTTCCCTCGGTAATTTTATATAGTGACTGCCAAAAAATGCTTTAGCCAAGGCCAAATGTAAGACCTTAAATGGCAAAATGAGGATGATTGCCTCAGGCATAAGTTGGTAAAGCAGATGAGGGACAATAACAATCGACTTTGTAAAGGCGGAGATGAGTCTGCAGATCTTCTGGTAAAGCCACATAAAGTGGTATATAAGGCATCGGAAAGGAATGGGGTTAAAGCCCGAGGCATTAACCATTAGTGATGGACACCCAACCTATGTGAAAGGAGATCCCTGGAATTAGGTTCAATGGGTACTAACAAGTCACCGGATGGTTCGTTAACACTATCATCTCCTACTCCTATATGTAAAATGTTAAAGGATAGTGTTCACTACAAATGCGGTAGGATGAGTTTGAGACTCTTAATCAGTTCATAACCTGAATTGGGTGGTGTGTTACTTGCAGTGCACACTTGATGACTGACCTAAGTGAATGTGGAGGTGAGGTCGCTTTCTATGAGAATTTAACGGGTAATTCTCTAGAACATTCATGAGAACCAAGAGGGGAACAAGGCCAAAATGTTCCAATACTGTGAATGAATCACCAAGGAATCGAAGGTAGGGTATGGGTAACAGGTTAGCCAGTTACACCTACGAGAAAAGGTTGAAGGAGTCTAACTCTACCCGTACTCGGTAACGTAATCTGTTTATCCTAAATATCGGTTGAAGTCCAAAAGACACCGGTATGAATTCACTCTATTTTTCTAATGTGCTCAGATGCTTTTGTTTTTAAACTCTAACTGTATTTTGAATCTTGTGGGGGATTGTTGGAAATTTTAAAGAATTTGAAAAATCAAAAGTGCTTTTGCCTTGTCTTTAAAATTTAGAGGGAAAGATTCAAAATTTGATTTCCCTTTTATTTCAAAAGCTTGTGACTTTTGAGTGCTTTTTTGGGTTTAAATGAAAAAAAGATCTTTTTAATGCCCAAAACGGTTTTCATTTTACCCCATTAATTGCTAAACATTTGTTTTTTTAATGGCACCCCAAACTGTTATGATAATAACACCTATTAAAGTTGCAAAACCGTTTCATCTCTAACGGTCACAGATATGAATGTTGGAAGAGAAACGTTCAAGGCTTTTAATGGTGGCTTTTCTTAACATTAATACCCATTATTGGTGGCTCTTTCCAATAGACACTTTGTGGTCTATAAAAAGGAGAAGAGAATACGGTTTGGGTAAGGCTAAGAGTTTTTGGGGTCTATGTTTGGGGTGGCTTTTGCCAACAGAAAAAGAAAGAGGTTTACACAGAAAAAGGGTTATGTTTTCTGGTTTTGCTTCATCTCCTTCTGTTCCTTCCGTGTCTGAGCACAGTTCTAAGGTAGTTCTGAGTGGACCAGTCAGCGAGTGCACGTGGACTGGAGCTAACTTTGGCTGTTTTATCTTGGAGCATCGGTTCGCGGATCCCGGTTGCACCGGTAGGGGGCGGATACGATTCTTAAGGAGAGTGACCAGTGGCACGACTCAGCCGTCTTCTTCTTAATCGGGTTTCCTAGAAACGTTTTTCCATCAAAAGAGATAAGTGCAATCTGTTTTTCATGTTTTATTTCAATTATGTTTAATTTACAATACATGGATTTTTGGCTTCGACTTGCACTGTTTTGAGGTCGAGTAACATGTTTTCGTTTCAAGTAACGTGTTTTGGGTTCAACTAAGCCATATATCATTCTTTCATTATTTGTAGAAATCTGATCCTTCTATTTTATCCAACAGTCTTAAGAATCATATTTGGGTTTCTTAAGATATGGATTTTACCAACAATGTTCAATCACTTTAGATAATCGTTTCGGATTGTGGTGATCCAACTTTGAAGAAAATCAAGATTTAACATCTTTCTTTAGTTTTAAATAAAATTAGACAAAACCACATACCAGAGGCCATTGAATCTTATCGAATAGTTTTCAGAGATCGTCTATGGTGCTAGAAAATTCTTCCTTTGCCTCTCCTCACTTCACAAACAGAAACGGTGATGGGACCCGGAGTTTCTCTTTGACGTGAATTGCAAAAGAAACCGAAAGCTTCAGGTGTTACTAGTGCGTGAGCAGGGCTCTGGAAATAGCTTATTTATAGATCTTGGGAGAGGGATGAGAGACTCCCAATCATGTCTCTCTCCATCCTAATCTCTCCCTTAATTTTCAGAAACATTCCTTTTCAAAACTGAATTTGGTTTTATGAAAGACGTAGGTATTTTGGTTGTTATCAACAACCTCAAGATTCTATCATCAAAGAGGGCCCACATGATCCTAACCATTGATATTTGCAATGGCTGCTTACACTTAGATTTCTCCTAACATTCTCCCACTTTCCCTGCAAAGATCTTGCGGCCTTCCTTAGGGTGTGTTTCGTTGCACAAAATCCCAACGACCATCAAGATTTTCGTTGGATTTGGGATGCCATTCTTCGTTTGGTTGCCAATATTGCATTAAACTCCCAAGCGAGTTCTTGTGATGTCTCTTAGGTAATTATTACATGTCTCTTGAGGTAGGATGTCTCTTAGGTAATTAAACTCCCAAGCGACTTCCTGTAGACACCCCCATTTTGCTTCACTTTAACTTCCAATATTTCACAAATGATTTGTAGGATTTCACTAATTTTCAAACTCCCAAGGTAAAAAATGTACGATAGGATTTGCCCGATAAGAGGTAATTGGCCCAAAAAATTGGAAAAATGCCTTGTTTGATGGCTTGAGTGTATTAAATGTTGTGAGAGTCCCTCTCTGTTGAATTCATATACTTAAAGTTGTCGAAACCCTAATCCAACTCTACGGATCATCAATCAGGGTGAGATTAGGTAGGGTCACTTCACAATCCGAGCCCTAGTTCCATTCCGAGATCTAATTTTTCTTAAATCATCAAATCGAGAGCTGAGATTAATTTGTGTGTTTTTCCAATAAATTAGGGTGATTTGGTCAAAATGAAATCAATCAGGGCCGGCTCCAATCTCGATCGAACATTGAGTAGCTCAATTGAGCTTAAAACCTTCGAAAAACCCATGGATCAAGTCGAACAAATGAGAGCCGTCGAAATCATCCAATCCTATGGTCAACAACAGATTTTAAACTCATCAATCGGTGGTTTGAAGGCTTGGATCATCAATCCAAAATTGATCAAGTTGGTCGGTCCAATCGGATCGTCAATTTGATCAACGGTTGGAAAAATGATCTGCCGTTAAAAACCGACGGCTCTCATTGGATGAAAAAATTAATTGTGGAATTTATATGGCAATATTGGGCTTAAAATAAAGAGAAAAAATCAGGGATTCATAATTCGTAAATATCACGGAAAACTAGTGACAAAATATCACAAAATCTCAAAATTTCCAATTCCCACACTTTCTCTCTCCTCTCTTTCTCTTTCTATCCCCTTTGAATATCACACGTTTTCTCCTCCATGGGAAAACGTGTGACTGCATTTTTCCAGCCCCCATTGTTCCCCAAGTCACCCCTTCGGTTTACTCTCCAAGAAAAAAAGTCCAAAACTTTCCTAGAATTAAGAGAGATATGTGTTGCCTTATTTTAAATATTTTTAAAATAAAATAAAAGCTATTGTCCACAGCAAATAACATCTTTTTAAGAAGGAAAATGTTAAAGTATAAAAGATTAAAAACACCTTTCTCCAACAGCTTAAGCTTTTGGAGTAACTGGTAGTTTCATATGGTATCAGAGCAAATGCCTGGGTTCAAACCTCCTTGATAGCAAAAATTCATATGCAATGGCCAAACCCAAAAGAGGGGTCACATGTGCCACGTGTAGGCCAACCCAACAAAGATGGGCCACACGTGAGAGGGAGTGTTAAAGTATGAAAGATTAAAAACGCCTTTCTCCAATAGTATTGCTTTTAAGCTTTTGGAGTAACTGGTAGTTTCATATGATTTTGGTTTGGGTACAACATGTATATTCTACACCCACTATCCAAGCACAAACCTGCATCCCACACCCGGAACTGCACTCTACCAACCCAACCCCTTAACCCATTCCCTCTTTAGACCCTTCTTCTTTCTCACAACCTTCCCCTAACCATATTCCTATATCCCCACCCACCAATCCACAACCCACAAGTCCACATCGCAGATCCTCTAGGCCTCATAAAACACCTGCTCACCTCCAAGACTACTACTGCTCTCTCACCTAGCCTTCCACTTGCACTCAATCCACATTGGCCTCTTCGGCGACATGTACTGTAAGTACTGCCTTTCCTCTTTCTAATTACCTGAGTTTTCATAATTTCTCACCTTCCTATCGAGCATTCCTTGCAGCTATCCAGACCATAGCCGAACCTTCCAATTTTACCCAAGTTGTGAAAATCCCAGAATGGTGAGAGGCGATGGCTAGGGAGATTAAGGCACTTGAAGATAATCACACTTGGACCCTTACCGCTTTACCTCATAAAAAATAGGTGATTGGATGTAAGTGGATATATAAAGTCAAGTACGGTGCTGATGGTAGTGTTGAGCGGTATAAAGCCCGCCTAGTAGCTAAAGGCTACACCCAAATGGAGGGTCTTGATTACCATGAGACATGTGCACCAGTTGCTAAATTGGTTATTGTCCGGTGTTTACTAGCACTTGCAGTCATAAAGGATTGGCGTATTGAACAGCTTGATGTCAATAATGCTTTTCTCCATGGAGATCTTGCTGAAGAAGTTTACATGAAAATTCCTCTGGGTTTTTCTAAACCGGGGGAGAATAAAGTTTGTCGGTTGAATAAATCATTATATGGACTTAAGCAAGCCTCTCGAAATTGGTTTGCCAAATTCTCTTCAGCATTACTCACCATTGGCTTTTAGCAATCCAAGGCCGACTACTCACTTTTCACAAAAATTAGGGGCTCACTCTCTATATTTATCCTTGTGTATGTAGATGATATCCTAATCGTAGGCAACGATGCTGATTCTATTACAACAATCAAGAGATATCTACATAGCAAGTTCCATATCAAAGAACTCGGTCCCTTAAAATACTTCTTAAGTATTGAAGTAGCCCGGTCATATAAAGGCATCTATCTCTCTCAAAGAAAATACACACGGGATATGCTTGACACCATAGGCCTCTTTGGAGCTCGCACAACCGATCTACCAATGAAACAACATTTGAAACTTGATGACTCAACATGTGCTTTTGTAGACACCCCATTTTGACCGTGCCCTAAACCTTTCAATTTTGTACAAAATCCCATCAAATCAATGAATTAGGGTCCCAAACTTCACCCTAAGCTAGGTTATGGTCTCATCTAGGTCCCTGCAAAATTTCATCAAATTCCGAGAGCATTTGCCTAGCGAACGAGATGAGAGAGTGTCCGTAGTGTAAACCAGAAAAGGGGGTGAATTTATCCTGAAGGGGGTAGAATCAAGTTGGAATAAGACATGATTCGGTTGTACGTTTATCAAAAATTCGCGCAAAAACCGCGTGCCCATCAAGTAGTTGTGCAAATATCATTTTCCCCTTTTGCCTATAAAAATGAAAAAAAATTTCGTTTAAAAAAAGGAGCTCATTTTTCAGATCTGAAAAAAAATGAAAGATAGAGAGAGCAGAGGAGAAAATCCCTAAACCCTACCCTTCTTCTCCGACGATATTTCGCCCAAATCCGGCCGTTCCGCCGAAGATCCGACTGCCGGAGTTTCACCATTATCATCTCCTCCACCTCCTCTTTACCTCTATATTTCTCAAAACCCTAACCTCCCTTCGCTCTTTATCTGTTTCATCTTCTTTCTAGTGGCCTGATCGATGATAGATTCAGCTCTGAGAAGTTCGTAGCTTCAAAGATCTTCGTTTTATGAGGTACGGCTCTTTGATCGGCAAAACAGAAGCTGTTTTTACATTTTCAGAAGCATTTCCTTCAGTTTCTCCCTCTATTTTTGTCTTTTTCCAATCGGATCTCAACAAAACCCTTGTTTTCGATCAACTCTCATCTTCTCTAACCGGATTTTCATCGGATTCCGGCCATTTTCTGTCGGATTTTCCTTCTATTCTCCATTTTCATTTCAGTCGTTTCATTTTCCCCTATGGTAAAGCCTAGATCCAGTCATTGTGATCCAAAATCCGGTGGACTCCATTGATTCTGGCCAAGTCTTCTTTGAATAACTTCATCATTTTTCCCTTTAAGCTCTAGATCGAATTGATTTTTTTTTAGCTGGAAAAGCTTCGGATCTACTCTGTTTCTGGTTAAAACCTTAAATCAGACCCTAAACCTTTGGTTTGCCATTTTCTTAGCCCTAAAAGTCAGATCTGACCTTATGCTATGGAGTTCGAACCCTAATTTCACTGAAATTTGATTGCTCCCTATCTCTGCAATCACAATCGTACGCAGCGTTCTTTGCAACTTCTAATCGCGATTCCAAGAAGGATCTTGCCGAAATCCGGTTATCTCGCCGGAGATCCGATTACTGATTGTCTTTCCTAGCCGCGCTCAAATCAATTTCCTTGCAATTGCCTTTGTGAGACATCTTTGTTGCTAATTCCATCTTCTCTGGCAATAAAAAGAAAAAGGTAGCTCCGATTCCCTTGTTTTCAGGTATTTTTCTTAACTCTCATGTTCTTCCATGGATCATGAGATTGTTTTCCTTTATTTTAGTCTCTTCTCTAATCGGATGGTGTTTGGTCCACTCGATTGTACGTTTTCTAGTTTTGATGCCTGAATCATATTGTACTAGTTGATTTTAAATCTCAATTTTGATCTTGATTTCAGTTTGTGTGATATGATTACAATTTTTTTTTGCTTAAACAATCCATGGATGATAGCTATTTTGTGATTACTAATTGATTTTGTAATATTTTTTTTATAGTTCAATAAGTCCAGTGAATACATTTCTCCTTTATTTTGACAATGACTTCTCATTGAATGTTTGAAACCTCTTTGGATAAGAATGTCTGCTCTCGCGCTCTCGCTACTGCTTCTAGCTAATGATAACTGGATTTGAGGATATGTTGAAGTTTTGATAAAATTGGGATAATTTTCTTTAAGTTCAGCTTGAATGTGATGTGATTCATTCATATTAATAATAGCACCGACATGTTTCAAAGATGGTATTTCTCAATGCTGCATTCTTCAAAAGTTAGTCTTTGAGTTTATTTTGCATATATGCGTATGATGCTATTAACAAAATGTAATGATACAGATACTTTTTATAAGTTTGAAGGTTATGAGTGTACTTATGTGTTTATATGAATGCTAGTGGTGGAGGTCTTGTACTCATATTTATATTATGTTATATACAAGTAAAGATCCAGGCAAGAAATATTTTAGCCTTAAAGCAATTTTTTTTTTATGAATGTTATTGGAAAAGCATTAGATTCCCTTCTCATTGCAGGGGCGATGAAGGCGTTAGCCCAAGCCCAGTCTTAGAGGAATTTACCTGATGTGGTAGTACCCTCTGCTCTTATCTCCCTTTCTTTAGGTACAGAGTTTGTAATCTTTTAGATGCCCTTATACTTTAGGTAATCCATTCATCGCAAGGGCAATGAAGGCGCTAGCCCAAGCCCATCCTTAGGGGACTCACTTAGTCCAAGTAGCACTCCCCTCTTTCATTTAAAAGACTTGCCCAATCTTTTAGATGTATATATATCCCTTAAGACCTTAGGTTCCCCTCTTCATTGCACGAGCGATGAAAGAGATATCTAGAACCCTTTTAGGGAGACAAGCTATGTCTCAGTAAAAAAATCAAATCATTTGGAGACAGGCTTTGTCTCATTAGCACCTCCTTCTTAGAATTACTAGTTTCATGAGTCAGTCCTATCATCATAGGGGTTAGGATTCTGTCCAACCTTTCATCAAATCATGTGATTTTTATCCACTCTTGCAAGGTATAGGATGCTGTTCAACCCTTGCAGAGATGTGATTCTGTCCAATTCCCCCGCAAAGCATAGGATGCTGTCCAACCTTTGCGGGATATCAGGAGTCCGTCCTGCCTTTATAATGATAGGATTCTGTCATCTTGAGTCAAAAACATAAAAAACACTTGAAAAACATCTGAAAAATCAAAAATCTCAAAAATCTTGAGTCATTAGAAGTAGTTAGGAAATTCTTTCTGAACTACGTTGGCTTGATCCCTTTCAACAGGGTACGTAGTGCAGCTTGTGATTCATATCCCAAGTCCAACCAAACCTTTAAAAATAAACATTTCAAACATTCTCAAAAATACAAAAATCTTCAAAACCTTTTCAAAAAGATCTTCCCCTAGAGTTAGGAGCCTGTCCTAGCCGTTTGGGGTGTTTTAGAGTTAGAAGTCTGTCTTGTTTGTATTGATATGGTGTGTCCTGTCGTGTGAGTGTCCTTAGAGTTAGGATGCCTCAAGTTGATCGGTTAGACATTTAGTCGAACTGATGGCTAGACTAGGAAGCATATAGTCAGCCCATGATTTTCATTAGGTTGCACAGCCTAGATACACATAGGGTATGAGGCCCACCTGCATTAGCTTAAGGCTAACCAACTTGCATTAGTTAGGGCATATAGAAAGTCCTAAAAATTAGAATTCACATGAACTTAAGCAATTGTACAGAAAGCTTTAAAAATCAGTCGAGTCTAGTGGATCGAGTCTAGGATAGCGGTTCTAGATGGTTAGGCATCGTAGTTAGAATAGGTCATCGAACTACGTCGACTCTGATTCTTCCCGAGGCCGGGATACGTAGAGCAGCTGGGATGGACGGCCATCTTGGTCCGAGTCAAGTCTTGCATTAGAGTTTTAGGATTCGTCTTGTCCAGTCGTGTATAGAGTTGAATTATGTTGTATTTTTTGTTGTGTTTTCTTACTTTCATGTACAGATCCTATACAGCATGCATGTGTTTGCACACCAGAACTTAGACACCAATTAGGTATGACATTCATAACCTAGTTATTCTAAGGTGACACTTCTTTCATTTCTTTTATGTGTGCTTATTAATCATCTCTGAGACATGCATGATTAGATAGACGTCTTCTCGGAGATATTCGTTCCCATTTCATATGACTTTCGCCCAAAACTCTTCAAAATCAGTAAGTAAATGGCATAAGAGACCAGGTGTTTGCACTTGGGCGGATGAGGTGCTCTTCGGACCTTCCAAATTCGTAACCAGGCACGAACCTTCTTTTATATATCTCTGGTTATCCATTGCAACAGAGCATAGTATGGGATCCAGGGCCCACTGCCTTGGATGGCGACTCTTCTTTGTTTAAGGTACGCCTCGAATCCGGGCTATTTCCCGAATCGAGAGGTATCTCCCTTTGTGTCGCCACTCATGCTGTGAGGGGCACTTCTTTTGAGAGTTCCTTGGTAGAGCTCTCCATTCACGTGGATGATCCTGAGACTCGTCGTGGGGGCTCGTCCCCCCGCCTCTCTCGGATCGGGGTCCACAGCTTTACTTGAAGATCCATCTCCATATCGTCGACTTGTTGGCAAGCTCATCTATCTAACGATTACCAGGCGAGATATTGTCTATTCAGTTCACATTTTGAGCAAATTTATGCAACAACCACGCAAGCCACACATGGATGCTGCCCTAAGGTTACTTCGTTATCTCAAAGGGAGCCCAGGCCAAGGTATATTATTGTCTTCGTCGAGCTCACTCCACGTGACAACTTATTGTGACTCCGATTGGGCAAGTTGCCCCATGACCCGTAAATTTACTTCAGGCTACTGTACTTTCCTTGGAAATTCTCCAATTTCTTGGAAAACCAAGAAACAAAGTACTACTTCTCTATTATCTACAGAAGCAGAGTATAGATCCATGGCGTTGGTTTCTTGTGAGAATGGCTCAAATTTTTACTTCGAGACCTCGGTGTCCTTCATCCGGAGCCCATCACTCTTCATTGTGATAATCAAGCCACACTCCATATCGCCGCCAATCCGGTGTTTCACGAGCACACAAAGCATATAGAATTGGATTGCCATATTGTACAGGAAAAGCTTCAACGAGGGCTTATTCAACCATCTTTTGTTCGTTCTTCACATCAGCTAGCTGATATTTTCACTAAGGCACTCGGACGAGAGAATTTTTGCTTCATTCTAGCCAAGTTGGGCGTCAAGAATCTTCACGCTCCAACTTGAGGGAGAGTATTGGAAATATTCCTAAATTAGCAAAGTGTATATATGGAGGTTGATCAAAATCTATGGAAGTCTCTAGAACATTGGCTTACAATCTTGGAGATTTGTAGAAATCTCTGGAACATGGCAGATTTGTAGAATAATCCATAGAATTCTCTAGAACAGGAATTCTTTAGAACAATTCAATTGTATATAAATATACATGTTGTACCAAACCAAAATCATAGTGGTGGAAAGATTCAATACAAAAATTGTTCTCTTTGTCTTAATAGAAAATGCTGGAAAAATTTTATTTCTAAAAATTAAAGATCCATTTGCTTCTTTAAAAGTTGTTATTTTCCAAGGAGCTTGATTATTAAGGCAAGATTGAGATATTAGGAGATCCTTTTAATATGTGGCAACGATCTAACCATCTAAAGTGTTGCTAAATATGTAAAAATGATCTCAACCACACACATGTCTCTCTTTATTTTAAGCAAATTTGGGCTCCCAACACCTATAAATACCCATGCTCTCTACATAATTGGACAATTCAGGAAGACTGAAGGAGAGCCACTAGAAAATTCGTCCAACGCTCCCCCATTCCTAGAAATTTCATCCAAACTCTTGTCTCATTCAAGCGTGCTTCAACAACTTTCAGAAAAAAGCTCCAAGGAGAAGAAGTGAAGAGAGGATCGACACCAACCGTTGAAAGATGTAGGATCTTGTTTGTTCGTTTGATTAAAATTCAATTAATGATCATAGTTCATGCATCTTCATACTAGTTTGTCATTCTTTTTTCATTTCTTTTGTTTATTTTAGGGTCCATGATTAGATTAGAATCATATTTAGATTCATGATAAATTTTAATTCATCCATTTCTTGTCTCCTCTCCCACTATTCATAAGTTTCTAAACCAAATGAGCCTACCCCAACCAATTAGATATCCTTTTCTGCAATTCCCCAAAAGCCCAATATACCCAAGCCAACTACTCATGCCTTACACCCATGGCCTAGTGCGTGCACTTAGACTCCACCAAACCAGTGCCTAACCCATGCCCCACCTTAGCCTAGAGTTGCCTATCTAGTGCCTAACATATGCCCCACCATAGCCCAGAATTGCCTGTCCAGTGCCTGAGGACACCCACCCAAAGTTACCTATCCGGTGCCTAACACATGCCCCACCATAGCCCATAATTGCCTATCCAGTGCCTGAGGACACCCACCAGTGCCTAAGGCCAGTACCCATAATTGTCTATCCAGTGTCTAAGGCCAGTATCTAGAATTACCTATCCAGTGCCTGAGGACGCCCACCAGTGCCTAAGGTCACTACCCATAATTGCTACCTGTAGACACCCCATTTTGACCGTACCTTGAGCCTCCCGTGTTTGAGCAAAAATCCAACCAAATCAATCAGCTAGGATCCCAAACTCCGCCCTTAGCTAGGTTAAGGTCCCAGCTAGGTCCCTGTAAATTTTCATCGAAATCCGAGCGCATTTGCCTGGTAAACGAGCCGAGGGAATGCCTTAGTATAAACCGGAAGAGGGGGGGGGGTGAATTATCCTAGATGGGGCTGTCCAAAGTAATGGGGGAGGTGCGAATTTAGCATTCTCTTATATAAAGCCTTTTTATTCGTTACAAAGGGGAAGACTTCATTTTTGCTAAAAAAAAAAAATCTTTCGCAGACGAGAGGGAGAAGTAGATCTGAGATATCAAAACCCATTTCATGCTTATTCTTCTTCTCCGGTAGTATTTTCCGATCAATTGTCTGCAAAACTCCGGTCACCTTCTTCGGCGACTTTCTCCTCCACCATCGCTCAGCCGCATCCGATCCACCTCCTCTCCGGTCATCTCTGCAAGTCCGGCCGACTCCATTCCTTCGTCTCCGACAATCACAATCTCCGGCAACGATCTTTCTCCGGCCAATCGATCCTCCTCCGGTCTATCTCCGAGAAAATCAAAGAGAGATCTGCAGATCGAGCAAGCGAAGGAGAGAAGCAAGAGAGATTTCCTCCCCCAGATCTCGCCAGATCCAGCACCTTCTCCATCTTCTTCGACTAGTTGCCGACGAGATTCCGGCAAATCCGGTCATTTTTCCGACATACTTCTCTTCACTCAAGCCTCAATAAACCTCACTTTCTGTTGATTGAATCTGTCTAAATTCTAAATTCAAGTTAGAAACCCTAACCTCTTTCCCCATTTTTGCCGATCGTTTGTCATAGCTTCAGGCAACCTCCCTTTTCTTTATTTTTTGTTTTCAAACCCTAGGTTTGTTTAGAAACCATAAATTTTAGTTGGAAACCCTAAATAACCTTCCAAATTATAGATCCGTTCTTCTTCTTCAGTTTTCTTCGGTGAAAATCGTCATTTCAGGCTACTCACCTTTGGATTCTCTTCTTTCTTTAGCTGTTGTGCCAGTTTTCTTTGTTATTCTCTAATTGAAACCTTAGTTCAAGCTCATAGAAACCTTAGATTCATCGTTCTTATCATCTGAACATGATGTTTGTTGCTGAGATCTGAAAGGCTTGGGCAATTTCTATCACTTTCGATCAGTTCGAGATTTAAATTCAGGTAAGTAAGATGCTTTAATAAAATATATTGAATGCCTGCTCAGATTTGTTAAATATATAGAAATTGGTTAAGAATAAGCTCAGGAACTTCTTCGGTCACTTTTTCTTTCTTCTTTTCCTGTTTGTATTGAGATATTATATAGATTACCTCAATTAAAGTCATTGCAAGGCTTTAAAAGATAATCTGCTTGTAAAATGTGTGTGGTAGAGTTGAAATTTGTTTGTTTTTTATAAGAATCAGGTGTGATTTAATTCTCTTGATTTATGTAAACTCACAGTTTTGTGTAATTCTTCACCAATTTGTAGGAAATTGATTTTTTATATATATATAGCTTTAGTAGTTGTGAACAGCTAATTAACGATTCAGTGGTATGTGTGGAGATTGTTTGAGTCTGACCGCCATGAATTTGGAGTTTAGACAGAATTGCATAGTAGCTGCTGTCCTTTAATTTCTTACATTCTCTAGTTATGATCCCTCTGTGTTTAGAAGCATATATTTAACATCATGTGGGTTTCTACACTCCAGTTTTGTTTTTATTTTTTATTTTTATTGGAAGTATATAACTACTGCCTTTGTATATTTCTATGCTTTCCAGTTATAGTTTATTTTGTTTGAGGGTATATGGTTTCTGATTTTGTAGACTTTAAACGCTTTCTAGTTATGATTTATGTTTGGGGTTATAAAATTACAATTTTTATAGATTTCTATATGTCTCAATCGCTATTCATATATGTTTAGAAGTACATAGCGATGTCCTTGTAGAATATTACGCTCTTTGGTTATAATTTGTGCTTGTGTAGAGGAATACTCATATCAGTAGAACAATGACAGGGAATATATTCAGAGTTCTGCTTTGATTACAATTTTATCTAGATAATTTGGTGTCATATATGTGTTGAGATAAATAGAGAGCTTGGTAAAACAGTAGGCATAGCATTCCTTTAGTGACAGAATGGTGTGATTTAATCTTGATAGTTATTTTTTAAAATCATTTGTTCTATGGTTATGAGATCCAATCACCATATTGAATTGTCAATTTCTGATTTCATTTGTTTTGATCTCATGGTTATTTGGACTAGCCATTTATCTTCACATGGACAACCCTCATGCCTCATTTAATATGCACAACCCCCACCTTGGTGTAACGAACCAGCCTTGTTTTGCGCACAGTTTTTGACAAAATCTGTCCACAAGTTATGCACCAGTCTTTGCATAAATTCTGTCCATATTCAGCCCATATTTCAGCTCACAGTTTTGACAAAATCTACCCACTGTTCTGTTTTAGTTCAATATTCACATTTGCCCAATGTTATGATTTCAGTTCAACATTGAAATTTGCACATATATTGGCCCTTGGTTTGACACAAAATTTGCATATATGTTAGTCTTTTTATATACACAGATTTGTTCACATTTCACCCTCACTGTTTAGCACATAATCTGTCTCTATTTTGCTTCCTCCTTGCAAGGCACTAAAATTTGTACAAATTAGAAATATCATTTAATATATTTAACCTGCTGAATATTTAATACTTGTATTTTATACTAAGCTTTGAGTTAGGGTTTGAAGACGGTAATCAATAGATTGTTCAGGTAAGAATATCTTGAGGCTTATAATACTTGTTTATTTATTTATTTAAATAAATTGTTAATAGGAAGAAGGAGATCAGATGACTACTCTGTTCGATATTATCGACATGAGTACTGTCTGATCTCAAGGCGGGATTAGAAATATTATCATGTGTATTTGATATCAGATGATTACTTTGGCATCATCTGATTTCATTGGAGTCCCCGTATTGGGGTTTGTGGATGGTTTTGAAGTGTTTGATGTTGTTTTTACTTTATTAGGCTATCCAGCGGCTGGTCTGGACTAATTAATGTTATTTATCATTTTATGATTGCTATTAGATTGTATATTTTTCTTTGCTTGGCAATTAATTTATTTTTAGAATAAAATTTGCGATTATCTGATAGCATTTTCTTCTCTTTTTGATAGACTAACACAGTCTTATAGATTTCTGTTAAGATTCTTTAGATATTAGAATTCCCTCTCGTTGCAAGGGCGATGAAGGCGCTAGCCCAAGCCCATCCTTAGGGGACTTGCTCAGTCCAAGTTGCATACCTCTCCTTTGTATATAGGAGACTTGCCTAGTCTCATTCTCTTACTAACCCTCCTCTTTGTGCGTCGTTTGGTTTTGGGAGAACACCCTACTCGGCTTGGCTTCATACCCCTATCCTATATGGGTATCTGGTTGCACATTTGTTGCACCCTAGGGCTAGGTAGCTGTCCGGCCCGGCTGGGTGTTTTACCTTTGCCAAATATGCACAAAGTCTTTTTTTTTCCTTGTTAATATTTTTCTCTATCCTACCTCTGTGTCTAAGAGACTTACCTAGTCTCATTTTCTTGCTAAACCTCCTCTTTGTGTATCATTTGGTTTTGGGAGAACATCCTACTCGGCTTGGCATCATACCCCTTACCCTTATGGGTATTGGGTTGCACATTTGTTGCACCCTAGGGCTAGGTAGCTGTCCGGCCCGGCTAGATGTTTTACCTTTGCTAAATATGCACAAGGTCTTCCCTTATTACTTGTGAGTTTTATCTCAGCTTGATAGTCTCACTAGCACCCTTCTTTATCTCTTTTTCTTTTAGGAGACAGGCTTTGTCTCATTAGCACCTCCTTCTTAAGAATCCTATTTTCAGAGTCAGTCCTTAGCCTAGGAGTCTGTCCTTAGCTAGAGAGTCTGTTTTTCTTTCAGGAGTCAGTCCTATCATCATAGGGGTTAGGATTTTATCCAACCTCTCATCAAATCTTGTGTTTTTTCTATCCGCTCTTGTAAGGTATAGGATGCTGTCCAACCCTTGCAGAGTTGTTATTCTGTTCATTTTCCCTCCGCAAAGCATAGGATGCTGTCCAACCTTTGCGGGATATCAGGAGTCTGTCTTCCCCTTATGATGATAGGATTTGTCTCCCTTGAGTCAAAAACACTTAAAAACAACAAAAACATCTGAAAAACCAAAAATCTCAAAAATCTTGAGTCATTAGGAGTAGTTAGGAAATCTGTTTCGAACTACGTTGGCTTGATCCTCTTCCACGAGGTACGTAGTGCAGCTTGAGATTCTTATCTCAGGTCCAGCCAAACCTTTGTAAATAAATCATTTACCCATTTTAGAAAAAAATACCAAAAATCTTCAAAACCTTGTTTTTCAACAAGATCTTCCTCTAGAGTTAGGAGTTTGTCCTAGATAAAGAGTTTTAGAGTTTTGAGTTTGTCTTTGATGTGTTGTGTGGTTTGTTTGTGTTTGTGTTAGAGTTAGGAGTTTGTCCTAGAGTTATAGGAGCGCCTCCGTCCGGTCAGTTGGCGATTCATATCGCCGACTGATGATTAAGTCTTGGATACGCTAGTGATCCCATTGTTTCCCTTAGGGCGTACAGCCTAGCTACACTTAGATTATAGGAATCACCTGCATTAGCTTAGGACTAACCTGCATTTAGTTAGGGCATATAGGGTGTCCTAAAATCTACAATCCATTGGAATTTAAATAATCACACAAGAAGCTTTAAGAACTAGTCCGGTCTTTTAGATCGAGTCTAGGATAGAGGTCTAGATGTCTTAGGCATCATAGCTTAGAATAGGTACGAAGAACTACGTTGCCTTGATTCTCGTGGAGGCGGGGATACGTAGGCTTCTTTGGATGAACATCAGATCATCTAAAGACTCGGGCCTAGGTATAGATTAGAGTTTTAGGGTTGTATGGTATCGAGTCATTTTCTATGTTTTGCAGTGTTTTCTTACTTTATTGCGCAGACCTTATACTTTTTTGGTGTGTCATGCATGTGTTTGTTCATCAGAACTTAGACACCCATTAGGCATGTCACTTATAACCTAGCTATGCTTAGGTGATACATGTTTCTTTTATTTTATCTTGTGTGCCTTTGATTTCATCTCCGAGACATGCATGATTAGATAGACGTCTTCTCGGAGATATTCATTCCCATTTCATATGATTTTCCCCCAAAGCTCTTCAAAATTATTAAGTAAATGGCATAAGAGACCAGGTGTTTGCACTTGGGCGGATGAGGTGCTCTTTAGACCTTCCGAATTCGTAACCAGGCACGAACCTTATTTTATATCTCTGGTTATCCGTTGCAACAGAGCATAGTATGGGATCCAAGGCCCATTTGCCTTTTTCCTTGGATGGCGACTCTTCTTTGTTTAAGGTACGCCTCGAATCTGGGCTAGTCCCCGAATCGAGAGGTATCTCACCTTTTGTATCGCCACTCATGTTGTGAGGGGCACTTCTTTCGAGAGTTCCTTGGTAGAGCTCTCCATTCACGTGGATGATCCTGAGACTTAGTGTGGGGCCCGTTCCCCGCCTCTCTCTCGGATCGGGGTCCACAGGCTGGCGACTCTGCTGGGGAGTTCTTGGAACATTGCCTAACTCTGTTAAAATGTCATTTGTTATTAATTTTGAAGAATTTTGAGCTAAAATCATTATAAATGGGAATTTAAATCGCTTAGAATCCAGGGGCACCAGATAGGTGTTTAAAACAAGGGATTCACACACTGCACAGCTTACATCATTTTGTTCTTTATTTTCTTTTATTGATTTTATTATTATTGGCTCCACGGGATAGATATAATGCGTGCCTCATGGGATATCACTATCCAGATGGTGCTGTTGTATCTATTTCCAAGCTATGCGCCAGTGCTGCAGTCGTAAACACTCGGTGTACTTGTGTTTACAGCAGCCGGTGAGCAATGAAGCATACTGTATATAACACTCGGTGTACTTGTGTTATATACTTAAAGTATGGATCATATGCATAGTACCTGATATATTGAGTCCGGAGCTCTACTTTCATTTTACATATATTATGTACTTGGATATATTTGTTGATTTAGTAAAACCCAATTAAGATCTGCATGTGCTTATATATATATATATATTGCATTCATATAAGGATGAACATGTGTTGCTTACACTTGTTGGAGCCTAGATTTAGGAGCCATATCCTATCCATAAATTATTGTAGCTCACCTTATGTGGCTACAACGCGGTCCTAGTACACTCACATGTCTGTCTTGAGTCAAGCTTCTTGACTCTGCGGAATTATATTTAGGGCTGGTGTCCCTGGTTAGGATATATATGTATATATGTATATATTTGATTATTAGATTAGGGCTTACTCCTTTGTAATGTTTCCTATCTAATCCAATCAGTCATTTTCTTTGAGATTTAGATTTGGTCAGTGACTTCTATTTGTCATCGTTATGACCATGGTCTTTGTTCTGATCTTTCGATCATAGATCTGGTTCATACCTTGTATCATTTATCTATATTCCATTGATATTTAAATTAGGGCCTACCTCTTAGTTAGGTTCTTCTTCCTAATCTATCAATTCTTTCTATTTATCCATTCTGTGGATAATCATTAGATTATTGGCCTTTTTATCCATAATCTATCCCTTGATCTATTGTTCATAATGTTGATCCATGTTTTCCATCGTGTATTTACATTATTAGATTAGGGTTACTTCTTAGTTAGGTTTTCATTCCTAATCTAATCAATTATCCCTATCTATTCATTCTTTTAGATTATGATCAGATCGATGGCTTCTAATCATCATTCTTATGGTCACGATCTATCCTTAGATCTTTTGGTTGCAAATTCAACCCATCTATAAATGTCGTCATTCATGATCAGTCCCTCATTTGATCACATCCCTCTGATGACCATATTCTGTTTTCCACTCATGAGCCTATCTTGCCACCATCATTTGAGTGCAAGTATCCTTGCTGGGAGACCTATACTACTGAGTTTATCCATATACCCTTGAGATGACTTGTGGGGTCCCTTTGTGTGGCCGTCATGCTGCCAAATTTTACCCAACACATTTTCAGTGTGATCGCCATCTTTTGGGATTGTTGATGAGTCATGTGTTTATCTTACCATAATCCTTCTTCCAATTGTTATGATGTTGGTTCTTATCCGAGGGAGAGATGTGTTTGTATTATCTCTTGTTTCAACTTGTGTATAACATTCGACAAGATTGCCTCATACTAAAGTTAGTGTTTGTCATTTCCATGACAGGAGTCAGACCTAACTGACTTCACCCATTTGTTGAACCAGTTTCCTTTCATTTCACCCAGCCAGGTCAACAGGACCTACACCAGGGTTGAACCCCCAGTTATGGACATCATGGAGGAAGGAGTGTCACCCATAACCTTTCAATGCCAGTTCATTTACCATCGAAGAAGTGTCCTGTTTTGTTAAGTTTGTCTTTCGTTGAGTGTACACCAACTTTCTTCTCTCAAAGTTGGTAAGTCTTATCGTGTCAATGTCAAACAAAAGAAAGAAATGTGTGTGTCATGTTTGTCAGTCGTGTTCATTCACAGTTTGTTGCTTCCATCCTTTGTCAAGTTCAATGTAGAGCTCATTGAGGCGTGTCGAAAAAAAAAAAAAGTTACTGATGTACTTCAGAGTCTTCAATTCAATAAAGTTGTTCATTTTGTATCTTTGATGTTCTATGATTCACTCTTAGATCTAATGTTTAAACTAAAACTAAAGACACTCTTCTCGAATGAGAATGCAGACGGAATTCCCCTCGAGATCTGAAACATGATCAAACGAGAGGAAGAGCGTCGAGCGTAGCCACTCAAAGAAGAAATCAAAGCTGTTGATAGTGGTATTGAAATCCGAAACTCGGGAAAGATGGATTGGCAAAACTTTATCTTCCGAGGAGAGCGAGGAATTGATAAACCTGTTTATAGGGGTTTGAGGTAGTCTTGCTTGATCCTATAAGGATAAACCAGGTGAACGCCTTGTTGTTGTGAAAAGCAAGACTCATTCCGCTTTAGACACTCAGTCGAAAAGTAAGAATTTGAGAGGGATGAACATCAAGCATTAAGTGAAGCTGATGAAGACATTGAGAGATGACTTTCAGAAAAGAAAGCCATAGACTTGATCCCCAAGAAGAGCATTTGTGTTGTACATCTTGGTGGGATTTCAAGTCATCGTATTCAGATAGTAAGGACAGTTTTTATGTCCAAAAGAAAGAGAATATTCAAAAGAAAAGAAAGGCATGAGAAAAAGAGGCAGAAGGAGAAGGGAATGTGTCCCTAAGACAACATCTTGGAAAAATCAAAGACCCAAGTGATGGAGTCTATGAGATGGATTGAATATCAGAATTGTCTCCAACATTTGGAGACTATTGAGAGCAGTATAATCTTGAGCATGAGTTCAATATTCGAGAAGCGCACAAGTTTAAGTGGAGCACCATGGTTGAAGTCTTGCTTGCAAATACCGCCAGACTCTAAAAAAACAAAAAAAAAAATAATAATAAAAAAAAATTTCAAAGTCTTGAACCTTAAACATTCAAAAGCTTGTACATCAAAACACCAGGAGGCCATCCTTGGACGTTTGAGCCTTTATAGCCAAAATCCCAATGTTTAAAAATCCTTTTGTGAGCCCTTTGAGCCAATATTTTAAAAACCAAATAATTCTTTCAACCACATTATAAACCAGGGGCATTTTATGCACCTGAACTACGTCATGACCTGATCCCCAACTCTTCGGGGGTACGTAGGCAACTTGATAAACTCAAGTTCGGTCAAACCTTGGGGATAAAAGCTAAATCATTCCCCTTCCAAAATTTTGAAGCTAAAAAGCTAAACCATTCTTTGTTAAACCCCAAAGCGAACTACGCGGATCTGATCCTCCATTTTTGGGGTACGTAGGTAGTCTGGCAAGACCAGATTCGGTCCAAATCGTTTGAACTTTTGATATCTAACCCTTTTGAACCCGAGCCTACCTATAAAGTTCTTCTGGTGAGACGAGCAAAGGTTTAAGGCATTTGAAAACAAAAACAGAAGGAAATAAAAAGAACGAGAGTCTGAAGACCCACTAGGTTGAAAACCCGAAAGGGCAGCCTAGAATCGTGCGTTTGCTAAGTCGATAACCAAATGAGATGGCTTATGCAAAATGAGGGTAGCGGTCTACTGGATTGAAAAATTGAAGAGGCAATCCAGTCAGAGGCGAAGACTTCCCACAAAAAGTGGGCTGATAAACATGGAAGGAGTTCATCGGTTATGAAGAACTTTGACGTTTGAATAGTATGAGAATTCCAGGCAAAAGCTGAGGCAAATGGTTTGCTAGACCTGAAACCTGGAATGCTATAATCATGAGTTCCCACCAGAGGAAACTCGAAGAGATGAAGAAGCAATCACTGCACAGGGCAGGATCTTGGAATCCAAGTAGTGTCAGTGAGACTTACTTTGACACCTTTTTTAAACTAGGAGCATTAAAACTGAGCAATCCAAAGGGGGTAATAACCATGACGGAAATACCGATGGAGGAAATTAATGCCTCTGGACATGGTTTTTGAAATTATTCTTAGAGCGGCTAGCCTTACCATTTAAAAATACACATAAGGTCTAAGGGTGAATCAAAAGTGAGTCAAGTCCCTTGAATAATGTACATTTTCTTTGATAGAGTCTTGGAAGTCTGTTCCTCATTCATATTTGTTTTCCTTCAAGGTCCAAGTCATCTGGCACTGGAAGAATGGGTGTATACTTTCTGAAGTGATAAAAATGAATAGACCCTGGTTTAAGTACCAGAGAAAAGCGAGAAATATCTTGTTCAGAAATGTTGAAGATGTCAAATTTCAAGCAGAAGGTTGTGGAAAGAGCGAACCTCAAATAGTGGTCAATGAAAGGAGAAGTCTTTGAGCGTAGCCATTATCCCATCTTTATTCCAAAGAAAGAACCTATACAAACCCAAATTTTCCTACCTATCCTGGTTTTACTTTCCTTGGGACTCTTGTTATGGAAGTACAATACACTAGGGGCATCTTTTATGACTTGCGTCATAAAAGATATCAAGAAAAAAAAGGCAATCAGTGTCAATGTCTTCATTAAGTTGAGATAAGAGATGTAAGAGTATATCTCGAACCAAACTTCTAAACTCCTTAGACGAGTCCACTCTCCTGAAGAGTCAACTTCCCAAGAAAAATCAATTTCCTCAGTGGAGTCTAGAATTTGCTCCCCAACCTTCAAACCTCAGCATAATGCTTTTTACCTGTTAAAGAAGGGTCAATACATGGAATTTTCTTCAAGTTTCTTGAGTTTTATCTTCAGCAAAGATCATGCATTTTCAATCATTCTTGGCGAAGAATGACTTATTCACCTTGTGAAATCGATCAAAGTTGGTCATTTCTTCAATCATTTCAATGAATTTTCCTTTCATTTTAAAAAAATATTTCTGCCAATGGCTCCGCGATTTGGAGTTTGGTCCTTTCTTTCATCATTTGAAAGATTTTAAAAGCTGTTTTCGCCAATGGCTCCGCGATTTGGAGTTTGGTCTTTTCTTTCACCATTTGAAAGATTTTAAAAGCTGTTTTCGCCAATGGCTCCGCGATTTGGAGTTTGGTAATTTCTTTCACCATTTGAAAGATTTTAAAAGCTGTTTTCGCCAATGGCTCCGCGATTTGGAGTTTGGTAATTTCTTTCACCATTTGAAAGATTTTAAAAGCTGTTTTCGCCAATGGCTCCGTGATTTGGAGTTTGGTCATTTCTTTCACCATTTGAAATATTTTAAAAGCTATTTTCGCCAATGGCTCCGCGATTTGGAGTTTGGTCATTTCTTTCACCATTTGAAAGATTTTAAAAGCTGTTTTCGCCAATGGCTCCGCGATTTTGAGTTTGGTCATTTCTTTCACCATTTGAAAGATTTTAAAAGTTGTTTTCGCCAATGGCTCCGCGATTTGGAGTTTGGTCTTTTCTTTCACCATTTGAAAGATTTTAAAAGCTGTTTTCGCCAATGGCTCCGCGATTTGGAGTTTGGTCTTTTCTTTCACCATTTGAAAGATTTTAAAAGCTGTTTTCGCCAATGGCTCCGCGATTTGGAGTTTGGTCTTTTCTTTCACCATTTGAAAGATTTTAAAAGCTGTTTTCGCCAATGGCTCCGCGATTTGGAGTTTGGTCATTTCTTTCACCATTTGAAAGATTTTAAAAGCTGTTTTCGCCAATGGCTCCGTGATTTGGAGTTTGGTCCTTTCTTTCACCATTTGAAAGATTTTAAAAGATGTTTTTGCCAATGGCTCCGCGATTTGGAGTTTGGTCATTTCTTTCACCATTTGAAAGATTTTAAAAGTTAAAAAAAATATTTTCAAGGTATTCAAGTCCATTTTTACATGGCATTCAAAGTCCATTTTCACATGGCATTCAAAGTCCATTTTCACATGGCATTCCAAGTCCATTTTCACATGGCATTCCAAGTCCGTTTTCACACGGCATTCGAGTTATTTCAAGTCCGTTTTCACACGGCATTCAAGGTATTCAAGTCCGTTTCTACACGGCATTCAAATCCATTTTCTCTCCGAATTTCAAGATCATTTACAATCAAATCTGTCATTTAATGTTTTGCAAGAGAGGCTATCTCGTCAATATGTACTGAGTTAAGAGTTGGAGAGAGGCTATCTCACCAGCGTTTGCAGAGTCAGAGTCCGGCGAAAGCCTATTTCACCGTATTATCTTTGTAAATATCATTTTCAAAAATAAAAATCAAAATTTGATTTGCTTCCTTTTTCGGGTCGGCCAAAATGGTTTGTCTGTTTAGCTTTGACATTCGCGTGACAAGCACGCTCTGCCAAAGAGGGGCATCTGTAGACACCCCATTTTGACCGTACCTTGAGCCTCCCGTGTTTGAGCAAAAATCCAACCAAATCAATCAGCTAGGATCCCAAACTCCGCCCTTAGCTAGGTTAAGGTCCCAGCTAGGTCCCTGTAAATTTTCATCGAAATCCGAGCGCATTTGCCTGGTAAACGAGCCGAGGGAATGCCTTAGTATAAACCGGAAGAGGGGGGGGGTGAATTATCCTAGATGGGGCTGTCCAAAGTAATGGGGGAGGTGCGAATTTAGCATTCTCTTATATAAAGCCTTTTTATTCGTTACAAAGGGGAAGACTTCATTTTTGCTAAAAAAAAAAAATCTTTCGCAGACGAGAGGGAGAAGTAGATCTGAGATATCAAAACCCATTTCATGCTTATTCTTCTTCTCCGGTAGTATTTTCCGATCAATTGTCTGCAAAACTCCGGTCACCTTCTTCGGCGACTTTCTCCTCCACCATCGCTCAGCCGCATCCGATCCACCTCCTCTCCGGTCATCTCTGCAAGTCCGGCCGACTCCATTCCTTCGTCTCCGACAATCACAATCTCCGGCAACGATCTTTCTCCGGCCAATCGATCCTCCTCCGGTTATCTCCGAGAAAATCAAAGAGAGATCTGCAGATCGAGCAAGCGAAGGAGAGAAGCAAGAGAGATTTCCTCCCCCAGATCTCGCCAGATCCAGCACCTTCTCCATCTTCTTCGACTAGTTGCCGACGAGATTCCGGCAAATCCGGTCATTTTTCCGACATACTTCTCTTCACTCAAGCCTCAATAAACCTCACTTTCTGTTGATTGAATCTGTCTAAATTCTAAATTCAAGTTAGAAACCCTAACCTCTTTCCCCATTTTTGCCGATCGTTTGTCATAGCTTCAGGCAACCTCCCTTTTCTTTATTTTTTGTTTTCAAACCCTAGGTTTGTTTAGAAACCATAAATTTTAGTTGGAAACCCTAAATAACCTTCCAAATTATAGATCCGTTCTTCTTCTTCAGTTTTCTTCGGTGAAAATCGTCATTTCAGGCTACTCACCTTTGGATTCTCTTCTTTCTTTAGCTGTTGTGCCAGTTTTCTTTGTTATTCTCTAATTGAAACCTTAGTTCAAGCTCATAGAAACCTTAGATTCATCGTTCTTATCATCTGAACATGATGTTTGTTGCTGAGATCTGAAAGGCTTGGGCAATTTCTATCACTTTCGATCAGTTCGAGATTTAAATTCAGGTAAGTAAGATGCTTTAATAAAATATATTGAATGCCTGCTCAGATTTGTTAAATATATAGAAATTGGTTAAGAATAAGCTCAGGAACTTCTTCGGTCACTTTTTCTTTCTTCTTTTCCTGTTTGTATTGAGATATTATATAGATTACCTCAATTAAAGTCATTGCAAGGCTTTAAAAGATAATCTGCTTGTAAAATGTGTATGGTAGAGTTGAAATTTGTTTGTTTTTTATAAGAATCAGGTGTGATTTAATTCTCTTGATTTATGTAAACTCACAGTTTTGTGTAATTCTTCACCAATTTGTAGGAAATTGATTTTTTATATATATATAGCTTTAGTAGTTGTGAACAGCTAATTAACGATTCAGTGGTATGTGTGGAGATTGTTTGAGTCTGACCGCCATGAATTTGGAGTTTAGACAGAATTGCATAGTAGCTGCTGTCCTTTAATTTCTTACATTCTCTAGTTATGATCCCTCTGTGTTTAGAAGCATATATTTAACATCATGTGGGTTTCTACACTCCAGTTTTGTTTTTATTTTTTATTTTTATTGGAAGTATATAACTACTGCCTTTGTATATTTCTATGCTTTCCAGTTATAGTTTATTTTGTTTGAGGGTATATGGTTTCTGATTTTGTAGACTTTAAACGCTTTCTAGTTATGATTTATGTTTGGGGTTATAAAATTACAATTTTTATAGATTTCTATATGTCTCAATCGCTATTCATATATGTTTAGAAGTACATAGCGATGTCCTTGTAGAATATTACGCTCTTTGGTTATAATTTGTGCTTGTGTAGAGGAATACTCATATCAGTAGAACAATGACAGGGAATATATTCAGAGTTCTGCTTTGATTACAATTTTATCTAGATAATTTGGTGTCATATATGTGTTGAGATAAATAGAGAGCTTGGTAAAACAGTAGGCATAGCATTCCTTTAGTGACAGAATGGTGTGATTTAATCTTGATAGTTATTTTTTAAAATCATTTGTTCTATGGTTATGAGATCCAATCACCATATTGAATTGTCAATTTCTGATTTCATTTGTTTTGATCTCATGGTTATTTGGACTAGCCATTTATCTTCACATGGACAACCCTCATGCCTCATTTAATATGCACAACCCCCACCTTGGTGTAACGAACCAGCCTTGTTTTGCGCACAGTTTTTGACAAAATCTGTCCACAAGTTATGCACCAGTCTTTGCATAAATTCTGTCCATATTCAGCCCATATTTCAGCTCACAGTTTTGACAAAATCTACCCACTGTTCTGTTTTAGTTCAATATTCACCTTTGCCCAATGTTATGATTTCAGTTCAACATTGAAATTTGCACATATATTGGCCCTTGGTTTGACACAAAATTTGCATATATGTTAGTCTTTTTATATACACAGATTTGTTCACATTTCACCCTCACTGTTTAGCACATAATCTGTCTCTATTTTGCTTCCTCCTTGCAAGGCACTAAAATTTGTACAAATTAGAAATATCATTTAATATATTTAACCTGCTGAATATTTAATACTTGTATTTTATACTAAGCTTTGAGTTAGGGTTTGAAGACGGTAATCAATAGATTGTTCAGGTAAGAATATCTTGAGGCTTATAATACTTGTTTATTTATTTATTTAAATAAATTGTTAATAGGAAGAAGGAGATCAGATGACTACTCTGTTCGATATTATCGACATGAGTACTGTCTGATCTCAAGGCGGGATTAGAAATATTATCATGTGTATTTGATATCAGATGATTACTTTGGCATCATCTGATTTCATTGGAGTCCCCGTATTGGGGTTTGTGGATGGTTTTGAAGTGTTTGATGTTGTTTTTACTTTATTAGGCTATCCAGCGGCTGGTCTGGACTAATTAATGTTATTTATCATTTTATGATTGCTATTAGATTGTATATTTTTCTTTGCTTGGCAATTAATTTATTTTTAGAATAAAATTTGCGATTATCTGATAGCATTTTCTTCTCTTTTTGATAGACTAACACAGTCTTATAGATTTCTGTTAAGATTCTTTAGATATTAGAATTCCCTCTCGTTGCAAGGGCGATGAAGGCGCTAGCCCAAGCCCATCCTTAGGGGACTTGCTCAGTCCAAGTTGCATACCTCTCCTTTGTATATAGGAGACTTGCCTAGTCTCATTCTCTTACTAACCCTCCTCTTTGTGCGTCGTTTGGTTTTGGGAGAACACCCTACTCGGCTTGGCTTCATACCCCTATCCTATATGGGTATCTGGTTGCACATTTGTTGCACCCTAGGGCTAGGTAGCTGTCCGGCCCGGCTGGGTGTTTTACCTTTGCCAAATATGCACAAAGTCTTTTTTTTTCCTTGTTAATATTTTTCTCTATCCTACCTCTGTGTCTAAGAGACTTACCTAGTCTCATTTTCTTGCTAAACCTCCTCTTTGTGTATCATTTGGTTTTGGGAGAACATCCTACTCGGCTTGGCATCATACCCCTTACCCTTATGGGTATTGGGTTGCACATTTGTTGCACCCTAGGGCTAGGTAGCTGTCCGGCCCGGCTAGATGTTTTACCTTTGCTAAATATGCACAAGGTCTTCCCTTATTACTTGTGAGTTTTATCTCAGCTTGATAGTCTCACTAGCACCCTTCTTTATCTCTTTTTCTTTTAGGAGACAGGCTTTGTCTCATTAGCACCTCCTTCTTAAGAATCCTATTTTCAGAGTCAGTCCTTAGCCTAGGAGTCTGTCCTTAGCTAGAGAGTCTGTTTTTCTTTCAGGAGTCAGTCCTATCATCATAGGGGTTAGGATTTTATCCAACCTCTCATCAAATCTTGTGTTTTTTCTATCCGCTCTTGTAAGGTATAGGATGCTGTCCAACCCTTGCAGAGTTGTTATTCTGTTCATTTTCCCTCCGCAAAGCATAGGATGCTGTCCAACCTTTGCGGGATATCAGGAGTCTGTCTTCCCCTTATGATGATAGGATTTGTCTCCCTTGAGTCAAAAACACTTAAAAACAACAAAAACATCTGAAAAACCAAAAATCTCAAAAATCTTGAGTCATTAGGAGTAGTTAGGAAATCTGTTTCGAACTACGTTGGCTTGATCCTCTTCCACGAGGTACGTAGTGCAGCTTGAGATTCTTATCTCAGGTCCAGCCAAACCTTTGTAAATAAATCATTTACCCATTTTAGAAAAAAATACCAAAAATCTTCAAAACCTTGTTTTTCAACAAGATCTTCCTCTAGAGTTAGGAGTTTGTCCTAGATAAAGAGTTTTAGAGTTTTGAGTTTGTCTTTGATGTGTTGTGTGGTTTGTTTGTGTTTGTGTTAGAGTTAGGAGTTTGTCCTAGAGTTATAGGAGCGCCTCCGTCCGGTCAGTTGGCGATTCATATCGCCGACTGATGATTAAGTCTTGGATACGCTAGTGATCCCATTGTTTCCCTTAGGGCGTACAGCCTAGCTACACTTAGATTATAGGAATCACCTGCATTAGCTTAGGACTAACCTGCATTTAGTTAGGGCATATAGGGTGTCCTAAAATCTACAATCCATTGGAATTTAAATAATCACACAAGAAGCTTTAAGAACTAGTCCGGTCTTTTAGATCGAGTCTAGGATAGAGGTCTAGATGTCTTAGGCATCATAGCTTAGAATAGGTACGAAGAACTACGTTGCCTTGATTCTCGTGGAGGCGGGGATACGTAGGCTTCTTTGGATGAACATCAGATCATCTAAAGACTCGGGCCTAGGTATAGATTAGAGTTTTAGGGTTGTATGGTATCGAGTCATTTTCTATGTTTTGCAGTGTTTTCTTACTTTATTGCGCAGACCTTATACTTTTTTGGTGTGTCATGCATGTGTTTGTTCATCAGAACTTAGACACCCATTAGGCATGTCACTTATAACCTAGCTATGCTTAGGTGATACATGTTTCTTTTATTTTATCTTGTGTGCCTTTGATTTCATCTCCGAGACATGCATGATTAGATAGACGTCTTCTCGGAGATATTCATTCCCATTTCATATGATTTTCCCCCAAAGCTCTTCAAAATTATTAAGTAAATGGCATAAGAGACCAGGTGTTTGCACTTGGGCGGATGAGGTGCTCTTTAGACCTTCCGAATTCGTAACCAGGCACGAACCTTATTTTATATCTCTGGTTATCCGTTGCAACAGAGCATAGTATGGGATCCAAGGCCCATTTGCCTTTTTCCTTGGATGGCGACTCTTCTTTGTTTAAGGTACGCCTCGAATCTGGGCTAGTCCCCGAATCGAGAGGTATCTCACCTTTTGTATCGCCACTCATGTTGTGAGGGGCACTTCTTTCGAGAGTTCCTTGGTAGAGCTCTCCATTCACGTGGATGATCCTGAGACTTAGTGTGGGGCCCGTTCCCCGCCTCTCTCTCGGATCGGAAGTTTACAAATATAATGAAAATGCAACTTAGGAATATTGCATCAGTCTTAGGAGCATGTAACGTAGTTCACACAATTCAATCAATCTAATCCAACTCAAATCAAATCTCATCAATGTCATAAAACGTCAAAAAATAGGCATGTAGTTGCATGTAGGATGCACTCCTGGCTCGCATGAGTCTAAATTGTGAACGGCCAAATCGTTAGTAATATTTAGGTATTTCAATAAAAAATAAGCAATTTACTCCCCTTTAGTTAGAATTTAGATAATAAAAGTTTTTAAAAGGTAAAGACCGACTTTCGTCGGGCAAGAAGGGTGCCTAACACATTCCCTTTTGTAACCAGGTAACTTACCCAACTCAGAATCGTAGACTAAACATACAGAGTTAATCATGAGTCATAGGCCTTAACTTCATCTCTTAATTCTCATCATGGCCACGATCAGTAAAAATCGCATACTATATACTCAAATAACTTTAAACCTAGTCTAATTTTTAGAGAACTCAAAATTAAAGGATAAAATAGAACTTGGGAATTTGAAGAAACATATCTTTTATAGAATGATTCTAAGATCAAAATATAGAAAAAAAAATCAAATATCTTGCATCTAAAACATTGCCTGAACAGAACTAAAAATTAAAACACAAATACACTAACTCAGCTATCATACAATCAAAGCAGAAATTTAAAAGCACTAAATATAAAGAAAACAGAACATCTTTTAATTAATGTATTCAACTTACCTTCTCTTCGATTCTTACAAATCTCTACTCTTTCCCTTCAGATTTGTGTCCACACCTTGGAATCTAACCGAATTCTCAATCGCTAATGATGATACTTGCTTGGAAAAAATAAGAGGAAAGCTAGGTTGTTTGGTTAGGAAAACTAAAATTTTAGGGCTAAAAGGAAGTTGAGTTAGGGTTTCTAGAGCTTTATAGAGAATAAGAAAAAAAACTAATGGATCGATAAGATGAAATTGTAATGAGAAAGAGCTCACCGATAGTGAAGAGTAGCAGGAGAAGTGATTGGAGCTCCGACTTGCCGGCCAAAGAAGATAATCGAAGAAGAAGATGTGGATGGATTAGGGTTTACAGTTGTGGAAATTAAAGTTCTAGGGTTTCAAAGATCAAGACAAAGTTCGAGATGAAGGCAGAGGCTAGCCATGATTGCAGAGCTAAGATTGGATAGATTTCTGGCCGGAGAATAAGTCGGATTCCGGTGGAAATTCATCGGAGAAGAAGAAAAATGGCAAACGAAGTTAGGGTTTTGAATTTTGGGTTTCTAGATCTACTTTGTCTCTCTAAAATCCTCACAGCTTCTCTCTCTAGAAATATCTCTAAAAAACCCTAGATTCCCAAAAAATGAGGCATGATTTTCTATTTATAGAAAATTTGCTTAATTAATTACCCCCCTAAGTTGTTGAGACAACCTCCATGTGTGTACTCTAGCTTTTGATTACCCAAATGAGGGTGGTCCATAGGAAAGTTACTTAATGAAAATTAAGTAAAATTCAGCTCTTCTTAGTTACCTGGGACAACCCTTTACTATAAAATTAATCTAACTAGAGCACCTTCTAACTGGATGAACCACTCATCTCTTTCTACACTCGGTTACACTATCTTATGAACTACGCTCATCTTGATGGGCAAACCTCCACGGATTTGGACGAAAATTTGCAGAGACTTATAAGGGACCATAAACTATCTTAGGATGAAATTTGGAACTCTAATTCAACTATTTGGAAGGCATTTTATTTATTCAAGAAGGTTTAGGGTCCGATCAAAATGGGATGTCTACAGTTTGTTATTTTGGGCTTGTCTTGTGTTCTTATCTTGGTATCATTTCCATTTTATATAGACAAAAGGCCCAATTTAAAGCAATTGGAGCCTCTTTCTTCCACACTTTTGACTCATTCGTTGACTTGAAAATTTTCACTTGGAGAGAAGCTTCCACATGCGTTCTTATGATCAGAAAGTTGTCCTGTTCAACACCGAGAGTAAAACAAATGGTTAGTATTTATAGATTTCCCAAGACCCTTTTTTTTTATTTTTTATTTTATAAGGTATTAATCTCTTCCCCTTTTTATTTTTTTAATCGCCATGGGGAAGGAGTCCCAGATCCCCATTTTTTTTTTAATAGGAAGAGATGTATTCAGAGGGTGGGTTTGGGCTATTGCTGATTTAGAAAGAGGATAGCCCTGGGCCGATTCTCATCCCCAATTTTCATTGATGGGGCCTTTCTCCCTGTTTTAAGGTGAGTCCATTTGTATTGAAGGGAGGAATGATAGGAACGGCTCTTTCTAGTACAAGCGAGGTGAAAGGGGGCGTTCCCACAGCTTACTGTCACTATGGTGCCGTTTGTGCCCTTTACTTTTGGTTCAGTTTTCCCCTTCGTTTAGGTTGGGAATTGATATTTCGATTTGCTTGTACAACACAGCCCATATTCATTGAGAAAAGGGGTATAAATTAATGGACATCAAACATTCATGATTCAAGAGAGAGAGAGGAAGAGAGATGATGAGAGAGTGAAAAGGGAGATATCCTGTATAGCTCTTTCCCCTTATATATATATATATATATATATATATAAGGGGAAAGAGCTATAGGGAAAGGTGTGCGTACTCGGTCGAGTAGATAAGCTTATCTACTCGGTCGGGTTAAAAACAGTGGGGGCCCACATTTTTGGGGTGATCCAAACCATTCATTTGAAAGGCCCTTACCTAGATAGGGTGTCCACGAAAAATCAGCCCCATAGGATCATCCTAACCCATGCAACAGTGGAGGGAAAAATGGGCAGATTTGTGGACAAGTTGTGTTTGTCCATTTTTTCCCATTTTTCCCTCCACTGTTGCATGGGTTAGAATGATCCTATGGGGGGAGAGAGAGAGAGAGAGAGAGAGAGAGAGAGAGAGAGAGAGAGAGAGAGTGTTGGTGAGCTTAAGCTCACCAAACTTATGGTGCGCTTAAGCTCCCCAATCACATAGGTCCCATATTTTCTGTGGTGATCCAAACCATTCATTTGCAAGGCCTTATTATAGATAGGGTGTGTACCAAAAATCAGCTCCATAGGATCATCCTAACCCCTCCATTTGTGGAGGACAAAAATGGGCAGATTTGTGGACAAACAATGTCTGTCCATTTTGACCTCCACAAATGGATGGGTTAGGATGATCTTATGGAGCTGATTTTTAGTACACACCCCATCTATGGAGAGAGAGGGAGACGTGCTGAGGAGGGAGTGTGGCCAAGGACTCTCCACGTATCCGTCCTTTCTTTAAAAAAAAGAAAAAATAAAAGAAAAGAGTCCTGGTCACTCCACGAAATAGAGAGAACGAGGGAGAGATGTGGGCCGTGGGGCGTGGGCTCTCCTCGCACCTTTTCCCGTTTCTTTTTTTTTGTCTTTTTCTCGTGGAGTCTCCACTAGACCTGGCAAACGGGTGGGTCGGGCCGGGTCAACCCGTGGGTGATGCGGGTGCGGGTCCACGGGTCGGGTGAGAAAATGACCTGCATTTTGGCAGGTCAAAATTTACGTGACCCGCGCGGCCCGCGGGTGGGCCGGGTCAACCCGCGGGTCACCCGCAAATATGGGATTGTAATAATTATTTTGATTTGACAGCCTCTATTTGCCCGTAATTGTCATAACCTCCAATATGTGATTTGGTATTTTTTTCGTAATTTTAAAATTTTATAACCCTTTCTAGGTAATTTTTCATTCAAAACTTTATAATTTAGCTAATTTACTTTTTGTGGTGTAATGATTACTTTTTTACATATTTTCTAGGAACATTTTAGCAACATTTGGATGCGCGCATCTTTGCATACACAAAGGCCACTTGCCGAGAAATTGCCAAAGGAGAAGCTTGATAGCAAATTCTAATAAAATAAAAACCACATTTAAATGTTATCAACACTAATGGGCACTCTCACTTTATGTATGGCCCACACCATAGGATGATCCAAACCGTCCATTAGTTGGGCCATAGCCTAAATAGGTTATGCTCCAAAAATCATTTCCATAGGATGATCCTATCCCTCCAATATGAATGTTAGAGGGTTGATCCTAACCCTCTATAGATCGGAGGGTTAGAATCAACCGATGGAAATAATTTTGGGGCATAACCTATTTAGGATATGGCCCATCTAATGGACGGTTTGGAACTTTGGATAATCCTACGGTGCAGGACATACCGTACTTTTTATAAAGTGAGGAGTTACTCATAAAAAACAAACAGCAGTGATGATAACATTCTCAAAAAGATTAAAAAATACTGTAAAAATGCGGGTGCCCGCGGGTTGACCCGACCCGACCCGTGTTTTTGCGGGTTGGGTCACCCGCGGGTTGGTTTTTGACGGGTCACGGAAACTTAGACCCGTGCCTGCAAATTTGCGGGTGGGCCGGGTCGACCCGCGGGCACGGGTCACTTTTGCCGGGTCTAGTCTCCACGCAAGAGGAGTGAGAGATTCGACCGTGGACCCTCCCTCCACGGCTCTTTCTCTTTTTTTTTCTTTTTTATTTTTAAGTTGATTTTATTATTTTATTTGTGTGTTGCAATCGGAGTGCGAGACGTGTGAGAGTAGAGTAAGAGAGATGTTAGCGGATTGGAGAGAGAAAAGTAAGTTGGAGAAGACATTGGAGAGAGAAGGGAATTGGAGAGAGAGTTAGAAAAGTAAGAGAGAGAAGAGTGAGAAAGAGAGAGTGAAAAGAGTGTCACGTGGACTCTCCACCCATAATTGTATTTATTTATTCACATGGGGCAAAGGCATGCATGCATGCATATGTGAAGTGGAGAACTATGTGGGACGTGGGCGGATACTCCACGGGACCCGTGGATACTCCAAGCTTGCTTCTTGTCCCCTCCTATATTTTATTTTGTTTTGTTTTACTCTTTCTTTTTATTGTTAACAAGAGAGAAAATGTGAAAGACTCAAGTCACAGAGACTCGTGGTACACGGAATGATCCGTGGATATCTTTGTCTTATGTTCCCCTTTTTTTTTTTTTTTTATTATTATTATTATTATTATCGTGGGGAGTCCACGCCACTCAAAAAATAAAGCCCGTGGAAGGTTCACGTTTTTTTTTTTCAAGCCGTGGACAGTCCACGGCCTTAGCGTGGTTGGTCCACGGCTCCCTTTTTTTTTTTTGTTGTTGCAAAAGTAGTCTCCAACTTCGCTTTATTTATAAAACGAGCCTAAGAATTTAATGATAAGTACGAATCAAGGGTGTGGGGTTCTCCACTCGCTATCCAATATTGTGAATAGTGAGGAACCAACAAGAGTTAAGACGAGGTCTGGTATGCCGCTTCCAGCTTTGGCATCGTATCGCCCTTCCAAGATAAGGTGCATCGGCATATCTTTCACCCTAAATATATTAGGTCTCGGAGTTGTCCTTCTCTTCAAGATCTTTGGACGATGAATTATAGACCCTGATGCTCCTTAACCTCTAGAAACTCGTACTTTGGTATCATCTCAAACATCTTGTTACGATTTTACAAGGTTTCCCAGTCACTGGGTCTAGAACTTGAACGTTGGAGGCATGGAGAATAGCTTTTGCGATTTCTCTTTTTGTTCTTGCAAAGCGAAGACAATCCACGGGTCTCTCTTCTTCTTTTTTTCTTTTTTTTATCATATGATTGAACACTAAAGAGATCTTCTATCCTTTTTCAGGTGCAGCCGGTTGTCTCTATTGCTTCTTATGGCAATGCATCTTCAGAGCACGCTATACCCAGTTCGCGTAGCCAAGCTGTTCCTGTCTTAAGTCAGGAAGGATGGATCCAGCCCTTTCGCGACGAGATCTCTGGCGTTCAAAGCTTACTCATTCCCGAGGTTCGAGTCAAACATAACAATGAGGGCAGGACACGACCGTTAAGATTTGATGTGTTCGAGCCTACTGCAGGGAAGACCGAGATAGAGCGAGACTCAAGTCTTGACTTAGCAGTCGTGAGTGGTTGTCCACAAGTTGAGGATATCCGACCAGAAGATGTAACAACAAACACTCGCTTCCCTTCACTATGTCACCCGCCTCACCATTCGATGGCTCCAAATCGTCCTACTCCGTTGATCATCGAGAAGCTCGGACAAAAGTTGACGAGGTGGGGATCAGGCCTTAACACTCGTGGGCAAGTCTAATTTTTAAGCGGGTTTTGGGATTGGGCTTTAGATGAACATGTGAAGCTTGTCTCAAGCAAGAAAGTCGCCGAGGGGTTAGTTCACGTGATCAATGCCGCGAGATATGAGTACTGCTTTCTGTATCGAGCCCTTTGCGAGGTATGGTGTTCCAAAACCAACACTTTCATCACAAGTCGAGGTGAAGTCGGAATATCCTTGTGGGAGATGAAGGAAATCACCGGTCTATCGATCCTTGGGGAGTACTATGAGGAGGTCATCCCGTCATTTAGTGAGCTGATGGGTGTAGACGGGGCCGAGGGACTTCCATTATCTTGCCAGTATTTGTTCAAAGCATACTGCACCATCGCTCATTACAACAAAAGCGATCGAGTCACTTACGGTCAGTGGTGCAATTTTTGGTACACAGAAACACTACGATATCCAAATCCTCGGACCTTCAAGAATATAAGGATGCGAAGCATTGTGATTTTGTGGGTGGTAAACCGGCGAAGACACGGGTACCCAGACCGATAAAGTATCCACCTAGGAAGCAGATAACACGTACTTTCAAAGGCGATCCATTCGCACAACTTGGTTTTAAGGAAGATGAGGAAGTGGAAGGAGAGGCAATGACTGCTGCATTCCTGGTACTTCTCTTATGTCACTTTATCCTTCCTGTAGGGAGTGCAGACGTCATCCGCCCTAGAACTTTTAAGGCAGCCGTTCGAATGGCACGAGGTGCTACATACAGCCTTGTGCCGCCGATAATGGCGAGCCTCTATCGTGGTCTGACGAGTACCTATTATGGTCTTCAGACAAATGGAGAGCTGGGAGCGTCGTCCGTCTACTGTGCTCTCCACTATCTGTTTACGTGGGCGCCCATGCATTTTTCTGGTGGGGTGTTTGCGTCGGTCGACAAGGAAGTTGTTCGTTTGATCCAAGGCACGCATGGACCCTTAGCGAGTTACATGTGGTTTGAGTACGCGTCTAAACTACCTCAGAGATTCCTTCGCAACCTGAGGTCTGATCGGTTTTCATGGCAGCCGAGAGTGTTTCAACATTACCGGTCAAGAGCTTCACCTCAAGTTGATAACAAAGAGCAAGATCTTACTTCGAGAGAATTCATGGTCAGCTGTCGACCCGGGGTAGTGATGTTCCGTCATGGGAACATCTGCGTTGCGGAGATGTATAGTCCTCATAGGTTTGCTTGCCAGCATGAGTTTCATCAGAGGATACCGGGAACTCCCTTGGCATTTACTGGGAGAATTGATGCGGTCCGCTTATTCAGCTTATGGCTCTCTCTTACGAGGATAGAGACTGGCGCAATATTCCACTTGCCCAAGTTTAACAAAGCCATTGGCGGTGAGCGGGATGGATCTTACAACATCTGGTGGCGAACAAATGTCCTTCCTAGCTTAACGTCTGTTTCCATCATTGATCTTGAGAGTAGTGAAGGGGAGGTTTATCTTTATGACCCCACCAAAGCACAAAAGGACCGTCTTGATTATCGCAAGGGAATCTCAACTACTGAGGTACCACAATGTGTGAACACAAAGAGGTCATCCAAACCCTTAGGAGAGGGAGGAGAACGGAGGCCTTTGAAGCTTAAGTTTTCACGCACTCAGCCGACAGGAGTTTTTGAGCAGTCAGACCGAGTAGCGTCTCGTGAAGTCCCAGCTGAACAAGTTAGAAGACCACCCGTACTAAAAGAGCAGGAGATCGCTATGGCAATGTAAAGGTCCCGTCAACGAGGGATATAGTTTGGACCAAAAATGGCTCAGATTGCAAATCCTCCAGAGATGTCGATGAACATACAGAACCAACAACTACTGATTGCAGAGGGAGCTGGATCATCGGCAGCTGGTGCTAACCATGGTGACGTTGACATGTCCCCCACTACCAGGAATAAAAGCAAGTTATATATATATATATATATATATATATATATATATATTTGTCATTTCATTTTTTATTTTTTTATTGAGCTTGTAATGATGTACACCATGATCTTTATTTGTCCCATCTTTTTTTTTCTTTTTTTTTTTAGATTTCCCTTCTATCCCAGACGCTGAGCACATGGAACCGTTTCCAGTAGCCGGGCGAGTTGGTGATGCTATAGACTTGGACGACCTGACAGATGACTTAGATTCAGGTTACATTTCAGCTTTAGCTCTTCTTCCGGCTGGGATAGAAAATGTAATGGCTCATGTAGAGGTCACAGGTGGTAATCCTCAAGACATTGTCGAGCAGGCCCGGGTTGATAAAGATGGTACAAACAATCGGACAGCTATGGAGACTTCACAGCCATTGTTGCCACCAGCTCCACTACATCTATCACCATCAGCAAGACAGAGTACCAGCCATGGCAGAGAGGCAATTCATCCTGGTGGTATAGATGTCTCTACAGTTACTGGATCATATCAGCCCGCCTCTGTTCGCTCAATCGCAAATGACATACTGAGAGTTGCTGCCGGGGATTATGCTTCACAAGTGATTAACCGAATGCTTGGCCTTGGTCTTTCAAAGATGCGCGAGCAATATGAGAAGGAGCTTCCCGACATATGTTCCTCCTTCCAGCAAGTATTTCAGGTGGACCCGACGCCTTTCACCAATGCTATGGTAAACTACTTGAGGCGCATAGATGATTATCTCAAAAGAAGGGAGGCTATTATGCAGATTTTATCGCCTGAGGAGAAACAGAGACAATTGCGATCCATTTCCACCGAGATTTCAGCATGTGAATGTGCCATCACTACTTTTAGAGTGCAAGTGGATGATGACAAGAAGACAGAGGTAAATTTGTCCAAGGAGGAGGAACGTCTAAATGACGAGATCGTGAAGGTCCAACAAGAGAAGGTAGAGGTTGTTGTGAGACTTCAAGAGATCAAAGAGATGATGGAGGAAACAATGAGGAAGATTTCCTTTGCAAAGGAAAGAAGGCTTGAGATTGAGTCAGTACCATTGGCTGACCCGAGGGAGGTTGAGTCTTGCAATCGACTGAGGGAAGAATTGAACGCAGACGGATGTGGCTTAGGATCAGTGATTGGAGATGTTAGACATAGATAGGATTTAGTTTGTATTCCCCTCATTTTCTTATTTCCCATTCATCATGACACCATTGTACTTTTTTTTTTAATGACATCATTAGTTTCCTTTTTTTTTTGTTTCATAATTTTTGATGAACAAATGCAAGATAAATTTTTTTTTCGAGTGTTTGCCCGTTCACAGTTTATACTCATGCGGGCCAGGAGTAGTAGAATTTTTTTTGTGCCGTTCACAGTTTATACTCATGCGGGCCAAGAGTATCATGCAATTTAGGCTCGTGAGACATGGAGCGTCGTGCTCCTAGGGATAGTATCTTTTGAGGTACTTTCCGTTGATAGGTCCGAGGAGAAGCCCGTCAGGAGTGATTAGGAGGTAGGCACCACTACTGTAGACTTCCTTCACTACGTGTGGCCCATCCCACTTTGGATCGAACTTCTTGCCTGAGCGTCGAGAAAGAATGATGGGTCGTGAGGACCAACTCTCCTTCTTGAAACGTTATTGGTCGGACTTTCTTGTTGAAGGCTCGAGACAAACGTGCTTGGTAACAATCAACCATTTGTTGTGCTTGCAACCTCTTCTCGTCCAATGCCTCAAGTTCAGCGAGTCGTAACTTAATGTTGTTATCTTAAGTGAGACCCTCTTGGATGGCAATCCGTAGAGATGGGATTTGGAGTTCCAATGGAAGAACCGCTTCAACTCCATACACCAAAGAGTAGGTTGTGAACCCCGTGGCATTCCGACATGAAGTGCGATATGCCCATAATGCTTCGTCAATCTGCTCGTGCCAATCCCTCTTTGACTTAGAGACAACCTTCTCGAGCAACTTGCAGAGGGTCTTGTTGAATGCCTCTGCTAAGCCGTTGGCAGGTGCATTGTACATGGTGGAGTACTTTGTCTTGAATCCGAATTTAAGGCAGAGTTGGTTCATCAAGCTATTCTTGAAAGCTTGACCATTATCGGTGATGATAAAGCGAGGGATGCCATATCGGAAGATGATGTGATTCTTGATGAATTGAACAACAGTCTCCTTCTTTACCTCCTTAAGAGGAACAACTTCAGCCCATTTGGAGAAGTAGTCCAGCGGCTCAGGAGGTTGTCGTATGTAGTCCCCATGAAACTGACAAGGCTTGCATCTCTTAGCGAATTCCATTGCATCTTTCACCATCGTGGGCCAATAGTACCCCATCCTCTTTACTTGGTCATGAAGCTTTGGTTCGATTGGTGGACACCGGAGTGAGCTTGCTGCAAGACTTCCTCGACTTCTCCTTGCCCAATACATGTCAAGAGAGTTCCGTTGAATGAGCACCGATAGAGCTGGTCCTTGTGATAGAAGAAACAAGGAGCACGCCGACGAATTTCTATCTTGTGCTTGGGGTCTTCTGGAAGCTTTCCATGCTCTAAGAAATCAATGAGGGGTTGTCTCCAATCTTCAATTTCAGTGTTGAAGATAAGGACACTCTCTATTTGTTCGTCAGCCTCGATAGGGGGAGGAGGAGTCGACACGGCCTATCTTTGACATACGGGAACCATCTTTGTCTCATCCGGAGGTAACGCCATCGTGGCAGCCAAGCTAGCGAGAGCGCCGGCTCGTTTGTTCTCATGTCTTGGAATGTGCCCAATCGTGATGTCGTCACACTGTCCCTTGAGTTGTGTAGCACGACAATGGTAAGGCACGAGGTGTAGCTTGCGCACATCGTACTTCATCAGGAGTTGGTTGATGACAGGTTTGGAATCTCCATATACTTTGAGTTAAGGGAGCTTCATCTCTAGGCCCATCTCCAAGGCGATGATGAGGGCTTGGTATTCAGCAAAATTGTTTGAGCACTTGTAAGTGAGAGTGAATGAGAAAGGCAAGATGTCCTTTTGTGGAGTGACAAAGATAACCCCAGCACCTGCACCGTCTCTTCGAGCAGCCCTGTCAAAGAAGACTTTCCATGATGGCAGAAGGTCCACAACGAAGACTTCTTCATCCGGGAGATCTTCTTGTAACTCCCAATCGGCTGGAATTGGGTGATCAGCTAAGAAGTCTGCCAGTGCTTGTCCTTTGATAGCCTTTTGTGGGACGTAAATGATGTCGAACTCTGAGAGAAGTAACACCCATTTAGCTAGTCTCCCAGACAGTACCGGTCTTGACATGATGTACTTCAAGGGATCGGCTCTCGAGATAAGGTGGAGTGTATGGGCCAACATATAATGACGTAGCTTCTTTATCGTGAAGATGAGAGCTAAGCACATCTTCTCGATTGGAGAGTAGTTCAACTCGGCTCCCACCATGGTCCGTCTAAGGTAGTAGAGGGCATTTTCCTTTCCCTGGTCATTGGTTTGAGTAAGAAGGGCACCTAGGGATTTGTCTTGTGCTGCAATGTAGAGGATCAACGGCTTTCCTGGGATTGGTGCGGCTAAGACAGGAGGCTTGAGTAGGTATTCCTTGATGCTACGGAAGGCGTTCTCACAAGCTTCGTCCCACCCAAATGGCACGCCTTTCTTCATCAGCCTAGTAAAAGGGTGACACCATCCTGCGAGGTTGGAGATAAACCTTTAGATGTATGCAAGACGACCTTGGAGGCTCTTCAAGTCGTGAATAGATTGAGGCTCTAGCATATTTTGAATAGCAACGATCTTTGCTTGATCTATTTCGATACCCCGATTGCGAACGATAAATCCAAAGAACTTTCCTGAGGTGACTCCGAAAGCACACTTCAATGGGTTCATTTTTAGCTGGTACCTTCTCAGTCTATCAAAGACAAAACGGAGGTCCCTCAAGTGGTCCGCCCTTCTTTTAGTTTTTACCACGAGGTCGTCAATGTAGCACTCAACTGTTTTGTGGAGAATATCGTCAAAGATCCTCTGCATGGCACACTGATATGTGGCACCAGCGTTCTTGAGTCCAAAGGGCATGACCTTGTAACAGTAGATTCCCTTTGGAGTGTGAAAAGCTGTGAGCTCCTCATCCTTAGGTGCCATCTGGATTTAATTATAACCGGAGAATCCATCATGAAGGAGAGAGCCTCGTGCCCTGTAGTCGCGTCCACCATAAGCTCCGTAATCGGCAAAGGAAAGTCATCTTTGGGACATGCCTGATTCAAGTCATGGTAATCAACGCAAACCCGGATTTGTCCATTCTTTTTCTTGACTGGGACTATATTTGCAATCCATGTAGGATATTTCACTTCTCGAATGAAGCCAGCTTCTTCAAGCTTGTTGACTTCAGCCTCGATCTGTGGTACTAACTCTGGCCGATATCGACGTTGAGCTTGCTTGATTGGGCGGACACCATGCTTGACAGCCAAGTGGTGCACCGCGATCTTTGGATTGAGTTCGGGCATCTCTTTGTAACTCTAAGCGAAAACATCCCTGTACTCGAGTAGAAGCGTCATGTATTACTTCTGATGTTAGTAAGGTACTGACGAAGATAGATTTTGGGTCTTTTTCGGTACCGAGATTGATTTGCTTCAGTTCGTCCACGTGGCTTGCCCCCCTTATTCAAAGGTAGGCGGAGCATCTTGAAGCCCTTCCGAGTCTTCATCATCAGAAGCCTCCTTGACTGTGTTATGATGGACTTCAGCAATGTCTCCATCCTCAGATGCCTCAACATCCTTGACTACAATGCTTGAAAGTTGGTTTGTGTGGACGATGGTGTGATTTCTTGCTATCAAAGCGCCGTCAGTGGAAACCTCCAAGATAGCTAGGCGATTCATCCTTGAAGGGACGATGCTCTGTGGATCACTTTTGGATTTTTGGGCAATGGATCTCGTCCTTTGTCGGCACCGCTTTCTCTTCGTCTTCTGTGAGTCTGATCTTTCCTTGCCATTGTGGAGGCATAGACGATCGTATACCAGGGTAAGGAAGGACGAAGCAGGGTGAGCCGCCGTGATGATGTTCTATTGACCCAAATGATCAAACACCGAAATACGATAGGGTTGTTCTCCAATTCGATCGAAGACAGAAGTGCGAGTTTGGATGGAAGTATCCACCTGGGTGTCTTCGACAGCTTCGACAGCTTCGACCTGATATGTTGGACACTTGCTTTATTATCTTGTTTCGAGGCTCGAATAGGAATTGACATACTATTGCCGATACCGGACTTGGAGGGGGAAATTCTTTCGCCAGCTCTCACAAGATCTAGTTGTGTCTTGGTAAGGCAGTAAAGCTCTTGATCCGATGGGAGATCTCCAAGTTGTTTTGGCTTTCCTTTCCCATATCCAGCTGCCTGGAATAACTTTTTTACCTTGGGGTCAATCCATGCCATCTTGTCTTTCCGATTAGTGGTTGACTTGTTGATTGGCATCTTTGATGTAGAAGCCTCAACCGCTAGTGGGGAGGCCCGTGGAAGTTTGAGAAGAGGCTGTTGGATAACCTTCGTCTCTGTGAGTTGGGTGACTGGGAGGTTAAATTCCTGCTGAAGTGTTGTGACATCCACTTTGGAGAGGACCCAATCAACTTTAGGAGTCAAGATGAATCGAGCTTGCCCTTCCTTACGTTGGGATTGTGGGAGGTAACGGAAGACAAGACTAGGGGATGCCACGGATGCCGCAATTGAAGTGGGAGTTGATGGAGGTTCAAGGTCCTTCTTTGTTGGCTAAGAAGAGGAAGGAGGATGTGTTGCCGGTTTTGCTTCCACCTTTGGCTGATCCTTCGGTTCGTTGGTCTTGGATACAGAGGCTGGCAATGCTTCGGCAACCGTTTCATTCTCCAAGTAGAACTTAGCATCAGCATAGTGGACCTCTACCTTGGTGAATGGATGCTCCTCTGCAACGACTCTTTTTAGGATCCCGTCTTGGCTATACTTGAAGCATTGGTGCCATGAAGATGGTACTACTCCGGCTTCGTGCAACCATGGTCGGCCAAGTACGAGGTGATAGGACGTCTTAGCCTTGATCACATGGAACAACGCCGTTGAGGATAGTTCTCCAATTATGAACTTCAGGCAAATCATGCCAAGCGCTCGTTGTGATCCGTTGATGAAGCCTTGAATCACCAGTTTACTGCGAGTCAGATCATTGGTAGATCGACCAATTCCTTCCAATGTCTCCAAGGGCATGATGTTAACAGCCGAGCCGCAGTCAACGAGAATGCGTCGTACTCTATGCTCTCCGACATACCCAGTGACATAGAGGGGCCTATTATGAGGACGAGAGCCTAACTGGAGATCCTCGTCGGTGAAGGTGATGGTGGGCAAGCAAAAAGTATGTGCCTTAGAATCCTTGTCCGTGGGTGCCCTTCCTTCGTACTGCTCCGGGTTAGTTAAAGCAAGGCGAGCCTCCATAGGCAGCTGCACGATAGTGGAAAGGTTGGGGTGAGATGGAACTTCATCAAGATCTTTGGCCATCTCATTGGCTTCAAGAAGCGGCTCCTCTTTTTCGGGGCTTTGAGTAGTGTCGCTCTGAGGAGTGTCACTTCGAGGGTCATCATTTAGAGAAGCGTCTTGGTTCGCACTCTCGTTGAAAACAGCGTAGCAAGTAACAACGTTAACTGCTACACATTCTTCTGGAAGGAATTCTTTAAGCATGAACTCCAGCAGGGTGACTGGTCTACGAGGAGGTTGTTGGAAGCTCTCTTGTGGGTCGGCAGGTGGCACTTGAGGCACCGCATTCTTCCTTGTTGCCCTTCTCTTCCTCGGCCTCGTGTTGGTTTGGGTCCTCCTTCGTGTCCGTCTTGGGCGTTGATGAGGCATGATAGGCCGTCGGGGAGGCAGCCTTCTTCTACGAGTAACGACTGTCCATCCTTCATCATCCACGAGCACCTGTTGCTGTGGCAATGGAGTGATGCCCCCAGTTTGGGAAGGTTGTTCACTTGAGGAGTGGGGACGAGCTTGCCCCCTGTGCCATTGTCTTTGTAACGAAGTTGATGACATCCCTATACCTTGATGGGGTGGTGCTGGACTGGGAGGCGATGCCAAAAGATGGGTCGGATCAAAGGACCCAAATACGTCCGCTGTCATGTTGGTGGTGACTACATCATCTAAGCCGAGGTCGATCTTCCCATCACGAGCCAGTTTCATGATCTTTTCTTTTAGGACGAAGCATTTCCCGATTGGGTGGCTGATCACTCGGTGGTAGCGACAATACTTGGGATCATTGACCCGTCCTGCTTCCTCGGGTCGCTTCAATGGTGGTAGTTCTATCAATTTGTGTTGGAGAAGTTCATCGAACATTCCCGAGACTTCAGAGTCTGGGAAAGGGTATTGCTTTTGTTCCAACTCCTTAAGGCTCATCTTGGCCTTGCCCTTGTCTTGAGTCAAAGCGGGTTCAACCTTCTCCTTCTTCTTACCAATCTTGATCAGATTGGTGGTAGTACTCATAACCTCCTTCGTTTTTGAGGTCTTTACTTCTTTCTTTGTTTCTTTCTTTTCTTTGTCTCTGCGAAGATCCACGGGACGGAGATCTCCATGAGTGGTGATGCTGAGCTCCATGTCATGAGCCCAGGTGGCCAATTCTTCAAAAGATTGGTGCTTGATCCCCTGGAGGATGTAAAGAAGGCCCCAGTGCATACCTTGTATGCACATGTCAATCGCCGATTGTTATGAGAGACGATCCTTGCTATTGAGGGCTAGATTTCTCCATCGTTCGATGTACTCTATGACGGGCTCATCCTTCCTCTGCAGAGTGGCGGCAAGCACCACCATGCTCACGGTCCTGCGAGTGCTGTAAAAGCGATTCAAGAACTCACGCTCGAGTTGGTCCCAACTGTCGATGGAAGCAGGCTCGAGGTCTTTGTACCAGTCGAATGCGTTGCCACGAAGAGAGCAGACAAATTGCTTCACCATGTGATCACTGAACGTGCCGGCGTTGTTGCACGTCTCCACGAAGTGGGCAACGTGTTGCTTCGGGTTACCCTCCCTTCAAACTGTTGGAACTTGGGAGGTTGGTATCTGGCGGGCGTGTGTAACTCCTCGATGCGTTGGGTGTACGGCTTCGTGTAAACTAGTGACGATTGAGGAGCTCCTCCATACTGGGCACGGATAGTGTCTGCTATCATGTTCTGAAGTTGTTGAATCGACAGCGAGGCCAAGGAGTCCTGAGGAACATTTAGTGTAGGAGTTTTCATAACAGCATAGAGTGCGTTTGCCTGCTGTTGTTGTCGTGTAGTGCTCGAGGCCTCCACTTGCAGGGTGAATCCTGGTGGGTGGGATGGGTCTATGCGTGATTCTTGGTGATGGCTCGACTCGAGCCTGTTCATGAGTCCGGCGATTTGAAGGTCTTTTTTCCTCCACCGCCTTGTTGAGTCATTTGAGTTGCTCAGCCATGCGGACGACTTGCTCCTCGAGGGTGATGGCGTCAACCATCATCGCATGTCGGACGGAGATGGGAGAGCTTCCTCGAGATGGAGAGAATGCAGATGTAGATCCGGTCCTCGACCCGGCACTTGATCCCGAACTTGTGGGAGATCCAGAGAGATCAGACTTAGTCCTCGGACTAGAGACAACTCTCGCCACCGGTCGCCCTTTCACGTAATCAATAGGCTCCATGAGTTGGGAGAGTCACGCCGTCATCTTTGCACGCGTTATAGGCCCAACAGAAGTGTTGGTGGAGGAAGACGGGCTTGGCGCGTTAATCTTCCTGCCCCCGGCGGTAGTAGCTGGTGTGGAAGCATCTCCGTTATTTTTGGCCATTTGAGTATTGTTGAGAGTAGAAACTTGATTTGATCGAAAGATGAGAGGAGAAAGACGTCCCACCGGGCGTGCTAGAAATTTGTTGACAGCAAATTTTGCGTGAATTCACTAACACAAAATTTGGGGACAAATTACAAAGAAAATTTGTAATTAAAAGAAAATGGTACAACTTTCTACAATCCTCTGATTAACGATCAAAGTATAGAATAAAAAGTTGAATTTGGTGAAGATGAGGGCTTTCGTAGCGTAATTCTCGTTCTCGTCGGTGTTTGAAGATGTTTGGACTTGACTTCACTCCAGGCTTCGCGCTTTATCGGTTGTGAAGATAGTTTGATTTACTCCAATGAAGGGCCTTTGTTTGGTGGCTTGATCTTTGCGGAGAATTTCTTCAAATACTTGATTGCTTTCTTGGGAGGAGAATTTTTCTTCTCTTGAGTTGTTTTCTCTTCTTGGTTGCCTTTTGTTTTTTTTGTTTTTACTATCCTTGAAAAGAGAGAAGAAACATCTTTATATACTACTCCCTCATGCAATAACTACCCACACAACCACTTGCATAGTGGTGTAAGTGGTTATGAGACCCACTACCTCCTTGTCTTGGTTTTGGTGGTGGTGAGTTGTACTTGAAATGGTGGCCCTTGGGCTTGCCACTTAGTGGGCCTCCCATTTGGGCTCAAGTGAGACCGTTTACATTTAGATACCTTGTTTTAGGGATGTATGGCCACTTAGGGATTTGAAGGGCCATTTTGTAATTTAATATGGACACTAATTTTTTAATGCCCACAGAGAGCTTGGACTCGGAGTAAGCCGTGGAGCTCAGATATCTTAGCAGAATGAACGCCGTGTAAGTTCCTTGGAAGAGCTTGGTTCTCGGCCGTGTATGAGAGACATTGAAAAGATGGCAAGATTTAATTCCCTTTGGTTGTAAAAGCTTAGGAGCCGGGCGTCGTGGAGGTCTCAATAGTGGAAATCCTCAAGTGAGACCTTGAGAAGAGTGGAGTAAGCCGTTGGCTGAACCACTATAAATCTTTGTGTCACTTGTGTTGGTAGTTCTCTATCTCTCACTCTGTTATTTATGCATTGCTTTACATATTTAGAATTGAGTGAATTAGCATTTCCATTCAACTTGAATACCTTTACATTACTAATTTGGCCACTAAATCTCCTAATTAAGTTTGTTGTTTAACTAGGGTTTTTAAGCTTATATAAATTTGTGATATTTGGTTAAGCTTAACAATTTCAACTTAATTAACAATGAATAAAACTAGCGTGATTTTAGTAAAAGTTTTAAAAGGTAAAGTTTTATAAAGACACCCAATTCACCCCCCTTTGGGTTGCCCTAGTGGGATTTCAAAGGCAATATCCGGTATCAGGCTCAGAAATCGAAGAAATTCAAGTAGTCATATTTTGCATCCTCAAAGCTAGGAACATGAAACCAAGCAATCCAAAGAGCGGTAGTTACAATCCATGAAGTACTACTGATATAAGGAAGAAAGTACAAATATTTACAAACTGATAAAGTACTCTAAAGTGGTTAGTCCTACCAATAAAAACATACAAATAAATCATGATCAGAAGCACCACTACCGTTATTCTTGCGTCCTTACATTCACATTCATCCTTGAAAAATTTGTTCGAGTCTTCTCAGTTAGTCGTTGTCTCAGAAAAATTCTCTCCTTTGGGTATGAATTGTTCGTAATTTAGTTTCCATCTTCGGAAGGCAAAACAGTTGAACGACACCTTAAGGCAATGGAAGAACCTCTTCTCATTTATTCATCTCCATGTCTACTAGATCTCACCAAAGTTCACTTTTGATGATTATCAGGAAATGTTCATCCAAATCCCCAGCAGAAGAGAATACATAATTGTCTTAATCATCCCAAGCAGATTCATTAAAACCCATGTTCTTCAGATCGGGACTAGATTTTGTCTAGGTTCTTTGAGTGGACTACCCTAGCCTTTCTCTATAATAGCAATACCATTACACCACCCCTCTCTTACTAGAATTTTAGTTCTCCTCTCTCTCTCTAAAAAACACACCCACATTTTATTTCCCTTCCTTTCTTGGTAAAACACCCATATAGTGGGTACTTGCACACTTTGCGCTATATTTTTCACCATATCTTGGATTTCTACATCAAATTGGAGCAAATTCCTTGAGGATCTTCATCAACAATCATCTTGGAGGGATTTCTTTGAGATTTACAATCACTATTTAGATCAGCAATAAAGGTTAATACTATTTTAGTTTGTTTTTATGAGAAAACTAGAAATTGTATGCCAAGGCTTAGATTTTTGTCTTTATGGATTTTGCTTAGAGGGTTGATCCTAAAAATTTAACCTAAGACCTGATTTAGCATGCATAATAGGAATATAGTATAGGTTTAGGTTTCTGATGTATGGAAATAAGAGTTTTAAAAAAATTTGGGCTAAATAATGTAAATCTCACTTAAATAATGAAATTAGAAAAGGAACTACATATTATATTTCAAGGGTTTTACATTTTCTATGACATTTTCATGATGAATATTTATTAAGAATTTTCTTTGGAATTCAGAATTTTCATAAAAAGACCATTTAAAATTTGTAAAAGCTTTCAAGAAACCCTTTTTGAAAGAGAAAATTTGGCATAATAGTAAACTATGTCAAAAATCATGAAATTCTATATTTGGTAAATCTCTGAATAATATTACAACCCAATAAAAGTGTTTTTTTAAAAGAAAATTTTAATTTTCTTCTAAAAAGACGAGTTTTTCAGTAAAATCAATAAAAATGGTAAGAATCAGAAACAATAAATTTTTATTAATCAAATCAACAAATTGGATTATTTAAAGTAGATTTGTTAAGGAACAATTGAATTTCCATTCTTAAAATAATTTCAGTGTTGTTATTCAGAAATCAAGGAAACTAATTTTTGAATAATAAAATAGAGAAAAATATAAAAAAATGCATTGAAAGTCAGAAAATATTATGGACGTTGATTCAAAATATTTTTCAAATGACTTAGTTTAAGTTTGGTGAATTTTCATTAGCATTTGATATTTTTTCAATTTCTTACATAAAAGGAAAAAATGGATTTCTTGGTATTTAAAAATTGTACAAAATGATAATCGAGAGACAAATTCACTGTAAAATTCACCACTTTTCATATATTAGTAGAATATAATGAATTTCTATAATTTTCTAATTTGTTTTTTAGAATTACTATCTATTTTGGTGAATTTTTTAACCCTTTTGATGAAAAATCATGAAGCTGATATTTTCCTTGATTATATTGGATTGGTAAAAAATTATTTATTATTGGAAATCTATATTATATCAGGTAAGTCTAATTTCTGATATTTTATTTCAAAAGTTTAGTATTTAAGATCAATTTTTAACCTAGTTTTCCAATAAATAGGAAAATCATTAATTTGGATATTTTCTGTGACAAAAGATGCTTTTTTAAAATTTGGTCTCTGAAATATGATTCATCTGAATAAATAGATGCTTGGTATAATTTTTACGAGTATTTAGGATTAAATGTTTATTTTTAGCAATTTATGTTTAGAAATTATGTTTTCTTTAGTAATTCATAAAAAATAGTAATTTGGTGAGATAATTCACAAAATTTATTTCTTTAGCGTTTCATGATATTAATGACATATTCACTGACACTAAAAATATTTTGGACCAATTTCTATGATTAAGTTAGTTTTTAAACTATCTAATTAACTTAATTACATGGAAACCATTAATAATTAATAAAAAACAGGGAAAATATCAAAAATCTAAAAAAAAAACCAGAAAATCAAATTACATCAAATCATCATAACATGTTTAAAGATTTAATGTGAAAATCAATCTTAAAATCAGTAAAAGTCATTTCAAGTAAAAGTCATTTTAACCTTGAAAGAGGCAACAAACCTAGAAACTGTTAGAAAGCCCTAATGACCTTCTTATGCCCTTGTACTTCCCAAGAACCCATCTTGATTAATCGAATATGCCTTTTTTTTTTTTGCAACCTTTAAACCCATCTAAGAATCCTTAATCAACAACAGGCCACAAACTTTAACTATCCAAACCTGAATACCCAGTGGTTAATTTTCTTCTCTCAGGATTCCCTAAATAACTACATACCTTCAATTGGAATTTTTATTATTATTTTCATACCCTTTTCCTTCCCTTTTTGTTTTACCTTAAACCTTTGCTTATATCTAAGCTTCCGTTTTCCGCCCTCAAGTCACTGTCCCACCCTCATATTCCACGAAAAAAAATTATGGTTGCCAAACATGTCCTAAAACTACACATTTTCCATTTCCCCACATTATTTTGTTGCCATTTAGCATTTTGATGAAGTCTAATGGTGGTAAATTTTCCAAATACATGTCGTTTTGCACTCTGACTTCCCTCTCAAATAAAGAGAAAAGGGAAAGGAGAGAAATGGAAATCCATATTTCATTATTATGGACATCAAAATGGACGCTTGGTATTTTGTAAACAGTAACTAAATTGTTTATTTACAGAAGTAAAATGGGTTTAAAACAAATTTTACCCCATTTTTTCACTTAAAAATGAGTGTAAAATTTGCTTTACGCCCATTTTACGTCGAAAGAAATAGAGCCATAGGGGATGAAGACCACTTTGGTCGCCCCTTGAAGCTCTACAATTTCAACGGTCTTGATTGAACATATAGGTATGTTGAACCAATAAGAAGAAACACTTCAAATCTTGAAGATAGAAAATATTAAAATAAGAATCTAATTGTGCTCTTTGTTATAAAAAACTGGAGAACTCATAAGAAAATATAAATTGTTTCTGTCTTATATCCAAATTATAAATAAAGTAAGAGGAAATTGCACAATGAGGTAATGAACTATTCCTATGAATCTCCCCAATTGAGGCTAATAAAATCCAAAATTTATTCCTATGGTTGGTTCCATCCGATTGGTAGATTGGACGGCAAGGCGTCATATAAACAAGGACAGAAAGGGTATAACTCATGACGAGAAAATGGTCTAAGCCATTCCACAATTATAAGTGTAAAGATCCTCTAATCTCATGCTGTTGAGATCATAGGAATAGACCTTAGCAAATATCTCAAGGAAAATAATGTCCATATCCGGATGAAATGCCACTGGTCGGAGTTCTATGTGATTGTCATCCCTTCCTATTAAGCTTTCTACACTGATACTCTGCTTTAGGAACCATTCTCCAGTACAATTGTGGCAATTCTTGAAGACCCAGATTCTCAACTGGTTGTTAGATTGTGTACAATAATGGAGAAATCTTCCCGACACACCTAGACATCTTTTGAATGATGTGTTGGCGGCCTCAGGCAATACGATCTCCCGAAAGCTCTCTTCCTCTACATTGAATCCAATGACATGATTAAATGATAGCAAATGCACAACACCATTCAGAAAAACAGTTCTACATAAGTAGCTAGGGAAGTTAGAAGCACATGGTTGTTCGAACAACTTAGGCTGAAGCCAATTGCCTGTTTTTGAAGAGAAAATCTGGAACGCGATAATCTGGAACCCAAATACAGGGTCAGAGGTTTTCGATATCAAGAAACAAATAACTTTGTAGTGAGGGGAGATGTGAGGATCGAAAGCTAACACGGAGAAAGCTAGCAATGAATAAGGATGAAATCTATGTTGTTTGAAGGGTGGGGAAGGAGGCAAAGCGAACCATTTATTGGTAAGGGGATTGCAAACATAGTAGATTTTTGTAGTTTTTTGGACGTAAAGAAACAACCCATTTAGGTAATCTTGTACTAAACCAATAGGCAAATGCTCCATTCCATTATTAATGTTACTAACAACACTTTCTTCTACTTCGCCTTCTTTTTCTGGTGATGATGCAGGACGAGCATATCCCATGGGACAAGCATATCCCATGAAACCTAAGATGTGACAGAGGACAATGGACATGGTTAGGATTGGTTTTCTTTTTTTTGAAATAGGTAAGCTGGGGTTAGGCAGACCCCGACCAGATATATTAAGAAAGATCAATAAAGATACTACAAGAAAACAGAAAAGCAAGCCCCTCGCACATCAGAAGAAGGGCAAACAAACTATCAAAAGGGAGCCAAAGGCCATCCAACAAAACGGCAAAGACAAACAAAGGAGAACAACCTAACCGCTTCAGCAAAATGAAAACAACAGCCACAACACTGCCAAAATTCGAACAGCTACCACAAAAACAAACAGCACCAGAGCTAACAGCAGACCCAAAAACACCAGCACCAAGAGCAGACCCCAAATCATGATCAGCCTCCCGGAATGAGCCCACGAAATGGGGACCTTATTCCAGTAGTGGGGATCAGGGAGATGGATGGCAGCACACAGGAAGAAGGAGGCTTAAGGAGGGAAGCATCTGACTTTCCTTTTTTATTCTTCTTGTTCTGAACTAAATTCCAAGGACCTTCAGACGATGGGGACGATAAAGAGAGAGAAAGGTCCGGAGGCTTGGTCTGCTTTGTAGATGTCTCGGGGATATCAGAGCCAATGACTGAGAATTTATTTCTAGATAAGGCACTATAGGTAGAAGGGGTTTCAGGATGATCCAAGCTGATCCTATTATGAGCAATTGGAGAATCAGAACTTAACTGAACAGCTTTATCACTATCCTTAGTGATTGGCCTCCATTCCTTTCTGGATTGAACAGGAAACGAGATGGGCTGAGAGAGAAGAGGATGAGGCATTTGGTTCTTAGGGCATCCTTCAGAAGAATGACTAAAGTCAAGACAGGTTTTGCAAGGTTTGGGCTTCCATTCATATTCTACAACCTGAGTTTCATCTCCAGTAGGGGTTTGGATGTGGACAACATCAGGAAGGGGGCTTTCGGCAGTTATTTCGACACAAACTCTAGCAAATTGTAATCTTGAGGCCTCAGCAGTGTGAGAATCCATGTATAAAGGTTTGCTAATGATGCTAGATAGCTTTCCAATACCTGTAGGAGTCCAGAATTTCAGGTGCAAAGCAGGGAATTTAATCCAAATTGGGATAGTTGAAAGTTTCAGCTTCTCCAAAGAACAGCCCGGAAACCATTTCTGCAGGATGAGAGCACGACCCCCAAAGGTGGTGGGGTATTCCATGACTTTAATGCAATCCTCTTCCAGGTTGAACTTGAACAAGAAAAAGCTATTAGGGAGAGCAATTAGATCAAAGTCCCCTTTCAGCTGCCAGATTCTCAATAAGTGATTTTTAAGAGCAGTGAAGTAGGGCCTCCGACCAAGAAAATAACCCAGAAGACAGTTTTCCCATTTAGACTTTGCTTCACTAAAATCACCCTCCTTGAAAGCTGCCTTTATTATACCATCTTCAGTAGTTACCGGGTTGAAAAAAGGGACAGAAGTATCAACTGCTTTGGTTCGACTTTTTCCAAACACTTCATTCCATTTGCCCTCTGAAAATAAGCTAACAGGAGGGGGGATTGAGGAGATGGAAGGGGCTGGTCTGGAAGAAATGAAACAGGGAGCAGACTCCATGGATCCATTAGCAGGATTATGGGAGCTGCTGGGAGGACAGTTGGCCAGCATCTGACAGGAGCCAATTGGACTAGCAATTTGATTGATAGAGGGGGATGGGAGACGAAAGGTACAAGGGGTAGGACCAGCTAGGAGAGGCCAGCAGTCACTACACATGAGATCAGGGGGAGAAGCTTTTTTCTCAAGAAGAGGACTAGAAAGGTTTTCATGTCCAGCAGTTTCACTCAGAGAGCAGGGGTTGCCAAGAGGGGACTCAGCTTCACAAGGTTGGACTTCCGAAGAGAAGGACGGATCCGATTCAGATAAGAGTAATGCTTCCTTCTGAGATTGCAATTTTGAGCTGAGAAGGGAGTATAAATCTTCTTCACCCTCAATATGGATTTGAGGTTGGGCCTTTGATTTTCTTCTCCCATTCTTTCTCTTTTTGGACGATGAAGAAGCTTTCGAAGTAGGAGAGCTGAGCTCCTTTTCTATAAGCTTGAGATATCGCATCTTCTCTGGAACTAATAGCCGAATGCTATTAAAGCCTTCATCATCACGGAGAGCGCGGAGGTCCAGCAAAGTCTTATTCGGATTAGGAATCAGGTCGATCTTGTGCTTGACCAGATCAGAGAAAGAAAGAGGATCGATCTCGGAATCGCTTGCAGCAGAATTTTTGATAGCATTGATGCCAGGAGACCAGAAGTTAAGACACCCAAAAGAATGGGGAGGAATTTCCTCATCAGAGCCATCATGAGAAGAGTCAAGGCCCTCCATTTGACCTTAAGAAAAACAGAGGCGCAGATCTCTCTCACACTCCAAAATGGACGGTCACCCTCCACCCGATGAGATCAAGATCCTGAGACTCACCAGATTCCGGTCGGGAAATGGCTTGGATTCAAGAAGGCAAAGATGAAACCTCCAAACCCACCAAACCCTTCTCCCGCTCCCTCTCCCTCTCTCACATGCCTTCTCCGGTAAGATTTCTCCAGACCGCCGCTGGAAAGGCAGCTCCGCCGCTGGTCACAGATCTGAGCGCTCTTCCAGTGGGTTTTCTTCCAGTGGGTCACAGATCTACAGATCTTGGAGCGAAGATCTCTCCCCTCAATGCCGAGTCTGCTACAATCACAACTGTTGATTTCCCTAATAGACAGCAGAGGCGGGATCTCCTCCTCCTCCTCCTTCTCAGGCCGTCAGGCGGGATATCCTCCTCCTTCTCAGGCCGTCCTCCTTCTCCGGCGGGATCTACTCCACCTCCTAGCCTACTAGTAGTTATCTTACCACGTTTGACCGGGCAAGACCCTCCTTTACTCTTTCCAACCCTCTTTCTAACCCTCCTCCTCTTCCCCTTTGGCAAAAACCATTCCCACCCTTTTGCCCTAACCCTAATCTCCTTCTTCCTCCTCCACTACTTCCACCGCACCATCATCTACCCAAACCTCCTCTTCCTCCGCCGCCAGCTAAATACCCCTCTTTCTCTCCGTCTTGCTTCTCCGGCCTGCCTGAGTGTGAATCCGTTGTACAGACCTTGAACAGAACCTTCTCCCCCAGTAGTGGGAGATCTGAACGGAGGTTCAACGTCGGAAGAATCTGCGCTGCCTAGGCTGAGAGGGAGATGTAGAAGGCCGGAATCTCCGGCAGCCGGAGATCTGTTGAGGCCACCTCCGGCGAGACCTCGGGGAACGAGATGCTGCTGAGGAGAAAGAGTTGCGCCCCTTTTACCTTTTTACTCTTCCCATTGACGGTTCTGGAACACAAAGACTGTCCCAGAAAGGGTTCGGTGCTCTCAGTGCAACATTTCCATCTGATAGCTCTTACATCCCCTTTGATGTTGAGCCATAGCAAAGATTTAAATTTAGGATTGGTTTTCTTCTAGAGATGAAATCTGAAATCAAGTAATGGAATGATTTAGAGAGAGACTTGCATCTGACCAGATGTTTTGCAGGTAATCGGGAAAGGATGGCCATCACCAAATCATTACACAAATCACCACCCATCTCTCACTCTCTCTCTCTCTGTTTCTAATTCTTTGTCCTACAGAGATATTCAGTTCAATTAGAGAGCAAAAAACAACACCACAAAGCTGTATAAGAGTGCGAATAGAGTGAAAGTGATCCTCAAGTCTCTGCTCTTCCAATTTATATAGACCGAATATGATCCTTTTAAAGGTGTAAAATAAAGAGAATCCACTGATCTTATATGGATTTCGTAAGATCTATAGGGCACTTAATAATGAGACAAATATGGAAGGAGATTAAGATAAGAAAGGATAGAGTTCATGCAGCTGCCAAGATAGATTTGGATGACAGCATTAGATGACACACATAGCCTGGATTAGATATGTATGACAGCATTAGATGACACACATAGCGTGGATCAGATATGTATGACAGCATTAGATGACACATGGTGTTTGTCCGGACTACCAAATCAATGGCTTATATTTTCTTGACAAAGCCATAAATGAGGCTTGATGAATCAAGGGTCGAGATTATCCCATCAAGATCTTCCCCCATCCGATCAACACATAGTGGGCCCTACTTCTGGCTTGTCTATGCGATCATATCTGTTGATCCAAAGGGAAATCAATAGGGCAGTCAGGTGCCATTGCGAACAACTTAATTGGATGATCTAGCCTCCATCAAGCCTAGTTTTGGGGTTCTGCCAAGAAAAGCTAGGGGATTGTTCGTTTTGGATTTTTAAAATCGATTTGATTCCAAAATTGATTATTGAACTCAAAATATTGTTTAATTTTGAATCCAATAATCAGTTATGGACTCAATCCATTCTCAATATTCAAAACGAACATGACCTAAACAATTCATTTTTGTAGTCCGAATGTTTGATGTGGATGGGTCTTAATGTTCTACCAGATCAACGCTCATTTTACATGACTAAAAAATTGCCTTTTACCATTGATAATGATTCATGAAAGTGGCCTTTTGCAATGTCCTCTCTGTTGACAGTCATCGCGGACTCTACACGGTATCGAGGGGCCGGGCCGGGCCGACGCGGTCTCATGGTGCGTGGGCGGATGCGGGCTGACGCGGGCCCCCACACACAAATCTTTCTTAGTTTAAACTAGGACGACCTTGATTTGGAAGTTTCTAATTATTTTTAGGAGTCTTATTTTAATTAATTTCTAAATTGTTTTTATTTTTGGAAAATATCAAAATAATTAGTTTCTAATTCGGTTTTTAGAATGTGGGTTAGTTTAGAATGCCTTAATTAGGAAGTTGAGAGGGGGGGGGGGGGGGGGGGGGGTGGACAGGAGGAAAGAAAAGGAGTGCTGACATGTCTCTGGAGTTTATTTTTAGGAGTCTTGTTTCATTTGTAATGAAGACAAAATCTGCTGAAAAGTGAGCCTGTATGCCTGCGCTCACATGCAACAGCCCATCCGTGCAAATCCCTTGAAGTTATTAGGTTTCTTTCTTTATTTGTTTATGAAAGGCAGCATGCTAAAACGTTAAACAGTTCTAGAGAAGTGCAAAAACATGTGAACGGTATTAATTTATGATTCAAGGAGAGTTTTCGAAACTCACCTTTTTTTTAAAATGCCTTATCTTTTTGCCTGTCCATCTCAAATGTTTCTTCTTAAAAAAAAAAGTGAAGGCTACCACTTAAGTTCGTATGTGACAGTTAAGTTCCAAAAAATTTAAAAAACATATAAATAATCACCAACATGAGATTGACTAAAGAGTAGTTTATTATTGGTGTTGTTACCATGGTTTTAAATTCCAACCGAAATCAGAAATTTCAGATTTCGGTGGAGACCGACACCGAAATCATTGAAACCTGAAATAGTATTTTATTTTGGCCAAAATTTCGAAATTTCTTTTTTTTCCAACATTTCACCCAAATCCCTGTTTCTTTTAATTAATTTAATATTTTACCAAAATTTCGGACGAAATTTTGATTTCGGTGGGGTCCGAAACAGGTACCGAACCGAAATTTAAAACCATGGTTGTTACTCTGTACTTTATTACCACAGCGGGTGGTTTGTGGTATGTAGTTACTTCTGGTTTTAATGGAAGAACAGTGTCATTAACTGCTAAAGGTTCCATTTTTATAGATTATCCATAGGTTGAGTTTTCTATCAGTCTTTTGATAGGTGTGTTTTACCACTGGTGAAAGACAACCTCTGTCGTGAGACATTTTATCCGCAGGTATATGCTTTACCGATGCCACAATTAGTAATAGATTTATGACAGTTGGAAATTCACCAATATAATCGTTACCAGCAGATATTATTACTTCTGCCTGTGGTTTTGACAGAAGGTAATAATCACCTTCTGTGTAATGCATCAAATATTATTTTACCATTTGTTATATAACAAACATTTTTAATGAAGTGATACAGAGCACCTCTAGGAAAGACATTGGCCCACACATGGATGGTTTTAAATTTCGATCGAAATCTCAAATTTCAGATTCGTTTTTTCCGAAATTTCACCCAAAAACCTGTTTTTTTTTTAACTAATTTAATATTTTACAGAAATTCGGTAACAAATAAAATAGTGTTATTGTGGTTTAGCAGGATTTGGACCAAAATTTCAAAATTTCGATTTCGGTGGGGTCCGAAACAGATACGGAAACTGAAATTTAAAACCATGTCACTAGGTGTGGAAATCGAGGGGTACCATTTTCTCCTCGATAGGTTTTTTTCTTATTAGTATTACTTTTCTATTTTCTATAGGATTCTTTTCAATCCTGCGGTGAGATTGAAGAGATGTAAGGTTGAAGTGGAAGCATGCTTCAGGAGTTCTGTGCGACCGTAAAATACCTACCAAGTTGAAGGATAAGTTTTATAAGACGGCTGTGAGCCCAACCATGATGTACGGCTCTCAGAATGTTGGGCCACCAAGAAGCAGCATGTACATAAGATGAGTGTAGCGGATATGCGAATGCTTAGATGGATGTGCGGCCACACAAGGTTAGATAGAATTAACAATGAAGACATCCGTAAAAAAGGTGGGGCTTGCACCAATTGAGGAGAAGATGAGAGAGCACCGCTTAAGATGATTTGGACATATCCAACGTAGGCCTTTGGATGCTCCAATGAGAAGAAGTGACTCGTACCAAGTTGATGGAGTAAAAAGAGGTCAGAGCAGACTGAAAACACTTTGGGTAGAAACAGGGAGGAAAGACATGATGGCTAGGAACATAACAAAGAACATGACTTTGGATAGGAGTGTATGGAAGAAAATGAACAATGAAGACGAACCCAACTAGTGTCAGGATTAGACTTCGTCAATTTGAGCCAGGGAATTTCCCTCCTTTTTTGTAACTTCTTGCTAAAATTTGATTTGAAATTGAATTCGGATCAAGATCTAGAGAGTTTTTTGGAGGGAATTTCCCTTCGATAGCAAGGAGTCGTCTCCTGCTATCATCATGGAGATTGGAGGTCTATGAGTTGGAATTTCCCGGCTTTTCTTCAATTCCAGCCCTACAACTTGTGAACAAGTATCTACCTCAGTTCTTGAAGATCCGGGAATCTCCTCACTAGATCGAAGTTATCTTTGAGGAAGAAATGCAACAACAAATAAGGAGAATCAAATATGTCCCTAAACATACTATGGCTTCAAGCTACTGATGAGCAAGGTCTGAAATTTCGGTTTCGGTTTTGGCCTCAGCTGAAACCGAAATTTTGGTGGAAATTTCGGTAATTTCTGAGTAAATCTTAAAATTTCGGTATAACTTTCAGTTTCGGTACCAGCCAGAAACTAAAATTTCGGTATTTCAGCCGAAATTTAAAACCATGCTGATGAGCATGGTATTATAGTGTGTTTTGCACAGGATTTCTTCAGTTTTTAAGTTCCTATTATACTCTTCAATATCAATTCGAATTTTCTGAACCACTACCTAAGAATGAGATAAAACTGCAAGATATCAAGCCATTTGAAAACATAGTTCACTCAATTTTGAACTATGTTGCCATAAAAGAGTAAACTAACTAGTTTGTTGCAAGATTCCGGTTTGATTCTCATTGGATCTAACCCCTCTATGTTTCTGAGATATTCCTCATGCAAGACTGATCAGGATCTACACGAATTCACTCTATACAACAGTGGATTTGAATGAAGTAAATGCCAACCACAACCTCATGCCAGTTTCTTACAACTGTGGTGAAATCAAAACGTATAGATCATATAGGTTGGATTTGCTCATTTTTATCGAATTTCAACTGGATCTCGAAGCTTATCCTCCTTAAGACAAGCTCCTAGACAAAACCTCAAAATCCTGAGAAGAATTTCATTGGATCTACTCGAAGTTTCCTAGATCCAGCACCTAATCTTCCCTAATTGTGCTGAAATGTAATCGCTGGTCTGGTACATGAACTCTGTTTGATGCATTAGTAGAAACACGCATTCTATTAGGTGAAATTGGAAAGAAGAGCTAATATGGAATTGAGACTGCCTCTTATGGGTCTAGATTATGTTAATGATCACTAGTTTCCTGGATCATATTTCTACACTCATGTTCATTTTTTTATCTAATACAGAGATTTTAAATGAATTTTTTCCCTCTTTGCTAAGGTTCTAAGATAGAGATATGACCCACCCCCAATGTCTTCCTAATTGTCCTAAGACCAACAGGTCTGTAATACTTCAAATACAAGTAACTAAAGTTCGGGACAACTCTAAGCCTACTGACATGAGGTCTATCAAACACGTTTGACTACGAAAGTGGACTCCTGCGATAGTTGATGACCTATCCTATTATTTTACATGAGATCAGTATGTCATATGTAATTACTGTTGAGCTTCAATCCAGAGTCAATTTTATCAAAACAATATGCCTAAAACATACAAGGTGCTTCCGGGAGTTTATACTGCATCATGAAGGAACCTCTGTATTTCTATCTTACATCCAAATTATAAAATAACAAAGATAGAGGAAAATGCACAATAAATTAAGCAAATTTACGCCCGCCTCCTGGTTGGCGCAAATCAGATCCAAAACTTACCTGGATTGTACCCATATTTTAATAGTATATTGGAGAGCCCTTATATTATTTTGTCAATAAAAATAAATAGAAAACTCCACTTTCGTCTCTATTTTCAGAACGGATTCATGTTTTGGAAATGTTTTCCTATTGAATCCATTTTGGAAATGTTTTCCTGGTGGTTGCCAGTTGAGAGCTTTTATGTACATTGAATCCCACGTATGACAGCTTCTTCTTTTTTAAAACCTAGTATGGCAGCTTCTTCCAAAGAGCACAAATTCATTTGAGCTATTTTTCAATAGATGAAACTAATCGGAAAAATTATTAAGCCTAAAATCGGTTATCAATAAAAAAAATGTAAATCAAAATAGAGTTCACCTAAGTTGTCAAGTGCGTAGATTGTATTCATCTTCACTTCTTCAAATCAAGGTTTTAAATCTCCCCGAAACGACCAAAATGTGTCGGTTTCCATCACCACCGGAACGAAATCTCAATGAATTCCTTCCACATCATTATTTCTGACCGAAATACGACCGAAATAGTTTAAATGACAAAAAAAAGGGGGAAAGGTGTTATGATTTTCATTTTATAAAGGTATTTACACCGTATTGACATAGAATTGGGGTCCTTGGATGGAAGATTGGTCATTGTACTTTCTTATACTTCATTACAGTGTACTTCTTTATTGACTTTATTATTCCAAACATGTGCGACAACGAATGTCACTAGGTGTTCGATGTGATTAAGCCAATAGGGATAGATGGCTTAGTTGCTTCTGCGATGGTTTCTAAGTATGCATTTGTGCTTATTCTAGCATTTCCCAAAGTTTCATATAATTTCATCATTTGCATAAGTTTTTATACGTTTCCGTGATTTTACAAGATTTCCACCGAAATTTCCATTGAAACCGCAATGTTTACGTTTTAGTGCCGACCGAAACCGAAACCGAAATTTAAAACATTGCTTCAAATGAGCATTTTCAGCAAATGAATTTGCTCTTACTTGCAATAATGCTTCAATGGAGGTTGATCATGGTGTTAAGCTCACCACTAGCATATCGAGTATAACAAGGCCACCTATCGTAGTCTTCTAATTAGTTTTTGTTTGTTGATGGGGCTCCAAGTCTCATCTCTTTCTGGAGTTCCATTTATGATCTTACTTGGAGAATAAGGGTTAAAAACTTTCAATGGAGAAGTAGGGAAAAATTTGTCATTTGTCTTGCATGCATAACATAATTGCAATTATTTTAGTTTTCCTCTTGTAACTTAGCATTAGGTAGGTATTAATAAAAAAAACTTACTATTGGGTAGGTAGACAGCATATTGTAAGCTTTTTTCCAATGTGCTTGTGATGGGGCCATTAAAAAACGAAAGAAAAAATGAAAGTGAGTGTCCATGTGCAGGCTTGCACACGTGTATTTCAAGATTTCATTTTGGTTATTGGCAGGATAGGCACAATCCAACATCACCCATCACAATACTATTTGTTTCCCAGAGAGTTATGCCCATAGCTATGTCACAGTATGTTAACTCTTTCATATCAAGAAAAGAAATATTCTCCTCATAGTTCTCCTGAATTCTTGTCGAAAGAATTCACAGATATTTTTATCAACATCTTACCAATATATTTTTCTCCTACTCTAACATGTAAAAAAAAAAAAAAAAAAAACTAGACAATACAATGTGATCAATAGATAATACCAAATTGATAAAAATTCTTCAGAACAAAACATTCAAGGGTTCCTTCTGAAGAGTTCACCATAAGACCGCATAGGAGAAACATTTTAGCATAATGATATATATCAACTAAGCAGCATATCAATGGGAACAAAAAATGTCAACAAAAAAGAGAAAGTTAACAAGGACAAACAACTGCTGATAGAGAGTGACATAAAAATAGGAACAAAAAATGCTCCAAGGCAGAATAAATAAATGGGAAAGTCATAAGAAAATATAAGTTGTTTCTCTCTTGCATCCACACTGTAAACAAAAGGACTAAATTGCACGAAGAGGCAGTTAGGCTATTCATATCCAAAATTTACAGTTTACCTATTGTCAATGGCAGCTCGGAAGGCAAGTCATCGTATAAACAAGGAGAGAAAGGGAAGAACCTGAGACAATAACTTCGAGCAGCCATTATCCAATTATAAATGAAAAGATCCTCTAAAGACATGCTGTTGAGATCATAGGAATAAAATTTAGAGAATATCTCAAGGAAAACAATGTCGGAATCCGGATGAAAAGCCACTAGTCGGAGGTCACTATAATTGTAATAAGGATCGTCCCTTCCTGTTGTTAAGCTTTCTACACTAATACTCTGCTTTAGGATCCATTCTCTAGCAGAATTATGATAGTTCTTCAATACCCAAATTCTCAACTGGCTGTCGGATTGTGTGCAAAAATGGAGAAATCCTCCCGACAAACCTAGATATCGTCGGAAGGATTTGTCTGCACCCTCTGGCAACTGTATCTCCGAAAAGCTCTCTTCCTCTACATCAAATCCAACTATATGATTTGATGATAGTAAATGCACAACTCCATGCAGAAAAACGATTCTAAAAAAGTAGGTGGGGTCATAAGAAGCACATGGTTGTTCGAACAGCTTAGGCTGAAGCCAATTGCCTGTTTCCGAAGAGAAAATCACGAAACCAAATAGAGAGTGACAAGTTATTGAGGTTTTCCTTCGCAAGAAACAAATGACTTTATAGTGAGGGGAGATGTGAGGATCAAAAGCTAACACGGAATAAGGATGACATTCAGGTTGAAGTTTAAATTTAGGTTTGATGGGTGGGAAAGGGGGCAAAGCGAACCATTTATTGGTAAAGGGGTTACATACATAATAGGTTGTTAATTGGATGTAAAGAAACAAACCATTTTGGTAATCTCGAAACCCATAGGGAGGCGAATGCAACAGAACATTATTAAAGTTACTAACAACACGTTCTTTCTCTTTTTCTTCTTCTTTTGTCCCTGGTGATGATGCAGAACCAGCATACATCATGAAATCTATGGCGTCACAGAGGATGATGGACATGGTTAGGGTTGGTTTTTTTTTAGAGATGTAATCTGATATCAAGGTGTGAAATGATTTGGAGAGAGACTTGCATCTCACCATATTCTTTGCAGGTAGCCGAGAAAGTACGGACATAATCAAATCATCACTCAAACCACTACTCATCTTTCTCTAATTTTTATCTTAAAGAGATTAGCAGTCTAACTATGAAGCAAAAAAAAAAAAAAAAAACCCTAAATAGAGCAAACAGAGTGAGAGATGAGTACCAGAGTGGAGCGATCCTAAAGTCTCTCTTCTTCCCGTTCGTATACCAAAGTGGCAACTAGAAACCCTAAATATTTCTTCTCAAAAACTGAAGCCCTAAATATTTGTTTCCAAAACTCGCATCTCTCTCTGTCTCTCTCTCTCTCTCTCTCTTACACGAGCTTTTATACGGTGTAAGCCGTGCAGCCTACAGATGATCCAAACCGTCCATTTCATGGGCCACAACGTAAAGAGGTTTGCCCAGAAGCCGTTTTCTGAAGATGATACAAACCGTCCCATCTATAGATAGGAGGGTTTGGATCATCCTTTGCAAATGACTTTTGGGGCACGGCCCATCAAATGGACGGTTTGGATCATTGTATGGTGTAAGACCGTCCAATATTTTTCACACTTTGGCCCATCAAATAGACGGTTTGGATCATTCTATGGTGTATGCCGTACAATCTCAACTCAACTCAACTCAACTAAACTAAGCCTTTGTCCTAAACTAGCTGTGGTAGGCTAATTAAGCCTATAGAAAATTTTCATGAAAAGGGTGAAAGATTCTACCTGGCTCAAATTGACTAAGTCTAATTCTGATATTAGTTGGGTTCATCTACATGGATCATTTTCTTCCATTCTCTCCTCTCGAAGGTCATGTTCTCTGTTATGTTCCTAACCACCAAGTCTTTCCTCTCTTATTTACACAAGAAAAAAGATAACTTGAACCAACTCTAATCAATTTTGACATTTCAATTTATGATAATATCCTTCTAATTTAACCACGTTCATGTCATTTCCTTCTAAACTGTGGAAAGAAAAAAAATTCCATTGGATATTTTTTTCTTGAAACCCAAACAAGGCCTAAATGCAAGTGGTTCCATGCAGGATCGTTCTTGAAATTTCATTTACTCATATTGGTTTTTCCGTTACATAAGCCGGTGACCACTATTTCAATCTTCTTAGCAGCTGAAGTGAGATTTGCAGTTCAAGGGAAATAGCAATTTAAGTTGATATGAGACAATAAATGGGTTTATGTTATAGTCACAAGAACGACATGTGATATGCTTGATATGTCTTTATTTACCTCCATTTCAGGAATCAATGGCTTCACCCTCGCTGCTCTGGCAAATACAAAGTACCCAAGAACAAGTTGCTATACAGTCTTATCTTGGTTCACCTGACAGAACAAGTGATTATATATGTGACAAGTTCTCAATGTGGAGAGGACACCCCTAGATGAAGAGGGTTCACTTGGAGGAAAGGAGATTACAGGCCTTGCCTTAATTCATGGTGCGGCATGTGCACCGCTTGATTAGAAGGGGTAGGTGTTCGATTGAGGGACGGGAGACATAAACTTGGAATCAGCAAATAGGTGGAGGAAGCGAACTCTGATAACAATTGAAAGCACCTGAGTTTCCAGCAACATCTCTGCAAGTATTTAAGGGGATGGGGTTCATAGGAATTCCTTTAGATCATGGCATAAATATTTTATCAAAACGGTAAAGTCCATCAATAAACCTTTTACATCAAAAATTTAACTACGCAATATCAAATATTTTTTAGTATTTTTGTATATATATATATATATATATATATATATATATATATATATATATATATATATATATATATATATATAGAGAGAGAGAGAGAGAGAGAGAGAGAGAGAGAGAGAGAGAGAGAGAGAGCTTCATTTACCATTAAACACAGATTGATAAAATGATTAACCAATACATCACATCAAGAATGCATGATCAATTAATACAAAACAACACACATTACAAATCAAAGAGACCACCACATGGGTGCCACGACTGAAAGGTCAACCAGGGCATTTGGTATTTGAGTCAGTAAATGTGATTACCTTCTTCTCTAGCTCAGGTTTGTTGGCACTAACGAGCTTATCCACCTGTTGCCCATCTTTGAGGAAAAAGAACGGAGTGGCACGGATCTCCCATGAAGAACTGAATTCCTGCATTACAACATATCATTTCTAAGATCAAGAAGTGCATTATGTACATGAATATGGAAGCATATGTTAGCGTATCCTTTTTTTCTTTTTTTTTAAAATGGTAACAGAACTCCATTAAGAACAGAAATAGAACTCCAAAACTTCGAGCAGGGGCAGAAGTTGTCCCCAAAACAGCGAAGGCCTAGATACATCCCCCCTTTTAGCAAGGAGGTTTTCAGATTCGTCGGCAGTTCGGCACCATATGATGTGTATGGGACAAGTGCTGGTGTTGGGGACAGCTATTTATAATTTCCCTAACCTGGTCAATGTTAGTGTACACATAATTTCCAAAAGATTCATATCATTCAAAAAAAATTCCATAAGATTCCTGTTAGAAGTAGATATTGTGTGTGTAAGTGCCTAATGGCACAGTTGTCATTGTACTCCTCTCTACTTTATATAAATACATAAGTGAGGGGGAGTCCTCCCCAACTCACTAATTCTCTCATCTCTCTTCTCTACTGACAAGGTATCAGAGCAAAGGTCCCGAGTTCAAACCTCCTTGATGTAAAGAATCCAAATGCAATGGTCAACCCAAAAGTGGGGCCACATGTGCCCTGTGTGGGCCAACCCAAAGCAAGAGGGGCCATATGTGAGGGGAGTGTTAAAGTACAAAAGAATAAATAACGCCTTCTCAACAGCTTAAGCTTTTGGAGTTACTGGAAGTTTGACATGGTATCAAAGCCCTAAGGCATGGATGCCTAGGAACCACCATTGTTCTTCCCCTTTCTTCCTCCCCATTTACCTCAAAACCCTAAAACTAAAATCCAACCCTAACCCTATCCCCCCCTCCTCTTCTTCTCCTCCGCCCCCCCACAAAAAAAAAGCCCGACAACCTCCCTTGCCTCCCTTCTAGGCCACCCCCCTCTCCAGAAGCTTCGGCAGACATCTACTGTGTCCTCTCCTATCCAGCCTTTTGATTGCGAATCTTGTCAACTTAGGAAACACTATTGTGTGCCTTTCCCCTCTTGGGTCCTTAGTCGAGTCTCGCATCCTTTTGATTTAATACATTCTGATGTATGGGGTCTCTCGAGTACTATGTCTCTTTTTGGATACAGATATTTTATCATATTTGTGGATGATTTCTCTCGTGTGACTTGGTTATTTTTCTTAAAAGACCGCTCTCGTGTTTTTCATGCATTTCATAATTTTTATGCTGAGATTACTATGCGATATCAGTGCACCCTTAAATGTTTTCGCACTGAAAATGCACATGAGTATTTTTCTACTGAGTTCAGCACCTTCTTATCCTCCCGGCCTTGATAAGTTGGACCCCTAGGCCGAGAGGTGTGTATTTCTGGGCTACTCTTGTACCCAAAGGGCTATAGATGCTATAGCCCTCGGCTGCGACAATTATTCATCTCGACCGATGTCACCTTCTTTGAGTCTACTTTTTTTACAACTTCTCTTGCCAGTGACCCTCTTCTTTCTAATCCTCCCATTCCCCTTCCTCTACTTGTTCCTGTCCTTCCTGATCCTGTTGAGTCTCCTTCATTGATTCCTCCTCATCCGGTTAGACAGACCTATCAGCGACGTCCGAGAGACGATGTTTATCCTCTGACACTCGAGATGGCGCCCTCGCAGCCGGAGATCCCGGCCTCCTCTTCTCAGGTACCTCTCTTACCTTCTTCTAGTGGTTAGTTGATTCTCCGATTGCATCACCTACCCGGTCTCGTACGACCACTCACCTTATCTCTTTTGTGGTTTCCTACGATCATCTCACTCCTATGTTTCGTAGTTTTGTTTCTTCTTTGTCTTTTGTTTCTTTACCCAGGTCAGTTCCCAAGGCCCTTGCTCATTCGAGTTGGCGGGCTGCTATGGAAGCTGAGATGGCTGCCCTTCGCTCCAATCATACTTGGCATTTAGTTCCCCTTCTTTCTGGGGCCCAGGCAGTTGCCAGTAGATGGGTGTTTACCATCAAACATTTACCAGACAGTACCGTTGAGCACCTTAAGGCGCGGCTTGTCGCCAAAGGTTACACACAGACCTTCGGCATTGATTACATGGAGACTTTCTCACCGGTTGCCAAAATTCCTTCCGTTTAGGTCTTTATCTCTCTTGCTGTCAACCAAGGTTGGCCTCTCTATCAGCTTGATGTCAAAAAAGCATTCCTTCATGGTCACTTGACTGAGGAGGTTTACATGGAGCAACCTCCTAGATATGTTGCTCAGGGGGAGATGTCTTCCTCAGTATGCAGGCTACACAAGTCTTTGTATGGGCTCAAACAGTCTCCTAGGGCATGGTTTGGGCGATTTAGTGATGCTATCATGCGGTTTGGTATGAGGAAATGCGCAGTCGATCACTCCGTGTTTAGTAGTCACTCTGATGCTAGATAGATCCTTCTTATAGTCTATGTGGATGAAATTATTTTGGCATACAGAGACTGAAGTCCTTCCTGCAAGAAGAATTTTCCACAAAGGACCTTGGGCGCCTACAGTATTTTCTAGGGATTGAGGTAGCTTATTCTGGCAGTAGTCTCTCCCTTTCTCAGCGAAAGTATGTGCTAGATCTATTAAAGGAGAGTGGATTTGTGGGGACGAAGCCTGCTGGTGTTCCCATGGATCCAAATACAAAGTTGCTTCCAGAAGAGGGAGATTTGATGGATGAGCCTGGACGGTACACCGTCGTCTAGTTGGGAAACTCATTTACCTCACTGTTACTCACCCAGATATCTCATATGTAGTTGGGGTAGTCAGCCAGTTTATGAGTGCTCCATGACCTCTCATTAGGCAGCAGTTGTTCAGATTCTCCGCTATTTGAAAGGAGCACCAGGGAAAGGCCTGCTATTCAAAAGGCATGGGCATATCAGGGTGGAAGGATTTTGTGACGGAGATTAGGCAAGATCTCCAGCAGATAGGAGATCCACCACTGGCTATTGCACTTTTGGTAGTGGCAATCTACTGTCATGGAAAAGTATGAAACAAGACATTGTTTCAAAGTCTAGTGTCGAAGCAGAGTACCGAGCTATGTCGCATATGAGTGGAGAGCTTCTTTAGTTGCGTTATCTCATGTCAGAGATTGGTTTCTCTCTGTTAGATAACTACATGGTGCAAAAAAAGAGAGACAGAGAGACAGAGATAAAGAGAGACAGAGAGGCATGAGAGGAAGAGAATGGCGTGAGAGTCTAGAATGCGTTTTAAAGCATTCTCTCCCCCATTCGATATATTAATGATAACAATTAACATATTATGACAATAATACCCGTAGTACGTTCAACACTCCCCCTCAACCTGGAAGGTATATATAATACATTCCAAGCTTATTACAAGAATCTTGCAGTTTTGCACTACCCAATGGCTTGGTAAACATATCTACAAGTTGATCTGCAGATCGTGTAAACGTTGTGCAGATCTAGCCACTGATCTCGCCACTCTGAATTCGATGACGAATGAAGTGACAATCAACTTCAACATGTTTGGTCCGTATGGAAGACTGGATTTGTTGCAATATGAATTGCAGCCTATGAAGCACAGGTACGGGGTGCGGGTACGACACGACACGGGTACGTGATTTTCCAAAAAAACTCGGGTGTGGGTACGTTCGGGTACGCCGAATATAATAATATATTTTAATATTTTATTATATATTTATAAAAATTTAAAAAAATTAATTGGAGAGCAATCAAATAACAATAACATCACCAAAATGGAAAATTCTAATATTACTTTTCATTTCATAAGTGATTAAGTTCCATATTTTATAGCATGAGGCATCAATACATCACTCATTAGAAAAAAAAGCATGTTCCCAGTGTGTTGACCAGTGCCTGACAATATGAATAATTTTTAGAGATCAAATTATGAGATTTTTTATACCAGACTTTTGGGATTTAATAATGTTTGGACATGATAGATTTTATGAATTTTTAAATTTTGAAAAATACCCCGCAGTTTGGAAGTTAAGAAAGTTAAAATTTTGACCCGACCCTTTTTCTTCGGATTTTGTACTAGAACAGGAGAGTTGACTTTTTTTCCTTCTAGATTTGGGTCTTGAAACTATTTTTAATAAATCCAAATGGGGGGTATTCTGTTATTTACATCCAAATAGACATTTACTTAAATGGTTTACATGTAAAACTAAGTACAGGAGAGGAGAGAGAACACGGAAAGTACAAGAGAGGAGAGAGAAGAAGCACAGGAAGGATTTAAACCAGATAAGAAGCACAGGAAGGATTTAAACCAGATAAGAGAAGCAGGAGGTGTCGGGTACGCGTGGGTGCGCACCCTAAATGCACCCGGCAACCAAAATTGGGGTTTTTTTTAAAACAAATTGGGGAACGTACCTGGGGCGTACCCGCATCCCATACGTGTCAGGTACGGGTACAGGAGCCCCAGGAGAGTAACCGTGCTTCCTAGATTGCAGCTCTATTGTCACAATACAACCGTGCTGGAGATGTAGATGAAAAACCAATCTCTGCTAAGAACGAAGCCATATTAGCTCCCCACTTGTATATGACATAGCTCTATACTCAGACTGTGCACTTGACTTGGACACAACATCTTGATTTTTACTTCTCCAAGACACCTAATAACCTCCTACAAACGTGCAATATCCCATAGTTGATCTCCTGTCAATAGGAGATCCTACCCATCACTAAAACCTTCTACCTTTTTTCATGTCCATACTTTCTGAAGCATAGACCTTTACCTGGAGTACCCTTTAAATATTTGACAATCTGAATGACAGCAATCCAGTGGGAAGTACGTGGAGCACTCATAAAACAACTAACCATACCAACTGCAAATGAGATGTCCGGACGGGTGACAGTCAAATAGATTAGTTTCCCAACCAGTCTTCTATATCGACCTGAATCATTCAGCAACTCTCTTTGATCAGGAAGAAGTTTAACATTTGGATCCATAGGGGTAGTCGGAGGTTTCACCCACATTGAGCATGTCTCCTCTAAGATGTCCAACACATACTTTCTTTGTGACAAAACTAGTCCATGACGAGACTGTGCTACCTCAATACCAAGGAAATATCTGAGCTGGCCCAAGTCTTTAGTGGAAAACTCTCCTTGAAGAAAGGACTTTAGATTTTGGATGCCAGACTTATCATCTCCTGTAATTACAATGTCATCAACATACACTATCAGGAGAATCTATCCAGAATCAGATTTGTGACTGAACACGGAATGATCAACAGCACACTGCTTCAACCCAAAGCGCAAAACGACAGCACTAAATCGTCCAAACCAAGCCCTAGGCGATTGCTTCAGACCATAAATTGCCTTCTGAAGGCGGCATACAGAAGAGCACATCTCCCCCTGAGCAAGATGCCCAAGAGGTTGCTCCATATAAACTTCCTCTGAAAGATCACCATGAAGGAAGGCATTCTTAACATCAAGCTGGTACAGAGGCCAACCACGATTAACAGCTAAAGAAATCAGTACTCGTACGGACATAATTTTGGCCACCGGTGAGAAAGTCTCCTGATAGTCAACGCCAAATGTCTGATTGTACCCCTTAGCAAAAAGGCGGGCTTTGAGACATTCAATAGACCCATCTGGTAGGTACTTGATGGCAAAGACCCAACGACAGCCAACAGGTTGGGCACCAGAAGGAAGAGAAACCAACTGCCACGTTTTGTTGGAGTGAAGTGCAACCATCTCAGCATCCATAGCAGCCTTCCATCCAGGATGATTGAGAGCATCTGTAACTGACTTAGGCAAAGTAACTGAAGACATGCTAGAGACAAAAGACCGAAAAGATGGTAACAAAATTGGAAATAGGATGACCCACAGTACGTGATCTAGTCTGGGATGCCATAGGTGAATCATGAGTAGGAGAACAAATACCTGAAGGTTGACAATCCGACTATGGAGAAGATCAGTGGGCTGAGATGGTGCTTCAGTCGTCGAAAGAACGACCTGGCGAGGTCCCCAAGTAAAAGTTTTCAGTTCAGAATCCACAGGACCTGGCAAAGAATCCACAGAATCCTTAGGGTCCACAGGAGAACTTGTGGCAATGTCTGGAGCACCCATATGACCTGGGAGAGAATGACCCATCACTAAAGGAACGGGAAGGCTAAGGATGTCAACATGTAACTGAGGACCTGAGCCAGACAAATAAGGTTGGTCCTCAAAGAATGTGACATCCGCAGAAACATGTCTTTCGAAGGCGAGGGCTATAACATTTATAACCTTTTTGGGTTCGAGAATAACCCAAGAAAATGCATTTCTCTGCCCGAGGGTCTAACTTGTCAATACCTTGAGACAAATTATGAACAAAACACGTACATCCAAAGACACGTGGCACTAAAGGAAACGGATCTCCAAGAGGATACAAGACAGAAAATGGCGTTTGACCAGATAAAATTGAAGAAGGTAGACGATTACTTAGGAAGCATGCCGTGAGAGCTGCATCTCCCTAGTGAATCTTAGGAACCTTCATCTGAAACATAATCATACGAATCATATCCAGCCAATAACGAATTTTCCTTTCAGCGACACCATGATGTGTGTGCACATGACGACTGATGAATGATACCACGAGAGGAAAGAAAATCATGAAAGCTGTTATCCACAGAAAAATATTCCTTGGCATTGTCAGTACGCAAACAATTAATCGTACATTTAAATTGATTTCCACCTTAAAATAAAAATTACGAAATGCATGAAACACTTGAGATCTATCTTTAAGTAAAAACAACCATGTGGCCCTCGAATAATCATCAACAAATATGATAAAATATTTATGTCTATTTAACGAAGTAGTTCTAGCTGGACCCCAAATATCAGAATGTATAAGTTCAAATGGACGAGACACTTGACTACTAACTCGATAAGGGAATGACACACGATGGTGTTTTCCCAACTGACAGGACTCGCAATGAAAAGATGGAATTAGATTTGAAACAAACAGACTTCATAAGCATATCCACAGGTGGATGGCCCAAATGAGAATGTCACTGATAGGCATCCACCAAAGTACGAAGAGCAACACCAGCACTAGCCTCATCAAGGTAGTAAAGGCCATCAATCTCACGGCCCAAGCCAATCCTCGTCCCAGTCTTCATGTCCAGAAAAACACAATGAGAAGAAAAGAAGGAAACAGAACAGTTAAGAGACTGCGTTAATTGACGAACATATAATAAATTAACAGGTAAAGACGGAACATATAGAACGGAAGACAAGTGAAGACCCGTCGAGATGGAGACTACACCCATGCCAGAAACAGGGGATGTAGTCCCATCAGCCAAGGTAACAGTATGAGGACCCATAGACGGAACAGAGTGGAAAGAAGAGAGAATGTTAGGGTTACCAGTCATATGTTGTGAGGCACCTAAATCAATGAGCCACGGACCAGAAGAACTACCAGAGAGAACATAGGGGCTACCTTGATGCGCAAATGTGGCAGTAGGCTGCTTTCCTTTGTCCCGGGTACGGAGAAATTCCTCATATTCAGCACGAGGGACAACCAAAGTATCAGGCGTCACAGATGGAGTTCTGTAGGGACAAAATTCAGGGTGTAAATCATAGCAATAATCAACAATATGTCCATCCATACAACAATGAGTGCAAAAATGGGGCCCACGTCCACGGCCACCACCATCCCGGACTCCTCCTGAATCACGACCAAGGCCATGTCCAACACCACCATCACGACCACGACCACCACTATCACGGCCACGGCCAAATCGACCAAAAGCACGGCCCCGATCAAGAAGGTAAGTACGCACCGCCCTCTTCCAAGGAGGGTAATTCTTCCCATCAAGTCGTATGGAGTTCATCTGAAGATGAGCTTCCACATAAGTATAATGAGCACTAGATGAATGGGATGAAGAGGGAAAAGTGGCTTCAACAGCCTTAGGCTGCGATGAGGAATCTTTTGAAGAAGCCATAATAAGCACCAATTACGACAATCCAAATAACCAATAATTAACAAGGATCAAGTAAACAAGCACCAACAATTCGTCCACAAATAACAACAGCTCCACCACCAAGCACAATCAATAATAATAAGGAACACTAACCATCAACCAACAATAGTCAATAATCCAACAAACACCAATAATCATCCACACTCAGCAGCCAACAACCAACCAACCAATACCACCAACAATTAACAATAAATCCACAATCATCAGCAATCACGAACAATAATCATAACCACCCAACATTCACAAGGAACCAACACCACTATCAACAATCGTCAACCAATCCACCACCGACAACAACCACCGAGCATCACTAACAACCAATCACCCTAACCAGCAACCAACAAGCACCAATAAATCTACCATAGGGAATCACCAATAAAGTCGCCAACAGTAAAAATCCACAACCAACACCACAATCACCAACACCAACATACAACTAAATCTGTTAACAAATCACGGTCGCAGGCACAAAGACAATGTTCTGGGACCAATAAAGTGACCAAAAAAAATACCCCAACACAGAAGAAAGAGAGCAGAATCACCAACAAACTTCCCAGAACCAACAATAGAATAAAATATGGAGAAGAAACAAGTTTAAACCATGAAGAGAGTAGGATTTATGGACTGATTTGAGAAGAACGAAGAGTTAGGGACTGATTTGAAAAGATAGGGTTAGGTTTGACTGATGTGATGGGAAGAAACAAGGTAGAGTTAGAGTTTAGGGTGGAGGGAAGGGGACGTGAGTGGATTAGGGTTAGGTTTTGGGTGTGAATAGGGGGTGCAAGTGGTTTAGGAATAGGTTTTAGGGTTGTGTTTACAGTTAGAGTTGAAAGAGAAGGGATTGTGTTCATCTCGTCTCGTCGCATCTTAAGGGTTAGGGTTTTAGAAGTTCTAGGTTTTAGGTTTCTTCAAGGATGGGTGGTCCGATCTTCAACCTTGAAGCTCTGATACCATGTTAGATAACTACATGGTGCAGAGACAGAGAGAGAGACAGAGAGATAAAGAGAGACAGAGAGGAGTGAGAGGAAGAGAATGACGTGAGAGTCTAGAATGCGTTTTAAAGCATTCTCTCCCCCCATTCGATATATTAATGATAATAATAAACATATTATGACCATAATACCCTTAGTACGTTCAACACTCTACATCTTCTCTAGCTCAGCTATATTGTAATAATTAGGCTGCGATTCACATAGCAACCATCATGTCTTTCCATCAACGAACCAAACATATAGAGGTTGATTGTCATTTCATTCGCCAGAGAATCCATAGGGCGAGATACATGTTTCCTTCACTCGACCTGTGGACCAGTTAGCTGATATCTTTACTAAATCCTTGAGTAAATCCAAGTTAAATGACATTTGTAACAAGCTGAGAATGTACAATATCTACATTCCAGTTTGAGGGGGAGTGTTAGAAGTAGAAATTGTGTGTGTAAATGCCTAAGGGCATAGTTGTCACTGTACTCTTCTCTACTTTATATAAATACATAAATGAGGGGGAGTCTTCCCCAACACACTAATTCTCTCATCTCTCTTCTCTACTAACAATTCCAAAAAAATCTAAGGATACGGACCCAAACCGTGGGAGTCATGTCACACCGAATGAAAATATACTTCCAAGTCTACTTGGCCTTCTCAAATAAGATGCATAGATTGATCATATACCATAGCTTCCTCCTCAAAAAGTTAATGATATAGATATTACCATCGGCCATTGCCCATCAAAAGCTTTGGATATTTGGGGGAGCAGTGGAGCACCCGCATTCCACACCTTGGACCACTTGAAACACACTGGGATATCTAACCAAACAATAGAAACGAACTGTACGAGAAGAACCTGTTTGGATCCAGGACCCAAATTGTCCTATCCAAAATTAAAGTAGACATAAAAACACTCTCTAACCTTCCCTCAAATGTTTCAAGTCCTTGATTTTCTCATCCTTTACATCTACAAACCCAACTCCACACCACTCTCCCCACTACTCGCTTTTAACAGTTGACAACCCGACAATCTTTCTCATACATTACCCTATACAGACAACATATAGGGTACACATTGCATAGAAAAGAATGACCCAACCACAAATTTTCCCAAAATCTAATATGCTCCCCTGTTCCCACGCCTAAACATAATAAAAGAAAAAAAAACATCTTCGACACTACACACTGACTGCCATGCACCCAAGCGTCTACCTCTTCCCAGCTCTCTTATGCTCACCCACCCCAACCATCCCCATATTTCCCTATAATGATATTTCTCCAAGAGCATTGTGCTCGCCCGACCACCCCCCATCTCCAAATCCATTTGCCTAGAAGAACTTTGTTTCTTAGGAAAATATGCCCAATCCTTAGGCGACTTTCAAATCTAGACGACAAATGGTCCTTCACTTTTTCAGATACATCATTTTTTCCCATTGCCTTACCTTTCCATAGGAAGCATCTCCATCTCCATGGTCACCACACTCGGGATCTTGAAAAGTGAAATGAAGTAGACCAATAAATTTGCCAAAGCGGCCTTACTAAGAGTTCTCCCTAAAAAGGATAGGAAGCTTTTCTACCAATGTCAAAGTTTATTTTCCATCCATTCAATTACCAAGTCCCAAAGAGCCTTGAATGGCCCACCCAGTCCAAGAGGGAGGCCAAGACAAGAGATGTGAAGCCAATCGACACCACACCACAAGATCCATCAACCTAGTGCCTCTCATATTGATACCCACTATTAAGCTTCTATGACAATTAACCGTAAGGTCTGATGCCTATCCAAACCACCAAAGGACACACCCCAAATTGCAGTTTGTGTCATAGAGTTAGCACAAAAATAAGTGTCATTTGCATATTGCAGACTCTACTCAACGAAGTAGAGTTCTTCCGACATGGAGCAAACTGACCCAACATACAGTCCTTATTTCATTTGTGATTATATTATGGACATGCCTTATTTTATATATATATATATATATATATATATATATATATATATATATAGACTTTTCCCACATATATACCATATTAAAAATGCAACCAAAACTAAAATAAATATCTCTCTCTCTCTATCTCTCTCTCTCTCTCTCTCTCTCTCTCTATATATATATATATATATATATATTTTTTTTTTTTTTTTTTTTTTTTTTTTTTTGAAATGGCAATATATTGAAAGAATGGAACCGAGATGGTCCACGAAAATACAAAGAAAAGAAAAATTACATCAAAAAAGAGTAAAAAAACATTTCACGGGGGGAGGTGATCAAACCATTCCAAACCCTCTTTATGAACACCCGCTCTCGTAAGGGAATCAGCTTCACCATTGGCTGATCTTCTAACAAATTTAAACACTATGGATGACCCAGAAACAAGATTACCGATTTTCTCAAAGAAGCTAAGAAAGCGCCACGGAGGTGTAATCTTCCCAGATAGCCAACTGATGACGTTGGAAGAATCACCTTCCACAGTCACATTATCGGACATATCCCTACTCAAACGTTTTATTCCTTGAAAAGCCGCTTTAACTTCCGCTTCAGATGAGTCGCTTCTACCAATTGGGCCAGCAAAAGCACAAGACACACCCCTGCAGAATTCCTAGCAAGGTCACCAATACCTGCCGGACCCGGATTACCCAAACTAGACCCGTCAAAATTTATTTTCAAGAACCCTTCAGGAGGAGCCTCCCATCTTTGAACTATCTTCTCTCTCCTCACCCCTTCCCAACACACAGTTCTCCAACCTTCCCACAGATCAAAAGCTGAAACAAATTGAAACTGAGGAAGACTCTTCGCCCAAAAAATCACCAAAGCAATAATTTTCATAAATAACCAATAAGTTGACTTAGCCACTCCATTAAAAACTCTCGAATTTCTTTCTTTCCAAATAACCCACCACAAAGCTATCAAACACAGCTTCCAGAGCAATCTCCCTTTTCTTCTTCCAAGGCACAAAATCCCAACTCAACACTAGTTCTGGTATAGAGTTTGGGAAGATCCAAAATGATACCAAACCTATCCAAAATGAGGCCCCAAATCTCCCTTGCAACCTTGCAATGAATAACCAGATGATCAATAGATTCACCATCTTCCATACAAAGCGAACAATAATCGATCAACCACATTCCCCTTCTTCTAAGAAATTCAATGGTCTGAATCCTCCCTCAGCAGACTGCCCAACCAAAAAAGGAAACTGATGGAGGCCCAAGGAAATTCCAAACGTCAGCTGCAAGAGGGGAGCCTGAAGCATGCACCAACCTAGAGTAAAATGACTTCAAAGAAAAGAAGCCTGATGAGTCCCAGATCCAAATTCTTTTATCCACCCCACTTCGTTTTATATAGCAATTCTCAATCTAAAGAAGTAACCGCAAAATGGAATTTAACTCCCTGTCAAAAAAATTCCTTCTGAAGCTAGGCTTCCGAACCACCCTGGTGTCCACCCTCTCAAAACAATCACACACCAACACATCCTTATTCAAAGCCGCCGAGAACAAATCAGGATAAAGAGTCTTCAAGGGTTCCTCAGAGCACCAAGCATCCACCCAAAACTTTATACGATCCCCTTTGTAAACTTTAAACTGAATACCCTCCTCAAATATGTGCTTGAACCTCAAAATGTTTCGCCAAATAGTCCCCCCTTTCTTACTGTATGAATCATCCGAGCACCAATTCCCATTTAAGAAGCCATATTTGCTACCAATCACCTTTACCCACAAAGAAGAATGTTCCATACCAAAACGCCAGAGCCACTTTCCCAACAATGCACAGTTGAACTCTCTCAACTTTCTTTTCCCACTTCACTAAGGGTATACCACCCTTAATATCAGCACCTCCCCAAAGAAATCTTCTTTGAATCTGTTCTATTCTCAACACTACACTAACCGGACAATTGAACAAAGATAAATAATACACTGGAATATTAGCTAACACTGCTTTGACCAAGATGAGTCTCCCACCCTTAGAGACAAGATTCCTCTTCCAAGTTTCCAACCTTCTTTCTATCATTTCCACTATAGGAGTCCAGAGCTCTTTTCCAGGTTTTTCCACTCGCAATGGAAGCCCTAAATACAAGGAAGGCAGGGAGTCCAGCCTACACCCCATCACCTTAGCAAACTCATCAGCTTCAATAGGGGGAAGATTAATAGCAAACAAGCTAGATTTCCTAAAATTTGATCTTAGACCAGTAACCAATTCATAGCATCTTAGAGTAGCCTTCAAATTTAATATCATCTTCCTATCAGGGGCACAGAAAAGAATGGTGTCGTCAGCAAATTGCAGAAGAGAAACTTCCACTCTATCACATCCAATAACAAAACCTTCAAGCAGACCCAAGCAACAACCTTTACTCATCAACCTACTAAGAGTTTCCGCAATGATGACAAAAAGAAAAGGTGAAAGGGGATCCCCTTGCCTTAACCCCCGAGAAGACTTGAAAAACCCTTTTGGAGAACCATTTACCAAGATGGAGAACCACGCAGAAGAAATACACTTTCTCATTCAACCTCTCAAGCGATTTCCAAAACCCATTCTACCAAGCAAAAAATCTAAGCAATCCCAATCCACTCTATCATAAGCTTTCTCCATGTCTAACTTACATAGCACACCTCCGGCTCCACTTTTCGAATAAGATTCGATAACTTCATTCACAATTAAAGAACAATCCAAAATTTGCCTCTTACTGACAAACTCACTCTGACTATCCGAGATAATATGTGGTAAGACCACTTTAATTCTATCAGCTAACACCTTAGTCAATAACTTGTACAAGCTTATTGGACGAAAGTCAGTCACCTTAGTAGCACCTTTGATCTTGGGTATTAAAGTTATAAAAGTAGCCCATGTACCTCGGTCAAGGGTCAACCCTTCATAGAATTCTGTAATGAATCTTAGAATATCACATTTCACAACCGGCCAGCAAGCTTGGAAGAAGGCTAGGCAAAAACCGTCGGGACCAGGAGCTTTATCTTAAGGCATCGAAAAAAGACCTCTTTCAACGTCCTCTTCTGCAAAAGGTTGTTCCAGATTTGAGCTAACCTCCAGATTCAAACTGTTAAACTCCACTTCTTCAGGAATGGGGCGAAGAACTCCTTCTGAAGCATACAGGGCAGAATAAAAGTCTACTATGGCTGAAGATACCTCTTCTTTAGAGCTAATTACAGCACCATTTACTAAAATAGAATCAATTCTATTCGACCTCCTTCGAGCAGTAGCCATCGCGTGAAAATAAGCAGTATTCTTATCACCCTCCAACAACCATTTGACCCTTGATTTTTGCCTCCAAGATATTTCATCCTGCAGCAATAGCCCTTTGTGTTCCTGCTTAACTTTCCCTAACTCCTGCCAATCTTCCTCAGAACTTAAACCACACTCCTCCAAAGCTAGTAATTCTTTTAACCTATTTTCCAACCAAAACTTTCTACTGTTGATTCTGCTCCTTAGACCATTCTTTTAACTTTATTTTAACAATTCTGAGTTTTTTCCCAATCACCACATCCGTCGGCTAGGAAGCACGGGTACTCTCCCGGGGCTCCCGCACCCGCACCCAACACGTATGGGGTGCGGGTAAGTCCGGGTACGCCCCGGGTACGTCCGGGGTGCGTACCCCATTTTTTTTATAAAAAAAAAACTAGTTTTGGTGGTTGGGTGCGTGTCGGGTGCGCACCACGCTTACCCGACACGTCCTGCCTCTTCCTGCTGCTTCTCTTTCCTCTCCTGTACTTTTTTCTACTTTTCTGTACTCTGTATTTACATGTAAACCATTTAAGTTTATTGTCCATTTACTTAAGATTTACATGTAAATAACGGAATACCCCTTTTTTGGATTTATTAAAATAGTTTCAACACCCAAATCTAAAAGGAAAAAAGTCAACTCTCCAGTTCTAGTACAAAATTCAAAGAAAAACGGTCGGGTCAAAATTTTAACTTTCTTAACTTCCAAACGGTGGGGTATTTTTCAAATTTTAAAAATTCATAAAATCTATCGTGTCCAAACATTATTAATCCCAAAAGTCCGGTAAAAAAAATCTCATAATTTGGTCTCTAAAAATTATTCATCTTGTCAGGCACTGTCAACACACTGATCAACACACTGGTGACAGACTTTTTTTTCTAATGAATGATGTATTGATGCCTCATGTTATGAAATATGGAACTTAATCACTTATGGAATGAAGAGTAATATTAGAATTTTCCATTTTGGTGATGTTATTGTTATTTAATTGCTCTACAATTTATTTATTTTTAATTTTTATAAATATATAATAAAATATTAAAATATATTATTATATTCGGCGTACCCGAACGTACCTGCACCCGGTTTTTTTGGCAAATCACGTACCCACGTACCCGTGTCGTGTCGTACCCGCACCCATGGTTTTAAATTTCGGCCGAAACGTTTCGTTTCGGCCGAAATATTTCGGTTTCGGTGGAAAACGAAACGAAATTCACAGTGAGTCGGAAAAGTACCAAACTTCGCAGAAACGTTTCGTTTCGGTAAAATTTCGGTGAAATTTTGGTGAAACGTTTCGGAAATTTCGGTGAAACGTTTCGAAAATTTCCGAAATTTTTACAAGATTTCGTCCGAAATTTCATACCGAAACCGAAACCGAGATTTAAAACCTTGCCCGCACCCCGTACGCGTACCCGTGCTTCATAGTCTGCCGGGCCCTCAAAACGGCATGAAGACCACCAACTCCCCAATCTATCCTCCATTTGGGGGAAACTAAGCCAAGCCAACTCAAATCTAAAAGGGGGAGGACCCCACGGCTCAAGATGAGGGTCGAGAAGGAGGGGACAGTGATCCGAGACCGAGTGCACCAATGCTTTCTGAGAGCTGTCAGAAACTAAATTCAGCCACCCTGAGCACATAAGAAATCTATCCAAACGACTGCGACTAGGACCTCTGGACCGCGTGAAGGAAGCACCAGCTAAAAGAAGATCGATTAGCTCACTTTGCCACAAAATCAGCAGAGGCTTTGATCTGAGAATTGGTTCTTACACAACCTGATCTTTCCCCTACTTTCATAATCTCATTAAAATCACCTCCAATGCACCACGGCAGAGAACAAACATCTATGACCTTCTCCAGTTCCTCCCAAAACACCGACCCATAAACTCCGGAGAACAACCACATCGAATTATCTGCCTCTTTTTTCAAAGCAATTGACAGAGAATATTTTCCTATCCATTCCTCCTGTTTTTTCCAAACGTTCTCATTCCAAGCTACTAGAATACCACCTGAGGCACCATTAGATCCTCCAAAGGAAAACTCCCACTCAACCCGAACCCCCAACCCTCTAAGATCTCCCCTATTAACCGACTCCATTTTGGTTTCTTGCAAGCAGATAAGATCCCGCTTAATCTTCTTAACCAGCTCCTGAATTCTTTTGTCCTGATGGTTCAGGCCATTGACATTCCAAGATACAATCTTCATTATAAATCTAACTTGGCAGACGGCTTCCCCTTCCTCCCGCTAGGTTTTCTTTTTTGTATAACGCTAGAAACCTCGTCCCCTTCCAAATCTTTACCAAAGTTAATGTCCATCTTCAGCTTCTAAAGTTCCCTGAGCTTCCTCCTAGAAGGCTCGATAGAACCCTTGCGCAAAGACTCTTATTCCTTTGAATCCATTAACTCAGCGCATTTAATTTTAGATATGAATCCTCCTCCGACCCAGCGTAAACCAATCCCAGAATCTTGCTAACTCCTAGAGTATGAGACACCAAACTATCAATGTCCTCCATAATAACGGCCTCCCCGACTTCATCCCCAGATAGTCCTTCTACTAACTCCGAAAGAGCCTTCAGAGGCTGCATTTGAATGTCATAGGGGACACTATCTGATTCCACATCCATTTTTTCAGGGCTACTTGCTACTTCACCCCCAAAAACCCCCACAAATGAAGAATCTCCAAGAGTATCCCCATTGGAATTTCGTCTATCTCGAGAATGGGCTTCAAAGGCTGCTTTGGAGAAACATGCATGACACCGTCTGTAACCTTTTCCAGATTTGCAGATAAAATTATTCCTGTCTCTCGACAAGATCTCTTCTTTCTGCAGTAGCTTAGCCCCAACTTTGGCTTAGGACAGCCCTCGATCCTTCCTAGCTCCCTAGCCTCTGATTTATTATTATACCGCACCACAAGTCCCTTAAAATTATTTACCACTTCCGAAGGGCAGAATTTCTCCACTGATTTGTCTAAGAAAATACTTTCGATATTCAAAGAGACCACCCCTACTTGCTTAAAAACCCATGGGTCGATACATTCTCTGACCACCACAGCCCTGGACCCAGAGCACACGTTAAAACGAAAAAATATTCAAAATCTAGATGCCTAACCACCTCCGCCAAATCTGTAGAAAGATCTTCAAGCTCCATGCTACAACCTTTAGATAAGGTCTTTGATCTTATAGACTTTACCTCAGGCGAGAACGAAGGACAAGTAACAGAATAAGGGCATCCCATTCCACTCTTAGAGAGTAATTGATTAGACAATAATGGGTACACTCAGGGGATTCCAAAACACCCCATACTCCACAACGGCCCACAGGCCCAAAAATAGATGAAGAGGGCCCACCGCTAATACATATATATATTAGCGGTGGAATGGGATATATATTCTCTCTCTCTATATATATATATAGAGAGAGAGAGAGAGTTATTTTCGTTTTAGTTGCATTTTTAATATTGTCAATCTATGACTCAATACCGATCTTCAATCCCTTAATGAACTGCTGAGATCTTCAACTTTATCGTATTGGCCTTCTACCATGGCCCACTACCTAAACCCCTAAACCCTCCCTTACAGTCTCATTGGCTTCCCGTATGGCCCACCACCAAGTCCCTCAACCTCTCTATAAAACCCTCATAACAACCCTTAACCCTAACTGAAAATTGTCATAAAAGAGCCCTCCCCCAGTTGCGTTTGATGCCTCCCATCTCTCCCTCCTATTCTTCTTCCTCTTTTCAATGTCCCTCTCTTGGCTCTGTGCTGCCAACAACAATCCATCCCCTCTTTCTTTCCTTTCTTTACTTTCTCTATCTCCTCTTAATTTTCCTCCCATGTCTTTCCTCATCTTTTCTCACTCACCCAACACTTGAGATCACAGTCGACAGCCCCCTCCCTCTTTCCTTCTTTTTTTTTTTTTAAAAGTGACTTGTATTCATAGCATGGAATAAATAGGGGACCAGAAGTTCGAATTACATAATATGATGGTCGAGGAGCATACTCCCCAAGTCCCCATGCCCAAAAATATGAGAAAACTGTATACAAGAGTTTCAAACAGAGAGATTGCTGAGGGACACAACTAGAACAGAATCCCGAAGAACACCCTCCATAGCTAGGGAGTCCATAGCTATTATGGACATGCCTTATTATATATATGAGGAAAAAAATTGTACGCTCGAGTGCCCAATCACATGTGGGCCCACTTTGTTAGGATGATCCAAAGCATTCATTTGAAAGGCCCTTACATAGATGGGATGTGTACCAAAAATCAGCTCCATAGGATCATCCTAACCCATCCATTTGTGCAGGTCAAAATGGACAGACACTGTTTCTCCACAAATCTGCCCATTTTTGCCCTCCACTTTTGGAGGGGTTAGGATGATTCAATAGAGCTGATTTTTCGTACACACCCTATCTATGATAGGGCCTTGCAAATGAATGCTTTGGATCACCACAAAAAATGTGGGACCCATGTGATTGGGCACTCGAGCGTACCATAAGCTTGGTACGCTCGAGCGTACAATCCTTTTCCTCTATATATATATATATATATATATATATATATATATATATATATATAGAGAGAGAGAGAGAGAGAGACTTTTCCCACATATATACCATATTAAAAATGCAACTAAAACTAAAATAAATCTCTCTCTCTCTCTCTCTCTCTCTCTATATATATATATATATATATATATATATATATATATATATATATATATATCTCTCTCTCTCTCTCTCTCTCTCTCTCTCTCTATATATATATATATATATATATATATATATATATATATCTCTCTCTCTCTCTCTCTCTCTCTCTCTCTCTCTCTCTCTCTCTCTCTCTCTATATATATATATATATAGAGAGAGAGAGAGAGAGAGTTATTTTAGTTTTAGTTGCATTTTTAATATTGTCAGTCTATGACTCAATAGACTCAATACTGATCTTCAATCCCTTAATGAACTGCTGAGATCTTCAACTTTATCGTATTGGCCTTCTACCATGGCCCACTACCTAAACCCCTAAACCCTCGCTTACAGTCTCATTGGCTTCCCGTTTGGCCCACCACCAAGTCCCTCAACCTCTCTATATAAACCCTCATAACAACCCTTAACCCTAACTGAAAATTATAATAAAAGAGCCCTCCCCCCGTTGCGTTTGATGCCTCCCATCTCTCTCTCCTATTCTTCTTCCTCTTTTCAATGTCCCTCTCTTGGCTCTGTGCTGCCGACAACAATCCATCCCCTCTTTCTTTCCTTTCTTTACTTTCTCTATCTCCTCTTAATTTTCCTCCCACGTCTTTCCTCATCTTTTCTCACTCACCCCACACTTGAGATCACAGTCAACAGCCCCCTCTCCCTCTTTCTTTCTTTTTTTTTTTTTTTGAAAAGTGACTTGTATTCATGGCATGGAATAAATAGGGGACCAGAAGTCCGAATTACATAATATGATGGTCGAGGGGCATACTCCCCAAGTCCCCATGCCCAAAAATATGAGAGAACTGTATACAAGAGTTTCAAACAGAGAGATTGGTGAGGGACACAACTAGAACAGAATCCCGAAGAACACCCTCCATAGCTAGGGAGTCCTCTGCATCATTTGCAGACCGCCTCCGATGCTAAATCCTGGGCTCCAAGAGTGTCATTAGATATAGGATTTCCGCAATTAGTCCTTGAAGCCTCCAGGGACCCTTATATTTGTTTGATGCCCAACTTACTATATTTGCGGAGTTGCCTTCCACAATTAGGAGCTTCAAGCTGTGGGCATGAGCCCATCGAAGACCAATTACAAATTACAATTATTTTAGTTTTCTTCTTGTAACTTACAATTGGGTAGGTATTAATAAAAAAAAATTACTATTGGGTAGGTAGACAGCATATTGTAAGCTTTTTTCCAATGTGGTTGTGATTGGGCCATTAAAAAAAAGAAAGAAAGAAAAAATGAATGTGAGTGTCAACGTGCAGGCTTGCACATGTGTATTTCAAGATTTCAACAACTTGGTTATTGGCAGGATAGACACAATCCAACATCACCCATCACAATACTATTTGTTTCCCAGATAGTTATGTCCATAGCCATGTCACGGTATGTTAACTCTTTCATATCAAGAACAGAAATATTCTCCTCACAGTTCTCCTGAATTCTTGTCGAAAGGTCACAGATATTTTATCAACATCTTACCAATATCTTTTTCTCCTACTCTACCTGGAAAAAAAGCTAGACAATACAATGTGATCAATCGAAAATACAAAACAGATAAAATTCTTCAGAACAAAACATTCAAGGTTTCCTTCTGAAGAGTTCACCATAAGACCAGATAGGAGAAACATTTTGGCATAATGATATATATCAATTAAGCAGCATATCAATAGTATATACAAACCAAGGCATTCTTAATTAAGCTTCGTATGTTTGTAACTTTAAAATCTCAGCAAAAAAAAGTTAACAATGACAAACAACTGCTGACAGAGAGTGACATAAAATAAGAACAAAAAATGCTCTAAGGCAGAATAAATAAATGGGAAAGTCATAAGAAGATATAAGTTGTTTCTCTCTTGCATCCACACTATAAAGAAAAGGAGTAAATTGCACAAGGAGGCAGCTAGGCTATTCATATCCAAAATTTACCTTGTACTGATTGTTATTTCCATCTGAATGGCAGCTCGGAAGGCAAGGCATCGTATAAGCAAGGGGAGAAAGGGAAGAAATTGAGGAAATAAAGTGGACCAGTCATTCCCCAATTATAAATGTAAAGCTCCTCTAAAGACATGCTGTTGAGATCATAGGAATACAATTTAGATGATATCTGAAGGAAAACAATATCGGAATCCGGATGAAAAGCCACTAGTTGGAGTTCATGGCCATTGTAATAAGGATTGTCACTTCCTGTGAAGCTTCCTATGCTGATTCTCTGCTTTAGGATCCATTCTCTAGCAGAATTATGATAGTTCTTCAATACCCAAATTCTCAACTGGTAGTTGGATTGTGAGCAAAAATGGAGAAATCCTCCCGACACACCTAGATATCTTTGGAAGGATTTGTTTGTGCCCTCTGGCAACTGTATCTCCCGAAAGCTCTCTTCCTCTACATCAAATCCAACTATATGATTTGATGATAGCAAATGCACAACTCCATGAAGAAAAACGATTCTAAAATAGTAGGTGGGGTAGTTGGGGTCATAAGAAGCACATGGTTGTTCGAACAACTTAGGCTGAAGCCAATTGCCTGTTTCCGAAGAGAAAATCACAAACCCAAATAAAGAGCAAGATTTTTTTGAGGTTTTCCTTCGCAAGAAACGAATGACTTTATAGTGAGGGGAGATGTTAGGATCAAAGGCTAACACGGAATAAGGATGACATTCAGGTTGTAAGCGTGGGACATAATGATGTTTAAAGGGTGGGAAAGGGGGCAAAGCGAACCATTTATTGGTAAAGGGGTTACAAACGTAGTAGATTTTTTTAGTTGAATGGAAGTAAAGAAACAAACCATTTTGGTAATCTCGAAACCCATAGGGAGGCCAATGCAACAGAACATTATTAAAGTTACTAACAACACCTTCTTTCTCTTTTTTTTCTTCTTTTGTCCCTGGTGATGATGCAGAACCAGCAATATACCATGAAATCTATGGCGTCACAGAGGATGATGGACATGGTTAGGGTTGGTTTTTTTTTAGAGATGTAATCTGAAATCAAGATGTGAAATGATTTGGAGAGAGACTTGCATCTCACCATATGCTTTGCAGGTAATCGGGAAAGTATGGCCATAACCAAATCATCACTCAAACCACCACTTATCTCTCTATTTTTTTTGTCCAGTTTAAGTAGAAAGCAAAAATCAAAACCCTAATAGAGTGAGAGACGATTACCAAAGTGGATCGATCAACATGTCTCTGCTCTTCCAGTTTCTATATGAAAAGTGTCCACGAGAAACCCTAGAAATTTCTTCTCAAAAACAAGAAGCCCTAAATATTTGTTTCAAAAACTCGCCTCTCTCCCCACTCTCTCAAACTCGAGATTTTATGTGTAAGCCGTCTGAGTATTTTTCGAAAAGTACTGTTCGGCCTACACCATAAGATGATCCAAACCGTCCATTTGAAGTGCCACAACCTTAAACGGTTGTTCCCCAAAAGCCGATGATCCGACGGTTTGGATCATCATTTGAAAACGGCTATAGATCGGAGGGTTTGGATCATCCTTTGGAAATGGCTTATGGGCCCATCAAATGGACGGTTTGGATCATTATATGGTGTAAGCCGTACGGTACTTTTTGAAAAATACTGGTCTATAGGGGCTTACACCGTATAAAAACTCAACTCTTAGTAGAACATCATTAGACGACACACTTATTCTTCGTCCGGATTATATAATCAACTGCTTATATTAACCTGATCGAGCCGTTAATGAGGCTTGATGAATCAGATCAACGCATATGGTAAGTTAGACATCAGATTAATGCATCAAATTACACTAGTTGCAGACCCTTGCGATGCACAGGGCGTTTAAGAAACTATACTCATGTAAAGTGGAAAAATTTGGGTGACCCTACCTTATTTAAAACTTATGAATGCAAATTTCCTATTAGACATTGCCATACTTTTCAACCCATAGGGTGCGTTTGGATTCTCGGAATCAAGAATCGGTATTGATATCGCATTCTAATCCCATTCCAATTCCCTTTGTAAACGGAATAGCAATTCCAATTCTAAGGTTTGGATAAGCATTTGAATTCCACAATGGAATCAATTGTTATTTCGATTCCAGCATTTGGTAGCGTCTAGAACAACATTTGAATGGAAACAAATTTTCAATGAAATTTTGAAATAATCCTAATAAATAATTTTTTTTTGCTTCTCTTATCAAATCATATATATTACTAAGCTACACACACCATAGCAATAGCTTTGCTAAGATAGCGTTAAACAAGCAATGTCTGATAAACACTACAGAAGAAATAACAAAACCTATTAAAAAGTATCATCCAACTAAATAGTCTAAATTATTATGTCGGAAAACTATAATACCAACATAATGTTGCCACAGTGGCTAACCATGATTGATTCGATCCAAACCCACAATTTGAAATTCTAAACAAATTCAATGCCTGTTTGAATTGACCACGGTGAAAGAAACCAGAAATCATAGAGCTAGCATACAACATTTCTTTGGGGAGTTCTATCAAACAGTGTCCGTGCAATATCAGTAGCCCCACTAATTGAGGGGAAATCTATTAAAGAACTATTCCTTCTCTCACCCACCCTACCCTCTCTCTCCGGAAAAAAAATTTTGGTTGCCAAACACCTAAAGCACCAGAGAGAGAGAGAGAGAGAGAGACCCAAATATGGGTTTCAACTGGAATTAGTCAGAGAGAGAAAGAATCCCATTTATGGGTTTTAAACACCCAGAAACATAGTGGTGGAGGGAGAGAGAGAGAGAGAGAGAGAGAGAGAGAGGCATACGAGGTTTGATTTGCAGGGGAAGCCAACAACGAAAGGGGAGAGGAAGATCTGAGGGCTTTATTTTGGAAGCTTGAGTGGATGGAGTACCTAATTTTGGAAGTAATAATCGAGCAAAATCGAGGAAATAATGACCGTGTTTTTTTCTCCGATTCTGGAATCAGAATACCACCCCTCTGGAATCAGAATACCACCCCCTCTAGGCGGGTATCAAATCGCGCTCCATATTCCCCTCCTTTTTCCGCCCGGAGTTGTGCGTCGTTTCTCATTCCATTAGGTAAATGGAAACCAAACAGTGGAATCGCCTAAAACGGTTTCAGATACCGATTCCTGATTCCGATTCTGGCTATCCAAACGCACCCATAATACCTCCTAAAAACTTTCCTTAAAACTCTATACCAATCCCTAATGCAAAAGGCAACCCATAACACTTCCTAAAAACTTTCCTTAAACCCAAAAAGCAATCCAATTAACATCCTAAAAAGCCTCTTAACTTCCTACAATTTCTCTCCCATAAAGCTTCTTGATGATGCCGAAATCCGGATCTGGGCGTCGGGCGAGCGTTATTGGCAAAACCAGCAGCTTAGGTTGGTAGAGTTCCTATTCATGGGTACCTGTGCTCATAGAAAACAACGTTAGAAGAGCCCCGGAGTGGGGACTCGGGGGCACCCTCCGACGCTCAAGTTAGGTATTGATATCACAGATATCGAAGCAAGACTAATAGAGATAAACATGCTTATGGGGGGAGGAAGAGTGTGTTTTACCATCGAGCAAGAGGGTGCCTTTTATAGGCTCAGAGTTCTTACATCATGTTTTGGTGTATAAGCCATGTGTCCCTGTCCATGCCATATATTAGCATGTTTGCCACTTATCGGTATGCTTGCCATGCATTAACATGCATGACATGTGTCTAATATAAAAGGGGGTGCCATTTTTTCCCCCAATACACTCCCCCACTTCCTGGAGCCGTTTTCGGGTCAAGGAAGTAGCTCTAGGCTTTCAAGATCTTTTTAGATACTTTGGTACCGACCTTTAATGAGGCGGCTCTTAGATGCTCGGCCGAGCATACTGAAGTCCGGCGATATGTAGTTTGGAAGTGTGGAGCTCGTCTTTGGCGTGTCTGAGCTTTTTGGGTATTCTAGAGTAACTTGGGCGAGCTTCAACACTTAGAGGAATCGTTGTCATTATTCGGCCTTGTCTGAGCTTTTAAGAAACTTGACGAAGATCTTTTTCGGGTATGAAGTTTGGATACTTGCGTCTGAGCTTCTTTCCTTTGCTTACTTAAGAATGGGCAAGGTGAAGCTTGTTTGGAGAATCTTAAAGATGTAGTCGTGCTTTGAGACTTTTAACCTTAAGAGGTTAAGTCTGAGCTTTTTCGCTTATTGAATTCTTGAATATCTTGTTTCCTCGACTTACTTAAGAGTAAGAAGGGCGGATGTCTTTTGGAGAATACAGAGATAAACTCCTCGGCTACTTAAGAGTAAACAGGGAAGATCTTCCGAAAATAAGTTCAAGTTTTAGAATGATGTTAAATCCGAGTTTTGTCCCTTAACGATCTTCAAACTCTCTTCTTCGGCTTTCTTAAATGTTGGGCCGGGTGGAGTTTGTATGAAGAGTCTGGAGATGAGGCTGAGTTTTAACCACAAACTTTTTTAGTTTATGTATAAATGCTCGGTCATACTTCTCATTATCAAATTCTGAGAAATCGTATGCTGGCTTTTCCTGATATAGAGAGCGTCAAATCCATCTCTAGATGGTTATAGGAGAGAAAGGATACCTCTATCAAGCTGATACGGTTACGGTGTTTGGGTATTTCTTTTATATGTCAGTCATCTTCTCTTGAGTGATCAGCTCGGAGTCGATAGACCCTCCTGTCCTTTGTAGGGATAGGTCTTTTACATGGGAAGCGTTTTGGGTGTTATTCGGAGGATCATTTCCAATTTCACCTCTTCATTTCCTGTGCCCTTCCGGGCCAGCGCATGGCTTGGACCGGAGGGTGGACATCCGTATTGAGTCTTTCGTAGATATGTAGAGAAAACCTCATTTCGTTGATCTTTAACGCAATTACAGAGTGACTCTGGCCCAGCAAAAAACAAACATAGAAACACATTGTATTTCATAAACAACTTTACCTATTCCTTCTACTGATAAAACTTCCGCAAATTTCCCATTTGAATGTGCAGAGAACTGTGGGTCCATCAAGTCTTAAGTTGGTGGGCGCCTGGTTGGAGAACTTTGGTGACCTCGTATGGCCCATTCCTTGGTCGATTGGTTAGGGTGATGCACGATTGGAGGATTCCTCTAATGAACTGTTTTCCGGCTCTTCGACATTAAAAGGTTCGAGCCGAGCTCATTTTATGTGGCGATTTTGGCTTAATGGAGAGGAGTGTAGCCTCTACTGGCCTTAAAAGGTCATGGGCATTCCCCCCAACTCAAGTCATTCCTAAGTAGGGAGATAGTCGAAGAGTGCTTCCTTGCTTGGCAACGGAGCTTAGTAGTGGGGCTTCTTAGGACATCCTAAGAGGTGGAGATATCTTTTCCCAAAATTTGGAGAATATGGATCAGCAAGCTAAAAAATCGCAATCCTAAATAATTTTGCTAATTTTGATGGTTGAAGCTCCGTTCCCTGAAGAGACTTTATTTGGCTCGGCCAAATTATGTCGGCGAAGCTCGGCTTATTGGCGAAGGTCGGTCCAAAGCATTTCAACTTGTACTCGATGGAGTTTTGAAGCTCGGCATATAGCTTAACAGAACTTTTAAGCCCGGCCTACAGCTTGCTAGTCCATCCCTGGCGGAACTTTGAAGCTCGGCGTAGAGCTCTTTGTGTAAGAATCAAAATATTTTTGTGGTGATAACACTTCTCTTATTGAGAATCACAACTCCTTAGTTTGCAAAGAATTTCATTAAGGCCTTTTAGATAGAAGCTGGAGCCCAATTCAACGTGTATAGGTATGGCAAGTGATCCGGCCCGTTGATGTCATGCCTTGGTACCCGACTATTGGGGATCCGTGGTCCTTTGATTTCATCCGCGGTATCTCCGACCGTATAAGGTGGGATCCGAGTTCTGTTGATGTCGTCCGCGGTATGTATGACCGTATAGGGTGGGATCCGAGTTCCGTTGATGCCGCCCACGGTATCTCCGACCTTATAGGGTGGGATCCGGGTTTCGTTGATGTTCTCCATGGTATCTCCGACCATATAGGGTGGGATCCGGGTTTGGTTGATGCCGTCCGCGGTATCTCCGACCGTATAGGGTGGGATCCGGGTTCTGTTGATGCCGTCCGCGGTATCTCCGACCATATATGGTGGGTTCCGGATTCCGTTGATGCCGTCCGTGGTGTATCTCTGACCGTATAAGGTGGGATCCAGGTTTCATTGATGCTGTCCGCGGTATCTCCTACCGTAAGGTGGGATCCGGGTTCCGTTAATGTCGTGCCTCGGAGAGGTCTTTTGGCGACGCTTGGCTTCGGAGAGGGCTTTTGATCTCGGCCTAGAACTTTATAGCCCATCCTTGGCGGAACTTTTAAGCTCGGCCTAGAGGAAGAACTTTCAACACAAATGTTAATCGTGCAAATGACATTTCAAAAGCAAACATAGAATTTCAACATGATAAAATTGTGACCAAGATAGTTTGAGGAGAACACAGCTTTACGCATGGTTTAGAAACCTCAATAGTGATAATTTACTTGGCGACTTGAAATACTCTGTTGTTTACTATAATTTTAACTGCAGATGGTTAGTATGTAGCATTTTCGTATACGCTCCCATTAAATAAATGGCCCAGATTTTTCAAGCCATTCAAATAACACATTAAAAGAATTTGAGTATTAATTATTATTTTGGGTGGCGAGTCCCGGACCTTGTTCCAAGTTTTAAAGGTTCCAGGGGCCATCCTTTCTTGCCACGTGTGAGTGTTATTTTTCAAATTCGAGAGATCTAAACACTGGCCCATCTAACGAACGGTTCGGATCAATTTAAGGTGCTACCCATTTTTTGTAGCAAGCTTGCCCTGGATAGAAAGAGAAATATAATAAACAATTTAACTTTGGGTCCCAAATGTAATCCCTCATAGCTAGGGACTATCATGGGTGCACGTTTATCTTTCTCAAAATAAGAAGTACACCTCCAAATTCAAGAACATGATGGCTTTGTCAGTAGCATAATAGCTTCTCTTTCTTTTTTTTATGATTACTCAGAGTTTTGATCATATGTATGTACAATCAAGACTTTTAATCATGTATAACATCATGAGATTATCTGCATGGTCTCACCGATCATGGTGTAAAAATACAAAGACCATTGGTTTTGCTTTTACCTTTCATATCTATAATAATATAATATTATCTAGTTACTATATTAAGGTGGTTTCTTTCAAGGGATGCGTTATATTCGCCTCCTTTCCTTCTCTGGGTCAGCCCTCTCTTGTGTATTTATGAGTACAAGGGGTGGCCTGGTGAATAAAAGGGGCCGATATATCATTTCTTTTCCCACGCTATAAAGGATGCTTAGGAACATAATCTGACATTGGATGCTTTTAAAGTTGGTGTGATACCTAGCTGTGAACTATGCTTTACTCTAAGATAGGGTTTTCATTTGCCGGAAAAAGGAGGAGTGTGATTTAAAATATCTTCAAACTATCATCTCTTATAAAATAAAGAGAAAGTTCTGTCCATTTTGCTTCCCAAGGTACAAACACCTTTCTTCTAAGCATTTGTGAAATAACAGTTCGAGCCCACTTTTCTCGCCTTCTTCCTCACGACAAACACTTTCTCATCTTAAAAAAGATTACAAATAGAGAAGAAGGAGTCCACGCGGTTAGTTGCTGTCCGGCAATCGGCCCGGAAAGTTGCTGTCCGGCAATCGGCCCGGAAAATCTGGTCCGGAGTCAGAAATTTCCGACTGAGCTTCTCTCAAGTATTGGTCTAAAAGTAAGCCCTAGCTTCTCCTCGTCAGGCAAAGCATTGCCTCAAGCTTGAAAAGTTGAATGGAGCCTCCTGATCCAGGCAAAACCCCCTCCCCAGGCGATTTGAAGGCGAAGAATGGCCGATTCAAAATACCCCATCTGAGAACTTTCATAACTTCATGGGAGATCTTCGCGAAAACTATCTGAAGACAAAAGCCCTTCAGAAGGATGGTTCTCCAACCCCTAAAATCTGCAAGGAAGACATGATCCTCTCTTCCCCTGCTCCCAGATTTTCTGAAAAATCAGATACCCCCCAAAAGATACCTTCATCGCATAGGTTCCCTTGGTACTCCTCGACGCCCTTTTCCGCAATATCCGGTGGATCCCCCCTTCTCCATAGCCTTAGTCTCGAAAACAGTCTCTTGAAACCTATGTCTGAATCCCATGTTCAAAAAGGAACTCGAAATCATTAAAATGTTTTCAAAACCTGCCAAACCAGCTAGTGCCGTTTCACCAGCCAAGAAACCCTCTCCCATCAGGAGCAAAACCTATGCTCAGATTGATACTCTCACCTCGGAGGAATTTCCCCTCCCTCCAGCTCCCCTTGTTAACCTTTTTTTTCCTCTTTCACCTCCTGGGTCAGATCCTTTGCCTGAAAACTCACCCCAAATCATCCCCACGCCCTCAATCCAGCTAGAAAATTCCCCACCCCTTGTCACTGGAATCCAAATTTCTAATTCCCCCCCTCAGTCTGCCATTAACATCCCCGCCCCTCCGCTCCTCCCCACCCCGCCCTCTGAACCTAACGGAAACCCATGGAAAAATCTTTTCATCAAAGCAAAGCCTTCAGCATCAACCAATCTGAGAAGAGCCTTTCCAAAAGAGCCTGGACACACCAAGTCCTCCATCGCTTTCTCCATGGAAGAAGTCAGCAATGGCAGTAACAAATGGGACCACTGCCTCGTCGGATTCTTCCTGGGAAGAAGGCCATTTGTACAGAATCTCCAAGAAAACCTGCAAAGGAAATGGAACCTTAAGGGTAACATACAGATCTCCACCCTAAGAAATGGCTTCTTTCTCTTCGGGTTTAGCTGCGGGGAAGATTGCGATCAAATTCTCGAAATGGGAGGACACACTTATGCCAGTATACCCCTCATCCTCTGTCGATGGTCTCCAGGACTACCTCTCGAACAACCTGAACTATCTACCGTTCCTATTTGGGTAAAACTGCCTGGCCTCCCCTTACAGTACTGGAACAATGAAGGTATTAGTAAAATTGGCAGCGTGATAGGAAATCCCCTCTACATGGATTCCAAAACAGCGGATGAAACCAGGTTAAATTTTGCAAGGATTTGCGTAGAAATTGAAGCTGGGGACCCTCTACCAGATTCTATAGAAATACATTCTCCCTTTGGAGTTGCAACCCAGTTATTTGAATACGAATGGAAACCTCAGTCTTGCAATCTCTGCAAGATTTTCAACCACTCAACTGATAAATGCCCTGTTTCAGCAAAGTCAAATCCCAAACCTGCCCAGGAATGGAGACCCATTTCTCGAAAAGAGCCTCCTAAAGCTCCCTCTGCCCCTTCCACTGATCCTGATCTTAACCAGGATTCTTCTACCCCTGCCTCTTCCCCTAAACCCCAATCCCCACCAAGAAATGAGTCTAATCTCTCCATTGTAACAACCCAGAACCCATTCGACATCCTCAATTCAGTTGACACTGAAGAAAAAAATTCTGAATTCATTTCAGAGGATGAAGATGTTAGTGCCTCCTCTGGCCCCTGTGCAATCCTCGGGAACAACAGGTCCTTGGGTCTAGATGGTCCCAGCTCCTCTGACCTTCTTTCTTTCCCAGGCCCCTTAACTGAACCAATCAAAAATACCCTCCCTCCTTCTGACTCTGAGCTAAAGGACACCCTCCCCGAATCCTCTGATCTCCCTTCCTCCCCTCATGCTGATCACACAAGATCAGCCCAAAACTCCCCCCTGCAAAATCCTCATGATTAAGCTTGGGACCTGGAACATAAGAGGGCTTGGTACCAAAAATAAGAGAAAGGACATAAGAGATATTATCCGTAAAGAAAATCTCCCATTTCTCAACATCCTTGAAACTCATGCTCCTATCCACAAAATCCATGAATACATGACAGAAATGTGCAGTGGTTGGAATATTTCAACTAATTATAACAGCTCTGATAGAGGCAGAATTTGGATCATTTGGAACCCAAATTTGGTGCAGGTAAGAATCCTCCAGGAAGCAAATCAGTTTATGCACTGTGAGGTCAGATTTCTTCAAACCAATATCACCCTCCTTGTTACCTCTGTCTATGCTCTAAATAGAGGAACCGAAAGGAGAGTTTTGTGGAATCATCTATCTCTCATTGCTAGAAGTGTCTCCCTCCCATGGATCATTATGGGAGACTTCAATATCATAAGATTCGTCTCTGAATTCTTGGGGGGAACTGGTCCCTCGGCTCGTGATATGGAAGACTTCAACTCCTGGATTGATGAATGCTCCGTCTCTGATCTTCGATCCTTTGGGCAAACTCTTTCTTGGAATAACAAATCGAATGAGAATAATTGGAAGTATAGAAGGCTAGATAGAGTCCTTGTTAACAAAGAATGGCTTTACCAATACCCCTCCTCCTTCGCATCTTACCTTCACCCTGGGCTATCTGATCACACCCCTATTACTATCCAGTTAAACCAATCCCCTCAAATCCCTAAACCTCCTTTCAAATTCTTCTACATGTGGCTTGAAGACCTCTCTGTGTTTGAAGTCGTGGAGAGAGCATGGAACATAGAGATCGATGGATCGCCTCTATTCATTGTAGTCAAAAAGCTCAAAGAAGTGAAAGAAAGTCTAAAAATCTGGAATCGTGAGATTTTTGGCAGAATAGACATTGAAGCTCCTCGGTTGAGATTGCTCCTTGAATCCATTCAAGAAAAGATTGCATCTTCCCTTACGGATCCGACGTTGAGAGATGAAGAAGTTCGGATCAAAGATGAATACATTAGGACTGCTCGAAAGGAGGAAGCTTTCTACAGGCAGAAATCTCGATCCCAATGGCTGAACCTTGGGGACTCGAACACTGCTTTCTTCCATGCGGCCTTGAAAGCCCGAAAAAACCAAAACTGCATACAAGGCACTGTTACTTCTGAAGGGTCCATTTCAACTAATCCCGACAAGATATCAGCAACTATGGTTGAGTTCTTCTCTTCTCTTCTCAACAAGGAGGAATCATCCCAGCCAGTCCATCCAAACAGCATCCCCGAACCGACCAGATCTCTTTCGGAAGCTGACTCTCAGTGGCTTACCAGGAAATTTTCTGCTGACGAAATCTAGGATGTCATCAAAAGCTCCGATGGGAACAAGTCTCCTGGCCCTGATGGATTCAATGGGTGCTTCTTCCAAGCTTTCTGGTACTTAATTGGGCCTGACATTGTTAAAGCAATCCAATTCTTCTTCCAAAGAGGTAAAATCTTCCCTCAACTAAATGCCACCTTTCTAGCTCTCTTGCCCAAAACCCCTGATGCGAGCTCCCCGTAGAAATACAGGCTCATATCTCTCTGCAATTTCTTGTACAAAGTCATCACTAAACTCCTGGCAAATAGACTTAAACCCATTATGGATAGCCTCATTAGCCCTTTCCAGTCAGCATTCATTAAAGGTAGGAGTATCCATGATAACATTCTCCTAGCTCATGATTTATGCCATAATTTCCACAGAAAAAACCCGAAAAAAGCAATGTGTATTAAATTAGACCTCAAAAAAGCTTTTGATAGTGTCAACAGATCCACCCTGATTTCCTTCATGCGAAAAATGGGCTTCCCAGAAATATGGTGCCGGTGGGTGCATGAATGCATATCTACTCCCTCTTTTTTTGTCCTAGTCAATGGGTCTCCCCGGGGATTCTTTCGGTCTTCAAATGGCCTCAGGCAGGGTGATCCCTTATCCCCCCTGCTCTTCAGTTTTGTAATGGAAATGTTATCCTGTCTTCTATCCTCCTTCCAAGCCCAAGGCCTAATTTCCTCTCCCTTCTCTAAAGGAGATTTAACCATTTGCCACACCCTATTTGCTGATGATGTTATGATCTATGCTGAGCCTAACATCACTTCAGCTGCAGGGATCCTAAAATGCTTAGAGTCATTCAAGATTTGCTCGGGCCTTGAATTTAATCCTGGCAAAAGTGAGGTCTTCTTTGCAGGCATCCAAAACAGCAGCAAGAGAGCTATTTGCAACATTCTTAAGATCGAAGAAGGAAAGCTCCCAATAAAATACTTGGGTCTTCCCCTAATCACTTCAAGGCTCACCTCTAGAGATTGCCATCCTATCATGGACAAAATCAAACAAAGGATCTCGTCGTGGTCAAACCGTCACCTTTCTAGAGCTGGCAGAGTGGAGTTGGTTAAATCCGTTCTCAGCACTTATCAAATTTATTGGTCTGCAGCGTTTCATATCCCCAAAGCAACTCTCAATAATATTGAGAAAATCCTTCGAAACTTTATCTGGGCAGGCTCAAATCTTGAGAAATCTCATCACACAGTGTAGACACCCCATTTTGACCGTGCCCTAATCCCTTCATGTTTGAGCAAAGCCTCATCAAATAAATGAGATAGAACCCCAAATTTCACCCCAAGCTAGCTTAGGGTCCCAGCTAAGCCCCTGTAAAATTTCGTTGAATTCCGAGTGCGTTTGCCCTGCGAACAAGCCGAGAAAAGACCGTTGTGTAAATCAGAAAAAGGGGGCGAATTTATCCGAGATGGGGGCGAATTTATTTTGGAAAATGCAATTTAGGCCGAAAAAGACGCGCAATTTCGCGCGCCTATCAAAGTCCGCGCGCTTCATCAAGTAGTAGTGCCATTATCAACAGATATATTTTTCTATATATACAAAAAAATCAGAATTAAAAAAAAAAAAATTCGCAGGGAGAGAGAGAAAGCAGATCTGAGATTTCAAACCTTCTTCGTTCTGATTCTTCTTCTCCGGTGGTGTTTTTCCGATCAATCGTCTGCAAGACTCCGGTCATAATCTTCGGTCTCCTTCTTCTCCATCCGTTTCTCTATTTTTCGATCTTAGATCTAGATCTTAAAATCCCTAACCTTCTGTATCATCTTCTCCGGCATGCTACGGTGAGCTTCGGCCAATTTTATTTTTCTACTTCATTTTCTTCTTCTTCTTTAGTTGTATCTCTGAAAATCCTAAGAAATGCTTATTAGGATGTTAAAACCCTAAGCTCATCGTTTAAACCCTCAGATCTACTCTCCTCCGTTGCTTAATCTCTCAGATCTGTTTTTTTTAGGAGTCTTAATTTTTGATTTTCTGGGCTTGAAATTCTAACCGTACCTCTTCTCCTCCGACAGATCTTCATTTTCTCCGATCCGATCAAAGAAACCATAGCCTAAAAGTCCTTCAAATCTCAGATCCCTTTCTTTTTATCCTAAATTCAAAAATCTTAGATCTGCACAATCCAAACTCTAACTTTGTGCTTCTTTTTTTTTTTTCTCCGGCAGAGCTCCGATGAGCTCCGGCCATTTCTTCATCTCTAGCTAAACTCGTTAGATCCCAATTCTGGATAACTATTTCTCTCCATTTGACCTCCGATCTATCTCGAAATCTTAGATCAGCGCTTGGATTCAGATATTATTGATTACTGGAGTTCGGATCTGAGGTGTAAAAGGTGCCTCTGAAATATTTTGTTGCCTCTGGAAGAAGGGATCAATCCAACACTTCAAATCATCTGGATCTTGGCAAAATTGAAGGTAGGTGTATCAGTTTATTTTATTTTTATTAGAACATTTTTTTCATTCAAGATCTCCAGTTAAACATTTTTTTAGATCTGTACTTTTTCTTTATAATTTCACTTTTATCTTTAGTTCTAGTCCTTTTTGATTTTTTTTGAGAAATTTGTTAAAGCCTAGTTAGATTGGAGAACTTGATGCATATTTCAAAGCTTTTCTTGTTTAAATCAATAGCTTAAAAATGAAGTCTGTATTTTTGCTTTGGTCTGTTTGTGTTGTTTTGCTTCTCAAACAAGGATGATTGCCGTGCGTTTATCTACTTCTGTCAAGGGAAACAAATTTCATCCCAATTATGGCTTGTCTGTTTAGAATCTACAAATGAGGATTTTGAAATATCGAAGTCGGTTTGATTATTTACTAGTTAGGATTTATTCCTATGATCAAAATAAATGTAAGTCTTGACTTGTGAGATGATTTCAGATTTTCTAAAATTGGTTTCAAAATTTATCTCCTCAGTTTATAAAATTGATCCCATAGAGTAATAACCTTCATGATCTATATTTTTCAGAGTAATTGGGCAATGGTCTCACGAATTTTTGTTTTTATTTTATGAGTTAGGACAATAAGCCAGTGTAAGGAATTTGTTCTAGTTTTATGCCTTGGTTGCCCATGCGGGTTACTAAGTATTGGTAGTTTTTTTTTTTTACAATTTAGTCAAGAAGGATGATGTCTGGAAAGTGGCTTAAGGTTGAATTCGAATGCATTTAATGATTCTGGCTATTTTGAGGTTCAAGTAAAGCATGAGAATGAGTAATTCTTGTATGAATGGGCATGATAAAATGATGTATATAATGATAGAATGCCTAATTGTGTTTCAGTTATCTTGCCTCCTTTACTAGTTTTAGGAAAAGTTCCTGTCGGTTGATTCTCTAATTTCACTTGGGTTACTATGTTAAATCTCCATCAGCATCTTTCATATCTTTGTAAGAGTTTAGTGTTTAATTCCTTCTTTGCTTTACACCTAATAATATGTGGATTTTAGTTTTCAAGAATTTTATTTAAAGTTTGGTTATTAGGATCATATTTCAAAATCGAAAATGCATGTGTTAGCTCTTAGCTTCATTTTTTATATATATAATAGCAGCCCTTTCATTTTAATATTGGTAGCCACCTCACCATTTTGATAGTGGCAGCCATACTTCTTTGAAAATGGCAACCACACAGCTTTTTGATAACTGCAACTCCTGACCCTTGTTTAATATGCATAACCTCATCCCATTTGTATATGAACAGTCCTTGACTAGTCAAATGGACAACCAGTCCAGTGCCTACTCAATTTCTGTCATGTTGTGGCATTGGTTTATGCTTCCAATTTTCTGCAAGTATAGTCCTACTTCAGTCTAAGATTGCAGCCCTGTTATGTCCACTCTCTTGCTTTTTATTTTAGCCATCATTTCCTCTGTTTTCCTCACTGTTTACATGTACCTTATCAGCTGTTGTTCTTCCTCAAAGGTTTCGTCCACAAGCACTTAACAATTGTCATAGATTGCATATGTCCACGAATGTATAACTGCTGTCAACAGTTGCATACAGCTGCTGTCCACAATTCTATGCAATTCCATAATATATAATGGTTTTTAAGCTTATAGTGGCTGCCTGTAGTTTCATCACTTTGAAATTGTGATTTTGGATTAATTAAAGAAGCACAATGCTATTTGTTTTACTATGCACAGCTGCTGCCCGTAGTTTAATCACTTTGAAATTGTGATTTTGGATCAATTGAAATCGCACATATCTGTTATCCACTTTGCATGGCTGCTATCTATAGTTTCGTTACTTTGAAATTGTGATCTTGGATTAATTATAGAAGCACAATACTACTGTTTCATTATGCACAACTGCTGCCCGTAGTTTCATCACTTTGAAATTGCGATTTTGAGATGGATTAAAAAGCGCTTATCTGCTATCCATAATTGAGTAGCTATTGTCCATTAGTTTCATTATTTAGAAATTGTGATTTTGGATGAATTGAAAAAGCACCTAGCTGATATTCACTGCTGCTTACTATTTGCTGTCCATCATTTCCTAACTTTATAGCACTTATAATTGATCACGTAGATTTCATTTCCTTTCATTTTTTTTATTATATTCATTCATTTTTTATTTAAATAAATTGTTTAATAGGAAGAAGGAGATCAGATGACTACTCAATCCGATATTATCGACATGAGTACTGTCTGATCTCAAGGCGGGCTTAGAAATATTATCATGTGTATATGATATCAGATGATTACTTTGGCATCATCTGATTTCATTGGAGTCCCCGTATTGGGGTTTGTGGTTGGTTTTTGAAGTGTTTGATATTGTTTTTGCTTTATTAGGCTATCCAGCGGCTGGTCTGGACTAATTAATGATGTTTATCATTTTATGATTGCTTTAGATTGTGTATTGTTTTCTTATTGAAAATTCTTCTTTGCTTAGCACTTGATTTATTTTTATAAAAATAGAGTGAAATTTGCAATTATCTGGCAGTTTTTTCTTCTCTCTTTGATAAACTAACACAGTCTTATAGATTGCTGTTAATTTTCTTTAGATATTAGAATCCCCTTTTCTTGTAGGGCGATGAAGGCGCTAGCCCAAGCCCATCTCTAGGGGACTTGCTCAGTCCAAATAGCATTCTATTTTCTCAAAAGACTTGCCTAGTCTTTTAAATCCAAATCTTTGGAGACAGGCATTGTCTCATTAATGAATCAACCTGAGTTAACCTCTAGAAGACTATCTCTAGTCTCATAGGTCTTAAATCCTCTTTGTGTATCATTTGGTTTTGGGAGAACACCCTACTCGGCTTGGCTTCATACCCCTATCCTATATGGGTATCTGGTTGCACATTTGTTGCACCCTAGGGCTAGGTAGCTGTCCGGCCCGGCTGGGTGTTTTACCTTTGCCAAATATGCACAAGGTCTCTTTTTCCTTGTTAGTATTTTCTCTATCCTACCTCTGTGTCTAAGAGACTTACCTAGTCTCATTTTCTTGCTAAACCTCCTCTTTGTGTATCATTTGGTTTTGGGAGAACACCCTACTCGGCTTGACTTCATACCCCTATCCTATATGGGTATCTGGTTGCACATTTGTTGCACCCTAGGGCTAGGTAGCTGTCCGGCCCGGCTGGGTGTTTTACCTTTGCCAAATATGCACAAGGTCTCTTTTTCCTTGTTAGTATTTTCTCTATCCTACCTCTGTGTCTAAGAGACTTACCTAGTCTCATTTTCTTGCTAAACCTTCTCTTTGTGTATCATTTGGTTTTGGGAGAACACCCTACTCGGCTTGGCTTCATACCCCTATCCTATATGGGTATCTGGTTGCACATTTGTTGCACCCTAGGGCTAGGTAGCTGTCCGGCCCGGCTGAATGTTTTACCTTTGCTAAATATGCACAAGGTCTTCCCTTATTACTTGTGAGTTTTATCTCAGCTTGATAGTCTCACTAGCACCCTTCTTTATCTCTTTTTCTTTTAGGAGACAAGCTTTGTCTCATTAGCACCTCCTTCTTAAGAATCCTATTTTCAGAGTCAGTCCTTAGCCTAGGAGTCTGTCCTTAGCTAGAGAGTCTGTTTTTCTTTTAGGAGTCAGTCCTATCATCATAGGGGTTAGGATTTATCCAACCTCTCATCAAATCTTGTGTTTTTTCTATCCGCTCTTGCAAGGTATAGGATGCTGTCCAACCCTTGTAGAGCTGTGTTTCTGTTCTTTTCCCCCGCAAAGCATAGGATGCTGTCCAACCTTTGCGGGATATCGGGAGTCTGTCCTCCCCTTATGATGATAGGATTTATTCCCCTCGAGTCAAAAACACTTAAAAAACAACAAAAACATCTGAAAAACCAAAAATCTCAAAAATCTTGAGTCATTAGGAGAGTAGTTAGGAATTCTGTTTCGAACTACGTTGGCTTGATCCTCTTCCACGAGGTACGTAGTGCAGCTTGAGATTCTTATCTCAGGTCCAGCCAAACCTTTGTAAATAAATCATTTACCCATTTTAAGAAAAAATACCAAAAATCTTCAAAACCTTGTTTTCAACAAGATCTTCCTCTAGAGTTAGTAGTTTGTCCTAGATAAAGAGTTTTAGAGTTTTGAATTTGTCTTTGATGTGTTGTGTGGTTTGTTTGTGTTTGTGTTAGAGTTAAGAGTTTGTCCTAGAGTTATAGGAGCGCCTCCGTCCGGTCAGTTGGCGATCCACATCGCCAATTGATGACTAGGTCTAAGATGCGATAGATCCTACTGTTTTCCTTAGGATATACAGCCTAGCTACACATAGATTATAGGAACCACCTGCATTAGCTTAAGGCTAACCTGCATTTAGTTAAGGCATATAGGGTGTCCTAAAATCTACAATCCATTGGAATTTAAATAATCACATAAGAAGCTTTAAGAACTAGTCCGGTCTTTTAGATCGAGTCGAGGATAGAGGTCTAGATGTCTTAGGCATCATAGCTTAGAATAGGTGCGAAGAACTACGTTGCCTTGATTCTCGTGGAGGCGGGGATACGTAGGCTTCTTTGGATGAACATCAGATCATCTAAAGACTCGGGCCTAGGTATAGATTAGAGTCTTAGGATTGTATAGTATCGAGTCATTTTTCTATGTTTTGCAGTGTTTTCTTACTTTATTGCGCAGACCTTATACTTTTTGGTGTGTCGTGCATGTGTTTGTTCATCAGAACTTAGACACCCATTAGGCATGTCACTTATAACCTAGCTATGCTTAGGTGACACATGTTTTCTTTTATTTTATCTCGTGTGCCTTTGATTTCATCTCCGAGACATGCATGATTAGATAGACGTCTTCTCGGAGATATTCATTCTCATTCCATATGATTTTCGCCCAAAGCTCTTCAAAATTATTAAGTAAATGGCATAAGAGACCAGGTGTTTGCACTTGGGCGGATGAGGTGCTCTTTAGATCTTCCGAATTCGTAACCAGGCACGAACCTTATTTTATATCTCTGGTTATCCGTTGCAACAGAGCATAGTATGGGATCCAGGGCCCATTTGCCTTTTCCTTGGATGGCGACTCTTCTTTGTTTAAGGTACGCCTCGAATCTGGGCTAGTCCCCGAATCGAGAGGTATCTCACCTTTCATATCGCCACTCATGCTGTGAGAGGCACTTCTTTCGAGAGTTCCTTGGTAGAGCTCTCCATTCACGTGGATGATCCTGAGACTTAGTGTGGGGCCCGTTCCCCGCCTCTCTCTCGGATCGGGGTCCACAGGCTGGCGACTCTGCTGGGGAAATTCTCTTTCGAGATATTGCCTAACTCTGTTAAAATGCCATTTGTTACTAATTTTGAAGAATTTTGGGCTAAAATCATTATAAATGGGAATTCAATCGCTTAGAATCCAGGGGCACCAGATGGGTGTTTAAAACAAGGGATTCACACATTGCACAGCATACATCATTTTGTTCTTCATTTTCTTTTTTTTTCTTATTATTGGCTCCACGGGATAGATATAATGCGTGCCTCATGGGATATCACTATCCAGATGGTGCTGTTGTATCTATTACCAAGCTATGCGCCAGTGCTGCAGTCGTAAACACTCGGTGTACTTGTGTTTACAGCAGCCGGTGAGCAATGAAGCATACTGTATATAACACTCGGTGTACTTGTGTTATATACTTAAAGTATGGATCATATGCATAGTACCTGATTGAGTCCGGAGCTCTACTTTCATTTTACATATATTATGTACATGGATATATATGTTGATTTAGTAAAACCCAATTAGGATCTGCATGTGCTTATATATATATTGCATTCATATAAGGACGAACATGTGTTGCTCACACATGTTGGAGCTTAGATTTAGGAGCCATGTCCTATTTCTTAGATTATTGTAGCTCACCTTATGTGACTACATCGCAGTCCTAATACACTCACATGTCTGTCTTGAGTCAAGCTTCTTGACTCTATGGAATCATATTTAGGGCTGGTGCCCCTGGTTAGGATATATATGTATATATCTATATTTTGATTATCAGATTAGAGCCTACTCATTAGTGAGGCTTCCTTATCTAATCAAATTAGTCATATCAGTCCGTTCTTCGGATCTAGACCCGACCAGTGGCTTTTACTTGCCCTCTCATGGTCGTGGCCTATCTTTTGCTCTAGTCATGGAGATTTTGTCCATATATCTTTTGATTATAAGATTAGGACCTACTTTCTAGTAGAGATTCCTAGCTTGAATCAATCAGTCGTGTATATTCATCTCTCAGATCTAAACCTAGCTAGTGGCTTTTACCTGTCACACTCATAGCTATGGTTTATTCCTTGACCTAATGATGATAAGTATTACCTGTTTTCATCCTTTAAATTCAAGCCTCATTTATCCATTCTTTTGTTGTATTACTCAGATTATTGTTCGTCCTGTCTTAGATATGGTTGATAGCCTGTCTGCTGTCTCTATGACCATAGTCTATCATTATTGATCTTCTTGATCGTACATTTTGTCGTCCACCTTTCAGATTTAGATCCGGTCTATGATCTACTTTTGTCATTTTTATGACCGTGGTCTCTTCCCTGAGTTTCTGATCATCTTTGATCATCAATGGAACATTTGATGTCGCCAATTATATCCTTCTTGTGATTTTTGGTTAAATCCATCTTTATTCTTTGTTTATTCCAAGTTATTCTCCATTCCCTAATTATCCCATCCTATTCTTTGTGTTTAGGTTAAATCATGGCGAATAATTTGTTGAAAGGCTGGATAAGCGAGACTATTGGGGCTCTTCCGCTAGAATCCTCGGATAGGAGTATGGCTGATCGGTTCATCTGTGCCTTCAGTCATTTGAGTGTTTCCGATATAAATTGGAAGTTTCTCCAAGCAGCCGCTAGATCCTGGGATCCTAATCTGCATGTTTTTCGATTTGGATCATTCGAGCTTTGTCCTATATTCGAAGATTGGTGTGCTTTATTAGAGCTCCCAACAGATGGACTTTGGATACAATCTTCGAACATAGATTCCTCTCATTCCATTTTTTGCAAGCTATTCAAAAATCAAACCGTTGATGCACTTTCATGCTTAACGGATACGTGTGTACAAGTTCAAAACCTCATCACCCTTTTTTCTGAAAACGTCGATCCTACCAACTCTCGTTTTCAGAGTTGTCGACGCAATGCTTTGATTTTTAGTGTCTTTGCGCGATATGTCATTCGGAAAAACCCTCGTGTTGCTCCGTTAACCTTGTTAACTGTGGTAGACCAAATTAACAAAGGGAGGAATCCTATCCCTACCATGTTAGCAGAGACCTTCTTGGGACTAGATCTTATTGCTTCCCAAGAGATCAAGGACAATTTCTATGGATGTGTCAAGTTGTTGTATGTCTGGCTTAGTGAAAAACTTCAAATTCTTCAGCGACAAAGCCAAAATCCATATACCCTGAAGAATTTCCATACCTGGAAACCAATAGCCCATCAACCTAAGTCCATTGATGAATGGCACAATTGGTTGCAACATGTAGAGGAGAATCAGTTTCGCTGGGTAAGTCATTCATGTTTCCATGTTTTTACTAACACTTACCCGCATTCATTTGTTTACCTCATGGGTACCGAGAAATCTTCCTTTTATGCACCCATGCGAATTCTCCACCAGATTACGGGAATTCCGTGTTCTCCCGGAATCATAGTCCCTCCTCTTTGTGAAGATCTCACTCCTGACCTTATCCGATCCATTGTGGCTGCTTGGGGAAACAAAAATGTAGAAAGAAGGTTAGGTTTATCTCGCAAATTCCGACGTGGAGAAGTATCGGAAAAGCCCGCAAGCAAAAGAGTTCGGATTGAGGAACCTTGAAGATCCGCATCATGTTTTGTTATTCTGATTTTTGCATCTCTCATTTTTGTCAGTCTGCTTATCCAGCTGTGATCAGAGATTAATATTTTTCATCCTTTGTAATCACGATTCGAATTTTATTAATGAAAGTGTGTTTTTGTCTCTTTTGTCATTATTTGATCAAAATAGTTTATCTCGATTATCAAAATTTTAATCTAATGTTTATATTTCCATAACAGGATTCTTGATTGAGCAGCCATTGCTCCTAAGAAAATCCTTGTTTCAAAATCAACCTGGTCCCGTCAGTCCGCTGATTCCAGGCTGAGTCGTTTTTCTTCCTCACCAATTTCTTTTACCTCCCCTGCATTACCTTTCTCCAATCTCCAGGAAATCCCTTCGCCTGTCCAATTTCCTATTGCACAGATGGCTGACTCTGGAAACGCTATAGCTGAGATGAGTGAGATGATGAAGGCTATGCTTCAACAGATGAATAATATGAATGAAGAGATAGCCCGTCTGAAAAATGACAGAGAGTCTACTTCCAGAGAGCAGGTAGCTCAGCACCCATCAGTTATACCTCCTCCCCCTCCTGCAATGGCCGGGCCTGCGGTCTTGAACGTCGAAGACGATCTTGATAATCAGCAGTATGAAGAAGAAAATCGTCATCCTAATCTGAATAGAGCCAATGAGGACAGAGCGATGGCGGACAGAATGGATAGGCTGGCCCAAGAGATGGAAAACATAAAATTTCAAGGCCCGAAAAAGTTGAACATGGCCGATTTTATGTTGTATCCGGGAGTCACATTGCCTCCTAGATTCAAAGTTCCGGACATGGATAAATACGATGGGACCAGGTGTCCTCGAAGCCATCTAATGTCAGTTCTTCCGCTTTTACAACAGCATGGTCTATCTCCGGAGCAAGTTGCTCTATTATTTCCTAGATCCCTTGTTGGAACAGCTAAGAAGTGGTTCTTGAGCTTAAAGTCAGAGGAGATCCGAACTCTAGAGAATATTGCAAACAGGTTCGTCGAACAATTCTCTATGGAAGAGGGGATCGATGTAACTAAGAGAGATTTGAAGGCTTTGAAACAGGGCCATAATGAAACTTTTACTTCCTTCATCCGTAGATGGAGAAGGAAAGCTGCCCAGATGACTCATCGGTTGTCAGATGAGGATCAGATCAAGATTGTGGTGAAAAACCTATCACCACAATATTACCACCATATGGCTATCCAATATTTCCTTGATTTTAACCATCTTATTAAGACTGGGACTCAGATAGAAGATGCATTGGCTAAAGGCCTGAGATCTAGAGTACCATCTGATGGCAGAGAAGGGAAGCGACCTGTGATGGCGCCGAAAGAGGTCCATAATGTCAATTATGTCAGGCCGCCCCCACCCAGAGTAGTTACTGAAGTAAGAAGGCCGACAATGGAGCAGAAGCCTCTTCGTCATTTCGATCCCCTTCCGTATTCTTTGTCCGTAGCTTTGAAGAAGCTATTGAAGGACAAGAAGATCAAGTTGCCTGACATTAAACCTCCTCCCAACCCGTTGCCAAGAACCTGGAGAGAAGATCAATTCTGTGATTACCACCGTAACACTGGCCATATCACTGACAGGTGTTTAGCTTTGAAACACCAAATTCAGAACATGATCGATAGGAAGGAACTGTCAATCCAGTTACCAAATGTAACTAGAAACCCTCTTCCAACACATGCAATGCCGCCTCCACCTTCAGTCAATGTCATTTGCGCTGAAGCGTCTGTTATTGATCCTGCTTCCTTCATATGTGTTGTGGAATCCGAAGAACCCTATGTCTGGAAATTTGAAGAAGGAGATCAGTTGGCAGAATCCGAAAGGCCATATGTTTTATCCTGGAACGATCCTGATGTGGCTGGGCCATCAAACCAGTCATATATTTTCCAGTGTGAAGATGAGGAGAAAGATTCTGAATCTCTATATGTCTTAAGGGTGAGTGATGATGAGGGAGAAGAAATAAAAACCCCTTACACCCTTAGGATAGAAGATGAAGATTTGTTGCTCCTGAACGATCAATGTGATGAACTCCGCCACGTCACACGGGGTGGACGAGTCTTTAAGCCAGCTGAACTCAGGGTTGATAATCCCGCTGAAGTTGCGAGAGGGGTTGATAGTCAGAGGCAGAAACAGAAGCTTGAGGAAGAAGAAGATAACTTGTTGAATCAGCTCAAGAAGACACAAGCCAATGTGTCCATTTGGGGTTTATTGATGGCATCGCCGAAGCACAGACAGGGTGTACTTCGTGAATTGAACTCGTCCCAGGTATCAGTTGAGATCACTCCTGACGAGCTGGTCGGTTTGGTAGCCATGACCAAAGCTTCAAAAGCTTTATCTTTCTCAGATGAGGACTTGCCTTCAGAAGGAAAGGATCATACTCGTCCTCTCAAGATTACCCTGCTTTGCAATCAGAAGAAAGTATCAGAAGTACTGGTTGACAATGGGTCAGCTTTGAACGTGTGTCCTTTGAGCACTGCCACTACTCTGGGGTTTGGGCCTGAAGATTTTATTCCGTCTGAGCAGGGTATACTAGCATATGATGGTACCCGAAGGGATGTGATTGTGTAGACACCCCATTTTGCTCTGCTTTGATTAAAAAAGAAATTAGGGTTTCGCTGTCAATTTTTCAATGTTTTCTATTCCGGTGTTCGTCCCTTACGCTTTCTCAAATCTTTCTGGTCATTTCTGCATTGTTCTGATTTTTTCCGCTAAAGTGCGGAGAAGGGTTATTCGTGAGAATCCGAGCAAGGGAGAATTTGTACCCGTTTGGTGGGCCCGCATTGAACATTTGTTTAAAATTGAATCAACCGGGGGCCCACATTGTGGGGCCCACGTTGTGGGGCCCGCGTTGTGGGGCCCGCGTTGTGGGGCCTCAATGGGGCCTCTTGTGAGGCCTCTTATGAAGAGCAATGATGGTAGCTCTCCACTAAGACAACATGATGGGCCCTCCACTAAGAACAATAATGATGGTAGCTCTCCACTAAGACAACATGATGGGCCCTCCACTAAGAACAATAATGATGGATTCTCCACTAAGAAACATGATGGGCCCTCCACTAAGAACAATAATGATGGATTCTCCACTAAGAACAATAATGATGGATTCTCCACTAAGAGGGACAACATGATGAGCTCTCCACCAACATATCTCTCTCTCTCTCTTTCTCTCCCTATATATATCTTCCTTCCCATCCATAAGAGAAAAAAAAAAGAAATTTATCTTCCATTATCTCTTTCTCTTCCATTATCTCTTCTAATCACTCCCTCCAATCCCTTTCCTCAATATATTCTTCCATCCCTCTCCCTAATATTCTTCTTCCATTATCTCTTCACTCCCTCAATCACTCCCTCTAAACACTCCAGAGAAAGCGAAAGACGGCGGAGCGGATCGGCGGCGGCAGGATTTTTTTATATTTTTTGGATTGGGCGGAGATCTTCACCACAGGTAGGTGCATTGTTCTCAAAATATTTCTGTATTTTTCCGAATTTTTCTGATTTTTTCCGCAAATTGTGTTTTAAAAATGGAAAACTCTTCAAAAAACATCTTTTGACGAAGAAAAATTAAATTATATACCAAACAGATTCTAAAATTAATGAAATTTCGTGGGAAAATAATATGTTACTGATTCATTTTACCATGAATTTGTAAAGATTTTTGGAGTTTATTTGGTATATTATTTAATATTTTCTTTGAAACTTATCAGATTTTAGGAGAATTTTTACTAACATCAGATCATCATTAAAATTCATAAAATTTTTACAGTAGTCTTATCTTCCATATTACTTGTTACTGTAAAATTTTCGTGTGATATGGATCTGTTTTAATATGGGATATAGTGTTAATTTATAATCTGGTCTGGAAATTGTAAAATCTGAAATTGGTAGTAAATAATTTCTAAAATTCATGAAAATCTCACTTCATGCTATTTTGATTCATATAGTATTTCTGTAGAAATTTCATAGAATTTAGAGTTATATTTCTACTAGTTTATGTGTTAATTGTGCAATCTGGACATTTAATGGTTTAATCAAGATTAAATGTGAATTTAATGTAAAAATATGCAAAACTCATCCTGTAAGCTACATACATTTTCATCTTGCTTCTTTAGAAATTTCAAATCATTTTGAATTTATTTGCAACAATTTTACTTGTAAAACCGCTCATATGCTTAAAATTGATAAAATCCATGGAAAATTCGAAATTAATTGAAAATCATATAAAAATTCCTAAAGAACTTTAAAATTCTGTCACATGTTCACTCCTTAATCCATTGAAACAGAAATTTTAGGATCTTTAGATTTTCCTGGAAAAATGGCCCGTGCATCCATAATCGTATCCCAATTGCAACTTGATCTTTGACAATTTGAATATTTAAGTTATAGCATGTTGTTGGCTCCGAGGTTAGTGTCCACGGAAATCCTGAGATTCTGCCAGGCAATAAGATGCTATAACCTAAGTATTAAATTGCACAAGGAAAGAGCGCACGATTCCCTCCTTTGGATGCCATTCAAGGCCGAAATTGGTGAACCCTAGAACCATTGGTAATCCTTAAATGTCTAGAAACTGAAAATCTTCGAAATCTGAAACTCATTAACCTCGAGAACTTAAATCGATTTATCTTGTGTCTTTCGGAACCATTGGATTATGGTTTCCAATCTAAGAACCATTAGAGCCCAATTTAGGAACACTGGTGTCGTGCCGTGTCCTAGATTTTAGGGAGTCCTAGAGTTAGGAGTCCAGCTTCATCACGGACGCTTGCTATGAATAGCAACCGTACCATAGGTCTAGTTACACTAGTCACCCGATCTTTCCCTAGGACAAGCCTAGTAAACTAGGATGTAGGCAAAACCTGCATTAGTCTAAGGGACAACTTGCATTCAGATAAGAATCATATAGCATCTTAGATGAAATCCTAAGATAATAAAATCCTCAACTTGAATTAAATAATTCCTCTTAAAACTGTTGAAACAGTCAACTCCGTCTAAGTCGGTGTCCTAGTTGAGTTAGGCATATGTAGCTTAGCTTAGGTGCACCGAACTACGTCGACTCTGATCCCAGTGAGGCTTGGGTACGTAGGCAGCTTGGATGTCTGACGGCATACCACCCGCGAGTCGGCACCACAACAAATTGTGGTGTTTTGTATATTAATTTTCTTGTAAATACTTAATCAAATCAGTTAGGGTTTTCCATGAAATTAGAATTCTAGGAGAACTTTCACTTAGAATGAATCCAGACAAATTAATAAATCAAGATACACATCTAGGATTCACATTGAAATTAGATTCTAGGATGCATGTCACTTAGTTCGCACATTAACATAGAGTTGAATGAGCCATTTAAAATAAATTTAAAAGAGTTAGCTTTTGGAATCGAAGACCGATTATCGGGCATGAATGGTGCATGTGGTGGATAACTCCCCATACCTTCCATTCTCGTAACCAGGTAGCGAGTCTAGATTTCTGGTTAATTACGGGTCCTAGATCCCACATCTAGGTGGCGACTCTGTCAGTCTCTTTCGTGTGGAATTCGGATTGCCTTAGTGATCCCAAGTTTACAGGAAAGACAAATTCAAATCAATAATTAAAATGCACACGCCAATCGCGTGGGTACGAGAGACCAAGAGAGAGAGCGCGGCGGCTCGCGCCCCGCCCCTCTCGCGGGATCATGTCCCACAGTCTGGCGACTCTGCTGGGGACCACCTAACTTCATTACAATTCCAAAGGATAACTCATTTGAATATATTTTAACTGGCTCATGAAAACTCTATCTCTTTTATGCTTGATAGATTAGTTTGTATGCTTTATTTTCTCATCACATATACTCAAACTTAATCTAACAAAACCTGAAGGCATCATAGATTGCGCGAACTTATTGCACACACTTACATCACTTTCATCTAAACCCCTGCATCTCACATGCACACACGTCCTATTTTAGGAACCCGGAGTGTTATCTAGCATGGTTGACTGGGATTTCATCACCTGGTGCCTCTGTGCTAGAGAAGCATTCCACCCTTAGCCTAGTACCTTTATGGTACGTAAACGGATCTCTTGTTCACGTACTGATACGCCGGACACTGGTACAGTATATCGAACAGGGATTCGCGCTAAGGGAACTCTTGGCCTTACCCCTAGATTAACCCACACATGCATGTAGTATACGAACACATGTGCATCACGTGTGTGAACCTAGTTTAGGATATCCTACCTATTTGTGTCTAGATTAGGCCGTAGACCATCTTCTAATGGCTACGATCGGTCCTAGGTACACAAACAAAGTCATGAGTCGAGATCCTCTCTCCACTCCGCTAGATTAGGATTAGGGTTGATGCCTTCAGGTAACACTGATAAAATGTGCAAAGATTAAAAAACTTTCCCTTTGGGGTTAGGATTTAAATCCCATTCATTTCCAAAGACCTCATAGGATTAGTCATTCATGATCCATCCGTTGAAAGCAATCTTATGCTATCTCATCTCATCTCGATCGTACGATTTTTAATCTTATATTATCTGATTCGATCGAGTATCCATACTTCCTTTATATTGGTAGGAACTCATCCTAATCTCATGTTCATGTAATCCTGATTATCCCTGTATCCTTTCTCCTGGCTTACAGACACCATGTCTACTCGTACAATTCTTGATTGGATCCGTGGTACATTAAGAGAATCCCATATCTATGCCATAAGTGAGCAAGAGAAAAATCTCTTCGGTTACGTGGCCACCATCAAGCTCGATTGGGGATTACTCTATGCTGCATCAGAGTGTTGGGATCCCGATCATCATGTCTTCCGTTTTGGCAACCAAGAAATGTGTCCCACCTTTGAAGAATGGTGTGCCTTATTGGAATATCCTGTAGATGGCCCTCTGGTGAAGCCATCTTACGTGTCGGATTATTGTCCTTTGTTTCTTCGCTTGATGAATAATCCAGATGAATCCATGAACTCTTTCATCAAAGACCAGGAAGTGTCCATGCAACAACTGATTGACATTTACCCTCCTGTTGGGCATATTGGTGCTGTTGATATTCAAAAAGCCCGAGGTCGCGCTCTGAGATTCTGCTCCTTTGCTAGGTTCCTCACTGTCCAGCCTTCTCGCTGTGCGTCAGCTGTTCTCTTGGACCTCGTTGATCAGATGGATCGTGGCGCCAATCCAATTCCTACTATGCTTGCAGAAACCTTCAATGGATTGGATGAGATGGCTCGTCTTCGTGCCAGCTCAGGTCCAGGCTCTTATGTTCGATCTTTTGTTGGGTCCTTCTCAGGATGTCCTGCATTACTTCACGTGTGGTTATGCCACAAGCTAAAAATTGCAGCTCCTGTGCATTTTGATCATACGTTATACACCTTCAGTGAATGGCGTCATGATGTTTCTTTCAATCATAAAGGCGATTGGGCTGAGTGGTTGAGTTCTCGCCATGAAGATCAGATTTATTGGCAAATCCCTGGAATCCAAGAAGCTGTCTTCAATACTGGAGAAGCTAACTACGTTCGCCTTCTTGGCCTCAAAAAGACTTCCTTTTATATTCCTGCCAGGATTCAGCGTCAGTATGGAAGGGAGCAATCCATTGTGCCTCCCCTTCGTCATTTCTATCCGCCTGAGGATCTCAAGCCCAAGATTGTCAAAGCCGTTTCATCTGCTTGGGATGTTCGAGTCATCAAATCTTTCAAGGAGTCAGTTGAGGAAGATAGTCGTCCAAAGAAGAAGTCTAGAAAGAGTGCTTAATGTCATGTTTTCTCTTATCAGTCTATCTTTGAAAGATCGAACCATGTACTCAAGCTTTAATGATCTATCAATAAAAGTTCACCTTTTTCTTTCAGTATCTTCGTCTATGCATACATCAGTGTCTACTTCTTTCTGATTTTAAATATGTCTTTCAAATATTACAGGGCCGTAGACACCATAGCTAACCCTAATACTCCTTGGGTTCGGGTCTCTTCTCGATTACAGAGAAAATCTGTATCCCCGCCACCTTCTCTGAGAACCCCAGCATCTCATTCTTTCCCGTCCTCATCCTCACCAATGGCAGAAAACCAGGACAGTCCTCCACTCGCTGCTATCACCGATACTCTTACCTTGATTCTCCGGCAGCTTCAAGAACTCAAGGAAGAGAACCAAGTTATCAAGGCTCAACTTTCTGAGAAGTTCGGACAATCGTTGTCCAAAGATAAAAGGCCCATGCACCATACAGCTACTTCAGTCGCACCTGCCCAGCCGGCGTTTATCCCCATTACTGATAAAATTGAAGAAGATCTGGAAAAAGAGCAGTACAGTCAGGACCACAGTAACCCTTCTCAGTCCATGGTTGATAAGTCTGTTATGGAAAAATTAGAAAGTCTTACCAGGAAGGTACAAGACATCCAATTTCAAGACCAAGGTGGTTTCAATCCGAGTGATCTCACACTGTTCCCAGAAATCCGTCTCCCAGCCAATTTTCAAATGCCGGACTTTGATAAATATGATGGTGTGGGTTGTCCAATTACACATTTGCAAATGTTCACCATCATGTGTCAGCCTCAAGGCTTATCTTCTGAGCAAATGGCTCAATTGTTCCCGGTTTCCCTGACCAAGGTTGCCAGGAGGTGGTTCATGGTATTGGACAAGACTCGTTACAGGACATGGAAGGATATCGGTGAGCAATTCATCAGGCAGTTCAAATATGATGACGGGACAGAAATCACTAGAAAGGATTTGGAAAGAACCAAGCAAGATTCAAGAGAATCTTTTCTGATTTTTGTGAAAAGATGGAGGAGAATAGCAGCTCAGATGATGGAGCGCCCGTCTGAGGAGGAGCAGGTCCAGATAATCATGAAAAATATTTCCCCCCAGCTCCAATATCACATGTCATTACAATATTACCCGGACTTCAAGCACTTCATCGTAGCTGGCACCCAAATAGAGGAGGCTATGGCTCAAGGTGTATTCAACCGTAGCAACCCAAACCCCAGAGATTTCAAAAAATCCCCACCAGCCCAAGTCAGTAGTATCTCCCATTCCAATGCTCAATCCTCTAAATCCCAGGAACCTCTAGTAATGGACTATGCTCAACCTGCGACCGCACCTCGGCAACAAGCCCGGGTAGAATTTACTCCTCTTCCCATTCCATCTTCGGAGGTGCTTAAGCAGTGTCTGGCTTCAGGTCGCATAACCCTACCTGCCACCCGGCCTCCCCCCAATCCTTTACCTGCCAATTGGCGAGCCGACCTACACTGTGAGTATCACAGGGGTCCTGGTCATCTTACAGACAATTGCATCGCCTTGAAATTCAGAATCCAGAAACTTATTGATGAGAAAGTCATTGCATTCCAACCAAGACCCAATGTTACCCAAAACCCGCTACCTGGTCATGCTAATCCTCCCGCTGCCGTTAATGCCATAACCATAGGAGATCCTGAGTTTGACCCTCTCACCCTCATATGTGCTTTAGAACCCATTTCTGAACCCGAAATCATCTTCTGTGATGAATCATACCTGAGGGAGTCTGTACCTCCCTTGGTAATCACCTATGAGCCACAAGTCCCTCAAATTATCACCTATGGTGAGCCAGAATTGGATGAAGTCAGACATGTGACAAGGGGTGGAAGAATTTTCAAACCTGCTGAATTAAGAGTCGAAAATCCAGGGGCATTGGCTCGAGGAGAGGAGCCGCAATACGTGAAGGACCCAGATGATGAAGTTGTTCAGCAGTTGAAGAAAACTCAGGCTGTCATATCTGTTTGGGGGTTGTTGATAGCATCGAAGAAACACAGAGAGGCTGTGTTGAAAGAACTGAATACCACACAGGTGTCCTCAGAAATATCTCCAGAGCAACTAGCTGAAGTTGTCGCTCTGACACACGCCACCAGGGCCATTAGTTTCTCAGACCAGGAGCTGCCTCCTCAAGGTCGGAATCATGCTAGAGCTCTTCATGTCACTGTTGTTTGCGAAGGCAAGAAAGTACCGTCTGTGCTGGTAGATAATGGATCCGCGTTGAATGTATGTCCATTAAGAACTGCCATTACCTTGGGTTTCGGTCCCACTGATTTTGCCGAATCAACCCTTGGTATCCTCGCATATGACAATACCCGCAGAAATGTGGTCGGAGTCCTTACCACCAGGATCGTTATAGGCGGTCAAGAATTTGAGGTGGAATTTCAAGTTATTGATATCAAGGCCTCGTTCAATATACTTCTGGGACGACCCTGGTTGCATAAGGAAGGTGTTGTTGCCTCAACCCTTCATCAAAAACTGAAGTTCATTAAAGAAGGAAAATTGATCACTGTCAGAGGCGACGAAGAGCCAGAAATAGGGCAGATAACAGGAGAAACTCGGATTCTTCCAGTTACAAAAGCAGATGATTACAACTTGAATGGTTTCGCATTCGATGTTACTGCTATTTCCTATGAAGATGCCTCTCGGGAGGAGTTGTATTTGCCTTTTGCCATCAGTCCTGTGGTTGCCAAGATGATGAGAAAAATGAACTACTTTCCGGGTATGAATTTAGGCCGTGATCCAAGCAAAGCGTCTCACTGGCGCCCAATCAAAGCAAACTCTGGAGCTTTCGGTCTTGGGTATATACCTACTGAAGAGGAGGAGGAATCCATGAAAGAATTGTTGAAATTGAAGGAAGAAATCCGCCGCACTGGAAGGATACTCCCGATGACTCCATATTCCTTATCAATGAATGGTCACTTTATCAAAGAAGGTGAGACTTCTCCATACTATGGGTTTTCTGAACCATGGTATGACTCAGTAACAGGGATCATGATACCGGGTTTTGAAATATTCAGTGGCCTTGCTCTCCCAGAAACAGAACCGCCGGTATATTGTGTTGAAAAAACTGTTGAGGATTGGATAGTCTGCCTTGAGCCAGATATGTTGGGGTCTTTGTTCGAAGAAGATGTGCCTGATGTTGTTTGTCAGGAGTTGCCCGTTTTAGATCATTCTAAAAAGCAAGAAGAGACTGACTGTGAAGATGTGCTAGTGGCGGTTATTCAGGGCGATGCTACCTTTACTGAACCTCAGAGTCAGATTGCACCTGCAACAGAAAATCTTTCCAACTGGAGTTCTGATATTTTTCCATCTTATTTTACGGCTAAGTCAAGTCTAGTCAAGCCAACTGAATCAGTGTCAGTGCCTAGTCCAGGCGAGTCGTTTTCTGAGTTTATTTACTATATGAATCCTGAGCCTGTTCAGGATGAGTCCAATGATAATGATGTAACTTCTTTCAATTCAATGAAATCTGATTCTCAGTATGTCTCTGTGTTTGCTTCTGACTTTAATAATAATGATAACACTCCCTCCTCAGACGAGGAAGAGGGGATCGACGAAACTCCCTTTGAATTACAGCATATGCTCAAACAAGAGGAGGAGCGCCGAGCCCAGCCTCTTAAAGATGAAATCGAAATTATAAACATCGGAACAGAAGATTTAATACAGGAAATACGAATTGGAAATACTCTATCATCTGAAGAGCGCGATGAATTAATAAACCTACTTAAGGAATATAAAGAAGTTTTTGCCTGGTCCTACAAAGATATGCCCGGGTTGAGCGAAGACATTGTTCAACACAAGCTACCTTTGTTGCCTGGGATTAAACCTAAAAAGCAGAAGCTAAGGAGAATGAAGCCTGAGTGGGTCCTGAAAGTAGAAGAAGAGGTTACTAAGCAGTTGAATGCTGGATTTCTGCAAGTGGTGGAATATCCAGAATGGCTCGCAAATATAGTACCTGTACCGAAGAAAGATGGAAAGGTGAGAATGTGTGTAGATTTCAGGGATTTGAACAAGGCAAGTCCAAAAGATGATTTCCCTCTACCACATATCGATATCTTGGTGGACAATACGGCCGGGCATGAATTACTATCTTTCATGGATGGTTTCTCGGGCTACAATCAAATTAAGATGGCACCCGAGGACATGGCTAAGACCTCGTTCATTACACAATGGGGGACATATTGCTATCGGGTAATGCCATTTGGTCTTAAGAATGCTGGTGCGACATATCAAAGAGCAGCTACAGCCTTACTCCATGACATGATACATAGAGAAGTCGAAGTTTATGTTGATGATATGATTGTAAAGGCCAGGGAAAGGAGGGATCACATCCCGAACCTCAAGAAGTTCTTTGAAAGAATACTCAAATACCAGCTTCGCCTGAATCCTAGCAAGTGTGTATTCGGGGTTACCTCTGGTAAGTTGTTAGGATTCATGGTGAGTCAAAGGGGTATAGAGGTGGATCCTCAGAAGATTAAGGCTATCCAGGAGATGCCGCCGCCTAGAACCGAGAAGGAAATTCGGGGATTCCTAGGAAGGATACAGTTCCTAAGGCGATTCATCGCTCATCTGACATCAACTTGTGAACCTATCTTTAAGCTCTTAAAGAAGAACTCTTCCAAAGAATGGACAGAGGAATGTCAGCAGGCCTTTGAAAAGATAAAGCAAAGTTTGTCTGAACCACCGATAGTAGCACCAGTGATACCGGGGCATCCATTGCTGCTTTACTTGTCAGTAACAGAAACCACCATGGGGTGTATGCTAGCGCAACAAGACCCAGAAACTAAGCATGAAAAGGCTGTGTATTATCTTAGTAAGAAAATGTTGGAGTATGAACAGAAGTACACTGTCCTGGAAAAAACCTGCTTAGCCTTGGTTTGAGCTACTCAACGACTCAGGCATTACCTTTTATCACATAAGGTCTTGCTTTTGTCAAGGATGGATCCTTTGAAGTATCTATTTGAAAAACCAGCCCTAACAGGCAGGACTGCCAGATGGTTATTGTTGTTGTCTGAATTTGACATCACTCATGTAACCCAAAAATCAGTAAAGGGCCGAGCCATTGCTGAACAATTGGCAGAAGCACCCCGAGAAGAAAATCAGCCTTTCAAGACGATGTTCCCAGATGAAGAGATCATGATGGTAGAAGATGAATATCCAGAAACTGGTTGGACCCTCTATTTTGATGGAGCAGCAAACCAAACAGGGCAAGGAGTAGGGGCATTGCTTGTGTCACCCCGAAATGAGCATGTTCCCCTTGCAGTTAAGTTACAATTCAATTGCACCAACAATATGGCAGAGTATGAAGCATGCATTGTTGGGCTTGAGGCAGCATTGGCCTTAGGCATAGAGAATCTTGACGTATATGGAGATTCAATGTTAATCATTTGCCAAACCCAAGGAGAATGGAGAACCAAAGAAGAAAAGTTGCTGCCATATCATGAATACTTGGATATTCTCGCTAAGCAATTCCAGCACATCACTTTCAGTTATTTGCCAAGGTTGAAGAATAGATTCGCCGATGCCTTAGCGACGTTAGCTTCTATGATTGACATACCTCACAATATGAAAATGAGGCCCATCACGGTTCAAGAGCAATGGGCTCCTGCATATGTTGATGCTATAGAGATAGCTGCAAGATGTCCCGATGGTAAACCATGGTATACGGACATAAAGAACTACATCTCGGGCCAGGGGCATCCCAATGAGGCGTCGAATAAGGAGATAAGGACTTTGCAGAGATTGGCGGCTAACTTTGTCATTTGTGGAGGAGAGCTGTATCGACGGTCCTTCGACGGAATTCAACTCTTATGTGTCACTGAAGATCAGGCAGAAGAAATTCTCGCAGATGTTCATGAAGGGGTGTGTGGACCTCATATGAATGGGAAGATGTTGTCAAAGAAGATCCTACGTCTGGGGTACTATTGGCCAACATTGGAAGCAGATTGTCACACATTTGTGAAGAAATGCTATAAATGTCAGATACATGCGAATCTCATCCATGTACCACCTACCGAATTGCATTCTCTTACTTCTCCTTGGCCGTTTTCGGTTTGGGGAATTGACATTATTGGCAAAATTTCCCCTAAGTCATCCAGTGGTCACGAGTACATACTCGTTGCAATTGACTACTTCACTAAGTGGGTTGAGGCCGCTTCTTATGCAAAGCTTACATCCGCATCAGTTGCTAAATTCATACGAACCAACATCATATGCAGATATGGGATTCCCCATGAACTTATCTCAGATAACAGATCTCATTTCAAGAAAGAAGTTATCATTCTTTGCGAAGAGTTCAAGATTAAGCATCACAAATCCTCACCTTATCGGCCGCAGACAAATGGAGCAGTGGAAGCTGCAAACAAAAATGTCAAGACTATCATTAGCAAGATGTCAGAAACTTATAAGGATTGGTCGAATAAGTTGCCGTACGCCTTGTGGGCTTACAGAACATCAATTAGAGCTTCAACTGGGGCAACCCCTTACTCTCTTGTTTATGGTATGGAAGCAGTGCTACCTGTAGAGATTCGTGTACCTTCGCTCCGAGTATTGGCTGAAGTCAAGTTGCCAGAAAATGAATGGGCAGACGCCAGATATAAAGAGCTGAATATGCTAGATGAAAAGAGGTTAAAAGCGCTTTACCATGTGCAGGGTTATCAGCGCAGAATAGCCCGGGCTTTTAATAAAAAGGTTAAAATCAGAGATCTCGAAGAAGGCAACCTTGTTCTAAAAGAAAACCGAGCACCAGTGTTTGACCCAAGAGGCAAATTCAAGCCTAATTGGTCAGGGCCATACATCGTGGACCAAATCTTACCTGGAAAAGCCGTCAAGCTCCGTAATTTAAATGGAGAAATATTGCCGGAACCAACAAATCTTGATCAACTCAAGAGGTTCTATGCTTGAACACCAGAAGGCCGTCTTTTGGCCGAATAAAACCCAAATTCATAACCCAAAATCAAAAAATATATAACCTTTTGCAAACCCTTTTGAGCCTACATAAAATTTTCCTTCAAAACCCAATGTACTAGGGGCATTCCCCTGAACTACGCATGACCTGATTCCTACACTGGGATACGTAGGCAACCTGTTCACAGGTTCGGTTGAAACTCTTGCAAAACCTTAAGCCATTTTTTGAAAAGCTCTACCTCACCTGTAAAGTCCTTTTGGTGTTCAAGTAAAAAAAAAAAAAAAAAAAAAAAAAAGAGAATGGAGCTTGAAGATCCGCTAGATTGAAAACCTGAAAAGGCGATCTAGGCAAAATTTAGGATCATTCCCTTGCTAAGTTGAAAACCTGAAAAGGCAGCTTAGGCAAAAGTTAAGGGGGTAGCCTGCTGAGTCAAAAACCTGAAAAGGCGATTCAGGCAAAAGTTAAGGTTGAACGGTCCGCCAAGTTGAAAATCTAAAAAGGAATACTTGGTCGTGGTAAGATGGGGTTCACGCCAGAAGAATTACATCGACCTCTGAACTCTCAGTAGGTCAGGCAAAAATAACAATGATTCCCGAAACTAAGGGCATTAATTTCAAAACAATCCGAAAGTTGATAGAAGGATATATGAAGTATCACTGTCTTAAAAAATAAGTGAAGATGTTTATCAGTGGAGAAACATTCTTTAAAAGAGGCTAACCTAACCCAAAAGAAAATACTGATAAGTCAGAAGCATCACGAGATCACTTGAGTAATCTTTCTTATTTTGTCTTTTTATTACCAATGTCAGTGGTTCTATTTTTAGAAAAATTTACAAATGCTATTTTAAAGAATTGTTGTAGGGTGCAATCACTCTGAAGGCAGGTTCATTAACGGATTCCGAGAAACTTGGAAAAGGTGCGACTGTCACGAATGGTGAAAAATCGTTGCAAGAATGATCTCTGGTCAATGAATAGAAGAAGGTTAGAAGGCCTTACACTGGGGCAGGTTGCTAATAAAGTGGCATCTCATATTCAAGCCTTGAAAGACCTTTGCTGCATGGTGGTATTGAATCATTTGCTTCCAAAATTGTTAATTGGAGATTCCAATTCCCCCTTTCCTGATAATCTCTGTTATCATATACTCTCTGAGTCCATTTGAAAGTGGTCTTCTTTCTTTGAACATCATACAAATATGATATCTCATTTCCTTGGAACTCCGTAAAAATACGGTATTCCATTTTCTTCTGAGTCCATTCAAAAATGTTCTCTTATTCTCTTTGAGCATCATACAAATATGATACCTCATTTCCTTGGAATTCCGTAATTCATCAAATCCAATTCTACGTTAAATTCAAATTCCCAAAATTCATCAAGTCCAATTCTACGTCAAAATTCAAAATCCCAAAATTCATCAACTCCAATCCTACGTCAAATTCAAATTCCCCAAATTCATCAAATCCAATTCTACGTCAAATTCAAATTCATAAAAAAACCTCCAAATTCATTAATCTCAACCGAAGATTGAAGCCGTAAAAATACGGTATTTCATTCTGAGTCCATTAAAAAATGTTCTCTTATTCCCTTTGAGCATCATACAAATATGATACCTCATTTCCTTGGAACTCCGTAAAAATACGGTATTCCATTCTCTTCTGAGTCCATTCAAAAATGTTCTCTTATTCTCTTTGAGCATCATACAAATATGATACCTCATTTCCTTGGAACTCCGTAAAAAATACGGTATTCCATTCTCTTCTGAGTCCATTCAAAAATGTTCTCTTATTCTCTTTGAGCATCATACAAATATGATACCTCATTTCCTTGGAACTCCGTAAAAAATACGGTATTCCATTCTCTTCTGAGTCCATTCAAAAATGTTCTCTTATTCTCTTTGAGCATCATACAAATATGATACCTCATTTCTTTGTAACTCCGTAAAAATACGGTATTCCATTCTCTTCTGAGTCCATTCAAAAATGTTCTCTTATTCTCTTTGAGCATCATACAAATATGATACCTCATTTCCTTGGAACTCCGTAAAAAATACGGTGTTCCATTCTCTTCGAGTCCATACAACTACGTTCTCTTATTCTCTTTGAGCATCATACAAATATGATACCTCATTTCTTTGGAACTCCGTAAAAATACGGTATTCCATTCTCTTCAGGTCCATACAACTATGGTCTCTTACTCTCTTTGAGCATCATACAAATGTGATGTCTCATTTCCTTGGAAGCCGTAAAAATATGGTATTTCATTCTGAGTCCATTCAAAAATGGTCTTTTCTCTTTGAACATCATATAAATGTGATGTCGAGCGGCACCGCAGCGGATTTTTTTTTTACTACATTCCAATTCTAGGACTTCGTTTTGGGTTTTACATTAGGTAGTAAATGCTTGCGTCTAGGTTCCGTAGAGTCTTTTGTCGATTAAAGCTACGCAAAATGGTTCTGTCATTTTGACTTTGGTATTCGATGACTACGTCATCTCTACCAAAGAGGGGCATCTGTAGACACCCCATTTTGCTCTGCTTTGATTAAAAAAGAAATTAGGGTTTCGCTGTCAATTTTTCAATGTTTTCTATTCCGGTGTTCGTCCCTTACGCTTTCTCAAATCTTTCTGGTCATTTCTGCATTGTTCTGATTTTTTCCGCTAAAGTGCGGAGAAGGGTTATTCGTGAGAATCCGAGCAAGGGAGAATTTGTACCCGTTTGGTGGGCCCGCATTGAACATTTGTTTAAAATTGAATCAACCGGGGGCCCACATTGTGGGGCCCACGTTGTGGGGCCCGCGTTGTGGGGCCCGCGTTGTGGGGCCTCAATGGGGCCTCTTGTGAGGCCTCTTATGAAGAGCAATGATGGTAGCTCTCCACTAAGACAACATGATGGGCCCTCCACTAAGAACAATAATGATGGTAGCTCTCCACTAAGACAACATGATGGGCCCTCCACTAAGAACAATAATGATGGATTCTCCACTAAGAAACATGATGGGCCCTCCACTAAGAACAATAATGATGGATTCTCCACTAAGAACAATAATGATGGATTCTCCACTAAGAGGGACAACATGATGAGCTCTCCACCAACATATCTCTCTCTCTCTCTTTCTCTCCCTATATATATCTTCCTTCCCATCCATAAGAGAAAAAAAAAAGAAATTTATCTTCCATTATCTCTTTCTCTTCCATTATCTCTTCTAATCACTCCCTCCAATCCCTTTCCTCAATATATTCTTCCATCCCTCTCCCTAATATTCTTCTTCCATTATCTCTTCACTCCCTCAATCACTCCCTCTAAACACTCCAGAGAAAGCGAAAGACGGCGGAGCGGATCGGCGGCGGCAGGATTTTTTTATATTTTTTGGATTGGGCGGAGATCTTCACCACAGGTAGGTGCATTGTTCTCAAAATATTTCTGTATTTTTCCGAATTTTTCTGATTTTTTCCGCAAATTGTGTTTTAAAAATGGAAAACTCTTCAAAAAACATCTTTTGACGAAGAAAAATTAAATTATATACCAAACAGATTCTAAAATTAATGAAATTTCGTGGGAAAATAATATGTTACTGATTCATTTTACCATGAATTTGTAAAGATTTTTGGAGTTTATTTGGTATATTATTTAATATTTTCTTTGAAACTTATCAGATTTTAGGAGAATTTTTACTAACATCAGATCATCATTAAAATTCATAAAATTTTTACAGTAGTCTTATCTTCCATATTACTTGTTACTGTAAAATTTTCGTGTGATATGGATCTGTTTTAATATGGGATATAGTGTTAATTTATAATCTGGTCTGGAAATTGTAAAATCTGAAATTGGTAGTAAATAATTTCTAAAATTCATGAAAATCTCACTTCATGCTATTTTGATTCATATAGTATTTCTGTAGAAATTTCATAGAATTTAGAGTTATATTTCTACTAGTTTATGTGTTAATTGTGCAATCTGGACATTTAATGGTTTAATCAAGATTAAATGTGAATTTAATGTAAAAATATGCAAAACTCATCCTGTAAGCTACATACATTTTCATCTTGCTTCTTTAGAAATTTCAAATCATTTTGAATTTATTTGCAACAATTTTACTTGTAAAACCGCTCATATGCTTAAAATTGATAAAATCCATGGAAAATTCGAAATTAATTGAAAATCATATAAAAATTCCTAAAGAACTTTAAAATTCTGTCACATGTTCACTCCTTAATCCATTGAAACAGAAATTTTAGGATCTTTAGATTTTCCTGGAAAAATGGCCCGTGCATCCATAATCGTATCCCAATTGCAACTTGATCTTTGACAATTTGAATATTTAAGTTATAGCATGTTGTTGGCTCCGAGGTTAGTGTCCACGGAAATCCTGAGATTCTGCCAGGCAATAAGATGCTATAACCTAAGTATTAAATTGCACAAGGAAAGAGCGCACGATTCCCTCCTTTGGATGCCATTCAAGGCCGAAATTGGTGAACCCTAGAACCATTGGTAATCCTTAAATGTCTAGAAACTGAAAATCTTCGAAATCTGAAACTCATTAACCTCGAGAACTTAAATCGATTTATCTTGTGTCTTTCGGAACCATTGGATTATGGTTTCCAATCTAAGAACCATTAGAGCCCAATTTAGGAACACTGGTGTCGTGCCGTGTCCTAGATTTTAGGGAGTCCTAGAGTTAGGAGTCCAGCTTCATCACGGACGCTTGCTATGAATAGCAACCGTACCATAGGTCTAGTTACACTAGTCACCCGATCTTTCCCTAGGACAAGCCTAGTAAACTAGGATGTAGGCAAAACCTGCATTAGTCTAAGGGACAACTTGCATTCAGATAAGAATCATATAGCATCTTAGATGAAATCCTAAGATAATAAAATCCTCAACTTGAATTAAATAATTCCTCTTAAAACTGTTGAAACAGTCAACTCCGTCTAAGTCGGTGTCCTAGTTGAGTTAGGCATATGTAGCTTAGCTTAGGTGCACCGAACTACGTCGACTCTGATCCCAGTGAGGCTTGGGTACGTAGGCAGCTTGGATGTCTGACGGCATACCACCCGCGAGTCGGCACCACAACAAATTGTGGTGTTTTGTATATTAATTTTCTTGTAAATACTTAATCAAATCAGTTAGGGTTTTCCATGAAATTAGAATTCTAGGAGAACTTTCACTTAGAATGAATCCAGACAAATTAATAAATCAAGATACACATCTAGGATTCACATTGAAATTAGATTCTAGGATGCATGTCACTTAGTTCGCACATTAACATAGAGTTGAATGAGCCATTTAAAATAAATTTAAAAGAGTTAGCTTTTGGAATCGAAGACCGATTATCGGGCATGAATGGTGCATGTGGTGGATAACTCCCCATACCTTCCATTCTCGTAACCAGGTAGCGAGTCTAGATTTCTGGTTAATTACGGGTCCTAGATCCCACATCTAGGTGGCGACTCTGTCAGTCTCTTTCGTGTGGAATTCGGATTGCCTTAGTGATCCCAAGTTTACAGGAAAGACAAATTCAAATCAATAATTAAAATGCACACGCCAATCGCGTGGGTACGAGAGACCAAGAGAGAGAGCGCGGCGGCTCGCGCCCCGCCCCTCTCGCGGGATCATGTCCCACAGATTGGAACGTTGGCTACTGAGATTGTCATCGGAGGAGAAACCTTTGACATTGAATTCCAAGTATTAGATATCAAGACTTCCTTTTGTCTCTTGCTTGGTCGACCTTGGTTGCATAAGGTTGGAGTTATCCCTTCCACACTTCATCAAAAACTGAAATTCATTCGAAACAATCGGGTGATCACAGTTAAAGGAGATCCCGAGCCAGAAGTCGGACAAATATCTCAAGAGCTTGTTACTGAAAATACAAGAGATATCAGTCTGACAGGATTTTCAGTGGAGGTTTCAGCTATCACCATGAAAGAAGCTATGAATGAAGAAATTATGTTTCTTTCTAGCACTAATACTCGGGTAGTCAAGATGATGCGCCGATTTGGATATCTCCCAGGGGCAGGTTTGGGGAAGAATATGCAGGGTCCGACTGAGCGGCCTGAGTTGAAAGCGGTTGACGGATTATTTGGGTTGGGATACAAGCCGACTCGCAAGGAGATGCAAGAAATGAGAGCTTACATGTTTAAATGGGCAGAATGTCGCCGCAAAGGTTTAGAGTTTCCAATGGGACCTTTCAGCAAAGTCATGAATGGTAGATTCCGAAAAGAGGGAGCTGATTGCCCTTATTATGGTTTCTCAGAGCCATGGTATGATGAGAGCGGGCTAAAGCTGCCTGGTCTTGAGATCTTCTTCGCAGATGAGCTGCCAGCAGAATTTTACAGTAAGCAGATTGCAGAGGCAGTAGTGACAGAGGAACCAGACTCAGACTGGGTTGAAAACTTCGAACCGGAACTCTTGAATTCTTTGTTTCAGACCGAGGCACCAGTCATTGCTATGATTGGAAGAGATGCACCTTTTCTGAACCCAGAGGACTATATCACCCCAGCCGAGGGACCTCTGGATAACTGGACCTCACAGGTTATACCCCAAGTAATCCCTCAGTACATTCCAGTCCCTTCAAAAGAGTCAGTTATTTCAAAGTATGTGTCAATTTCTGAGTCCGTCCCAGAGTCTGTCATTTCTAACTTTTCTTTTGATGCAGGTACTGTAGAAGTCGGGTCTACCTCTGGAATGGGTGACGAGTCTGTCCTTGGTGGTGTCGAGTCTGAGTCTGAGGGCGTATTCATTGATTCTTTGGCTGTACATGTTTCTCATCACGTCGATACTGATGTCGGCTTATTTTTTCATTCTGTTTCAAAATCTGTAACGCCTGATGTGGGCAAGTCATCTGATGTAATCATTCATTCTGATGAAATAAAAGATTCTTTTGCTTACATTCCTGTACTTGTCTCTTCTACTGATCCTGCTTCTAAACCTGATCAAGTAACTAATAATGATAATCAAGACTCTCCCTCTAATGAGGTAGTCGACGAAACTCCCCTTGAAATCAAGCATATGATTCAACAAGAGGAGAGTCGCCGCGCTAAACCACTTGAAGAGGAAATTGAAACCGTAAATATAGGTGATGAAACCTTAATTCGGGAAATACGAATTGGCAAAATTTTATCTCCTGAGGAGCGTGAAGAATTAATCACCTTGCTAAAAGAGTTTAAGGAGGTTTTTGCTTGGTCTTACGACGACATGCCAGGATTGAGTAAGGACATTGTCCAACACAAATTACCTCTAATCCCTGGCATCAAGCCTAAGAAGCAAAAACTCCGGAAGCTTAAAACAGAATGGGAGTTGAAAGTTCATGATGAGGTTAAGAAACTACTCGAAGTGAAATTCATCGAAGTAGTTGAATACCCTGAATGGCTTGCAAATATTGTACCGGTGCCCAAGAAGGACGGGAAAGTCAGGATGTGTGTCGATTTCAGAGATCTGAACAAGGCCAGTCCGAAAGATGATTTTCCGCTTCCGAACATTGATCTCCTGGTTGACAATACCGCTGGGCATGCACTTTTATCCTTTATGGATGGATTCTCAGGGTATAACCAGATCAAAATGGCGCCTGAGGATATGATGAAGACGGCATTTATTACTCAGTGGGGGACATATTGCTACAGAGTAATGCCATTTGGTCTCAAGAATGCTGGTGCCACCTATCAGAGGGCCGCGACTACTCTTCTTCATGACATGATTCATAAGGAAGTCGAGGTCTATGTAGATGACATGATTGTCAAAGGCAGGACTCGGCCAGAGCATACAATCGCTTTGAGAAAGTTTTTTGAGCGAATCCGAAAGTTTCAGCTTCGCTTGAACCCTAATAAATGTGTATTTGGGGTCACGTCAGGGAAGTTGCTTGGATTCATGGTCAGTGAAAGAGGAATCGAAGTAGACCCTCAGAAGATCAAGGCTATCCAAGAAATGCAACCACCAAAGACAGAAAAGCAGATTCGTGGATTCCTTGGCAAAGTGCAATATTTGAGGAGATTCATATCTCATTTAACTATGACGTGTGAACCCATCTTCAAGTTATTAAAAAAGAATTCTTCCAAGAAATGGAATGAAGAATGTCAGGAAGCATTTGAAAAAGTCAAGCAATGTTTGTCTTTGCCTCCTGTCTTATCCCCGGTCATTCCTGGTCAACCGTTGTTGATGTATTTGTCCATCACGGATACAGCAATGGGTTGTATGCTTGCTCAGCAGGAGGCAGGGTCTAAGAAAGAAAAGCCCATTTACTACATCAGTAAGAAAATGTTGGAATATGAACTCAAGTACACTGTCTTGGAAAAGACGTGTTTAGCATTGGTCTGAGCGACTCAAAGGCTTAGACATTATCTTCTGTCGAACAAGATATTTTTGCTCTCACGGATGGATCCGTTGAAATATTTGTTCGAAAAACCTGCTCTTACTGGAAGAACAGCCAGATGGTTGCTATTGTTGTCTGAGTTTGACATCACTTATGTCACTCAGAAATCAATTAAGGGACGGGTCATTGCTGAACAGCTGGCTGATGCTCCTATTGAAGAGAATGCTTTTCTGAAGGCTGATTTTCCTGATGAAGAGATTATGGACATTGAAGAAGAAACTCTGAGTTCCAAGTGGCTTATGTACTTTGACGGAGCTGTCAATAATCACGGTCAAGGAATAGGGGCAGTTTTGGTATCTCCAAAGAAGGAGTACATTCCATTATCCATCAAGTTGCAATTTGAGTGCACCAATAACATGGCAGAATATGAAGCATGCATCGCAGGACTTGAGGCGGCTTTGGCTTTGCGAATTCAAGACATCGACGTATTCAGAGATTCAATCCTGATCATTTGTCAAATAAACGGGGATTGGAAGACAAAAGAGGCGAGGTTGATCTCATATCATACTTATCTCGAATCTCTGGTCAAAAAGTTCAGGAATGTCACCTTCACTCATCTGTCGAGGACAAGAAATCACTTTGCTGATGCCCTGGCTACTCTGGCATCAATGTTGGACATTTCTGCTACAATGGAGGTTCAACCTTTAGCTGTAAGGTTGCAATGGGCTCCAGCACATGTGAATGCCATTGAAATATCTGCCAGGTGTCCAGATGGAAAGCCATGGTATACAGATATCAGAAATTTCATTTCAGGCAAGGGGCATCCGCCTGAAGCTTCCAGCAAAGAGAGGAAAACTCTTCAGAAGTTCGCTGCCAACTTCATCATTTGTGGTGAAGAGTTATACAGAAGGTCATTTGACGGTATTCAGCTTCTGTGTGTTGATGAAGATCAGGCTGCAGAGCTCATAGAACAAACACATGAAGGTGTTTGTGGTCCTCACATGAATGGAAAGATGCTGTCAAGGAAAATCCTTAGACTTGGTTTCTATTGGCCCTCAATGGAAACAGATTGTTTCGCATTCGTGAAGAAATGTCATAAATGCCAAGTATATGCGAATCTTATTCATGTGCCTCCGTCGGAGCTGCATTCTATGACCTCGCCGTGGCCGTTCTCAGTATGGGGAATTGATATCATTGGCAAAGTCTATCCCAAATCGTCAAGTGGGCACGAGTACATCTTGGTGGCCATTGATTATTTCACGAAATGGATAGAAGCTGCTTCATATGCTTCCATAACTTCCAATACAGTTGCGAAGTTCATCCGTGCGAATATCATTTGCAGATATGGAGTACCTCATGAATTGATCTCTGATAATGGATCTCATTTCAAGAAAGAGGTAGTGCACCTGTGCGAAGAGTTTAAAATCAAGCATCACAAGTCATCTCCTTACAGACCGCAAACAAACGGGGCTGTAGAGGCAGCAAATAAGAATATCAAGGTCATAATCAGTAAGATGACCGAGACTTATAAGGACTGGTCGAACAAGCTTCCTTTTGCTTTATGGGCTTACAGGACATCGATCAGATCCTCTACAGGTGTAACTCCGTACTCTCTGGTGTATGGAATGGAAGCAGTCCTCCCTGTTGAAGTGAGAATCCCGTCTCTAAGAGTTATGATGGAAGCGAATCTGCCAGAGTCTGAGTGGGCCAAAGCCAGACATCAGGAATTACAGATGATTGATGAAAAGAGGTTGAGAGCCTTGTATCACATCCAAGGGTATCAGAGAAGAATTGAAAGAGCCTTCAATAAGAAAGTTAAAGTCCGAGACCTGAAACCAGGAGATCTTGTCTTGAAATCCTACAGGGCACCAGTATTTGACCCCAGAGGGAAATTCAGACCGAACTGGTCTGGTCCTTACATTGTTGATGAAGTCCTGCCTGGAAAAGCCGTAAGACTCCTCAATGAAAATGGAGAAAAATTAACAGAACCTACAAACCTGGACCAACTAAAGAAATACTATGCTTAGATGCACCAGGAGGCCATCCTTGATCGATCAGAGCTCATAAGCCAACTACCTCAAAGTCAAAAACCATTTGCAAACACTTTGGACCTAAAAAAAAAAAAAAAAAAAAAAAAAAAAAAAATCCTTCATTTTTTTATAAACTCAAACCAGGGGCATCTTTTATGACTTGCGTCATAAAAGATATGAAATTTGAACTACGTTATGACCTGATTCCTTTTTACAGGATACGTAGGTAGCCTGATCAATTCAGGTTCGGTCAAATCCTTCAAATCTTCAAAAAGAAAGAAGCAAATAAACAATCCTTACAACCCTAAAAGGGCGAACTACGCGGACCTGATTCTCATTTCTTTGGGGATACGTAGGCAGTCTGGAGGGCCAGATTCGGTCAAATACATGAAAACTTACCAAATGTTAACCTGTTTGAACCCAAGCCTACCTAAAAGTCCTTCTGGTATACTTGGGCCCAGGTTTGTAGAGAAACAGAAAGAAAATAAAAAAAAATAATGGAGTCTTAGACCCGCTAGACTGAAAACCCGCAAGGGTGGTCTAGGCAAAAGTTAGGGTCATTCGCCCGCTAAGCTGAAAACCTGAAAGGGCGGCTTAGGCAAAAATTAAGGCATACGGTCCGCCAAATCGAAAACCTGAAAAGGTAATTTGGTCATGGCAGTGACTTCATAAAGGACAGAACCTCTGAAAGCCAGCAAGACTTTCATTTCTTCGGCAGCACTACTTCAAAGTCTGAGTAAGCACCGACAGAAATTCTTCTGACACTCTCAAGGCTAAGGGGTTAAGACTAAGCCATCCAAGGGAATAATAACCATGATGGAAATACCGGAAAAAGGAATGAAACACCTTTAAATACGGTTTTCAAAAGATTTTAAGAGTGGTAGACTGTACCATTTTAAAAATACTTATCAGACTAAGAAGCAGATTCAGTCTCTCTTAGAGTTTAAGTCATTGTGCCCGTCGAAGTTCTCATTTGCTGGTTGTCCAAGTCTTTTTCTATGTCGAGTCAAGGTCAAATTCCAGAGTCCTGTGTGGTTAATATTCCTCCCAAGGCTGGGGTGATAAAAAAAAATGATGATGAATTTGTATCCCCTCAAGGGTGATGCGCAGCAGAGTGAAGTTCAGAAGATGATTGATTCTCAAGTCCATATGGCAGGCTTTCAAGCCCATATGAAATGGCAGAGATCGTCAGAATTGAAAGGCAATTGTCGGGCAGATACAGCCTGTTGTAAACCTGAAAGCTTTGTAACCTTAGATATTCAATGAAATGAAAATTTTTAACCATTTCCTATGTTTTTGCTCTCTTACGAATCTGTTATGGAAGTATTTCATACTAGGGGCATCTTTTACGACTTACGTCATAAAAGATATCAAGCGTGATGATAACTAGGATAGCTATTCTCAGCAAATGAAAACCAGAGAAGCTTGAGTACAATCTTTGAGCCGGTCTCTTCAATCAAATTGTTTTCTTTTAAAGTCAAGTTTTCAGAAAATTTTATCCCTAGCGGAGTCTAGAATTTGCTCCTGCAATCGTCAAATCCTCAGCAAAATGTTTTTCACTCATTCTAAAAGGGTCAATACCTGAAATTTTCTTCAAGTTTCTTGAGTTTTATCTTCGGCGAAGATCATGCATTTTCAATCATTCTTGGCAAAGAATGACTTATTCACCTTGTGAAATTGATCAAAGTTGGTCACCTCTTCAATCGTTTCAATGAATTTTCCTTTCATTTAAAAAATATATGTCCGCCAATGGCTCCGTGATTTGGAGTTTAGTCTTTTCTTTCACCATTTGAAAGATTTTAAAAGCTGTTTTCGCCAATGGCTCCGCGATTTGGAGTTTGGTCATTTCTTTCACCATTTGAAAGATTTTAAAAGTTGTTTTCGCCAATAGCTCCGCGATTTGGAGTTCGGTCATTTCTTTCACTATTTGAAAGATTTTAAAAGTTGTTTTCGCCAATGGCTCCGCGATTTGGAGTTTGGTCTTTTCTTTCACCATTTGAAAGATTTTAAAAGCTGTTTTCGCCAATAGCTCCGCGATTTGGAGTTCGGTCATTTCTTTCACCATTTGAAAGATTTTAAAAGATGTTTTCGCCAATAGCTCCGCGATTTGGAGTTTGGTCAATTCTCTCACCATTTGAAAGATTTTATTTCAAGGCATTCAAAGTCCATTTTCACATGGCATTCCAAGCCCGTTTTCACACGGCATCCAAAGTCATTCAAGTCCATTTTCACATGGCATTCAAAGCCCGTTTTCACACGGCATCCAAAGTCATTCAAGTCCATTTTCACATGGCATTCAAGTCCATTTTCACATGGCATTCAAAGTCCGTTTTCACACGGCATCCAGATTCATTTTCTCTTCAAATTTCAAGATCATTTACAATCAAATCTATCCTTTAATGTTTTGCAAGAGAGGTTATCTCGTCAATATGTACTGAGTTAAGAGTTGGAGAGAGGCTATCTCACCAGCGTTTGCAGAGTCAGAGTCCGGCGAAAGGCTATTTCACCGTATTATCTTTGTGAATATCATTTTCAAAAATAAAAATAAAAATTTGATTTACTTTCTTTTTCGGGTCGGCCAAAATGGTTTGTCTGTTCAGCTTTGACATTCGCGCGACAAGCACACTCTGCCAAAGAGGGGCATCTGTAGACACCCCATTTTGACCGTGCCCTAATCCCTTCATGTTTGAGCAAAGCCTCATCAAATAAATGAGATAGAACCCCAAATTTCACCCCAAGCTAGCTTAGGGTCCCAGCTAAGCCCCTGTAAAATTTCGTTGAATTCCGAGTGCGTTTGCCCTGCGAACAAGCCGAGAAAAGACCGTTGTGTAAATCAGAAAAAGGGGGCGAATTTATCCGAGATGGGGGCGAATTTATTTTGGAAAATGCAATTTAGGCCGAAAAAGACGCGCAATTTCGCGCGCCTATCAAAGTCCGCGCGCTTCATCAAGTAGTAGTGCCATTATCAACAGATATATTTTTCTATATATACAAAAAAATCAGAATTAAAAAAAAAAAATTCGCAGGGAGAGAGAGAAAGCAGATCTGAGATTTCAAACCTTCTTCGTTCTGATTCTTCTTCTCCGGTGGTGTTTTTCCGATCAATCGTCTGCAAGACTCCGGTCATAATCTCCGGTCTCCTTCTTCTCCATCCGTTTCTCTATTTTTCGATCTTAGATCTAGATCTTAAAATCCCTAACCTTCTGTATCATCTTCTCCGGCATGCTACGGTGAGCTTCGGCCAATTTTATTTTTCTACTTCATTTTCTTCTTCTTCTTTAGTTGTATCTCTGAAAATCCTAAGAAATGCTTATTAGGATGTTAAAACCCTAAGCTCATCGTTTAAACCCTCAGATCTACTCTCCTCCGTTGCTTAATCTCTCAGATCTGTTTTTTTTAGGAGTCTTAATTTTTGATTTTCTGGGCTTGAAATTCTAACCGTACCTCTTCTCCTCCGACAGATCTTCATTTTCTCCGATCCGATCAAAGAAACCATAGCCTAAAAGTCCTTCAAATCTCAGATCCCTTTCTTTTTATCCTAAATTCAAAAATCTTAGATCTGCACAATCCAAACTCTAACTTTGTGCTTCTTTTTTTTTTTTTTCTCCGGCAGAGCTCCGATGAGCTCCGGCCATTTCTTCATCTCTAGCTAAACTCGTTAGATCCCAATTCTGGATAACTATTTCTCTCCATTTGACCTCCGATCTATCTCGAAATCTTAGATCAGCGCTTGGATTCAGATATTATTGATTACTGGAGTTCGGATCTGAGGTGTAAAAGGTGCCTCTGAAATATTTTGTTGCCTCTGGAAGAAGGGATCAATCCAACACTTCAAATCATCTGGATCTTGGCAAAATTGAAGGTAGGTGTATCAGTTTATTTTATTTTTATTAGAACATTTTTTTCATTCAAGATCTCCAGTTAAACATTTTTTTAGATCTGTACTTTTTCTTTATAATTTCACTTTTATCTTTAGTTCTAGTCCTTTTTGATTTTTTTTGAGAAATTTGTTAAAGCCTAGTTAGATTGGAGAACTTGATGCATATTTCAAAGCTTTTCTTGTTTAAATCAATAGCTTAAAAATGAAGTCTGTATTTTTGCTTTGGTCTGTTTGTGTTGTTTTGCTTCTCAAACAAGGATGATTGCCGTGCGTTTATCTACTTCTGTCAAGGGAAACAAATTTCATCCCAATTATGGCTTGTCTGTTTAGAATCTACAAATGAGGATTTTGAAATATCGAAGTCGGTTTGATTATTTACTAGTTAGGATTTATTCCTATGATCAAAATAAATGTAAGTCTTGACTTGTGAGATGATTTCAGATTTTCTAAAATTGGTTTCAAAATTTATCTCCTCAGTTTATAAAATTGATCCCATAGAGTAATAACCTTCATGATCTATATTTTTCAGAGTAATTGGGCAATGGTCTCATGAATTTTTGTTTTTATTTTATGAGTTAGGACAATAAGCCAGTGTAAGGAATTTGTTCTAGTTTTATGCCTTGGTTGCCCATGCGGGTTACTAAGTATTGGTAGTTTTTTTTTTTTACAATTTAGTCAAGAAGGATGATGTCTGGAAAGTGGCTTAAGGTTGAATTCGAATGCATTTAATGATTCTGGCTATTTTGAGGTTCAAGTAAAGCATGAGAATGAGTAATTCTTGTATGAATGGGCATGATAAAATGATGTATATAATGATAGAATGCCTAATTGTGTTTCAGTTATCTTGCCTCCTTTACTAGTTTTAGGAAAAGTTCCTGTCGGTTGATTCTCTAATTTCACTTGGGTTACTATGTTAAATCTCCATCAGCATCTTTCATATCTTTGTAAGAGTTTAGTGTTTAATTCCTTCTTTGCTTTACACCTAATAATATGTGGATTTTAGTTTTCAAGAATTTTATTTAAAGTTTGGTTATTAGGATCATATTTCAAAATCGAAAATGCATGTGTTAGCTCTTAGCTTCATTTTTTATATATATAATAGCAGCCCTTTCATTTTAATATTGGTAGCCACCTCACCATTTTGATAGTGGCAGCCATACTTCTTTGAAAATGGCAACCACACAGCTTTTTGATAACTGCAACTCCTGACCCTTGTTTAATATGCATAACCTCATCCCATTTGTATATGAACAGTCCTTGACTAGTCAAATGGACAACCAGTCCAGTGCCTACTCAATTTCTGTCATGTTGTGGCATTGGTTTATGCTTCCAATTTTCTGCAAGTATAGTCCTACTTCAGTCTAAGATTGCAGCCCTGTTATGTCCACTCTCTTGCTTTTTATTTTAGCCATCATTTCCTCTGTTTTCCTCACTGTTTACATGTACCTTATCAGCTGTTGTTCTTCCTCAAAGGTTTCGTCCACAAGCACTTAACAATTGTCATAGATTGCATATGTCCACGAATGTATAACTGCTGTCAACAGTTGCATACAGCTGCTGTCCACAATTCTATGCAATTCCATAATATATAATGGTTTTTAAGCTTATAGTGGCTGCCTGTAGTTTCATCACTTTGAAATTGTGATTTTGGATTAATTAAAGAAGCACAATGCTATTTGTTTTACTATGCACAGCTGCTGCCCGTAGTTTAATCACTTTGAAATTGTGATTTTGGATCAATTGAAATCGCACATATCTGTTATCCACTTTGCATGGCTGCTATCTATAGTTTCGTTACTTTGAAATTGTGATCTTGGATTAATTATAGAAGCACAATACTACTGTTTCATTATGCACAACTGCTGCCCGTAGTTTCATCACTTTGAAATTGCGATTTTGAGATGAATTAAAAAGCGCTTATCTGCTATCCATAATTGAGTAGCTATTGTCCATTAGTTTCATTATTTAGAAATTGTGATTTTGGATGAATTGAAAAAGCACCTAGCTGATATTCACTGCTGCTTACTATTTGCTGTCCATCATTTCCTAACTTTATAGCACTTATAATTGATCACGTAGATTTCATTTCCTTTCATTTTTTTTATTATATTCATTCATTTTTTATTTAAATAAATTGTTTAATAGGAAGAAGGAGATCAGATGACTACTCAATCCGATATTATCGACATGAGTACTGTCTGATCTCAAGGCGGGCTTAGAAATATTATCATGTGTATATGATATCAGATGATTACTTTGGCATCATCTGATTTCATTGGAGTCCCCGTATTGGGGTTTGTGGTTGGTTTTTGAAGTGTTTGATATTGTTTTTGCTTTATTAGGCTATCCAGCGGCTGGTCTGGACTAATTAATGATGTTTATCATTTTATGATTGCTTTAGATTGTGTATTGTTTTCTTATTGAAAATTCTTCTTTGCTTAGCACTTGATTTATTTTTATAAAAATAGAGTGAAATTTGCAATTATCTGGCAGTTTTTTCTTCTCTCTTTGATAAACTAACACAGTCTTATAGATTGCTGTTAATTTTCTTTAGATATTAGAATCCCCTTTTCTTGTAGGGCGATGAAGGCGCTAGCCCAAGCCCATCTCTAGGGGACTTGCTCAGTCCAAATAGCATTCTATTTTCTCAAAAGACTTGCCTAGTCTTTTAAATCCAAATCTTTGGAGACAGGCATTGTCTCATTAATGAATCAACCTGAGTTAACCTCTAGAAGACTATCTCTAGTCTCATAGGTCTTAAATCCTCTTTGTGTATCATTTGGTTTTGGGAGAACACCCTACTCGGCTTGGCTTCATACCCCTATCCTATATGGGTATCTGGTTGCACATTTGTTGCACCCTAGGGCTAGGTAGCTGTCCGGCCCGGCTGGGTGTTTTACCTTTGCCAAATATGCACAAGGTCTCTTTTTCCTTGTTAGTATTTTCTCTATCCTACCTCTGTGTCTAAGAGACTTACCTAGTCTCATTTTCTTGCTAAACCTCCTCTTTGTGTATCATTTGGTTTTGGGAGAACACCCTACTCGGCTTGACTTCATACCCCTATCCTATATGGGTATCTGGTTGCACATTTGTTGCACCCTAGGGCTAGGTAGCTGTCCGGCCCGGCTGGGTGTTTTACCTTTGCCAAATATGCACAAGGTCTCTTTTTCCTTGTTAGTATTTTCTCTATCCTACCTCTGTGTCTAAGAGACTTACCTAGTCTCATTTTCTTGCTAAACCTTCTCTTTGTGTATCATTTGGTTTTGGGAGAACACCCTACTCGGCTTGGCTTCATACCCCTATCCTATATGGGTATCTGGTTGCACATTTGTTGCACCCTAGGGCTAGGTAGCTGTCCGGCCCGGCTGAATGTTTTACCTTTGCTAAATATGCACAAGGTCTTCCCTTATTACTTGTGAGTTTTATCTCAGCTTGATAGTCTCACTAGCACCCTTCTTTATCTCTTTTTCTTTTAGGAGACAAGCTTTGTCTCATTAGCACCTCCTTCTTAAGAATCCTATTTTCAGAGTCAGTCCTTAGCCTAGGAGTCTGTCCTTAGCTAGAGAGTCTGTTTTTCTTTTAGGAGTCAGTCCTATCATCATAGGGGTTAGGATTTATCCAACCTCTCATCAAATCTTGTGTTTTTTCTATCCGCTCTTGCAAGGTATAGGATGCTGTCCAACCCTTGTAGAGCTGTGTTTCTGTTCTTTTCCCCCGCAAAGCATAGGATGCTGTCCAACCTTTGCGGGATATCGGGAGTCTGTCCTCCCCTTATGATGATAGGATTTATTCCCCTCGAGTCAAAAACACTTAAAAAACAACAAAAACATCTGAAAAACCAAAAATCTCAAAAATCTTGAGTCATTAGGAGAGTAATTAGGAATTCTGTTTCGAACTACGTTGGCTTGATCCTCTTCCACGAGGTACGTAGTGCAGCTTGAGATTCTTATCTCAGGTCCAGCCAAACCTTTGTAAATAAATCATTTACCCATTTTAAGAAAAAATACCAAAAATCTTCAAAACCTTGTTTTCAACAAGATCTTCCTCTAGAGTTAGTAGTTTGTCCTAGATAAAGAGTTTTAGAGTTTTGAATTTGTCTTTGATGTGTTGTGTGGTTTGTTTGTGTTTGTGTTAGAGTTAAGAGTTTGTCCTAGAGTTATAGGAGCGCCTCCGTCCGGTCAGTTGGCGATCCACATCGCCAATTGATGACTAGGTCTAAGATGCGATAGATCCTACTGTTTTCCTTAGGATATACAGCCTAGCTACACATAGATTATAGGAACCACCTGCATTAGCTTAAGGCTAACCTGCATTTAGTTAAGGCATATAGGGTGTCCTAAAATCTACAATCCATTGGAATTTAAATAATCACATAAGAAGCTTTAAGAACTAGTCCGGTCTTTTAGATCGAGTCGAGGATAGAGGTCTAGATGTCTTAGGCATCATAGCTTAGAATAGGTGCGAAGAACTACGTTGCCTTGATTCTCGTGGAGGCGGGGATACGTAGGCTTCTTTGGATGAACATCAGATCATCTAAAGACTCGGGCCTAGGTATAGATTAGAGTCTTAGGATTGTATAGTATCGAGTCATTTTTCTATGTTTTGCAGTGTTTTCTTACTTTATTGCGCAGACCTTATACTTTTTGGTGTGTCGTGCATGTGTTTGTTCATCAGAACTTAGACACCCATTAGGCATGTCACTTATAACCTAGCTATGCTTAGGTGACACATGTTTTCTTTTATTTTATCTCGTGTGCCTTTGATTTCATCTCCGAGACATGCATGATTAGATAGACGTCTTCTCGGAGATATTCATTCTCATTCCATATGATTTTCGCCCAAAGCTCTTCAAAATTATTAAGTAAATGGCATAAGAGACCAGGTGTTTGCACTTGGGCGGATGAGGTGCTCTTTAGATCTTCCGAATTCGTAACCAGGCACGAACCTTATTTTATATCTCTGGTTATCCGTTGCAACAGAGCATAGTATGGGATCCAGGGCCCATTTGCCTTTTCCTTGGATGGCGACTCTTCTTTGTTTAAGGTACGCCTCGAATCTGGGCTAGTCCCCGAATCGAGAGGTATCTCACCTTTCATATCGCCACTCATGCTGTGAGAGGCACTTCTTTCGAGAGTTCCTTGGTAGAGCTCTCCATTCACGTGGATGATCCTGAGACTTAGTGTGGGGCCCGTTCCCCGCCTCTCTCTCGGATCGGGGTCCACACACAGTATCTTGGAACACAATCTGTAGCCCCAAATCTGAAGGAGGCCTTGGGATAAAAAAGGTATCAGATTTGAATCTGGCCGCCCAGATCAAATAACTTTGGCTCATCCTTACCAAGAGAAACTCTCCCTGGGTTACCTAGTTTGATCGGAAATACATCAGAGGAAGAAGTTTATGGACTCTCCCCATGCCTACATCCCCATCCTGGGCAGCTAGAAGCATTATAAAATCTCGTGACATGGCCAGCAAGCATGTCTGCTTCATTGTCGGAACTCAGACCCCTCTGCAATTTTGGACAGATCCTTGGCATCCAAATGGTCCCCTCTCTGCCCAGTCTTCCATTACGACATCATTCATTCCCCAGAAAGCTTCTATTGCTGAGGCTAAATTTCAAGGTGGGTGGGATTTGATTCAAGTGCTTCCTAATCTTCAAGAGCTTAAGCAGATCATCAATTCAGGTCTTTTCACTAAAGCTGCTAATTCTAACCCGATTTGGAAGCCGGAATCTGATGGCAAATTCAGGCTACGTAGTGCTTGGAACGCCGTTAGATCTCCTAATCTTAAACCTCCTTGGGTGTCATCAGTTTGGTTCGCCGGTCACACTCCGAAGTTCAGTATCACAGCTTGGCAAGCTCTTCAGGACAAAATGAGTACCAGAGATAACCTTCATTTCCTCGGCCCCAACCATGATCGCTCCTGCCTTCTATGCAATTCTGCCTCCGAAAGTGTCAACCACATTTTCTTCAACTGCTCTTACTCGGCATGGATATGGCGAGTGATTCTCCGCCGCATCTCAGATAGAAGAAAGCAAAAAAAATCCCTATCCGATGAGGAAAACTGGATTAGGAGCAAATTCAAGAAAAAAGGGCAGACCTAGACCCTTGTTCGAACTCTTCTCACTGCTTCAATCTACTTGCTCTGGCAGGAAAGAAACTCGAGACTATTTCAAAAAAAAAAAAACCCATAAAAGGTTCCTTTTAAGTAGAATTATCAGTGCAACGAGGTCTCGTATTTTGGCCCTCAAGCTGGAAGATGAAGACTCTGAAGAAAACCAAAGAATTTCCAACTCCTTTAATCTTCCCCTGTTCAGCAAAGCCACCGAACCAAAATTCTGTCATTGGGAACCTCCTGCTGCCTATGAGATCAAGTTGAATCCGGACGCCTCCCTGGCTAGTGATACCGCCTCGATTGGAGGCCTTCTCCGAGACCACAAGGGTACAATCCTTTCTCTCTTCTCTGTTAACTGCAATCCTCACCCAATCCAAGAATTAGAAATTGAAGCCATCCATCATGGCATCAAATTAGCCGTCAAGCACCAAGTTAAGAGGCTGTGGATAGAATCTGATTCGCTCATCGCTGTTATGGCCATAAACCTGCTTTGGCCGTGCCCATGGCGGAAAATCCCAACGCTCGAATCAATTAGATCCATGCTCATCTCTTTTGAGAGCTGGAAGCTGACCCACATTTGGCGTGAAGGCAATAGAGCAGCTGACTTCTTATCCAAACCCAACTGTATCTGTAAAGGAGACTCAATTTCACTTGAATTGGTTCCACAGGAACTTGCAAAAATTATTTCTGATGATGTATCGGGAATGATCTATCCTAGATTGTAGATTGTAAATTTTCTTTTTTCTTTTTATTATAGCTGGTGGGGGTCTGCCTAACCCCAAATTACCGATAAAAAAAAACACCTTTCTTCTAAGTTCCAACACAAGTAATGGGAAAAGACAAGATATGACATAAATGAGGGATATTTTCCCTTCCCTAGGCTAATCTTTGCCTTTCTTTTTATTTGTAAAAGATCTCAAACCACAATGGCATCAGAGTTTTACGACCAACTTTTTCTAATATATAGTATTATATTAGGAGAATTTATATGATGGGTGGCCGTGAAAACACGTGAAGTCTAAAAAAGTAGGTACGGCCCACTTTTTTTGATGATCCAAACCGTTCATCTGTTTGGGAACAATGTAAATTGGTTGTGCCCCAAAAATCAGTTCCATAAGATGATCCTAACCCTCCGATCTGAATTGATCTGAATATGGAGATTTCAAAAATCATTTATGGAATCTTCTTAAGGAATGGGAGGGTTAGGATCATCCTATGGAACTGATTTTTGGGGTACAACCTATTAACGTTGTGCCCAAACAGATGAACGGTTTGGATCATCGAAAAAAGTGGGCCGTACCTACTTTTTTTAGACTTCACGTGTTTTCACAGCCACCCATCATATAAATTCTCTTATATTAGATACTTTCCTACTCTTGTTTTATCATATTTATTTCTTTTTCCAAAAGTATAAAGAAAAAATGCCTTGTCTCCTCTTCATCCCAATGCACTGATGAGACAAGACTCCTCTTACTCTAGTAGAGTTTTATTTCATTTTCCCAAGACTCTACTTTTACAGTCAAACTCACCTCTTTTCCCCTTCTAACATGCCAAAGCAAACAGAGAGGGGGTTAGAGATTACCTTTGGCGAAGTCTGTCGGCCGATGGTTTCGGGTTGCCGGTGGAGACAAATATCTCAGCCATATCCATTGTAGCCCCGTTCATGTTGGGTCGAACCACTCCGGGCTTATGTACGACTCACCTGTTCTTCACGTCCATTGTTTGACGCTTCGGCATCTTCGAGAAGTCTAGCATCTACATCCGACTCAGTGTGAAGCACATAGATGGCGTAGGGTGAGTCCGTACACTTTCAAGATCTTCACTTCGTGGAAGATCTGACCACGGGCAGAGTTTTACCTTTGCTAACTCTGATTGATTTCAGAATCGGAACCACGTTTTCCAAACGAGGGGAGATTGTCCGCGATCTGGCCGTAGTTGATTCCGACGGAGTAGATGATGTTGGAATGAGAGAACCTGACAGATTAAGAAGAATAACAAATACATAAGAGAAGTAGCAACTGTTGAATGCCATAGCTTCATTCTAAAATGATAAATCAATCACTCTCAACTCTTGCCCCCAGCATGTCCTCTGTTGTTATGCTTAGATTTATTTCTTCGAGTCCCACGGATGGCGCCAATCTGATGATGCCAAAATTCGGATCTGGGCATTGGGCGAGCATTATTGACAAAACCAGCAGCTTAGGTTGGTAGAGCTCCTATTCATGGGTGCCTGTGCTCATAGAAAACAATGTTAGAAGGGCCCCGGAGTGGGGACTCGGGGGCACCCTCCAACACTCAAGTCAGGTTTTGGTATCACAGATATCTAAGCAAAACTAATAGAGATAAACATGCTTAATGAGCAAGAGGGTGACTTTTATAGGCTTAGAGTTCTTACACCATGTTTTGGTGTATAAGCCATGTGTCCCTGTGCATGCCATATATTAGCATGTTTGCCACTTGTCGGCGTGCTTGCCATGCATTAGCATGTATGCCATGTGTCTAATATAAAAGGGGGTGCCAATTTCCCCCCCAACACTTCGTTAGTTTGTTCTATCGCTAATATCTCTCCCAAACAAACCGTTAAAGCACAAAACATTTCTTAAGTCTCCAATTCTAATCGTATTCCTCTTGTTCTTATCTAAATAGCTACTTTTTCTAATCGTGAATTTGTGGGGAAAGGAAACTGGGTATAGAAGGGGTGCCACATGGCGCACCCACGTCGTCCACTTCTAATTGTATTCCTCGTATTCTTATCTAAATAACTACTTTTTCTAATCGTGAATCTATGGAGAAAGGAAACTGGGTATAGAAGGGGTTCCACGTGGCGCACCCTCGTCGTCCACAACTCAGAGGATTCTGCTTTACTTATATACTAGTTGCAGACCCGTGCAATGCACAGGCTTTTAAGAGAAAAAAGAATAAGAAAAAAAATGAATAAATGGTACGAAGAGTAGTGTGTATAGGAGGAATTTTGAGAATTTTTAGGATGTGATATGTTTTTTTTTTGGCGTTTAAATAGAGAATAACTGCTTATTTTTTGCCTTGTGTTTAGGAGAATAAGTAGTATGGTAGCTAATTTTTTGCCTAAGTATTCTACTTATCACCCCTTTAGAAATAGAATCATTTTGAGATTGAATGGAATCCTAAGGCTGTGTTCTGTTGTGCCACTCTGTCGGGAAAGGAAATGGAAAAACGGTTCTTTTTTGCTAAAAGATGAAATTCCAAGCGTTCTGTTGCCATATTTTGAAAATCTTAGGATCCTACGTGGATTCCATTTTGTTGATGTGTAACTTCAAAATCCACGCTTGAAATTCCGTCCCAGAGCAAAGGAAAGGGCTAAAATCTTAGAGGAATCACGTGAGTCGAGACCCAAAAATATTGAAATGCTTAACTTGTCTCTCTCTCTCTTCCTTGCTTCACTCGGCCGTATCTCTGGTTCGCTCAGCCAAGAAGAGAGCAGGAGAGGGAGAGCATAAACCCCTTCCCTGGACCGCATCTCTGGTTCTTTTGGCCAAGATAAAAGAGGATTCATTGCAGGGGGTTTCATAGTAGGGGGTTTCATGGCAGGGAGATGAGGGGATTTCATGGAAAAGGAGTTTTGCTTAAATCCCATCAAAGGGTTTTGTGGCAGGGAGGTGAGGTAGGAGTTTCATGGCAAAGGGGTTTTGATTGATGCCCATCCAAGGGTTTTCATGGCAGGGAGATGAGAAGAGGTTTCATGGCAAAGGGGTTTTGATTAATGCCCATCAAAGGGGTTTCATGACAGGAAGATGAGGAGACACCATTATTGAGGTGATACAATCGTTGTTGGATTTGAGACCTTTGTGTTGCTCACTGTTGCTATTGCACGAAGAAGAAGAAGACGAAGAAGAAGACAGCAATCCAAGACTTTCATTTTTGTTTTCCTTCCCACAGAACGCCCTTTTTTTTTCCATGTTTGTAATTTTCTTTTTCTTTTTTGCCACGTCATTTATGAGGGAATCCATCTCAAGGAATGCAACAGAAAACAGCCTAAGAGAAAACGCAACGGAGAAAAGAAGTGCCACGTGGCGCACCTACGTCGTCCAGGATTATGTTTTACATATATATATATTATATGATAGAGATAGATTATATGATATGATATGATTATATGATATGATATTATATGATATGGAACACGCAAGACACATAATGGGCCCTACTTCTGCCTTTTTATGCTATCGTATCTGTTGATCTGATCCAAAGGGAAACCAAAATGGCAGCCAGATGCCGTTGAGAACAACTTGATTCGATGATCCTCAGCCCTTTATCTATCAGGCCTACATCAGGCCTTGTTTAAGGTTCCCCCAAGAAAAGCTAAAGGCCTTGTTCGTTATATATTTTTAGACTCGATTTTGAGTCCAAAACTGATTATTGGGCTCAAAATTTTGTTTAATTTTGTACTCCATTTTCAGCATGGAATCAGGACTATGTGAGTCGCCTCACCTTCGATGGTGCATTGCATAAAATATTTAAAGCGGACAATTTCACTTGATAAGTGGGTAAGAAGATCAGTGTAAAAACACACCCACAAAAAATTAAAGTGGGAACTACCTATTTAGATGATCTAAGCCATTCATTTGTTTGTCCTGGCAACCTGTTCATTTGTTTGTCCTTACAAATGGTCGAACTACATTGTAATCCTTGTGATACAAGGGAAAGGATTGTAGTTTGTGGGTAACAGTTAATCGGTTGTAATCCTTGAAATTTTGCTCTCTCATAGTGAAGACCGTTTCACTTCTGGACGTTGGCATCTTGGCCGAACTACATAAAAGCTCAATGTACATTTTGTAGTTTGCTTTTATATCTGCTAATCCATTTCTTTGTACAAGATTGGATCGGATTTTACCTGGCGGATTTCTCAACAAGAATCGGATCAGAAAGAAGAAAAAGACCACAGCTCTCTTTGGATTGCAGGATTTTTTTGGAAAAGTTCGGAAAGGAAAAATATTTCTAAAATTTCCTACTCACAGACGAAAAAAGATGACTTGAAAAAACTGTATTCGAAGAACCTTCAATTTATGATAATATCCTTCTAAATTAACCATGGTCATATCGTTTCCTTCTAAACTCAACTTAACTCAACTAAGCCTTTGTTCCAAACTAGTTGGGGTCGGCATCATTTCCTTCTAAACTGTGAAAGAAAAAAAATTTCCCAAAAAAAAATTCCATTGGATATGTTTTTCTTGCAATCCAAACAAGGCCTAAATGCAAGTGGTTTTCCATGCAGGATTGTTCTTGAAATTTTCATTTACTCATAGTGGTTTTTCCGTTACATTAGCTGGGTGACCACTATTTCAATCTTCTTACTTTCTTAGCAGCTGAAGTGAGAATTGCAGTTCAAGGGAAATAGCAATTTGAGTTGAAAAAAAACAATGAATGGGTTCATGTTATGGTCACAAGAACGACATGTGATATGCTTGATATGTCTTTATTTACCTCCACTTTAGGAATCAATGGTTTCACCCTGCTACTTTGGCAAATACGAAGTCCCCAAACACAAACTGTCTGATCTTGGTTCACCTGACAACACCGGTGATGATATAGGTGACAAAGTTCTTAGCGCGGTAAGGACACTCTTGGTTGAAGAGGATTCACTTGGAGGCAAGGAGATTACATGCCTTGCCTTAACTCATGGTGTGTCAGAGCATACCATGAAATTAATACAAGATAACACATCTAAATTCTAACTATGCAATATCAAATGTATTTTAGTATTTTTGTAGAGAGAGAGAGAGAGAGCTTCATTTACCATCAAACACACTAAGACTGATAAAATTATTAACAAATACATCACATCAGGAATTCTTGATCAATTAATACAAAATAACACACATTACAAACCAAAGAATCTCCTCGTCTCCATCACAAGCGTGCAATGAGACCGTGTGGCTGCCACGACTGAAAGGTCAACCAGGGCATTTGGTATTTGAGTCAGCAAAGGCAATTACCTTCTTCTCTAGCTCTGGTTTGTTGGCGCCGATGAGCTTACCCACCTGTTGCCCATCTTTGAGGAAATAGAATGTTGGAGTGGCATGGATATCCCATGAAGAACTGAATTCCTGCATTACACCATATCGTTTCTATGATCAAGAAATGCATTGTGTACATGCATATGCAAGGATACGAGTGTACAAAGTGTGTCTTATTCTGAAATGGTAACAGAACTCAATTTAGAACAGAAATAGACCTCCAAAGCTCAAAGAAGGGGCAGATGTTGTCCCAAAACAGCGAAGGCCTAGACACACCCCTTTTAGCAAGGAGGTCTTCAGATTCGTCACACTATACGATGTGTATGGGAAAAGTACAGGTGTTGGGGGCAGCTATTTATAGTTTCTCTAATCTGGCCAATGACACTGTACCTATAATTTCCATAAGATTCCAAAAAATCTAAGGATCCGAACCTAAACCCTGCAAGTCATGTAAGACTGAATGAAAATATACTTCCAAGTATACTTGGCCTTCTCAAATAAGATGCACCGATTGATCATATACCATAGCTTCCTCAAAAAGTCAATGATATAGATATTACCATGGGCCATTGCCCATCTAAAGCTTTGGATATTTGGGGAGCACCCGCATTCCACACCTTGGACCACTTGAAAGACGCGCGGGGACATCTAACCAAACAATAGAAACGAGCTGTACGAGAAGAACCCATTTGGATCCTGTTAGAAGTGTGTGTGGGTGTGTATTGTAGCCATAAGGGCATAGTAGTCTTTTGTATGTTCTCTTTCCTATAAATACATAAGTGAGGGGGAGGATCCCTAACTCACTCTTTCTCTTCTTCCTCTTTCTTTCTCCCTCTTTGGTGGCTTCTAACATGGTATCAGAGCCCTAGGGTTTGTGGTCCTAGGGACCACCTTGCAAGCCCCCTTCCTCCTCCCATATCCTCTCCTCCACTCCCTGCTACAATAACTCGCTACAGTACTACAGTGACCGCTACAGTACCGCTATAGTTCCACCACTACCACTACCACCCTTCACCTCCACCTCCTCCACCACCACCACCACCACCTCCTCCACCCCAACCTCCACCATTTGAAGCCCTACATATTCTAAAACCATAGTCCTCTTCTCCTTTTCTTCCTTTTTCCTTTCTTTTTGTCCCTTTCCTTCATGGCCTAAACATTTTAGTCCCCATAACTCTTTCCGCGGATCCGATTCCTTTGTATATTTATGTATTTCTCTCTTCGAGGCTTTATCATGCCTCCTGCCACTTTCGGTTGTAGTGGTTGTCATAGGAGCCGCGATATTCTCTCTTGGCTCATCTAGTGGCCCCTCTTCCTTTCGGGCTCTGCAGTCGTAGTGTTTGAGCTCCTTCTTCTGTCTTTCTCTTCATGGATCCTCCATTTATTGCGGATCCCTCTCTTAGCCTGACCTTTTCGGTTCGTCCCTCTACATTATCTTCATCTTTACCTAGCTCTTCTTCATTGGTGGATGCGTCATTCCCTCCTCATTATGTGCCCTCTCTCATGGAGGACTATTCAAACGCTGAGCGGTGCCTCGTTAGCGTCTCTACTCATTCTGATTCCTTTGATGGATCTACTATTGCTGCCTATAGCATTAGTGATCGTGCTACCCGTGGTGGCGGTACCTTTGGCCGTGGTTGTCGTCGTAGTGTACGTGTTGGTGGTCGGGATCTTACTGGCAGCCGTGATACTGGTGGTCGTCCCCGTCCATATTGCTCTCATTGTTGGCGGGAGAGACCTTATCTTGACACTTGTTATGCTCTTCATCCCGAGCTCCATCCGCCTCCTGAGCCTCGCGTCGTTCACTCTGTACACCATTTGGCTTCTGCTCCTTCAGCTATATTGGCTTCCTCTTCACAGCACAGTACAGCCGCCCCTTCTGAGGGCTTCTTTGTCTCTCGCACTGATTATGATGAGTTCCAGCGCTTTCGATTATCCCGTCGCCCGCAAAGTGCCGTCTTTGCCCAGCCAGGTAGTTTCCTGCCTCTTTTCTTTCTAGCTCCAACTCCTGGATCATTGATTCCGGGACATCGAACCATATGACAGATACTTCTTCATCTCTTAGTTCCTTTCGGCCCCTATCCTCGCAGTCTATTACTCTTGCTGATGGGAGTACTTCTCATATTTCTAGTATTGGCAGTATTTCTCCACGCCCTGGCATTACCTTATCCTCTGTCTAATGTGTTCCTAAGTCCCCTTTTAGCCTACTTTTAGTTAGTCAGCTAACCAAACATCTTCATTGCTCTGTCTCATTTTAACCATCTTATTGTTTATTTCAGGATCTCTCGACTGGGAAAACGATTGGTTCGGGACGTGAAGTGGATGTGCTTTATCGTCTCGACTGTGGCCCTTCCAGTACTGTTTTGCATAGCTCCATCGATGCCTATCAGTGGCACTGTCGCCTTGGTCATCCTTGCCTCGAGCATCTACAGTGGACCTCCATTGTTCCTACCCCCATTCAACAGTTTTAGTGCGAGGCCTATGAGCTTGGCAAATACCGTTGTGTGTCGTTTCCTCCTAGACTTGTTAGTAGAGTCTCGCACCCTTTCAAGTTAGTACACTCTGATGTATGGGGTCCCGCGCGGACTACCTCTCTTTTTGGATACCGATATTTCATTGTCTTCATTGATGATTTTTCTCGCATGACTTGGCTTTATTTGGTTAATGACCGCTCGGTGGTTTTCTCTGTCTTTCGCACCTTTCATGCCGAGGTTACAAATCAGTTTGGTCGTTCAATCAAACGTTTGCGCACTGATAACGCTCGGGAGTACTTTTCACAATCTAATGGCTTCCAAGAATTCCTCTCTACTCGTGGCATCATCCACCAATCTTCATGTGCTCACACCTCCCAACAAAATGGTGTGGCAGAACGTAGGTTGAGATCTTTACTGGATGGGACCGGCACTCTTCTCATTCAAATGGGTGTCCCTAAGACCTATTGGGGTGATGCCCTCCTTACAGCCCGCTTACTTGCCAATAGACTTCCTTCCTCTATCCTTGGTGGTTCATCCCCATTCGCCTTGTTACATCCCCAGCATGACCCTTTTCCTCTCACCCCTCGGGTCTTTGGTTGTGTGTGCTTTGTCCACAACCTCGGCCCTGAATTAGATAAATTGGACCCTCGCGCTGAGCGATGTATCTTTCTTGGGTATTCTCGGACCCAGAAAGGTTATTGGTGCCACAGTCCTCGCTTACGTAGGTCATTTGTCTCTGCCGATGTCACATTTTTTGAGTTCGAGTCTTACTTTATCACTCCTCATGAGGATTGTCCGGCAGTTCTTGATTCGAACATCCCGCTTCCTCGTCTAGCTCTTCCAGACCCCATACCTTCTCCTTCCTCGTCTCCTCCTTTGCCGGTTCCTGAGTCTTGCATGCCTTCTCCTTTCTCGGCTCCTCCTTTGTCGGTTCCTCCATCTAGCACATTTTATGAGCCCTCATCTTCATTAAAGGCTCCAGAGGCTCCTCCTCCAGCTCCTACAAAGACATATCAACGCAAGTCGAAGTCTACATCCCATCAGCCTCCTCCTGCGCCATCGGCATCTCAACCGGAGATCACGACTACCTCTTCTCAGGTACCTGTAGATTCTCCCATTGCCTCACGTACTCGTTCTCATAGTACTGCTCATCCTATTTCCTCAGTTGTTTCCTATGATTCTCTGACCCCTATGTTTCAGAGTTTTGTATCTTCTTTGTCTTCTGTTTTTGTGCCACAGTCCTTGCCAGCAGCTCTTGATCATCCTGGTTGGAGTGCGGCTATGGACCTTGAGATGGAGCCCTTCAGGCCAATCATACATGGGATTTGGTTCCCCTTCCACCGGGAGCTCGGTCCGTCGGTTGCCGCTAAGTTTACAACGTCAAACACTTACCTGACGGGACAGTTGAGCGCCTTAAGGCGCACCTAGTTGCCAAAGGTTATACTCAAACCTTTGGAATTGATTACCATGAGACATTTTCCCCGGTTGCCAAAATACCATCTGTCAGGGTTCTCCTCTCACTTGTAGTTAACAACGGCTGGCCCCTACATCAGTTAGTTGTGAAGAATGCCTTCTTACATGGAGAGCTTATTGGGGAGGTGTATATGGAGCAACCTCCTTGGTATGTTGCTCAGGGCGAGATGTCCTCCTCAGAGTATCGGTTGCAGCGATCTATGTATGGCCTGAAGTAGTCCCCTAGAGCTTGGTTTGGCCGGTTTAGCGATGCTACCATGCGCTTTGGCATGAAGCAATGTGTTGTTGATCACTCTATCTTCAGTTATCAGTCAGGTGCTGGTTGTGTTCTATTGATAGTGTATGTTGATGACATTATCATTACAGGTAGTGATTCAGCGGGGATACACAAACTGAAGACATTCTTGCAGAAAGAGTTCACAACCAAAGATCTGGGATGTCTTAGATACTTTCTTGGCATTGAGGTGGACCATTCTACTAGAGGTATCTCTCTCTCTCTCTCTCTCTCTCTCTCTCTCTCTCACAAAGGAAATATGTGTTGGATCTTCTTGAGGAGACAGGTTGTGAAACCTGCCTTAGTTCCAATGTACCAAAATGTGAAACTTCTTCCAGAAGAAGAGGCTTTGTTAGATGATCCTGGCAGATACGGGAGGCTAGTGGGTAAGCTCATATATCTTACAGTCACTCATCCAGATATATCATATGTTGTTGGTGTTGTTAGCCAACATATGAGCTCACCCCGTACTTCCTACCTTGCAGCAATGGTTCAGATTATTCACTACTTGAAAGGGGCACCAGGGAAAGGCCTCCTATTCAAGAAGCATGGGCATATCAGGTTGGAAGGATTTAATGCTGTAGACTGGGTAGGATCTCCTGTAGCTAGGAGATCCACCACCGAATATTGTACTTTTGTTGGCGGCAATTTAGTGTTCGGTTACGGGTGGCGGAGAAGATGGAGGCTGATAGAGAACCCCAGGGATTAGAAAACCCTAAGGCTCTGATACCATGTTAACCGAAAGTTTAGACAGAGAAAATAAATGAGTTAGGGTTATCTCCCCCTGACTCATATCTTTATACTAAAACATGAAGGAATATACAAAGTCCTAAATGCCCTTAGGCAAGTTACATATTCCAACATATATTATACATTCCCAGCTTGTTACAGATGTCATTTAATTTTGTTTTACTAAGGGATTTAGTGAAAACATCTGCTAGTTGGTCCACAGACCGAGTGAAGGAAACATGAATCTCGCCTCTATGAATTCTCTGGCGAATGAAGTGACAATCAGCCTCTATGTGCTTGGTTCTCTCATGGAAGACAGGACTGGTAGCTATATGAATCACAGCCTTATTGTCGCAATAAAGCTGAGCTGGATAAGATGGGGAGAAACCAATCCCCTCCCCTCTCGCCGCAAAACCCTAAACCCAACTCCGGGCCAAGTTTCATCCGAGGCACACCGGCACGCTGTCTTTTTCCTCCTGAGAAGGAGTCCGTTCTTCTCTCTGAGCCGAAGGCACAGGCCCTCCCTCCCTCCCCCCGTCACGTTTCTCCTCCCCTGCGGCTCCTGGTCTTGTACCCAGGGTGGAAATTATTTTCCAAGAACGAGGATTTGCACCCTCCCCAAAATTTCCAGGAAAATATTTTCTTCAAAACTTTTTCCAGGATCAAGGATTTGCGCCCCTCCAAAATTTTCCAGGAAAATATTTTCTCACCAGCTCGGAAAACTTTTTCCAGGATCGAGGATTTGTACCCCCGCCCCAAAATTTTCCAGGAAAATATTTTCTCACCAGCTCGGAAAACTTTTTCCAGGATCGAGGATTTGCACCCCCGCCCCAAAATTTTCCAGGAAAATATTTTCTGACCCCTCCCCCCCCCCCCCCCCCCCCCCCAACCACAAAATCACTTTCTTGGAAATAAATTTCCAGGGCTGCGTATCGCCTCGCATCAGAATTTTTTTTTCCAGCCCCCAATTTCTAGGTTTGTTGGTAAGCCTCACACCCCAAGTTTTTCAACCCACATCATTTTTCCTCCTCTTTCTTTCATCCCTTGATAAACCCTACCACTCTTTTCTCCCTGTTATTATGTGTTAGATCTCCATCTCTTACCCTACTTTGATTCTTGTTTGTCTTTGCGGCTCCCCTCTGTGCCTCATGGCTTCCCTCTTGTCAAGCTTCGTCGATGCCCGTCATTCTTGGAGCCGCGTCTAGCTTTCTTGGCATATCCTAGTTTGCCCACCTATTCTGTTATCTCCTGTTATTCGTCTTGGTTTGGATTGTCTGTTTCTTTCCTGCTTGTTGTTATGGAGGAGGTGCTTGACAATCCTTCCACAGGAGTGGCTCCTGGTGTTCGTCCGACACCCTCTTTGGCGTCTTCTTCGTCATCATCTCTCTCTGTGGATGGATCATTCCCACATATCACTACTGTTAAGTTGGATGGGGCAAACTACGTTACTTGAAAAGCAGCCGTCGAGAAGTATCTTATTGCCCGTGGGAAAGCCCACGTCATTTGTCGTGATCCTTCTCCTACGACGGATCCCACCTTTGATCGATGGGAACATGAGGATGCTCTTGTTTGTACCCTTCTGTGGCAGAGTATGGCCTCTCACGTCTCTGGGCCCTTGATGCTTCTGCCTACTGCAAAACGGATCTGGGATCAGGTTACTCTTCTTTACTCTGGCGTGGCAAACATTAGTTGGATCTGCTCTACCTATTCTGAGTGGGTGCGTTTCCGCCGTGGTGATCTTCCTCTTACCACCCATTACAGCCAATTCGTTGGCCTGTGTCAGCAGCTTGATGTTTACATGCCGCTTACCACGGATCTCACAGAGGTTGCCCGTCAGAGGGATCAGATCCGTGTTGTGCAGTACCTTGAGAGTTTGGGTCCAGAGTACATGCATCTTCGTCAGCAGATTATCGGTTCTGGCGCTATTCCTTCCCTTACTGAGGTTTACTCCCGCGTCCGGCAGTGCTCTCCTGGTGATCCAGTGATATCTGTTCCTATTGATGGTTCTGCTCTCGCGACCTATGATGGCAGTACTCGCCCGCCTTGTGGTGGAGCCTCCTCTGGTGGTGGCCGTGGTGGTGGTCGTTCTGGTGGTGGCCGTGGCCGTTCTCTTTGCACTCACTGTCAACGCGAGGGACATTATATTGACCATTGGTATACCCTGCATCCCGAGCTTCTTCAGGCACGCTCGGCTCACATGGGTGCTACTACTGCTTCGGCTTCAGATTGCGCTCCCTCTGCTTCTGTTCCTGCACCAACTGATTCCACCTATACATTATCCCGTGCCGATTATGAGGAGTTCCAGCGTTTGCGGCTCAGTTCTCGTCCTCCCTCTGTAGGTTTCGCCCAGCCAAGTAGTTCACCCACTACCCTTCTATCTAGCTCAGGGTCATGGATCATTGACTCTGGCGCATCCAATCACCTGACTGGTAACTCTTCTCAGCTTCATTCTTTTCGCTCTTTCTCGTCTCCCTCTCAGTCTATCACACTTGCTGATGGGTAAACCAGTCATTTGGATCGCCGTAACAAAAGTATGATGTGCCTGCAATGATCAAAATCATTCATTTGGATCGCCTTGTTGTAAATAAGGTTGGCCCAAAAAATCATCTCCAAAGGACAATCCTAACCCTCTGATCTCGAAGAAAGGTACTTTATTAAAAAAAAATTCTATAGATGGGAGGGCTAGGATCATTCTTTGGATATGATTTTTGTGGCCAAACCTATTTATGATGGGACGATCTGGTTTCAATCTTCAAATAGGGCGGGTCGCACCATACTATTTGAAATCTTGAACAATATAGTCAAATATGTGCATAAAAAGTTCGTTTCCGCATGATGATCCTAGCCCTCCGATCTATAAAGGAATTCCATATTATGGAAACCTCTATAGATCAGAGGGTTAGGATCATCCTATGGATATGATTTTTGGGGCACTGCCTATTTATGTTTTGGCCCATCAAATGGACGGTTTGGATCTAGTGTGGGCTTACACCATATAAAAACTCTATATTGTGTCGATTGTGGTTAAGATCATCCAATGAAACGTCTCTATATTGTGGCGATTGTGGTTAAAATCATCCAATTAAAAGGAGAGAGAGAGAGAGAGAGAGAGAGAGAGAGAGAGAGAGTCTAATAAATAACAATGAACTTTCTAAAGAACGGCAAGCAATTTTTTTCAATTTATTAGCGCAATAAAAGCAACCTGGTGAGAAAATCTCACTCAGATAAAGTCTCACTCAAACAACTGCCATTCTGAAATCATATCCCTAAAAACTTGGAGAGAAGGTCGATTAAAAAGCCACGCTGGAATTCTTATCGTATAGAATCTCGTGATTTGATATTATCCCGAAATTTTGGCTGAAATTTCGAATTTCGGTCGAAATTCTATACCCTATAAAATAGCTGTTAGAAAGATTTCTAGGAAATTTCCGAAATTTCGGTTTCGGTGAGGACCGAAACGCATTCCGAAACCGAAATTTAAAACCTTGGTGCTAAGGCATTTTCATGGCAATGACGATACTCCTTTTCAAGTTTTCTATTTGGTGAAAAGACTTGTATCAGCTTAGAAAGGAAGATTAGGGTTGGTTATTCGGTTATAACCGAACCGAAATTTGATAACCGAAACCGAACCGAAATTTTTAAAAACCGAACCGAAACTGAACTGATAAAAAATTCGGTTATTTCGGTTAACTGAATAGTGTGAGAAAAAGAGGGAAAAAAACAAAATCTCGGTTTCGATCGTAGGGCTAGGATCATCCAATCGAAATGATTTTTTGAGCACACCCTAATTAAGTTGTGATCAATCAAATGGACGGTTTTGATCATCCTACGGAGTGCCCATATAGCACTTTTTTTTTTTTTTTAAGTAATGGTTTTTATCAAAATTTCGGTTATTTCGGTTAACCGAACTTTTTTTTAGATAACCGAAACCGAATAACTGAATTTCCAAAAAAAAAAAAAAAAACCGAAACTGAACCGAAAAGGAAAAAAACCAAACCGAACCGACTGACCGAACCAATTCGGTTCGGTTCGGTTATTCGGTTATAACCGAATAATGAACACCGCTAAGGAAGATACTACTCTGATCACGGTAGTGCGCTGGGGACTTCTTTGGCATGCCATTCAGATGGCTCACTGCCTTATCATAGCTGTCCTTAAAGGAAGGCTTGAACAAGGGACCATCATGGGAAATGTCGAGCATCATGCAAATATCTTCATGAGTCGGAAAAAGCTCTTGCGTTCCAAAACGAAACACATGCATGTCGGGATCCTAAAATCTGATTGCGGCACGAATCAAACCCCAATCAACACAGGCAGAGGAAATATTGCATAAGCTGCGTACGCCCACCGTGCCAAGATTAATGGCTTCCACAATTTGCAACCCATTGATCCACGCCAACAAACTATTGTTGGAGACTTGAGCCATCCCACTCGCCATCCCACTCGCCATCACTCTTAAAGGCCTAACGTAGGCTCCTACTACTATCGAATGACAAATGATAAACAATATCTTATTAGCTCAAATTGATAGAGTTCACAGGTCTCACTATTATGGATAACACCAAGATCTAGGATTAAAAATACTGTTGACATTGGCACTCCACTCACTACCATGAATCTGATTAAAAATAAGAGACAAGTTGAGTTTGTGCATTATTGAAGGGAAATGATATAAGCATTTAGCGCTGCCATCTTTTGATATTCAAACTCCCCAATCTTGTCTTTTAGTATTTAAATTTTAAAGGGCTTGTGAGAGCTTGTTGCGAACTGTAATAACTAATAACCTTTTCACAGCCCATTAAATACTAAAAATACAAGCTAGGATAGCAGATAACTTGAAATTGAATATCAAAATATGGCAGGGCTAAAATCATTTCCCTTTAATAATTTCCAACACATATAGCTAGGGAAATGATATTATCACTTCTGTCTTTTTATCTCAGAAAGTCAGAATCCGATTAATAAGAAGAGACAAATTGAGTTTGTGCTCTCCTAACTTGTCTTTTTAGTATTTAAAGGGCTTGTGAGAGCTTGTTGGGAACTGTAATAACCTTTTCACAGCCCATTAAATACTAAAAAGACAAGCTAGGATAGTTTGAATATAAAAAAAATTAAAAAAACACTAATCATATCTAGAAATAAAAATAAAGGGGAATGATATTTCTGAGATTCAACAACACAGAATCACATATTATCAAAAAATAAAAATAAATAAAAAATAAAGGGGAATGATATTTCCCCCCTCTGACGGATAAAATCCCCCTCCTTTTAACATTATTCATTAAGTTTTAAAGGCATAGAAAAACGTTAAAGGGTGTGAATTTATCCTCAAGAAGTGAACCATTCTCACAGAAACCGTTAAAGGGGGGGATTTTGCCAACCATATTCACAGAAACCATATTACAGAAGAAAAATTGAAAGAGATTGTTAGAATAAGCCCAATATGGGCATTATAGTCATTGTATCTATTTCTATCTCTTAATATATAAATACTATACTGAGGGGGAGCTTGCCCTAACTCACTTTATCTTCTCTCAATCTCTCGTAACATGGTATCAGAGCCTTAGGGTTTCTGATCCCTAGGGATTTCCATTAGCCTCCATTTTCTCCATCTCTAACCTTAACCCTAACCATAACCCTAGCCCTATCTCCATCTCCTCTATCTCCATCTCCATCTCCAACCCTAACCCTAACCCTATCTCCAACCTCCATCACCCTCCCCCCCTCCCCTCCTCCCCCCGACACTCCACCCCTACGTCTACCACGCCAGTCCCTCTCCTCCTCTCCATGACCCTCCTTTCCCCCTTCGCACCCCACTAGCCCCTCGCCCCCTTTGTCGTGATCCCCTCCCCACCCCTCCAGCCCCTCGCCCCCTCCCCACGACCCCCCTTCCCACCCCGCCTCCTCACCAGCCCCTCGACCCCTCCCCACGACCCCCTTCCCACCCCGCTTCCTCAACAGCCCCTCGCCCCCTTCGCCGTGAGCCCGCTCCCCACCCCTCCAGCCCCTCGCCCCCTCCCCACGACCCCCCTTCGCCGCGAGCCCGCTCCCCACCCCGCCTCCTCACCAGCCCCTCGCCCCCCTCCCCCCTTCCCACCCCGCCTCCTCAACAGCCCCTCGCCCCCCGCCCCCCTTCCCACCCCGCCTCCTCAACAGCAACTCGCCCCCTTCATCCTCCCCCATCCGTGACATCCCTTCCATCCTCTTCCACCTGCGATCCTCCTCGTGCCCTCCTCCTCCACCCGCGACCCCCCAGTACCCCTCTCCCTCTCAACCACGCCCCATCCCTTGTCTTCTCCATTCTTTCTCTCGACTTTCTTCAAATTTTTTTAAGAACCCTAATCTCCTTTCCACACCCCGTATTTTTGCAGCCCTAATGTGCTGATTTTTTTTTTCATTCTCCTGTCCTTTCTTCGCTGATTCGTCTCATCCACTCCATGGCTTCGTCTCTTCGCTTGTCCCTGGCTAACGAAGCCGCATTCTGAGCCATTCCTTTGTCTAGTTGGTCCCTAGTTGGTCCCTCCTTCACTCCTTCTATCCGTCTAGTAGATCATGTGGGGGCTATTCTCTCTTAGTTATTTTTTGTCACTATGGACCCTTCTGTCATTGTGGATCCATCTCTTGGCATGACCACTGAGGTCCGTGCCTCTCTACCCCGCTTTACTATCTCTTCTTCTCCCACCTTGGCACCTGTGGATGGCTCTTATCCACAATTGACTACTGCCAAACTTGATGGGACCAACTACCTATCCTGGAAGGTTGCAGTTGAGACCTACCTTCTCGGGCGAGGCAAGTTTAGTTTCCTTCTTCAGGAGCCTCCCTCGCCTACAGACCCTTCATTCGCATGTTGGGAACAGGAGGATGCTCTGATTCATAGTCTCCTCTGGCAAAGCATGACCCCATCTATCTCGTCTACCATGATTCTTCTCCCAACCCCTTCATTCGCGCGTTGGGAACAGGAGGATGCTCTGATTCGTAGTCTCCTCTGGCAAAGCATGACCCCATCTATCTCGTTTACCGTGATTCTTCTCCAAAGATGATATGGGATCACACCGCCGTGACATATTCTGGAGCACAGAATCTCACTCGTATTTGTAACACATATTCTGAGTGGATGCGATTACGCCGTGGACGTGGCCGTGGTTGTGGCTGAGTTGGTGGTGGCCGAGGCCGCCCTTACTGTACACATTATCATCGTGATGGCCACCAGATTGAGACTTGCCACACTCTCCATCCCGAGCTTGGACTGTCTTGCTTAACCCATCAATCGACTGCCAGCCCCTCCGAGGCGCCTCTTCAACCATCTAGTACTGTCGTTGCACTTTCCGATAATGCCTTTACCTTCACCAGGACAGATTATGAGGAGTTACAGTGCCTTCGTCAGAGTACTCACACTTCCACTGTAGGATTTGCTCAGCTAGGTAGTTCACCCACGACTTTATTCTCTAGCTCCGGGTCCTGGATTATTGACTCGGAAGCCTCCAATCACATGACTGGTAACTCATCTCAGCTCTCATCCTTTCGCTCTTTTCCCTCTGACTATCAAACCATTACTCTAGCTGATGGGTCTACTTCCCCCATCACTGGTATTGGTACTGTGTGTCCTTCCCCTACTATCTTATTATCTTCTGTACTTTGTGTTCCTAAATCTCCTTTCAGTCTACTTTCTGTTAGTCAATTAACGAAAAACCTTCAGTGCTCAATCTCATTCTATCATTCTTATTGTTTGTTTCAGGATCTTTCAACTGAGAAGACGATTGGTTCGGGTCGTGAGGTGGATGGCCTTTATCGTCTTGATTACAAACCTACTTCTACTGCTTTGCATAGCTCTGTGGACGCCTTCTAGTGGCATTGTCGTCTTGGACATCCTTCCCTTCAGAAGCTCCAACCGACGTCATTAGTTCCTGCTTCTGTGTCTTCATTCCAGTGCGGTCCTGTGAACTCGGGAAGCACTGCAGGGTGTCTTTTCCTTCCCGAGTCGTTAGTTGAGTTGATAGTCCTTTTCATTTAGTTCATTCCGATGTCTGCGGACCTTCTAGGATCGCGTCAAATATTGGGTTCAAGTATTTTATAGTATTTATTGATGATTATTCTCGTATGACTTGGGTGTATTTGCTGAAGGACCGTTCTCAGGTTTTTTCAGCCTTTCAATCTTTTTATGCTGAAATAAAAACTCAATTTCATTGCAATATTAAATGTCTTCGTACTGATAATGCTCGAGAATTCTTCTCAGGCACTCATGGCTTTCAGGATTATCTTTTCTCTCATGGGATTCTTCATCAATCCTCTTGTGCCTAGACTTCGCAGCAAAATGGTGTAGCCGAGAGAAAATTGCGCTATTTACTCGAGCTCACTCGTACCATAATGTTTCAGATGTGAGTTCCTAAGTCGTTTTGGGGTGATGCGGTTTTAACTTCATGCTTGCTTGCGAATCGCCTTCCATCATCGGTCCTTCATGGCTCTTCCCCCTTCCAGGTCTTGTATCCTCAACAAGACCCTTTTCCCCTCACACCACGTGTATTTGGGTGTGTCTGCTTTGTTCATCATTTGGGTCCAGGTCGTGACAAATTTTATCCACGGTTAGAACGGTGTGTCTTTCTGGGTTACTCTAGAATTCAGAAAGGCTACCGTTGTTATAGTCCTCGTCTTAATCGGTGGTTTGTATCCGCTGACGTTACATTCTTTGAGTCTGAGTCTTTCCACTCTCCATCTTTGCCTAGTTCCGCCCTTCTGGAACCCGAAGTGCCTATTTCTCTTCCTATACCTCCTGAGTCAGTTTTGCTACAGACCTCTTTATCGTCGGTACCTCCAAGTGAACCTATTGTTCAAGATGGCAATTCAGTCCCTGTAGCAGATCCACCACCAGTAACAAAGCATTATCATAGGTGGCAACGCAAAGATGGGCCTCCACCAACTCCACTCGAACCATCATCTTCACAGGTAGATATCCCGATTACATCTACACAGGTATCATCTATCCCTTCCCCTGTAGTTCTCAGTGACTCTCCTATTGCCTCTCGTACTCGTTCTCATTCTACTGCTCACCCTATTTCTAATTTTATCTCTTATGATCGTCTGACTCCTACTTTCAAAAGTTTTGTTTCCTCTTTGTCTTCTTTTGTGTTACCACAGTCGTTACAGGAGGCTCTCGATCACCATGGACCTTGAAATGGGTGCACTACACTTGAACCAGACATGGGATCTAGTTCCCCTTCCCTCTTGTGCTAAACCTGTTGGCTGTCGATGGGTATTCTCTATCAAATACTTGCCAGAAGGTACTGTTGAGAGACTGAAAGCCCGTCTCGTGACTAAAGGATATACTCAGACTTTGGAGTTGATTACAATGAAATATTCTCCTCAGTGGCAAAGATACCTTCTATTCGCGTTCTTCTGTCACTTGCAGTTAATCATGGTTGGCATCTTCATCAATTAGATGTGAAAAATGCCGTCTTACATGGCGACCTTCATGAAGAGGTGTATATGGAGCAACTTCCAGGGTATGTTGCTCAGGGGGAGATGTCCTCTTCTGTATGTCGCCTTAGGAAATCTTTTTATGGCTTGAAACAGTCTCCATGAGCATGGTTTGGCAGATTCAGTGAGGCCGTTATGTGGTTTGGTATGAGACAGTGCGCTGTAGATCATTCGGTATTTAGTCACCAGTCTAGCAGGGTGCATTCTATTGATCGTGTATGTTGACGATATCATCATCACATGTAGTAATTCAGGTGAAATAGAGAAGCTGAAGACCTTCTTGCAAAGAGAATTTGCTACAAAAGAATTGGGACGCCTCAGATATTTTCTTGGGACAGAGGTAGCATACTCCTCTCGTGGTTTGCCCCTACCCTATCACAGAGGAAGTATGTTTTGGATTTGTTGGAGGAGACAGGGAATCTTGGCGTAAAACCTGTGTCTGCACCTATGGATCCCAATACAAAACTAGTTCCAGAAGAAGGAGATTTGTTGGAGGACCCTGACAGGTATAAAAGACTGGTGGGCAAGCTCATATATCTCACTGTTACTCGTCCTGATATATCTTATGCTGTAGGGGTAGTCAGCCAGTATATGAGCTCCCCACGCACCTCACACTGGAGTGCAGTGATTCAGATTCTTAAATACCTGAAAGGTGCACCAGGAAAGGGCCTATTATTCAAAAGACACGATGATATGAGAATTAAGGGGTTTTCTGATGCTGATTGGGCTGGATCTCCTGCAGACAGGAGATCAACTACTGGGTATTGTACCTTTGTTGGAGGTAACCTAGTGTCATGGAAAAGCAAGAAGCAGGACGTCATTGCAAAGTCGAGTGCTGAAACAGAATACAGAGCGATCGCGCACACAAGCACGTAACTTATATGGTTGAGAACACTTTTGTCTGAGATCGGCGTTGCATCTTCTTCACCGTCACAGTTGTACTGTGACAACAAGGCTGCCATCTATATTGCAACAAATCCAGTCTTCCATGAACGAACAAAGCACATCGAAGTCAATTGTCATTTCATCCGTCAGAGAATTCAGAAAGGGGAGATATGTATTGTGTTTACTCGTTCCGCAGAACAGTTGGCTGATATGTTTACAAAGCCATTGAATAAAGCAAAGTTGAATCATATCTATAACAAGTTAGGAATGTATGATTTATACATTCCAAGCTTGAGGGGGAGTGTTAGAATAAGCCCAATAGGGGCATTATAGTCATTGTATCCATTTCTATCTCTTAACATATAAACCCAAATGTGAGGGGGAGCTAGCTCTAACTCACTTTCTCTTCTCTCAATCTCTCGTAACAGAGATAAGAAAAAAATGGGAGATTAAAGAGAGATAGTTACTTTAACTAAGAAGGGAGAAAAATGAGAAGAAAAGAAGAAGAAAATAATACCTATTTAGAGAATAGAAAAGCCCCTTCTTTTAATTCTTCCCTTGTCTTCTTCTTTTCAAACCTACGAAGATAAAGAAATGAGATTAAAGAGACAGATTCCCAAAAAAAAAAAAAAAAAAAAAAGTAAAAAAATGGAAGAAAAACTGAAAAAGAGGGATTACCTGTTCTTCTATCGTCTTGCTCCCTCGCTATTTCAGTCTCGGTGAAGGTTAGAGTTACGGTGAGCAGACATAAGTGGCGAGGAGTGACGGAGAAGAGAGGGCGGTGAAGAGAGGAGCGGAGAGTAGGGTTAGGGTTTCGGTGAGAGGAGAGAACTGAGAGAAGAAGTTAGACAAAAAAAAAACTTAAAAGTCCTTTTATTCTACTCTTTAGATTTTAAAGAGTAAAATACAAAAATACCCCTACGTTTTTAACTTACAAAAGAGAATAAAAAAGCCCAAATGTGTAATTTTCATCAAACCAAGGGGAATCGCGATTCCAATATTTGGAATCTCGGTTCCAAGAACAAGGGATTCACGGTTTACGTTATGGAAAAACGCGAATCCCATATCCATGAATTCATGATTTTAAAATAATAAATCCGGGTTTTTATAAATTAAAAACCGCATTTCCGGCGAGGGCTAAACTACGATTCCCATTACCGGGAATGACGTTTTCGGTGAATCCAATTCCCGAATCCCATATTCTGGGGAATCTCCATGAATCCCAAATCGGATTCGCGTTCCCGGAACCGCGAATCCACATGCTAGGGGACGAATCCTGCAACCTTGGTCTTTTATTGTACTTTTTAGTTGTTGTTGTAGTATACTCCTCTTCTTCATTCGCTCTTCTAACCCTAATCTCATTTCTAATACTAACAATTTCTTATCTCTCCTTTTTTTAAAATTTTTAACTACTAAAAAGTTATCTTCTCACAGCGTCTTTTCCGAAACATGGTGTTATTATCCCATGACTTTCTTAGGCAACACAAACCCCAAAATTTCATTGTTTCTCATTTTGTTTTGCTTAAAACTCTAATAGGAAGGTCTAATGACTATTCTTTTTTACTTCTACTTAAATCAACACAAAAAACATTGATTGTAGCATCAGTCAACAGATCAAAACTGCATCCTATGTCCTCTTATAGTTTTTTTTTTTTCAACCTAATTGTTCAAGAGTTTTGTACCAAAACTCTATTTTAATTTTTGAGTAATAGAACAAAAGTGCTGACCTTAAAGGAGAAAATGGTCCCTATGATATAAGTGTTCCACATGAGGGGATGGATGGATAATCTCATAAGGGAAAGCATGATGAAACCGCAATTGATGGGGGTCATGCAGGGATAATTTGTGTGACCCAGTGCATGGCAAGTCAGTCTGTTAGGAGGTTTGAGCTCATTTCTACATCTTTACAGTTGATTCCATCATTGTTATTGATAGGTTCTCTGAAATGTCTCCATTTATGCCACTTTGGTGGTTAGGTTATTCCCAAGTCATTTATGGAGAATTCTATAGAGCATAATAGTGGTTATATTTCAATTTTTTTAACAAATACTACTCACGATCAGATGGACAAACAAAAGTGATCAATCACAAGTCAAGGCATTGTTGAGATGCTTGGCTGTGAAGAAGCATAATCAATGGACCTTAATTCTATCATAGTAGAGTTTACATATTATAGACTATAGTTCCATTATCCGTTCCTTTTAGACAATTTGTATCCATCCCATTCCACACCTCTTAAACCATATCCCTATATTTTATTTTGGGAAGTGCAGTGCTAACGCCGACACTTTCATCCACTACATCGAGGAGGCACATCGAGAGATGTGACCGAGTATTGCGAGGAATGAGGCGACCGTTGATCATTGATCATCATCAGAGCGATCACATCTATAGCATGGAGGATCTAGTTACGACATTCCTTCAATGTGGTCGGTTCACGATTTGAGTCTATCGCAAGGAAGCATGATTCTTCCCTTGGAGTGGGGAACCTCGATTCCTGGGTTCTCGAATCCGAAATGGGAATCTTCTCGAATCCCCCAAAACTGGGAATCCTTATTCGGATTTGCCAGAAACCCGATTCCCACTTTTGGGAATCGCGGTTTACGATTCCCCGGAAACAAGATTCATACTTTTGGGAACCGCGGTTTAATGTTATGTGAAACGCGATTCCCCGGAGAGTCTATGGCGATGCCCAACTCCCTAGCGATTCCCCGACACAATTCCTAGGCGACTCTTCGGTGACTTCACGATTCCCGCTTCGGACCATCCCGGGAGCCTTCGATTCCTGTTTCGATTTTTGCTTTCGATTCCCTCTCCGGCAAACTTGGTCTATCGTCATCCCCATCTTGGAGATTTGCCGGATTTCACTTTTCAAACCTGAGCAATCGGAGAAGAAGTGTATGTATTCTCTATCTTTCTGTGTACAATGAGTTACATATTTATAGATATTACAAGTATACAATCCCTTGATTAGGGGAAATCAAATGAAGAGAATAAGAGCGTAAATAAGTAACAGACTATATAGAAGGCATGTGTGAAACAGGCAACAAGCTATACGAGGAAGTTGTGAAATAGGCAACAAGCTCTACAAGGAAGTGTATGGTGTGTTTGCTATTAACACTTACCATCATCGCTTTGTTACCTTATGGAGTTTACGACATGGACGTTCAGATGATGGAGATTCGCATAGGATTTCATTGTAGATACATAGTTCACTGGCAAACAAGTTCTCAAATCGAGTGTTTGCAGCTGGATGAGGTCTACTTATGGCGACTTCGCGAGGACATGTTTTAGCATGTTGCATACTTCTACTCGACGGAATCGAGTTCTTCTGACGTTGGGGGAACCGATGTGATCTATTATTAGGATTTCTTATTTCATTCTTTTATTTTATTGAGGGTTTATTTAGACTTACATTTCATGTTTTAATACTCCTAGATGTTGGGGGATGTCCAAATCAACTTATCAACCAATTTATTTGCTTATTACCCATAGCCCACTACTCAAAACCCAAGCTCAAGCGCAAGCCCAAGCCCACTTAAAGTACCTCATAACGTTGTTGGCCTCCTCCATGGCCCACCACTTAAGCTTTTAAACCCCATTTATTTTTTATTGGCTGCCCCATGGCCCATCACTTAAACCTCCTAAACCCCTTTTATTCCTAATCTTTTATCCTACTGGCCAAAACCCTATGGCCCACCCCTTAAAACTAATCCTCTCCCATATAATACCCTTAAGCAACTCCCTTTCAACCTAATTATTGAAATCGAAAAGAAGACCTACCCTTCCCCGACGTTGGGATCCCCTCTTTCCTTCTTTCTTCCTCTCTACCTTTCCCATCTTTTTTTTCTCCCCCTTTCTTGTCCCTCTCTTGATAAGGTTTTCTCCACTTTTTCCCCACTCTTTACGTTGGTTGTGATCATCCCTTCTTTCCCTCACTCTAGCTCTCTCTCTCTCTCCTCTCGGCCACTGCGGTCAATCAAGGCACCCGCTCATGTACAGATCACCTTTTATTTGCAACATTTTTGCTCCATATTCTCTACCCCAACCTTTCCCAAATTAACCTTGCAAATTCCCAGTTCGCCCCCCAGATTGACACAGTCGACCCAATGCCCTCCTTAAGTGCCATAATCTCTGCGGTATTAGAATTGATGACAGCAATGCTCTGCAGAATGAGGGAACTTGTAAAACCCATTTTGTAGAAAATAAACATAAGGTTAAACTGCCCTTGATTAACTTAGCAAAACCTTGTTAACTCCAACAGCGAGTATGCTATGATTTGTCACAACGAATTTTTAGTGTGATATTTGGGTGGCATTTTTGATGTGGCCTTTCTGCTTATCTTATAATATTTTTTCCTTTTTCCATTCTTAATAGCCTTCATTTCTCTTTCATTTATAGTTAGTAACTGGTGCACGTACCTGATACCTTAAGAATTAGTTATGAGCTGTCATAGAGTAATATTAAAAGAGATACAACTTTTATGTACTTTATTAATTATTTTTTGGCCGGCAGACATTGATTTTCTTTTCTGAGATCGCTTGATCTTTAGAATGATTTGTTTTGTTTTGTTTTTATTGATATTATTTTGTTGTTTATTGAACTCAATTATTTTGTAATTGTAATTTTTTTACTTCACTAACTTGATGCTTTTTTCAATTTTTTTCTTTTACTCTTTTTCACTGCTTCAATTCCTTGAGTGCAAAATTTACAACTGAATTCTGCTTGTTTTACAGATGGATAGGCACAAATACGTAAAAGTAGCCTACCATGGCTTTAGGGAGATGTCCAAGGAAGATAAAATTGCAACTTATGGGAACACCTTGTTACGGGATTCTTTTGATGAGCCTGACTATGCTCTTATTGATACTCTTTTCTCACTGGCTGAAGCCTACCTATTTGCCCAGCTTGTTGACTTCAAAGATAGTTATCCCAGAAAAGTTCCTGATGGTGCTGAGTAAGATTTTTCCCCCCTTTTGTGCTTTGATGGAATTATTTATATTTGTCTGTTTCTTTGATGTTAAGAGAAAACTGTGTAGTGGTAATTTTCTTTTAAGGGAATGTTCAGTATTTCGCAGGTATCCCATTACTTCCACCAATGTGAGGGGTGGATGTAAATCCTGGTGGAATACTGATCATTTTCTGCTTGTTTCTCTTTTTCCTTTTCTTCTCCACGCTTTCTTGTAGATTACAGGAAACCCAATGCCTTCATAATTATCATGCTTTTCATTTCATGATATGTTTTCCTATGAGTGGTTGCTAAGTTATGAAATCCCCGAGTAAATTGGGATTGAAAATTAACGCTTAATGCATTTGATAAAGATTAGGATTTGTTTTTTTTTTTTTTTTTGCTAGTTTTGTATGCAGTTTATCTTACCAATATAAATTTAGTAGCGGGTCTTTCCCATTCCTGATGCAGCTAGTAGTCTCAGATTTCCATCTGAGTGCCATGATTCCTTGTGATTTCAAGGTCCCACTATATGTTGACAAGTGAAAGGTTCAGGCTACCGCAAAAAATGCATGCCAATTTGTTTAGGAAAATGGAAATAGCAAGTTACTTAAGCTATCCTTTGATTTAATTTTAGATTTTGCTTCTTAAAAATATCACCGTCTGGACTCACGAGTTGCTTATTAACCTTCATAAATTTCATCTTTTCAATGTTGTTTGATATTATCTATGCTCCTTTTATATTTTATCCTCTTCTTGGATAGACTTTTACACACACCTGTTTGGCTGTTTATGTTGTGGTTTTAGGTATCACTGTTTTTGTATAGTTCCTGGATCTGATATAGATTTCATATTGTTGAAATATATACATTTCTCTATTTTTTTTGAAAGGTCAAAATATACATTTCTCTAACAACCTTCTTTATGATTTAACTACGGGGTGATGTCTTGACTAACTCTTTATGTCAAAGTTTCGGATCTCCTTATCGTGGGATTAGGTTTCTCATTGTTCAAAACTGCATGTTTGCATTAACCTTCTTTTCTTTGGCCGTATATGATTTTAATAATAATTAATAGGCTATGATTTAAAAAAAAATTAATAGGCTGTACATATGTGCTTGACCATGAGTCTGGAGATAGTGATACCTTCAATATTTTGTAGAAATATATATTTATATATATGTAGAGAAATATGTGTGTATGTGCGCGTGTGCATTATTTTATTTATTTATCTATACTTGGATATATTTACTCATTATGTATTTTAAATTTTGTGTTTAGGCAAATGTTTATTTTTCTGTAAAAGATATATATATATATATATATATATATATATATATATATATATATATATATATATATATATATATATATATATATATGAGAGAACATTTCCTACACACTTGTGTAGGTAAGTTACCTACGCACTACCTTAAAATACAGTGGGGGCCCACATTGTTTGGGTGATCCAAACAATTCATTTGAATGGTCCTCACATAGATAGGGTGTCAACAAAAAATCAGATCCATAGGATCCTAACCATTCAAACTATGGAGGCAAAAAATGGACTAATTTGTGAAGGTTTATACACGTCCATTTTACCTCCACAAATCGTAGGGTTGGGATGATCCTATGGATCTGATTTTTTGTGGACACCCTATCTATGTGAGGACCATTCAAATGAATTGTTTGGATCACCCAAACAATGTGGGCCCCCACTGTATTTTAAGGTAGTGCGTAGGTAACTTACCTACACAAGTGTGTAGGAAATGTTTTTTCTCTCTCTCTCTCTCTCTCTATATATATATATATATATATATATATCTTTGTCTGGACATGTGTTCTTGTTGTTGTGTTATGCTTGCATCTATTTACATGTTTAAGTTGCATAGTCCTTGCGAAGGTACTATTAGTAGTCATGTTCAAAACTGTATTTCTCAAAATGTATTTTTTTCTCAAAAGATGAATTAACAATTTGGGTTTCTCATCACTGATAGCATTCCATCCATTTTCTTAGTTTGTGTTTTTAGTTTCATTAAGCTACTATAGAAGTTTTCTCCGGAAAATGCGATCTGAACTGAAGTTCAGTTTCGGTCATCATCAGCTCAACTGAAAGATTTGAAGTTGAATATGCTTAACCCAATTTGAATATAGTGAATTGGTTTCAAGTTAGAGATCAAACTGCACTTCACAGAGATATTAACAGAACACCATATCAAAAGATCTGATTTCCAGTTCAGAATTTGCTTCCGCTCTTGCTATGCATCACATTGCAAGATCATAAAATACAATTATTTTTATCAAATTGAACCTTTATTTCTATATGAAATACTATGAATACAGGAACAAATTCAGTACGATACTTAAGTAAAAACACCCAAGTCATCTGTAACGTGTCATCTACGAATGTAACAAAATACTGAAAACCAATAGGCTAGACACATGATATGGACCCCAAATATAAGAATCGACTCATGAGAAAGGTGCACAACTCTTTTTCTCAACACAAGTATGGAAGAAAGAACGGTGTTGCCTCCCAAGTTGAGACTTGACGCGACTCACGCTCAAGAACAGAAATAGGATAAAGAGATGGAACCATTTGCCGCAACTTTTCCAAGTATGGATGCCCAAGACGAGAATGCGATTGTAGAGGAGATGTAGATGAAAACAGACTAGTGGAGGAGTGAAGAGACCCATCCAGGTAATACAATCTGTTATGTTCAAGCCCTATACCCCTCTTCTTCATCTATAAATACTGGAAACCACAATGAGAGGGATTAAAGGGTACAGTTGATTTCACAGAATGAGTTTATTGACTATCTAAAAACACGTTAAAAGGAAATTTTGAGACAGATAAGACATGGGAAAGAGAAAGACATGTAGTAAGATGGACCATTCCCTGCCCAAAGACTCTAGAGTGAGATCCATCAGCGAGTGTAATAGAAGTATTAGGTGCTGACTTAGAAAACAAGGAGAAAATACTGGACTCACCAATCATGTGTGAGGATGCCCGAGAATCAATGATATATGAAGATGGTTGGGAGAATGAAAAAGCAGAGGTATCGAGTTAGCAGGAGTGGCAGAATACGCAATGGAAGAAGAAGGCTGTTGAAGAAGAAATAGAAGAAGAAAGAAGACGAAGAAGTAGTAGAAAAGGGAGAGAAGAATTGGGGGAGAGATGGAGAAGAACTCAAGAGGGGAAGAAGAACTCACTCAATTCAATTGTATTACATGCAAAAGTGCATAATAATATGTAGTTTAGCCTATTAATAGGCAATTAACAACCAAAGAAATAGAATCTTACTAAAATAAGACTTCCTAAAAGACTAAAACAACTTAATGACTAAAGCAACCCCTAATAATAGCAGAAATGGCTAAAACAACCACCAATAATATCTAATAATATTAAAAAGGTCCCTTTGGGCCCAAATAATAATAGAAAGAACTCTACAGGGCTCCTCGAGGGCGCCCCTGCCGAGAATAAACTCGCAAGGGATGTCGATCCCCATCACCCACTCCGGCTTTCCAAACTTCTCCCAACACTTATCCATAGTATGATTTGTTCTGCCACACTGAACACATTTCTGAATACCTCTCTACCTCGGCCTCCCCCTGAATCTCTATCCTTGCCACCAAGCAGGACCACACCCATGGTCATAATTTGTAGATACACGAGCAGAAGATTCCTTTGCTGTGATAAAATCCAATGTGGAGATAAACACCCCAACACATTGTAGGCGTGAGTAAACTTTATGCATGGATGGAATGGTGTCACCAGCCAGAGATTATCCTTTTACTGAAATTTAATCAGAATTCAGCCTGGGGTTTCAAGAAAAGAGAGGAATCCCCCTGGTTTGTTGGGAGGAAGTATGCAAATCTATAAAGGGGGAGGTTTGGGATTTAGAAAGATAAAGTAAGCGAATCAAGCTCTTCCGGGAAAGTGGTTATGGAAGTTTGGGGAGGAGTCACAACTCTGGACCAAAGTTACTAAAACTTAAAGTACGTACGGAGCTGCCTCTGGGCATTGGGAGTCCGAGGACAGAACAACCAACGATAAGAGAGTCATCATCATCGGGAGATGAAACAAGATATTTAGTCCCCACTGGCACAAGTACAGTAACTGACCATTATGGTTGTTGCACAGGAAAGAGAAAAGTAAGAGATCTTTGTGGTTGTGATCAAATCTGATATAAACTGGGGTCTGATCGGATCTGATTTAGAGAGAAAAGAAAAGATTAAAAGAAGAGAAACCGTCAGATCTGTTTCAAGACGATCATTCCAGACTTTGGATTAACACCAAAAAAAGGGAAAAATGGAAGAAAAGGATGAAAAAGGAGATCATATCTGATTTAGAAATGAAAAACTAGAGAAGTGATTAGTTTTGATTTGGAGATGGAACCAATACCTTCCTTTCAGATCTGCTCTTGTCTGGTGCTAGGACGGGAAAGAGCATCAGTTGCATGCTCTTATACCATGTCACAGCATGTCTAAAACAGAGAGAAATAAAAACCGCAGGGAGAGAGATTACGACGTTCAGTTTAGGGAGAAAAGATGTGTTAGTCTACCTCCAATTAGGTCGACTAACATATATATATGATTATTATTAAAAGAAAAAGACAAAAAGTGCCCCAGGGTACTTAATACAAGACAATATACATTATTCTTTGACATCTACTAAAGTCAACTATTATATAAAGGGTTCTACTACATGGATGACCACCGTTCCTATATTTTTGGGGCAGTCCTCAGACCCTCACCTTACAAGCGGTGCATATGTTTGCTGATTGGTGCTGTTGATCTGTTGGGCTGCCATGCATCCCCATTGCCAGCTGTTGTAACAGTCCCACCGTGATAGAATGGTGCCAACTCCTAATTCCTTTGTCAAGGCCTGCAAACAGTCTTAAAGGCTAATCTTTTCATGGGAAACCCTAAAAGTGGTCGAAAGGTTTAAGATCAATCATGGTTGGACTGGCAATGATTTACTAAACTTGTGGTGGCCCAACAAATCAATGGAAATGCTCGCCCGCTGCCATCTTGGAATGTATGCAATGACAGCACTTCTATAAGCAATGAAAAGCTCTGAGACACTTTCAATTGGTAATCCAATGACTCCAGAACTTAAGGAAGAATTGTTATTGGGAGCAAGATTGAACATTTTCAGATCCTAGACATTGCTTAATCTGCTTGTTTTATGTCCTCATATTTTCTACTTCTAGAACATGCTATATTTATTTTCTGAATTGCAATTAAGAAACATTATACTCTCCACTCGCAGCTATAGTCGTATGTATAGAGATGTTCGAGCTGCAGTTGACTTGTGCCATCGTGATGGAACTTTGAAGCAAATGGTTGCAAAGAATCCTGGAAAGTAAGTACTGAAATTGTTAACTTTTGCTTTAAGTTTTATATGAAGAAAAACGTTGATTACATTTCTGAATAGTAACAAAGTATGGTCTTTTCAAGAATCAAACCCTTGGTGCTCTCGGATTCCTATTTTCCCATTATGTTCACAAGAATAAGATGACCCGCACATTTTTTAATCCTTGAAATTTTAAATGAATGAACTGAATCATGTGTGTTTGTGTGTGCGCGCACACATGTCAGAAAAGTAAAAGAATTTGTTGTTAAAGTGGAAGATCAGAAAGTTGCTACTTGTACGGGATCATATGCCTAGTGTATAGTAGTGTTTTCAGAGATGGTGCGATGCATAAGCTTCATGAGAAATTTCTAATTCTCTAAATAAATTTTTAAAAAATAAATAAAATATAGCAAGAAGTAAGGAAATACAAAAACACCTGTATAATTGCTAGAAAAGAGTCTTTGGCGCTTTATTATTCTCCCCCCCCTTAACTTGTTGTAACGACCCGATTTCCGTCAAGTCGCTACGAGCAAAAGAACGCAAAAATCATGGAAATATTTTTTTTTTTTTATATTCAGCAACCACGATAAAGTCTTATTCCAAATTAAATATGTCTTACCATAACAATTTCAATACTCATACTTCAAAAGAAAAGAAAAGTTTTAAATTACCAAAGTCCAAACTAAATAAAGTCTTGATAGAAATAAAAGTGGTAAATGACGCATGACGTCAAAATGCAAAAACCCCAGAAACGAACTCTCTGATAACACAGTCCCTTATCCCAAGGTTCCTTCATTTGCAAACGCTCCACCATCTAACGCCTCAACCCCTGTGGTGGAGTAAACAACGTCAGAGCAGGGTCCTCCAGAGACCGAGCAGAGTAAGAGAGACAATATAAAAAGTACAGGCAATATAATCCAGATCCTCAGCAATATATATCAACAATAATAAAAACTGGAAAGGAATTACGCTATTGATTGCAATATAAATAACAGGAGTGACAATAATCCAAATTTATACTATGTATGCAACGATTATATAAATTGAGACAGCACATTCCCCAGGTACATCCGGCTTTTCCCCAGTTTATTTTTCTGTCAGTTCTTTTCTGACTTTCCCATTTTTTTTTCTTTTTGCCGGTGTCCTTGCCGCACGACTACCCACTACCCCTGTCTAAAGGTAGTGGCGTTATGGACTCGGATTTCGGTCTCGCATTTAATGCCGAGCCGTTTCGGGGATACTATCCCTTTTGGATGGTTTGCCAACGAAAGGCTGTACACGCTTCTCGCGTTGGCCTTTGGACCTTAGGTCCCAGGATGATACCACCACACCCTTAAGTTCCCCTTCACTCTCTCCCATGTAAATATGCAATTAGAAATTTAAAGTACATTACCTTTATCAGCCTTCCTGCATTACTTCGCATAAGGTTTTAGAACAATTTATTTTTCATTTCAATTCATGCCAGGTAAGCAAGTATAATTAAGCTATGCAGGTATTAATAAGACAAAATTTTATAAACATAACCACATTGCATAGACAAATTATATTGGAAACCATTACAAGGCAAGGTCTAACTGTCACCTGCCTTCCAGTTAGATTTGTGGATAAAATTTGACGAGCCCCCCTAGAGGAGGTGGGAAGATTGATAACCTGGCAAGGATGAGATACATAGTTTATACACTAATTTATACATCAAAATTGTACCATGTCTATTTAGTTATTATACACAGATTTTTTTACGTATACATTAGTTTATACGCATTACTATTCAAAAGAACATTTATACCCATACATATGTACTGTGGTTTTTTTTTTTAAGAAAACGAATAAACAAAAAGGGGGGTGTCTCAAGGTAAAACAAGGGCATAAGTATTAAAATTTTCGTTCTTTCTTTTCTCTTTCTGCCTTGCTTCATTTGTTTACAGCATCTCTAATTTCATTTTAACGAAGATGAGGGTTTTTGCAGGTGATTAAATCGTGAGATTTGGCACGGAAAAATCGTGGAATTGATATGGGTAATGTATAAATCATTTTATTTATTTATGTATTTTCCTTTTTGTATCTTGCTTTCTTAGTTGTAGAAACACTAAATTCATTTTAACGTAGATGTCGGTTTTCTGCAGGTTTTGGAGTGCGATAGGGGGCATGGAAGAAATCGTGAAAAAGAAATGGGTTTTACAGAATAAACAGAAAGGGTTCCATAGCATACACGGTTTTGGGGATGAAATTCCATGGTTTCCAAAAATAGAAGAAGAAGTTGCCATGGGATTTCAAGTAAAATTCAAAAGAAGCATACCTCTCGGCTGGTGAATGGAGAAGACGAAGAATCAAGATGGGTTTCACAGCCAAGAACCGTCCGAGCCTCTCTTTTCTTCCTCTCTTTCTCACTGTATTCTTTCCCCTCTTCTTCTCTTGATTTTTGATTTTAACAATGAGGTATGTAACTAATTTGGGTGAGACTTTTAAGCTTTTCTAAGCAAGGATGGAAGTTACCACAAAATAAATACGATCCATAAAGAAAATCTTTATTTTTGCCCATTCTCCTCTTGAAATTTTGAGATCGTGATTTCCTTCCTCATAATTTCCAACCGTTTTTCCTTTTAATTGTTACCAGCCTTTTTAATTTAGTCATCAAATGCCCCTAATTACTTCCCTAAATTATGAATATTGAACGGCTTTATGTAGTTTTTAGATTAAATTTTAGATTTAATGAGGGTAGTCTTTACACTTGTCCTTGCTTTGTATTTGCTCAATTGTTCTTTTACCCACTTTGTATTGACTATCTCGGTTCTTTCTATTTTTCTTAATAAATTTGGCTGCCTTCTTACAAAAAAAAAAAATCTAGAAAAGAAATGCTTCATTTCCAATCATAAATCATCATTCAACTAAATTGTTAAAGGTTATATAATTTTTATTTTCTTCTTGAAGAATTATAAAATCTACCATTTTTTACTATTTATGTTATTATGTACTCCTTGTGTTTTGACCATTGTGCATTTATTAAGGTATATCAATGAGGATCTATCAATCGTCCCAATGCTTAAAATGCTCCGAGATTCTGGTCGTGCGACATTCTTGGTGACAAATAGGTACCATATTTTCTTTCATGCATTTCTTTTCACATAAAAGAATTTTGGAATGGAAGGATCCATTTATATGGATGACGTGCTCTAGATTCATATTGATATCTCCCTTGTTTAATAACATCGACACTTAGTGACATCCATTGTCACGCATATCTGGTAATTTAGTACATACCACTTGTCACATGTAATTCATATAAATATTTATACATAATGCATGCACCACATTTCACATCCAATTCATATAAATATAATTATGTACCATATACATATATTGCTTTAGTATACCACTAATGCACTTACGGTTTTGGTTTCGGTATGCATTCCGGTTTCGGGAACGTTTCGATGGGGATGGAAACAGAAACATTTAGGTCTTTTATGTCAGTTTCGGTGGAAATTTAGAACTATGATTATAATATGGTCTTATCATCCTCCATTGTTGTTATATTTGTGGGTTAGGAGCATTTGTTGTTAGTCTTCTCTTGAGTAAGGCAAGCTTGACATTCTAGGTACCTGCTATTACTTCCCCTATAAACTAATATGACTGCTGAATGCTCAAATTTCTCGGATCTATTCTAAAGATTTCCTATGCATACCTGAAGGTAGTCATATCACTCATTTTTTCCAATTCTTATTGAACGTAACTTAAACAGCAACTGTGAAGCATAAAAGGCATGCACCTATAATGCCTGTAAATAATGTGAAGAAGGGATTTACTTTATGTTAATGTTGTAACCCAAATAAGTGCTCTAGTAATCCCATAAAAGCTTGTAAAATATTAGGAAATATATGGTCTTCAGCCTTATTTTCCTAAAGAAAAATAAGGTGGGCAAAGGTAGAAATTTAGAATCGGGGGCCACATGTTCAATCTTCCAAACCATTCGTTTGCTAAGCCGCATCTTGGATAGACCATGCCGGTGTGCCCCCAAAGTCTTACCTATAGACGATCCTTACCCTTAATTGGCGATCTGCAAGTGAGTGGTTAAAATGATGGATGCCAAATATTCGCATTCAGCGGGGAGATCTCTCTGTTTTTTGAGGGTTAAGATTTGTCTAAAGAGGGAGATTTGGGTGGTATACGACACTCCTGATGAGCCATCAGTTGAATGTTTTTTTCTTGTTGAACACATGCTCCCCACCTATTCTTTTTTCTTCCCTTGTGGCTGGGTTCTAAATAATTTCTTTTGCTGCAGCATGTTATATGGATTCTTCTAAATGGGCAAAGAACCCGTGTCGGACACGTCCCTAATTCCAATGTGTCAAGATCTGCTTAGACACTTTTATGCCTCTTTTAAACAGTTTTTCTCTCTTTGAATACTACTATCACAACTTTACAATTACTGCCATCTTAATAATTAGTTTCTTAAATGGGAATAAAAAATTATATCTAAAAAATTAAAATTTAATAATTGATTAAAATATTTTGGAGAATCAACAAATCATTCTTTTTACATTATATCTACTTACCTATTAAAAATTTCAATATATTACTTGTTATTAGTATATTATTATGTAAAAAAATAAAATTTAATAATTGATTAAAATATTTTGGCGAATCGAGAAATCATTCTTTTTGAGTTATGCCAAATCAAACACTTGACTCCCAATGTCACAGGCTCACAGCAACCTACAGTTAAATCAGTGGGCATCTTTATATGACCTTTTTATTTCCTGTGGATGCCAAGTTTGATCCATTTGATTATTTTTCTCTTATACATGGGCTTGATAGTGGCTGTTTTTCTTTGTTATGATACTAGTGAAACTGGATTTGGGTTCTCCACCGACTGTTTCTTGTGTTATATTTTTGTTGTACTAGCTGAAAGTAGAGTTTCTGTTGTTTATCTGGTGCAGCTTGTGGGACTACACAAATATCGTGATGAATTTTCTTTGTGGAGGCCAAAGTTTGAACGGTTGTTCCCCTTGCAACTATGATTGGCTGGAGAAGTTTGATGTCGTCATTACTGGCAGGTTCTTCTTATTCTTTGGCAATTTATAACTTGTAGGAATGAATCACAGGCTAGTACTGCTCGGAATTCTTGCTGAATGGATAAGTTTGATGTATCTCAATTGGCAGCAATATTGTTTGCATCTCTGGTTTCTAGTATTTTTTTTGTTTTGGTAGGTAAGCTGGGATCAAACCTCTGACCTCTAGTTTGAAGAACAAATCCTTAAGCCATTGAACTAGAGGCTCAATCCCAAGGTTTCTAGTGTTTGATATAGCATAACTCATTAATCTCTCAGTGGTGTTTTCTTTTGGTTGTATTTAGGTATGGTTTTGCTTGTATTTAGGCTTGGTGTTTGTCGATGATGATAGTTGAATTTCAGGCAATTCATTTTCTATATTGCTCTGGTACCTTATGAGATCTGTGTCCCTAGAACTTGAAGTCTTTGAATTATTTCTTATTGTATAGTTATATGCTCTTATAGTAGATGTGTAACGACCTCAAATTTACTAGATATTGTAATTATATTTAAAACCCTCCAATTAAATTCGTATGCCATAGGTACACACTAAATTAAAATCTCCCAGATCAGATTTGATAACCTAATTATATAAATTGGGTAGATCACTGTAAATCCAAAATTTTAGGTAGTTAAGTATAGCCTTAGGGCATTTCTTGCTTACTATGAAACTTAATTTAGAAACTTGGATTAATGAGAGAATCCAATAAATTACTTCTAAGTATAGTTAAATCAACTTAAAATACTTCCTATTAGGGCCATATCAAATAAGGAAGAAAAAGGGGAAAAGGGAAACAAGACAAAAAAAAAAATTCTAATTTGTGGGTTTTAAAAGAATCCAACGTATGGGTTTTTCTACCCATTTTGATTTGCCGTCCAAAAGAAAACCAAAAAAAAAACCGAGAGAGAGAGAGAAGAAGAAGAAGAACAGGAAGAAGAAGAAGAAGAAGAAAAGGGGATTTAGGGTTACCTTTCCATCTAAATCCAAGTAAGTACTATTAACTCCAAACTCTTGCTTGATTATAATCCAAAAATTTAAGCCCTAATTACAGCCAATTAAAAATGAAAATAACACAGACAAGAATGCTTTGCAACTTCTATTTTCTCAAAATCCTTTGTGAGAGCTCAAAACCCAAATCCCATGGCCTCTAATCTTGAACCCCATTAATGCCTTCAATTCTAAGTTAAGCCATCATCTTCATCATCCACCTTCATGAAACCCAAAACCTGCAAAAAAAAAAAAAAAAAGAAGAAAACCCAAAAACGTATGTGTTAGGCAAAGAGGATAAAGTCAACAAAAAAAAAAAAAGGGAAAAGAAAAGGGAATGAATAAACCCACTCTCTTTCTACCTTGGGCCACCCTTATTAGCATCTTTTAATAATAAATTTTTGTGTTAAGAGGGAGGTCCAGGGAAGAAAGGGGGTGTGATCATATGTCAAAAAGAAAAACTGTACTTAATGAAACACACACTGATATATATATATATATATATATATATATATATATATATATATATATATATATTTATAAAATACGTGGGTCCACACATATATGGGTTTTATACCTATATGGGTTTTTATACATATACGGGTTTTATACCTATATGGGTTTTTATACATATACGGGTTTTATACCTATATGGGTTTTATACATATATGGGTTTATATATATACGTGACTCCATACATATATGGGTTTATACATATATGGGTTTTATACATATATAAGGGTCAAATTATTCCATGGCAGTGGGAGTAGTTGTATTTAAAGAAACACATGTGTGGGTTTATACGGGTAGATGTACTGGATTCTGGGCATGCCCCTGAACATGGCTTAATAAACTAGGTGAGCGGGACAGCTCCTGTAACCATATATGAATATTCACTGGCATGTTTCGATACCTAATATATATATATATATATATATATATATATATATATATATATATATATATGATAAGTCTTTTGATCATTTGAAGACGAGTAGCCGAGATAAACTCAAAAATTTGCAACATCGCGATTAAAACAGAATTGACCCAATTAAACCTAACAAGATAAATAAGATGGTTAGAACGGTGGTTAGAACACTTATCGTATGATGATATTTTGTACAGATTGCTGCCTCCGCAACTTATAGAGACGTTCCTTACCAACACCAAGGAAAAACAAGGCAAGTGAATATGGACTCGCTTCATAACGGTAACTCAGTGTAATTCTTATGATTATTTGATATATGACTGTGTTAGAAGGTAAAGGCATCGCATATGTTTCAATACCATATTTCTTTAGGCTTTCATTTCAGAAAGCGAATTTGCTATGATTTATGTTAGATAAAGTTGTAAATTAAAATAGACCCAGCATGTTCATAAAGAAAAATTGTAGATTCTGTATGCCATTCTAGGATTTGGAAACGAGGGAGGGAGGACTAAGGCAGACCCTTAGATTCGTCCTTGGGCAAAAGCCAAAAGTTACCCAGGCTGAGAGCGTACGACACCTGGCTGACAATGCATTTCGGGTGGAACCATATGGTGACCCAAAGAGAACCCTAGAAAGGAGCACGTCTCATTAGGGGACGGAGGACTCCTTGATGGTCAATAGTTGACGGCCAGGCTGGAAGGCCACCGAACATGATTTTATTGGGAATTGCCGTATGACTATTGGGGATGAGAGTACATATTGCTTGATTTATTTCCACCTATATTTCTTCTTGTAATTTGAATAAATAAAATGCCAATGTAGTTATGTCTCATTTATGTAGGATTTGAGAAAAACTGTATAGTTTAAAATGGATTCTAATATTGATCATTGAGAATTTTTATGGTTATTGTACTGTATTGCTTTTATGTCGTTAGCCATTTTCCTTGCTCTTACGTTGCTACATTTCCCTCCACAGGATTAGTAGAAGAGGGAGCCTTCGCAAACGAAGACATATAAATAAAGCGGGAATGGGGAAATAAATAGAGAGGGTGGGGTGACAGATGGGTCACCTGTCGTTTTATTAAACTCAGTTTAAGTTATTAAATTTCGGGCTGTAATAAATTTTATTTGGAATGCTAGGTCTTTAATTTGGAACAGAGTGAGTTTTAAAATTATGGATGAATTTTATTATTGTGAATGCTTCCGCTCAATTAAGTTGTTCCTTTTAAAAAAATAAAAAATAAAAAATTCAGGTGATTTGTCAAAATAGGTGTAGCGGCCTGGTTCTGGAAATCGGGTCGTTACAAGATGGTTTTGGTTTGGAGGGGTTTGGTGAGGGCTAGGTACGAAGATGATAGTGGTGAGAAGGGTAGTAGATTGTTTTGGTTTGGAAAAGGGCGAAGGAGCTAAAGGCTTTGATTTGATTTTCAAGAGGTAGAAGATGGTAGATAAGGGTGGCCGTTTGCATGAACTTAGAGACGGTATTGGGTGAATGTACAATAACGGAAGAGAGAAGGGGTTGCTTCAGTGGTTAAACTTGCATCAAAGCAGGAGGTAACCTAAATACAACATGGATGAAAAAACTCAAAGAGAATGATAAGTTTTCATTAAGTAAACCTATGCACTTCTTCCCAGAAGAACAAGATAAGAAGATACTTCTCCAAAAGAAAGAAATTATAACTCAAAGTGGAATGCTCTTCATTGAGGTTTATGGTCCTTTTATAGAGGTGGAACCTCTTTACAACAATAAATAGCCTACAGACATAAAGACATATTTTCCAGCTTTCACACACACACACACGTCATACATAATAAATAGTCTATAGACAAAAAGAGAGATTTTTCAGCTTTCACACACACAAGTCTTACCTAACCTTGGGTGTTCACATTGGAACTAGTTTCCTTGTTTCCAACTTTCACACTTGAAACACTTTATGTTTTCACACTAGAACACTTTGGGTGTTCACATTGGAAACCCTTTGGGTTTTTACACAGGAAACACCTTGTGTTTTCACACTAGAAACCCTTTGGGTGTTTATATTAGAATTTAGAAACACCTTGGGTATTCACAGTGGAAACACTTTGGGTGTTCATACTGAAAACACATTGGGTGTTCACACTAGGAACACCTAAGGTGTTCAGACTGGAAACTAGTTTTCTTAACTAACTTGACTAGTTGTCATTTTCTTCTTGCTAAAGTGAGCAGTGGCCCACTTTGATGTCATCGGATGGACGAGGCAATAGTGAAATCATCCGAACGATCTCCAATTTCCTTCATTTGTCCAGGATCGACGAGGTCCATCGATCTAAGAGCCACTTTAATATCCTACCGATCAGAATGATTGGCCTTCTGATAGTACTCTTCAGCAATATGATCGGCCTGATCACCGATCTGACGCATCTGATTGTTAATTTGGAGATTTCTGAAAGGACGATCAACGATCATGGAATTTCGACCGGATGTGCCAGACTGCCAGCATCACACAAGCTATTAATCATAACATTATCTCATAATATATTCAATTTCTCTCATGAAGTCACAATCAATTTGTCCATTGAATTTCTGATCGTTGAAAGGACAAATGAATACAAAGCAATACAACAAGAAAAAATGTGCGATCAACCATAAATTGGGCTGATTGCAAAGAAAAGGAATGCAATTCACCACGAAGGGGTGGAGGGAAAAAGGGATGCAATATGGCACGAAGGGCTGGAGGCAAAGGGGTTTGAAATCCACCACAATGGCTGGAGATAGAAAAAAGGGAAAAAAACGTAGAAACGAGAGAGGAGGAGAAACATTCTTACGTATAGATTTCATGGATGTTGGGTTTTAGATCTAAGGTGCAGAGTTTTAGATCTACAGGTTGGAGGCTTAGATGTAGAGTGTAGGGTTGTAGATCTAGGGGCTTAGGGTTAGATCTAGAAGGTTTTCTAAAATCTGAAAATAGTGCATTAGAAGGATGGTTGGATTTGTGTTTGTAAACTTCATTTCACCTCGCAGAAGCATGCATCTTTCACTCCTTAGACATGGGATTTGTATGGCCAATGTACTATTTTGTTTCCGTATTTTGGAATCACGTATCTTTCTGTTCATAAAGAGGGGGAACCTGGTGAGATTCATCTTTTGAGCTCGTATGTAATCCCTTCCAACTCTAATTCTTCCCCATGAGTGAGAGACTCTTACTTTATACTTTTTGACCTGTTTCTCTTATTTATTTTTCTGGAAAGACGGAAAGTACTTTTATGCTCAAATTCTAAAAAAATTTGAGATGTGGGAGGAACGTCAGGGGGACTGGCTCTGTCCCCTTTGTAACTATTGTAACTTCAGGTGGAGAAGTAGATGCTGTCGATGCTAGCACAAAAAGAAGAAATCACTCTCTCCATCTTCTTCACTTCATGATAAAACCAGATCAACTCCACATGTGCGGGGGTAAATCGCAAATGGAAAGCTAAGAAGGGAGTGGATAGGCGAAAGGAAGATTGGTCTTGCTCTTCATTTGAATATGTGAATTTCAAGTGGTGAGATAAGTGCCGTTGGTGTTGGCAGCTTAAAAAAACCCCAAAGCTGGTGTCCAATGTTAGTCCGCCATTCTCCCTGGATAGCAAGGGTGGGATGTGGCCTGATAGTGGTGACGTCCTATTACACGTCTGGTGGGGGTGGGGGGGGGGGGAGGGGGGGGGTCTCTTCCTTATCTATCTCGGGTGGCGAGGGATTCTTTAAAGTCATGTCTAATAGGGAGAAGGAGAGATATCAAAGGGACCCTAGAGGATCTGTGGCTCTGGGCACGGAAGCACTTGGAAATTCCATCGTTACACTGTTCATTGGCTAAGGATGAGCTCCTCTTTATTTTTGAATCAGAAAACAGGCCAATAAGATCCTAACCAGGGGATCCGAGGCCCTGGGAGATCATCTCTTGTCTCTTTCAGCGTGGCATAGGGATTACAACCAGGGTGAGGAAGCTCTCTGGGTTAATTTTTACAGTATCCCTTTGCATGCTTGGACCATTTCAACGGTGGAAGCCTTAGGGAGTTTGTTCGGTGCAGTCTTGGAGACAAAAATGGAAGGTAATCACAAACACTGTATGAATTTCGTATCGGCCGAAATCCTAACTTCCCGTTGACGCTTATCAGGTCCTCCTGTTAATATCCGGATCTTTGATCAGTATTACCCTGTTGGATTTGAAATTCAAGAGGATCCTGTGGATTGCTCAGTTAGTCTCGAGCTCCTCGGCCATAAGGGGTGGCCGGTTGCCTTAAATTCTCCCCCAAAGATTTTTGCTGGTTTAGGGAAGCCGACGGTGCCGTTAACTGCCAGCATTCTGGTGCAACAGGATAAGCTCCTCGGAGAACCTTTGGGGCCCCTGCCAAATTCAAGTCCTGGTTCTGTCCAATCAAATAATGGTGTGCGGCCCAAGATTAGACTGTTGGTACGTGGGCGGGGATTGGGGAAAAAGGTTCTTGGTCAGGAATATCTGACAACTGTTGGCTTTGGCCTTAAGAAGTATGACCTTCTTGCCCTTAAGCGGAAATTGAGAAAAATTAGACGGTTGGATAAACCCTTTCCCTCGTCCAGCGTAGTTTGTGCCATTGGAGAAGTACCTGTTGGCCACCACCTAACTCTTTGTGGGTGGGGGCCTTTCCCCAATTTTGGCTAAGGATTGGGTTTAAAGCAAGGTTGCCAGAGCGGAAATCGAAAGCGGGAATCGAAGGCTCCCAGGGAAGAATCCTGCTTCCTTGGTTTAAAGAGCTTCTTGTTTTTGTATAACCTTGGTATTATCGGCTTTTGAATGGTGGGGTATGCTATGTAATAGCTACGATAGTATTTCTCACCCCGCTTTGGCGCGTGGCGTAAGTAGAGCTCTTTTATCGAGAAATTGAGGATTTTCTTTACAAAGGAGCCTTCTTTCTTGATAGTAGAAAATGTTTTAATCCCCGGAGCTTACAGATTTCAGGCGAGACGTTTGGGCTCCTTTGGTCTCTTGGGCGATCCAACTTCAACTTTGTGTAGGCAGAAATGAACAACCATCATTCTCATTCTCCGCAGCAGGAATCTCACACATGCCCTGGGGGTCCAAGCAGGAAGCTATTCATGGAGATTCTGGTTTTGGAAAAAATCCTTCATTGGATGAGAATGATGGTTTATGACGAAGAGAGGGCATCCATCAACGATCCAAGGCGTAATGAGATCTCAGGGGATGTGCTTAGGAAATTCTAGAAAATTTTTAAGCAAGACGCTAAAGATGGCCCTTTCACTTTCTACAGTGTTTGTGGCTTTGCCTCAGTGGAAGAGACCCACTCTCCTTTGTATAAGCACCCTTTCTTCATGTTACTCATGAGTGAGGAAAGAGCTTCGAGGAAACGTACTTGGGAGCTCACCAGGGAGGTGGCTATTAGACACAGAAGAAAATATCTTTATCCGAAAAAGTCTTGGTTTTCTGGAGAGAAACCCGGATGCCGCCCTCATGGGTTTGCCGGTTCCCCACCTCCAATACACTCTTGAGGAGCTGGCGAGATGCGCTTCCTAGATATGCCACCCCGTGTTGGAGCGGCCCTGGGATACTGTGGCAGCTAGGCGATCTCTGTGGATTTAAGGAGGGAAGAGAGAGATATGTTTTTGTAACTTGTTATGCTTTTGTTAACTTACCAACTTCTCCAAAAGCTTAAGCTGTTGGAGAAAGGCATTATTTATCTTTTATACTTTAACACTCCCCCGCACGTGTGGCCCACTTGGCAAACACGTGGGACATGTGGTCCCACTTTGGGCCGACCATCGCATGTGGATTTTTGCTATCCGGGAGGTTTGAACTCGAGACCTTTGGCTCTGATACCATGTTAACTTACCAACTTCTCCAAAAGCTTAAGCTATTAGAGAAAGGCATTATTTATCTTTTATACTTTAACAGCTTTAATTTTTCCTCTACTTGGTCCTGGGTATACCCAGTCCATCCTCCATATGTTATTTTGTAATACAAGTTGGGACTCCTAGTCCTAGTGTTATTATAATATCAATGAAATGTCACTTTTCAAATTTTTTTTTTCTGGAAAGACGCTTCTTCATCATACATGCCTAATGCTTTGTCATGGTTCACTTTAACAAGTCCTTTGTAAACCTTGAACCAAAATCCCAAATGTGAAAGGACAATCAAACCAGGTGTGATTAGTTACATGCTTGCAATAGTAAAGTGGAGTGAACCTATTTTATTCCAGCAACTAATATTCTGGTTGGGTTGCTGAACTGTTACCTTCACAAGTTATGCAACATTTTGACCATTCATTGTTAGAGGGCAGTTGCACATGCATATGAACTGGTGAACTCGGGATTCCTTCACTATAGTCTATGCTTAGTGCTGTGAAGATCTTTACAGAGCCTCAAAGTGGGGCCCCTTTGGACACTGAAGTGGTGCAATATTTTTAGATTTACATCTTACTGTCATGCGGGATTGTTTCAAAGGGGGTAAATTAAGATACTAAATGTGGGAATCGTCCTTGGAGCCCCCCTATTAGCCCCTCTCATGTAAGTTCAAGTAGTAAGGCGCGCAACGACTTTGACTTAACTAATAGGGCGTTGCTTGCTGCTCAGCCCTATCTATTCATCTCTTTTTTCAAATGGATATTTAGGGATCTCTCTTGTTCATAGATCTTGAAACCGGATCAAGATCCATTTCTCAATACATCTTGCTGTCATGTGGGATTGTTTCAAAGGTGGTAAATTAAGATACTAAATGTGGGAATCGTCCTTGGATTAATTTTCCTATCTTTGATTCTGTTTTAGATATGGCACTTTTGGGTCATTTAAGCTGCAACCTGTTTTTTTTTTCTTTCTTTTTATTTGTTGTGGAGCAATAATATGCATGCCTTTTCTCATAGGTATTTGACATCAACTACCTTCGACCATATCTTAGTAGCCTCTTTATTCTGTTCACTGTTTACAGCTGCAAGCCAAGCTTTTTCCATGATGAAAATCGTGCAAATTTATTTGAAGTTGAACCTGAAACTGGGATGCTACTCAATACTGATAATGGCACTCTTCTTCCTCAGGCTAGTAGAAATAAATCAAATGTGCTTCCGGTCCATTCTTTTTTCTTTTGAACGATTCCAGTCCATTCTTTGATACAGTTATTTTTTCTTACGTCTGTTTTTTTTTCTTTTTTTTTCTATCGTATGTCAAAAAGATTGGAAATACATCACCAAGATCACCATCCAAGGGACTGAAAAAGGCTTGTAGAGTTTTCCAGGTATTATTTTAACCTGCATTTCATGGGAATTACAAGCCAAAGTAATGCTGACCAGGATATAAGAGATGCTATCGTGACATTCTGCAATTAAACAGTCTATTAGTACTTCAAAAATTTTGTCTATCTTCTGTGGCCGTGAACTATTTTTCTTGTCAATTAAATTGAATCATCAATTGATAATGTTGATGTTCTGTAATTGCATTATCAGGGAGGGAGTGTTGGTCATCTGCATAAACTACTTTCAATTGAAGCAAGTTCACAGGTGCCGCATTATTTGATCCATGAAGATTGATATTAGTTACTTTTTATTCTTTATGTAGCTTTTGTTTTTATTGAATTTGAAGTTTATATCTTGGGCATGATTTCTTATGCTTATTCTCCAATATTGAGCTGTAGTTTCATTTAAATGTTTCCATTATTTTATTTCTTAATTTCCATGTTTTGCATGCTTGACACACATGATCGTTGGGCCCTGAATTTATCTTTTTTGTTTTTTTCAGATATTATCTGTAAGCTATTAATTTATTTTTACTTTTATTTTAGCATGTAACTATTACTGGATATATTATTTTTTTATAAATAAGGAAGAAATTGATAAATTAATGCCCTTGTTTTTGTAGAATGATGTATTGTTTAGTAGCATACTATATCTTTATTTTAATTTTACGTTATTGTAGTTCCCGTCTGACTTCTTTTGTTCGCACACTACAGCATGCCATACTCATTTTTGTTTTTCTTAGCGACAATATTTTTCTTAACTTGTGAACTATGTCATTCATATAAAATGAAAGCATAACCGCACAACAAATTGTGACTCTAATCATACTATGAATGCTATTTAACAGCTTGCTTGAGAAATGGTAAAATTGTAACACGTTGGTGCAAACTGTGTTTGCGGGTTTCATGGAGAACTTTTAGGAAAGTAGGGGGCATAATTTTAATTAAAGTTAATGTTACCAACCCCAAATCATTAGATGTTCAGAATTAGATCGCTCCTTGATAGGTTTTTCACATTCAAAGTCAGCCTTAAAGTTAATTTATTATCAAGATTAATTCAGTCCAAATAAAACATGCAAAAAATAGCTCTCATCCAATGAAATCATATCTATAAAAATAGGGAAACAAGTTGCAAAACTCTCTACACTCTGAAAATTAAAGTGAATGATCAGATACTAGGGAGCAAAAGTCACCAATCCAGGGTAGATAGCCTCAGTATGAAATCTAGGTAGGTGGATGGCTGATCCAAAAAGATAAAAGGCTGCAAAATCAGGTTTATAAAGTAGAGGAAGAACGATCCACCCAAGTAGTGCATCAGCCAATGTGGATAGCTAACCGACACCAAATCTCAGTGTATATGAGGCCCAAGAGGAAGGAGATGCGAGAAGTAGTGGAACCACGATCCGCCCAAGCACCAATATGGCTCCTAATGATGGGGAAAGGTGATGTAGCACGTGTAGCAAGCAGCAGGAACAGCAAAGCAGCAGCAAAGGTAGAGAAGTGACAGGTTGTTACAGCCATGGTTTCAAATTTCGGTCCTCACTGAAACCGAAATTTCGGTCAAAATTTGACGAAATCATTAAATATAATATTTTATCTTATTTCAGGAAAATATTAAATGAGTTAAAAAATCGACATTTTTGGTTGATTTTCCTTAAATTTCGGACGAAATTTTGGAAAAAATGAAATTTCGGCCGAAATAAAGTAACGTTTCGGGTATTTACAATTTCGGTTTCGTGGTTGACCGAAATCCGAGGTCATGTTCTTCTAGGGCTGAAAAGGAGGTAAACGGAGGAGGGTATAAGAGAAAAGAAAGGGGTGTGTTGCCTGCAACTCCGCAGGGCTTGCAGACTGAAAGTGCAAGGGAAAAGAAAGACAGGTTGTCGGCTGCACAAAGTGCAGGGTGGTGGAGCCGAAAGCAGTGAAGTGAGAGAGATGGGGTTCCTGTTTCCTTTCGTATTGCATGATATACTTCATATATTATTTTGCTTCTTCATTTCTGGTTCCATGACAAATTTATGTTGATTCCTCTTTCCTCTTTATCCCGTCTGGAGGTGAAGATAATCAATAATGCAGTCTCAAGTACCTTATACGACTTTCGATTTCTTATTCCTATGTATTGGCGATGATTGACAATTGCTGTAGATTCTTGGAGATTCATTTCTGGAAATTACATGCTGTGTTCTTTGTTTTTAGCTAAATATTTTGTGCTGTTTTTCCTGCTAAGTTCTTATATTATATGTTTCTGTTTAACTTTTAATAGGTTCTTTATGTTAATAGGTTCTTTATGTTGGAGATCACATATATGGAGATATTTTGCGCAGCAAAAAAGTTCTGGGTATAATATTTTTCTTCTGTTTTTCTTATATTAGAACTTTCTGAATATGATCCCTATTGTCTTAAGCTCGGGTGCGCTGATAGCCTTTAAATGGATATCCTGTTTAATGGTACTCTTGTTTTCAAAATTTTTACTGACCTTATAACATCATTTCATGAATAGCAATATCAAAATGGAAACGCTATGAACATGGGCATGTCAGGGCTGTACTGAACTGCCCTCCTAAAATTTCCATATTTAGCAGATAGTACATTGTTCATTTAAAAAAAAAAAAATGATTGTCCAATGCATATTGCCATCAATGAATTATCGGTTGTGTGGCTTGTTGGGGAGGGTGGTTAGGAAGCTTCCCGACACTGCATGTCTTCCCAGCAGCCCTCATATCAAAATTTGGTTTATGGAATTGAGAAGCTGATTTTAGAGTAGTCCAGCAAAAGCTGATATCAGAAACATGATTTATTGAAAGATGTGTTTCAGTTTTGAGTGGTCTTTAAGGAGATCTGCTTGACACATTTTTGCTCTGTTTTTATGGTATGGTTTTATGCCTGGTTGCTTTCTTTTCTGTGGTTTAATTTTTGTTGCTTCTTTTAAACAGGGTGGAGAACAATGCTTGTTGTTCCAGAGCTTGAAAGGGAGGTGGAGCTTCTTTGGGAGTCAAAGGAAAACCGTAAGGTGTGGGTAATTTTTTTTTTTTGCTGTTATATATTTCTAAAACACTTCTTTCTCCATATTATTTGAAATGAATGCACTATTCCTTTTCTTTAGCATACTTCAGAAATGTTGTCTTGGTAGTGTTATGTAATTAGCACATAATTTTAATGTGTTACATGTGACATGAAAAGAGGTAACATGTGGTAATCTTGCTGATAAAATGCCATTGTTTTTCCTGATAGTGAACTTAAGTTGGTCATTTCTTTTGATATACAAACAACATTATATAAGAGGCGGAGCTTGCGAAATACAAAAAAACTGGTCTCATCACGTTATTTAATTTCCTGGAAATGCAAGAAATGTACTGCTGTCTCTAAGTCCTTATCTGAAGCGGAACATCAGTCAATGTTGGCAGCACCCCATGAAATTGTCTGCCTTTGCGCAATTCTATCAGACTTTGGTTTTCCTATTCTTACGAAAACAATAAGAGTGATATTCAGATTGCCAGTAATCCAGTTTTTCAAGAGCGAATGAAATATATACATCATCTGAAGGAGCTTCAGTTAACTCATATAACATACCCAATAGTTTGTGTTGGAATATGTAACTTGCCTAAGGGCATTTAGGACTTTGTACATTCCTTTATGTTTTAGTATAAAGATATGAGCCAGGGGGAGATAACCCTAACTCATTTATTTTCTCTGTCTAAACTTTCGTCTAACATGGTATCAGAGCCTTAGGGTTTTCTGATCCCTAGGGTTCTTTAGCAGCCTCCATCTTCTCCGCCACCCCCCTCGCCGCGAAACCCAACTCGGAGGCAGACCGGCACGCCATCTTTTTCCTCCTGAGGAGGAGTCGTTCTCTCCGAGCCAAAGGCACCAGGCCCTCCCTCCCGCCATGTTTCTCTTCCCCTGCGCAAAGCTCCCCACACATTTTCTACCCAGGGCGGAAATTATTTTCCAAGAACGAGGATTTGCACCCCCGCCCCCCCAAAATTTTCCAGGAAAATATTTTCTTCCTAGCTTGGAAATTTTTTTCCAGGACCGAGGATTTGCACCCCCCAAAATTTTCCAAGAAAATATTTTCTGACCCCCCCAGGGCTGTGTTTCGCCTCGCATCAGAATATTTTTTTTCCAGCCCCCAATTCCTAGGTTTGCTGGTAAGCCTCACACCCCAAGTTTTTCAACCCACATCATTTTTTTTCCTCCTCTTCCTTTCATCCCTTGGTAAACCCTACCACTCTTTTCTCCCTGTTATTATGTGTTAGATCTTCATCTCTTACCCCTACTTTGATTCTTGTTTGTCTTTGCGGCTCCCCTCTGTGTCTCATGGCTTCCCTCTTGTCAAGCTTCGTCGATGCCCGTCATTCTTGGAGCCGCGTCTAGCTTTCTTGGCCTACCCTAGTTTGCCCACCTATTTTGTTATTCATCTTGGTTTGGATTGTCTGTTTCTTTCTTGCTTGTTGTTATGGAGGAGGTGCTTGACAATCCTTCCACAGGAATGGCTCCTGGTGTTCGTCCGACACCCTCTTTGGCGTCTTCTTCGTCATCATCTCTCTCTGTGGATGGATCATTCCCACATATCACTACTGTTAAGTTGGATGGGGCAAACTATGTTACTTGGAAAGCAGCCGTCGAGAAGTATCTTATTGCCCGTGGGAAAGCCCACGTTATTCGTCGTGATCTTCCTCCTATGACGGATCCCACATTTGATCGATGGGAACAAGAGGATGCTCTTGTTTGCACCCTTCTGTGGCAGAGTATGGCCCCTCACGTCTCTGGGCCCTTGATGCTTCTGCCTACTGCGAAACGAATATGGGATCAGGTTACTCTTCTTTACTCTGGCGTGGCAAACATTAGTCGGATCTGCTCTACCTATTCTGAGTGGGTGCGTTTCCGCCGTGGTGATCTTCCTCTTGCCACCCATTACAACCAATTCGTTAGCCTCTGTCAGCAGCTTGATGTTTACATGCCGCTTACCACGGATCTCACAAAGGCTGCCCGTCAGAGGGATCAGATCCGGGTTGTGCAGTACCTTGAGAGTTTGGGTCCAGAGTACATGCATCTTCGTCAGCAGATTATTGGTTCTGGCGCTATTCCTTCCCTTACTGAGGTTTACTCCCGCGTCCAGCAGTGCTCTCCTGGTGATCCAGTGATATCTGTTCCTATTGATGGTTCTGCTCTCGCGACCTATAATGGCAGTACTCGCCAGGCCTCGTGGTGGAGCCTCCTCTGGTCGTGGCCGTGGTCGTACCGGCCGTGGTGGTGGTCGTTCTGGTGGTGGCCGTGGCCGTTCTTTTTGCACTCACTGTCAGCGTGAGGGACATTATATTGACCATTGCTATACCCTGCATCCCGAGCTTCGTCTGGCACGCTCGACTCACATGGGTGCTACTACTGCTTCGGTTTCAGATTGCGCTCCCTCTGCTTCTGTTCCTGCACCAGCTGATTCCACCTATACATTATCCCGTGCCGATGTTACATTCTTTGAGTCTGAGGCATTCTTCCAACATGGCGCGACATCTTTCACCCCTTCTCTCGAGTCCGAGGTCTCGCTTCCCTTACCAGATCTACCTGCTTCTCTTCCGTCATCTCCTATTTCCGTGCGGCCAGCTTCTGCAGCTTCTACTTCTTCTACCCCATTGGAGAAGCCAGCTCCACCTAAAATTACACAGCAGTATCAGCGGCGCCAAGTTACAGATAGGTCTCTTCTACCTCCTCTCGCACAATCATCTTCTGAGCCGATGATCCCTCTCTCCCGCTCTCAGGTATCTTCTCTTCCGCCTTCCTCTGTTGTTTCTGATTCTCCTATTGCATCTCGTACGAGATCCCGTTCCACTGCACATCCTATTTCGAATTTTGTTTCTTATGATAAGCTCACCAGTACCTTCCAGAGCTTTGTTTCCTCCCTGTCTTCTATCTCTTTACCACAGTCAGTGGCTGAGGCTCTTGACCATCCTGGCTGGCGTGATGCTATGAACCTAGAAATGGGCGCTCTTCATAGTAATAATACATGGGATCTGGTTTCCCTACCCGCTGGTGCCCGTCCTGTTGGTTGTCGGTGGGTTTTCTCCATCAAATACCTCCCTGATGGTACTTTCGAGCGCTTAAAAGCACGGTTAGTCGCGAAAGGATACACTCAAACTTTTGGTGTTGACTACACTGAGACATTCAGTCCCGTTGCGAAAATTCCCTCTGTCCGTGTGCTCCTGTCTCTTGCTGTTAATCATAGCTGACCCCTCCATCAGCTGGATGTGAAGAATGTCTTCCTCTATGGCGACCTAACTGAGGAGGTGTATATGGAGTAACCACCAGGGTTTGTTGCTCAGGGGGAGACTTCCTCCTACCTGTGTCGCCTACGCAAGTCACTATATGGCCTCAAACAATCTCCGCGTGCGTGGTTTGGGAGATTCAGTGAGGCAGTCATGCGCTTTGGCATGAAACAATGCGCAGTGGATCACTCAGTCTTCAGTTATCACTCTTTAGCTGGGTGTATTTTGTTGATAGTTTATGTGGATGACATAATCATCACATGGAGCAATTCACAAGGTATACAACGTTTGAAAACCTTCTTACAAAAGGAATTCTCTACTAAGGATTTGGTTCAACTCAGGTATTTCTTGGGGATAGAGGTTGCTCGTTCCTCTAGAGGCTTGTTCCTATCACAGAGAAAGTATGTCTTGGACTTGCTAAAAGAAACAGGCAATCTTGGAGTTAAACCAGCTTCTGCACCCATGGATCCTAATGTGAAACTCGTTCCAGAAGAAGGAGAGTTGTTGGATGATCCTGGCAGGTATCGCAGGCTTGTCGGTAAACTTATATATCTCACGGTTACTCGGCCAGATATTTCATATGCTGTTGGAGTTGTCAGTCAGTATATGAGCTCTCCACGTACTTCTCACTGGGCTGCGGTGACACAGATTCTCAAGTATTTGAAAGGGGCTCCAGGGAAGGGATTGATGTTCAAAAGACATGGCCATATGAAAGTTGAAGGCTTCTCTGATTCAGATTGGGCTGGATCCCCAGCAGATAGACGATCCACCACTGGGTATTGTACATTTGTAGGTGGCAATCTTGTTTCATGGAAGAGTAAGAAGTAGAATGTTATAGCTAAGTCCAGTGCAGATGCTGAATACAGGGCAATGGCACAGACAAGCACGGAACTTATTTGGCTACGTTCACTTCTTTCTGAAATTGGCTTCATTTCATCTTCTCCTTCGCAGCTTTATTGCGACAACAAAGCTGCAATATACATTGCCAACAATCCAGTCTTCCATGAGCGCACCAAGCATATTGAAGTGGATTGTCATTTTATCCGTCAAAGAATCCAGAAAAGAGAGATTTGCACTGTGTTTACTCGGTCAGGGGACCAATTAGCTGATATGTTTACAAAGTCCTTAATAAGTCAAAATTGAATGATATATGTAACAAGCTAGGAATGTATGATATCTACATTCCAGCTTGAGGGGGAGTGTTGGAATATGTAACTTGCCTAAGGGCATTTAGGACTTTGTACATTCCTTTATGTTTTAGCATAAAGATATGAGTCAGGGGGAGATAACCGTAACTCATTTATTTTCTCTGTCTAAACTTTCGTCTAACAGTTTGTTTTCTACAGGAGCTTCGGTTGTTGGGAAAAGAGCGTGATTTTGTTGAAGACAAAATACATCATCTAAAGTGGTCTCTCAAGTAAGTATGAATATGAATTGTCGCCTTGATGATTTTAACTCTATTAGTTTTGCAAGCGTTATTTGAAATAATATATGTTGAATCGTTGATTTATACCTTGAATGGATGGATGGAGTATCATTTTGAAAGGCATCTTGGGGCCTTTGTTGAACATGGAACATCACTGTAGCTATTGACCAAAACACCTTTGAGTCGTACAACACCTAAACAATATAATCCGATGATAGCATTAAAGAAAAGAGAAACAAATGATTAAAATCACGGTGAAATGAGGTACTACCAATTGGATTTGTAAAATTTTCTTGTCGAATATGAAATGTTGAACTAGATATTACATTTATTAATTATAGTGTTGTTGTTTTAGTGGAGACTCTCCATCTCTCCATTCCTCTTCTTCTTCCTCTCTTCTAACCCTAGACTCCATTTCTATCAACCATCAAGATATGACTGAGCTGCTCATGAAGAAAATTGAAGAAAATGACAATATCGCGTGGAACGACATCCGAAAAGGCCTGCCCTATAATAGAGTTCAAAATAGTACCCCTAGTTGCTTAAACTCATTCTTTTCCATCTAAATATTCTTCTGTTGCATTCTTTTCATGTTGTTCATATAGTAGCCAATATACTTAATTTCCAAGGAGTCCTCCCAATCATTGGCCAAGCAGAGAAGGCCCAATACGCAACTAGTTTCTGTCAATGAGTACAATGAAAATAAATATCCTTATGGGATGCCTAACAAAATCTCTACATTCCCCCTCAAGTTGATATGTTCCTATGAACATTTTCAGCTCGTCAATCACATAAAGATGATTCCCTACAGACAGCCCTTTAGTGAATACATCTGCTTCTTGGTCTCTCTTGGAAATCTGTTTGGGTGTCACTTAACAGTTTTCTCTCCCTTTTCACAAATGAAGCGAAAATCAATCTCAATATGCTTAGTCTGACATGAAACAATGGGTTATGTGACATTTTGATGGTACTACAATTGCCACAAAATAATGCCTGAGCTTTTGTGTGACGTGAAGCTCCTGCAGTAAGTGGCTACCCTATGTGAGTTCGGCAGTAATGGATGTCATAGCCCTATACTCTGGCAGTAGACCTAGCTACATTCCATGTTGCTTCTCCAAGAGATAAGCATCCACTTACTAAAACACACAAACCTGTGATAGATGTTCTAAGGTTGAGATATCCTGTTCAATCTGTGCCTGAAGATCCTACAACAGTGATGTCTATGTTCGTTCATCTCTCATAGAATAATCCATAACATATATCTGCCCCCCACTCCACCCAACCCCTGATCTACCTCATAATTCTCTCTGTTGCCTGTAGATGCTCCTTTCTAGCATCATGGAGATGTTAATAGACCTGGTTCACAGCATATGTGATATCAGATCTGTTTAAAGTATACAACAATAAATAACGGCTTCTCCAACAGCTTAAGCTTTTGGAGTAACTGGCAGTTTCACATGGTATCAGAGCAAAGGTCCTGAGCTCAAACCTCCCTGATGTCAAACAATCCACATGCGATGGTCAATCCAAAAGTGGGGCCACATATGCCACCTGTAGGCCAACCCAAAGAAAGAGGGGCCACACATGAGGGGTAGTGTTAAAGTATAAAAGAATAAATAACACCTTCTCCAACAGCTTAAGCTTTTGGAGTAACGGGTAGTTTCACAAGGTCTAGTAAAAATGAGGTACTGAAAAGCATCTACAATATTTCTATACATAGAGGGCCCTTTACCTTTTCTCCATCTTTATCAATAATCTTTTTATGACTGGTTTACAATTAATCATGCTAAACTAATGAAGAAGATACAAGAAGTACTTCCTTTGGGTGCCACTCGTTCCTTGGTGCATTCGAGCTTAACACCTAGGAAGTAGCAAAACTCCCCGAGGTCCTTCATATCAAAATCTTGCTTCAGGTTCTCTAAGATGAGTACCATACTGATGCAGCCTGCAATGATTGGTAAGTCCAAAAGTTGTTGAGTAACTTTCGACCAGAAAAGAACAGCTTTCTGTTCATCAAGTTTATGGGAAGACCTTTTTTTTTGGTGGGTAAGCTGAGATCGAACCTTTGACCTCAAGGTTGAGAAACAAAGCCTCAACCTTGAGGAAACAGATGTTGTAAAAATTGATCTAAAACATGCTATTTATACCATTAGATCAAAAGAGAAATAAGCCTGCAAAAAAAAAAAAACTCCAAAAACTGTTTTCTTTTTTGAAGTTATCTTTTTAATCTGTAGACCCACTCTTCTATTAGCAAAAACCACATAATAAATCCTCCAAAAGTGGCTGACCAAGAGTACCAAAAAATTGAAAAAAAGAATTTAACTGAAATAAAAGACTTCAAGTATACACATGACAATTTGAAATCGTCTCATAGACACCAGCTTCACTGCCTAAACATAAATCAAATTTAAATCTTCCTATCGTTGTTGATTCTTCATTAGATCTTCCTGTTGTTGTTTAAAACTTTACAGACTCTTGCATCACTCATCACATTTCTCAGTTCATGTCTTCTACTCATCTCTCTCCTGATTCTTAAAAGTTTGCCATAAATATCCCTTTCGTATGTTTTTGTTCCTAATCCTCACAATCAATCCATTCACCATCTTGGTTGGGGTAGCGCAATGGAATAAAAAATGTTTATGCTTTGTGATAATGATTGGTGAGCCTTGTAAGATTTACCTACAGGGCAGAGAGTTGTTGGTTTTAGACACGTGTACAAGGTGAAATATCTTCCTGATGCTTCAATTTATTGTCAATTGATGGCTTAATGTTACTCCCAAACTTATGGTATTCATATGGTGACTCTTTCACTCATTTCCAAGCTTAGCTCTATTCATATTAATATTTTTCTTACTGCTAATTTCCATTGGCCACTCTTTCAGTTAGATGTTAAAAATGTGTTTCTTCATTTAGAGTTTCAAGAAGAAATATTTATATAGCAACCACTTGGGTTCGTTGCTCATGGGGAATCAACAAGGTGTGCAGATTGAAGAAGTCAATCAATGGCATGTAACAATCTCCACATGTTAGGTTTTAGAAATTCAGTGAAGCAGTGATTGCGTACGGGATGAAAACGAATGACAGATCATTCAATGTTTTTTGTAAAAGTATGGGATTGATGTGTTAGTGGTCTATGTTGATGACATTATTTTGACAGTAGATGATTCCATGGGTACTAAAAATTAAGAGTATCTTGGTCATATCTTTCATACTAAAAATTTAGGACCACTTCGCTATGTCATAGGAATTGATGTTGCAAGGTCAAAGCAAGGTATTAATGTCTCAGAGAAAATAGGTTGTTTACTTAAGGAGACCATAGTACTTGGAACAAAGCCAGTTGTCATACCTTCAGAGATTGATAGTAAGCTACGTGAATGTGGGAGAATTGTTTCAAGATCAGGATAGATATAGTAAGATCTGTTGGTAAGCTAATTTATTTGTCTATCAGACAACCACATATCTATTTTGATGTGAGTGTCATTAACCAATATATGCTGTATTCTTGAGTGCTTCATTGGCATGCAATTATTCACATAATGAGAAATCTCAAGCGAAATCCAGGCCAAGGAATTCTATACAAATCTAATGGGAATATGGAACTCAAAGGGCAGAGGAAAATTGGGTTGATTCACCTTTAGATGAGAAGTCTACTACAAGATACTGTATTTTTGCTGGTGGAAATCTTGTAAAGTGGAAGAGTAAGGAAAATCATGTAGTGGAATCATTGTTTCAAAACGCGGATGTGGGTTGCTAAATGAGGCCAAAGCAAAACCAAGTTGACTCGGTGAGAAATGGCCTAGTACTCGGTGGACGAGGCCAAGTATTTGGTTGATGCGATCAAATACTTGAGTTTTAAAACTCCTTTGACTCTTCAAAGGAGTTTTGATTGGATTAGCAGGGCAAAATGCGAACTCGGACAAGAACGCTGCCAAGGCAAAAAGGAGTCAACTCGGGCAAGTCAACGATGACGTGGAGGGGTTTTACAACTATGAGTAGAATCGCCCAATTCAGAAGTGGAGTATAGAACCATGGGACAGACTACCAGTGAGTTGGTTTAGTTGTGGTCCTTCTTACAATAACCACGATTCAAGGCTAAAGCTCCAATGAGAGTAGAGTTTGATAACAAGGAAGCTACACTTATTGATAATAAACCAATGTTTTGTGAGACGACAAAACACACTGAGAACAACTGCCGCTTTGTTCATGATAAAGTCATCAACAAAGTAAATGTCGACATCCTTCGTTCAATCACAGTATCAGTCAGTTGATGTTTTCACCAAAGTAATAAGCTTTAGTAGACTAGATTTCAATTATTCCAAATTTCCAAGGCGGGCATGAATGGATGATATCTATGTGTATGCTTTAGGGGGGGTGTTGAGATTAGAATGTGTTTTTCAGTGGTTTTGTTTTATGCTTTTTGGGTTATGATGTGGGTTATAATAAGTCCCATTTTTATTTTATTTATTGAAAATGCAATAGAAGTACATAGGGTGGGGGGCAGAGATTGCCCATCATACAATTGGATCGAATAAAGCCGATTCGGCGAGATGATTCCCCAAATAGTTTTTGCTTTGAGGAATAGAAACATACGGGGAAAAAAACAATTTTACAAAGGTCCCTGATCTCTTCAATGAATCATGCTATTCTCCACGGTCCGTTGCTACTGCACTTGGCCCCCTTAATTGTATTAAATGAGTCTACCTCTATGTTCATGGGACCACTAAATTCCCTCTTAAAAATTCTTAAGACCAAATGAAGGGCCCTGATTTCTGCTTAGGTCGAATCGACCCTATCTATAGGCCCTAAAAAGCAGTGCAAAAACCCCGTGAAAGTCCCAAAAAATGCCTCCCACCCTTACCTTGGGTTGCGAATTGAGCATCTGTTGAAGTTCAATTTGTTAACTTCATTAGCAGCTTTCTCCACGCAGAAATCTGTTTATGAGCTCGAGCTCAGATAGCTTATCTGAGCTCAAGCATCAAAAACACATGTGGGCCCACATTTTTGGGGTGATCCAAAGCAGAGAAGCAGGATTCGTACCTGGAGTTGGGGATTCGCGAATCCCTGAATCGCAAATCCGAACCGTGATTCGATTCGAATCCCCGATTCTGGGGAACCCCGATTCCCAATTTATGAAAACCCCGATTCCCACTTTATAGGAACCCCGATTCCCAGGCGATTCCCTGCGAATCCCCATCGAATCCCAAGTCCCCAGCGACTCTCAGCGAATCCCCGACGAATCTCCGTCGAATCCCCGTCGACTCTCTGGCAAACCCACGATTCCCGCTTCCCACCATCCCAGGAGCCTTCGATTCCCGCTTTCGAATCCCGAATCAAATCCCGCTTTCGATTCCCGCCTTGGCAATCTTGATCCAAAGCATTCATTTGAAAGTACCTTACGCAGACAGGGTGTGTACCAAAAATCAGGTGGTTAGAATCATCCTAACCCATCCAAAAGTGGAGGGAAAATGGACATATACTGTTGCTCCACAAATCTGCCCATTTTCCCTCCACAAATGGACGGGTTAGGATGATCCTAACCGACTGATTTTTTGTGCACACCCTATCTATGCAAGGGCCTTTCAAATGAATGCTTTGGATCACCTAAAAAATGTTGGTCCACACTGTTTCTGAGCTCGAGCTCTGTATTCCCTATATATATATATATATATATATATATATTAAATACTCCGGGGAGTCAACCTGACCCTAACAAATTCTTTCATCTCTCTTTCCCCCTTATTTTATTTCTCTTCCTCTTCGTCCTCACTTCTTATTGTTTGACACGTAACAAACGAAGATTACAATAACCCCCATCAGCAAGGTAACCAACAATGAGCCATATTGCATCAATAAAAATGTAACTACAGACCCTATGGAATTCCAGCCTCAACACTACATTTGCTAACAAATCTTCCACCTCATTAGTCTCTCAAGGAATATGGTGAAAAGACATCTGAAGCTCCTCAGATGTGCCATCATCTAGCCTCCATGGTAACACACTCATTAACTTACCAACCTGATTATATTAACATAATCATTGTCCACCTCAACAGGACCCGACAAAAGAGGGAAAAGTTGCAGCACCCAGAAAGAGAGCTAACACGTCTCCCTCACTAGAATTTATTATTTGCATAATGAAGAATATTACAAATTTAATACGTACAAAGTATACTTCATTTGATTGACCCTCCTATAACCTACCATTCATTTAAATTCTCAGAACAACGGATACCACACATGCGAGAGGTTTTGTTTTAACCTGAACAGTGGCGTATTATTTTTCACTAGCTTCCTGTTTCGTATGACTTTAGAGTTAATGGTGCCAATATTATGTCTTCAAAGTAAGTTTGTGGGTAACTGAATCAATTTTCAAGATCCCAACTGGCCAGCATATATTTTTTTTTTTTGGTAAGTAAGTTGGGGTTAGGCAGACCCCGACCAGCTAAAATTAATGAGAAAGAGAATTACAATCTAAGGGGGCTCAAAGGCCAACAGGCGGGGAACATGCTCCCAGGCAACAAAAAGAACAAGAAAGACAAGAAGAAACATAAGAGATACAGAGCTATGTCCTAGAGTAGGGGACTCCAGCAGAATCAGTTGCAATAATATCTTTGAGAGGGTGTGGGATGGACGACGGAGGGATGTCATCACCCTTGCAAGGGCAGTCCTCTTTTGAAAGGAAATCAGCAGCTGAGTTTGCTTCTCTCCAAACATGAGTGACTTTCCAGTCAATAAAGGTAGCCAGACCAAGGTAGATTTTGTCCAACAAGGTGAGGGCCTTCCATGGGCAGGGGGTTTGAGAGTTGATAATATTGACTGCATTGAGGGAGTCAGATTCAACCCAGATTCTGTTGAGGGCTTTTTCCTGAGCCAAAAAGATTCCATAGTCAATAGCTTTCAGTTCCAAGATTGTAATGTCGTCACCAGAAGCAGGAATAGAGAAGAGGGCAAGAACAGAGTTGGGGTCCCTAATTAGACCTCCCAAGGAGGCACCATTAACAAAAAGGGATGCATCAGTGTTAATTTTGGCAACACCGACAGGGGGCTTGATCCAGGAGCAGGTTCGAGTTAGATTAGGTTTCAGATGGATAGGAATATTGAAGTGGAGAGCAAAGTGGAGACTTCTGGGGGAATGATTATCATGGGGGTGGAGGAATCTAATTCTGGCTTGAATCTTGTCGATGATCAGATGAAAAATATCTCTTTTGTGGGTTGGGGTACCTCCGTGAAGTCTTGAATTTCTTTCCTGCCATATACAATATATGGCTGCCCCAAAAGAAATTTTCATGGCAATGGTATATTGGTTTGAGCCCTTGAATTGATTTCTCACCCATGCTTCTTCATCACACAGAGTTTTGCCAATTTTCCTTCTGTGATTAAATCTCCAGAGCAGAAAGATCCAAATCCATTTGGAGAAGGCGCATTGAAAGAAAAGGTGGTTTACTGATTCAAGCCCAGAGTGACATAGAAGGCAAGCTTGATCAGTGATAATACCCATGGAACACAGACGGTCTCTTGTTGGGAGTCTATTGCTGATGGCTTGCCATGCTGTGAGAGCATGCCGGGGAATGTTTCCTGAAAACCAAATGGTTGAGCACCAGGGGACTATCTGCGCTTTGATTCTGACTTCATTCCAGGCTGATTTTGAGGTGAAAATACCATTTGAGCAAGGTTTCCAAATAGCTTTATCAGGATAGCCAGGTCGGATGATTGCAGAAGAAATGGTCTTTTTTAAGACGGCGAGGTGGGGGAGATCAAACATCTGATCCCAGATGCCATTAAGGAGAAGGCTACTTAGGTTGGTTTTCTTACTGATGTTGGTTTGAAGCGAGGTAGAAGAGGTTTGGTTGGATATAGTCCCTTCAGGGTGCCAAGGGTGGTCCCAGAAGTTGATGTTTTCCCCTGTTCCAACAGAATAGCAAATGTGATTTTTCATGATGTCCCTGGATTGGAGGATTCCCCTAAATCCCCATGAAGGATGACTGGGCATCTTCATTTGCCAAATGCTTCGATTTTTTATGTATTTGAATTGGACCCAGTCATTCCATAGGGATTTCCTATTCGAAATCAGCCCCTAGAATTGCTTCATTTGGCCAATACGGTTGGTGTCTCTGATTCTTCTCAGACCAGCTCCCCCTTCTCTTTTGGGGGTGCAAATGACCTCCCAAGAGATGGCCTGAAACTTTTTGTGCCGATCTTCTCCGCTCCAAAAGAAATTTCTCAGGATTTTTTCAATTTCATCTAACACCCCAGCTGGAATGTTGAAAGAAGAGGACCAATAAATCTGAAATGAGTTAAGGACAGATTTGATCAGCTCAAGTCTCCCAGCTCGGGATAGGTTTTTGTTGCACCACGTGGAGATCTTTTTCCTAACTTTAGAAACAAGGGGGATGCAATCAGTAGAGTTCATTCTGGAGGAGGTTAGGGGAAGACCAAGATATTTGATTGGGAGGGTGCCTTCAGGAACTTTTAGAATATCAAGTATGGTCTCTTTACCATGGGTGCAGGCTTTACTGAAGAAGATTTCGCTTTTTCTTCGGTTGATGTCGAGTCCAGAGCACATTTTGAATCTATCAAGGCAACTAAGGATTGCTTTAGCTGTGGAAGGGTTTGCATCTGCAAAAATCATCACGTCATCAGCAAAAAGGAGGTGAGAAATTTTCGTTTTGCCCCTTGTGAATGGAGTTCCAAGGGAGCCAATAGACAGAGCTTCATTTAGGAAACATGACATCATTTCCATGACAATGGTGAATAGGAGAGGGGATAGAGGATCTCCCTGCCTCAAACCATTTGAGGATCTGAAGAAGCCTTTAGGGGATCCATTTAGGAGTATAGAAAAGGAGGGGGTGGAGATACATTGAGATACCCAGTTGCACCAAGTATCATTGAATCCTTGTTTGGACATGAAACTCAAAAGGCTTTGGAGATTTACATTGTCAAAAGCTTTTTGGAGGTCGAGTTTAAGACAGATGGCTTGTTTGGAGTCTTTTGAATGGAAGTTATGCATGACATCATGGGTAAGGAGGATGTTATCTTGAATGAGCCTACCTTTGATGAATGCTGACTGGTTGGGGCTGATGATGTCGCTAATGACTCCACTAAGCCTGGAAGCTAGAATTTTGGTGATAATTTTGTATAAGAAATTGCAGAGGGAGATAGGCCGGAATTTGTCTGGGGAGGTTGCATCAGCTGATTTAGGGATCAAAGTGATGAATGTGGTGTTTAGCTCCGAGAGCATTTTACCACAATGGAAGAAATTGTGAATAGCTGCTGTCACTTCTTCCCCAATGAGATACCAAAAAGCCTTGAAAAAATCTGCGTTGAACCCATCAGGCCCAGGACTTTTGTTTCCATCCGCTTGGTGAACGACTCTTTCAATTTCTTCTTTGGAGATAGGATCGGTAAGGGAAGAAGCTTGAAGAGGGGAGATGACCCTTAAAGGGTCAGGGACCTGCCAGAAGTGGGGGTCAGAAGAGTTAAGGGTGTTTTTGAAGTAGTTGACGAAAGATTCTTCTATCTCTGATTTAGAGGTAGAAATATCTCCATTGGGCTTTGTCATTCCATGGATTTAGAGGTAGGAACATGGCCAGCATATATTTGGGTTTGGTTGTGTGGTGTTTTGAGATTATAGAATAGGAGTATATCTCTGGGCTTTCTGGATGCAGAGATGAGGTTGTGACGTTTACGAGTATTCCATGTAAGGCAATACATGTTAGAGAAGTATGCAGAACAGTTCAAACAGAAAACGTGAGCAGAGAAATATGCAGAACAGTTCAAACCAGCAAAAGTAAGCAGAAGTTGAATTTATGTGGGCGCAACCGTGCAGATGTGTATGTGAACATGGGCGACCAGCACTTCAGATTTGAATGTGTGAAGATATGCGTTAACTGCATGATTATCCATTAGAGAGGAAATGATTTTTCTGAGTAAGCTTTTTTGCAACCAGATGTAGAAAATAAACTATCTTATGACCCCTATGAAAGATTCCAAAGCGGGAGTGATACTCCAAGTAGAAGTTCCTCTAACTATGGACGAGTACATGAAGCAGAGGCGAGCTAGTCCAACCCAAGCATGAGAAAGGCTCAACTATAATTTTTCCATATCTTATAGAGAAAAATGTTTCTACTCGATCGAGTAGATACATTATCTACTCCGTCGGCAAAAAATACAGTGGGGCCCCACATTGTTTAGGTGATGCAAACCAATTATTTGATGGGCCTTGACATAGATAGGGTGTGCCCAAAAAATCAGCTCTATAGGATCATCCCAACCCTTCGATTTGTGGAGGTTAAAATGGACGGGTATAAACCTCCACAAATCTGTCCATTTTTTACCTCTACAAATCGAAGGGTTGGGATGATCCTATGGAGCTGATTTTTTTGGGCACACCCTATCTATGTCAGGGCCTATCAACCATATGAGTAGAAACATTTTTCCCACACAGATATATATATATATATATATATATATATATATATATATATATATATATATATATATATATATATATAAAAGAGAGAAAAGGGTTGCTGCGCTCGAGTAGGGCTGGCAATTTCACCTAAAAGAGGGGATCCGCCCCGCCCCGCCCCGTTTGGGGCGGGGATTCCCCGATTTGATAGGGGAAGGGGAATTTAAAAATTCCCCGGTGCGGGGAGGGGAAGGGGAAGGGGATGTAGTTGTCCCCTTCCCGCCCCGCCCCGCCCCGCTCCATTAATCAATGCCATTTTTTTTTGTATATTTTTAAGTGTTTTTTTTAGGAAAACTACTAGAAACTCTGTGGATCGGCTACAAGATTCCCCCAAACATAAACTTAGCTTGTCTTTTCCTTTTAATTAGCTTCTGAGAGCATTTTGGGAACTATAACAACCTTTTGACAGATGTTGAAATAATAAAGACAAGCTGAGTGTATGCCATTATCAAAAAATCATAGTACCAACATTGGTGGCGAAAATAAAATAATAAATTGCATTTTTATTTTGGTTAGGGACTTAGGGTTTCCTTAATTCCTTCCCACGAAAGAAACATTGCTCAGGTTAGGGACACAGTTCACTTTTTGCATTTTGGTGATTCCCAAGCCTCTGAACATTGCTCAGGCATCTATTTGGGTTTATAACGCCTGTTGGTGCGACTGCTGCTAGGGCACTCAAGAGTCAAGTCAGTACTTCAAGGGATTTTGCTATCTTCTGAAGAGTAAGAAATATATCTCCTTCGTCTACAAGTATGTTAGTTTATAACATTTTTATATATTGAAATTGCATCAAGTTGATTAGGGACACCCATCATCAGTGTATCAATAACTAAAGAGGGGGTGATGTTGGAGCGGGGCGGGGCGGGGATTTTGTCCCCGAAGGATGCGGGGAGGGGAAGGGGATTAGATATTCCTTGCGGGGAGGGGAGGGGGATTCCCCACCATCCCCGCAGAGGGGAGGGGAAGGGGAGGGGGGAAATTCCCCGCAATGGGGAAGGGGTAGGGGACCCCAACATCCGGCCCCGACCCGCCCCGTTGCCAGCCCTACGCTCGAGCGCAGCTAAGCTTAGCTGCTCTCAAGCACAGAAACAGGGGGGTGGGGACATTGGGGGGGGTGATCCTAACCATTCATTTGGAAGGCCCCATCATAGATGGATGGCCTACCAAAAATCAGCTCCTTTGGATCACCAATGGGTGTCCATTTGAGGGGCAAAAAATGGACATATACTGTTTGTCCACTAATCTGTCCATTTTTTGCCCCACAAATGGACACCCTAAGGTGATCCAATGGAGCTGATTTTTGGTGGACACCCTACCCGTGAAAGGGCCCATCAAATGAATGCTTTGGATCCCACCCAAAATGTGTCCCCACCCTGTTTCTGAGCTCGAGCGCAGGAACTCTATCCTCATATATATAAATATTTTCTGCGCTCGAGCACAGATAAGCTTATCTGCGATCGAGCACAAAAACAAGGGTGGGGCCACATTTTTTATCGGATCCAAAGCATTCATTTGATGGGCCCTTTCATGGATAGGGTGTTCACCAAAAATCAGCTCCATTGGATCACCTTAGGGTGTCCATTTGTGGGGCAAAAAATAGACAAACAGTATCTGTCCATTTTTGGCCCCACAAATGGACACCCTATGGTGATCCAATGGAGCTGATTTTTGGTAGGCACCCCATCCATGATGGGGCCTTCCAAATGAATAGTTTGGATCCCCCCCCCCCCCCCTATTTCTGTGCTCGAGCACAGAAACCCTTCTCTCTCTCTCTCTCTCTCTTTCTCTCTCTCTCTCTCTCTCTCTCTCTCTCTCTCTATATATATATATATATATATATATATATATATATATATATATATATATAAAAGGAGCACGCTCATTTTCAAAAAATATATATAAGGAGCACACTGACTAAAGTTTGCAAGACATATAGACCTAAAATTTAAACAGCCTTCGTGAACCATTTTTAGAGTTCCATTACTTCAGCAAGGAAGAACAGGTTGAAAGATAATTTGGAGACTTCAAGGAGAAAGATTCCCTGACGATGTACAAACAACTTTGAGGGTTCAGAACCTCTGCTAACCAGAGAAGTTGTCTGATTGGTATTGAATATTTTCTGAAGATTTAAACAGATGAGAGCAAATACAGTACAAATAAAAACTCCTCTCTACTCTGGGATCAAGGAACTACTTTTGTGTAGGTCAATAGTAAGTGAGTCCACATTGGGGTTTGTCATGCAGATTGTAATACAAAGGGTTCTTAAAGGTGGAGTTTCCAAGGCCTTACCTTTTAAATAAGAACTCGTGTAGAGAATGGACTGATTCACTTGATCAAATGATGTTTAGAGTCACATGTTACTAATTTTACACAACTTAAATTAAGAGAAGGAAAAAAAACCTACAAGAAATAATAATATGAAAATATGTCAAGTGCACATGCAAAGAACAGATGGCAATCTCTTCGGGTTAGGAACCGTACGAAGCATGGTACCAGTAGAATCCAGCAAAAATGTGGATCACTATACTTTGCAATTCAAGTGTCATATCCAAAATATTGATGTTGTACGAAACTACGAACTATGTCACAAATATCACTGTTATTTTCAAAATATAGCGTTTTTATTGCGTTATTTTGATAAAACGATAAAATCCCGAAATAATCCCGAGATTTTAAAAATATAGCGATGTTTTCATTTTTGTCATAAAATATCACGATATTATCCCGATATTTTTACACTATTTTTACTTTATATTTTTCCTTAAATTTTATATATTTATATATTTTTAAATACATTTATTTTTATCGTTTTTTCCCGATATAAACCAGAAAAAAATTAAAAAATTAAATATATCCCGAGATTTTCCCTTGCCAAGAAATTCCCGAGAAGGATATATGTGACATCATGTACGAATACACCGAAACTTGTGTATCTATTTGAAGAATTTTCAGGAAGGATATCTTCGGAAAACAGAATAACATTGCAAACTTACGATCTTGCCATCCTTGCTTGCTTCTGCTAGTTTTTCATCCCAGATTTCTTTTCTAGTAATAACATGTACATTTCCACCATTGAAGTCTATCTTCTCATCTTTATCTTCCTCAGAAGCCTTTCAGAGAATAATATAATGTCAATTTTCCATTTAACATTCCAACAGTAAAAAAATATTAAGGGACCAGATTAAGATAATGGAACTTTAGCATTGGCAATTCCAGAATCATGAGCAGAACAAAGTAAACCAAAGCAATTGAGCATGCAAATTAAAATTGTACCCATACCAAATAACAAAGTGTTTTACATCATAAAAATTATGAGCAGGAAAAACCAGTATACTATCAAGATTAGTAGCTTCAAATGCAACTGGCCATTTAAAGTTAGAAAGGATGATCCTTCGAATGTGAGAGAAAATGGGATAAGATTATCTAAGCAAATGGAAAATATGAAGAGATGTATTTGAGAGTGAAATCTCTTTTGCGAGGGTAAGCTTCTGAAAAAATATGTCATTGGTCCAGAAAGTCTCAAACTCAAATCTCCACTGATGATTATGTCCTTATCCAAACAAAACATTATGAACTTATAGGACAAAAAAAATAGAATGAAAACAGAGAATGATATATGAAGTTTCATAATGAAGATATATGTGTCATTACAGGCAGTTTATCGTACAAAAAAGGACAACATAGGCAAGCGATTGATGGTTAATGCAAATAAATGAGCATAACATCTATTAGTAATTTATAATTCAAAACTGATTGCCACTGTGAGTAATAGTAACATGTTTAAAAACTAAAAAGGCTTACCTTCGTTTTGCAATTACCCATTAAAATTAGAAGTACTGTTTCTGATGATAAGAGTACTGGTGCACCCTGAAAGTAGAAACTCCATTAGAGGAATATATCAGATGATACACGTGGAACTGAAAAGAAACTTATCCACATAAAGGAAACAATTACGGAAACATATTATTCTGCATGCCAAATACTATTTATGTGCCAAAGGAGATTCAATCACTTATGAATATTATATCCAAGTATATGGATAAGAGAGATGAGGAACACTTCATCTTCCTAAGCGGCCAAAGAAAGCTTTTTAACCACAACAAGCAATACCCAAATATTTCCAGAAAGAAAATGTGTTCCACCTCTGTTAATAAGTGGAAAAGTAATAAATCTGCATTATATTTGAGCTATTCTGGGAACATGACAGATTTGAAACCCAACTGATACCGTGTTAAACCTACGCCAGCAGATAAGCAAAAGAGAATTATGATGTTACTATTGCATAGTTATACAGAAAAAACATATACTTTTGCTTCAAATATATACAGATAAACATAGCATGGTAAAAGGGATGCACTTTTGTTCTTTGATTTTTTAATGATATGTATACAATTTTTGTTTACAAGTGGAAAACTCAGAAAGCTAGGATATATTTTAGTGAGTACAAAACCACTGCTTGTTAATTTAGAAATCCACTTGATGATGTGATTAAACTTGATGGTGGCAGGTCGAATAGAAAACTTTATGCTTCTATTGCTCCTTGGAAACCAATATGAAATATAGATTGGTAAACCAATATTCAAGTCCAACTTTACTTGGCAACAAGAAAGATATCATAATTTTCGATTATTTGAGTATGGTGATGGATAATCCAAATAATACAGTTACACTTCCCAGAATACCAAGGAAAAAACAAGAGAAGTAACAGTTCACATCATTGAAAATTTGACTATATTACATTGCGAAAAACCCAGTTGCAAGCTAATGAACTTTTTCTCCAAGAGTCCAATGAAGTATTCTGATTTCCACTAGGGTTTTAACAAAGAAAAGAAAAATTAGATTATAACTTTATTTCCATAAAAATTCAGATATTCTCCTTTCGATTCCAACAAGTAACAAAGACCCAGATTATCCGCCCCGGTAACAATCCAAATTTCTAATTTTCAGATAATCATAATTGGTTCATCCTAAAACTAACCACTTGCAATTCTCCTTCCATCATAGTACAAATCCAGTTCCAACTTACCTATCCATCTCTTTTTTTCTTTATATAAATTTTATTTGATATCGAACCCAAAGCGCCTTCATACATGGAAGACAGATTCTTGATCGAGCCCTAATTGTCAATGAATGCATGAACTTCTATCATTAAAGCGGCATCAGAGGCATCATTAGTAAATTAGACATAATGAAGGCCTATGATAGGGTGGACTGCAGTTGCCAGGACTACCTCTTGGGGCACATGGGTTTTGGCAGCAGGAGAGATTGGATGTGCACTTGTGTTCCCTCTATTTGGCACTCAATCCTTGCCAAAGGCTCCTCTAGGGACTTCTGCAAGAGCTATAGAGGGCTGAAAACAAGAGGACTCCGTTTCATCTTTTCTTTTTATCATTGTGGCAGAGACTTTGAGTTGCATGATTGATAAGTCTGGGAGCATTAACCTTTTAGAGGGTTTTGGGCTCCCTGGGGTCGAGATCACTCATCTATAATTTGTGGAAGACACTTCCATCGTTAGTAGTCTGGAGAAAGGAGACATTAAGTATCTCAGGGTTGAGATGAGGTGTTATGAGGCTATCTTCGACCAACGCATAAGTTTTGCCAAATTTTCATGATGAGCGTGCAGATGGAGGGCTGATAGGTAGAAAAATTGGCAAGGATAAAGTGGATGTGATCCCTAACACCTACTTGGAACTTCGTCTTCGTTTAGGTTGGCCTCCTAAAGCTCTTTGGAATCCCATGATCAAGAAAAAGGAACTCTCTCCATGAAAGAAGAGTTGTTTCTCCTTAAGGAGAATCACTCTCATCAAGGCGGTTCGGGCTATTCATCCGCTATATTTCTTATTCTTCTTAAAGTGCTTGGTCAATATGATGGAGTGTATAGAGCAGTTACAATATAACTTTCTTTGGAATGATAATAGGAGTGCAAGAAATATCATCTTTTAAAGTGGAAGACAGTTTGCAAAAGCTGAAGGGGCTTGGGCATTCTCTCTTTTACAGAAATGGATAAAGTTGTTTGGGTTAAGTGGTTGTCGGGCTAAGTGGTTGTCGAGGTTTGGAGAGGAAAGTGGGCACCTGTGGATAGAGGTGATCGTGGAGCATTATGGTGTTAACTTTGTGCGTCAAAGGGGGTTGAGAAACTCCACTTATGGCTGCTCAATGGGGGGCTACACCAAAATCATTTCAAAATTAGGGCTTTTCTCCCCTCTTGGCCTCCTTAAATAGAGCTTAGGTGGTTTTAGTAATAGGCCCACTCAAATGGGCAATGTAGGTGATGAGATGTGTGGAAGTGTTGTGGGCCCTACTTGATGTAGACAACCTCCACATCTAGGCTCTAAAATATCAACATAAAATATAAAGTCCTGGAAACTACACAAATGGAAAATCTCTAAGGATGGCATGTAGACAAAGGCCAAATCACATCATTTGATTATTCAAGTCTTGGGAACCATGGTCTGACCAGCAATAAAGGGCTCCTATGGAGAGCCGATGCTCTATTTAGATAGGCTTATTCGGGTCCGATTGTTATGGATAACTGTAATAAAGGAAAAATCTTTCTCTTCTTGGAAGTATCTGGCTAGTTGACCATGCTCTTCTTGATTCGTTGATTATGGAAGGAAACTCCCGTAACATGATTAATTGGCTCTAAAAGAGGAAGGACTTCTCATGGTATATTGCTGAAGAGATCGAAGTCATCTTGGCTTTGATCAAGGGCCACGCAAACCCGGGAGGGTGTGGCTCTTTGGCGTAAAGTCATGGGTATGCTCCCCAGTGACGAGCGTTCGAATCCCGCCTTGTTCAACCGATGCGCGTGGTCTACCAGTCCCTCCCCTGTTTCACAAACGAAGTTTGTTTTTTTTTTCTGTTCTTTCTCCCTCAGTCCCTCCCCTATTTCTTTCCGAGGGAATTAAAATTACAGAAACATCCCTATTTAAATGACCATTTTACCGCAAGGTCGTGTACAGTTGGGGGTCTAGATGTGGGGATATTTCAGTCAAATTGGAGGAACGCGAGGTCGGTATTTCAGTTAGACATCAGAACAATAAGAACCGTCCACATGTTGGGTCCACCTTGGATGCCCAATGGTGCAAGTATGTTGAATGTGGGCCGTTGATCATTTTGCTTTACTCTATTGATCAAATACTACCTTTGTTTGATCAGATTAATATTTTACCTTTTAGCCCATTCAAGGTCAAGTCCCACTTGGATATAGAGATTCTCTTTCTTTCAATAATGGCACTCCCTTTTTCTAACTTGTTACTGAACAATACTTGGCTGCCTAACGTGAGGCAGGAACTTCTTGCCTCATCCAATCACATGCTGACACCTCATTAATTGTTTAGAATGAAAAAATAAGCCTTACTTTCACTTTGATGAGGTGTCAGCATGTGATTGGATGAGGCAGGAAGTTCCCGCCTCACGTTAGGCAGCCGAGTATTGTTCCTTGTTACTATGTGTGTCAAGTGTACATCATGGTGGAGAAATTATATGATGAATGCGCATGTAAGCGGGCATTGCGGTATGACAGAAGTACTGTCCTTGATATTTGACTCGAGAGCAGCATCTTAAAAAGTGAGCTGTTGGATCAAATATCAAGGAGAATAGTATGGAATGTGGGCAATGATTGAAAACAACTATGTTATGCGGATAGTTTTGGAGTACTTTATTTCAAATCATGTATGAATCTTGGAAAAGTGGAGGGAAAATGACCTTATTGCCCATTCTGACACCATCAGAGCTCATACAGCCTCCTTGGATTTGTTGTACGAGAGAGTACACCTCAATCATTCTCTTTGCAGCCTCTCTTTTCATTATTTTAGTATTTCTTCATTAGAAAATCCGCTTGCCTGACAGAAGAATGACCAGTGGTGAACTAGGAATTGAATTTGAACAATAAAAAGTTAAATTGAATGACAATTGGTTTTCTAAAAACTGAGTTGATTGACAAGTGATGTATTGATTGATTTTGAGTCCACCGATTTTCCATTTTTTAAAATAATAGAAATAGCTTGAAATGTCTTTCATCTGTACTTGGTCTCAGTAGATAAATTTGAAGAAAAAAAATGGATCTTCATTTGCCTAATTTTCAAATAAAATCTTATTATCGATGCATGTTGATATTATTGCATTTCAAGTAATTACTTTCAATTTCCATTTGATAAACGATCTCAAGCATGTATAACATTTTACCTGCATTATATACATTGTTTTCGTATTAGCTGGCCAGGCTATTGAGATTCCTATTGGGCTTTTGAGCTCATTATGTGGTTCACAATTTCAGATCTAGAGGAGCATTAGGTGAACCGTCATGGAGTTAGCAGCTCAGATTCTGAGACTTGTGTTCGGCGAGGATCTGGCCCAGATTAGATCTTTAGTTGCTTTCTTTCATTATTATATCCTGATTAAGGTTATTGTCATTGAATATGTATTGTTGAATTTGAATTTATGAACCTATTGAAATAAGATTTTCATGTACGATTTAAATTCTACAAATTTAGATACTATTGTCAAATTAATGAATGAGGATGGAATTAGTCAACCTTGCATGCCATGGAATTTGACCCATGGGTATGCGGCATTGTCAAGTGCCTAGCCCGTGGGTATACATCATTTTCTTTCAAGAAACATGAACGGTTGAAAATTTAGAAATGTATTCGTCCATGTTCCAAAGATAAATCAGCTTTTTTAATGTGAACTAGCATCTCCTTCAAGATACAAAAGCAGTTACATTGATTTTGGGAGGTCGCTTATACCCCCACCATTCTTATTGGCATTAATAGAGTACAATATTCCTTACATAAAATAACAATCTTTGCAATATCTAAAAGGGAAATGATTTCAGCGCTCCAATGTTTTGATAAATATGAGCTCTAACTTTTTTCATGTACGTAGTATTTAAAGGGCTGTCAGAGGAATATTATGGTTCTCAAAAAGCTCTTAAAGCCCTTAAATACTACACGAAAAAACAGGTGGAACGCATGTTTATCAAAACACTGGAGCGATGAAATCATTTCCCTATCTAAAATAATAGTCTAAATATCAACATCACTCAGGAATCTCGAATTGGAATAGCACAAAGCGGGACAGCCCTCTGTAATGTGCCGCCAAACTTATAACGCATGTCCATGTCCTCGGGTGCCATCCCATTTGGAAGCTTCCATGAAAATGAATGGAGAAGAGAAGCTAGCATTAGGGTTACCATCCGATATGCAAGATTAATTGCAGGACAGATCCTTCGACCTGCACCAAATGTGATAAGCTCGAAATCTTGGCCTCTGAAATCCACTTGAGAGCCCAAGAACCTCTCAGGAATGAAAGCAGCGGGATTTGGCCAACTATCGGCATCTCTACCGATAGCCCATGCATTGACGAGGACTTTCGTATCCTTGGGTATGGTAAAGCCACAAATATCCACATTAGATTCTGCTTTGTGGATTAGTAGGGGAGCAGGTGCATGCAAGCGGAAGGTTTCCTTCACCACGGCTTGTAGATATGGGAGCCTAGCAATATCTGATTCTTCCACCTGCTGATCTAAGGTGATGGTTTGTAAGAGCTCGGACCGGGCCTTTGCCATGGTATCTGGGTTACGAAGCAACTCTGCCATCGCAAATTCTATTGTGTTTGCACTAGTATCAGTCCCCGCGGTAAATATATCCTGATGAATGGATATGTAGTTAGACAATGTTTTCTTGATGATAACAACAAAGTTTAAAATTGTAAAGTTTATAGCACTGTTTTATGTCTGTAGCAGGATATATAGGTTAGATAAAATGGACTTGTTTGAGTCTATAAAAGAGAGAAAATTGAATAACAACAGATTATTAAAGATAAGACTAATATACTATGCAAATGAATTCTGATTATTTGGGAAAACTTTTGAACCTTTTAACAATCCCTGTTCAAGAGATTCAATGTGGGAACTAGATCAGATCTAACGACTTTGTGAGTTATTTTTTTATCATGATTTTGATACTACAGCAGTTAGGAAATAAGATTCAAGCATGTGCATCGGAAACTTGAATTTATAAATATTAAATAAGAAAACAAGGATATGTTTAGGCCTTCCCATTTTGCTACGTGGAAGATCTCGGTAACCCCGGCGCTCCTCCGAGGACGGTGAAATTCCCTCGGAGAAGATCTCGTAGTTCCCATATTGCTCCCGTATGGAGGGGTGAGATTGTCCACTTTTTTTCTGCTTGGAGGGGGAGATTGTTGGGGGTTCCACGAAAAAGCAAAAGATCCAACATCGGTAATGTGAGTGGATGTGGATGGACTTATAAGGATTTGGGCACCCTCCCCTTAATGGCTAGCTTTTAACCGAGCGAGTTCTACCCAGGTCCCTACACAATCATGGACTTGAGATTTTTGGCCCCCGATCCGATCAATCCTCCGATTACCATCTTGAAACATCTATCCATCAATCGGCTGAGATGCACATGCATCACCGACCCTAGGTAGGTCCGGGTGTTACATTCTAAGCCACCACCCAAAGGATTCCGTTTGTTTCTTCCGTTTTGTATGTGTCACCAAGATTTTAGAGTGAAGAAGAGAAATGTTGGGATCTTTGATACCAAGATTTTATTCGTCTCACATTACTCATTCTCGCGAAGAAATAAAATCATGCAATGGAATGAATAAACGTACCACAAGTAGAGCTTTGATATCAAACTTTTCATCATTATTTTCTTTGTGGTCGAGTAGTGCGTCGAGAAAATCATTCATCCTCAGAGAGTTCGAAGAGGCTCTATATAGTACGCGTTCTTCGATCAATCTATCAAAAACCAAATGGAGTTTCTTAAGAAGAGCAGTCATCCGGCGCCTTATCCGTTGCAAATCTATCGGCCTAAGCAACGGGAAGTAATCAGAAAAATTGTGTTTTCCAATCTCTTCCAATATTTTCCAAATTAGATCTTTGAATTCTTGTGTAGATTCGGATTTTAGATCAACCAAATCCACAGAGAAGGTTGTGTTCGATATCAAATTAAGGGTAGAAACGAAAGCCACTCGACCGATGTTTACAGCTTGTCCTGTCGTACAATTATCACCTATGTGAGAGAGTACCTGTTGCACCTTTTGACGTCGAAGCCCTTGGTTTGAATCGAGCCTCTGGGTGGTGAAAATATGCATGGTGCCTATCATCCGTAGCTTCCTCCATTGAGAATCTGACGGTAGCCATACAATCGATCCCTCATTGTATTGAAGAGCCCGAACTGCGTCTGGGACAGTTCGACCCGCAAAGGCCTTGTCGTTCTTTTGTAGGATCTCTCTGGCCATGTTTGCTGAGGAAACAATGACTGTGGTTACACAACCAAGCCTGAGAGTCATTAGTGGGCCATAGGTCTTGGCTAGCTCGGCTAGTGACTCATTGGGTTTATCACCGAGTTTGAAGAGGTTTCCAACAATAGGGAGAGGAAAGGGGCCTGGTGGGAGCTTCCCTTTATCAGACCCATTCCTTACAAGAAGATGGAAAGCATAGATGCATGCCAAAAGAAATGAGAACCACAACACTAAAACTGAGTAATCCATTCCCACTCTCTGTCTCAAAACTTGTTTCCTTCTCTCCCCAGAAATAGCCTTAAATAGCCATAAGACAATTTCACTTGCAGAGAACATAAATCTGTGAATTAGGTTACTTGCGTGTCTCGATCAATGTCATTTGAGGAGTGTCGTCTCCTTAGCCACGAACAGAACAAAACAAAACCAAAGTGTATGCCAACACGACAAGTCTATTAGCCACTCGATCTGTCCTCGCGGTCGACCAAACAAAACCAAACCCTATACTAACACCACACAACTCTATTAGCCGAACTGTCCTCGTGTTCATTTCCTTAAAAGTATCTACGACACTTTGCATGGCAATAAATAGACAAAGAGGCATGTAAAATTTTACTCCCATCCATAGCGACCCATGAAATAATACAAATTAAACTATGGATTTTTTAATGGAATCCTAGTATTGAAGGGAGGTCACGGGCTCCACTCCCTAAAAATGTCAATGATTTTAGGCTCTTTAATTTCAAGCCATTTTATGATTTTAGGTTCTTTCCTTAGAGCGTTTCGGCAGCCACGTGTCTAACTTTTTTTTTTTGGTTGTTGTTGGATCCGTAATGAAAACACTTTCAAAATGGGATTCCGTGTTGAAAATAAAAAAAGGGCTGGACAAAAACCTTAATCAGATTAGGAAGCACAATTTGAAAAAGGGATTCCGTGTTAGAAAATAAAAAAGGGATGAACAAGACTCTTGATTTGACCTTTTTAAAGCTGTATTTATTGCTTTTAAGGGGATTTTGACTCCCTTCGTTTGTCTTTTAGTGGACGTGGCTCCATTGATTGATGCCCTTTTTTTCCTAAAACGGATTCCCATTTTCCTAGCAATGCTCATCAGATTATCCAATTCCCTGTGGTCCATAAACCTCATTTAATTTTTTATTTTTTTTTTTATGGGCAAGCTGGGGTTAGGCAGGACCCTATGAGATATATTAGAAAAAAAAAGAACGGAGAACATAGGGGGACCACAAGGGCAGTACAAGCAACAAACAAAGAGAGAAAGTAAACACAAGATACAAACAGAATCATACTGCCCTATACTAGGATTCTGAACCCAAGGGGGATAATCTGAGAGGACATTCGAACTGATGATGGCTGACCTCTTTACACCATTGCAGCTCGAGAGAATAGGAGCCAATGCTTCACAGAGCTGAGCAGCAGACATAGCACCAGATCTACAGAACATGGTAGGGGATGTCAATTTGGTATGGGACGTGAGGATCTCCTCATGATTATCTTGAAGATCAATGGTTTGGATTATACATGCATTCATATTCTTTTTTTTTGAAATAGGTAAGCTGGGGTTAGGCGGACCCCAACCAGATATATTAAGAAAGATCAATAAAGATACTACAAGAAAACAGAAAATCAAGCCCCTCGCACATCAGAAGAAGGGCAAACAAACTATCAAAAGGGAGCCAAAGGCCACCCAACAAAACGGCAAAGACAAACAAAGGAGAACAACCTAACCGCTTCAGCAAAATGAAAACAACAGCCACAACACTGCCAAAATTCGAACAGCTACCACAAAAACAAACAGCACCAGAGCTAACAGCAGACCCAAAAACACCAGCACCAAAAGCAGACCCCAATTCATGATCAGCCTCCCGGAATGAGCCCACGAAATGGGGACCTTATTCTAGTAGAGGGGATCGGGGAGATGGAAGCACCTGACTTTCCCTTTTTATTCTTCTTGCTCTGAACTAAATTCCAAGGACCTTCAGACGATGGGGACGATAAAGAGAGAGAAAGGTCCGGAGGCTTGGTCTGCTTTGTAGATGTCTCGGGGATATCAGAGCCAATGACTGAGAATTTATTTCTAGATAAGGCACTATTGGTAGAAGGGGTTTCAGGATGATCCAAGCTGATCCTATTATGAGCAATTGGAGAATCAGAACTTAGCTGAACAGCTTTATCACTATCCTTAGTGATTGGCCTCCATTCCTATAGTTAAAACAAGATCCATCAAGATCTGAAACAACCAATTACTCCAAAAGCTTAGGCGTTTAGAGTTTGGTGTTATTTAATCATTTATGCCTCAACACTCCTTTGGATTTTTAAAATCTAGTAGTCGCTGGGTTTCTGTTTACACCCATTTGGGGTTTAATCGGTCATCAAAGACCAAGTTGTCAACTGGCAGTTCATGTGGACTAGGTCACAGAAGTTATATGCCACGTCCGCATTTGATGGGCATGTGGAGGAACGTGCATGTACCAAAGCTGTAATGGATGGGCAGTCATTGACGATCTTTCCATCAGAGTATGTTTATCTTTAAAGCGAATCGGTTGAGTGGGACCGAATTATCAAGACACCATTTGGTTTGACAGATTCAAAGGTGTGGCACTGCAGTTGCCAATCGTGGGAAGGTGGATGATAACCACTTGGAACATGGAAGACGTGAAAATAAGGGAGCCCGGCATGGGCAGTTACGAAACCGCTCCTTCCAAGAGAACATGGGGTAATGAGGACCAGTTACCCAAATAAAGCCATATAAGGAGGCGTCTGTCTCCAAAGAAGATGTCCCATAACTAAATCAAACATGTATTTGCATTTTATCACTTTTCAGCACTGTAACTTTTACTTTTTGCAGCTGTAGCTTTTCTTCAGATTTAAGGAAGCAATGAATTCATCTTCCCGGGTGAGTCTTTCTTTGTAATTCTGCTATCCCTCGCACTAGTCTTTCATTTGTGTCGCTTTGTCGTTTAGCTGGGATCGAACAGTCTGTCGACCCTGAGGGTCATTGTGTTCTATGCTCATAGACCAATCACGAGTCGTTCATGTTCAGTGTGTTGATGTGTCGTTCACATTCTGAATGTGTCAACATCGCCACGTTTGGTGTCGCGTCTGCACCTAAAAAGTCCTTTCCATCTGTGTAAAGGCAGAGGAGCCCAAGGAAGAAGTGTCATTCCCCTCTTCTTCTTAATTGCCTGAAATTCAATATTAGGGGACGAAAACATCTCGGTCGTTGAACCCCTCGAATTGAGTTTCCAATTTTCTTGCCTTGAGAGAGACTGGCCCGCCCGAGCGAACTCACGAACACGCATGGGTGCACTGACAGATCGCGTCAGAGCAACTTTTAGATTGGACACTATCTTTTTGGCACGCCCGGTGGGACAAGCTGAATTAGGCAGCGTTGAATGGCTTATAATACAAGAAGTAAAACTTCTAGCCTTGGTGTTCCCAAAAATACTAATGATTAATATCTCCCAGAGTGCCAAAACAAATGATAGAAGGACTTCAAATCAGGAAAATCCTTCATTAGGGAAGAACCCTAATCCAGTTTTGCCAAGTGGTCAAACTACCCCTCAGGGCCGAAACTCAGACATGCCCTTATCACTCCAGGAGGTGCCGTTGCATTTAGGCAACACTTGGATGAGAATTCCCATGAGTTATCTCAACTAGTGGCTCGCCAGATTTATGAAGTGTTAAGGCCCTTCCACTCCTCTAGTGAGAAAAATTTCCAAACAGGTAGACATAATGTTTGGTTTACTAACTGACAGAATGACGTCGTCAACTCCAGTACACCCACCACTTTGGTAGCGTAAAAAGCTAGTCCAGTAGCTACCATACACTGGAACTATCAAGAAGCTACCATACACTGGATCCGCATTTTTAAGTGTAACTAACCCACTAGAGGGTGGCATCAGGATCGACCAATTCCAGCTTTTAACTAGGCCAAACCCTTCTCTAGGAGGCCCTCTTAGTGGCCCCTCTATATTTGCCCTAGGAGAATCAAGCCAAAATTTCGCACCAAGGTATAATTCTACCACACAATGGGACCAATGTTAATGACTTTGACTCTACAATACCTACATAGCAGGCATTGTGTTCTGCGGAAGATCGAACCGACCTTGGAACCGTTATACCAAATGAGGGTGTGGCAGACCCTAGTGGTAGTGTACATAATGGCAATGAGACTAGGGTATCATGGAACAATAAGGAGGACCAAACACCACCTCCAAAACCCCAAGTCATTATGGGTGTTCATGTCATAGGCAGAGCTGAGGGGCAACAAGTATGGCCTAACCCTATCTCCTACAAACCTTTCGTCAGGGGCAACTACATCCCCCATAACATCGGCCTGAATAGAGACCACGTCATGAAAATGATTCAATAGTAGCTTAGTCTGATATTCAGATCAATTCATAGGCCATTTTACAAGAAACCGTATCTTGATTGGTTTGACTATGAGTACTTATACCCTAGGGGTTACAAGGTTCCAAAATTCACATTATTTTCTGGGGAAGACAATCAGTCTACTGTCGAGCACATTGGTCGTTTCACTACCCAATGTGGAGAGGCAAGTCATGAACTTTACAAACTTTAGATTTTCCCAAGTCCATCACAAGAGCGACCTTCAATTGGTACATAAGTCTGCCACCCAACAATGTTACGAAGTGGGAAGGCATGGAACATATTTTCCATTCACAGTTCTACCCGACTGAGCCCGAAGTAAATAAAGTTGACTTGGCTAGGTTGAGCCAACTGCCAAACGAGCCAGTGGACTTGTACATTGCCCGATTCAAAAGGGCCATGAACAGATGCCACCCTAGTCTTCAACAGGCCGACTATGTAAAGTTGGATCAAAATGAGCTTAGTTTGGAATCAAGAAAAAAATTTCCGGGTCAAGAATTCATAGAACTCTACCATTTGGTTTCTCAGGCCTCAAGATATGACAGCCTAATAAAAGAAGAAGAACAAAGGAAAATCTCATCAAAAGGGAAATACTATAGAGATCCATATAACAAGGTCACTCTGGTCGAGATAGAGATGGACCCCAACAATGAGGAGTATATTGACCATGTCATATGAAGAACTATATGATACTTGTGAAAAATTTCATGATGGTTTAATGGAGCGAGTGTTTAAAAATGTTGAACTAACAAAGAAAATTGAAGAATTGAAAAATGAATTTAAAATACTTGTATCTAAAGAAGAAAAATTAGCCAAAGTAAATGGAGAACTTGAAATGAAGAATAATGAGCTTAATGAAAAATACAAACTTTTAAGTGAAGATAAAGAAGAACTAAGAGTTAGCTCATGTCTTCAAATAGATCATTTGGAAAATAAAATAGAAGAGATAAAACTAGAAAAAGACACCAACTTTTGATCGAAAACCACAAGCTACAAGAAGAAAAAGCTAAACATGTTTGTGATCATATTCACTTTTGTAGTTCATGTTCATTTACCTACTCTTCTATGTCATGCAATTATTGTGGTAGATATGGACATTACAAATCTAGATGTAAGTTTAGATTTGTAAAGAATACCAAGTTTGTTTGGGTTGAGAATGACTTATCATTTAGGACAAACTTGAGTGGAACCAAGTTAGTTTGGATCCCAAAACCCCCTACTTGAGGCATTTCATATGCTTAGTAGATTTGGGGGTGTACTTCAATATAATATAATTTGAAAATAAGTTTTAGATACATGTGCCAAATTGTGCATATCTACTCGTATCCATGATTGTGCTCCATTGTTATATCATTTGAGTATCTTTATACTAGATATTGTCTAGCTATTTGTGTTTAATGTTCACATCCTTTGAAAATGAACTATAAATGCTCACATGTTCATCTTGATTGATTTATATGTATCTATGATTTAGTGTTGAAACCATTGTGTACTTAATTTGATTACTTGTTGGAAATAATCAGTTGTGATTATTCATTTAATGTCATGGATTTGTGCTTGAAAGTAATTATCTAAAAATCTTGCAAAGACCCGTTCATACTTATGAATATTATAAATTCAAATTCAAAGATGGGTTAAAAAGAAACGAAGGAAAATGTACTTGTGCTTCATTGAGTATGACTTGCTTTTATCATTTGAAAATAATGTTGGAAAGATACATTGTGCTCATCATGAATTATTTCTCAAGTATCTGCATATTTATGCATAAGTGGATTATTCTTTTGAATTAATATGGTTAGGCTTCATTTTGATCATATCCTTGAAAACGATAAAAATAAGAAAAATTATACTTACTTGTAATTAGTCATGAAAAATGGAAATGAAATAAGTTTGCACTTGATGTCCAAATATTAACACATAATTGATAATCCAGATTGAGAATTGAAATTGAAAACCTAGAGGAAGTCGATAAAAAATTGTGTTTAAGAAAGAAAATGGAAATTAAATCATGAATATTTTTTTTATGAAAATCTCTTCACATCTAGAAATTATTCATGCCCATCCATAGGAAGTCACTGTTAAGAATTCTAAAACTTGAATGAACTAAGATGGTTCAAAACATGAACTTGGATACCATGTACTTAATCATGATACAAAGAAAATCATTCTATCTAGAGAGTTGTGCTTAAGATTGGTAAAATCATATAAATTCATGTTGATAGATACCGAGGCTCATTCATTAATTGATCTTGTTGTATCCATTCACTCTTAAGCTAAATGCAAACATCTTTTTAATTTCATAGTCTATATGTCTGATTGTTGGATGCTTTGATATAGGCTATGTATGTGCTTTATTGATTATATCATTTCAAAATAAATTATAGATACAACAATTGTGCTTCGTCTTTAAATATCTATAATGTAATGTTTATACAATTAGTGATAAGATATACTATCTTTGATTAATCTTATAAACTCATGTCATTACTCTCACTTATAATGGTACTTAGGTCAAAGTGTTTTGCATCTCACCTGAAACTTATTCATGCACTTAGTATCCTTATCGACCCATAGGAATAGCTTAGTTTGGTGCAAACTAGGTTCATAAGTCTAATATCTTGAAACTTGAACACAAATGAAACAAGTCTTGCTATTGCTAGATTTTAGTTTTATAAAGTTAGTTGATCACGTCCTTCTAGCAAGCATAGAAGAAATAAAATAAAAAATAAAAAAAGAAAGAAATAGGTAGATTCATTGTAAAACATTGTGTCTAAGCAAAATCATTGTGAATCAAACCTTAGACATTTTCTAAACAAACAAGGTTGGGTCAAAACACAAGCTTTATGAATTTCCAAATCCATAGTTAACATCATAAGAAATTCATAAGTAGTTTCATTAGCCTAAGGTGACTCTTATCCTTGAGAAACTCTTGAATATCCTTGGCTTTTGATATATTCCCATGGAACTTAAAATCTCACATCATTTAAGGAAAAATGATATTAGCTCAATATGAGAAATCTGTTGGGATGTTGCCTTGTTTCCCAAGCAACATAAAAGTCAATGTTTTGGTAGTAAGCGAAAACAAAAAGTGGCGTGAGTTTTTCCTTTTGGAAAAACCATATTGTTAGAAACTCTTGCTCTCTCTCTCATGTTAGAAATAGAAAGAAGAAAAACTTACGTTTTTTGGAACTCTTTCTATGTGTGAAGAAAAGAGGAAAACCAAGGGTTTTAGTGCATCTTTGTGATGTGAAAATTAAGAGAAGAAAAGAACTTTATGAAGGCATTTTCAAGGGATTGTTCTAGTTCTTTGACGGCGACGAGAAAGCTTTGTATTCTCTTGGATTTTATACAAGAGGGGAAGTCAAGAAGGGGTTTTGTAAAGGGTTACAAAAGAAGGATTTGAGAATCGATCAAGTGTTGGATCGATTGAGGAATCTATTGTAATCTTTGTTACTTCTTGATGAGTGGAATATTTCTCTTGGATCGCCCGTGGACGTAGGCTTTGCCGAACCACGTAAAATTTGTGTGTTCTTTGTGGGTTGCAATTGTGGTTTGTTTTTATCTTGCTTTAAATCGTGGATTTTGATCGGACCATTGTCCGCTGATTTTCTACAAATTGGTATCAAAGCTGTTGGATCAATCTTGCCGGGCAAGTATGGGACCCGATCCCGCGAGAGGGTTGCGGCGCGAGGCGCCACGCTCTCTCTTGGTCTCTCGTACCCACGCGAATGGCGTGTGTTTTTTATTACTGATTTTAATTACCCAACCAAGCAGGCAGCAACCAAGCCATGGGGTGCAAACAAACGTACAACCCAGTACCCATAAGGGCAGGGGTGAGTCGTCGAGCCTAGCAAGGTGTGATTTAATTCATCTTTTCCGTGAACTTGGGATCACTAAGGCAATCCGAATTCCACGCAAAAGAGAGTGACAGAGTCGCCACCTAGATGAGGGATCTAGGACCCATAATTGACCAGAAATCTAGACTCGTTACCTGGTTACGAGAACGAAAGGTATGGGGAGTTACCACCACATGCACCATTCCTGCCCGATAATCGGTCTTCAATTCCAAAAGTTAACTCTTTTGAATTTCTTTTAAATGGCTCATTTAACTCTATATTAATATGCGAACTACGTGACATGCATCCTAAGATCTAATTTCAATGTAATTCCTAAATGTGTATCTTGATTTTCTTAACTTGTTTGAATTCAATCCAAGTGAAAGTTCTCCTAAAATTTTAATTTCATGGAAAGTCCTAAGTGATTTCACTACTTCTAATTTAAAGATTAATGTACAAAACCCCACCACTTATGTGTGGAGCCGACTCGTGATTGGTATGCCATCAAGCATCCAAGCTGCCTACGTACCCAAGCCTCACTGGGATCAGAGTCGACGTAGTTCGGTGCACCTGAACTAAGCTACTTATGCCTAACTCATCTAGGACACCGATCTAGACTGGATTGACTATTTCAACAGTTTTAAGAGAAATTATTTAATTCGAGTTGAAGATTTTATTATCCTAGGACTTCATCTAAGATGCTATATGGTCATATCTAAGTGCAAGACGTCCCTTAGACTAATGCAGGTTAACCTACATTCTAGGCAACTAGGTTTGTCCTAGGGGAAAAGTGAGGTGACTATTGTAACTAGATCTATGACACGATTGCTATCCATAGAAAATGCCCGTGATGAGGTTGGACTCCTAACTCTAGGACTCCCTAAAACTTAGAACACAACGTGACGTAAGTGTGGGACATGATCCCGCGAGAGGGGCGTGGGGCGCGAGCCACCGTGCACTCTCTTGGTCTCTAGTACCCACGCGATTGGCGTGTGCTTCTTAGTGTTGATTTAGATTCGTCTTTTATGTGAACTTGGGATCACTAAGGCAATCCGAATTCCACATAAAAGAGACTGACAGAGTCGCCACCTAGATGTGGGATCTAGGACCCGTAATTAACCAGAAATCTAGACTCGCTACCTGGTTACGAGAATGGAAGGTATGGGGAGTTATCCACCACATGCACCATTCTTGTCCGATAATCGGTCTTCGATTCCAAAAGCTAACTCTTTTAAATTTATTTTAAATGGCTCATTCAACTCTATGTTAATGTGCGAACTAAGTGACATGCATCCTAGAATCTAATTTCACTGTGAATCCTAGATGTGTATCTTGATTTATTAATTTGTCTGGATTCATTCTAAGTGAAAGTTCTCCTAGAATTCTAATTTCATGGAAAACCCTAACTGATTTGATTAAGTATTTACAAGAAAATTAATATACAAAACACCACAATTTGTTTGTGGTGCCGACTCGCGGGTGGTATGCCATCAGACATCCAAGCTGCCTACGTACCCAAGCCTTACTGGGATCAGAGTCGACGTAGTTCGGTGCACCTAAGCTAAGCTACATATGCCTAACTCAACTAGGACACCGACTTAGACGGATTTGACTGTTTCAACAGTTTTAAGAGGAATTATTTAATTCAAGTTGAGGATTTTATTATCTTAGGATTTCATCTAAGATGCTATATGATTCTTATCTGAATGCAAGTTGTCCCTTAGACTAATGCAGGTTTGCCTACATCCTAATTTACTAGGCTTGTCCTAGGGAAAGATCGGGTGACTAGTGTAACTAGACCTATGGCACGGTTGCTATACATAGCAAGCGTCCGTGATGAGGCTGGACTCCTAACTCTAGGACTCCCTAAAACCTAAGACTCGACCTGACACCAGGGTTCCTAAATTGGGCTCTAATGGTTCTTAGATCGGAAACCATGATCCAATGGTTCCGAAAGACACAAGATAAATCGATTTAAGTTCTTGAGGTTAACGAATTTCAGATTTTAAGGATTTTCAGTTTTTGGACACTTAAGGAATACCAATGGTTCTAGGGTTCACCAATTTCGGCCCAGAATGGCATCCAAGGGAGGAAATCGTGTGTTCTTTCCTTGCGCAATTTAATACTTAGGTTATAACATCTTATTGCCTGGCATATCTCAGGATTTTCGTGGACAGTAACCTCGGAGCCAACAACATGCTATAGCTTAAGTATTCAAATTGTCAAAGATCGGTTGCAATTGGGATACGATTATGGATGCACTGACCATTTTTCCAGGGAATTCTAATGATCCTAAGATTTCTGTTTCAATGGATTAAGGAGTTAATGTGTGACAGAGATTTAAGGTTCTTTAGAAATATTCAGATGATTTTCAATTAATTTCGGATTTTTAATGAATTTTATTAATTTTAAACATATGAGTGATTTTACAAGTGAAATTGTAGCAAACGAATTCGAAATGAGTTGAAATTTCTACAGCAGCAAGATATGATGAAATGTAGCTTACGGAAAGAGTTTTACAGATTTTTACATTAAGCTCATATTTAATTTCGATTTAACAATTGATTGACCAGATTGCACAAATAACACAGAAACCACTAGAAATATGAATCTAAATTCAATGAAATTTCTACATTAATAAGATATAAGTAAAAATAACATACTGAGAAATTTTCATAAATTTTGGAAACCATTTACTATCAGTTTCAGATTTTTTAATTTTCAGACCAGATTATGAATTAACCCTACATCCCATATGAAAACAGATCCAAATCACTTGAAACTTTTACAGTAACTAGAAATGTGAGATTGAAGACTACTGTAAAAATTTTAAGAATTTTAGTTGTTATCTGATGTCAGTAACAATTCCTTCAAAAGCTGGTAAATTTCAAAGAAAGCATAAAATAATATACCAAACAAATTCTCAAAATTCTCAAAATTTCATGGTAGAATGTACTGGTATCATATTAGTTTCCCACGAAATTTCATTAATTTTGGAATTCATTTAGTATATATTTTATTTTCGAAACACTCATGGAGATCATGATTTTGAGCATACATATTTAATTTTCAACTAAATTCAATTAAATACTAAAAATCATGCAAATATACCAAATAATTCTAGAAAAATCTAAAAATTAAGTACCTACCTGTGATCGAAATCCTCGCCGAATCCGAGAGCCGAAAAATTCGAAAATCGCACCGCCGCTTGATCCGCTTCCGCTTTCTTTCTCTTTTTCTTTGTTTTATTTTCTTTTATATTTTTTTTTATATGGAACAAGGGAGAGAGATGGGGAGAAACAAATAAGGAGAGAAAGTAGATAATGATAGTGTGAGAGTGAGAGAGTGAGAGATATTGAGGGAGAGAAAGAGAAAACTATCCAAAAACAATGTGTTGTCTTTTTTCTTTTCTCCTCCTCTCATCACCTCTCTTTATATAGTGAAAAACTTAGTGGAGAGGTGGAAATAAACAATGAGAATGGTGGGTGTGGTGGAGAATAATGGAATATATAATGGTAATGGTGGAAATTGTGGTGGGGAATAATGGAATATATAATGTGAATGGTGGGTGTGGTGGAGAATAATGGAAATAAACAATGGTAATTGTGGGAATGGTGGTGGGAATAATGGAATATATAATGGTAATGGTGGGAATGGTGGTGGGAATAATGGAATATATAATGGTAATGGTGGGAATGGTGGTGGGGATAATGGAATATATAATGGTAATGGTGGGAATGGTGGTGGGAATAATGGAATATATAATGGTAATGGTGGGAATGGTGGTGGGGATAATGGAATATATAATGGTAATGGTGGGAATGGTGGTGGGGATAATGGAATATATAATGGTAATGGAGATAATGGTGTTATTTTAAAGGGAAAAATGAAGTTAGTGGAAATGGTAGAGAAAGTTAAGTCATGCTAATGGTGAGTCCCACATCAGCGGGTTCCGCACAAGCGGGTCCCACATCAGCGGGCCCTACACAAGCGGGTCCCACATCAGCGGGTCCCACACAAACGGGTCCCACATCAGCGGGTCCCACACAAACGGGTCCCACACTAGCAGGTCCCACACTAGCAGGTCCCACACCAGCGGGTCCCACACAAACGGTCCCACACTAGCAGGTCCCACACTAGCAGGTACAAATTCTCCCTAGTTTAGATTTTTCTGAATAATCCTTCTCAACATTTAGCGGGAAAATGCGAAACACGACGGAAATGACCAAAAATATTTAGAAATGTAACAAACGGATGCGGGAAAGAAAGACATTGGAAAACCGACGGAAAACAAACCCTAATTTCTTTATCGATTAAGGTAGAGCAAAATGGGGTGTCTACAGATGCCCCTCTTTGGTAGAGATGACGTAGTCATCGAATACCAAAGTCAAAATGACAGAGCCATTTTGCGTAGCTTTAATCGACAAAAGACTCTACACAAAACGGAGCCTAGACGCAAACATTTACTACCTAATGCAAGACCCTAAATGAAATCCTAGAATTAGAACATAATAAGAAATCCTGATGCGGTGCCGTTCACAAACGGGCAACGAGAGAATGAGATACCAGTTTCGAATGGATTCCGAAGAGAAAGAACAAAGATCGTTCTCAAGCGGTTTTTAAAAGAAAATGAGACATCTTTCACAAGCGGGCTCAAGGAGGATAAGAGACCATTCACAAATGGACTCAGAAAATGAGGTACCGTTTACAAACGGGCTCAAAGAGAACACGGGACCATTCACAAATGGACTCGAGAAACGAGGCACCGTTCACAAACGGGCTCAAGGAGAACATGAGACCATTCACAAATGGACTCAGAAAATGAGGTACCGTTCACAAACGGCCTCAAGGAGGATATGAGACCATTCACAAATGGACTCAGAAAATGAGGTACCGTTCACAAACGGGCTTAAGAAGAAGATGAGACCATTCACAAATGGACTCAGAAAATGAGGTACCGTTCACAAACGGGCTTAAGGAGAGGACGAGACCATTCACAAATGGACTCGAGAAACGAGGCACTGTTCACAAACGTGCTCAAGGAGAACATGAGACCATTCACAAATAGACTCAGAAAATGAGGTACCGTTCACAAACGGGCTCAAAGAGAAGACGAGACCATTCACAAATGGACTCGAGAAACGAGGCACCGTTCACAAACGGGTTTAAGGAGAAGACGAGACCATTCACAAATGGACTCGAGAAACGAGGCACCGTTCACAAACGGGCTCAAGGAGAATAAGAGACCATTCACAAATGGACTCAGAAAATGAGGTACCGTTCACAAACGGGCTCAAGGAGAAGACGAGACCATTCACAAATGGACTCGAGAAACGAGGCACCGTTCACAAACGGGCTTAAGGAGAAGACGAGACCATTCACAAATGGACTCGAGAAACGAGGCACCGTTCACAAACGGGCTCAAGGAGAACATGAGACCATTCATAAATGGACTCGAGAAATGAGGCACCGTTCACAAACGGGCTCAAAGAAACAAGATAGCTTCAACAACGAAGAATTTAGAGATTTTTCATAAACTTGAATTTGACGTAGGATTGGATTTGATGAATTTTTGATTTTTCAGAAATAAGGCACCGTCCACAAACGGGCTCAAGGAGGACATGAGATCATTCACAAATGGACTCAGAAAAATGAGACACCGTTCACAAACGGGTTCAAGGAGAAGACGGGACCATTCACAAATGGACTCGAGAAACGAGGCACCGTTCACAAACGGGCTCAAAGAAACAAGATAGCTTTGATTGATGAATTCAACAATGAAGAATTTAGAGTTTTTTCATGAACTTGAATTTGACATAGGATTGGATTTGATGAATTTTTGATTTTTCAGAAATAAGGCACCGTCCACAAACGGGCTCAAGGAGGACATGAGACCATAAATGGACTCAGAAAAATGAGACACCGTTCACAAACGGGTTCAAGGAGAAGATGAGACCATTTAGAAATGGACTCGAGAAAAGAGGCACCGTTCACAAACAGGCTCAAAGAAACAAGATAGCTTTGATTGATGAATTCAACAACGAAGAATTTAGAGATTTTTCATGAACTTGAATTTGACATAGGATTGGATTTGATGAATTTTTGATTTTTTGAACTTAATGAAATCGGGGATGTTACAGATCGTGCTTGACAAAGATATCGGAAACTAGGACTTTGGCGAATGATGAAACGGCAAACCGTGACGAATGATGAAACGGCAAACCAAAGAACCATTACTAACAAGAATGGATTAGAAACACTTTTATGAAACTTCAACAAGATTTTTCTCAAAGAGACTGCTGGTCTTGTCTTTGGGGATTTGGATGACTGAAACCTTGAACAAGACACTTGAAATTGGTAATCTAGAACAACGGCTCTCTTGGATATAATCATGGAAAAGTGGGACTTGCCTCTTGATAGGTGTTTAGATAAACATTTCTTGACCAAGATAGTATTTAACTAACTGGAAGGAAATTCTGAATTTTAACGGTTCATCTTTCTGAGAAATTGGCTCGACCATCATTGCATCTGAGGCTCTTCCAAGCTTAAGATGCTTTCCTGGAGTATGATCTTTTTACGGAAGCTGGGCTTTCTGATGTTTCTACTTCTGAATTCTTCTGGGTTGATCATCTTTGAAATGAAGCTGTTTGACTGGATTCTCAAGCTCTTTCAGGTACAATCGCAGGGAGCTGACGAAGCCGGGCCTCCTTCACTGAGACAGTTGCATCATTTTGGACACAAGGACGACGATTGACTCTTTTTAAAGAGAAAACTTAGATAAAAGACACTACTCAAAGGATTGAGGAGCTCTGAAGGAATGAACATAGAATAACAACGATTGATTAACTATACTGACAGACACAGTAATGCTTCTGACTTAGTTAACGTTTTATTTGGTAAGTCTATCCTTTCAAGGAATATTTTTTTCAATTGGTAAACACTGGACTTTTTCCTTAAAACAGTAATGCCTCAATGATTTAATTACAACTCCTAGGATTGCTTAGCTCCAATGCCCCCCAGTTTTGAGGATGTCACTTGAATTTGCTTGAACTTCAGTTGATCTTCAGTCCTGATACCGGCTGTAGCCTTCTTACAATGATTCTCTTACCATGACCAAGTCACCTCTTCAGGGTTTTTAACTTGGCGGACCGTGGTGGCCTTAACTTTTGCCTGAACCGCCCTTCTAGGTTTTCGATTCAGCAGGCTATCCCCTTAGCTTTTGCCTAAGCCGCCCTTTCGGGTTTTCAACTTAACAGGGGAATAATCTTAAATTTTGCCTAAACCGCCCTTTTAGGTTTTCAGTCTAGCAGATCTTCAAACTCCATTTTTTTTTATTCATCATCATTTTTTTTTTTGTTTCGGGACCTAGATCATTAGTTCTGAACACCGGAAGGACTTTATAGGTAGGATAGGGCTTTTCAAAGAATGGCTTAAGGTTCAACAAAGATTTCGACCGAACCTGTGAATAGGTTGCCTACATATCCCAAGGTAGGAATCAGGTCGTGTATAGTTCAGGGCGAATGCCCCTAGTTTGAAGATAAATTGTTCGAAAGTTTATTGATTTTTTCCTTTTTTTCTTTCTTTCTGGAATGATTGACCTCTCTTCTTTTGGAACTGGTCCCTCTTTTTTTTTTTGGAACGATTACATTTCTTTTCCTTTTTTGGATTGATTGAATTGCTTTTCTTTTTTGAATTGACCGAACTCAATTTAACCGAGCTGCCTACGTACCCCAGTGTAGGGATCAGGTCTCGCGTAGTTCGGGGCGAATGCCCCTAGTTTGATGGGTTTTCAAGAAAATTTCATTTAGGCTCGAAGGGTTTGCAAACCAGTATTCTTTTGACGTTGGGTTCTGATTTTGGGATTTATTCGGCCAAAGGAGGCCTTCCGATGTTCAGATTGGGAGTCGATCTAGTTTACTAGAGTCCCTCTGGTACTGATTATTTATTTTTTTATTTTCTTTTTCTTTTTTTTATGGAGTTTGACGGCATTTCCAGGTAAGAGATAATAAATCTTCTTCTTTCAAGATTTTAATACGTGCCTTCGACTTTCATAGAGCGAAACTTGTTCTTCGACATCCTCCATCTATGGATTTGTAACTCTTGATATCTGATGATCACTTTTCAATGCTTGCTCTTGAACTTCTTATCTCGAATTTGATGGCTTCATGTTATGAATTTGAGAACCAAGGTCATTGATTGGAAATATGAAAGTTGTTTCCACTCCATGCCCCTTGCATAGCATATGATATTCACTTCATTCTTTCTTGAACCTTCTATCTGGGTCTTTCTCTTGGCATTAATGGTAACACTTACCGGACCATCTTTTTATCCTCAAAATGGGTTTACCAATTCTTCACACTTTTCAGAGGGTAATGTATTTTCAATCGGCATTTACTGGATCAAGGTTTCAGTGCCAGTGTTTACCACTTTAATTTCATCTTTGAAAGGCTGAGATTGGCGCTCCTCCTCTTGTTCAAGTAATTGTTGTGACTCAAGTGGAGTTTCGCCAATTTTGTCTTCATTTGAGGAGGGAGTCTTACTTTAAGATCAGAAGCATACTTAAGAAACAGACACAAGTGAACTATTGAAACTTGAAATTTTATTTAAAGGAAAGGCTATTACATCTGACGACCTATCCTGAACATGCTCAGGATTCACAACTCTGAATAAAGAGAAAAGCAAACGATAACTTGCCTGGACTAGGCATTAACCTTGAACTGTAAAACCGGACTCAACAATTGTACTGACCATGGTGACTGACTCAACATAAAATAGTAAATGACTAAAACTTTAACTGCTGCAACTGTCTAGCTTTGGAGGCTCGGCGAAAGCTGGCTCATAAATGGTATTTTCAACTTCTGATTCTTTTCATTGCAACCAGACCTGTGCCCCTTTGAGCCTTCAGTTATTTAAGCATTGCGAACGGCTGGCGGCAGTACTGCATGATTCGGTAATGGGTTATTGGTAGCAACGGGACTTGGCTCAAACACAAGGCTTTTATTGTCGAGCAACCTCTGGATTCTGAATTTTAGGGCAATGCAATTATCAGTGAGATGGCCAGAATTTCTATGGTATTCGCAGTGTTGATCTGTTCGCCAATTTGCTGGTAAAGGATTAGGAAGAGCCCTAATGTCGGGTAGGATTATGCGACCTGAGGCTAGACACTCCTTGAGTATCACAGATGGTGGAAGAGGGAGAGGGGTAAATTCTGTCTGGGCCTGTGGCCGAGGTGCGACAGCAGGTTGGGTATAATCCATCACCATGGGGTTCTGAGGTTTTGAAAGCTGAGGCTTGGAGCGGGAAAGGTTATTAATTTCAGCTGATGGAGGCTTCCTGAATTCTTTGGTATTCGGGTTACTTCGGTTGAACACACCTTGAGCCATAGCCTCCTCTATTTGGGTGCCTGGCACGATAAAGTGTTTGAAGTCCGGATAATACTGCAACGACATGTGATACTGGAGCTGGGGGGAAATATTTTTCATGATTATTTGGACCTGCTCTTCCTCAGAAGGGCGCTCCATCATCTGAGCTGCTATTCTCCTCCATCTTTTCACAAAGGTCAGAAAGGATTCCCTCAAGTCTTGCTTTGTCCTTTCCAAATCCTTTCTGGTGATTTCTGTCCCGTCATCATATTTGAATTGCCTGATGAACTGCTCGCCGATATCCTTCCATGTCCTGTAACGAGTCTTGTCCAAGACCATGAACCACCTCCTGGCAACCTTGGTTAGGGAAACCGGGAACAATTGAGCCATTTGCTCAGAAGATAAGCCTTGAGGCTGACACATGATGGTGAACATTTGCAAATGTGTGATTGGACAACCCACACCATCATATTTATCAAAGTCCGGCATTTGAAAATTGGCTGGGAGACGGATTTCTGGGAACAGTGTGAGGTCACTTGGATTGAAACCACCCTGGTCCTGAAACTGAATGTCCTGAACCTTCCTGGTAAGACTTTCTAATTTCTCCATAACTACTTTATCAACCATGGACTGAGAAGGCCTGCTGCGATCTTCGCTATACTGCTCTTTTTCAAAATCTTCTTCAGTTTTGTCAGGGATAGGAATGAACACTGGCTGGGCAGGTGCGGCTGAAGTAACTGTATGGTGCATGGACCCTTTATCTTTGGACAACGATGGCCCCAACTTTTCAGAAAGCTGGGCCTTGATAACTTGGTTCTCTTCTTTGAGTTCTTGAAGCTGCCGGAGAATCAAGGTGAGAGTATCGGTAATAGCAGCGGGTGGAAGACTACTGTTCTGGTTTTCTGCCATTGGGGAGGATGAGGATGGGAAAGAAGGAGATGCTGGGGTCCTCAGAGAAGGTGGCGGGGAGACAGATTTCCTCTGCAATCGAGAAGAGATCCGAACCCAAGGAATAGTAGGATTAGCTATGGTGTTTAGTGCCCTGTCATGGAAATAATGAACACGAGGTATATGAGCTTGACATTCATGGAGTGTTTCTTCTCAATGACTGAAAAATATTACACATTTAAGCAAGTAATTGGGACAATAGAATGAATCCAAATGATGAGGGGAATGCCCTTAGTTCAAGGATTATGAGAGTAAACTCTGAAGGATTTAGCAGAAATATTCTTGAAAAAGGTAGCCCCTAGAGGAGGAAGAGATCAAGGGTACAGGCAAGATTGGATCATCAAGATTGCACGATCAAATGATTGAGACACAATTTCCGCCAATGAAGACACAATCGAATCCCACAAGAGACGAATGATAGACACATGATCAAAATGTGAGATTGCATAGGATTACTTTCAACGGGTAGATCAAGAATAACTAATCCTATGAGATCTTTGGAAATGATGGGATTTATATCCTAACCCCAAAGGAAAAGTTTTTAGTCTTCGCATATTTTAACAGTGTTATCTGAAGGCATCAACCCTAATCCTAATCTAGCGGAGTGGAGAGAGGATCTCGACTCATGACTTTGTTTGTGTACCTAGGACCGATCGTAGCCATTGGAAGATGGACTACGGCCTAATCTAGACACAAATGGGTAAGATATCCTAAACTAGGCTCACACACGTGATGCACATGTGTTCGTATACTACATGCATGTGTGGGTTAATCTAGGGGTAAGGCCAAGAGTTCCCTTAGCGCGAATCCATGTTCGATATACTGTACCAGTGTCCGGCGTATCAGTACGTGAACAAGAGATCCGTTTACGCACCATAAAGGTACTAGGCTAAGGGTGGAATGCTTCTCTAGCACAGAGGCACCAGGTGATGAAATCCCAGTCAACCATGCTAGATAACACTCCGGGTTCCTAAAATAGGACGTGTGTGCATGTGAAATGCAAGGGTTTAGATGCAAGTGATGTAAGTGTGTGCAATAAGTTCGCGCAATCTATGATGCCTTCAGGTTTTGTTAAATTAAGTTCGAGTAAAATGTGATGAGAAAATAAAACGAGACAAACTAATCTAACAAGTATAGAGTTTTTATGAGCCAGTTAAATTAAATTCAAATGAATTATCTTTTGAAATTTTAATGAAGTTAGGTGGTCCCCAGCAGAGTCGCCAGACTGTGGGACATGATCCCGCGAGAGGGGCGTGGGGCGCGAGCCACCGTGCACTCTCTTGGTCTCTAGTACCCACGCGATTGGCGTGTGCTTCTTAGTGTTGATTTAGATTCGTCTTTTATGTGAACTTGGGATCACTAAGGCAATCCGAATTCCACATAAAAGAGACTGACAGAGTCGCCACCTAGATGTGGGATCTAGGACCCGTAATTAACCAGAAATCTAGACTCGCTACCTGGTTACGAGAATGGAAGGTATGGGGAGTTATCCACCACATGCACCATTCTTGTCCGATAATCGGTCTTCGATTCCAAAAGCTAACTCTTTTAAATTTATTTTAAATGGCTCATTCAACTCTATGTTAATGTGCGAACTAAGTGACATGCATCCTAGAATCTAATTTCACTGTGAATCCTAGATGTGTATCTTGATTTATTAATTTGTCTGGATTCATTCTAAGTGAAAGTTCTCCTAGAATTCTAATTTCATGGAAAACCCTAACTGATTTGATTAAGTATTTACAAGAAAATTAATATACAAAACACCACAATTTGTTTGTGGTGCCGACTCGCGGGTGGTATGCCATCAGACATCCAAGCTGCCTACGTACCCAAGCCTTACTGGGATCAGAGTCGACGTAGTTCGGTGCACCTAAGCTAAGCTACATATGCCTAACTCAACTAGGACACCGACTTAGACGGATTTGACTGTTTCAACAGTTTTAAGAGGAATTATTTAATTCAAGTTGAGGATTTTATTATCTTAGGATTTCATCTAAGATGCTATATGATTCTTATCTGAATGCAAGTTGTCCCTTAGACTAATGCAGGTTTGCCTACATCCTAATTTACTAGGCTTGTCCTAGGGAAAGATCGGGTGACTAGTGTAACTAGACCTATGGCACGGTTGCTATACATAGCAAGCGTCCGTGATGAGGCTGGACTCCTAACTCTAGGACTCCCTAAAACCTAAGACTCGACCTGACACCAGGGTTCCTAAATTGGGCTCTAATGGTTCTTAGATCGGAAACCATGATCCAATGGTTCCGAAAGACACAAGATAAATCGATTTAAGTTCTTGAGGTTAACGAATTTCAGATTTTAAGGATTTTCAGTTTTTGGACACTTAAGGAATACCAATGGTTCTAGGGTTCACCAATTTCGGCCCAGAATGGCATCCAAGGGAGGAAATCGTGTGTTCTTTCCTTGCGCAATTTAATACTTAGGTTATAACATCTTATTGCCTGGCATATCTCAGGATTTTCGTGGACAGTAACCTCGGAGCCAACAACATGCTATAGCTTAAGTATTCAAATTGTCAAAGATCGGTTGCAATTGGGATACGATTATGGATGCACTGACCATTTTTCCAGGGAATTCTAATGATCCTAAGATTTCTGTTTCAATGGATTAAGGAGTTAATGTGTGACAGAGATTTAAGGTTCTTTAGAAATATTCAGATGATTTTCAATTAATTTCGGATTTTTAATGAATTTTATTAATTTTAAACATATGAGTGATTTTACAAGTGAAATTGTAGCAAACGAATTCGAAATGAGTTGAAATTTCTACAGCAGCAAGATATGATGAAATGTAGCTTACGGAAAGAGTTTTACAGATTTTTACATTAAGCTCATATTTAATTTCGATTTAACAATTGATTGACCAGATTGCACAAATAACACAGAAACCACTAGAAATATGAATCTAAATTCAATGAAATTTCTACATTAATAAGATATAAGTAAAAATAACATACTGAGAAATTTTCATAAATTTTGGAAACCATTTACTATCAGTTTCAGATTTTTTAATTTTCAGACCAGATTATGAATTAACCCTACATCCCATATGAAAACAGATCCAAATCACTTGAAACTTTTACAGTAACTAGAAATGTGAGATTGAAGACTACTGTAAAAATTTTAAGAATTTTAGTTGTTATCTGATGTCAGTAACAATTCCTTCAAAAGCTGGTAAATTTCAAAGAAAGCATAAAATAATATACCAAACAAATTCTCAAAATTCTCAAAATTTCATGGTAGAATGTACTGGTATCATATTAGTTTCCCACGAAATTTCATTAATTTTGGAATTCATTTAGTATATATTTTATTTTCGAAACACTCATGGAGATCATGATTTTGAGCATACATATTTAATTTTCAACTAAATTCAATTAAATACTAAAAATCATGCAAATATACCAAATAATTCTAGAAAAATCTAAAAATTAAGTACCTACCTGTGATCGAAATCCTCGCCGAATCCGAGAGCCGAAAAATTCGAAAATCGCACCGCCGCTTGATCCGCTTCCGCTTTCTTTCTCTTTTTCTTTGTTTTATTTTCTTTTATATTTTTTTTTATATGGAACAAGGGAGAGAGATGGGGAGAAACAAATAAGGAGAGAAAGTAGATAATGATAGTGTGAGAGTGAGAGAGTGAGAGATATTGAGGGAGAGAAAGAGAAAACTATCCAAAAACAATGTGTTGTCTTTTTTCTTTTCTCCTCCTCTCATCACCTCTCTTTATATAGTGAAAAACTTAGTGGAGAGGTGGAAATAAACAATGAGAATGGTGGGTGTGGTGGAGAATAATGGAATATATAATGGTAATGGTGGAAATTGTGGTGGGGAATAATGGAATATATAATGTGAATGGTGGGTGTGGTGGAGAATAATGGAAATAAACAATGGTAATTGTGGGAATGGTGGTGGGAATAATGGAATATATAATGGTAATGGTGGGAATGGTGGTGGGAATAATGGAATATATAATGGTAATGGTGGGAATGGTGGTGGGGATAATGGAATATATAATGGTAATGGTGGGAATGGTGGTGGGAATAATGGAATATATAATGGTAATGGTGGGAATGGTGGTGGGGATAATGGAATATATAATGGTAATGGTGGGAATGGTGGTGGGGATAATGGAATATATAATGGTAATGGAGATAATGGTGTTATTTTAAAGGGAAAAATGAAGTTAGTGGAAATGGTAGAGAAAGTTAAGTCATGCTAATGGTGAGTCCCACATCAGCGGGTTCCGCACAAGCGGGTCCCACATCAGCGGGCCCTACACAAGCGGGTCCCACATCAGCGGGTCCCACACAAACGGGTCCCACATCAGCGGGTCCCACACAAACGGGTCCCACACTAGCAGGTCCCACACTAGCAGGTCCCACACCAGCGGGTCCCACACAAACGGTCCCACACTAGCAGGTCCCACACTAGCAGGTACAAATTCTCCCTAGTTTAGATTTTTCTGAATAATCCTTCTCAACATTTAGCGGGAAAATGCGAAACACGACGGAAATGACCAAAAATATTTAGAAATGTAACAAACGGATGCGGGAAAGAAAGACATTGGAAAACCGACGGAAAACAAACCCTAATTTCTTTATCGATTAAGGTAGAGCAAAATGGGGTGTCTACAGTAAGTGTTCCTAAGGGGCCCTAAAGGTTCCTACGATAGGAGACCGTAATTCAACGGCTCCTAAGACACGGATCAAGTTAATTCGATTTGTTGAACTTAATGATTTTCAATTTTTGAGGATTTTTTATTCCTAAACATCTAAGGAATACCAAAGGCTCTATGGTTCGCAAGTTTCGGCATCGGATCGCCACCATGGAAGGGAATCGTGCTCTCAATTATAGTATCTTATTGCCTGGCATATTTCTCAGGATTTTCGGGGACAGTGGACCTCGGAGCTAATATCATACTATAATTTACGCACTCCAATTATGCATGATTAATCGCAATTAGTATACGATTACGGTTGCGATCTCGGCAGTTAAATTGTCACAAAATAGCCAATTTACAAAGGTAATCTATGAACCCTAAGGTTTCTGTTTCAAAAAAGTTAGGGATTGCATTTATGATAAAAACTTAAGGTTTTTTGGAGATTTTTACCGACTTTTGTATTGATTTGCTATTAAATTGTGATTTAATATCATTAAGACCAGATTGCTAGGAATACACAGTAACCCTAAGCAATCGAACTCCAAATCAGTTGAAACTTTTCCAGTAACAAGATATGGATGATTGTGGCTTACTGGAAAATTTTCATGAATTATCATTAAGATTTGATATAAATTCCCGATTTTTTAAAATCCAAATCAGATTATAGATTAACACAGCAACCTATATTATATCACTTTTAAATTACTCCAAAATTTTACAGAATAAAGATATAAATGATAAAGCTTACTGAAAAATTTGCATGAATTATCATTAAGATTAGATATCAATGTCCGATTTTTGAAAATTCAAATCAGATTATAGATTAACACAGTAACCTATAGCATATCAATTTCAAATCAACTTAAACCCTTACAGTATAAAGATAATCATGAAATTAGACTACTGTATGACTTTCATGGATTTTTATGACGATTTGATGCCCATTTAAATTCACACAAAAATTAGATGAAACCAAAGAATTACTTAAAAAGCAAACCTAATGGTATCCTAAAATCAAATGAAAAATTCCAGTAGATATATAATAGATTATAGAATTTATTATCAAAATTTTAAAACTTAAAACTTAAATCTCCTCCATAAAATTGGTTTTTAAATATAAGAGATCAATTTGTTTCCTAGGCGTTAAAACCCGTTTATTAAAATAAATTGTAAAACCTTATCAAATCTTTGAAAAATTAATTAAAAATATTTCTCTAACATTCCAGTAACCAAAGTTACTGGTTTGTAAAGAAATTTTTTGAAAATATATTAATTTAATAAGAAAAAGAATTATGGCACGTAAAACGGGGAAGCGATTAGAAAACAGTAAAAACCATATTTTTTTAAAAATATTTTTCAATGGAAACTTCCATTTATTATTAGGCTTTAATTTTGAAAAGTTTCATCAATTTTTAAAATGATTTGGTATTTATTAAAAATAGCCGAAATTTAAAATAATTAATAATCCGATTAAATAAACTCCAAAAAATATGAAAATTTTTGGGTGATCTAAAAACCTTGTAAAACTACTGGAAACAAACTTTCACTAAATTTGGACATGATTTGATATACGTTTGGCTCCATTCATCAAGAAATAACCATTTTCGGGGTTATTCTTTGAAAAATAGAATGAAAAACAAAACGGCTGAACCGCGGTTGGAAATTAAGTTTCCAGTAGTTTTGTATTTTATATAGAACCCATAAAATATCATTTTTTAAAAAGAACCATGTTTTCAAACACTTGCTTTGATAATCTAAATCCATATTTAATAAAAACAAAAGAAAATCATTTTTAAATTGAGGAAAATTAATTTTTGGATCAAATTTTGGATTTTGAAAACTCATAATCTATATTATAACATACTGGAATTTCAAAGAAAAACTTGTTGATTTGATCCATAAAAATTAAAACCCTAGCATGCTTTTTCTACTTCACAAAGATGAGGAATCCTTACCGTTGATCGCGATCCTTGTCTCCAGGGTTGGTGATCCAAGATATACGCTTTGTCCAACCCTTTTATATGCTAAAAAAAGGTAGAAAGAATACTCCAATAATTCTTGATTGTGTGATGCCTTGGAGAAGAAGAAGGAATTTAAGAATTCTTTTGTGAAGAATACTTGAGAGAGAGATCACACTTCAAGAGAGAAAAAAAAATTTCTTGGGAGGAGAGAGAAAAAGGACGAATTTGGATTTTTTTCCAATCCTTTCTAGCATTGTTTGCTTTGATTTTTATACCAAAAAGCTAGGGTTAAGAGAGAAATAGTAATTTTCAATGTGAGAGCTCCCTTTTTGGCTTGTTTCCAATTTTTCCCTCTTGCTTTCTTTCTTTCTTATTTCCAAATTGGATTTGATTCCAATCTTAATTTCTTATCAATCAAGACATGCTATTCTCATTCCACATTACTTCTTTGGAAGAAAACTTTTTTAAGCAATCATTCCTCTTTTCCTTTTTTCCTTCTTTTCATTTTTTATTCTTTTTATTTTTCTTTTAACAAATATGATGTCACAATAAGGTTGGGTGCTCAACTCATGTGGGTCAACCATGTGGGCCACCCACTATGGTGGTTGACCCATTTGGGTGAACCCACATGAGCTCCATCTTTGCGGGCTTTAACCCAATGGGCCATTTCACACGGGTTTCAGATTTTTCCGTAAAAAATCAATAAATTTTTTCTAAATTCAACATTCTATATATGGAACCAACCCATTTGACATTTATGGTGCATCCATCACACATGATTGGACCATCTTTTTTGGAAAATAACTTTTCGGACCAAAATGCCCCTATTTGACTGTTAGACATCCAAATGCGACCAAAATACCCTCAGATTGGTTCACCCCTAAAGGGAAAACTTAAAAATGGAAAGTCTTTGTGGTCAAACTTCCAAAATAGACACTTTTAAAATTGGGTCCTTTCGGTGAGCAATATTAAACAGGATCATTTGGTATCCCCTGAAAATACCCAAAATGCCCTCAACACTTAGAATTTCCAAATTAAGCGAAACTCCTGAGAAATTCTAAATTTAGCAGTTTTTCCAAAATTCAGGAAATCATTCATAATCTCTCAGACATATTTCGAGGATCAAAAGAATTACACAGAAAAAAACCAAATTACCCCGAGGTGCTAGAATTTGGCGAGACTAGGGAAAACCTTGAGAAATTCTAAAAATAGCAGATTTTCGAAAATTTATGAACGGACTCAAGATTTCTTAGACACAACTTAGGGACTAAATATGATATGTTTGGAAATCTCTAAAATACCCCTGAAGTGCAAGACTAAGAGAAAATCTTGAGAGATCTAAATTTAGCAGGTTTCCTAAATCTTACGAAATTACTCCTAATCCATCAGCCGTACCCTCGAGATGGTTTTGGACATATGAGAAATGATTGAAATATCCATAAGATGATGAAAATGTGGAAGCCTCATGAGTTTCTAAAAATAGCAGCTTTTTCAAAATTTCTAAAATCACTCAAGATTTCTCAAATATAACTTGGGGGTCAAACGAGACACATCGGGAATGACCAATCGGGAATGACCAAAATACCCCTGCAGTGCAAAATAGGCAAAAATAAGGGAAACCCTGAAAATTCTAAAAATAGCAGGTTTTTTCATTTGCTTGGAAACTTAAACTTCAATCTTCCAGAGGCCAAAGGAACCCCCTAGAGACCTTCAGGATCGCGAATCAACTTCAAAACTCCCATAATGAAATGAAATCTACCCTAAAATGTATGGATTCCTAATCTAATGCTGAATACGGATTCAAGACTCGATGATACTACCGAATCTTTTGCCTTTTAAAGCGTAGCAAAATGGGGGTGTCTACAGCAAGAACCGCGGAGCGTTTGGCGCTTACTGTAAATTCTCGTCGAAGTTGAGTTTTCCTGACGAGTTTGTGGGTTTGATCTAAGATGACTGCGAAAGGCTCAAGCATGAAGTTTGAGGTGGAGCAATTTGATGGCAAGAGTAATTTCAGCCTATGGCAAAAAAGAGTTCAAGACTTGTTGGTTCAACAAGGGTTATATAAGGCATTGTCGGAGAAAAATAAGAAGCCGGAAACAATGAAAGAAGATGAGTGGGAGGAACTCCAGATGAAAGCAATCAGTGTTATTCAGCTATGTCTCTCAGATGAGGTAATGTACAATGTCCTTGGAATTAAAACTGCACCTGAATTATGGAAGAAATTAGAGTCTATACATGGCTAAATCTTTGTCAAATAAATTATTTCTTAATAAACAATTGTATAGACTTTGAATGGAAGAAGGGACTCCTCTTATGTCCCACCTTAACACATTTAACAAGATTATAACTCAATTGTTGAGTGTTGAGGTGAAGATTGAAGAAGAGGATAAAGCTTTACTCCTTCTTGCTTCCCTTCCTCATTCGTATGATAACCTAGTTACTACTTTGTTAATTGGGAAAGACACTTTGGTTTTTTATGGTGTCACTGCAGTATTATTAGAAAATGATATACGTAAGAAACCAAGTGGGGATGATTCCCAAGGTGAAGGCTTGGTAGCAAGAGGAAAAAGTAGTGATAAGGGGAGATGAAGGTCAAAAGATAGAAGTCCTTTCAGAAAAGGGTCTCGATCTAAGTTGAGAGAAAAATATGGTAAATTCAGATGTTTCCATTGTAACAAGGAAGGCCATATAAGGAGGAATTGCAAACAATATAAGCAAGAGATGGAGGAAAAGAAAAAAAGAATAAAACTTCTGATCAGGCCAGTGTTGCAGCTGAGAATCCAGACTGTGATGGAGATGTCCTATCAGTCTACTCGCAAGTAAATCACTTGAGTGAGACCTGGATTATGGATTCAGGGTGTTCTTATCATATGTGTCCATATAGGGATTGGTTTGACACCTACCGACCCTATAATGGAGGAACCGTTCTGATGGGGAATGATGCAGCATGTAAGACAGTCGGCATAGGCACCATTAAAATCAAGATGTTTGATGGGATGGTGAGAACTCTATCTGATGTGAGGCATGTCCCAGATCTAAAGAAAAAACTTATTTCCTTGGGGGCCTTAGATACAAGTGGGTGCAATTTCAAGGCAACATGAGGAAACATTAAAGTGATTAAGGGGGCAATGATTGTCATGAAGGGAAAGAAAGAAGGCAACTTGTACAGGTTGCTAGGGAATACAGTGATAGGTGGAGTACCTGCTACTACTCCAGTTGACTCAGGTACAGATGACACGGCTCTATGGCACATGCGTTTAGGCCATATGAGCGAGAAGGGGCTGCAGGTTCTTCATGAGAGAAAATTGCTTAAGGGGGTGAGAATGTGTAAACTGGGCTTCTGCAAATATTGTCTGTATGGAAAGCAGTGCAAGGTCAGGTTCAAGACAGGGCGATATATAAGCAAGGGTGTTTTGGATTATGTACATTCAGATGTATGGGGACCCGTACATGAACCATCTAAAGGTAGAGCAGTTTACTTTATTTCTTTCATTGATGATTACTCTAGAAAATATGGGTGTATTTTATGAAACACAAGTTAGAGGCATTCACAAAATTTAAGCAGTGGAAAGCAAAAGTGGAGAAGCAGACAGGAAGGCATGTAAGGTACTTGAGAACAGATAACGGGTTGGAATTCAAGAACAGGGAATTCAACAAATTATGCAAGGACGAAGGAATTACGAGTGTAGACACCCCATTTTGACTGGACCCTAATTCCCCAAAATCAAATAAGATTCCGAAATTGAAGCCCAAGTATCTTCCCTAAGCCTCATTAGGCCCCTTTTTATTTAGTCTCTTTGTCTTCTCATTAACCTAGAAAAGTAAAAAAAAATACCCCTGAGAATTGGTATTGGCACTCCTCTATTGAGGTCCCCCAAACTCCGAGGCTTACCCGTACAATCTTGTTTTGATATTTTTTCGCTAACCCATCTTGCTTGGTGTTTAAAGAGCTATCAATGGTCATTATTTATTTCCAAAATGCCCCACAAAAATCATAAGAAAAGAAGAAAAGACAAGTTGGGCTGTGCAAATTTGAAAATTTGAGGTGCCAATATCATTCCCTACAAGAAGAAAATGATTTGTTTTACTCTTGTCATTACTCGAGCCACCCCCTTTGTAGTGTACAAGAATAGTAAAAAAATACTTTGAGGGGATGTCCAAGTAAGAGAAAAGGGGTGCAAAAATATATCACTTTTCTTTTCTTTTAAAATACCCATTTTCCTTTTCCCGAGCCACCACCATTAGAAATGAAAAAGATGAGTTATAAATTACACTAGAAGGGGCTGCCTGTAGGAAGTGATGGGGGTGAGCAAATATATCATTTCCCTTATATGGCCTGATGAGGTTTTTTTTTTTACAGAGGAGAGGAGACTCTCTCGTTGAAAAAATCAGGGGAGTACATTATTGAGTGGGTGATACAAATATCAAATAGGGGTGTGCTAATACCATTACTTCACTCACAAAAATCCAATAAGAGAAAAAGGCAAATAGAAGAGTATGGTTACCAAAGTAGGGGTATGCTAATATAAGCACCCCTTCCTTTGGAAAAAGAGAACCGATTTGGGCATGGACAGGGGATCTCATTTTTTGCGAAAAATTTCTGAAAGGGTCTCTCATTTGGGTGGAAATTTCAAAGTTAAGTGCACTCACCAAAATGAGGATGTGCTAATATTAGCACACCCCTTCTTTATTGCAATCGGTTATAAAAAGGAGAGGGCTCTCATTTTCTTAAAAGAAAAAAATTCTTAACAGAGATAGAGAGCATGAGAGAAAAGGAAAAAAAAAACTCAAACCCTAAGCCTTTTTGTATTCTTCTCCGGCTAGCCTCCGGCAAAGCTCCGGTCAAGGTTTCCCTCTTTCGATATCATCTTGTTGCTAGATCTGATCTTTCCGCTACTAATTCCGGCAAGGGCCAGCCATCACTTCTCTCATCTTCTATCAAACCCTCTTTCATTACATTTAAAAGAATCAGAGAGAGATTCGAGATCCAAGAGAAAGAGTAGGAGATCGGAGAGAAGCCTTTTCAGATCAGAAAATTCAGAGAGAGAGAGAGAGAGAAAGAACGAGTGAGATTTTTTCTTTTCTTCTGATCGTCTTCTCCGATGGCATGATCGAAGCTCTGGTCATCTTCTCCATAAATTCGATCGGAGATCCGGCCCTATACCACCTCTATTATCTCTACCTCAACCATCATATCCACGATATTCAGCCTTTCTCTTCACCTCTTGCCTCAATCACGAAACCCAAGCAAAAATCAGGGAGAAAGAGAATGATCAAGAGATCCGAGAGGGTAAGAGGAAGAAAGGAGAGTTTCACATTTTTTTATATTTTTTTTGCAATTTTGCCGGAGCTCCGATCAATCCGCGACTTCAATATTTCAAAATTGAGAGAGGAAAAAATCAGATCTAGAGAGGAGGAGCAGAGAGGAGAATCGGTTAGCTTCTTCGGCAAGTTTCGCAGATTTCGGCAACAATTCCTCTTCACAGATTTCTACTCCGGCCATTATTTCTCTCTCCGGTTTTCCATATTTTTCTTCAGCAATCAGCAGGTTATTCCAATCTCTGCAAATCCAAGGTAACCATGACCAACTATTAATCTCTAATTGTGTTGTTTAAATTGGTTTTCTAGAAAATATATGTAAAGAATGGAGATAAGGGCATGGTAATTAGACTAATTTGAACCCTAGGACTTACATTTTCCATGTCTGAATGTTTGGATTTGTTGGGATACATTAAGCTATCAGTTAGCCTCAAAATGCAAGTATTTGGGAGATCCCTCTCATTTTTTTCCCCTTCAGTTTTATTTCAGTTTTTCTTTTCATGCTTGTGATGTTCATTATTTTCCCCTTCTTAACCTCTGTTTTCAACTCCTTGTCTATTAGTTGGTTGTGAATACATTGATCCCATTTCAATTTCACCGATTATTAGTGAGAAATATGCATTTGGTCTGTTTCAATTTCACCGGTTGTGAGTACATTTGAGTCTGTTTTCAACTCTTCGTCTGTTAGTTTGTCTCAATAAAAGGCATTCAAGAAATGTTTCAATGGGATCAATTCACCTGTTTCTTTGCAAATAGGCTCAATTCATAATGACTTCACATATGGTGTTTCTTCTAACATTTGTACCTGGATGATTGCATAAGCTTGACCCATCTCTGTTGTGGTAATTGTCAGTTAAAACCGAGAAAGATTTATGCCAATTCCACCCTTAGTAATGGTATGTCTGTAGAATCTCAGGTAGAAAAATGGTATTAGAATTTGCAGGTAAGTCTGTGTCAGTTTAGCTCATATTTTAGTTGAAATAGAATTTGGGTTTAATTCTTATACACTTATGGCTCTCAGTTGATGCAAGTGTGATGATAAAGTGATGGGTTATTTGATTGATTGAAATATTTGGAAATCCAATACACCGGCTTATTCTGAGTTATCATCAATTCAAGATGAAGTTTCAGTGAGCAACAGTTCCTTTACTATGAACACTAGTTATTGTTTTATGCCAAACTTGCTTTTCAAATAGCTGTAACAGCAGCTCTTGTGAGTGGATTGTTGCAACTTTGCAACTTTTACCTTTTATAAGTTTTTCAGGTGAAGGAATCGTAAGGAAGGATTTGATGGAAATTGGTAAGGTATCATTCAATTCATGGGCAACATGTTGATTCCTTTGGTTCATCATGATTAAAAGTCAGCTACATATTTATCTTTAAATATGTGATCCCTTTGCTTATATCTGTTTATTATCTTTTGTAACCATTCTAGGAGGAGTGAGGGCGATGAAGGCGTTAGCCCAAGCCTATCTTTTGAGGGACTTACCATGTCATGGTAGTACCCTCTGTCTTTTTTTTATTTCTTTAGGAGTCAGTCATTTCGTACTTCCCTCTTAGAGTTGTGCAGTAGCCTAGTCTCATTAGCACTTCCCTCTTAGGGTTGTGCACTAGGAGTCAGTTATTTCGTATATGATTCTGTCTTTGGCATAGGAGTTTTTGTCCTTAGTTAGAGAGTCAGTCTTTAGCATAAGAGTCAGTCTTTCAGTTTCATTGAGTCTGTCATATCATCTTAGGGTAGGATTCTGTCCAACCTCTCGTCAAGTCATATGATTTTTATCCACTCCTACAAGGTATAGGATGTTGTCCAACCCTTGCAGAGATGTGATTCCGTCTAATTCCCCCGCAAAGCATAATATGTTGTCCAACCTTTGCAGGATATTAGGAGTCTATCCTACCCTTATGATGATAGAATTCTGTCCTCTTGAGTCAAAAAGAGCAAAAACATCTGAAAAATCAAAAATCTCAAAAATCTTGAGTCATTGTGAGAGTAGTTAGAAAATTCTATTCTGAACTACATTGGCTTGATCCCTTTCCGCAGGGTACGTAGTGCAGCTTGGGATTCATATCCTAAGTCCAGCCAAACCTTTAAAAATAAACATTTCAAACCTTCCAAAAATACAAAACTTCTTCAAAACATTTTCAAAAATATCTTCCCTTAGAGTTAGGAGTCTGTCCTAGATATTTGGGGTGTTTTAGAGTTAGGAGGTTGTCCTGTTTTTGTTGATATGGTGTGTCTTATCATGTGAGTCTCCCTAGAGTTAGGAGGCCTCGAGTCATGGTCGGTTAGACATTTAGTCGAACCGATGGCTAGACTAAGAAGCATTTAGTCAGCCCATCCATGGTTTTTCTTAGGATGCACAGCCTAGTTACACATAGGATGTAGGGCCCACCTACATTAGCTTAAGCGTAAGCAACTTGCATTAGTTAGGGCATATAGAAAGTCCTAAGAAAATTACAATTCATTTGAACTTAAGCAATCGTACAAAAAGCTTTAAAAATCAGTCGAGTCTAGCTGATCGAGTCTAGGATAGTGGTTCAGATGGTTAGGCATCGTAGTTTAGAATAGGTCATCGAACTACGTTGATTCTGATTCTTCCCGAGGCCGGGATACGTAGAGCATCCGGGATGGATGGCCATCCTGGTCCGAGTCAAGTATTGCATTAAAGTTTTAGGGTTTGTTGTGTCGAGTCGAGTGTAGAGTCAAGTAATGATGTGTGTTTTTGTTGTGTTTTCTTACTTTCATGTACAGACCCTATACCTTTAGCTGTAGCATGCATGTGTTTGCACACAAGAATTTAGACACCAATTAGGTATGACACTCATAACCTAGTTATTCTCAAGTGACACTTATTTCATTTCTTTTGTGTGTGCTTATTAATCATCTCCGAGACATGCATGATTACGTAGACGTCTTCTTGGAGATATATGTTCCCATTTCACATGATTTTAGTCCAAAACTCTTCAAAATCAATAAGTAAATGGCATAAGAGACCATGTGCTTGTACTTGGGCGGACGAGGTGCTCTTCGGACCTTCTAAATTCGTAACCAGGCACGAACCTTCTTTTATATCTCTGGTTATCCATTGCAACAGAGCATAGTATGGGATCCATGGCCCAGTTCCTTGGATGACGACTCTTCTTTGTTTAAGGTACGTCTCAAATCTGGGCTAGTCCCCGAATCGAGAGGTATCTCACCTTTCATCGCCACTCATGCTGTGAGAGGCACTTTTTTCAAGAGTTCCTTGGTAGAGCTCTCCATTCACATGGATGATCCTAAGACTTTGGGGGCTCGTCCCCCGCCTCTCTCGGATCGGGGTCCACAGGCTGGCGACTCCCTTGGGGATTCTTTCAAGATATTGTTTAACTCTGTTAAAATGCTATTTTTATAATTTTGAAGAAATTTGGGCCAAAATCATGCAAAATGAGAATTTAATCGCTTAGAACCCAGGGGCACCAAATAGGTGTTTAAAACGAGGGATTCATACACTGCATAACATACATCATTATGTTTTTTATTTTATTTTATTATTATTGGCTCCATGGGATAGATACAGTACGTGCTAGATGGGATGTCATTACCCTGATGGGACTGTTGTATCTATTTCCAAGCTATGCGCCGGTGCTGCAGCCATAAACATTAGGCGTACTTGTGTTTACAGCAGCCGATGATCAATGAAACATACTATGTATAATACTCGGCGTACTTGTGTTATGCATTTAAAGTATGGATCATACGTATAGTGCCCGATCGATTGAGTCCGGAGCCCTACTTTAATTTTACATATATTATGTATATGAATATATTTGCTGATTTAGTAAAACCAATTAGGAGTTGCATGTGCTTATATATGTATTGCATTCATATAGGGATGAACATGTGTTCCTCACACATGTGGAGCCTAGAGTTAGGAGCCTATTATGTATATGAATATATTTGCTGATTTAGTAAAAACCAATTAGGAGTTGCATGTGCTTATATATGTATTGCATTCATATAGGGATGAACATGTATTCCTTACACATGTTGAGCCAAGAGTTAGGAGCTTGTCCTATCTATAAACTAGGGTAGCTCACCTTATGTGGCTACAACGCGGTCCTAGTACACTCACACGTCTGTCTTGAGTCAAGGTTCCTTGACTCCACTAGATTAGACTAGGGATGGTGCCCCTGGTTATGATATATATGTATATATATATATATTGATTATTAGATTAGGGCCTACTTATTCAGTGAGGTTTTCTTATCTAATTCGATCAATTCTATCAATCCATCTTCAAGATTTAGACCCGGTCTATGACCTACTTCTGTCAGTTTGTGGCCGTGGTCTTCTTTCTGATCTGCTGATCATCTTTGATCATTGATGAAAAATTCAGTGTTGCCTATTGTATCCTCCTATGATTGATTCTGATCTGATTATGTTCCACTCGTTTGATTGTGAGTTTATCTTGCTGACATTCATTCGAGTGTGTGTTCTTGCTGAGAGCCTTACTTTATCTTAATCCAGTTGGCATACCCTTTGTGATTAGCAGCTTTAAACCCTCTCTATATAGCTGTTATGCTGCCGAATTTCCTCCAAATACCTTGAGTTTGGTTATTATCCTGTAAGTTTGTTGACAAACTCTATGTGCTTATCTTATCTTACCACATCTCCTTGCATAGATGTTATGCTGCCGGATTTTATCCATGAGAAATATATATTTGCATCATCTCTTGTCTCAACTTGCATATGTCATTTTCATTTGATTACCCTATATTGAACTCTAGTGTTTGTCAATTCCATGGCAGGAGTCTGACCTTGTTAGCTTCACTCATTTACAGTACCTATTTCTATTCAACCCACACCAGAACCTATGGCTGAATCCGAAAATAGTCTGGCTAAAATGAATGAATTGATGAAGTGTATGCTCCAACAGATGAATAATATGAGTGAAGAGATAGTCCGTTTGAAAAGTGATAGGGATTCTGCTTCTAAAGGACCTGCACCCCAGCTAACCCCGATTATGCCTCCTGCACCTCCTGTGGTGACTAGGCCTACTGTACTGACCGTTGAAGATGACTTTGATGACGAGCAATATGCAGAAGAAAATTGCCTCCCTCACTTTGACAGATAAAGAAAAAGAGTTAGTCGACAAATTAGAGAAGCTAACTCAAGAAGTGGAGAGTATGAAATTCCAAGGTTCAAAGAAGCTGAACATGGTCGATTTTATGATAGTCCCAGGAGTCGTTCTACCTCCTAAGTTCACAGTACCTGATCTTGACAAGTATGATGGGACGGGATGCCCCACAAGTCATCTGAAATCCGTCATTCCTCTTCTGCAACAGCATAGCCTCTCTCCAGAGCAGATTGCTCTCCTATTCCCCAGGTCTCTAGTCGGAACTGCTAAGAAATGATTTTTGAGCTTAAAATCTGAAGAGATCAGAACTTTGGAAGACATTGCCAATAAGTTCGTGGAGCAGTTTTCCATGGAAGAGGGGATCGATGTAACCAAAAGGGATTTGAAAATGTTGATGTGGTACCCGGATCCCGCGAGAGGGGTGGGGCGCGAGCCGCCTCGCACTCTCTCTTAGTCTCTCGTTTCCACGCGATTGGCGTGTGCATTTTAATGTTGATTTGAATTAATCTTTCCTGTGAACTTGGGATCACTAAGGCAATCCGAATTCCACACGAAAGAGACTGACAGAGTCGCCACCTAGATGTGGGATCTAGGACCCGTAATTAACCAGAAATCTAGACTCGCTACCTGGTTACGAGAATGGAAGGTATGGGGAGTTATCCGCCACATGCACCATTCCTGCCCGATAATCGGTCTTCGATTCCAAAAGCTAACTCTTTTAAATTTATTTTAAATGGCTCATTCAACTCTATGTTAATGTGCGAACTAAGTGACATGCATCCTATGATCTAATTTCAATGAGAATCCTAAATGTGTATCTTGATTTATTAATTTGTCTGGATTCAATCTAAGTGAAAGTTCTCCTAGAATTCTAATTTCATGGAAAGTCCTAAGTGATTTGATTAAGTATTTACAAGAAAATTAATATACAAAACACCACAATTTGTTGTGGTGCCGACTCGCGGGTGGTATGCCATCAGACATCCAAGCTGCCTACGTACCCAAGCCTCACTGGGATCAGAGTCGACGTAGTTCGGTGCACCTAAGCTAAGCTACTTATGCCTAACTCAACTAGGACACCGACCTAGACGGGATTGACTGTTTCAACAGTTTTAGGAGAAGTTATTTAATTCAAGTTGAGGATTTTATTATCTTAGGATTTCATCTAAGATGCTATATGATTCTCATCTAAATGCAAATGGTCCCTTAGACTAATGCAGGTTTGCCTACATCCTAGTTTACTAGGCTTGTCCTAGGGAAAGATTGGGTGACTAGTGTAACTAGACCTATGGCACGGTTGCTATACATAGCAAACGTCCGTGATGAGGCTGGACTCCTAACTCTAGGACTCCCTAAAACCTAAGACTCCCTAAAACTTAGGACACGACACGACACCGGTGTTCCTAAATTGGGCTCTAAGGGTCCTTACGACGGAAACCGTAATCCAACGGTTCCGAGAGACACGAGGTGAATCGATTTCAGTTCTTGAGGTTAGTGAAAAAAGGGATGGAAGAGATGATGAAATAGTGTGAGGGAATGAGAAAGATGGAGAAAGGTGCGACTGAACTTGGGAGTGCCAAATTGCCTACGTACCCCGCGATGGGGATCAAGCCACACGTAGTTCCGCTGGGGAGGTTGCTTGGATTTTGGAAAACAGGATTGGTATTTGGATCAGGAATCGGGTTTGTATTTGAGCATTGGACTTGAGATTCAGAAACATTGATTTAGCAATGGGATTTTGGAATTGGGAATTTGCATCAAAGAATTGAGCATATAGGAATCATCAAGGGTTTGAATTTTGGGAATTCAAAATGGGCGGGCTTATGAGATTCGGTCAAATGGATTCAGACATGCGACTCAGATTGTGTTGGGATATGACTTGGTTAGGCAAAAGGGAGGAAGTTCTATTAGGTGTAAAAGGGCATTAGTAGAATAGGGGAATGACTCGGTTGTGACATGGAAGGCCGCAACTTGGTCGAATGCGACTCGGTTGCATTGGGATGGGTTGATTAAGGAATTGGATTGAGTCAACTAAGGGGAGAGTCCAATCGGTTAAAGAGGTTGAGCATACTCGACTAGAGAGTTGGGTCAACTCGACTAGGGAGGTTGGCTAGAGTTGACTCAGTTGAGCTGGGTTGGGATCCCACTTGGATGGATTGTATTGGGGCGATTTGACTTAAGCTGCAGGTGGCCTGGCTGGGTTAGATTTAATGTAACCAGATTTATGGATAAATGGTGTGCCTCAGTGAGTGGACAAAGGTATGGCTTGGGTTGATGTGACTCGGTTGAGTTGTGCTAGGGTCAGGTTAGGTGGGGTTAATGGTTGAGTTGGATTGGATTGGGTTAATGGTCAAGGTCAAGTGTGGGTTGACTTGGCTTAGACTGGATTGGAACTGGTTGAGCGTGGATTGGGGTGCGGCTTGAGGTTTGGGTGGTTGGAGTATCTTAGGAACCAATAGGGCAAAGCGGCTCTTAAGGGGAATGAATTAATTGGGCCGAATGGGCCCGATGGCCGGGTTAACTGGGTTGGCCGGGTCTATTGTAGGGGTGTATGAGGGTACTGTTGGGTGGATGAATGAAAGGCATGTGGTGTATGATGTGTGGCTATGGTTATAGGGTTTAAGGCTTATGGGTATGGGTTTAGGTGTGGTTAATGGTTAGGTTGGATTGGGTTAATGGTTAGGGTCAAGTGAGTCGGGTCTAAGTTAGGAGCAAACCCGAGACTAGCCATGGTCTAACTAGGAGGAAGCAGGGTACAAACCAGGGTGCGGACCAGGGTGCACCAGGGTGCGAACCAGCAGGGAACCAGGGTGCGAACCAGCAGGGGAACCAGGGTGCAACCAGCAGGGAACCTGGGTGCAACCAGCAGCGAACCTGGGTGCAACCAGGGTCTAACCAGAGTGCGAACCAGCAGGGAACCAGGGTGCGAACCAGCAGGGGAACCAGGGTGCAACCAGCAGGGTACAAACCAGGGTGCGGACCAGGGTGCACCAGGGTGCAACCCGCAGGGGAACCATGGTGCAACCAGCAGGGAACCTGGGTGCAACCAGCAGCGAACCTGGGTGCAACCAGGGTCTAACCAGAGTGCGAACCAGCAGGGAACCAGGGTGTGAACCAGTATCGAACCTGGGTGCAAACAGCAACGAACCTGGGTGCAACCAGGGTCTAACCAGAGTGCGAACCAGCAGGGAACCAGGGTGCGAACCAGTATCGAACCTGGGTGCAACCAGCAACGAACCTGGGTGCAACCAGGGTCTAACCAGAGGCTAACCAGGGGGAACCAGGGTGTGAACCATTAGGGAAAAATAAAAATGAAGATAAGATGGGTTAAGAGAAGAGGGAAACATGTATAACTTCAAAGTCTACCATCAAGAAGAATGAGTAAAGATTGATCCTAGATGCTTCCTAACATGGTTTTTCTTTTAAAGTAAAAGATATGCATGAAAACAGACCCTACATAGAATTGAAATAAATGCCTACCTCTTTGAAAACCCACTTTGTGTTTGATTTTTCTTTGATCTTAATTCCTTGAAGATGATTCCTTGCTTGATAATGACTGCTTTTGATATATATCACCCAACGTATCACCCGATCCGGCAAGGATGGCCGAACCCTTGAAGAGATGAGGGAGAGGGATGAATTTTCTAAGAGAGGGATTCTTTTTCTTCTTTTCTTGGATGGTGGGATGAGAGGGTATTTATAGGAGAATGGGATAGGAGGTTAGGTGAGGTTAGGTGAGGTTAGGTAAGGTTAGGTGAGGTTAGGTAAGGTTAGGTGAGGTTAGGTGAGGTTAGGTGAGGTTTGGGTGGTTAGGATGAGAGGAGAGGTTAGGTGAGGTTAGGTGAGGTTTGGATGGTTAGGATGAGAGGAGAGGTTAGGTGGTTTTGGATGGTGAGACCCAGGTCAAGATCTGTCATTGATCTAACGATTTACGGAAATCGGGTCTCGGAATGGAATCAGGGTCCGGGCTATGAAGTGACCCTAGCTTATTTTGTCCCGATTGATGATCCGTAAAGTCAGATCAAGATATTAATGACCTAAAACATATAAATCAATGATAGAGGGGGTTCTCACATGGATTTAACACACTAAATTCACTAATCAGGGTATTTTTCAATTTTTCGGATCTAATCATCTCACCAGGTACATCTCTTTATCATTTTGTTTTTTTCAAAAAATTTGAGGATGGATCAATATATTAGGTTATTGTTGGTTAAAGTAAAGCAAAATGTGGGTGTCTACAGATGCCCCTCTTTGGTAGAGACGACGTAGTCATCGAATACCAAAGTCAAAATGACAGAACCATTTTGCGTAGCTTTAATCGACAAAGGACCCCCTAAACACAATGCAACCTAATATAATGCAAGACCTTAGATGAAATCCTAGAATTGGAATGCAATAAAACAAACCCGCTGCGGTGCCGCTGGCAACGAGAGAAATGGGATACCATTTTCAAATGGATTTTCGGAGGGAAAGGAATATCGCTTTTGAACAGCTTCAGAGGAAATGAGACGTCATTTTCAAATGGTCTCAGAGAATAATGGATGACTTTTGAAAGATTCTTAATGAAAATGCAGCATCATTTTTGAATGGGCTTGGGCAAGATGAAATACCGTATTTATACGGATTCCAAGGAAATGAGACATCATAGTTGTATGATGTTCAAAGGGTATAAGAGACCATAGTTGTATGGATTCGAAGAGAATGAAATACCGTATTTGTACGGATTCCAAGGAAATGAGACATCATAGTTGTATGATGTTCAAAGGGGATAAGAGACCATAGTTGTATGAACTCGAAGAGAATGAAATACCGTATTTGTACGGATTCCAAGGAAATGAGACATCATAGTTGTATGATGTTCAAAGGGGATAAGAGACCATAGTCGTATGGACTCGGAGAGTGAAATACCGTATTTGTACGGACTCCAAGGAAGCGAGATATCATATTTGTGTGATGTTCAGAGAGAAAATATCTTTTTCTAAATGGATTCAGAGAGATATGATGATTTGAGCTTTGAGAGAAATCGAAATTTCCAATTAACAACTTTAGAAGCAAAGGATTTAATAACACTATGCAGCAAAAGAACTTCAGGGCTTAAATATGGGATGCCACTTCATTAGCAATCTGCCTCAGTTTGAGGCATTCTAACCTTCTTCTATTCGTTGACCAGAGATTATTCTTTCAAAGATCTTCGTCATTCGTGACAGCGTCACCTTTTTCCAAGTTCCTCAGAACCTGTTAATGAACCTGCCTTCAGAGTGATTGCACCCTACAACAATTCTAAAAATAAATTTTTTTTTTTTAAATAGAACTACAGACACTTGTAATAAAAACACAAAATAAGAAAGATTACTCCAGTAATCTCGTGATGCTTCTGACTTATCAGTATTTTCTTTTGGGTTAGACTAGCCTCTTTTAAAGAACGTTTCTCCATTGATAAACATCTTCACTTATTTTTAATACAGTGATACCTCATATATCTTTCTATCAACTTTCAGATTGCTTCAAAATTAATGCCCCTAGTTTCGAGAATCATTGTGTATTAGCTTCGCCTGACCTACCGCGAGTTCAGAGACCGATGTAATTCTTTTGGCGTGAATCCAATCTTACCACGACCAAGTCTTCCTTTTTTGGATTTTCAACTTGGTGGACCGCTCGGCCTTAACTTTTGCCTGAATCGCCTTTTCAGGTTTTCGACTCAGCGGGCCACCCCCTTACCTTTTGCCTAAGCCGCCCTTTCAGGTTTTCAACTTAGCAGGGGAATGATCCTAAATTTTGCCTAGATCGCCTTTTCAGGTTTTTCAATCTAGCGGATCTTCAAGCTCCATTTCTTTTCTTTTTTATTATTATTTTTTTTTTTATCTTCTTTTCTTTTTACTTGAACACCAAAAGGACTTTATAGGTGAGGTAGGGCTTTTCAAAGAATGGCTTAAGGTTTTGCAAGGGTCTCGACCGAACCTATGAACAGGTTGCCTACGTATCCCAGTGTAGGAATCAGATCATGCGTAGTTCAGGGCGAATGCCCCTAGTATATTGGGATTTGAAGGAAAATTTTATTTAGGCTCAAAAGGGTTTGCAAAAGGTTATAAATTTTTTGATTTTTGGTTATGAATTTGGGATTTATTCGGCCAAAGGACGGCCTTCTGATGTTCAAGCATAGAACCTCTTAAGTTGATCAAGATTTGTTGGTTCTGGCAATATTTCTCCATTTAAATTACGGAGCTTGACGGCTTTTCCGGGTAAGATTTGGTCCACAATGTATGGTCCTGACCAATTTGGTTTGAACTTGCCCCTTGGGTCAAACATTGGTGCTCGATTCTCTTTTAGAACAAGATTGCCTTCTTCTAAATCTCTGACCTTAACCTTTTTATTAAAAGCACGGGCTATTCTGCGCTGATAACCTTGCACATGGTAAAGCGCCTTTAATCTCTTCTCGTCTAGCATGTTCAACTCTTTATACCTGGCATCTGCCCATTCATTTTCTGGTAACTTGACTTCAGTCAATACTCGGAGCGAAGGTACACGGATCTCAACAGGTAGCACTGCTTCCATCCCGTAAACAAGAGAGTAAGGGGTTGCCCCAGTTGAAGCCCTAATTGATGTTCTGTAAGCCCACAAGGCGTATGGTAACTTATTCGACCAATCTTTATAAGTTTCTGACATTTTGCTAATGATAGTCTTGACATTTTTGTTTGCAGCTTCTACCGCTCCATTTGTCTGCGGACGATAAGGCGAGGATTTATGATGCTTAATCTTGAACTCTTCGCAAAGAGAGATTACTTCCTTCTTGAAATGAGATCCATTATCTGAGATAAGTTCATGGGGAATTCCATATCTGCAAATTATGTTGGTGCGTATGAATTTAGCAACTGATGAGGATGTAAGCTTTGCATAAGAAGCGGCCTCAACCCACTTGGTGAAGTAATCAATAGCAACGAGTATGTACTCGTGACCATTAGACGACTTGGGAGAAATCTTGCCAATGATGTCAATTCCCCATACCGAAAACGGCCAAGGAGAGGTAAGAGAATGCAATTCGGTGGGTGGTACATGGATGAGATTCGCATGTATCTGACATTTATAGCATCTCTTCACAAATGTGTGACAATCTGCTTCTAATGTCGGCCAATAATACCCCAGACGTAGGATCTTCCTTGCCAACATCTTCCCATTCATATGAGGCCCACACACCCCTTCATGAATATCTGCGAGAATTTCTTCTGCCTGATCTTCAGTGACACATAAGAGTTGAATTCCATCGAAAGACCGTCGATACAACTCTCCTCCACAAATGACGAAATTAGCTGCCAATCTCTGCAAAGTCCTTATTTCTTTACTCGACGCCTCATTGGGATGCCCCTGGCCTGAGATGTAGTTCTTTATGTCTGTATACCATGGCTTTCCATCGGGACATCTTGCAGCTATTTCTATAGCATCAACATATGCAGGAGCCCATTGCTCTTGAACCGTGATGGGCCTCATCTTCATATTGTGAGGTATGTCAATCATGGAAGCTAACGTTGCTAAGGCATCGGCGAATCTATTCTTCAACCTTGGCAAATAACTGAAAGTGACGCGTTGAAATTGCTTAGCGAGAATATCCAAGTATTCATGATATGGCAATAGCTTTTCTTCTTTGGTTCTCCACTCTCCTTGAGTTTGGCAAATGATTAGCTTCGAATCTCCATATACGTCAAGATTCTCTATGCCTAAGGCCAATGCAGCCTCAAGCCCAACAATGCATGCTTCATATTCTGCCATATTGTTGGTGCAATTGAATTGTAACTTAACGGCAACGGGGACATGCTCATTTCGAGGCGACACAAGCAATGCCCCTACTCCTTGTCCTGTTTGGTTTGCTGCTCCATCAAAATAGAGGGTCCAACCAGTTTCTGGATACTCATCTTCAACCATCATGATCTCTTCATCTGGGAACATCGGCTTGAAATGCTGACTTTCTTCTCGGGGTGCTTCCGCCAATTGTTCAGCAATGGCTCGGCCCTTTACTGATTTTTGGGTTACATGAGTGATGTCAAATTCAGACAACAATAATAACCATCTGGCAGTCCTGCCTGTCAGGGCTGGTTTTTCAAAGAGATACTTCAGAGGATCCATCCTCGACAAAAGCAGGACCTTATGTGATAAAAGGTAATGCCTGAGTCGCTGAGTGGCCCAAACCAAGGCTAAGCAGGTTTTTTCTAGGACAGTATACTTTTGTTCATACTCCAACATCTTCTTGCTAAGATAATACACAGCCTTTTCATGCTTGGTTTCTGGATCTTGCTGTGCTAACATACAACCCATTGTGGTTTCTGTTACTGACAAGTAAAGCAGCAATGGATGCCCCGGTATCACTGGTGCTACTATCGGTGGCTCAGACAAACTTTGCTTTATCTTTTCAAAGGCCTGCTGACATTCCTCTGTCCATTCTTTGGAAGAGTTCTTCTTTAAGAGCTTAAAGATAGGTTCACAAGTTGATGTCAGATGAGCGATGAATCGCCTTAGGAACTGTATCCTTCCTAGGAATCCCCGAATTTCCTTCTCGGTTCTAGGCGGTGGCATCTCCTGGATAGCCTTAATCTTCTGAGGATCTACCTCTATACCCCTTTGACTCACCATAAATCCAAGCAACTTACCGGAGGTAACCCCGAACACACACTTGCTAGGATTCAGGCGAAGCTGGTATTTGAGAATTCTTTCAAAGAACTTCTTAAGGTTCGGGATATGATCTTTCCTTTCCTTGGCTTTTACAATCATATCATCGACATAAACTTCGACTTCTCTATGTATCATGTCATGGAGCAAGGCTGTAGCTGCTCTTTGGTATGTCGCACCGGCATTCTTAAGACCAAATGGCATTACCCGATAGCAATATGTCCCCCATTGTGTAATGAACGAGGTCTTAGCCATGTCCTCGGGTGCCATCTTAATTTGATTGTAGCCCGAGAAACCATCCATAAAAGATAGTAATTCATGCCCGGCCGTATTGTCCACCAAGATATCGATATGTGGTAGAGGGAAATCATCTTTTGGACTTGCCTTGTTCAAATCCCTGAAATCTACACACATTCTCACCTTTCCATCTTTCTTCGGTACAGGTACTATATTTGCGAGCCATTCTGGATATTCCACCACTTGCAGAAATCCAGCATTCAACTGCTTAGTAACCTCTTCTTCTACTTTCAGGACCCACTCAGGCTTCATTCTCCTTAGCTTCTGCTTTTTAGGTTTAATCCCAGGCAATAAAGGTAGCTTGTGCTGAACAATGTCTTCGCTCAACCCGGGCATATCTTTGTAGGACCAGGCAAAAACTTCTTTATATTCCTTAAGTAGGTTTATTAATTCATCGCGCTCTTCAGAGGATAGAGTATTTCCAATTCGTATTTCCTGTATTAAATCTTCTGTTCCGATGTTTATAATTTCGATTTCATCTTTAAGAGGCTGGGCTCGGCGCTCCTCCTCTTGTTTGAGCATATGCTGCAATTCAAGGGGAGTTTCGTCGATCCCCCCTTCCTCATCTGAGGAGGGAGTGTTATCATTATTATTAAAGTCAGAAGCAAACACAGAGACATACTGAGAATCAGATTTCATTGAATTGAAAGAAGTTACATCATTATCATTGGACTCATCCTGAACAGGTTCAGGATTCACATAGTAAATAAACTCAGAAAATGACTCGCCTGGACTAGGCACTGACACTGATTCACTCGACTTGACTAGACTTGACTTAGCAATAAAATAAGATGGAAAAACATCAGAACTCCAGTTTGAAAGATTTTCTGTTGCAGGTGCAATCTGACTCTGAGGTTCAGTAAAGGTATCATTACTCTGAATAACTGCCACTAGCATATCTTCACAATCTGTCTCTTCTTGTTCTTCAGAATAGTAATCAACATCAGGCACATTTTCTTCAAACAAAGATTCCAGCACATCTGGCTCAAGGTAGACTAACCAGTCCTCAACAGTTTTCTCAACATAATATATCGGCGGTTCTGTTTCTGGGAGAGCAAGGCCACTGAATATTTCAAAACCGGGTATCATGATCCCTGTCACTGAGTCATACCATGGTTCAGAAAACCCATAGTATGGAAATGTCTCACCTTCTTTGATAAAATGACCATTCATTGATAAGGGATATGGAGCCATTAGGAGTACCCTTCCGGTGCGGCGGATTTCTTCCTTCAATTTCAACAATTTTTCCATGGCTTCCTCCTCCTCTTCAGTAGGTACATATCCAAGACCGAAAATTCCATGGTTTGCTTTGATTGGGCGCCAGTGAGATGCCTTGCTTGGATCACGGCCCAAATTCATACCAGGGAAGTAGTTCATTTTTCTCATCATCTTGGCCACCACAGAACTGATGGCGAACGGCAAACACAACTCCTCCCGAGAGGCATCCTTGTAAGAGATAACAGCAACCTCGAATGCGAAACCATTCAAGTTGTAGTCATCTGCTTTTGCAACTGGAAGGATCAAAGTTTCTCCTGTTATTTGCCCTATTTCTGGCTCTTCATCACCTCTGACAGTGAACAACTTCCCATCTTTAATGAACTTCAATTTTTGGTGAAGGGTTGAAGCGACAGCACCTTCCTTATGCAACCAGGGACGTCCTAGAAGCATATTGAACGAGGCTTTGATATCAATAACTTGAAACTCAACCTCAAATTCTTGACCGCCCATAACGATCTTGGTGGTGAGGACTCCGACCACATTTCTTCGGGTATTGTCATATGCGAGGATACCAAGGGTTGATTCGGCAAAATCAGTGGGACCGAAACCCAAGGTAATGGCAGTTCTTAATGGACACACATTCAACGCGGATCCGTTATCTACCAACACAGATGGTACTTTCTTGCCTCCACAAACAATAGTGACATGAAGAGCTCTAGCATGATTCCGACCTTGAGGAGGCAGCTCTTGATCTGAGAAACTAATGGCCCTGGTGGCCTGGGTTAGAGCAACAACTTCAGCCAGTTGCTCCGGAGATATCTCTGAGGATACCTGTGTTGTATTCAATTCTTTTAACACAGCCTCTCTGTGTTTCTTTGATGCTATCAATAATCCCCATACAGATATAACAGCCTGAGTTTTCTTTAACTGCTGCACAACTTCATCATCTGGATCTTTCACATATTGCGGCTCCTCTCCTCGAGCCAATGCCCCTGGATTTTCGACTCTCAATTCAACAGGTTTGAAAATTCTTCCGCCCCTTGTCACATGTCTGACTTCATCCAATTCAGGCTCATCATAAGTGATAATTTGAGGGACTTGTGGCTCATAGGTGATTACCAAGGGAGGTACAGACTCTCTTAGGTGTGATTCATCACAGAATATGATTTGGGGTTCAGAGATGGGTTCTAAGGCACATATGAGGGTAAGAGGGTCAAACTCAGGATCTCCTATGGTTATGGCATTAACGGCAGCAGGAGGATTTGCATGACCAGGTAATGGGTTTTGGGTGACATTGGGTCTTGGCTGGAATGCAATGACTTTCTCATCAATGAGTTTCTGGATTCTAAATTTCAAGGCAATGCAGTTGTCAGTAAGATGACCAGGACCTCTGTGGTACTCACAGTGTAGGTCAGCTCGCCAACTTGCAGGTAGAGGATTGGGGGGAGGCCGGATGGCAGGTAAGGTTATGCGACCTGAAGCAAGACACTGCTTAAGCACCTCTGAAGATGGAATGGGAAGAGGGGTAAATTCTACCCGGGTTTGTTGCCGAGGTGCGGTTGCGGTTTGAGCATAGTCCATTACTAAAGGTTCTTGGGACCTAGAGGATTGAGCATTGGAACGGGAAATACTATTGACTTGGGCTGGAGGGGACTTTTTGAAATCTCTGGGGTTTGGGTTGCTACGGTTGAATACACCTTGAGCCATAGCCTCCTCTATCTGGGTGCCAGCCACGATGAAGTGTTTGAAGTCTGGATAGTATTGCAAAGACATGTGATACTGGAGCTGGGGGGAAATATTTTTCATGATTATCTGGACTTGTTCTTCCTCAGACGGGCGCTCCATCATCTGAGCTGCTATTCTCCTCCATCTTTTCACAAAAATAAAAAAGGATTCCCTCAAGTCTTGCTTTGTTCTCTCTAAATCCTTTCTGGTGATTTCTGTCCCATCATCATATTTGAATTGCCTGATGAACTGCTCGCCGATATCCTTCCATGTCCTGTAACGAGTCTTGTCCAAGACCATGAACCATCTCCTCGCAACCTTGGTTAGGGAAACTGGGAACAATTGAGCCATTTGCTCAGAAGATAACCCTTGAGGCTGACACATGATGGTGAACATTTGCAAATGTGTGATTGGACAACCCACACCATCATATTTGTCGAAATCGGGCATTTGAAAATTGGCAGGAAGGCGAATTTCGGGAAATAAAGTAAGATCACTGGGATTGAAACCACCCTGGTCTTGAAACTGAATGTCTTGAACTTTCCTGGTAAGAGTCTCTAATTTCTCCATAACAGACTTATCAACCATGGACTGAGAAGGCCTACTGTGATTCTCGCTGTACTGCTCTTTTTCTAAGTCTTCTTCGACTTTATCAGGGATATTGATGAACACTGTTTGGGCAGGTGCTACTGGAGTAGCTGCTTGGCGCATAGGCCCTTTATCCTTGGACAACGACGGTCCCAACTTTTCAGAAAGCTGAGCCTTGATAACTCGGTTTTCTTCTTTGAGTTCTTGAAGCTGTTGGAGAATCAAGGTAAGAGTATCGGTAATAGCAGCGGGTGGAAGACCATCTTGGTTGTCTGCCATTGGTGAGGATGAGGACGGGAAAGAAGGAGATGCTGGGGTTCTTAGAGAAGGTGGCGGAGAAACAGATTTCCTCTCTAACCGCGAAGAGACCCGAACCCAAGGAGTATTAGGGTTAGCTATGATGTTTATTGCCCTGTAATATCCGAAAGACATATTTTAAAATCAGAGAGAAGAATAGACGATGATGCACACATAGACAAAGATAATGAAAGAGAAGGATGGACTTTATTGATCAATCATTAAAATTTGAGTACATGGTTCAATCTTTCAAAGATAAACATGGAACTAAGCATTCTTTTTAGACTTCTTCTTCGGACGACAATCTTCCTCAACTGACTCCTTTAAAGGTTTGATGATTCTTGCATCCCAAGCAGATGAAACAGCTTTGACAATCTTGGGCTTGAGACCCTCAGGCGGATAGAAATGATGAAGGGGAGGCACAATGGATTGCTCCCTTCCATACTGACGCTGAATCCTGGCAGGAACATAAAAGGAAGTCTTTTTGAGACCAAGAAGGCGAACGTAGTTAGCTTCTCCGGTGTTGAAGACAGCTTCTTGGATTCCGGGAATTTGCCAATAAATCTGATCTTCTTGGCGAGAATTTAACCATTCAACCCAATCGCTTTTATGATCGAAAGAAACATCATGACGCCATTCACTGAAGGTGTATAACGTATGATCAAAATGGACAGGAGCTGCAATTTTTAGCTTGTGGCATAACCACACTTGAAGTAATGCAGGACATCCTGAGAAAGACCCAACGAAAGAGCGAATATAAGAGCTTGGACCTGAACTGGCACGAAGGTGAGCCATATCATCCAATCCATTGAAAGTTTCTGCAAGCATAGTAGGAATTGGATTGGCGCCACGATCCATTTGATCAACGAGGTCCAGAAGAACAGCTGACGCAAAGCGAGAAGGCTGGACAGTGAGGAACCTAGCAAAGGAGCAGAATCTCAAAGCGCGCCGTCGAGCTTTTTGAATATCAACAGCACCAATGTATCCAACAGGAGGGTAAATGTCAATCAGTCGCTGCATGGACACTTCTTGGCCTTTCATGAAAGAGTTCATGGATTCATCTGGATTATCCATCAAGCAAAGGAACAAAGGACGATAATCTGGAACACAGGATGGCTTCACTAGAGGGCCATCCACAGGATATTCCAATAAGGCACACCATTCTTCAAAGGTGGGACACATTTCTTGGTTGCCAAAACGGAAGACATGATGATCGGGATCCCAACACTCTGATGCGGCATAGAGTAATCCCCAATCGAGCTTGATGGTTGCCACGTAGCCGAAGAGATTTTTCTCTTGTTCACTTATGGCGTAGATATGGGATTCTCTTAATGTACCACGGATCCAATCAAGAATTGTACGAGTAGACATAGTGCCCGTAAGCCAAGAGAAGGGATATAAGAATGATCAGGATTACATGAACACGAGATTGGGATAAGTTCCTGCCAGTACAAGGAAAGTATGAATACATGATCGAATCACACGATAGAAGAATGAAAGGCATACGATCGAAAGATTAGATGAGATAGCATAAGATTGCTTTCAACGGATAGATCAAGAATGACTAATCCTATGAGATCTTTGGAAATGATAGGATTTATATCCTAACCCCTAAAGGAAATTTTTTTTTTTAATCTCGCACATTTTAACAGTGTGACCTGAAGGCATCAACCCTAATCCTAATCAAGCGGAGTGGAGAGAGGATCTCGACTCATGACTTTGTTCGTGTACCTAGGACCGATCGTAGCCATTGGAAGATGGTCTACGGCCTAATCTAGACACAAATAGGCAGGATATCCTAAACTAGGCTCACACACGTGATGCACATGTGTTCGTATACTACATGCATGTGTGGGTTAATCTAGGGGTAAGGCCAAGAGTTCCCTTAGCGCGAATCCCTGTTCGATATACTGTACCAGTGTCCGGCGTATCAGTACGTGAACAAGAGATCCGTTTACGTACCATAATGGTACTAGGCTAAGGGTGGAATGCTTCTCTAGCACAGAGGCACCAGGTGATGAAATCCCAGTCAACCATGCTAGATAACACTCCGGGTTCCTAAAATAGGACGTGTGTGCACGTGAGATGCAGAGTTTAGATGCAAGTGATGTAAGTGTGTGCAATATGTTTGCGCAATCTATGATGCCTTCAGGTTTTGTTAGATTAAGTTTGAGTAAAGTGTGATGAGAAAATAAAACAAGACAAACTAATCTAACAAGTATAGAGTTTTTATGAGCCAATTAAATTAAATTCAAATGAATTATCTTTTGAAATTTTAATGAAGTTAGGTGGTCCCCAGCAGAGTCGCCAGACTGTGGTACCCGGATCCCGCGAGAGGGGTGGGGCGCGAGCCGCCTCGCACTCTCTCTTAGTCTCTCATTTCCACGCGATTGGCGTGTGCATTTTAATGTTGATTTGAATTAATCTTTCCTGTGAACTTGGGATCACTAAGGCAATCCGAATTCCACACGAAAGAGACTGACAGAGTCGCCACCTAGATGTGGGATCTAGGACCCGTAATTAACCAGAAATCTAGACTCGCTACCTGGTTACGAGAATGGAAGGTATGGGGAGTTATCCGCCACATGCACCATTCCTGCCCGATAATCGGTCTTCGATTCCAAAAGCTAACTCTTTTAAATTTATTTTAAATGGCTCATTCAACTCTATGTTAATGTGCGAACTAAGTGACATGCATCCTATGATCTAATTTCAATGAGAATCCTAAATGTGTATCTTGATTTATTAATTTGTCTGGATTCAATCTAAGTGAAAGTTCTCCTAGAATTCTAATTTCATGGAAAGTCCTAAGTGATTTGATTAAGTATTTACAAGAAAATTAATATACAAAACACCACAATTTGTTGTGGTGCCGACTCGCGGGTGGTATGCCATCAGACATCCAAGCTGCCTACGTACCCAAGCCTCACTGGGATCAGAGTCGACGTAGTTCGGTGCACCTAAGCTAAGCTACTTATGCCTAACTCAACTAGGACACCGACCTAGACGGGATTGACTGTTTCAACAGTTTTAGGAGAAGTTATTTAATTCAAGTTGAGGATTTTATTATCTTAGGATTTCATCTAAGATGCTATATGATTCTCATCTAAATGCAAATGGTCCCTTAGACTAATGCAGGTTTGCCTACATCCTAGTTTACTAGGCTTGTCCTAGGGAAAGATTGGGTGACTAGTGTAACTAGACCTATGGCACGGTTGCTATACATAGCAAACGTCCGTGATGAGGCTGGACTCCTAACTCTAGGACTCCCTAAAACCTAAGACTCCCTAAAACTTAGGACACGACACGACACCGGTGTTCCTAAATTGGGCTCTAAGGGTCCTTACGACGGAAACCGTAATCCAACGGTTCCGAGAGACACGAGGTGAATCGATTTCAGTTCTTGAGGTTAGTGAAAAAAGGGATGGAAGAGATGATGAAATAGTGTGAGGGAATGAGAAAGATGGAGAAAGGTGCGACTGAACTTGGGAGTGCCAAATTGCCTACGTACCCCGCGATGGGGATCAAGCCACACGTAGTTCCGCTGGGGAGGTTGCTTGGATTTTGGAAAACAGGATTGGTATTTGGATCAGGAATCGGGTTTGTATTTGAGCATTGGACTTGAGATTCAGAAACATTGATTTAGCAATGGGATTTTGGAATTGGGAATTTGCATCAAAGAATTGAGCATATAGGAATCATCAAGGGTTTGAATTTTGGGAATTCAAAATGGGCGGGCTTATGAGATTCGGTCAAATGGATTCAGACATGCGACTCAGATTGTGTTGGGATATGACTTGGTTAGGCAAAAGGGAGGAAGTTCTATTAGGTGTAAAAGGGCATTAGTAGAATAGGGGAATGACTCGGTTGTGACATGGAAGGCCGCAACTTGGTCGAATGCGACTCGGTTGCATTGGGATGGGTTGATTAAGGAATTGGATTGAGTCAACTAAGGGGAGAGTCCAATCGGTTAAAGAGGTTGAGCATACTCGACTAGAGAGTTGGGTCAACTCGACTAGGGAGGTTGGCTAGAGTTGACTCAGTTGAGCTGGGTTGGGATCCCACTTGGATGGATTGTATTGGGGCGATTTGACTTAAGCTGCAGGTGGCCTGGCTGGGTTAGATTTAATGTAACCAGATTTATGGATAAATGGTGTGCCTCAGTGAGTGGACAAAGGTATGGCTTGGGTTGATGTGACTCGGTTGAGTTGTGCTAGGGTCAGGTTAGGTGGGGTTAATGGTTGAGTTGGATTGGATTGGGTTAATGGTCAAGGTCAAGTGTGGGTTGACTTGGCTTAGACTGGATTGGAACTGGTTGAGCGTGGATTGGGGTGCGGCTTGAGGTTTGGGTGGTTGGAGTATCTTAGGAACCAATAGGGCAAAGCGGCTCTTAAGGGGAATGAATTAATTGGGCCGAATGGGCCCGATGGCCGGGTTAACTGGGTTGGCCGGGTCTATTGTAGGGGTGTATGAGGGTACTGTTGGGTGGATGAATGAAAGGCATGTGGTGTATGATGTGTGGCTATGGTTATAGGGTTTAAGGCTTATGGGTATGGGTTTAGGTGTGGTTAATGGTTAGGTTGGATTGGGTTAATGGTTAGGGTCAAGTGAGTCGGGTCTAAGTTAGGAGCAAACCCGAGACTAGCCATGGTCTAACTAGGAGGAAGCAGGGTACAAACCAGGGTGCGGACCAGGGTGCACCAGGGTGCGAACCAGCAGGGAACCAGGGTGCGAACCAGCAGGGGAACCAGGGTGCAACCAGCAGGGAACCTGGGTGCAACCAGCAGCGAACCTGGGTGCAACCAGGGTCTAACCAGAGTGCGAACCAGCAGGGAACCAGGGTGCGAACCAGCAGGGGAACCAGGGTGCAACCAGCAGGGTACAAACCAGGGTGCGGACCAGGGTGCACCAGGGTGCGAACCAGCAGGGAACCAGGGTGCAACCCGCAGGGGAACCATGGTGCAACCAGCAGGGAACCTGGGTGCAACCAGCAGCGAACCTGGGTGCAACCAGGGTCTAACCAGAGTGCGAACCAGCAGGGAACCAGGGTGTGAACCAGTATCGAACCTGGGTGCAAACAGCAACGAACCTGGGTGCAACCAGGGTCTAACCAGAGTGCGAACCAGCAGGGAACCAGGGTGCGAACCAGTATCGAACCTGGGTGCAACCAGCAACGAACCTGGGTGCAACCAGGGTCTAACCAGAGGCTAACCAGGGGGAACCAGGGTGTGAACCATTAGGGAAAAATAAAAATGAAGATAAGATGGGTTAAGAGAAGAGGGAAACATGTATAACTTCAAAGTCTACCATCAAGAAGAATGAGTAAAGATTGATCCTAGATGCTTCCTAACATGGTTTTTCTTTTAAAGTAAAAGATATGCATGAAAACAGACCCTACATAGAATTGAAATAAATGCCTACCTCTTTGAAAACCCACTTTGTGTTTGATTTTTCTTTGATCTTAATTCCTTGAAGATGATTCCTTGCTTGATAATGACTGCTTTTGATATATATCACCCAACGTATCACCCGATCCGGCAAGGATGGCCGAACCCTTGAAGAGATGAGGGAGAGGGATGAATTTTCTAAGAGAGGGATTCTTTTTCTTCTTTTCTTGGATGGTGGGATGAGAGGGTATTTATAGGAGAATGGGATAGGAGGTTAGGTGAGGTTAGGTGAGGTTAGGTAAGGTTAGGTGAGGTTAGGTAAGGTTAGGTGAGGTTAGGTGAGGTTAGGTGAGGTTTGGGTGGTTAGGATGAGAGGAGAGGTTAGGTGAGGTTAGGTGAGGTTTGGATGGTTAGGATGAGAGGAGAGGTTAGGTGGTTTTGGATGGTGAGACCCAGGTCAAGATCTGTCATTGATCTAACGATTTACGGAAATCGGGTCTCGGAATGGAATCAGGGTCCGGGCTATGAAGTGACCCTAGCTTATTTTGTCCCGATTGATGATCCGTAAAGTCAGATCAAGATATTAATGACCTAAAACATATAAATCAATGATAGAGGGGGTTCTCACATGGATTTAACACACTAAATTCACTAATCAGGGTATTTTTCAATTTTTCGGATCTAATCATCTCACCAGGTACATCTCTTTATCATTTTGTTTTTTTCAAAAAATTTGAGGATGGATCAATATATTAGGTTATTGTTGGTTAAAGTAAAGCAAAATGTGGGTGTCTACAGTTGAAACAAGGACATGATGAAACCTTCACTTCCTTCATCCGCAGATGGAGAAGGAAAGCTGCGCAGATGACTCATCGTCTATCAGATGAGGACCATATTAAAATTGTGGTGAAGAATCTGTCTCCACAATACTACCATCATATGGCTATCCAATACTTTTTCGATTTCAATCACCTCATCAAGACGGAAACCCAAGTAGAGGATGCACTAACCAAAGGCCTAAAGACAAGGACCTCAACTGATGTTAGAGATGGAAAGAGGACTATGGTAGTAGCTAAAGAGGCCAGCAATGTGGAGACCTCTTGTCAACCTTTCAAGAAGGTAGCCCAGAAAGGACACAAGCCTATTCAGAAGCCAAATAAAGAGATTCCTCCATTACCAAAGAATCTTGAAAAAGCTTTGAGAGAATTGGTCGAACTGGGTAAACTTGAACTTCCTGAACCTTCTCCTCCTCCAAATCCTCTCCCTAACAACTTTTATGAACAAGACTTCTGTGAATATCATCGAGTTCATGGACATTCAACCAACAGTTGTCAAGCCTTGAAACATAAATCCTAAAACTTATCAAGGATGGTACGATCAGTTGGCCCTTTACCGATGGTAGGAGCTATCTCTATGGATGAACCATTATTGGATCCTACATCCCCCATTCGTCCTATTTCAGATACGCCACTTGTTCCATCAAACTTTCGACCAATGGAGAAATCATTTGAAAGGTCGGCTCTCATCAGAATAGAAAACTGGATGGTTAAACTTTTTGGTCAGATGGCCATGCTAATTGAAGAAGTGGGGGAGATGAAAACTCAGATGCGATACATGTCCACCAGATGTGATTCAGTTCCTAAGCAGTTTGCCGATATGGGTACTATGACAGAAGAGACATCAGTTCATAGTTTGATTCTCAAAAGATCTGCAGACTTGCATAACAAGAAAAGACCTTCTATTGTTTCTAAGGAGGTTAAGAATGTTGGACCTTATCACCAACCTCTTAAGAAGCCACTGGTAGTAGAAGAAAAGATGGGATAGAAACTGAAGAGAGAGTACACTCACCTACCTTCTTCTCAGGAAGTTATCATGAAGAAATGGGTCAGTGAAGGTCGTTTGACACTCACCTACCTAAACACTGGAGAAGAGACCAGTATTGCGAGTACCACGGAGGTATTGGTCATACAACAGAAAAGTGCCTGGCATTGAAACACAAAATTCAGGACGAGATAGACAGAGACTCTTCCCTTCTTCCTGAACTCTATGCCTTAGTGAATCCTGCACCGGTTAGACCCATTCAGCCTTTTAAATGTCCCACCACCTTTGCTTATGCCACCTCAGAGCAGGGAAATGAATCGAAAGGAAAAGGAAAGATGTCAGAATTTGAGCCTCCGAAGAATGTCAGGGCAGAGAGCATGATGCCACCAGCAGGTTTTCAAGGGCTGTTTGGGCCAGGTAGACAGAACTACATGGGACCACCTCTGCCAAGATTCCTATACCAGGACCGAAACCACTAGCTGACAACATAATGGAGGAAGGTGTGCTACTCGCGAATTTCAGTGCCAAACCCTTGTCTCTGTTCAAAAGTCATGTTCCAAGTGTCATATTTCAAGATGTTTCTATCAAGTGTATACCAACTCTTATGTTGAAAGTTGGTGAGTCATAGTGTCAATATAAAAAAAAAAAATGTGTGTCATGTCTGTCAGTCTTTCTCATTTAGAGTCAGTATTTTGCTTTCTGTCAAGTCTGATATAGAGCCCACTGAGGCGTGTTGAGAACTATTGATGTACTTGAAAGTTTTCAATTCAATAAAGTTTGATTTCAATATCTTCAATATTATATGATTCACTCTTAGATCTAATGTTTAAAATAACTAAAGACACCCTTCTCGGATGAGAATGCAGATGAAATTCCTCTCGAGATCTGAAACATGATCAAACGAGAGGAAGAGCGTCGAGCATAACTACTCAAAGAGGAAATAGAAGTTGTTGATAGTGGTATCGAAATCCGAAACTCGGGAAAGATGGATTGGCAAAACTTTATCTCCCGAGGAGAGCGAGGAATTGATAAACCTGTTTATAAGGGTTCGAGGTAGTCTTGCTTGATCCTATAAGGATAAACCGGGTGAACGCCCTGTTGTTGTACAAAGCAAGACTCCATTGGCTTTAGACACTCAGTCAAAAAAGTAAAATTCTATAGAGATATGAGCATCAGACATCCAGTCGGGCTGATGAGAAGTTTAGAGAAGACTTTAAGAAAATGAAGTCATCAATTCGAGCCCAAAAAGAGCACTTGGGCTACCTATTTTCAAGGTGGAATACTTCAAGAATAAGGACATTCCTAATGTCTAAAAGCAAAAAAAGAATATGAAAGAAAGACAAGAAGGAGAAGGGAATGTGTCCCTAAGACAACTCCTTAGAAAAATCAAAGACCCAAGTGATGGAGTCTATGAGATAGATTGAATATCAGAATTGTCTCCAACATTTGGAGACTATTGAGAGTTGTATAACCTTGAGTATAACTTCAAGATATTCGAGAAGCGCACAAGTTCAAATGGAGCACCGTGGTTGAAGTCTTGCTTCCAAATACCGACAGACTCCTCGACAAAAATATTCAAAGTCTTTGTAAGCCCAATGGTTCCCACCTTGGCAATTCCCATCTTATTTTGATGATTCCAATACACAAGTGATTTATGATCACTAATGTGTTTGATTGTCTAAGTTGTAGATCATAATTGCTTAAAGACATCATTGCTTGGATTAAGGCCAAAGAAGCTCGCATTAGACCGCTTATGAAGGCCAAAGACATCGGAGATCCAAGACAAATGAAGACTTGAAGAATCGCATTGAAGATCGAAGTCAATTTAGATTGTATAAAATCCAATCTTAGTTTTAGATTTTAAGAGGCATAATTAAGTTTATCTCACACTCCCTAAATGTATAAGAGATTGTCCTTGTGGTGTTCCAACACCTTGGAACCCTCATAGCAATCCCAAGTTGGTGAGAAATTGGAAGCCCAAAAACAGAAGTGAAAAATCTGCTAAACATAGATTCTCGGAGCTCCGAGAAATGGTCCAGTAGACTTTTTCCAAGTTCTGTTTGTATTCTCGGAACTCCGAGAACACTATAACGGTCATATTTTGAGCCGTTGGGAATTTTGCTGGAATTACCACAATGCCATTGAACGGTCATATTTTGGTTTTCCTATATATATGGGCATTCTAAACATTCAAATAATCAATCCTAACACTCTAAAAACCTACTTGAACATCCATAGAGTGAATCAAACTTGTTTATGCCTCTCATCATCTAAAGATTAGGATTTGGATCATAGGCTCAATTTGTACATCTTCTACATTTTGTAAACCCTTGTGAGGGATTATTTTTTGTTCTTTCTTTCTTTTCAAGAACTTGTATTGGGCGAGTGTTCGGAGAAGCGTAGCCCACTCTCCGTGGTGAAGATCGCCACCAAGGTTAAAAGCGGTTGGAATTGTGTAATCGGCATTGATCTTCACCGAGGTTAAGAAGATCACTTAGTGAAGCCATCAACGGGTCTTTGTTGGTGGAGTGGAGTAGGCCTCGCGTTTTGAGGACCGAACCACTTTAAATCTCGGGTGCACTCTCTCTTGAACTCTAGCTCTTTATTTTGCATTGCACCTCTAGATTTATCTTGTGTGCTTAAATTCATTGTTGATCTCTTAATTTCCAAATTAGGTTTGAGTTTTTCAAAAGGTTAAAACTTGCTAAGCAACCTAATAATTTTCACTCCTCATAGTTGCCATCTTGGGACCACCCTTGAAATTTCAGTCTTGAACCTTAAACATTCAAAAGCTTGTAGGTTAACACACCAGGAGGCCATCCTTGGTCATTTGAGCCTTTATAGCCAAAATTCTAACGTTTAAAAAATCCTTTTGTGAGCCCTTTGAGCCAACATTTTAAAACCAAACAATTCTTTCAACCACATTATAAACCAGGGGCATTTTATGCACCCAAACTACGCGGACTTGATCCCCAACTCTTCAGGGGTACGTAGGCAACCTGATCAATTTAGGTTCGGTCAACCTTTGGGAAAAAGTCACATTATTTCCTTTCAATCTTTTTGAAGCTAAAAGCTAAATCATTCTTTGTTAAACCCCAAAACGAACTACGTGAACATGATCCTCCATTTTTGGGATACGTAGAAAGTCTGGCTAGACCAGATACGGTCCAAATCGTTTGAACCAAAGAAACATCCTACCACTTTGAACCTAAGCCTACCTAGAAAGTCCTTCCGGTAAAGCAAACAAAGGTCCAAGGCAAACAAAAAAAACAAAAAGAAAAGAAAAGAATGAGAGTCTGAAGACCCGCTAGGTTGAAAACCTGAAAGGGCGGCCTAGAGAAAAGAGATTCATGTATTTGCTAAGTCAAAGAGTTAGCTTATACAAAGAAAGGGTAGCGGTCTGCTAGATTGAAAACTCAAGAAGGCAATCTAGTCAGCAGAAAGGACTTCCCATGAAGAAAGAACTGATGAGTTGTAGAAGGAGTTCCTCAGTCATGAAGAACAAAAGAATGCAAGCAGTGCAAACAAAAGCTGAGCAAGAGTCATGAGTAATTGCAAGGAGCGAACCGATGAGATGGAGAAGCAACTCTAGGCAGGGCGGGATCCCATTGACATAAAGTTGGTGAGATACAAAAGGGGTTCCTCAGTTATGAAAATTTTCAGAAATTGAGTTTAGAGTGAGAACTCAAAGCAAGAGTTGAGATAAGTGGTTTGCTAGACCGAAAACCTGGAAGGGGAATAGTCATGAGAGTCATGAGTTCCCACCAAAGGAGAATCAAAGAGATGGAGAAGCAGTCTTCAAACAGAGCAGGATCCCAGAATCCGAGTAGTGTCGGCGAGACTTACTTTGATATATTTCTAAACTAAGGGCATTAAAACTGAGCAATCTGAAGGCAGGTGATAACCATGACGGAAATACCGATGGAAGAAATTAGTGCCTCTTGACATGGTTTTCGAGATTACTCTGAGAGCGGCTAGCCTTACCCTAAAATAATAATAAATTAGATCTAAGGGTGAATCAAAAGTGAGTCGAGTCCCTTGAATCGTATAAATCTTCTTTGATCGAGTCATTATAAGTCTATTCCTCATTCTTGTCCATTTTTCTCTCAAGGTCTAAAGTTGTCTGTGAAATTCCAAGGGTGGTCCCGAATTGGCAACTAATAACGAGGTAAAAAATTAGGTTGCTAACCAGTTTTAACCCTTTTTAAAAACTCAACCCAATTTGAAGATTAAGAGATCAACATGAAATTCAAGCACACAAGTTAAATCTAAAGGTGCAATGCAAATGTAAAGCAAGAGATTAAGAGAGAGTGCACCCGAGATTTAAAGTGGTTCGGTCCTCCAAACGCGAGGCCTACTCCACTCCACCAACCAAAACCGTTGATGGCTTCACTATGTGATCTTCTTAACTTCGGGGAAGATCAATGCCGATTACAATTCTGATCGCCTTTAACCTTGGTGGCAATCTTCACCACGGAGAGTGGGCTCTGCTTCTCCGAACACTCGCCCAATACAAGTTCTTGATAAGAAAGAAAGAACAAAAAAATAATCCCTCACAAGGGTTTACAAATTGTAGAAGATGTACAAATTGAGCCTAATGATCCAAATCCTAGTCTTAGAGGATGAGAGGCATAAACAAGCTTTGATTCACTCTTTGGATGTTCAAGTAGAGTTTTAGAGTGTTAGGATTCATGATTGGGAAGTTTGGAATGCCCATATTTATAGAAAAACCCAAATATGACCGTTCAAGGGCATAGTGGTAATTCCTGTGAAAATTCCCAATGGCTATAATTCTTACCGTTATAGTGGTCTCGGAGTTCCGAGAAAAAATCTCAGAGTTCCGGGAATACAAACAGAAATTGAGAAAATGTTACTGGACCATTTCTCGGAGCTTCGAGGAATGTCTCGGAGTTCCGAGCTCGAAGCTCCGAGAATTCTCTCGGAGTTCCGAGAAGCCTATGTCAAGCAGATTTTCAATTCTTATTTTTGGGCTTCCAACTTTACACCAAGTTGGGATTGTTATGAGGGTTCCAAGGTGTTGGAACACCACAAGGACAATCACTTAAGCATTTAGGGTGTGTGTTTATTTACTTTATTTATGCCTCTTAAAATCTAATACTAAGATTGGATCTTATACATTCTAATAGACTTCGATCTTCAATAGATTCTTCAAGTCTTCATGCGTCTTGGATCTCCGATGACTTTGGCCTTCATAAGTGGTCTAATGAGAGCTTCTTGGCCTCAATCCAAGCAATCTTGTCTTTAAGCAATTATGATCTACAACTTAAACAATTAAACACATTAGTGATCTTAAATCACTTGTGTATTGGAATCATCAAAATATGATGGGAATTGCCAAGGTGGGAACCATTGGGCTTACAATATCCCCATTTTTTATGATGACAAACACAAGAGATTTCCAATAAAAGCATGCATATATTTCCTTACACTAGATTTCTCTCCTCCTTTGGCATTTATCAAAAAGATGGGGTTAAAGAAAATCAAAGGGATGAAATTTACAATTTTAAGCTCCCCCTTTTTCAAGGAAAAAGACAAACATAAAACTCCCCCTATTTGGAAAACAAATTCAATACAAGAGGGGATTTTAAAATTCAAAGATATACAAATAATTAAGCAAACAAGCCCCTAATCTAAGCATATATGAAGAGAATCATATGGGGGCTTTGGGAACCCAAGATTTCTTGGTTCTGAAATAAACAAGAGGGGGGATGAATTGATTTTAACTCTAAATTATGCCTTTTGAAAATTAATTATGAACCCTAATTTGAATTTTCTTCTCTTGATTAAATTTTTGGTTAGTGCAAATAAGATTAAAACAAAATGAAATGCTAAACCAAAAAAAGAATGAAAGTGCAAGAACAAGAAAGAACACACCGATATATAGTGGTTCGGGCAAAGCCCTACTCCACTCTTCTTAAACTCCACTCTTCTTAAGATCGTCCTTAAGGTTTTCCACTATGTGAGACCTCCACGATACCCGGTTCCGAGGCGATTACACTTCCAAGGGATATTAAATAAGGATGCCCTTACACCTTTACACCGACTCTCCTTTTTCGCCGAGTTCTAAGCGATGCTCCCTATGGTATTAAGGTAGGATGCCCTAGCCACCTTTACAAGAAATAGAAGTTGAATAGCTTGGCTTCTCTTGAAAGCTTGATGCACTTTGTAGTCCCTTGATTGCTCTTCAATAATGGTTGCAAGTGAAAGCTCTAAATCCCAACTCAATAGATTTGCAAGTGCAAGGCAAGTTTGGGAAAAATAAAATCTTAAGCTTGAAAGGGTTGCAAGTTTACTTGAATGCTTAAGGGAGTTTTTCAAATGTTCAAGAGAGAGGAAATGATCATCTTGATGTTGTATATATAGCCTCTTGTCAAAATATGACCGTTTGGGGGTGTTGTTATCAAAAACCAAGTTTTAATTTAAATCCCAACGGCTATATTCTCAGCTGTCGCGAGGTTCTCGGAGCTCCAAGAAATTCTCGGAGTTCCGAGAAATATTCTCGGAGTTCCGAGAGAACGGTCAGAAGATGAAAATTTCTACTGGACCATTTCTCGGAGTTTCGAGAAAATTTCTCGAAGTTCCGAGAAAATGGCCAGAAGCTACTGGACCATTTCTCGGAGTTCCGAGGGAACTTCTCAGAGTTTCGAGCTCGGAGCTCCGAGAAAAATCTCGGAGTTCCGAGAAGCCTAAAAATCAGCAGACTTTTTATTTTTATTACTTGTTTGATTTTTGGCTTTTGGAACTCAACTCCTATGATAATTTTGGAATTTTTATGAGGGTCCCAACATGTTGGTCCACCACATAACCATTCACTAAACCATTTAAGTTCTTAAGTGTTTTTGAAAACTCTTTTAAAAACCTTGCCTTGAACTAATAAATCTAAAGAGAAAGGATGTACAATGATACCTATGTAACTTTCAACTTCTCTTTAGTCTTGGTCTTCAATTGATCTTCCATCTTGTGTATGCTTGCTTGAGAGATGATGTGAGCTTCACTTAGCTCCTTTCACTCTTGTTTGGGACATCTTCAAGCATGACCATGTAGTGTGTTGGTTTCTTCAATGATCAATCCTATCTTAAACACAACACTTCAAGGCAAATTGATTAGTATTCAATAACATAATCAATTATGTTTAGAATCATCAAAACAAGATAGGAGAGTAGACCCTTGGGCTTACAGGTTCCACCACAATCCCTAATTTTAGATGAACATTGGAATTAGTAATGACCATTTATTCCACAATAATGGCATCTAACATGAGGGTTAGATAGACTAGTCCTATCATAATGATTAGGTCTATAACTAGTCTTCTTCAAGATTATGTCAATAATTTTATTACCATTTAAAAATTCATGGAGACATAATCTTAACCTTTCATTTTCATTATGAAGATGGGTTATTTGATTTAAAAAATCATTAGTTTCATCTTCATAAGATTTGGAAGAGCTTGCCACATTTTGTAATTGGCAAGTTTTCTCATCCAAAATACCCTTAAGGGTTTCAATCTCAAGTTTAAAATTTTTAATTTTTACTTTAGCTTGAGATATGGAAGAGGAAGATTCATTTCTCAAAACATCAAGTTCATCTTCTAATTTGGAAATAGATTTCTTTTGAACTTTTTTTTTTGAAATTTGAGAATGCAAGGTTAAGCATAATTCATCATAAGATATTTTTTCACTATCACTACTTGATGAACTATAAGAGGGGTTAGAATTTACCTCTTCTTCATGGGTGAATGCCATGAGGCAAATATCATCTTTTTTATCTTCCCCTCCGCTTGAACTTTTGCCCGAGGTGCTAGTAGCATCCCAACCGGCGGCAAGAGCCTTATTCTTCTTCTAATCCTTCTTTTCCTTGTACTTTGAGGAAGATGACTTGAGAAGTGGACAATCCGGTCTTTTGTGTCCAATCTTCTTGCAATTGTAGCATCTTAAAGCTCCCTCAACTACACTTTCTTCTTTCTTCTTCTTTTTATCCTTTTTATGCGTCTTTCTCCATAAGCTTTTAAATTTCCTTAAAGCTTCTTCCCCATCGCTATCCGCATCACTTGATGATGAGTCCGTCTTGGAGGCCTTTAGAGCTAGAGAACGACTTTCTCTTTCTTTCTCTTTCGGCTTCTTATCCTCTTGTCGGCTAGTGAGGAGCATCTCATGGGTGATGAGAGATCCTACAAGCTCTTCCATAGTTAGCGTCTTGAGATCCTTGGATTCTTGTATGGCGGTGACTTTTGGATCCCAATGTAGAAGAAGTTACCTAAGCAACTTACTCACAAGCTCATCAGTGGGATAAGATTTACCAAGATTTGCTAATTCATTAGATATTTTAGAAAATCGGGTATACATTTCGGAAATACTTTCATTTTTGACCCATTCTAAACATTTCATATTTGCTCTTTAACAAGTTTATTTTGGAATCTTTCACTTGTGATGTTCCCTCATGGGTAACGGCAAGTGTATCCCAAATAAGCTTGGCGGAATAAAAAAGACCTACTCTATTGAACTCCTCCGTTGATAAGGCGCAAAATAAAGAGTTTATAGCTTTGTAATTTAAATTTGCATGCCTTTTATCTTCAACATTCCATTCTTCAAATGGCTTGGAAGGCAAAATGTATCCATTTTCAACAATATGCCAAAGTTCCACATCTATCGAAAGAAGATAGATGCGCATCCTTGTCTTCCAATGTCCATAGTTGGACCCATTAAAGAAAGGAGGTCTAGTTGTGGAATGGCCTTCCGGAAGTCCGGTTCCATTTATATTTGCCATTTCACAAATAGAAAGTTGGCAAAGATCTTCTGATCTTTCCCTTGTTTGAAATTTTAAAGAAAATTTTTTCAAAGATTTTAAGAAAAGAAAATCTTTTAAGAGCCAAGGCTCTGATACCAAGTGAAATTCCAAGGGTGGTCCTGAATTGGCAACTAATGAGGAGGTAAAAAATTAGGTTGATAACGAGTTTTAACCCTTTTAAAAACTCAACCCAATTTGAAGATTAAGAGATCAAGATGAAATTCAAGCTCACAAGTTAAATCTAAAGGTGCAATGCAAATGTAAAGCAAGAGATTAAGAGAGAGTGCACCCGAGATTTAAAGTGGTTCGGTCCTCCAAACGCGAGGCCTACTCCACTCCACCAACCAAACCGGTTGATGGCTTCACTATGTGATCTTCTTAACTTCGGCGAAGATCAATGCCGATTACAATTCTGATCGCCTTTAACCTTGGTGGCAATCTTCACCATGGAGAGTGGGCTCTACTTCTCCGAACACTCGCCCACTACAAGTTCTTGATAAGAAAGAAAGAACAAAAAAATAATCCCTCACAAGGGTTTACAAATTGTAGAAGATGTACAAATTGAGCCTAATGATCCAAATCCTAGTCTTAGAGGATGAGAGGCATAAAGAAGCTTTGATTCACTCTTTGGATGTTCAAGTAGAGTTTTAGAGTGTTAGGATTCATGATTGGGAAGTTTGGAATGCCCATATTTATAGAAAACCCAAATATGACCGTTCAAGGGCATAGTGGTAATTCCTGCAAAAATTCCCAACGGCTATAATTCTTACCGTTATAGTGGTCTCGGAGTTCCGAGAAAAAATATCGGAGTTCCGGGAATACAAATAGAAATTGAGAAAATATTACTGGACCATTTCTCGGAGTTCCGAGAAACCTATGTCAAGCAGATTTTCAATTCTTGTTTTTGGGCTTCCAACTTTACACCAAGTTGGGATTGTTATGAGGGTTCCAAGGTGTTGGAACATCACAAGGACAATCGCTTAAGTATTTAGGGTGTGTGTTTATTTACGTTATTTATGCCTCTTAAAATCTAATACTAAGATTGGATCTTATACATTCTAATAGACTTCGATCTTCGATAGATTCTTCAAGTCTTCATGCGTCTTGGATCTCCGATGACTTTGGCCTTCATAAGTGGTCTAATGAGAGCTTCTTGGCCTCAATCCAAGCAATCTTGTCTTTAAGCAATTATGATCTACAACTTAGACAATTAAACACATTAGTGATCTTAAATCACTTGTGTATTGGAATCATCAAAATAAGATGAGATTTGCCAAGGTGGGAACCATTGGGCATACAATGCACTGGAAGAGCGAGAGTACATCTTCCAAAATGCGAAGAAAATTCAAAGTGAATCCTGGTTGAGAATCAAAGAGAGGCAAGAGACATCTTGTTTTGACCTGCCAGAGACATCAAAGCCTCAAGCAGTGAGCAAAAATAGAAGAGATTCTCAGACTCAGCCATCATGGTGATTATCTTATTCCTTCCCATATCAAAGAAAAGAACCTGTGCGACCTTAAGCCTCCACAGAGCGAAGCATTTTTTCTTCAACCACCAGAGTACCACTTCCTTAAGACTCTTGTCATGGAATCACAACACACTAGGGGCATCTTTTATAACTTGCGTCATAAAAGATATCAAGGACATAAAAGGCAAGCAGTGCCAATGTCTATAGCAAGTTGAAATAAGAGAGACACGAGTATATCTCGAGCCAAACCTCCAAATTTCTCAGACGAGTCCACTCTCTTGAAAGTCAACTTTCCAAGAAAATCAGTTTCCCTAGCGAAGTCTAGAATTTGCTCCCACAGCCTTCAATCCCCAGCAGAATACAGTTCTCTTGATACAAAAAAGGGGGATTGGTACCCAAATCCCAGCAAGTTATCTAAGTCTAGTTCTCAGCAGAAAACTCATACTCCCAATTATTCTCGGCAAGAGATAGCTATTCCGTCGAGAGTCTGTCTCATCCTTCAATTGAGAATATGTCTCATTATTCCCTTGAGAGTCTGTCTCATCATTTCATTGAGAGTCTGTCTCACCATCCTTTGAGCCTCTGACTCATTCGCAGTCTCGCTCATATCCTCGAACTTTCGGTTCATTCACAACTAGGTCAATCCTTGGAGCCTTTGAATCATTCGCAGTCTCGCTCATATCCTCGACCTTTTGGTTCATTCGCAACCAGGTCAATCCTTTGAGCCTTTGACTCATTCGCAGTCTCGCTCATATCCTCGACCTTTTGGTTCATTCACAACCAGGTCAATCCTCTAAACCTTTGACTCATTCGCAGTCTAGCTCGTATCCCCGACTTTTCGGTTCATTCGCAACCAAGTCGATCCTTTGAGCATTTGACTCATTCGCAGTCTAGCTCGTATCCTTGACTCTTTGGTTCATTCGCAACCGAGTGAATCTTTGAGCTTTTGACTCATTCACAGTCAAGTTTTTACTCTCAAGCTTTTTGGTTAATCTCTAATCGAGTTAATCCTTCAACTTCTGATTCTGTCAGGCTATTACATTTTTTGGTTCATTCGCAACCAAGTCATCGTTTCAACCTTTCTGGTTCATTCGCAACCGAGTCAATCTATGAGCTTTTTTACTTTCACAGTCAAGTTTTTCGGTTAATCTGTGACCGAGTTAATCCTTCAACTTCTGATTCTGTCAGGCTATTATATTTTTGGTTCATTCGCAACCAAGTCATCGTTTCGACCTTTTCGGTTCATTCGCTACTGGGTCAATCCTAAACTTTCTGGTTCCTTCGCAACCGAGTCGATCTCTGAGCTTTTGACTCTTTCGCAGTCAAGTTTTTCGGTTAATCTGTGACCGAGTTAACCCTTTAACTTCTTATTCTTTTAGGTTATTACCTTTCTGGTTCATTCACAACCAAGTCATCATTCTGGCCTTTTTGGGTTCATTCGCAACCGGGCCAAAATCTTAGACTCTTTGGCTCATCTGCTGCCAAGTTTTTTGCTGATTTCTTGATTCATTTGCAATTAAGGTAATCTCCCTGACCCCGACTCATTCGCAGTCAAGTCAATCTTCCAATTCTTAGCTCATTCGCAGTTAAAATCAAATTATTGACTTTTAGATTCATTCGCAATCAAGTCATTTTTCTAGTCTCATAGTTCATTGGCAAGTAGGCCAATATCTCTGACTCTGACTCCTTCGCAGTCAAGTCAATTTCTTGCTTTCTAGTTTGTTCGCAACTGTGCAAACTTCTGACTTTTTGACTCATTCGCAGTTTAAGTCATTATTCTGGCTTTCGGTTCGTTCGCAACCAAGCCAATTCTAGACTTTTCGATTCCTTCGCAGTCAAGTAAGAGGTCCGATCTTTTGGTTCATTTGCAACCAGGTCAGTTCCTGATTCTTCAACTCATTCGCAGTCAAGACATTATTCCGCATTTGCAGTCAAGTCATTATTCCAGTCTTCCGGTTCAGTCGTAATCAGACCAGTATCCTTCTTGGCTCACTCGCTGCCAAATTAACCTTTCAATGCCGACTCGTTCGCAGTCAACCCATTTCTCCTCAATTGCCAAGTTCGCTCGCAACTAAAATAATGCTTTCAATATTTCCAGCTTGTTCGCAGCGAATCGATCCTGTCAATACTTTTTACAAGGGATGTCAGAACAATGTCCCTCCAAAGCTTTTCAGTTGGATGCTAGAATAGCGCCATGTATAACCCTTTCATTTGAACTACTTTCACTACACCCTTTGTTCCATCCGAAATCTAGGGCCGGTCAAAATGTGACGTCTTTTCAGCTTTGGCATTCGTGTGGCAAGCACACTCTGCCAAAGAGGGGCATCTGTAGACACCCCATTTTGACCGGACCCTAATTCCCCAAAATCAAATAAGATTCCGAAATTGAAGCCCAAGTATCTTCCCTAAGCCTCATTAGGCCCCTTTTTATTTAGTCTCTTTGTCTTCTCATTAACCTAGAAAAGTAAAAAAAATACCCCTGAGCATTGGTATTGGCACTCCCCTATTGAGCTCCCCCAAACTCCGAGGCTTACCCGTACAATCTTGTTTTGATATTTTTTCGCTAACCCATCTCGTCTTGGAGTTTAAAGAGCTATCAATGGTCATTACTATTTCCAAAATGCCCTACAAAAATCATAAGAAAAGAAGAAAAGACAAGTTGGGCTGTGCAAATTTGAAAATTTGAGGTGCCAATATCATTCCCTACAAGAAGAAAAATATTTGTTTTACTCTTGTCATTACCCGAGCCACCCCCTTTGTAGTGTACAAGAATAGTAAAAAATACTTTGAGGGGCTGTCCAAGTAAGAGAAAAGGGGTGCAAAAATATATCACTTCTCTTTTCTTTTAAAATACCCATTTTCCTTTACCCGAGCCACTACCATTAGAAATGAAAAAGATGAGTTATAAATTACACTAGAAGGGGTTGCCTGTAGGAAGTGATGGGGGTGAGCAAATATATCATTTCCCTTATATGGCCTGATGAGGTTTTTTTTTTTACAAAGGAGAGGAGACTCTCTAGTTGAAAAAATCAGGGGAGTGCATTATTGAGTGGGTGATACAAATATCAAATGGGGGTGTGCTAATACCATTACTTCACTCACAAAAATCCAATAAGAGAAAAAGGCAAATAGAAGAGTATGGTTACCAAAGTAGGGGTATGATAATATAAGTACCCCTTCTTTTGTAAAATGAGAACCGATTTGGGCATGGACAGGGGATCTCATTTTTTGTGAAAAATTTCTGAAAGGGTTTCTCATTTGGGCGGAATTTTAAAGTTAAGTGCACTCACCAAAATGAGGGTGTGCTAATATTAGCACACCCCTTCTTTATTGCAATCGGTTATAAAAAGGAGAGGGCTCTCATTTTCTTAAAAGAAAAAAATTCTTAACAGAGATAGAGAGCAGGAGAGAAAAGGAAAAAAAATCAAACCCTAAGCCTTTTTGTATTCTTCTCCGGCTAGCCTCCGGCAAAGCTCCGGTCAAGGTTTCCCTCTTTCGATATCATCTTGTTGCTAGATCTGATCTTTCCACTACTAATTCCGGCAAGGGCCAGCCATCACTTCTCTCATCTTCTATCAAACCCTCTTTCATTACATTTAAAAGAATCAGAGAGAGATTCGAGATCCAAGAGAAAGAGTAGGAGATCGGAGAGAAGCCTTTTCAGATCAGAAAATTCAGAGAGAGAGAGAAAGAACGAGTGAGATTTTTTCTTTTCTTCCGATCGTCTTCTCCGATGGCATGATCGAAGCTCTGGTCATCTTCTCCATCAATTCGATCGGAGTTTCGGCCCTATACCACCTCCATTATCTCTACCTCAACCATCATATCCACGATATTCAACCTTTGTCTTCACCTCTTGCCTCAATCATGAAACCCTAGCAAAAATCAGGGAGAAAGAGAATGATCAAGAGATCCGAGAGGGTAAGAGGAAGAAAAGAGAGTTTCGGATATTTATTTTTTTTTTTTTGCAATTTTGCCGGAGCTCTGATCAATCCGCGACTTCAATATTTCAAAATTGAGAGGGGAAAGAGAATCAGATCTAGAGAGGAGGAGCAGTGAGTAGAAGAGAGGAGAATCGGTTAGCTTTTTCGGCAAGCTTCGCAGATTTCGGCAACAATTCCTCTTCTCAGATTTCTACTCCGGCCATTATTTCTCTCTCCGATTTTCCATCTTTTTCTTCAGCAATCAATCTTTGCAAATCCAAGGTAACCCTGACCAACTCTTAATCTCTAATTGTGTTGTTTAAATTGGATTTCTAGAAAATATATGCAAAGAATGGAGATAAGGGCATGGTAATTACACTAATTTGAGCCCTAGGACTTACATTTTCCATGTCTGAATGTTTGGATTTGTTGGGATACATTAAGCTATCAGTTAGCCTCAAAATGCAAGTATTTGGGAGATCCCTCTCATTTTTTCCCCTTCAATTTTATTTCAGTTTTTCTTTTCATGCTTGTGATGTTCATTATTTTCCCCTTCTTAACCTCTGTTTTCAACTCCTCGTCTGTTAGTTGGTTGTGAATACATTGATCCCATTTCAATTTCACCTATTATTAGTGAGAAATATGCATTTGGTCTGTTTCAATTTCACCGGTTGTGAGTACAATTGAGTCTGTTTTCAACTCTTCGTCTGTTAGTTTGTCTCAATAAAAGGCATTCAAGAAATGTTTCAATGGGATCAATTCACCTGTTTCTTTGCAAACATGCTCAATTCATAATGAATTCACATATGGTGTTTCTTCTAACATTTGTACCTGGATGATTGCATAAGCTTGACCCATCTCTATTGTGGTAATTGTCAGTTAAAACCGAGAAAGATTTATGCCAATTCCACCCTTAGTAATGGTATGTCTGTAGAATCTCAGGTAGAAAAATGGTATTAGAATTTGCAGGTAAGTCTGTGTCAGTTGAAATAGAATTTGCGTTTAATTCTATACACTTATGGCTCTCAGTTGATGCAAGTGGGATGATAAAGTGATGGGTTATTTGATTGATTGAAATATTTTGGAAATCCAATACACCTGCTTATTCTGAGTTATCATCAATTCAAGATGAAGTTTCAGTGAGCAACAACTCCTTTACTATGAACACTAGTTATTGTTTTATGCCAAACTTGCTTTTCAAATAGCTGTAAAGCTCTTGTGAGTGGATTGTTGCAACTTTGCAACTTTTACCTTTTATAAGTTTTTCCGGTGAAGGAATCGTAAGGAAGGATTTGATGGAAATTGGTAAGGTATCATTCAATTCATGGGCAACATGTTGATTACTTTGGTTCATCTTGATTAAAAGTCAGCTACATATTTATCTTTAAATATGTGATCCCTTTGCTTATTTCAGTTTATTATCTTTTGTAACCATTCTAGGAGGAGTGAGGGCGATGAAGGCGTTAGCCCAAGCCCATCTTTTTAGGTACTTACCATGTCATGGTAGTACCCTCTGTCTTTCTTTTGTTTCTTTAGGAAGAAGTTTCTTAGCCCTCTAAACACCCTTGAACCTTAGGTCCCCTTCTTCATTGCACGGCCGATGAAGGCGTTAGCCTAAGCCCATCTTTAGGGGAGCATGTCATGTCTTTTTCCCCCTTCATTCTCTTTTCTTTATAAGATTTTCCTAGCCTTTTAGATATGTAACCTAGAATTTTAGGTCCTTCCTTCATTGCAAGGGCAATGAAAGAGTCATCTAGAGCCCACCTTTAGGGAGACAAGCTATGTCTCAGCAAAAAAGTCAAACCCTTTGGAGACAGTTCATCAGTGAGTCAATCCATAGGAGACTAGCTCAGTCTCATGCTAGAGCATTTCTCCCTCATTAGTAAAAGGTTAGCTTAGCCTTTTAGATACATATCCGAATATATTATTGCAGGGGCAATGATAAGGTTACTTGGAGCCCATCTCTGTGTTTAGGAGACTTGCACAGTCTCATTAACACCCTTTCTATCTCCTCTTCTTTTAGGAGACTAGCCTAGTCTCATTAGCACTTCCCTTTTAGGGTTGTGCACTAGGAGTCAGTCATTTCGTATATGAGTCTGTCTTTGGCATATGAGTTTTTGTCCTTAATTAGAGAGTCAGTCTTTAGCATAAGAGTCAGTCTTTCAGTTTCATTGAGTCTGTTCTATCATCTTAGGGGTTAGGATTCTGTCCAACCTCTCGTCAAGTCATATGATTTTTATCCACTCCTACAAGGTATAGGATGCTGTCCAACCCTTGCAGAGATGTGATTCTGTCTAATTCCCCCGCAAAGCATAGAATGGTGTCCAACCTTTGCAGGATATTAGGAGTCTATCCTACCCTTATGATGATAGAATTCTGTCATCTTGAGTCAAAAAGAGCAAAAACATCTGAAAAATCAAAAATCTTGAGTCATTGTGAGAGTAGTTAGGAAATTCTGTTCCGAACAACGTTGGCTTGATCCATTTCTGCAAGGTACGTAGTGCAGCTTGGGATTCATATCCTAATTCATATGAACATAATTATGTTCATATAAAAACATTGAACACCTGTGACATGCACTATCGCGCATGTGTGATAATTTTGTATATGCCAAATTTGACATGTAATTCATATAAATATTTATACAAAGTTTGTGCACCACATTTTGCATGTAATTCATACGAACATAATTATGTAACACATACTGACATAGCATATCACTATTGCGCTTACGATTTTGGTTTATGCATTTTGGTCTTTTTGGTTCTGTGGCGATGGAAGCGGAAACAATACGGTCGTTTCATGTCGATATCTGTGGAAATTTAAAACCATGCCATGAAGATCCTTTTCATTTTCTAAAGTTCTTGTAATTAAACAAATGTCAATAAATACCACATCTACATATTTTGTGCTAATAATTATGGTTAAACTGCCAATTCAATTATGATTAAAGAGCTACTTTTCTCAAGTTACAACCTTTTAACTAAACAACCTATATATGAAGAGCTTATTGCTTTGTGACAATATCGTGGATAACTATAAAGACCTTTCTCGTTATTATATATATCCTTGAAGTTGTTTGAAATAAAATTGAATTAGATTTATGACCCATAATGGTTATTCACATTTAAAAAAAATATGTTTAAACTGCCTCATCAAAGCTGGTTTTGACTAGTTCTTTTAGGGACCATGGGAAGATACTTTTAAGGAGGTTTCTAATTTTTGGAAGTTAGTACTTGTTCTATAGATAGAAGAGAACAAGTACTTGAGGGCTAGGAACATAACAAAGAACATGCATGACCTTGGATAGGATAGAATGGAAGAAAATGATCCATTTAGACGAACCCAACTAGTGTCAAGATTAAACTTAGTCAATTTGAGCCGGGTAGATCCTTTCACCTTCTTCATGAAAATTTTCTAAAGGATTCATTAGCTGACCCCAACTAGTTTGGGACAAAGGCTTAGTTGAGTTGAGTACTAGTTCTATAGATGAAAGTTTGAGACTCATTTGGGTAAAAATAAACATTTCAAACCTTCAAAAAATACAAAACTTCTTCAAAATCTTTTCAAAAATATCTTCCCCTAGAGTTAGGAGTCTGCCTAGATATTTGGGGTGTTTTTGTAAGCCCAATGGTTCTCACCTTGGCAATCTTCTATATTTTGATGATTCCAAACACAAGTTGAAATGTGTTGTATTTCTAACGTGTTTGATGTTTAAGTACATGTATTGAAGATTCAAGTATATTCAAACACTTGATCAAGGAAAACGGCATGGATCGAGGCTTGTACATCCTTGAACACCATTTGAAGCCAAAGGATGATGAAGGCTTGGAGCATTCAAGGAGAGATCTTGAAGAGCCAAAGAAATTGAAGTGATTCATGCAAGGGTTCAAGACTTGAAGATGTGCTTCAAAGAAGAAGATTTGAAGGCTTAAGTCTTGTGTTAGATTGTACATCTAATCCCTATTAGGTACCCCACCTTGAGGCATAATTGAGTCACTAAATAACTGACCTTAATTGAATAAACAATCCCATCTCTATGTAATTTGGAAGCCCTTGAAGCCCAAAAATCATCAGCATAAAATATCTTGAATATCGGCTGATTTAGGCTTCTCGGAACTCAGAGAAAGTTGTCGGAGCTCCGAGCTCGGAACTCCGAGAAAGTTCTCGGAGCTCCGAGATTTGGTCCAGTAGTTATTTTCCAAATTCTATTTGTATTCCCGGAACTCCGAGACCACTGTGTCGGGAACAAAATTATGACCGTTTGGGATTTTGACAGAATTACGACTATGCCCCTGTAACGGTCATATTTGGGTTTTCCCTATATATATATATATATATATATATATGTGTGTGTGTGTGTGTGTGTGTGTGTGTGTGTGTGTTCTCTATGCCTTAGAACACATCTCTCTCATTCCTAAACATGTTCTAAACATATTAGAGAGTGGTAATCACCCTTGTGCCTCAATTTGGGATATCTAGAGGGATTAGACCTAGGCTTGAATTTGTATATCATATCAAAGAGTAGAATTTGTGTGAGCTTGAGAGCTATCTACCCTTGAAGAGGGAAGTTGTATTTTCTATTTTCTTTGATTGTATTTGGGCGAGTACGAAGGGACGCGGAGCCATCCCAAGGGCAAGTGTTCGGAGAAGCGGAGCCCTCTCTCCGTGGTGAGGATTGCCACCAAGGTTAAAGCGATTGTAATTGGCACCGATCTTCGCCGTGGTTAAGAAGATCATATAGTGAAGCCATCAACGGGTTTGGTTGGTGGAGTGGAGTAGGCCTCGCGTTTTGAGGACCGAACCACTTTAAATCTCGGGTGCACTCTCTCTTGAACTCTTGCTCTTTATTTGTATTGCACCTCTAGATTTAACTTGTGTACTTGAATTTCATTGTTGATCTCTTAATTTTCATATTAGGTTTGAGTTTTTCAAAAGGTTAAAACTTGCTAGCAACCTAATATTTCACTCCTCATTGTTGCCATTTCGGGACCCCCCTTGGATTTTCAGTTTTAGAGTTAGGAGGTTGTCCTATTTTTGTTGATATGGTGTGTCTTGTCGTGTGAGTGTCCCTAGAGTTAGGAGGCCTCGAGTCATGGTCGGTTAGACATTTAGTTGAACTGATGGCCAGACTAGGAAGCATTTAGTCAGCCCATGGTTTTTCTTAGGATGCACAGCCTAGTTACACATAGGATGTAGGGCCCACCGGCATTAGCTTCAGGCTAAGCAACTTGCATTAGTTAGGGCATATAGAGAGTCTTAAAAAAATTACAATTCATTTGAACTTAAGCAATCGTACAAAAAGGTTTAAAAACCAGTCGAGTCTAGCTGATCGAGTCTAGGATAGCGGTTCTAGATGGTTAGGCATCGTAGTTTAGAATAGGTCATCGAACTACGTTGATTCTGATTCTTCCCGAGGCCGGGATATGTATAGCAGCCGGGATGGATGGCCATCCTGGTCCGAGTCAAGTATTGCATTAGAGTTTTAGGGTTTGTTGTGTCGAGTCGAGTGTAGAGTCAAGTCGTGATGTGTGTTTTTGTTGTGTTTTCTTACTTTCATGTACAGATCCTATACCTTTAGGCTTTAGCTGTAGCATTGATGTGTTTGCACGCCAGAATTTAGACACCAATTAGGTATGACACTTATAACCTAGTTATTCTTAGGTGACACTTATTTCATTTCTTTTGTGTGTGCTTATTAATCATCTTTGAGACATGTATGATTAGGTAGACGTCTTCTTAGAGATATATGTTCCCATTTCACATGATTTTCGTCCAAAACTCTTCAAAATCAATAAGTAAATGGCATAAGAGACCAGGTGCTTGCACTTGGGCGGACGAGGTGCTCTTCGCACCTTCCAAATTCGTAACCAGGCACGAACCTTCTTTTATATCTCTGGTTATCCATTGCAACAGAGCATTGTATGGGATCCACGGCCCACTTCCTTGGATGACGACTCTTCTTTGTTTAAGGTACGTCTCGAATCCGAGCTAGTCCCCGAATCGAGAGGTATCTCATCTTTCATCGTCACTCATGCTGTGAGAGGCACTTCTTTCGAGAGTTCCTTGGTAGAGCTCTCCATTCATGTGGATGATCCTGAGACTTCCGGGGGCTCGTTCTCCGCCTCTCTCAGATCGGCGTCCACAACGAGACACTTCACTACTCCAGGTAGTCAACAGTAGAATAGTGTAGCTGAGCGCATGAACATGACACTTTTGGAAAGAGCAAGATGCATGAGATTGAATGCAGATCTTCCAAAGCATTTTTGGGCTGAGGCAGTTAATATAGCATGTTTCCTAGTGAACAAATCACCGTCTACTCCTATTGACTTTAAGATTCCAAAGGAGGTGGTGTGGGCAGGGAGGACAGTTGACTATTTCACATTGAGGATATTTGGTTGTTCAGCATATGGTCACATTCAGAGTGAGCAACGGTCAAAGTTGGATCCAAAGTCCAAGCCGTGTATATTTCTCGGTTATGAAGATGGAGTTAAAGGCTATAAGCTTTGGGATCCAGTTACTCAAAAGGTGGTCATCAGCAAAGATGTGGTGTTTGATGAAAGCCACATGGTATAAGGAAACAGTGGTGAAGAATCTCAGCAAAAGACAGTTCATGCAGATGGAACCTCGATAGAGGTGGAGCTTAGTGATACAGATGCAGGTCTTAAGCAAATTGAGGGTGTTGTAACACCTCAATCTGACAGTAGCCAGGAACCACAGAGCCAGCATAAGAGTCTTGCCACAGGCAAACCAAAGAGAAATACCAAAGTACCGGTCATGAATGGTTTTGAAGATATGTTTTCTTTTGCATTAGTTGTTGGTACGGGTGACCCTTCTACTTTTTAGGATGCTATTAGCAGTGTCCAGCATGATAGGTGAATGGCAGCTATGATGGAAGAGATGGAATCACTCCAGAAGAACAACACTTGGGAGCTTGTTGAAAAGCCAAAGGACAGGAAAGTGATCGGGTGCAAGTGGATATTTCGAAAGGAAAAAGCTATATCAGAGAAGGAAGAAGAGAGATTTAAAGCTCGGTTGGTAGCCAAGGGCTATGCACAGGAAGAGGGGGTCGATTATAATGAGATCTTCTCTCCAGTAGTGAAACACACATCCATACGTGTTTTATTGGCGATGGTAGCTATGTCGGATTTAGAGCTAGAGCAGCTCGATGTTAAGACATCATTTCTTCATGGTGTGTTGAAGGAGGAAATATATATGGAGCACCCACAGGGGTTCAAAGAGCAGGGCAAAGAAGAATATGTTTGCAAGCTAAAGAGGTCGCTTTATGGATTAAAGCAATCTCCCAGGCAATGATACAAGCGCTTTGATTCCTACATGTTACGGATTGGCCACACACGCCGTAAGTATGATTGTTGTGTTTATTTTAGAGCTACTAATAATGGTTCTTTTATTCTCTTAATGTTATATGTCGATGATATGTTGATTGCTGCCAAGAACAAGCATACCATTATTTCTCTGAAGTCTAAGTTGAGCGAGGAGTTTGATATGAAGGATCTAGGGGCAGCAAAACGGATCCTTGGGATGGAGATCCATAGAGACAGGAAAGCAAATAAGCTATGGGTGATGTAGAAGAAGTATGTGGAGAAAGTGTAGAAGAAGTATGTGGAGAAAGTATTGGAGAGGTTCAACATGTCAAATGCTAAGCCAATGAGCACTCCACTAGCGAATCACTTCAGGTTGTCTGCAGAACAATGTCCTACTATAGATGAGGAGTTGGACTATATGTCTCGAGTTCCATATGCCAGCGCAGTGGGGAGCCTCATGTATGCTATGATATGTAGTAGGCCAGATTTATCACAGGCAGTTAGTGTGGTTAGAAAGTATATTCGCAATCTAGGAAAAGAGCATTGGAATGCAGTAAAGTGGATTCTCAGATACTTGAAAGGAACGACGGATCTTGGTATCATGTTTGATGGGCATTGTACTTCTACACAATTAGTAGGATATGTGGATGCTGATTATGCTAGTGATTTAGATGAGAGGAGGTCTGCTACAAGTTGTATGTTTACATTAGCCGATGGACCTATTTCCTGGAAGGCGACGCTTCAGACTACGATTGCTTTGTCGACGACAGAGGCAGAGTATATGGCAGCAAGGGAGGCTGCCAAGGAGGCCATTTGGTTGGGTGGTTTTGTTCATCAGATGGGATTGAAGCAAGGAAGTGTGTTGTTGCATTGTGACAGTCAGAGTGCTATTTATTTAGCGAAGAATCAAGTGTATCATGCCAGGGCTAAGCACATTCATGTGAGACACCACAAGATAAGAGAGTGGGTGGCAGATGAAAGTATTCACTTGAAGAAAGTACATACATATGACAATGCAGCAGATATGTTGACTAAGCCAGTTACAGTGACTAAGTTCAAGCATTGCTTGGACTTGGCCAACATCACTAGACATTGATGATTGGTGGGGCACCCCAACGAGTGGGGTGGGCACCTCATGTGCAGGAGTTGCGGAGCTGTGTTCTTGAGGTGCACAGTAGATGGTACAGTTGATCTTCACGTGGCTGTGAAACAAGTCAAAGGTGGAGATTGTTGGGATGTTGCCTTGTTTCCCAAGCAACATAAAAGTTGTTGTTTTGGTAATAAGCCAAAACAAAAAGTGGCATGAGTTTTTCCTTTTAAAAAAATCATATTGTTAGAAACTCTTGCTTTCTCTCTCTCTCGTTAGATATAGAAAGAAGAAAAACTTACGTTTTTGGGAACTCTTTCTATGTGTGAAGAAAAGAAGAAAACCAAGGGTTTTAGTGCATCTTTGTGATGTGAAAATTAAGAGAAGAAAAGAACTCTGTGAAGGCATCTTCAAGAGATTGTTCTATTTCCTCGACGGCGACGAGAAAGCTTTGTATTCTCTTGGATTTTTTACAAGAGGGGAAGTCAAGAAGGGGTTATGTAAAGGGTTACAAAAGAAGGGTTTGAGAATCGATCAAGTGTTGGATCGATTGAGGAATCTATTGTAATCTTTGTTACTTCTTGATTAGTGGAATATTTCTCTTGCATCGCCCGTGGATGTAGGCTTTGCCGAACCACGTAAAATTTGTGTGTTCTTTGTGGGTTGCAATTGTGGTTTGTTTTTCTCTTGCTTTAAATCGTGGATTTTGATCGGACCATTGTCCGCTGATTTTCTACAAAATCCATACGAGTTCTCTTTTTCTCTCGTTGAACTAATCATGTCTATGATCCTCAATATGATCATTCATTTATGACATGTAACTCACTTGTTTTGCAATAAATCTTAGAAGAACATAAAACACTCAAACAAGTAAAATTTGATTAAAGGATGTGAAGTGCTAAGAAACCTTGATTATCTTAAACCCTTCACAATAAATATAGGTGCACTAGAAAAAGAAAAGAATATGCCAAATTTGTATGTGTATACATTGTTTTTATAGAGTGTCCTATATGACCATATATATGGCCTATGATAAGTTCCACAAAGTTTTAAATAAACTTGAAAAATCTGTATGTGTGTGAACTTCAAATTAAAGAGGAAACATCAAGTTTAATATTCATTGATTATATTTAATTAAAGGCATGTGATTAGAGGTGATATATATTTTGCCTATTATATATGTGTGATCTATGTGTAACAAAAATTACATCATTTTTAAGCTAGATCACTATATATCATATAAGTTGGAGCTATTTGATAACTTTGACTAATGCACCCAAACTTGTACTCATGGGACTATGGTCATGTAGCATAATTTGTGCCTAAAAGTGAGACATATAACTTCGAAACATGTGCTTTAGGCTAAAATGTGTTTTGTTAATACAACTTGATCTTAACTCAAATACATCAAAATGCATTAAACAAATTGATAAAGGATAAGAAAATAAAAATAAAAATGAAGATTTCCTTAAAGATGATTACTAGTTGGCTTCATCAGGAAAATCAAATTTGATTAGTCATCCTTAAATGATAGAGTTACTTTTCCTAGGATATGTTCCTTAGATAGATGTATCAACTATCCTTGGTATCTTCTTAACTATGTTATTATATAGCACTCTATACATTACTACCCGTTGATTGGTATTAAATGCATGATAAAGATGTTAAACCTTAAAGTTAAAAGTTATTCAATAGGTGCTCATGTCGTCTTTTGAGGGAACGGTACCATCACCTTAATTAAGTCATCTAATTTCTTTGGCTTTTAGCCATCATCTAAACCATGATCAGTCTTATATGTCTTGCCTTACTATATATATACTATATTGACATATTCAGGGGGAGAATGTTTTTGCTGGTAAACCCATGATTTCATTTAGTATTTTGATCAGTAGCAAATATGCAATTGTTGCCCAATGGTTCACCTTCAACTATTCACATGAAGACCCTTGGAGACTATATTTAGGACATCCCTTTGGATTCATACCATGTATGAGTCAATAACAAAGGTGGAGATTCAAAGTTATATTTGTCATATCTTGGACTTATCATATGATTCCTCATATGTTGATTATTCACCTATGATAAGAACTCTTGTTTAGAGCCTTATTGTAAAATCCATGTATACTTTTGGTCTTATCATACTCGTTCTTATGTGTTTATCACATTGTCATATGATAAGTACTCACATTTGAAGCTACATTGCTTCATTTGTGTTGTTGGGCTTGTCTTGTGTCCATATTCCGAGAACATCTCTCATATTTGGTATCGACAAAAGCCCTTAGCTTGAGCCTCAACGTTATATCTTTCTTAGAAAATCAACTTATCTTGGATGTGCTCATACGTTTATCATCACTATCAATGATAAGTATCTTGTTCTAGAGTTCAACCTTGAAAACTCTCTAGAACTCTCTTTCATAAGATCTTGCTCCAGTTGATGACCTCATCTCTTATGAATTTCTCACTCTTATCATGTGCTTTTGAAGATATACCCATCTATCTCCGTGATAAGTTAATCCAAGATAAGTTATCACTGTCATATCTCTAGCTATCTTGCTTCTCATGCCTTGCCTTTAATATTTTATCTAAGGCCAATGACAAATCCTTAGGGGGAGAGCTTTAAAGTCTCATTTCTCATGTTCATATGGACCATTGTAGCGCATTCACATTGTCCATTATCCCTCTATCCCTCTAATTATGCTTAAACTGCATATCATTCTCTACATACTAAAAAAAAAGGGAGCTTGTCATGCTATACCTTAAAATTGCCTTATCTCTCTCATGATAAGTATACAATGAGCTTTAACTTGCCACATATATGATGATTAAATGGATCATAGGATTACCTAGCATTAGATATATTCATCTATATCCTAAAACTATGATGACATGTACGTCTCTTTCTTTTCTCAACATATGATTGCTTTGTCTTAGTTCATTCGATTCCTATGTTCTTATCCTCTTATCATGCATATTTTAACTTAATCATCAAGTATCCATGATAAGTAGATAGGGAAGTATATATTGAATATCTCTTATGTCATGAATTGTGCTTAACTAGCTAGTCTGCCATTTTCGTTGTTGCCAAAAGGGGAGAATTTGTGCAATTGATTAGATGTCCATAATCCATATGCATTTATACTATATTTTGTTAAATCTAACTTCTGCATATGTTGAGGGAGAGTAGTAATGTTTATAATGTATATCTAATCCTCTTAAGAGGTTCCTCCCACCTATCTAATCAATTTGGTTTGTCATTATCAAAAGGGGGAGATTGTAAGCCCAAGGGTTCTCATGGGTTCACTCAATCACCTTGTTTTGATGATTAATAAACTCAAATTGATTAGTCTTTTATGGACTGATCGCTTGCCTTGAGTATTGTGCTATAGACAGGTAATTCACAGGTCAATTCATGCTAGCACACACCATACATGGCCTATGCTTGAAGATGAACCAAATACAAGTCAAATGAGCTAGAACAAACTTGAACCATCATGTCTTGGAGGTACAACTAAGGAGAAGCTCTATCTCAAGCATCTCAAGCATTGAACAAGCAAAGGAAGATCATTGAAGGCTAAAGCTTAAGGATCAACATGGATATCACAAGAGACCTATTGAATCATGACGCACAAATCTTAAAGGTCAAATGAAGCCAAAAAGAAGAAGATTGAGGTCTCAAGAAACCCAAAAGAGAGGATGTGACTCATGATGATTAGAATGTGTAGTCTCTCTTGGTTGATTGAGTATTTGGCACTTCGGGAGATCTAAAATGAACTTAGATATATCTACGAAACACACTCCCTATAACAGACCTAAGTCCGTACTGAGCTTCCTCAGAAAAACATGATTTCAAGTATCCAGAGGAATTACGGACGTCCGGGGTTTTGGCGGACGTCCGTCTGCACTTCAAAAAATCAAAATTGGATAACTGGGGAAAATACGGAAGTCCGGAATATTGGCGGACGTCCATCGGAACCTAAAGTTTTTGACAAAAATAACTGAGAGAATTGCGGCCGTCCGTAATATTGGCGGACGTCCGTCTGCACCCTGAAAGGGTGAGCAAAAAAGACTGAGAAAACGGCGGTTGTCCGGGAGATTCCGGACGTAAGTGGACGGACTTTGGCGCGCGCTTTGAAATTCAAACGGCTAGTTTTTTCGGTCGTCCAGACTTCGTCCGCGACGTGCGAAAAGCCAAAACATTAGGGTTTTTGCTACTCTTGCTATATATTCATCATTTTGAGAACCCTAGAATAAGCTCTTGCAATATTGGGAAGTTCTAGTCACCATATTCAAAACCCCAACTCTCACCTACTATTGTGTTGCCATTAAATGTGAGAATAAGTTCCGTTAATCTCTTCTTGGTGCCATTACATTCATTCTTTCAAGAGAGATTTATTAGGGTACATTCTATGAGTGAGACAAGAGTCATTATTTGAGCTATCACCTTTGTATTTGCCTGAGAAGAGGCTTGTGAGCTTTTAATTTCATCAACCATTGTAAAGAAGGGTTGTGACCCTTGGAGTTTAAAGACTCGAAGAGAAGGGCTTTAATCTCGGCCGTTAAGGAGAGATTATTGGCGAGTGTGGAGGATGTGGAGCCATCCTCTTGTATCCAAGTTGACTTGTAAGGAGCCTTGAAGCCGGGTATTGTGTGGTCTTCGGATAGTGGATATCCTTGAGTGCGACCTCAAGAAGAGTGGACGTAGGCCTTGGGTTTGAAGGCCAAACCACTATAAATCTTGTGTGTATGTTCTACCTCTCTCTCACTTTACTTTATCTTGTTGTGATGGTTGTTCTTTACTTTGTGTTACTTGCATGAATCATTCACAAAGTATTTGTCAAATGAACCAAAGAGAGTAGATCAACTAGGGTTTCACCAAGTGTTTGATAAAAGGTCTAAAAGAAACCATTCATCTTATTCCTTTATCTTGTTGTGGGATTTGTATTTTATTTGCAATCTTTAATCATCTATCAAGTGTTTGATAAAAGTCCTAAAAGAAACCATTCATCTCATTCATTTATTTATTGTGGGATTTACATTATATTTATAATCTTTAATTATCCACCAAGCATTTTGATAAAGAAGATTAAAAAGGAAATAATCAAATAGGTTTTTCAAAAGTCACCTAACGAGTGTTTGTCAAAAGGTCCAAGAGAGAAAATTCGTTTAAACTTTTGAAAACTAACCTTGTAAAAGTTTCTTAAAAGGATAAATTTTTTATAAGACAACCAATACACCCCCCCTCTTGGTTGCCCAACTGGGATTTCATTAAGCTTAAAAAAATTAAAGTATGATAAAAAAATGTCGGGTTTGGACTTGGGTCGGGTTGCCAAACCCTCAACCAAAACCCGACCTAAACTCAACCTGGGTTGGGAAAAATCAATCCGAACCCAAACTCAACCCAACCCGACCAAACTTTTTTTCAGGTTGAGCCCCAGTTGCACCCGTAGCTGTGGACCTTGTGGGTAGTGAGAGACCTGAATCTCACGCTAAAGAGGTTGACTAGAGTCGCCACCTAGGTAAGGGACCTAGGACCCATAAGTAACTATATAATTATCTACGATAGTAGAGTCTAAATCTGTTACCTGGTTACGAGAAATGAAGGTATGATGAGTGCCAGCATATGCACTATTCTCGTCCGGTAATCCGGTCTTTGATTTCAAAAGTTAACTCACTTATCTTTTCTTTCAAAATGCTCATTTAAACTCTCTTGATGTGCGAACTATGGGACATGCATCCTAGATGATCTAATCTCCATGTGACACTTCTCCTAAAGAATCTAAGTTAAGTGAATCCTAGATGATTTATTTGATTTATTTTGTCAGTTCACAGTTTATACTCATGCGGGCCAGGAGTTTTCAGTCTTAAATGTCTAGCTAAGATGCCTAATGCCTAGCATGGGTCCTATGTAGTTGACTAAGCCCGAGCATTGAACATTGATTGCAGGTTTGAAAACTTATGAAAGCTAGGTTCTACCTGCCTAAAATGCAGGTTCTATATGACCCTAGAACTAATGCTACGAATCCTAAAAGCCTAAGCTAAGGCTCAATCTGAGGAGAGGGATTGGATGTCTTAGATTGAAGGCTTCGAGTGAAGGGTTTCCTAGGATAAGGTATCCTAGTTTTAGAATTGGAGAGTTGGGATAAGGCATCCTGGGTTTGGATTCTAGGATTTGGTATCCTTGATTTGGGTTCTAGGGGGGATATCCTAGCTTTGGAATTGGTGAGTTGGGATAAGGTGTCCCGGGTTTGGGTTCGGGATGGTGAAGGAAGAAAAGGTCTGGGAAAGGAAAGAGGTAGAAGAAAGGTGCGACTGAACTTGATTTTGCCAAGTTGCCTACGTACCCCATGGTGGGGATCAAGCCATACGTAGTTCCTATGGATTGAAGACTTGGGATTGAAAAGTGAGACTCGGATTGGGAGCTCGGGTTTGGTTCTTGGAATTGGGCTCCAAAGAATTGGTCAAGGGATCACCTCTGTTCAAGGTATTGTATTTGGGGACCCAGGTGATGAACTTATAAAACCCCGCCCAGTGAGTTGGGTTCGGATAGAATGAGGTTTGGGTTGACTCGGGGTGCGGTGTGGGTCCGAGTTGGACTCAGGTTAGGCCTGGGTTATGGTGCGGGTCCGAGTTGGACTCGGGTTGGGCTCAAATCCGAGTTGGACTCGAGATGGGTTCGGGTTCAGCCAAATGGTAAGGGTTTGGTTATGATTAGCCGAATGGCCATGATTTGGGTGAGGCTTAGGTTAGGGTGTGAGGTTGGGTCAGATGGGATTGAGTCTCAGGTTGGGTTGGGCGTGGGTTAGGGTTCATGGGTTTGGGTTGGGTTAGGTTAGTTGGATTGTGTTGGGTTGGGTTAAGTCAGGTTAGGTGTGGGGTTGGGTGAAATTGGGTTGGGTTGGATCCACCTTGGGTTAGATTGAATTGGTTTGGGTTGGTTGGGCGTGGGCCGTGGGCCGTGGGACACAGCTTGGGTTGGGGTTGAGCTCAGGTTAGGTGTGGGGTTGGCTGAAACTGGATTGGGTTGGGTCCACCTTGGATTAGATTGAATTGGGTTGGGTTGGTTGGGCGTGGGTCGGGTTGAATTGGGTTGGGTCAGGTTAGATTGGGTTGGATGTGGGTTGGATTTGGGTTCGGGATTGGGTCAGGTTCGGTTGGGTGGGGTTTGGGGTTGGGTTAGGTTGGGTTCGGTTCGGTTGGGTTAGGCGTGGGTCAGGTTGGGTTGGGTTTGGGTGGGGTGCGGCTTATTGGTTATGTTGATTGGGTTTAATCCGGGCAGTGTATCTACGTTAGTCCAGTTGGCCCTAGGTGGTGCGGTTAGATGAAATATTTGTGTACCGGACGTGTGTCTGGTGAATATTGGGGCGTGAGGAGCATGGCTATATTTTGTTTTTTTGATAATTGCAAAAGCTATTGAAGAAGTGTCAAACAAAGCAAGTTTGGGTGAATTTGTGCGATTGACGAGAGGTGACAGTGCCAATATCACTAGTTTCATCTGTCCATTAGTAGAATTTTAAGAATCTAAATGATATCCGGATGCCAACATCAAAATGAGAAACAAAAAATTGGAATCAGAAATCAAACTAAGAACACAAAATGAGAGGAATAATGATGATTAATACCTTCTTTGAGCAATTTCTTCCTTCTCAGATTGATCTTCGTCTTAAGGATGATGGCGCGGCTGGATCTCATTGATGAGTAGCGTGTTGAAGGGGCGACTGTCGGCATTGGTGTTGCCTTTGGCGTAGTAGGTGGGTTCAGGGATCCCGTGAGGACGGAATGATGCAATGATTCTCCTGTGGTCGGTGAGAATCCACTGGGCGTTGAGATGGTGCGGGGCACGCGATATGCAGGCTTGGCGTATCTTGCGGGCTAAGTCTACCGCACGACGGGCTGGCCTGGCGTGCCATGTGGTAGTGTCCACTGGATGGCGTTCGGTTTAGGGGACTCGCTTTTCGTGTGCTTATGTGGCTAGCGTCCACGCCAAGTGTCACCACGTGGCTGGGTCTGATTTCATCCCTAACAAACATAAAGAGAGATGTGAGAAAAAACATCATTTTCAAGAAATCTAAGCGAAAAATCACTTTTTTTACATTTGTCTTGGATTTTTATAAGGAGAACACAAGAGTGACACAACATCAGACAAACAATGATTAACCATGAGACATCTTAGTAGTATCTAGGAATTTCAATGCTATATTGGCATCTAAATAAGGGGTTTTGCTGATTTGGCACCCAAATGACAAGCATAACCATTAAACCATCCCAGCTTTTATGCAACCATACAGAAAATTAGACCTTTAGATTACACGAATTTAATGGAAAAAAGTTTGGAAAGGATTTTTTTTTTTTTTTTTGTAAAAGTTCCTACTATCATTATAGGCAAAAAAACGCAACTTGAACCAATCCTATTCAATTTTTATTTAGAGAGACCTTCAATTTACTTTCAACTAGGGGTGCAAGTTGGGTCGGTTTGGATCGGGTTGAAGCCAACCCCAACCCAACCCATAGCATTCGCTGAACCCTAACCCAACCCAATCCGAGCCTCAGCTTGAGGATGGTCAACCCTAACCCAACCCGCCTCTAAATCTCTCAACCCTAACCCAACCCATCCACCAAAAATTGGGTCGGGTTGAGTCAGGTTGGTTCGGGTTCTCCTTGTGCAAAACAGAAAAATACAATAAGCCAAAGAAAATTAAGATAAAATTAGAGGACAGTGGTCGGGTTTGGGTCAAGTCGGGTTGCCAATGGCTCAACCCGAACCCAAAACAAAATTAAACCAGGTTCGCTTTTCCCAGCCCTAACCCAAACCAACCCGAGGAAATGCCAACCCAGCTCGGGCCAAACCCAAGTTGCACATATCACGGCGTGCCTTTTTTTGCTAGTATATAATGGGAGAACCTGTTTAGAACCTTAAAAATGTAAATTTTCTTTTATTTATAAAATAATTATAAAGGTAAATTTTGTTATAGCTATTAATCTTATAAAATTTAAATTACTTTGTAGCTATTAAATAATCTATACAGTAAACACAATTTAAACATATGCAGATATTCTTCACATAGGAACAAAATCTCCTAAAAAGAAAAGAATTATATATACAAAAAAGAACAATATAAAACTAACATTCAAGTCACATGTACATAATTGAATATGAACCCATAAAATGAAGCTCTCGATTCTCATTTTCTCTATTTTTACTAGATATAAAATTTTTTCATGAAAGCACACATGAATCATGTTTACACATTTATTTTCTTGTAGAAAAATACATTCTCCATTTTGAAAATAAAATGGAATATAAAATGACTAAAATACCCTTATTTAAGGAGTAAATTTTCAAACAAATGTGACCATGACTAAAGTCATTACCGATTTGGGTGGCAGAGATATGTTTGCCGGTGTTAGTTGCATTCGGGTAACGGACCATCACTATTTTATATTTTTGAAAATTTATTTATGAAGTAGGGTATTTTAGTCATTTTCTTGGCAGCCAAACTTAGCCCATCAAAGGTAGCTCTTTTTCTTTGTGGTTTTGCACTTTTGCATGCATGACACACCACTTGTATATTTGGTAGGCAATTTCGCCGGAAGCCATTTTGCCGCTGACTTTTGCACGAGAGAAAGCCACACATGCTCACTTTTCCGCAGATTTTGTCCTACTCATTGAATCCATAGGAGGAGGTGGCTGTTCTCCTACTTCTCCAGTGCAAAAGTCATGGAAAGGCTTTCCACTAAATTGACTAGCAAATTTTCATAAGATGAATGATGAATTATATTGTAAAATTTTGGTAGTAAAAAGTATATAGTGGGAAGTGGGACCCACAAGATCTAGGTTCCATCTCTATTGTTCTACCGGCCACCCCATGTGTAAGATAATGGACTACAAAAATCAACGGTCATAACTTTTCTTGAAAGTTCCCTAAACTTATAGCATTTGGCGGGTAAGACAACTGATGTTGGCTTTACTATGTCTTAATAATGGCACAAACTAACCTTGTCTTTTATTTTTCTAATCAAAGACAAGCTGAGTTTGTGCACTTATTAAAACACGTAAGTGCCAATATCAGTAGCATTTTATATTTTTAACCTTCCGATTTGTGGCATCTCTCTCTCACCTTCAGATTTGTGGCATCTCTCTCTTCAAATGGCATTTCTCTGTAATTTTCCATCGGTATCTCATCAACCTCTCTCCAAGCTCTTCTCATCTTCATCTTCATCTTCTCTCCCTTATCTTGAAAATACATTTCTGAAACTCCGTCCTTTCAAAATCTCAAACCCTAATCGCCATAACCAGACCATTCGATTAGGGTTTCGAAGACTGTCTTCTTCTGCAACGGCGTCAGTCTCTTCCTCGATCACGAAAGAAGGCGAAGGGGAATTACTCGAATCCACTTCTCTAGCAGACATCGCTAGATTGGATTTCCCGATTCTCGATCAGGTATGTTTAGTTAATTTGTATTTTGTTCTTCTTTGGGAGACTTTTACCATTGTGGAGTAGAGTTTTCTGTGTTTATTTTCATTGTCCTGGATTTGTTTTTGTGGAATTATTAGGATTAGGGTTTTGGTTATGTCAATCTGTCACGCTTTTTGCAAAAAATTGACTATGCATTGAAATGTTATTGTCAAAGAACGGATTTTTAAGGCTTCTGTTCTTCATTTAATCAAAGGAACTCATCTATATATACATATATACCACGAATTCACAAATATATCGCAATAAAGAGTTGCTAAACTGAAGCTCATAAAGAGGTGCTTTCCTAGATGCCCCACTCTTATTGGTTGGGGCACACATACATAGCATGAGCACAATATTACTGTTGGAAACTGGTTACCAGATAATTAGAGAAACCCTAATACTTCTACAGCAGGCTATATAGAGTACCTAACTGCAATCTTCCTCTGTTATATCTGCAAGCTTCTTCATAAAGAAATCAAAGTGATTTTCAAGAGAAACTGCACTCAATGAAATTGATGTTTGTGCGAAAAAAAAAGATCCAAGAGGAATGAGAACTTACTGAACTAGGACAACCCAAATCAGAAAAAAAAGACACAGAGAACATAACTCAAAGAAACCCAGAAAACACAAAACTACAGTTCAAAACTATTTCCCAACCAACATAAATATCATGCACCTGTGAAAATGTTGAAAGAAAAAAATATTGAAAACTGAGGGAAGGTATTAATTCCGAAACCAACACGAAATAGTCGAAATATTTCAGATCCCATCCCCACCGAAACGTTACCAAAACCAAAACGCATACCATAAACCTAAATCGTAAGTGCATTAGTAGTATCCTATATCAGTATGCATTACATATTGTTAGGGGAAAAATCTCGATATACGGTACCGACCCTTGATACAGAACATGTTCAATATAAACCCATGCAAAGGTACTATCGGCACCGACCCACCTCTCCCACCAGGTCTGCACTACACGCCTCACCAAGGCTGTCCCCCTTTACATCGGTATCGACTCTCAAGAAAATCAGACATGACTACGGAAATCTCGCCACCAAGCGACTAATCCGGGTGACCGTTGCGCTAAACGCGCCTCACATGAACTCAAAGGCTCCCTCCAAGATCGCCACCACCCATCTCCGCCTGGGCTTTCAGGGAATCACGCCCCCTGATTGTAACTGCCGTCCACTCCGCCCCGCGTGGGCAAAATTAAGGGCACGACTGGCGTCGTGAACATTGTGAGTCTTCTCCCCTATAAAAGGACATCTATGCACTCAAGCAGAGGACCCCAATCTCATCCTCTCCATCTTGCTGGTAACTTGTCTTGGCCCTCACCCCTTCTTATCGTCCATTATCTGTGTTGCCCATCTCTGACTTGAGTGTCAAAGTGGCCGCCCGGAGCCACAACTCCGGGCCCGCTGATGCTTTTTCTGTGAGCACAGGATCACAAGCTCCACCAGGCTAGTGCTTGCAGTCGGATTTCAGGTACCATCAGATTGGCGCCATCCGTGGGACCTCGATGCCAAAATCGAAAGCTTCTAAAGCTCCCTCTCAACCACAACCTAACGATAGAGTCATGACGAGAAGCAACCAGCAGGATCAACAACTGATAACCGGAGAAATGACTACCTCCGGTGACGCACCAGTTAGAATATGTTCAATGAACTCACTCAACGGTTTGGGGACGTCAGCAACATCCTTCAGCAAGTCCTACAAAGGCTACCTCCTCAACCGGTGGCACAACCTCCCGTTGCTATTCCCCCAGTCGATGATGCTCCACCCCCCAACGTTGCAAAAGGACATGGTTCCTTCGAGGGTCGCAACCCAAGGAGCAGAAGGTCACACCGTCATTAGCAAGGTTCGGCCTCAATCACTAGCCCGCAACAGAACCTTCGCCGCGCGAACCATCCGCGGAGAAATGATGAACAGAACCAACTCTCGCAAATCACGCACGGAGAAGGCAGCCTTCAGTTGAACGAACCCCCTCGAGGGAAGTTCACCGGTTTGTGGGCTCCACCGTAGTTGCCGACCTTCAACGACAGATTAAGGAGCTCCAGCAGCAGATGAAAACACCGCGCGATCCAGACCTCCTGGCCGAGTGGGATAGCGAGATCGCCTCACCATTTGTATAACATATCGCTGAAGCATCCATTGCTCCAAAGCCCCTTCTAGCCCTATACGACGGAGCTACTAACCCACTAGAATTCCTCCAGACCTATCGCCGAGCGATGGTACTCCGGAATCCATCTAACGCAGTAATGTGCAAGGCCTTCTCCGCGTACTTGAAAAAAGATGCAACTGGTACAGCCGGTTGAAGCCTAACTCCATCGAAACGTTCCATGAACTCGGAAAGGAATTCACCACTTATCTCGTCAACAGTCAGCCCTGCCAGAAGCCTGCCGACTCTCTCCTGACATTAAGGCAAGGACGCGACGAAACTCTAAGAAAATTCATCGGTCGGTTCTGATCAGAACTCCATCAGCTCAAGGAATCGAATTTTGACATGGTCCGCACCGCCCTCCGGCCTGCCATTCGGGATCGTGACACGAAAGTCTCCCTGAACGTCAATTCGCCACGTGATCTTCAAGAACTCATGGCCACCGCTGACCGCTACATCAATAACGAAGAGTCGTTCGCCATGGAAAGGGAATTAGAACTTGCCCGCGGAGGAGAAAAACAGAAAGATGAATCGCGACCCAGCCAGAGCCACGAACAAGCGTGACATAACGACCGACCGAACCATCGAGCCTCGGTCCCACCATTTGAGAGAGTCAATTACACCCCTCTAAATACTATGGTGTCTAACATCCTGTATGAGATCAGAGAGAGAGAACCGATACAATGGCCTGCAAAGATGAAGAGTACCGGGAAAAAGCGGAACATCGGCAAATACTGCCACTACCACCGGGACCACGACCACACCATTGATAGCTGCTATCATCTCAAAAAATGAAATTGAGAGACTCGTGGGGCTCGGACGGATCGATCGATATCTCCAGGATCCGCCAAGGAATCACCAGCAACACAAGTCCGAAGTCCATCGATCCTCAGATTGGCGTCATTCTCCCGGTCGTCGACGCTCGCCCGAACATCATAAGGCGGAGAGCAGCCATCAGAGATCGCCAGACAGAGGGACAGAAGCACCCAAAATCGCTGGGAACATAGACACCATCTACGGTGGCCTTGCCTCAGGAGGTCCAGCCGAAGAAGGGTGCGCGCTCTACGCGGGACAGATGAACTCTGTAGAAACTCCTAAAAAGAAATAACGATCAGCCGAGGGACAAATTGGCCATAACCTTCAGCAAAAGACTATGAGGATGTACAATTTCCACATGACGATGCTATAGTTGTCCGCCTAACCATAGCCAATTTCAACGTCGGCAGGATCCTAGTAGACACGGGAAGCTCCATCAATGTACTCCACCAAAGCACCTTCGATCAGATGTATATCAGAAAAGATCGCTAGAACCGGTCGATTGGTCAATCTTCGGATTCTCCGGAGGAGAAATTAAGGTGCGAGGAAAAATCGATATACCAATAACGTTCGGCACAAGGTTACCCGGAACGCGGTTCGTTCCGGTACGCGGTACGGGAACGGGTACGGGGTACGATGAGCGTAGGCTAAGTCGGTTCGCTATTTCGACCCGTGGGTCAATTTGGAGCGCAAATCTGGGTCACTCTAGTACTCTCTATATATAATTTCATATATTTTTACAAAAATATCATTCTATAGTCCATACTACATGCATTTAATAAACAAAACCAAAAATCTCGTGTACGCCATTCATATATATTCAAAATGGAAATTACAATTCCAATCCAATCCAATTCCTAGTGTATAAAATTTGAAGATCTCTAAATATCACTAAATTAAGTATCAACATATATTGCATTCTCAATCTTAAATGAAAGCAAATAGAAAATAACTACCTAGTTCTGTAATAAGAACATAAAAACATGAACAAAGTAACAACTATTGTGCAATTCTCTTTTCCTAGTCCACCGAAGTGTTCCCTCTCTCTGCATCTCTCCCTTTCCCGCGGGTCGCCTGGGTCACCATTTTTTGTGATCCAGGTCGCAAATGACCCACGTTTTGGGTCGATGATCGCGGGTCGAAGGGTGGGAATGCGAATCCGGTAACATTGGTTCGACACCTACCCCGCCCAGAGAACCATCATGCAAACCTTCTTAGTGGTACGGGTACCCTCCACCTATAATGTAATCATCGGTAGGTCCGCACTGAATGAACTGGGGTAGTGGTCTCCACTGCCCACTGCCCACTGCCCACTTGAAAGTGAAGTTCCCAACAAAGGGCGGAGTGGGAGAAATCCGGGGCGATCAAGAGAAAGCTCGCGTCTGCTGAAGAAGAAAAAAGCTGCCAAAGAATCTTTCTCAATAGGCGGTACCGACCCTCGGGCGAAGTAACAAGGGGAGAACTGGTCGAAGAACTTTCCAAAATTCCCCTCTTCTCCGAATCAGAGGAACAAATGGTCTAGATTGGATCCCTCCTATCAGGTAAGGCTCGGTCCGATCCTGTAGATTTCTTAAAGGCTAACTTAGACATCTTTGCCTGGTCAGCCTCAGACATGCAAGGAATCCCCACTGATGTCGCGGTTCACAAGTTAAACGTGGACCCGAATTTCAAACCCATCAAACAAAAGAAGCGCAATTTCGCCGTCGAAAGACAAAGGCACATCAAGGAAGAAGTGGATAAGCTCCTCGGTGCCGGATTTATCAGAGAGATACGGTACTCAGAGTGGCTCGCCAATGTTGTAATGGTGAAGAAATCGAATGGAAAGTGGCGGATCTTCATCGACTTCACCGACCTCAACAAAACTTGCCCAAAAGATTGTTATCCACTCTCCCGGATAGACCATCTCATCGACGCCACTACAGGACATGAGATGTTGAGCTTCATGGACGCCTTCTCCGGGTACAACCAGATCCAAATGTACGGCCCCGACATACGAAAAACTTCGTTCGTCACGGATCAAGGGCTCTTCTGTTATGAAGTCATGCCCTTCGACCTCAAGAACGCAAGGGCCACGTATCAGCGCCTTGTCAACAAGACCTTCGCCGACCAAATCGGACGAAACATGGAAGTCTATTTCAACGACGTGCTAGTGAAGAGTCTTGAGGCCAAAAACTACTTCTCCGACCTTGAGGAAGCATTTGCAGTACTTCACCGGAATCGAATGAAGTTGAACCCCTCAAAATGCGCTTTTGGGGTGACCTCCGGCAAGTTCTTGAGCTTCATAGTTAGCCAGCGGGGAATCGATGCCAACCCAGAAAAAATCAAGGCAATCTTGGACATGGCTCCCCCAGAAAGGATGCGGGAGGTCAAGAGACTAACAGGAAGAATCGCTGCCCTCAGCCGGTTCATGTCAAAGTCCGCCTAACAATGTCTACCGTTCTTCAAAACTCTATGAAACGTCAAGAACTTCCAGTGGACAGCTGATTGTCAATCAGCCTTTGAACAACTGAAGACCTACCTCTAGGCCCCCCCGTTACTCTCCAAGTCGGTACCGGGGGAGGAATTGTACTTTTACCTCGCAGTCAGCCCCACCGCCGTCAGTTCCGTACTCGTCATACAAGAGGACAAGGCAGAACACCTGTCTACTATGTCAGCAGAGTTCTCCACGATGCGGAAACTCGTTACCAGGAAATAGAAAAATTTTCCTTCGCCGTTGTCATCTCTGCAAGAAAACTCTGACCTTACTTCCAAGCGCACCCCATCACAGTTCTCACTGACCAACCCCTTCGAAAGATCTTACAGAAGCCTGACATCTCCGGGCGATTGATTAACTGGGCAATCGAGTTGGGAGAATTTGACATTCACGTGAAACCGTGCCCCGCAATCAAGTCTTAGGTCTTGGCGGACTTCGCTGTGCAACGCACGGTATCGATAGAAAAATTTGGAGATCAAGACACCCCTGAACCAATCCCGGCACCGCCGGCCATAGAGTACCCCTGGATGCTCTACGGGGATGGCTCAGCTAACGCCGGAGGAAGCGGTGCCGGCCTGGTATTGATCGGTCCCGATAATTTTTTGGTGGAGTACGCCCTAAAGTTGGATTTCAAGGCATCTAACAATGAAGCGTAATACAAGGCTCTCCTCGTAGGAATTGCCCTCGCCTCCGAACTCCGTGCCAGCCGGTTAAGAGCCCACAGTGATTCACAACTCATTGTTGGCCAAGTGAACGGTCTCTTTGAGGCGAAGGAGCTGAGGATGTTGAAGCACCTGGAAAAGGTACGTAGCGAAATATCTATGTTTACCGAATTCCAAATTGTTCAAATCCCAAGAACAATGAACGCTCGGGCCGACACCCTCTCCAAGATGGTCTCCTCAGGAGCCACTGACCCAGGCAATGTATACACTGAAGTCCTCTCCCGACCAAGCATTGAAAGAGAAGAGTCCTCCAGATTGAGGAGGAGCCCAGCTGGATAGACCCGATACTCCAGTACTTAGAAAATGGCACACTCCCCCAAGACCGAAAGGAAGCGCGCCGATTGATTGCCAAAGCTGGCCACTATGTCCTAGACAGTCAAACCCTTTACAAGCGTTCCTTCGCATGGCCCCTACTCAAGTGTCTCCGACCCACCGTCGCTGACTTAGCAGTGAGGGAAGTCCACGAGGGGATCTGAGGAGATCACTCGGGAGGCAAGATCCTGGCTCACAAGATACTCCGCCGAGGCTTCTTCTGGCCAACATTCCAGCAGGACGCCTCCGAATTTGTTAGAAAGTGTGAACAGTGCCAGAAATTTGCAACAGTACCGCGTCTACCGGCGGCCCTGTATAAGCCGATCGCCACTCCCATCCCCTTCGCCATGTGGGGTATGGACCTACTTGGCCCTTTCCAAAACTCCACTCCAGGCCATCGAATGATGTACGTAGCCATCGACTATTTCATCAAGTGGGTCGAGGCCAAAGCTATTAAAAAGATCACCTCGAAGGAGAGTGAAAACTTCTTCTACCACGACATCATCTGTCGATTTGGGATACCCAGAATCTTGGTCACCTACAACGGGACTCAGTTCGCAAGTCGGCAATTCAAAGATTCACTTCGGTCGGTCACCCCCAAGCCAATGGGCAGGTAGAAGTGACCAACCGAATCCTCCTCCAAGGACTCAAAAAGCGCGTGGAAAACGCCAGAGGACTGTGGGTCGAGGAGCTACCAAACGTACTTTGGGCATACCGGACCACTCCAAGAACCGCCGCGGGAGAGTCGCCCTTTAGCCTTGCCTTTGGAGTGGAAGCAGTCATTCCGGTCGAAATCGGAGCCCATTCCCCAAGACTTGAAGCGTACGATGAACACGCCAACTCCAACCTTATGAGAAGCAGTCTCGATTTTCTAGAAGAGACTAGGGAAAAAGCTCGGGTCCGAATTACAGCCTACCAACAGAGGGTTGCCCGCTACTACGACTCCAAAATGAAAGAGCGAGTGGTGAAAAAACAGAAGTGTTTGGCCAGAATCAATCGCCCTTCAAGAGTTTCTTGGAAGGCATTTAGTAAAAGAAACTTTAATATAATATAAGGAGTTGTTAGGGACTATTTGTATTTTTTCCTATAAGTTAGAATTTTTGGCTAAATCATGAGTATCAATTATTAATTGGAATGAATTTACAAATTAAGGATTTATAGGCAAAAATCCATTTTAATCAATTGGATGAATTTTTTGAATCAAAGAAGAAAATTGAAGGAACATATGTTTTTTGCCATTGGTTGACAATAGAATTGAGTTAATGTTGGCTCTAAATTTGTTGTCTTCATTTTTTTTTTAATGGTTTTCTTGAATTCTTGATAGTCTTGCGATTTATTCATGATGAATCTGAGATAGTGATCCACTGATGTTTGTGGGAGCAGTTTGAGAATCTCTTGAAATACTGGGAAGAATGCCAACAAACTGGGCATCTTCCATTAATCATATGATAGATTTGGAGTACCATTATAAACAAATCATTGAATTTGGAACTGACACTTTGGCTATGTGTTTGATTCGGAATTGTGAAATGTGAAGTGAGGGCCTCTGTGTCGGTTAAATCATGGTTTGTAGTTGGCCCTGCAGAACTGATCAGTACTTGGCTACGCTGTCTAGAGATATGCTTCCAATCCCGCTGAAAGATTTTGGGGTGGGTTTTGGGATCCAGCACACGTTTTAGCCCGACTCACACACTTCCCATGAGTCATAACTCTTGGACTGGAGTTCTGTTCTCACTGGCATATGCTTCCAATCCTGCTGAAAGGTTTTGGCGTGGGTTTTGAGATCCAGCACACTTTTTAGCCCGACTCACACACTTCCCATGAGGGAGCTCCTCATAACTCTTGGACTGGAGTTCTGTACTCACTGACAATCCATCCAATTTATATTTAGCGGAGTCAATGTATGCTTCCAAGCATGTCTGAGAGGAGTCGTATTTTGAGGCCTTTAAGATGATTACTTTGATCATGCCATGATGGTGGGACCGTGGGAGATCTCCTTGATAAAATCTTGTATTGTCTTCCTCCCGTAGATGATCATGTTGTTGAAAGAAATTTCTGTGCCATAATCATCTCGTCCTTCTTTTGCATCCGTCATCCATTTCAAAAAATAGATATTAACAAGGTTTGATCTGATATAGGCATTTAATGTATAAAATAACTACTGCAGTGGTAGTATTGTTTGCAGTATGTTGGCCCTGCAGAACTGATCAGTACTTGGCTACGCTCTCTAGAGATATGCTTCCAATCCCTCTGAAAGGTTTTGGGATCCAGCACACTTTTTAGCCCGATTCACACACTTTCCATGAGGGAGCTCCTCATAACTCTTGGAACGGAGTTCTGTACTCACTGTCAATCCATCCAATTTGTACTTAGTGGAGTCAATGTATGCCTGAAGCATGTATGAGAGGAACCATATTTTGAGGCCTTTAAGATGGTTACTTTGATCACACCATGTTGGTGGGACTGTGGGAGATCTCCTTGATAAAATCCTGTAATGTCTTACCTCCATATATGATCATGTTGTTGAAAGAAATTTATGTGCCTCAACATCTCATCGTTCTGTTTGCGACTGTCATCCATTTCAAAAAATAGATATTAAGTTAACAAGGTTTAATCTGATTTAGGCTTTTAATGTACAAAATAATTAAAACTACTACAGTCGTAGAACTGTTTGCAGTATGATGCAGGTAAAAGTAGCACATTACAGCTAGCATAATTTTGTTAAATTTGCAGGAAGTGAATGGTTCAAGGCTGGTCTACTTGGACAATGCTGCAACTTCTCAAAAGCCTCTTGCTGTTTTGAAGGCGTTACAACACTATTATGGAACCTATAATTCTAATGTTCATCGTGGCATCCATTTCTTGAGGTATTATAAACATTTGTTGTTTTGCTGCTCAGGTTTGTTAAAGACCAACTTTTTTTGTCTGTAGGGTGAATATATATATATATATATATATATATATATATATATATATATATATATATATATATATAGAGAGAGAGAGAGAGAGAGAGAGAGAGAGAGAGAGAGAGAGAGAGAGAGAGAGAGAGAGAGAGAGAGAGAGAGATCTTTAAAAACAATTGTTCTCTGTGGAGTATAGATCTTGCAGTTTGTCTTTTCAGCTGGGCATGCTTACGTTTATTGTTTTTTTTTAATTCCAGTGCAAAGGCCACAGATGAATATGAGTTAGCTCGGAAAAAGGTGGCAACTTTCATAAATGCATCAGAATCAAGAGAAATTGTGTTTACACGGAATGCTACTGAAGCTATAAATCTAGTGGCGTACACCTGGGGCTACTCAAACTTAAAATCTGGAGACGAGGTGCACTTTTCTACCCCTTTATTTCCTTCCAATATCAATATCTTTGTTTTTATTGCTCTCCTCCTCCCTATTATTGGCTCCATTTTAATATTGTATCTATATAGAAGAGAAACCATATTTTTTTAATTATAAGTGAACACAGTCTATAGGATTGATGATCCCTATCAATAATCCAGATGGTAGAAGTTGTTGGCTTCTAGGGTGAATCGATTTATATGGAAAAACTTCTTTGATTGGTTTTGGATCATCATTTCATGTCAATCAGCTTCTTTATTGCCTTTTTATGGTTTGTACTGCTTTTTAGATTTCTGTTGAAAATGGAATTTACCAAGGCAACTTGTTTTCACTTGAAATATCTAACAATGAAATGCATTGGCTTGGTCATTCAGAACTTTTTCCATATGAAAGGCTAAGAGTTCACAGCTCAAAAGTCAAAACATCTTGGCTTGTTTATATTTTGGTCGTCATTGATATTTATTTTCTTGCAGATCGTACTTACAATTGCTGAACATCATAGTGCTATAGTTCCATGGCAACTTGTTGCTCAGAAGGTTGGTGCAACTCTAAAATTTGTCAGTTTGACCGAAGAACAAATTCCAGATATTGAGCAGTTGAAAAGCCTCCTTTCAAAGAAGACAAAGCTTGTGGTTATCCATCATGTCTCAAATACACTTGGTAGGTATTTTCTTTGATTTTGGTGCACCGTTGTATTAATGTGTTTTTTATTATTTTTCCCAAAACTCCACCTTATGGTTTTCATTATTTTTTTTTCAAGACTTATTGGTACATCTCTGGTTGTGTTGATAGTATATGCTGAAATGTGCAAGTTGATATAATAACATAATGTGATTTCTGAACATGTTTAAAAGAGTAGTGATTGAAAAGAAATTCAAGGCTAAGATGCTCTCAGGTCCTTGTTGAAATTATTGATAATATACTAAGATTCAATTTCTAGTAACAGCCGAGCAGGGCCATCAGTATTGTACAGTTTAGACAATCCATTTGTGTTCTCTTAGGAAGCTTTGTTAGGGATTGTCTTACTATACTAAAAGTGAAGTAAAACTTCTCTTTAGTCAGATTAGATTCCCTTTAGACAAGCCCTAAACACTGTACTGCTACAGCTGAGGTTCTAATCTCTTGTTTCAAATCTGGCGTTCTATAAGATAATCAAGCATGGTAACATGTTTTGCTCATCGTCGTAGATTTTACATCATAGTTTGAGTAACTGATAGCGAATTCAGGCCATTTCTCCCTTTATTTCAACATTTTATCAAAGACTGAACTTTGAATCTTATATGCAATTGGTACTTTATATGGAATGGAGATGCATCCCAAGGATTAAAGTTGCTTTCTCTTTGCAGCAGAGGACTACCCCACAAAAATAAGAAAACCCATCCTTTTTTCTACACAAATAAGACCACCCCCTTGAAACGTGAGACTTAATGCTTTCTCCATTTTAGAAGTAAACATTGATGGGCCCCATCTTTTATTCGAACTCACTTAAGTGAGTTAAGGGAATTAAAGGAAAATGACTCAAATACTCTTTATTGACTTAAAACTTTCCCTACTTAAAAAGATGCTGTGAAATAGATTGGTCCTATCCTTATTTCACAACTCACTTAAATAGCGTAATTGATTTAAGAAAGAAAAGACACAAATACGCTATATAGTAGAGGGAATCGGCCTTTCCGCTGAACTGTTGGAGGTTCATGCCCCTTTGGGGGATATTTTATAATGTCTTTTGTATTCGAATCGGATTTCGGGCCGATTCTGGGCTCGTTTTTGTAGCAAGGGGGACATCTTGTCCTTTTCTGCAAGTGCTACCTTAATGGAAAAAATTATTGTTGTCTTCCAAAAAAAAAAAGAAGACAAAAATACGCTATGGATGAACATAAATGACTCAATTTAAACCCTATGACTAGAATAAAACAACAGTTCAGCACTAATCATGGGCCCTGTCTATTTAACTCTTGATTCTTGTGAAATTTGCTCCCATCAAGAACCTATTAATATTCTAATATATTTTCCAATGCTAGCAATAGTGATGCTTCAGAGACCAGTTTCTTCTAGGAGGCTTCTTTACCATGTAGTGTGATCCACGTTACCTGATTCTTTACTTGCTTTTATGAATTTCAAACTAGTACGGCAAACTAGTGCGTAAGCTAGTTCTAATAAATTGATGAGTTACAAACCTATCCGATATGTAGAGGCGGAGCTTCTTTTTTTTGGCGGGGGGGAGGGGGATTTTTTCGTAAAGTTCCCGTTATTAATGCTTTTGCCCCCTTGAAATTCGGGTGTTTCCCCTTGAATTTCCTTGTGTTTTTTCCGTAAACAATATTAGCATTTTTTTCCTCGTAGAGCTAGCGTTTTTTCCTAATAAGTAGCTCTCAACAAACCACCTAACTCTCTCTCTCTCTCTCTCTCTCTCTCTCTCTCTCTCATAAAGCTAGGATTTTTTCCTAAAGTTCCCGTAATTAATGCTTTTGCCCCCTTGAAATTCGGGATTTTCCCCCTTGAAATTCTTAGTGTTTTTTCCTAAAGAATGCTAGCACTTTTTCTCATAAGGCTAGCGTTTTTTCTCTAATAAGTAGCTCTCAACAAACCACCTATATTAATGCCCCCCCCCCCTCTCTCCCTCCCTCCCCGCCCTAAATTAATGCCCCCCTTCTCTCCCTCCACCCAAATAAATGCCCTCTCTCTCTCCCTCATAAAGCTAGGATTTTTTCTTAAAGTTCCCGTAATTAATGCTTTTGCCCCCTTGAAATTCGGGATTTTCCCCCTTGAAATTTGTAGTGTTTTTTTCCTAAAGAATGCTGGCACTTTTTCTCATAAGGCTAGCGTTTTTTCTCTAATAAGTAGCTCTCAACAAACCACCTATATTAATGCCCCCCCTCTCTCTCTCTCTCCCTCCGTCCCCCCCCCCCCCCCTCTCTCTCCTGAAATAGTTATGAAAAGTCTAGTATTTTTCAAAAAGTACTGGGGGCCACTTCATAAGGTGATCCAAACTGTTCATTTGTTAGGCCACGTTGTAAATAGGCTGCATCTCGTAAAATACCTCCATAGGATGATCGGAGGTTAGGTAGATCGGAGGGTTAGGATCATCCTATGGAGATGATTTATGCGGTGCAACCTATTTACTTTGTGACCCAACACATAAACAATTTGGATCATCTTATTGTGTTGGCCCCATAGTTCTTTTTGAAAAACATTGGACTTCACGCACACAACATGTACAATCTCGGGAATTATTGTGATCCTCAAAGTAGAAAGCGATCCTTTTTTGGGGGGCTTGGAATTTGTTAAATCACTAGCATTCTTGGGCCATACTATGCATGGGTGTAAAATATTGGGCCCCACCCATCAGAACATGAGGTGTAATTACTAGGCCCAACTGCCACAAAATATGAGGTGTAAATTATGGGCTCCCCCTAATGCATGGGTGAGGGGGCGATGGTGGGCCTCACCTATCGAAAAATGACGTGTAAAAGTGTGGGCCCCAACATGCTATAATAACCATTCTCTGCCCCCCGGACCAAATACCTGGCTCCATCCCTGCTGGTATGCATTTCATTCTCCATATTGTGGGGGGTTTTCTCTCATTCATTCCACATTTTTAGGGTTAGGTTTTGCTTAAGCCATTGTGATGACGGGAAATGCACTGTGATTTGTGAGGACCATTTGGTGTCTAAACCAAGGTTGCCAGAGCGGGAAGCGAAGGCTCCCAGGATGGCGGGAAGCGGGAAGCGGGAAGCGCGAAGGGTCGGGGGAAGCTCCGGGGGAAGTGCGCCGGGGAAGCGACGGGGAAGCGTGTTTCCCATTTTTGTGATTCCCATAAAATTAAAACGATGGGAAGCGACAGGGAAGCGTGATTCCCATTTTGGAGAAGCGTGATTACCATTTTGGGGAAGCGTGATTCCTACTTTTTGGGGAAGCATCGCGTTTCCCAAGTCGGAATCGCATTCCGATGCAGGGAGCGATTCCTGCTTCCTTGGTCTAAACTTGAAAATGTGGTTCTCCCTCTAGAAGTATTCTTTTAAGAGTTATTTGGATTCTTGCACTGTTCTTGCTCTCTCATTTTCGCTATTATATGCAAATAGAAGAACATAAAGTTGTTTTCCTGTGTATTTTTTGGTGTTTCACAGCTTCACTTGTTATTCAACTACGTTCAAGCCATCCAAGTTTCATGGCGTACTTCACAACGTGGTGCCATGGATGGTAGACTTGTTGAAAGCTGGTTTTCTTTTGAATCAGTACATTTGAATGGCCATGATGTATTGTAACAGTGAAATGCATTTACCTAAGTGCTTTTGATAGTTATGTAATGCTTTACATATTTATTAATTGTTCAATGCTCGAATATTGTCTAGCCTGAAAATACTAAGTATCTACCCCTACAAGAAAATAAATTGGAATGATGAAAGAAAAGTACTTTATGACTGAATACGACAATACTCTTCATTTTTTCATTTTTACCATTAGAAGAGAAAGAAAGAAAAGAACTTTATGACTGATTACGACAATGTTCTTCATTGTTTCAGGTTCTGTTCTACCTGTTCACGATATTGTTAATTGGTCTCATAATGTTGGGGCGAAAGTGCTGGTAGATGCTTGTCAAAGTGTTCCACACATGGTGGTTGATGTGCAGAGTCTAGATGCTGATTTTCTTGTTGCATCTTCACACAAGGTTCGAGTTATCAGCTGATTCCCAAAAGATTTCTATTTCCAACTACTATTCTAGTTATTTTCTGAAGGGGTAATATATGGGAGTTAAGGAATAAACATCTCTCAGATGTGTGGGCCTACAGGCATTGGATTCTTGTATGGAAAAAGCACGCTTTTGTCTTCAATGCCTCCTTTTTTAGGTGAGTTCGTTGAGTTTATACTATGGTAGCTTAAAGGGAAATTCTTATTTGTCATTTTCTTACTTATTAGCCCAAGTTTTTGATAACTTTATCTATTGACGCCTAAGGGTCAATGGTGTTCAAATTTGTTGGGGGGCTGGTTGTGTTGTTGCGCTGCCTAACATTCTTCATGTTTTGTTCAAGGTGGTGGGGAAATGATTGCGGATGTATTTTTAGATCATTCTACATATGCAGAACCTCCTTCTAGGTAAGCTAGCTACTTTTACATCTAACTTTTTCACTAAATATATTCATTAATACAAAAGAATCAACACCAACCTTACTATTCAAAAAGAAGAAGAAGAAGAAGAAGAAGAATCAACACCAACCAAAAGAAGAAAAACAATCAACACTGAATTTTCTTACCAGTGAGTTTGCCAATCTGTTTTTTACAAATATCATTCTTACTTACAAAAGTTCCTAACATCCAGTCAGTGACTTTTTTCTTCACTAGGGATAACCTGATATTTTGTTTATAAATGCTTTTTCCCTTTATGGAAAGGTATACTTTGCTAGTCTATTTTATATTTCGGAGATCTAATGCTATTAGAGATCTCTTATAGGAATCAATAGAGAAAAAGAAGTCACTTATTATTTGGCGTTGGTTGGGAAAGTTTTAATTTTATCCGAGTGACCTCTAGGTAGAAATATTTGCTTTACTGTGGGGGTGACTGAAGTGTTTGGATGCCTACCGTGGATTGAACTAGACTATATAAGTGTCTGAAGCTTGCATTAGAAGATGGCAAATTTCGGTTTCGGTCACCACGGAAACGTAAATGTTTCAGTTTCGGTTGGAAATTTCGGTGGAAATCCTGTAAAATCATGTAAATATATGAAAATGATAGAATTTAAAGACGAAACTTCAGAAAATGCTAGAATAAGCACAAATAAACACTTAGAAACCATCACATAAGCAAGACAACCATCCATAATAGTTTAAAAATATTGGACACCTAGTGACATGCACTGTCACGTGTGTGATAATTTAGTACGTACGAAATTTCATGTGTAATTCATGTAAATATGTATACATAATACATGCACCACATCTCTCATGCAATTCATACAAATATAATTATGTAAAGCATACTGTAATGCTATACCACTATTACAGTTACGATTTTGGTTTACGCATTTCGGCCATTTTAGTCTCGGTTTCGGTGGGGGATGGAAATGGAAATATTTTCATCATTTCATGTTAGTTTCGGTGGAAATTTAAAACATGGAAGATGGAGACATAACAGTAATTTGCTTTATTGAAGTTAATTTGAGTTTGTAATACTTGAAATGAATTAAAGCCCGTGTTGCATGGATTCGGATTCGTGTGTCAGGATTCGACACGGATTCGAGGTGTCGGATTAGGCAAACCCCAAAAAGTAGGATTCGGATTCGTTAATTTCTAAATAAAATAAAAAAATTTAAAAAAAATAAATATATATATATATATATATATATATATATATATATATATATATAGTTAAAGTATAAAAGATAAATAACGCTTTTCTCCAACAACTTAAGCTTTTGGAGAAGTTGGTAAGTTAACATGGTATTAGAGCCAAAGGTCTCGAGTTCAAACCTCCCGGATAGCAAAATCCACATGCGATGGTCGACCCAAAGTGGGACCACATGTGCCACGTGTTTGCCAAGTGGGCCACACGTGCGGGGGAGTGTTAAAGTATAAAAGATAAATAACACCTTTCTCCAACAGCTTAAGCTTTTCGAGAAGTTGGTAAGTTAACATATATATATATATATATATATATATATATATATATATATATATATATATATATATGTATGTGTGTGTGTGTGTGTGAAAAAATTGAGGGTGGAGGCGTTGAGTTTTTATTAAGAGTCTTGAAGAAGGAGAAAGGGGGTCGACCCTCTAGGGTTTTTATTAAAAGAGTATGGTTTGTGCTTTCATATAAAAAAGTTAATAAGAAAACATACTTAAAGGGAAAATATATAGGATTCACATTTTAAAAGAGGCAACAATAAGTCGGATTCGCCTGAAAAAAAAGAGGATTCGTGCGGGACACGGCTATGACAAGAATCCGGGCATGTCCCATGTGAATCCAAGTTCGATTCGGGTGCGGAGAAGTGTCGACACGGATTCGGCATAGGGGGGCAAAAAATCCATGCACCACATATTAAAACACACTAATTTATAATAGTACTTCCAAGAATATCTATAATTTGCTACTTCTAGGTTTCGTTATGCTGCTATTGGTTTCTATTGTCTTGGTTGGTTCATGAAAATTTAGGTAGTCCTTGGAAGTAAATTTTCCCAACCCTTAAGGGTGTGTTCTGTTTAGCCACTTTGATGGGAAAGGAAATGGAAAACACCCCGTTTTCCATGGAAAAAGCAATATATGATCGTTATGTTTTAAACCGGGGTTTCTTCAATCCTACGTGAAATACACAGAACATGACATGTTGGCATAAAATTCCCGCCCAACTTTCCGCCTCCAAGGAGAGGCGGTCTTTAGATGTAAAACTTGATCTCTCCATCTGGTGAAATGACACTATCCCAATGAGTTCGTGAAATACTAAGAACTAGGGAGACCGCTTGGAGTGTAGGAGCTGGCATTCTTAGACTCATTGCTCTTTGTTTTGATGCTCGTTAGGTTCATTAGTTGTAGGCCTTCTTCTGCAAAAACAGAAAACTTCAACTTTCTCAAGAAATTATTGATTCTTGGACCATTTTTATCATCCTATACCCCCAAAGGAGAATTTTTTTTTCCGGTGCTTCTGAGTTGTAAGTAAATAGCCGCGTCTGGCTTTATTTTCATAAAACAAAACTCCTGTGCTATGTTAAGAAATTACATATGTTTGGTGTAAAAGTCCTTATATGTTTTTGTCTGGAACAGATCTTGTTCAATATTTACGTGTCTTCAACCTTCAGTGTTTGCCATTTCAGAGTGTACCCTGTGTTTGGAAATGTCGACATTGCTTTTAGTTTTTTGTTTTCTTGTAATTTATTTATCTTTCTTGTGGTGTTTATTAAAACATTTCATTGGACAGGTTTGAGGCCGGAACTCCTGCAATTGGGGAGGCCATAGGGCTAGGAGCGGCAATTGATTATTTATCCCACATTGGCATGCAAAAAATCCATGATTACGAGGTGAATACTTTTTCTTTCAATTTGATCTCCTAATTTTTACTCATCTCAATTAATATTCACTATGAGGAAAATTGAAGTGCAATATAATGTGCTAGTAATTTTACTTGGGCATTTTTATGTGTACCTCAGGCAATGATCTTGGGTTGAGTTATTACATGTGATGTGATCCACTCATCATCTTAGCCATTAGTTTTTTTCTATTGCACTATTGCACATGTATTATTTTCGTTTTATGTAGTATTTTATTTGATTTATTAGTACTAGTAAGACACTCGGTGCATTTCATGGGGCAAGGAAAATAAGTTAATGATTTATAAAAGGATGCGTTAAAACTGTTTTAAAAAAGGAAACGCGTCCGTAACAAAGATGCATGTTGGAAATGCATCTAATGCCTAAAAATGTGGAAAAAAGACTGATAGTTCTTATAAATTAAAACTTAAAATAAATAAATAAATGGGAATGATATTTCCACCTTTCTTGTTTGTGTCTCCCTAAAAAGAAAGCTGACAGTGAAAGAAAGCTGACAACGATAAGAGAAGCGAATTTTTTACCATATCATGAGGTAATCAAATCAATAAGAAAATGCCATATGGCATGTAGGTCAAGCTCCACATAAAACTAATTGGGAAAAAACTAACCAAAAAGAAAATCCAAGACCATTTCTTGTGTTGTATGCATGCATATAACATATACACTCTAACTGATTCAATGCAACACAGCTCCCTAAATAGATATTGGAAAAAGTAGTTCTAATACCGTGGAGAAATATCAATCAAATAAAGTTGGAATGCATAAAATCTAAGGAAATTCTAATAAGTAGTTTGAATCTTGTGATGTACCTATTTAAATTAGTCAAATAATTCTTTTTACATGCATTCATAGCGAAAAATGAATTAGACAAAAGAAAGCCAAAATTAAGCCCTAGAAATCTCCCCCAAGAACCAAGAACAAAAGAAGAAAAATAAATACCTTGAATATTATGGAAACAAAGAATTTTAGTTGGTTTTCATCTAAATCGAGTTAATTTACATAATGCCAATGCTCTTCTTATTATTGATGAATCACGAACTTATACATTATCCAAGTTTCCCAATAACTGAAATATTCCATATAAAATACACTTATTCAAATTGGCCTTGTAGATACAAACCAACATAAATCGATAAGTATCCCACAATCCTTTTCCTATATAAAATTTGCCTCACGTCTTTGCCCATGGCATTTGGGGTACTCCAAGCACAGGATAGAGGAATGACAGCCTCTATCCATGGTAATCATATCAGTCATTAGTTGGAAAATATAATGCAAAGAGCAAATTACTTGAACCAATTTTTTGGGCATCCCCCACACCTGTTCACACACGTGCATGAGAAAGCACCTTATATCCAACATCTGGGTCATCCTTGATTCTGTGGTCCAACATAGAGTCAGTTTATAAGCGGAAGTCAGCGCGGCTCTTCAGGGTATTAAATTGATTGCGCCTCCTGATGCCTCCTGATTTATCAAGGGTCATTGTACAGGGGGACTCTCTCAATGTAATTAGATGGTTGAATGGAAGTGGTAAGCCCCCTTGGCGCTTCTCTAGTTGGATAGACGAAATCTTGGAGTGGGTTGGGAATTCTGGATCCTCTTTCAGTCATTTTAAAAGATGGGCAAATTTGGATGCAGACAAATTGGCCAAGGATGGAGTTGCTAGATCGGAGTTGGAATTTTTTTTTGACTTCCTCCGTGATCGGAGATTCTTGCTCCTTGTTATGTATCTTTATTCTTTTTTTCCCTTTTCTCTTTGCTGACTTCTTCGGTTGGCTTTGTAGTTTGTACTCCCCTTCTCATTCATTAATGATTACTTACCCTTACAAAAATAGAGTCAGTTTATTTTCTAGTTATAACATCATCACCTTATATCCAGCAGAATGACCAAAACTGATTCCACAAAATAAACCTGCACCAAAGTCTTTTGTAAACAAATTAGCGAAAACCGAATACACCAAAAATATTAGCCATATCTTCTGAAGGTTGGAGCACAACATTCACTTTTGAAGGTTTTCTGTTGTATAAATGTATATATCAATACAAAAATCGATCAGTGTAAGTGTACTCATCTCTGAGACATGAATGGCCGTTTCTATAAAATTTTTGTTCTGAAAAAAATTGATAGAAATACTTTTTTAACTGAATCCATCAATAAAACAGAAATACTTTTTTTTATTAAATCCATCAATGTTTTATAAATGTATATATCAAACTGAATATTTTTTTATTATTAAAATGCTAAAAGAAAGCCAAACATACCCATAAGAAATTGAGCCGTTCATCATATTTTATTTGGTTGAATGTTTTACACTTTAACATCTTGTAAAAAGCATTTCAAAATTATTTCTATTTTTTTTTTGCCTTTTTCCCAGGTTAAATGATTTTTCCATCGTTGAACAATAAGGTGGCCTACCATTCAAAAAAAAAAAAAAAAAAAAAGGTGGTCTGAGCTGCCCCTCTTGCCATTTACATTCAGCTTCAGTATGTCTTGCCATGGATCTCTCTTTCTCTCTATAAACCTTGCTTACCTACCAAGATTTTCATTGGAAAATAGCTCTAAACCTAATTTTGGCTGCCCTGTGCATTTGCAACTTAATTCTCTATGAAACTCTATAATTCAATTATTCAAAGCACCAATGCCACGAGGCACATAACTCATTTATGCATGCATGCCTACCCAAGTATCCAGAAACAACTTAAGAAGAGATCAATGGAGACTATTTTCTTTCCCAATAAGAATGAATCTGAAGTAAGATATCCAACCAGCAACAACAAAATACCTACAATACACTTTCAGGATGTTAGATCACATCCAAGATAAAAAAATACCCATAGAAAAGAAAAGAGGAACAAACCCAGTGCATCGCACAGTGTGGGTAAAAAGAAATGATTAATAAAAGATGTACGGTCTCCACCATAAAATGGTGGAACCACCGCTTTGCACCTCATGTCTTGATAGGGTGGGCTCACCATCTCCATCCAAAGCATGCATACGGTAGGGACGTAAGAGCCCTCCATTCTACACTTAGAAAATTTTTCAATGACTAAAGCACTCCCACAGCATGTGCATTTACTTCTTAATTTGAAGCTATTGCAAACAAAAAGAGGTGTGGATATGTCAACTACCAAAGAGAAGCAAAATCCTAAAGAAAGTGATATCTGCACTTCCGTTAGGGGTGCAATTTGGGTGTCGAGCCTAAAAAGTGAATTGGAATCAACCCACACCCCAACCCTCGCCCCATGTTTTCCGGGGCGTTGAATGAAATTTGGGTGGAAGAGGTTGTATTTGATGTAAGATGAGAGGAGTGTATGGAGGAAAATAAGGGGAGTTTTTTTTTTTTGTTGAAAGATGACGTATATATTCATACTATGAAGTTACACAGGGGACAAGTAGTCCCACACCCTCGCCTCGCCTCTGGGGTTGAATGAAACTTGGGTGGAAGAGGTTGTATTTGATGTAAGATGAGAGGAGTGCATGGAGGAAAATAAGGGGATTGTTTTTTTTTTTTTTGAAAGATGACATATATATATATATATATATATATATATATATATATATATATATATATATAGAGAGAGAGAGAGAGAGAGAGAGAGAGAGAGAGAGAGAGAGAGAGGAAACTGTTGGTGCGCTTAAGCGCCCAATCACATGTGGGCCCACTTTGTTAGGATGATCCAAAGCATTCATTTGAAAGGCCCTTACATAGATGGGGGGTGTACCAAAAATCAGCTCCATAGAATCATCCTAACCCATCCATTTTTGGAGGTAAAAATGGACAGACATCGTTTGTCCACAAATCTGCCCAGTTTTGTCCTCCACAAATGGAGGGGTTAGGATGATCTTATGGAGCTGATTTTTGGTACACCCCCTATCTACGATAGGACCTTGCAAATGAATGGTTTGGATCACCACAGAAAATGTGGGACCCATGTGATTGGGCGCTTAAGCGCACCATAAGCTTGGTGAGCTTAAGCGCACCAACAGTTTTTTTTTTTTTTTTTTTTTTTGAAAAATTACATATTTCATTAATATTCAGATTGCATTCGGGACCAGGAGTCCCAACCTGCATTACAAAATATTAAGATGGATTGGCCCGGGCATACCTGAGACCATTTAAAAAGTACCCAAAATAAGTTATAAATGAACACAACCTTTTCTTTCCTTTATTCTATAGTATCTTCTTTTTACATCTTTTCATAGCTTTCTTTCAAACCTTTCTGCTGTACCTTTTTGAGTTGCGCATGATTCTGGTTCTTCTAGACAAGAACCTCTTTGAAGCTACAGGTAAACTGAAATTCCTGAGAACTGTCAAAACTTCAAGCTTCTAAACCGAACAGACTTGCAAATTTGAACTCTAAAACTCTAGGACTGATATAGACCTCCAATAAAATATAGCAAAGCTAGAGTATTCAGACAAGCGAACCTAAGCGAAAGAACGAATCTCTCAAGCTATGGCTACTGAAGATCGAAAGCTTCTGGATAACGACAGACAAATCACAAAGCTATTAACCAGAAGGTATCTTGAATGATTATGGATGGATTTAACCTCTACGGTACAACGACCCAAATTTTGAACTTCAACAAAAGCCATCAAATTAAATCAAGACTTCATTACCTCCATCAGGCACTATACTGAGGAAGAAATCAGTATCCATCTTCTAACCTAGTTGCTGATACACCTTCAATCTTTTTTTCAGTTTCTTTTTCTCTTATCTTCTTCTCTTCCTTATCTCTTACCTCCACTGCAAGAAACATGTCTTTGATTGCCCCTAAGTCTTCATATATTCGATCCCAAATACATCCCCCATCGATAACAAATCTTTGAATTTTTCCGAGAACGATCCCCGACTCCTTGAATCGTCAGAGCTATCCTCAACCTGTTTTGCCTTACCTTTAGCATCCCAACTAGTCCTCTTGGCCCCCCAGCATGCAGAACTTCGATCCGTCCTGAACCGACCAAGATAACAGATACCTCAGGATTCGGGTTGGATCGATTATCCTCCAGGTCTTTGATAACAGACTTTCTTTCCTCCTCCCAGAGGCGCCGCCAGATGCGTCTTTCCTTTTCTAGGACTTTGCTGAACATGGGGAGGTCAAGGAGAGGTAGGTGCAATTCCTTATCACTTGTCGGTTCAAAATTATGATCGAGACTAGTGTTGCTGATGGAGATTTTCTTTAGCTGGGCCCAATGTTTTTTAACGGGGGGTAAGCGACTCCTTTCTATCAAGCTTTTTGTTATAGCGAAGATCTTTCACGAGCTCAGTATCTCTAGCTTCATATACAAAATCTTGGGCGGTCAGAGAGTTTCCACCCTGAGCCGATCTCTTTCCTGACATAGCTGGCGAACTGGAGGAGTCGAACTTTTGAAGGAGCCTCTGAGTGTCAGCAACCAGTCTCCTCCTATGATCTTCTTTCCTAAAGATACATTTAAGTTTTCTTGTAAACACTGAGAGACCACCTCGAGTAGCTAGTACCTGTATTTTCGGGTTAATACTTCTATGGGGTACGTTGCCTTTTCCTGTACATGAGCGTTTTTTCTTAATTTTTTTTATTTTCACTATTAAATCTAATTTTTATCTTTAGCGCCTTTTTCTCTTTAGCTGAAGGCAGAGTACAACTGTCAGCAACATCCCTTCGAAAAGCTTTTCCTTTACCGCCACGAGTTGCTGCATTTAATGTTTTTCGTGACGTTCCATTTCCATTCTGACCCTACTTTCCAAGCACTGCAGCTATCCTACTCTCTGACAATCTAGGTGAGTTGGTGGCAGAAGGCTTGGGTGATTCAAAATTCAAATCGGGGCTCACCAACAGCTCCCTGGATGGGTCGAAGGTATCAGGATTAGTGCCCGTCGCCTTTTCCGGTGAGACAATTATCCGGGCAACCGGACGCCGGAGATTTGGTCGGTGCCCTCACAAACATCCAAATTATCCTTACTGCTTGATTCCCATATAACCGACAACGCCAAACTATTATTGCTATCCTCAAAAATCATCTTAACTCTAACAGAATAAATGCTGGAATCCACTCTTAAATTAATGGATGAGGGGATAGATTTCCAAAGGGGAGTTATGACCAAGGCTGAGGCAGAAGACATGCAATGGTCATGATTACCAGAAAGCTGGGTCTGGATCACCTGGCCAGGTGCTGCCCAAGAGACTCCACAGTTGGCGTTGACCAGGCATGAAGAGGAATATCGTAAAATCTAATTCTGATGGTTCTAGCATCCGTATTATAGGCCGGAAACCACGGCTGAAGGGAGGAGAGAAGCCCTCCCAGAGCAACACCTCTACGCCTGAGGATGGCAGTCGCCTGTGATTCTGATTCAAAATAAAAAAGGATATCCACTGAATTAATAGAAAAGGGCTTTTGCAATTCCGGCAGGCCCCAACTTTTTTTAGCCCACTCCCATACATCTTCTAGCAGCCAAGCTCCAGCTTTCAAGCTTCTAATGAGGTAGCTCTTTAGATATTTCTTTCTTTCCTCTACCAAAGTAGCCGGGATCTCAAGGGCTAAGGGGTCAGCATGCACATCAGCCTGAGAGGATGCGACTTTTGGCCTCCAAACCATGGCTGGGGCCAAGTTAGTTTTGAGATCTAAACATTATCTGCAGGCGTTTCACAATCCAAAGTTTCTGTATTGACATTTGGGACACATCCAGTCACTACCGGTAGAAGGCAAACTACGGTTAAATTCAGAGGCTCTACGACCAAGGATTCTTCTGGCCCCGTATTCCAACCGTCTCACTCTGGTATCCTTGTCCTCGATGCTACCCAAGGTCCCCGAGTGGGATCTGGGAGGAGCCCATTGAGACCTATTCAGGTTATCAACTTGCCCAAATAAACTGAGAGTCCTCCGACAGCAAATATTGAGAATTCCTAAGAATTCAAATACTTCCAGAGCATGGTACCTTGCTTCAAGGAAGTTCTGGAAATGATTCACCGTGTTGTCAAGGTTAAAGCCACACGAGCAAATAAGGGAGTCCACCGGGAATCCAGAAACAATGGCTGTCGTAGGAAGAGGTCGACGGCTTCTGAAGACGTCCTTGATAGTTTTTTTTGCGCTTGTATATATATATATATATATATATATATATATATATATATAAGAGAACGGTTCCTACACACATGTGTAGATAAGTTATCTACACACTAGCTTAAAATACAGTGGGGGCCACATTATTTGGGTGATCCTAACAATTCGAACTGTGGAGGCAAAAAATGGACTAATTTGTGAAGGTTTAAAGACATCCATTTTACCTCCACAAATCGTAGGGTTGGGATGATCCTATGGATCTGATTTTTTGTAGACACCCTATCTATATGAGGGCCTTTAAAATGGATGGCTTGGATCACCCAAACAATGTGGGCCCCCACTGTATTTTAAGCTAGTGTGTAGAGAACTCTCTACACATATGTGTAGGAACCGTTCTCTCTCTCTATATATATATATGTGTGTGTGTGTGTGTGTGTGTGTGTGTGTGCGCGTGTGCCGTTCTCCGGCAAAAGATCCGGCAATGACCTCTCTCCTTTCCATTTCTTTGGTATCAATTGATGGCTGTCTCATAGTTCAGGCTGATATATTCATACTATGAAAGTTACATTGGTGACAAGTAGTCCCACACCGGACCCTCGCGCCATGTTTTCTGGGGTGTTGGATGAAATTTGGGTGGAAGAGGTTGTATTTGATGTAAGATGAGAGGAGTGTATGGAGGAAAATAAGGGGAGTTTTTTTTTTTTTTTTTAAAGATGACATATATATTCATACTATGAAACTTACATTGGGGACAAGTAGTCCCACCCGGTTCACATTGCATATGAAGATCCAGGATCATACACCTCGGCCAAAAACATAAAAAACCTATGATTTGGCAGATACTAAATTTATTGCCAACACGCGTGTCGTGTCGTGTCCGACCCAACACCCATGTCCACATGTGTCGACACTCCTTTAGACCACTTTTAAATGTACTGCCGAAAGTGTCAATAACTTTACATGCATGTACGTGTATGATTGTGCTACTATTCCTATATTTTTAGGGGTTGACGTGTCATATACCCTGTATCCGTGTCAAAACTCGTCACACGAATCTGTGTCCACAAATCATGATTATATGTATTTCTATTTTAGTCGTGTCCCGTTTCTAAATTTTAGGAGTTTGCCGTGTTACACTCCGTGTCCGTGTCAACATGCGACACTCGTGTCCGTGTCCACAAATCATAGTAAAAAATCCACTCATCTACACCCACATCCGTCTAACATAACCACCATCATAACCCTCCACAGAAAAAAACCATAGTACTTCCAATCCCCCATATAAACATCTGAACATATTCTTAAGCTCAAAGAGCATACAAAATCCGCAGAGAGAATGTACTTATCCACCTTTTGTCAAAATTACCACTAGTCAATAGTCAATTGAAGGCTTCGTTTAGAAGCACTAAAAGACATTTCTTAAACAAGCCTTTTCATGTATCCTTCAGCGGATAAAGTACAGATTAAACAGAGGTAAAATCCTCAAGCAGCGAAGGACCCAAAGTCTCTCAAGCACACTCAAATAATCTCATTTAGCGTCCGCCTCCTTAATAAGGGCAAAGGTTCCCATCTCCAGACCATTAACAGTATTCCTCTTCAACCTTCAAGAAAAAACAAGAAAAACCTACACCACTCTTCAAAAAAAAAAAAAAACATAAGAAACTCCAAGGACAAAAACATCAAAAATCCCAAGAAGGCATTTACAACATAGACGTAGAAAACCCCTTATTTCTTGAGAGCCTTTAGCTATTATGATGGGAAAAAAAACAAGAAAACTGACTTTCACTCATTCATCAATCCATCATTTCTCAAATAAACCAATTGATATTGGTTGGAAAAGACCATGGTACCCCTCCTATAACGTAAGAGACTTAAAAGACACCTAAAAGACGCTTAAAAATTAAAATATGAACCCTAGAATGATCCCCACCACCTTCCCTCAGCCCACTTCCTCCCTCATACTCTTCTCTCACTTTCACCTTCCCTCTATTACTCCACTTTTTTCCCCTTCTACATCCAACATTCGTTTTCCCCCCATTCACTTCACCCTTTCCACTTGGGTTTATAAGCTGTTTTTCTTTCTCCCCATATCCTCCCCCCCTTAATCGTAAAAAAGTGTGGTCCTCTTTTACAAATGGGCTGCCAACGTCTATTATCCAAATATTAACAAACTAATCTCACTAGGTCCAAGTTACTACACCATCATGGGTACATAAACACAAAGCCAAAACCTACTGTTGCATCACTCCACATCATCTTTCAATCCTTAAAGGCGCTCACACGGACCCACAGGCTTCTGAATCTATAAGCATTCAAAAGACCACACTGATTTTGGACAAATTTGTAAAATCATGCGCCGTTTGGGGCTCGCAAGGTGCGTGCTTGAGCAGCAAGGACAGAGATGTTGACCCCCTTTTCGTCAAAGATTATGCAACTCGGCCAATAGAAATCGATATGGGAGATTGGGAGGGGGACAGAAACATATCAAGTCAAAATAGAATCAAATCAGCTCTTTATTACATCCTTTCGGTATGTTCGCAATGTATACAAAATCAACTCACGAGAGGTTTATGAGTATTCAAACCTTAAATTCTTTTGCCACCTCTCTTGCATCTATCACTTTATGTTAAAACATTTTCGTTTTTCACTAAAATGGAACCTGAAATCCAAAGCAAAATCGAGAAAACAATGATGGAGATGTTGAAAGATGCCGACTTGGAGGTAATGACGGAGATTGTTTTCCCATATAACATACGAATTTTTTTACCAATTTGAATGAGGTAAAAAGATTTCCCAAAAATACAAAAAGGGTCATTCGGAAACATGTTTCCAGAAACTGGAAATGTGTTTCCCCCAACGTTTCCACCGCGCTTCCCAGACGTTTCATACGTGTTTCCCTAATTTTTAAATTCAATTAATTCCGTTTTGTTTCCGTGAAAACGCATTTCCCACTTGCATATAACGTTTCTGGTAACAATGCTTAAGACATTTCTGTAGACAGAGTTTTGTACCAAAGATCTAGGACGTCTGCAGTATTTTTTGGTATTGAGGTGGCATATTCTAGATAACGTCTTTCTTTATCTCAGAGGAAATATGTTCTGGACATATTAGAGGAGATGGGATCCTTAGGAGCAAAGCCGGCAGAGGTTCCTATGGATCCCAATGTGAAGCTTCTTCCAGATTAGGGGGAGCTAGTGGATGACCCTGGCCATTATAGGAGATTGGTTGGTAAGTTGATATACTTGACTGTGACTCTTTTTGATATATCCTATGCAGTGGGAGTGTTGAGCCAATTCAGGAGTTCTTGTACTTCACATTGGGCACCTGTCCTTCATATAGTCAGATAATTGAAGAGTGCTCCTGGAAAAGTTTAATTTTTCAGGAAGAATAATCATATGAAACTGGAGGGGTTCACAGATGCTGATTGGGTAGGATCTCCAACAGATAGGAGATCGACTACTCGTTATTGCATATTTGTTGGAGGAAATCTTATGTCCTGAAGGAGTAAAAAGCAAGAGGTGGTAGCTCATTCTAGTGCAGAGCCAGAGTATTGAGCCTTGGCCCATACATGTGGGGAGTTGACCTAGTTGAGGTCTCTACTGTCACAAGATCGATTTTCCTCCTTCATCACTAGCATTACTCTATTGTGACAACATGGCAGCACTTTGTTCCAATCCAGTATTCCATGAGAGGACAAAGAATATTGAAGTAGATTGCCATTTTGTTCGTGAGAAACTTCAGAAACGAGAGATTAGCACCACCTTCACTCGCGTTCACTAAACCGTTGCGAAGTCTAAGTTGAGAGATAGTTGTAACTTATAACAAGCTAGGGTTGTATGATATATACACTCCAACTTGAGTGGGAGTATTGAAGGGTATTATTGTCTCTGTACATGTACATGTAACCCTATTTTTGTGTGTTTGTGTGTGTGTGTGTGTGTGTGTGTGTATAGAGAGAGAGTAAACAGTTTGTTGTGGTAAAAAACAGTTAATGTGAGGTGGCAGCTCAGGAGAAGCAAACCTGACTGGGGTCTGATAGGATATTGGAATGAATGTAGATCTGATCGTCCGATAGAGAAGGTTCTATACCAAGATGAGTCCTGCACAAGGTAACACCCGGTCGGAAGGCCAACCCGGGGGATAGTCCCCGGACGGGCCCTCCGATGCTTAAGTCAGTATGGGACATCATATATAGGCCGTACAGAACAAAAATAGTAATGAACAGTGATTTCTCGAGTTTCGGACCCCTACCTTTGAGCCTTTGATGGCTATTTATAGTAAGTGGGTGCAGTTGATTTACCCTTTTGCCCCTTTAATAGGTGTCACCCCGCGATTGGGTAGTATGTGAGTTTTTGTCCTTCCCTCTAGGGTTAGGCTTTTAATTACCCTCTGTTGAGGGGGGTAATTAGGGTATATTATTTGAGGACACGTGTCGTGCTCTGGTTGGGTAATCGGCTTTGGGTCCCCTCTGCGCTCGAGTTCAGATAGCTTATCTGCCCTCGAGTGTAAGAAACAAGACTGGGCCCACATTTTTTTGTGTGATCCTAGGCATTCATTTGAAAGGACTCATCATGGATGGGATGTGTACCAAAAATAAGCTTCATTGGATTTTCTTAGGGTGTCCATTTGTGGGTGAGAAAATAGACAGATAGATACTGTTTGTCCACAAATCTGCCTATGGAAGGGTTAGGTTGATCCAATGGAGCTGATTTTTGGTACACAGCCCATACATGATGAGGCCTTTCAAATGAATGTTTAAGATCACCCAAAAATGTGGGCCCACCATGTTTCCTTCACTCGAGCGTTGGAACTGTTTCCTCATATATATATATATATATATATATATATATATATATATATATATATATATATATATATATATATTACATGGGAGCTCCCTAAGCAGACTCCATCTTCTCCCTCACTTCCTCTTCCATCTTCTCCACAATAACAGTTAGGGCTGCAAATGAGCCGAGCCTAGCCGAACTTTGTTGTGTTGGGGCTCGGTTCGCTTAGTTTGAGCATCGGCTCGTGTTCGTGACGAGCTTTATACTATGGGCTCGTGTTCGGCTCGCCAAAATTCAACGAAGCTCGTTTTGTAAACGAACGACCCGGGCCGAGCTTTTAATGAGCCGAGCCGATCCAGGATCGAGGTTGGTTGGGTTCATGTTCAACTCGTTTAGTAAACACATCAAATTAATATCATTAAGTAATATATATATATATATAGAGGAAAGTGTCTCTAGTCTCTCCCCTAGATAAGCTTATCTACTCCTCCCTTTAAAAAAACACAGTGGGCCCACGATGTTTGGATGATCCAAAGCATTCATTTGATAGGTCCTAACATAGATAGGGTGTGCCCAAAAAATCAGCACCAAAGGGTTATCCTAGAACTTCATTTTGTTGGGCACACCGTGTCCAAAATGGACGCATATAAACGTGGACGTTTATATGTGTCCATTCTGGGTACCACAAGGCACCACAAAACGAAGTTCTAGGATGACCCTTTGGTGCTGATTTTTTGGGCACACCCCTATCTATGTTAGGACCTATCAAATGAATGCTTTGGATCATCCAAACAGCGTGGGCCCACTGTGTTTCTTTTAAGGGAGGAGTAGATAAGCTTATCTAGGGGAGAGACTAGAGACACTTTCCTCATATATATATGAGGAAAAGGATTGTGAGCTTGAAGCTCATATAGCTTATATGAGCTTGAGGGCCCAAACACATGTGGGCCCACATTGTAAGGATGATCGAAAGCATTCAATGATAGGGTGTGTACAAAAAATCAGCTCCATAGGATCATCCTAACTCATCCAAAAGTGGAGGGCAAAATGAACAGACACCGTTTGCCACAAATCTGCCCATTTTTGCCCTCCGCTTTTGGAGGGGTTAGGAGGATCCAATGGAGCTGATTTTTGGTACACACCCTATCTATGATGGGGCCTTGCAAATGAATGGTTTGGATCATCACAAAAAATGTGGGACCCATGTGTTTGGACCCTCAAGCTCATATAAGCTATATGAGCTTCAAGCTCACAATCCTTTTCCTCTCTCTCTCTCTCTCTCTCTCTCTCTCTCTCTCTATATATATATATATATATATATATATATATATATAACGAACATAATCCGAGCTTTAAAGCTCGGCTCAGCTTTATGAACCGAGCCGAAAAAGTTCATGAGCTTGTCCAAGCCAAACTATACAAAGCTCGAGTTCGGCTCATTTATTTGACGAGCCTAATTTTTGGGCTCGGGTTCGGCTCGTTTAGTAAACGATCGAGCCCGAGCCGAGCTTTTAATGAGCCGAACCCAAACATGTTCGTGATCCGGCTCAATTCATTTGCAGCCCTAATAACAGTATCCACTCTCTCCAGTCTTGATTTCTTAATTTTTTGAATAATTCTCTTGTGAGGTCATAGCTAGTTGTCTCCAGAAGTGCCGTAGTGAATCCCGAAGTATTGGAATCCAACACGTGTATGACACAGGTACTTCGCCCATTCAGAAGAATCCGTGTAACTGTAAGCCCAATGGTTTTCACCTTGGCATTCCCATCTTGTTTTGATGATTCCAATACACAAGTGATCTTTTATCACTAATGTGTTTGAATGTCTAAGTTGTAGATTATGATAAAGTAAGATCAAGATGCTTGGATTGAAGGCCAAGAAGCTCACATTGGACCACCAATTGGAAGGCCAAAGTCATCAAGCAAGAAGTCATGAAGACTTGAAGACATGAAGAAATTCATATTGAAGACAATTTTTTGTCTTTTAGAATGTATTTGATCCAAACCTAGATTAGGCTTTTAGAGGTATAATTAAGTTAATCTCACACACCCTAAATAAACAAGTGATTGTATTTGTGGAGTTCCAACACCTTGGAACCCTCATAGCAATCCCATCATGGTTGAGAATTGGAAGCCCAAAACAGAATTGAAAATCTGCTCTGCATAGGCTTCTCGGAACTCCGAGAGTTTTTCTCGGAACTCCGAGAATTATTCTCGGAACTCCGAGAAATGGTCCAGTAGATCATTTTCCAACTTCTGTGTGTATTCTCGGAACTCCGAGAACACTCCAACGGTATGAAAAAGAGCCGTTTGGAATTTTGCTGGAATTACCTCAATGCCATTGAACGGTCATATTTTGGTTTTCCTATAAATATGGGTGTTCTAAACATACAAAGAATTAATCCTAACACTCTAAAACTTCATTTGAATATCCAAGAGTGAATCAAACTTCAATTGTGCCTCTCATCACCATCTTTAGGATTTGGATCATAGGCTCAAATTTGTACATCCATTTTGTAACCCTTGTGAGGGATCTTTCATTTCTTTCTTTCAACCTTCGAGTGTTGTATTCGGGCGAGTATTCGGAGAAGCGAAGCCCATTCTCCGTGGTGAGGATAGCCACCGAGGTTAAAGCTATTGGGGTGAGGATAGCCACCAAAGTTAAAGCTATTGTAATTGGCATTCGATCTTCGCCAAGGTTAAGAAGATCAAATAGTGAAGCCATCAACGGGTTTGGTTGGTGGAGTGGAGTAGGCCTCGGATTTGAGGACCGAACCACTTTAAATCTCGGGTGCACTCTTTCTATCTCTTTGCTCTCTTATTTGCATTGCACCATTAGATTTAACTTGTATGCTTGAATATTGATTCTTGATCTCTTAATCTTAAAATCGGTTTAAAAGGTTTTAAATTGGTAGATTCTATTTCTTAAAACAACCATATTCTCCCTCATTGTGTTGCCATTCTAGTATAACTTGGGACCCCCCTACATCGGATTTTCAGTAACATGTTCAAAAAACTCAATGATCTGATTTGGATTGAGGCTCAATTAAGATTTGATTACTTGACTCACTTTTACTTTTTCTGGAAACCCCGACGATTTGCCATCTTTTAAGTGCATGTCCGTTTCTCATGACATAATCTGAACTGTTAATGATTTAGGCCCTGTTTGTTTTTAGATTATGACAACCGATTGTGGAGTCCCCAACCGTTTATTGGACTGAAAATTACACTAAATTTGAGTCCAGTAATCGGTTGGGAACTCCACAATCGGTTCTCATAATCTAAAACAAACAGGCACTTAGAGTGAATACATCTTACTTTAATAGATTAATTATATGCATAGTTGCTGTCTATTATCTTCCAATTTTGTTACTCTTGTCATGCATATTTATTTGCTACTTTTCTCACTCTTGCTACACTGATTGCTTATGTATATATATTTTTGTTCTGTTCAGACTGAGCTGGCCAATTATCTCTATCACAGCCTCAGTTCAATCCCCAATATTCAAATCTATGGTCCTGCTCCTTCGGAAACAACCCATCGAGCCGCTCTTTGTTCATTCAATGTCAACAATATTCACCCAACCGACATTGCGACTTTTCTCGATCAACAGGTACAACTAGAAACACAACCTTATCAGCATTGTCACTTTGTTTATTTTCTTACGACTTAGCTATTAATACCGTCATATGGAAAAGATAATACCATTTCCGGAAACAATAATGTCACATGGAAGACTTGGTTTCTATTTCTGAACGTTAGTTGTTCTTTCTATTAGCATGGAGTAGCTGTCCGATCTGGCCACCACTGCGCTCAGCCCCTACACCGTTTCTTAGGTGTTAGTTCGAGTGCACGTGCAAGCCTTTACTTCTACAACACCAAAGAAGATGTTGATGGTTTCATTCACGGGCTCAAGGACACCATCAACTTCTTCACCTCCTTCCAGTAAGTTGCCTCCACACTCTTCCTCGGTGGCTATAGGCATGTATTTATCTGTTCTATTATATTTCTTAATGCTTATTACTAAGTTAATAAAAAAGTAAGTTTGCATATTTTCTTTGGTTTATGATTGTATCTTGATTTAATTACAAGGTTACCAAATGATCTTAAAAAAAAAAAAAGGTTACCAAATGAAGAGACCCATCTGTGTACTATGCTTGGCCCTATTTGCCAAGCATTGTATAATCAAAATCAAAATGCCTGTCTAGTCAATTTTATTGAATAAACAATCCCAACCCCAAACCATTAGTCACTTTTTGTGTTATCAAGTATTCAAACTTGTTACTTTCATGGTTTGGGGGGCACAATTTTCAGGTTATTTCTTTCTAAATAGTTATCAATATTTAGGCCATGTTTGTTTTGGATTTTGAGAACCGATTGCGAGTCCAGAACTGATTATTGGACTTAAATTTGCATTTAGGCCCTGTTCATTTTGGATTTTTAGAACGATTTTGAGTCCAGAACTAAAATTTGGACTCAAAATTAAAAGCAATTTTATGTCCAATTCTCAAAATCCAAAACGAACTGTGCCTAAATGCAAAAATATGAGAAATATTTTTTGCTTTTCAAAAATTTCCGGAAAATTCATCCAATGCAATCAGGGCCTTGGTGCTCTTTGGTTGCCCAAAATGCCGGGATTTTGCATGGTTTTGAAACATAAAGCCTTCTTTCTACTTACTCCACTGTACATGCATCCAAACAAAGCTATCCCGAGGCCTTGTCCTAATGTTTTCGTCTATAAAAAGCAAAGGTGTTAGTAATTTTTGCCGGGGAAAATATGGATATTTTTGTCAGGCTCCATTTCTTTCGACGTAAAAATGGTCGTAAATTTTGTTTTACAATAAAAATGGTTATTTATCTGTTTTAGACCTGTGGCGCATTAGGGTTGCTGTTAGTGGTGGGAATGTGCATAAAACACGTGGTTCTTCATATAGTCCTCAAGATGCATTTGGATTGCCGGAATCAAGAATCAGAAATCACATTCCATTCCAATCGATTGCTTTGTTTGGTTGCATAAAAGCTCGGCAGCCATCGGAATTTGGTTTGGATTTGGATTTGGCATCCCATTCCATGTTTGGTTGCCAAAATAACATTGGACTCCCTTGGATTTTACTCATGTAATAATTACTTGTGTGATGATGTGGATTCATTGTCCCCTCTAAAAGTAAATCCTTCTGAGACTAAAAAAAACTTGGTTGATTTTTTTAGGGAATGATGCTCTCTCTTTCTCTCTCTTACCTCTATCCCTATATTGGTAATGACACCCTTACCTTTTCTCCTACTTTAAGATGATATGCTGTGCAACCAAACACTGATTCACTATTCTCCGAGGTAATTCTAGATAAATTAAAATGCTTGTCTCGTCCTGTTTGACTCCCTTTGACTTCATATTCATCTACTTTCCGAACATCCCTAGCAACCAAATGGAAGGATTATGATTTTCCCTGTGAACAGAATGGAATGACCTATTCTAGTGTTTTGTTTGGGTTCTTACCCGGATAATCAAACGGAGATGATCAAAAGAAAAACAAAAATACTTGTGGAATTATCCATTAGAAATGCCTTTTTTTCTCATCTGCCGCCTTATGCCAGAACAAAAAATACTTGTAGAATAATCTCAGGAAGTTTCCTCCTTTCAGATGTCAAAGAAAACTCATCACCACTTTCAACTCAGCATCTCAAACCTTGCCAGAGAAGCCATGGATTTCTACTATGCTAACAAAAACCACCAATTCCAGGTGAACCTATCTCCGAAGATGGTCACCTTGTCAAGAAAACCCCTCTATCCCCAGAAAGAGTAAATTCAAAAGAGAAAGAAGACCCTGAAGAAGCATTTGAATCTGCATCCTTAACTGATGAGATTTTGACAGCACTCAAATCCATGGAATCTGCCTTGAGTGAGGATGACAACTCCACATTGCATCCATGGAATCTGCCTTGAGTGAGGATGACAACTCCACATTGCATCCATGCGGAGGGGGAGATTGTCGGGGGTTCCACACAACAGCACCTAGATTACGGAGGTTTCGACCCTGAAAAGGCCCCTGCCTTTGGCAAGCAGACTTTTGAAGAAGTAGGATAGAGATGATAACGCATCTTTAACAGCATTAGCCATGACGGGTTCTCTGTGTTGTCTTCAACCTTGGGCCATTATTTCACTTGCTTCATTGGGGAGATGATGGTGATTGCATGGCCATGGAGGGTTGGTTTTAAATCCTACAAGAAAGATGAAATCCGCCCAAAATTTTGATATTTTTTCCCACTGGCCTTTTTTGCTTAGGGCGACAAAACTGATATAAACGCCGGAAATCCAAAAAACAGAATCAGATGCCGATACTGATTCCGAATTCCAGCAATCCAATCACGCCATCAATGTAACCAACTTCACATTTAAGGCCTTGTTGTTTGGATTGCAGGAAAAATATAAAAAAAATTCAAGGAATTTTTTTGCTTCAACAATTTAAAGGGAAATGATAAATTTTAGGTATATCATCATAAATTGAAGGTCCCTAAAAATAAAAATTGAACTATGGTGGTTCAAATTACATTTTTTCCACATGTAGTAAAAGCATGAAAATTTGGAAAAGTTATTCTTTTCCAATTTTTTCCAAGAAATTCTTGCAAGCGAAACTGGGTCTTATTATCAAAAGATCTATTAGTATTATCATTCCTCGTATTGAGCAATGATAGATACAAGGGAGCCCTTGCATAAAGAGCCGCAAAAGGGCTCTTCATTGGATCCACGTCATTTTCAATTACATTTTAAAATCAGTTGAAAAAGTAAAATCAGTTGCATTTGATGACGTGGATCCAATCAAATGCCCTTTTTTGGGTCTTTATGCAAGGGCTCCCTTGTATCTATCATTCCTCGTATTTTCTTATCAATTAAAAAAAGAGTCAATCATTCAAAAGATTGACACATAAGATAAATATACGAAGAGATTCGTCCACCCTTCAGATATTCGACGCCCTCTCCTACAAAAAAACTTGCAACACCAACTGTATTCGTAATTCCATCAACGACTCATCTATCAAAATATAAGGGAGCTTGACTAATCTTGTTATACCCTTAGGCCCCTAGGGGAATTTTCTCGAAAATTTTTAAAAAGGGAAAACTTTTCTAAAATTTCCTACTTTTTAACACACCGAAGAAAGGGAAGTGATATTTACACCCCTTTTCATCACCAGGGACACCCAGCGTCAGTGTATCAATGGCAAAAAGGGACCTAATGTACTTTATGTCAGAAAAATCCAGTGGTTTGGATTGCAGAGTACACTGGCAAGTGGGTGTCCCTGGTGATAAAAGGGGCGTAAATATCATTTCCCCGAAAAAATGATAAATTGAACCGATGGTATTCAATTTTTCCTTTGGACCTTCAATTTATAATAATATCCCTGTAAATTAACTATGATCATAACATTTCCCTCTAAGTCATGTAAAGAAGAAAATTTCCCAATTTTGTTTCCATTTCAAAAAAAAGAAGAAAAATTCCCAAAAAAATATTATTTTGACAGAGATGTTTTTCTTGCAATCAAAGGCGGGGCTTGTGGGAATTCATCACGAAGTGATGGGTTTTGATATATTATCGAAATGGTTAACTCCATCGATAAAACATTTTACATCAAAATTCAAACTATTCTATGGATTGGTATGAATTCGCGACAGATGTAATTTCTTCAGTCAGTATAGCCTATTTCGGACTATTTATACCGTCTCTTTTCTATGGGTATGCTTATTCATCTTTTCTGAATTTGGACTTTATCAATTCATTTGTTAAAATAGGTCATTAGTGAATTGTCTTGGACTAGTAAGAAATGTGATCTACAATTGGTTGCATAATTGGTCATATAATCGCCTTTTTATGTGACATCCTTAACTAAGGCCCTGTTTGGATTGCTTAAATACTTTTCCAGGAAATTTTTTCCTAAGAATTTATTTTCTTTCAACAATTTAGAGGGAAATGATAAATTTTAGGGATATCATCATAAATTGAAGGCCCTGAAAATAAAAATTGAACTATGGTACTTCAAATTACTTCTTTTTTTTCACGTATTGAACAAGCATGAAAATTTGAAAAAGTGAAATTTTTGTCACTTGAGGAAATTTTGGAAAGTGTACTTTTCCGGAAGATTCCTTCAATCAAAACCAAACCGGGTTTTATTTACAAAAAATACACATTATTAGAAGTTGAGATTTAAGCTAACCGATATATCTAGATCAAAGCTTATGAAATGGTTGTTTTGCTTAGATCAAAGGTGGGTCCCACTATGGTATGGTGTGTGCACTTCATTGTATTGAAACGGGGATATAGATCCCTCGTAAGACTTTCATGGACTTGCATAGAACATGTTTCACTGTTGTAAAACCAGATTGTAGAGAATGTTTGATTATGGGAAAGAGTAATCCAGATCGGCTCATATACAGTTCTTGAGCCGGGAACACCTTAGCCACGTGTGTTCACGTTGGAAGGGATATGGTAATGGGTTAATAATGTGTGGGCCCGTTGTAAGCCCAATAAGGTTTGTGGGTATATTTGAGGAATGAGAGTCTGTAATGAGTGGACTCTAGGGTTTCCTTTTAGCTTATAATAAATACGGGATTGGTCCCTACTCTCACACATAAGGTTGTTATTTCTCCCATTGGAATACATATAAAGAAGTGGAGAGAGTAGAAGGCCTCCTATCATTGTTCTTTCGTTTTGCAGAGCAACGAGGATTGTGAAATCATCTTTGCTAAAGGTTCAACTACCTGAAAGGAGGTATTTATCATTTATTTCTTCTCTCATATAATTTGTTCAAATCACATGCTTATGAATTGATAACGCAACATAAAGTCCAACATGTGGTATCAAAGCCGATGTGCTCAAATCAGAGGCTGTAGTAGCTTATGATAGAGAATCAAAGTTTCTGTTTAAATTTAAATTTTCCAATCAGGTTTTCTTTCTTTTCAGCTGCACTAGATTTACAACCGGGTAAATTAAAATTTTTTGTGAATAGAGTTGTTTTATCGAGTTAAAGATTGGAACCAATTAAATTATTTTCTGAATTAAAGAGGGAACCGAGCCATATGTACTAGTACTATTGGCCCAAGGGTTCTTGCTAGAAAACTTCAAGCCAAATCAGAGACGAAAGAGATGTTAGAAGGTTTGCTGGTTATGGGTTACAAATCCTCTTTTGCGGTGCCAATTTGGGACGACAAAGTTCCATCCGAAGTTGGCTGGTGAGATATTTGTTAGGAATAGATTTTCCTATTTAGATGCTTTCCTTATTTATGTTATTGCTATCTTATATTAGCTTTCCTTATTTCCTGTTTTCTATTTTGCCGATTTCTATTTTCATATTTTGCTTTCCCTAATTTCTATATAATATAGATGCCGTATGGCTTTTGAGGAAGGAATAATCAAATTAAGTGCAGTTTGCATCTTGGAGGTCGAGTTTCCTCGAATTAACTCATTGGAGGCCTGAGTTTCCACGAATTAACTCATTATTTTCCCTTTCCCCATCATCTTCTTCCCTAATTTCTCTTCTGATAGAATGGTGTTCTATCAACTTGGTATCAGAGCACTTCCTAGTGGATGCCTCTGACGTGCCTTCAAAAGAACGAGCTCGGTATCAGAGATTTGAAGGCTTATTCCATGGCTGCCGGGAACAAGAATCGTTCGTCATCAGACGAACAAGCCTTGGAAGCAAAGTTGAAAGCTGAAATCATAAAAGAACGCGATGCGGTTTATCAGGCATGATTCAACAACATTGAGACACAGTTACAAAAGATCACGGATCTTCTTCTCCAAACCCGTCTGTCACCTGAGCTAACCATTACTCATGACAATTCGGGTGCATGGCTTAGATCTATCAACACACCGGATCGACGGGACGAGGATCGTGTTCGTCAGGAAGGTGGCTCCGGCGTTTATCAGGCACGATTCAACAACATTGAGACATGTTACAAAAGATCACGGATCTTCTTCTCCAAACCCGTCTGTCACCTGAGCTAACCATTACTCATGACAATTCGGGTGCATGGCTTAGATCTGTCAACACACCGGATCGACGGGACGAGGATCGTGTTCGTCAGGAAGGTGGCTCCGGCGTTGAAAAAAGAGCAATACTGTCCCCGTATGAATATAGACTTCCCACGATGGGATGATAGTGATCCAGAGGGATGGGTGACACGAGTGGAATGTTTTTTCCGATTCTATCAAACTCCCATCGACCAACGGGTTACCATCGCCTCCATTAATTTAGAATGTGATGCCATCCAATGGTTCAAGTGGTTTGAGGGGATCTATCACGGATCACCAAACTGGAGAGAGTTTGTAGATGGATTGTTAGTACGTTTTGGCCTCACAGTATGAGAACATTCACGGCGAGTTAGCAAAGATACGACAAAGTACGACAGTCTTAGAGTATCAAAGCCGTTTCGAATGACTCGCCAATCGTGCACAAGATTGGTTGGAACCTCAGTTAGTGGGAACATTTATTGAAGGACTTCGCCCGAAAATTCGGTGAGAAGTCAAGATGTATCGTCCTCGCACGATGACGACAGCTATCTCTTATGCGCGATTGCAGGAGGAAAGACTACATGAAGATAGCCGACGTTCATATGATGGCTTTACTGGCCGACCCCCTGATCTTCTTCGAGAAGGTCCCATAGAAGCCACGGGTCGTAACATGCATGTGAAGCGATTGACGGAAGAGGAACTCAAGGACCGAACGACTAAACTCAAGGACCGAACGACTAAGGGGCTATGTTGGCACTGTGATGAGAAATGGCATAAGGGTTATCGTTGCAGACAAAAATGGTTGTTGATGATCGAGCCAGCTAGTTATTTCGACGACGATGATGAGGATAATCAACCTTGAGGACAAGATTGAAATTAAGGGTGGGGGAATGTTAGGAATAGATTTTCCTATTTAGATGCTTTCCTTATTTATGTTATTGCTATCTTATATTAGCTTTCCTTATTTCCTGTTTTCTATTCTGCTGATTTCTATTTCCATATTTTGCTTTCCTTAATTTCTATATAATGTAGATGCCGTATGGCTTTCGAGGAAGGAATAATCAAATTAAGTGCAGTTTGCATCTTTGAGGTCGAGTTTCCTCGAATTAACTCATTGGAGGCCTGAGTTTCCTCGAATTAACTCATTGTTTTCCCTTTCCCATCATCTTCTCCCTAATTTCTCTTCTGATAGAACGGTGTTCTATCAATATTGGATATGTCCACAAAGCTGGATGAAATCCTGATTTTTCGTTTCCTATGAGGAAGAAGAGATAACATTTTCTCAAAAAAAAAAAAAAAATCTAACATGCTTTCCAAAAGTACCCCATTTATTTCCCAAAAGGTAAATCTTTTCCAATCTTTTCTAGCTTGCTCTAGCCTTTAATAACAATAAGTAATAGAATAGAAAAGGTAAGCTTTCTCTTTCCTAGTTTCCAAAATAAGAGCCAATTATATTATCTTTTCAATCGATATTAATGGGCGTTGAATAGTCACTTTATGGTTGGGCAGGGTAACTTCCAAGTGACGTATATTTTATCTTTTGGTAAGATTACCATGTTTTGTCACTTTGATTGATTTAGGCTTCCATTTATTATTAATAGTTAAGAAGGGAAAGGGAAAGGGAAAAGGAAAAGAGTGAAAAGGTAAAGCAAATATAAGAAAGGATATTCTTACGGTCACATGCCTCACTTTTGGCTTGGGCACCCATTCTTAAATTAAACCAGTTTAAAGATACTTTGGATTTCTCAATTTTTTTTCGCAATTAGAGTAGAAGCTTTCTAAATCTCACTCTCTGTTTCTACCTTTTCCACTATCTAAATTCAAAAGAAATGGTATGTTGTGCATTACTTTTCCATTAAGTAAGATTAAAAGAGTTTAAAGTTAAAGGATGTAGAATAACATCCCTCTCTTTTCGTAAAAGCACCTGATAATTTTGGGATTTGAAGAGAAAGTTGGAATAGGTTGGTAACAAATGGACGGTGAAAGTGAGCTACACATAACATAATCAGACTAAGCCCAAAGAGTTTCACTTCTATTTGGATATTGTGCTTTTAAAACACCTAGTTCGGGTTTTCACTCATGAACACCACCCTCTCATTTTCGTTAATGCAACCGGTCACAAAACAAATTCCATGATAACGTTTTTAATAGCTAAACTTACGTTTGTGAAGTTTTGAATGAACAAGGGTCTAATTGATTTTCAAAATTTCAATCACTCCAATTTCATTAGGATCGGTTGTGACTGACCTCTCTGGCTTCTCAAAGTTACATTAAGTTTTCAATTGCACGCTCCATTTGTTGTTTTCACTCTACTCTCAATTTAGTTGCTGGCTTAATATATGCATGCATGCCAATTGAATATGATAATTTAAAAAAAAAAGGAGGCAATTGTTAAAGATTTTTCAAAATCAAGTGTTTTGTGGTCAAAACAAATTTTGGAAAATATTTTCCTTTAGTTGTTTTGGGAAAAGAAAAACTATTCTTTGAAAAAGTTGCTTTTTGCTTTTGTTTTTGGAAAGATTGTAGAAATGCATTGAAAAGATAGTTCCACATTGCTCCGGAGAAAAGTTGGAGATGGGCATATATTAGTTCACACATTCCTTTCTCTTGTTTGTATGCACGTGGGGTCTTAGCCATGGGTCGAGCCGCGGGACCGTGCGTTGCACCGTCTGCACTCGCGCACGCACGGCGTGGGCATTGGGCATTGGGCATTGGGCTATAGGGCGCTTTTTTAGGCGCACTTTGCATTTTGCGAATAGGTCGGTTAGGTTGGGCTTTGAGTCGAGCCTAACGGTCGGCCCAGCGGGCCCAGTACTCCAACGGTCAGTGGGTGCGATCCATTGGGTTGTGTCTCTTCCCCCAACGGTCAAGAATCTAGGGATGCGATCTGTACCGTAGATGGATCATCTAACGGTTACAGGGGAGGACGGGATTTTAAATATCCAACAGTCACTCCAGAATTGATCTGGATCATTGAATCGCGTATGGGTGCGATCCAACGGCCAGAATTCAAACTGAACTGGAAAGACACTATTCAGGGGGTGCTTTTCACACTGAAAAGTCACCAGAGGCTCAATAAAAAGTGCAGAACCCAGCCATTTCAATTAAGAAACTAATTTACTTATTTCTGGGGCAATTCTCAAGACTTCCAGTGCAATTATACTCTCTTTTCTCACTCCCACCAAATTCGTTTTACATACTGTTGTGGACCTCGATCCAGGAGAGAGGTGGGGGACGAGCCCCCAGCGGCCTCTTAGGATCATCCACGTGTGAAGGAGAGCTCTACCAAAGAACTCTCGAAACGGATGCCACCATCATAGCAAAGCACGGGTGACGATATAAAAGAGATACCTCTCGATTCGGGAACAAGTCCGGATTCGAAACGTACCTAAACAAACTCAGAGTCGCCATCCATGGTATACGGCCATGGATCATTAAACAAAATATGCTCTGTATACCATGGATAACCAGAAATATATATATGGGTCCGTGCCTGATTACGAATGGAGAAGGTCTGAAGAGAACTTCCAATTCGTCCGAGTGCAAGCACTTGGTCTCTTATGCCATTTATTATTAACCTCGAAGAGTTTCGGGCAAAAATCATATGAAATAAGAACAATTCTCAGGAATCGTCTACCTAACCATGCATTTCCTGAGGATAAAGAAATAAGCATACACAAAATGAAATGAAAGATGTGTCACCTAAGCAAAGCTAGGTTATGAGTGACATGCCTAATGGATGTCTAAGTTCTGGTGGACATACACATGCAAGCTACAGCTAAAGGTATAGGATATGTACATGAAAGTAAGAAAACACAGCAAAACATACAGCACAAATCGACTCTATACATGACTGGACAAGACGAATCCTAAAACTCTAATGCAGGACTTGACTCGGACCAGGATGGCCGTCCATCCTAGCTGCTCTACGTATCCCGGCCTCGGGAAGAATCAGAGTCAACGTAGTTCGATGACCTATTCTAACTACGATGCCTAACCATCTAGAACCACTAACCTAGACTCGATCCACTAGACTCGACTGATTTTTAAAGCTTTTTGTATAATTGCTTAAATTCATGTGAATTGTAATTTTTAGGACTCTCTATATGTCCTAACTAATGCAAGGTTGATTAGCCTTAAGCTAATGCAGGTGGGTCCTATATTCTATGTGTAACTAGGCTGTGCAACCTAAGAAAAACCATGGGCTGACTATATGCTTCCTAGTCTAGCCATCGGTTCGACTAAATGTCTAACCGATCGACTCGAGGCCTCCTAACTCTAGGGACACTCACACGACAGGACACACCATATCAATACAAACAGGACAGACTCCTAACTCTAAAACACCCCAAATAACTAGGACAGACTCCTAACTCTAGGAGAAGATATTTTTGAATAAGGTTTTGAAGAAGCTTTGTATTTTTTTGAAGGTTTGACAAATTTATTTTTAAAGGTTTGGCTGGACCTGGGATGTGAATCCCAAGCTGCACTACGTACCTCGTGGAGGAGGATCAAGCCAACGTAGTTCGGAACGAACTCTTCTACTACGCTCCTAAAGCTCAAAAGTATTTCAAAATGACTTAAGATTTTTGATGTTTTTCAAGTGTTTTTGAATTTTAAGATATTTCAATATTTTTGAATTTTTAAAATATTCAATTGTTTTTTGGGTTTCAAATTTCTAATGTTTTTGTGATTTTAAATGATTTCAATGTTCTTGAAATTTTAAGATTTCAATGGTTTATGGATTTTAAAATTTTAAATGCTTTCACCCTTTTGGTCAAAGACCAAAGGGAACACATAATGCAACACCCTAGGGTAAAACCCTTAGGGTAAAGGGGAAACCCCAAACCAACAAACTAGTATTTCAAAACAAAATGTAACAATCCATAAACAAGTAAATAAACGTCCCAAGAACAGAGAAAACGATCTAAGATCCCAAGCCAGCAAGGCTCTAATAACAAAGAAGAAGACAACGACTCTAAAGGACTAACTCCTAAGCTATAGGACAAACCAACAGTCTATGAAATAGACTCCTGAACAATCAATACTAAAAAGGGATGCAAGTAAGTCAAAGCACATCTAACACTCAATGAAGGGGTGTAAATGAGACTGGGTATGTCTCCTATGGGTTAACCCTCTGATGAGACCAAGGCGGTCTCCTATAAAGAAAACTCTTCTATTGAGACAGAGCATGTCTCCAAAAAATGAAAACATCATAATGAGACAAAGTGTGTCCCCTAAAATGAGACTCATGGAATTTGGAAGGTCTAGACATGATTTGGAAGTGATTCTAGAAGTTTAGATGTCTAGGTTGACATATAGCACGGATTCTACTCATTTAGGATTAAAAAAAAAACATTGAAAGCACTCTGCACAACATGCAATTTTCGCAAATAAGGCTCTAAAATATAAAGTAAATCATGAGAATTGATCAATATATGATTTATGACTTGCTAGCATGCTCATCATATCCCAATACAAGCATTAGAATCAATATAGGCTCAAAACAATCTAAAAAAAAAAAAGAAAAGGTGAAATTTCCACCCAACATGTAATTTTCACCAAAAATGGTCAAAAATGCCAAACAAATCATGGGAATGATTCAATATATGATTTAAAACTTGCTACCAAGCTCAAAACATCCAAAACAATCATTAAAATTGAATAAAGCTCAAGTTGTCCATGATTTTCAAGAAATAGCACAATTATGACATATAGTGTGAAAAATGCAACTTTGCACTGACTTTTGGACCCCTCAAACATCAAAACCATCAAAAACTCTACTAATCAAAATTGTAGATCTCAGAATAAGAAACATTCTCTCAGTTGACCACTTTGTTTGGATTTGGCCAGAAGTGGCTGGAAAATGGCCTCTTCCGATCCATCGCCATTAAAAGACATTAGTGTTTTAACTGAAAGTTCGGGCTCAGTTTTGACACTCCGGACATCGCTTCTGGAAAAATTCGCTCAAGGACAGTATTAGAAAATCTTGTGAAGAACATTTTTTCCTTTCTACGACTTCGGACGAAACAGACCTGAAATAGCCCAAAAATGGCCAAAAAGCTGCTGTTGCAGAAATGACATTCTTTTCAGAAAAACTGAAGCTTGTAAGTAGTTTTTGGCATATTAAAAAGCATTTATGGAAAAATTTGCTAAATAAGACAGTTTTAGGAAATATTACAACGAACACTTTTCCAGTTGACAGCTTCGAACAATTCCGACCAAAAGCCGCCCAAAAGTTACTCGACACGATAATTTCTAAAAAAACTACAGAAACGTTATGGGCTGAAAACTTTAAACGGACATAACTCTCTCGTCTTTTGGCCAAATTTGGGCCGCCATATGTCGAACTGACCGGCTCGACGAGATCTGCAAGATTGATGATGTTTGTTTTTAAAAGTTTTCAGCGTTTGAGGTCGAAAAGGAGCAAATTCAAAACAGGACAGCAAGCATGTACAATTTTTTTTTTTTTTTTTTTTTTAAACATATCATCCAAGGCTTCCATGAGCTACTGATCCCATAAAAACGAAATAGTGAACATATATTTGAGTGGAAAATATTGATCAAATTGTATTTAAAACATAATGATGAGAAACAACATCAAGGTGTGCAAGGGCTTCCATTAGTTGAAACTCAAACATCTCTATCATTCTCACATGTCAATTAAAAGGATGGAAGGGAAAGAGGAGCACATGAATCATCAAAATGTGGTTATACAGATATTCCAAAGTAGGGGCTAAAACGGGGGCTGAACCTATGTAAAACAGGGCTGAAATGAGGGCTAAACTTGTTACAACAAGGCGGGGGCTGCACATGTTAAAACAAGGCGGGGCTGCGCATGCCAAAACAAGGTGGGGGCTGCACATGCTAAACAAGGCGGGGCAGCACATATTAAAACAATGTGGGGCTGCGCACATGCCAAAACAAGGTGGGGGCTGCACATGTTAAACAAGGCGGGGCAGCACATATTAAAACAATGTGGGGCTGTGCATGCCAAAACAAGGTGGGGCTGCCATTGTAAAGGGCCATGGGCTGTTAGCACCAAGAGTGTAAGTGCTGTCATTACCAAAATGAAGAAGTGGCTGCCATGGATATCATCATGCTCAGCCAACAAAATGAAGGCTGAATTGGTGGACAGAACTTGTGCCAAACAGGGGGCAGATTTGGGGGATAGAAATTGTGCTAAACAGGGACAGATTTGCGCAAAAAATTGGGGCTAAATGATGGACAGAATTGTGCCAAAACTGGGGCCAAACATGGACTGAGTTTACGTGAAAACAAGGAGTATCGCCATGGACTGTATTGTGCTAAAAACAGGGCTGATTCGAGGGTTGAACTGTATCAAAACAAGGGTTGAAACATGAGCTAATTCATGGGCTGAAATGTACTAAAACAGGGAGTACAACCATGGGCTCAAATGCTAAAAGCAGGGACTGATTTACAAGTGTAGAGCTGCAAATATTAAAGTGAAATGAGTGGGCTGCAAATATTAAAGTGAAAAAAAAGGCTGCTGCAATCAAAGGTGTGTAGGAGCTGCAATGACTTGAATTATGATGGGTTTTAACAGACATGTGAACCCCTTGCAATATTAACTCAACAGAACATACTATGTGATTTTTCTACATGGACAAACTCAAAATTTTCAATGGAAATCATTTGATGAAATGATTCTTGCTAATCCAATATCCCGCGATCATTTATACACCTTATAACACACTTCAACCAGCCATATGATATATCTAAAATTCCATAAAGAGATTACCTCACTTTGATTCTCACAATTCAAACCTAAGACAAAATGGAAACCCTCCCCTATGAAAGCTTCATTAAGAATTCATTACATCCACTTCACAAAACAGTAGGTGTATAACATGTAGCTCTGATTTCTTATATTTTTCTTGAACCCGTTCTCCATCATATTTCAATTTCTTTGCTTTCCATTACACTTCAAACACAAATACCAATCAAAATCAAAACTCATGAGCTAACGTGTAACAATCACGTATTTAAGTGACCTACTTATGCATTCATCCAATCTCATCAGGCCTTCATTATACATTCAATAGTTCTAAATACTCTTTCAACACATAACCAGCAGTTTTGAGTTTGTATTCAACAAAACTATGCAAACATTTAACAAATTTAAGCATGCATTCAACAGAGCCGAGTATATTTAACAAATCAGAGCTTATGTTCAATAAATCTAAGCATGAATTAAACAAATCCAGGCAGATATTCATCAAATATGAAATAAAATACCTTCTCAAAAATTCAACAAAGAGAATAAAGGATATTACCTCAATTCAACGATTTTCCTTTCTATTAAAGACGAAATCCACATAAATCGATGCTCGATCGAAATTCCAACAGAGCAAACCTGATTTTTCTTTCTTCTCCTTCGGATTTCTTTCAGATCTCCTAAAATCTATTGATCTTCTTCAATCCCTCTCCTCAGCTTCTCTTTCTTTCTTCACTGATTTTTATTAGGTCATTCGATCTCCTTTAACACAAGTTCCTCTCTATCTCTTTGGAATTCTTCTCTCTCTGAAACCCTCATTCTCATAGATCTCTCTATTTCTGTAATTCCTCTTATTCTCTCAGATTTACAGAGATCTACACTAAAAACAATAGAGTTTTGATTGAATCTTAGAGGTTTTGACGAAGAAGAAGGCGAATGTAGGGTTTCGAATCAAAGATTTTTAGATCTGCTGTTTTAAATATGGATCTAAGGTTTTCTATGACAGATTTAGGGCTTGAAAAGAACTAGAATTTCAAGGTTAGGGTTTAAGGACTATTAGGAGTGTAGAGAATGTGGAGGAGATGACAATATCTTGAACAATCGGAGCTTGACGGGATTCCGACGGATTTCTGTCGGAGAAGAAGCACGAAGTGTTAGGGTTTCAACAAGGATTTTCTCCCTCTCTTGCTTTCTCTCCCTCTCTCTGCTAGAGTTTAGAAAAAATGGAGAATCCCTTCTAAATGAATTTTTATTTTTTTTAATAGGTAAGATGGGGGTATTGATATTGGCACTACCATTTTGATAGGCGCGCGGTTCGCGCAAAAATTTGATGGGCGCACGAAGAAATCGTGTCTTTTCTGCCCCAGGCCGCGTCTTTTCTAGGATAAATTCGCCCCCCTTCAGGATAAATTCACCCCCCTTTCTGGTTTACACTACGACACCGCCTCGGCTCGATCGCTAGGCAAACGTGCTCGGATTCTGACGAAATTTTGCAGAGACCTAGATGAGACCCTAACCTAGCTTAGGGTGAAGTTTGGGACCCTAATTCATTCATTTGATGGGGTTTTGCATAAAATTGGAAGGTGAAGGGCACGGTCAAAATAGGGTGTCTACAGATGCCCCTCTTTGGCAGAGCGTGCTTGACGCACGAATGCCAAAGCTGAATAGACAACACATTTTGATCGACCCGAAAATAAAGCAAGCAAATTTTTGAATTTTCAGTTCTAAAAATAGTATTCACAAGGGTAAAACAATGAAATGACACTACAAAACTCAAAGTCCATAAGCAATATAGAGATAGCCTCTCACTGACTCTAAAATGGTAACCATGACATCTAAATGAGATGGTCTCTCTCTAATACTCATGACTCAACTATCCAAATTAGTCAAGAAGGACTATTATTAACACAAGCTAACACAAAACACATTTTTTAAAAAACGAGACTATATTAAAGCAAACACGACAATTGCTGAAAGAGCACAAACCAAACAAACAAACTAATCACTTAAACAAATACAAACCAATCAGTCAAAGAGTTTTTTTTTTTATCGTCACATTGAACCAAAACAAATACAAAATCAAACACTCAAAGAGTTCTTTTTTTTATATCCTTGAAACTTTACCAAAACAAGTTCAAAAACACTCAAACAGTTTTTTTATATATATATGAGATAACCAAACTTTTCAAAAACAGTTATGGCGCCGTACAAACCAGCTCCATGTAAATCCAGATTCGTATGGTTCTGCGTAAACCAGCTCCATATGAACCTTTCACGGATATACCGAAACAAAACACAAAACCAAACACTCAAAGAGTTTTTTTTTTATATGAGATATCAAAACTTTTTCCAAAACAAAAATGGTGTCGCATAAACCAGCTCTAGGTAAATCCAAATCCGTATGGTTCTACATAAATCAGTTCCATATGAACCTTTCACAGATATTGCAAAACCAAACATCCGAAGATTTTTTTTTAAAGTGTGGTGCTGCATAAACCAGCTCAATATAAATCCAAATTCGTACGGTTCTGCAAAAACCAGATCCATATGAATCCTTCACAGATATTACAAAACTAAACATCCGAAGATTTTCTTTTCAAAAGTGGGGTGCTGCATAAACCAGCTCCATGTAATTTTTTCAGAATAAATGCGGTGCTGCATAAACCAGCTCCATGCAATTTTTCAAAATAAATGCGGTGCTGCATAAACCAGCTCCATGCGATTTTTCAAAATAAATGCGGTGCTGCATAAACCAGCTCCATGCGAATTTTTCAAAATAAATGTGGTGCTGCATAAACCAGCTCCATGCGAACCCTTCACAGATATACGATAATAAGCATAAAACCAAACACTCAAAGAGTTTAATACCAGGGCGATAGCTATACAACCATTGCTGAAAATCCATCTGTTTAGCTATCAAGGTAATTTTGACTCCTCTCTTTCAAGGTAGCGGATCACCCAAGATTTATATGGTGCCGCATAAATCAGCTCCATGTAAACCCAGATTCATAAGGCTCTACATAAACCAGCCCCATATGAACCCTCGCAGATATGCCTGACCCCTAACTTCATTAGGTAGCAACACATTGCGGATCAACCTTGATTTGTATGGTGCCGCATAAACCAGCTTCATACAGATACAAAACCAAACACTCAAAGAGTTTTTTTTTTTTATCGTTGTATGAAAAAATTCACCAAAACAAGTATAAAACTAAACATTCAAAGAGTTTTTTTTTTTTTGAAAACTGAAGAAAAAGACCAATCCGCGCAATACGGACTCCAGTAATTTTCTACTATATTGAAAACTTCTCAAAAACGATGGAAGGAAAAAAAACCAGACTCCGAAGCATAGAACCGTCAGTTTCTATCCTTATTAAAAACTCAAAAGATGGAAGCAAACTTCTAGTGGGGGCGAAATCTGTCTCCAGGAAAGCGATTTCGCGCCTTGAAGCAAACCGGTTTCTATTCTTTCTTCTCCAACAGATACAAATTATCCCCAACAATTCCGCATATGTTTTGTACCTTTTGGTTTTGATAATGACACCTATAAACAAAAGTGAAAACTAAAGATAAAGGGGTCTTCGCGGTTGAACCATGAGAAAGCCCAAAGGGATCGAAATCCCTTCTTTACTTGTTTATGATAAACATTGAATGATCTAAATCCCTTATGTTAGAGTGCATTTGCACTCGTCCACTTTGATTTGGGACCTGGATTGGTGTAAAATGGGGTTTTTTCCTTTTCTCTTCAATGTCGGTTTTTCAAACGGGATAGAGTCATGAGGAATGTGATAATGGAGGATGAGGTTTTGGATAAAACCCACTCATGACACTGAGTAGTGCTTATCAGAACTCGGTATCTATTGGGCATACTTTTAGCAATCCAGACCGTTTAAATCCTATAAATTCTAAGTGATTGGTCATTGCCCGTAGGTTATCAATCATGATGATTTATGGGGATCTAAATGGTCAAGCTTTTCTTTAAAGGATCAAGGATTGCGATTGCACCAAGTGTTAGTACGGGTAGTGGCTTTTGCCCAAAGGTGGGTCGCTACTTGGTAAGATATTGTGGTGGCATAAGGCAAGTGTTCAAGGTACACAATTTAGAAGGTTTTGTCTTGCCCGTAGGCGGCAAACTTTTCGAAGACTTGTGTTCATATGGAAACTTGGTCTTATGATAAAGAGATGACCTATTACACGTTGCAATTCGCCTTGCTCATAGGCGACGGATTGTGATGGTGTGCCTGGACTCTAACCATACTGGGACTTATAAGGTTTTCAAGTCCAGTTTGGGTTAAATCTAATTAATCGCCTAAGTTAATTAGATTTTTATTGCATTGCAAGATACATGGTGTTTCATGTATAAGTTTATATTGTGGATTATGTGAGCGTTGAATGCTTGTTTTCAATACCTCTGCATTAGGTAACTAATCTTCTGTCATTAAGACTTTAAATGAAATGACTTCTCTAGCGTTTCGGGAGGAGCATAGGATACATGTAAAAATCGAGTTAGTATCAGTTTTAGATTAGTTCTAACTTTCTGGTTCAGTACCTTCTCTCAGAAGAAACTTTGTTGTTTTTGTCTCGGGGTTAGATTTTGATGGCTGTTGTTGAGAATTTTCTCTTATGCAATTGATCCTAATGCTTTATTTAATAGTTTATATAAGTTAGATTTGGACCCTTCCTATCATAAAATCTCTTTTACACTTGTTAGTGTTGTTAGTTCTATTTAAGACGTGTGGAATGTGTCAAAGGGAAACACACTAGGCCAAGAAGAAAGGGGCCATAAGGATCGGTGTGTTTTAGGAGTATTTCATACACATTTATGGGCATTTTTCTATTCTGTTTTTGGGTGTATCTCCTCTATTATTGACTACTCTTATTAAAACTATGTCTTCATTGTGCTCGTTTGGGTATGTCTAGCGGACACGGGGGCTTATAATTTGAGGTCAAGAAATTGGATCCCAGAACTGTTAGTTGTCACTTCATTCGGTATCTACATAAGTCATTGGGTTATCATTTTTTTACTATACTTCCTACTCTAATAGCGCCGTAGAGATTTATCCTGCAGTATTTTAGAAAATAGTAACGTCGGTGAGAGTCTTAAGCCTCAAAAATCATTTTTGATGAAGAGTGTGTTCCCCATACTTATATTTCCTTCCTAGTACAGTTGGTGTGCAAACTATAGAAGTTCATTTATGTACTTAAGCAGTTTTCCAGGAAGTGACACTTAAAGTTTGACGAGGTCGTTACCTCTTACTGATTTAAAGAAAGTGTGATGCATTTATCTAAATATCAATGGGAGCATATTTATTTTCCTAATTTTAATGTTGATATCACTGGTATCGGTCTCTTGCGTAAGACGAAGTGAATGATTTCCAATCATTTTCAGATGAAAGATCCAGTTGAGACATTATTTGTTCTGGCATAAAGATTCATCATGGCAGACATCGTGGCATACTTTGATTGTCTCAGAGGGCGTACAGCAATAAGGTCTTATGTGGTTTAGCATGCATACTTGTTATCTAGGTGTAGTAGCATTTTATAACGGCAATAAGTTAACCAAACTACAATACTCGAGAAATGATCTAAATAGATTAAATGAAGAAAATTTCTTATGTGTCAGTCATAGGAAATTTAATGTACATACAGTTGTGTGCTTATCCAAATATCTCTCTTGCGATCAGTGTACTTGGCAGATGGCAGAGTGATCCCGATATGGATCATATGATCCTGGTATGGATCATTGGACATCAGCAATAAAGCTTATGCGTTATTTGCAGAGGATTAAGAACATTATGCTCACATATAGACGGTCAAATCACCTTGAGGTGATTAGCCATGTGAATGCAGTTTTTACTGGTTGTCTAGATGATATGAGTTCTACCTCAGTATATTTTTATGGCAAGATGAGCTATATCATAACTGCTGACCCACTAACATAAGGATTGCCATAAAGTTTTTTTATGGGCACGTTACCCATATGGGGTTATTTTATATTTTGATATTTTGGTTAGTGGGAGTTTCTTGGTTTGGTAGAACTGTATGGTTCTATTGTTTGCAGCTGCTTTATATGAATAAAGTTGATATGTTCTCGAGAATGTTATTATGGTTGTTATTGCCATTTTTTGGTGCGCAAATAATTAATTATATGTTGTATTGCCTCATGGGAGGTGTGATACTTAAAGACTTAAGCTTTAAGTAGGACAGGCTTTGCTCATGCGGTATAAAGGTTTTTCACCTATGAGTAAAGTATAATGATACTTAAGACATTAGGATTGCCCGTCTTAAGAGCTTCACTTGTTGAAGCATAATGGTCCGGTAATGGATAAGCTTCAGTTGTTGAAGCACAAGGGTCCGGTAATGGACAAGCTTCATTTGTTGAAGCATAAGGGTCCGATAATGGACAAGCTTCATTCGTTGAAGCATAAGGGTCCGGTAATGGATATAAAGTTTAGATCAATTTGGAAATAAGCATGAAAGATCACATTTACATGAAATTTCCATACCACACAGCCATACCAATTAGCCTGTATCAATGAAGTTACTAGTACTTTAACATGTACGGTCCTATGTCGTAATATCATGTAACGACCTTCATGATTGGGTATTAATAGCTTTGTTTGATTAAGGCAAAGTTTAAGGTGTTACTCTTATCAGCATTCTTTTGTGGCCATTGCAATCCGAAGAGTCGTTTTCAAACTAAAGGTTTTGAATTAAATTTTCAAACCAAAGATTTTATATTATAGTTTTCTATCAGTGTCTTACGCAGTCCAAGTGGGAGAATGTAAGACTTTTACAGACTTGCATAGAACATGTTCCACTTTTGTAAAACCGGATTGTAGAGAATGTTTGATTATGGGAAAGAGTAATCCAGATCGGCTCATATACGGTTAGTGATCAATGAGGTCTTGAGCAAGGAACACCTTAGCCACGTGTGTTCACGTTGGAAGGGGTGTGGTAATGGGTTAATAATGTGTGGGCCCGTTGTAAGCCCAATAAGGTTTGGGGGTTTATTTGAGGAATGAGAGTCTGTAATGGGTGGACTCTAGGGTTTCCTTTTAGCTTATAATATATACGGGATTGGTTCCTACTCTCACACATAAGGTTGTTATTTCTCCCATTGGAATACATATAAATAAGTGGAGAGAGTAGAAGGCCTCCTATCATTGTTCTTTCATTTTGCAGAGCAACGAGGATCGTGAAATCATCTTTGCTAAAGGATCAACTACCATGAAAGGAAGGGGTGTCAACGGATCCACTTCGGATCGGATCCACCTATGTCACGGTCACGATCCATTCAAATTCCTTATCGGTCGGATCGGATTCGGATTGTTCTTCGGATCCTACTTTCCACGTCACGATCACGATCCATTTTAAATCGGACCGTCCATCGGAGTGTCCTATTATGTCCTACTAAGCTTAGTACACAATAATTTTTTTTTAAAAAGAGTTAGAATGTCACCCCACGATAATGAAAAGCAGTGATCGACTTCAAAGAAGTGACTAAAAACAGGGGAAAATATGTATCCACTATTCAGTATTCTAAGAAGATAATAGAAACCAAAAACTTAGCAGGAGTTTTCCGTGCTTACTGCTCGGATGCTGGGATGGTGAGGGTGAGAGCAATGACTAGGGACAAAACATGGAGTATATGGGTTATGATTACAGAGAAGATGAGATGTTCGTTCCACAAATGGGGAGGGGTTACTCACACGGGAAGGAATAGGAGATTTATTTCGAAAAGGAGATTTCATTCAATAAAGATGGAAACCGGTAACTACTAAAAGAATATGACTATTTTGACAAGAATACCCCCACTTAACATTGATGTTGTAATGATTTTGAGGGTATTTCTGTAAGATGATTTCGGATCATGACTGTCCCTAAGGACTTTCGCAGCATGCCTGGATCTGATCCGAAAATTTTCGGATCATATGATTGGGAATCCGAAATATGCCTATGGACCCTCTTGGTATGCTTATATCCCGTTCATTAAAGTTTGGATTCGGATGGTCCATCGGACCGTCTGGATCCATTGACACCCCAAGAAAGGAGGTATTTATCATTTATTTCTTCTCTTGTATAATTTGTTCAAATCACATGCTTATGATTTGATCATGCAACATAAAGTCCAACATCCTTGGCTAAGCTGTTCCTGAGATTGGCTACGCTGCTTGTATGATATTATCCTTATGATCCATTGGGACAGATTGGTCGTATGATATTATCCTTATGATCCATTGGACTGTTCTTTATATGTAAACTGAGGATAGCAATCCTATCCAAGGATAAAACTAACCCCTCTTTGCGATCCCTGTGCAGAACAGTAGTCCTCTTTGAAGTATTCCTCTCGTTGATTTTTCTTCGCAAGCGGGCTGAGATTGTTCAGTTGGTGGGTTGTTACAGTCATAGGCCGTTGGTGGGCCCGACTTCTCAGCTGAGTTTTGAATGGAAACGATGGGAAAGCTGATATCAGGGTGGGCCCACCAAATGACGATGCCGTTGTTGTGACACCATCCTAATTATAGAGGGGTAAATGTAATTCATTATAAATAATGCTATCAGAGTGTTGTCGTTGCTAGTCTTGACAACTATCTTAATGTTGTGACACCATCCTAATTATATTTTAGGAAATGATATTTCCATCCCTTGTCTTTTCTCATAAGCGCTTGCATTTGCACCTTATTTTGTTTGTCTTTTTTGGAAAATGAACAAGGGTTTGGAAAAATCATTTCCCTCATAAGGTGATTACATCCCTTGCCTCTTGGTAATTAGTGTACAAGAGCTAAGTACCCGGGCCTATGAGAGAGACTGAGCAGCCACTATAAGCTATAATATAGCGTAACACCAAGTAATCCATGCATAAGCTGCCCTATTCTAGTAGTAGATATTGAAGTAGATTTTGTATTATTCGGAAGTTGACACATAAAGTAAGGTGGAATAAGGCTTTTGAGAGAGATGCATTATTGTGAAGTTGACACAAAAAATTAATATAGTGGAATAGTGCTTTTTTTTTAGGGGTGTCAACGGATCAACTTCAGGTCGGATCCACCTATGTCACAGTCACGATTCATTCAAATTCCTTATCGGTCGGGTCGGACTCGGATTGTTCTTTGGATCCTACTTTCCATGTCATGATCACGATCCATTTTAATTCGGACAGTCCATCGGAGTGTCCTATTATGTCCCACTAAGCAAAGTAAAACAATTAATTTTTTAAAAAAAGAGATAGAATGGCAGTCCACTATTAGCGTGTCTCTATGCATTTTCTTCAACTAAATTAAAATTTTATCTATGTTTAATCTATGTGTATAATAATGCTTGTAAATAATAAAACTAATCTAAATTACATACACAAATATAATGTATAACTATTATCAAAGAATATGATGCATAAAGAACAAAACCCCTCTCTCTTTTCCTTCTTGAAAGTATGAAATGAAACTACTGAAATGAGTGAAATCACATTCCCATCCGGTTCATTAAGTGATAAGAGAGGTTTTGACCAAAATACCCTTCATAGAAGAGTTAGCATTAACAAAATTTTGAGGGTATTTTTGTAAACCATTTCGGATCGTGACTATCCAATGGGGCATCTGTGGCGTGCCCATGCATAATCCAAAATTTTTCGGATCCCAAATTTGATGATCCGAAATATGCCCATGGATCCTATTCATATGTTTAGATCCCGTTCATTAACGTTCGGATTCGGATGATCCATCGAACTGCCTGAATCGATTGACACCCCTACGTTTTTTTAACATAATTGGTACTTTAGCATTTAAAGCCTAACAATATTTTCCTATCAATGGCTTTCCTCACGTACTGTTTCTCATCTCCTTATGTCTCGGTCTGTTATTGGATAACACTTAGACATGTGGACCCGTTCTCGAAGAAAAACACAAAAGAGGCAAGTTAGGATAATCATAAGAAGAAGCCAGGGTTGTATTATTGTTCCTTTTGTAACACGATATCGTCATATGTCCCACCACAGCCTGTATTTATATGGTATTAATATCAGTTTAAAGCTTTGATTTATTTGAAAGCAGACATATTAACATTGCACCCTCTCTTTTCATTGATGGGATGTGAAAAAAATGAAGTGACAGGATTTTTATGTTTATATTTTTGCAAGAAAAAACATATGAACAGCCAAAAAGTTAAGTGTCATTTGTCTATCAAAATTCAACATATTAGATGATTGTGGCCACTAAATGGATGGTGAGAAAAAGGTTGAAAGTTACTCTAAATTCGTGAAGAAATCTTTCACGGTGACAAAATCGACAAACGATGGCCTGCATTCATATATCAAGAAAGCCTCCACAAATCCAAGGCTTAATCATGGGACCGGAGTTTAACTTTTTTCTTGGAAAACATGTTTGGATTGCAAGAAAAACATTTCTATTGGAAAAAATTTACTCAGAATTTTTTTTTCTTTCCACAATTTAGGGGTATATGATATAATTATTCATATTATCATAAATTGAATGTACCTCTAAGAAGAAATTGAAAAGGGTTGATTCAAGTTTTTTTTTTTTTTCTTTTGTCAGAAAATCAGAAATTTTAGAAATATTTTTCCTTTAGGCTCTATTCACTTGTTTTCTAGCTGCAGGAAAGGAAAAGAATCTGACGTGAAAAACTGGAAAAGAAAGGGAAAAAAAACTGTGAGAAAATTCCTTTTATGAGAAAATTCCGTTATTCACTTGGCCGAGAAAGGAAAAGAAAGTATGCAGGCAAAGTGGTTTTCTTAGGAAAGTGATTTTCCCATTCTTTTGGTGAGAAAATTTAGAAGGAAAGTGCAAGAAAGTTGGTTTTCCACGTCATTATTTATATTTTTCACTTGTGTAATTCCGATTTCCTGAGTAAACAAGTGAACGGCGAAAAATGTCAAATCATGTCCAATCACGAAAAAATTCGGCTTACTTTCTTCTCCATTCCTTTTCAAGAAGGCAAGTAAACATAGCCTTATAGACTTTTCCCCAAAATTCCTGCGATCCAAAAAGGCGTATAAGTAGAGTACTTGTCCAATGATCAAAACCATTTACGTGTCACTTCATGGAATGCTTATTTTCTTTGAATTTGAGAAGACTTTCTTGATGAATGATAGGCAGTTGTCCCTTTAGTTTCTCACCATCCATTTATTGCCTGCTAACTGGACGTTTGAAATCTTCAAATGGGGGTGAATTTTGGTGCATGACCAATCCATAGTAACGCCTAACTGATAAATGTTTTGAATCATTGGACAAATGGTTTCTACTTGTACTTGAGACTCTTCATTTTTTCTTATGGAAAAATATGAGCGGGCTGAAGCACAAGTTCAACATTTATCTGTTAGACCTTGAATCTAGGCACTTTAAAGCCTCAAATCTGTGGAGACTTTTTTCGTTTGATAAAAAATAGACTTTGTTTTTTTTTCAAATAACCATTGAACGAGTTGTCCGCCGCTTGTACTTTTCTCTGCTCATAGTTTGTTTAGTTGCACAAAATCCAGGATGGCTTAGGGGTTTTGCTTGGCATTTGTGTCAGCAAAATCCCTTGTTCTGTCGCTAATGTAGTTTTGAAATCTCTGGAGACTACTAGTGTTGTCTTTTTTTAATCATTACATGTTTACAGATGTGTCACCCTGGTCTCCTCCCTATAAAATCGAAGCCAATTTCCACAAATTAAAAGTTGATTTTTTCTTGAATTTTGTGGGAATGATGTTCTCTATCTCTATATACTATCACTACTTTACGTGGTTGACAACCAAACACTATGTACCACCGGGGACGGAACTACATGTAGCATAAGGGGGGCATGCAGCTGCCCCTGTTGAGTTGGGCCAAACTCCGTAGGAGTTTTAAAATTTGAAGCCTCCCCCCTTATGTACAAGCCTGCCCCACTTATGTATATATCCAGGCTCTGTTAATGCGTACCACTATTCTACTAGGTAAGTTCATGCAATGCGTGTCTCCTCCTGTTGACTACTGAAACCAGATAAAATGAAAAGAAAACTGACTACCTAGAGAGAATTGTCGGGGCTCATATTTGTTATGGAAAAAAAAAAAAAGGGAGAATGACTACACATAGAGAACTGTGAGGTCAATGGTAATATATGTGCAATCTTGACGATTGGACTTGTAAAAGAAAGCATTCCATCGTCTTAGTCCCATATCGATTGGGCATCCAATGCGAAAGATATAAAACAACAAAAATCAACGGTTTAGTAATTTTTGTAGAAGCCTAAGAGAGCTATGATGGATCAGTGACCTAAGGATCATCCGAAGAAGGTTTTCTCAACATGGCATTTGCCCGAATGCCATTATAGCCAACGGATTGTCTGTTGAGAAGGAGCATGTTCCAAAGGAAAAATGTGTATTAATGCATCATATTATAAATTTGAAATAGGCGAAAAATGATTATAGAAGTAACATGGTTTAAAATTTCGGTTTCGGTAACCGTTTCGGACCCTACTGAAAACCGAAATTTCTGCGAAATCCAAACTTTTGTAATTTGGTTCGAAATTCCAGACCGAATTTTCGGAAATGGCCGAAATTTTTTAACGCTATTTTTTTTTAATATGGCATTTAATCGAAATTTTGGACCGAAATCGGAAATTTGGTAAATGGCGAAAAATGGAATTTTGGAAAATTTTGGTTTCAGTCTCCACCGAAATCCGAAATTTCGAAATTTAAAACCATGAGAAGTAATGGGTTCGATTGAGTGGTTGAGAACTCATTGATGTGATGGTTTGATGGATCAATGGTTTAGCTTTTCTTCTAGAACCCTAAAAGTAGTTTAATGGATCAATGACCTAGGATCATCCGATGAGGTATTCATACGAGGCATTTGCTCGAATGGCATTACGGCCAATAGATTGTCTGTTGAGGAGACTAACAGCCACCATATTCTTAGCATTTTCAAAAGAAAAAAACTGTATTAATACATCATATGATATAATTGTAAAAGATGAAATATGATTAAAGAAGAAATGGGTTGGATCTAATGGTTGAGAACTCATTGATATGATGGTTGGATGAATGATTACTAGGGTTTGACAGTTGGTGGGTCCCATCTATATGGACATATGGATGTTATTCAATGGACATGTTGATTATCCGCACTATCTCTGTTTCTATCCTTTCAGTCTTTCACGCACTTGGTGGCAAAAAAAATGGGAATAAATTAAGTGACCCCATTTTTTCTTCGGACAGCCCCTGCTGGTTGGTGTGAAAGAGTAGTCATAACTTATAAATCATAATCAAGTTTCAGCCGTAATTTCCGAAATTTCGGTGAAATCTGACTAAATGTTCTTGACCCCTATTTTAAATGCTATATAAATTACCGAAATTTCAGGAAAATATTAAATAATGAATTAAAATCAGATTTTGTTTGGAGATATTCCTTAAATTTGGATTCCACGGCTGAATTTTTGTAACGTTTGGATTTCACCCAATTTCGGTTTTGGTCTCAAGCGAAACCCGAAATTTCGGATTTAGGTCGAAATTGAAAACCTCGGTCATAATTTCATAAATAAATACACTAGGGGGGCTGACCCAAGTAAAAAACGGAGGGGGATATATGACTCCCTTAATTTAATCATATTTCATAGTGGGACGGATAAGCACTATATTCAACGCGGTCGGTAGTTAGTTTGCTTTTTTATTATTAATTGTCAAAATGGGACCCACCAAATCAGGCATTTAGGCCGGTCTAGATCTTTTTTCACACGTGGTCGTCGTAATGTGAGCTCGCAGAACGATCTCAGCCGTTCAATCGTCGGTCACGTTTGTTTACACTACCGCACATCCAGTATGTGACTAGTTTTATGCCGGCCTGTCTACAACCGAAAACATGGTCCCCTCTTACGAACTGGGCTCCTTGTTCTAAAAAATTACGAAACGACCATTACGTCTCAATTACGTTAACGACCCTCAGTGACTCTTCTTCCTCGTTGCTTTTGATGGGACGTACAAAATCGGCAATTACAGGTTGAACGAAAGTGGATGGTTCTGCACCTACATTCGTGGGTTCGGACTGCCTATAAGATAAGTCATAACAAGTGGGTCTCGCAGCTTTCAAATGATAGCTCTGGAAGATAATGCATTGGGAATGGTGATGCCGGAAGATATGGACTTGGAGAAGTGGGCTCACTGGCGGTGGAAAGCTTATCTGGTTGACTCGTGTTAGGCCTAAAATCGGTAACAGGTTATGGTAGGGCTGGGTGGTCCGGGCTAACGAGCCACGGCTGAATGGCTGGTTGAGTCCTGCGCTGCACACAGTACAGACAAGAAAGAAAAGGGTCAGAGGACCAACCCGGAGTGATACTCCGGACGGGCGCTTCGACACTCAAGTCAGTATGAGCAGGAGTGTAGAGCAATGTCAGAGCAAAAAGCTTAGAGTTTTGGTTCTCAGATTTTCAGGACCCTCACCTTAGAACAAGTGAAGGCTATTTATAGTGATTCTGAGCCACCTGTCTAGGACAGGTGGTAGTTGTGAGCCAGGTGGTGGCCTCTGTATGGACCAGGTTTCATACCTAAGGAGGGCAGGTGGAGGTCCCTGATTGGTCCAGGTGTCACACCTAGGGGAGACAGGTGTTGGCCTTCCAACGGTCCTTGTGAGGGCCACGTGCCAGAAGCTAATTGGATGCTGAGTTCGGACCCCTCAATGCTGAGTCCGGATTGCTGAGTCCGGATTCCCTCAGTGCTGAGTCCGGACCCTATCAGTTGCCCCCTGGTTCTTCAAGCCATGAAAGGGGCTAGAAGAAGCAAAGAGAAGGTAAAGACAGCGTCGGGCCGGCCTTAAGACCTCCAGGCAGCTGAGGCCGGGCTCAGGCTCAGCTAGGAGAAATAGTGGCTGGACAGGAGACTCCTGGCGCCCTGGCCTGGCCTTGGCGTTTAGCCTGAAGGAGTACGGCCGGGCAGAAGGCATTCGACTATCCAGCATGGCTGAATTTTTGACCAGGGGCCTGGGCGGCCAGGGGTCCTGGACGTCCTTGGTTCAGGAAGTCATGGGGTCCTGCTCGGCTAAGGCTGTGAACGGCCAGCCGGGCAGGTCTTTGCTGGTGATACTTTTTGTCGCCTAGCGCTTTTGTCGTCTAGCGAACGCGCCATATCCTGTCCGGACAGCCGGACAGGTCTTTTGTCGTCTAGCGCTTTTGTCGTCTAGCGAACGCGCCATATCCTGTCCGGACAGCCGGACAGGTCTTTTGTCGTCTAGCGCTTTTGTCGTCTAGCGAACGCGCCATATCCAGTCCGGACAGCCGGACAGGTCTCTTGTCTTTTGAATTATCCTGTCCGGACAGCCGGACAGGTCTTTGTCCTCTTGAATCATCCTGTCCGGACAGCCGGACAGGTCTTTTGTCGCCTAGCGCTTTTGTCGCCTAGCGAACGCGTCATATCCTGTCCGGACAGCCGGACAGGTCTTTTGTCGTCTAGCGCTTTTGTCGTCTAGCGAACGCGCCATATCCAGTCCGGACAGCCGGACAGGTCTCTTGTCTTTTGAATTATCCTGTCCGGACAGCCGGACAGGTCTTTGTCCTCTTGAATCATCCTGTCCGGACAGCCGGACAGGTCTTTTGTCGCCTAGCGCTTTTGTCGCCTAGCGAACGCGTCATATCCTGTCCGGACAGCCGGACAGGTCTTTTGTCGTCTAGCGCTTTTGTCGTCTAGCGAACGCGCCATATCCAGTCCGGACAGCCGGACAGGTCTCTTGTCTTTTGAATGCCCCATATCCTGTCTGGACAGCCGGACAGGTCTTTTGTCTTCTGAATGCCCCATATCCTGTCCGGACAGCCGGACAGGTCTTTTGTCTTCTGGCGCTTTGGGACCTGTGCCTTGTATTTAATGCAGGCGGCGCATTTAATGCGAGCGGCGCATTTAATGCGGAAGGCGACGTGGCGCACTCCGGCTGGCGAAAATGGGCGGGATTTTTCCCGCTCTTCCCAGCTTCTCTATAAATACAGGAGTTTACTCTTCATTTCTTACTTTTCATCTTTTACTCTCCTCCTCTCTGTTCGGCTGCTCAAGTTTTCTGCCCGCTTCGGATCAGTGAGCCCGGAGGTCCTCGTCCAACACTCCAGTTCGGTAATCTTTTTTAGCTTTTAGCCTTTCTTTTTTTTTTTTTTTTTTTTCTTTTTATGTCTAGCACTAGTTCGGAGACGGACTCCAGTTCAAGGGAGTCCGGTTCGACCAGTACCGCATCGGGGTCCGAGGCATCAGAGAGGGCGGTTTCGGCCTCACCTATAGTGGAGGCCGGTGTTGAGGGCGAAGAGCTAGTGATCATAATAGACGAGGAGAGCGGTGAGGAAATGAGTGTGGACTTAGACACAATCCCGGCCTGTGGGGACGGACCGGATCGGGTAGAAACCAGCGACGATGATGAGGACGTCGAAGCGGCAGTCCCTCAATCGTCGCGCATGCCAGTCGAGGTGATAGCGGAGGCACAGATGGAAGCCAACCCGCAGTATAACATCGGGGCCCTATACGAGGTGAACCATCTGTGGCCGAACAGGCTTCAGATCGTCAGGGACAAATACTGTATTCCTAGCCGGTACATTCTGAGGGCGGCTGTCGAAGGGGATCGGGCCAGCAACGATAGCGCAGACCTCTGCGTGTATGAGGAGGCCTTCCGGGCCGGGCTTAGGCTCCCCTTCCACCCCTTCTTTGCGGATGCACTGAATTACTACGGGCTGGCAGTTACACAGGTCGTCCCGAACTCTTGGAGGACACTGATCGGCTTCTTGTACCTTCTTGAAGTCCGGCTCCGTAGGAACCCCACCGTGCCCGTCTTCAGGATGTGTGCGCACCTGAAGAGGCATAAGGACGGCGGCTGGATCTACATTAGCCAGAGGCCTGAAATGAAAATGATCACTGGGATACCTTCTTCCATTCACACATGGAAGAACAGGTTCTTCTATGTAAAGGACACCGCGCCGGGCTCGCAGTGGCCGTTCTCATTACAATGGAGAACGCCGGACACTCGCCGCCTTAGTAAAAAACCAGCTCTCGAAGACTATGACCATATGACCTTCGCTCTGATCAAAGAAGAGCACAAGCGAGGTCCAGTTCACTGCTCAGAGTTCGAAGAAGAGGCCGAGCTGGTCGCACTCGGGGTCAGCCGTGCGACGCCGGCACGTACGTAGACACTATAGGATAGCATTTATTTTTCTGAAGTATTTTTCAACTTTCATATTGCTGACTGCGCTCCGTTCTCTTTTGCAGAAATGGTGAAGCAGATGTCCCTCTTGGACAGAATCAAGCAGTCTTCGGGCGCGTCCCCAGCGCAGGAGCAGCCCCAACCAAAGGGCAAGAAGAGGAAGGTGCCGGAGTCGACCCCGCCGATGGTCGCGCTGGCTAAGCCTCTTAAAAGCAGCCGGGCGACGCATAAGCTTGCCCTATCTAGCCGGGCAGACACCACGGGTCAGAGCTCCAAGTCCGGAGCGGCGACGGGGTCAAAGCACGGCGGGGCAGTACTGGGTATGCCGGCTACGGCATCGGTTGGAGGCGACAACGTCTTCCGCCCGAACTGGGCCGTGCAGAAAACGGACACCGGCCTGGGGGATACCCGGGTGGCCGCAGAGTTGATGTACAAGGGTGTCCTCGCCCGCGACCGGCTAGCAGTCGAAAAAGAGGTGCCGGAGACCTGCGAGGCGGCAATCAGCTCCGCCCTCTATCAACTCCAGGTGTACTCAAGGGATATGGCCAAGAAGCGATATCTCTTCTCTGAGACGATCACAAGGATCGAGTCCGAAAAGGCCCAGCTCCAGAAGGAGAACGGCGAGCTCAATGAAGCCGTCCAGATCAAAGAGGCCGAGCTCAACAGCTTACAGGACGAACTGCAGAGGGTCAAAAACCAGGCCGTGCAGGATCTCCTGAGTGCGGCTGAGAGGGCCGGAAGGAAGGAAAAGGCGGCCGTGGAGAAGGCCGTGAAGGAAACTGAGGAGAGGAAGGAGGCCCAGCACTTCGACTTAGGCCTCCAGGCCTACAGGGCGGGTTTTCTTCTCTGCTCCGAGCAGGTGAAGAGGATTCACCCCGACATCTCCTTGGACGGCCTAACCGTCCCGTATGCACCTCCAGAGGATGAGGAAGATGAGGAGGAAGACGAACCGGACTCCTCCCGGCCTATTGAGGTGGATGCGGAGGTGACTGTGGCCGCCGTCTCCTCGGCGGAGGGTGGCGAGCTCACAGCCCTCACTCCCGCAGGGGTCGTCACCGAGGTTGTGGCCGACGAGGGGGCCTGAGCAGCAGCCTTCTTTCTTTTTTGTTTGCACAGTCGGTGACGCCTATTCTTTGTAAGCCAGCTCGGCGAAGAGAGCAATTTTGTAATACGAATATGAATACTGAATACAAATACATTTTTTGTTCAACTGTCTGTACAGCCTTCTTATTTTTTTGTACGTATTGTTTCTGTGCTGCATCGAGAACCGAGCTGGGAATATTTGAAGTTGGTTTCCACCACTGCTGCTCGTCCTAAGTCTGCGAGAACCGAGCTGGAAGTTTGGTACTCAAACACTTAGGAAATATTTGAAGGTGGTTTCCACTGCGGGCGTCCTGGCTGGAACTGATCTCCAAGCCACTAGGATGAGCCGGAGTGCACCACTGCTGCTCGTCCTAAGTCTGCGAGAACCGAGCTGGAAGCTTGGTACTCAAACACTTAGGAAATATTTGAAGGTGGTTTCCACTGCGGGCGTCCTGGCTGGAACTGATCTCCAAGCCACTAGGATGAGCCGGAGTGCACCACTGCTGCTCGTCCTAAGTCTGCGAGAACCGAGCTGGAAGCTTGGTACTCAAACACTTAGGAAATATTTGAAGGTGGTTTCCACTGCGGGCGTCCTGGCTGGAACTGATCTCCAAGCCACTAGGATGAGCCGGAGTGCACCACTGCTGCTATATACTGATGTCTAAATGAGTTGCTCAAAGAAGGACAATCATTTGGGAAACTTATTTTATTCATTACAGAATTTGGATGATTACAGCAGTTCTTTACAAGCCTATGAAGGCAAACAAAATTACTGGTAGTAGATCCGAAGATTTCTAGAATTCCAAGCATGTGGCAGCATCTGTTCGTCGAGGGACTCTAACCGATAACTTCCTGGGCGGATGACTTCCTTGACTCGGTACGGTCCTTCCCAGGTCGGAGAGAGCTTGCCCACGCTTCTTGGCTGGGAAACGGAGGCTTTCCTCAGGACTAGGTGGCCTGCGCGGAATTCTCTTGGTCGGATCTTGACGTCATGATATCTGGATATTTTCTGTTTATAGGCCGCCGCCCTGATTTGAGATTCCTCCCGGACTTCCTCAAGCAAGTCAAGGTTGGCACGGAGTCCGTCCCCGTTGAGCTGCTCACTGAAATGGACGATCCTTGGGGATGGGACGCCGATGTCAACCGGGATCACTGCTTCTGTTCCGAAGGAGAGATTGAATGGTGACTCGCCTGTGGCCGTACGCGGAGTGGTCCGATACGCCCAGAGCACATGATACAACTCGTCTGCCCAACGCCCTGCCTTGCCATCCAGTCTCTTCTTTATCCCCTGCAAGAGGGTCCTGTTCGTCACCTCTGTCTGCCCATTCGTCTGAGGATGTGCCACAGATGTGAATCTCTGCTATATGTGCAGGTCAGAACAAAACTTTCGGAAGTTCCTCGAATCGAACTGCTTGCCATTGTCCGTTATGAGGACCCGGGGGATTCCGAACCTGCACACCACTGATCTCCAGAAGAAGTTATGTACATTCTGTTCAGTGATCTTGGCCAGAGGCTCTGCTTCTACCCATTTGGTGAAATAATCAATGGAGACAACGACGAACTCACGGCCTCCTGAGGCCGGCGGAAAGGGGCCCAGAATATCCATTCCCCATACTGCGAAGGGAAGAGGACTGATGATCGGGGCCATCGGAACGGGTGGCTGGTGGACGGCTGGAGAGAACTTCTGGCACTTTTCACACTTTTTCACAAGGCTCAGCGCGTCCTTCCTCAGCGTAGGCCAGTACAGACCTCTCAGGAGGATTTTGATGGCAAGGGCCTTGCCCCCGAGGTGCTCTCCGCAGATTCCTTCATGGGTTTCCTGCAGGGCTAACAAGGCATCACTGGGGCGAAGACACTTCAGATACGGGAGGGTATACGACCTCTTGTATAGAGTCTCGCCATCCAGTGAAAACCTTGCTGCCCTCTGCATGACCTTACGGGCCTCCTTTCTCTCTCCCGGGAGCTCTCCGCTGCGCAGATACCTGATTATCTCATCCATCCAGCACGGTTCATCGTCAATCTGCATCACCACGACGGACCGGGCGTCGATACTGGACCTCTTCAGAAACTCCATGCGAATTTCCCTGAGGGCGGTGTAACCTGAGGCTGCGAGCTTTGATAGCACATCTGCCTTTACATTCTCTGCTCGGGGGATTCTGACGACCTCAAAGCTCTTGAAATAAACGGCCAGACTGCGAACCCTCCCCAGGTACTTGATCATTCGCTCTTCACGGGCTTCATATACTCCCTGGATCTGACAGACGACGAGCTGTGAATCGCAGTACGCCTTTAACCTCTGAGCACGGGTCTGCACAGCAAGATTCATCCCGGCGATGAGCGCTTCATATTCTGCTTCATTATTGGACGCACGGAAACCGAACCTCAAGGCATAGTTCAGGACGAAGTCCTCTGGTCCAGTGAGAACTAGCCCTGCACCACACCCTGTCTTGTTCGATGACCCGTCCACATAAACTTCCCAGAGCGGCTCTTCATCAAAAACTGGGTGCGGGATGACGGTCTCAGGCCCGGGGGGCGGTGATGCTCTGGAAACGACCCGAGGATCTGGCACGGTCAGCTCTGCTTCTGGAGAGGGAACTGCTACTAGTCCGGGGTCTGGGTCCGGAACTGTGCACTCGGCTATGAAGTCAGCGAGGATCTGAGCTTTGATCGCCGGCCTGGGTAGGAACTTGATATCAAACTCACTGAGCTCCACGGCCCACTTGACAAGCCGGCCCGAAGTGTCTGGCCGGTGGAGGATCTGTCTGAGAGGCTGTCCTGTCAGGACCTTGATTGTGTGCGCCTGGAAGTACGGCCTTAGCTTCCAGGCCGCCGTAATGAGGGCGCACACGAGCTTCTCTACTCTCTGATATCTGGTCTCTGCATCATGGAGGACCTTACTAACATAGTAGATCGGCTTTTGCTGATTAGATTCTTCTTTGATCAGTACTGCTGCAACCGCCAAGGGTCCCGCTGAGAGGTACAGAATCAGCTCTTCTCCTGGCTCCGGCGTGGACAACAAGGGAGGGGAGGACAAATACTGCTTCAGCTCCTCGAACGCTGCTTGACATTCCGGAGTCCAGGGCGCGGTTTTTATACCTTTGATCGCATTGAAGAAAGGGAGGCATCTCTCGGCGGATTTTGAGATAAACCGCCCCAGAGCTGCCACCAGCCCGGTCAGCCGCTGTACTTCTCTGATAGTGCTGGGAGGAGTCAGCTCCATTACCGCCTTGATCTTCTCCGGGTTCGCCTCTATTCCTCCCTGGCTTACCATGAAGCCCAGGAACTTGCCTGCTCCGACGCCAAACGTACATTTGGTCGGATTAAGCTTCATGTTGTGTTCCCTCAAGACTTGGAAGGCCTCTTCGAGGTCGGAGACGTGGTTAGAAGCAATTCTACTCTTCACTAGCATATCATCAACATAGACCTCCATGTTCCGGCCAATCTGATTTCTGAACAGCTTGTTGACGAGACGCTGGTAAGTGGCTCCCGCATTCTTCAGCCCGAAAGGCATCACCCGATAGCAATACGTCCCCTGGTCGGTAACGAATGATGTCTTTGGGATGTCAGACTCGTACATTCTGATTTGATTGTATCCCGAGAAAGCATCCATGAAACTGAGCAGCTCGTGACCTGCTGTAGCGTCAATGAGCTGGTCTATTTTTGGAAGTGGGTAGCTGTCTTTTGGGCAGGCCTTGTTCAGGTCTGTGAAGTCTATACAGGTCCTCCACTTCCCGTTGGACTTTTTTACCATTACCACATTCGCGAGCCAGTCCGGATACTGGATCTCACGAATGAAATCGGCCTTCAAAAGCCTCTCCACCTCTTCTCTGATGGCTCTCCGTCTCTCCGGTGCAAAGTGTCTACGCTTCTGCTTCACGGGCTTGCAGGTCTGATCGACACCGAGCTCGTGGGTGCTGATCGACGGGTCAATGCCGGGCATGTCTGAAGGAGTCCAGGCAAAGACATCTGCATTGGCCCTGAGGAACTGAGCGAGATCCTGCCGCGCGGCCTCTGGCAGGGCAGAGCCGATCTGGACAACCCTCTGTTCATCATCGATGTTCAGTTGAATAGAGATGAGGTCCTCTGCGGGCTGGTTGACTGTGACCTGCGCTTCGTCTCTCAGATCGTACAGCTCGATTGGAAGAGACTCAGACGCATTCTTCCCTCTCAGTGCTGCCGCATAGCACTGTCTTGATTGGGGCTGATCCCCTCTGACTTCACCTACGCCTCCTGGCGTAATGAACTTCATCTTCTGGTGATAAGCGGAGGGAATCGCTCGTAGGAGGTTCTGGCCGGGGCGTCCTAGAATGGCGTTATAGGCCGACTTGGCCTTAACCACCAGGAAGGTCACCATTGCGAAGGACTGGCAGGGCGGCTCCCCGATCAGAACTGGAAGCTCAATCTGCCCTTCGACCTTGACAACTTCTCCCGAGAATCCGAACAGATCTGAGTTGGCCGGCTTCAGACGGTCAGCTCCGATCATCATCTGTTCGAATGCGTGGTAGTAGAGGATGTCGGCGGAGCTCCCGTTGTCGACCAGGATCTTCTTCATTTCCCAGTTCGCCACTAGCATTGTGACGACCAGGGCATCATCGTGCGGGAGGATCAGACCGTCAAGATCTGCCTCCGAAAAGGATATCTCATTTTCTGGCTCGGCCCTCTTGCTGCAGGCATGGACGGCGTTGACCTGCCGGGCATAGGTTCTGCGGGCCGATGAAGAGGTCCCTCCCGCGGTCGGCCCTCCTGAAATGGTACCAATAACACCATGAGGTTGGAGTTGAGGTTGAGGTACCTGAGGAGGGAGAACGGCCGGGGCTGGAGCCTGGATGCGGTCGCCCAGGGGTTGGGCGTCTCGAGGACTTCTGTCTCTGGATCTCGGGTTGTCCTGGCGCTCCCTTCTGTTGTCGTTATTTTTTAAGTACCTCCCGAGGTACCCTCTGCTTATCAGCTGCTCGATTTCCTCCTTGAGATGGATGCAGGCGTTGGTGTCGTGGCCGTGGCTCTTGTGGAACCGGCAATACCTGGACATGTCTTGGGTGCCTGCCTCCGACGTCTGCTTCTTCGGCCACCGGATGAAGTCTTCTTTCCGGATGCCTGCCAAAATTTGAGCCCTAGACGCGGTGAGGGGCGTGTAGCGCTCCCTCACCGGGGGGCTACTCTCCTTTCGAGGCCGGGGGGAGCTCCTTTCCTTCCGGGACGGACTGCTCTCCTTCCTCTGGGGTCTGTCATCCCTACGCTGCTTGGCGGGGTTCTTCTCCTCTGGTCTTCTCTTGCTGACGGAATCCAGGGCAGCGAGAGTCTCCTCGACGGAGATGTACTCTTCCGCCCCGGTCATCAGATCTGCCAAGGACTGCGGATTTCGCCGGGCGACTGCTCTTCGGAAGTCGGTGGACCGGGCTCCGGCCAGAAGAGCATTCGTTGCCGCGGAGGGATCCAGGTTAGGTACCTGAAGGGCCTCCCTGTTGAACCGGCCAACGAACGCTTTTAAGGCCTCACCGTCTTCCTGCCTCAGGGCCATCAGGGAAGCCGTCGTCTTTCGAGGCCTTCTGCTGCTCATGAAATGCCGGGCCAAGTCGTCCCCGAAGTCGTCGAAATTGTCAACGGACTTGGGCTTCAGCCGTGAGTACCAATCTCTCGCGGCTCCGGTTAATGTGGTGGGGAGTGCCCTGCAAAGGAACCCGTCCGACGCCCCGTGGAGAAGCATCGTGGTCCTGAAGGTCTGCAGATGATCCACGGGGTCGGTGGTCCCATCATACTGCGGGATCTGCGGCATCTTGAAGCCCAAGGGGACTGCCGCACCGAGTACCCGATCTGTGAAAGGGGGATTGCTACTAAAGATCCTTGAAGCAGGGCGGCCATGATCTCTAGCCAGCTCCTCGATTCTGTTATCGATCTTCTGGATTCTTAGCAACATCGGATCATCCCTCTGTTCGGCCAGACGGGCAGGTCTACTTCTTACGGCTGATGGGCTCCTTGCGGATCCGGACTGGCTAAGGGGACTCCTTCGCCGGTGCCGCGATCCTTCTCCGTGCATAGGGTCTCTCTTGCTGCCCCGCTTCTGCACGGAGGGAGATCGTGACCGGTGATGCTGTCGACGAGGCTCAGGGCGCACGCTCCTGTCCCGCGACTGGTGGTCTCTTCGAGTGGAGTGACGAGTTTGGTCGCGGGGTGGAGACGCGCGTTCTCTGCGGGAGCTTTCTTCCCTCTGAACAGGTCGAGAAACCTCGACGGGGTGTTGCTGGAGTGCGGGAGCCGCATTCCTGAACTGCGCGACTACCGCGGTCATTTCCTGAAAAAGAGCCCTCATCTCCCTCGGGGTCGGGGTGGGGTCTGAACGGTCCGAGTGGGGCGAAGTCCGCTCCACGGCCGCCCCGACCTCCACCTGCGAGGCCAGACGCTCACTTCGTCCTTCACGGGGGGCAGTAGCCCGAGTAGCCCGAGAAGTCGGAGGTGCTCGCTTGCCGGTCTGTCCTACCATTTTTATCTGGGTGAGATTTTCGAACAGCTTTTTGTTGCGTAGTCCCACGGATGGCGCCAAATCTGTTAGGCCTAAAATCGGTAACAGGTTATGGTAGGGCTGGGTGGTCCGGGCTAACGAGCCACGGCTGAATGGCTGGTTGAGTCCTGCGCTGCACACAGTACAGACAAGAAAGAAAAGGGTCAGAGGACCAACCCGGAGTGATACTCCGGACGGGCGCTTCGACACTCAAGTCAGTATGAGCAGGAGTGTAGAGCAATGTCAGAGCAAAAAGCTTAGAGTTTTGGTTCTCAGATTTTCAGGACCCTCACCTTAGAACAAGTGAAGGCTATTTATAGTGATTCTGAGCCACCTGTCTAGGACAGGTGGTAGTTGTGAGCCAGGTGGTGGCCTCTGTATGGACCAGGTTTCATACCTAAGGAGGGCAGGTGGAGGTCCCTGATTGGTCCAGGTGTCACACCTAGGGGAGACAGGTGTTGGCCTTCCAACGGTCCTTGTGAGGGCCACGTGCCAGAAGCTAATTGGATGCTGAGTTCGGACCCCTCAATGCTGAGTCCGGATTGCTGAGTCCGGATTCCCTCAGTGCTGAGTCCGGACCCTATCAACTCGTTCCCAGAGAATGGATTAGTTGAGGAGGTTCCGTTCCTTCGCTGTTGATGGCTCTTCGTTCCATCAGGACAAGATTCACTTGATTGATATGATACATGGACCAATCCGACATAGATCTAAGATATTTCATCGAATCGTGTGATGAAGAACTCCGAATCATTCTCTCGAAGCTCATCCTCTTTATGATAAATGATCCGCTTGCCCCGAAATGACCTGGCCCAATTGGGGGGATCCATTAGGTGGGCCCAGGGGCGATGGCACATGAAAGGGAAGGGGGAAAATTGCCCCCCTAATTTTTTGGAAGAAAAAAAAAAGAGGTAGGCTAGCATTTTGGGACTCTATTGGCCAATAGGGAAGGGGAACAATATGAAGCTATTCGGCACTCTATTGGCCATAATGTGCCTTGCTGGCTTTCCTTTCTAAAACTACAATTAATACATCGCAAAAAAATCCCCCATCTCCTCTTGACGCTAAAACTAACAGGCCGGCATCATTTTTGAAATAAATCCTTCTCTTAAATACCATCAATAGAATCCTAAATAGTCGGCATTTTCCTCACAATCCAAACCATTGATTTGTTGCGCCCTTGCCCGTCAAATCATCTCCATTGGATGATCCTAACTCTTCAATCTATAGATATTTCTAAATGTAATTTATCTACATATTAGAGGGTTAGGATCATCCTATGGAGATGATTTTTTCACCTGTGATTCCTAAATCAAAGTGTACTAATAGGACACACGCATAATCTAATATTTGCACTCCATTTAATTGAAAGAGAGTCATCTTTCAGAGAGGGAGATTATATGATGGCCGGTCATGTATGAGGGTGCAGCCTAGACCCACATTATTTGGGTGATCCAAACCGTTCATTTGTTGGGCCCTAATGTATATAAGATGTGCCCCAAAATATCTTCTCCATTGGATGATCCTAACCCTCCAATTTATGGAGGTTTAAAATTGACGGTACAATATAGAAATCTGCACATAGCAGAGGGTGAGGGTTCGGATGAACAGTATGGAGAGATTTTTTTGGGATACACCCTATCTACATCTACGTAAGGCCCAAAAATTAAAGGTTTGGATCAGCCAAACGATGCAGGGCGGCCACCATATATAATCTCGTTAGAGAGAAGGGTTTTTTTGTTGACTCAAATAAACCCCAACAAGTTGACAAGTGATAACATAGAAGTCTCAAGTAACTATATTTACTCCGTCAATGCCCGTCAAGAATAATGCTATAATGAGAAAGGCTCATTAAAGAATGGAGCATGGCCGACTATTTTGACCGATTTGTTTGCCGATGTATTAATCGTAGTCCGAAAAGGGCAAACCGGCAAAGCGTATTATGGCCAATAGAATCCCGAGTACAAAATAAGTTTTAAATTTTAATTTTACCATTTTTATATCCCTTACTTCTAAAAAATATCTTTTTCTCTTCCCAAGTGAGGGTTTTCCCCTTCCTCTTAAAAAATTATGCCCCTCTTTTAGGAATATAAAAGGGATATAACAATGAACATATGAGGGTTTTTTTTTTTGGAAACTATAACAGTGCTTTCTTTTGTTTGGAGAAAAAAATTACTATAATTTTTGCCCCCCTTGTGCAAAATTTCTGGCATCGCCCGTGGGTGGGCCTTTAGATACGTTAACAAATATACCTTCATAGGCTGCTGACAAGTCTCCGCTGTGTTTCATATTTTAAGTTGCGACCATCACCTTTAAATAATTTTTAGACCAACAAGAATTAGGGTTGCCAACTGATCCATTTCGGATTGGATCCACCTATGTCTAAGTCACAATCCACTCAAATCCCTTATCAGTCGGATCGGATTTGGAGGATTCAAAGTGTTCTTCAAATCCTCCTAGTAGGTCCTTCAAGGGCCGTCCATCGTAGTGTCCTAGTAGGTCTTATAGTCCCCATCGAAGTATCAGGAAAGCCCATAGTCCATTTGGCTGAGGATATTTCTGTCATTTCATAAGATACCGGTAGTGGACAAAGCAATCAGCTATAGTTGCTGAAAAATTAAAAAAAAAAGGCGGGAAGAGAGGTAATCTGATAAGAGTTCGTTGCCAGCGGGTCCACTTAAATCAGCCACTTCATCATGTGACCCAAGCGTGACATCAGCAATGAAACTGCCACGTGTCAATCATTCAAGCATTCAGTAAAGAAAAAAACCACACTTCAAACTGACCAAAAAAAAAAGACTACGCCTTTATTTTATTATATTATATGTATTTTTCCATTCTTATAAAAAGACAGAAAAAAAAATTAATTTCCCTTACTTTCCACGTCAAAGGCGTAGAAATCAAGGGAAGTTTTCTCACGTCCTTTCTTCCACTCACAACAATAAAAACATATATAATTTCAAAAACAAAAATATCTCGCAAGCTTACAAAATCGCCGGGCTAATAATAATATTAAATAAAACAAAAAAACAAAAATCTGATATTTTCCGAATTGACCATCTCGCCCCTGAAAAGATGTTGGCCCAAAACGTGGAGAGTAAGGGCATTTAAGTAAATCTATCCGACACAAAGCTCCATTCTCTATAATATAAAGTTTTCGATTGAAAAATCGTCCGAGTCAAAGTCCCCAAACTCTTCTTCTTTACTCCACCCGTATTTCTCAGTCCACTTAAGATCCGTCATACTTAACGGCAAATCAACAACGTCAAAACCGAAGGCATCAACATCTCCGTAACAGAAATAATCAAACGGCGTTAAATCACCGTAAGGAAGAACAGAAGTCGGAGACGAGACTTTGTGTAAATCGCCGTTAGTAGTCGTTACCGTCTTCTTAACGCCAGGAAAGTTCGTAACGGCGTTAAGGCCTTTAAGTCTAACGGCAGCGTCATCATAAACGGTAGCAGCTTCCTCTGCCGTGTCGTACGTTCCGAGCCAAAGCCGTTTCCGTTGGATCGGATCTCGGATCTCCGCGGCCCACCGGCCCCACGGCCGGCGCCGTACGCCGACGAATTTTTTCCGGCGAGGATCGTCGGAATCCGGCCCATGCAATTTCCGTCTCTTATTCTTCCCCGGCACAACTTTCTCTCGGCGCACGTTAGCGTACGGCGCTATGTTGATTTCGTGCACGTGGCGCTTCACACGTGCGACGAACTCGGACTCCTCGTCACTCGATGAGTCAGTGGCGTCCGCGTCAGTGAAGAAGATCCTTACTACCTTATGACGGACCATCGCCGGAGATTGGCCGGAATTCCGATCCCGATCGGTCGGAGTTTCGCCGGAGATCGATTTTTTTGCGGTGAGCACGTGCTCGGAGAACTTCACGGGCATGATTGTAGACCGTCGGATTCAAGTAATCGGACGGCCGGAAACAAATCTAGTTCCTAGCATCAAAACGCGCAGACTTTTAAAATGTAAGAGAAGAAATTTCCTCTTATAGGAGTTTTTACAGGTGTCTTGATCTTTACTGAAAAAGAATATGAAGAGAAAATCTAGATTTGAAAGGGGATTTTCTACTTTCTTTCTTTCTAATACTGAAAAACCAAACCTTTTTGGAAACTTCGGGCAAAAAAGAAAGAAAGAGCTCAATAGAGAGGATAAAGAGAGCCACTCTTTTAGGATGGAGAATCAGATGGCTAGGGTTTCAAAATGAAAGATTATGTATCAAAAGAAGAAACTTTTCTTTTCCTGATGAGAATCTGTGTCTTCTGAAGCTTCTTAGAAGCTGCAGAAGTAGTAGATTTGATACTCCGACGAGCTTTAAACATCGAGCAAGAGGGAAAGAGAGAGAGGTGCGAATATCGATTTGCAAAAGTGCTTTTTTAGTTTTTTTTTCCTCTTCTCTTTTTTGCAGAGAAGAGATCGTGTGAGTATCAGATCTAGGGTTTTGGAAGAGGAAGAGAAAGGTATGAGATTTTAAAGAAGTTTCTAACAGAGACCTGAGGAGAAAAGTTTTGTGGGAATTTATAGTGCTTAAACGCGCCGCCGGGAAATGATATATTACGCTCCTTTTCTTCCCGGTACCACCTCAGTGTAAAAACTAAAAAGACTAAAAGAGAAGTCATAACTCACAAATACACTAGAAGGGGCTGGATGGGGGAGATAAAGGGTTGAATATAAAACTTCCCTACAGCTGGAGTATTGACCTCGTGATTGAAAGATACTGGCTAGCTGGAAATTTTGAAAAAGCCCCCTGGATTAAACCCATAAGTAGGGGTAGTTTTGTCTTCCTCAATTCCTCGTGAAATGACTTTCACTTAACTTTCACTAATTTAATCGGCTTTTGGGAAATGTAATGAAGAGAAATAATAAAATAAATGGCTCCCTTCCAAATACCAGCTACAAAAGCCCCACCTTCTTCCTCTACTTTTCCTAATTAATCAATTACTTTTTTTTTTCGACTGTGTAATCAAGAGTTGTCAATCTCTCCTCATCCACAAGTACCATTCCTTGCCACCATCTCTCATCATTCCTAGCTGCCTGTACTTGTACCAAATGCTACATTTGCTATCATGACTAATTTTCTTGATGATTTTAAGTTTAAAAGGCATTGCTTCTCATGGCAAACATTGTGGGAGGCGAGCGAGAGGCTACCGGTGTGTTCAGCTGCCTCAAAGGGAGAGATAGCCAGATAGGAAGGGAGAAAATAGAAAGAAGAGAGGCAAAGAGAGAAGAAAGAAGGAGAACCGATTCTACGTTTGGTGTCTTCTTAGGTTCATCGTGGGATATTCTCTTAGGTTTTGTTTAGGGTTACTCTCTTTTACGGTCTGGGTTGAGAGGATAAAGAAAGGGTAGTTTGTTGTGGGTTTAGGTTTAATCCATTGTAATCCTTCTGTATTGTTTTCTCATAGTGGAAGATCGTGTTTCTCGCCCGTGGAAGTAGGCTTGGTTGAACTCCGTAAATTCTTGGTGTTTATCTTGTGGCTTGTTTTATTGTTTTACTTTTCCGTTTAATTTGTGCACGATCGGATCGGATTTGTCCTTCGGATTTTCTCAACAAGTGGTATCCAAGCTCAGGGGAGTGATCGTTGAGGTTGGGTGGAGTGATCTTGGTTGTTGTGATTGGATTACAGATAGAATGATCTTTGGGAGTAGAAAGATTGTCCAAGAAAGATTCTCATTCACGGTGAAGCGCTAAGTTAGCACTTAGCAGTGAAGTGCAAGAAAATGTCGACAACATCCTTTATCTAATCTGAAACTCATCACATATTTGCTCCTTTCTAGCATCACCCAGTTAGGCATTAATACGTTTTTTTTATTTTAGGATTATGAGGTGAAAAATTAATAACATGTTTTCAAATTTCCTGGATTGAGCTTCAATGAAACAAGAAATGCAAATTTTAAAAACACAAAACGAGTTTCCCATATGTTCCCTGCCCATTTCCAGGATGTTTACTGTACGTATCCAGTACGTTTCTGAGACATTTTCGGTGTGTTTCCAAAGCATTTCCCTCATTTTTTAAAATCGATTTGTTTCCATTTCAGAAACACGTTCCAACGGAAATGTGTTTCCCACCTTTCATATTGTTTTCGGTAACCATGGAAAGATCACCCAAGAGTCATTTCTTTGGCCACCATGAGTGTCAATGAGCGTGATTACAAAGAGAGAAGAAACACTTTCTTTGTAGAAGAGGCAGGCCTCACTAAAAAAATACTGAACTAAATAAAAATTAAAAAGAAAAAGAACACCATACATAAAGGATTACACCTCACTTAAGAGTTTCTTAGTGTCCAATAACTTAAGCCGTTGGGCACGTTAAGCTTTCCTTTATAGAATTGTCAAACATAACACAGTAACCCCAAAAAAGAACATTTCATTTAATATGCCTGGTACATAATACTCTATTATTATGTCACAAAGGTTCCTCAACCAACCATAAATGTGTTGGACTGTCGTGCCATGTTGAATATGCAAGTATCCCCAAGCATGGACGTGCTAATAAACAAAAAGTAGAAGTGCCCAGTATTGTTTGGCTGGCTTAGCATGGTGTCAAAGTTTACAGCACATGTTATTCACTTTCCAAGATCCATCACAGAAACAATCTCGATGACTACAATGCAAAGATCACTTCCATTCTCATTTAAGTATTAAAAGTGAAACTTCCCTGTTCGTTTGGCTACACTAGTGTTCTGATCAAGAGTCTCAACCTCAGTTTACTGTTACATCCAATGAAACTCTCTCCTGTCATGCTATGAGTAAATTGGCAACTCACCCATTTGCCATGTCTATTGTTGTTCCCCAATACAAAAGGATTTGATCAAGGGATAGAAATACAATATGAACTTCATAAGAAAGAAGAGTGGCATAATGGGAGCAATTAATTAGGTTCTGAAGTGGATACTCAAGATGCCTAAGTTCTGGATTTTATACACACAAACTAATAAATAAAAATCCTTTAATAGGGAATTGAAAAAAGTTACACAACAGGATATGTTAAATGCCGATTAACTGGGTTATGAAATGCCTAAACATAAAGAAAACATTATTTAATAAGAACCCAGAAAGCATAAGATGTCTGTACAGGAAGTATACCTTCCGATACTTAATCAATTTATTTTCTGATTCAGCTTTTGCACGAGATTGCCGGCGCCGTAAGATACCATGATATTGTTTTGCATTGACATACACAGGCTCTTCCACTGCATCTGATGGCAATGGAACCCCAGCTTGAATCCCCACCAGGTGAGGATGGATCTGAACCAGACATGATCAATAAAATACCAGATTTATACAAATTATAAATTCAGTTATGATCAATAATCAGAATAACGGAGAGAAATCATATAAAAATACGGCATCGGAGAAGTGTGATCTGTGATGTACCACAGCTTGTGCACCATAGGTAGCAACGATATTCCCATAGTAGGAATCCGGATATGTGTATCCAGTTGGAGCCTGCAAATACCAAATTCAACATCGACAAGTCTGATGGAAATGATAGTTTCAACCTATGGCAGATGAGAGTGAAGGATATCCTAGTTCAACAAGGATTGGCTAGGCATTGAAGGAAAATGATGGCAAGACGAAGAAGATGACGGATACCGAGTGGGAAGATATAGAGTCAAAGGTGGTTAGCACGAATCGACTATGTCTAGCAGATAACATTATGGAAGAAGATGAATGGCCTAAATTATGGGAGAAGTTGAAAAGGCTTTACTTGTCAAAAAGCTTGGCCAACCAATTGTATTTGAAGCAGCAGTTGTACGGCTTAAAGTAGCAAGGAGGGAATCTTTTAGAACACATCGAGCTTGTGGATTAGCTCCAAAAGGTTGGCGAAAAGTTGAAGGAAGTAGGCAAGACCCTTTGCTTCTTACTTCACTTCTTAATTCGTATGTCAACCTGGGGCAACTTTATTGTACGAAAATGATACTATAAAGTTAGAGGAAGTCACGACGTCGCTCTTATCGAATGAGATGTGGAAGAGACATGTTTTTAGTGGAAGGGAAGAGTGTGGGCTGGTTGTTCATGGTGGGATCAAAGAGAAAGGTCATCTGACATGGGATCTGGAAAAGGCAGGTCAAGATATAAAATCAGCGGAAAGAGCATGCAATGTTACCGTTGCAAGGAATATGGCCACATCAAGTGAGATTGTCCGAAGTGGGCTAACCAAGCGGACAATGGTGCTCTGAATACTATGGTGGGGGGTAATGGATGAATGGAGTGAAGAGGTTGGAGATGTTCTCACAATCTCCACAGGTAATCACACTTCTTCTCATGATGAGTGGATTTTAGATTTAGGGTTCCCCATTCATGTATGCTCCAGGAAGAAATATTTTGATACGTTCTAGGAGACAAGGGAATGTAAACTTGTGGAAGACTTCACCTTCGAAGGTACTGCGAATGATCATGCTCTTGAGAATACTGTGAGAAGTAAAAACTGCGGCTAGAATCGAGAACCCCCTTCATCATCTAGAAAAGTATCACACACAATTATCAATCCAAACAGATTCAACTTGTCTCAAGGACTATAACTGCAGCATCCTTACTCGGACAATATTATGTCCTGATGCAACTGTGACTATATATTAGTCTATCGGGCATATAACATGCAAATTGTAGATCCGTACTCGGAAACTTATAATACTATTTATCAATCTCTATGTGTATACTAACACATCAATAATCATTGCGGATAAATAAAACACATTCCCAACTTGCATAAGAATTCATCTAAAAGATGAAACAATCAATGGTAGAACAAATCTACTCATCTGTGGTATTTGTTTGAATTGTTTTCCACGAATAGTCCCTTAAATTTACTGCCAAGTATCACCTACAATCCATATTATCTATAGGCCAATACATTGGAATAACAACCAAGTCCTTCGGGGCGAATTTGGACCTCACAATCTATTCAGGATAACATTTCCAAAATTCGACCCCAAACAGTGCGTTCGGGTGTTCGAACTGAGCGTCCAAAGACCCATTCGGATGTCCAAACCACTCCTTCGGACGTCTGTTAAAGAAAACTTATCATGTATTTCTCTGGTAAGCGTCTTCGGGCGCCCAATCCTTGCCCTTCGGGGGGTGCAAAAGCTACTTCAGACGTCCGTTTCGGGTGTCCGAGTATCGCGATTTGTGTTTTCCAAAACGTTCGAGAACACTATTTTTCGCTTAATCTACTACCCGAAATCAAACCTTTTTTCCCCTTTTGAGTGTATTAAATAACTTAATAAATTTTCTTTTAATTTCCTTACTTTATTAGGGAATCAAACGTAGAAAGAAGGCGAAGATCTTCGGGAACCAATTCCCACAACTCTAATCCATGGTTCTTCATTCAAGAATTGTTTCATAGTGAAGAACACAAGATCTTCACTTTATGATCTGTGTTTGTTGTTTCCGATCCAACAAACCCTAGATACAATTATCTAATATCATTCTCAAGGGAGATTTGAATCTCATAGAGAATAGAATTTGTTACAAAATAACTTTCAATCTGAACTACATACCTCTTGATGGTCGATTTCTCCAAGAACACCACACGTTTTTCCTCCTCCTTCTTCACACGTTTTCTTTTTCTAGGGTTTATTGTGTGTTCTATGGCTCTTAATTAGTATTTATAGACTCTCATCAAAAGTCCCAATATAGTAGGTTTAGAGAGCCCTATCAGAGTTAAACAAGGAAATCAATTTATTTCCTAATTAATTTTTGACGGAAACTTCTTTTTAATTAATTTTAATTATAAGACGAAAATACCCCACCAAAAACGTTCATGCGTTTTGGGGTATTTCAAAGGTCCCTCTGAATAAAAATGAACATCTTTGGTTTTATTCTTTTTGGGACTATTTAGATGTAGACAATTTTTTTTAGAATTCGAAAATAAAATTTTTAGCTTTTGGTTACAATATTTTCATGGATTATTTTTCAAAAGCTAAATTTTTTTCTTATTTTCACAGAAATTGGGAACATGTTAGACTCTGGAAAAAATTTCCTTTATTATGTGAGAATATCTGGAAAGAAATTTTCTTTTTTTTCCGGAATTTTCTTCTTTTCAAATATTTGATTACATTCTGATGATACAGGGAAAAGAAAATCATGGAAAATAATATTTTCTATGGAATACGAGTTTACCAAAAACTAGAAAATTTCTAAATTCATTTTCCATGGGAATAGAATTAGCTAAACGTCACAAGACCAACCTCCGAAGAAGGCAGTTTTTTTTTTTACGACAAATTGATTTTCCAAGACCCAAATAGCCCATTGAATTGAAGTGCAATCATGCCATGGTGGTGACTGGTGGAGTGGGTGTGAAACCAAAAAAGAGGCAAATTTAAAAATGAAGGGTATTTTGGACATTTTACTTATAAATCGACATGTGAAGAGGTGGTCGTATCAGCGGCGGCTAAAGTCGGTGTAAATCCTTTTTGATCGAGGTTAATAAATGAAAGATATAGGGGTATTATTGTAAGAAAATCTCAATTGTATCGGTCCGGCCACGCGAATGATAGAGGCAATTCCGGCATTAGAATACCTTAAAACCTACGTTTCAGATTTCATATAGACTTTTCAGTATCAATAGACGGTTCAGATTTCAGGTAGCGATGTTGGATCAAATGTCAAGAGACCGGCCAAAGTGCTGTCTCTGGAATATGGATACACCTTTCCTTTTACAATAACTTTTTTTTTGTTGATGTAGGGTGTCCCACCCCACTTTGTAGAGTGGGACTAATTTCCTCCGGATGTACGCAATCACCCGTAAACCACGTGCATCGGATAAGCCCATGGGGATTCGAACTTTCGGCTCTGGGGTGCATACCCAAAACTTTAAGCCAAAGAGCCGCACCTGTACAGGTTTTCCAATAACTTTGTTGACGTAACGACGAAAATAGGGTTTATATGGGATTAAATTTGAATTCAAATAAATAAGAGTAGTTTGAGAGAAACAATTATTGGGTAGAAGTTCAAGAGCAGTGGGTCCCTCCTTTTGGTTGATCCAAACCGTCCATTTGATAGGGATTAGTTCTTTCTCTTGGTTAAAACATAAGTGGCGTTTGATTTCATTGATCGAATGGTCAAGATTGGCCGATGATTGTAATTTTTAACAAGAAGAGAACCCCACTTCTTTAACTAATCTTGATCATCATATATGTGCAACATGTACGGTGGAGATTGGTGAGAGCTACAATTTCGAGATGCTGTGAATTATTCTCTTCTCCAATTTTATTAAAATCGCTTTCCTAAGTTGAGGTTGACCGACCGACTACTATGACCTCATGGCTAATAATAAATATAAAAGTGAAATTATATATTTGCTCCCTTTTCTTCTCCGGGCCACACCCCTTTAGTGTAAAAACTTAAAACCAAAAACACTACTCCTAAATTCCCTCCAAGCATGTCCATACATCTTTTGTAAGACTAAAGAAAAACACAGGGCTAAAAAAGGTATTTCCCTTTGTTTTTTTGCCGTGTGGCACGGTTGCGGATTTGGAGGAGCCTTGGTCAAACTCAACTTGGGGCCCACCTCACGTGTTCCTTCATCCATGGGTCCCTTGTAAATTTTTTAGGCTGAAAAATGAATGTGGTTTTTGAGTCCGTACATCTTAATGCTGGCCCCCCAAATGAACGGTCCAGATTTTAACATCATCTGTGTGGGCCCGTTTAATGTATTTCATGCCTGCAATGAGACATGCAGTCGATCATGCTTTGAACGATCTGAACCATCCATTTGAAACGTCTTGTTTTGGATCTCTTATAACCCAAAAATCAAAGCAATCCTAATTCTTAAAAGAGATTTGCTTTGGACCATCAAACAAGCATTTCTCGGACCGGCTGTTGCATGAGAGAGCAGCCACATAGGATGAATTAAATGAATAAGACAAAAAGTGAGCATATGTGGCTGCTCTTTAATGCAACAGCTGGTATGAGAAATGCCTTCTACGATGGTACCTAGCAAATCCTGGCATTTGGCATAATTTTCCGGCTATAGGAGATCCATGGCAAGATCTATAAATGAAATGGAAGGTCCGCTGTGCGAAAGTTGTACATAGGATTTTAGCACTGTAATTTTGAAAATTCACCACTTTGATTAATGTAGTAACACTGATTTTACGTACTTTCCTCATTCTAAAGGTACTGCTAAACTTTTGTTGTCCCATGTCATTTCCATTTTAATAATGTGAGGATATTTTTGTTCAATTTTATATAATATAATAATCACACAATCTGGTGATTTTCAAGCAGATTAAAATAATCACCTCATATTTTTATTAAAAAAAGGAAAATTTGTTAGAAAAATGCAAAGTTTTAATTAAATTGTCAAGTAAGGGTACGTTCTCTTTTTTTGTGAAATAAAGGCTGTCAGTAGGGGTGTAAATGGATATTCGGAAATTCGATTACCGTCCGCATCCGAATCCGTTTAAAGCGAATATTATCCGAATCCGTTTCAAGCGGATATTATCCAAATCCGTTTATGAGATATCCGGCTCTTAGCGGATGCGAATCTGGTAAATGGTATATCCGATCCGTTTAACATCCGAATCCGAGAAGTAAATCCTTTTTATTTATTATTAATAATATCATTAATATTTATTTTTAGTAATGACACACTATCTTTTGTTTCTATAAGAAAAGTGAATATTCTTTTTAGAAAAAATAAAATAAAAACAAAAATAGCCCAAACCCATTACATCAAAATAACCCAAACCCATTCCATCATATACAAAAAAAAGGAAAAACCCAAAGACCACTACCAACACTATCATCCATCCCCATCCCCATCGCCTCCCTCTCTCTCTCTGCCTTTGTTTTAAAAGGAAGAAGATGATCTCATATATTTTAGCGTTTGAGAGTTAATTTTGTGAAGAGAATGTAGAGGTCTAGTTTTAGGGTTTGGAAAATTCATTCGAGTAAGTAGGAGAAAAAAGATAAAGTGCTGCAATAAAATGTTCGAATTTACCGGATAAACGGATATGGATAATATCCGAATTCGAACAATATCCGACGGATACGAATTCGGTAATAGATATTAAATATCCGTCGAATCCGAATCCGAATCCGAATTCGGATAGTGTACACTGTAATCGAATTCGGATATAGCCATATCCGCTCCGAATTCGATCCGTTTACACCCCTAGCTGTCAGGTGCTTCTAGAAATCCCAAAGGACAAAAATACCCTCCCTCCTCTTTTTCCCTTCACCTTTTTAGCTCACTTCCCTATGCATTTTCACCTACCCTATCACCTTATCCTTCCGACTCGGACTTCCGACCAATGTCCAGTAAAATGGCCATTGTACTGGACTTCATTCGGAAGTCCGAAATTTTTTTCGGCCTTCCGACTCAAACTTCCGAACAAGGATTCAGACTTCCGAATGGAGTCCAGTACAATGCCCAGTGTGCTGGACTCTATTTGAAAATTTGAATTTTTGTTCGGACTTCCGAGTAGGGCTACATACACATTGTTGTCCACAGATGGAAGGGTTACGATGATCCGATGGAGCTGATGTTTTGAGCACACCCTATATATGTGAGGGCCCATCAAATGAACACTTTGGATGATCCGAACAATGTGGGCCCACTGAGTTTTCGGTAGTGGTTAGATTCAGAGGGGTGTATGGGGTCTTCATTAGCATTGATTGTGTTTCAAAGAGGGGGCCTACCTTATACAAATTCAAGCTACAATAATTTAACTCTTCGAACCCCAATGATATTAGAATGTCCCGAACACAACTTCCACTCTTGGAACCAATTTAATACTATTAGAGAGAGAGAGAGAGAGAGATAAAGATAAAGAGATAGAGAGAGAGAGGTAAACATAAAATCAATGTACAGTTCCAACCAAATAGTGGCTACAATAGCGTTTAATTTCTACCAATTCCGTGTGAGTAAGTATCATGTGCGGTAACAAGTGTCCCAAAATCAATGTCACTTTGTAGAAAAAACCGACAACTCCATTCCCAAGCAAAGAAAGAAGGTGCGAAGGACACACCGGACCTACAAGAGAAACTTGCAACAATAAATAAAATAATGGGTTTTATACCCCGGAACCAGTACGGAACCACATTTTATACCTTGGAACCACTACGGATCCACATTCTATACCTTGGAACCACTCGAGAACCACATTTTATACCCCGGAACCACTATGGAAGCACCATTTATACCTCGGAACCACTAGGAAACCCCATTTACACCCCGGAACCACCAGAGAATCACATTTTATACCTCAGAACTAGGGCTGCAACTCGGGTCGGGCGGGTCGGGTTTTGAAGAACCCAACCCAACCCAAGAAATATCTCGGGTCGGGTCGGGTCAGGTTTTTTTCCGAAAAACCCACGAGACCCAAACCCGGCCCTACCCATGATAAATCTCGGGTCGGGTCGGGTCTGGTCGGGTTTTTTCACGTTGACGCAATTTTTTAAGGAAAACTCTTGTTTGGCAAGAACCTACAAAGCGATGTTGTAAACACAGTTCTTAGATGGAGCCTGTCCAAGGAACTACCTCAACAAGTTGGAACTTTTGCACTTATAGTTCAAACTAGTTATTGCATGTACACATCTGCACATATGCTTAGGTGTGTGTGCAGACCACTAGACCAGTGTGTATAAGTGTGCTAAGTGAAACAGAAAATCCATGCATAAATGTATTCCTATCTTTTGCACAGGTACAGACCTAAATGATGCAGCTTCATTAAAGGTTTAATCGGCCAAAAAAAGGGTAGGCATTGAGCTCGCTCGATCATTATCCTATTTGTATGAATAGCAATCCTACTCTTAGGCCCTATAAAAGTTAAATGCTGATATATGTTATTATGGCTTCACTGTTGATAAGCCATGTGTCCTATCCTATAGGTTTGATACATGGGCTCTGTTTCTTTCGACGTAAAATGGGCGTAAAACAAAATTTTACGCCCAAAAAACTAGTGTAAAGTTGGACATATTAGAATCCTTTTATCTGCAGACTATTTAAAACCAAGACAGAGCAGGGGTCATGAAACTGATGTAATAAGTCCATATCAGTAGTCAATTGAAATATGCTGGTCTCATTTACAAGGATAATGCAAGACACTAGCTGCAAATAAGGCATGAACTTCTCTTGAAGAAAATATTAGATTTTACACAATTAAAATTTCATGAGCTTTCATAAAAAAAAGTCATTTCACTGATATTCCTAATATCATGAAAGCAATGCATGCCAGCGAAATGGAATAAAAATCATGGAATGTACCTGAACGCATAGGGCAATGATGTCAGCAAAACGTGATAGAGATTTTGCAGGGTACATGCCATTTAGTGCAGGATCAACCATTTTTGCTAAAGCATCAATATCATGAAGCTGTGGAGTGGCCCATCTGACAAGGGATTGTTCAGATCTTATCCTCGAACTAAACAGTGAACGTCCAAAAATTAGAAAGAGACACAAGAAAATGAAGAGAGAGAGCGAGAGAGAGAGAGAGAGAGATAGAGAGAGAGAGAGAGAGAGAGAGATAGAGATAGAGATTGGGAAACACATAATAGTAATTCACTAGAGAGAACAAAATCATGAGAATATGGAGGATTTACCTGTCCAGGGGTTTGCGAACTGTCAAGAACTCTAGCATCACTACTCCAAAGCTGTACACATCACTCTTGACAGTGTAAAGTCCAGACATGGCAAATTCAGGAGCACTGTAACCAAATACCATGTGAAACAACCAATTACTCCAAAAGCTTAAGCTATTGGAGATGGTGTTATTTAATCTTTTATACTTTAACAAAGCACATATCAAGTATAGTCCTTTTAAACAATTGAACTAAAAGAAATAATCTTATCACGCACAAATTCTGGTATCAAACCGTAGGCAATAAGATCACCACTTTTGGCCTGTAAAGCAATAATTTCTCAAATGGAATGAATATAAAGTAGCTTTCCAGTCATGAAGGTGATTTCTGATATAAGGTCAATGATGATATTGAATGCCATATTAAGAAACTTATCAAAACATAATTATCATATTAAGCACAAAGTTGCTCAAAACCACTATAATGTATTGTTCCAGCCCACTACAAACCAAGTTGTCCCCAGAAACTAAAGAAATGTAAAACATTGGAAAAACGAAGTTACTCAAAATTATCTGCAAAAAGACAACATATGCCTAATAGACTTAAAAGCTAATGTAGTTGATTCCATTGTTAATGCTTCCATAGAGGGCTTTCTGCACCAAAAAGAATTCCAATAGGTTTCTGCATAAAAAAAACACACGAAGTATGAGTGAATTTTTGCATTACAAAAGTTGAGTATTATCCAAAGGAATTTATAGACAGCCATTATCTAAAAGAATTTATGTATGAAGTTTACCTCATCTATGGCATAGCTCAAGATTGTTATCATATTATGGAATTTGTCGAGAATCAATGAGACCTTCAAAAAGAAAAGAAAATACATTAGAATTTTTAAAACATATTTATAATTATCTAAGCAAATGTGTAGTTACATTACCTGATTCAATGATTTCAATATCATTATCATGTTGATAAACTTCGATTTCTTCATCATTATCACCATCACATCTAACAGCTCGTAGCCAATCTTGAGTGCAAACCAATGCTTGCACAACCCCAGGACTCATTGAACTTCTGTATTTGTCAAGAACTCTACCACCGGTACTGAAAGCCGACTCTGAAGCAGCTGTAGATACCGGAATCGACAAGATATCACGAGTCATTTGAGAAAGTATAGGATACTTTGAGCTGTTAATTTTCCACCAGCTCAAAATGTCGAATTTAGGATCATCTATATGATTCTCTTCTTTCAAATATCGTTCCAAATCTGATGCCGGCCCAACATCATTCTTTTCAGCACTCATCTTGAAAAATTGTTTTTGTAAACTAGAAATCCTCCTCTCACCAAGAGGAGAAGTTCTACTGTCAACCTCTGAAAATCTTTCCACCGACTGTAAAACTCGCCTTCGCCTTGAACTATGGGCAGATACATACTCATCATAAATCTTAAAGGCCTCATACTTAACAAGTGAAACTTGTGATTCAGCTTCATCCGTAGCATAGATAAGATGGTACATAAAACTCAAATATTTAAGCTTATACCTAAGATCAAGGACAACTGCAATAGCAAGCATCACATTGCACTCCCTCCAATATTTATCAAACTTACTTTGCATCTTAGCAGCCATTTGGTTAATAGATACATCTTCGTGTATAGCCATTCCAAGCAAGTGTTCTTGAATCGCAAAAACCTCATGAAAATACAAATTTGCAGTTGTATATTTATGCCCAGAGAAAAGCTTTGTAGCATCATAAAAGACTTTTAATAATCGGCAAATAACTTTAGCATTCTTCCAATCAACAACACTAGGGGTTTCTCTTGCAAAGATGGCATCTCGTGTCTGTAAGCGAGTGAAGGCACTCTCAAACTGTAATGCAGACTCTAGCATAAGAAAGGGGGAGTTCCATCTTGTAGCCACATCTATACATAAGCCTCTCTTACTTGAAAGCCTCTCTTGCAAAATGCATTCTTCAAACAACTGTTTTCTTGCTTGTGAACCCCGAACATATTTAACACTTTCTCGAATAACATCAACTGATTCTTTAATCTCATTTAGCCCATCTTGCACTATGAGATTGATGACATGTGCAGCACAACGAACGTGAAAAAATCGGCCTTCTTGTAGTAACATGCCTTTCCTTGAAAGAACCGGAACAAGCGTCCTAACAGCAACGGTGTTATTTGAGGCATTATCTAGGGTAATGGTACTTAACTCGCTTATATTCCAATCAATCAAGCACAATTCAATTACATTCGCAATAACATCTCCCCCATGTGGAGCTGGAACCATACAAAAATTCAGAATCTTCTTATGTAACTTCCAATTATCATCAATGAAATGTGCTGTAAGACATAATTAACCTAAAGTCTGATTAGATGCCCACATGTCGGCAGTTAAAGAAACCCGATGACATACACCAATCAATCTTTTCAGTTTAAGTTTCTCCTCTCCATATATATTCAACAACTCTTTCCTTATAGTTGTGCGTGATATAACTTTGAGTCGAGGTTGGATAACCATAATAAAATCTCTAAAGACATCCTTGTCAACTATGTTAAATGGAAGTTCGAGCTTAATTATAAAAATAGCCAACTCTCTTCGAGCTCGATCTTGGTCAAACACCCAAGGCATAACACCCGCCCATTCCTCCACATCATCGCCATCTCTAACGGATTTAAAAGACAATAACTTCTGGCTCTTATCTCGTGAGGTATAAGGGATGCATGTCTTATCCAAATGTCGTTTAAGACTACTAGTGCCACTGCTACTTGGGCATGCAAATAATTTCTTGCAATAATTATACTTAGCCCTCTCATCTATCCCATCAGGTCCTTTCTCTTTGGTAAAATGATTCCATACAACAGATTTAGTTAGATATGCTCTTTTTTTAGATGTTTGTGCCGAGGAGTCCCCAGGAGTGCTAACAGTATTAGTAGCATTTTCAGAAGAATCCAAGACCTAAACAAATATCCACAAATTACCATTTCTTAAGTTTGGTGGAAATAAAATAAAAAGTAAATCTTACAAGAATGAAATAAATGCATCGTTATAATAAATAAATAAGAAGCAATTCTCACCGGAATATCGTAGTTCTCATTAATATCATCATCCATCATCATTCAATAAGGGGACTCACTTCGAAAGAGGTGTAATCACTAATCCAATGAGATTTTTTGAGGCTTTTGAACAAACCTGCAGGGGAGAATTAGAAAAAAAGCAATGAGAAATGAGGAGATTGAGAACAACAAACACTACAGAGATTGCATGTAAAACCAACAAACACTACCATTCTAACCAAAATACAAACACTTAGCTTGTCTCCACTTGGCATTTTGGTGATAGAAATTACCTAGTACACTAGGCCATGTTTGGAAGTCATGAAATATTTTTCTCCATGGAATTTTAGTTTATCCGGTGGTGGGAGATGGGCAAAGAGGGTGTGAAAGGGAGAGAATTGAGGGGGCATGAGTAAAGAAAGGGTGAGAAGTGGCTGAAGAACAGAGAAAAAAAAAACTCTAGTCAAAATAAGTCCCCCCCCCCCATTTTTCAACCACTTCGGACCATCTCATAGCTCCTGCCCTCTCAACTCTCTCCCTACCCCTCTCATCACTTGGTAAACTAATATTCAATGAAAAATAATTTCACAGTTGCAAACATGGCCCAAGAGGAAACAAATAATTAAGCACCAATATAATAGTTTATACAATTAACATGGGTGAACAGAGGAAATATGTTTGATGAATTCAGCCAAACATAGTTTGAATTAATTCTACATCAAAAGGAGTTGTGAAAAATTCAGATCAGGCAACTTCGTGTCAGACAGAGCACAGTAGGAAGTTTCATCGCGCATGACCATAATCAAATAGCTCTTAACATTGAACCCAAATGGATGCTTCTAGCTCATAGTTAATTAGTTATAGAGGGTTTTCTTTCGCATACAAATCTCTAGAGATAACTATTACAATTTGAAATAGAAAACATTTGCATAAAAAAATCAAAGACAGTCAAAATAGTTAGCAACGGATCGAATGACTGAATGAGCACACATACCTTTTATTGCTTCAGAGATCAAAGACCACAGTCAATCGACCTTCGTTTTGGGGGTTTTCTAATTTTTTAGGGTTTTAAGAAAATCAGAGGGAGATTAGATGAAATGGATCTAAAAAATTGGAGTTTTTAGAGAGAGTGAGAGAATTAGGGGTTTTAAGAAGCTCATTTTTTTCCTCTCACATCTCAATCCACAAACCAGAAAATAGAGATATTCAAATACTATTCATCAAAGAGATAAGGAAGGGGAAACCATAACACAGATTTCTTGTATTGAAACTATTTATGTGGGAATAGAACCCTAAAAAAATGGAGTGAGAGGAAGATAGATTTACCTCTTCTGTGAGTGACAGGAGGGGAGAGACGCGTGCGTGCGTGCGTGAGATTTGAGTCTTGAGAATAGATCAAAGAAGAAGGGAAGAGAGAGATTGAGATTTGAGTCTTGAGAATAGATCAAAGAAGAGAGGAATATTTATGAAACCCTAGGCGTGAGATTCATCCGGGTTTTTGAACGAACAGAAGAGGGGAGAGACGCGTGCGTGAGATTCATCCGGGTTTTTGGATATGAGTTTTAACTTTTAAGTTTTCTCATATATAGTTATATATTGTATTCCATATGAGTTTTAAGTTTTAACATTTAAGGGAAAAAAAAAACTAAAGTAACTCGGGTCGGGCCGGGATGGGCCCCTTCAAAACCGGCTCGACCCGAGATTCATTCGGGTTTTTGGACCTTAAACCCGACCCGGCCCGAAACCCGAGAAATCTAAACCCGACCCAAGCTATTTTCGGGTCGGGTCGATGCGGGTCGGGTAAAACCCGGCTCGAGTTGCAGCCCTACTCAGAACCACTATGGAACCACATTTTATTCCCCGGAACCACTGGGGAACCACATTTTATACCCCGGAACCACTACGCAACCACATTTTATACCCTAGAACCACTACGGAACCACATTTTATACCCCAGAACCACTACGAAACCACATTTTCTACCACAGAACCACTAGGGAACCACATTTTATACCTCGGAACCACTAGGGAACCACAATTTCTACCTCGGAACAACTTGGGAACCACATTTTATACTAGGGAACCACATTTTATACCCTGAAACCACTATGGAACCACCATTTATACCTCGGAACCACTAGGGAACCCCATTTACACCCCGGAACTACTAGAGAATCACATTTTATACCTCGGAACCACTAGGGAACCACATTTTATACCCCGGAACCACTAGGGAACCACATTTTATACCCCGGAACAACTACGGAACCACATTTTCTACCACGGAACCACTAGGGAACCACATTTTATATCTCAGAACCATTAGGGAACCACAATTTCTACCCCGAAACCACTTGGGAACCACATTTTATACTAGGGAACCACTTGGGAACCACATTTTATACATCGGAATCACTATTAATTAAACCACTTTTACAAAGCATGACCTCATATTTACTCTCTTAGAAGCACTATTTACACTCTTGGAACCAATAAATTGTGGTTCAGAGGTGTTCATAATGGTTCCGATTATATACATACTGAGTATGACTACCTTAACCACTATCAATACACACATGATCACTTATAAAGTGCATGAATGTCTATTTACACTCTTGAAACCACTACTTACGCTCTTGGAACCACTAAATTATGGTTCCAAGGTGTAAATAATGGTTCTCAGTATATTAAACCACTTTTACAAAGCATGAACCCCTATTTACTCTTTTGGAACTATACTTTACACTCTTGGAAGCACTATTTACACTCTTGGAAGAAATAAATTGTGGTTCCGATGTGTTCATAATGGTTCTTATTATATACATATTGAGTATGCGTACCTTAACCACTATCAATACACTCATGATCACTTATAAAGTGGATGAAAGTCTATTTACACTCTTGGAACCACTACTTACACTCTTAGAACCACTAAATTGTGGTTCCAAGGTCTACATAATGGTTCCAATTGTATAAATTGATTGTATACATAGAGCAACCAAATGGGATTGATAATGAGATTAATAATGGGTTTGATATTGGATTTACAAATATTGAACCATTTAAAAACTTTACAACCATAGAACCATTCAACCATTGAACCATTGAGAGAGAGAAAGAGAGAGGGGTCAAAAGAGTCATCCAAAACCTAAGCAAGAGAGGATGAGATAAACCAAAAAATCACACAACATGAAACAACATCTTTAACCTAATCAAGAGAGGACCTACCGGCGCACACGAAGAAATCTCACGTTTGGGGAAGAAGAGGGTGTTCACAATGGAGGTTTTTATCAAAAGCCAATGGAAATGGAGCTTAGAACGTTTGGCAATGGCAAGCTTCCATGGGGTTTCATGGAGTTTCTTACGTTTGGGGAAGAAGAGGGTGAAAAGGTGATCGGGTAGGTGAAAATGCATAGGGAAGTGAGCTAAAAAGGTGAAGGGAAAAAGAGAAGGGAGGGTATTCTTGTCCTTTGGGATTTCTAGAAGCACTGACAGCCCCTATTTCACAAAAAAAGAGAACGTACCCTTACTTGACAATTTAACCAAAACTTTGCATTTTTCTAACAATTTTTCCTTAAAAAAAAAAAGGGATTTGCGATTTTCAAGCAGATTAAAATAATCACCTCATATTTTTATTTAAAAAATAAGGGATTTGCTAGCCTCCTTCGCAGAAGCACCTTCGTGCTCCGTACTCTGCAAGTGGTGACAACAGCATATGTTCACTTTTGCTTTATTCATTTAATTCATCTGACATGGCTGCAATCACATGCAAAGCGCGAAGGTGCTAGCAAATCCCCAAAAATAAATTAAGAAATTAAAAAAGAAAGATTCAAATATATATTGTGGCTTGGAGAAGCAAAGGTGGAGTTTAGTCAGCACGTGAGAACAGTAGTCAATAGAATGTCTCTTGTTTTTCAACTGAGGTGATTGTTCTCTCCTGCAGGAATATCTGATGTTGGTTGTGTACACTAAGAGATGTCTAACTTCGACCCTAACCGGGAACATTTATGGCCTTCAAAGAACCATAATAATTTATCTCCCTACCCCTTAGGATTTGTAAATCCTTGAGCATGGTATTCCTACTTTGTTACCTAGAGATAAATGTGTCAGAAAAGAAGCACATCACACACATTCCACTGAAAATACCCTATAAATGTCATGAAATATAACTTTCATTAATGAGAGTAGACCATAAAATACAAAAAATAGACTCGCCTTTAAGGCACATACTCTAACACCCTCTTCTTATGAAATAAACTTGAAATGACTCAATTAACCAAGATAATGAGAGGTTCCAAAAGATATCACTATAATGCCAAAATGCAACAGGGTAATCTAAACCCTTCATTTGCTAAGCTATTATGGAAATGACAATACTAGAAAGTTGTACAAGTCAATGATATCATTGTTTGCTCAATGACTTGCAAAGTAGTGGTTACAAAAAAATAGTAGCTTTCGACGCTTAAATTCAATTATCAAATGAGCATATTGTACAAAGCTACAATTATCAAATGGATATATTGTACAAAGCTACTGATTTTAGGGTATGTAATCTACAATAGGCGAGCCATGCTTCTATCGGTCGTATATAACTATATATGATGGCCCATTGCATGATATTTTAAACCAGTTAGGGGAAATGACAACAATTACATGGACTCCAATTTAGAATGATGGAATAAACTCTCATAGTGTGAATGTGTGATCGATCAAACATGAGAATAATTTGTCTTTATTGTTTATTCATGCCATTGGAGCCAAAATAGAGTTGAGTAGATATAAAAATGCCATTGAAACTTCCTATTTTCTATCTTAAAGAGGAGAAACTCCAATTTATTTTCGCTTCTCAGATGTTGCAAGTGTAAGAGGAAGAGGTATCATCTTCCACGTCTTACAAAAAAGAGTAAATTATCATTCAATATGAAATTTTTTCCAGTACTGTTTTTTAATCTGCTATTCTACTTCTTTTTAAAGGAATTTTACATGGTAAGAGTTCCTTAAACACTTCAGATATTGGAGGAAACTGAAAAAAACTCACAGACCTGACTTGCATTCGCACCGTAAGTATATGGTTATTATGATTTTATCTGCTACAATACAATATAATAATCTCATATATGATTTTAATAATTCACTTCATTATTTGACATGCAAATAAATGACACTGTATCGGATTTGGGAGGGAAGGACTGGTCAAGCTTCACTCCAAGCCCACTGCCGTGGGTCTCTCGTAAATTTTCTAGGCTGAAAAAATCAATGTGATTTTGATTCAATACATCTTAATGCTGGTCCCCTCATATCAATGGTCAAGATTTTAACATCATTTGTGTGTGCCCGTTTAAAGGATTTCTTGCGATCCTAACGAGCGCTCAATGAGGCACGGCCACTATGTCACATTGGGTCACAATTTGCAAATTTTAGCTAAATGCTTGCACCACAACTGTAAAAGGGTTGTCATAATTAGGGTTGCAACTCGGGTCGGGTGGGTTAGGTTTTCCAGAACCTTACGCTACCTAAGAAACAATCTCGGGTCGGGTATGGTTTTTTTTTTTTTTTTTCCAGAAAACCCAACATTCATAAACCCGGCCCTACTCGAGATAGTTTCTTGGGTCAGGTCTGGTTTTTCAACATTCCTTGGCTTGTCCTTGCTTGATTTATCACTCGTGATCATGTTTTGTTTTGTCTAGGCAAAGTATAGATCTATTACTTATTTTGTTCTTTTAACTTATTTAATCCCTAAAAACATCTGGTAGGTTATAATGCAAAATCATTCAATCTCAACAATGATCAGTTATTTGTTTTGTTTTAATTCATTTACGGTTGTGGGGTTGGGGTAATGTATATTATTTGTTCTGTGTTATTTCATTTATGTGGTGGTTGGGAGGTGTGGGGTTGGGGTAAGGTATATGTGTTATTTTTTGGCCAGATATTTTCTCTATAACTTATTTTCTGTTTCATTCTTGACAACAGTTGAGACAAATTGAAACTTGATTCGTTTTCTTATAAATGTTTAGCTGCAAGCCTGCCTCTAATGATTGCTTTAAAAGAACAGATTGAACAACATCTTATCATGGGTGCGTTAATAGTGTTGCAACCTACAATAATAGTTTAATGAATTATGAAGGCAGTGGTTTCGGGCCGGGTTGAGTTTTTCTTTTCTTTAAACCCTACCCAACCTAAGATTGAGTCGGGATTTTCATCTTGAAACCCGTTTGATATTGGCACTACCATGTTTTGATAATCAAGCAAAGTCATCTGGTCTTTTATTTTTTAAACCGCTGTAAAAGGTTATTACATTTCCTAAAAAGCTCTTAGCAGCCTATTAAAAAAGAAAAGACAAGCTTAGTTTGTGTGATTATCAAAAGTTGGTAGTGCCGATATCAATATCCTTCATTTAGGAGAAAATTATGTCTCTTTTCGCTTAATTAATTTGATTACCTTTTTTTTTAATGACAATGAAAATGGTTTTTTTTATTCCGTGACCCCTTTTTATATTGAATCTTATCATTGGTTCCTATTGTGATTACTCAGGTTGCTTGTTTGGAAGAATAGACAAAGACCTCCTCAATAATCCAATCTTAGCTTTTCTTTTTTTCCCGCCTTCCTCTTCGATTCTCCATTGCTTCTTTCGAAGAAAAGACAAGCCTCCATTGTCCGCTCTTACCTTACTTTGGTTTTGTGTTTGGGAAATCATATTTCCCTTTGAAGGATAAAATCCCCTATTCCATACCTTTTTAAACTTAACGCTTTAATGAATAAGGTTAAGGGGATTTATCCGTCAAGAAGGGGGAAATATTGTGTTCACCTAGTCCTGTTCCACGAAATTAAATATGGCACGGCGATGATGAATTGGAAGAGGATTAGAGATGCAACGGTGCGAATTAGAAACGGGGTAATGGAGATCTGGTAGATCGCGCAAGAAATCGCCACCGCTTTGCAAGAAGTGTGCAAAGCCACTCAAGCGGGATGATTAGTTGTGTCCAAATTTCTTCGGTATTTTTGGGATACTCGTTTCACCATTCCTTGGTAAAATTGTTCTATAAATATTTCATGTGGCACCTTCTTTTTGCTAAAATTGTATACATCCAATAATTCTTTGCTAAAATTGTTATGTAAATATTTCATGATCATGCTTTGGTGTCAATTCTGCCCCTTGATTCCGTTTATTTTTCTCAACCAAATGTTGGAATCAGACATAATCGGAACAAGATGACGATTCTAGTGCCTGATCTGAAAGAAGAAGTGGACCATGTGTTTGGAGGTTGTCTTTCCACTTGAGAAGAGCTTCCTCTTCTGCTCTTGCTGCTTCATGGGAAGAAAGCATCACAAGTAGCAGTAACAACATCAAGGTAAGGGAGCGAGATTTCTCTAAGCCCATGGTTGGTTTTCTTTTTTTCTTTTTCTTTCTGTGGTTTTTTGGGTGTGTTCAAATGTGATAAGTGAGAAAAAAGTAGAGGGCTTGGAAGACTTTGGTGTGCCTTCCTTAACTTTATGTATAAATGAAAATGAAATAATTGGAATGATTGGGTGTGTTCATTTTGAATAGGTGGATGGCTCATTATATCATCTTCTTGGCCCTTTGCTAAGGAAATAAAAATGTAGAGGGCTCGGAAGACTTTGCCTGGTCTTCCTTGACTTTATAAATAGATGAATCTGAATGACTTGACTTGACTTAGTGTTTTTGTGGGTTTGAAGAGAAACGAAAATGATCCGAAGATGCAGTTTTAATTGACTCTTGGACAAACACTCGAGGGCAGTGCGGGTGGAGTGTCCACATTAGATGAGGGTTCTAGTTGTGTTTTTTGAGCAAGTACACATGGACTCTAAAGTCATGTTTGGATATAGGGATTTAAAAAAAAAATAAATAAAAATCCTTTCGTATCTGAGTGAGTAAATTATACAGAATTACCTCTCGTCTTTTTTAAAAAAAAAATGTTTTTTTTTAGAATTTCCAATTCAACCTGTGTTTACATTATTTCATCATTAATTTTTTTTTTTTCATAATGATTTATCTATTGATATCTTCTTCCTGAATTATATGAATTTTTTTCCTGAATTATAAGAATTTTCACTCACCAACTTCTTCTTATTTTTCTTCAATCTTATGACACTTAGGGGCTGTTTGGATATGCGGATTTTAGAATCTTGAATTTCCACCAAATCGTATTTGGGAGATGAGAGAAGGAGAGTTTTTCTGTTTTCTAGTCCTTCTTTCCTTTAGCAAGAGAGCAAAAGATCATCCCATGTCTCCAGTGTTTAGAAATCCCAGGATATGGGAGAGATTTCTAAAACCTGAATTTCTTACTTAAAATCTAAGATTCTAAAGAGAAGTGAAGCAGTCGGTCTCATCTACGATTTTTGAGGAAATCCAAGATTTTAAAGTCTGCGTAGAATATTGGATTTCCTCAAAAATCGTAGATGGGAGACGAGAGAAGGAGACCTGCCGTCGTTTTCTGATTTCTCGTCCTTCATTCTGTCAACAAGAGAGTAGGAGATCATGCCATATTTCCAAGTTTTATAAATCTCAGGATGGGGGAGAGATTTCTAAACCTGGATATCTCACTTAAAATCCAAGATTCTATATAGAACGGTCTCCTTATTCTCTTGTCTCACACCTACAATTGTTTAGGACATCCATTATCCAAGATTCTAAAATCCGTTTGTTCACGCCCGTCTCTCTTTTTTCTTTTCCGATCTCTGTCGGATTACAGTGCCTTTATTGTTGCTTCCGTGGATGGTACAATTTATTCATTGGATAAATATGGGAAAATCAACTGGTCATTCTCATCTGGCCCTCCACTTTCTTTCTTTTTTTTTGAAAGATAAAAAATATCTGAGGAGAACCCAAGATTTATAAAAAAGGCTGATGTGGTTTCCTAGATAGATTCCAAGAAGCTTTCTCCTCTATGATACCTTAAGCCTAAAGCCCTCCACTTTCTTATTCACATCAGTCTCTTGCTGATGATGATAGTGATGATGGTGAAAATGAATATCCATAGGGAAGCGATGACTATTTTGTAGACATTGGGGATGATTTGAACCTGTATGGACATGAAGGTACTCAGGTATGTTTGTGAGTATTGAATTGGAATTTTTTTTTCTGTTTTCGTGTTTTGGGCTTACCTACCTCGTTTTTTTTTTTTTTGATTCGTTCATTGGTTATCTTTATATGCACTAGAAACTTAGTGTTACAATAGAAGAATATGCCAACAGTACGCCACACATATCAAAGGATGGGGTGGGTTTACACTTGGATCAAAGAAAACAACAGTGTTAGTTGTTGATGTAACAACGGGACAAATAACTCATATATATCAGTTGGCTATATCTTGAGGACAGATTACACCTTGCAGTCTTTTCTTCTTGACTCGGTGGAATTTGTCGGTTGCTGGATTTCGTGCTTCTTTTCTTTATCAAGGTTTTGGGAGTGCTTTAAATGGACTAATTTTTTATTCAAGGGATAAAGTCAGTCTAGAAATTATCAGGGTGATTTGATGTCGGTGTCACATGAATGAAAGGTTGTTCTTTCAATTGTTTTGCTCAGGGATGTTCTTGCATCATTGCTCATGGAAACATAAAGAGTACTCTAATTTGGTTCTTTCCTCTTTCCAATAATCAGAGAAAGAAGATGTGTATTATAGCACAAGTGGGGCACACGAACATCTACCTAGTACATACCATTTGTATTGGTTGAGACACACATTATCTGCATGTTTTTCTTGCATATACATACTAATTACAGATATGTATTTTGTATTTACTCAAGGTAGTAGCTAAACTAACTGGAGCAGAGCCTCCTCTTTGGTAGCCAAGAAAGCCTCCAAAGCTGAATTCTTCTCTTGGGTATCTCTAAATTCAACTCTCCTTCCATGACCTGTAAGACTATTATTAGTTTGTAGCATACTGTTTATTTAACTAACTGCTAAAAGATTTACAAATGACAGACTCCTTAAATAGTTTGTAATACAGATACTAATCTTTTCATGCATAACCTTTCTGGGATGCTAAGAAAAGGGAGGTTTAAGGTTGATCATGCACTAATTCCAGCCATTTTAGAAAAAAACAGCTGCCATTCTGCTCATCCTTTGAAAAACCGGTATGAATGATATTTCATGTTCTAACTTTTTATGTTATCTTTTTTATTAATTTTTGATAGACTAGCAGTTTCCATAATAAAAGGGAAAGAGTATATATGTACCACGTAAAATCCACTCAAAGTCCAGCTCTAACAACTTCCTGACATTCTCCACTTGCACGGTATGAATCAGTATAACAAGACACATATTTCTCATGAAGATATAGTAATTTTAAGCTGATTGTGATGTGTTACCTGAATACCAGTTGTACTCATCGATAGTGTCCAGTTCAGAAGCCGATGTGCTGGTGAGATGGTCGCCGGTGAACAGTAATTTCAGCGGCTTGTGCAACAAACAGATTGATCCCTGTCACAGCATCCTTTTAAGAAACACGTACCCTGTGGATGTGGCTGCGCTTATATACTCAGTGCAACTTGTATACATAAGGTACTAATCTTGAATAAGGTTCAGGCAAATATTAGTTGGGGTTAAACAGGGGGAGTCACAGACTATACAGGGTTAATTGAGTGGTGAATGTTGAAGTATAAATGATTAAATAACACCAACTCTAGCTTAAGGTTTTGGAGTAATTGGTTGTTTGACATGGTATCAGAGCTATTGCCTCACGGCAGGTCTTGGGTTCAAAACCCAACGACTCCCTCATATTAAAAATCTAGGAGCAAGGCCAACCCAAAATAGATGGGCCATATGTGAGGGGGGATGTTGAAGTATAAATGATTAAATAACACCAACTCTAACAGCTTAAGCTTTTGGAATAATTGGTTGTTTCACACTGAAGAATGGAAGAACTATTTTTTTTTTTAAAAAGAAAAAAAAACTTTGGATTCACATACATGTCTCTGCACTCCAACATGCATGTCAGGGCAAAGCCCTACTTGAGCCATATTAAATAGAATGCACACAATAAATTGGGTCATGGACTCATGGTAGCTCAACTTGGCTCATGGATTCAAACCAACACTTGCCAATCAAATGTAGAAATAGAGGAAAAGATGCCTGGCCTATTTTAATGATGTTCTTGCAAGGGCAAGTTCCTGCTTGCCTATCATGGACACATATTCCTTGACGCAGCTCCATTTGAGCCTTTTCCCCTCTTCCCCTTCCTTGAGCCTCTTCTCCGGCGAGCTCGCCGGAGGAGCCCTCGGGTCTCTGACCTTCCAGCTCCCCCTCTTCTGTCAAAGACCTTCCCTCCTCAGATGTCATCCCAGAATGACTCTGCATCAGGCAGCCTGCGGGAACCCAAACCCCCTGACCCCGGTAAGATAACCCCCTCCCTCCTTCGGAGAGTGGAAGGAGAAGGGTGGCCAATGCAAAGCTCCCCATCAGAAATTTTGTTAACTTCATTAGCTCCCTCCGAGATAACTTTCAGGCAGCAAAAGCCATCCATGACCAACCAAATCAAGAAGATATTGCAGGCATCACAGACAGACAGATTCGTGAAAATCCAAAGGGCCCAAGCCCTTCAAGACCCTCCTCGACCCATCCAGACTAGCATTCCCATGGAACTCTAGCTCTGAAGGACCCTATCCGCCGATGAACTTCTCGGCTGGTAGTAATAGCCCCTTTACGCCCAGCCCCCTCCTTGTGAAGGATAATCAGTTGGATTTTGATCCCTCTACCCACCACAAATCCGGCACCAGGCTACACAAAAGAATCGCTCGACCCTCTCCCCCTAGTTCCTCAAAAAATTCTTCAAAAACAAAGCCCCTACCAGAGATCTCGTCGAACTTTAAGCTGGCATTGAGAAGACAGTACCAAAACGAAAAACCCTTGAAATCGGGACCCTCCCCTAGCTCCCTCTCAAATGCCTTTTCTCCCGGCGAAAAGCCATCCCCGCTCTCGGAGCCCCTTATCACTGATCCTCAATCCGAGCCAACCCAGTTTCTTAGTAACTCAGTTAACCCAACTCAAACCCCACCCATTAACCTGAGTTTGGTGATCGAGGGAAATGATGATTTGATTTCCCGCTTAGGACCTGACCGTCAATGTCAACCTTTCAAAATTCCCGCCCAGGATTCCCAGTCAAATCCCCTTCCTTCCAAGTATCCCGCCAAGTCCTCCCATGTCCAAAATTCAAATCCTGTTGCCTTTGGTACCCTCTCTGAAAGCATCCTCATTCATAAGGGAGAGAAGGTACCTAGTGAGCTCCCCTCAACCTTGGCCCTTGAAAACTTCCCCAATAGAGGCTCTTCAGATTCCACCTGAAAATGTAGAAAAAGTTCCTGAAATCGGAAAATGGAAAGAGCTCTTTGGTCGAGAAAAGGATCACACCGTTATCACCAAATTGGAATTCCATCCCACCATTCTATCAGACATTGGAACAACTGATGCTAAGTTTGAAATGGATGATTTTGAAGAAGCTCGATGGAAAAATTGTCTGTTCGGCTACTTTATTGGGAGGAAACCCTATATTTCTGCTCTTAAAGACCACCTGCATCGAAATTGGAAGCTAAAGGGAGACTTCCAAATGTCGTCCCTCCCAAACAACTTCCTACTTTTCAAATTCTTTGTAGAAGATGACTGCACTCGAATCCTAGAAGGACTCATCACCACACATGGAGGAAGAGCTCTAATACTCCAACGATGGTATCCGGGATGTGTTCCCTTCAGATCAAGACTAGCCAAGGTTCCAATCTGGATAAAATTTCCAGGGCTCCATTTGAAATACTGGTCTGCAAAGGGCTTGGGCAAATTAGCAAGCACAATTGGTACTCCCCTATACATGGACACCCCCACTGCAGAGGCCACTCGCCTGAGTTTCGCTCGTGTTTGTGTTGAAGTAACCACAGAGAGCCCTCTCCCGGACCAAATCAGAATTCATACCCCCACAGGAATCGAAACCCAATCCGTCGAATACGACTGGAAGCCCACCGCTTGCAAAGAGTGTGATGACTTTGGTCACACTCAATCGAGATGCCCTAGAAAAGAGTGGATTCCCAAGCTCCCCCCTTCCACAGAGACTAAACCAGCAAATGCAGACCCTGCCGAAACATTACCGAATCATCCTCTGAAGCAAATTCCAGCTACCAATCAAAAGGAGGCTCCCCCCTTAACAAACAAATTCAGTATCCTAGAATCCTGGAATGAAGATGGTGACGAATGACCTACTCCAGTTGCTCAAAATGCTCAAATTGCAAATTCCAGCTGCCCAACCAAGGCCCCCTCCCAAATGTCAGTGGCCGCTGAACCCATTTCTGTAAGCACTTCACCCCTGGTCATTGGATCCATTTCTCCCACCCCATCCCCCCCATCCCAAGCCTCTCCACCCTTGAACCCTCCTCCATCTTCACCCCTGGTCACTGCCCTTCCATCCATTGCACCCCCTCCCTCGACATCACCTCCTTCTCACGAAATCTCTCCATCCAAACCCCAAAACCATTACCTGGATAGTGCCCAGATTAGCCCTTCCACTGAAATAACAAACGCTTTTGAGCCCAAATCCGATGCTTGCAAAGCCTTGCTTCCCCCACCCTCACCTCGGACCCAATGATTCTTGGAGCCTGGAACATTAGGGGCCTTTGCTCTAATTCTAAAAGAAAAGAGGTCACTAACTTCATTAATTCTATGAACCTCCCCATCTGCTGCCTTACTGAAACTGAGGCCAAAGTTCACAAGCTTAAAGAATATACCCAAAAAATCTGTGAAGGGTGGGAATCGTATGGTAACTACTCATCAGTAATCAAAGGGAGAATATGGCTTCTCTGGAACCCTGATGTGGTAGAAATTCATGTCCTTGAAGAATCCAGCCAGCTAATTCACTGTGATGTCTTATTCCTCCAATCGAAGTTTAAATTCTCTCTTACGGTGGTTTATGCTCATAATTACTATGTATCTCGGAGAGCTCTCTGGTCTGATCTCGAAGAGATAGCTTCCCGAACCCAAATCCCTTGGCTTGTTGTGGGTGATTTTAATGTTGTTAGATTCCCTAATGAGAGGCTTGGTGGTTTCTCTTGTTCTGTTGGAGAGATGGAAGAACTTAACTCTTGTATTGCTGTTTGCTCTCTAGCAGATTTAAATGCTATTGGTCATTCCTTGACTTGGAGTAACAGAAGCAAAAATGAAAATAGGAAGCTTGCTAAACTGGATCGTGTTCTTGTTAATGATTGTTGGATCATGCAGAACCTCGACTCTTTTGCTGAATTTCTCCTTCACAACATCTCTGACCACTGCAAGATTGCAGTTAGCCTTTCTTCTCATATCAGTCTTGGCCCTAAACTTTTTAAATTTCAAAACATGTGGCTGAGTGATACTTCTTTGTACCCGATCGTTGAAATGGCTTGGCAAACCAGAGTTCTTGGAAACCCTATGTTCGTTCTGACCCAAAAGCTGAAAGCAGTTAGAACGAAGATTAGGCTGTGGAACAAAGATGTTTTTGGTAGGATTGATGTTGAGGTCCCCTTCATTCTAAGAAATCTGGAGGAAACTCAAAACTGTCTTGCCTCAAATCATTCTGACCCTACCCTCATCCTTAAAGAAGACTCTCTCAGATCTGATCTTCTCATTGCCTCTGCAAGGGAAGAAACCTTCCTCAAGCCCTCGGGTCCAATGGCTCAACTTAGGAGATTCCAACAACAAGTTCTTTTACACTGCCATAAAAAGTCGTCAAAATAGAAATAACCTCAGAGCCATCCAGAGAGCTGATGGATCTATCACAAATGAGTTGAATGAAATATCTTCTATCTTTGTGGATCACTTTAAACAAATTCTTAATAGTCGCAAAACTCAAACTAGAAGGGTTCCAAACCGAGTGAGGACCCTTTCTCAATTGGATGCTGAAAGTCTTTCCTCCCCCATTACTGATGAGGAGATCGAGCAGGCAATGTTTAAAGCTGATGGTGACAAAGCCCCAGGCCCTGACAGTTTCAATGCCTCATTCTTTCAGGCATTCTGGTATGTCGTTAGCAAAGATTTTATCAGAGCTATTAAATTTTTTTTCTCTCATGGGAAGTTACTTTCTGAAGTAAACTCCACCTTTTTAACCCTCATCCCAAAAGGTCCTGATGCATCTTCTCCCTCTAAATTTCGGCCCATCTCTCTTTGCAACTTTACATACAAAATTATCACCAAAATCCTTGCAAATAGGCTCAAATCCAAGATTGACACCCTCATTAACCCATCTCAATCTGCTTTCATTAAGGGTAGATCCATCCACGAGAACATCATTCTCACCCATGACATTCTTCATAGGTTTCACCTTCCTTCTTCATCTCCTTCAATGTGTCTGAAAATTGACCTTGCAAAAACCTTCGACAATGTCAATAGAGAAGCCCTCCTCTCATTCATTGAAAAAAAAGGTTTCACCCCAAAGTGGATTGAATGGATTCGTGCTTGCATCTCCAAGCCCTCCTTTTCAGTTATCATTAATGGCACTCCCCAAGGCCACTTTCAGTCCTCTAATGGCTTACGCCAAGGAGATCCGCTATCCGCTCTCTTGTTCTGCCTAACCATGGAAATGTTATCTATCACAATTGAAAAAGCTCTTCACCGGAATTCCATTGATACTCCTTTTCAGCAGGGAAACATTTCTATAACTCATCTGCTTTTTGCAGATGATTTAATGGTCTTCCTTAATGGGGATCTTAAGTATGCCAAAGGTATTACAAAATTCCTGAAAGTTTTTTCGCAGATCACTAGTTTAGAAGCTAATTGGGAAAAGAGTGAGGCCTTCTTCTCTGGAACAGATCCTTTGTCCCAAAGAAGAATCACAGACATCCTTCAAATGAGGGAAGGACTTATGCCTATTAGATACCTGGGAATCCCTCTCCTCACCTCTAACCTTCGAATCCAGGATTGCTCGAGTCTCATTAAAAAAATCAGGAAAAGGATTTCAAGTTGGAGTAGCAGGCACCTCAGCCAAGCGGGAAGAGTGGAGCTAATAAACACTGTGCTTAGCTCCTTTCAGATCTTTTAGCTTTCAATCTCCCAAAAGGTGTCATGGATAGAGTGTAGAAAATCTGCAGAGCCTTCCTTTGGGGACATGATCCTAGCCAGAAGAAGTTCCATTCTATTGGGTGGCAGTATTTTTGCAGGACGAAAGATGAAGGGGGGATTGGGCTCAGAAATCTGACTGATATTAATTCTGCCCTCCAGATGAAAATTCTTTGGAATTCTATCCATGAGAAAGAAACCCTCTGGGGGAGATGGATTTCCAACAAATATGTTAAGAACAATAACTTCTGGTTTATGAATCCTCCCCAGAAACTCTCTTGGGGGGTAAGAGGATTGTTCAGAACTAGAAATCTTATTAAGCCCCTGATTTGCTACAATGTGGGTAAAGAAGAAGAGATTGATCTTTGGGACCAGCTGTGGCATCCGTTGGTTGTTCTCTCTTCGGTCTTCTCGAGATCGAATTGTGAACCATCTTTGGCGTCTGCTCACTCTCTCGCTCAGATTCTAAACCAAGATGGTTGGACCCCTTCTCTGTCTATCGGTTCCCTGCGTGAAGAATTCATTTTTCTTGAAAAAGGCTTATTTAACCGTAATCGAAATTTTTTTGCAATTTGGAAACCTAACATCGATGGGGAATTCACAACCAAGAGTGCCTGGAACGCCGTTCTTCAGCATCATCCGCCATTCCCATGGAAAGACCTCCTCTGGTTCAAAGGCCATATTCCGAGATATTCAATCAGCTCCTGGAAAGCTATGCTCAATAAACTCAGTACCAAAGATCGGCTTCCCGTGACCATCAACCACATTGATCCCAAGTGTGTCTTGTGCAACTCCTTAGATGAAAATGTAAACCACCTGTTTTTTAAATGCAGTTTTTCTGCTTGGATTTGGCGCTCGGTTCTCTGGCGTGCTGGCCTCAGGCGGAAACCAAATAACTCTCTGCCTAATGAAGCAGATTGGGTTCTTAATAACTTCAAGGGAAAAGGTCAGAGATCCACTGTGCTAAAGCTCTGTTTTTCAGCTGTCATCTACTCTATTTGGAGGGAAAGGAATTCTCGTATTTTTGAGAACAGAAAATCGCACAAGACAGTTATTCTCAGGAATGTGCTCACTGAGATAAAAAACAAAATGAATCATATGGATCTTTTGGATGAGGACAACCCTTGGAATAAACAAGCTGCAGTCCTTTTCAACTACAGGCACTGCCCAAAAAATACTAATCTGAAATTTTGCAACTGGGAAGCTCCGGTGGATGATGAAACTAAAATAAATGTTGATGCTTTCCTGGTTGATGCTGGTGGCAGTATCGGTGGGATCCTAAGACAGAGCTTGGGTCAGTGTATTGCCATGTTCTCTTTGAATTCCGAAAGTGAACCCATCTATGCGCTGGAATTGAAAGCAATCTTGCAAGGCATGATACTTGCCCACTCCCTCAGGCTGCAGAAAATATGGGTGGGATCTGACTCCAAATTCTCTATTGACATTATTTGCGGGAAGTCAAAATGCCCATGGACGCAGCTTGAGAGGTTGAGCTCTATCAGAAATCTGTTGGAGAGTTTCCAATCGGCCAGAACATCGCACATCTGGAGGGAGGCAAATGGAGCTGCTGATTTCCTATCCAAAAGAGATTTCTACCACAAAGGGGACCATCTATCCCCCGTGATTGCCCCCAGAGGAGCTGTTGGAAATTCTGATCCATGACAGCCAAAAGCAACTCTATGTTAGAGTGTGCCCTTCTTAGGCTTTTAGGCTCTTTAATTCTTGTATTGGCTTGGTGCCTTTGTTGCCCTTGTGGCCCCCCCCTTTTCTAATTATCCTTTTCTTCTTAATATATTCTGGTCGGGGTCCTGCCTAACCCCAGCTTACTCATCAAAAAAAAAGAAAAAGAAAAAGAAAAAAAAAAAGAAAAAGAAAATGGACACATGTTCCTGTAAGTCTAAGAGTAAGAGTCTAAAGTCAAGAATTAAGGGACGGGAAATCCGTTATCGCTGTCTTTTCTAGACTTTAGTGTACATTCATATATGAGTCTGGAGTTCACATTACTGTAGATTGATCTACATTGGCCGTCACGGGATGTTATGGTGGTACCGACAATGGTCGTGAAGGCCACATGATTGTTTTTTGTTGTTGTTGTTGTTGTTGGGACTGTGAGGACAAACCTCTTAGCTTTGCCAATCATGCCATATGTATTCATAATTGTGCTACTGCATGGTCCTCAAGGGGATCAATTACTCTCTACCCATCCAATGATGTGATTTTGTTGGTGCTTTCCAGTGCTTGTTAATGAGATCCTAAAATTTAGTGTATGTGAAATTTGGGTGGAGGTTTATCACATAAGACTGAAGACCTATTGTTCCCTGTCAATGAAATTGAGAGTCAAACAAGTAGATAATCTTCCTTGAGTTTTTAAGCGGAAATAACTTAAACTGAGGGGCCTTTGCTCATATCTTTTTCGTGAATCAGTTTGCTAACCAGAAACAAATTACAATCACATCATATTTATAAACAATTAATATATCTGGAACTTACTTTAGTGTGGCATGGCGTGTACACAATCTCAAAGTCACGACCAAGAATCCACGGACCATTGCCTTATAGCTGCATCTTCACATCTGCAGCAGAAACTTCAACCTGAAACGATTGGAGGAAAAAGGCACTTGCTCAGTTAGACATACAGGGGGATCAAAATTGAAATAAGAAAGATAAAAGCCAAGATATCCGCATCAGCTTGATAATGATAAACGGGTGGCATGGCTGTTGAAGTGTAAAATGATTAAATAACACCAACTCTAACAGCTTAAGCTTTTGGAGTAATTGGTTTGTTTCACATGGTATCTGAGCTATTGCCTCACGGCAGGTCCTGGGTTCAAAACTCAACAACTCCTTGATAGTCAAAACTCATGTTACAGATTCACCATGCACTAACAATAATTGGCTCCAACTAAATAAGATCTGAAAAATAAAACCCAGAAAAAAAAGTATGACTCATTTTCCATGGTCAAGAATTTTCATGAACAACGAACCATCAATGAGAGCAAATTGACAAGATAAAACATTGAGGTGAACAAGTGTTAATTCTCACATCCTGCAAGTGAAGAACTCTGTCACATCTGAATTGCTTTGACCATTTATCATGATCTCCAACGTCGTCCCTGATCACTAAAACACAAGATATATTCATGGCTCTACAGTATAAAATAATGAGTTTAGATGGAAAAGTTTGCTTGTTCATGTTGTCATACTTGTGAGTCAGAAACACGTAGCGTTCTCCCCCAAGCATCTCGATGTTACATGCTAGTCTTTCTTTATATTTTGGGCTGCACAATGAATCAATGATCAAGTCCCATGACTATTTATTAAGGCAAATTGCAAAACCTTAGTTTCTTGAACTCAGCTCCATGCTTTTCAAATTATAAACTATGTGGCCTTCACAGCCTTGTCTAAGAAGACTGCCATCCAAATCTTGACTCTTCATTTCATCCTTCAACTATTTGTGGCCATTATTATCTTCATTTCTTTTTTAATTCCACATTTAAGTTTCTTTGCAGATATATAGTACTGGAATCCAAACACTCTAGACAATGACATTGAAAAAACTTTGGATGTCCCTACTTTGGATGTCCCTCTTGATGAATTTTGAAGTTATCTGTCAACAGGTATGCTTCCTTCTGGATGGACAATGAGATAGGATGTTGCTCCATATGCTTTTTCGGAATGGTATCCACAGTAATATACACCCTGAAAGCAACCAACAGACCTAGTGATTTTAAATCTTGGAACTAGCTGTCCGAGGCACAAAAGCATTAACGTATTTAGCATCATTTAAAAAGGAAAGATAAGACAGAAAAAAGACAAGAGACGGCTAATTATAACATGACCAATTCAACTCGTTCACAAAATGTGAGCATCTGAGCTTCAGCCATTTGCAATCTGACATACAAAAGGCGACACATCTGGGCTTACGAGAGTAATAAGATAAAAGGCATCGCTGCCTTGTGGTGGATTAGAGCCTAAAGCTATATGTGAATGTATATAGCATCTGTGAGCTATTTCATAGAAACTTTTGGGTACACCTTTTTTTTTTTGTTTTGTAATAAGGACTCCGGAGTTGTTCTAAAACTGCTTTTCTAATTCTCACTATATTAATCAAGATGTGTTCAATAGAAGATAACTTTTTCTCCTTCAAAATCGGTTAGCCAAAATTGCAATGATTTTTTCACGGCTTCCTGCTTTGGATGCTGGTCAAATTGAGTAGGAGTCCATAAAAACTTCTCGCAAGGGTTATTCTGTACACACAGAATATGCTACTCAAGGTGACTGGCTGTATGTACAGGGCACAACACAAACAACACTATTAAGTTGAACACGGGGTTGAGCCTCTAGCTCAAATGGAAAAGATTATGTTCTCCAACCTTGAGGTCCAAGGTTCAAACCCAGCTTACCTACCAAAAAACAAGTTGAACAAACGATCTGGAAATGGCAATACGAAGATACATGCATAAAAGATCAGTGGTTCTCAACGTGTTCAACTTGATCTAAGATTTCATCTGATACATGTTCATTAGATTTGCATAATATAGCTGGTATTTTGCATTAAAAAAATCTTCCAGTCACAAAAAAAAAGGTATGCTTATGAAAATTTCTTATGTATGAATGATGTTATATGAGTAACAAGAGGGAACAATGTGTTGAAACTTGAAAGTCTTGGATACGACATGTAAGTTGTGATTCCATATCTCTTATGTTTTTCATGTATGTTCGCAAAGAGATGAAAGGAGTCTCACATGAAACACATGACCTACCAGCTGTAGGGCAAAACGCAGAATCCGGCCAAGGAAAAAGGTAGTTGACTTGGGGGAGAGTCCACAATGATGAGGGGGTGTTTTAAAACTATGGACAGCGGTGTCATAATAAGGAATTTCTCGGGCCCAATTTTAATCACCGACTCAAATGAAGCTGAGGTCAGAGCATTAGTACAGGGTATAAGGATTGTAGACAACTCGGTCATTAGGAGGTTGATGGTTGAGGGGGATTCCCTTGATGTCATCATATGGGCAAGTGGGAGCAACCCTCCCTTCCCTATCTCTTCTCCCTATGGAGATTCATGCACTTGTTTGATGAGATCTACAATCGGGTGGAGGGGGCTTCAGTGTCATATCAACATGTCTAGAGATTGGCTAATTTCGACGCCAATCGATTAGCTTGGCACGGTGTTGAAAGAGATAGTTTAGCCCTCTTTAATTCTTACCTCTTTGATGTAGTTTTGTTTCCCTTTGTTTCTTCTACTTTTCTTTCATCTGTACTCTCTTCTTTGGTTGCATCTGTACTTGACTATCTCGGTTACTGCTCTTTATTATTAATTGATCCTCCATTCAAAAAAAAAAAAAAAGTCTATATATTGTAAACCTGACAGCCAACAAATTTATGGATTGAATGAATGAAAAGATTCTTTCGTTCTCATGCAAAAAATATGGGTGCCACGCCTACAAATATTAGTGTGATTCTTTTATCATTCTTCGGTGTGATGCCCTAGAAAAACCATTGATGGGATGACTGCTCTCGTTGATGTGACTCCAACAGAACTATCCTGTCGCGAGGTAATCTCTTAATCTCCTTTGGTGAAAAGACTAGAGTTATGCTGGTATGATGCTAGCATATCTAGCTTTTCTCAGGTTCTGAGGTCATGATCCCATTGGTGTGATGTCATGGGCTGCTTAGAGTGATGCTAACAGTTTTGTTTATCTTTGTTACAAAATCTCCTAGTTCTTCTCTTTCCCATAGTTCTTCCATTAGATCTCTAGTTTCAGTATTTTTTCATCGTCTAGGACTGTTTAGAATCACATTCCATTTCTCACTATCAGTTTTTTTGACACCTATGTTTTCTTCTTGGTTAGCAAACACTCACGCTTTCCATTCATGTTGTTTGAAACTCCTGATCCCTTTTACAACTTTACAACTGAACCATTCATGAACATGAGGAAATAGTGTAATACCTGTCACTTACTGGATTAGATTTCTGGGCATCCTGTTCAGTGATATTGTATACTCTCGCAGGCACTCGTGGCCTTTGGTTCCATGCTCTGTTCTGATTTAGTGGTACTTCTAAAACCTATGGATGATCATGTTAATACTATTCAGTCCACTTTAGCCAATCCGTATTTACCTACTTAGATCTGAACGAGTCCATTATCTAGCCTACTATACATGACCATCCATTATCTAGCTTATTATATACAATCAGTTTATCCTAAGGATCAGACCCATTAGATTTACTGTCTGTAATCAGTTATTGATAGTAAAGCAATAAAAAGAAAAGGCATGAAAGATTGATAATTGAAACATTAAAATACCGGAATTCTCTGCTCGTTGATTGGTAGAGGAAATGTTTTCTGCACTTCCAAAATATCACGTGGAGACTTCTCAGTATGAATTGAGTTTGTCGCACAACTAAGCAGTGCCTGAAAGAACAAAAGGGTCAGCATTGTTGGTGGGAATGTCGAGAAGATAGAATTCTGTAGAGTTGCTTCAAGGCGCGTAATCCCTTTCCTTAGGACAAATTTTGCCCCCACCAGTTGTGTGTAAAGGGGATCCTCAAATTGCCTCCAAGATACAATGAAGCTTTGTATGAAGATCCTACAAATGTTTGATGACGCTTTGCACAAGCGGAGTCAAACCCAAAATGCCTCTTTAAGAACTCCAAGCCTTTGAGAAATCACTAAAACTGTTTCTGCATAAAACAGTGTTTAGTGCACTGTTTTTATGAACCAAATATCTTGAAAATCAATAGAGTAGGAGATTGCTAGATAGAGAAAGAAAAATACAACAATAATTATTTTATGTATGTTCAAAAAGACAGATTTATGCTCTTTTTATAGAGTATTAGATGTTTATTCTTTAAGAGAAACATCCCTTCAAGACATCTCTTAGATTGGTTTGAATAATGACCATTCGATCTCAACTCTTTGCGATTTAAGTGTTTTGGATCATACACAAAGTGTCCCTTGTGTTTGAAAATCATCCATGAATGTTGGGAAGCAAAAGACACGAAAGAAGTTTGAAAAACAGAAGTGAAAAGCCATGTACATTTTCTCCCAACGGATAGATTTTCAAATAGTTGCGGTCGACCGGGTGACCGCCGACATGCTTCTGGACTATAAATTTTTTTCCGATCCAAAGAACCACGATCAACCGGGGCTACCGAGGTCGACCGCCCACACCTTTCTGGAAATCGTTTAAATTTCCAGTAACCAATCCGCGGTGGCCCGAGAAACCCCGGTCGACTGACCCTGTTTGAAAATTGTTCTTCTATTTTAAATACGACTTGTGAAAATTCACTTAATTTTCCAATACCATTTTGAAAATCTCTAACAATTCCCCATCATTTTCAAAATGAGAATAACTTTCTCACCAGGCTTGGAAACTTTATGCATAAATGAAGGTATCTCTCGATTTGAACCTTCACTTAGTGAAAACACATTAAAGTTAGCCAAAATTGCATAGTAGACGTATTTTTGAACTAGCTATTCTATTTGGCTAACCGGACACATCTTCACACATAATATTCCGTCTTTATAGGCAATTTCTAGGAGCCGACACATGTATTGGCCTTGTGTTTATATCTTAGTTTCATGAGTGCTCTAGAGACTAGCCAAGTCTCATAGGAAGTGACACCACTCCCATACTCACATAGGTAGACTTATTAAGAATGTCTCTGTACCTAAAACATTCCAACACCATGTATAAGTCTATTAAGAGCCTGTTTGCTCATCCTTACCCTTGTAAACATTACAGGTACCAAGCATTTTACCTTGGGATGAAATTAATGTATATTATAGTGCTTGCAATCACTCCATATGATGTACTTGGACTCATTGAACTCAAGACTTGATGTTTATTCAAGTGTTGAGTTGAAGTTCCATCATTGGTGACTATTGGTTAATGGCTTTAACCCCATCCCTCCTTATGTTTTACACATGAAATCTCTTACAAGAGCTTTAATCAAAGGATCAGCCAAATTTTGGCTTGATCTCACATGATCAATAGTTACAACCCCATTGGTCAGTAACTCTCTTATAGTACAGTCTAAGTCTTCTATGTCTGGACTTACCATTATAAACATGATTATATGACCTTGATAGTGTGGCGTGACTATCATAATGGACGTAAATCGATGGCATTGGTTTAGGCCATAACGGAATTTCCAATAATGAATTCCTAAGCCATTCTACCTCTTTACAACATGCTGCCAAGGCTATAAACTTTGCTTCCATAGTAGAAGTAGTAATGCATGTTTGCTTCTTAGAGGCCCAGGAGATAGCTCCCCCACCTAGAGTAAAAATCCACCCACTGATTGATGTATGATCTATACACTCAGTTATCCAACTGGCATCAACATATCCTTCTATTACTGTTGGATACCCACTATAACATAAACCATATTCCATAGTCATCTCTAAGTATTTAAATACTCTATATATTATATTCCAATATGCAAAACCATGACTACTAATAAACCTACTAAGTTTACTTACTGCAAATGCTATGTCTGGTCTAGTACATGTCATAGCATATATGAGACTACCAATAGCACTGGCATACTCTAGTTGGCCTCCCACTAGGATCAATAGGTGTTGAAACAGGTGAACACTCAAAATGATTAAACCTTTTGAGCATCTTTTCTATGTAATGAGATTGGGTTAGAATCAAACTATTGTCATTTCTTATGATTCTTATTCCGAAGATTATATCTGCTTCACCCATGTCTTTCGTATCAAAGTTTTGAGACAAAAATGATTTAGTACTTTGAATATATTGAATATATGTACTAAATATTAAAATGTTATCAACTTATAGACATATTATAACACCTTTATTATCTTCAAATTTACTATAAATACATTTATCTGACTAATGTATTCTATAGCCATTTGACAGTAAAACTTTATCAAATCTTTCATGTCATTGCTTGAGGGCTTGCTTAAGGCTATATAAGGATTTGATTAGTCCTGATAATATGAAATCTTCTGATTTCCATGTATACTTCTTCATCCAATTCATCATTCAAGAATGCAGTTTGAACATCCATTTGGTGAATATGAAGTTTGTATATGGAAGTAAGAGCTATCAAGACTATAATGGTAGTAATCCTAGCAACTGGTGCATAAGTGTCAAAATAATCAATACCGGATTTTTGTGTAAACCCTTTGGCAACTAGTCTTGCCTTAAATTTCTCTATTGATCCATCTACTCTCATCTTGAAGATTCATTTACAACCTATTGGTTTTGACTCGGAGGTAGGTCCACCATAATCCAAGTCTTATTTCCCATGAAAGAATCCATTTCGTCATTAATTGCTTCCTTCCAAAAGGTAGCATCTTGTGACTTTATGGCTTTTACATAGTTTTGATGATCACTTTCTATGTTTAAGTCTAACATGACCGAAGTATGGAGTTTTTCTCTTGTTCCTTCTACTAGATAGTTAACAAAGTTAGGACCAAAACTATTTTCTTTCCTATCTCTTTTACTTCTTCTTATATCACTAGATTCACTTACTTCTCTTTGAAGTTCTAGAGGGAGTTCCATGGAAGTACTAGATTCAACTTCCTTTAGAATAGAAGAAAATCTATTTTCACGGAAAATAGCATCCCTTGACTCAATTATAGTGTTTACCTTAAAAACGTCATTGGGTTCTATCACTAGAAACCTATAGGCCTTACTATGATTAGCATATCCTAAGAAGATACCTTCATTACCCTTTTCTCCTAACTTTCTTAACTTAGGCTTAGGGACTTTAACTATAGCCCTACAACCCCAAACTTTAAGGTAACTTAAGTTTGATTTTCTTTTCTTCCAAAACTCATAAGGAGTTATATTAGACTTCTTACTTGGAACTCTATTCAAGATGTAGCAAGCCGTAAGTAAGGCTTCACCCCAAAAACTCTTGTTTGCATTTACCATTTCAGTTAAAGTCCTATTTTTTCTTTCAGTTACTCCATCTTGTTGTGGAGTATAAGGGGCGGTAGTCTCATGTATAATGCCTTCCAATTCGAAAACAATTAGGAAAGTAATATTCACCACCCCTATCGGATCTTAAGCATTTAATCTTTGATCCACATTGGTTTTCTACTTCAGTTTTATACACTTTAAACTTTTCTAAAATCTCATTTTTGTGACTAAGAAGATATACATAGCAGTACTTTGAATAGTCATCAATGAGTGACAAAGTACTTTTTGCCTCCTCTAGTGGGGACACTATGTATATCACACACGTCACTATGAACTAGGTCTAACAAGTTATTATTCCTATACACTTTAGGAAATGACTTTGACATGATCTTAGTTTGTATGCATATTTTACATTTGTCCACCAAGTCATATTGATACTTAGGAATCAATTCTAGCTTAACCATATCATCCATTTTCCTAGTATTAACATGTTCTAAGCGACTATGCCATAATGATAAAGAAGAATCAACAACACAAGCAAATACATTCACTTTATTAATATTCAACTTGAACATTCCTTCATACATATATCCCTTCCCAACAAAGGTACCCCCTTTACAAAGAATAAACTTGTCAGATTCAAACATAAGTTTGAAGCCATTCTTGTTAAGAATGCTTCCAGACACAAAATTCTTTTTAACTTCTGGTACATGATAGACATCGGTTAGATTGAGACATTTTCTAGATGTGAATTTAAGTTCCACCTTTTCTTTTCCTTTGACTTCTGTTGTCGATGAATTGCCTATGTAGAGCACACTTCCATCTTCAACTATTTCATAAGATGAAAATAGATTCTTGTCTTTGCAGACATGTCTAGTAGCACCCGAGTCAATCCACCAATCATTGCCATCTTTAAGGACATTTGCCTCTGAAATAATGGCCAGAAACTTTTCTTTGTCTGTTGTTCACCCGACTTCTTATCCTTAAGAAGTGACACTCACTCTTGTAATGGCCAGGTTTGCTACAATTGAAACAAGCCCCTTTTCTTTTCTTGTTCTTATTGAACTTCTTTTCGGGATTTTTGTTTCTCTTCCGATTGCCTTTCCCTTGTTGGTTCGAGTCCTTGACATTTTTCACCAAATGGATTTTAGAGGATATAGGTTCATGCTCTTCTTTGTTATCTCTTATCCTTGACTCTTCCTCAATCCCGAGGCATTGAGCAAAGTCTTCAAGAGACATTTTCTCTTTCTTGTGTTTGAGACTTTTTCTAAAGTCTTTCCAAGTTACTGGAAGTTTGTCAATTATCGAAGGTACAATGAAAGAGTCATCAAGAAGAATGCCTTGCAAATGTATTTGACTTACTATATGTTGAATTTCATGCAATTGATCAATGACTGACCTATCATTTACCATGCGGAAATTCAAAAATCGACTTACAATAAACTTCTTGCTACTTGTATCTTCCGCCATGTACTTGGTTTCAAGTGCAGTCCAAATCTCACTTGCTGATCCCATGCTTTGGTATATGTCGAAAAGTGTATCCGACATAGCGTTGAGGATGTGTCCTTTGCAAATGTAGTCGTCTTGTTCCCATTTCAGCCTTGCACGAGCCTGCGCTAGAGTTTCATTTTAAACTGCCACCGGCTATGGGGTTGTGAGAACACAAACCACTTTGAGCGAAGTGAGAATGAAGTGCAACTTTTTCTGCCACCGCTTGAAATTTCCTTCGTCAAAACGCTCAAGTTTGACGAAGTCTTGGGTCATTTGACGAATAAAAAACAAAGCCATTGAAGCACTCAGAAAAGTGAGATTAAATTTGTCTTAAGATTGTTAGTGGGAATGTCGAGAAGATAGAATTCTGTAGAGTTGCTTCAAGGCGCGTAATCACTTTCTTTAAGACAAACTTTGCCCCCACCAGTTGTGTGCAAAGGGGATCATCGAATTGCCTCCAAGATACAATGAAGCTTTGTAGGATCTCAAATGTTTGATGACGCTTTGTACAAGCGGAATCAAACCCAAAATGCCTCTTTAAGAACTTCAAGCCTTTGAGAAATCACTAAAACTGTTTATGGAGAAAACAGTGTTTAGTGCACTGTTTTAATGAACCAAATATCTTGAAAATCAATAGAGTAGGAGATTGCTATATAGAGAAAGAAAAATATAGCAATAATTGTTTTATGTATGTTCAAAAGACAGATTTATGCTCTTTTTATAAAGTATTAGATGCCTATTCATTAAGAGAAACATCCCTTCAAGACATCTCTTAGATTGGTTTGAATAATGACCATTTGATCGCAACTCTTTACGATTTAAGTATTTTGGATCATACGCAAAGTGTCCCTTGTGTTTGAAAATCATCCATGACTACTGGGAAGCAAAAGACATGAAAGAAATTTGAAAAACGGAAGTGAAAAGCCATGTAATTTTTTCCCAACGGATAGATTTTCGAACAGCCGCGGTCGACCGGGCTACCGCGGTCGCCCGCCGACATGCTTCTAGATTTTTTATTTTTTTCGATCCAAAGAACCGCGGTCGACTGGGGCTACCGAGGTCGACCTCCCACACCTTTCTGGAAACCGTTTACATTTCCAGTAACCAATCTGCGGTCGTCCGAGAACCCCCTGTCGACCTGCCCTATTTGAAAATTGTTTTTCTATTTTAAATATTACTTGCGAAAATTCATTTAATTTTCTAATACCATTTTGAAAATCTCTAACAAGCATTAACCTAAAAATGACAGCATAAGATTTCAAATACTAATATGTGATATCCATATCCCCATATCTTGACAACACTTGTATACCCCAAGCAACTGTCAACAAATGCTTATATGTGTATAGTATGCACTAACCACGATAATACATACAGACAATTTAGAAAATAAGATCATATGTCAAATCTCATGCAAAATATACTTTTTTTTTATTTTTTTACCAATAACGTGATTAGAGATTTAAAATGCACCCATTGTTTCGGTAAAAAAAGACTTAAAATGTGAATGGTCTGGCATTTTTTCAGCAGAGTACTTCATAAAGGAAAAGATGGTACCTGAAGAGCTTTTAGCCATTCTTCCTCGCAACTTGGCTGTTTAAACACCACATATTTCTCATTGATTCGTATGAATGTTTACTGCAAAATGCAAACTAATCAATAGAAAATTCTATGTAATAAAGGGAATGAGTATTCGATATCAAACCCCTAGAGTTTTCATTCTAATTAATTTTAATATTTTCTTACTGGTTGTGCCATTCCAGCTGAGGAAGCTCTAAAAGATAGTGGGTGTGAAACAACCAATTACTCCAAAAGCTTAAGTTGTTGCAGATGGTATTATGTAATCTTTTATACTCTAACACTCCTCCTCACATGTGGCCCCTCTTTTTAGGGTTGGCCTACATGTGGCACACATTTGGCCCCTTCTTTTGGGTTGGTTATTACATGTGGATTTTTAATATCAAGGAGTTTTGAATCTAGGACCTTTGCTCCGATACCATGTGAAACAACCAATTACTCCAAAAGCTTAAGCCATTAGAGATGGCGTCATTTAATCTTTTATACTTTAACAGAGGGATATACGTATTAAAACAAGGGAGTATATCAGTTTTCAACAGTGTTGTATGGACGCATACACATGTCATCTCCAATATGTGTCAAATACAGTTACATTAAATTTGCAGCTGGACTTCGGCATCCACCCCAAGCCACAAAGAAATATTCATAACAAATGAGTGAGCGAGAGAGAGAGAGAGAGAGAGAGAGAGAGAGAGAGAGAGAGAGAGAGAGAGAGTCCACATGTGTGGGACCTGATCTCGCGAGAGGGGTGGGGTGCGAGCCACCACGCTCTTTCTTGGTCTCTCGTACCCATGCGAATGACGTGTGCTTTTTATTATTGATTTTAATTACCCAACCAAGCAGGCAGCAACCAAGCCATAGGGTGCAAACAAACGTGCAACCCAGTACCCATAAGGGCAGGGGTAAGCCGCCGAGTTTAGCAAGGTGTGATTCAATTCATCTTTTCCGTGAACTTGGGATCACTAAGGCAATCCGAATTCCACGCAAAAGAGAGTGATAGAGTCGACACCTAGATGAGGGATCTAGGACCCATAATTGACCAGAAATCTAGACTCGTTATCTAGTTACGAGAATGGAAGGTATGGGGAATTACCACCACATGCACCATTCCTGCCCGATAATCGGTCTTCAATTCCAAAAGTTAACTCTTTTGAATTTCTTTTAAATGACTCATTTAACTCTATATTAATATGCGAACTACGTGACATACATCCTAAGATCTAATTTCAATGTAATTCCTAAATGCGTATCTTGATTTTCTTAACTTGTTTGAATTCAATCTAAGTGAAAGTTCTCCTAAAATTCTAATTTCATGGAAAGTCCTAAGTGATTTCACTACTTTTAATTTAAGGATTAATGTACAAAACCCCACCACTTATGTGTGGAGCCGACTCGTGATTGGTATGCCATCAAGCATCCAAGCTGCCTACGTACCCAAGCCTCACTGGGATCAGAGTCGACGTAGTTCGGCGCACCTAAGCTAAGCTACTTATGCCTAACTCATCTAAGACACCGATCTAGACTGGATTGACTGTTTCAACAGTTTTAGGATAAGTTATTTAATTCAAGTTGAGGATTTTATTATCCTAGGACTTCATCTAAGATGCTATATGATCCTATCTAAGTGCAAGACGTCCCTTAGACTAATGCAGGTTAACCTACATCCTAGGTAACTAGGTTTGTCCTAAGGGAAAATTGGGTGACTAGTGTAACTAGATCTATGGGACGGTTGCTATACATAGCAAACGCCCGTGATGAGGCTGGACTCCTAACTCTAGGACCCCCTAAAACCTAGGACACGACATGATTTAAGTGTTCCTAAATAAGGCTCTAAAGGTTCCTACGATAGGAGACCATAATCCAACGGCTCCTAAGACGCGGATCGAGTTAATTCGATTTGTTGAACTTAATGATTTTTGATTTTTGAGAATTTTTGATTTCTAAACATCTAAGGAATACCAAAGGCTCTATGGTTCACAAGTTTCGGCTTCGAATCGCAACCATGGAAGGGAATCGTGCTCTCAACCCTTGTATAATTTAGCACGTAAGTTATAGTATCTTATTGCTTGGCATGTTTCTTAGGATTTTTGTGGACAGTGGACCTCAGAGCTAATAACATACTATAATTTACGCACTCCAATTATGCTGGATCGATCGCAATTAGTATACGATTATGGTTACGATCTCGGCAGTTAAATTGTCACAGCATAGCCAATTTACAAAGGCAATCTATGAACCCTAAGGTTTCTGTTTCAAAAAGTTAGGGATTGAATTTATGATGAAAATTTGAGGTTTTTTGGAGATTTTTACTGACTTTTGTATCGATTTGTTATTAAATTATGATTTAATATCATTAAGACCAGATTTTTAGAAATACACAGTAACCCTAAGCAGTCAAACTCCAAATCAGTTGAAACTTTTCCAGTAACAAGATATGGATGATTGTGGCTTACTGGAAAAATTTCATGAATTATCATTAAGATGTAATATCAATTCCCGATTTTTTAAAATCCAAATCAGATTGTAGATTAACACAGCAATATATATCATATCACTTTTAAATTACTCCAAACTTTTACAGAAGAAAGATATAGATGATTAAAGCTTACAAAAAAATTTACATGAATTATCATTAAGATTAGATATCAATGTCTGATTTTTCAAAATTCAAATCAGATTATAAATTAACACAGTAACCTATAGCATATCAATTTCAAATGAACTTAAACTCTTACAGTATAAAGATAATCATGAGATTAGACTACTTTATGACTTTCATGAATTTTTATGACGATTTGATGCCCATTTAAATTCACATAAAAATCAGATGAAACTAAAAAATTACTTAAAAAGCAAACCTAATGGTATCCTAAAATTAAATGAAAAATTCCAGTAGATATATAATAGATTATATAATTTATTATCGAAATTTCAAAACTTAAAACTTAAATCTCCTCTATAAAATTGGTTTTTAAATATAAGAGATCAATTTGTTTCCTAGGCGTTAAAACCCGTTTATTAAAATAAATTGTAAAACCTTATCAAATATTTCTCTAATATTCCAGTAACCAAAGTTACTGGTTTGTAAAGAAAAATTTTGAAAATATATTAATTTAATAAGAAAAAGAATTATGGCACGTAAAACGGGGAAGCGATTAGAAAACAGTAAAAACCATATTTTTTTAAAAATATTTTTCAATGGAAACTTCCATTTATTATTAGGCTTTAATTCTGGAAAGTTTCATCAATTTTTGAAACGATTTGATATTTATTAAAAATAGCCGAAATTTAAAATAATTAATAATCCGATTAAATAAACTCCAAAAAATATGAAAATTTTTGGGTGATCTTTACTCTTGTAAAACTACTGGAAACAAACTTTCACTAAATTTGGACATGATTTGATAAACGTTTGGCTCCATTCATCAAGAAATAACCCTTTTCGGGATTATTCTTTGAAAAATAGAATGAAAAATAAAACGGCCGAACCGCGGTTGGAAATTAAGTTTCCAGTAGTTTTGTATTTTATATAAAACCCAAAAAATATCAGTTTTTAAAAAGAACCATGTTTTCAAACACTTGCTTTGATAATCTAATTTAAATCCATATTGAATAAAAAACGAAAGAAAATCATTATTAAATGGAGAAAATTTAATTTTTTGGTGAAATTTTGAATTTTGAAGACTTATAATCTATATTATAACATACTGAAATTGCAAGGAAAAATTCATTGATTTGATCTATCAAAAGTAAAATCCTAGCATGCTTTTCTACTTTTGATATTACAAAGATAAAGATCCTACCGTTGATCGCGCTCCTTGTCTCTAGGGTGCGTAGATCCGAGGTATACGCTTTGTCGCACCCTTTTATATGATGAAGAAGACCCAAAGAACACCCCAAAGATCCTTGATGTGTGATTTGTTGAAGAAGGAAAGGAATTTTAAGAATATCTTTTGTGAAGAACACTTCAGAGATATGAACACCCTTTAAGAGAAAAAAACTTTCTTGGGAGGAGAGAGAAAATGGACGAATTTGGATTTTTCCCTCTTTTCTAGGATTGTTTGCTTTGATTTTTATACAAAAAAGCTAGGGTTAAGAGAGAAATAGTAGTTTCCAATGTGAGAGCTCTCATTTTTGGCTTGTTTCCAATTTTCTCCTCTTGCTTTCTTTCTTTCTTGTTTCCAAATTGGATTTGATTCCAATCTTAATTTCTTGTCAATCAAGATATGCTATTATCATTCCACATTGCTTATTTGGAAGAAAACCCTTTTAAGCAATCATTCCTCTTTTCCTTCTTTCCTTCTTTTCTTTTTTTATTCTTTTTATTTTTCTTTTAACAAATATGATGTCACAATAAATATGATGTCACCATTGTGACATCATCAAGGTTGAGTGCTCAACTCATGTGGGTCAGCCATGTGGGGCGCCCACCATGGTGGTTGACCCATATGGGTGAACCCACATGAGCTCCATCTTTGCGGGCTTTAGCCCAATGGGCCATTTCACACGGGTTTCGGGTTTTTCCGTAAAAATTCAATAAAATCTTTTTAAATTCAACATTCTATATATGAACCCAACCCATTTGACATTTATGGTGCATCCCTCACACATGATTGTACCATCTTTTTTGGAAAATAACTTTTCGGACCAAAATGCCCCTATTTGACTGTTAGACATCCAAATGCGACCAAAATACCCTCAGATTGATTCACCTCTAAAGGGAAAAATTAAAAATGGAAAGTCTTTGTGGTCAAACTTCAAAAATAGAAACTTTTAAAATTGGGTCCTTTCGGTGAGTAATATTAAACAGGATCATTTGGTATCCCCTGAAAATACCCAAAATGCCCTCAACACTTAGAATTTCCAAATTAAGCGAAACCCTGAGAAATTCTAAATTTAGCAAGTTTTTCAAAATTCAGGAAATCATTCATAATCTCTCAGACATATTTCGGGGATCAAAAGAATTACACAGGAAAAGACCAAATTACCTCGAGGTGCTAGAATTTGGCGAGACTAGGGAAAACCCTGAGAAATTCCAAAAATAGCAGATTTTTGAAAATTTATGAACGGACTCAAGATTTCTTAGACACAATCTTAGGGACCAAATATGATATTTTGGAAATGTCTAAAATACCAGTGCAAGACTAAGAGAAAATCTTGAGAGATCTAAATTTAGCAGGTTTCCCAAATCTTACGAAATTACTCCTAATCCATCAGCCGTACCCTCAAGATGGCTTTGGATATATGAGAAATGATTGAAATATCCATAAGATGATGAAAATGTGGAAGCCCCATGAGTTTCTAAAAATAGCAGCTTTTTCAAAATTTGTGAAATCACTCAAGATTTCTCAAATATAATTCGGGGGTCAAACGAGATATATCGGGAATGACCAAAATACCCCTGCAGTGCAAAATAGGCAAAAATGAGGAAAACTCAGAAAATTCTAAAAATAGCAAGTTTTTTCATTTGCTTGGAAACTTAAACTTTCATCTTTCAGAGGCCAAAGGAACCCCCTAAAGACCTTCAGGATTGCGAATCAACTTCAGAATTCCTTCAATGAAGCGAAATCTACCTTAAAATGCACAGATGCCTAATCCTAGGTGGAATACGGACTCGAAACTTGACAAACTACCAAATCTTTTATTTTTTTTAAAGTCTAGCAAAATGGGGGTGTCTACAACATGAAAAAGAAAAAAAGAAGCATGATGTTGGTATTTGTTTTCTTTCGAGCTGTTAGGTTATTACTGAACAGTTGGAGGATTCTCTTATAAAGTCTTCCTAGTTTGATTAGGAAAGAAGTTAAATATTAATCATAATTATGAATTAAACTAAAAGTATGATTTCTCATTGATAGTTTCTCTCATTTATTTACAGAAGAATATAGATAAGAAAAAAGTTAACACAAGAATTTGACGTGGGGAGATCGTTAGTGTAGACACCCAATTTTGACCGAACCCTAATAGAGTCGTTAGGATAGAAACCCTGTCAAACTAATATTTTAGTGTCTCAAATTTGTTCCCAAGCTAGGTTAGGATCCCACTAAAGTTCCCGTAAAATTTTGTCAGAATCCGAGCACGTTTGCCTAGTAAACGAGCCGAGGTAAGTGTCGTGGTGCAAGTTTATAAGGGTGGCGATTTAGCCAGAAATAGGGGTGCGCTGGAACCTAGAAAACCAGTTCAAATTTTCCGTAATGGGTTGTCCAGGGAGATATAGGGGTATACGGATTAATGTGTAACAAAATTAGTTAGGGGAGAATCTTAGGAAGCTTCCTAGGTGGTTAGGCTTCCTTTGATCCCAGCCCTTAAACAAAAAACTGATTTGAAGGGCTAGGATCAAAAGGGAGGAGAATATATTTTTCTCAAAAATTTTTCCTTTTTCTATTACTTGGGTACACCCTGCTAGTATAAAGAGTAGCTATGAGTACACTGGAAGTGGGCTGTCCAGTCGAGATGAGGGGGTCTTAAATATGTAGATACCATAGACCAAAGGTGGATAAGGGGTGTGAATTATCCCGAAGCGGAGTTGGTCCTGGGAGAGGAATGGGAATTATATGCTATTATCTTTACGGGCTAAAGGGGGGTAAAATATAAAAAATGGTGGGTGACCTAGGAAGTAAGAAGGGCCGAATATATCACTTCTCTAGGGTTAAAAACCCATCAACCCAGATATCAGAAGAAAAAGGCTTCGAGTTCTTTTTTTTTCTCATCGAAAAAACAGAGAGGTGGAGAAGAGAAGGCAGAGAGAAGATAGCAGAGAGAGAGAGAGAGAGAGAGAGAGAGAGAGAGAGAGAGAGAGAGAGCAAAGGGGAAGAAGAAGAAGAGAAGCTTCGTCTCCGACCACCTCCTACCGGAATCCGGCAACCCCCATCCCTCTACCACCATCTCCGACCACCATTTTCCCTTATACCTCTAAACCCTAGCTCCGGCCGCCACCATTGAATCCGGCCAGCCCACCCTCCACCTCCAATTGGATTTCTGAGCACCAAAACCTCCATCATCCACCATCATCCACCACCATCCCACCTCCCTTTCCCTCATTTTTGTTTTAATCCCATCATCCATACCTCAAAACCCATTTCTCTGCAACCCACCCCAACTTCATCTTCCCCAACCGGAGCTCCGGCCGAATCTTCTTCTTCTCCACCTCATCTTCTCCGGCAAATCATTGCAGGAATACGGCCATTCCATCGACCAGCCATAGCTTTCCTCCATTTCTAATTTTGATCATCTTCTCCGTTCAACCCACATCAAACCCATTTCGATCAAATCCCAAAGGCCACCACCACAAACCCCATCTTCAATTTTCTCCACCATTTCTACCCCGAACCTACCCTAAAACCCATATCAAAATCACATAGAGCCAACCCCAATCTCAAATCCATCATTCTCAGAGCTTCGGCCTGAGTCTTTGGACCAAGATCTTAGGGATTTTCTCCTTCTCCAAGCTCACCAGCAGCAAGATCTCTTCCTTTCTTATAATCTCTGCAATTCAGGTAATATTCTTCACTCCACTTGTATTGTGGAAATTTGGGTGGTTGTTTGCCTTTTTCTTGGAATTATGGCATTAATTTACGGGTTTGGTGTTAATTTCATTTTTGAGGGCAATCTAATGCTTAATTTTCCTTGATGAATGGATTATCAAGTTAGCTGTATTAAGTGGAAAACGCAAATCTTCTGATTTTGTTAGTTGGCCCCATGTCGTAAATATAATAGGGTGATTCAATTGATTTCCTGATTGATATTCTTACGGGTTTGATCTTACTATATTCCAGATTGTTGCTTCTTGGTTGAATTGATTGGTTGTTTTCACCTCTTGATTGAAAAAAATGGTATAGGCTAAACAAATGATAGAGGTTAGATGGTTCTTTATTGGTCAGGGACATCTGATTTGTCAGATTGGTGATAAAATGCTAATTAACATGATCTTGATGTGATAGCATTGAGTAATCTTTGGTTATTTGTTTCTCTTCCTTCTTCCCTGGTCTTCTTTTAATGTTGGCTCAAAAATTAGGGGAGCGTTCCTAATACTTCCAAGTATATTTTGTGAAAGTCTTTGTAGAAATGGTGCTACTGTTTCGTGTCATAGTGTATATTATTATACAGCAGGGTTTTGTCCTTGGAATAAAGGAGGGACAATCATGCTTGTTTAAGAGGTATGCTCTGCTTGGACCATCCCTTTATGGAATAAAATAAATGGTCGTTAAATACACTAGAATGGGAAGGTTCATTATGGAATGTTTTCTGATCTTTATAATAGCATGCTTAGCTAGTTCATTTTAGAAGCTTCAGTAACAGGTAAAAATATTATTCTTGCTTTGTTGAACTAGTTCTTGGTTCACTTTAATCAAACCTTATGGGCCTTTGATTTGAAAATTTAAGCTCATGCTATTAATTTCAACAGTAAGTGATGATTACATTCCATTTGGTTCATTTGTTTTCATATTTGATTTATATATCTCAATGTCCTCAGATGCATAATTCAACTCCTATTTTTCAACTCCTGTTGGGTATGGCTCAAGAGCATGATATGTAGTTATAAAATCATGCCCTGCTGCTTGCATTTTAGCCCCTGAATCTGTCCCAGTTCTTTCACAATTCAGTCAGTGATATCAGCCCCATGATGTTTGAATCCGCCAATTAGACTATCTTGGTCTCATTAGAGGAATCCGCCCATAGGAGACAGGTTTTGTCTCATTTATAGAGTTCCCTTTTTTTTAGGAGGCTTGCCTAGCCTCATTTGTGGAACACCCTCATAAGTAGAAGACTAACTTAGTCTTTCTAGTTGTCCTGACCTTGCTTATCATTACGAGGGCAATGAAGGCGCTAGCCCAAGCCCATCCTTAGGGGACTTGCTCAGTCCAAGTAGCATACCCCTCCTTTGTATATAGGAGATTTGCCCAGTCTCATCAGAACCCTTGTTTACGTCATTTGTGTCTAAGAGACAAGCCTTGTCTCATATAGAGAGTTTCCCCTTTAGGAGGCTTACCTAGCCTCATAATAGAGTGGCCTCCTCTTTTAGAGCAAGTCTTTGACTTAGTAGTGTTATTAGAGAGTCTCTGACTCATTTGTATTCCCTCCCTAGTGTTATTAGTTAGGTGTTTTTCCATTAGAGACTAACTTAGTCAAATAGAGCATTCCCTGCTTGAGATCTTAGATTGTTTTCTCTGTTCTTGGGGCACTAGTTACTTGTTGTGGATCGTCTCTTTGAGGCGTTAGTTGCTTGTTCGGGGTTTTCCCTTTGGATTTAGGGCTTTGCCCTAGTTTGCGGTTGTGTTTGCGTGTTCCCTTTAAGATTGAAAGCATTTAAAGGTCCAGAGCGTTGGAAAAGCTTTAAAATCCAAAATATTAGAAATTTGAAATTCAAAAACATTTGAAAACTTTAAAAATATCAAAAACACTTGAAAAGCATTAAAACCCTTAAATCATTTGGAGTGTTAGGTTTTAGTTAGGAAAGTTCGTTTCGAACTACGTTGGCTTGATCATCTTCCACGAGGTACGTAGTGCAGCTTGGGATCTTCATCCCAAGTCCAGCCAAACTTTGTAAATAAATGCTTTAACCTTTTTTTCTTCAAAACCTTGTTTTCAACAAGATCTTCCTCTAGAGTTAGGAGTTTGTCCTAGATAGAGAGTTTTAGAGCTAGGGGGTTTGTCCTTGATTTGTTGTGGTTGTTGTGTGCTTGTTTTAGAGTTAGGGGTTTATCCTAGAGTTATAGGAGCGCCTCCGTCCGGTTAGTGGGCGATTCACATCGCCGACTGATGACTAGAATAGGATGCGTTAGTCCACCCTTTTTTTTCCTTAGGAAATACAGCCTAGTTACACATAGGTTGTAGGAACCACCTGCATTAGCTTAGAGCTAACCTGCATTTAGTTAGGGCATATAGGGTGTCCTAAAATCTACAATTCACTGGAATTTAAATAATCGTTCAAGAAGCTTTAATAACTAGTCTGGTCTTTTAGATCGAGCCTAAGATAGAGGTCTAGGTGTCTTAGGCATCATAGCTTAGAATATGTGCGAAGAACTACGTTGCTCTGATTCTCGTGGAAGCGGGGATACGTAGGCTTCCTTGGATGAACATCAGACCATCCGAGGACTCGGGCTAAACCGTTTAGAGTTTAGGATTTATTGTGTTGTCGTGATTTGTATTTTGTTGTGCTCTCTTACTTTCATGCGCATACCTTATACTTTTAGCTGTAGCATGCATGCGTTTGTCCACCAGAACTTAGACACCATTTAGGCATGTCACTCATAACCTAGCTATGCTTAGGCGACACATCTTTTATTTTGTCTTATATGTGTTTAATATTTCATCCCCGAGTCATGTATGATTAGGTAGACGTCTTCTCGGGGGTATTTCGTTCTCATTTCATATGGTTTTCGCCCGAAACTCTTCGAGGTTAATAATAAATGGCATAAGAGACCAAGTGCTTGCACTCGGACGAATTGGGGGTGCTCTTCGGACCTTCTCCATTCGTAATCAGGCACGGACCTTTTGTATCTCTGGTTATCCGTTGCAGACAGAGCATTTATTTTGGTTCCATGGCGTATCCATGGATGGCGACTCTGAGTTATTTTTAGGTATATCTTGGTTTCGAGCCCTGGCTCCGGATCAGGATGTATCTCATTCGCTATATATCGCCACTCATGCTATGCTGTGAGAGTGGCACCTATTTTGAGAGTTCCTTGGTAGAGCTCTCCTTCACATGTGGAGATCTTTGAGGATTGCAGGGGGATCTCGCGTCCCTCGCCGCACTCCTTCCTCTCAGGATCGGGGTCCACAGTTAGATAGAGGAGAGAGAATGTCTTTTACATTGTGAGAGAGGGTTATGGTTTGTGACATCTTGTTTTTTTTTTTTTTTGAAAGATAGTGAGATCATGTTTTGAGATCACGATTTTTTATCTTAGTTTTTCTCTTTGTAACCCGGAAATGATTCTCATAGTAGAAGCTTGACATAGGTACCTATGCCATGCGTTGCATTTCCTCCCTATTTTTTCACTTCATTTGTTGCTGTGTGTGGGGATTTTTTTGTAAAATCACAACAATTGGTATGAAAGCCAATGTTGGGGGGTTGGGCGAGGAAGAGAATCAAAGCGCACAAGGGTTGATCTATTTAGGATGTAGAATCAGCGGAGGTGCCATGAGATTCGGTGATCTAGTCACCATTAGGTAGACCAAAGCCATACAGCGGGCCCACAGACCAATATGACCCTAAGTCTAAGGACTAAAATATGACCCTCAAGTCTAAGGACTAAAGGGTAGAATAGCCTTATCCTTATTTATTGTCCATAAGCTATTCGAGTAAAGGAAGAAAAGAAAGCCAATATATCTTTGATTTTTACTTACCCCTTGTATTTTACAAATCCCCCTTTATAATGTATAATGGGTAGCTAAAATTTATTTGAAGTGGCTATACATGGAGGGAACTAGGGGGTGCTAATTTAGCACTTCCTATAAAGCCATCCGATTAGCGTTGAGATGAGGGGAAGGGGTTTTCATTTGGAGATAAAAAAAAGCCAAAGAAAAAAAGAAGAAGCACAGCAAATATGTGTATTGGAGGGATCCATTTAAGCCATACACCCTTTTTTATGAAAAGGAGAAGTCAAGATATATTAGAGACGGGTCTGTCCAAGTAGAACTAGGGGGGTTGAATATATGACTTTCTCTCATAAATCCCAAACGAACTAGGGCAAAGGGGGCTCTTCTCATTTTAGGCGAAATTGGGAGAGAGAGAGAGAAAGAAGAGAGGAAAATTAGAGATTTTCAAACCCTAGGTCATCTTCTCCGGTTAAATCCAACGATGCTCCGGCAAACCTACCCCCCTTCTCCGGCCAGCAACCTTCATTTTTCTAGTCACTTCACCCTTCATCGCTATCATCCCTGTCATCTCCTCCATTCAATCCGGTCATTAGCACCATCACCTCCAGCATCTAGCTTAAAAACCCCTATGTTTCCACATTTCACCATCTCCACCATTATCTCTGCAAATCCGACCAAACCCACATCATCTGATCATCCCTTGCTCCTATCGCCGTCATTTCTAAGATTGGAATGCTGGTCGTCGCTTTCATCTTCTCCGATCTGATCATTTGACACTTCCATTTTGGGATTGCCCTCTTCTCCGATTCGGCACGTCCGATCCGAACTTTTCCTTCAATTCGGAATCTATTAGAGGAAAGTGCACCGAGTTGATTCACCATCTCTGTAAGTGATTCTCAGTTCATATCCTTTCTTTTTTCTGTGTGAAAAGGTTGTTGGAAGTACGTTGCTTGCAATCTAAGAGTGAATTGATTGTTTTCTTCGATCCAATTTTTGTATGATTTATGCATTTCGAATTCCCTTGATTAATTGAAAAGGGGTTTCAGTCACATGTTTGATCCCTGGTTTCTTAGATTTTAATTTTCTTTAAAACATGGTTTCCATTCATTTTAAATTTTTTTTTAAAACATGGTTTCCATTCTTTAAAACATGGTTTCCATTCATCTTTAAAACTTTCTTTAAAACAAATGTTTGCATGATCTCACATAATGGTATGTGTGCCATGATTCGTGGTTTTGTTTTTATTTTATTTTATCTGTATGTCGCTCACAATTTTAAAAGTCTTGTTTGTCTCTAAGTTGGCATTGAGAATCACTTTATGGTCACCTGGAAAGATAAACTTGGGTTACTCTATTTTGCTTTTCCTCCGGTGCAATTCTTTCCATAGTGTTTTGTGTTATATTAAATGCGAAATGATGAGATCTCCATCTACCGGATTGAGGCATTGTAGTGTTAATGATGTAGTCTTTAACCTTCATAATGGTTTAAAATCGGGTTCTCCTTTCCCTTTGTTACCCAATTTTCTTTGGGGTGAATCCTAAGGCTTCCTCGATCACATGTCATTTTGATGTTTTGAACAAAATTGGGTCAACTGTTATGGTGAAACGTGGATTGATGGTATTAAGAGTTATACCGAATTGTTTCACTTACATCTTGTTTTATGAAATTTGGTCGAAGTCAAAGGGTGCTATAACTATAAATTCATGATTGAGTTGATCAATGGATTAATTGAGGATCATACTTTCATACTTATTTGAGCTTGTTTTGGTCTTCCGATGTCAGTTGGTGAGTAGAAACCTTTAAGATAAGTAAAGTGTAGTCTGCAATCTTCATTTTGGACTCACAGCAACCTCCAATTAGCAGTACGGGTATTGTCTTGTTTTGATAAGTGCACACAATCCCTTTGTCACCAGCTAGATTGCCAAAGGCCCATGGGTTTTGTTCTTGGTTTACCTCCCTCCCACGGTGTTCATATTTAGAATTCAATCATCTTCGGCCTTGGTCTTCTCTCATGCATCTACAGGGATTTCAAAAGGGCCTTCATTGTAGCTTTAGATTCACTTTTGCTTTGGGCTATGATGAGGTTACTCTGAGCCCCTCCTTTTCTTTTCTCTGTCTCTCCCATCGAATTTTTTGTTGATATCCAAATTGCGTTTCGGAGTCCTAGAGCTTGCTCTTGTTGTCTAAATCTTCATGGGAGTTCAGGGTAGTCACTAGCGTTTGATCTTTCCATCAATTTTTCGAGATTTTCCTTTTATGACAGGCGATGAAGGCGTTAGCCCAAGCCCATCATTTAGAGGACTTGCCAAGTCCCAGTAGCATTACCCCCTCTCTTTTAGAAGACTTTCCTAGTCTTTTAGGTACACCCTTAGGCATTAATTATAGCATTGCTAGGGCAATGAAAGAGTCATCTAGAGCTCTCACTAGGAGACATACTTTGTTTTGTTAGGTAGTTCTCCTTTAGAGACAACCCTAGTTGTTTAGAGCCTACCCTTAAGGAGTTTACTCTGGTCTTGTATAGTATAAGTCCATAGGAGGCTTGCTCAGCTTCATTTTAGAATAGCCCCACTCTAAGTTGTACCCCAACTTGTACCCCCTACTAGTCGGAGACCAACTTGGTCTGTTAGTTGCCTCATCTTTGCTTATCATTACAGGGGCAATGATAGGGATACTTAGAGCCCCATAAGGAGACATGCCTTATCTCATTAGAGTTAAATGATTCTCCCATTGGAGACAAGCTTTGTCTCATTTCTCTTGCCTATCTCCTCTTCTGTGAGAGTCATACTCTGACTTATTCACCCCCATTTTGGTAACATTATTAGTGAGCCTTTGACTTATTTGCCTTTTCTTTTACAGAGTTGTGAGATATGCTTCATCGTATTTGCACCCCCTCTTAATGTCACTTGTTTAGGAGTTTATCCTTTGTCATAGATATTTCTTTCTCTTTTGGAGACTAGCTTAGTCTTATTAGAGCTTACCTATTTGGGATCTTAGCTTTCATAGTGAGATACTAGTTTATTTGTTTTGGGACCATTACACTTTTAGTGAATTTGTTTGATTGGGGTTTCTCCTTTCGCCTTAGGGTTTAGCCCTAATGAGTTGCTTTGTTTGTTTGAAAACATTTTAAAATCCAAAAAAAACATTATAAATTTAAAACACCAAAATATTGAAATCATTTTAAAATTCCAAAACATTTGAAGATTTTAAATCCAAAAACATTTGAAAACTTTAAAAAATAAAAAACGTTTGAAATTCAAAACTCAAAAAAACATTAGAAATGCTTTAAGTTTGGGAGTAGTTAGGAAAGTTTGTTTCCGAACTACATTGGCTTGCTCCTCTTCCACGAGGTACGTAGGCAGCTTGGGATCTTTATCCGAAGTTCAGTCAAACCTTTCAAAATAAACATTTCAAACTTTGTAAATAAACCTTTTAAACCTTTCAAAAATACAAAAATATTTCAAAGCTTTCTCGATAAACATTGTTTTCAAAAAGCACTTCCTCTAGAGTTAGGAGTTTGTCTTAGATAGAGTGTTTTGGTTGTTGTGTTTTTGTATTAGACTTAGGAGTTTGTCCTACCTAGGAACGCCTCTGTCCTGTCAGTTGGCGATCCACATCGCCGACTGATGACTGGATTTAGGATGCGTTAGTCTGCCCATTGTTTTCCTTTGGACACATAGCCTAGTTACACATAGGTTATAGGAACCACCTGCATTAGTTTAGGGCTAACTTGCATTTAAATAGGGCATATAGGGTGTCATAAAATGTACATTCCACTTGAAATTCCAATGATAGGCCCAAGTATTCTTATTGGCAACTTAGGAGGAGGGAGATTAGGTTTTTATAAAAATAAAATTTAACCTTTTGAAAACTTTTTAACCCAATTATTTAAACTTTACAATTAAGAGATCAAAAACAATTTAAGCAATTAAGTTAAATCTAAAGTGCAAATTCAAATGAAAAGAGCAAGAGTTAAGAAAGAATGCACCCGAGATTTAAAGTGGTTTGGTCCTCAAACAAGAGGCCTACTCCACTCCACCAACCAAACGCATTGATGGCTTCACTATGTTGATCTTCTTAACCTTGGCGAAGACCGGTGCAAATTACAATCTCCAATAGCTTTAACCTTGGTGCCAATCCTCACCACGGAGAGAGAGCTTCGCTTCTCCAAACACTCGCCCAAACACAATGGTTTATCAATAAAGAAAGAACAAAGAAAAATTCCTTCCAAAGGGTTACAATCTTGAAGAGGATGTACAAATGAGAGCCTATGATCTAAATCCTAAATGTAGAGGATGAGAGGCATAAACAAGCTTGATTCACTTCTAAGATGTTCCAATGTTGTTTTAGAGTGCTAGGATTGATGCTGGTGAAGTTTAGAACACACACACACACACACACACACACACACATATAGAAAAACCCAAATATGACCGTTTGACGGCATAGTTGTAATTTTGTGGAAAACCCCAACAGATATAATTTTTTCTCGACATTGTGTTCTCGGAGTTCCGGGAATACAAACAGAGATTGGATTTTAGTCCCTGGACCATTTTTCTGAGCTCCGAGAACTTTCTCGGAGTTCCGAGCTCAGAGCTCCGAGAATTCTCTCGGAGTTCAAGAAGCTTATTTCCAGCGGGTTTTCAAGTTTGAATTTGCTGATTTGTTTTGGGCTTCATGGGCTGTCAATTCAATACATAGTTGGGATTGTTATGAGGCTTCCAAAGTGTTGGAACACCACAAGGACAATCACTAAATCATTTAGTCCATTTAGGGGTGTGCGATTTCTTCATTTATGCTTCTCAAAACCTAAACTAGGATTGGATCATTACAATCTAAAAAGACTTCAAAGATATGGTCTTCACTTGCATTGCTTAAAGTCTTCTTGCTTCTTGGATCACCAATAACTTTGGTCTTATGAATGTGGTCTAATGAGAGTTTCTTGGCCTCAATCCAAGCAACCTTGATATCAAACAATCATGATCTACAACTAAGACAATCAAACACATTAGTGATATAAAATCACTTGAGTTTGGAATCATCAAAAGAAGATGGGAATGCCAAGGTGGGAACCTTTGGGCTTACAATCTCTCCATTTTTTATGATGACAAGCATAAGAGATTTTTTAATAGAAGCAAACATATTTTTCGTACTCTAGATTTTTCTTCCCCTTTGTCATCAATAAAAAGATGGGTAAAAAAAATCCAAGAGATAAAATTTTCAATTTTAAGCTCCTCCTTTTTCAAAGAAAAAATCAAACATTGAACTCCCCCTATTTGGAATATTAATACAACACAAGAGGGGATTTTAAAAACCATAATAGAATGATATTCAAATTTAAGTGCTAGCCCTTAATCTAAAAACAAATATGAATAAAATCATGTGGGGGCTTTGGGAACCCAAGCTTTCTTGGTCCCACCACAATCCCTAATCTTAGATGCACATTGGAATTGATAGTGACCATAAATTCCACAATAATGGCATCTAACATGAGGGTTAGATAGACTAGTCTTATCGTAAAACACATGCTTAGGTCCATGACTAGCTTTCTTCAAGATTATGTCAATGATTTTATCACCATTTAAAAATCCATGAAGACATAATCTTAATATTTCATTTTCATTATGAAGATGGGTTATTTGATTCAAAAAATCATTATTGTCATCTTCATAACATTTGGAAGAGCTTGCCACATTTTGGAATTTAAATAATTGGCAAGATTTCTCATCCAAACTACCTTTAAGGGTTTGAATCTCAAGCTTAAGATTTTTAATTTGCACTTGAGCTTGAGATCTGGAAGAAGATGATTCATTATTCAACATATCAAGTTCATTTTCTAATTTGAAAATTAATTTCTTAAGAACTTTATTTTTTAAAATTTGGGAATGCAAAGTATTATACAGTTCATCATAAGATATGTTTCCACTATCACTACTAGATGAACTATGAGAAGGGTTTGAATTTACCTCATCTTCATGGGTGAGTGCCATGAAGCATAAATCATCTTTATTTGTTTCCCTTTCACTTGAGCTCTTGCTTGAAGCGCTTGATGCATCCCAAGCGGCTACAAGACCTTTGTTCTTCTAATCATTCTTCTTTCATTTGTACTTCGAGGATGATGATTTGAGAAGTGGACACTCCGGTCTTTTATGTCCCGTCTTCTTACAATTGCAGCATCTTATTCCACCCTCTAAGTCACTTTATTTTTTTTCTTTTTATCTTTCTTGTGATTCTTTCTCCATAAGCTTTTGAATTTTCTCAACGCTTCTTCTTCATCACTATCCGCTTTACTTGAGGAAGATGAGTCTGCCTTGGAGGCTTTGAGTGCTAGGGACTTACTTTCTTTCTCTTTTGGCTTATTTTCCTCTTGTCGGTGTAGACACCCCATTTTGACAAGGCCCTAAAGTCCCTAAAATTGAATATCCAATAGAATTCCCGAATTTCGAGTCCCCAGATGTCCCGAAATTAATCTCGAAATTCCTGAGGGGCTGGCCCCAAAGTGAGAAGAAGGTTTGAGTCTTGGAGCACCTTATTACGTATATTCCTGGGTACAAATTCCCCATGAGGTTGTTAGTATTCTCGAGAATCCCTCTGCAAAATTTCAGGGCAATCGGGCGAAAAATGAAGAATAAGACAGGCGAAGTATGTGAGATAATCAAAGCTGGGTCGTAGTAGGGTGAATTATCAAAGCATGGTTGTGTGGATATCCCCCCCCTTTTTTCTAAAAAAAGACAAGATATTTTGTTGGTAAAATGGTGATTTCTCATCTTTAGAGGGGCAATTTTGGAATTCCAACAATACTTAGGGTGTAAGCAAACCCTAATGGCCCTTGGATCAAATCGAATGATCAGGATCGTTTGAAGAGAAGAACATTCCTACCCTTGTCTTCCAATCAGCCACCCCCTTTTGGGGTTAAAAATTGTCAAAAAATACACTTGGGGCGGCTGTCCACGGAAGGCGGGGGGAGGAGAAAATTTTGCATTTTCCCTTATATGCCGCGGTTTAGGGTTCGAAAGGGGAGGCCTCATTTTCTTTGCAAAAATCAAAACAGAGAGAGGGAGGAGGAAGAAAAGCCGCCGGCCATCCACCCTTTTCCGGCAACCGGCCACCACCGCCTCTCCATCTTCTCCAAACCGCCACCACCCTCACCATTTTTCTCTCCACCAGCCACCACCGCCTCTCCATCTTCTCCCAAACCGCCACCACCCTCACCATTTTTCTCTCCACCAGCCACCACTCACAACCTCTACAACCACCCTCTCCCACTTCATCTTCCCTAAACCCATTTTAAAATACCATCAAAACCACCAAGCCTCTCCTCAAGCCCATATCCACCAAACCCACCTTCTTCTCCGGCAACCCTATTCCCTCCACCACCATCCGACCCCCATTTCTACCCAAAACCACTTCAAACCCTTACCCAAAACCCATTTCACCCTTAAACACACACAGAGAGAGAGAGAGAGAGAGAGAGAGAAGCAGAGAACAGAGAGATTCGCCCCCATTTCCACCGACTCCGGCGACTTTGCCGGAATCTAACCTCGCGGCCATCCTCTCCTCCCTCATCTTCATCTCCACCGTCCCTACCACGAGACCCAAACCCATTTTTCCGATTACCATCTCCGACCACCACATCTACCAAACCCCACCTTCTTCATCAACCATCCACCTCCAAATCTCAGCCACACCAGAGAACAGAGGAGAGAGCAATAGAGGGTGAGAGAAAGAGAGAGAGAGCAGCAGAAAAGAGAGGAGAAAGGGGTTTCGAGGAGCCATCATCTCCGGTCATCCTCACCGGAATCCGGCGAACCCTGTTGAAACCCATATTATTCCACCATCGCCACCGACCATCTCAAACCCTCTCCTCCACCCCAGCCATCATCTACCCATCAAACCCATTTCATTTCCTTTTCCCTTGCTACCCACCACCGAACCCATCTCCCTGATTTTCTTAAATCTAAAACCCATTTTTTTGCAAACCCATTTTCTTCTTCCTATCGCCATTCCCATCTCGGTCCGACCTTCACCCCATTGCCATCACCTCTGCAAACCCCATTCACCACCTCTACCTCCATCTTCTCTACCCCATCACAAGATCCGAACTGTAGCCAAAAGAGAGTTGAGGGATCGATTGTAAGAAAGAGGGAGAGTTGGCGGAAATCGAGAGAAAGAGGAGAGCTCGGTCCAACTTTGTCTTCTCCGGTGTCCCGCCGGAGCTCCGGCCTCCTAAGCTGCTGCCCGCACCATCATCTTTCCCTGTTTTGTACAAAACCCTAACCCTTCTAATCCTTTTTTCCTCAATCCGGGCACAGATCCGAGCCCCCATCTCTGTTTCATCTCAGGTTTGAGGCTTCATTTTTATTAAAAAAAGCAGGGATAGAGGGAGAGAAAGATGAGGGTTGCAAAAGGGGATTTGAGAGGCTTCTTGGTTTGAGGGGCTGCTCCCAGCAAGGAAGGAGGAGAAAGTGAGCCACCGGCCACTACCATCAGCCCCATATTCTCATTTCCTTCAAAATCCAATCCCAACAGACCTACCATTCTCTCTCTTTCTCCACCATCGGCCGTTGGGTGCCCGCAACTCACATCTGTGAAAAGGAAGAGGTGCCATTGCGGTGGCTCCGCTAAACATCTACTCTGGCAGAGAATATACACTGAACTCAAGTAATCTCTTTCCCCTCTCTTTAATTCAAAGCTAATGTGTGAATCATTTTGATTGGAAGGGTGTAGCTTTGTGATTTTGGTTTGGTCATTGTCGATAGCTGAGGGTGCTTAATAGGCTTCATATTCCATATCTTTAAAGGATATTTGGTTGTTTGATTTCGCGCATAATGAAGTCAAGGCCCTTGGTTCATTTTCTTTTGCAACCCCTTATGCTTCCCTGTTCCTTTGGCTTAGATTCTTGTCAATTCTCTAAAGGAGGGGTCGAAATCTCAAGCTATCTGTGTTTTTAAACATTTATTTCATTTTGGATGAATCCATAGACCACCTTCTTTACGTTGGATTTTGGGAAAGGCCTTATCTGAAATCAGTGAGTCGCATAGCTGTTATAGTTGGTTGAGTCACATGTCTTCGGGGTTCTCATCAGGATTGTCTCCAACGTTTGATATTGTCATCGATTTTGGAAATTTTCAATCGGATAAGGCTATGACGGAATGCTTCTTGAGCCAACCCCTTCCCTTCCTGCCTTAGAGTTTCCGCAGGTTAAGGGATTTCTTTCTCTTTAGAGTCAGTCCTAGAGAGTTTAGGAGTCAGTCTTACCATCCTAGGGTTTAGGCGTCTGTCCTACCCCTGTAGAGTTTAGGATTCTGTCCTATCCCTTCATAAAATTTAGGATTCCGTCCTTCCATCTTTCAGAGTCGGTCTTCAGCATAGGAGTCAGTCCTTCAGTCTTTCAGGAGTCTGTCCTATCATCATAGGGGTTAGGATTCTGTCCATCCCCTCATCAAGTCATGTGATTTTGTCCGCTCCTGCAAGGTATAGGATGCTGTCCAACCCTTGCAGAGTCGTGATTCTGTTCATTCCCCCCCGCAAAGCATAGGATGCTGTCCAACCTTTGCGGGATATCAGGAGTCTGTCCTCCCCTTGTGATGATACGATTCCGTCCTCTTGTGTCGAAAAAATCAAAAGCATCTGAAAAATAAAAAAATCTCAAAAATCTCGAGTCATTAGAGTGTAGTTAGGAAAATCTAGTCCGAACTACGGATGGCTTGATCCCTAGCTGAGGGGTACGTAGGCAGCTCAGGCGTGCTGCTGGCATCCTGAGTGCAGTCACCATTTTTGTAATTATTTCTCACCTTTCCGTCCGAACTACGGATGGCTTGATCCCTAGCTGAGGGGTACGTAGGCAGTTCAGGCGTGCTGCTGGCATCCTGAGTTCAGTCACCATCTTTGTAAATATTTCTCACAACTTTCACAATTTTCACAACTTCAAAACCTTCTAAAACTACAAAATTTCTTCAAAATGACCTTGCAAATCGGTTTCAAAAGATCTTCCCATAGAGTTAGGAGTCAGTCCTAGACTTTTGGGGTGTCTTAGAGTTAGGAGTCTGTCCTGATCTTGTGGATTTGTCATGTCTGGTCGTGTGAGTGTCCTGAGAGTTAGGAGGCCTCAGGTCGTGGTCGGTTAGACACTTAGTCGAGCCGATGGCTAGACTAGAATGCGCTTAGATAGCCCATGGTTTTCCTTAGGACACGCAGCCTAGTCACGCTTAGGGTGTAGGTCCACCTGCATTAGTTAGGGCATATAGGGAGTCCTAAAAATTACCATTCACTTGAACTTAAGCAATGGCGCAAGAAGCTTTAAAAACTAGTCAGGTCTAGTTGATCGAGTCTAGGATAGCGGTCTTAGAAGGTTAGGCATTGTAGTTTAGCATAGGTCGCCGAACTACGTTGGCTCTGATTCTTCCCGAGGCCGGGATACGTAGTGCAGCTAAGATGGATGGCCATCTTGGTCCGAGTCAATTATTGCATTAGAGTCTAGGGTTTGTCATATTGTATGTTTTTGCTGTGTTTTCTTACTTTCCTGTACAGATCCTATACCTTTAGCTGTAGCATGCATGCGTTTGCCCATCAGAACATAGACACCAATTAGGCATGACACTCATAACCTAGCTATTCTTAGGTGTCATATCTTTCATTTCTTTTTGTGTGTGCTTCTTATTCATCTCCGAGACATGCATGATTAGCTAGACGTTATCTCGGGGATCTTCGTTCCCATTTCACATGATTTTCGCCCAAAATTCTTCAAAGTTAATAATAAATGGCATAAGAGACCAGGTGCTCGCACTTGGGCGAATTGGGGGCGCCTAACCCCTTCCCCATTCGTCATCAGGCACGGACCTTTTATATCTCTGGTTATCTGTTGCGACAGAGCACATCATGGGATCCAGGGCCTACTTCCTTGGATGGCGACTCTTTCTTTATTCGAGGTGCGTCTCGAATCCGGGCTGGTCCCCGAATCGAGAGGTATCTCACTTCACATCGCCGCTCATGCTGTGAGGGGCAATCTTTCGAGAGTTCCTTGGTGGAGCTCTCCTTCACGTGGATGATCCCGAGACTCGCGTGGGGGCACGCCCCCCCCGCCTCTCTCGGATCGGGGTCCACAGATTGGCGACTCTGCTGGGGAATTTTTGAAACATTGCCTAACTCTGTAAAAATGCCATTTTAATTAATTCTGAAGAAATTTGGGTCAAAACCAAGCTAAATGGGAACTTTATCGTTAGAATCCAGGGGCACCAAGTAGGTGCGTAATTAAAACGAGGGATTCACACACTACACATCATGCATTATCATATCGTTTATTCTTTATTTCTTTCATTGTTTTTCATCATTATTGGCTCCACGGGATAGATTCAGTGTGTGCCCGACTGGGATGTTGTTACACCCTGATGGTACTGTTGAGTCTATTTCCAAGCTATGCGCCGGTGCTGCAGCCGTAGACATTGGGCGTACTTTTTTCTACAGCAGCCGATGGGCAATGAAGCATACTATGTATAACATTGGGCGTACTTTTGTTATACATATTAAGTATGTTTCATACGCATAGTACCCGATAGATTGAGTCCGGAGCCCTACTTTGTTTTATATATTATGTATATACTTACTGACTTAGTGAAACCCAACTAGGAAGTACCTATGTTTATATAAGTATATTGCATTCATATAAAGGTCGGACATGTGTTGCTTACACATGTCAAGCCTAGAGTTAGGAGCTTCGTCCCCTTTGTAGACTAGGGTAGTTCATTTTACATGGCTACAGCACGGTCCTAGTACACTCATCACTCTGTCTTGAGTCGAGACTTCCTTGACTCCGCTAGATTAGGATTAGGGCTGGTGCCCCTGGTTAGGATATGCGTATGTGTATATTTGTATACTGATTATATAGGGTTCTCCTCTTAGTCAGAGTCCCTCATTCTTTTCAATTAGTTATACCCATTCATTATTCAGATCTGGATCTGATCAGTGGCCTTTTGCTTGCCATTACCTTGGCCATGCTTTGTCCTTGATCTGTTGATTAGGGGATTTGACCCGTTGTCATGTGTTCTCACCTATGGTCAGTCCTTCATTTGCTCACCTTTCTTTGGCAGCCATATTTTGTTTTTCGATTAGGAGTTGTTTTTACCACCGCTATTCATATACCTTGGGTTGAGTTGTGGGAATCCTTCCTAGCGTCGTCATGCTGCCGGATTTTACCCAGAATATTTCGAGCATGACCGCTACTCTTCGGAGTTAGTTAAACCATGAGTTTACCTTATCCTTCTTGTCTAGCCGTTATGCTGTTGAATTTTTCGCAGCACATTTTGAGCATGACGACTGTTCTTTAGAGTCAGTTTTCCTTCTCCTGATTCCCAGGTATAGCCTTGATTTAGCTTAGAACCCATTTTGGTGATATATGTTCGTCTGTATACTTGTTTCACCCCGAGATCTAGCCGATAGCTTATCGCTGTCCCCATGGCCATGGTCTACCTTTTTGATCCTCTTGATCGTAAAGTTATTGGTATTCAACGCCAGACTTAGATCCGGTTTATGACCTACTTCTGTCATCTTATGGCCGTGGTCTATTTTTCTGATCTATTGTTTACCTCTCATCTTGGATGAAAAATTCATTGTCTCAGACGGTATCCTTTTCATAAAACTGATTGCCGAGTCAGCCTTGTCATTTGTCTGCGCACAGTTATTCCTATTCCTTCCTGATCTTTGTCCTATTTGAATAATAGGTCTGATCATGGCGAATAATTTGTTAGATAAATGGATAGCGGAGACTGTTAAATCTTTTCTGTTAAGATGTGAAGAAAGGAGTGCGGCTGAGCATTTCATCGGTTCATTTACTCATCTGAACAGTCGCGGTATAGATTGGAAGTTTCTTCAAGCAGCTGCTGAATGTTGGGACCCTGTCTTCCATGTCTTTCAATTTGGGTCTTTTGAACTTTGTCCTATATTCGAAGATTGGTGTGCCTTGTTAGAGCTTCCTCCTGGGGGACTTTGGATCCGACCTTCAAGCATAGGCTCCCCTCATGACCTTTTTTGCAGATTATTCAAAAATAAGATTGTGAAAACCCTGCATTGCTTAGCAGAGAAAAATGTGCAATTTCAGACCCTCATTGAGTTGTTTTCCAAAAACGTCGATCCAACTGACTCCCGTTTTCAGGAATGTCGACGTAATGCCCTAGTCTTTGCTGTCTTTGCACGCCATGTCCTTCGCAGAGACTCTAGTGCCGCCCCTTTCACTTTGTTGACGATAGTGGATCAGATAAATGAGGGGAGAAATCCTGTCCCTACAATGCTAGCCGAAACCTTTTATGGCTTAGACCTTATTGCTAGTAAAAAGGTGCAGGATAATTTTTTCGGATGTGCTAAGCTGTTATATGTGTGGCTATGTGAGAAACTCACTATCCTTCAGCCACAAAACAGCATTGAGTACACCCTCAAGGGTTTTCATTCTTGGAAGACAAAGATTAAGCAACCCCAGCTTAATGAGTGGCACCATTGGCTGCAGAATGTAGGGGAAGACCAATTTCATTGGGTGAGTCAGTCCTGTCCGAAAATGATCACCAGCACCTACCCATACTCATTTGTCTATCTTATGGGTTTAGAAAAATCATCTTTCTATGCACCTTTGTGTTTCCCTTGCCAGATTAATGCAAGCTCTTGTGCTCCTAAGGTTATCACACCACCTAACTGTGAAGACCTTACTCCTGATCTCATTGCATCCATAGTAGCTGCTTGGAGAGACAAAATCACGGAGAGAAGATCTGCTTTCGTGTCTAAACTTCGGAAGGAAGGAATGTCCGGAAGGCCTGTAAGCCGAAAAGCTCGGATTGGTGAACCATGAATTTTTTCGGCATGAGATTATCATTTCTTTACTGTCTTCACCTGTTTTACTTGGACATAATCAAAGTCAAAGATTGTAATCCCGGTCTCATTATAGATGAAAATATAGAGAAAAGAGTTTTACTTGATACATGTTATAAGCAGTTGGCGATTCAAAGTTTCATCAATTTTTATGTTGCCAATCGTTGTCATTGTAACCTATCTCGATATAATCAATGCAAAGTGTGTTTCTTTTCTTTTCTCTCTATTTGTGGAAGCTACCTGATTTCAATTATCAAATGTGCAATCTAACTTATTAACTTCCATTCAGGAGTCTTAGCGGGACATCATCGCTCCCAAGAAAGTCAATTCAAAATCGGCCTGGTCCCGTCAGTCTTCAGATTCCAGGCTGAATAGACTTTCTTTTTCCCCAGAATCCTTCACCTCTCCTGCGCCGCTTCTCCTTGGTCGTCCAGAAATTCTTTCATCCTCTCCACTTGCATCTGAATCAATGGAAGGAACCGGAAACAACAGTCCTGATACGAATGAAATGATGAAGGCTATTCTCCTTCAGTTGAGTGCCATGAAGGATGATATAGCCCTCCTGAAGAATGATCGTCTTTCTACCTCTAAAGACCCGGCCAATCAGCAATCCCCAGTTATACCTTCCGTTCCTCTTGTTTCTCCCAGGCCAGCTGTATTGCCTGAAGTCGAAGACTTTGATGAGTGCCAATACGCAGCCGAGAACTGTCTTCCTAACCTAGAAAATCCTGATAAAGCACAGGAATTGGTCGACTAAATTGAGAAGCTGACCCGGGATATGGAAACCATGAAGTGCCAAGGTCCCAAAAATTTGGATATGTCTGAATTCATGATAGCTCCAGGGGTCGTACTTCCGCCCAAGTTCAAAATGCCAGACTTTGACAAATACGACGGAATGGGGTGCCCTCGTAGCCATCTCAAGTCAGTCATTCCTCTGTTGCAGCAGCACGGTTTATCCCCAGAGCAGATTGCTTTAGTGTTCCCTAGGACTTTGACTGGGACAGACAAGAAGTGGTTTTTGCATCTGAAACCAGAAGAAAGCAGGACCCTTGAAGGTGTGGCTAACAAATTTGTCCAGCAATTCTCCATGGAAGAGGGGATTGACGTGACAAAAAGGGACCTGAAATCGCTGAAGCAGGGACCCAATGAGACCTTTACTTCCTTCATTCGGCGATGGAGGAGAAAGGCAGCCCAAATGACCCACAAGTTACCGGATGACGATCTTATCAAGATTGCCGTCAAGAATCTTTCCCCCTTTTACTTTCCTCATATGTCCATCCAGTACTTCAATGACTTTGATCACTTGATCAAGACCGGGACTAGAATCGAAGACATATTGGCTAAGGGCGGCCTGAGAACTAGGGCCTCCTCATCAGATGTCAGAGAGGGGAAAAGGCCTATGGCGCCTCCGAAGGAAGTTAACATTGTGAATACTGCTCGTCCAGTTAGGAGAGAAGGTCCCGGAGGAGTTCGTCAGGAAAGAACCGAGCCCAGACAATTCACCCCTTTACCCTATTCTCTATCTGTGGCTCTCAAAAAGCTGTTGAGGGACAAGAAGATCACTCTACTAGAACCCCGGGAAGCCCCAAATCCTCTCCCGAAATATTGGAGAAGAGATCAGTACTGTGAATATCACCAGGGTGTTGGGCATTTGACTGACAGATGTATGGCACTAAGGCATAGGATCCAGGATAAGATCGAGGCAAAAGAAATTGCGGTGGAAGCTCTCCCTAATGTCACCAGGAATCCATTGCCAACGCATACTATGCCTCCTCCAAATATCTATGCCATTCTCACTGAAGAGGTTGTCCTGGATCATTCCCGTATATGTGCCGTTATTTCTGATGAGCCGTATATCCTGAGGTGGGAATCCGATGATGAGGAAGTTAAACGTGAAGAGCCTTATGTCTTGTCCTCTGCGCAAGAAGTTGGGGAATCCTCTGGATGCCCTTATGTCCTCAGATTCGAGGGGGAGGAAGAGAAAGGCGAAGTCCCGTATGTCCTTAAGCTTGAGGATGATGATTTGCTTCTGTTGAACGATCCCTGTGATGAGGTTCGCCATGTTACTCGTGGTGGACGCGTCTTTAAGCCTCCCGAGCTGAGAGCAGAGAATCTCGCTGAGATTGCCAGAGCTGTTGAAAATCAGAATCAGAGGTTGCGTCCTGAAGAAGATGAAGACGTTCTGTTGAAGCAGCTTAGAAAGACCCAAGCTAATGTTTCTATCTGGGGTCTGTTGATGTCATCACCTAAGCATCGTCAGGTTATACTTCGCGAACTGAATACAGCACAGGTGTCTGTGAATATAACCCCTGACGAGCTGGTTGGGCTCGTATCTATGTCCAGAGCAGCTATGACCGTGTCTTTTTTTGATGAAGATCTGACTCCAGAGGGTAAGAACCATACGAAATCTCTCAGAATTACCGTCGTGTGCAATAAGAAGAAAGTGCCGGAGGTTTTGGTTGACAACGGGTCAGCTTTGAATGTGTGTCCTTTGAGTACCGCTACTGCCTTGGGGTTTGGGCCAGTTGACTACATTCCGTCAGAGCAGGGGATATTGGCTTACGATGGGACCAGAAGGGATGTCATTGGAACTTTGGTCACCGAAATCGAGATTGGAGGTGAAATGTTTGACATAGAATTCCAAGTTCTGGATATCAAGACCTCCTTCTTTCTCCTTCTCGGCCGACCTTGGCTTCACAAAGTCGGAGTGGTTCCTTCCACTGTCCATCAGAAGCTCAAGTTCATCAAGAATAACAGAATTATCACAGTTAGAGGGGACCCAGAACCAGAGGTTGGACAGATATCCGAAGAGCAGATTGGTTCAAGCACCATAGATGTCAGTCTGACTGGGTTTTCACTCGAAGTTTCGACCATTACTATGGAAGAAGCTATGAGCGAAGAAATTCTGTTTATGTCCAGTGCAAATGCGCAGGTAGCCCGAATAATGCGCAAATATGGGTATATTCCTGGAACTGGTCTAGGGAGAAATCTGCAGGGTTTAACTGAGTGGCCGGAGCTGAAGGTCGCAAACAATCTGTTTGGGTTAGGGTATGAACCCACCAAGAAAGAGATCAGGGAAAGAAAGCAGTACATACTGAAGTGGGCAGAGCTGCGTCGTCGGGGCCTAGAGCTGCCTATGGGACCGTTCAGTCTATTGATGAATGGTAGGTACAGGAAAGAAGGAGCTGATCGCCCGTTCTGTGGTTTCCCCGAGCGTGGTTGGATGAGTCTGGGAAAGAGCTGCCAGGTTTTGAAATCTTTTTCGCTGATGAATTGCCGGATGAGTACTTCCATGGGCAGATTACAGCTGTCGAAAAACAGAAATCTGATTGGGCGGAGAACTTAGAGCCGCGCCTTCTAGACTCCCTCTTCGAGGTTGAGGCACCGGTCATTGCCATGATCGGAGAAGATGCGCACATCCTGAACCCTAAGGGCCGAATTACCCCAGCTGAGGTACCCCTTGATAACTGGACCTCTCAGGTCATTCCTCAATTAGTCCTTCAGCATAGTCACGTTCCTCCAAAAGAGTCTAAAGTTTCTAAGTATGTGTCTGTTTTCGAGTCAAATATAAAGTTTGTTATTTCTAACAATTCTTTGGATGCAGGTACCTTAGGAAGCTTAGACATTCCTGGTGTGGGTGGCGAGTCCTCCGGTATAGATGCTGTCTATGAAGATGAGTCTGTTATAGAATATACCACAAAGTCCATACATAGTCCAGTTGAGTCAGGTGTCAACATTTTAGTTGACGATACAAACTTTTCATTTGAGCATACTGTAAAGCCTGCTGTGGGCCAATTGATCAATGATGTAAATTTTGATTCTATGAATGAAATGAAAGACTCGTTTCAGTATCTTCCTGTCTCTGTCTCTGTTTCTGCTTCTCAAATTGATAAAACTAATAACAATGATCAAGACTCCCCCTCTTATGAGGATGCCGACGAAACTCCCCCTGAGATCAAATACATGATTACTCAGGAGGAGGAGCGTCGCGCTAAACCACTTGAAGAAGAAATTGAAATCGTCAACATAGGTGATGAAACCTTAATCCGGGAAATACGGATTGGCAAAACGTTATCACTGGAGGAGCGTGAAGAATTAATCACTTTGCTTAAGGAATACAAAGAAGTTTTTGCTTGGTCCTATGATGACATGCCGGGATTAAGCGAAGACATTGTCCAGCATCGTCTTCCCCTAATCCCAGGTGCCAAGCCGAAAAAGCAAAAACTTCGAAAATTAAAACCAGAATGGGAATTGAAAGTCCATGATGAAGTCAAGAAGCTGTTAGATGCGGGCTTCATTCAAGTGGTTGAATATCCGGAATGGCTGGCTAACATAGTACCGGTGCCCAAGAAGGACGGAAAAGTCAGAATGTGCGTGGATTTCAGAGATTTGAACAAGGCGAGTCCCAAGGATGATTTTCCTTTGCCGAGCATCGATCTCCTGGTGGATAATACAGCTGGTCATGCTTTGCTATCCTTTATGGATGGGTTTTCCGGATATAATCAGATCAAGATGGCCCCTGAGGATATGATAAAAACTGCGTTCACCACTCCATGGGGAACATATTGCTACAAAGTGATGCCGTTTGGGCTGAAGAATGCAGGGGCAACCTATCAAAGGGCGGCTACCACCTTATTGCATGACATGATTCACAAAGAGGTCGAAGTTTACGTCGATGACATGATTGTTAAATCTAAGACTCGACCAGAGCATGCCGTAGTCCTGAGAAGTTCTTTGAAAGGATCCGGAAGTATAAGCTTCGCTTGAACCCTAGCAAGTGTGTTTTCGGGGTTACTTCAGGGAAGTTGTTGGGATTCATGGTCAGCGAAAGAGGGATCGAGGTAGATCCTCAAAAAATCAAAGCAATCCAAGAGATGGAGCCACCGAGGACCAAGAGGCAGATCCGTGGTTTCCTGGGAAAGGTTCAGTACCTCCGAAGGTTCATAAATCAGTTGACAATGACGTGCGAACCCATCTTCAAACTATTGAAGAAAAATTCTCCAAAGAAGTGGAATGATGAGTGTCAGGCAGCATTCGAGAAAGTCAAGCGGTGTCTAACTTTGCCTCCTGTCCTGTCACCAGTTATTCCAGATCAGCCACTGTTGCTGTACCTATCTGTCACCGACACAGCTATGGGTTGCATGTTAGCCCAGCAAGACCCTGAGTCGAAGAAAGAAAAGCCTATCTACTACATCAGCAAGAAGATGCTGGAGTACGAAATCAAATATTCTATCTTGGAAAAGACTTGTCTGGCACTGGTTTGGGCAACTCAGAGGCTTAGGCATTACCTATTATCGAACAAGGTTCTCTTACTCTCACGGATGGATCCGTTGAAGTACTTGTTCGAGAAGCCCGCCCTCATCGGGAGAACATCCAGATGGTTGCTGCTATTGTCTGAATTTGATATTGCCTATGTAACCCAGAAATCAGTTAAAGGGCGTGTGATAGCTGAGCAGTTGGCTGATGCGCCTGTGGATGAGAATGCAGTTCTGACGGCAGATTTCCCTGATGAAGAGATCATGACTATAGAAGATGAGGCCCCAAGCACCAGGTGGTTGATGTATTTCGATGGTGCTGTGAACAACCGAGGTCAAGGGGTTGGGGCAGTGTTGATATCTCCGAAGAAAGAGTACATCCCCGTATCCATCAAATTGCAGTTCAAGTGTACCAACAATGAGGCCGAATATGAAGCGTGCATTGCTGGTCTCGAAGCAGCCTTAGCTTTGCATATTCAAGAGATAGATGTTTTCGGGGACTCAATCTTGATCATTTGTCAGATCAATGGTCAATGGAAAACAAAGGAGGATAGATTGATCCCGTATCACACGCATCTGGATTCCCTGGTCAAGAGATTCAAGAATGTTACATTCACTCATCTGTCGAGGACAAGAAATCATTTCGCGGACGCTTTGGCTACACTGGCCTCAATGTTAGATATCTCTGCATCAATGGAAGTTCAGCCTCTAGCAGTGCGGTTACAATGGGCTCCAGCGCATGTGAACGCTATAGAGATAGCAGCTTGATGTCCAGATGGAAAGCCATGGTACACTGATATAAAGAATCTCATTCTAGGCCAAGGGCACCCCCCTGAAGCATCAGGAAAAGAGCGGAGGTCTCTCCAGAAGTTGGCGGCTAACTTCATTATCAGCGGCAATGAGCTCTTCAGGAGGTCATTTGATGGAATCCAGCTTCTTTGCGTAGATGAAGATCGAGCAGCTAATCTCGTAGAACAGACGCATGAAGGAGTCTGTGGGCCTCACATGAACGGGAAGATGCTGTCGAGAAAGATCCTGAGACTTGGGTACTACTGGCCAACTATGGAAGCTGACTGCTTCGCATTTGTGAAGAAGTGTCATAAATGTCAGGTTTATGCCAACCTCATTCATGTGCCGCCTTCTAAGTTACATTCTCTGACTTCGCCGTGGCCGTTTTCAGTCTGGGGAATCGATATTATTGGAAAGGTGTTTCCGAAATCTTCAAGTGGGCATGAGTACATCCTGGTAGCCATCGATTACTTCACAAAGTGGATCGAAGCCGCATCCTTCGCATCGCTGACTTCAGCCTCAGTTGCCAAATTCATTCGAACGAACATCATCTGCAGATATGGGGTACCGCATGAGCTGATCTCAGACAATGGATCGCACTTCAAGAAAGAAGTGGTACGCCTATGTGAGGAGTTCAAGATTAAGCATCACAAGTCCTCACCATACAAGCCCCAGACAAATGGAGCCGTCGAAGCTGCAAACAAGAACATCAAAACCATCATCAGCAAGATGACAGAGACGTACAGGGACTGGTCAAATAAGCTACCGTATGCTTTGTGGGCTTACAGAACGTCGATCAGGGCCTCTACGGGAGCTACGCCATATTCCCTAGTGTATGGGATGGAAGCGGTCCCACCAGTTGAGCTGAGAATTCCTTCGTTAAGGGTAATGATGGAAGCTGGTTTGCCAGAATCAGAATGGGCAAGGGCCCGGTATCAGGAGTTGCAGATGATTGATGAGAAGAGGCTCAGAGCTCTATATCATGTCCAGGGGTATCAGCGTCGAATTGAGAAGGCCTTTAACAAAAAGGTGAAGATCAGAGATCTCCAGAAAGGTGACCTCATTTTGAAATCCTACAGGGCACCGGTCCATGATCCCCGAGGGAAGTTCAGACCAAACTGGTCGGGTCCTTACATTGTTGATGAAGTCCTGCCTGGAAAAGCCGTCAGACTCCTTGATCAAAATGGTGAAAAACTAACAGAACCCACAAACCTTGATCAACTTAAAAAGTATTATGCCTAAGACACCAGGAGGCCGTCCTTGGTCGATCTGAGCTTCAAATCCAAAAATCCAATTGAAAAACAAAAGAGAAAAGTCAAAGACCGTTTGCAAACCCTTTGAGCCAATAAGCGAGATCAAAATTTCTTTGTCACCCTCAAACCAGGGGCATCTTTTATGACTTACGCCATAAAAGATGCAAAGCCTGAACTACGCCATGACCTGATCCCTTTCCACAGGGTACGTAGGCAACTTGACGACGTCGGGTTCGGTCAAATCTTTCAAAACGGTTGAAAAGAAGAAAAAAAAAAACAAAAGAGAGAACTTTCAAAAAAGAAAAAAAAAGAGAAGTCAAATCAAAACAATCTCAACCCAAAGTCCCCAATGGGCGAACTACGCGGACCTGATCCTCACTCTTTGGAGGTACGTAGGCTATCTGGAAGGGTCCAGATTCGGTCCAGTCAATGCAAACACCCTGATCCAGTTCTTTCAAACCCTAACCCACCTAGAAGTCCTCCTGGTGTGATAAGGCAAAGGTTTGTGGAGAAACAGAAAAAGAAAAAATAATAATGGAGTCTTAGACCTGTTAGACTGAAAACCCGAAAGGGCGGTCTAGGCAAAAGTTAGGGTCATTCGCCCGCTAAGTTGAAAACCCGAAAGGGCGGCTTAGGCAAAAATCAGGGTGCGGAGCCTGCTGGACGGAAAACCTGCAAGGGCAGGCAGTCCAGGCAAAAATTAAGGCAAGCGGTCCGCCAGATTGAAAACCCAAAAGGGCAGTCTGGTCATGGCAGTGACTTCTCGTAAATGACTAAATTTCAGAAGCTAGCAAGACTTTCATACCAGTATCGGCATCACTTCAAGGTCTGAATAGTGCCGGCAAGGCTTCCTTTGATATTCCTCTAAGCCAGGGGTTAAAACCGAGCAACCCAAAGGGTATAATAACCATGACTAAATACCAGAAAGAGGCGGAATCACCTGAAAATACGGTATTCAAAGAATTCCCAAAGTGGTAAGCTGTACCATCTTAAAAAAATAATCAAATTAAGGAGCAGATTCAGTCTTTCCTGAAAGTCAGTCTTATAATTCGGTTGTGTACTCACCAAAAGTCCTTCGTCAAGCAGTTGTCAAGGTCATTCTCGGTCAAGTCAAAGTCATGTACTCAGTCGAGTCAGGTGTGTCCCAAAGTGACCTGTTTGGTCCAGTGTCCTTTCAAAAGCTGGGGTAACAGGTACCAGAAAATGAAGTCGCATCTCCAGAAGGCGAAATGACCTATACATGGTCTAGAAGCGCGGCAAGCTCTCAGGCCCATTTGAAATTCCTGCAACAGGCAGAGGGTTTAAGATATGTCAAGCAGAATCAGTCTGCTTGGAAGTTGAAAACCAGTGCAACCAGAAATTCTGACAGCTGGTAGAAAATTGAAAGTGTTTCAGGCTGAATCAGTCTCTTGTGCATTTTGAAAGCCTTTGAGGCCTGGAGCCCCTGCAATTGGCATAAATGTGGTAGACCTTTCAGCAAGAGTCAGTCTCTTGTACCTTCAAAATCTTTGTAACCCAAGTTTCATAAAAGAAAGCTTGAATCTGTTTGAGTTTTGTTAAGACTCCTGAACTGGAAGTGAAATTATACTAGGGGCATCTTTTATGTCCTGACGACAGTCAGACCATAAAAGATACCTAGCATGCATTGATGTTTGAGATATCAGCTTTAACAAATCAAGATTTGAGAAACTTGAACACGTCTTTCAAATCAAATTTTCAAATTGGGAATGATCCTGATCATTCCGCCCTGTTGATCTGTCAAGATGCTGTCTTCTCGGATCCTAAATTCAGGTTTGATCATGATGCTGTCTAATCATTCCGCTGTGTTCATCTGTCAAGATGCTGTCTTCTCAGATCCCAATTCAGGTTTGATCATGATGCTGTCTAATCATTCCGCTGTGTTCATCTGTCAAGATGCTGTCTTCTCAGATCCCATTCAGGTTTGATCATGATGCTGTCTAATCATTCCGCTGTGTTCATCTGTCAAGATGCTGTCTTCTCAGATCGCAATTCAGGTTTGATCATGATGCTGTCTAATCATTCCGCTGTGTTCATCTGTCAAGATGCTGTCTTCTCAGATCCCATTCAGGTTTGATCATGATGCTGTCTAATCATTCCGCTGTGTTCATCTGTCAAGATGCTGTCTTCTCAGATCCTAATTCAGGTTTGATCATGATGCTGTCTAATCATTCCGCTGTGTTCATCTGTCAAGATGCTGTCTTCTCAGATCCCAATTCAGGTTTGATCATGATGCTGTCTAATCATTCCGCTGTGTTCATCTGTCAAGATGCTGTCTTCTCAGATCCCAATTCAGGTTTGATCATGATGCTGTCTAATCATTCCGCTGTGTTCATCTGTCAAGATGCTGTCTTCTCAGATCCCAATTCAGGTTTGATCATGATGCTGTCTAATCATTCCGCTGTGTTCATCTGTCAAGATGCTGTCTTCTCAGATCCCAATTCAGGTTTGATCATGATGCTGTCTAATCATTCCGCTGTGTTCATCTGTCAAGATGCTGTCTTCTCAGATCCCAATTCAGGTTTGATCATGATGCTGTCTAATCATTCCGCTTTGTTCATCTGTCAAGATGCTGTCTTCTCAGATCCTAATTCAGGTTTGATCATGATGCTGTCTAATCATTCCGCTTTGTTCATCTGTCAAGATGCTGTCTTCTCAGATCCCAATTTAGGTTTGATCATGATGCTGTCTAATCATTCCGCTTTACAATCTCCAAATCCCTGAGTGGCTTAATTAGATGCTGTCTAATCATTCCATTCTACAATTTGTGAGAGTCTGCTTCACTTCCCCTTGAGAGTCCATCTTAGTTTTCTTTTCGAGATTCTGTCTCGTCAATCCATCTTATCATTCCCTCTCGATGAGAATCTGTCTCGTCAATCCATCTCGTCTCCCCCTTTGCATCACTTCCGTTCGAAATCTTGGGTCAGTCAAAATGTGTTGTCTGCTCGGCTTTGGCTTCCGTGCGACAAGCACACTCGGCCAAAGAGGGGCATCTGTAGACACCCCATTTTGACAAGGCCCTAAAGTCCCTAAAATTGAATATCCAATAGAATTCCCGAATTTCGAGTCCCCAGATGTCCCGAAATTAATCTCGAAATTCCTGAGGGGCTGGCCCCAAAGTGAGAAGAAGGTTTGAGTCTTGGAGCACCTTATTACGTATATTCCTGGGTACAAATTCCCCATGAGGTTGTTAGTATTCTCGAGAATCCCTCTGCAAAATTTCAGGGCAATCGGGCGAAAAATGAAGAATAAGACAGGCGAAGTATGTGCGATAATCAAAGCTGGGTCGTAGTAGGGTGAATTATCAAAGCATGGTTGTGTGGATATCCCCCCCCTTTTTTCTAAAAAAAGACAAGATATTTTGTTGGTAAAATGGTGATTTCTCATCTTTAGAGGGGCAATTTTGGAATTCCAACAATACTTAGGGTGTAAGCAAACCCTAATGGCCCTTGGATCAAATCGAATGATCAGGATCGTTTGAAGAGAAGAACATTCCTACCCTTGTCTTCCAATCAGCCACCCCCTTTTGGGGTTAAAAATTGTCAAAAAATACACTTGGGGCGGCTGTCCACGGAAGGCGGGGGGAGGAGAAAATTTTGCATTTTCCCTTATATGCCGCGGTTTAGGGTTCGAAAGGGGAGGCCTCATTTTCTTTGCAAAAATCAAAACAGAGAGAGGGAGGAGGAAGAAAAGCCGCCGGCCATCCACCCTTTTCCGGCAACCGGCCACCACCGCCTCTCCATCTTCTCCAAACCGCCACCACCCTCACCATTTTTCTCTCCACCAGCCACCACCGCCTCTCCATCTTCTCCCAAACCGCCACCACCCTCACCATTTTTCTCTCCACCAGCCACCACTCACAACCTCTACAACCACCCTCTCCCACTTCATCTTCCCTAAACCCATTTTAAAATACCATCAAAACCACCAAGCCTCTCCTCAAGCCCATATCCACCAAACCCACCTTCTTCTCCGGCAACCCTATTCCCTCCACCACCATCCGACCCCCATTTCTACCCAAAACCACTTCAAACCCTTACCCAAAACCCATTTCACCCTTAAACACACACACACAGAGAGAGAGAGAGAGAGAGAGAGAGAGAGAAGCAGAGAACAGAGAGATTCGCCCCCATTTCCACCGACTCCGGCGACTTTGCCGGAATCTAACCTCGCGGCCATCCTCTCCTCCCTCATCTTCATCTCCACCGTCCCTACCACGAGACCCAAACCCATTTTTCCGATTACCATCTCCGACCACCACATCTACCAAACCCCACCTTCTTCATCAACCATCCACCTCCAAATCTCAGCCACACCAGAGAACAGAGGAGAGAGCAATAGAGGGTGAGAGAAAGAGAGAGAGAGCAGCAGAAAAGAGAGGAGAAAGGGGTTTCGAGGAGCCATCATCTCCGGTCATCCTCACCGGAATCCGGCGAACCCTGTTGAAACCCATATTATTCCACCATCGCCACCGACCATCTCAAACCCTCTCCTCCACCCCAGCCATCATCTACCCATCAAACCCATTTCATTTCCTTTTCCCTTGCTACCCACCACCGAACCCATCTCCCTGATTTTCTTAAATCTAAAACCCATTTTTTTGCAAACCCATTTTCTTCTTCCTATCGCCATTCCCATCTCGGTCCGACCTTCACCCCATTGCCATCACCTCTGCAAACCCCATTCACCACCTCTACCTCCATCTTCTCTACCCCATCACAAGATCCGAACTGTAGCCAAAAGAGAGTTGAGGGATCGATTGTAAGAAAGAGGGAGAGTTGGCGGAAATCGAGAGAAAGAGGAGAGCTCGGTCCAACTTTGTCTTCTCCGGTGTCCCGCCGGAGCTCCGGCCTCCTAAGCTGCTGCCCGCACCATCATCTTTCCCTGTTTTGTACAAAACCCTAACCCTTCTAATCCTTTTTTCCTCAATCCGGGCACAGATCCGAGCCCCCATCTCTGTTTCATCTCAGGTTTGAGGCTTCATTTTTATTAAAAAAAGCAGGGATAGAGGGAGAGAAAGATGAGGGTTGCAAAAGGGGATTTGAGAGGCTTCTTGGTTTGAGGGGCTGCTCCCAGCAAGGAAGGAGGAGAAAGTGAGCCACCGGCCACTACCATCAGCCCCATATTCTCATTTCCTTCAAAATCCAATCCCAACAGACCTACCATTCTCTCTCTTTCTCCACCATCGGCCGTTGGGTGCCCGCAACTCACATCTGTGAAAAGGAAGAGGTGCCATTGCGGTGGCTCCGCTAAACATCTACTCTGGCAGAGAATATACACTGAACTCAAGTAATCTCTTTCCCCTCTCTTTAATTCAAAGCTAATGTGTGAATCATTTTGATTGGAAGGGTGTAGCTTTGTGATTTTGGTTTGGTCATTGTCGATAGCTGAGGGTGCTTAATAGGCTTCATATTCCATATCTTTAAAGGATATTTGGTTGTTTGATTTCGCGCATAATGAAGTCAAGGCCCTTGGTTCATTTTCTTTTGCAACCCCTTATGCTTCCCTGTTCCTTTGGCTTAGATTCTTGTCAATTCTCTAAAGGAGGGGTCGAAATCTCAAGCTATCTGTGTTTTTAAACATTTATTTCATTTTGGATGAATCCATAGACCACCTTCTTTACGTTGGATTTTGGGAAAGGCCTTATCTGAAATCAGTGAGTCGCATAGCTGTTATAGTTGGTTGAGTCACATGTCTTCGGGGTTCTCATCAGGATTGTCTCCAACGTTTGATATTGTCATCGATTTTGGAAATTTTCAATCGGATAAGGCTATGACGGAATGCTTCTTGAGCCAACCCCTTCCCTTCCTGCCTTAGAGTTTCCGCAGGTTAAGGGATTTCTTTCTCTTTAGAGTCAGTCCTAGAGAGTTTAGGAGTCAGTCTTACCATCCTAGGGTTTAGGCGTCTGTCCTACCCCTGTAGAGTTTAGGATTCTGTCCTATCCCTTCATAAAATTTAGGATTCCGTCCTTCCATCTTTCAGAGTCGGTCTTCAGCATAGGAGTCAGTCCTTCAGTCTTTCAGGAGTCCGTCCTATCATCATAGGGGTTAGGATTCTGTCCATCCCCTCATCAAGTCATGTGATTTTGTCCGCTCCTGCAAGGTATAGGATGCTGTCCAACCCTTGCAGAGTCGTGATTCTGTTCATTCCCCCCCGCAAAGCATAGGATGCTGTCCAACCTTTGCGGGATATCAGGAGTCTGTCCTCCCCTTGTGATGATACGATTCCGTCCTCTTGTGTCGAAAAAATCAAAAGCATCTGAAAAATAAAAAAATCTCAAAAATCTCGAGTCATTAGAGTGTAGTTAGGAAAATCTAGTCCGAACTACGGATGGCTTGATCCCTAGCTGAGGGGTACGTAGGCAGCTCAGGCGTGCTGCTGGCATCCTGAGTGCAGTCACCATTTTTGTAATTATTTCTCACCTTTCCGTCCGAACTACGGATGGCTTGATCCCTAGCTGAGGGGTACGTAGGCAGTTCAGGCGTGCTGCTGGCATCCTGAGTTCAGTCACCATCTTTGTAAATATTTCTCACAACTTTCACAATTTTCACAACTTCAAAACCTTCTAAAACTACAAAATTTCTTCAAAATGACCTTGCAAATCGGTTTCAAAAGATCTTCCCATAGAGTTAGGAGTCAGTCCTAGACTTTTGGGGTGTCTTAGAGTTAGGAGTCTGTCCTGATCTTGTGGAGTTGTCTTGTCTGGTCGTGTGAGTGTCCCGAGAGTTAGGAGGCCTCAGGTCGTGGTCGGTTAGACACTTAGTCGAGCCGATGGCTAGACTAGAATGCGCTTAGATAGCCCATGGTTTTCCTTAGGACACGCAGCCTAGTCACGCTTAGGGTGTAGGTTCACCTGCATTAGTTAGGGCATATAGGGAGTCCTAAAAATTACCATTCACTTGAACTTAAGCAATGGCGCAAGAAGCTTTAAAAACTAGTCAGGTCTAGTTGATCGAGTCTAGGATAGCGGTCTTAGAAGGTTAGGCATTGTAGTTTAGCATAGGTCGCCGAACTACGTTGGCTCTGATTCTTCCCGAGGCCGGGTGATGAACACATTTATGTGTGAATGGTAGTGATAGGAAACACACATATTTTGTCCTTTAAAGCAGTGCTACTAAGGTATTTTCTTGTTTTTGGTGTTTCAGGGTTCTAAGTGGATTTTTGAAGGAATTGAAGCTAAAAGATGAAATATTGAAGAGAAATAACCAATTTCCAATGTTGGCTGAATTTCACAAGAGACCAAGAGGGTGGAAATTTTGACTATATATGATGATCCAGACCATTTGTTGGGCAACCCAACTGTTGGATTTGTTGATATATCCGGACAAGATCATATTATTGGAATTGTAATGTCCCAATAAAGTGAATGGTTTGGATCGGCCGTGGGAAATGATTTGAGGGGTTTTACTAACATTCATTAAAATTGATGGTTCGGATCAAGTTATGGAGATGAATTAGAGGAGTACAACCAATTTACATTATCGCCCACTATTTGGACGGTTAGATTGCTCTATGAAAACCACTATGGAGACTTTCATATTGGTGGTTTGGATCATGCCATGATGCGCAATTCACTTTCTCTAAAAGAGGGAACTACATTAGCATTTTTAGAAAGTGATGGAATTTTTAGAAAGTGATGGATCAAGAAAAAGTAAACATTCTCGAACATGGAAAATAGCATATCTATTCTTTGATAAATAGAAGCTTCACTTTTATAATTTGGGCCCACTTGAGGTTTGCCTCAATTCAGAAAACGTTGGGAAAAAGGGGTTGTGGTTACTAATTTGAAAATTCTAAAAACTTTGGAATTGTTGACCATGGCAGTGAGCAAGATGCCATGTATAGAATTTTCTTGTTCTATTCTTGCTTCAAGAAATCACATGCAGCCACTTTTTGGAAGGCAATATTTCCTAATTGCTACACATGCATACTCACGTGGGACCCACTTGGACATGGGTAAAAATATAGCATGCATGCAGCCCACGTTTTTGAATTTGTAAGAAAAGAAATACTTTGCAATTTTCTACATGCAATGGTGGGACCCACGTGTGGCTCTCTCTATTGGATTGGGAAAGCATCCCACGTTTTTGGTTTTTGGCTTGCAATATATATTATATAATATAAGTGGAACCCACCAAAGAAGGAAACAAAGAGTTGCCAAATTCTCCACCTTTCCCACGTATTTTCTAATTGCATGTAATTTATATATATTCAATTATGTGGGACCCACTTGCATTTGCTAAAATTCATTCCCTTTATGTATGAGATTTTATATGGTGTATAATATATGCATAATCATTCTATTTCGTCTTGTAGCAAAAATCTTAACCCATATTCCTACGTTGGAAGGTCAAAAAGGAAGAGACAACTTACCAAAAATGGGTGCTAAGTTGCTGAAATTGTGAAGAAAGAAAAGAGTAAGTTTGCTCTTACCAACAAATACTAAAAGTTTCAGAAATTGCCAAAGACAGGTGGGGTTGCCAAAAATACAAAAGATGCCAAGATTGTGTCTTTTCTTGGAGATAAAAATAGAAGGGGAAGAAAGCTACATATGGGAAAAAAGAAGACATTCTTTTCACTCTATTTTTTTCTCTTTTTCTCTCCACTACTCTCAAGCTCTCTCCCTTAGGTTTTCTTGTTCTTTTCTTTTTCTTTTTCTTTTCAACTCTCAATCCAAGGCATCATCACCACCATTCAAACTCAAGGTGACATTAAAGCTTGAAGGAGGAAGATGCAACCAAAGTTGGAGGAGAAAAAGACTAAGTTCTATTTAATTTTTGTTATTTATTTTAAGTTCAATTTCATGTAATTTTGTTTCAATTCAAGTTAGTGAAGAAGTAATTAGTTTTTGTTTAATTTTCTTTCAAGTTCTATATGGCAATTCTTCTCCCATCTATCTCGTTTATTTTTGTTTTTCTTCCCTTCTTCATGAGTAACTAAATCCTATTTACTTAGGGTTTAGTTGAAACCATGGGGAAGGAGAAATAACTACAATTAAATCAATCTACTCAATTGAAAAATTGTGTAGGAGTTTGTGTTTGGAAAATCCCAATCATTCATGCCATTGGCTTTTCCCTTTCGTATGAATAATTGTTGATTAACAAATATAAAGTTCTATATAATCAATGTAAATTGGAGAGTGGGTTTGATTAATTACTTATAAGGAATGACATCCCTTTGATCTTATTCTTTATTGACTAGTTAATCGAATTTTCAACCCAATTCAAGAGTTGTTTTAATTAATCAATTTAATCCAAACCCATGGTGGATTCTAACCCTAAGTAATCTTTTATATTGAATTAAGGTTTTTACACTATTCTAAATTACTTTTGCAATTTTTCAATTAACTTAGGCCTTTAGAATTTTAGTTTTCTAATTAGATTAGATAAGTAGTTAATCAAGATCATTAGAATTTTGGTACACTTTGCCTAAATTAAGATTTCCAAATCAAGATCATAGTTGAATTTGATTCTTAGATTGAATAGAATATAAGCTTATATATAGTGTTGGCTCCGAGGTCTAAGTCCACGGAAATCCTGAGTCTATTCCAGGCAACATTATATCATAGCTAGTATTCTAATCGGTAAAAGAATAGGATTGACAACTAGATTTCTCTTCCTTGAGTTCGACCCGTATTTACACGATCCGTGCACTTGCGGTTATTTAATATTTCAATCAAGTTTTTGGCGCCGCTGCCGGGGAAGAGAGTTGCATTAGAATCTTAATTATTCGAAGTGTTAGATTAGTAGTTATTTTTATTTTAGTTATATTTTTTTTGTTTCTTGGCTATCCATCTCTCTTACTTGGTTTTCCTGTGTTTATGAGTGAAGGTTGGGTGCGGAACTCGGCCAATCGACTAAAAAGAGCAAACCAGTTAGAGACGGAGGAAGACATTGAACCAAATCCAAATCAAGTAGCCATGGCGGAAGAACAAGAGCCGCCAAAAAGTTTACGCGATCGCTTCTATCCGGCCCGAACCGCGCAACCTTCTTGCATTAGATTGCCAGTTGCGCAGGGCAATAATTTTGAGCTAAAATCGCAATTTATTTCTTTGCTTCCTCATTTTCATGGCCTCCCTTCGGAGGATGCTTATTTATTTTTGCGTGAGTTTGAAGATGTATGTGCTTTAATTAAGATGCAACAACTTACCGATGATGCGGTAAAGTTGCGGTTTATTACGTTTTCACTCAAGGAGGGAGCTAAAAAGTGGCTCTATGGCTTACCAACGAACTCCATCACCACTTGGGAGGAGTTCGCCGTCGCTTTCCTAAAAAAGTTTTTTCCATTACATAAAACTAATAAGCTTAGGAATGATATTTTACAATTCAAACAAAAGCCATTAGAGTCATTTTCTAAGTTTATGGAGAGGTTCAAGGACCTACTCCAAGAGTGTCCTCACCATGGAATTGATGTGTGGCATTTATGCCAAATTATTTATGAGGGCATAGATTACCAAACAAAGCAACTTCTTGAGTCCATGTGTCCTAACGGTTTTACATCTTTCACAGATGAGGCCGCGGCATGGAACTTCTTACTTGATTTGGCGGAAAAAACAAGAGAGTGGGAATCCACTCAAGAAGGTGAGAGAGCCAACACAGGTAAGGGATTTCTAATAGAGGGTGCCGTGGCTAAGGAGGCCCATCTTGATAGCCTAATCAAAAGGCTAGAAGCAATAGTTGTCAAAGGACCTTCACAGGTCCATCAAATTGCACATAGTGTTCCTATGTGCAATTGGTGTCAAGCCACGGACCATGTCATGGAAGAGTGCCCAACTCTTGCTAAATTTGGTAATTCTAATGAAAATGCAAGTGCCATGTTTTTAAATAATCCATATAGTAGCACATATAATCCGGGATGGAGGAATCATCCCAACTTTTCTTGGAATCAAGGGAATTATCAAGGAGGGCCATCAAATTTCCAAGGTCAAGGCCAATTTGGCCAACCTGGGCCCACCTTCCCTTCTATGAATGTTCGACCACCCCTAACCACACCTCCACCTTTTCAAAACCCAATTTTAAATAATGTTTCAAATCAGCAACCACCGGGTTTTCCAAAACAAGGGGAGTCGGCACGCATAACTTCCTTAGAAAAGAGCATAGAACTTCTCACTAGCACTTTCATGACAAGCCAACACAATATGGAGAAACAAATCTCCCAACTTGCCATGGCCTTGCATGAAAGGGAAAAGGGGAAGATGCCAAGTCAACCAGTTCCTAATCCAAGGAATGTGGCCATAAATGGGAATCAACAACCACAGGTAAATCAGTTGAATGCCATGCAACCAAACTTGCCGCAGCAGGAGCCCTCCGATCACTGTAACACTGTATTTGCTTTAAGGAGTGGCAGAGAATATCAAAGGGAGGAGGGCAGATCCGAACCTTCTAAAGATGCTCAAGAATCTCCACTTAAGGTAAGTAAAGAGTCATCCTCCATTGGTTCCGAAGAAGAGCCCGAACAGGTAAGTACAGAGCAGGCAGTTTCTCCACCTGAAAAAGAGTATGTGCCTAAAGCTCCTTTTCCAAGGAGACTTGCTAATAATAAAAATGTGGCTGCTAAGGAGAAAATTTTAAATATGTTTAAACAAGTGCAAATTAATATTCCATTGTTAGATGCGATTTCCGAAGTCCCGACTTATGCCAAAGTTTTAAAAGACTTGTGCACACAAAAGCGCAAGTCTAATGTACCCAAGAAGGCATTCTTGGCTGCAAACATTAGTTCCATCTTGTCTCAACAGATGGTGGCTAAGTACAAGGACCCGGGATGTCCTACCATTGCATGCACTATTGGAAATACTCATATTAATCATGCTCTTTTAGATTTAGGGGCCAGTGTGAATTTATTACCTCTTTCTGTTTTTAAACAATTAGGATTAGGAGAACTCAAACCCACCACCGTCACTCTTCAGTTGGCGGATAGATCAATGAAGAAACCGAAAGGGATGGTTGAGGATGTCTTAGTTAAAGTAGGAGAGTTCTTATTTCCTGTAGATTTCATTGTGCTAGAAACTGAGCCCGTTGCTAATATCAAGGATCAAATTCCTATAATTCTTGGTAGGCCTTTCCTTGCTACGAGCAACGCCTTAATTGATTGTAGAAATGGTTTAATGAAATTAACTTTTGGGAATGCTTCCATGGACTTTAATGTTTTTAGATTAGGTAAGCAACCTAATTTACAAGAAGAAATTAATATGTTGCACTCCTCTCCTGAGACTAATTGTGAAAATATTTTGAATGCAGGATTTGAAGAAGCTCTGGATGAAGAAGGCTTGGAGAATGTAAGAGATATAGGGGACTCCTTTTCTGATGACCTTAGCATCCAACAAATAGAATTTGGAGCATCCCTATTTCCGCCCCTTCCCAAGTCTCCACCCAAAAAGGCCCCACAGTTAAATTTGCCGCCTTTGCATTCAAATTTAAGAAAAGCATATTTGGGTAAGACTTGCACATCTCCTGTGACAATCAAAATGGACTTAAACTCGACCCAACAAGAAGAGTTAATTAATTTTTTAAAAGAAAATAAGGACTCTACTTGGAAGGACAAGTTTCATTTACTCAGATTGAAGTCCTTTGTTGAGTTACCAAGATCTAATTTAGAAGAGGTCATGGATCTTCATGAGCCTCTTTATTCAAATCTCTCTTAAAAGAAAAAGGTATGCCCCTCTCTTCTCTTTATTGTCCTTGTTTCTATTTTTGCATGCATTGAGGACACTGCATGATTCAAGTATGGGGGGGTAGCTTTTAGAAACTTTCTTTTCTAATCTTTTCTATAGTTAAAGTTAGAAAATTTCCTTTCTTTTTATTTTTGGTAATTTTTCGCAAATTAGAAAGAACTTGGTATTCTTAGAAAGAAAGTTGTTCTCTTATTTTAAGAAATAAAGTTAGTGGATATTTTAATTTTGGAATTTGAAAAATTAGAAAGAATACTTTCCTTTCTTAGTTTTGTTTTCTTTTGGAATCTTTCTTTTTAAAAGGATTTGAATAAGAAATAGAAATAGAAACTTGCTTTTTATATGGTATGGATAAAAAGGAAAGAAAGGTTGAAACAAAGAAAGAATGAATGATTTTTAGAAAGTTTGCTTCTTGATTATAGTTTTGATTTGTAGCCTTGTTGACTTGAGCTATTAAGTCTGAAGGGTTTTTATGCCTAGTTCCTTAAAGCCAACTGGCTTCAGAGCAACTGACTGAAAACTCCATACATGGGTCAATTAGAAAGCTTAATAAATCAAAGCATTGCACGTAATCAAAAGTAAAGCTTGAACTCATATGCATCAATGTCTATGACATATGCAAATCAAAGATTAGTCGGACACTGCTTAGTAGCCTGGGTGTCTGGTGCATGCCCTGCATGTCATTCACGCCAAAAGCAGTAGAGGATTACAAAAAAAAAAAAAAAAAGAGTTCTATTCTTAGAAACTATGGGAAAAGTTGAAAGTATGGTGGACCATATAAATTTGTAAGTTTTCTACGAAGTTTCCGAATCAAATTTCTTTTATGGTACGATTACATTAGAGGCAAGTTTAAGGGAGCAAAGTATGACAAATTCAAAAGAGGATTCCTTGATTAAAATATTTTTCTAATTTTTTCAACTTGGGATAGGATGCAAAGTTTAAGTATGGGGGTATTCTTGTTCTTCTATTTTGAGCAATTTATCAAAGAAAAAGGATTGAAATTTTTTTTTGGCTTTACTCTATAGTGGGATTTGAAAGAAAAGTTTATTTTTAGAATTTTGGGTGTATATTCACTGCAAACACTCACGAGACAAAACTCGTCCACTAGGGTAACCTAGGGGTTTAAAGGCTTATTGCACCTGCTAAGTGCAATCGTGATTCCTACGAAAGTGAGTTAGGATTTTATTTTATTCCTATTTTGTTTTAGTTTTTCTTTTTGTTTGCTTGAGGACAAGCAAAGCTCAAGTATGGGGGAATTTGATGAACACATTTATGTGTGAATGGTAGTGATAGGAAACACACATATTTTGTCCTTTAAAGCAGTGCTACTAAGGTATTTTCTTGTTTTTGGTGTTTCAGGGTTCTAAGTGGATTTTTGAAGGAATTGAAGCTAAAAGATGAAATATTGAAGAGAAATAACCAATTTCCAATGTTGGCTGAATTTCACAAGAGACCAAGAGGGTGGAAATTTTGACTATATATGATGATCCAGACCATTTGTTGGGCAACCCAACTGTTGGATTTGTTGATATATCCGGACAAGATCATATTATTGGAATTGTAATGTCCCAATAAAGTGAATGGTTTGGATCGGCCGTGGGAAATGATTTGAGGGGTTTTACTAACATTCATTAAAATTGATGGTTCGGATCAAGTTATGGAGATGAATTAGAGGAGTACAACCAATTTACATTATCGCCCACTATTTGGACGGTTAGATTGCTCTATGAAAACCACTATGGAGACTTTCATATTGGTGGTTTGGATCATGCCATGATGCGCAATTCACTTTCTCTAAAAGAGGGAACTACATTAGCATTTTTAGAAAGTGATGGAATTTTTAGAAAGTGATGGATCAAGAAAAAGTAAACATTCTCGAACATGGAAAATAGCATATCTATTCTTTGATAAATAGAAGCTTCACTTTTATAATTTGGGCCCACTTGAGGTTTGCCTCAATTCAGAAAACGTTGGGAAAAAGGGGTTGTGGTTACTAATTTGAAAATTCTAAAAACTTTGGAATTGTTGACCATGGCAGTGAGCAAGATGCCATGTATAGAATTTTCTTGTTCTATTCTTGCTTCAAGAAATCACATGCAGCCACTTTTTGGAAGGCAATATTTCCTAATTGCTACACATGCATACTCACGTGGGACCCACTTGGACATGGGTAAAAATATAGCATGCATGCAGCCCACGTTTTTGAATTTGTAAGAAAAGAAATACTTTGCAATTTTCTACATGCAATGGTGGGACCCACGTGTGGCTCTCTCTATTGGATTGGGAAAGCATCCCACGTTTTTGGTTTTTGGCTTGCAATATATATTATATAATATAAGTGGAACCCACCAAAGAAGGAAACAAAGAGTTGCCAAATTCTCCACCTTTCCCACGTATTTTCTAATTGCATGTAATTTATATATATTCAATTATGTGGGACCCACTTGCATTTGCTAAAATTCATTCCCTTTATGTATGAGATTTTATATGGTGTATAATATATGCATAATCATTCTATTTCGTCTTGTAGCAAAAATCTTAACCCATATTCCTACGTTGGAAGGTCAAAAAGGAAGAGACAACTTACCAAAAATGGGTGCTAAGTTGCTGAAATTGTGAAGAAAGAAAAGAGTAAGTTTGCTCTTACCAACAAATACTAAAAGTTTCAGAAATTGCCAAAGACAGGTGGGGTTGCCAAAAATACAAAAGATGCCAAGATTGTGTCTTTTCTTGGAGATAAAAATAGAAGGGGAAGAAAGCTACATATGGGAAAAAAGAAGACATTCTTTTCACTCTATTTTTTTCTCTTTTTCTCTCCACTACTCTCAAGCTCTCTCCCTTAGGTTTTCTTGTTCTTTTCTTTTTCTTTTTCTTTTCAACTCTCAATCCAAGGCATCATCACCACCATTCAAACTCAAGGTGACATTAAAGCTTGAAGGAGGAAGATGCAACCAAAGTTGGAGGAGAAAAAGACTAAGTTCTATTTAATTTTTGTTATTTATTTTAAGTTCAATTTCATGTAATTTTGTTTCAATTCAAGTTAGTGAAGAAGTAATTAGTTTTTGTTTAATTTTCTTTCAAGTTCTATATGGCAATTCTTCTCCCATCTATCTCGTTTATTTTTGTTTTTCTTCCCTTCTTCATGAGTAACTAAATCCTATTTACTTAGGGTTTAGTTGAAACCATGGGGAAGGAGAAATAACTACAATTAAATCAATCTACTCAATTGAAAAATTGTGTAGGAGTTTGTGTTTGGAAAATCCCAATCATTCATGCCATTGGCTTTTCCCTTTCGTATGAATAATTGTTGATTAACAAATATAAAGTTCTATATAATCAATGTAAATTGGAGAGTGGGTTTGATTAATTACTTATAAGGAATGACATCCCTTTGATCTTATTCTTTATTGACTAGTTAATCGAATTTTCAACCCAATTCAAGAGTTGTTTTAATTAATCAATTTAATCCAAACCCATGGTGGATTCTAACCCTAAGTAATCTTTTATATTGAATTAAGGTTTTTACACTATTCTAAATTACTTTTGCAATTTTTCAATTAACTTAGGCCTTTAGAATTTTAGTTTTCTAATTAGATTAGATAAGTAGTTAATCAAGATCATTAGAATTTTGGTACACTTTGCCTAAATTAAGATTTCCAAATCAAGATCATAGTTGAATTTGATTCTTAGATTGAATAGAATATAAGCTTATATATAGTGTTGGCTCCGAGGTCTAAGTCCACGGAAATCCTGAGTCTATTCCAGGCAACATTATATCATAGCTAGTATTCTAATCGGTAAAAGAATAGGATTGACAACTAGATTTCTCTTCCTTGAGTTCGACCCGTATTTACACGATCCGTGCACTTGCGGTTATTTAATATTTCAATCACCGGGATACGTAGTGCAGCTAAGATGGATGGCCATCTTGGTCCGAGTCAATTATTGCATTAGAGTCTAGGGTTTGTCATATTGTATGTTTTTGCTGTGTTTTCTTACTTTCCTGTACAGATCCTATACCTTTAGCTGTAGCATGCATGCGTTTGCCCATCAGAACATAGACACCAATTAGGCATGACACTCATAACCTAGCTATTCTTAGGTGTCATATCTTTCATTTCTTTTTGTGTGTGCTTCTTATTCATCTCCGAGACATGCATGATTAGCTAGACGTTATCTCGGGGATCTTCGTTCCCATTTCACATGATTTTCGCCCAAAATTCTTCAAAGTTAATAATAAATGGCATAAGAGACCAGGTGCTCGCACTTGGGCGAATTGGGGGCGCCTAACCCCTTCCCCATTCGTCATCAGGCACGGACCTTTTATATCTCTGGTTATCTGTTGCGACAGAGCACAGCATGGGATCCAGGGCCTACTTCCTTGGATGGCGACTCTTTCTTTATTCGAGGTGCGTCTCGAATCCGGGCTGGTCCCCGAATCGAGAGGTATCTCACTTCACATCGCCGCTCATGCTGTGAGGGGCACTCTTTCGAGAGTTCCTTGGTGGAGCTCTCCTTCACGTGGATGATCCCGAGACTCGCGTGGGGGCACGTCCCCCCCGCCTCTCTCGGATCGGGGTCCACAGTCGGTTAGTGAGGAGCATCTCATGAGTAATAAGAGATCCTAAAAGCTCCTCAATAGTGAGCTTAGAGAGATCCTTCGATTCTTATACGCCGGTAACCTTTGGATCCCAATGTGGAGGAAGTGACCTAAGCAACTTACCCACAAGCTCATCATTCGGATAAGATTTACCAAGATTAGCTAATTCATTTGTGATTTTAGAAAATCGGGAAAATATTTCTGAAATTCTTTCATTTAAATTCATTCTAAACATTTCATATTTGCTCTTTAACAAGTTTACTTTGGAATCCTTGACTTGAGATGTTCCCTCATGGGTAATGGCAAGAGTATCCCAAATAACCTTGGAGGAATAAAAAAGAGTTACCCTATTAAACTCCTCCGTACATAAGGCACAAAATAAAGAATTAATAGCTTTGTAATTCAAGTTTGCTTGCCTTTTCTCTACGACATTCCATTCTTCAAATGGCTTGGAAGGCAAAGTGTATCTATTATTAACAATATGCCAAAGCTCCACATCTATCGAAAGAAGATAGATGCTCATCCTTGTCTTCCAATGTCCATAGTTGGACCCATCAAAGAAAGGAGGTCTAGTTGTGGAATGGCCTTCCGAAAGTCTGGTTCCAATCATGTTTGCCATTTCACAATTAGAAAAGTTGCCAACGATCTTTCCCTTGTTAGATTTAGAAAAATCTTACCAAAGTTCAAAAAATGTTTTCTAAGAGCCAAGGCTCGGATACCAAGTGAAATTCCAATTATAAGCCCAAGTATTCTTATTGGCAACTTAGGAGGAGGAAGATCAGGTTTTTATAAAAATAAAATTTAACCCTTTGAAAACTTTTTAACCCAATTATTTAAACTCTACAATTAAGAGATCAAAAACAATTTAAGCAAGTAAGTTAAATCTAAAGTGCAAATTCAAATGACAAGAGCAAGAGTCAAGAAAGAATGCACTAGAGATTTAAAGTGGTTCGGTCCTCAAACACGAGGCCTACTCCACTCCACCAACCAAACGCGTTGATGGCTTCACTATGTTGATCTTCTTAACCTTAGCGAAGACCGGTGCCAATTACAATCTCCAATAGCTTTAACCCTGGTGGAAATCCTCACCAAGGAGTGAGGGCTTCGCTTCTCCGAACACTTGCCCAAATACAATGGTTTATCAATAAAGAAATAACAAAGAAAAATCCCTTCCAAAGGGTTACAATCTTGAAGAGGATGTACAAATGAGAGCCTATGATCCAAATCCTAAATGTAGAGAATGAGAGGCATAAACAAGCTTGATTCACTCTTAGGATGTTCCAATGTTGTTTTAGAGTGTTAAGATTGATGATGGTGAAGTTTAGAACATATATGACCGTTTGAGGGCATAGTCGTAAATCTGTGGAAAACCCCAACGAATATAATTTTTTCTCAACATAGTGTTCTCGGAGTTCTGAGAAATTCTCAGAGTTTCAAGAATTTCTCTCGGAGTTCCGGGAATACGAACAGAGATTGGATTTTAGTCCTTGGACCATTTCTCGGAGGTCCGAGAACTTTCTCAGAGTTCCGAGCTCGGAGCTCCGAGAAACCTATTTCCAGCGGGTTTTCAAGTTTGAATTGCTGATTTGTTTTGGGCTTCATGGGCTTTCAATCCAATACATAGTTGGGATTGTTATGAGGGTTCTAAAGTGTTGGAACACCACAAGGAGAATCACTAAATCATTTAGTCCTTTTAAGGGGTGTGTGATTACTTCATTTATGCTTCTCAAAACCTAAACTAGGATTGAATCATTACAATCTAAAAAGACTTCAAAGATATGGTGTGGTACCCGAATCCCGCGAGAGGGGTGGGGCGCGAGCCGCCGCGCTCTCTCTCTTGGTCTCCTGTATCCACGCGATTGGCGTGTGCATTTAATTATTGATTTGAATTCGTCTTTCATGTGAACTTGGGATCACTTAGGCAATCCGAATTCCACACGAAAGAGACTGACAGAGTCGCCACCTAGATGTGGGATCTAGGACCCGAAATTAACCAGAAATCTAGACTCGCTACCTGGTTACGAGAATGGAAGGTATGGGGAGTTATCCGCCACATGCATCATTCCTGCCCGATAATCGGTCTTCGATTCCAAAAGCTAACTCTTTTAAATTTATTTTAAATGGCTCATTCAACTCTATGTTAATGTGCGAACTAAGTGACATGCATCCTATGATCTAATTTCAATGTGAATCCTAAATGTGAGTGAAAGTTCTCCTAAAATTATAATTTCATGGAAAGTCCTAAGTGATTTGATTAAGCATTTACAAGAAAATTAATATACAAAACACCACAATTTGTTTGTGGTGCCGACTCGCGGGTGGTATGCCATCAGACATCCAAGCTGCCTACGTACCCAAGCCTCACTGGGATCAGAGTCGACGTAGTTCGGTGCACCTAAGCTAAGCTACTTATGCCTAACTCAACTAGGACACCGACCTAGACGGGATTGACTGTTTCAACAGTTTTAGGAGAAGTTATTTAATTCAAGTTGAGGATTTTATTATCTTAGGATTTCATCTAAGATGCTATATGATTCTCATCTAAATGCAAATGGTCCCTTAGACTAATGCAGGTTTGCCTACATCCTAGTTTACTAGGCTTGTCCTAGGGAAAGATTGGGTGACTAGTGTAACTAGACCTATGGCACGGTTGCTATACATAGCAAACGTCCGTGATGAGGCTGGACTCCTAACTCTAGGACTCCCTAAAACCTAAGACTCCCTAAAACTTAGGACACGACACGACACCGGTGTTCCTAAATTGGGCTCTAAGGGTCCTTACGACGGAAATCATAATCCAATGGTTCCGAGAGACACGAGATGAATCGAGATGATGAATAGTGTGAGGGAATGGGAAAGATAGAGAAAGGTGCGACTGAACTTGGGAGTGCCAAATTGCCTACGTACCCCGTGATGGGGATCAAGCCACACGTAGTTCCACTGGGGAGGTTGCTTGGATTTTGGAAAACAGGTTTGGTATTTGGATCAGGAATCGGGTTTGTATTTGAGCATTGGACTTGAGATTCAAAAACATTGATATAGCAATGGAATTTTGGAATTGGGAATTTGCATCAAAGAATTGAGCATATTGGAATCATCAAGGGTTTGAATTTTCGGAATTCAAAGTGGGCGGGCTTATGAGATTCGGCCAAATGGATTCAGACATGCGACTCGGATTGTGTTGGGATATGACTTGGTTGGATTGGGTTAATGGTTAGGGTCAAGTGAGTCGGGTCTAAGTTAGGAACAAACCCGAGACTAGCCATGGTCTAACTAGGAGGAAGCAGGGTACAAACCAGGGTGCGGACCAGGGTGCACCAGGGTGCGAACCAGCAGGGAACCAGGGTGCGAACCAGCAGGGAACCAGGGTGCGAACCAGCAGGGGAACCAGGGTGCAACCAGCAGGGAACCTGGGTGCAACCAGCAGCGAACCTGGGTGCAACCAGGGTCTAACCAGAGTGCGAACCAGCAGGGAACCAGGGTGCGAACCAATATCGAACCAGGGTGCGAACCAGTAGGGAACCAGGGTGCAACCAGCAGGGAACCAGGGTGCAACCAGTAGGGAACCAGGGTGCAACCAGCATCGAACCTGGGTGCAACCAGCAGCGAACCTGGGTGCAACCAGGGTCTAACCAGAGGCTAACCAGGGGGAAAACGGACCCTACATGCTTCCTAACATGGTTTTTCTTTTAAAGTAAAAGATATGCATGAAAACAGACCCTACATAGAATTGAAATAAATGCCTACCTCTTTGGAAACCCACTTTGTGTTTGATTTTTCTTTGATGTTAATTCCTTGAAGATGATTCCTTGCTTGATAATGACTGCTTTTGATATATATCACCCAACGTATAAAATCACCCGATCCGGCAAGGATGGCCGAACCCTTGAAGAGATGAGGGAGAGGGATGAATTTTCTAAGAGAGGGGTTCTTTTTTTCTTTTTGTTGGATGGTGGGATGAGAGGGTATTTATAGGAGAATGGGATAGGAGGTTAGGTGAGGTTAGGTGAGGTTAGGTAAGGTTAGGTGAGGTTAGGTGGTTAGGTGAGGTTAGGTGAGGTTAGGTGAGGTTTGGATGGTTAGGATGAGAGGAGAGGTTAGGTGAGGTTAGGTGAGGTTTGGATGGTTAGGATGAGAGGAGAGGTTAGGTGGTTTTGGATGGTTAGACCCAGGTCAAGATCTGCCATTGATCTAACGATTTACGGAAATCGGGTCTCGGAATGGAATCAGGGTTCGGGCTATGAAGTGACCCTATCTTATTTTGTCCCGATTGATGATCCGTAAAGTCAGATCAAGATATTAATGACCTAAAACATATATTAGGTTATTGTTGGTTAAAGTAAAGCAAAATGTGGGTGTCTACATATGGTCTTCACTTGCATTGCTTGAAGTCTTCTTGATTCTTGGATCACCAATAACTTTGGCCTTACGAATGTTGTCCAATGAGAGTTTCTTGGCCTCAATACAAGCAACCTTGATATCAAACAATCATGATCTACAACTAAGACAATCAAACACATTAGTGACAAAATCACTTGAGTTTGGAATCATCAAAAGACGATGGGAATGCCAAGGTGGGAACCATTGGGCTTACACCACTTGAACCTAAATATCGCTCAAGAAGCTTTAAAAATTGGGCCGGTGTTATAGGTCGAGTCTAGTTTAGCAGTCTAGATGTCTTAGCATCATAGCTTACAATAAGCATGAAGAACTACGTGACTCTGATTCTCGTGGAGGCGGGGATACGTAGGTTGCTTGGATGAACATCAGACCATCCAAGAGTTGAGGAATACATTTAGAGTTTAGGGTCTGTTGTTAGTATTTTAGGGGTTGTGTTTGTTGTTCTTTACTGTTTATTGTATAGGATCATGTTAGTGTGCTTTCATTCTTTGATTGATAGTGATTTTTCATTTGTAGTTTTTAGTTGTAGCCATTATCTATTCACTATAGACTTGTTTAGTTGTAGTTTATCAGGCTTAGCCTTAGCTCTTTTTGGTCTTTACAGTTTTCATTAATGCTCATACTCTTGCTTAATTTTAAGTTATTCATCGCTTTCTTTATTGTCTTAACTCATGTGTAGTTGTAGTTCTTTCATTTGTTCATCTCACCATATACATATATTCATTTTGCTGCATATACAGGATCTTAAATTATATTAGGCGATATGTGTTCGCCCTAATTTATAGGCGCTATGTGTTCGCCCTGTGGACCTCGATCCTGGAGGACGAGTGCGACGAGGGACGCGAGGTCCCCCTGCAATCCTCAAAGATCTCCACATGTGAAGGAGAGCTCGACCAAGGAACTCTCGAAATAGGTGCCTCTCACAGCATAGCATGAGTGGCAATACATAACGAATGAGATAGATCCTGATCCGGAGCCAGGGCTTGAAACCAAGATACACCTAAAAATAACTCAGAGTCGCCATCCATGGAAACGCCATGAAACCAAAAATAAATGCTCTGTCTGCAACGGATAACCAGAGATACAAAAGGTCTGTGCCTGATTACGAATGGAGAAGGTCCGAAGAGCACCCCCAATTCGTCCGAGTGCAAGCACTTGGTCTCTTATGCCATTTATTAGTAACTTCGAAGAGTTTCGGGTGAAAATCATATGAAATGGGAACAAAATATCCCCGGGAATACGTCTACCTAATCATGCATGACCAGGGGATAAAATAATAAGCACACACAAAATAAAATAAAAGATGTGTCACCTAATGACAACTAGGTTATGAGTGACATGCATAACTGGTGTCTAAGTTCTGGTGAATAAACACATACATGCTATAGCTAAAGATATAGGTCTGCACAAGAAAGTAAGAAAACATAACAAAATATACAATACAACAACACAACAAATCCTAAGACTCTAAATGATTTAGCCCGAGTCCTTGGATAGTCTGATGTTCATCCAAAGAAGCCTACGTATCCCCACCTCCACGAGAATCAGAGCAACGTAGTTCTTCGCACCTATTCTAAACTATGATGCCTAAGACACCTAGACTTCTATCTTAGACTCGATCTAAAAGACCGGACTAGTTCTTAAAGCTTCTTGTGCGATTATTTAAATTCCAGTGAATTGTAGATTTTAGGACACCCTATATGCCCTAACTAAATGCAGGTTAGCCCTAAGCTAATGCAGGTGGTTCCTACAACCTATGTGTAACTAGGCTGTGTTTCCTAAGAAAAATAATGGGATCACTAACGCATCTTATTCTAGTCATCAGTCGGCGATGTGGATCGCCAACTGACCGGACGGAGGCGCTCCTATAACTCTAGGACAAACCCATAACTCTAAAACAAACACAAACAAATACACAACAAATCAAAGACAAACTCCTAACTCTAAAACTCTCTATCTAGGACAAACTCCTAACTCTAGAGGAAGATCTTGTTGAAAACAAGGTTTTGAAGAAAAATGGTTAAAGCATTTATTTACAAAGTTTGGATGGACTTGGGATGAAGATCCCAAGCTGCACTACGTACCTCGTGGAAGAGGATCAAGCCAACATAGTTCGAAACGAACTCTCCTAACACTTCAAATGATTTGACGGTTTTAATGTTTTTCAAATGTTTTTGATATTTTTTAAAGTTTTCAAATGTTTTTGAGTTTCAAATTTCTAATGTTTTTGAGTTTTCAAATATTCCAATACTTTTGGACCTTAAAATGCTTTCACTTAAAGGGATCACGCAAGCAATACCACAAACTATGGCAAAGTCCTAAATTTAAAGGGGAAACCCCGAACAAGCAACTACCGTCTCAAAGAGACAAACCACAACACGTAAAGAAGTGTCCCAAGAACGGAGAAAACGAATCTAAGATCTCAAACAAGCAAAGCTCTAATAAGAATGAGTTAGTCTTTAATGGAAAAACACCTAACTAATAACACTAGGGAGGGAATACAAATGAGCCAGAGACTCTCTAATAATACTACCAAGTCAAAGACTCGCTCTAAAAGAGGAGGCCACTCTAATATGAGGCTAGGTAAGACTCTTAAAGGGGAAACTCTCTATATGAGACAAGGCTTGTCTCTGAGACACAAATGACGTAAACAAGGGTTCTGATGAGACTGGGCAAGTCTCCTATATACAAAGGAGGGGTATGCTACTTGGACTGAGCAAGTCCCCTAAGGATGGGCTTGGGCTAGCGCCTTCATCGCCCTCGTAATGATAAGCAAGGTCAGGGCAACTAGAAAGTCTAAGTTAGTCTTCTACTTATGAGGGTGTTCCACAAATGAGGCTAGGCAAGCCTCCTAAAAAAAGGGGAACTCTATAAATGAGACAAAACCAGTCTCCTATGGGCGGATTCCTCTAATGAGACCAAGATAGTCTAATGGGCGGATTCAAACATCATGGGGCTGATATCACGGACTGAATTGTGAAAGAACTGGGACAGATTCAGGGGCTAAAATGCAAGTAGCAGGGCATGATTTTATAACTACATATCATGCTCTTGAGCCATACCCAACAGGAGTTGAAAAACAGGAGTTGAATTATGCATTTGAGGACATTGAGATATATAAATCAAATATGAAAACAAATGAACCAAATGGAATGTAATCATCACTTACTGTTGAAATTAATAGCATGAGCTTAAATTTTCAAATCAAAGGCCCATAAGGTTTGATTAAAGTGAACCAAGAACTAGTTCAACAAAGCAAGAATAATATTTTTACCTGTTACTGAAGCTTCTAAAATGAACTAGCTAAGCATGCTATTATAAAGATCAGAAAACATTCCATAATGAACCTTCCCATTCTAGTGTATTTAACGACCATTTCTTTTATTCCTTAAAGGGATGGTCCAAGCAGAGCATACCTCTTAAACAAGCATGATTGTCCCTCCTTTATTCCCGGGACAAAACCCTGTTGTATAATAATATACACTATGACACGAAACAGTAGCACCATTTCTACAAAGACTTTCACAAAATATACTTGGAAGTATTAGGAACGCTCCCCTAATTTTTGAGCCAACATTAAAAGAAGACCAGGGAAGAAGGAAGAGAAACAAATAACCAAAGATTACTCAATGCTATCACACCAAGATCATGTTAATTAGCATTTTATCACCAATCTGACAAATCAGATGTCCCGGACCAATGAAGAACCATCTAACCTCTATCATTTGTTTAGCCTATACTATTTTTTTCAATCAAGAGGTGAAAACAACCAATCAATTCAACTGAGAAGCAACAATCTGGAATATAGTAAGATCAAACCCGTAAGAATATCAATCAGGAAATCAATTGAATCACCCTATTATATTTACGACATGGGGCCAACTAACAAAATCAGAAGATTTACGTTTTTCACTTAATACAGCTGACTTGATAATCCATTCATCAAGGAAAATTAAGCATTAGATTACCCTAAAAAATGAAATTAACACCAAACCCATAAATTAATGCCATAATTCCGAGAAAAAGGCAAACAACCGCCAAATTTCCACAATACAAGTGGAGTGAAGAATATTACCTGAATTGCAGAGATTATAAGAAAGGAAGAGATCTTGCTGCTGGTGAGCTTGGAGAAGGAGAAAATCCCTAAGATCTTGGTCCAAAGACTTAGGCTGAAGCTCTGAAAATGATGGATCTGAGATTAGGGTTGGCTCTATGTGATTTTGATATGGGTTTTGGGGTAGGTTTGGGGTAGAAATGGTGGAGAAAATTGAAGATGGGGTTTGTGGTGGTGGCCTTTGGGATTTGACCGAAATGGGTTTGATGTGGGTTGAACGGAGAAGATGATCAAAATTAGAAATGGAGGAAAGCTATGGCTGGCCGATGGAATGGCCGTATTCCGGCAATGATTTGCCGGAGAAGATGAGGTGGAGAAGAAGAAGATTCGGCCGGAGCTCCGGTTGGGGAAGATGAAGTTGGGGTGGGTTGCAGAGAAATGGGTTTTGAGGTATCGATGATGGGATTAAAAGAAAAATGAGGGAAAGGGAGGTGGGATGGTGGTGGATGATGGAGGTTTTGGTGCTCAGAAATTCGATTGGAGGTGGAGGGTGGGCTGGCCGGATTCAATGGTGGCGGCCGGAGCTAGGGTTTAGAGGTATAAGGGAAAATGGTGCTCGGAGATGGGGGTAGAGGGATGGGGGTTGCCGGATTCCGGTAGGAGGTGGTCGGAGATGAAGCTTCTCTTCTTCTTCTTCCCCTTCTCTCTCTCTCTCTCTCTCTCTCTCTCTCTCTCTCTCTCTCTCTCTACCTTCTCTTCTCCACCTCTCTGTTTTTTCGATGAGAAAAAAAGAAGAACTCGAAGCCTTTTTCTTCTGATATCTGGGTTGATGGGTTTTTAACCCTAGAGAAGTGATATATTCTACCCTTCTTACTTCCTAGGTCACCCCCCATTTTTTATATTTTACCCCCCTTTAGCCCGTAAAGATAATAGCATATAATTCCCATTCTTCTCCCAGGACCAACTCCGCTTCGGGATAATTCACACCCCTTATCCACCTTTGGTCTATGGTATCTACATATTTAAGACCCCCTCATCTCGACTGGACAGCCCACTTCCAGTGTACACATAGCTACTCTTTATACTAGCAGGGTGTGCCCAAGTAATAGAAAAAGGGAAAAATTTTGAGAAAAATATCTTCTCCTCCCTTTTGATTCAAGTTCAATTGATTTTCAACACGATTCTTGAAAATTCTAAATTTATCGAAAGCTTCATCTTTCGATTTTAACAGATAAATATGACAATATCTTGAAAAATTGTCTATAAAAGTGATTAAATACTTCCAACCACCTCTAGTAGTGAAACTTTTAAAATCACAGAGGTCAGAATGTATTAGCTAAAGAAGTTGTGTGCTTCTAGAAACCAAACGAAAAGGTTTTCTAGTGATCTCGGTTTGTGCCTAGACTTCTCATCTGTCAAATTTAATTGACGTATCTGAAGGGATATTTTGAGTTTTAGTAAGTTGTATCATTTTCTTATTGTTACACCGTCTCTAGGGTGTAACAATTTAGGATCAATTAGAGTCGAACTAACCTGACTAATTGTGTCATTAGCTAAACTCAATCTATACATACCATCGATCAAGTATGTGCAGCAAAAATAATAAGAGTTAACAGATAAAGTTACTCTACCACCCAAAAAAGAAGTGCACATACCAGCATTGTCTAAAAGACTAATGGAAATTAAATTCTTTTGAAGAGAATGAACTACTTTAACATCTTTTAAAGTTAGTAATTTACCTGAAGAAAGGACCAAGTTCGCAGTACCAGTGTGAGTCACCTCTGCCTTTGCTCCACTAGCCACTGTAACTGTCTCTTTCGCGGCAACAACATCAACTAGTAGTTTTTTGGAGTTGCAAATATGACACGTGGCTCCTGTATTTAACCACCTGTCTAAAGAAGTACTGGCCGTACCGTTGCCCAACAAAGCAACAAAACTATTAGGCTCAGCCTTGCCCACCATCATATGAGCTTTCCTTTTGTGGTGTGTCAGATTTAGTCTTCTTAGGTAGCCTACAATCTGCTGCAAAGTGACCCCATCGCCCACAGTTATGGCACTCAAATCCAAACAAATCACTCTTAAAAAACTTACAAACTTCCCCATTCGCTCAAATCCAGTCTCATTAACAAGAGAAAAGAATGAAAAGGCTTCCAAAACACTAGAAAACATGGATTCAAATCTCTCTCAAGTTGTAGAAGCTCAAAACAAGAAGAAATCAGACAAGAACCTCCGTTTCTACCAAGAATCGTTCCATGGCAGAGAGAGAGAGAGATAGAGGCTTACGGATGAAAACGATGTGTAGGGTTTTGACAGGAGGGTTGTGCGGTTTTCATGAGAGACATATAGATATGAAAAGTGGGTTGGAGAGTTTCAATGGGAAGAGAGAAGAATTCTTACTCGATAGGATTTTTCAATCGTATTCTTCAAACGTGAGATTTGTAAAACCCACGCCCAAATGATATGCCCATATCAATATCTGTTTGAGAAGAAAACCAACGCCCAAAAAGGATCTGTTTGAGGGATTCAAACCCACGCCAAATCTTGGTTCCAACTAGTGGAATTTAAAACCCACGAGCGAGAGATAAACATACATCTTCTTCTTTTTGGGAGTTAAGGATGTTCCCAAGAGAGAAACTCTAAAACCATATAATGCTTCAAGATTGTTACGTCAAGCAAAGAGTGCTTGAAGCATTACACCCTGGGTATCTAATTTGGAATACCTAGTTTGCTGCCTCCAGCCCCTATATATAGAGATACACGAGTAATTGAATGGTTAATGGACTCTAGCCCATGTAGGCCTACTGCACCAGTCCATTATCTTATTGGGCTTATATTAGAACATAATTAGGGTTATACTATATACCCAACAAGTACTACCCCATGTGACCCTAAATGAGAACCACTATAACGTAAACCAAAACCCTAGAGCAGATCCACAGACCAATATAACCCCTCAGATCAAAGGACATGTAAAGGGTCCTGTTTGGGCAGAATAGCCTACTAACTCTTGTCCATGGGCTATTCTGATAAGATCTTGTTCAGTACGTGATCCAATCATCGCACCCACACTTATTGCTTAGGGTCCACCCCACGACACTTCCATGGAGGCAAGACCAGTGTTGGCTGTGTACAGTAAGACCAGTGTTGGTTATGTACACGTCATTTGGAAAAATATATCATTTCCAAATAACATGCGTCCAAACGAGATGAATATCTTTTTACAAAAAAGCTTTCTATTTAAGCTTTGTTGTACTAAATGACGAAAACGATTTCCCTAGAAAGGAAAGGAAAAGACAAGGCTTTTCCCGAAAAGCCTTTCCTAGGTGAAAAGACCTTTCCTACAATCCAAACGGGCCCTAAATGGCTGCACTTACTTTCTAAACAAATACAATATAGTACAGTTGTTTCGCCTCAATGTAAATCGGTTGTGCCGGGAAATGGAAACTGACGACATTTTTTCAAGAGAATTTCATCCTAAAAATAATGGAAATGGGTGGAGACGGGAACGGTGGGCAGGGATGGAAAATGCCGCCCTGTTTTAACATTACAAAAGAGGAAAATATAGAATCAGGGTTACCGGTTACTTATTCTACTGGGTTTTTAACCCTTTTTAATCCGGACTGTATCTTTAATCGTACGGTTATTTGATGGGCGACGAAGCTATTTCTAGTGCGTCGCGACTCATGTGAAACTGTCTCATCATATTTAGTATTTTTTGTTAGAATATACGAGTTCTCATATATTCTAACATTTTCTTAACCTAGGGGTACCGAAAGTATATTAACTTTGGGAGAAACTGAGGGAGACTAGCCGCCTAACCATCATTTTTAGAGGAGGTATGATAAACTGAAGGGCATCCTTGCAAAAACCAGCTACAAGGGCGTCCCCATTGGTCAATCTCAAAACAGTCATTTATTAGGGTACAGAAAAAAATGAAAGTGGCACAGTCGCACAGACAAAGACAATCATAAATGCACTGTATTAAGATTGATCAATGGATTTTTGCAAAGGCGCCCTTCAATCTATCATTCCTCTATATAGAGAAGGTTTAATTGAAGGGAAATGATAAATGCGCCCCTTTTCTTTACTAGGGACACCACGCTGCCGTGTACGATGCCAATCAGGTCGCTGCATTCCTTCGAATGTGATGTTCATCAGCCACTTTGCAGTCATAGATACAGTACAGTTGGGTGCCCCAAGTAATGGAAAGGGGCGCATTTATCATTTCCCTTTATTGAAAGAAACATGATTTTTCTCTTGTTATTTGCAACTCATTTGTATCAACTTCAAATCCAGTAAAGATAAAAGTAAAAAAATTAAATTAAATTAAACCCACTCAGGATATTGCAATTCAAATTTAACGGATGAAGAAGATTTAGAAAATTGAAGAGTTGATAAAAGCATGGAGAATTATTAGTGGAGAGACAAATCTGTAGTAACTGAAAAGACCAAAGATAGAATAGTGAACAATAAAGCATGAAAAATTATATGTTGAATGGGCATATAAACATGTAAAGGTGGTACGATGGAAGTACCACCCTTAATATTTGATCCAACAACTTCTTAAAAAGTGAGCTGCTGTTGGATCAAATATCAAACTCGTCTACACAAGGAGAAGGAGAGTTCATATAAATAGCCCACGAGCTTTCTCTTCCTTTCTGATGAGGAATCTTAAAATCCATCCCTCTTAAGGTCCAGCGTCCTGGCTGGCACACCGTACAGTGGGAGGTACGGCTCTGATACCATTTTGTCACGCCCCAACCCTATTGTGTAAACATTGTCCAATTCTAGGTATTTTACCTTCCCCAATTTTGTTTTTCAGCAGCACTAACCGTGCCCGGCCCACTCCAAGGGGACCGCCCCTTGGAGATGCTAAAAACGCGTCTAGACAGGGAGGCGTGTTCACATTTATATCCCAAGAACTTTCTCTTCCTTTCCGATGCAGGATCTTACATGTCAGGCCCTGACCCCCATTGTATAAATATTGTCCGGTTTTGGGCTTTCTACCCTCCCTGGTTTTATTTTCCAGCAGCACTAACTGTGCCCAACCCACTCTGTGGGGCCTGCCCCTTGGAGATTCTGAAAATACATCTACACAGGGAGAAGGAGGTTTCACATTTATAGCCCAGGAACTTTATCTCCCTTTCCAATGTATGATCTTACAATCTACCCCCTTAGGGCCCAACTTTCTCGTAGGCACACCGTACAGCAGGTGGTACAACTTTGATACCATCTTGTCACACCCCAACCCCACTGTGTAAATATTGTCTGGTTCTGGGCCTCTACCTTCCCCAGTTTTATTTTCCAGTAGCACTAGGCACGACCCACTCCACGGTGCTTGCCCTTTGGAGAAGCTAAAAATATGTCTACAAAGGGAGAATGAGAGTTCACATATATAACCCAGAAACTTTCTCTCCCTTCCCGATGTTGGATCTTACATGTCCCAAGTAAAAACAAAGAGGCGAATATATCATTTCCCATCCTAGATTTTATTTTCAACACAATGAAACCGATACTACAATCCACAAAAGAATATGTGGGTGGACTGTTATGAATTAGAGAGACGAACCGAAAAGGCAAATATAATAGGGCACGCTTGGCTACCATGATTTGTTTTTAATGATAAATCGGTCTCCAAGTGGTGAGAGAGGGGTAGGGCAGGTGAAGTGGCTAAAAATCAGGAAACTACTGTCAATTCTGATCTCAAAAGATCAATAATCACTCCGTTCAACTGGTTGATTGGCTTTAGAGATCATAGCATTAACTCGTTGATCTCATCCCTCTGATTCCGCATATTTCTTTATAGAGTTGAAAATGAAATTCTGCACTTTCATCCCGGATCCCTTATTGTCTAGAGCGACAACCAGTCAAGTTGTATGCGTCGTGATGAGAAGTGGCCAAAAATCAGGAAACAAAAAACTCTACTCAAACCCTTATTGTCTGCGTCTTGATGAGAAGTAGCCAAAAATCAGGAAACAAAAAACTCTACTAAAAATAGGATCGACTTTTTGGTGAATGTTGGATGATAGGCTCTTTTCTAAGAGACTCTTTTTGGCTCTAGGTGTGCAATGTGGACGTGATAGGATCCATTCATCCGACCAATCTGGCCCATTGCTGTCTGTTGGGACCGGGGTAGAACTTGTTGGGACCCGGGTAGAACTCACCCTAAAAAGCTAGCGGCTAAGGGCGAGTGTGCCCAAGTCCTTATAAGCCCTTCCACATCATACACTTTTACGATGTGGGATCTTTGGGCGAGCATCGGATCCCAACACCATAGAACCCAATCAAATGATTATAGCCCCTTGATCCGCTAAGTCTCGTTTTATGTTCTACCAAGAAAAAGGTAAACCGTTGATTTTTGCACAGGCTTTTATGTTAGGGATGGCCTGTCCATTCAGCATGGAGCCATGATCAGGTGCAACTCCATTCGTATGGGACCATGATCAATGCTCTCGATTGCCCATACATGTTCCTGTGTGGGACCCACCCTAGATTTGCATGTAACTGCTGAACCAACTGGACGGTATTGTCTACATAGTCGTTCTCTTATGAGTGTCTGAAATCTTCACCGGTCATGGTCTCTTCTGCTCTTAGCAGAAACACTGGAGGATCCATTTACGGCTTTCAGACTAAAATATGATGGACCTAGCCCATTCATTTCTCGAGTTTCAAAGCCCACTACCCGTTTTCATCCGTTGAGTTGGTGGGACATATCCCTTATATTTTGATGGGTCCCATATCACTTCATTACACTCCCTATTGTTTTGACACAGAACCCTCTGCAATGTAATTCAACTTCATCTCCACTGAACTGTCCTAAATTGAAGCAAACATAACAAGTTTGAATATAAGAGAGACTGCATTCATAGAAAGGAGTGTTTCAAATATAAGCACATTTCTCATGTTAAATAATAAGATGACCATTGATAGTCAAATGCTATATTCAATTAGACCTGAGAACACACACGATTGAAGATTTCATCAATCAATGAAAAAAGAAATTGACCAATCTAGAAGCATCATTGTCATCACTTGACAACATACATTGTGAAATAGAAACCGAAACACCCACACAAACAATCTGTCACAGGCATGAACGACTGCAAACTCTTGGTGTCCACCTGAATAGGGCCAATTCTTCATTTCTTTTGTAGGAAAAATTTTACGCACAAGTAAAGCGAGACTGCTCACGGGGTTTGAACGTTTGAATCCTTAAGACTTTTCCTCTGATGAAGGGCGGTTCTCTGAATCAGAATGCCGGATATCCTCTATCATCCTAATAACTTCATCAATTTTAGGGCGTTGGTCTGGCACCTTGGCAACACATGCCATGGCAATCTGTAGCATTTGCACCATCTCTTCTTCAATGTTCTGGTACCTCATCAGGTCAACGTCAAACACCTCAGCCGTCCACTCCTCTCGCACGACAGATTGCACCCATCTAGGGAGATCCACAATATCATCGCGACTAGGTGACTGCACCGGGGCTTTGCCTGTAAGCATCTCGAGGAGGAGGACCCCAAAACTATAGACATCACCTTTCTGGGTGGGTTTTCGAGTCTCAATCACTTCAGGGGCACGGTAGCCTGCACTTCGGGGTGGGGCACCAGGGACGTTCATTATGGCGGCCAGGCCGATGTCAGAGACGCAGGCGTCTTGATCGGGATTGAGGAGGACGTTGGATGATTTGATGTTGCCATGGGTGAATTTACCGCCACCCTCAATGTGGATATGGGCGAGGCCTCTCGCTGTTCCAAGTGAGATTTTCACTCTGGAATCCCAGTCTAATGGAGTCCTTCCAGTACCCTTGTTCCCTGTTATTGAATTTGAACAAAGGGAGGAAAATAACAGAATCATTGTTTTAAGATGGATGATAACAGCTCGTTTTCTTTTTCTCATTTCAAGCAAAGAAATAAAACAGAAAAGATACTCATTTCTACTGATTTATATTTCAAACAACAAAGTAAAATCTCATCCGAGCTGAAATTGCAAACAAAAAGTCAAATCTCATCAAACTTACTGTTATAATGTCATTTTCAAGAATCGCTATGTAAGGGAAAATCGTAACTTGTGAATAACTTGCAATTGGATAGAGAAGGATATGGGCTGTGTGTGTCTGCCTGTATTGTGTAGTGTTTGGACACTTGATTGAGTATACAATAAAGCGTGACAATTCACAGGTGAACTTAAACTTGGAAAACTGGAAAAAAAAAAAGAAAAAAAAAACATATTCGGTACTGTCAATGCAGTTGAAAAATCAGATTGAATGATTAGTGTTTCATAGTTTAAAAAAACACTGGTCAAGCTAGCTTTGGGTTGAGTACTCAAGCCATTGTCCTTTACCTTGTTCCTTTTTTTTTTTTTAATGGTCCTTCACCTTGTTCTTTCTGTCCAGTATTTTTGGTTCTATCTGTAATCCAATAGTAATGGGTTTACATCATTGTCCTTTACCTTGTTCCTTTTTTTTTTTTGAATGGTCCTTCACCTTGTTCTTTCTGTCCAGTATTTTTGGTTCTATCTGTAATCCAATAGTAATGGGTTTACATTCTCAGACAATCCTATTGTTTTCATCCATGATACTCTATAACTATATAGAATATTATTTGGCTCGTGAATCAATGATGTGGACTAAATCATGTTGATAAGTTTTGGTTATGGGTGTGTCATTGTACTCATGTTTCTCAGTGGGTTGGAATGTGATCTTTTAATTTACTGTTAAGGGTTGGATATGAACATGATCTGTTCATTCAAGCTCAGTACATCCACATCCTTTCTTCTGCTCATGCATATTAGAGGATTTTTGTTGGTATTTTCAGTATCACATAGGAGTTTGGCAGGGCCTTGGTGCCTATATTCAAACTAATTTCATTTGTTCTAGTGTTCGTACCACCTAAAGAGTCACAAACATCATTCAATAGTAAACAAGAAAAGAGATATGTAAATGGTTTAAGGCCTCTTTGGACATATCTAAATATTGTTTGAATATAATTGAAAATAAATAAATGGTCATAATATGTTGATGTGTTAATATATCCCGCTGCTCTGCAAGTAAAAACTAAATTGAGACAAAAAAAAAAGATCAATAAGTCATACCGTGCAAGAGAGCGGACAAACTTCCACCCGGGACATAATCATAGACCAGGAGTTTCTCATCCTTTGAGTAGTAATAAGCACGTAGTGGCACGATGTTTGGATGCTGCCCAACCCTCCCCACAGTATCCATCTGTTGTTCAAACTCCCTCTTACCCACCACCACCTCCTTCAACCTTTTCACCACTACCGTCGTCCCATCCTCCAAGACAGCCTTATATGCTGTCCCATAGCTCCCCTTCCCCAGAACTTCAGCCGAAGCCCTCAATAGATCTTCTAAGTCAAAATTATAAGAACAGCCCTCAAAGAATACAAGTTTATTCTTCTCTGCCTCTTGTGCTCCACTACCATACTCCTCTTTAGGCTTCTCACTTCTTCCACCACTAGAGGCCTTCCCTTTCGAAACACCACTACCTTCTGTATCTTTCTTCCTCACACAGCACAGTATGATGACTACTGCTAATAAAAATAGTATTGCCGATCCCCCAACTGCAATAGCAATTATAGCCCCAGTGCTAAGCTTCTTCTTATTAGAGGTTTGAGGGATGGGTGTGGGGGGCGGAAAGGAAGGAGAAAAAGGTGAAGGTAATGGTGGGATTGGAGAGCATTGAATTAGGGGAGGCCCACATAATAGAGAGTTGCCCAAAAAGGAAGAGTTGGGATACCTCTGGAGGGAAAGTGGGATTGTACCATTAAGGTGGTTATAGCTCAGATTCAAATGCTTCAACCTTGGGAGGTTGAGATCAGGAATGGCCCCTGAAAGAGAGTTGTTCTGGAGGCTTAGTCCATTAAGCTGTGTCAGATTCTGAATTGTTGGTGGTATGCCTCCACCAAAGGAGTTGAAGGAAAGGTCAAGGATGTTGAGGCTGTGAGAGAGATTGCTAGGGAGGTCGCCAGACAAATTGTTGTGTTGGAGGTAGAGAAGATGGAGTGATGGGAGGGAAGGGATGTCAGAGGGGATATTTCCATTGAGGCGGTTGGATCGGAGGCTAAGGTTTTGAAGGGCATCCAGTCTTCCAAGTGTATTAGCTGGGATTGGACCAGAGAGTCCAACACCAGGGAGTCGGACGGAAATCACTCGGGTCTGGTTCTCGTTGCACCTGATACCAACCCAAGACAAGCAGATTGGGGTGGCCGGATTCCAGTTAAGCTTGCGGCCATGAGGGACAGTGGCTGCAAATTGAAGGAGAGCTTGCTGGTCAGAATTCAGGTTGGCAATGGCCAGAGGAAGGAGAAACATAAGGAAGAAAAGGAAGAGAGGTGATGCAAAAGAGAACAGTTTTGGCTTGGGCTGTTTCATAATCGGTCTTTTGGTGGAACACATCTAATTTTGGGTGTGGAAAGGTAACAGAAATGATGTAAAAAGGAATGAACTGAACTTCAAGTGTTTCAAAGGACTTCAGAACATGAATCTGGGTCCAGCATTTCCTTTTGTTGTCCTGGTTCAGCAACAAAAGTCATGGAATAATATTAGCCGATCAATAAACAAAATGAAGATAATTATAAACATTTAATTACAAAAAAGGGAAAAAGAAAAAGGGAAAAGGGGAGAAGATTAGCATGCTTTTTGCAAGCATAAAGGGCAACAATGCCGACAAGTTGCTTTCTAAAGGCAACAGCAGTGCGTTAAAGGGCGAGTGAAAGATACAAAAACATAAAAAAGCAATTGAATTCACCTTATTGAAAACCATTGCTTTTCTTCAATAATTTCCCTTGAAGAATAAGAATCTTCAATATAAAAAATCTCCTGTATTATAGAATATCTAATCCCAACAAACACATATATGGAGGGATAAGTGTCCTGCAGAAATGTATCTTTCCACATTAAAAAGCATTTTCGTTTCTTTTAATCTCCATGGATGGATTTCGATGCCGTAAAATTTAAATCATGACATCTTGGCCGCTTTGTTGCAAGACAGTTTCTCAGCAAATTCTTGGAAGAATGGTAGAAAAATCGTTCCGGTAACCAGAAAAACCTCGTATTTTTCTGAAATGGTAGAAAGACATCCACACCAAAAGAAGGCATTGGGAAGTAACAGGAGTCGTCCTGCTGCACAAGAAGGAAATTTTCTGGAAAGGGTAACACATTCCCTTATATGGAAATACAGGCTACTTTTTCGTCAAAAAGGACTTGTTTAAAATAACAAAATACCCTTATCAATCTTTTTTTTGGTTTTTTGAAAAAGAACATATCTACAGATGCTCGCGGGCTCTTCACCTCCGGCGATAATCTGATCGGAGATAGTCTTGGTCAGCTGCCGAGAGGGCTTTTCCAATCCCTTGAAAGAGTGCTATTTCTTAAAACAGCTTTCCACCCGACATTTTTTTCCAAGAAATACATTTACATTTCCCAAATTTGGATAACTTTTGTAGAATGAAAAGGATTTAATCTATAAAATCAAAGGCTTAAAAGTTAAAAACTTTGTTTACAGAAAAATAATCAATGCACAAAAAAGCCTTCGGAAAGAAAAAGTAAAAGAAACAAACCACTTTCAAATTGGTGTTTGGATCCCATAGATGTGGCCCAGGTGTTCCAGGGCGCACGATAGCGGAAACAAAAATTTGATTAGAAACATAAGAATTTTGCAAAGTAGCAGAGGCCTCGAGGTGACTTCATCTGCGACCCCAAAACGTTACCCTAGCGCCCGTTAGCAACGGCAATGGGTCCAACCATTTTTTCAACAAAAGTGGCCGTATCACAGGCAATACATGGGAGCACAGTGTTTATAGTACGGGACCTATGGCGCACGCTAGCAAAACACTAGAGATTAAAGTCTATTGACTTACCAGAGGTAGTGGAAACAACGAATTTTCTCTTATAACCCATGTATTTGAAGATCAGAAACCCACTTTAGAGCTAAAAAGCACATGAGTCTGTTAACAAAAAACATGAAACCACATTCTTCAATGAGAAAGGCAGAGAGAAAAAGAAAACAAGTTCCCAATCAAATATGTCAAAATCCGAACCCCAATCTCACCAGACTCGAACCAGAAGACTCAGATCTGATCATTGAATTGCTCCAAAAAACAGTATCATAAGCTCCAGATCCGCCATAATATCTCTGGAAAACCTGCATTGAGAAATGTCAATAAATGAAATCTCTCCAAAACTCAACCACTGAGAGCTGAAACAGCTAACTGCATTGAAAGAAAGGCGATGAGATTTTAATGAATCTACTCTTTTTTTTTTTTGTGTGTGAGCATTTCTCAAGAAATACATTAATAGATCCCTAAATCAGACGTTGAGGCTCAAATCACAAAATAAAGATAAAATTTGTAGTAAATCCGCGAGACAAAAAAAAAATAGACATCAGAAGAAAAAACTGCAACGGAAACGATGAGAGATGATAGGAAAAGCTTCAAATCTAGAGAAATTCAGAAGCATTGGTCTCAAACTCCACCACTTCAATGACTGTAAGCAACTCGGAGATCTAAAATCTCTAAAAATCACCGAGCATTTTCTTAGCAAACTAATGCTTGAAGCTCTAGATCCACCATTCTCTTCTGGCAGAGTAGGAGCTTCCTAAGCAAAACTTAGACTACAGAACTTTAACTCAAATCTTGTAGAGTTCAATCAAAATCCGCATGAATTTCTAACAAAATGACATGTTTTAAGCTCTTAAATCGCCACTACAGTAAGAAACACAGCTCCATTAGATAAAAAAATCGAACCTAATCGTTATAATGCTCGCATTGTTCAATAATCCACTCCTCGAAGCTTCAAATTCGCCATTAGAACTCTACTCACCTTAAATCAAAGCTCCAAAAGCTTTAGCCCTAGCAATTCAATGAGATCACTTAAAACCACGAGATTTCTCTCAAATTTCTTCAAGAATTCGGTCTTCGAAGCTTCAGATCTGCCACTACAGCTCCCTTCAGCTGATCCGGAGCTTCAATAGCTGTAGCAACAGATCAGAACCCTAAACAACCTAATCAACGCAAAAAAAGGCTCAAATCTCGAGATTTCTCTCAAAATCCGCACGGATTTTGCACGAGACAGGCATTTGAAGCTCCTAATCCGCCATTAAAGTTAGAGTAAGAGCTGCATTTACATCTTTGCTGAAAAAAAGGAGGTTTGGTTTTGGCAAAACGAAAGAAACAGCCATAAAAAGGAAAATAAAAACGAGGAGTGCATGAGGATTTGTTGCGGGTTCGGTTGATCTAAACCTAAGCGTTAATTACCAAATGCCCCCTGCCTTTCATCAAACATTACGAATAAGTCCCCGTGACTTTGGAGTGTACGCTTTTTTGGCAGGGTTAGAGGTCAGGTCACTCGACCTGACCAATTTTACCTCCGTATTTACTCTCGTGGGCCCATTGTTTAATGATCCAGGCTGTTCATTTGATGGGGACCCACGATGGATGTTTTGAAGTCTATCCTTCTAGACATTTCTAAGCGCTCAATTGGGGGCAACCCAACCCCATCCGTTTGATGCTCAGCTATCTTTCTTAATTTGGTTTTGACTAGAAGAAGAGTTTGATTTTATCATTGTTAATTACGTGTACGGACCATGGTTTTAAATTTCGACCGAAATTTCATATTTCGGTGGAGACCGACACCGAAACCACACAAAATCGAAATGGTCATTTATTTCAGCCGAAATTTCAACCAAAATTACCGAAATTTGGGCCGAAATTTCGGTAATTTCGGCTGAAATTTAATAATGAATAAATTTTTTTATTTATTTTTGTACCAGATTTCAACCAAAAATTTGAAATTTCAAGGTCCGAAACGGGTACCGAAACCAAAATTTTAAACCTTGGTATGGACTCTATACAATGTATGGGAAAGATGTAGAGATCCATCTCGTTGTTTTATTTTTGTCTAAAATGAGGGGTTCAGAAGATAACTTCTTTAATTTATAAACGTGCAACTTCTCTTCTTCTTTTGAAGTTTGAAGACTTTTTTAATGAAGTAATAGAGAAATGAATTGTTTGTTTACTTAGCAGGAAAAGCTCGTACATAATGAAGTTTTTGAAGTCATAAAACAACAGCTGTAATTTGCTTAATAAAATGGTAATATGAAGATATCAATGAAGGTAAAGAAGAATATTGTGTTGAATTGAGTAAATGGGATAGACCGGTAAGAATTTGATTAATTGATATTACTAGGAAGGTGTGAGGTGATTGTTAGTGTGAAGTTATCAGCTTGAATAAAATTGTTTTCTCTTTTGCACATTCCTTCATGACAGTAGATTTCAATAAAGGAGGACTTGTCAGCCAATTTCGCAGAAAACCATTTCGCGGTTGACTTTTCCATGAGAGAACAACCACCTGATGACTCAAATGAATAAGACAAAATATGCTCAAAAGTGAGCCTATGTGATTGTCCTCTCTTGAAGGAATTGGAAATCCTTGCTGACTGAAAAAGAGATGTTTGAGTGGGTGAGATGAGTATTGTAGAGCCTCAACGACACTGTGATATTCCTTCACATAAGAGAGTCGTGCAACTAAATTGCGGTGACTAGAGATTGGATACTATAGGCACAAAGCAAGGTATTAACACTATCCATGTGAGTATAAATAAGGATATTAGCAATATAGTGACTTTGTGACAAAGCGGAGGCCATGTGAACTTCGATGAACTTCCATGCTAAGAAAGAAATGAAGAAGGCAAAGCTTTTAAATGGGGAACTCAGCACTCAATAGATGAGGGAGCTTGTTAAGGGCCAACAAGATATTGCCTGTGAAAATAATGTTATCCATGCAAACGAGCAGAATGACAACTCCATATGTGCAAAAAACAAAGAGGGAAGACCCGCGAGCTAGCCATTACAAAAAACCCTCTTTTAGGGACGTATTTATAGACTGTTCATATAAATTCATCGCTAAAAAAAATATTTTCAGCGACAGAAACTAGTTCTGTTTCCATTAATGAAAATGAACGATGAATATTTGAAATTTATCACCAAAAATTGTATTTTTAACGACGGATGTTCAAATCAAGCGCTAACACTATTTTTTATTTCTATAAGCATTTTTTAATATACAAAATTCCATTTTTAGTGATAGATGTTAAAAACCTAATACTGATTTAATATATTTTTAATATAAAAAAATAGATTTTTAGTGATGGATTTTAAAATCCGTCCCTAATACTATTTATTTAAAAAAAAATTAATATACAAAAGATATAATTGTAGTGACCCACTTTAGAATCCGTCACTAATATTATTTTTTTTAAATATATTTTTTTTGTGAAGAGGAAGTGACAGATTATTGACAGACATTCGAAAGAATTTGCCCGATTGTTGACGAATTATTGAGGAGATGATGGATCTTCTTCTTCTTCTCTTCTCTAACCCTAATACATGTTATTCAACAGAAGTCAATTAAAAAAAAAGATAAGATGAGCTCTTAGATGCCAATTAAGAAACAGGATAATTAAGGTGAGCTCTAAAGAGCCAATTAAAAAGGGGAAATGATAAATGCGCCCCTTTTCATCACATGGGACACCGAATTGCAGTGTAAGTGGCAACCAAATCCATTGAATCCTTCTGACGTGAAGTACATCAACCCCTCTGCAATCATTGATACACTGCTGCTAGGTGTCCCAAGTGATGAAAAGGGGTGCATTTATCATTCCCCTTAATGATAAGTTGATGTAGTAAAATTATCAAAACATGGTAGTGCCCATATTAGTGAATTAAATGAATAAGACAAAATATGCTCAAAAGTAAGCCTATGGGACTGTTCTCTCTTGCAAAAGTCAGCTGCAAAATGCCTTTCTGTGAAATTGGCTTCCAAATCTCCAATATAGGAGAGCCTCGTATTTAGAACGCATATAGGAGAGCATCTTTGGGAATAGTGCCTTATATATGGTAGAATTATAAGACAGCCTCGTATTTTTAAATACCCAAAAATACCCCTTTACTAAAATTCTTCCCCCTCGTTAAAGACAGGTGTTTTTGTCTTTGAGAATTAGAATTTGGTTAGGGCTTCTTTAAGAAGCCTATAAATACATCTTTTGTGGGAGTAGTGGACTTTGAAACAAACTCTAATTGTTTTGTTTGGCCCAAGGAGAGGATTTTCGTGTGGGAGGAGAAGAAGATCGAGTTCTGGAATCCAAGGACGTGAATCAAGGTAAGACTATGTTCTTTGATGGTTTTCATGTTCTTAGAAACCCTAAAACAAGGATTAGAGCAGTTAAGGAATGCAATTGAAGATCGTTATGACTTAGAATAAGAACCTTTTGACTGATCTTGGATTCCTTGGGATTTATATCATTCTTTGATACCCAACGAACTCAAGATCAGATCATTATGTTCATAGGAACTTACATTTTGGGAGATTTTGACCTAAATGTTAAACTATTTTACAATAATTATTCCCACCGATTCGGAGCTTGAAATTAGGTTTAATGGATTCCCCTCGTCGCAAGCAGTCCATCGGATCCGACCACACGCAATTTGGAGTTCAGACGAAGAAGTTATGATTTGTAAAACCTTTGGAGAAATCAGGTCAAATCTGGAATTCTCATGGAAAACTCATCCAGTGGCTTCATAAGTGTGAACAGCGGACATCCAAAGGATGGTTAAGATGTCCGAACATACATGAAACCAAGAACCTGAGAATGTGTTTTCCTTCGGAAGTTCTCGGAGACATTCGAAGAGACTTTTGAAGGGGATGTTCGAAAGTCCGAAAATCCGGTTTAGACTTCCCGAACCCATCAGATTTTGTGAGATATTTTTAGAAGTTTTGGACTTTGAATTATGTGATTTGGCTCACTTCTTAGGTCCTTAAGTAATGATTATAATTTGTCTATACTAAGTATAACTCTCTAGGAGTGGTTAAGAAGAGTACTTGCAATATTGAAGGTACGTAATAACGCACTACTTTGGGTGCTTTTTAAGCCCTGTACACTTCGAACTGATATTGTCTTTGGGACTTTGTATTGGTATTGTATCCATGAATTCTAGATGTTATCTTGGGTCTAGCATGCGTGTTTGGGAATCCAATGAAACAGAGTACCTTTTGAACTTATCTCTGCATTGCTTATTTGATCACCACTACTTTGGTTGTTTTATTTCGTACATGAGCCTTTGATATGATATCTGAACCTTTGATACTATCTGCTATGGACTTTGGATCTGTTCTCTGGACACTTTGGTGGAGACTTGGGTTATTTTTGATATCTACTGTGGGCGTTGTACACTAGACTTTGGCCCGTCGGTGGGATAAAACACTGGCCCTGTCAACTTGTATCTGAGCTTTGAGGAACTAGTTCCAAAACCATGGACGGTCGGTATAAGCAATAATGTGTCTTCTAGACCAGGAAGGTGATCTTGAAGTGGAACCGCACTTTAGACACCTTCATACTTTCACTTCTGTTTTGATTTTGGCATTGATCATTGTTCTGATGCTTTGATCCCCTTTTGGCTTTAATTATCGTTTTGAGACCATTCGCCTTATTCCACTGTTTATTTCTTAGTATTTGTTATACACCCTGTGAGATATTCAGTATACAGTTTTGACCCCTTTTGACTGATCATTTGAGCCATGATATGCGTTGACCTACACTTAGAGTAGTATTTTATTATGTACTGAGCTTTTCAGCTGACGGTGGTTTATAACATTTTCAGATTTTGACCCTCATGAGGAGAACGAGGAATTGGATGCTTAGCTTCTGGATCTGATTTGGCTTGGAGATTTAGTTTGTTTCTTTGATTCATTAGGGCGTGAGTATTTTGAATAAATTGTATATGGCTACGTTTCTGCTTTATTTTATTTTGATCATGTGAGAGCTGAGAGATGAACTGGTTATGTCAAGCATTGAGTATTGAGACTTTGATATTTTAGATATGGAATTCCAGGTATGTTTATGTTATTTTAGATGAGTTGGCATCAATCTATGTGGGCACCATCTTGCGTGGCACAACACTCAATACCTTTACTTCTGTCCCTTTTATTAGTTTCCTCAGTGAGTTCTGTCTAACCTCTCTCTATCTCTCATAAAAGTCTCTCCATAATGTTAAAATGGTCCCTAAATTCTCTATACCCGCACAATCTCTCCTTAAATCTCCTTCCATTTATCCCACCTCTCACGTTTATTTAATAATTCATCCCCAAAAGTCTTCTAATATCCATGTTCCAGATTTCTAAATCTCATTAATTCTTGCCACTTCCACACTACCTCTTTTTAAATATCCTTTTCATACCCGTGTTAGTATTAGTATTAGTATATATGTGGGGAATAACATTTGAGATTGTTTTCAGGGAATTTAAAATGGCAAGACAATATGATTAGAATATTTGATGAAGTAAATAACTAAATTAAAGATCTGACATTATTAATTTACAAAATTTTCAAACCTACCTTACCAACAAATTTTTAAGATTTACACATTGGGCTGGTAAATAAAATGTTTTGCCACAAAAAAAGAGAATTTTTTTTATTAAATATTCAATGCCTTAGAACTTAAAATCTGAGGCCCACTTTATATTTTCAAAATAAAGACAAGCTCACGAGCACATGGTAGGGTCCCTTCTCACAAAACTTAGCTTTCTTGTCATTATTATTCGAGGCTTTTGTATTAATAAGAGTAGGCAAATGGTCCCATCAATTAATTAAGGTGAGAGAGAGGGAGAGTATAAAATTGCATAAAATTAATTTATAGATGTTCCCTTCAAGTAATTATGAAAATGAAAGAAGAGGAATTCTAGACTGAACGGAGGCCTTGCAAAAAAAAGGTGAAAGGACGTGCAGCGAATGGGGGAGCCCTTTCACCTCTTTTTTGCAAGGGCTCCCTTCAGTCTAGACTTCCTCATGAAAGAATAATATATTTATCCTACTTATATTGGCACTATCATGTTTTGATAATTGCACGAACTCCACATGTCTTTTATTGTTTAAACAGTTGTTAAAGGTTCTTACAATTCCCAAAAATCTCTTAGAAGTCAGGTGAGCTCCTTGATGCCAAGTAAAAAAAAGATAGGGTGAGCTCTTAAAAGCCAATTAAAAAAATAATAAGGTGACGTAGTAAAATTATCAAAACATGGTAGTGCCCATATTAGTAGCCTATATTTATATAGGACAATAATAACAAGGGATCCAAGATAGGGAATTATTAGGTACATAATCTTGAAATTTATATAGACGAGCAAATGCCAGGCCTTACTCGAGTAACCCATGAACCGATCCGATGCAATTAATGGGTTTTCTAATGCAGTCCAAGAAGCGGATACCATGCCTGTTTGGCAACCATGAAAATTTTTTCCTTGGGAAATGATTTTTTCACGGTTTGATAGTACCAGGAAATATTATTTCAGGAGAAGATGAAAATTATTTCTGGTAAAGCTTTTCCATGAATAAACCATGCAAAGTTTTGCTTGAAATAATTTTACCTAAAAAAAGGCTACTAATATTGGCACTGCTATGTTATAATAATTAGACAAAATAAGCTTGTCTTTTCTTTTTTAATTAGCTTTTGAGAGCTCTTTATGAAATATATATAATAACCTTTGACCGTTGTTTAAAAATGAAAAGCCAACTTGAGTTTGTACAATTATTAAAGCATGGTAGTGCCAAATATGGGTGAAACCTAGGTCGGCTCGGGTTGAGCTTTCGATGAAAAAATGAATTGGAATCAACCCGAACCTCAAAACCTCAATCCGAATTCCCAAAAATCGACTCAAGTTGCACCCCTAGTGCCAACATCCGTAACGAAAGAAATTACAAACCTTCGGAGAATGATTTTCCAAGGAAAAAATTTCATGGTTGCCAGCTAAACAAGCCCACTCTGGATCCAACCATAGTAGGTAGGGTGAAAATTTAGCATTGGAATTAGGGTTTGATCTCATTTATTCCAACAAAAAAAGTAAAAAACTAAAACCCCGAAAGTATATGCACTTTCTTGTTTTGATAATGGTATTCTAGACTTTATCACACATTGACTATTGACTGCTTTAGGAGGATTATAACAGCCGTTGAAAGCTAATTTGGAACATGTAAAAAGGATTGTGATTATTAAAGGAGTACAAATATGATTTCACTCAAAAATAAGTTAATTACAAATCAAAGTAAATTAAAATGCTAATTACACTAAAACACTATAGAAACTAAAAATTCTTCAACATGTATTGGATTGTATAGCATTTTGTTCTGTCGTCTTGTTTCAATTTCAAGACAAGAAGAGAGAATATCTTGGTTGAGGTTGAAAATGACTTTGTAGCATTCCTTTGGTTTTAGGATATCTCTTTGACACTTCATCATTCGCTGAAGGGTCAAAATTTCATTGACATTAAAGTTAGAGACCATGACTTGTCATTGTTCGAATTACATTTACATGAGAGAGGGAGAGAGGTGTTATTAGGGTGGGCCCTTGGTGGTTAGGTTAGGTTGCAAAAAGGTGTGTGTGTCTCATTGTATACTTTTTTTCCCTCTAGAAAGGAAGGGTCCTTCAATGCTTTTTACAAAGCAGTAGAAGAGAACAATTTCAGTGGTTCGCAGACAACCGTGACTCGCAACCCCCTTTGTGTGACAGAGTTGGAGACCCATGCGATCCACCATGGGTTAGTTGCGTTTTTCTATATATTCTTGGTTGGTATGGGACCTCCAAAACTTGGGATGATGGGATCCAACATTTTATATAGGCATGGTTGTTGGAACCGTTTTTCATTGTGTGGTCAACTTTCACAAACTAGGCAATTAGGTTTAGGGATTTCTAAACACGAGTTAAGGCTAATTAAAAGAAAATCTCTATTAAGTGTCCCAAATTAGAAAGTGTGTTGTATGTGGGAAGCTTAGCCTTAATCCATGTTTCATAAATGTGGGTGTTTGCTTAATGAACACACAATAAGAGAAACTAGTGATTTAAAGTTATTCTTTGGGTTGTCCCTGATCTCCCAAAGGCAAAGCCTAAGATTCCATTGAGCTAAGCATCAAGATTTGGTCAGATTAGAAGGTCTTTTTAGTGATCAACGGACATTGTTCATCGGAACTTCTTCAATGGTTGAATCACATGAATTGTATAGCATCACCATCTGATCATCATGGTCAGATATATGATCAATTTTTGCGCTTGAGATGCTTAATTAAATCTAAACATTGGTATCAGAGTGTCCTCTGATCCATGATGTGAGAAAAGAGAAAAGAGAAAAGAGAAAGTTCTCTACCATTGTTGTGGTGTGAGAAACGAAAGCCAACCAAGGGTGTGTCCCATAATTTTTTGGTATGAGTTGTTCCACCATTTTTTTGTGAGATTAAGATCTACACAAGAAGACTCAAAGTGTTTTGTAGATTCCGATTTGCTTAACTAGAGAGACTCAAAGCTTTGCCTTCAAAGTGTTTGGTATGTGCACGCTTACACTTAGTTGTTGTTCCTGGAGACGGTTCAGTCGTCAGGTCCTTACACGGGAATAGGGCCTAATAACTTCTTAAGCGAAGCGTTCGATGACGTACAACAGCTCTACATATATTGAGGATCATCTATATTTGGTTTGGTCTTTCCATCTTTCTCGAAGATCATATTATTGCAGTTTTCATTTTATAGTTTTTCCCTATTTGTGAGAGAGAGAGAGAGAGAATAGAGTTCCTAAAGTGTCACCTTATATAGCTTATATGAGGTGGCGCTTAAAAACATAAGGGGCCCACTTTGTTTGGATGATCCAAAGCATTCATTTGATAGGCCCTCACATAGATAGGGTGTGCCAAAAAAATCAACTTCATAGGATCATCCTAACCCTTCCATTTGTGGAGGTTGAAATGGATGGGTATAAACCTCCATAAATCTGCCCATTTTTAACCTCCATAAATGGAAGGGTTAGGATGATCCTATGGGCCTGATTTTTTGTAGGCACCATATCCATCTAAGGGCCTTTCAAATGAGTGGTTTCGATCACCCCAAAAAAGTGGCCCCTAACGTTTTGTGAGCGCCACCTCATATAAGCTATATGAGGTGACACCTTATGAACTCTATTCTCATATATATATATATATATATAGGGGAAAGTGATTGTGAGCGGCCCCTCATATAAGCTTATATGAGGTGACCGCTAAAAACATGGTGGGCCCACATTTTGGGGGTGATCCGAACCGGTCATTTGATAGGCCCTGAATTAGATAGAGGGTGCCCAAAAAATCAGGTACATAGGATCATCCCAACCCTTCAAACTGTGGAGGTGAAAGAGGGGAAAATTGGCGGGTATAAATTTGCCCGCTTACCCGTCCATTTTTCCCCTCTTTCACCTCCTCAGTACGAAGAGTTGGGATGGTTCTATGGAGCTGATTTTTTGGGCACCCCTTATCTATGCCAGGGCCTATCAAATGACCGGCTCAGATCACCCCAAAAATGTGGGCCCACCATGTTTTTAGCGGTCACCTCATATAAGCTTATATGAGGGGCCGCTCACAATCACTTTCCCCATATATATATATATATATATATAGGGTTCCCTAGCAACTTGAACTTAACTCTCTCACCCTTGAACATTTTCTAAACCTATTAACACCCTTGTGCCTCTAATTGGATCATCTTTAAGGGATTAGATCTAGGATTTGCTTGTATATCTTTCTCAAGAGATTTGTTTGCGAGCTTGAGCATTCTATTACTTTGAAGAGGGTTTTCTAATTTCATTTTCTTTGTTACAAAGATTGTAATCGGCAAGTGTTGGTAGAGATGCAGAGCCATCTCTCCAAGGGTGAGTGTAGGAGACGTAGAGGCATCTCCAAAGCTACTATTAAGGATGCAGAGCTTTCCATATTTGTAATTGGTTTGGTCCTCACCGTTAAGGGGATCGGGATTGTGAAGCCATCAAGTGTCTTGGTGGAGTTGAGTAGGTCTTTTGGGATAAAGGATTGAACCGCTTAAAATCTCCGGTGCACACTCTCTATACTCTTTACTCTTTCTCTATTTATCTTTATGTTTGTGTGCATTTGTGATTTGTCTTCTTTGTGCTTAAGTGTTTAGTTTGTATTATATTTTAATTCCTCATTATTTGCAAAAAAATTTAATTTCCAATTCACCCCCCTCTTGGGTCGCCATCCTCTTCTTATTTATTGGGCACCTATTATTAATAGTAACTGATGATTTACTAGATTTCCCAGATGAGAAGGGCGCTTTCAACTCAATGAGCTCTTGGTGAGACAGTATCAGAGAGGGCCATTGATTCTATCTACATTCACATATCATGGCTATAAATAATTCCATGGAGATCATCGAGAGAAAGCGAGTTGGATCAAGTAATAAGAGTGGTCACCAACGCTTCATATTCACGGCCAAGTCCGATGACGATGATGCCAACTAAATTTTGTTCATCATAAGGATGACTTGCCAATGCAAGATTTTCGGCCAGGGATTTGGCATATTGAAGATAGTCTCTCTTTTTGAAGAGTGTTGAGCTCATGATGAAGATGTATGATCCAAGTTTGAGAGGAAGAGGTACAGAGCTTTTCCAAGGTGCGTCAAACGACGATAGGCCGACCACACGGTATAATGGTCCTTTGAAGAGTGAAGAGATGATCCAATTAAGGATTAATTGATTCCGACAAACCCATATGTGACATGCGTGGTTGATAATAGAAGAAGCACTATCATTAGAAGAGGGTACGTATCAGCTTCAGTGGGCAAATAGAGTCTCTAGTGACAAAACCAAGGAGACCCTGAGCGTGGAGGATTGGAAGAAACTAGGATTTCCATAGCAAGTAATTATTGTGATCAAAGTTTGAGGAAGATTTGATGCAGGTGCATCTCGCACTATCACGAGATCAACGGTCAAGATCATCGGAACATTAATCAGATCGTCCAAGACACGGCATCTAAATCAACGGTCTGGGTTGATTGCTAGTGTTTGATTTATTAGACTTTTTTCTTTCTAATTTATTGGGACAAATTTAGGAGTAGTCGTTCAAAAGTATCTTGGATTTTGGATACTTTCAGATATTTTAGGAGAGTTAGAGAGATATTAGGAATTTTAGTGTTAGTAGAAAAGTAAGAGTCGGACGTTTTGGGGTTCTTTTTAGTAGTTTGTTTTGCATAGAAAAGAAATTGTAGGAAAACTAGATTTAGATAAATTGGGAGATCTTTTAGAGATTTGATTTAGCAAAATTATAGGAGTTCTTTTGGTTTAAACGTCCAAAGTGGATTGGAATTTGAGTTTTAGTAGGAATAGGAAAACGCCCATGTAAACTCTTTAAGTACTCCACCATTGTAAATTATTTACAGCTTTTGATGAATAAAATTTGGTTGCCCCTTGTTGCCTTTTTGGAGAAACGTACACTAGAGCCATCTGTTGCTTTTTTGACCCTCTACGAGAGAGCCACCTGCTGCTATCTCTACAACAAGCCATCTGCTGCTTGTTTTTGCCGCCTCAATTCAACCACCTGCTGTTGAATATTTCAAATATAAGCTTCCGCTATACATGATGAAGATGGCTGAGAGGACTAAGGGATGGTGGAGATGGGGCGACAATGATAGGGGATTCGATTGTAGGAGCTTCTATTGTAAGTGGGGCGACATCTGCTGCTCTTTTGACCCTCTACGAGAGAGCCACCTGCTGCTATCTCTACAACAAGCCATCTGCTGCTTGTTTTTGCCGCCTCAATTCAACCACCTGCTGTTGAATATTTCAAATATAAGCTTCCGCTATACATGATGAAGATGGCTGAGAGGACTAAGGGATGGTGGAGATGGGGCGACAATGATAGGGGATTCGATTGTAGGAGCTTCTATTGTAAGTGGGGAAGATGTACTTGAGTTGTAGGAGTGAAAAGCCACAGTAGTGGAAGAGGATGTGTGTGTGTGTGTGTGTGTGAGAGAGAGAGAGAGAGAGAGAGAGAGAGAGGGGGGGGGGGGGTCGGGGGGCGCAAGAAGAAGAAGGAAACAAAAAAAATGGAGGAAAGGTGTTCCCGAGACCTACCTAAATCTGATACCATGTAAGACTAAAATGAATGTCTCTCTTGCCATTCTTTTAGGTATTTTCGGCTGAGTCGAGAGGTGGGCAAAGATGAATGAATCGTCCAGTCCTTTTGTAAAACAGTTGGCATGTACCTAAAGGACAACTCTTCCCACACCACGGATGGTAGGATCAAGGCTCCGATATCATATTTGTAACATCTCTTTTGGAACAACCCCTTTGTGTCTCCCAACCAATTCAACACAGCATACATTGGCGGATGTTTGTTTCTGTATATCTATGGCTACAACTTCTCCTTATTTTGATTTGCTTTTAGATTTTTTTAAAAATATGAAATTGGTCGACTGCGAAGACATTTGCTTCTTGTTGTTAGGACGTCTACCCCACACCCAGATCCGGACACTGAGGAAGTTGTCCCTTATCATCCCTTGTATTCCTTCTCTCTATGAGATGTAGGATCAACCCCGCGAGCCCTTCCTCTTTCTACATCAAGCAAGCCAACCTACATAGCGGAGTCAGACTCCCTCCCTAACGGAGACAAAAGCCGATTGGATCGAGATCAGGGAGACTATGCCGCAGGTTATATATATATATATATATATATATATATATATATATATATATATATATATATTATATATTATTATTATTATTATTATAATATAATAGGATGGACTTGCACCATATAAAAATCCTCTCATATTAGACAAGATTCTTTGTATTCCTTGTGTTGATGGGATCGTCCACTTAATTTTCCTTTCATTAGTTAGCCTATTCACCAACTCTCTCTCTCTCTCTCTCTCTTCTCGGTCAGAGTCTGTTCTTGACACTACCTTTTGGAATGAAATTGACTAATTGCGTTTTGCCATTTTTCAAAAATTATTGTGTGGCCCATCCGATATGATGATCCAAACTGTCCATTTGATGGGCCACATCATAAATAGGTTGCGTCCCTAAACTCATTTCCGTAGGATGATCCCAACCCTCCGATCTATAGAGAAAGTGCATATTATGGAAACCTCTATAGATCATTGGATTGGAATCATCCTATGGGAATGGGTTTTTGGGTACAACCTAGTTATGTTGTGGCCCATCAAATGGATGGTTAGGATCATCCTATGGTGTGGCCGGTACAATACTATTTGAAAAGAAATATATTGACGTCGATCAATTTTGTATGACGTCAATTCTCTCTTAACCGAGGAAATTAAATTGCAAGAACATGATTAGATTATTTGACGAAGTGGACAAAAGGTTTGACATTTGTAGTTTCCAATCCATCAAACCTACCCAACCAACAAAGTGTTACAATATGATTGGAAATTTCGAAGATTTCAACACTGAGCGGAAAACTAATTCAATTTGCCATGACATCTTGCTTCTTTGTGAAAAGTTATTCATAACAGTCCTCTTTTCCTCAAGGAATGATTTTTCCACAAAGAAAGAGAATTTTTTGATTAATTATTCAAAGTCTTATGCCCTAAAAGCTCATGTACACCTTTTATTTTCAAAATAAAAACAAGCCCATGAGCACATGGTAGGGTCCTTTCTAACAAAACTTAGGGAGAGAGAGAGAGAGTACAATTAATTAATCTATAGATGCCGCTTCAAACAGTTAGGAAAATGGCAGACTTTATATAGAACATTCCAAGGGATCCAAGATACATAATTATTACTAAACTTATCCTAAGATTCATTATATAAACATGTAAAAGATAATGGTTTATTGAGTTATACCCATAAGCATTTTCGCGGCAATCATGAAGTTTTTGTCAAGAGAAAGGTGTTAAATTTATTAGTCATGCATGCTTCGCAACTTAATTGAGTCACTGAAATTGCTAATTGTTTTAGAATACTATGGAAATTGAAAAGGATCTAAAAAACTTCTTCCACATGTATTGGATTGTATAGCCTTTTATTTTGTCGGCATGCTTCCACTTTGAGACAAGAAGAGAATATCTTCATTGAGGTTGAAAACGACTTTGTAGCATTCCTTTGGTTCTATGAATTCTCTCATTGAGCTATATCGTTCTCTAAGGGGCTGTTTGGATACGTGGATTTTAGAATCCAGGTTTTAGTTTGAAAGCGGTGTAAAATTTTGGATTTTACAATCTATTATCCTGAATTTTAAGTAAGAATCCAGGTTTTAGAAATTTCTCCCCCATCCTAAGATTTCTAAAACTTGAAAACACGGGACGAACTACTACTCTCTCTCTCTCGACCGAAAGAAGCATGATAATCAGAAAATGACGGACGTTCATCTTCTCTTTTTCTTTCTTTTTTTCCTTTTTTCTGTGGAAGGTAAGCTGAGATTGAACTCTGGACCTCAAGGGTGAAAATAAAGCCTCAACGAATTGAGAATAATAAAATGTGCTAAATTCCTGGCTCCCATTTTGGGTCCCAAATATTCCTGACAACCTAAAATCTGCATTCAGAAATAGGCCCCACAATGCTACAAATCAAGCATGAAACAATATGTGGTGGTTACGAGGATCACCAAACAAATTTGCATTTAGAAATTATAATTTTTAGGTTGTCATTCCGTCCTTCCACTGCGTATGGTAAGATTGATCGACCAAGTCTAACCTCCTGATGATAAAGTAATGACCCCGAAAATAGAACGGTTATTATTGATCAACTTCAACCTCTTAGTCTAATGTTTTTCATCTCAACTGGTCATGGGATCACCATAGCCAACCAATCTTCATCACGACAAAACTCCCATAAAACCCCTTGATAGGGAGAAAATACGGTAGGACCGTTAGAGCCCGCCATGTGTCACCCTTATACCAAAGGAATCTAATTATGATCAAGAAAAGTATAAAGACGTGTGGGGGGAGGAGATCGGACCTCTCTCAAATCTCCACCCAGAAAAGCACTGGGGGCAAAGACTGTACCTCTCTCTCAAATCTCCATTCTGAAAAGCACTGGAGGGCAAGAGATCGTCAACTCCTTGGTTTTCTCATAGTGATCGCTGCCTGTGGCACTCCTTTCACCAACAATCGAACCCCAACCCATCTTGCGACCAAGTTAACGTTGTTTTCATGGAGGTCATGAAACGTGGAGGTTTCAACAAAACCGGTGTTGGACTTCTCAAAGATACCGAGGCGTAGGACAACATAGTGGGCGTGAAGATTAGGTGAGTTCTACACAAGCCCGGAGGGTTTGACCCGAACATGAACGGGTCTACGATCAATGCGTCAGAGATATTTGTCTCCACCGGCAACCCAAAACCATCGGCCGATACACTTCGCCAAAGGTCATCTCTAAACTCTCTCTGTTTGTTTGTGTCTCTTTGCTTTTGCGTGTTAAAGGAGGAAAAACAAGGACTCTTGTCTTATCATACATCGGGATGAGGGAGGGCCGAAGCACCTTTTATTTATTCTTTTGGAAAAGAAGCAAGAGTGAGGGCCAAGATTACCCATTTTACCTCCATCTTTTTACGGCTCAGCCTCTCTTCTGAGTCGAAGCTCTGCCACGGTCCGAACTAAAGAGCCCTTCTGAGGCCAAGCTGAAAGGCTCCTTTAAATTAAGATCTTGAAGAACTCTCATTGGCCGGCATTCCCAAAACTCCAGCCATGATATGTTCGCAGCTAGCTCTATAAGAAAATAATGCGTCCCCTTAAAGCTTTAAAACCTCGGAACAAGTTCCAACACTCACCACTCAAAATAATAATTAATACTCAAATTCTTATGAGTTATTTGAATGACCTGAAAAATCCGGGCCATTCATTTAATGGGCGCTCGTGCGGAAATGCTACATACTAACCATCGGCGGTTAAAGTCATGGTAAACAACAAAGTATTTCTAGTCGCCAAGTAAATAATCACTATTGAGGTTTCTAAACCATGCGTAGAGCCGTGTTCTCCTCAAAATATCTTGGTTGCAGTTTTATCTTGTTGAAATTCTATGTTTGATTTTGAAATGCCATTTGCACGATTAATTTTTGTGTTGAAGTTCCTCCACTAGGCCAAGCCTAAAAGTTCCTGCAGGGTCCGAGGCCGAGATCAAAAGCCCTCTTCGAGGCTAAGCATCGCCAAAAAGACCCCTCCAAGGCACGACATCGATGAAACTCGGATCCCACCTTATACGGTCGGAGATACCGAGGCACGACATCAACTGAACCCGGATCCCACCTTATGCGGTCGGAGATGCTGAGGCACGACATCAACGAAACTCGAATCCCACCTTATGCGGTCGGAGATATCGAGGCACGACATCAACGGAACCCGGATCCCACCTTATGCGGTCAGAGATGTCGAGGCACGACATCAACGAAACTCGGATCCCACCTTATGCGGTCGGAGATACCGAGGCACGACATCAACGGAACCCGGATCCCACCTAATGCTGTCGGAGATGCCGACGCATGACAACAACGAAACTCGGATCCCACCTTATGTGGTCGGAGATACCGAGGCACGACATCAACGGAACCCGGATCCCACCTTATGCGGTCGGAGATGCTGAGGCATGACGTCAACGAAACTCGGATCCCACCTTATGCGGTCGGAGATGCCGAGGCACGACATCAACGAAACTTGGATCCCACCTTATGCGGTCGGAGATACCGAGGCACGACACCAACGGAACCCCACTCCCTCGAAGCTGGAGCATGGATAACCTCCAAGAGTTTTACCAGTGAAAAGGAAGGGTAAGGTCCGTGTTTTCTTTTAAGTTATGATGGATGTTTTGTTTGTTTTCTTTTTGTGATTTCCAGAAGCAAAGCCATGTTTTCCCCTTTACAAATTAATGGAATAGCGTTTCTACCCGAGCCATGTGCATCTCCACTTTCCGGCCTATGATGAATAAAGGGCCGGAAAAAGACAGGGAGTGGGACAGAGGTAGCATCTGGGCTGCTCCCCCTGAAAATACCCTAAAACGCTCCCCATGAAAAAAAAGACCTCCCCTTTAAGGGCAGGCGGGATCCATTAACTCCGAGCTGATCACTCGAGGGGAAGATGGTCCTTACACGAACAAGACGCCCTACAGGGGTGCACTAGAAGTATTCTCGCCAACCAAGTTGGAACTTAATAAACTCGCCGCAAAGAAAAATACCGAACAACTCAAAATGGCCCACGGCGCATTGTATACAAAAAAAAAAAAAAGAGAGAGGAGGAAAAAGAAAGAGAGTTGAAGAGTTATTACGGAACCCAGCACAAGGGTCCGGCAGGGCCACTACAATTCCACCAGATGGAAAATACCAAGTACGGTGGGAATGGCTCAGAACCCAGCACAAGGGTCCGGCAGGGCCACTACGATTCCACCAGATAGAAAATACCAAGTACGGTGGGAAAGGCTCAGAACCCAGCACAAGGGTCCAGCAAGGCCACTACAACTCCACCAGATGGAAAATACCAAGTACGGTGAGAAAGGCTCAGAACTCAGCACAAGGGTCCGGCAGGGCCACTACAATTCCACCAGATGGAAAATACCAAGTACGGTGGGAAAGGTTCAGAACCCAGCACAAGGGTCCGACAAGGCCACTACAACTCCACCATATGGAAAATACCAAGTACGGTGGGAAAGGCTCAGAACCCAGCACAAGGGTCCGCCAGGGCCACTACAATTCCACCAGATGGAAAATACCAAGTACGGTGGGAAAGGTTCAGAACCCAGCACAAGGGTCCGGCAAGGCCACTACAACTCCACCAGATGAAAAATACCAAGTACGATGGGAAAGGCTCAGAACCCAGCACAAGGGTCCGGCAAGGCCACTACAACTCCACCAGATGGAAAATACCAAGTATGGTGGGAAAGGATCAGAACCCAACACAAGGATTCGGCAGGGCCGCTACAATTCCACCAGATGAAAAATACCAAGTATGGTGGGAAAGGCTCAGAACCCAGCACAAGGGTCCGGCAGGGCCACTACAACTCCACCAGATGGAAAATACCAAGTACGGTGGGAAAGGCTCAAAACCCAACACAAGGGTCCGGCAAGGCCACTACAACTCCATCAGATGGAAAATGCCAAGTACGGTAGGAAATGCTCAAAACCCAGCAAAAGGGTCCGGCCTTACTACTACGATCCACTAGATGAAAAAAGAGCTTGGTTGAGCAAAAAAGGCTCGGACCTCAAGACAAAGGTCTAGCCACCCTACTACCATTCTACTTAGATGGAAAAAGAGACCGGTCGACCAAAAAATGCTCGGACCTCAGGACAAGGGTCCGGCATGACTCCTACAATTCCACCAGATGGAAAATATCAAGTACGGTGGGAAATGCTCAAAACTCAGCAAAAGGGTCCGGCCTTACTACTACGATTCTACTAAATGGAAAAAGAGCCTGGTTGAGCAAAAAAGGCTCGGACCTCAAGACAAAGGTCCAGCCACCCTACTACCATTCCACTTAGATGGAAAAAGAGACCGGTCGAGCAAAAAGAGGCTCGGACCTCAGAACAAGGGTCCGGCATCACTACTACAATTCCACCAGATGAAAAATACCAAGTACGGTGGGAAAGGTTCAAAACCCAGCAAAAGGGTCCGGCGTTACTACTACGATTCCACTAGATGGAAAAAGAGCCTGGTTGAGCAAAAATGTCTGGGACCTCAAGACAAAGGTCCAGCCACCCTACTACCATTCCACTTAGATGGAAAAATAGACCGGTCGAACAAAAAAAGCTCGGACCTCAGGACAAGGGCCCGGCATTAGTACAGTGGGAAAGGCTCAGAACCCAGCACAAGGGTCCGACAGGGCCACTACAATTCCACTAGATGGAAAATACCAAGTACGGTGGGAAAGGCTCAGAACCCAGCACAAGGGTCCGGCCTTACTACTACCATTCCACTTAGATTGAAAAAGAGCCCGGTCAAGCAAAAAAGGCTTGGACCTCAGGACAATGGTCCGGTCACCCTACGGTAATTCCACTTAGATGGAGAAAAGGCCCATCGATAAAGAACTGCCGAATGTAGCAGCACGCCCCTTCGCTTTCCCAGATTCCCATTAATACCCTCGTCACTAAATTCTTTGACCGGACAAAGGAACTTACTCCCTTGGTCCATTTAATGGACCAAAGGATTAGGGGGTATTATGATAGGGAGAAAATATGGTAGGACCGTTAGAGCCCGCCACGTGTCACCCTTATACCAAAGGAATCTAATTATGATCAAGAAAAGTATAAAGACAAGTGTTGGGGAAAAACTAAATAAATTCCCCTTTTACTTTGTACACATGGCATACATGCTGATGCATGGCAAGCACTCCGACAAGTGGCAAACATGCTAAAAACTTGCCATGCACAAGGACACATGGCTTATACACCAAAACATGGTGTAAGAACTCTAAGCCCATAGAAGGCACCCCCTTACTCAAAGGTAAAGGACACTCTTCTTCCCCCCATAAGCACGTTTATCTCTATTAGTCTTGCTTAGATATCTGTGATACCGATACCTGACTTGAGCGTCGGAGGGTGCCCCCGAGTCCCCACTCCGGGGCCCTTCTAACGTTGTTTTCTATGAGCGCAGGCACCCATGAATAGGAGCTCTACCAACCTAAGCTGCTGGTTTTGCCGATAGCGCTCGTCCGACGCCCAGATCCGAATTTTGGCATCATCACAAATCACTTTCAACTCCTCCCCACCTAATGAAAGGGAAGGGTCCGGAGGTGGGAAACCAAGCAGAGAGATCCAGCCTCAATTCCACTAGAGGAAAAACGCACGCCCAGGCCCAGAGCCTCGGCATGAGACCACGACGCACAAACACAACAGGCGGAGGAAACTAAACGCGCCAGGAAAAGGCTCGGAATCCCGCACAGGTTAAAACAAAACGCCACAATTCCTCGCAACAAAGATAATTTATGCCAAACACAGTGGAAAAGCAACCAAACAGATGGAAAAAGCAACATAAGAAACACGGCACAAATTCATAAAACCGTCCATTCACATCCTCTTGGCCCACAGGCCTACAAAAAGGGGGGGGGATAAGAAACCGAACGTAGGGTGCGCAGGCCCCAAAACTCCCCGACGAGAAAGGGGAAAGAAAAAAAAATAACAACAGGAAAACAGGAGAAACCATAAACTAATCGGAAGAAGACTCCTCTCCCGAAGGGATCCCCTCCTCCTCCCAGGAACTCTCCAGCAAGGGGTCCACCTCGTACTCAAGCAGCTGCTCGTTGAGAGAGTGAACCTTTCTCTGCAACGCCTCGTTCTCCCGCTTCAAATCCTCGATCTCCTTACCCATCTTCGAAACCCGGCCGTGCAGTTCCATCCCCTGGTGATAGGCCCGGGAGAAAAAAGACCATTCCCTGGCAACACGGGAATGAGACGACTTGTCCTTCCTAGGCAAGGAGGAAAGACGAAGGGGGGGAAAGCCCCAAGAAGGGCCCAAATCCGTCCTAGCCCTTTTCCGGCGGACCGTAAGGTCCTCCTCCGAGTCAGAAGACAGGTCGGGGTCACTCGACGATTCCTGGGAAAGAGGGGCTTTGCCCTTAACTCGCGAAGGGGAACCTGACATGTTGTTGAAAAAAGGCGTGGAGAAACACCTATCTTAGAAAAATAGAGAGGCAATAACAGAGCGCCGGGGTAGTCCTCCTTTTCACGCTCGAGGAAGAAAACCTTGTATCTCGAAACAAGGCGACCCATAATAACGCTACCATTTCCCGGGGATAACCGCCGGATGAAACGCAACGTCTCCTCGTACTGTGGAGCCCTCATAAATGCCCTCACCAAGGCGTCGCTTGACTAGACATTACTCCCTTGGCCCATTAAATGGATCAAAGGAGTAAGGGGGTGTTATGATGGGACATAAATACGGCGCTGCTCTCAAATCTCGCCACGTGTGGCCTATGCACAAATAGTGCCTAACCATCACGAAGAAAGGCGATGGAAAACGGCAAGACCGTACGAGCACGACACGTGTCACTTCTCGCCGCCCAAACCTCATCATCACAAATCATGAAAGGGATTATCCAACGAAACCACGCGCGCCGTCCAGACAGGGGAACGACCCAATCCCGCCAAGGAAGATTTTCTCTCCATAATGATGAAAGGTCCGCGCGCCGTCCAGGCAGGGGAACGGCCCAATCCCGCCAAGAAAGGTTTTCTCTCCATAATGATGAAAAGGTCCGCCCGCCACCCTTTAAAAAGGAAGAGAGGGGAAGAAGAGAATGATCCTTTTTTCTCAGCTCCCACAAAACAACCGGAAAAAGAGGCAAGGCAACGACGGAGGAGACTAGGAACTTAATCCCACTCTCCCTGTTAGTCCCCTCCGACCCATCCATCCGTACACCCAGAAAAGAACTTGCGCCTTGGTCCTGGTAAACCTGACCGAACCCTCTCCTCTTCTTGCTGTCCTTTATTTGATTGGTCAAAGGATCTGACTTGGGTGTCGAAGTGGTCGTCTGGGACCCACCCCGGACCCCCCTGACCCCCTTTGTTTGGTATTGCAGACCCCGCGTAAGCCCTCTACCGACTGCGCGATAGCAGACCCTGATTCAGACGCCATCATATTGGCGAATCTGATGATGCTAAAATCCGGATCTGGGCATCGGACGAGCGCTATCGGCAAAACCAGCAGCTTAGGTTGGTAGAGCTCCTATTCATGGGTGGCTGCGCTAATAGAAAACAACGTTAGAAGGGCCCCGGAGTGGGAACTCGGGGGCACCCTCCGACGCTCAAGTCAGGTATCGGTATCACAGATATCTAAGCAAGACTAATAGAGATAAACGTGCTTATGGGGGGAAGAAGAGTTTCCTTTACCATTGAGCAAGGGGGTGCCTTTTATAGGCTTAGAGTTCTTACACCATGTTTTGGTGTATAAGCCATGTGTCCTTTTGCATGGCAAGTTTTTAGCATGTTTGCCACTTGTCGTAGTGCTTGCCATGCATCAGCATGTATGCCATGTATCCAAAGTAAAAGGGGAATTTATTTAGTTTTCCCCAACACTTGTCTTTATACTTTTCTTGATCATAATTAGATTCCTTTGGTATAAGGGTGACACGTGGGGGGCTCTAACGGTCCTACCATATTTTCTCCCTATCATAATACCCCCTACTCCTTTGGTCCATTAAATGGACCTAGGGAGTACGTTCCTTTGTCCAGTCAAAGAATTTAGTGACGAGGGTATTAATGGGAATCTAGGAAGGAGAAGGGATATGCTTCTACATTCGGCAGTTCTTTCTCGATGGGCCTTTTCTCCATCTAAGTGGAATAATCGTAGGGTGACCGGACCATTGTCCTGAGGTCCGAACCTTTTTTGCTCGACCGGGCTCTTTTTCCATCTAAGTGGAATGGTAGTAGTAAGACCGGACCCTTGTGCTGGGTTCTGAGCTTTTCCCACCGTACTTGGTATTTTCCATCTGGTGGAATTGTAGTGGCCGTGCCGGACCCTTGTGCAGGGTTCTGAGCCTTTCCCACCATACTTGGTATTTTCCATCTGGTGGAATTTGTAGTGGTAATGCCGGGCCCTTGTGCTAGGTTCCGAGCTTTTCCCACCGTACTTGGTATTTTCCATCTTGTGGAATTGTAGTGGTAATGCCAGGCCCTTGTCCTGAGGTCCGAGCCTTTTTTGCTCGACCAGTCTCTTTTTCCATCTAAGTGGAATGGTAGTAGGGTGGCTGGACCTTTGTCTTGAGGTCCAAGCCATTTTTGCTCAACCAGGCTCTTTTTCCATCTAGTGGAATCGTAGTAGTAAGGCCAGACCATTTTGCTAGGTTTTGAGCCTTTCCCACCGTACTTGGTATTTTTCATCTGGTGGAATTGTAGTAGTGATGCCGGACCCTTGTCCTGAGGTCCGAGCCTTTTTTTGCTCGACCGGTCTCTTTTTCCATCTAAGTGGAATGGTAGTAGGGTGGCTGGACCTTTGTCTTAAGGTCCGAGCCTTTTTTGCTCAACCAGGCTCTTTTTTCCATCTAGTGGAATCGTAGTAGTAAGGCCGGACCCTTTTGCTGGGTTTTGAGCCTTTCCCACCGTACTTGGTATTTTTCATCTAGTGGAATTGTATTAGTGATGCCGGACCCTTGTCCTGAGGTCCGAGCCTTTTTTGCTCGACCGGTCTCTTTTTCCATCTAAGTGGAATGGTAGTAGGGTGGCTGGACCTTTGTCTTGAGGTCCGAGCCTTTTTTGCTCAACTAGGCTCTTTTTTCATCTAGTGGAATCGTAGTAGTAAGGCCGGTCCCTTTTGCTGGGTTTTGAGCCTTTCCCACCGTACTTGGCATTTTCCATCTGGTGGAGTTGTAGTGGCCTTGCCGGACCCTTGTGTTGGGTTTTGAGCCTTTCCCACCGTACTTGGTATTTTCCATCTGGTGGAGTTGTAGTGGCCCTGCCGGACCCTTGTGTTGGGTTCTGAGTCTTTCCCACCGTACTTGGTATTTTTCATATGGTGGAATTTAAGCGGCCCTGCCGGACCCTTGTGCTGGGTTCTGAGCCTTTCCCACCGTACTTGGTATTTTCCATCTGGTGGAGTTGTAGTGGCCTTGCTGGACCCTTGTGCTGGGTTCTAAGCCTTTCCCACCGTACTTGGTATTTTCCATCTGGTGGAATTGTAGTGGCCCTGCCGGACCCTTGTGCTGGGTTCTGAGCCTTTCCCAGTGTACTTGGTATTCTTCATCTGGTGGAATTGTAGTGGCCCTGCCAGACCCTTGTGCTGGGTTCTGAGCCTTTCCCACCGTACTTGGTATTTTCCATCTGGTGGAGTTTTAGTGGCCTTGCCATACCCTTGTTTTGGGTTCTGAGCCTTTCCCATCGTACTTAGTATTTTCCATCTGGTGGAATTGTAGTGGCCGTACCGGACCCTTGTGCTGGGTTCTCAGCCTTTGCCACCGTAATTGGTATTTTCCATCTGGTGGAATTGTAGTAGCCCTGCCGTACCCTTTTGCTGGATTCCGTAATAACTCTTCGAACTCTCTTTCTTTTTCCTCCTCTCTCCCTTTTTTTTTTTATATAATGCGCCGTGGGCCATTTTGAGCTTTTCAGTATTTTTCTTCGCGGCGGGTTTATTAAGTTCTAACCTGGTTGGCGAGAATACTTCTAGTGCACCCTTGTAGGGCATCTTGTTCGTGGAAGGACCATCTTCCCCTCGAGTGATCAGCTCGGAGTAAATGGGTCCCGCCCGCCCTTAAAGGGGATGTCTTTTTTTTCATGGGGAGCGTTTTAGGGTATTTTCGGGGGGATCAGCCCAGATGATACCTCTGTCCCACTCCCTGTCGTTTTCTGGCCCTTTATTCATCATAGGCCGGAAAGTGGAGATGCACATGGCTCGGGTAGAAACGCTATTTCATTAATTTGTAAAGGGGAAAACATGGCTTTGCTTCTGAAAATCACAAAAAGAAAACAAACAAAAAATCCGTCATAACTTAAAAGAAAACATGGACCTTACCCTTCCTTTTCACTGGTAAAACTCTTGGAGGTTATCCATGCTCCAGCTTCGAGGGACTGGGGTTCCGTTGGTGTCGCGCCTCGGTATCTCCGACCGCATAAGGTGGGATCCGAGTTTCGTTGATGTCGTGCATCGGCATCTCCGACCGCATAAGGTGGGATCCGGGTTCCGTTGATGTCGCGCCTCGGTATCTCCGACCGCATAAGGTGGGATCTGAGTTTTGTTGATGTCATGCCTCGGCATCTCCGACCGCATAAGGTGGGATCCGGGTTTCGTTGATGTCGTGCCTCGGTATCTCCAACCGCATAAGGTGGGATCCGAGTTTTGTTGATGTCGTGCCTCAGCATCTCCGACTGCATAAGGTGGGATCCAGGTTCCGTTGATGTCGTGCCTCGGTATCTCCGACCGCATAAGGTGGGATCCGAGTTTCGTTGATGTCGTGCCTCGGCATCTCTGACCGCATAAGGTGGGATCCGGGTTCCGTTGATGTCGTGCCTCGATATCTCCGACCGCATAAGGTGAGATCCGGGTTTCGTCACGATATTCCTTAACCAGATAAACAAGCTTACTCCCTTGGTCCGTTCGATGGACCAAAGGTACTGTTATGATGAGACATAAACACGGCGCTGCTCTCAGACCTCGCCACGTGTTGGCCATGCACCAATAGTGCCTAACCATCATGAAGAAAGGCGATGGGAAACGGCAAGACCGTACGAGTACAACACGTGTCACTTCCTTGCCGCCCAAACCTCATCATCACAAATCACTTTCAACTCCTCCCCACCTAATAAAAGGGAAGGGTCCGGAGGTGGGAAACCAAGCAGAGAGATCCGACCTCAATTCCACTAGAGGAAAAATGCGCGCCCAGGCCCAGAGCCCCGCCACGAGACCACGACGCACAAACACAACAGGCGGAGGAAACTAAACGCGCCAAGAAAAGGCTCGGAATCCCTCACAGGTTCGAACAAAACGCCACAATTCCTCGCAACAAAGATAATTTATGCCAAACACAGTGGAAAAGCAACCAAACAGATGGAAAAAGCAACATAAGAAACACGGCACAAATTCATAAAACCATCCATTCACATCCTCTTGGCCCACAGGCCTACAAAAATGGAGGGTGATAAGAAACCGAACGTAGGGCGCGCAGGCCCCAAAAATCCCCGACAAGAAAGGGGAAAGAAAAAAAAAACAACAACAAGAAAACAGGAGAAACCATAAACTAATCGGAAGAAGACTCCTCTCCCGAAGGGTTCCCCTCCTCCTCCCAGGAACTCTCCAGCAAGGGGTCCACCTCGTATTCAAGCAGCTGCTCGTTGAGAGAGTGAACCTTTCTCTGCAACGCCTCGTTCTCCTGCTTCAAATCCTCGATCTCCTTACCCATCTTCGAAACCCGGCCGCGCAGTTCCATCCCCTGGTGATAGGCCCGGGAGAAAAAAGACCATTCCCTGGCAACACGGGAACGAGACGACTTGTCCTTCCTAGGCAAGGAGGAAAGACGAAGGGGGGAAAAGCCCCAAGAAGGGCCCAAATCCGTCCTAGCCCTTTTCCGGCGAGCCGTAAGGTCCTCCTCCAAGTCAGAAGACAGGTCGGGGTCACTCGACGATTCCTGGGAAAGAGGGGCTTTGCCCCTAACTCGCGAAGGGGAACCAGACATGTTGTTGAAAAAAGGCGCGGAGAAACACCTATCTCAGAAAAAAAAGAGGCAATGACAAAGCGCCGGGGTAGTCCTCCTTTTCACGCTCGAGGAAGAAAACCTTGTATCTCGAAACAAGGCGACCCATAATAATGCTACCATTTCTCGGGGATAACCGCCGGATGAAACGGCACGTCTCCTCGTACTGCGGAGCCCTCATAAATGCCCTCAGCAAGGTGTCGCTTGACCAGACATTACTCCCTTGGCCCATTAAATGGACCAAAGGAGTAAGGGAGTGTTATGATGGGACATAAATACGGCGCTGCTCTCAAATCTTGCCACGTGTCACCCATGCACCAATAGTGCCTAACCATCACGAAGAAAGGCGATGAAAAACGACAAGACCGTACGAGCACGACACGTGTCGCTTCTCGCCGCCCAAACCTCATCATCATAAATCATGAAAGGGATTATCCAGCGAAACCACGCACGCCGTCCAGGCAGAGGAACGGCCCAATCCCGCCAAGGAAGGTTTTCTCTCCATAATGATGAAAAGGTCCCGCGCCACCCTTTAAAAAGGAAGAGAGGGGAAGAAGAGTAGGATCCCTTTTTCTCAGCTCCCACAAAACAACCGGAAAAAGAGGCAAGGCAACGACGGAGGAGACTAGGAACTTAATCCCACGGATGGCGCCAATCTGATGATGCCAAAATCCGGATCTGGGCGTCAGACGAGCGCTATCGGCAAAACCAGCAGCTTAGTTGGTAGAGCTCCTATTCATGGGTGCCTGCGCTCATAGAAATCAACGCTAGAAGGGCCTCGGAGTGGGGACTCGGGGGCACCCTCCAACGCTCAAGTCAGGTATCGGTATCACAGATATCTAAGCAAGACTAATAAAGATAAATGTGCTTATGGGGGGAAGAAGAGTTTCCTTTACCATTGAGCAAGGGGGTGCCTTTTATAGGGTTAGAGTTCTTACACCATGTTTTGGTGTATAAGCCATGTGTTCTTGTGCATGGCAAGGTTTTAGCATGTTTACCACTTATCGTAGTGCTTGCCATGCATGAGCATGTATGCCATGTGTCCAAAGTAAAGGAGGAATTTATTTAGTTTTCCCCCAACACTTGTCTTTATACTTTTCTTTATCATAATTAGATTCCTTTGGTATAAGGGTGACACGTGGCGGGCTCTAACGGTCCTACCGTATTTTCTCTCTATCACCCCTCATTCTTAATTTGAAGTATTATTTTCGAAGTAACACAATACTTTTCTGTTTCGTCGTGGTAAAAATCTGCTACTGCCCCTTTTGTTTCCCATCCTAGTCTTTCGCGACACTTCAGGTTTAGCTCATGATGGCCATCTTGCCTCTAGCTATATACCATGCATCCTGTCTCAGCATGAGACACAGAGAGAGAACTTAGGCCCACTTTCAGCATTGGACAAGCTAATATATATTTCATGGGGAAAAAACTAGTTGCCAAACATTGCCTTAATTGGTAGCTCTCATGTTGTTGTCGAAATTTAAAAAAAAAAAGCCGCGTGCTTACCAATTTAATATAGAAAAGATACTTCTCACAATATATACGACCTTTCTATGCACCAATATATTGTTTGGACTCTCCCTTTCCCCTTATAGTGGACCACTTCTAATGGGTTCAATGAAAAGTAGTAATCGACAGAGGTGACATCCTCTCATTCTCAATCATTCATTCCATCTCTCCTTATTCGGATATGACTTACTCAAAGAATCTTCCACACCCTAGCCTAATTCCTTTCTAAATAATGTTTGTCCCACCATTCCTTCCACATAATCTATTTTGTTTCATGCAACATTTGTTTAGTTATTGTCTGCCTAGGTAGTCAGTCACCGTCGAGACAAACCTTGGGTCTCACATGGGTATATGTATGTGTGATCAAGACTGTTGATATTGTAGAGCAGGTAACCTGTGTGGTATCTGTCTCATATTGAATTAACATCCCATCAGTAAGATAAAAGGATCGCGCTCAGTAATGCAAAGGCCCTGTTCATTTTAGATTGTGCCAACCGATTGCGAGCCCCAATAATTTTGAGTCCAATAATCGACTTGAAGCTCACAATCGGTTATAAAAATCTAAAACAAAGACGGATAAAGCATCAGAGCTCGTGATTAGCACTTCAAACCGATGGTAGCTATTATGGATGGACCGATGTTGTGAAAGCCCAATTATCCAATTGATGGATAGTTAAGCTTTTGCACAATGACCGGTCCATGTTGGGGCCCACTCGTTAATTAATGGCCCCGATTACCACAATCGAGCTGGCAACTTATCTTTTCTCACGGTCCTTACTCCTTACCAAATATTTTATGGATTCCTGTCGATTGAAATGATGGACATGCAACTCAATTGTTGGTACCAAACCTCTATAAAATGGAGGGTCCCATCATCCTTCAATTAATGGGAGCCAAGGTACGAAGGTCCCACCAATATATCAGCCATATTGAACCAACTTGATATTGATATGTCGGCCCAAATATATCATGAATATTCTAAAATATTTCGGACTGAATATTGAGGACCAATGATCGAATCTAGAATTATAGTATGCTAGGACCGGATAAGTATCACATTTTTACTATCCTCAATTTGTTAAGACTCTGTTTTCAACTGTGAGGTTCGATGTTCAATCCTAACTTACCTACCAAAAAAATAGTGCCACATTTTATTATTGTTGATGAAACTAACCTAACCATCCTAAAATAGAAAACTGCCAACTACTCCCTCGTGGATGGCATGAGTATGCGAAACCCTGAAATGGATATCTACCTGTTGTAGCTTTGTACCATGCATGAATTTACAGAAATTTCCTTTCTAGAGAAAGAACTGTCCCAATGAGACCCTACACCTTTTTTGCAACCTAACCAACCCACCAAGGGCCCCACCCTACTCTCTCTCTCTCTCTCTCTCTCTCTCTCTCTCTCAATATAATTTTAAAAATGCAAGTCATGGTCCCTATATTTCTCATGTCAATGAAAGCCATTAGAGAATGATAAGGTGTCAAAGACAGCTCAATGAGAGAATTCATAAAACAAAAGAAATGCTGCAAAGTTGTTTTCTAAATCAATCAAGATATTCTCTTCTTGTCTTCAAGTCGAAGCTAGCAAGACGACAAAAGGCTGTACAACCCAGTATATGTGGGAGAATTTTCAGCTGTTTTCGACCTCAATGAATATATTCTCTTCTTATCTAATTGTCTTGAAGTTGAAGATATTCTCTTCTTCTCTTTTAGGGTAATTAGCAATTTAAGTGTTCAATTTGAAATTCACTTAGGGCCGTTTGGATACCTCATATATTGTATTTGGATTTGGAATTGAGTTTTGAATATAAAATGAATAAATCCGGCAGCTCAAGTTGAGGGAGAGAGAGAGAGAGAGGGAAGGGGGCACTTCCTATTGGAGGGGAGAGATTGAGGAGCAAAGAGGGTGAAGGAAACTGTTAGATCTGTGGTTTTCCAATTTCTTATTTGCACAGCTTATTTGGAAATCTGATTTTTTTCACTGTCAGTTGCTGAATTGGAAATCCAAGAATTTGATCGGATCCAAATTACAATGCAAAAAGGGCTGCAAATGTGAGAAATCCAAATCAAAATCTTCTCTGCATCCAAACAGGCCCTTACATTTTTTATGTGAAATGGTATTTACACTCCCTTCTTTTAATAATGGCAGTCCACTATTTATATCTGCTAAATTAGCTTTTAATGGCTATTATAATCGTCATAAAACAATCAGTATTCAAATAGTCAATCAGAAAAGGTGTAATAAAGTCTAAATACCTTTATTAAAATAAGTACCCATGTCATTTCCATTTTGTTTTGTTGATTTTCTCTTTTCATGTTTTATTTTTTGTTGGAATATATATGATCTAACCCTAATTCCAATGTTGCAACAATCATATGATACATACTATGGTTCCCTCAAGAAGGGCTTGTTTGGCAGCCATGAAATTTTTTTCCTTGGAAAACAATTTTTCCATGGTTTGGTAATGTCTTTTGATTGGATAAAATTACTATAGGTAAAATTGTTCAAGGCATTTTTACTGGAAAAACTTCATCCCCTAAATATTTTTTACCTGGAAATAACATTAGCAAACCTTGCAAAACTCTTTTTTCTAACCATCCATAGTATCTGCTTCTTCGATTGAATTATAAATTTACACCTTGCTCCCCATAGAATGATAATCTTTTAGTAATAATTACATTTCTTGGATCCCCTGTAATGGTTCTGAAAAGTATGTAATTCTTTTATTTTCCTAACTAATTGAAAGAGACATCTATGAATTTATTTGGAGACTCTCTCTCTCTAATAGTCCTAGATTAATTAATTGATGGGGCCATTTCCCTACCCTCATTAATACAAAAGGCTCCACAAAAAATGAAAAGAAAGTTGAGCATTATGACTAGGGACCCTACCATGTGCTCATGGGTTTGTATTTACTTTGAAAAGAAAAAGCATACCAGAACTTTAAAGTTCTAAGGCCCGTATTTGTTTTAGAACCAATCTTTCGTTAAAAACTGATTAATGGACTCAAAATTAAATGTAAATTCGAGTCCAATAATCAGTTTAGAACTCACAATCGATTCTCAAATTTTTATATACATTACATTGCAGTAGTTATAGAAAAAGAAAATTTTGCCACCTCAACCGCCATTGAGAAGTCTTATAAACCCTTCAAATTAGACCATGCCATGACTAACTTTCCAGTAAGAGCAAGATGTTGTGGCAAATCAAATTACTTTCCTGGCCAATGTTTAAATGTTCAAATTTTCTAATTTTTTAACAATTTTCTGGTAAGGCAGATTTGAAGAATTCTGAACTAATAATGTCGGAACTTTTGCTTACCTTGTCAAATGTTCTAATCATATTGTTCTTTAAGGTAGTCTTAAATATCAATCCCGTATGTGTGTATATACATGTAGAAACTTAAAATTTTTGTAAATGAGAGTTAAGGCAAATTGTCATAGTAGAAGTACGTAAATTCATGTCAATATCATCTCTCTCTGTTCGGTTCCATTCTCGGTCCCAACCCGGTTACCATATCAGTATCAATTTATAATAACATTGTTCTTTCCAAGCTTGAGGGGAAAATGATAGATTTTATATAAAAATTAGTATAATTATAAGACCTCAAACTTTTAACCATCCTAGAGAATATAGTTAATAAATTGGAATCGTGACAGGAAAAAATAACAAATTGATGTCCAAAAGAAAATTTTAAGACCTAAAACAAACTCTGAAACACAAAAAATTGCCAACTTCGTAGAGAACAATTACTGAATCAGAGAGAAAATCAAGTTAAAATTTGTAAGGAACAGATTTTTTGAACAGTGATGAGACCGTCCACGAGCCTAACTCCTTTGTAAACCGGCTTAAAACTGTCATGGCTTACTTCAGTAATAGATGGAATGCTGCTAGTTATTTCCTTCTCTATAACTATTAATGCATATCTACCATTCTTTGATTTTGTCCCTAGGTTTGGTCCTGCATGGTTATTATTTCTCATCTTTGAACCTTAACAAATCAAATGTTTGAATACCACATAAGCTTTTTCTTCGGAAAGTTGCCTTATTTCCCACCCACGTAGGTTGTCTTGGGTGGGATGGCAGGAGGCAAAAAGGAAAGCTAACTTTTTTAGGTTTTGAGGAAAACCTAAATGCCAAAAGAGAGTAGGTTTTCTCTAGGGTAGGACAACAAGAGAGTACAAGCGAGAGGCTTGGTGTGTGACGGCTACCCTAAAGGAGAGAGAAGAAGAAAGAAAAGGGTTTTTTTCTTGGGTTTCTTCTCGGGTTCCTCGCTGTGTTTGGTTACCTAAAAAATGAGACTTTTGTAGCATTTGCATGGGATTTGAAAAGCCGAACGGCGTTTGGTTGATTTTTTTGGCCCAAAACTCCTTTTGACTATTGAGATTGTCGGAACTTTGTCCGGTGACGTGGAATACAAATGAGAGCCCATTTGCATACCACTAAATCAGAGTTTTTTTTGTGGGATTTATTTTTGCATGGAATTTTCAACCACTTCCACCTTTTTCCTTTACAACCAAACTACACTTTTGAAAGATGCCACCTATCTCCTCTTTGATTGACATCCAACCCATCTCCTGTTTGACTTCTAATTCCAAACAAATCCCACTCACCAAAAAGAACCAAACACAGCTCTTGGATTTTCTTTCGGGTTTTCTCGGGTTTCTCTTGTGTACGATCTTGGGTTTGAGGAGCAAGAAAAAGGGTTGCGGGTTTGTGATTGATTAATCTATTGTAATCCTTGTATTTTGCTTTTCTCTTAGTGGAAGATCATATTTCTTGCCTGTGGAGTATAGGCTTGGCCGAACCACGTAAATCTTGGTGTTCATCTCGTGGCTTGTTTGTTTATTTTACTTTCCGTTTAATTTGTGCACGATCGGATTGATTTGCCCGTCGGATTTTCTCAACGAGTGGTATCAGAGTTATGGTTGGAGCGATCGTCGAGGCCGGAAGGAGAGATATTAGGTATTGTGGTTGAATCTTTAGGAGTAGAAAGATTGCCAAGAAAGATTTTTGTTTGAGGTGGAGGGATACACCGAGAACGACGAAGTGATCTGAGATGACAGTAAAATCAAGTTCTATTCAGTTCAACATCAATAGATTTGACGGAAAGGGCAGTTTCTCCCTATGACAGATGAGGGTGAGGACATCCTAGTTCAACAGGACTTGGCTAAGGCGTTGAAGAGAAAAGATGGAAAGCCGGAGAAGATGACGGGCGCCAAGTGGGAAGATATTGAGTTGAAGGCGGTCAGCATGATTCGACTATGTCTGGCAAATAGCGTTATGTTTAACATTATGGAAGAATAAGATGAGCCTAAATTATGGAAGAAGTTGAAAAAGCTTTTAATGTCAAAAAGCTTGGCCAACCGATTGTATTTGAAGCGGCAATTGTACGGGCTAAAGATCCAGGAACGATAAGATCTTCTGGAACACATCATAGTGTTCAACGAGCTTGTGGATCAGCTCCACATGTGTAACGACCCGATTTCCAGAACCAAGCCGTTACACCTATTTGACAAATTCACCTGATGTTCTTTATGAGCAGCGGAAGTATTCTCAATAATGAAATCCATTTAAAATTTTAAACTCACTCTGTTCTAAATTAAGGACCTAGCATCCCAAATAAAATTTATTACAGTCCGAAATTAAATACTTAAACTGAGTCTAAATACGACAGGTGACCCATCTGTCACTCCACCCTCTCTATTTATTTCCCATTCCCGCTTTATTTATATGTCTTCGTTTGCGAAGGCTCCCTCTTCTACTAATCCTGTGGAGGGAAATGTAGCAACGTAAGAGCAAGGAAAAAGGCTCACGACATAAAAGAAACAGTACAATAACCATAAAAATTTCAATGATCAACATTAGAATCCATTTTAAACTATACAGTTTTTCAAATAAATCAAATTTGGAAATAAATCAAGTAATATGAACTCTCATCCTTACTGTGATTCCCAATATGTTCTCTCCCCCAATAGTCATACGGTCATTATGGCCATTATGGCAATTCCCCAATTACCCTGACTCTGGCCGGCAACTATTGACCATCAAGGAAGCTCCGCCCCCTAATGAGACGTGCTCCTTTCTAGGATTTCCTTTGGGTCACCTTCCACCCGAGGATTTTGGGTCACCTTCTACCCGAAAATCTCTCCAATAGTCATACGGTCATTATGGCCATTATGGCAATTCTCAATTACCCTGACTCTGGCCGTCAACTATTGACCATCAAGGGACCTCCGCCCCCTAATGAGACGTGCTCCTTTCTAGGATTTCCTTCGGGTCACCTTCCACCCGAAAATGCATTGTCAGCCAGGTGTCGTACGCTCACAGCCTGGGTAACTTTTGGCTTGACCAAGGACGGATCGTAAGGGTCTGCCTTAGTCCTTTCTGGGATCTTAAGGGTCTGCCTTAGTCCTCCCTCCCTTTATTTCAATTTAGAATGGCATGCAGAATTTATGCAATGTTGCTTTCTGAAATGAATATGAAATTTTGCTTTCTGAAATGAAATACTAAAGAAATATGGTATTGAAGATGCTTTTTCCTTTGAAGATACTTTTACCTTCTAATACAGTCACATATCAAATAATCATAGGAATTACACTGAATTACCGTTATGAAGCGAGTCCATATTCACTTGCCTGAATGTACGTGGAAAGGATCGTGCAGATGAGAATTTCACGAAAGCAACGTGAGAAGTACCCTTTTCACACGAAAGCAACGTGAGAAGTACCCTTTTCAAATTCTGATGTTTCCTGTGTTCAGTGTTCTTTCTATCAAATTCCTTTCTGATAATATTCCCTGTGTTCTTTCTATCAAATTTAAGATCATGTGGGCCCGTATGTTACTATTCATATGGGCCCCGTATGTTACTATTCATGTGGGCCCCGCATGCTACTATTCATGTGGGCCCCGCATGTCACTATTTATGTGGGCCCCGCATGTCACTATTCATGTGAGCCCCATCATGTCACTATTTATGTGGGCCCCGTATGTCACTATTCATGTGGGCCTCATCATGTCACTATTTATGTGGGCCCCGTATGTCACTATTCATTTCACCATAAGTTGATAAAGTTTACTTTACGGTTACTATGCTAGCATTTCACCGTTAAGTATATAGGTGGTAGAACCAACCATTACTTTATCCATATAGGTGGTAAAACCAACCATTACTTCAAATAAAATATAGGTAGGTGGTAGAACCAACCATGAAAGAGATCATTAAATAATTTAGGTGGTAGAACCAACCATTGAAAGAGAGACTATTATAAAAGACTTACTTGGTAGTGGATTTTCTTTTTCCTTCGTCTCTCTCTCTTCCTCTTTCTCTTTCTTCTCTTCTCTTCTCTTCCTCTCTCTCTTCTCTTCTCTTCTCTTCTCTTCTCTTCTCCTTTTCTTCTCCTCCTCCTCCTCTATTTATAGACATTTTTTTGCATAGTACTTTTTGCATAGTAAAGACTATTTACTATTTTAAATTATTATTTCTGTCGGTCAATAGTATTTTTGCATAGTACTTTTGCATAGTAAAAACTATTTACTATTTTAAATTATTATTTCTGTCGGTTAACAGTACTTGCATAGTAAATAATATATTTTTTTATTATTAATTTCGTCGGTCAATAGTATTTTTGCTACTATTTACGATTTGTTTATTATTATTTTCGTCGGTGCGATGATATTTTCGTTTTCCACTAGATGTGGGACCCGTTTGTGTGGGGCCCGCTGATGTGGGACCCGCTGGCGTTGGATCCGCTGATGTGGGACCCGCTTGTGTGGGGCCCGCTTGTGTGGGACCCGCTGGTGAATAGTATTGGGCCCGCTGATGTGGGTCCCACTTGTAAATAGTACTCGGTGGGTCCTACTGTGAATAGTAGTTTTGAATAGTATTTTAAATAGTAATTCTGCATAGTAATCTTGCATAGTATTTTAAATAGTAATTATGAACAGTATTTTAAATAATAATTCTAAATAGTAATCTTGCATAGTGACTATTTTTAATATATATTTTTAATATATATTTTTACCGGTTATTACATTCTACCCCCCTTAATGAAAATTTCGTCCTCGAAATTGGACATACCGTAAGATGATGATACTTTTGTTTCATCTCCTCCCCTGGTTCCTCTTCTTGTGGCTTTCTCGCTTCAAGTTCTTGTTCTTCAGGTTCTTCCTCGGAGTCAGAGGAAATTTCAATCATTTGCTGCAATCCTTTCTCTTCTTGAAATTTCTTCTAGCTCACGACAAGGTTGTCAGAGGTTGTAACATACTATATAAAATATCACCATTCTTAAGGAAAATCTTCATAATTCAAAATATCTTTGTTGATAAAATCTCAATGTATTATGTCATCATCATCTTCAATTTTCAGACATCTTCAAATTTCACAACATACTCATAAATCATCATCCCAAAATTCAAAATATCTTTGTTAATTATTATCCCAACGCATGACAGATTCATGATCATCTATTTTTTTATGATTAAAATCGATTCCTCGTGAAATCCATCTAACGATCATTTTTCCCAAAATCCATATTCTTTTTCCCATAATCCAGGCTTTTAATGAAATTTCCAACTAAATATAGCTGTAAATTGTAACAGGGTAATAATTTTATAAAATAATATAAGTACATTTCTGACCTTCAGTCGCTCCATCCTGTACCTCAGTGTCGGACGATTCTGAATATAAGTTGCTGCCTTAGGGCAGTCCCTCTTCCTGTGATTAGGGTCTCCGTAGTTAAAACAAACTGCCATGGTTAGAAGGAAATCTTTTTATTTTTCAACTAAAATCTTGAGGTACCATGAAGTCTCTAAGCAATTGTTTACTTACTAAAGTTTTTAGGATAGTTCTCCTATCTCGTTCGAATTTTTCGGTTGACCCATGAAATGTGACACATCATATGTCACCTATCTAACCCAAATTAACGACTCAACCCTCAAGCACCAGATTTTCCGTAAACCCGGGAATGGGGTCTACAACATATAATCCAGGAACTTTCTCTCTCCGCTTCCGATGTGGGACTATTACAATCCACCCCCCTTAAAGGGCCCAACGTCCTTGTTGGCAGATCGTACTAGAGGAGGTACGGCTTTGATACCACAACTGTAACGACCCGATTTCCAGAACCAAGCCGTTACACCTATTTGACAAATTCACCTGATGTTCTTTATGAGCAGCGGAAGTATTCTCAATAATGAAATCCATTTAAAATTTTAAACTCACTCTGTTCTAAATTAAGGACCTAGCATCCCAAATAAAATTTATTACAGTCCGAAATTAAATACTTAAACTGAGTCTAAATACGACAGGTGACCCATCTGTCACTCCACCCTCTCTATTTATTTCCCATTCCCGCTTTATTTATATGTCTTCGTTTGCGAAGGCTCCCTCTTCTACTAATCCTGTGGAGGGAAATGTAGCAACGTAAGAGCAAGGAAAAAGGCTCACGACATAAAAGAAACAGTACAATAACCATAAAAATTTCAATGATCAACATTAGAATCCATTTTAAACTATACAGTTTTTCAAATAAATCAAATTTGGAAATAAATCAAGTAATATGAACTCTCATCCTTACTGTGATTCCCAATATGTTCTCTCCCCCAATAGTCATACGGTCATTATGGCCATTATGGCAATTCCCCAATTACCCTGACTCTGGCCGGCAACTATTGACCATCAAGGAAGCTCCGCCCCCTAATGAGACGTGCTCCTTTCTAGGATTTCCTTTGGGTCACCTTCCACCCGAGGATTTTGGGTCACCTTCTACCCGAAAATCTCTCCAATAGTCATACGGTCATTATGGCCATTATGGCAATTCTCAATTACCCTGACTCTGGCCGTCAACTATTGACCATCAAGGGACCTCCGCCCCCTAATGAGACGTGCTCCTTTCTAGGATTTCCTTCGGGTCACCTTCCACCCGAAAATGCATTGTCAGCCAGGTGTCGTACGCTCACAGCCTGGGTAACTTTTGGCTTGACCAAGGACGGATCGTAAGGGTCTGCCTTAGTCCTTTCTGGGATCTTAAGGGTCTGCCTTAGTCCTCCCTCCCTTTATTTCAATTTAGAATGGCATGCAGAATTTATGCAATGTTGCTTTCTGAAATGAATATGAAATTTTGCTTTCTGAAATGAAATACTAAAGAAATATGGTATTGAAGATGCTTTTTCCTTTGAAGATACTTTTACCTTCTAATACAGTCACATATCAAATAATCATAGGAATTACACTGAATTACCGTTATGAAGCGAGTCCATATTCACTTGCCTGAATGTACGTGGAAAGGATCGTGCAGATGAGAATTTCACGAAAGCAACGTGAGAAGTACCCTTTTCACACGAAAGCAACGTGAGAAGTACCCTTTTCAAATTCTGATGTTTCCTGTGTTCAGTGTTCTTTCTATCAAATTCCTTTCTGATAATATTCCCTGTGTTCTTTCTATCAAATTTAAGATCATGTGGGCCCGTATGTTACTATTCATATGGGCCCCGTATGTTACTATTCATGTGGGCCCCGCATGCTACTATTCATGTGGGCCCCGCATGTCACTATTTATGTGGGCCCCGCATGTCACTATTCATGTGAGCCCCATCATGTCACTATTTATGTGGGCCCCGTATGTCACTATTCATGTGGGCCTCATCATGTCACTATTTATGTGGGCCCCGTATGTCACTATTCATTTCACCATAAGTTGATAAAGTTTACTTTACGGTTACTATGCTAGCATTTCACCGTTAAGTATATAGGTGGTAGAACCAACCATTACTTTATCCATATAGGTGGTAAAACCAACCATTACTTCAAATAAAATATAGGTAGGTGGTAGAACCAACCATGAAAGAGATCATTAAATAATTTAGGTGGTAGAACCAACCATTGAAAGAGAGACTATTATAAAAGACTTACTTGGTAGTGGATTTTCTTTTTCCTTCGTCTCTCTCTCTTCCTCTTTCTCTTTCTTCTCTTCTCTTCTCTTCCTCTCTCTCTTCTCTTCTCTTCTCTTCTCTTCTCTTCTCCTTTTCTTCTCCTCCTCCTCCTCTATTTATAGACATTTTTTTGCATAGTACTTTTTGCATAGTAAAGACTATTTACTATTTTAAATTATTATTTGTCAATAGTATTTTTGCATAGTACTTTTGCATAGTAAAAACTATTTACTATTTTAAATTATTATTTCTGTCGGTTAACAGTACTTGCATAGTAAATAATATATTTTTTTATTATTAATTTCGTCGGTCAATAGTATTTTTGCTACTATTTACGATTTGTTTATTATTATTTTCGTCGGTGCGATGATATTTTCGTTTTCCACTAGATGTGGGACCCGTTTGTGTGGGGCCCGCTGATGTGGGACCCGCTGGCGTTGGATCCGCTGATGTGGGACCCGCTTGTGTGGGGCCCGCTTGTGTGGGACCCGCTGGTGAATAGTATTGGGCCCGCTGATGTGGGTCCCACTTGTAAATAGTACTCGGTGGGTCCTACTGTGAATAGTAGTTTTGAATAGTATTTTAAATAGTAATTCTGCATAGTAATCTTGCATAGTATTTTAAATAGTAATTATGAACAGTATTTTAAATAATAATTCTAAATAGTAATCTTGCATAGTGACTATTTTTAATATATATTTTTAATATATATTTTTACCGGTTATTACAACATGGTTGACAAAAAAGTTGAAGGAATAAGACAAGGCCCTTTTGCTTCTTACTTCACTTCCTGATTCATATGACAACTTGGTGACGACTTTATTGCATGGTAAGGATAAGATAAAGCTGGAAGAAGTCGCGGCGTCGCTCTTATCGAATGAGATGCGGAAAAAACCTATTCTTGGTGGAAGTGAAGAGCATGAGTTGGTTGTTCATGGTGGGAATCAAAGAGAAATGTCGTCGGACAAGCGATTAGGAAAAGGCAGGTCAAGATCCAAGGTCGGCGGAAAAGGGTGTGCAATGTTACCGGTTCAAGGAATATGGCCACATCAAGTGGGATTGTCTGAAGCGAACTGATAAGGAGGACAATGGTGCTACTAATACGGTGGTGGCTGTAACGGATGAGCAAAAAGAAGAGTTTGGAGATGTTCTCACAGTCTCCACAGGTAATCACATTTCTCTTCATGATGAGTGGATTTTAGATTCAGGGTGCTATGTTCATGTATGCTCTAGGAAGGAATATCTTAATACGTTCCAGGAGACAAGGGCGGATGTAGTGTCCTTGAGTGACAGGTCTACTTGTGACGTCACGGGAGTTGGGACGGTAAAGATCAAGATGTTTGATGGAGTGGTTTGTACTTTGGGTGGTGTGGCAGATGTCCCAAAGATGCGAAGGAATCTAGTATCTCTTGGCCGATTAGACTCCAGGGGTTGCAGGTATTCAGTTGCACGTGGAGCCTGGAAAATCACACACGGTTGTATGGTTCTAATGAAAGGAGAGAAGTGTGGCGGATTGTATCGTCTGCCCGAGGACACTGTGGCTAGTGTTCCTAAGATCTCGATGGCTAGTTGGAAATAGAGTGGTAGCACGTGCATGCGTAGGGTCCCTTTCGCAATTGGTGCAGAGCCAAGTTTCCAGGTTGCAGATGATGGTGAGAAGATGACAGTACCTGCGTTGGGGAGGATGGATCGAGATCCCTCTCCAAGGTTGACTAGGTGAGTCAACGGGTTGGCAGCTACACATGTGCATTGGCCGTGTTGATCGAATCGGGAGGAATCAGAACTAGGATGATTCGAGGTATGTAACTGGTATTTCAGAAGGCCAATGATGGTTTGCGGCAATAGCGAATGGTGGCAATATCAACAGAAAATCTTCAGGTGGTTGGGAAATAAGCCAAGGTGGAGATTGTTGGGAAAATTGGCTTATTTCCCACCCACGTGGGTTGTCTTGGGTGGGAAGGCAAGAGGCAAAAAGGAAAGCTACCTTTTTTAGGTTTTGGGGAAAACTTAAATACCAAAAAAGAGTGGATTTTCTCTTGGGTAGGATAGCAAGAGAGGACAAGCGAGAGGCTTGGGGTGTGACGCTACCCTAAGGGAGAGAGAGAGAGAGAGAGAGAGAGAGAGAGAGAGAGAGAGAGAGAGAAGGGTTTTTTCTCAAGTTCCTCTTGGATTTTCTTTCGCGTTTTCTCGGGTTTCTCTTGTGTACAATCTTAGGTTTGAGAAGTAAGGAAAGGGTTGAGGGTTTGTGGGTTTGTGATTAATCCATTGTAATCCTTGTATTTTTTTTCTCTTAGTGAAAGATCGTATTTCTTGCCCGTGGAGTAGGCTTGGCCGAATGACGTAAAATCTTGGTGTTATCTTGTGGTTTGTTTGTTTATTTTACTTTCCGTTTAATTTGTGCACGATCGGATTTATTTGCCCGGCGGATTTTCTCAACACTTTTACCCAAACTCCAACATAAAAATTATAGACCAGAGTAAAAGTGTCTTGGTTTAGAAATTACTGAAATCTTGTGAAATGAGTTTTATCTCATATACCAAAAGATGAGTGTGGTCATAATTCTCTCATTATACCAACCATACTACAAATTTTCATGATATTTTAATTTTACGGCTGCCTTGATAAAATACAGAACTCCACCACTAAGAATAGAGGGGACCCTTAGAAGACTCTAATACAAAAAATTTAGATAAGAGATGGAAAGAATTTTCTTAATGTATTACAGTCAGTAAAGAAAATTAAAGAAATAAATCATATATTTATGACAGTGATATCAAAGATGCTGAAGGATGGACCAAGTATGAACCCAATCCCATTACTGACAGAGAACAATGTGAAACAAAACTTACAAATTCCTTTGTATGGATTTGTAACCTCACCATGATTTGCTTATTTACTATTAGATGAGAAATGAAATGGCAATTCAAAAGATTAACTATTCACATATCTGCAGCCAACCAAAACTGAAAGTTTCCATTTCTGTGGTGACCGAAACCGAAACTGAAATTTAAAATCTTTTGATCACAATGTCTGGCGTAAAGAAATTTACTGTGCGAGTTGATTGGAGCCTGTGAAAGGCCCCATGGATTAAGTTAGATGAGAAATTAGATGAGAGGAAATTCTAGATTTAACCCACGAAAATACACCTTTTAGTTGCCATGCCCTACGCTCAATTTTTTAGGGGATAGAGTAACTTTGATATAAAATTAAGATTTGTAAATTAAGCTTAATTTGATCCCCTGAAAAATTGAGCATAGGGTGTGGCAACTAACACGTGTAATTTCATTTGTTTGACAGTGCTTAAATAAAGAATTTTTGTAACATATCTAAATCTAGTTGTCAGTAATGAATGCTTCAAGCTCTTTCTCCAACCCTGCAACACTAGTTTTGAAGGCACTAGCCATAATGGACAGATCAACAGAAATGAATGGGAGTGTATATTGGATGGTGGCTTTGTGACGAATTTCACTGTAAAGTTTTTCAACATGGTTGTAAAAATGGATATCAAGTAACAAGTTTGATTTGAGATTCTTGAGATACTCGAAGCATGAAGCATAGCAGCTGCAATTAAATAACATTCAGTCAGAGAAAGATATGTCAGTGTATGCCAGATTAGCTGAGTTAGTGGGATCAGACAGGGATGCAGAAATCACAATGACAGGGATGCAGAAATCATAATGCAATAGCTTTAGCCAAATAGATTGCAAGTGAATATGAAGGAATACATTATAGCCCAGATTTCTTTAGGCTAACCAGCACCATTGTTCTCACAACAATCATCTAGACACTTGTCCAGCGTAAAGGGAAGCGTGAAATAATTGAAAAACAACCCTAGCAAGATATCAATTTCAAATTCCAATAAATGCAAGCAAATAATCACACTCCAAACATGCTTTTGCATTTTAAAGGCTGCAGAAAAAAATTAAAATATCTACAGAAAGTAATAGGAAAATAAAAAAGTTAAAAAAATAACATTTAAATTGCATGTCCAATTTGAAGATAATATTTACAAGCACAACTAGTACAATAGATACAAGTCATAATCGCATATAAAAAAACACCACTCATTGTGAAACTAAGAGTCATTGCCGGCCAAATTGGTCATTCAGATGTTTTGACTTTTGAGCATGAATCAGACCAAGGGATCACATAGAATCAGACAAGAGCAAACATCAAGTTTTTTTAAGGAAAAAAACAAAAGAAAATGCAATAGCCACAAAAAAATGAGTAAAGGGCAGTCCAAATTGGGGAAACAAGCTTCCCCAATTTTTGCGAAGCTGGGGCGTTTCCTGCTTTCGAAACCTGCTTCCTACCTTTCGGGGGCATTTCCAATAATTTTGCTATTCTCACCTTTGCTTTTGACGGGAAACTGACCATTTTTATAGGCACAAAAAAAGGGTTACAGAAACCTCCACACGAGAACCTATTTTCGATTTTGTAAAATACAACCTTGTTAAACCATAACCTACCTTATTTGCTTAAAGCAAAAAAGGTTGAGTTCCTTGATTTTTAGCCGATTGGAAGCCCTTCCCATGCCATCCAAAAACATTCCCTGCAATCCCAATTCACAGCTGCCAACACCACTCCAAAACCTGTTCTCATTCCAACCAAAACTCACCCCAAATATCCTAGAATAATAATCGTCTTTCACCCTCCCAAAACAAGTTTTGTTTCTAACAGCAAGTCCCTCCTTTTTCCTAGACTGTAACCACCCAACTTAGTTCTTGAAAACCACCTCTCCCATAAATATTTTAACGAACCTTCTTATCACCCTTCCATCCCTTCATTTGAATGCTAAAATTCCCTTTCCACATACATCATAATTCCCCCTGTTACCACTTTTCCATAGTTTCCACATACCCTTTCCACTATTTCCAAACCCCTTTTCCTTTCCTTTTCCACTATTTCCAAATTCCTTTTTCCCTTAACAGCCACCCTTAGATCATTAGTAATTAAGCTTCCACTACCTCTACCTTGCATTATTTACAGAGACGATTTCGTCTCCTTTGTAATTTTGCGTCAAGATGACAAGAGTAGCCACCATGCCTCCCCAACGAGCTCCAGAAATGGATTGAAGCAATGAATCGCCTCTAGATCAGAATCAGACCATTGGGCTTCTCATTCAGTACTAACAAGACCAAGCTAGGATGCTTCAAATGCAAGAAAAGATAATTCGATGGCTTGATGGAATGATCCAATGTGCCAATGAACTTATTGAAGAAGACTGATCAATGTTTGATTTTCCTCAAAGAAGACCTCATCAGCGTGTTGTTTATTGTTGGAGTGGGTCCCTCCTATTTGGGAGTGCCGACCACTCTTGTGGTAATGAATGTGTGTGAGTGCGTATTCAATGTGTGTGTAGTAAATTAGTAGGTGTGTGTATGTCATATAATAATCACAAGATGTGGATGTGTGTTCTCTTAGTTATCGCGCGATAACTAAGAGAACACACATCCACATCTTGTGATTATTATATGACATACAAAAATGTCTTGGGCGGTGCATGGCGAAAGTCCGAATTCAGTGCAAAATTTTCTTACGACGCATGCATAAAGACTAGCCATATATGGGACTGCATGCGCGATTCCTCTTGTGCGCAACTATATATAGAGAGTATTTGCCAAGGAACAAAACACAAAAGAAACAAATCTCACATAACAGCAGAGTGAGATATGAGAAGGCACTAACACGAGCAGTGCGGTGAGAGAGAAAGAGAGAGAAACACAGTTCTCCGATAGCTGTGTAACCCGGCAAAATCCGAGAGAAAATAGTGAGAGCCAGTGTGTGAGGGGAGTATTAGCTACTCATAGCCATAGACTGAAGGCACGATATCTTTGTGTACTCTGTAAGAGACCCACCCTGGAAAAGTCAGTACCGAAGATACCCCAGCACAACGGTGTCGCAGTGAGGATGAACAGAACCATCTGTGAGCTAATCAGATGTATGCTCTCAAATGCAAAACTGTCAAACTCCTTTTGGGGGGAGGCAATGAGGACAACGATTGACATGATGAACCTTTCTCCTTCAGTTCCACTTAATGGTGACGTACCAGAAGCAGTCTGGATAGGCAAGGATATTTCCTATGGCCATCTGAAGGTGTTTGGATGCTGAGCATTTGTTCAGATCCCGAGAGATGAAAGATCTAAGCTCGATGGAAAATTGAAGGAGTGTATCTTCTTGGGCTATGCCCATGAAGAGTTCGGCTACAGACTTTAGGATCCTATCAACAAAAGGATCATCAGATGATCATCCAGTTAATCTAGAGCCAGTCTCCCCACCTGTAGATTCTGATGACGGGGGAGCTATACCAGATGCTGATAGTGACAATACTCCACCAGACGACGGTTCAACATCAGAACTGGTTGTAGAACAGGTCCTACCAGAACCTTAGTTAAAAAGATCTACAAGAGTGCGACAGCCCAGTCCCAAATATTCTTCTAATGAGTATGTGATGCTCATTGATGGGGGAGAACCAGAGAGCTATCTAGAAGCAGTGTTTGACGAGCACAAGAATGAGTGGTTAAAAGCCATGCAAGAAGAGATGAAATCCTTATATGAGAACCACACATATGACTTAGTCAAACTACCACAAGGTAGAAAAGCTCTCAAGAATAAATGGGCGTTCAGACTGAAAACTAAAGAAGCTAGCTCACAACCATGGTACAAAGCAAGGCTAGTTGTGAAGGGATTCGGGCAGAAGAAAGCCATTGACTTTGATGAGATATTCTCGCCCATAGTAAAAAATGTCTTCTATCCGAGTTGTTCTTGGCTTGACAGCCAGCTTGAATCTGGAGGTCGAACAACTTGATGTAAAGATAACTTTTTTACATGGTGATCTAAATGAGGAGATTTACATGGAGCAGCCTGAAGGTTTCAAAACAAAAGGAAAAGATTTACATGGAGCATCTAGTGTGTAGACTAAAGAAGAGTTTATACGGGCTCAAGCAGGCACCGAGACAGTGGTACAAGAAGTTTAACTCATTCATGGAAAAGCATGAGTTCAACAAAACCACTGCAGATCACTGTGTGTTTGTTAAGAAATTTCTAGACAGTGATTTCATTATCCTCTTGCTTTACGTTGATGACATGATAATTGTTGGCCATGATACCAGCAAAATTAGCAAGCTGAAGGAGTTGAGCAAGTCCTTAGCCATGAAAGACTTGGGACAAGCGAAGCAGATTCTTGGGATGAGGATATCCCAAGACAAACAGAATCACAAAATTTGGCTATCTTAAGAACGGTATGTTGAAAAAGTTCTCGAAAGGTTCAACATGAGCAAATCTAAACCAGTTTGTTCTCCACTTGAAAGCCACTTTAATCGCAATGTAAAACAATGTCCTTCAAGTGAGATGGAAAAATTAGAAATGGATAAAGTGCCTTACGCATCGGCAATCGACAGTTTAATGTACGCCATGGTATGCACAAGACCTGATATTGCTCATGCAGTTGGAGTTGTCAGCCAGTTCCTCTCAAATCCTGGTAAGGAATATTGGGCAGCAGTCAAATGGATACTCAAGTATCTTAGAAGTACATCCAGCACCCAGTTATGTTTTGAAAATGGTAAACCTGTATTAGAAAGTTTTATAGATGCAGATATGGCTGCTGATGTGGATATGAGAAAGTCCACGATAGGGTACCAACTAACCTTTGCAAGGGGAGCTGTATCATGGTAGTCCTGATTACAAAAATTTGTTGCATTATCCACCACAGAAGCGGAATACATTGCTATAACAGAAGCATGTAAGGAGGTCCTGTGGATGAAGAAGTTTCTACAAGAATTGGGTCAGAAGCAAGAGAAGTATGTCTTGTACTGTGACAGTCATAGTGCAATCCATCTCAGCAAAAATTCAACGTTCCACTCCAGATCCAAACACATCGATGTGAGGTATCACTGGATACGTGATGTGTTGGAACATAAGCTATTACAGCCATGATTTTAAATTTTGGCCGAAATTCGAAATTTCAAATTTCGGTGGAGACCGAAACCGAAATTTGCCAAAATTCTGAATTTTGACAGAAATTTCGGAATTTCGGTCCAAAATTTCGAAATAAATTAAATATTCTTTTTTAATTATTACCAAATTTAGACCGAAATTTTGGAATTTCGGTCGAAAATTCAGTTTTCCGAAGGTCTGAAACGATTACCGAAACCGAAATTTTAAACCATGATTACAGCTTGAGAAAATCCACACTGATAACAATGGCTCCGACATGATGACAAAGACCCTACCTAGAGAAAAGCTACAAGCTTGCGGAAAAGAAGCGGGCTTGACGGCCTCGCTAAATGAGTCGTGAGGGGGAGATTTGTTGGAGTGGGTCCCTCTCATTTGGGAGTGCCGACCACTCTTGTGGTAATGAATGTGTGTGAGTGTGTATTCAATGTGTGTGTAATAAATTAGTAGGTGTGTATGTCATATAATAATGACAAGATGTGGATGTGTGTGGTCTTAGTTATCGCAAGACATTGTTGTTGAAAAATGTCTTGGGCGGTGCATGGCGAAAGTCTGAATTCGGTGCAGAATTTTCTTACGGCGCATGCATGAAGACTAGCCCTATAAGGCGACTGTATGCACGACTCATCGTTTGCGCAACTATAAATAGAGAGATTTGCCGAGGAACAAAACACAACAGAAACAAATCTCACACAACAACAAAGTGAGATTCGAGAAGGCACTAACACGAGCAGTGCGGTGAGAGAGAAAGAGAGAGAAACACAGTTCTCTGATAGCTGTGTAACCCGACGAAATCCTGAGAGAAAATAGTGAGAGCCAGTGTGTGAGGGGAGTACTAGTTACTCATAGCCATACACTGATGGCACAATATATGTGTGTACTCTGTAAGAGACCCACTCTGCAGGTGATGTTGTAACCCATTATTTACTATAGTGGAAGTTTTCAAGAGGACTACGGTCCCGTGATTTTTTCCTTCACTCCGGAGGGTTTTTCACATAAAAAATTTCTGATGTCATTTGTCAATTTACTTTTCGCTTCCATTTTTATCCCACTTAATCTTCACAGCTTCGGTTTGGGAAAACTTTATCTGGGCCTGAAATTCGGCAATAGTAACTCTTTTTCTCAACATTTATATTATTCCTGAGCTAGCAGAGGATATCCACTATTTCCAAATCCCTTTTCTATCCCTTTTCCCTTCACCAACACCCTTAGATCATTGGTATTCAAGGTTCCACAAACACTACTGCATCACACTCCCACCCCTTGCGGCCGTTCAAGGTGAGCATCTCCCTCTTCCCTCCTTCATTTATCTCCCCTCTCCTCCCTTTTCCCCTCTTTTTCCTTCCCTTCTCCTTCTTTCTCCTCTTTCTTCTCTCCTTTTTTTTTTCAAAATTGACATATATATTCATAATATCAAGACATACAAAAGACTGGGGACAAGTAGTCCCACCCCATTACATACTTCATAACTACCAGTGGAGTACCCTCGAACAGCAAAAAACACACAAAGAGAAAAAGAACATCTTCAGAAAACCCTAAAAAAACTTCAACTAGTACCCCACATTGCACATCCCAAATGAAACACAGAGCTACATTTTCCCCCAAGACCCAAAAATCCAATTGTTAGCACCATTCAAGACTTACACCATCACAAAGCCATACCCTCAGATCTTTTGAATCCTCATTCCTTTAGTACAATCGTTGGTTGTCCATCCATGGGCAAGAGAAATCACGAGCAGCGAAGAACCAAGGTTCCTCAATCACCTCTTGTATATCAGTACAAATCATCCTGAAATAAACAAGAGGGGGGGTGAATTGGTTTTAACAATAATTTATACCTTTTTAAATTTAAGTTTTAAACCTAATTTGATTTTTCTTCTCTTGATTAGATTTTGGTTAGTTCAAATAAGATCAAAACAAAATGAAATGCCAAACCAAACAAGAATGAAAGTGCAAGACAAGGAAGGAACACACCGATGTATAGTGGTTCTGTAAGCCCAATGGTTTCCACCTTGGCATTCCCATCTTATTTTGATGATTCCAATACACAAGTGATTTATGATCACTAATGTGTTTGATTGTCTAAGTTGTAGATCACATTGGTGCTAAGACAACATTGCTTGGATTGAGGCCAAGAAGCACTCATTGGACCACTTCATGAAGGCCAAAGACATCAAAATCCAAGACAAATGAAGACTTGAAGAATCCATTGAAGATCAAGTTATATTAGATTGTATTAAGATCCAATCTTAGTTTTAGATTTGAAAGGCATAATTAAGTAAATAAACACACACCCTAAAAATATAAGTGATTGTATTTGGGGAGTTCCAACACCTTGGAACCCTCATAGCAATCCCATCTTGGTGTTAAGTTGGAAGCCCAAAAACAGAAATGAAAATCTGCTCAGACATAGGCTTCTCGGAACTCCGAGAGTTTTTCTCGGAACTCCGAGAGTTTTTCTCGGAACTCCGAGAATTATTCTCGGAACTCCGAGAAATGGTCCAGTGACATTTTTTCATCTTCTGTTTGACTTCCCGGAACTCCGAGATTTTTTTCTCGGAACTCCGAGAACACTACAACGGTCGGAAAAATGGCCGTTGGGAATTTTGCTGGAATTACCACAATGCCATTGAACGGTCATATTTTGGTTTTCCTATATATATGGGCATTCCAAACATTACAATGATTAATCCTAACACTCTAAAAACCTACTTGAACATCCTTAGAGTGAATCAAACTTGTTTATGCCTCTCATCATCTAAGATTAGGATTTGGATCTATAGGCTATATTTGCACATCTTCTGCAAAGTTGTAAACCCTTGTGACAGATTTTTGTTCTTTCTCACTTATTCAAGAAATTGTATTCGGGCGAGTGTTCGGAGAAGCGTAGCCCACTCTCCGTGGTGAGGATTGCCACCAAGGTTAAAGGTGATCGGAATTTGTAATCGGCACCGATCTTTGCCGAAGTTAAGAAGATCTTTTAGTGAAGCCATCAACGGGTCTTTGTTGGTGGAGTGGAGTAGGCCTCGCGTTTTGAGGACCGAACCACTTTAAATCTCGGGTGCACTCTCTCTTGAACTCTAGCTCTTTACTTTGCATTGCACCTCTAGATTTAACTTGTGTGCTTGAATTTCATTTTGATCTCTTAATTTCCAATTTAGGTTTGAGTTTTCAAAAGATTAAAACTTGTTAGAAACCTAATTAATTCTCACTCCTCATAGTTGCCGTACTAGGGACCACCCTTGGAATTTCACTTGGTATCAGAGCAAAGGCTCTTAAAAGATTTTCTTTTCTATAAATCTTTGGTAAATTTTTTTTTCTTTAAAAATTTCAACAAGGGAAAGATCATAAGATCTTTGGCAACTTTCTAATTGTGAAATGGCGGATAGAAATGGAACCGGACTTCCGGAAGGCCATTCCACAACTAGACCTCCCTTCTTTAATGGGTCAAACTATGGACATTGGAAGACAAGGATGCGCATCTATCTTCTTTCGATAAATGTGGAACTTTGGCATATTGTTGAAAATGGATACATTTTGCCTTCCACACCATTTGAAGAATGGAATACGGTAGAAAAAAGGCATGCAAATTTAAATTACAAAGCTATAAATTCTTTGTTTTGCGCCTTATCTACGGAGGAGTTTAATCGAGTTGCTCTTTTTGATTCCGCCAAGATTATTTGGGATACACTTGCCGTTACCCATGAGGGAACATCACAAGTCAAGGATTCCAAAATAAACTTGTTAAAGAGCAAATATGAAATGTTTAGAATGGATCAAAACGAAAGCATTTCCGAAATGTATACTCGTTTTTCTAAAATTTCTAACGAATTAGCTAATCTTGGTAAATCTTATCCTACTGATGAGCTTGTGAATAAGTTGCTTAGGTCTCTTCCTCCATATTGGGATCCAAAGGTAACCGCCATACAAGAATCAAAGAATCTCAAGACGCTAACCATGGAGGAGCTTGTAGGATCTCTCATCACCCATGAGATGCTCCTCACTAGCCGACAAGAGGAGAAGAAGCCGAAAGAGAAAGAGAAAGAGAAAGAGAGTCGATCTCTAGCTCTAAAAGCCTTCAAAGCAAACTCATCATCCTCTAGCGAGGCGGATAGCGATGAAGAAGAAGCTTTAAGGAAATTTAAAAGCTTATGGAGAAAGAAACATAAAAAGGATAAAACGAAGAAGAAAGAAGAAAGTGAAGTAGAAGGAGGAATAATGTGCTATAATTGCAAGAAGGGCGGACACAAAAGACCGGATTGTCCACTTCTCAAGTCATCTTCCTCTAAATACAAGGGAAAGAAGGAATGGAAGAAACATAAGGCTCTTGCCGCCGGATGGGATGCTACTAGCACCTCCGGAAAGAGTTCAAGTGAAGGGGAAGAAAAGAAAGATGATCTTTGCTTCATGGCACTCACCCATGAAGATGAGGTAAACTCTAACCCCTCATGTTATTCATCTAGTAGTGATAATGAAAAAATATCTTATGATGAATTGTGCAATACCTTGCATTGTCAAATTTCTAAAAATAAAGTTCAAAAGAAATCTATTTTAAAATTAGAAAATGAACTTAATTTTTTGAAAAATGAATCTTCTTCCAAATCTCAAGCAAAATTTGAAAATTTCAAACTTGAGATTGAAACCCTTAAGGGTCTTTTGGATAAGAAATCTTGCCAATTAGCACAAGTTCAAAATATGGCAAGCTCTTCCAAATCTTATGAAGATGAATTTAATGATTCTTTAAATCAAATAACACATCTTCATAATGAAAATGAAAGATTAAGATTATGTCTCCATGGTTTCCTAAATGGTGATAAAATTATTGACATAATCTTAAGGAAGACTAGTCAAAGACCTAAACATGCATATGATAGGACTAGCGTATCTAACCCTCATGTTAGATGCCATTATTGTGGAATAAATGGTCATTACCAATTCCAATGTGCATCTAAGATTTGGGATAGTATTGGAACCAAGAAATCTTGGGTTCCCAAAGCCCCCATATGATCATCTTCATATGTGCTTAGATTAGGGGCTAATGCTTTAAAATTGAATATCTTTTTTCAAAGTTAACTAAACATCCCCTCTTATGTTGAATAAAATTTCTAAATAGGGGGAGTTCTAGGTTTGTCTTTTTCATTGAAAAAGGGGGAGCTTTAAATTGAATATTTCATCCCTTTGTTTCTCTTTTACCCCAATCTTTTTGATTGATGCCAAAGGGGGAGAGAATTCTTGTGTAAGGAAAATATATGTGCTTTTTATTGGAAAATCTCTTGTGCTTGTCATCATCAAAAAGGGGGAGATTGTAAGCCCAATGGTTTCCACCTTGGCATTCCCATCTTATTTTGATGATTCCAATACACAAGTGATTTATGATCACTAATGTGTTTGGTTGTCTAAGTTGTAGATCACATTGGTGCTAAGACAACATTGCTTGGATTGAGGCCAAGAAGCACTCATTGGACCACTTCATGAAGGCCAAAGACATCAAAATCCAAGACAAATGAAGACTTGAAGAATCCATTGAAGATCAAGTTATATTAGATTGTATTAAGATTCAATCTTAGTTTTAGATTTGAAAGGCATAATTAAGTAAATAAACACACACCCTAAAAATATAAGTGATTGTATTTGTGGAGTTCCAACACCTTGGAACCCTCATAGCAATCCCATCTTGGTGTTAAGTTGGAAGCCCAAAAACAGAAATGAAAATCTGCTCAGACATAGGCTTCTCGGAACTCCGAGAGTTTTTCTCGGAACTCCGAGAAATGGTCCAGTGACATTTTTTCATCTTCTATTTGAATTCCCGGAACTCCGAGATTTTTTTCTCGGAACTCCGAGAACACTACAACGGTCGGAAAAATGGCCGTTGGGAATTTTGCTGGAATTACCACAATGCCATTGAACGGTCATATTTTGGTTTTCCTATATATATGGGCATTCCAAACATTACAATGATTAATCCTAACACTCTAAAAACCTACTTGAACATCCTTAGAGTGAATCAAACTTGTTTATGCCTCTCATCATCTAAGATTAGGATTTGGATCTATAGGCTATATTTGCACATCTTCTGCAAAGTTGTAAACCCTTGTGACGTATTTTTGTTCTTTCTTACTTATTCAAGAAATTGTATTCGGGCGAGTGTTCGGAGAAGCGTAGCCCACTCTCCGTGGTGAGGATTGCCACCAAGGTTAAAGGTGATCGGAATTTGTAATCGGCACCGATCTTCGCCGAAGTTAAGAAGATCTTTTAGTGAAGCCATCAACGGGTCTTTGTTGGTGGAGTGGAGTAGGCCTCGCGTTTTGAGGACCGAACCACTTTAAATCTCGGGTGCACTCTCTCTTGAACTCTAGCTCTTTACTTTGCATTGCACCTCTAGATTTAACTTGTGTGCTTGAATTTCATTTTGATCTCTTAATTTCCAATTTAGGTTTGAGTTTTCAAAAGATTAAAACTTGTTAGAAACCTAATTAATTCTCACTCCTCATAGTTGTCGTACTAGGGACCACCCTTGGAATTTCAGGTTCGGGCAAAGCCCTACTCCACTCTTCTTAAGATCATCCTTAAGGATTTCCACTATGTGAGACCTCCACGATGCCTGGCTCTAAGGCGATTACACTCCCAAGGGGTATTAAATGAGGATGCCCTTGACACCTTTACACCGACTCTCCTTCTTCGCCGAGTTCTAAGCGATACTCCCTATGGTATTAAAAGAGGATGCTCTAGCCACCTTTACAGGAATAGAAGATGAATTGTTTGGCTTCTCTTGAAAGCTTGATGCACGATGTAGTCCCCTTTAGTACTCTCCACAATAGGTTGCAAATGAAGGCCCTAATCCAAACTCAAAATGATTTGCAAGTGCAAGACAAGTTTGGGGGAGAAGAAAAATAATTTCTCAAGCTAAAGGGATTTGCAAGTTGTTTGAATGCTTAAGGATGATTTTCCAAATATTCAAGAGAGGAAGATAATCCTTTTGAATGAGTATTTATAGCCTTTAGAAAAGATATGACCGTTTGGGGGTGTAAATATCAAAAACCAATTTTTAATTCAAAACCAACGGCTCTTTTCTGTGCTGTCGCGACGTTCTCGGAGTTCCGAGAACCATTCTTCGCGAGAAATTCTCGGAGTTCTAAGAGAACGGCCAGAAGTTGGAAAATACTACTGGACCATTTCTCGGAGTTCCGAGAAAATTTCTCGGAGTTCTGAGAGAATGGCCAGAAGTTGTAAAATACTACTGGACCATTTCTCGGAGTTCCGAGAAAAATCTCGGAGTTCCGAGAAGCCTAAAATCAACATGACTTTTCTGTTTTTGTTGCTGTTTGATTTTGGGCTTTTGGAACTCAATTCCTATGATAATTTGGAATGTTTATGAGGGTCCCAACATGTTGGTCCACCACATAACCATTCACTTAACAATTTAAGTTCTTAAGCGATTTTGGAAACTATTTTGAAAAGTCTTGCCTTGACTTAGAAATCTAAAGAGAAAAAGATGTACAATGAAATCTAGGTAACCCTTAACTTCTCTTTAGCCTTGGTTTTCAATTGGTCTTTTATTTTGTGTATGCTTGCTTGAGAGATAATGTGAGCTCCACTTAGCTCCTTTGACTCTTGTGTGGTACATCTTCAAGCTTGACCATGTGATGTGTTGGTTTCTTCAATGATCAACCTATCTTAACACAACACTTCAAGGCAAATTGATTAGTATTCAATAACATAATCAATTATGTTTAGAATTATCAAAACAAGATAGGAGAGTAAACCCCTGGGCTTACAATCTCCCCCTTTTTGATGATGACAAACAAAATTGATTATGAGGTGTGTGTGGAGTGATATAATAGACAAGTGAATGCAGGAACACCCCCTCAATATATGCACAATGATAAATGATAACAAGTAAAAGCATATAGTGCATATAGGCAATTGAATAGATAATCAATTTCCAAACTTCTCCCCCTTTTGTCATCGACAGAAAGGGCGAACTAAAATGTATAACAAATAGGAGTGAATGAAGATTGAGTTATGTACTCCCTCTAAATCAATGCTTATGTTATAAAATATGTAGCCAAGTAATGCACATATACCTGTTCATGATTGAGATGTTGACATATTATCAAATTGTTAGGTATTTTAATTAAGGTGAAGGTACCTCTCCATCTTAGAGAACTAAGAAGGCTAAGAGTACCAATTGAGTGATTTTTAAGATTAATGTTTCACATCTCATTCATGCAAATACTACCAAACAGGAATGATATATATATATATATATATATATATGTACTTTATAGATAAGCTGGTGAAAGGCACAAAGTATTTATCTGGCAATTTCTTTGACTTGATCCGCACTCCAAATGTTCAAGGCACTTCAGATATAACATATTCTATCATCACTAAGGGGTTTTGTAAAGATATCATCCAATTGTTCCTCAAGGTTGATATATTTTAAGCAAATATCCCCTTTTTGTGAGTGATCTCTAATGAAGTGGTGCCTAATCTCAATATGTTTGGTTCTAGAGTGTTGTATGAGGTTTTTTGTCAATTTTATAGCACTAGTATTGTCACATTGGATGAGAATATGTTCCATTTTAATTTCATAGTCCATCAATGTGCTTTTCATCCGTAGGACTTGTGCACAGCAGGCTCCAGCTGCCACATATTCTGCTTCTGTTGTGGATAGAGCTACTGAATTTTGTTTCTTGCTAAACCATGAAACAAGTGATTTGCCCAAGAATTGACAAGTCCCACTAGTGCTTTTCCTATCCACTCTACATCAAGCAAAGTCTGCATCTGAATATCCAATGAGAGTGAAGGCAGTAGATCTTTCATACCATAGTCCCAGACTTTTGGTTCCTTTTAAGTACTTGAAGATCTCCTTGACTGCCGATAGGTGAGACTCCTTTGGATCCGATTGAAATCGAGCCCAGAGACAGATAGTAAACATAATGTCTGGTCTGCTGGCTGTCAAATAGAGTAGGCTACCTATCATACCCCTATACATCTTTTGGTCCACAGATTTGCCAAATTCATAATTTTCTAACTTAGCAGTTGTACTCATGGGAATTCTTGATGTCTTACTGCTATCCATACCATACTTCTTTAATAACTCCTTTGTATATTTTTCTTGATTTATAAATATCCCATTTTGGTATTGTTTGATTTGGAGTCCTAAGAAGTAGGTTAGCTCACCCATCATGCTCATTTCAAATTCATTTTTCATTAGAGTTGCAAATTCATCACACATTTTTTGATTAGTTGAGCTACAGATGGTGTCATCCACATAAGTCTGGACTAGGAGGATATCTTGATTTTATCTTTTGATAAATAATATTTTATCTACCTTTCCCATCTCAAAACCTTTTTCCACTAGGAAGGTGCAAAGCCTCTCATACCAAGCTCTAGGAGCTTGCTTTAACCCATATAAAGCTTTATCAAGCTTGAAGACATGATTTGGATGTTTGTAGTCTTCAAAACCTGGAGGTTGCTCAACATACACTTCCTCTTGGATATAGCCATTTAGGAAGGCACTTTTGACATCCATTTGATATAGTTTAAATCCTTTATGAGATGCATATGCCAAGAGTATCCTAATAGCTTCCATACGGGCAACAGGAGCAAATGTCTCATCATAGTCTATTCCTTCCTCCTGATTGTACCCTTGGGCTACAAGCCTAGCTTTATTTCTAGTGATAATTTCATTTTCATCCATTTTGTTTCTATACACCAATCTTGTGCCAATGACTGAATGATCACTAGGCCTAGGCACTAGCCTCCACACCTTGTTCCTTTCGAATTGACTCAACTCTTCTTGCATAGCCATCAACCAATATTCATCCTTTTCGGCTTCCTTGATAGACTTAGGTTCTAATTCGGATAGGACCGCCAAGTTGTTACTCACACTTCGATAGTATGATCTAGTTCTTACCGGCGATGTGGCATTACCTAAGATTTGGGATTCAGGATGATCTACCAATATTCTCCTATCCCTACGTAATGAGTCATCATCTACACTCTCAACTTCCTTACTAGGTAATGTATTACTTGTAGATGCATGGGGAGGAGCATTTGTCTTAGGTAAGAGGTGTTCAATAGGTTCATCCTCATCATGTGGCATTTCTTGAGATGTTGGCTCTCTTTCATCAAATGTAACATGCATGGATTCTTCTATAACTAGGGTTCTTCTATTAAATACTCTATATGCCTTGCTATGTGTATAATACCCTAAGAATATGCCATCATCCGACTTCTTATCAAATTTGTGTAAGTTATCTTTAATGTTCAAGATGTAGCATTTACAACCAAACACTCTAAAGTAGCTTATATTTGATTTCAAGTTTTTCCAAAGCTCATAAAGTGTTTTCTTAGAAATTGGCCTCATATATACCCTATTTATAATATAGCAAGCGGTGCTAACTGCCTCCGCCCAAAAATATCTAGGGAGATCATTCTCATGTAACATGGTTCTAGCCATTTCTTGGAGGGTTCGGTTCTTTCTTTCTACAACCCTATTTTGTTGAGGTGTCCTAGGTGCCGAAAAGTTGTGTTTGATACCATATTCATTACAGTAAGTGTCAAAGTGTATATTTTTAAATTCCGTTCCATGGTCACTCCTAATGTAAGATATGGGAATACCTTTCTCATTTTGGACTTGATTACACAACTTAAGAAAATTTTCATACGTTTCATCTTTATGTGCTAAAATATGACCCATGTAAATCGTGAGTAGTCATCCACAACGACAAACACGTGCCTCTTTCCACCTAGGCTACTTGTCTTCATTGGTCCAAAAAGATCTATATGAAGTAGTTGCAAGGGGTAAGTGGTTGAGATCATATTTTTAGGGGCAAATGAGCTCTTCAATTGTTTGCCTAATTGACAAGTTCTACAAATGTGATCTTTGGTGTACTTGAATTTAGGCAATCCTCTAACAATGTCTTTTGAAGAGAGGGTTGAAATGACATCCATTCCGGCATGACCCAACCTCCTATGCCATAACCAAGAATCTTCACTAATGGCATTAAGACAAGTTACATTTTGGAGTCTAAGATCATCTAGCCCAATAGTGTAAATGTTATTGTCTCTAGAACCTATGAATTGTACTTTTCCATCTATCTTATTCTTAACAATGCATTTGTCGGGGTTGAAGACTACTTCAAAACCATTGTCACACAATTGACTAATGCTAATAAGATTATGAGATAAGCCATCAACATAAAGTACATCATGTATGGGAGAGGTAGAGTTACCTATGGTGCCTTCTCCTTTAACTTTTCCTTTTTTATCATCTCTAAAGGTAACATCTCCACCATCATTGAGTGATAGGGGATGCAAATTGAGTGAGGTCTCCGGTCATGTGTTTAGAGCATCCACTATCAAGGTACCATGTGTTCTTCTTGTTATGGCTTTTAAGGCATATCTACATATGAATAGGCAAGTGAGATCTCCTTGGTACCCAAATCTTCCTAATCTTGCTAAATTCATTTATTTTTACTTTAGCGTTCAATTTGATTTTATCTTGTTTAGCATATATGCAAGCAACCTTATAATGTCCTTCTAGACCACAATAAAAGCAAGTTTTAGTACCACTAGAAGAAGCCTTTACAAATTCATTTTTATAGTTTGACATTGTAGTATTCCATTTATGTCCAAGTTCACTTTTATCATGTGACAATCTTTGAATATTAACAAGCCTATCCAATTTTAGTGAACGATGTTCAAATTTTTCAAAGAGTTTCTTTAACTCATCATATTCATGAGATAGTTTACTATTTTCATGCTTTAGCTTGTTATTTTCAATAGATAGTTCTTATCGATTTTTATTTAAAATCTTGATGGTAGCATTTAAATCATGAATTTGAATTTTTTATTTTTTATTTTCATCATCTAAAAATTCATGATCTTTCTTTAACCAACCAAATTCTTTTGTCATACTAGAAAGAGAATTTTCAAGTGATGTATTTTTATCAAGTTCAATTTCAAGTTCATCATGTGCACTTTGCAAGGAATCAAGAACTTCTTTTAAAATAATGACATCATTTAAAGTACTTACCTCTTGATTGTCATTTGTTGAGGCCATGAAGCAAACATTTTTTGCTATCAAGCAATCTTCTCCATCATTTGGTTCACCTTCACTTTCATTGTCCTTATCCCATGAGGCGGTCATTCTCTTCTTGCCTTCTCTTCTCTTGAAACGATTGTTTGAAGTAGGCTCATTGTTGAGTGGACAATCCGGGCGAATGTGTCCAAGTTTCTTGCATCCGTAGCATCGGGGTTGAGATGATTCGTCACCGAGCTCTTCTTTCTGCTTGAATGGAGGATTGGCCCTTCTATTTCTCATGCCTCCCATATTCCTTTGCAAGAACTTGATCATTCTTGTTAGGAGGGCTACTTCATCGTCCATGTCTCCCTTTGCCTCTTCATCGTCACCTAAATTGCAACAAAAAGCAACACCTTTTCCTTTTTCAATTTTATTTTCGATTTCGGGTGCTTTTGTTTTGAAAATCATCTCATGGGTTATCAAGGACCCTATTAGTTCATCTAGGTTTAATGTGTTCATGTCCTTGGCTTTGGTGATTGCGGAGGTTTTGGATTCCCATGATAAAGGTAGGGATCTAAGGATTTTGGTCACTAAATCTCTATTTGAAAATTATTTTCCAAGTCTCATTAGTCCATTTACTAGGTTAGTGAATCTAGTGTACATGTCGGCAATATTTTCATCGGGTGTCATTTGAAAAAGTTCATATTTCCTAAATAGATGATTCATTATAGATTTCTTAACTTTGTTGGTTCCCTCATGGGTAACTTCTAAGGTGTCCCAAATTTCATTAGCCGAATTCAAGTTGGAAACTCTATTGAATTCTCCGGACGACAAAGCACAAATTAAAGAATTCATGGCTTTGGCATTGTAGTTTGAGGCTTGTTTTTCGATTTATTTAGATTTCTAATGGGCAAGGTATATCCATTATGAATGGCTCTCCACATTTGGTAATCTTGGGTTAAAAAGATTTTCATTTTTATTTTCCAAAATTCATAATTTGTTCCATCAAAATAAGGTGGCCTAGTGTTTGTGTATCCTTCATGGTGTTGAGGCTAGTTTGCCATTTTTAGAATCTTTTCTCTAGACCGGTTGGGGTTTTAAACAAAGTAGAGACGAGGCTCTGATACCAATTGAAATAAACAAAAGGGGGGGTGAATTGGTTTTAACAATAATTTATACCTTTCTAAATTTAAGTTTTAAACCTAATTTGATTTTTCTTCTCTTGATTAGATTTTGGTTAGTTCAAATAAGATCAAAACAAAATGAAATGCCAAACCAAACAAGAATGAAAGTGCAACACAAGGAAGGAACACACCGATGTATAGTGGTTCGGGCAAAGCCCTACTCCACTCTTCTTAAGATCGTCCTTAAGGATTTTCACTATGTGAGACCTCCACGATACCCGGCTCCGAGGCGATTACACTCCCAAGGGGTATTAAATGAGGATGCCCTTGACACCTTTACACCGACTCTTCTTCTTCGCCGAGTTCTAAGCGATACTCCCTAGGGTATTAAAATAGGATGCCCTAGCCACCTTTACAAGAGTAGAAGATGAATTGCTTGGCTTCTCTTGAAAGCTTGATGCACGACGTAGTCCCCTTGAGTGCTCTCCACAATAGGTTGCAAATGAAGGCCCTAAATTCAAACTCAAAATGATTTGCAAGTGCAAGGCAAGTTCGGGGGAGAAGAAAAATAATTTCTCAAGCTAAAGGGATTTGCAAGTTGTTTGAATGCTTAAGGATGATTTTCCAAATATTCAAGAGAGGAAGATAATCTTTTTGAATGAGTATTTATAGCCTTTAGAAAAGATATGATCGTTTGGGGGTGTAAATATCAAAAACTAATTTTTAATTAAAAAACCAACGGCTCTTTTCTGTGCTGTCACGACGTTCTCGGAGCTCCGAGAAATTCTCGGAGTTCCGAGACAAATTCTCAGAGTTCCGAGAGAATGGCTAGAAGTTGGAAAATACTACTGGACCATTTCTCGGAGTTCCAAGAGAATGGCCAGAAGTTGTAAAATACTACTGGACCATTTCTTGGAGTTCCGAGCTCGGAGCTCCGAGAAAAATCTCGGAGTTCCGAGAAGCCTAAAATCAGCATGACTTTTCTGTTTTTGTTGCTATTTGATTTTGGGCTTTTGGAACTCAATTCCTATGATAATTTGGAATGTTTATGAGGGTCCCAACATGTTGGTCCACCACATAACCATTCCCTTAACAATTTAAGTTCTTAAGTGGTTTTGGAAACTATTTTGAAAAACCTTGCCTTGACTAAGAAATCTAAAGAGAAAAAGATGTACAATGAAATTTAGGTAACCCTCAACTTCTCTTTAGCCTTGGTTTTCAATTGGTCTTCCATTTTGTGTATGCTTTCTTGAGAGATAATGTGAGCTTCAATTAGCTCCTTTGACTCTTGTGTGGTACATCTTCAAGCTTGACCATGTGATGTGTTGGTTCCTTCAATGATCAACCTATCTTAACACAACACTTCAAGGCAAATTGATTAGTATTCAAGAACATAATCAATTATGTTTAGAATCATCAAAACAAGATAGGAGAGTAGACCCTTGGGCTTACACATCCCCTTCAGTATAAAAGACGAAAATCCAGAAAACAAGATTCTTGTATAAACCCATCATTACTCGCTTGAAGCTTCCACTAAAACATAGAGAGAAAACCTCTTCTTAAACAAACCATGTCCTTTAACCCTAAACAAAGAAGAAATTAAACGAAGGAAAATCCTCGAGCAGAGAAGGAACCACGGTCCCTCAAGCACACTCCAATATCCTCAATTCGCATCCACCTCCACAGTAAGGCAAAGGTTCCCATCATCAGATCTTTACAACACAACTCTTCAATCTTCAAGAAAGAGAAAAAACCTACACCATCCTCCATAAAAACAAAAGGAAAATTGCCAAACAAAACATATCAACACCCAAAAAATTTTTACAGCAAAAACTAAAAGAGGCCCCTATTTCTTAATAGCCTTTAGCTCCCTGCTCCCCTTGGCCGGTGTTTTCCTCTTTCTTCTCTCCTCATTCTCTTCTCCCTTTTCTCCCCCTCTTAGGAAAATGATTTTGTCAATTACATAAACATGATTTAGTCCAGTTGTAGTCCTCGGGACCTAGAAGTCTCATTCAAAATTAGAAGTTGCTGCTCCCATTGGTGCAATTAATTGGTCGTGTACCAATATGCTTGTCGGTGGGGGTTTCTGCAATCAACAGAGATTTTATTAAGGTGCAATTTCTTTTAGCTTTGTGTAGACACCCAATTTTGTCAATGTGGTACTAATGATAAGTGTCGCGAGGAAGAACCTTATGATGAGTCCCAGAGCACCAGTTGTGTTTCTCTCAATCTCTCTCTTTGGTACCAAACGATTTTCGAAAATCTTGTTATCCTGGAGAAATAACCATAAAGCTTATTTTTATAGCACCTGCCTTTTTCGGCAACAAAAAATGCCTGTTTTTACACAGCACCCGCCTTTTTATAGCAACCCAAAGGACACTTTGTCTTCCGAAACCAAGCGATATTAGTTTTATTAGAAATTACCGAAACGAGGAATCCAATGCACCTGAGAGCACGTAAATCCGAGTTCAAACGAAAATGTTATGCGCGTTTTAAAATGAACAGCAAAAGAGGCCAAAAACCACCAAATTCGCCCAGGGCAAAATAGAATTTCGTCCAAGGCAAAATTTGACCGACTTTGAACAAAAAATATCCCCCCTCCAAACTCTATAAATAGAGGGGAGGGGGTAAGGGTTTCTCACAACTCTTCTCTCCCTCTCTCTCCTCTTTTTATTTTGGGTTTTGCCCTCCCCTCTTTTGGTGATACACCTCCCTTCGGTATATTTCTAGCACCGAACCCCTGCAGAAATCCAGAAAAACCCCTAGTTAGCTTACTTTTTAGAAGAGAGAAAGTTGAGAAACACTAGGTAGCTCACACTGGGCGTTGACACTCCGCCGAAATTCCGAAGGTTGGGAGCGACATCTTTACTTTTACACCGTTGTTCTACCAAATTTCGCAGAAATACGAGCTGCTTTTCAATAGCAGCGTCGTTGTTCTGCTGAAATCTCGATGAACATGGAGTCTTTTCGGCTATATAGCGCCGTTACGCCGCCGATTTCTCCGCAACTCAGCAGACTCCTTCGTTAATTGTGCTGCCGAATTTCATAGAACTGAACGTCCTATTATCAAAATAGCGCCGTTGTTCTGCCAAAATCTTTGCAAACTCGAAGTCTCTTCTCCAAACACAGCGCGGTTACACTGCCCAATTCTCCCAGTAAAATCACATTAGTTTACCATCATTCTGCAGTTTCATTTACAAAGTAAGGTAAGAGGTGGTGACATCATAGGATCTCGGGCGTTCAAATTGCCCCTTGAGCTTATGATATAAATCCCTCTTCCTTTCTTTTACTTTCTGTAATTTACAGCTTTCTGCACTTTCCTTTACAAAGTAAGGTACGAGGTGATGACGTCATAAGATCTCGGGTGCTCAAATTGCCCCTGAACTTATGATATAAATCCCTTTGCCTTTCTTTTACTTTCTGCAGTTTACAGCTTTTTGCACTTTCCTTTACAAAGTACGGTACGAGGTGTGACGTCATAAGATCTCGGGTGCTCAAATGGCCCCCTGAACTTATGATATAAACCCAGAGGCCTTTCTTTGACTTTCTATACAGTCATTTTCTGTTAGATTTTAGGGGCCTACTTGGGATCAGTTGCAGTACCCCTTTGGGGTTTGTAACATATGATCTCAAACAGGATCGAACCGAACCACTTATTTTCAGATTCTTTCTATAAATTCATTTCATTTACATTCTGGAATTAAGTATAACCCAAATAAAGGATAATAAGACAAGCTATCTTGTTTCAAATTCTTTGAAAAATGCCAATTTAAGAGACCGGATTTATCTGGGCAAGAGGGGTGCCTAACACCTTCCCTGATTGTCACCATAACCCTTACCCAGATATCTGTAAGGACCGTGCCTTGAGCAAACAGAGCAAAATATATGGTTCTAGGCCCAGAGCAAAGGAACCCCTGATTAGTATTCTTCCAACGATATTCAAGTTGTTACTCGTTTCCTTGGAAGAATAGACACGGGTCCTAGGCCCTAACCTAGGTGGCGACTCTGAGCTTCTCTATCTTGGGAAGTTATGACCACGGTCCGAGTTCGTAAGTAGTGCAGATCAAATAAACACCCCCCTGAAAACCCGATGTTGTGATCCCCCGCCGTCCTGCGTAGTACGAGAAAAAATCGGCTCCCACACTTTGGAAAATAGATATGTAGAAGTTTCCATGGTGTCATTAACTCAAATTCTAGAATAAATCAACTCCAATAATTGAAATCTATTGCTATAGGTTCAGTGAAGTCTTGAAGTGGAGTCTTGGGTTCTTTTTGTGCTTAAAAATCTTTATCTTATGATAAACTGCTTGTTGAGAGGGATTGTTCTAATGCATAAATTTTGTATTCAAAGGCAGTTTGGATCTGCAGAGGCTACTAGCATGCTTCATTGATGAGATTAAATGCACTTAAGCAAGATGGGTGTATCTTTCAGCAACATTTTATGTGAAGACAATTTATGTGTCTGTCAATGTCTGCCTAGAGACAACTTTGTATTCATTATTTATTTTAAAGAAGTAAAAGGGTTCTTATTTGTTAGATTCTTCAAAAAAAATCCTTGATTGGGCAAGCTTAAGTGATGATTCATAGCACCTACTTTTTGCCATCTCCTTTGTAATCTTGGGTCCAGCATGTCTCCACAACGAGCTCCAGCAATGGATTGAAGCGATGAATCGCCTCTAGATCAAAATCGAACCATTGAGCTTCTCCTTCAGTACCAGCAAGACGAAGCTAGGATGCTTCAAATGCAAGAAAATATAATTCGACTGTTTGATGGAATGATCCAATGGGTTGATGAACTTATTGAAGAAGAAGAACGATCAAAGTTTGATTTGCCTCCGAGAAGACCTACTCAGCGTGTTGTTAATATCATTCCTGAGACGAAAGGGATATCCACTATTTCCAAATTCCTTTTCCATCACTTTTTCCTTTACCAACACCCTTAGATCGTTGGTATTCAAGGTTCCGCTAACACTACTACATTACACTCCCACCCCCTTGCAGCCGTCCAAGGTGAGCATCTCCCTCTCCCCTCGTTCCTTTATCTCCCTTATCCTCCTCCCTTCCAAGGTTTGAAATTTCGGTTCCGGTTTCAGCCTCAGCCGAAAACAAAATTTTGGTGTAAATCTTATAATTTTGGCCGAAATTTCGGCCGAAATTTAAAACCGTGCTTCCTTTCCCCCTCTTTACCCTTCCCTCCCTCTTCTTTCTCCTCTCACTTCTCTCTTCATTCTCTTCTCCCTTTTCTCCCCCTTCTTCTTCACTGGCTGCCTAGCAGACAGTAAGACCGTCGATCAATAGTCATAGGAACTGTTCATAGCCAACAACCCCTCCACACTTCCCTCTTCCTCCCTTGATACCCCTACCTTGTCCCTTGGCTGTCCGCTATAAATTTTCTGCACTTTTGGTGGTCAACTGCCATCCCTGCTCTTCTCTTCTTTCACTACTCAGTTGCTAACCCCACAGGTTACAACCCTTATTCCCTCCCTTCACCTCTTCTTTAAAAAAAAATAAGAAAATTGACATAAATATATTGATAAGTCATACGAGAATTACATGAAGAAGGGACCAGGAGTTCCTGATGAATTACATCGTATGAGGACCTAGGAGATAACTCCTGGGCCCTAAAAGAAAAACCCAAAACTATTCCCCCTTTACCATCCCCTTTACATTCACCAGTCCAAAACAAAAACACTAAAATTGCAAATTCTACAACCTTCCTAGAGATTGTCCCCAATATCCATGATAATAATACTCATTCAGTAATTACACCCCCTGAATACAATTCAGTGATCCTCCCTATCAGGTGCAATAAACACTGTGATCTCCAGGAAAAACACCTTCTTTGGCCATGCAGTCTTCCCTCACATTTGCTTACCCCCTCCTAGTGCTATTAGCAATGTGATTTCACAGAGGAGGTACCTGAAATCATTTGCAATTGGAATAAATTCACCTTCCAAACAACAATAATACCCCCAACGGATCCAACCTCATCTTATGATTGTTTCCACCCCAAATCTCATTAATAGAATTCTTCGCTTCCCCCAAAATTTCCTCCTATCGATGGTTAGATTTTCTCCTATGGAAGATGTCCTTTGCTGCCATCTTCTTCTTCATCTCCGTTCCCAAACCCCTAATCCTTCAGATTATGATATTCTTTTAAGAAACCGAGTTCCCCTCCCACAATACCCTCTAACCTTCGCACGACGTAAGGCTTTGTGCTCCCTTTTTCCTTTTCCCAAGCATTTTGTTTTATGTTTACCCGCTCGATCCATATTTTCGATCTCCATGAAAGTCTTTCGGGTGCAAACAACATCATTTTTATTCAGCGTGTCGAGATTGTCTCCCATAGGAGTCATGGCCACAAGCTCATCATCCATGGCCTTATCCACTGAACCGTCATCAACCTGGCTGGAATAATAACGAGATTTGATGTTCCCGAGAAACGCCCTATTAGGGGCCCTACATCTGAGCAACACACATTTTGGATCCTTGGGTGTATCTGAGGAGGGAGAGGCCAGATCCTCCAAGTTATTCCTCTTGGTTTTCTGTCTAGCATTGACACATGGCGCAAGGGCATTGGTATTAAGAAATCACTCTCCGTTGCTTCACTCTCTCACCTATAATACCGCCAGTAGTAGGTAACCTACCATTGACACAACTGGCAAAGCGGGCAGCTGTCATTTCATTATTTTGAAATTCAAACCCCTCGATACCATGCGCCGAAATAACACCAGTTTCACTGACTTGAGCCGTCGTCCTCTCCGGCTCTTCACCGTTTCCGGCAACAAGAATATCCTCCTCCACACTCTTCATCGAAATATCCCCTAAAGTTTCACCCTCACTACCTTCATTTTTTTACTTTAAATCCATGTCATCGGCATTCCGGAGAGCATCTTCCATTTAATCCAGAAAATTTCCTTATCAATGGTCACCAGAAAGTGAACAAGATCCGGACATTTGCCTTTAGTTAGAATTTGAATCCTAGCCACCTCGTAACCTCTCCCTGCATTGCATGAGAAATCTATTCTCTGAACATATCCTATTTTCCTTCCAATATCTAAGAAGTTTTGCAGACACCATGCGTGAGCCGGAATCCCGGAGATACTCCACCAAGCTAATTTTAGCTTCTTGCCGAACTTTGATTCCCATGATGTTAATTCCATAAATGGGGAGTTTGTTGCCTTGCTCCATTTATCCCGAACTTCCTGGATATTCATTCCTTCCGGCATAAATATCATCGCTTCCAGTATGTCAATCCTGTATAAGTATAGAGGAGACTTTGATCCACACCGAGTTCGAAGCCACCACTCCAGGGCAGGCAGATCCCCAAACCACCCAGTTCGGATTCTCCCCCAAAGGTTATGATTAGCATTCCTGATGGATTCAAGATATAGTGGGGTGCTAATTCCTGATGAGCCTTCAGAGGATTTGAAGTTCTTGTTAGCATCAACCATCTGGGTCTCCACTGCTCTTGTATTTCCTTCAAAATTAAAACCCAAAACGTACCCTGGCTTCCTGACCACCCTTTCTGGCAATTCAGACAAGCCGCTCGCCACCGGAAATTTCTGAAACTACATTTCTGACAAATCCAATCACCCAGACCACCTTCTCTTCTTCGATGTTATGCTTAGGTTATCCGTCTATTCCATTTCCGGCGAAAATCCCATCCAGCAAAACCCCCTTCCGACAGAACCCCCTTCCGGCAAAACCCCCTTCCGGCGAAACCCCTTCCGGCGGAACCCCATTACATTCCACGACTTCTGTCTCCACGGCAAAACACCTTTCCGGCAAAACCCCCATCCCGTTCACCTCTCCTATTCCTCCCTTCACCTCTTCTTCTCCCCTAATTCTTCATCTCCCACCCTCTTGGACTGTATTGCTGATTATAGGGGCTCTCCCACTGGCTTATTAGAGCTTCCTTCACTTCTATTGCAGCTTTTCACCACACCGCTACTAATTGCTATTGTGGCTGCTCATGCACTCATTTCACCATACACCCTTAGTTTGGTACACAATTGGTGGCTAATGCAGTCCTTGGACAGATTGTGACTTCCGCTATGTCACGCCCCAAGCCCGAAATTCGAGGTAAGGCGCACATGACAGCCGCCACACGCCCATAGGGTTGCCCCCATAAGCATGCAAGGCTTCTTCACAACCAACTATTCTCAACATTCAGAGCGAAATTGTAGTCTCAATAAGCTTAAATGGAATACACATATAGGTCCATAAGTCTAAATCCAACAATACTTATTCGATGACAATCACCTCAATAAACTAACAAATGTCTCTAAATTGGAATAACGAAAGAAAGCAGGAAAACTCCTAGGTTCCAATCCAAGTGCCTGAATTCCTTAGCAAGTCTACTGCTGCTCCTTAGGATCTGAAGATTGTTAAACCACATAATGAGCTAACAACTAAGCCGGTTTTCCAAATCCAAGTTAGCTAATAGGAAAATGCATACATGCTAGTGAGGAATAAGAAATAACATGCCGCAAAATCTTAGTCTATGCAGAAATTGATAAGAAGCAAGGAAATTGTTTCAACATAAGCTGCATAAGAAAAATACATGTTTTTACAAAAAACAGTTCTAACCACTAGGTTATGCAGTTTTCCACTTTAAAATCAGTGACAAAGAATATATATTTCCAGCCACTTAGTTTTGCATTTTTACATTTGAAATCAAATACTTAACAGTCTTCTCTATGGCCAATTTCCAACCTTATTGGCAAGTAGCATACCCCAAGGCGAACACTCGTTCACAGGCCTCACAGGTCCTAAAGCGCGCAATGTAATAATATCAATAGCCAGAGGACTCCATACTAGCTGGCCGAGATCAACCTTACGGGCAGATAAACTCTGCCGGTCAACGTGAACACGTCCAATGTACCCACCCACTAGCAGGTGCACTAGATCCCCACCAGAGATCAACCTTACTGGTGCGACCCATTCCATACCAAGACTGTATACAAATATCGAGAGAAACAATTTAATGTCTACAATATCATGCCATAAATTTTATAGACGTTTCAAACCATTGAGGGATCCTTCATTCCCATCCATTGAAACCGTGTCATAAATAGAATGCTTTTCAATAGTGTTCATGAATTTGAGTTTCCAAAATCATGTTAGTCACAAAGCTCTTTTTTGTATAAATAAGAAAGCATGTTAAGACTAAAGTATTTCTTGGGTAATGACAATTTAACCATTTAGTGTGACATGCTGAAAGTGACCAGTGAGAAACAAGTTCCAAATAATGAACAGTAGTAAAAGCTTGCAACAAATCTAAGTATATGCAAATACTAGTAATACACTGGACATAGGGTAGAATGACCTACCTTAAGCGTGATCTACAAAAATTCCTTTCCAAGTTCAAGACTGATGCAGGTGTAAATGCGTGGAAGCATGCTCTAAGTAGCGAGATATGATTTCAACCACTAGCTCAGTTAATGCCCAAGTCTAGCGGAGGATCGACTTCTTTAAAGGAATTCTAGCGAACACCCCTGTATAGCATCAATTTCCAGTAAGGATTCTATTCTAGAAGATATCAGCTAGTAAAAAGCATTTAGGCCTTGGATATTTTTTGAATAAAATCACCGAAACCACTAAGCTCTATAGTTGTGATAAAACTCAATGGTCAGATTGAAGAATACAAACTTCCTGGACATTTCACTACCCATGGCTCAGTTGGATTCATCATAACCAGTATTGGTTCTATTATTAGAGAACAGCCACAAGGCTTAACATGGTGATCTGAACCATCCAATCCATTCTTAGGGTAGCTGAATGCCTTATGAAGTGATTTACTTTTGGTTCCATATATGAAAACTTCATGACCAACTGTTAGTGGAAATTGAGAGAGCTTTTACAAGTAATTTTGCAATATCCAAAGGTGACATTTAAATTAAAATGTCGCCCTTAAACAATGGCTAGGGATTTCTTTATTTTCAAGACAAATTACGTTTATGAAGCTAAGTCTCAGGATTAACAAAAAGATCCCCATAAAGCATAGAGAGATGAAAAATAGGTAGCCGGATGAAATGAAACCTAGAGTTATAGGACTGTTGGGGTGGAAAGTTACTCACATCTCGTTGCAAAGACGAAGCAATAATAATCTTTTTCCCGGTTTCGACAACCAATTGTGGTCCGGTCAAAGGCGACTACAAGTATGAGATGGAGGGTCCCAAGGTAGCAGCAAGCTTCCTCTTGGACTTTCCACAAAAGAGGATACGGAACTTCCCCGAAAGAGGAGGCTAAACAATGCAAATGAAGGGCGGATCGAGGCTGAAATAACTAGCAATAGTGGCTGTTTGTATTGGATTAGAATCCAATGGCATTGAACTTTGGGGGATGTTATAGATAAGGGCACAAACACAAAGGGTGGCTGCTGTCTTTCAAGGAAGAGGAAAACTTATGCCTTGAAAGAGAACCAATCTAGTTCGGATATAATCTTCAATTGAGAGAAAAGACCAACAATGGTCTCTCGTCCAAATCCACCCCTCCTAATACATGTTAAGGAAGTGACTCATTTTCCGTAAAGGCTTGATTTGTAAGAAAGGCAACAGCCTTGAGCGACCATGAAAACCATTAAATTTGATTAGGCAAATTGCCTTGCTTTGTCATGACTAAAACGTAAGCAATTTTATTGGATTAGGTAACTTGCCTTCCTTGCCCATGGCCAAGCCAACACACCAATCCAAATTGCCTTGCTTGCTTGCCGTACTTTATTTAGTTTAGAAATTAATTGGGCTATTCTTATGGCGACAAATCAAGCCCATCCAAAAATTATGAGAAGGCACCCAAAGAATTTGGTCCTCTCTTACTTTCCCTTTTTAAATAAGATTGATAGGGAAGTATCATTCTTTACACTCTTATTTAAAAACTTCCATTTATGATCCTACAGTACCATACGGGAATCATCATGACCCTTTAAAATTAAAACACTTCTAATTCAATTGAAATCCCTAATGAGCACAAAAATCTTATTCTTACTTTTAGTAAAACATCAAATACCTGCTTTTAATAATGACACCCTACTCAAAACAAATAACACTTTTAAAATTACCCTATTCTAGAGGCATGGATTTTGGTAGAGACACTCATTTCCAGGCAATTAATCCTAAGATCGAGTTTGGTAACAACACCCATTAGAAAAAAATAGTCATAAGTTCAATTTTATAAGGACAACTATATATTAAAAAAAATTACTTGGGATCAGGTATTACAGGCTACTTCTCCAACTCCTCTTGGACCCCTCCTACACCGTGAGATTTGATACCGACGCACGCACCGTTGGGTGAGACATCTCCTACAACAGCCACTTGACTTCATACCTGATTTTTGCTGTACCAACCTAGATTTTTCACATGAAATTTTTGCCCTGGATTGGTGATTTTTGGGCTCTAGTTGAAATACCCTGAACTTCTATTTTAAGTTTAACAAGGTAATTAGTGATCTTAATCATGATTAGGAATTTTAATTATGATTAATAATTAATGAAAAAGGATAAGAAGGTGATTTATTAATTGTGAAGAGGTGGTGAACTCAGGATTTCTCATGCCTAGCTTAAGTTGCTAGTGTTGATGTTATTTAATCATGTATACTTTAACATTTCCCTTGAATGTGGGTCCCACCAGATAAACCAAAAGCTTCAACCATTAGAACTGGTGTTGTTTTGATCATTTATATTCCATCAACCTTTTCACTTGAGGGCCCCACTTTGGGCTTAGCCTCACACGTGAATTTTAATATCAAGGATGTTGAACCCATGGCTTGCCATGTAAGGCTACCAATTATTCCAGAAGCTTAAGATGTAGAGTCGGTGGTATTCAATTAATCAACTATGCTTCAACAGTAAATTAGTGTGGATTTTAATGGGCGGAGGGGGAGACCTTACAGGACAGGAATGTAGCATGAGAATTCCCTAAAACGGAGAAAAAGCACACTACTTAAAATTGGGATTTACTTGTTTCCGCTAGGGGCAGAAAAGCCCCCTCACACCAATGCATAATTGGAATGAAAATTGCAGGAGAATGGGTTGCAGAGTGGCAAGTCAGTGGAGCATCAGAGGAGGACTACCAAAGATTCGGAAAGGCCCAGTTAGAGGTATTTGGGCCTGCCACATTTGGATGGGCTTATTGGACTCTCAAGAACATTAATAACCATTGGAGTCTTGAGTGGATGATTAAAAATGGCTATATAACTTTGTAGAATCCCAATTTTAAGTAGTGTGCTTTTTCTCCGTTTTAGGGAATTCTCATGCTACATTCCTGTCCTGTAAGGTCTCCCCCTCCTCATCAATCACATGTGGGCCCCAGTTTTGGATTGGCATTACGTGTGGATTTTAATGCAAGGGGAAAGCATGAGCTATTAAATTAGTGGTGTTTAACCACCTATACTTCAACACTTCTTCTCATATGTCGGCCCCACTTCAGGCTACCCTTACATGTGGACTTTTTGCATATTGTTTTGGGAAATGATATATCTGCCCCTTTTGATCACCGGGAACACCCATGTCAGTGTATCAATGACTAAAGAGGGGCTATTGTACTTTATGTCAGAAGAATTCAATGCCCCTGATTGCCTCAAACACTGATTGCCACAAACACTGACGGGGTGTTCCTGGTGATCAAAAGGGGCGGATATATCACTTCCCATTGTTTTTATTAATCATGAGGAGTGTAACTCTCTCAACTCTCTGGAATTTCCATTGAATGAGAGAGACAGAGAGTGAGGAAGAGAATTAGAGAAAAAGAATAATAAGATGATGAGAAACTTAAGGTGTTAGACTTATGGTATCATTTGGGTAAGTATTATCTAATCATTTTTGCTTTAACAGTTCCTTTCACTTATAGTATCGTTTAAACAACCGATTAATCCAGAAGCTTGAGCTGTAGAGCTGGTGTTATTTAATCATGCATACTTCGACACTCCCCCCTCATGTGCCCCTTTTGGTTTTGCCTTACAAGTGCATTTTTATCACCAAGGAATTGTTGAGATGTTTGGTGAGTAGTACGCATCTCTCTTGAAAGTTTTCTAGTAAGAACGATATATATATATATATATATATATATATATATATATATATATATATATATATATATATATATGTGTGTGTGTGTGTGTGTGTGTGGGGGTGGGGGGGGGTGTGGAAGGCTTGCAAGTAGATTTTAATCCTAAAGCTTGAGTTGATAAAGTAAGTTTTATTTAATCATTTATAATTCAACACTTTCTGATGCAGAATGCGTGGCGTTGAACAAGTCTTTTATTTTTTATTTTCTATTTTCGTCATTTTATCTGTAGTAATTTTTTTGGCATAAAATTTTGTTCTTTTGGCACAATTTCGGTATTTTTAGAAAGGTTTTTCATTTACCTATCTAAAGAGCCCAAGATTGCGCAATTTGGATTTGATTTGGCTAAGTTGTAGGCAGTTTCAGGATATGGTAAGAGTCTATTACAGGATTACTATTTTAGGATTATCTTAGTCATATTTCTTGTTTTTATTTTTGTTGCTTTAGATAGAAGATAGAGAATAATTGTTAGGCAAGTCTTTAGGGTTGCTATTCTTAGGTTTTGGCTCTTTATATAACTAGTTGAAGTCCCGTGCATCGCATGGGGCAAGGAAAAAATACGCTTTTAGATTGTTTTTCAAATTAAACAGTATGTTGAAAGAGGAAAAAAAACATTGAAATTGTTTAAGAATGAAAAAAAATCCTCGAACCAATCAATTGTTTTGTAGATAATCATTTTGAAGAAGAAACATGGTGTACCTCATATAAAATAGAAATAAAAAATAGAGAGCAAAGATGTTGCTGGAAACATAAAAAGAGATCAGATATTATAATACATGAAAAATTAAGACGGGGAGAGAGTGAGCGGTGGGCGTGATACAAATTACCTTAGATCAATAAATAAATAATCAAGTAATAAAGCCACTATAATTAGCATGCAAGATGAAAAAAATCAAAGGTCCTAATGTACACAAAATAATTTATCAGTAATTAGTCTCTCTCAAAAGTTCTGAACATTTGACAATAAAAAATAATAATTAGATCAAAAAATAATAATTGCACTCAACCAAAAACAAATAGATGTTATCAAGTTTATAAATGACTTTCTAAAATGGCATAACACAAATGAAACATTAGTTTGGATTTCATGAAGAATACCCAATTCGTTGTTGATCTCTTATTGATGCTTCCTCATCTCCAATAGATTATGCAACTGTAGAAGTGAATATCTTAGCCATATAACTTTACGGAAAAAATTGTACAATTTCAATTCAAAACCCAATATCACACAACAGACTGTGAAGTTAAAAGGTATAAGGGAAAAATTATGGAGAAGAAACTCATAAGAAACCAGAAAATTTGGAGAATAAACCATGCCTTCATCAAAACAAATAAATCAAAAATCACATCAGAATTGTCTCAAAACATAAATGAAAGGAAATTTAAAACGAACATACATTGCACCTTGTATTGTCGCCAGTTTGTTTCTTCTCACTGGAGGAGTAGAACAAAAAGTTACAATGCAAAGGGAGAGGGAAAAAATGGGAGAGGAAAATTGAGGGGAAGAATTTGTTGGTGATTTTAAGGGATTTAGGGAGTGTTTAAAAAGGCTATAACTCAGTAATAAATTGTGGGGTGGAAGAGGAAATGTTTTGAAGATAAACGTTTTAGTCAACAGAAGCCTTTTCGTATTCTTCTTTTATTAGAAAATCCAAAACATTCTAAAATATCAAAGGAAATTGAAAAAAATATAAAGAAGGCCACGTTGAGCACTCACAAAAGCCTTTTCGCATTCTTCTTTTAGTAAAGAGAGATTTTGGAGGTTTTATCAATTAAAGGAGTATTAATGCCTAATTAAAAGAAAGAAAGATTTTTAGAGGATTTATCTGCAAAATTAAAGGGGTGTTATTGGCTATTTAATGCAAACGTAGAGGTGAAACCTGGCTATACATAAAAGTTGCGTGTATAGAGGGTGTGCCACATGGTAGCACCACGGCTTAAAGTGTGAAATTGGAGGTACTTTTTATTTGCTACTATGGATAGGCCATGCGTAAAAATCGTCTCCCATTCCACGATCCTAACCCTCCAATTTGTAGCATTGAATACCAGTTGTTGATTTATTGTTTCATCACCGTCCATTTTTTGCCAATTTATGGAAAGAAATCAGTAATCTATATCCAATTGAAGAGACGTATACCATCTTGATTGCATTTATTTAGGGATCAAACGTCTCCTAATGAAGACCTGTTTTATAAAAACAGACGTTATATTTATGGAAATAAAAACTGGAGCTATATTTATGGAAATATAACAGCAATCTATATCCATTTGAAGAGAGAAATCAGCGATCTATATAAATTGAAGAGACGTATACCACAAATTTTCAATGTAGACGATATATGAGAGAGAAATAGATATAATAGAATATTTAATAGCTTTTAATAGGATATTTAATAGCTTTCTTCGGTATAATAGATGCTTTTTAAAATTGCGGGATGGACGAGGGGCTGACACGTGGCAGGACCACGGTGTAGAGGATTCCGCTTTACTTATATATATATATATATATATATATATATATATATATATGATGTAATGGCATGAGGAAAGAAAGGAGATTGAATAAAGTTTATTTTTGAGACATCACTTGTGAAGAGAGCATTGGCTCTTTCACGTGAGTGAAGGAGGTTCACTCCTTTCACGTGTTATATTGGAGTTTTTCTCCAAACTGTGGCATGGGTTTTCAAACCCCATGAGATTATTTTAGTCGCTGCTTGTGTTGATCTTTATTTTGGTGTTGATGCTCCACGCTCCCTGCGTCAATTGGTATCAGAGCACAAGCGATCTCTGACAAATGTATGACGGGATGAAGAAGTCATTGCACCTAACTTCAGCGAGCCTGATCTAGCCGTGGAGAACGAAGTACTCCAACAAGTGAAGACTTTCACACACAGTTAGCACTGCTTGAAGCTCGCGTCCATGAGAAGACAGCCATGGATCTGAGAGTGCCTTCGAGAGCCCTTTTCATGGCTATGCTTCAAGAAGAAAAAAAAAGCTTCATGTAAGGTATCAAAAAAGATGAAAAAAGAAAGGAAGAATGGAAGGTTGGTGCAAGGCTGAAAATCAGATTTAGAGGACGATGGCCTAAACTCGAGGTCGAGTTTTCTTCAAGCGGGGTTGAATAATGCAGAATGCGTGGCATTGAACAAGTCTTTTATTTTTTATTTTCTATTTTAATCATTTTATAATCTTGTATTTTTGGCATATTTTGGTATTTTTAGAAAGGTTTTTCGATTACCTATCTAAAGAGCCCAATATTGCGCGATTTGGACTTGATTTGGCTAAGTTATAGGCAGTTTTAGGATATGGTAAGTGTCTATTACGGGATTACTATTTTAGGATTATCTTAGTCATATTTCTTGCTTTAATTTTTGTTGCTTTAGATAGAAGATAGAGAATAATTGTTAGGCAAGTCTTTAGGGTTGCTATTCTAAGGTTTTGGCTCTTTATATAATGTAATGGCAAGAGGAGAGAAAGGAGATTGAATAAAGTTTATTTTTGGGACATCACTTGTGAAAAGAGCATTGGCTCTTTCACGTGAGTGAAGGAGCTTCGCTCCTTTTACCGTGGCATGGGTTTTCAAACCCCCACGAGATTATTTTAGTTGCTGCTTGTGTTGATCTTTATTTTGGTGTTGCTGCGCCACGCTCCTTACATCACTTTCCTCACGTGTGATCCCATTCCTGGGATGGCCTTGAATGTGGATTTTTAATATTGTGGTTTCATAACCCACCTACCATGTCAAAAAACCAATTTAATCTAAAACCATAAGTTGTAGAATTATGTTATTTAACCGCTTATAATTCACCTTCTCTCACTTGAGGCTCCACTTTTGAGTTAGACTTGTATGTGGATTTTTAATATTGTAAGCCCAATGGTTTCCACCTTGGCATTCCCATCTTATTTTGATGATTCCAATACACAAGTGATTAATGATCACTAATGTGTTTGATTGTCTAAGTTGTAGATCACATTGGTGCTAAGACAACATTGCTTGGATTGAGGCCAAGAAGATCTCATTGGACCACATTATGAAGGCCAAAGACATCGAAGTCCATGACGAATGAAGACTTGAAGAATCGCATTGAAGATCGAAGTCAATTTAGATTGTAAAAGATCCAATCTTAATTTAGATTTTTAGAGGCATAATTAAGTAAATAAACACACACCATAAATGTATAAAAGATTGTCCTTGTGGTGTTCCAACAATGTGGAACCCTCATAACAATCCTAACTTGGTGTAAAATTGGAAGCCCAAAAAACAAGAAGTGAAAATCTGCTTGACATAGGCTTCTCGGAACTCCGAGAGAATTCTCGGAGCTCCGTGAGAATTCTCGGAACGCCGAGATATTCCTCGGAGCTCCGACAAATGGTCCAGTAACATTTTTATCACTTCTGTTTGTATTCCCGGAACGCCGAGATTTTTTCTCGGAACTCCGAGAACACTATAACGGTCGAATTTTTAGCCGTTGGGAATTTTCCAGGAATTACCACAATGCCACTGAACGGTCATATTTTGGTTTTCCTATATATATGGGCATTCTAAACTTCAAGACCATCAATCCTAACAGTCTAAAACTTTACTTGAACATTCAAATAGTGAATCAAAGCTTTTTTATGCCTCTCATGTTCTAAGATTAGGATTTGGATCATAGGCTAAATTTGTACATCTTCTACTTCTTGTAAACCCTTGTGAGAGATTTTTTTGTTCTTTCTTTCTTATTCAAGAACTTTGTATTGGGCGAGTGTTCGGAGAAGCGTAGCCCACTCTCCGTGGTGAAGATAGCCACCAAGGTTAAAAGCGGTTGGAATTGTAATCGGCATTGATCTTCGCCGAAGTTAAGAAGATCACTAGTGAAGCCATCAACGGGTTTGGTTGGTGGAGTGGAGTAGGCCTCGCGTTTTGAGGACCGAACTACTTTAAATCTTGGGTGCACTCTCTCTTGAACTCTAGCTCTTTATTTTGCATTGCACCTTTAGATTTAACTTGTGTGCTTGAATTTTATCTTGATCTCTTAATCTTCTAAATTTGGGTTGAAGTTTTTAAAAGACTAAAACTTGTTAGTAACCTAATTAATATTCACTCCTCATTAGTTGCCGTACTTGGGACCATACTTGGAATTTCACTTGGTATCAAAGCCTTGGCTCTTAAAAGATTTTCATTTCTTAAAATCTTTGGTAAATTTTCTTTAAAAATTTCAACAAGGGAAAGATCATAAGATCTTTGGCAACTTTCTAATTTTGAAATGGCAGATAGAAATGGAACTAGACTTTCGGAGGGCCATTCCACAACTAGACCTCCCTTCTTTAATGGGTCCAACTATGGACATTGGAAGACAAGGATGCACATCTATCTTCTTTCGATAGATGTGGAACTTTGGCATATTGTTGAAAATAGATACATTTTGCCTTCCACACCATTTGAAGAATGGAATACGTTAGAAAAAGGCATGCAAATTTAAATTACAAAGCTATAAATTTCTTGTTTTGCGCCTTATCTACGGAGGAGTTTAATCGAGTTGCTCTTTTTGATTCAGCCAAGATTATTTGGGATACACTTGCCGTTACCCATGAGGGAACATCACAAGTTAAATATTCCAAAATAAACTTGTTAAAGAGCAAATATGAAATGTTTAGAATGGATCAACATGAAAGTATTTCCGAAATGTATACTCGATTTTCTAAAATTTCAAATGAATTAGCCAATCTTGGTAAATCTTATCCTACTAATGAGCTTGTGAGTAAGTTGCTTAGGTCTCTTCTTCTATATTGGGATCCAAAGGTAACCGCCATACAAGAATCAAAGAATCTCAGAAGCTAACCATAGAGAAGCTTGTAGGATCTCTCATCACCTATGAGATGCTCCTCACTAGCCGACAAGAGGAGAAGAAGCCGAAAGAGAAAGAAAAAGAGAGTCGATCTCTAGCGCTAAAAGCCTCCAAAGCGAACTCATCATCCTCTAGTGAGGCGGATAGCGATGAGGAAGAAGCTTTAAGAAAATTTAAAAGCTTATGGAGAAAGAAACGTAAAAAGGATAAAAAGAAGAAGAAAGAATAAAGTGAAGTTGAGGGAGCTTTAAGATGCTACAATTGCAAGAAGATTGGACACAAAAGACCGGATTGTCCACTTCTCAAGTCGTCTTCCTCAAAGTACAAGGGCAAGAAGGATTGGAAGAAGCACAAGGCTCTTGCCGCCGGTTGGGATGCTTTGAGCACCTCGGGACAAAGCTCAAGTGAAGGGGAAGAAAAGAAGGATGATCTTTGCCTCATGGCACTCTCCCATGAAGTTGAGGTAAATTCTAACCCCTCTTGTTATTCATCTAGTAGTGATAGTGAAAAAATATCATATGATGAATTGTGCTCAACCTTGCACTCTCAAATTTCTAAAAATAAAGTTCAAAAGGAATCCATTTCAAAATTAGAAAATGAACTTAATTTTTTGAAAAATGAATCTTCTTCCAAATCTCAAGCACAACTTGAAAATTTTAAACTTGAAATTGAAACCCTTAAGGGTTGTTTGGATGAGAAAACTTGCCAAATTATAAAACTCCAAGATGTGGCAAGCTCTTCCAAAGCTTATGAAGATGAATTTAATGATTTTCTAAATCAAATAACCCATCTTCAGAATGAAAATGAAAGATTAAGATTATGTCTCCATGGATTCCTAAATGGAGATAAAATAATTGACATAATCTTAAGGAAAGCTAGTTAAAGACCTAATCATGCACATTATGATAGGACTAGTTTATCTAACCCTCATGTTAGATGCCATTATTGTGGAATTAATGGTCATTACCAATTCCAATGTGCATCTAAAATTAGGGATTATGGTGGAACCAAGAAATCTTGGGTTCCCAAAGCCCCCATATGATTTTCATCATATGTGCTTAGATTAGGGGCTTGCTCTAAAATTGAATATCTTTCTATGAATAATTAAAATATCCCCTCTTATGTTGAATAAAAATTCTAAATAGGGGGAGTTCAAGGTTTGTCTTTTTCCTTGAAAAAGGGGGAGCTTTAAATTGAATATTTCATCCCAATTGTTTCTCTTTTACCCCAATCTTTTTTATTGATGCCAAAGGGGGAGAGAATTCTAGTGTAAGGAAAATATGTATGCTTTTATTGGAAAATCTCTTGTGCTTGTCATCATAAAAAAGGGGGAGATTGTAAGCCCAATGGTTTCCACCTTGGCATTCCCATCTTATTTTGATGATTCCAATACATAAGATTAATGATCACTAATGTGTTTGATTGTCTAAGTTGTAGATCACATTGGTGCTAAGACAACATTGCTTGGATTGAGGCCAAGAAGATCTCATTGGACCACATCATGAAGGCCAAAGACATCGAAGTCCAAGACGAATGAAGACTTGAAGAATCGCATTGAAGATCGAAGTCAATTTAGATTGTAAAAGATCCAATCTTAATTTAGATTTTTAGAGGCATAATTAAGTAAATAAACACACACCCTAAATGTATAAAAGATTGTCCTTGTGGTGTTCCAACAATGTGGAACCCTCATAACAATCCTAACTTGGTGTAAAATTGGAAGCCCAAAAAACAAGAAGTGAAAATCTGCTTGACATAGGCTTCTCGGAACTCCGAGAGAATTCTCGGAGCTCCGAGCTCGGAACTCTGAGATATTCCTCGGAGCTCCGAGAAATGGTCCAGTAACATTTTTGTCACTTCTGTTTGTATTCCCGAAACTCCGAGATTTTTTCTCGGAATTCCGAGAAATATTCTCGGAACTCCGAGAACACTATAACGGTAGAATTTTTAGCCGTTGGGAATTTTCCAGGAATTACCACAATGCCACTGAACGGTCATATTTTGGTTTTCCTATATATATGGGCATTCTAAACTTCAAGACCATCAATCCTAACACTCTAAAACTTGAACATTCAAAGAGTGAATCAAAGCTTATTTATGCCTCTCATCTTCTAAGATTAGGATTTGGATCATAGGCTAAATTTGTACATCTTCTACTTCTTGTAAACCCTTGTGAGGGATTTTTTTGTTCTTTCTTTCTTATTCAAGAACTTTGTATTGGGCGAGTGTTCGGAGAAGCGTAGACCACTCTCCGTGGTGAAGATCGCCACCAAGGTTAAAGGCGGTTGGAATTGTAATCGGCATTGATCTTCGCCGAATTTAAGAAGATCACTAGTGAAGCCATCAACGGGTTTGGTTGGTGGAGTGGAGTAGGCCTCGCGTTTTGAGGACCGAACCACTTTCAATCTCGGGTGCACTCTCTCTTGAACTCTAGCTCTTTATTTTGCATTGCACCTTTAGATTTAACTTGTGTGCTTGAATTTTATCTTGATCTCTTAATCTTCTAAATTTGGGTTGAAGTTTTTAAAAGACTAAAACTTGTTAGTAACCTAATTAATATTTACTCCTCATTAGTTGCCGTACTTGGGACCATACTTGGAATTTCAAATATCAACGATGTGGAACTCATCTGCAATATTAAAACAACTAATTAGTCCAAAATACTTAAGTTGTTAGAGTTAGTGTTATTCAATCATGTATACTTCAACACTCTCTCTCTCTCTCTCTCTGGAATCTTCCAGTGAGAGAGAAAAGGAGAAGAGAGTTTTGGGAAATATATACAATAAATAAAATAAGTCATTTAAGCTTATCAGTATATTAAACTTACTGTGAATGGGGTTTAGGTGATCGGGAAAGTCGCGACAAAGAAAGGAAAAAAATCAAGAGTGCTATGAGTTCTGTGTAGTCTCATATACTTAGCCATACCAGCTAAGTTCTGTAAAAGAAACTGAAAAGATAAGGATTCTGAAAGCCTACAGGGGCCAATTCGATAAATGCCTGCGGGCTCTGTAAAAAAGTGTACTCCCCTCGCACTCTTAGGTTGTGAGAAGATTCTGATTTCTGATTCTGAGCATACATACATACATATGCATATGCATCTGGCTGTGATTCTGATTTTGATAGTGCTGTATTTTTTGGCCCGTTTTGATATGGTATATACCTTTTTATTTACAGGGGAATAAGCAAGAATATGATACATATAGTATAGTACATATTAATAAAACTTATAGCAGGTACAGTTACACGGTTAGTATACTTTGTTGCTTACAAGCTTTATGCTTATGAAAGATTGTTGCATTTTTTTCAGATACTGAGTAGCTGCTAGAAGAGCTGATTCCTGGTGTTGTTTCTTTTGAGATCCGTAGAGAGACCATACTACAGGGTGAGTATGGGTTGCATATACTTTTGTTTTGTTTTGTCAGATGTTCTAGACTCAGTTGTATATATGAGAGAGAGAAAGTTTCTGAAATCCCAAAGCGCAACCCAAGAGGGTGAGTGAATTGAGTAATTTTAAAATTTTCTTAACCTACAAGGGAGTGTGAAATTTAATCCTAAGTTGTTCTAACCCTTGATCAATTTATATTACAAATAAAGGAAAGAAATTACTAAAACACCACAAAGAGAGAGATGAAGAGTGAGGACACCACACAACTATGTATAGTGGTTCGGTCATAAACGGACCTACTCTAGTACCCAAGTGCTTGGTCTTTCCTTGGGATTTTCCTCCACTATTGTGAGATTCCACATGCCAAATCTCCGGGCTTTACAATGAATACCACCTCCAAAGGAAACAAACCCTCCTTGCAAGAATCGCTTCTAAGGACGTTAACCCTCTTCGCACACCGCCTCAAAAGGTATAACTCCTCTTCACAAATTCAAGAAATAAAAATCAAGAAGAAAAGTCTCAAGCCTCATAAAGGCGAATACACAACACTTAAAGCTCACAATCACTCATAATGATTACAAATCAATGCTCTATGGAGTACCTCTTGGAAAGAAGTAAATGCACAAATTACAAATTAAATGCACAAATTAAGTGCCTCTTTACAAATCAATGCTCTATAGACCGGACTATCATCTTTATCTCTTCTTCTTCTATCCTTCTCTCTTTTGGGGGATTTGCTCCTTCTAGCACTTCTATTCTTCGGTTGAATCTCTCGAACTTTTTGATTCGTTTGGTGAGGAGAGCTATTTCCGTAGTCAAGTTCTCAAGACTTGTCTCTTTGTCACTGTCTTCTTCCTCACTATCTATCTTCGCCTTGAAAGCCACATCCTTCTTTCTTGTTTCTTCCTTGTTGGTCTTTCTCTTGCTTCCCTCTTTTTCATCTTCATCTCATGGGTGATGAGGTTCCCCATGAGGTCATCAAGCTTTAGGGTATCCAAGTCCTTAGATTGGTCAATTGTCGTGATCATTGGATCCTGAAATCCCGATAGGCAATCCAAGAGGGGGGTGAATTGGCCTAATTAAAATTTTAGGGAATTAATCCCTATTTAAAAACTAATTAATTCAATTAATTAATAAGTTAAATCAAACAAACCACCCAAACTTGTTACTTTGCAAATAGATGTGGAATTAAAATAAAATGCAAAGTAAAGATCTTACCAACTAAGAGAAGGAGAGAGAAGATGGAGTGCACAAGATGTAAAGTGGTTCGGGAGATCCCCTACTCCACTCTTCCCAAGTTTAGTCTCCTTGGGAAAATCCACTAAGGATGATCCTCCACTCTTAACGGGCCAGATCGTGAGCCCTCTTACAATGGCTTGTCCTTTCTTAATGGGCCGACGCGTAGACCCTCAATGCTTCACCTTTCTTGGATGGGCCGAAGCGTAGACCCACCTACAATGGATTCTCCTTCTTTAGACACGCCGAATCGGAAGCGCGTGATTGTTACGGAAGCTTTGAAGCGCACACTGAATAGCCTCTTGTAGGCTTGATTACAACAATTATAAGCTCTCAAATGATCTCTCAAAAGATGTACAAAGATAAGCCTAGGTCTAATCTCTTAAGATATTCTCAAATTGAGGCACAAGGGTGTTTTTCACTCTCTAATATGTTTACAACAAGTTTAGGAATGAGAGAGATGCGTTCACTTGCTTAGGAAACCCATATATAGAGAGAAAACCCAAAACTAGCCGTTACAAGGGCATTTCTATAATTCTGGGTAACTTCCCAACGATCTATTTCAGGGCATTTTTGGCATTTTCTAGATTTGATACCTGGTTTTGTAAAATTCATATCTCACTCGTTTCTCGTCAGATTTCGACGTTCTTATACTCAATTTGAACGAAAATAATGAGATCTTTCTGTTAATGATATTTGCAAAAATATTTAAAAATATTTAGGATCAGTTATGATAGGATTTATGCCCTGATCTCAAAATTCAAGTGCTAAGTGTGCCGATTTTAATCTATTGCAATTCTAAGCTATCTATGGCACTAGGGCTTTGGTCCACGGGTTTTTTTCTTATATTCTAATATTGTTTGGGACCTTATTAGTGACTTGATTATGCCTCAACATGGGATACCTAAGTGGGATTAAATTATACAATCTAACACAAGACTCATTATTCACATTTTCAACTTTAAAGCTCATCTTCAAGTCTTAGTTTCTTGCATGGATCACTCCTTCAAGTTGGTTCAAGCTCCTTAACATTGTATGTGGTTCATCTTCAAGCATAGGCCACGGAATGATGTATCTGCTATCTGGATTGACCTGTGAATTTCCTTTCTATCATACAACACTCAAGGCAAACAATTAGCCCATAAAGGACTAATTAATTTGTGTTTGTTAATCATCAAAATAAGGTGATTGAGAGAACCCATGAGGACCCTTGGGCTTACAATCTCCTCCTTTTGATGATGACAAACCAAATTGAATAGAGAGGTGGGAGGAACCTCTTATGAGGATTAGATAAACAATATAAGCATAACTACTCCGCCTCAACATATGTATAGATTAGTTTTAACAAGTTTAAGCATACATTCATATGGATTATGGACATCTAATCAGTTTCATAATTCTCCCCCTTTTGGTATAAGCAAAAAGGAATGATTAACCATTAAGCACAATCATAAAGAATGAAAGATTTTCAATGAAAATACATGCTCTCCCTAGTTTCTTATCATGAATACAAGATAAATGAAGTGTAGATCACATGATAAGAGCATAACAACATAGAAAGAGAATATCAAATGGAAATCTAGTCTATGTTGGGAAAAATCAAAGAGACATTATGTTTTAACACAGTTTTGTGTGTGGTACTATATAAAGCATGAAAGACATTCATATACACCCAATGACCCATTCAAACATGAATAGTATGACATTATAAAACTTATAATATACTTATCATGAAAGAAAATAGAGTAAATGTAAAACTTAGCATGATAAGCCCATTTTTTTGTGAATTCCTTATAGAATCTTATCATGAGGTGATATGTAGATATAATATGAGATGAAATTTATCATGATAAGCAAGAATAGATATAGAACAAGTTAAGAACTCCCCTTTTGATTTGTTATGCATAAGAATAACTTTTAGCACTTTCATGACATGACAGTGAGGTATATCATGGGTATATGAGTGAAAAAGTGAAAACACACATGATAACCACTCAAATTCATAGAAATTGTGATAAGCAAGGGTCTTTTACTTCTATGAATGTGGATCAACAATGATATTAAAGTTTTAGTACAAAATTCAAAAAAGTTGATTATTGAAACCCTTTTTTGTAATAGATATGAAAGTTTAAGCACAAATATGTGGGGAATGTCAAAAAGGATGATTTGAGCATCTCATAATGATCCATACGAACATAAATATATGACTATTTAGCTCTCCCCATTTGTATTTGTTATTGGCCATAGGTAAAACCTATGTAGCAAGGCATGACATGACATAATAGGCTAAAAATATGAAAGTGAATACATGGCCAAAACAAAACATATTCTTGGAATACATATAATACAAAATACCAAATGAATATCCAAGATAAGTGTGAAGCCTAAATGGTGTGAAATTTAAGATTTAGGCTAAGGGCATTTAGTCTATACCAAGTATGATACCAAAAAACTAAAAACATAAGACAAGCCCAACTAACTCATGTACAGAGCAACCATGCTCCAATGAGTGTACTTATCATATGAGGGATGATATACACATTTAGAATTATATGATATGACATAAATGACAAGATTAACTTTCAAGCTCCTCCCTTTGAAAAGGATCATGCAATGCATGAATCCAAAGGGTTGTCCTCACATAGACTCCAAGGGATCTTTAAATGAACAATTTTAGATCAACCCTTGGGCTACAATGACACTCTACTCTCTATGTATCGGTATCTGTCGGTTTATCATGAATAAAATTATAGCCATAATCTAGCTCTACATGATAAACAAGTATAGCAAAAAAGATTTTCAATCTTTGGCTCATGCTCCCCCTAAATGTGATATCATATTTTTTAAATTCAAGCTTTACTTCCCTAAGTATGTAACATACATAATTAGCTAGGGAGATCACATATAAATATATACCTATTCATGTTTGAGATGTTGGCACAAGGCCACATGGTTAAGTATTTTAATTATGATGATGGTATCGTCCCTTAAGAGGGCATAAGCACCGATTGAATGACTTTTAACTTAAGATTTGACATCTCATAAATATAGATACTATAAAACAAGGGGTGATAACTATAGAATATATATAAACCAATTTGAGCTCAATTCTATAGGACTAAGACATAGTAAGAATGGTCAATAAAGTATCATGTCTTAGAGAGACATCAATGGCTCATGAAGGTGAGAGTATACCACAATGGGTAATCATGAGAAAGATATGATCAATATCAAGGCTCCCATGGACAATCAACAATGTTTGGACAAGTTAATCATGACAAATGAAAGAATTGGTCCAAACATGTACATCATATACCCACAACACCTATGTAATGACAAGGCATTAAGCACAAAGTGCATAAGCCCATGGAAAACCAAAGTGTGTGAGAGACAAGTGTTCACATCATAAAGTATAGTGTACCAACCACCATAGTGTGTAGATGCCCAAATAAGGTACTAGATTCAAATGAAATTTTTAATTTTTACTCAAGTGAGTTTTACATGTTGAATCTAGACTCATTGTCAACTTTTCCTACATAATGTAATCTTATATGACTTTAAGGGAAGAATCCAAGGACTCTAAGGATACACCTATCAAGTGATAACACCTTGGACACATGTATTCCAAAGAGAACTACCATGACTAAATACATATGATATCATCTAACTTTCAAGGTTCATACTAGTCATGAGAGTATATCCAGTTAAAGCTTTCGGGAATACAAATGCTTTAAACCTATCAAATATTTCTTATTGTTTTTTATGATAACTATTAAGTACATAATAAGAAAGTCTTGTGTAGGGATTGGAAGGACAACTAGATGCTAAGCAATATGTAACTATATTTACTCACCTAGAGCATAAAAGATGTCTAAGAGGTGATCGTTTTCCTAGACATGTCATTTAATTTCTTAGTTTTGCTAGAAATGATATATAAATCACTTTAAATACCAAATAATCTAGCAAAAGCCAATTTTGTCCAAACTAGAGTTCAAATATGAAAGATATACACTTATGGGTTTAACTTGAACTCATGGGCAATGAAGAGGTTGATATTCATGTAAGATCAATCATAGTTTTCACATTAAGTACTCTATTGAGGCTTGTCATGTGGATGAGTACTAAGTGCAAAGTGATACAAGTCATAATATGTACACTTAGCCAAATACATATAGATACATAATAATCAAGCAAGATAGATCTAGTGTATCTATAATTTATTTCTTTTTAAAATAGATGTGATCATGAAGCACATAAGGCTAGATGCAAAGAAATCAATCTATTTTAAGCATACACCATCTAGCATGCAAAACTATAAAAGATATAGCATTAAGCTCAACCTAGATACATAAAAAGAGTTTGTGATGTTCACATGTACCTAGAAATCATAGTTTTCATAAAATTTAACAATTTTAGCACAACCATAGACTAGATATCAAAATGGGATATCCAGAGAACCTTTTCCAATAGATATAACAATTAAGTATAAGGATGTAGATCTATGATTTTTAAACAAATAAGTACATGGTATCTATTCCATCAAAATCTCTAAAAGATATTTACATTTTAAGCACAAAGTATCAAAGTCTTATTGTAAAACAAGTTTAAGCATAGACTTTGGAATTTCAAAAAGATATTTATCAATAAGGCACAAGTGTATATAGATACATAGGAATCAACCTAAGCATATGATATCTATACAACCAAATTTTCAAAAGATTTAACATTTTAAGCACATCCCCTAAATCTACTAAGTACATGAAATGACTCAAGAAGGGGGTTTAGGAACCCAAACCATTTTGGGTCCAACCAAATTTATTCTATGTGATGTGTGTTTTATTTTTCATACAAATTTGGTTGATTTTACAAATATAAACATGCATTTAGACTTGTAATGCCCAAGTCTACCACAATAATCACAACAAATAGAAGCATGTGTAGAAGGACTAGATGAACAACAAGAATGTTTACAATCACAAACTTGTTTAGCACATTTTTCTTGAAGGGTCTTATATTCCAACTCAAGTTTTTTTTTTGTCTAATTTCATCTCTTCAAGTTTGTCTTCCAAGCGATCAATTTCATGAGATGAATTAGCTCTTAATTCCTCTTCATCTTCTTTCAAAAAATTAAATTTTTCAATAAGCACAAAGTTTTCAATTTGCAAAACTTTACATTTTTTAACTAAGTCAACATTTTTGTTTATTAAAATTTGGTTAAGTTGACCTAATTTTTTATTTTTGCCCAAACAATCATCAACTTTCATTTTCAAGTTTTCAATTTGATTTTGCAACTCAAAAATTGAAGTTTCGAAATTGTTCTCGTTTGCAGAAGACTTTTGAGAAATCTTGTTTTGTCCAAAGGTAGTATTTTTCTCAATAGAAGCACTAAGACGAATATTTTTCTCATATAAATTTTCAAGGGAGGTCCATATTTCTTTTGCATTTTTACATGAAGATATTTTCATAAAAATATCACTAGATATTCCACAACATTATGCAATCATAGCTTTTGAGTTTAAAGAAAACATATTCAAAGCAAGCTTGTTGCATTTTTTAGGTAAGGTGAAACCTTTATCAATTATGTCTATTATATCATAATCTATAGATTTTAGAAAGAACCTCATTTTGACTTTCCATGATCCATAGTTCGTTCCATCAAAGATGGGAGGAAGAAGATAGGATCGTCTTTTCTCAAAATTCATAGGGGTTGTCATTTTAGATCTTTTCTCTAGTAGAAATTTGAAATAGTCAAAGATCTATAGAAAAGCCTTTAACTCTGATACCAAGTGAAATCCCGATAGGCAATCCAAGAGGGGGGTGAATTGGACTAATTAAAAGTTTAGGGAATTAATCCCAATTTAAAAACTAATTAATTAATTAATCCAATTAATAAGTTAAATCAAACAACTCACCCAAACTTGTTACTTTGCAAATAGATGTGAAATTAAAATAAAATGCAAAGTAAAGATCTTACCAACTAAGAGAATGAGAGAGAAGATGGGAGTGCACAAGATGTAAAGTGGTTCGGGAGATCCCCTACTCCACTCTTCCCAAGTTTGGTCTCTGTTAGATTTATTAAATAACCGCAAGTGCACGGATCGTGTAAATACGGGTCGAACTCAGGGAAGAGAAATCTAGTGGTCAATCCTATTCTTTTATCACTTAGAATATAAACTATGATATATGTTGCCTGGCCTTTACTCAGGATTTCTGTGGAAGTACCTCAGAGCCAACAATATTTATAAAATTTTATTCTAAACAATCTAAGAATCGAACACAAATAAGATTGCGATTTGAAAATCTTAATTTAGGCAAAGTGCACCAAAGTTCTAATGATTTCTTTTAACTACTTTTCTAATCTAATTAGAAAACCAAAATTCTAAAGGCTTAAGTAAATTAAAAAATTGCAAAAGTAATTTGGAATAGTGTAAAAACCTTAATTCAATATAAAAGAATACTTAGGGTTAGAATCCACCATGGGTTTGGCATAGATTGATTAATTAAAACAACTCTTGAATTGGGTTAAAAAAATTCGATTAACTAGTCAATGACGAATAAAATCAAAGGGATGTCATTCCCTATAAGTAATTAATCAAATACATTCTCCAATTTACATTAATTATATAGAACTTTATATTTGTTGATTAACAATCATTCATACGAAAGGGGAAAGCCAATGGCATGAATGATTGGGATTTTTCAAACACAAACTCCAACACAATTTTTCAATCGAATAGATTGATTTAATTATAAATATTTTTCCTTCCCCATGGCTTCAACTAAACCCTAATTAGGATTTAGTTATTTATGAATAAGGGAAGAAAAACAAAAATAAAAGAGATAGGTGAGAGAAGAATTGCCATATAGAACTTGAAAGGAAATGAAACAAAAGCAAATTACTTCTTCACTAACTTGAATTGAAACAAAGTTACATTAAATTGAACTTAAAATAAATAATAAAAATTAAATAGAACTTAGTCTTTTTCTCCTTGCAATGGCCGAATCTTCCTATTCCTTCCTTGATGTCACCTTGGGTTGGAACTTGGATAGTTGGCTCTTGTTGAGAGAGAAAAGAGAGTTGAAAAGAAAAAGAACTTGAAAGAAAGCAAGAGAGAACAAAAGAGAGTAGGGAGTAAAAGAGAGTAGTAGAGAAGTAGAGAATTAGAGAATGTAGAGAAAGGAGAGTATGTAATGGTTCGAGAATTCAAAAGGGAAGAGAAGAAGAAAAAGATAGAGCAATAGCCGAATTCATTCCACTATGGAAAAGAGAAGAGTCCACGAAAAGTTCTAGCCAGCCATTATTTAACTCCTCCGAAAAATCTTTGGCATCTTACCCTTTTTAATACACTTAGTAATTTCAGCACTTCAAGAATGGATGCACAACAACCCCAACTTCCATAATTAATTTTAAATATGCCTTGCATGCCCTTTTCGTCTTTAGGATTCCATATGTGCAGGCTTTCTCCGTATGTGATCCCTGAGATTCCAATTCAACATCCTCATATTCTTGGAAGCTAGCAATTAATTGTAAAACTATTTCCCAATTAAAATATACAAGCTTTGGTCTTGGACGGCAGCAAATTGCAAGTTGCTATTCTAGGTGATCGTCAGCCATACCTTGCCTTTTTATAACTTGATGACCTCATCACCTGCAAGAAATAGAAACTTGGAAATTATAAGTAGAAATTTCAACCACAAGATAAAAGCAACTTCTACTTTAGAAAACTAACATGGACGAATTTTAAAGATGGTTGCATGCATGCATGTGAATTCATATCTTCTTCCCTTTTCACCGACCATGCAATTTTATATTATTTTTCCTTTATGGTTAACCTCCACTTGGACAACAATTCATGCCATATCTTTATGCCATGTATACATATATATATATATATATACACAGTGGGCCCCACTCGATTAGATGTTTTTGCATTAAACAAAAAGTGCCAAAATCAAAACATGGTTACAATTGCCTATTCAAGTGGGTCCCATATATATGGCAATAGAGGGAATTGGCAATTATTAATAATTTTTTTAAAGCTAGACATTGGAGCCGACTATGTATGTTGCTGGGCTGTGATTGCTTTCCTTCAAAGACTTTCCAAGACCCCAAATGAGTCCCACTTTATATATTATATATATGCAATAAATAAAAGAAAATTACTATTATCAAAGAAATTTCCAAAACGTGTATTGAAGAGAAGTGGTCGGTGCATGGGCTGCTATTAAAAAATAGAAATTTACATGGCTTTTTTTTTGGCACACCAAGGTGAGTCCCATATAAGGTTGACTGCATTTAAAAAAAAAAAAAAAAAAAAAACTTGGGCTTATTGTTTTGGATTAAAATGATCCAAACCGTTCACTTATTTGGGCCACCCCAATTGGCTGAGAAGAGAGAATCAGTTCAAGTGGGCCTCATTATTAATAAATAGATAAAGAAAATTGATTTTTACGCCCCCTTTTAATCACTAGGGACACCCATATGCTCCCTTGTTGCCATTGATACACTTACACTAGGTGTCCCTTGTAATATGAAGGGGTATAAAATTGCAGGGCCCACTTTATAGAATAATCTAACTGTTCCCTTGATTGGCCAACGCATAAATTATAAATCCACTTCTAAATTTTTGACCAAACCGACACCCTTTTTAGCTTTTTAGCTCCATTTTCTCGAAATTCCCGTAAATAACCCTAAAACACAAGAAACAAACAAAAATATCAGTAGCACCACTTTAAGTGATAAAAATATGCATGTTTCCTACCACTACCATTCACACATAAATGTGATCATCAGATTCCCCCATACTTAAGCTTTGCTTGTCCTCAAGCAAACAAGAAGAAAATAAAGAAAAATAGAAACAAAATAAAATCATAACTCACTTTCGTAGGAATCACGATTGCACTTAGCACGTGCAACAAGCCTTTGAACCCATAGGTTACCCTAGTGGACGAGTTTTGTCTCGTGAGTGTTTACAGTGAATATACACACAAAATTCTAAAAATAAACTTTTCTTTCCAGATCTCACTATAGAATAAAGCCAAAAATTTCTAATCATATTGCTTTGATAAATTGCTCAAAATAGAAGAACAAGAATACCCCCATACTTAAACTTTTCATCCTATCCAAAGTTGAAAAAATTAGAAAAATATTTTAAGTAAGGAATCTTCTTTTGAATTTTTCCTCTTCCTCTCCCTTAAATTTGATTCTAATGTTACCATAAAAGAAATTTGAGTTCGAAACTTAATAGAAAAGTTACAAATTTATATGGTCCACCACATATTCCACTTTTCCCATACTTTCTAAGAATAGAACTCACTTTTGTAATCCTCTACTGCTTTTGGCGTGAATGACATGCAAGGCATGCACCAGACACCCAGGCTACTAAGCAGTGTCTGACTAATCTTTGATTTGCATATATCATAGACATTGATGCTTATGAGTTCAAGTTTTACCTTTGATTATGTGCAATGATTTGATTTATTAACCTTTCTAATTGACTGATGTATGGAGTTTTCAGTCAGTTGCTCTCAAGGCAGTTGGCTTTAAGGAACTAGGCATAAAAACCCTTCAGACTTAATAGCTCAAATAAAAAATGCTACAAATCAAAACTATAATCAAGAAGCAAACTTTCTAAAAATAATTCTTTCTTTCTTTTGTTTCAACCTTTCTTTCCTTTTTCACCATACCATATAAAAATCAAGTTTCTATTTCTATTTCTTATTCAAATCCTTTTAAAAGAAAGATTCCAAAAGAAAACAAAACTAAGAAAGAAAAGTATTTTTTCTAAATTTTTCGGATTTCAAAATTAAAATATCCACTAACTTTCTTTCTTAAAATAGGAAAACAACTTCTTTCTAAAAATACCCAAGTTCTTTCTAATTTGAGAAAAATTACCAAAAACAAAAAGTGAAGAGACTTTCTAACTTCAAATTATAGAAAAGACTAGAGAAGGAAAGTTTCTAAAAGCTACCCCCATACTTGAATTATGCATTGTCCTCAATGCATTAAAAATAGAAAGAAAAATATGAGGACTAAAAAATAAAAATGATGGTACGTACCGTATTCTCTTAAGTAAGATTCGAATAGGAAGATTCATGGAGATCCATGACCTATTCCATATCCGGCTTTGACAACTCAATAAATGGCTTTAAATGTTGACCATTTACCTTAAATATCTCACCATCTTTAGGATTTAGAACCTCGACCGCACCATGGGAGAAAACTTTATTAACCACATATGGTCCATCCCAACGGGATCTTAACTTACCTGGGAAGATATGCAATCTTGAATTATAGAGAAGCACTTTTTCGCCCTCTTGAAACGATTTTCTCAAAATATGTTTGTCATGAAAAGCTTTTGTCTTCTCTTTGTAGATTTTTGCATTCTCATAGGCATCATTCCACAACTCTTCCAACTCGGCAAGTTGAAGTCTTCTATGATTACCTGCATCAGACAAATCAAAATTTAGTTTCTTAATAGCCCAAAAAGATTTATGTTCCAATTCAACCGGGAGGTGACAAGCTTTTCCATGCACAAGATGGTAAGGAGACAGACCAAGATCAGTCTTGAATGTCGTCCTATTAGCCCACAAGTCATCTACTAATCTAATGGACCAATCTTTGCGGTTTGGATTCACTGTCTTCTTCAAAATTTGCTTAATTTGCCTATTTGAAACCTCCACTTGGCCACTCGTTTGAGGATGATAAGGGGTGGCCAACTTATGAGTAATACCATATTTCTTCATAAGAGCTTCAAACGGTCTATTACAAAAGTGCTTACCCCTATCACTAATGATGGCACGAGGTGTACCGAAGCGCGAAAAAATATTGTTTTTAATAAACTTGACCACCACCTTGTGGTCATTGGATTTGCAAGCAATGGCTTCAATCCATTTTGACACATAATCTACAACTAACAAAATATACAAGTTTCCAAAAGAGTTGGGAAACGGACCCATAAAATCAATCCCCCACACATCGAAGATTTCTATCACTAAGATCGGGTTGAGGGGCATCATATTTCTCTTTGTAACTCTTCCTAAGGATTGACATGACCTACAAGCTTGACAAAAATCATTTTCACCCTTCACAAGCTTCTACAGTGTCAGTGTCAGTGTCAGCCACCATGTACATACCCATTTGTTTTGTATGAGGAATGCTAAACAGAAGGGCACCTTAAACACAGGCCGCAAGGGCCCCACATTGGATCCACCTACCAAAGTTCATTGATTATTCCTTTACCCTTACATCTTAAGTGCTATTATAAATGCATTTTGATGGCATGGATCCAATGGGGGCGCCCTTGCAGCTGATTTTTGCAACCGTGCCATTCATTTTAGCATTCCTTATTTTATATATGTTATATTTATGGTTTCAAATGGGCATTAATTGTTTTATACACTACCCATAAAATCAATAATAGCCCTAGTTAGGGGATCAAGCTCAACCACTAGTCATATATTTTCAAGACTTCAAGTATATCTTGGATGCGATTCAATTAGCAAAAAGATTTGGATTTAGATCAAGATGTGATTTAGATCAAATACTGTTGGTTAAATTGAAATACTAGTGGTTAAATACTAATTGGATTATTTGTGTATTAATAATCAAAGAGAAAGATATGCCTACATAAAAAAGGGGCTAATAAATATGAATATTTTTTAGGGAAAAATACAGATACATCTAGGGGTGGCAATGTTTCGGTTTGACCCCGAAACCGAACCGAACCAAACCGAAATTTGAATCGGTGAAACTGAATTTTTGGTTCGGCTTCGGCTCGGTTTCGGTTCAGTTCAGCCAATTTTGCCACCCCTTACTCATAATCATTGGAAATCGAGGGCGATGGTTCGGTTCGGTTTGACCCCCGAACCGAACCGAACCGAAATTTGAATAGGTTTTGTTCTACCAAACTGTAGACACCCAATTTGTCAAGGCGGTACTAATAATAGGTCTCGCAAGGAAGAACCTTATGACGAGTCCCAGAGCACCAGTTAGGTTTCTCTAAATCTCTCTTTAGGGTATTTACAAAAGCGAATGATTTTCGAAAACCTTGTTATCCCGGAGAAACAACCAGAAAGCCTGTTTTTATAGCACCTGCCTTTTCGGCAACCAAAATGCCTATTTTTACACAGCACCTGCCTTTTTATGGCAAACCAGAGGATACTTTATTTTCTAAAACCAAGGATACTAGGTTCATTGGATAGTGCACAAAATGACGAATTAATGCACCTGACAGCGCATAAATCGGAGTTCAAACGAAGAAGTTATGTGTGTTTTAAACAAACGGCACAAAGAGACGAAACATTGCGCAAACCGAGGATGATGTCATCTGGATAAGACCGACATCATCAAAATTCGCCTGGGGCAAATTCTGGCTGAAATTAGATATTTTTCACCCCCCAGCCTATAAATAGGAGGGGGTGAGGGTTTCTCATTCCTCTCTTCCTCCTCTCTCTCATCTTGTTTCTCTTGCTGTATACACCCCCTTTCGGTGTATTCTAGCACCGAACCCCTACAGAAATCTAGAAAAAAATCCTAGCTAATTTACTTTTTAGAAGAGAGAAAGTAGAGAAACACTACATATCTCACACCGGGCATCGGCACTCCACCGAAATTCCGAAGGTTCAGAGCGACATTTTCTTTTTTATGCCGTTGTTCTGCCAAATTTTTACAGAACCACGAGTTGCTTTTCAATAGCAGCGCCGTTGTTCTGCCGATATCTCGACCAACTTGAAGGCTTTTCGGCTATACAGCGCCGCTACGCCACCGATTTCTCTACAACTCCAAAGCTTCCTTCCCCAACACAGTGCCGTTGCGCTGCCGAATTTCGGAGAACCCAACGCCCTATTTTCAAAATATAGTCGTTGTTCTGTCAAAATCTCAGCAAACTCGAAGTCTCCTCTCCAAACACAGTGCGGTTACGCCGCCCAACTCTCCGCTGGTAAAATTATATTTTTTAAGCTTAATGTAATTTCCTTTACAAAGTAAGGTACTATGTGGTGACATCATAAAGACTGGACGTGCTCAAATGACCCCCAGAATCTATGTTATAAATCCCTCTACCTTTCTCTTACTTTCAGTAATTAACCAGCTTTCTGTAATTTACTTTACAAAGTAAGGTACGAGGTGGTGACATCATAAGACTGGACGTGCTCAAATTGCCCCAGAACTTATGATATAAACCCCTTTGACTTTCTTTTACTTTTCGCACTTTCTTTTTCCGTTAGTTTTGGTGACTCAATTGGGATCCGTTGCAGTACCCTCCTTAGATTTGTAACATATGGTCTCAAATGGGATTAAGCCACAACCGCTTATTTTCGAATTTTTTCTGTAAATTCAACCTTATTTACATTATGGAACTAAGTATAACCAAAATAAAGAATAAAAAGATAAATTATCCTGATTCAAATTCTTCAAAAAATCAAATCCAAGTTAAGAGACCGGATTAACCCGAGCAAGAGGGGTGCCTAACACCTTCTCCGATTGTCACCATAACCCTTACCCAGATATCTGTAATGACCGTGCCTTAAGCAAACATAGCAAAATATAAGGTTCTAGGCCCAGAACAAAAGAACCCCTAATTACTATTCTTCCAACGAAATTTGAGTCGTTACTTATTTTCTTGGAAGAATAGACACAGGTCTGTAGACACCCCCTTTTGCTACGCTTTAAAAAGCGAAAGGTTTGGTTGGTCTGTTAAATCCCAAGTCAGTCTTCTGCATTAGGTTAAGCATTCTCGCATTTTAGAGGAAATTTCATCTCATTTTAAATATTTTAACGTTGGTTCGCAATTTCGAAGGTCTCTAGGGGGTTCCATTAGTCTCCAGTTGATGGTATCTTATGTTTCCAATCAAGTGTGAAAACCTATTATTTTTGGAATTTCTCAGGGTTTTCCTCGGTTTTATCATTTTCTGTATCTTAGGGGTATTTTGGTCATTTCCTATGTGTCCCAGATTATCCCGAAAGTTTGTCTGAATTGATTTCAAGTATTTTGGGAAACCTGCTATTTTTAGAATTTCTCGAGGTTTCTATCTTTCTTGGAAATTTTGTGTTCTAAAGGCATTTTGGGCATTTCCAAGGAATTCCAAATGGTCATGTTTGTTGTCATCCATCATCTTAAGTGAACTTTATTACTTTCTATTTTTAAAGTTTTCCTTGCATACCTGCTATTTTTAACTTTGCCCTTAAAGGGGTATTCCAGTTCGAGGGCATTTTAGTCACTTTTTGATATGTGTTGATCAAACGAGGTCATTTTGGGCAAAAATATTTTTTTCAAGGGATGAATGAGGTTAGGCCGCGTGTGTAGGACCCACCATGTGCATCACATGGTGTGGGCCCACCATTATAAATTTCGAATTATTCTTTGAAATGGGTTGGATTTCATAAAAGATGAGAAAGAGAAAAGGCTAATATGATCAAATCACTAAAACGACCATAACGTTTTAACGACTTGTCTAAAAAATTTGTACTTATTCCTGTTGGAAACATCTCGAGAAGGGCTATAATTTTCTAGTTTACAACTTTTCGTGATTCTTCCACAAAATAAGACAAAAATGAACTTTAAAATCAGGTAGTGCCATTTGGACAAGAATTCCAGCCCACTAAAATTGTCATAACTCTTTAACTGATTGGCAAAATTTAAATTATAAATATGAGTTGGAAAGATCTTTCAAAGTGCTAAAACTTTGTAGTTTACAACTTTTCTTGATTCTTCTGATAAATAGGTCAAAAACGAGGTTTAAAGTTAGGCAGTGCTTTTTGGACGGGAATCACCGTGATATCTTGCATTGTTTTTTATTTATTTTGGAAACTACAATATTAAGAAATGCAAAATAGAATGCCTTGGTCATTAAGATAGCCTTTTGTATAGAATTTGAAAATAAATTACAATTAAGAAACAAAAGGAAAATCAAGCCAATGGAGAAAATTAGAAAGAAAGCTACAATGGCAACTCTCACATGGGAAATTGTCATTCTTATTTTTTGCCCTATCTTTCTTTACAAAAGGAGATCAGACCAACCTTTTAGGGACTCTTGGATTTTCGTCCAGCCTTTCTCTTCTAAAAAAAATTCGTTCCGCTTTGTGTGGAGGAGTTCACCATATTTCTTTGAATTCAAGTGGAGCAAGCACATCTCTTTCATCTCTTTTCGATTATTATTCGGAGCGGCTCATCTCTTCGTCGAATTTGGATTTTCTTTTCAGCAACAAAAGGCTTGTCAAAGCATATATCTAGCATTACAAATCTTAGAGACCTCAAATTTGCGATCAAATGTAAGTTCTTCAACCCTTTTTAGAGTAGAACTAGTAACATGTTTAGGGGTGTCTTTTTCTTGTTTTTCCATGATTTTGGTAGAAAATTCATGATATACTGTCTTGCATGAACATAATATGATTTATGATGGGCCAATTCATATTATTACTGATTTGGTGGAAGAAAAACCGATTTACATGTAGAAAATAGGATGTTCAACGAATTAGGGTTTCAATTGATTTTTGAGTCGATTTTCAAATCAACTAGTTCAAAACCAAGAATTGTTTCTAACACGGTACCCTCCAAACCCGAGTAAACCTATTGTCACATGGTATCGAATCAAAGCAAACCCCTTACCACGCGTTAGCTCTTCAGGCTAAGTCTGTTTATACGCAGTAACCCTTCAAACCTGAGTAAACCCGTTCTCACCGGTATCGAATCAGAGCAAACCCCTTACGACGTGTTAGCTCTCCAGGGTAAGTCAGTTTGTACGCGCTAACCCTCCAAACCCGAGTAAACCCGTTCTCACACGGTATCGAATCAGAGTAAGTCTGTTTGTACGCGCTAAACCTCCAAACCCAAGTAAACCCATTCTCACACGGTATTGAATTCGAGTAAGCCATTTGTACACGGTAACTCGTCAAAATCAATAGCCCTTGTAAGTGTTTGTATCCATACAAACGCTAACCTTCTGGCCAACCTTTAAGATCAATTAAGCCAAAATGTTGGAGAAACATCCTCTCAAATCAAATACTGTTAAAACACAGTATCAAATCAAGATCATGTGTACGATCCGTCGTATCAATCACCAGGTCAATTTGGCATTCCTGTTATCAATGTTCGCACTGGATGTCAAAATGACATCTCCCGAGGTCCCTCCCCAAATCAAGTGTCCTTAACCTGACTTCCGATGACCCAAAGGTCCCTCCCCAAGTCAGGTGTCCTAAACCTGACAACCGATGACCCTCCCGACTGTTAGTAACGATGTCCACCCAAGACTTATTCTAACGTTTTTATTTTTAAAACCCCAAAAACAGTCGGTGAGAGGTTTCCACTCAATGACCTGACAGCAAGATTCCTCGGTGAGGGCTGCATGCCTTAGGATCCGATGTTAGTCTTGTAAGCCTATCATTAGTCTCTAGTGACAAAATTTTGTTGTCTCCTTACTTTGGCATTCAGGTGCCTTGCACCCTCTACCAAAGAGAGGCATCTGTAGACACCCAATTTTGTCAGGGCGGTACTAATCATAGGTGTCGCGAGGAAGAAACTTATGGCGAGTCCCAGCGCACCAGTTAGGGTTCTCTCAATCTCTCTTTAGGGTATTTACGAAAGGCAATGATTTTCGAAAACCATGTTATCTCGGAGAAACAACCGGAAAGCTTGTGTTTATAGCACCCGCCTTTTTCGGCAACCAAAATGCCTGTTTTTACACAGCATCCGCCTTTTTAATGGCAAACCAGAGGACACTTTGTTTCCTGAAACCAAGCAATATTAGGTTCATTGGAAAGTACGCGAAATGACGAATCCAACACACCTGACCGTGCATAAATCGGAGCTCAAATGAAGAAGTTATGTGCGTTTTAAACAAACGGCACAAAGAGACGAAACATCGCGCAAATCGGGGATGATGTCATCTGGATAAGACCAGATGACATCATCAAAATTTGCCTTGGTGAATTTAGAATTCGCCTGGGGCGAATTCTGGCCAAAATTAGATATTTTTTACCCCCTAGCCTATAAATAGGAGGGGGTGAGGGTTTCTCATTCCTCTCTTCCTCCTCTCTCTCCTCTTGTTTATCTTGCTGTATACACCCCCTTTCGGTGTATTTCTAGCACCGAACCCCTGCAGAAATCCAGAAAAAAACCCTAGTTAGTTTACTTTTTAGAAGAGAGAAAGTAGAGAAACACAAGGTAGCTCACACCGGGCGTCGGCACTCCGCCGAAATTCCCGAAGGTTCAGAGCAACATCCACTTTTTCCGCCGTTGTTCTACCAAATTTCGCAGAACTACGAGCTGCTTTTCAATAGCAACGCCATTGTTCTGCCAAAATCTCGACAAACTTGAAGGATTTTTGGCTATACAGCGCCGTTACGCCGCTGATTTCTCTGCAACTCCGAAGCTTCCTTTGCCAATACAATGCCTTTGCACTGCCGAATTTCGCAGAACCCAACGCCCTATTTTCAAAATAGCACCGTTGTTCTGCCGAAATCTCAACAAACTCGAACTCTCCTCTCGAAACACAGCGCGGTTACGCCGTCAGTAAAATTACATTTTTTAAGCTTAATGAAATTTCCTTTACAAAGTAAGGTACGAGGTGGTGACATCATAAAGACTGGACGCACTCAAATTGCCCCCATAATCTATGATATAAATCCCTCTACCTTTCTTTTACTTTCAGTAATTTACCAGCTTTCTGTAATTTACTTTACAAAGTAAGGTACGAGGTGGTGACATCATAAGACTGGACGCGCTCAAATTGCCCCCAGAACTTATGATATGAACCCGTTTGCCTTTCTTTTACTTTTCGAACTGTCTTTTTTCGTTAGATTTGGTGACTCAATTGGGATCAGTTGGAGTACCCTCCTTGGGTTTGTAACATATGGTCTCAAACAAGATTAAGCCACAACCGCTTATTTTCGGATTTTTTCTGTAAATTCATCCTTATTTATATTCTGGAACTAAGTATAACCAAAATAAAGGATAAAAAGATAAATTATCCTGATTCAAATTCTTCGAAAAATGCCAATCCAAGTTAAGAGACCGGATTAATCCGGGCAAGAGGGGTGCCTAACACCTTCCCCGATTGTCACCGTAACCCTTGCCCAAATATCTGTAAGGACTGTGCCTTAAGCAAACAGAGCTAAATATAAGGTTATAGGCCCAGAACAATGGAACCCCTGATTATTATTCTTCCAACGAAATTCGAGTCGTTACTCATTTTCTTGAAAGAATAGACACGGGTCCTAGGCCCTAACCTAGGTGGCGACTATGAGTTTCTCTATCTTGCGAAGTTAGGACCATGGTCCCGAGTTCGTAAGTAGCGCAGATCAAATAACACTCCCATGAAAACCCGATGTGGTGTGTAATAACCGGTAATATATATATATATATATATATATATATATACAAATAAATAAAAATGGCCTCATAGGTGGGTAATCATCGGCCATTACTCATTTTTCCCCGAGTTAATCGGGCATGAGGACATCTGGCATAATGGGGCGTACGCGATTCGAACCCAACGCTGAGCGAGGATTGAACGGCTTCCTACCACTAAACCGCCGCCCCAGATGTCAACCAAAAATGAGTAGATACTTACACATATTAAAAATTACCAATAGTCACTATTCATAATTATTATTCACAATAGTCACTATGCAAGATTACTATGCAGAAATACTACGTAAGATTACTATGCAGAAATACTATGCAAGTTCACTATTGAGATAAACTATTCAAAATTACTATTCACAGTAGGACCCACCAAGTACTATTCATAAGCGGGTCCCACCAACAGTGGGTCCCACATCAGCGGGCCCCACACAAGCGGGTCCTACCACCAGTGGGACCCACAACAAGCAGGACCCACAAATAGCGGGACCCAACGCCAGCGGGACCCATCACTAGTGGGAACCACTACCAGAAGGACACACCGCAACCACTTTCATTGACTCATTGGTTAAGCGGGTCACTCCACAACCACTATCATTAATGAGTAGTTGCGCTTCACCGACGAAAATAATAATTAAATAATATTAATCATCCTGTTACTATTCAAGAAGCCCTTACTATTCATTTATTTATACCTTTACTATTCTTATATTTTTGTAAAAGCATTTAAGAGAGTAGTTGTGAATTTAAGACTGTAGTTGAAAAACAAATACCTATAAATAGAGGAAGAGAAGAAGAAGAAAAATAAAAAAAAATAAAAATAAAAGAGAGAGAGAGAAAAGAGAACGAGAGAGAAGAAAGAGTAAGAGAGAGAGGAAAAAAGAGAGAGAGGAAAAAAGAGAGAGAGGAGAAGGAAAAGGAAATCCACTTCATCACTACCAAGGTAAGTCTTTCATATAGATAGTTAAAGTATTTATTATGGGTAATATGGTTGGTTCTACCACCTATGTAAATATTAGGATAAAGCATGCATAAGAGGCGATAACTCGCTATAGATTATGCAAGTTTTATCATCTTATTTGAACGGTGAAATGCTAGCATAGTAACCGTAAAGTAAACTTTAATTAAAGAAAGGCGAACTGCTGAGTATAGTAGCCCATCTTATTTGAACGGTGAAATGCTAGCATAGGAACCGTAAAGTAAACTTTAATCAAAGAAAGGCGAACTGCTGAGCATAGTAGCCAAGAAATAAACTAAATCAAAGAATGGTGAACTGCTGAGCATAGTAACCTGTGGGGTCCACATGAATAGTAACATGTGGGGTCCATATGAATAGTGCATGCTGGGCCCCATGGTCTTAAAAATTTAATAGAAAGAACACTGAACACAGGGAACATTATTTTGGACATAGATGGACATTACCTGGACAGAAAGGACACTGCCTTAAAATATGAATTTGATAAAATTAGAATATATTTACAGGTTATCCACTCCAAGGTGTAAGCTCAAACAAACCTGTGACCGGAAAACTATATGTAAGGGTTTTCTTCCATTGATTCTCTTTTGCTATATGTAAGGGTTTTCTTCCATTGATGTAAGGGTTTTCTTCCATTGATTCTCTTTTGCTATATGTAAGGGTTTTTTTCCATTGATTCTCTTTTGCTATATGTAAGGGTTTTCTTCCATTGATTCTCTTTTGTTATATGTAAGGGTTTTCTTCCATTGATTCTCTTTTGCTATATGTAAGGGTTTTCTTCCATTGATTCTCTTTTGATATACTGGATGTGAATATTTCATATTCTTCGATTCTCTTTATACGCAATTGCTATAAGAGTTTCTATCCTTCTAAGATCCACAACTGATGAGAATCCAAGGGGGATCCTTTCTTTCAGACCCTATTCCTTTCAGATAAATGATTTTACGGATAAAGCTATAATTCTATTTTGTATCCTCGAAACTTGTTTCCGTGAGATATGTTTATGTTTAGAGTTTATCTTGTGATACCCTAATTCTGAATATAGACTGAGTTATGATATGATGACGGGTGGACGCGTTATAGTCCTCCATGTGCACGTGGGTAAAGACGACTCTAGAGAGTGTAAATCTAGAGGATTATGAGCCGAGGTATGGCTATGAATGGGCCGAGATATGGCTATGAATGAAAGCATCTATGCTTAATGAAGTCTATATATATAATTCTATATATATAATTCTTGATATCAAGTTCTGTAAGTTTTCTCTATACGTTTGGAAAGTATGTTGTGCTTATTCTTTCTTTCCATGTTTATAATGTGAGATGTCCTATCTGCAAAATATCATGTTCTTATGAGCTTGACAATTCTACATCACTTGTTGTTTATACCCTACTGGGCTATTTGAGCTCATCCCTTTTTTTTTCTTGTTTTATTGTTCCAACCCCCAGGTGAAGTATAAATGAAAGATGAGGAATGCTAGAGTTAAATGCAGAACTGTTCTAAAGGACAAATATGTTTTAAATATGTATCAACTATGTCTTGAATTAAGATGTAATAAGTTAGACCTAATTTCTGTAAACCCTCTAAACGTAGTTGTTGTATTTGAGATCTTGGGAATACTGAAAGTTTTTGAGAAAGATGATGTAAAATTCTTCTACGCACCGAGTTGGTATTTCCAAAAATCCGGGGAGTTACATGGTGATCCCCTGTCTTCCTGCGCAACACGGGAAAAATTCGGATACCACACGAACCTACACTGAATCAAAATTTGAATCGGTTTGGTTTAATTAAACCGAAACCGAATTTTCGGTTCAGTTCGGCCAATTTTGCCACCCCTAGATGCACCCCCTCAACTATGGCCAAATTCCACTTCTAACCCCGTGGTATCGAAGGTACCAAAGACACCCCATCAACTTTCTATAATGCTTGTTACGTGATGGGGTGGACGAGAACGAAGCAGGGTGTCTTTGATGAACTTTGAACTATAGGGTGAAAAGTCAGGGGGTCTACTTTAAAATGTCAGAAAGTTGAGGGGGTGTATCTGTATTTTTCCCTACTTTTTATGTTTTCTTTTGTTTTAAAAGAAAAGAGAAGGGAAAAGAGGGGTTGGGCCTGTAGCTCAATGGTGGAGGCCTTATCTCAACCTTAGGTAGCGGGTTTGATCCCAGCTCGCCTTCCAAAAAAGAAAAGAAAAAGGGAAATGGAAAACCATTTTTTTTATTCCAAGATAGAATTTTTAATCAAACAAGGGAACTATATCTAGGTAAGAGAGATGTTTTTTTTGTTCTTCAGTTTGGAAGGGGGGGGCCTGAGATGGTATCGAAGGTCACTCTGGCTCGCACCTTGAAATAGCATTTGAGATTTTCAACCTTGACTGTTCCACCTGGGCTGGGGGCGATGGAGAGTCACTTTTCTCTCTTTTTCTAAGCAAGCCCCTTATTGATGTGATAAAAGCAGCCTCTTTTCCTTTCCCCGCTTTCCTTCCCCAGCTCGGTCAAAGATGGATTCCATTTGTTAGATTTATTTTTTGAAAATGAATAGATAAAGAGGTAAAATAAATAAAGAGTATTAATGATTCAATTACCACCTGCCTTTGGATTCGAAGAGCATGGACATACCCTTGGTAGATGAACTCTATGCGTTGTTTTTCCCTATCCACCATATTCAAAAGAGGGGTGGCTAATGATATTTGAAGGGGAAATAATATTTCCCCCATTTGACAGATAAAATCCTCCCCCCCGCCCCCGAATGTTATCCGTTAACTTTCGAATGTAAGGAAAAACGTTACAGGGGGTGAATTTATCCTCAAGCAGTGAACCATTCTCATGGTAAACGTTAAAGGGGGGGATATCATTCCCCAATTTTAGGGAACTATATTTAGGTAAGATCGTGCTTTCAAATTTTGGTTTCGGAATGCATTTCGGTCCTCACAGAAACCGACATCTTAGCCAAAATTTCAAAAATTTGACCAAAAATCCGACAAAATCAAATTGTCAGCTATGTTTTCTTGCATATAATTTCGACCGAAATTTTGGTATTTTCGGCTGAAATTTTGAGATAATATTAAGGGGCCGTTTCGATACGCAGATTTTAGAATCCGGGATTTCTTCAAAATTGTAGCTAAGAGACAAGAGAAGAAGCGGACTAGCCGTCGTTTTTTACTCATTTTTTACTTCTCGCCCTTCTTTTCGTCAGCAAGAGAGTAGCAGATCCTCCCATATTTCCAGGTTTTAGAAATCTCAGGATGCAGGAGATATTTTTAAAACCTAAATTTCTCACTTAAAATCCAAGAAACGCTGTCAAGACAGCATACAACAGCTTGATCATGAACCCTCTTTTACAGTGTTTTCGAACTAAAAACCTGGATTCTAAAATTCGCGTATCCAAACGGCTCCTAAATAATTATAAAAAACCTAGAGTTTTGGGTGAAATCCCTTAATTTTCGGACAAAATTTCAGGATAAACGAAATTTTCGACTAAAAAAACCTAACGTTTCGCGTATCACGGATTTCGAGACCAAAGCCCAAAATTTCGAATTTCAGTCCAAATTTAAAACCATGGGTAAGAGAGACTTTTTTTCTTGTTCTGTTGTGGGGGTGGCGGGTGTCATTCAAAAGAGGTGCGGGTAATGATATTTGCACTACTATATTTTAATAATTGCAGAAACTCAGTTTTGTCTTTTCTTTTCTGAATGGCTTCTGACGCCTTTTTGAACTGTAATAACCTTCGACATCTATTTAAATTTAAAAGACAATGTGAGTTAATGCCAATATCATAAGCCTTTTTTAGACGAATAATATCACCACAACCATATTTTTATAATTGCAGTAAGCCATCTTGTTTTTTACGATCTAAAGAGCTGTCAAAGGTTATTACAGTTTCCAAAAAGCTCTCATAGCTCAAATACGAAAGAAAAACAAGCTGCATTTGTGCAACTATTAAAACATGGTTGTGCTGATATCATTTCCATTTTGTTTTTGGGAAGATGGAATATTCGAAAGAGTAGGGGCCCAGTCCCAGCATTTTTTCTCATAAACCCAGTAAGAAGAGAAAAGTACGGAATGCGGGCTCATGTTTCGAGGAATTACGGATTACAGGCACCTTTTAAAACAAGAATGAAACACGGGCTAATCTTCAAAATCGGGTGGTCAAAAGACCCTGATACCCTTCTGACATCGACAGAAATATTGCTCACCCTAGCATTGACTAAAAACAAGTGATGGAAGTTCCGGCCGAACCGAGCTAGATGAACCCCATAGTACAGTACCTACGAGACGGGATACTGCCCGAGGACAAATTGGTGGCCCGGAGGCTAATCGCAAAGGCCACCCACTATGTACTCCACGGAGCCAAGTTATACAAACGGTCATACACCTGGCCGCACCTTCGATGCCTAGTACCCTTTGAGTCAGAGTACGCTCTGTGGGAAGTGAGCGAGGGAATCTGTGGAGATCATGGGGGTGGAATGACACTGGCTCAAAAAATCATAAGGCACAGGTATTTTTGGCCAACGATCCTGAGAGATGCCAAAGAGTTCGTCAAGAAATGTGGCCCATGCCAGAAATTCGCCACCACACCTCGCCAGCCGTCCACCACGTACACCCCCGTGTCGAGCCCTCTGCCCTTCGCCATGTGGGGTATGAACCTGGTTGGCCCGTTCCCAAAAGCCCCGGGAGGACATACAATGCTATATGTCGCCATTGATTACTTTACCAAGTGGGTTGAGGTCAAAGCTGTGGTGAATCCAAACTCCAAGGAAACGGAGAAATTCTTTTATCATGACGTGGTCTGCCGCTTCGGCATCCCGAAGATACTCGTGACGGACAATGAGCCCCAGTTCGCAACCGCTGAGTTTTGTAAGTTCTGCGACAATCTGAGTATCGAACACAGGGTCGCGTAAGTGGCGCACCCTCAGGCTAACGGACAGGTGGAAGTAACTAACATAATCCTCATTCAAAGTCCCAAGAAATGGTTGGAAGAAGCCGGGAAATCCTGGGTAGAGGCACTCCCCAATGTCCTCTGGGCCTACAGGACAACGCCCTGAACTACGACCGGAGAATCTCCTTTAGCCTAACATTCGAGGTTGAGGCCGTCATTCCTGTGGAGATCGGACTCCCAACTTTCCGCATAGAGAATTTTGATGAACATGAAAACTCCGAGCTCTTCCGGAACACTCTCGACCTGATCTTAGAAAAAAGAGAGCAGGCCAGGCTTCGGATTGCCTCCTACCAACAAAATGTCGCCCGATACTACAACTCCCGTGTGAAAACGCACTCGGTACGACCAGGAGACCTAGTGTTGCTACGAACGGAGGTCTTGGACCCCTGAAGCTCCAAGAAACTTGACCCGAAATGGGAAGGGCCCTACATGGTCGCCTGATCTCTCCGACCCGGAGCCTAGCAACTGGAACACCTCGACAAGACTCCAGTCCCCCGAAGCTGGAACATGAACAATCTACGAAGGTTCTACCAATGAAAGGGAAGGGTAAGTAGTGTCTTTTCTTTTTGTTTCTAAGAAATATTGTACTTGTGTTTCTTTTGTCTTTCCTTTTTCAGAACAAAGCCAATGTAACCTCTTTTGCGATTAATGAAAAGACGTTTTCTCCACCCCCAGGCCCATGCCTCGCACTGGACTGAAAAGGTACAGGAAGTGAGATAGAGGCAATATTTGGGTTGATCACCTGGAAAATGCCCTAAAACGCTTCCCATGAAATAAAAGAAGACATGTCCTTTGTAAGGGACAGGCAGGGCCTATCAACTCCAAGCTGATCACTCGAGAGGAAGATGACCCTCCCACTAACAGGGTACCCTGAAGCAACGCCCCTCGAGGACGTGCTAGAGGTGCTCCTGCCTACCAAATCATCACTATCTCAACAAAAGGAAACTTACGACAATCTCTCAAAAAAAATGAGTCATACTATATGGAGGAAGGAGGGTCCCATATCCTTGATAAGGGAGGTCTCTGCACACCTTTCCCCCCTACCGAGCGGCCAGAAGAGCTTGAAGGTGTAGACCCAAGAGGCACGACCATCGCCTTCCGAGCAGCCGCCATGAACTCTGAAGGGATCTTTGTTCGACCAGATCGGCCCTTCGGTAACTCCACCATGGCCTCCTTTCCCTTCGCTAGGTTCTCGAAGGAAGACATACCTGTGGCAAAGAAACAAAGAAAGTGGTTCAGAAGTAAAAACAAGACTCCAAGAAAAATCTAAGAAAAGGCCGCTAACGAGGAGGGGCTCACCACGGAGATTGGCAGAGCTCTCTCCCACATCCTCGTCCATCCTGTGAACCATCCTCTCTATAGTGCTAATCAGGCCATATCTCCTCAAATTCTCTTCTTCCTTGAACTCGGAAACGTCAATGGGTTCCCCGATGACGAGCTTCTCCATGTCAAATTTACTATAATCCGACTCATCAGCAAAGGACTTCATCCTCCACTCGTTAGAATGCCTCCAGGATTGGAGGAAACCCCAATCCGCGTCTGACGGAGGAGTAATAAAAATGAATTCCTCCTTCCACCTCTTGATGGAGGAAAGAAAATTCGCTGCAATCTTTACTTGGGGGCACTGGGTCAAGTACAACCAACCGTCCTCGCCTTTCACCAGAGGACTAAGGGCTACACAACTTCTAAGCAAGGGGAGAGTGGCCTAGACCTTGAGCAGACCAGCCTTGGCTACGAAGGCCAAAAGAGTATGCCAGTTGTTAGGCACAAGTTGGAAAGGTGCCACCCAGTAAAACTCAAGAGCTTCAATAATGATACCCAAAAGCGGAAACCTAACCCCCGCCCTAAAGGCCTCCAAATAAAAGGCTACCTCCTCCCCCGTGGCACCCTCACACACCTCCTCATTCGAATGAGGGATCTGAATCCCTTACTCATCGGATATTCGGTATTCATTCCTAATCCTGCCCGGATCCCTTTTCTTTAAAGAACTCTTCATTGACATAACACGCCCAGGACTGATAATCTCACCGGCCATTATGTTCGTAATGACCGCCTCGCGGGTGAGGGGGAACCAAATAAGGAGTTCAGATTGAGTGGCCTCCGAAGACGATGAACCAGAAGCCCCGGAACTATCTTCCAGTTCTTTAGGCATCCGGTCGTCTCGGAAACCACCGCCCTGGTTCTTTACCAACCTCCTCCTCTTACCCTGTGATTGGTCACTCTCAACTACTACCACCGACTCACTAAGTGGATTTTGGAAATCAGTTGTATTGGACATTGCCGAAGAAAAAAAAAAGGAACCAAAGATTGATTAAAACAAAAAGTACAAGACTCACTGAGACAGAAAACGGACCAACGATGAATCAACAGTGAAATCACCCCCCAAAAGAAAGAAATCAACCGGTGGATGAAAGCGCCTCGCAGAAAAACCTATCCCACCTGGAGAAGATGAAGGAATAAAGGAAAATAATTCTAAAAAAGCTTTTAAGTTAGGGTTTCTGCACGTGTCGATTGCCCTCTCGCCTCCCTTCAATCGGATGGGACATCCACACGTGGCGCCATTTTGGGAATTTGAAAGAGCTGTCAAAATCAAAGTGCCATTTCACCTGTGAAAGACACTTCCACCACCACCGCTAAACTTTGGAAAAGAGCTACCCCTACAACTTTCCCGCCAAAAGTGAGCGGAATGCCATTTGAAAGGATCCGCCCAGCCACCCTAGTACTATTCCACCTAGATGGGAAAAGGGCCCGGTTGAACAAAAGGGCTCGGAACCCAGTACAAGGAATCGGCTACCATTCCACTTAGATGGAAGAAGAGCCTGGTTGAGCGAAAAGGGTTCGGACCTCAAAGCAAGGGTCCGACCACCCTACTACCATTCCACTTAGATGGAAAAAGAGCCTGTTGAGCGAAAAGGGTTCAGACCTCAGAGCCAAGGTCCAGCCACCATACTACGATTCCACTTAGATGGAAAAAGAGCCTGGTTGAGCGAAAAGGGTTCGAACCTCAGAGCCAGGGTCATGAAGGTTCGGAACTTGGCGCAAGGACTCGTCCGCACCTATGCTCAGCTTCTTCAAAAATGAGAAGAATACATCTACATTACTCACGAGGCATACAGACAACGACAAAGATATCATAAAGAGCAGGCCATGCAAACAAAAGATAACTATTCATTAACTGCCTTTTGGGCCAGGAGGCCTACAAAAAAAAGAGAAAGAAAAAGGAAATAAAGGGGGAACAAGAAGGGAAGAGGCCCATAACCAACAGGGCCTTCAAAATAACTTTTTCTTTCAAACAAAAAGGAGGAGAAGAAAGAGGAAGCACGACCCCCGAAAATCAATCCGAACGACTAATTGGGGAATTCTCCTCAAAAAAATCCTCCCCCTCCTCTCCCTCCTCCCAAAAGCTCTCCAAAAGAGGATCCACTTCGTACTCAAGCAACTGCTCATTTAGACTATAGACTTTCCTCTGCAACTCCTTGTTCCTCAGCTTCAAGTCCTCGATCTCCTCATCCATCTTCAGGACCCAGTCGCATAACTCCATCTCCTGTCGGTAGACCTTGGAGAAAAAAAGACCGCTTCTTTGCGATATGAGAAGTGGAAGAGTTGTCCTTGCGAGGCGAAGGAGAGAGATGAAGGGGAGGAAAGCCCAGAGGACGGCCCGGATCCCTCCTAGCCTTCCTTTGGGAAGTCATGAGGTCTTCATCAGAGTCAGAAGACAGGTCAGGATCGCTGGAAGATTCGAGGGTAAGGGGGGCCTTACCCTTATCCCGTGAAGAGGAACCGTCTCTAGGTTTGGACATGTTCAGCAGGAAGGGAAACAGTAAAATTAGAGAAAAGAAGGAAAAAGACCCGTGGAGAAGAAGACCAAAAAACCCTCTCTTGTAAGAGTAAAGGCGACCCTTGGATTACGAAACGGGGTAACCTACTCTACACGTGTCTTTTCCCGGTTGAGTAGTCAACCAGCGCGTCATAATTACCTGGTGACCCCTCGAGGAAGAACCGCCAGATGAATCAGCACGCCCCTCCGCAATTCGAGGCTCCCATCAATGCCCTTGTCACAATATTCTTTAACCAAATAAATGAACTTACTCCCTTGGTCCATCCAAAGGAGTAGGGGGTATTATGATAGGGAGTAAAAACGGTGAGGCCGTTGGATCACGCCACGTGTGAGGGATCTAATTATGGTTAAGAAAGGTGTTAAGACACGGCAGGGCCATGTGATCTCGTCACGTGTCGCTTCCCCGCCACCAAAATCTTAAGCATAATCACCATCATTATGATTACGGATAAGGATGCATGACAAAGCCATGCACGCCGCCGAGCCAGGGGGACAACCCAATCCAACGAAAGAAGGCTTTCTCTCTAGAATGATGAGAGAGGTCCACGTGGCATCCCATGAAGGAAATTTGCATGCAAGAAAGAAGGATAAATAGGCTACTAAACCCTTGAAAAAGGGAGGCCGATCCAACCTAAGAGAAAAGGGAGATTAAATTCCCGAACTAAGCACCATTAAAGAACAACTTTAACTACCATTAAGACCATCCAACCCCAAGTTAAAGGAGGAGGAAAAGGTGCTAGACGCCTGCTCCCCCTTTCCTACTCTCCACTTTCAACCCATCTACCCAGCTTATAGAGAAAAAGCCCGTGCATTAGTTCTGGTAAGCCTAATCGTCCTTATTTCTTGATGTTCATCATACGGTTGGTTCAGAATCTGACTTGGGTGTCGAAGTGGTCATCTAGGACCCACCCCGGACCTCCCTGACCCCTTTGTTTGTGGTTGCAGATACCAATGGAGGCTCTCTACCCGCCGTGCGATCGCAAACCTGGATTTTGGCCCCATCAATACATGCCCAAACTTTTTTTCTTAAAGAACAAAGAAACTGTAAAAAAGAAAAAGAAACACAAAGAAGACTCAGGAAACGAGTTTAAGAAGTAAAGAAGGAAAGTAATACATTCGCCCCTTGTTTTCCCTCGGTCCACCCTTCTCTAATGTATTCAGTAATAAAGGGGGGGGGGGCAGATTAAGGGTGTCAATTTTGGCTCGGGCTCGGAAGCTCGCTCGAGCTCGGCTCGGTAAAAGCTCGGCTCGAGCTCGGCTCGAATCCTTAACGAGCCTAGCCGAGCCGGCTGGCCAGGCTCGTTAGGCTTAACAAGCCGAGCCCGAGCTAGGCCAGGCTCAGCTCATTAAGGCTCGTGGCTTGAGGCATTAGCTCTCCTCCCATTGGCTGTTGATAGTGGGCCCCCAAAACTAACTCATTCTCAAATTTTTCTTCCTTTGGTTTTTCGAGAAAAGATACGAAACTTTTAATATACTTTTTGGGTCAACAAAAGGCCTAGTATCACTGCTTTCCTTTTCATGAAAAGATAGGTTGGGGTCTTGAGAAAAAGCTGAGTTAGGTGGGATTGGGAATTTCAATTTTGAAATTGCCCCCATCTTCATCCTCTCAACGCTGGATTCAGGGGCCACGAAACTTTCAGGTGACATTTCATAAATTTGAGGAAAAGTCTCTTCATACATGAGGAAATTTGAAAACAGATCTGGTGAAAGAAAGAAAGAAAAATATACTCCAGAGGCTTAGGTTTTGATTTTCCATATCATTGCCCTTAATACAAACCGAGCTAGGTAAGGCTCGCAAGCCGCTCACGAGCCTAGCCGAGCCGAGCCGAGCTCGAGCCTAGTTCGAGCCCGAGCTAAGCTCTTAAGCTTAACGAGCTGAGCCGAGCTGGGCCAAGCTCGGCTCGGCTCGACTTGTTTACACCCCTAGGGCAGATACATATAGAGAAGTGTTGGTAGCACAACCATGCTTTGATACTTGTACAAGCCTGATTATCTTTTCTTCTTTAATTGATTAGTGAAAGTTTTTTTGAATTTAAATCACCTCTTGATAATCCTTTAAACATTAACAGACAAGTTGTTTTTGGTGCAATTATAAAAATATGGTTGTGGTGATATCGTTTCATTAAAGGGTGTAACAAGGCAAAAACAATAAAACACCCAACGAAACGAAAAAAACTGACAACTTACCATAATAAGACAAAATTAATGTGTAATGAGACAAAATTAACAACACGTAATAAGACGAAATTAATAGCATAGCTTAACAGGACAAAAAAATAATTACATAAAAATAATATTAACAAAACTCAACCAATAAAAAACAGTTAACAAGAAATAATTAAATAAAGGAAAAATAAAATAAAAGCTTAGTAAACTACAAAACAAACATAAAACAATTAAGATTAACAAATTAAACAGTAAAAGAATAAAAAAAAGATAAAACACTAATCATAAAACAAAACAAAATACAAGTTAAAAGATAAGGCGCGACAAATTAAAAGTGAAAAAGTAAATTCTAAAGTCGATAAAGACGCAAAAATAAAAAGTTTCAAAAATTAATAAAAGCCTTAAGTGAAATTTTATAAAAAAAACTCAAAACAATTTGGAAGATGCTAAATGCATTAAATTTCCCATAAAATTAAAGGCCTCCAGAAAACTCTAAAAGACTCAACAAACCCAGAAAGAACTCGAAATTCATGAGAGCTTTGGATTCGGAATTCCTTAGGAACCCTTAGAGCCTATTAGGAACCCTTAGTCATTAGGCTAGTCGAACCTTAGCTATAGGTCATTTGCGAACCCTCTATACCTCAGGGCAAGCCTAGTTGCACTAAAATTCCAAGGGTAGGCCTGAGTACTTACTCTAATGGCAACAATGAGGAGGTAAAATTTAGGTTCCTAACAAGTTTTAAGCTTTTGAAAACTCTAACCCAAATTTGAAGATTAAGAGATCAAAGATGAAAAATTAAGCACACAAGTTAAATCCTAAGTGCAGTGCAAATGTAAGGCAAGAGACAAGAGAGAGTGCACCCGAGATTTAAAGTGGTTCAGTCCTCAAAATGCGAGGCCTACTCCACTCCACCAACCAAACCCGTTGATGGCTTCACTATTTGATCTTCTTAACTTCGGCGAAGATCAGTGCCGATTACAATTTCAACTGCCTTTAACCTTGGTGGCAATCCTCACCACGGAGAGTGGGCTCCGCTTCTCCGAACACTCGCCCGAATACAATGTTCTTGATAAAGAAAGAAAGAACAAAAAAAATCCCTCACAAGGGTTTACAAACTTTGTAGAAGATGTACAAATTTGAGCCTATGATCCAAATCCTAAATCTAGAGGATGAGAGGCATAAACAAGCTTGATTCACTCTTAGGATATTCCAATAGGTTTTTAAAGTGTTAGGATTGATAGTTGGGAAGTTTAGAATACCCATATATATAGAAAAACCCAAATATGACCGTTTGGTGGCATAGTGGTAATTCTGCCGAAACACCAACGGCTCTTTTTTCTTCCCGAAGTAGTGGTCTCGGAGTTCCGAGAAGCCTATATGCAGCAGATTTTCAATTCTGTTTATTGGGCTTCCAATTCTACACCAAGTTGGGATTGTTATGAGGGTTCCAAAGTGTTGGAACACCACAAGGACAATCTCTTAAACATTTAGGGAGTGTGAGATTAACTTAATTTATGCCTCTAAACACCTAAACTAGGATTGGATCGTTACATTCTAAAATGACTTCGATCTTCAATTGCGATGCTTCAGGTCTTCATGCATCTTGGATCTCCGATGTCTTTGGCCTTCCTAATGTGGTCCAATGAGAGCTTCTTGGACTTAATCCAAGCAATCTTGTCTTAGCACAATTATAATCTACAACTTAGACATTCAAACACATTAGTGATATAAAATCACTTGTGTATTGGAATCATCAAAAGAAGATGGGAATGCCAAGGTGGGAACCATTGGGGTTACAATCTCCCCCTTTTTTATGATGACAACCACAAGAGATTTTCCAATAAAAGCACACATATATTTCTGAAAATTCAAGGGTGGTCCCGAGTACGGCAACTATGAGGAGTGAAAATTAATTAGGTTTCTAGCAAGTTTTAATCCTTTTAAAAACTCAAACCCAAAATGAAAATTAAGAGATCAACAATGAAATTCAAGCACACAAGTTAAATCTAGAGGTGCAATGCAAAATAAAGAGCTAGAATTCAAGAGAGAGTGCACCCAAGATTTAAAGTGGTTCGGTCCTCAAAACGCGAGGCCTACTCCACTCCACCAACCAAACTCGTTGATGGCTTCACTATGTGATCTTCTTAACTTCTACGAAGATCGGTGCCGATTACAATTCCGACTGCCTTTAACCTTGGTGGCAATCTTCACCACGGAGAGTGGGCTACGGTTCTCCGAACACTCGCCCAATTACATGTTTCTTGAATAAGAAAGAAAGAAACAAAAATCCCTCACAAGGGTTTACAACTTTGTAGAAGATGTACAAATAGAGCCTAATGATCCAAATCCTAATCTTAGATGATGGGAGGCATAAACAAGTATTGATCACTCTTAGGATGTTCAAGTGTGTTTTTAGAGTGTTAGGATTGATTGTCTTGAAGTTTAGAATGCCCATATATATAGGAAAACCAAAATATGACCGTTCAGTGGCATTGTGGTAATTCCTGAAAAATTCCCAACGGCTAAAAATCCGACCGTTATAGTGTTCTCGGAGTTCCGGGAATACAAACAGAAGTGAGAAAATGTCTATTGGACCAGAAGCAGATTTTCAATTTTGTTTTTGGGCTTCCAACTTTACACCAAGTTAGGATTGTTATGAGGGTTCCATATTGTTGAAACACCACAAGGACAATCTCTTATACATTTAGGGTGTGTGAGATTAACTTAATTATGCCTCTTAAAATCTAAAACTAAGCTTGGATCTTATACATTCAAATATGACTTTGATCTTCAATGGATTCTTCAAGTCTTCATTTGTCTTGGACTTTGATGTCTTTGGCCTTCATGATGTGGTCCAATGAGATCTTCTTGGCCTCAATCCAAGCAATGTTGTCTTAGCACCAATGTGATCTACAACTTAGACAGTCAAACACATTAGTGATCATAAATCACTTGTGTATTGGAATCAAAATAAGATGGGAATGCCAAGGTGGAAACCATTGGGCTTACAATTTCCTTACACTAGATTTCTCTCCCCCTTTGGCATCAATAAAAAAGATTGGGGTAAAAGAAAATCAAAGGGATGAATTTACAATTTTAAGCTCCCCCTTTTTCATGGAAAAAGACAAACATAAAACTCCCCCTATTTAGAGTTTTTATTCAATACAAGAGGGGATATTTTAAATGACCATAAAAAGATATTCAATTTTAAGTGCTAGCCCCTAATCTAAGCACATATGAAGAGAATCATATGAGGGCTTTGGGAACCCAAGCTTTCTTGGTTCCACCACAATCCCTAATTTTAGATGCACATTAGAATTGGTAATGACCATTGATTCCACAATAATGGCATCTAAGATGAGGGTTTGATAGACTAGTCCTATCATAAAATGCATGATTAGGTCTATGACTAGCCTTCTTCAAGATTATGTCAATAATTTTATCACCATTTAGGATTCCATGGAGACATAATCTTAACCTTTCATTTTCATAATGAAGATGGGTTATTTGATTTAGAAAATCATTAGTGTCATCTTCATAAGATTTGGAAGATCTTGCCACATTTTGGAGTTTAGCAATTTGGCAAGTTTTTTCATCCAAACAACCCTTAAGGGTTTCAATCTCAAGTTTAAAATTTTCAATTTGTACTTTAGCTTAAGATTTGGAAGAAGAAGATTCATTTCTCAAAACATCAAGTTCATTTTCTAATTTTGAAATAGATTTCTTTTGAACTTTATTTTTTAAAATTTGAGAATGCAAGGTAATGAACAATTCATCATAAGATATGTTTCTACTATCACTACTTGATGAATTACACGAGAGGTTAGAATTTACCTCATCTTCATGGGTGAGTGCCATGAAGCAAAGATCATCCTTATTAGCTTCCCCTTCACTTGAGCTTTTTCCCGAAGCGCTAGAAGCATCCCAGGCGGCTACAAGACCCCTGTTCTTCTTCCAATCCTTCTTTCCCTTGTACTTCCAGGAAGATGACTTGAGAAGAGGACACTCCGGTCTTTTGTGTCCCGTCTTCTTACAATTGTAACACCTTATTCGTCCTTCTACTTCACTTTCTTCTTTCTTCTTCTTTTTATCCTTTTTGTGTTTCTTTCTCCATAAGCTTTTAAATTTTCTTAAAGCTTCTTACTCATCACTATCCGCTTCATTTGAGGATGATGAGTCCGTCTTGGAGGCCTTTAGAGCTAGAGATCGACTTTCTCTTTCTTTCTCTTTAGGCTTCTTCTCTTCTTGACGGCTAGTGAGGAGCATCTCATGAGTGATAAGAGATCTTACAAGTTCCTCCATGGTTAGCGCCTTGAGATTCTTTGATTCTTGTATGGTGGTGACCTTTAGATCCGAATGTGGAGGAAGTGACCTAAGCAACTTACTCACAAGCTCATCAGTAGGATAAGATTTACCAAGATTAGCTAATTCATTTGAAATTTTAGAAAATCGGGTATTCATTTTGGAAATACTTTCATTTTGACCCATTCTAAACATTTCATATTTGCTCTTTAACAAGTTTATTTTGGAATCCTTGACTTGTTATGTTCCCTCATGGGTAACGGCAAGAGTATCCCAAATAACCTTGGCGGAATCAAAAAGAGCTACTCTATTAAACTCCTCCGTAGATAATGTGCAAAACAAAGAGTTTATAGCTTTGTAATTTAAATTTGCATGCCTTTTCTCTACAACATTCCATTCTTCAAATGGTTTGGAAGGCAAAGTGTATCCATTTTCCACAATATGCCAAAGCTCCACATCTATCGAAAGAAGATAGATGCACATCCTTGTCTTCCAATGTCCATAGTTGGACCCATCAAAGAAAAGAGGTCTAGTTGTGGAATGGCCTTTCGGAAGTCCGGTTCCATTTATATTTGCCATTTCACAATTAGAAGGGTGCCAAAGATCTTATTATCTTTCCCTTGTTAAAATTTAAAAAAAAATTTACCAAAGATTTCAAGAAAAGAAAATCTTTTAAGAGCCAAGGCTCTGATACCAAGTGAAATTCCAAGGGTAGGCCCGAGTACTTACTCTAATGGCAACAATGAGGAGGTAAAATTAAGGTTCCTAACAAGTTTTAAGCTTTTGAAAACTCTAACCCAAATTTGAAGATTAAGAGATCAAAGATGAAAAATTAAGCACACAAGTTAAATCCTAAGTGCAGTGCAAATGTAAAAGAAGAGACAAGAGATAGTGCACCCGAGATTTAAAGTGGTTCGGTCCTCAAAACGCGAGGCCTACTCCACTCCACCAACCAAACCCGTTGATGGCTTCACTATTTGATCTTCTTAACTTCGGCGAAGATCGGTGCCGATTACAATTCCAACTGCCTTTAACCTTGGTGGCAATCCTCACCACGGAGAGTGGGCTCCGCTTCTCCGAACACTCGCCCGAATACAATGTTCTTGATAAAGAAAGAAAGAACAAAAAAAATCCCTCACAAGGGTTTACAAACTTTGTAGAAGATGTACAAATTTGAGCCTATAATCCAAATCCTAAATCTAGAGGATGAGAGGCATAAACAAGCTTGATTCACTCTTAGGATATTCCAATAGGTTTTTAGAGTGTTAGGATTGATAGTTTGGAAGTTTAGAATACCCATATATATAGAAAAACCCAAATATGACCGTTTGGTGGCATAGTGGTAATTCTGGGAAGAACACCAACAACTCTTTTTTCTTCTCGAAGTAGTGGTCTCGGAGTTCCGAGAATTTTTCTCGGAGTTCCGGGAATACAAACAGAAGTTGAAAATACAGCTACTGGACCAAATCTCGGAGCTCCGAGGATTTCTCGGAGTTCCGAGCTCGGAGCTCCGAGAATTCTCTCGGAGTTCTGAGAAGCCTATATGCACCAGATTTTCAATTCTGTTTATTGGGCTTCCAACTCTACACCAAGTTGGGATTGTTATGAGGGTTCCAAAGTGTTGGAACACCACAAGGACAATCTCTTAAACATGTAGGGAGTGTGAGATTAACTTAATTTATGCCTCTAAACACCTAAACTAGGATTGGATCGTTACATTCTAAAATGACTTCGATCTTCAATTGCGATGCTTCAAGTCTTCATGCATCTTGGATCTCCGATGTCTTTGGCCTTCCTAATGTGGTCCAATGAGAGCTTCTTGGCCTTAATCCAAGCAATCTTGTCTTAGCACAACTATAATCTACAACTTAGACATTCAAACACATTAGTGATATAAAATCACTTGTGTATTGGAATCATCAAAAGAAGATGGGAATGCCAAGGTGGGAACCATTGGGCTTACATGCACTTAGAAGGTTAGGTCTCCTGCATTAGTTGCATGTAGAGATCCTAGATGAAACCCTTAAGCACACATAGTCAGCAATCACCAATCCCAATCCCATAAGATAGGCATTTAAGCATGTAGTTTACGCCCCTTAGGACGTTGAACTACGAGAGACTTGATCCCCAGCGGTTGGGGTACGTAGGTCTAGACACCCCAATTTTGCTACGCTTTAAAAAGTAAAAGATTCGGTAGTTTCATCGAGTTTTGAGTCAGTCATCAGCATTAGGTTAGGCATTCATGCATTTTATGGTGAATTTCACCTCATTTTAGGTGTTTTGAGGTTGATTCACAATTGTTTGTGATATTAAATAACTGCAATTGCACGGATCGTGTAAATACGGGTCGAACTCAGGGAAGAGAAATCTAGTTGTCAATCCTATTCTTGTACCGATTAGAATACTAGCTATGATATAATGTTGCCTGGAATGGACTCAGGATTTTCGTGGACTTGACCTCGGAGCCAACACTATATATAAGCGTATATTCTAATCAATCTAAGAATCAAATTTAACTAAGATCTTTTTTATATAAAATCCTAATTTAGGCGAAGTGTACCAAGGTTCTAACGATCTCTTTTAACTACTTATCTAATTTAATTAGAAAACTAAAATTCTAAGGGCCTAAGTAAATTGGAAAATTGCAAAAGTAATTTGGAATAGAGTAAACACCTTAATTCAATATAAAAGATTACTTAGGGTTAGAATCCACCATGGGTTTGGATTAAATTGATTAATTAAAATAATTTTTGTGTATTGAACTGTATATTTGATAATTAGTCTATGGGAAATAAGATCAATGGATGTCATTGCCCATGAGTAATTTATCAAAGACACACTCCAATTTTAAAGGCTATATAAATATTTATAATGTTCATAGCAATCACTCATACGAAAGGGGAAAGCGAATGGCATGAATGATTGGTATGCAACAATTATAAACCATTAATTCCATACCATTAAATTTAAATTAAAACCTTTCTCCTTCCCCATGGTTTCATCTAAACCCTAAGTATATAGGATTTAGTTACTCAATTAGAAAGTCAAAGAAACAAAAATAAAAAGTAGAAAGAAGAGAATTGCCATTAAGAACTTGAGAAGGAAAAAGAAAACAAAAAGAATTCTTCTTTAATTGAAATTGAAAGCAAAAATACATCAAATTATAATTTAAAATAAAGAGCAAAATAAGAAAAAACTTATTCTTTTTCTCCTTCAATGGTTGAATCATTGTCCTCCTTCAAGCCTTGATTGGATTCCTCTCGTCGATACGAGTCCAACGGATCAGATCACGTGCGAATCGGAGCTAAAACGAAGAAGTTATGGTTTGTTGAAGTTTAGAAAAAAATTAAAAAAACTACTGAAGACGCGACGAGACGAGATGAGACTAAAAATTCAAGAAGATCGGAGAAAGTTCAAGAGAGATTGATATATAGATTTTGGGTGAGAAGGGTTGCTAAATTAAGTGATTAAAAAATATGTAAGGTGGAGATTAAAAAAGTTAATCTTATGAAACAAATGAAAGGACAAGATTAAGGCTTGAATGGGCTTTCTATATCTCTTCTAAAAAACACATGGGTTGCTTTCCTTTTTTTTCTTTCCAAATGTTTGTCTAAAACCTTCTAATTATTTTGTCAAGCAACTTTCTAAATGGTAGAAAAATAATGGAAAGTTTCCAAGTTGAGGGATATGTGCATGAAAGGACCAAATTGTCCCTATCTTTCGAATGAATTGCAACCATGCCATATACTTTCGCAAATGGCAAATCTACCCTTCCTTTGAAATGCACATAAACAACTATTAATTCCCTTCTCCTCTCTTGATCATTTCAATCTCAACCATTGGAATTAAGATCCTTTCTCTTCTCTTGTTTTTCATCATCCATCATTGAAATTTCATCTTTCAAAGCAAAATAAGGGGGTGTGGCATTATCAATTTGATCCTACTAAAGCATTATGCCAATTCGGCCAACTAAGGCATCTTGGAACTTTGGATTCTCATGGCAATTGGTCATGTATTCACTATTTTCATATGTTAAGCTCAATTTCCTTCATAATTCCAATAAAAATCCTGAAACAACAAAAACAACAAAAATACCTTAGTAGCACCGCTTAAAACATAAAATATGCATGCATCCTACCACTACCATTTACACATAAATGTGTTCATCAAATTCCCCCATACTTGAGCTTTGCTTGTCCTCAAGCAAACAAGAAAAAATAACAAAATCGAAACAATAAAAAAAATCCTAACTCATTTTCGTAGGAATCACGATTGCACTTAGCATGTGCAATAAGCCTTTAAACCCCTAGGTTACCCTAGTGGACGAGTTGTATCTCGTGAGTGTTTACAGTGAATATACACACAAAATTCTAAAAATTTAACTTTCTAAAAATAAAACTTTCTTTTACAAATCCAAAATATAGAATAAAGCCAAATATAACTAATCATTTTGCTTTGATAAATTGCTCAAAATAGAAGAACAGAAATACCCCCATACTTAAACTTTGCATCATATTCCAAGTTGAAAAATTAAAAAGATATTTTAATCAAGGAATCCTCTTTTGAATTTGTCCTACTCTTCTCCCTTAAATTTGCTTCTAATGTAATCGTACCATAAAAGAAATTTGAGTTCGAAACTTAATAGAATAATTGTAAATTTATATGGTCCACCACACTTTCCACTTTTCCCATAATTTCTAAGAATAGAACTCATTTTTTTTGTAATCCTCTACTGCTTTTGGTGTGAATGACATGCAGGGCATGCACCAGACACCCAGGCTACTAAGCAGTGTCCGACTAATCTTTGATTTGCATATGTCATAGACATTGATGCATACGAGTTCAAGCTTTACCTTTGATTACGTGCAATGCTTTCATTTATTAAGCTTTCTAATTGACCCATGTATAGAGTTTTCAGTCAGTTGCTCTCAAGCCAGTTGGCTTTAAGGAACTAGGCATAAAAATCCTTCAGGCTTAATAGCTCAAGTCAAAAAGGCTACAAATCAAAACTATAATCAAGAAGCAAACTTTCTAAAAATCATTCTTTCTTTCTTTTGTTTCAACCTTTCTTTCCTTTTTATCCATACCATATAAAAACCAAGTTTCTATTTCTATTTCTTATTTAAATCCTTTTAAAAGAAAGATTCCAAAAGAAAACAAAACTAAGAAAGGAAAGTATTCTTTCTAATTTTTCAAATTCCAAAATTAAAATATCCACTAACTTTCTTTCTTAAAATAGGAAAACAACTTTCTTTTAAGAATACCAAGTTCTTTCTAATTTGAAAAATTACCAAAAACAAAAGAAAAAAAATTTTCTAACTTTAACTATAAAAAAGATTAGAAAAGAAAGTTTCCAAAAGCTACCCCCCATACTTGATTTATGCATTGTCCCCAAGGCATTAAAAATAGAAAGAAAAATATGAGGACTAAAAAGAGAAAGGAGGGTACGTACCGTATTTGTTTAGGCATGATTTGAATAGGAAGGTTCATGGAGATCCATGACCTCTTCCATATCCGGCTTTGACAACTCAATAAATGGCTTTAATCTTTGACCATTAACTTTAAAAATCTCACCATTGCTTGGATTTAGAACCTTGACCGCACCATGGGAGAAAACTTTATTAACCACATATGGTCCATCCCAACGGGATCTTAACTTACCTGGAAAGATATGCAATCTTGAATTGTAGATAAGCACTTTTTCGCCCTTTTGAAACGATTTTCTCAAAATATGTTTGTCATGAAAAGCTTTTGTCTTCTCTTTATAGATCTTTGCATTCTCATACGCTTCATTGCGCAACTCCTCCAATTCAGAAAGTTGTAATCGCCTTTGAACACCTGCAGAAGACAAATCAAAGTTTAGTTTCTTAATAGCCCAAAAAGCTTTATGTTCCAATTCAACCGGGAGGTGACAAGCTTTTCCATACACAAGGCGGTAAGGAGACTGACCAAGATCAGTTTTGAATGCCGTCCTATGAGCCCACAAGGCATCCACTAATCTAATGGACCAATCTTTGCAGTTTGGATTCACTGTCTTCTCCAAAATTTGCTTAATTTGCCTATTTGAAACCTCCACTTGGCTACTCGTTTGAGGATGATAAGGGGTGGCCAACTTATGAGTAATACCATATTTTTTCATAAGAGCTTCAAACGGTCTATTACAAAAGTGTTTATCCCTATCACTAATGATGGCACGAGGTGTACCGAAGCGTAAAAAAATATTTTCTTTAAGAAACTTGACCACTACCTTGTGGTCATTGGATTTGCAAGCAATGGCTTCAATCCATTTTGACACGTAATCTACACCTAACAAAATATACAAGTTTCCAAAGGAGTTGGGAAACAGACCCATAAAATCAATACCCAACACATCAAAGATTCTACCACTAAGATCGGGTTGAGGGGCATCATATTTCGCTTTGTAACTCTTCCTAACGACTGACAAGATCTACATGCCTTACAAAAATAAAAAGCATCCCTAAAAATACTTGGCCAATAGAAACCACATTGTAAAATTTTGTGCGCGGTTTTCTTTGCACTAAAGTGGCCACCACAGGCTTGATCATGGCAAAAAGATAGAATTGATTGGTGCTCATGATCGGGCACACATCATCGGACAATCTGATCCGTACAAGTTTTGAACAAATAGGGATCATCCCAAAAGAAATACTTTACCTGTGAGTGAAATCGGTATTTGTCTTGGTTGGACCAATGATCCGGTGTAGCACCTGTAACCAAGTAATTCACAATATCTGCATACCATGGCTCACTAAAAATAGCAAACAATTGCTCATCAGGGAAGTTTTCATTAATTAGACCTTCGTCATTGTTTGCATTAAGAAGTCTAGACAAGTGATCGGCAACCAAGTTTTCCGTACCCTTTTTATCTCTAATCTCCAAATCAAACTCTTGAAGAAGTAAAACCCACCTAATGAGGTGAGATTTAGCATCCTTCTTTCTAACAAGATACTTGATTGCCGAATGGTCGGTATAAATTATCACATGCGATCCAATCAAGTAGGACCAAAACTTCTCTAATGCAAACACAACCGCTAGAAATTCTTTCTCGGTAGTGGTGTAGTTGAGTTGTGCATCATTGAGAGTTCTACTTGCATAATAGATTACATGCGGTAATTTATTGAATCTTTGACCCAACACGGCTCCTATTGTAAAGTCGGAAGCATTACACATAATTTCAAACGGTTCGGTCTAATTAGGTGCTTGAATGATGGGAGCCGTAGTTAACTCCTTTTTCAAACACTCAAAAGAATCGAAGCATTCATTGGAAAACTCAAAATTTTGATCTTTTGCTAACAAGTTGGTTAGAGGCCTAGCAATTTTAGAAAAATCTTTTATAAAACGCCGGTAAAAGCCTGCATGGCCCAAAAATGATCGAATATCCTTCACACTTTTGGGCGGTGGAATATGGACAATGAAATCCACCTTGGCTTTATCAACCCTAATTCCCTCTTTAGAAATCACATGTCTTAGAACGATGCCCTCTTTTACCATAAAATGACACTTTTCCCAATTGAGGATAAGGTTCTTTTCTCTACTCCTTTCTAAGACCAATTTTAAGTGATGTAAACATTCGGCATAGGTGGAGCCATGAATAGAAAAATCATCCATAAAAACCTCTAAGAAGGTCTCCACCATGTCAAAAAAGATACTCATCATGCATCTTTGGAAAGTTGCCGGTGCATTGCATAACCCAAAAGGCATGCGTCTATAAGCAAACGTTCCAAAGGGGAATGTGAATGTCGTTTTCTCTTGATCTTCAGGAGCTATGGGAGTTTGGTTGTAACCGGAATATCCATCAAGAAAGCAATAATACTCATGACCCGCTAACCTTTCTAACATTTGATCAATAAAAGGCAAAGGAAAGTTATCCTTCCGAGTAGCGGCATTAAGCTTTCGGTAGTCAATACAAACCCGCCACCCTATTTGAATACGAGTAGGAATAAGTTCATTGGTGGCGGATTGTATAACGGTAACTCCCGACTTCTTAGGCACTACTTGGACGGGACTCACCCATTGGCTATCCGAGATGGGATAAATGATCCCATTATCTAACCATTTTAAAATTTCTTTTTGGATGGCTTCCTTCATCACAGGATTAGCCCTTCTTTGATGTTCCCTTGAAGGTTTGGCACCCTCAATGAGATGGATGTGATGTTGCACAATCGAATGGCTAATTCCTTTAATATCGGCTATTGTCCAACATATGGCTTCCTTGTTATCATTTAGCAATTTAATGAGTTTCTCCTCTTGAGTGGAGGTTAGGTCCGCAACAATTATTACAGGCAAAGTACAATTATCACCCAAAAATGCATAACGTAAATGAGAAGGCAAGGGCTTCAACTCCAACTGTGGCGCTTCTTCGATTGATGTCTTTGGAAGAGATGTTGCGAGTGGTCCAACAGGCTCCACGTTTTGGATGGCAAAAGCTTTGGAAAAGAAATCATCTCCATCATTTCCTAGTTCGTCCAAGCATTCTTGGAATCCTGCATCAAAATCAATTTCAAAATTAGAAACAATATCGTCAGGAAAGGAATGCAACATATTGATTTCTTCATGAAAATTTGGTTGCTTACCCAATCTAAAGACATTAAAATCAACCGATGTGTTTCCAAAAGATAATTTCATTAATCCATTTCTACAATTAATTAGAGTGTTGCTAGTGGCAAGGAACGGCCTACCAAGGATGATAGGAATTTGATCCTTGATATTAGCAACAGGCTCGGTATCTAACACAACAAAATCTACGGAAAATAAAAAATCACCTACTTTAACTAACACATCCTCAACCATCCCTTTGGGTGTTTTAATTGATCTATCCGCCAATTGAAGAGTGATGGTGGTTGGTTTGAGGTCTCCTAATCCTACTTGCTTAAATACAGAAAAAGGCAAGAGATTTACACTTGCATCCAAATCCAAAAGAGCATGTTCAATATTTGTGTTACCAATAGTGCAAGAAATAGTAGGAAATCCTAGGTCCTTATACTTAGCCACCATTTGTTGAGACAAGATGGAACTTATATTTGCGGCCAAGAAAGCTTTCTTAGGCACATTAGTTGTGCGCTTTTGTGTGCACAAATCTTTCAACACTTTGGCATAAGTAGGAACCTGAGAAATCACATCTAATAAAGGAATGTTAATTTGCACTTGTTTAAACACATTTAAAATTTTATCCATGGCATCTACCTTATTATTATTAGTAAGTCTCCTTGGAAAATGAGCTTTAAGAATGAAATCTCATGCAGGGGGAGAAGTTACATCTTCTGTACTTACCTGTTTGGGCTCTTCTTCTGAGCCAATGGAGGGAGGTTCGTCACTTACCACTTTTGGAAGATCTTGCGCATTTTTAGAAGATTCGGTACTGACCTCCTCTTTGTGATATTCTTTTCCACTTCTCAAAGCATAAACCGCATTGCATTGATTCGCAGGGTCCTGCTGTGGCAAACTAGATTGCATGGCATTCAACGGATTCACCTGTGGTTGTTGATTCCCATTCATGGCCACATTCCTTGGGTTAGGAATGGGTTGACTTGGCATCTTTCATTTTTCCCTTTCACTTAGGGCCGTAGCAAGTTGAGAAATTTGCTTTTCTAAGTTGTGTTGGCCCGTCATGAAGGTACTCCTGAGAAGCTCCATGTTCTTCTCTAAAGATGCAATTCGTACCTACTCCCCTTGTTTTTGAAAACCCGGAGGGGGCTGATTTGAAACATTATTTAAAATGGGGTTTTGAAAAGTAGGAGGGGAAGGCGATGGTTGAACAAAAGTGGGAGAGAAGGTGGGCCTAAGTTGGCCGAATTGGCCTTGGCCTTGAAAATTGGATGGCCCACCTTGACTCCATGAAAAGTTGGGATGACTTCTCCATCCCGGATTATAAGTGCTGGAATAAGGATTATTAGAATACCAAACACTTACATTCTCATTAGAATTACTAAATTTAGCAAGAGTTGGACACTCTTCCGTGACATGGTCCGTGGCTTGACACCAATTACACATTGGAACACTATGTGCAATTTGATTGACTTGTGAAGGTCCTTTGACAACTATTGCTTCTAGCCTTTTGATTAGGCTATCAAGAGGGGCATCTTTTGCCACGACACCCTCTATTAGAAATTCCTTGCTTGAAGTGGCTCTCTCACCGTCTTGAGTGGATTCCCACTCTCATTTTTTTCGCCAAGTCAAGTAAGAAGTTCCACGCCGCTACCTCATCCGAGAAAGATGTAAAACCGTTAGGACACATGGACTCAAGAAGTTGCTTTGTTTGGTAATCTATGCCCTCATAAACAATTTGGCATAAGTGCCACAAATCAATTCCATGGTGAGGACACTCTTGGAGTAGGTCTTTGAACCTCTCCATAAACTTAGAAAATGACTCTAATGGCTTTTGTTTGAATTGTAAAATATCGTTCCTAAGCTTATTAGTTTTATGTAATGGAAAAATTTTTTTTAGGAAAGCGACGGCGAACTCCTCCCAAGTGGTGATGGAGTTCGTTGGTAAGCCATAGAGCCACTTTTTGGCTCCATCCTTGAGTGAAAACAGAATAAACCGCAACTTTACCGCATCGTCGGTAAGTTGTTGCAAACTCACGCAAAAATAAATAAGCATCCTCCGAATGGAGGCCATGAAAATGAGGAAGCAAAGAGATAAATTGCGATTTTAGCTCAAAATTATTGCCCTGTGCAATCGGCAATCATCGCGCAAACTCTTGGGCAGCTCTTGTTCTTCCGCCATGACTACTTGATTTGGATTTGGTGCGATGTCTTCCGCCGTCTCTAACCGGTTTGCTCTTTCTAGTCGATTGGCCGAGTTTCACACCCAACCTGCACTCATAAACACAAGAAAACCAAGTAAGAGAGATGGATAGGCAAGAAACCAAAATTATAACTAAACTAAAAATAACTACTAATCTAACACTTCGAATAATTAAGATTCTAATGCAACTCTCTTCCCCAGCAAGGGCGCCAAAAACTTGTTTGTGATATTAAATAACCACAAGTGCACGGATCGTGTAAATACGGGTCGAACTCAGGGAAGAGAAATCTAGTTGTCAGTCCTATTCTTGTACCGATTAGAATACTAGCTATGATATAATGTTGCCTGGAATGGACTTAGGATTTCCGTGGACTTGACCTCGGAGCCAACACTATATATAAGCGTACATTCTAATCAATCTAAGAATCAAATTCAACTAAGATCTTTTTTATTTAAAATCCTAATTTAGACGAAGTGTACCAAGGTTCTAATGATCTCTTTTAACTACTTATCTAAGTTAATTAGAAAACCAAAATTCTAAGGGCCTAAGTAAATTGAAAAATTGCAAAAGTAATTTGGAATAGTGTAAAAACCTTAATTCAATATAAAATATTACTTAGGGTTAGAATCCACCATGGGTTTGGATTAAATTGATTAATTAAAATAATTTTTGTGTATTGAATTGTATATTTGATAATTAGTCTATGGGAAATAAGATCAATGGATGTCATTGCGCATGAATAATTTATCAAAGACACACTCCAATTTTAAAGGCTATATAAATATTTATAATCTTCATAGCAATCACTCATACGAAAGGGGAAAGCCAATGGCATGAATGATTGGTATGCAACAATTATAAACCATTAATTCCATACCATTAAATTTAATTAAAAACCTTTCTCCTTCTCTACGGTTTCATCCAAACCCTAAGTATATAGGATTTAGTTACTCATGAAGAAAGTCAAAGAAATAAAAATAAAATGTAGAAAGAAGAGAATTGCCATTAAGAACTTGAGAAGGAAAAAAAAACAAAAAGAACTCTTCTTTAATTGAAATTGAAAGCAAAAATACATCAAATTGTAATTTAAAATAAAGAGCAAAATAAGAAAAACTTATTATTTTTCTCCTTCAGTGGTTGAATCATTGTCCTCCTTCAAGCCTTGATCGGATTCCTCTCGTCGATACGAGTCCAACGGATCCAACCACGTGCGAATCGGAGCTAAAATGAAGAAGTTATGGTTCGTTGAAGTTTAGAAAAAAATAAAAAAACTGCTGAAGACGCGACGAGACGAGACGAGACTAAAAATTCAAGAAGATCGGAGAAAGTTCAAGAGAGATTGATATATAGATTTTGGGTGAGAAGGGTTGCTAAATTAAGTGATTGAAAAAGATGTAAGCTGGAGATTAAAAAAGCTAATCTTAGGAAACAAATGAAAGGACAAGATTAAGGCTTGAATGGGCTTTCTATATCTCTTCTAAAAAACACATGGGTGGCTTTCTTTCTTTCTTTTTCTTTCTAAAGGTTTGTCTAAAACCTTCTAATTATTTTATCAAGCAACTTTCTAAATGTTAGAAAAATAATGGAAAGTTTTCAAGCTGAGGAATATGTGCATGAAAGGACCAAATTGTCCCTATCTTTCGAATGAATTGCAACCATGCCATATACTTTCGCAAATGGCAAATCTACCCTTCCTTTGTAATGCACATAAACAACTAATAATTTCCTTCTCCTCTCTTGATCATTTCAATCTCAATCATTGGAATTAAGATCCTTTCTCTTCTCTTATTTTTCATCATCCATCATTGAAATTTCATCTTTCAAAGCAAAATAAGGGGGTGTGGCATTATCAATTTGATCATACTAAAGCATCATGCCAATTCGGCCAACTAAGGCATCTTGGAACTTTGGATTCTCATGGCAATTGGTCATTTATTCACTATTTTCATATGTTAAGCTCAATTTCCTTCATAATTCCAATAAAAATCCTGAAACAATAAAAACAACAAAAATACCTTAGTAGCACCGCTTAAAATATAAAATATGCATGCATCCTACCACTACCATTTACACATAAATGTGTTCATCAACAATCACGAAGGTCTCTAGGGGGTTCCATTAGTCTCCGGAGTATGAGAATTCAAGTTTCCAATCAAGTAAGAAAACCTGCTACTTTTGGAAGTTCTCAAGATTTTTTCTAATTTTATCAATTTTTGCACCACAGGGGTAATTTGGTAATTTCCAATGTGTTTCATTTGACCCCCGGGTTGTGTCTGAAAAATCTTGAGTGATTCCATGAATTTTGAAAAACCTGCTAAATTTAGACCTCTCAGGGGTTTTGCTTGATTTCAAAATTTTGAGTGTTGATGGCATTTTGGTCATTTTTAGGGAATGCCAAACGATCATGTTTGATATTACCCACCAAAAGAAGTAAATTTAAAAAACCTGCTAAATTTAGACCTCTCAGGGGTTTTGCTTGATTTCAAAATTTTGAGTGTTGATGGCATTTTGGGCATTTTTAGGGAATGCCAAACGATCATGTTTGATATTACCCACCAAAAGAAGTAAATTTAAAAAACTTTCTATTTTTTGAGGTTTGACCACAAAAACTTTCCATTTTTAACTTTCTCCTTTAGGGGTGAACCAATTTGAGGGTATTTTGCTCGCATTTGGATGTGTAATGGTCTAATAGGGGCATTTTGGTCTGAAAAGTTGTTTTCCAAAAAAAAAGATGGTTCGATCACGTATTAGGGGTGCACCATAAATGTAAAATGGGTTGGGTCCATATATAAAATATTGAATTTAAAAGAATTTTATTAAATTTTTATGAAACCCTAAAACCCATGTGAGAATGCCCATTGGGCAAAGCCCACATAGGAAGGAGACCAAGTGGACCCACCCATGTGGGTCGGCCACATAAGTGGGCGCCCCACATAGGTGACCCACTTAGGTGGGTGCCCAACATGGGTGAGGTGGGATGGTGATGTCATATTTGATGTGTTTTGAAAAAAAAAATGAATGAAAAGAAGGAAGAGTTAAAATTAGAAATGGCTAGTATGATCAGGTTAGTAAAATAGCCACAAAGTTTTACCTTCTCATCCAAAACATTCACATTTATACCTGTTTCGAACGTCTCGAAAAGATCTACAATTTTCTAGTTTATAACTTTTCGTGAATCAGCCTCTAAATAGGTCAAGAACAAGTTCAAACGTTGGGCAGCCCTCTTTGGACGAAAATCATTCATAAAAGCTAGTTCCTATGTGAGAAGGCTTCTAGATTGATCTTGAAGGATCTCCATTGTATAATTTAGCATTGCTTACCTTGCAAGAAACAAGGTTTAGAAATAAGTTCAATATGAAAATCAAAGAATGAGAAAATCAAAGCACAAATTGGAAACAAGCCAAAAGGAGAGAGCTCACATTGGAAACTTCCAAATTCACTCAAACCTACCCTTGTGCTTATAAAAGCAAACCCACCCGAGGCTTTTTCTGGAGGTTGAAAATTGGACACTCTCTCTCTTCTTTCTTGGAATTCATTCAACTTTCTTTGGTGCTTTGGTGCTCATCTTTTTCACTTGGTTCTACACAAAGTGCTTTCATATATTCAACATATTCAAACATATTAGAGGCTATATTATTATTCTTTGGGGTTTTCTTTTGAGATTAAAAGGATAAGTCAAAGCGTATATCCAGGGATTACTTACCCTAGAGACAAGGAGAGCTAGCAAGGTTTGTCTTCTAAAATCCTCTTTCATGTAGTTTAAACTAGAAGCAAGCTAGGAGTAAATTTAGGATTTTCTTTGAAAAGCAATGAAGATGAAAGTGTTTGCATGTAAAATTTTGAGGAAAAAAGATCAGGTTTATGTTATTTCATAATCTAAAATTTTTCATGGAAATTCTATTTTTTAATATTAAAATCTGATTTTTGAAAATAAGAGGTATTAAATCCAATTTACAAAGCAACTCTAATAAGCCTTTGAAAGTTCTTAAAATTTTCAATCTCTGAGTGTTTTGTGTATTAGAAAGCATAGAAATCTGGAATTTTCAGAAATTTTGACTTCGTTTTGACTGCGATTTGACCTTTTGAACTTTACCCTTAAAGGAGTAAAATTCCAAAGATCGAATTTAAAAAGATATCAAAACAGATCATAAATCGATGCAAATTTAAAAATAATAGAATTTTAAGGTTTTGAAACAGTACGAATTTTTTGAAGAATTTTGGATATAATTTAATAGATTTAAAAATTAGTTTACTTCTAGGGGTATTTTGGGTAAAAACTAATTTTTGAAAAGTATATAGAGTTTCCAGAAGTAAAATTTGGATGGGAAGTAACTAAAATCTGATCTGATCTCCTTTGAATTTTTTAAGATTTTTAGTTACTGTTAGATATGTCTTAAGATTTTTTTATGCCAATTCAAGTATGCCATATTAAATCTAACACAAATAGTAAATTGCAATAAAAAATTCTGAAATTTTTTTATTGAGATCCAATACTGGAATTACATGTTTTTCACAAAGTTTGGATTGATTCAGACTATTTTTTCTATGTATTTCTTTGTAATGTCATAATCTAGATAGATATCTTTAAAATTAAAAATTGATAGCAAATCATCTTGACAATCTATCAAAACTTTTACAGTGATCGTTTCGGCTCAAGAGAAAGCTATTGTAATATTTTCAGCTCATTTAGATTAGATTTGCTACAAGTTTAAGTGTAAATCTATAATCTGGACAGAGATCTTCAACAATGGAAAAGTGATAGTATGACACATTTAAAATCAATGAAAATATTACAGTAATCTTTCCTGGTCAAGAGAAAACTACTGTAAAAATTTAAAATAATTTAGACTAGATTTGCTACAAGTCGATATGTAAATCTATAATCTGGACAGATATCTTCAACATTGGAAAATTGATAGTAAATCATCTTGACAATTCCTGAAAATATTATAGTAATCTTCTCTGGTCAAGAAAAACCTACTGTAAATATTTCAGCTTATTTAGATCCGATTTGCTATAAGTTGATGTGTAAATCTATAATCTGAACTGAAAATTTTAAAATCCTTAAGAAAATCGAAATAAATTCAAATTGTTATAAAAATTTCCAGAGAACTCTAATTCTCCATCATGTATTCAACCTGTAAACTATGAAAATAAAAACCCTAGGAATCGTTGATTTTCTTTGCAATTTTAATATGCTATGCTAGTTTAACCGCCAAGATCACATTCATAATCGTATTCCAATTGCAATTGATCCTTGATAATTTGGATATTTGAATTATAGTATGTCATTGGATCCGAGGTTATAGTCCACGAAAATCCTGAGAACCATACCAGGCAACAATATACTATAATTTATGTGCTAAATTGTGCAAGGGGAGAGCGCACGATTCACTTTCATGAATGCGATCTAAGTATGAAATTTGTCAAGCCTTAGAGCCTTCGGTATTCCTTAGATGTTAGGAATAAAAAATCTTTAAAAAATTAAAAATCATTAACCTCAACAAACAGAATTAATTTAATCCATGTCTTTCGAACCGTTGGATAACGGTATCTCTTCGTAGGAACCCTTAGGGCCCTTTAGGAACATTTGCGTCACGTTGTGTTCTAGGTTTCAGGGTGTCCTAGAGTTAGGAGTCCCACCTCATCACGGGCGATTGCTATTATTAGCAACTGACCTTTAGATTAGTTTCACTAGTTAACCCTCTTGTTCCTGTAGGACAAGCCTAGTTAACCTAGGATGGAGGACCCATCTGCATTAGTTTAGGGAGCGTCTTGTACTTAGATAGGGCCATATAGCATCTTAGATAGAATCCTAGGATTAAAAAATCTACTCAACTTGAACTAAATAATCTCTCTTAAACTATCAAAACAGTCAGTCCAGTCTAGACCGGTGTCCTAGATGTCTTAGGCATGTAGCTTAGTTTAGGCCACCGAACTACGTCAACTTTGATCCTAGTGAGGCTTGGGTACGTAGGCAGCTTGGATGCTTGATGGCATATCAATCACGAGTTGGCCCCACACATAAGGGTAGTTTTTATTTTCTTTCATCATTTAAAACCTTAAATTAAAATTGATTAAATCACTTAGGACTTTTTCCCAAATTAGAATTGTAGGAGAACTTTCACATAGGTTGAATCCAAACGAATTACGAAAATCAAGATACACATTAGGAAATGCATTGAAATTAGATCTTAAGATACATGTCATATAGTTCGCACATTAATATAAAGTCAAATGAGCCGTTTAAAAGAAATTCAAGGGAGTTAACTTTTGGAATTGAAGACTGGATTATTAGGCAAGAATGGTGCATGTGGTGATAACTCCCTATACCTTCCATTCTCGTAATCAGGTAACGAATCTAGATTTCTGATAAATTATGGGTCCTAGATCTCTCATCTAGGTGGCGACTCTGTCATTCTCTTTTGCGTGAAATTCGGATTGCTTTAGTGATCACAAGTTCATGAAAAAGATGAATTAAATAAATAATAAAAAACGGCACACGCCATTCGCGTGGGTACGAGAGAGCAAGAGAGAAGGTCACGCACCGCGCCCGTCTCGCGGGATCGGGTCCCACAGACTGGCGACTCTGCTGAGGACCACCTAATTTCATTAAAATTTCAAAGGATAATTCATTTGAATTTATTTTAACTGGCTCATAAAAAACTCTATCTTATATCTTATATACTTGCTAGATTAGTTTGTTTGCTTTATTTCTCATCACATAATACTCAAAGTTAATCTAACAAAACCTGAAGGCATCATAGATTGCACAAACTTATTTCACAAACTTACATCTCACATGCACGCACGTCCAATTTTAGGAACCGGAGTGTTATCTACCATGGTTGACTGGGATTTCATCACCTGGTACTTCTGTGCTAGAGACACATTCCACTCTTAGCCTAGTACCTTCATGGTGCGTAAACGGATCTCTTGTTCACGTACTGATACAGCAGACACTGGTACAGTATATCGAACATGGATTCGCGCTAAGGGAACTCTTAGTCTTACCCCTAGATTATCCCACACATGCATATAGTACGGACACGCGTGCATCACGTGTGTGAGCCTAGATTAGGATATCCTATCTATTTGTGTCTAGATTAGGCCGTAGTCCATCTTCCAATGGCTACGATCGGTTTTTAGAAACACAAACAAAGTCATGAGTCGTGATCCTCTCTCCACTCCGCTAGATTAGGATTAGGGTTTGATGCCCTGAGGTAACACTTGTTAAAATATAAGAAGATTAAAAGCTTTCCCTTTGAGATTAGGATATAAATCCCATTTTTCCTAAGATCTCATAGGATTAGTCTAGTCTTGATCTACCCTTCAAAGCAATCTTGTGCGATCTCATCTAAACCTTTGATCATGTGTCTATCGTCTTTCTCTTATGTGATTTAATCATGTCTTCATTCCTCCTCTTAATTGGTAAGGACAAAGTCTCAATACTTTGATTATGCAATCTGGATGATCTGATCATACTTTTATCCTTGATCTCTTCTTACTCTAGGGAAAACCTTTTTCAAGATTACTTAGCTAAACTCCTCAGAGTTCATTCTCATAATCCTTAGACTAGGAGCATTCTCCTTTACTCATTATGTCGCCGTTGTCATACCTTGCTCATTTCAGGATTCATTCTGTCATCCCATTGCTTGCAAAGGACACAGTCATCTCTAATCATTGAGAAGAAATATATGCTGAATCTCAATCTTATACCTTGTGCTTATTGTTTCCATGTCAGGAGCATTCACCATTGATCCCGCTCAAGCAACTTGGGTTCGAGTAGACTCTCGTCTGGTCAAGAAGTCACCTCCCCCATCTCCTTTGGAAGCTTCTCCATCATCTCCATCTACACCCATGGCAGAACACGTTGAGAACCCTCAAACCAATAACCTTAAAGTTATGATTGCCGCACTCCTTAAACAAATGAAATGAATCAAAGAAGATAATCAGTTTCTTAAAGCCCAATTCGCCGAGAAGTTTGGTCCATCATTTCCTTCACCTTCAAAGGGCAAAGAACCAATGAACCCTGTCATGTCAGAGCTTCATCCTAAGCCTATGGTGATTCCCATTCGTCAAGGCTCATTTGATGTTACTGATGCAGAACAATATGGTGAAGAGAACTACAACCTAATCTCATTGCCAGTTGATAAGTCGGTTATGGAGAAGTTGGAACAGCTAACTAAGAAGGTTAATAATATGCAGATTCAAGAGCAAGGGGCCTTTAACTTAAATGATCTCACACTCTTCCCGGAAATCCAGCTTCCGAAGAATTTTCAGATGCCAGACTTTGACAAGTATGATGGCACGGGATGCCGTACTTCCCATCTCCAGATGTTCACTATCATGTGCCAACCTCATAACTTATCTCCTGAACAATTGGCTCAGCTTTTTCCAGTTTCTTTAACTAAGGTTGCCAGAAGGTGGTTTTTGGGATTGGACAAGACCCGCTATAGGACATGGAAAGACATTGCTGAATAGTTTGTTAAGCAATTCAAGTATGATGACGGGGCAGAAATCACTAAGAAAGACTTGAAAAAAACCAAACAAGATTCAAGGGAGTCTTTCTTGACATTTGTGAAAAGATGGAGGGGGTTGGCAGCACAGATGATTGACCGTCCTACTGAGAAAGAGCAAATTCAAATGATACTCAAAAATCTGTCCCCTCAACTCTATTATCACATGTCTCTCCAGTACTATCCTGACTTCGAGCACCTCAATAATTCTGGCACACAAATTGAAGAAGCAATGTCACAAGGGGTGTATAACCGAAGCAATCCTAATACCCGAGATTTTAAGAAGCATGCACCCGCACAAGTCAAAGAGGTTGGCAATGTCTCTCGTGCCAATCCTCAACCGCCAAGACCTCATAACCCTATAGTAATGGATTATGATCAACTCATGGTCGCACCCCAGCAGGAACCACGGAAGGATTTGGATCCTCTACCTGTTCTACCTTCTAAAATCCTACAATAATGTTTAGCCTCAGGTCGCATTATCTTACCTCCCATTAGACCACCTTCCAGTCCTTTACCCCGAAGTTGGAGAGCACATGAGTAGTGTGATTACCACCAGCGCCCGGGCCACATCACTGATCGATGCATAGCCTTGAAGTATGTGATCCAGAAGCTGATTGATGAGAAAAAAATTAGCATTTCAACAAAGGTCGAACGGCGTCAATAATCCTATGCCGACTCATGCAGTACCGTCACCGGCCAATGCTTAAGACAACCCAGGATTCAAAGAAGCACAGGTCCAGTTGCAGTGAAGAAGGGGGGTGAAAGTACCAGTCATGAACCAGCCTTTGCCGAGCCTCCAAAGCCAGACCTTTGCAGCGTTTAAAGTTAAAGTTTCAGTCATTTACTATTTTGTGTTGAGTCGGTCAATATATTAGTTTAGAAATTGAGTCTCGTCTTACAAGGTTATAGAGTCAACGCCTAATCCGGGTGAGTCTTTTTCTGCATTTATTTTCAAGTCCAAAAATTATGAATCCTGGTCATGTTCAGGATAGTCATCATTTGTAGTGTCTTTCTATTAAATGAAATTTGCTTCCCAATAATGTTTCAGTGATTGCTTCTGATCTTAATAAATAAAAATGAGACTCCTCCTCAAATGAGGAAAAAGATACCGACGAAACTCCCCTTGATTGGCAGCATATGTTCAAACAAGAAGAAGAGCATCGGGCCCAGCCTCTCAAAGAGGAAATTGAAATGTTAAACATTGGCACGGAAATTTTAATCCAGTAAATGCCAATTGAAAATGCATTACCCTCCAAAAGAGCGTGAAAATAAACTCATTTCGAGGATAAGAGGATTTTCTAGAAGCGCTATAACCGATACCAGGGGCAAGATATAGATAGAAAGCTAAAGAGAATGAAGGAAGTGAGAGACATATACTATACAAGGAGCATGGATTGGAAACAACTTTCATATCTCCAGTCAATGACCTTGGTTCCCAAATTCATAATATGAAACCAACAAATTCAAGATAAGAGTTCAAGAGCATGTTTTGAAAAGCGATCGTCAAATATCAAAAGTTACCAATTCATAAATGGAGGATGTTAAAGAACATGTTTCGCTCCATCAAAGTCAAAAGTGCATATCAAAATCTTGAAAGAAGAAGACCTAATATCTCTTACTTGGAAATGCCGTCAAACTCTGTGAAAATAATAATAATAAAGAAAATTTATCAACCTAGATCAATTCCAAACCTGAACATTGGAAGGCCTCCTTTGGCCGAACAAATCCCAAATTCATGACCCAGTGTGAAAAAGAATACCCTTTTTGCAAACCCCTTTGGACCTGAATAATATATTCTTTCAAAACCCATTATACTAAGGTATCAACCCCGAACTACGCGAGACCTGATCCCTACACTAGGGTACATAGGCAGCTCGATCAAACCGATTTCGGTCGTTTCAAAAGAAAAAAATCAATAGTTCCAAAAAGAAGAAAAGAGAGAGTCAATCAATCAAAAGAAAGAAGTCAATCGAAAAAGAAAAAAAGAAAAGAAAATAGAGTCAACCAAGAAAAAGAAAAAGAAAAATCAGTTTACCTTCAAACTAAGGGCATCTGCCCGGAACTACGCATGACCTGATTCCTACACTGGGATACGTAGGCAACCTATTTACAAGTTCGGTCGAAATTTTTTACAAAGCCGTAAGCATTTTCTTTGAAAAAGCCCATCCAACCTATAAAGTCCTTCCGGTGTTCAGAATCAATGATTTAGGTCCCAATGCAAAAAATAAAAATAAAAATAAAGAAAAGAACAGAGTTTGAAGATCTGCTAGACTGAAAACCTGAAAGGGCGGTCTAGGCAAAATTTAAGATCATTCCCCTGCTAAGTTGAATACCCGAAAGGGAGGCTTAGGGAAAAACTATGGGGATAGCCTGTTGAGTTGAAAACCCGAACGGGCGATTCAGTCAAAAGTTAAGGTCAAACGGTCCGCCAAGTTGAAAACCTGAGAAGGGCAACTTGGTCATGGTAAGAGGAAATATAAAAAAAAACTATATCCAGTATCAAGATCAAAGATTCAAGAAGTTCAAGCATGCACACTTTGCATCCTCGAAACTAGGGGCATGAAACCAGGAGATCCAAGGGGTGGTAATCGAATCCTTGGAATATTACTGTTTTAAAGGAGAAGTCAAGTGTTTATCAATTGTAAAATTACTCTTTGAAAGGCCAGACCTACCAAATAAAATGTTAACTAAGTCAGAAGCATCACTTTGAGTTGGTCTAGTCAGTCCATCCCTTTCTATTATAGTCAATTCTTTCAGAAAACCTCAATCCTTTGAATAGTATCTTCTACCAGTTTTCCCCTTTTGAGTAGAGTCGGTCATTGTCTTCATATGGAAAAGTCGAAACCTTCTTATGAAGACAACGACCGACTACTGTAACTGAACCATACGAATCCTGAAAAAAGGACTTCAGGAATCAAGTGAAACAAAAGCCAGCTACTTCCGAAAGCATTCAGAAGCATAAATATCAGAAAATGCTACTGTAAAAGTTTCAGCTTATTTAGATCAGATTTGCTATAAGTTGATGTGTAAATCTATTATCTGAACTGAAAATTTTAAAATCCTTAAGAAAATCAAAATAAATTCAAATTGTTATAAAAAATTTCAAAGAATTCTAATTCTCCATCATGTATTCAACCTGTAAACTATGGAAATAGAAACCTTAAGAATCATTGATTTCCTTTGCAAATTTGCTATGCTATGCTAGTTTAACCGCCAAGATCACATTTATAATCGTATTCCAATTGCAATTGATCCTTAATAATTTGGGTATTTGAATTATAGTATGTCGTTGGATTCGAGATTGTAGTCCACGAAAATCCTGAGAACCATACTAGGCAACAATATACTATAGTTTATGTGCTAAATTGTGCAAGGGGAGAGCGCACGATTCATTTTCATGAATGCGATCTAAGTATGAAATTCATCAAGCCTTAGAGCTTTTGGTATTCCTTAGATGTTAGGAATAAAAAATCTTTAAAAAATTGAAAATCATTAACTTCAACAAAAAGAATTAATTTAATCCATGTCTTTCGAACCGTTGGATAACAGTATCTCTTCGTAGGAACCCTTAGAGCCCTTTAGGAACATTTGCGTCACGTTGTGTTTTATGTTTGAGGGTGTCCTAGAGTTAGGAGTCCAGCCTCATCACGGCCGATTGCTATTATTAACAATTGACCTTTATATTAGTTTCACTAGTTAATCCTCTTTTCCCTGTAAGACAAGCGTAGTTAACCTAGGATGTAGGACTCATCTGCATTAGTTTAGGGAGCGTCTTGTAGTTAGATAGGGCCATATAGCATCTTAGATGGAGTCCTAGGATAAAAAAATCTACTTAACTTGAACTAAATAATCTATCTTAAACTGTCAAAACTGTCAGTCCAGTCTTGATCGGTGTTCTAGATGTCTTAGGCATGTAGCTTAGTTTACGCCACCAAACCACGTTGACTCTTATCCCAGTGAGGCTTGGGTACGTAGGCAGCTTGGATTCTTGATGGCATACCCATCACGAGTCGGTCCTACACACAATCAGTAGGGTTTTTTAGGGTAATTTTTATTTTCTTTCATCATTTAAAACCTTAAATTAAAATTGATTAAATCACTTAGGACTTTTTTCCAAATTAGAATTTTAGGAGAACTGTCACATAGATTGAATCTAAACGAATTAAGAAAATCAAGATACATATTAGGAAATGCATCGAAATTAGATCTTAGGATGCGTTCGCACATTAATATAGAATCAAATGAGCCATTTAAAAGAAATTCAAGAGAGTTAACTTTTAGAATTGAAGACCGGATTATCGGGCAAGAATGGTGCATGTGGTGGTAACTCCCCATACCTTCCATTCTCGTAATCAGGTAACGAATCTAGATTTCTAGTTAATTATGGGTCCTAGATCTCTCATCTAGGTGGCGACGCTGTCATTGTCTTTTGCGTGAAATTAGGATTACTTTAGTGATCCCAAGTTCACGAAAAAGATGAATTAAATAAATAATAAAAAACGGCACACGCCATTCACGTGGGTACGAGAGACCAAGAGAGTGGGTCACGCGCCGCGCCCCTCTCGCGGGATCGGGTCCCACAGTAGGCAGCTTGGGTGGCCTCCAAGTTCAGACGCACGCTTTTTCTTTTCTTTTGTCTCTTCTTGTATATATGATTTCATTCCTTGCTCTCTTGTATATATTATCTACTTGCTCATGTGGTCAATTTCTCTTTGTTTGCTTCTTTGCATATATTGCTTCATGGTTTGCATACTTGTTTATTGCCTTCTTTATACATAAATTAAATAAAATGCTAGGTCTTACATCTAAATTAGATCTTATGTTGCATGTCACGTAGATTACATCACATAGAATCTAATAAATCCATTCATCAAAATAAGTTACTTAGGATACCCATTGGAATTAGATATTTAGGTTGCATGTCCCGTAGTTCGCATATCTCAAAGAATTTAACAAGCCTTTTTGAACCAATTTAAGTGAATTATCCTTTGAAATTAAAGACCGGTTTATCGGGGGAGAATGATTCCTAACACCTTCCATTCTCGTAATCAGGTAACGGACCTAGACATATGGGATCGCAGATTAGTTTAGCAGTGTCACTTATGGGTCCTAGGTCCCTTACCTAGGTGGCGACTCTGGTCTTTTCTTTTGTGTGGAATTCGGATTGCCTTTGTAATCCCAAGTTCACGGAAAAGAAACTATTATAAAAAATTAATAAACCAGGCAAGAGCAATTCAAATCCAAGCCACCCTTGTGGGTTGTGAAGGGATCTCCTCCCGGATCGGGTACCACAGAGCTAGAGCGTATGAGTTAGAGTTACCTCCTAACCTTGAGCGAATGCCTAATGTCTTCCATGTATCCATGCTTCGCCTCTATCACCCTAATCCTTCTTATATACTCGAAGAGGATGAAGTAGAACTCTAGGAAGATTTGTCCTTTTCAGAAGGGCCTGTGCATATCATAGAGCGTATGGATAGAGTGTTGTGTAATAAGAGGATTCCCTTGGTGAAAGTGCTTCGGCGTCATCATGAATCCAAGATCGAAAAGAAATTTCCAGAGTTACTTTGAGGTACATACTTTATTTTGCATTTTAATTATTAAGTATTAGTTGCTCTATCATTAGCATTATACTTTTTAAAGATTTGGGGAAGACCTTGTGGTTGAATTTCGGGGACAAAATTCCTTCAAGGGGGATAGAATGTAACAACCACCTTATTCCTAAATAATTGTTAGTGATTAGGTTATGTGGGACCATTAATTTCAATCTTTTAACCCCTAATATAATTAAAGGCCCAATTTAGAAGTGCTAATGGGGGTATTTAGGTAACTAATAAATAGAAGAAATAAAATAGGATCTTTTTCAAAAAATTAGGAGATGTACGATCTCCTTATTTGTTGTAGCTGTGCGCACGTCCCAAAATTGGGAGAGTGCACACGCTAATGGGTGGGCCACGTATAAGATTTATAATATAAAAAAATATAATATAATAACAAACTTTGTTCCTTTTTTTGGTTAGTTATTGAATAAAGATGAGACTAAAGAAAGCTAGCAAATGAGGGAACTTGCTAATCTTAGAGTTCGAATAGGAAACCTAGAAAAAAGAAGAAGAAAATATATGCGTTAAAGTGGTCTCTCTCTCTCTCTCTCTCTCTCTCTCTCTCGTCCAACTTGAGCATAAAAATATAGAGAGAGAGAGAGAGTCACGTATTTAGAGAGAGAGGGAAAAAAGCGAAGGGGAAGAAAAGAGAAGAAAAGAAGGGAAACGAAGAGGAGAAGAAGATTTTTGGGGCCTTTCAAACCCTTTTTGATAAGTTCGATATTATGATTTTTAGGGTTGTTATTCTTTCTAAATCAAAACCCTAATGTGTTAATGGGTTTTTAAAAGTGATTCAAGTAAGGAAAAAACCCTAAATATATATATGTTAATTCCTTCCTATTAAATCTTACGAATGATTTTTTTATTTCGGATTATATCTAGGGTATGATATTAAAGTTACTAATGTTAAATTTCATTTGAATCGCACCTTACGAATGATAAATCAAATTTCAATTGTTTCTTTTTAAATAAAAAATTATGCATGATCTATAGAGGGTAGAAAAATATGTTTTTGTTCGAATCACTTCCTACGTGTGATTTTAAGGCATAAACTATTGTTTTCAACTAAAAATCAAATTATGCGTGTAATATTAGGCCCTAAGTGGCTGATTTTTATATAAAAAAAGAAATCAGCAGGTTTAAATTTAGTATCCAGTTAAATAATTCCCTTAAAAAAAGTCTATGAGTGTGGATACTTTGATATAAAAAAAATTATATTTTCTCTAAATCAGCCCACACATGTCTTAAACGATGTTGTGATATGAAATGTTTAGGATCTTTCGAAATCAGTTAATATACTTGAAGATTATATAGTAATTGATGAATTTCTTTCAAAAATAATTCATGTGGGTGATATATATATATATATATATATATATATATATATATTATGTAAATAATTATTTGTTGTTCAAAAAGCTTCACACGTGTGATGGTTAGGCCCTGGATCATTATTTTCTTTTAAAATTCATTCACATGCATAATATGTTATGATAAAAAAATTGTTTACCTTCAAAATCAATTCCTATAAAGGTTATATATAATATGTACGATTATTTAGTTCAATTTCAGTTTATACGTATGATAAGTACAGGTTAAAAGATGATGTCCCTTTAGAAATCAGATTATAGCTATAATGTTATAGTAAATATATATATATATATATATATATATATATATATATATATATATATCTTTTCCTTCAAGATTTGGTCTTATGTGTGAAACTTAGACTGTACGTAGTTGTTTCTTTTGAAACAAGACCTTATACATATCTATAAATCATTTGTAATGGTTTTTCTTTTCAAAATAAATATTGCGTGTGAAGTATATTATTAATATATGTTTTGTTTTTCCTTAAAAACAGTTCATGTATGGATGGTATAATAGTTATTTGAATTGATTTTTCAAAAGTACCTCTTGCACGATATTTTTTAGGTATATAGATAAATATATATATATATATATATATATATATATATATATATATAGAGAGAGAGATAAATATATATATGTATATATATATAATATACATAGATGTATGTAATGGAATCCGATTAATATATAAATATACACACAGGTAGTAATACATGTATATGTAAAACTACGGGAGGTATTAAACTGGAAGTCTTAGAGAACTGAATTGAAGGAAAAAGCATAGGGATAAATGACTAAATCTCTTAGGGCGAGAGCTAAATTAAAATGGGATGAAGCTGAAATACTAGCGTCAAAATTTAATTTTGATTTAATGAGATAACATAGAGTGGGTATATGATTCATGTTTCAGATTCAGTGGCATATCCTATTCAGAAGACTTCTCATTCTCTCTCACATTTCAAGTCAGGTTTAAATTCAAGGCAGGTGACGATAACCTATTTTATAACTTTAAATATTTATTGACTTGAACGTGTAATTCTTTAGCAAGCATGAGATTATTGTTATATGGTTGATCTGTAAAATCATTGAATGATAGTAATTTCTTATGTAACGTTGGTTTCGTATCCTGTTATGTTAGAATTATTAAATATGGACTCATGTTATTCCTATTGAGTGAAGAATTAAAGTAAAGAAATTGCTTAAACTGGTATATGAATAATGATTAGGAAACGAATCAAAATGCTTAAACTTGTAAATGATTCTTGTAAAAGTGCAATTCAAAATTTAATAACCATCTGTCCATTTTTCATTGGATGTTTCTCGGATTACTCAGACAAAGATAAACAATGACCATCTGTTTATATAGCCTTGACTCTTGAGGTTACTAGAGAAAAAAAATTCCTTATAGTATCTGATTTGGGTTAGTAGTATCTGCATGAATCTATTCTTTAATTCAAAATTCAAAGCATCAAAGCTATTGGTTTTGAACTTTTGAACAAGTGAGACCAAACTTATCATTTTTTGGGGATTTGTTTCTCTGTTGGGGGGATACCAATACACTGGCAAGAGAAATAAATGCATGAGCATGAGGGTCATATGGTGGCTTAGGCGAAGGAGTCGTCCAGAAATCATAGAATTCCAAGCCGGCCTTGGTTTTAGCGCACCTCTTGGAGATAAATGCATCCTCTTAGAGCATGATGTCAAGAGGCGGAGCGGCCAGTAGGTGCATAGTAAAAAGTCCCCCGCCCCCACTACCTATGAGCAAGCGTAGTGGAACGTATTGGTGGGCAAGGTAACAAGCTATTTGGGAGCTTGAGTACCTTGGGAAAGCTCTCATGTTACACATCTCATACTTAAAGAATTCTTAATGTTTATCATACTATTAATCGCATATTTAGAGTTGTTATTGATTTGCTATGCCATGCTAGTGTAGTTATGATTATGTTGCGATACATAGTTTCAATTTTCATTTATTTGGATGCAATATTCTTTCGGATATTGTTATTAATCTATGCTCACTAATTATTCAAATTATGCACTTTAATTTAATAATTATTTTTAGTACTTGTTTAGAATACCGAATGACTCTGCATAGTTCTATAAGCTAACACTAAAAATCCACCCTACAGGTTTCACAACATTTGACGATAACATGACAAACACAAATGAGGGCGATTAGATATATTGCGCAGAGAAGGAACAAATGAATGAATAAATTGATGACGGTTATCGTCATCTTTAGTAAAGATCATTTTATTTTTACTTTTATTTTTTTATGTCATGTTACGACTGGGGTTCCCAGTGGAGGAAATGAATTTTTATTTATAGACAATATTTGTTGGATGGCTAATTTCATTAATGTTTAAAATAAATTACCATGCTTATTAGTTGTTCACTTGTGGTTTTAAAATAAAATTTCTTAGTAAATTTTACTACAGGTTTGTGTTCTCTTTGTGGTAATGGCCTGATACGGTTTTTGGGTCTTTACAGTATACCAAGTCCTTTAAGTGAAGCATCCATGTACACCAGAAATTCTCCTCCCTCAGATGGAAGGACTGCTACAGGTGCTGAAGTAAGTCTCTTTTTCAATTCTTGGAAGCTATGCTTGCACTCTTCAATCCAGACAAATTTAGTATTTTTCCACCAGCCAATAGGGAAAAACCTTCCACAAACTTCCTATAATAACCAGCCAAGCCCAAAAAGCTTCTAATCTCTGTAATATTTGTAGTCCTTTAAATGAAGGATCACTGTAGACCATAAATTCTCCTCCCTCAGATGGAAGGACTACAGGTGTTGAAGTCAGTCTCTTTTCAATTCTTGAAAGCTATGCCCTCACTCTTTAGTCCAGACAAATTTAGTATTTTTCCTAGTCAACTTCATCAATGGGCCAGCCAATATGGAAAAACATTCCACAAACTTTCTGTAATAACTAGCCAACCCTAAAAAGCTTATGATCTCTGTAACATTTGTAGGCTGTTTGCATTGCATAACTGCTTCAACCTTAAATGAAGGTTTTTAAATGAAGCATCACTGTACATTGCAAATTCTCCTCCCTCGGATGGAAGGTGTAGACACCCCCATTTTGCTATACTTTAAAAAGTAAAAGATTTGGTAGTTTGTCAAGTTTCGAGTCCGTATTCCACCTAGGATTAAGCATCTGTGCATTTTAGGGTAGATTTTGCCTCGTTGAAGGAATTCTGAAGTTGATTCGCGATCCTAAAGGTTTCTAGGGTGTTCCAATGGTATCTAGAAGATGAAAATTCAAGTTTCCAACCAACTGAAAAAAAAAACCTGTTTTTTTAGAATTTGTGGGATTTCCCTCATTTTTGCCCATTTTTACACTACAGGGGTATTTTGGTCATTCCCGATGTGTCTCGTTTGACCCCGAGTTATATTTGAGAAATCTTGAGTGATTTTATAAATTTTGAAAAAGCTGTTATTTTTAGAAACTCATGGGGCTTCCACATTTTCATCATCTTATGGATATTTCAATCATTTCTCATATATCCAAAACCATCTCGAGGATACGGATGATGGATTATGAGTAATTTCGTAAGATTTGGAAAACCTGCTAAATTTAGATCTCTCAAGATTTTCTCTTAGTCTTGCACTTCGGGGGTATTTTAGACATTTTCAACATATCATATTTGGTCCCTAAGTTGTGTCTAAGAAATCTTGAGTCCGTTCATAAATTTTTGGAAATCTGTTATTTTTGGAATTTCTCAGGGTTTTCCATGTCTCGCCAAATTCTAGCACCTCGGGGTAATTTGGTCTTTTCCTGTGTAATTCTTTTGATCCTCGAAATATGTCGGAGAGATTATGAATGATTTCCTGAATTTTGGAAAACCTGCTAAATTTAGAATTTCTCAGGGGTTTCGCTTTATTTGGAAATAAGTGTTGAGGGCATTTTGGGTATTTTCAAGGGATACCAAATGATCCTGTTTAATATTGCTCACCGAAAGGACCCAATTTTAAAAGTTTCTATTTTTGAAGTTTGACTACAATGACTTTCCATTTTTAATTTTTTCCTTTAGGGGTGAACCAATCTGAGGGTATTTTGGTCGCATTTGGATGTCTAACAGTCAAATAGGGGCATTTTGGTCCAAAAAGTTATTTTTCAAAAAAGATGGTCCGATCATGTGTGAGGGATGCACCATAAATGTCAAATGGGTTGGGTCAATATATAGAATGTTGAATTTAGAAAGATTTTATTGAATTTTTACGGAAAAACTCAGAATCCGTGTGAAATGGCCCATTGGGCTAAAGCCCGCAGAGATGGAGCTCATGTGGGTTCACCCATATGGGTCGACCACCATGGTGGGCACCCCACATGGCTGAGCCACATGAGTTGAGCACCCAACCTTGATGATGTCACAATGGTGACATCATATTTGTTAAAAGAAAAATAAAAAGAATAAAAAAAGAAAAGAAGGAAAGAAGGAAAAGATGAATGATTGCTTAAAAAATATTTTCTTCCAAAGAAGCAATGTGAAATGAAGAATAGCATGTCTTGATTGACAAGAAATTAAGATTGGAATAAAATCCAATTTGGAAACAAGAAAGAAAGAAAGCAAGAGGGAAAAATTGGAAACAAGCCAAAAAGGGAGCTCTCACATTGGAAACTGTTATTTCTCTCTTAACGCTAGCTTTTTTGTATAAAAATCAAAGCAAACAATCCTAGGAAGGATAAAAAAAAATCCAGATTCGTCATTTTTCTCTCTCCTCCCAAGAAAAAAAAAGAGAAAAAAAACATCTTCTCGCTTGAAGTGTGTTCATCTCTCTCAAGGGTTCTTCACAAAAGGGATTCTTGAATTCCCTTTTCTTTTTCAATAAATCACACTTCAAGGATCTTTGGGGTGTTCTTTGGGTCTTCTTCATCATATAAAAGGGTGCGACAAAGTGCATACCTCGGATCTACGCACCCTAGAAACAAGGAGCGCGATCAACGGTAAGATCTTTATCTTTGTAATATCAAAAGTAGAAAAGCATGCTAGGGTTTTACTTTTGATAGATCAAATCAATGAATTTTTCCTTGAAATTCCAGTATTTTATAATATAGATTACAAGTTTTCAAAATCCAAAATTTCACTTAAAAATTAATTTTTCTCCATTTAATAATGATTTTCTTTCGTTTTTTATTCAATATAGATTTAAATCGGATTATCAAAGCAAGTGTTTGAAAACGTAGGTTTCTTTAAACACTGATATTTTTAGGGATTTCTATAAAATAAAATACTACTGAAAAATTAATTTTCAATCGCAGTTTGGCCGTTTTAATTTTCATTTTATTTTTAAAAAAATAACCCCGAAAGGGGTTATTTCTTGATGAACGAATGCACCAAAAGTATATCAAACCATGTCCAAAATTTGTGAAATCTTGTTTCCAAACTAAGTTTTTGATTTTCAGACCACCCAAAAATTTTCGGATTTATTTGAATTTTTTTAATCCGGTTTTAAATTATTTTAAATTTTGGGTATTTTTAATAAATATCAAAAGGTTGTAAAAATTGATGAAACTCTCCAGAATTAATGTTAAATAATAAATTGAATTTCTCATGAAATGTTTTTTTCGAAAAAAGGTTTTTTATTTGTTTTATAATCACTTCTTCGTTTTACGTGTCGTAATTCTTTCTTATATTAAATTAATGAAATTTCGAATCTTTTTCCTACAACCCAGTAATTTAGGCCATTAGAAGGTTAGTGAAAAATTTTCAAAATATTTTACAAAGGTTTAATATGATTTCACAATTTTTTTTAAAAAAAACGGGTTTTAATTCTTAGGAAACTAAATCCCCTTTTTATTCAAAAATCAATTTTATGGAGGAGCATTAATTATTAGGTCGTAAAATTTTGACAGTAAATCATATAACCTAGTTTATATCTACTCAAATTTGTACATAAGTTTAGGATACCATTTAATCTACTTTTTAATTGATTCATTGATTTATCCGTGTGTGAATTTTAATTAGCATCAAATCTTGATAAAAACCTTTGAAATTTTTACAGTAGTCTAATACCATGATTCTATCTATACTATAATAGTTTTACTTGATTTAAGATTCGTATGCTATGAGTTGATTTGTTAATTTGTAAACTGACCTAAATTTTAAAAATTTAGAAATTGATAGCAAAATTTATTCTAAATTCTTGAAACTCTTCCAGTAGTCTAAACTCATTCATATCTTGTTACTAAAAACATTTCAATGAATTTGGAGTTTTATTGCTTAGGGTTACTGTGTAATCCTAGCAATCTGGTCTTAATGTTAATAAATCACAACTTAATAGCAAATCAACACAAAAGTCAGTGAAAACTTTCAGAAAACCCTAATTTTTCATCATATATTTACCTTAGAATTGTTTGAAACAGAAACGCTAGAGGTTATAGATTCCCTTTGTAAATTGACTATGCTGTGACGGTTTAACTGCCGAGATCGCATTCATAATCGTATTCTAATTGTGATCGTTCCTATATAATTTGAGCATGTAAATTATAGTATGTTGTTGGCTCCGATGTCCACTGTCCACGAAAATCCTGAGAATCATGCCAGGCAATAATATACTATAATTTATGTGTTAAATTATACAAGGATTGAGAGCACGATGCCCTTCCATGGATGCAACTCAAGGCTGAAATTTGCCAACCATAGAGCCTTTTGTATTCCTTAGATGTTAGGAATCGAAAATCTTTGAAAAATTAAAAATTATTTACTTAATAAATTAAGATCATTTGATCTATGCTTTTGGAACCGTTGGATAACGGTATCTCTTCGTAAGGACCTTTAGAACCAATTAGAAAAACTTACCTCGCGTTGTGTCCTAGGTTTTAGGGTGTCCTAGAGTTAGGGAGTTCAGCCTCATCACAACTGATTGCTATTATTAGCAATTGAGTCATAGATCTAATTACACTAATTATCCATTTTTTTCATAGGACAAGCCTAGTTACCTAGGATGTAGGTTCACCTGCATTAATCTAAGGGATGTCTTGCACTTAGATATGACCATATAGCATCTTAGATGGAGTCCTAGGATAATAAAATCTACTCAACTTGAACTAAATAATCTCTCTTAAACTGTTGAAACAGTCCTTTCAGTCTAGATTTGCGTCCTAGATGTCTTAGGCATGTAGCTTAGTTCAGGCACCGAACTACGTCGACTCTGATCCCAGTGAGGCTTGGGTACGTAGGCAGCTTGGATGCTTGATGGCATACCAATCACGAGTCGGCTCCACACACAAATGGTGGGGTTTTGTATATTAGTTTTTTTATATAAATTCTTAATTAAAATATGTAGGATTTCCCTCAAATTAGCATTTTAGGAGAATATTCACTTACATTTAATTCAAACAAATTAAGAAAACCAAGATACACATTAGGGAATAAATTGAAATTAGATCTTAGGATGCATGTCATGTAGTTCGCACATTAATATAGAGTTAAATGAGCCATATAAAAGAAATTCAAAAGAGTTAACTTTTGGAATTGAAGACCGATTATCGGGCAGGAATGGTGCATGTGGTGGTAACTCCTCATACCTTCCATTCTCGTAACCAGGTAACGAGTCTAGATTTCTGGTCAATTATGGGTCCTAGATCCCTCATCTACGTGGCGACTATGTCACTCTCTTTTGCGTAGAATTCGGATTGCCTTAGTGATCCCAAGTTCACGGAAAAGATGAATTAAATCACACCTTCCTAGGCTTAACGGCTTACCCCTGCCCTTATGGGTACTGGGTTGCACGTTTGTTTACACCCTATGGCTTGTTGCTGCCTGCTTGGTTGGGTAATTAAAATCAATAATAAAAAGCACACGCCATTCGCGTGGGTACGAGAGACCAAGAGAGAGGGAGGCGGTTCACGATGGTCGCGACCCCTCTCGCGGGATCGGGTCCCACATAAGGACTAATACAGGTGCTAAAAGTAAGTCTCTTTTTTAATTCTTGAAAGCTATGCTCGCCCTCTTTAGTCCAGACAAATTTAGTATTTTTCTTGGTCAACTTCGCCAATGGACCAGCCAATAGGGAAAAACCTTCTACAAACTTTCTGTAATAACCAGCCAACCCCAAAAAGCTTCTGATCTCTGATACCACAACTGTAATGACCCAAAAACTGTATCGGGCCGTTACCATAAAGAGAACACAAACCTGTAATAAAATTTACCAAGAATTTTTTTTAAAAAAAAAAACCACAAGGGAACAACTAATAACGATGGCAATTTATTTTAAACATTAATGAAATTAACCATCCAACTAATATAATCTCTAAATAAAAATCCGTCTCCTCCACTAGGAATACTCATTCGTAACATAACATTATTAGCTTTAAAATTTTGCATATTTTGTTTGGGGTCGGACATAATACTGATATTCCGTTAGAATTTTTTTTTTTTTTTGAATGGTAATATTCTATTAGAATATTAATGTGGAACAAGTGAATGTTATGATTTTCTTTACAGATACCAGAAAGCAGTAGAGATTTTTGAATCAATAGCATGTCAATCTATGAACAATAATCTTCTGAAGTATAGTGTTAAAGGGTTTCTTCTCAATGCTGGCCTTTGCCAACTTTTTAGAGGCGACATTGTTGCGATAACCAACTCATTGGAGCAATATCAAGTCTAATTTTGGCTCTAGTTCAATAATATTGCAACTTTGTTTTGTATGGGAAATCATTATTAAAGTTGCATTGCAATCTCTTTTGTAGGAATTGGATCCAACCTTTTCAGGCACACGTGAATATCTGGATATGCAATTCTTCTATATTTAGTGCTATATATAGGGAGGGATCATTTTGTACGGGCCTCATGGGGAAATTATATTGTTTAGACCATAACGTAATCCGGTTATAATTTGTTATGTGAGTAATGTTTACTTTCTAAAGATTAAAGTTCTAGGTTAAATCGGATAATTTTGTTCATTGGACAGGATTTAGCGTCGTCAATTGATGAGGAAGACGTTGGAAAGTTCACAGATGTGATCAAGGAATTTGATAGCATGACCCGACTGGTATGTTTAGGGAAAATTTTCAACTATATAAGAACTCTCTCTTAGTGCTGGGAAATCGAAGTTCCTAATTTGTGGTAATAAAAATCTTTTGAGTATGAGCCTGGCTTCAAATTAGTTTTGATTTCAGCTAATCTAATTTTGTTAGACATATGGTGGTTCTAATTGATTTTTCATATATACAAAATATTTTAAAAAGGAAGTCAAATTTTTGTATCATTTTCACCCACAAACTATGATATGTAGAATTCCAATCCAATGAAATAATAAAAATACAATATTTTACCTAGCTTCAAACTAACTTGAATTGATATAAATGGAGTTAGAAACAAAATATTATACAAGATTATCAACTTATGAGACCTAGAATTCATAACTTAACTTTGCTGCAATTAGATTGGTTTCAAAATTATTACTTTTCCATTTATTTAACAGTGATTCTTCCATTCTTTGCCCAACAAGTAAACAATATTGACTTCCTTGTTGTGAATGTCTTGCTGTTGCCTACGTTGTTTTGATTCTTGTTGTATTCTGCATAGGATGATTGGAAAACCACGCTTCTATTAAGAGCAAAGAATGCACTGAAAGCCAAAGAAGTCGAACTGGACGATCTTACCTGAGTATCTTCTTGGCCTATTTTACTAATATGCTTTATGGTGAGCCACGTCAGTTTACGGCTTTTTTACTGTCTTATCATTTTGTATGTTACAGTTCGGTTGTAGTTGATGAGTTTGAAACTATAGGTTATCGTTGAATATGTCAAAAGTTAAGGGGGTGTAACTATAATTTTCTCTTTATTTAATAGCACCGAGGGATTGAATCCCTTACATTTAATATAAGGGAGGAGATACACACTATACTTTTGGTGTATTCTCCTAAGGACAAATATGTATATACATATTAGTTAAGTGTTAACTAATGGTTAAATGAGGAATTTTGAATTAATTAAATGGAGCTTTAATCTCAGTTGAAGAGAAGTGTTCATGTGATGAAGTAAATAGAAAATAAAAGGTAAATGCTTTTAATTTTAATTTCAAATTTGAAATTAAATTGGATAAAATAAAAAAAAGAGATAATATAGAGGAAAAAAAGTTGAAGCAGTGTCCTAATTTATTTTTCAAATTGGCTAATCTAAATACATAGGAGTGCAATTCTAATCCAAATTGAATTGCAACACTAGATAGAGTCCACATAGAGAAAAAAAAAATAGGGCAAAAAAACGTGCATCCCCCATTTTGTAGGGATTTGTGTTTTTTGGTTTATCTTTTGCAATTGTAGTTGAAATAGGATATCGCAAGTGAGAGATTTTAGGGGAAATTGGTGGAGACTTCTAAAAACAAAATACCTACATTATTTATACGTTACGTCCAAGGCCAGTAGAATTGATGAAGAAATCGTCCACCCCATCCCAAAAATTCTTCTCTCAAGTTTTATAAAAACCAGTTCTTTCTTCTCTTGGATACTTCAATTGCTTCAAGAACAGCATAGCTCCATATTCTTTTTCTTATTCCTCTAAGTTCTGATATTAAATTAGAAGTATTCCAGAACAAGAGTTGGTTGTTCCTCTCCCATAGTGCAATTAAGAGGAAGCCATCAATTCAACTTGTGGGGTTGCTTCGTTGAGAACGATCTTAGCCTTACGAGGAGCAGATCAAGCAGATGATCATCTTTTCAGCAGTAAGGTATAATTTCTTCCCTGTGCATTTATTTAATCACTATCAGATCATCCAGACCCTAAGATCTTGGGATTAGGGCAAGATTAAAGGTAAAAGATTTGTTTTATGCCATTCTATGTTCCGTTGCGCATAGCTATCTTGCCCGGGGTGAAAACCTTAGTAACATCGAGCGTGCCTCACGGCTAGATACACCCACCTCCATTGCCAGCCTCTTCTTCCTTTCCAGCGAAGTCTAACGACTTTGCCTAGCCATTTTTTTTCAGTGTGAGTCGTTCCATCATCAATCGGAATGAAAATCACCGCCGACCACTCCTCCCATCACCTATGATCCGAGATTTTTCATCCGGATGAAATATCTTTCACTACTACCCGAAAACCAGCAACCCTATCTCTCTTTTCTGGGCAAAAACCGACAGCCATTGTTTCCGTTAGAGTCCGGCGAAGAGCATTTGCAAGCTAGATTCAGTTGTGACCTCACCGGTGCAACATGTCTCCTCAAAGATTGCATCAAATCGCCAATCGATATGTAAGAGTTTCCAATCGTGAGATTTTTATTTTTTTCATTAATGAACGATGGTAGCTTTTTCTTGTTTTTAGGTGGTGAGACCATCGATCAGTTGGGAGTACGTGAATCTCGTATCAGTCTCGTCAAAAGCGCGCGTGTTCTTCTTTCTATGGTACTCCTCAAGTATCGCTTTATTTCAGCAAAAAGTGACCCAAGAGTCACCTTAAAAACGGACTATTAACGGATAACCATTTTACTTGGTCCTTACCCGAGATCAAACCATTTATTGGAGCATTTCTGATCGGAATTTGGCACCATCTTCACAGAAGATGTTCCAAACGACATGAAGATCACGACTAGACAATTTTCAGTGGCTAGCAGGAAGCATTGGTTTTGATTCTGAATTAATCCTATCCGTTGATTGAGATCAAATCATCACTGGAGCCTTTCCGATAGTCTAATTTGTGATCGGCTAAAGAGGTTGTACTTCTTTCAACGCCAGAAATAGATCAGATGGTGACCTCAAATTTCAGCTGATTGATTGGGGACCAAAAGATACACACTATTGGAGGCATCTTTTTTACACTGATTGCATACTGCAAGTAGGTATTCTGCCACACAATAATCGATAATTCATACTGATTTCTGCTCAGTCATCCGAAACCCCCACTTGTTTAATTTCTCAAGTAGATATCATGTAAAATAGGGCACTGAGAACTTAAGAGTTGAATGGAACAAATTTTCCAATGTGGAAACAAGGAATTCGCTTCATTCTCATCTAGATCGGGTTGATTATGTTTTAGATACTGAACCTTCGGAAGGTGCTAGTTAAGCAATCAAACAGTACTATGACAATTCCTAGATGATAAGAAGGCTGCTAGGTTAAGCATGCTCACCTTCATGGAGCCGCACCTAGAAAACATTTACGGGCAAGGACTGTTTACGTTCGGAACCAATAAATGAACGGTTTGGATCTTTAAATTAGGTGGCCCATGTCATGCCCCAAATGAGGCACTTGATATTATCGCACACTTGCAAGTAGGGGTCCAACTCGGGTTGGGTTTTCCAAAACCCTACCCTACTCGAGAATTATCTCGGGTTGGGTCTAATTTTTAACAGGAAAACTAGAGATTCATAAACCCGATCCTACCCAAGATAGTTTTTCGGATTGGGTCGGGTTTTCATTTTTTAGCGTAGGATAGTGACTAGTTATTAAGATTGTAGATAAAAAAACAAATCTTGACACAAAAAATCTCTACATTTATGTCATCAAGTGTAAAAATTTAAGGGCACTATACTTTCACATAACAGACATGATCACCTCAATGAAAACAATTGTAACAATATATTGGAAAATAATTTTCTATGTTATTCAATAGATATTTAAGAAAGTCACAGTACAACATCATGAGTCGGGTTGGGTTTTGGGTTTTTTTCTTTAAACCTGGCCCTACCCAAGATTGGGTAGGGTTTTCCAATTTAAAAGCCGACCCGACCCAAGACCCATAATTTCTAAACCTGAACCATATTATTTTCGGGACGGGTTGATGCAGTCGACCCAAGTTGCAGCCCTAGTAGGAACTCAATGAGGCTGTGGGTTCATTGGGGTGCTTGATTAAAAGGATCCACAAGTCATTTTGGCGATAAGGGCCTTAAGGGGTCATCGTGTTAGAGCTTGTGTGGAGTGGGGTCCATCCATGTGGTCCATTTGTACCATCTGGATCGGGGTATCCATCTTCTTTGGAGATTTGTGTATGTCAAAGCTTTGCCGTTGATTTTTCTTTTGATCGATGTTTTTTTCTTTTTTGCATTTTAAAGTGTATGCAAATGCTTTAGACGTGATCATTAAAACATTTGATCTCTCGAGATGCGGTTGGGATTTGTAGGGTCTGGGGCCAACAATGGCTAATGTAGGTTTCATATTGTGCCAATCGAGGTGGACCCACAAAGATTGATCGTGATGGTTAGCTGACCGTGTAGATTGGCACATTAGGTGGTTGATGGAGAGGGAGACAAAGGCCATTTGGATTGGAGTGTGGTAATTGACGTATGCTACATCTTTTTCTGTTTGAAATTGTGACATTCACGTGCTTAGTTGGATGATTCTTATCTTTCTTTTCGGTGGGCCCATTGTTACTGCACTGTATGTTCGCCCCCTTTTCTTCCCTGGGCCACCTCCTTAAGGAAAAATGCAGGAGTCATAAACTCATAAATACACTAGGGAGAGTTGGGGAAGAAATGGGGGCGAATGTATCACTTCCCTTATTGAAGATGTCTCCAACTGTAAACTGTGAAAGCCTTTGTCTAGACTCTAGACATGGAGAGACCTTTTTTGAGTGTGGTCCTTTTCCTGCAAAACAAAGGCCCGCACCCTTGCCTCTTTTACAATGGAAAACCTCACCGTATGGTCGTAGACATAAGCAACATAGTCCCAATTATCTGTGACTTTTTTAAAAATATTTGAGGATTTTTTTTTATCAAACGACATAATCATAAAATTTTCTCGAGATTTTGAAAAATAAGCAAGGTTTCTTCATATTCTGATTTTAATCTCAAAAATATCACAAAGATATTGCCATAATTTCATGATATTATTCCTCATTCTAACCTCTGGTAAGAATATCTTCTATTTGTAAAACGTACAAACACCACATGCTTCACATCCCTAGGAAATGCTCAATTTTATTTATTTTTTTGAATGGTAATAGAAATGCTCAACTTTTTAATTTTTTTTTTCCTCTTTCTTAAGTTGAATTTCCATTTTTCTATGGTGGGCATTAACCACTGGCGTCTTGGTAGACTATAAATGGTTCTTTCTTTTCTGTTGAATCAATAAGCATAGTTTGAGCTGCCAAGTCAAGTCTAGTGTTAAAAAACTTAGTAAGTATTTTTCCATTTACACCACATATATTTGCTATATATAAATGTACTTATTTTTCGAATTTAGAGACGACAAAAGGTTTGGAAGAGCAGTTAAGTGCATGTGTTTTTAAGATTAGGTATTGACTTCAATTTTTAATACAATATCATTGACACTAATTTTAAATTGCTAGCGAGATTTATAAAATTCATATGAGAAATTGATGAATTATCCTTCAAATTCGTGTTCAATTTGAAAGAGTAGAAGAAACCTCTCATGATTTCATCGCAAGAAACACCATTCATTGCTACCAGAACAAGAATCTAAAATACAAACAGAAGGAAACCTGATAGATTCTATCCTTATAAACAGCATAAATAATTCACAAAAATACAAAAAATGGAATAGAGTACAAAAAGACAAACAGCCCAAGAACTATATAAGGTCAAATGGTTCCGGCAGTGGGTCGAAACGGTGATCAAAGACCGGACTTTGATCGGATTGATTGTCGAGACTATGCAGCCAGTCCATGTTCTTTGAGTCTTCTTTCAGCAGAATTGCATCATATCGAGAGCTTTCGTAACGGTCAGGCTCGCTCAGTTTCGTAGAAAGCTTCCTGTCTTCATGGTTGGTTTCGCAATTCGAATATCTATCAATGTTGTATCCATTCTCAGATATGGTCCCATTGCTTCCAACAGAAGATGGGGTGTCTGATACTCGTGCTGGTCGGCCTTTCTGAGTGGCAGAGCGAATGCTCTGAGGATATAGGGAGTTGGCCGCCATAGTACGGATGCTCCCCATTCCGTTCCGAATATCCTTAAAATTACAGAAAGACAATGTTGGAAGGTAATTTAGTCTTTATTATCTTGTGCAACCCTAATTATATACATCGGAGATAAAAATGGACACAGGAGAGATTGCATAGGAAAAATACCATATGTCTGAGGGCCATATCGAGTGATTTTTTTGAGATTGTCCTTCCGAATCCAGTACTCTCCGTGGATGTCACTGGCTTTGCAGCCCTCCGGCCGATTGACTCTGGGACAATTGGCTTTTGAATTTCAGGTGGCCTAACTTCATGCCCATTGCTGTGCAACCGGGCCTTACCAGAGGGTTCGGGAAGCCTCCCCCTGGTAACAACTTGTGAGGATGATTGCCTCCGTGGTGGATTCACAGGCCCAGTGGGCTCCGAATTTGCCCGGACAGTGAGAGAAGAACCAGGCCGGGTCCTACCAGCAGAAAGTGGTCTGTCTTGTAGTGTTGTTCTCAGGTTTGGTGGCACAGGGATGTCTGTGAGCACAATGGGCTGCTGTGGGCGCCGGGCCCGTGGGCCCGGAGAGCTGGGACGGGATGCTACTGTTGGCTTTCTGGGCGGAGCCCGCCCAACAGAGGAGGAGCGTCCGGGAATTGGAGTTGAAGCTGGTATTGGGTTCCTTCGCGTAGGGGTGGATGGGCGGGAATTTGATCGTGCGGAAGGGGAATTCAAATTTGCTGGGGTTTGTGGACGGGCAGTCGGAGTTGAGGGCCTAGGGTTTGGGGATGGTCGGATTCTGTCACCGGAAGAGGTAGCGGCTGGCCGGGTTTTGGCAGGAGTTGACGACCGTACCGAGTTTGGGCGAGTTGTTGGGGTTGATGACCTTGCTGAAGATGGCAGGGGCGAGCGAGTGACAGGGGTTGATGGCCTATATGATGTGATAGACGCAGTGCTAGTGTTGAGGATTGATGTTTTGTTGCAGTTAGAAGAATGTGTGTAGTGTGTGTTGGAGATGGAAGGGCGTGTAACTGAACTACTTCTAGCTGGTCTTGGGGAATAGTTGTTCTCTGATTGTGTTGTAGAAAACTGAAATATAGAAAGATGAGAGATCAGATGTTAGATGTGTTTCCTGCATTTTTGGAGAGCTGACATACATTATACATATGACTAGTGTACTCTTCAACAACTGGGAATGCAGAACTGTGATATTTGTGTGAGAGGATACATTAGTGTACTCTTCATAAATTTTCAAAAGGTTGATAATTGACTAGGAATGTGGCAGAGTTGGCCACATTTCAAATGCTGACTCCAACTTTTTAGTGGAATTGGGAAGTTTTTCATCCAGACTTTGATAATAGAAAGACTACCTTGAGTTTGCGTTGGGTTCCAATCACTACTTTGAAAACAGAACCCATAGAAGAATGTTTATGCTTATGCAACAAGATATTTGGATTATCAAAGACAGCCCTCCACTTGAAAACCAGTTTTTTTTTTTTTTTTTGGTTGTTGTACTTGGAGTCAAATGTAGACTCACTGAATTTATAAATAGTTGGCCAGATTGGCGATGTTTTTATGAAGTTGGGAGTTTAAGCTTGATACACATAGCGGAACAAAACAGAGTCAACTCGGCCATATACCAAGTTTCAGGTGCTTGGATATTGATCATAAAATTAGCGAGTAATGAAACTGTATGCTAACAGAAGACTGAGGAGTCGACTCTGGTACAACTTGGAGGATGAGACAGAAAAATCATCAAATGGAAATGGCTTTGTTTGATGCCAAATATTTGACAACTAGTATGACATATTAGGTTGGGCTGGAAGAGTAATTATTGATAGTGCAGCAGCAGAAATCTATGCATAGGATGACAAGACCAAGCAAAATCACAAATGGTAGGAATTGGTGATATATACATATACATTTAATGAATTAACCAATTATTTAGGTTGGACTTATATGGAAAATCATATAAATGGAAAGAATAACTGCATGGAGGAAGCAATGTCCACACTGTTGGACCTAACTCCAAAATCAAGTTTCAACCTGTTATGAAATGTAAATATATTAAATCTAAAGAATGAAGTGGTGTCCTTACAGAAAACATAAAAATAGTTTCCTACTTTCCTTAAAACATAATCAAAACACATACCCTTGAAGCTTTAGTGGTTGAGACTGATCTAACTGAGGAAGTGGACCTCGGAGCTGTTGGTGAAGGTTGAGACTCGGTAGCGTGCGTTGAAGAAAAGGGTGGAGTTCCAGGAGGAGTAAGAAGCCTAATGACAAGTAATTAAAGAAGTGCACAGTTAGCTGTAGATATCTGTTAAAGAGCATGTCTTATTCAATTAACTACTATGACAACCATAGAATATGTACTTTATTTGCAAAAACTGCCCTGAAAAAAGCCAGTTGACTTAAAACAGAAACTTTTTGCTTGTATTGGTAAATAAAAGAACATCTTTTGCTAACGTTTTTAATGGCAACCCAGCCCGATAAAATTTTCAGCCTTCTGGACAAGCTCTTCAAGTAACAATATCATATAACACTTTATGAGAGCAAATTCTGGTTGCGATAAGCAGGCTTATGAATCCCTGCTTCTATTGTGCATTCATCTGGCTCAGGCATTGATTACGTGGGTGGGGCTTAACAGTTCTTTTGGGGTATAATTTATGATTATGACATTGATTTTGGATCAAACTCCTGAATGAAAGATTGGTAAATCCTCAAAAGTGTTCCGCTTCCATTGTTTTTTTTTTAATGGAGCTGTTCTGCTCCATTCTAATCTCCTTTTAACTCAATTCATTTCAGAACAAGAAAATTTGTGGCTATTGTGTCCACTTAGAGTTCAGTTCGGTGCATATTTGAATTCCTCAACTTATTGGAGTACTACAAGCTCTAATGTCTTGGAATGGAATAGCAGTATCAAATTTAGTAGAAATCTAATTCATAAAGCAGCTAGTGAATTGCTTCTACACAAATTTAAGAGGGGATGCCTTCATAAAGCAGCTAGTCAATCTTTTGGGGATGCCTTAGTTACCTGCTTTAGAATTTTCAATCTTAATTACTCAGAAGAATCAAAGGAGTTTTGATTGAATTAGTAGGGGAAACTGCGGAGTCGGACAAGAACTCGGAGTCAACTTGGGTGAGTTGACGATTGACACAGGAAGTTTTGAAACAGTGCTTGAAGAAATGTAAAAAGACAAGTGAAGAAAAATATAATTATGAATGAGAGAGTATGCTGCAGAGATAGTCCTAGATGGAAGTGGGCTGAAACAAACACCAAGTGTACCCAGTTTTGCAAAATCTACAATCCTATTCGAAGTTCTCATTTTGCAACAAAACCAACTGAAATAGATATCTTCCTCTTCTCAAGTCTAAAGGAAACTTCAATAAATTTCAACGCCAAAGAGAAGCAATTGAAGATGAAATGAAAACAACCGTTGATCTAGCAGACTGATCTAGGACTTGCCAGCTTCCAACAGACTGCTCAATTGCCACCTTATTCTGACATTCTCTGTTAAGAATCCAGATATTTCCTTTCCTTTTTCTAATTCACATATAAAAGAAAATTTTCAATTCTAAAAAGATATTATGTAAGACAGATTAAAACCCAATTCCTGATCTTGAAAGGTGATAAGCAGGTAGGTTAGTTCTGACAAGACTAAACATGATGAGAAATGTTCAACAATCAATTCCAATTGAGCAAATCTCTACTGATTGATTTCTGGTTTGTGAATAAGAACAATAGCTGGTAGGATTTGCATTGAAGGAATAGTTGCTAGAATTACGTTTCTTATGTTAATTTTCCTAATCGACCAAAACACCCACGAAGGTGATCCCATCAAAATTCAAGCACCATTTACTCCAAGAAATGAAATGAAATTAAAGAAATCAGAAAATAATACCCACATAATTCCATGATATTTCTTCAAGATCTTCGCAAATGCATTTCACTAAGTATCCAGCAAATCAGATTATACATATAGAAAATTTATTAACACAAATGAGAGTGATGAGATTTTAAGAGGATGCAGATCTCGAATTCAATAAATATATGAGAAATGGAATTAAATAAAACTACCAATCGTAATCGTGTTTCCCTCCGTCCCCAGATGAAAAAGGATCATCCAATCCACTCCTTGACAGTTTAACTGAAAGTCTCCCCAATTTCATCGAAGCTGAAAAATCACGTCCAATATAATTCATCAACACATCAACCATATTAATAATAAACGAAACAGAAACAATATATCCTCAATCTCAGTAGAAATGCACGAATCATTGCCACGAAAATTCTAAAATATTGCAAAAATAAGGCAAAAGAAAAAGAACCAACAATATGCCACTCCAAAAATGCATGATTTTGCAAGAAAATCAGTAACAGCATGAAAAACTCTAAAAAAGACAGATATCTGCCTAATCTTTGCCAGAATTGTGCGAATTACTGCCAGAAAATTTGACAAAGAAACAACTCGATATCTCCAGTAAACAAAATAAATGCAAAATTTGGATAAAATTATAAAAAAAAACACAGAATCAAGAACAGGATAACCAAAATGCCACTCCAAAATCTGCTTTTTTGATATTCTACATTTGCGAAAGGCATTATGATGATGTCCCAGGGTTATTTCTGTCAACTCAAAAAAAAAAAAAAAAACAGAGAAAATCTCTAACCGTCAGATTCAACGGAAGGCACCGCAACGGGTAGGATCCTACGGTTCCTGGAGAAGAGATCTAAGTTCTCGTCTCTTTCCGCTGAGATTCCGGTGAGGCTCCGCCCCCTCCGGTGCTGAGTTCCCGCCGGAGTACTCCTCCCGCCGTTTACCGTTTCCCTAGAGATCCTGTTCATGGTGCAGTTACTAAAACCCACATCGGAGAATCGATTCCATTTAGAGAGAGATATAGATTGTAGTCTTGCACAAATTGGCTTAGATTCAATCAAAGAGAATGAATTTTATAGCTGCCTCTTCTGTGTTTTCTTTTTTAGCCTGTGCTCAACAAAAACGGAGAGAGAGAGAGAAGAAAATGCCGTAGATTCAAGCTAGCCAGAGCTCGCGACAGCCAGAGATAGAATTTGTACTACTTTGGACAGCCTCTTTTATTCGTCGGTTTATAGGGGGGCTCCTAGTAAAAGAACAGGAAAACGATGGTAAAAATTAGTACTGATATTGGCACTACCATATTTTGATAATTGCACTGACTCATCTTGTCTTTTATTATTTAAATGTGTTGTCAAATCAATTGTTAATACAATTCCCAAAAGTAGAATGATATTTCCCCCCTTTAACATTATCCGTTAAGGCTCTGTTCACTTGCGTTCCTGGGAAAGCAAATACCTGGAAAACAACATCTTTTTACCTTGACAATACAGAATTCTAGTGTTCACTTTCTTTCCTGAGAAAGTAACAAGCCTAGGTGGAAAATGTCAAATAATGACATAGGAATTGCCAAAAATGATGTGGAAATGTCTCTTTTTCTCACAAGTGTGGGAAACCAAATTCCACTATTTTGGTCGGATTAGCTTTCTCGGAAAAACTAGTGAAAAAGGTGGGCAAGCAGTTTCTCGAGAAACCTTTTCCTACACAGTTTCCCTGGATTTCTTTTCCTAATGTCACGTCAGATTTCCGAGAAACTTTTTCTTTTTCTTTCCCGAGAAAACAAGTGAACAGAGCTTAAGTTTTAAAGGCAGAGAAAAAAGTTACACGGGGTGAATTTATCCTCATGTAGTGAACCATTCTCACAGAAACCGTTAAGGGGTGGGGGAGGGGGATATCATTTCCCTTTCGTTTAGTTGCAAGTAAAAGAAAATCCCATTGAATTTTTGTAGAAACAGGGAGGGGACAAACATTTATTAGACAAGAGTGCCATAATGAGTGGAGAGAGAGGGAAGAGAGAGCACCATTCTTACTAGCAACCAAATCAAGCGTTATACCAAAAACCTCTCAGAAACCAAATAGCAAAGAAAAGACAAGCTGACTTTTGTGCAATTATTAAAAGATCACTGCTAGGGAAACCGGAATCCGTTTTGGAAAAAATCAAAAAAAAGGGTCTTCAACCATTTGAATCGAGTCCACTAAAAGACAAATGGAGGAGCTGAAATCCCAGTAGCCAAAATGAAAGGTGAGGGTGTAATTTACTTGCAAGGACTCATCCACTCCCTGAATTGGTGCTTCCTCCTATCTCCATCTCTCTGTAAGCAGTGATCTATACTGTTCTTCCAGTGGGCCCCACATAAGAATGGGCCATGGATCAAATCTTTTCTCTGTTCGGATGATCCTAACCATCCAATTGGTGAAAGCTGATATATATATATATATATATATATATATATATATATATATATATATATATATATACTGTTATGATAAGGCTCCTTCCTAAATCACATTTATTCTGTCGTACACGTGATCTGATCCATTGATCTGAGGACAAATGACTTTGAGAATACCTCGATCGGATGAATGTAGGCCCTAGATCTATAATCCTCGTTTAGGATTTCACCAGCAAAGGTAAACCGTTGTTTTTTTATAGCTCGTTTCATTTAATATAATGAGGTACACCGGGCGTAGCGGGCCCACTTTGGATCATCTGAATAGTCCATTTTATAGGCCTGGTTGTGGATCTTTGATTGCAAAAATACTAACCTGTCTTAACACCCAATAGTACGTACTTTTCCACACTGAACTATTAATGCACGGTTCAGATCATTCAAAGAAAGGTAGGACCCACTATAGGGTTTGTTGTACTGCAATGAACCCTTCTTATATACGGTCTAAGCCTTAATTTTCATTGCACTTTTTTACAATTTTCTTGTCAATTTACCCTATAATTACAAAGTTTGGATTTGGAATTTACCAAAACAAATGTGCGAAATATTCAGGAAATATTTGGAAAGATTTTCTGAGAAAACCATGTGTTTTCAACTACATAAATACTTATCTTTACTAAATACGACGACAAGAAAAGGAATGGACAAAGACTAGAGCACTTTTGCTTTCTAGATTAGGATGTGAGTTCAATTCTACTATATATACTTATTTTCTAAATACAACACAAGAAAAAGTACGGAAAAAGACTGAAGTACTTGTGTTTGCTAGATTAGGATGTGAGTTCAATTTCCATTATAATGTCATTTTCAATAATTTTGAATTCTTCATGGGATTTACAAAATCATATGTGAGAAAACTACATCAATTCCACAACATTAATAGGAAAACATTGCATTTACTTCAATAAAATGCAAGATTTTTCAATCATTTGAATTTTTTTAAAGTGTAAATGAGTCTTAAAAAATCAGGGTTTTTCAGTTGCTAGATTTTTTTAAGCTCTAAACCATGACTCAAGGGACAAGGATGACTAATCACAATAACTTTTTTTTTTTTTTTTTTTTAACGCATAATCTATCGGACTAAGTACAATCACTTATGTGCAGACATTATTCATGAAAAAAATGCTGCTATGACTAAATTTTTATGAGATAAAAGTAAAGCCGTAATAAAAAAATGTTATAGATATAAGGTATTTAATAGGGGTGCAACTCAGGTCGGGTTGAACCCGAATTTGGGTTGGGTTGGGTTTTTTTTTTTTTTAAATCAGGTTGGGCTGGGTTGGGTGGGGTTGGGGTGTCGAGCAACCCGACCCAACCCGAAACCCGATTTCCAATTCCGATATGTGCTTAAAACCTGATTTCAAATGAACACATTTCCCATTGAAGCTAGAAATATGCTTAAATTTCAACATAAATTTATCCTTCAGTTCAGTTACAAAGAGTTTTTATATGGTGGATGCCTGAGTAGGAATGTGAGAAAAAAAACAATGGGGCCCACAAAAAACATGTGCATGAATTGGAAATCGGGTTGGGTCGGGTTGACCCGATTGCAAATCAGGTTGGGTTGGAAAAATGGGTTCCTCGGGTAGGGTCAGGTTGGCCTCAACCCGACCCAACCCAAGCCGAGTTGCACCCCTAGTATTTAATGTTGGAAAAATTGAGGGTACTGTTGTTGATAGAAAACAGAAACTTGTTGCTTCAAGGCGTGATATCACTTTCCTTAAGACAAGATTTGCCCCCACTAGTAGTGTGCAAAGGGGATCCGCAAATTGCCTCCAAGATACAATGAAGCCTAGAAGGGAAGCCCTACTAATGTTTGATGACGCGTAGTACTAGCGGAATCAAACCCGAAATGCCCTTCCGAAATTTCAAGCCTTAAAGAAATTTCTAGATACTGTTTCTGCAGGAAAAACAGTATTTAGAACAGTAAACAAAAGAAAAACAGTATGTAGAAATACTTGGAGATTTTGTAGGAGTGTAGAAGAGAGTGTAAAGTCTGTCAGAATTGTCAATTAGTTTTTCTGTTATGAAATGACTGAATTCTGCACATTTTATAGACCACCTGGTGTCTTTTCAGTGTGAAAAACACCTCTACAAGGCACCTTTTCAGAATGTTTGAAATCTGACCGTTAGATCGCACCCATTGATATTGAACGGTCCTGATCGATCCTAGAGGTGACTGTTGGTTTGAGTAAAACATCTCTCCAACCCAGTCATCGTTAGATCAACCATCTATGGTGTGGATCGCACCCCCTTGGCACTTAACCGTTGGGGGAAGGGACACAACCCATTTGAAGTGCAAAGTGCGCCTAAAAAAGCGCTACTATGCGCCCTATAGCCCATTGCCCACGCGCGTGCGCGTGTGCGTGTGCGAACGGTGCTTTGCACCGTCCCGCGGATCCAACCATGGGTTCAACCCAATGTGCAATCAACAAGTATTAGAAAAGTGTAGTGCTTTATAAGCCCTTCTCTTTCCTTTCTCTCATCCGGTACGGGACTATCTTTTCAACTACACTTCTACATCCTTTTGTAAAAGCAAATCTTTCCAAGAACATATTTTCTTTTTCCCAAACACTTTTGATAAAACATTTTTCAAAACACTAAAACATGCAAAATACATGATTTTGAAAATCCAAAATCACTAACATTTAATAGCTGTAGGAAAAGTTACATGTATAACTTATTTATTAGGTACAAGAAAATTTACTTTTATAAGCTATTTAATAATTAAAAAAACCTTTAAGGTATTCATTTTTGTCCATTGCATATGGTATAAATTTACATCTATAAGGTATTCTTAAATAAAAAGAAACTTTAATTACATTTATAATTTTTTAAATAACCTATGACCAATAGTGATACTCAACATAGGATTCTTCGCCCTAAAATTTAGGGATTGACATCTACGATTTTGTCAGAACAGTAGGCCTATTAAATAGCCTGAGGTCCCTGGTCACACAACCAAGAATTTAGGTAAGTGGTGGGAAGTGTTCAAAGAGAAGCAACAAAGAGAGCTAAAAGAGAGCAAAGCCATTGCCCCGATAGAGGAAGGCAAGTACAATAGCATTCTTGAGACCTTTGCCAAAAAGCTGGTGAAAGTTCGGCCAACCCCATTTCTCATGACATGGGTTGCTGTTGTTTTTTCCGTTGAAGATAGTCTATTATATAATTTTATTTTTTATTTTTTTTGAAAAGGTCTATTATATAAATATTTAAATAACATATTTAGATTGTATCAATATATTTATTAATTAAAATAAGCAGCATATAGACAACCTTAAAATTAGGCATGACACCCATTTCAATTTGTCTGGTAAGGAAAAAAAAGTCAAATAAGATAAACTAATTTGGTACAAAATGTTTAAATTTATTATGTCAATAGTCAATATTAGGGCACTTTATTTACAATATTAATGTTGAATATTAAAAGTTGGGATTTGCTAGGCAATTTTGTAGAAAGGCAGTTCGTGGCTGATTTTTGTAGGAGAGGACATCCACCTCAAATGAATTAAATGAATAAGACAAATTATGCTAAAAGGTGAGCATTTGTGTCTCCATGCCAATGCAGAAGTCAGCCGCAAAATGCCTTCCTGCAAAATTGCCTAGCAAATCGTTAAAAGTTTTATACAATATTTTCTAAACATGATATAATCTCATATATTATTATATTTTGATATGTAGCATAGGCATATCTAATTATTATCTATGTATATAAGTAAAGCTGAATGTGGGACAACATGGTGCTGCCACGAGTCCCCCTCCTTTACACGCAGCTTCTGTGTACAGCTCCTTTCAAGAGAAAGAAAAATATACACCACAATTCTGTGTATAGAAAGGAAATCCGCAAATTTTAATTCGTCTCCCCCTTACTTGCTTTGTAAGTAATGTAGACACCTATTTTTGAGGCATTAAATATTGCTCGCCTATTTTTGAGGCATTAAATATGTCAACATATATCTCTTAACGCCAAAACACGATCTCAAAAAAGTCCACTCGAGAAAATTTATGCGAAAATATATCTCTTCTCTATCTATAAAAGCAAATATTAACTAAATACGACGGCTATGTTTATGCCAAAACACAATAAAAAGATTTGGTACAATACATCTTACCTATCATAATACGATTTTAAAAGGGCAATCTCTCTCTCTCTCTCTCTCTCTCTCTCTCTCTCTCTCTCTCTCTCTCTCTCTCTCTCTCTCTCTCTCTCTCTGGCCTAGCCTCCCCGATTGATTTTGCCGAGCAACTTCCTCTTCCGTCACTTGCCTTTCCACATCTTTTCTTCCCTTTCCCTTCCTCCATCAAAACCACCTGCAAATTTATCTCAATTGGACTCCTCTTCTATTCCGATCATGGCACAAAAAAGTGTTCAAATATTTAGATAGACCATGGTGCTAAGAAATTGGCTGTTTTTTTTAATGGCACTAAGAATTTTGCTTTACAAACTATATCTCTTGCAATTAGTTATAAAAAATTAAACATAGCTACCAGTTTAAATTTAGATATACCATGGTGCTAAGAAATTCAAGATATATGTCCTTTAGATGGATTTCATATGCCCCTTCTGTTGAAATTTTCTCTTTCAAATGTGATTTCATATTCATTATTCTTTTCTCTTTTTAATCAAAAAAATTATAAATCTTTCTTTTTTGGTCCGCCCCGTGCATCGCACGGGCCTGCAACTAGTTGATATAATAATTGGTAAATAATATAAAATTCTACCGTACATCCAATACATCGAAAGAAAGGTAAGGTTGGTATGGTAGTTGTTGCAACAAACGCGGACCTATTGATGGAGGCTACAGGGATCCGAAAGTGACCCACATGTAAATTTATGGGTCTCATTATATGCGGGAATAAGAGTTGGCAAAGGAGGGTTTGAAGCTCTAGCTTACTTGGTTAAGGCTTTGTTCTTGAACCTTGAACTCGGAGGTTCAACCCCAACTAAGTCAATGTTTTGCAACCGTGAAATTTTTTTCATAGAATAATAACTCAACCAATGGTGAAGGAAGATGGGAGAGCGAAAAAACCGAGGGGGAACAAGAAAGGAGAGGGTAAGGAAAGGCTGAAATTAAGGGGGAAAAACCCACCCTCCCAGACCCTCTCTCACCACATGATCAACTAATATTTCATGGAAAAAAGAATTCTTCGTCGCCAAACAAGGCATAAATGATTGGCTGTAATGCTGTGATCTTATAGTTAGTTTGCTCAGGCCTTGTTTGTTTTGGATTTTGATTACCGGTTGTGAGTCCACGACTGATTATTGGACTCATATTTACATTTAGGCCCTGAGTCCACCACTGATTATTGGACTCAAATTTACATTTAGGCCTGATTATTTTTGGATTTGGAGGATCGATTGAGTCCAAAAATGATTATTTGAGTCAAAATTAAAGGATGGCTTCCTGACTAATTGGTGCATTTGAGAATGATTCTAGCCATATGAAGGTAAACTCCCTCCTACAGATTGTTTTTGGGGAAGGAGCTCGACAGGGTCCCCCACTGACTTGGCCCATGGCCTAAGTGAAAAAGAAGTGGTGGGCCTACTCATCTCAACCTGGGGTGTGCTGGGATTCGCGAAGAGCAGCACCTTACGATGTTCGTGACCAATCAGATCGGATCTTGATGTACCAGTAGGTACCAAAGGATATCGCTACAAACGTTACTGTATCTTATTAGTTTTCGACTCACAATCGGTTTTAAAAACCCAAAACAATTGGGGCCTTAGTTAAACCACTCCAATTTTGACAGGATGCCTTCTTACCCATTTCTTGACCATATCAATCTACGACCCATGCTCATAATATACACAGCTTATCCTACAATGCCCGTGTTCACATGATGTGCTCTCACCCATACTTGCAGGTTTTCAACATTGCTCGAACCTTCTCATTTTCGTCGCCCAAACATTGAAGGTGTCTCAGATCAAGGGCCATCAACATTGAGCACCCTATGTACTATGTTGTTGAGAATCAGAAAATTTTGTGACCATTATGAGATTCCAAATTAGAGCTGGCAACTTCATCTGAGCTTTTGTTTTTGGGTTTTTGTTAGAAACCATGTAATCTTAATTTTACAGGGCTTTAGTTTTTTTTTTTTTTCAATTGTGTAGTTGAATTCTAATAGTTTAACATGGTTTTTTACCTTTTGGTATGGGATCTTGCCTTTTTTGTTTATAAAGCAATGTATATAGAATATAGAGTAACACTGTTGACTTCTGAACCTTTTTTAAATTGGTAAGCTAAGGTTAAATGCCTAATACATAATGCTTTTTCTTTCTTTTTTGGTGTTTTGAGAGACATTGCAACAACTTGTAGGTCTGTAATCCCTATCATTAGGATTTCTAAGGACAAGCCGTGTCTCTAAAATTTGCCTCCTAATGAATTATTTTATGGGCTCGAGTCTCTAAACAATTATAATTAGCGTCACACACTCCCATAGTTTGAAAACTGAACTCTTGTTTTTCTGGTGGGTAAACTGGGATCGAACACCTGACCTCATGGTGAAAGAACAAAGTCTTTATCAGCTGAGCTAGATGCCTTAACCATGTGATGTAACAGTTAAGCCCAGAGACTGTTCCTGTCCGTGACAGGGGAGATGCCAACAGTCTCTCCTTTGAAAACAGAACTCTTTGTTAAACTCTTGCTTTGGATATTGATAGCTTTTTGGGAATTGGAACTGCTTTTAACAACTAATTAGAAAGTTTGCAGTGCAGTTATCAAATATGGGAACATGGACACCATTTCACTGCTATTTAACGGGCTTGAGATATTATTATATATTATGGGATTTGCTAGGGACCATCGCAGAAGGCCCATTTTGCAGTTGGGCTGTTGCATGTGAGAGCAGCCACATCAGCTCGCTTTTCAGCAGATTTTGTCTTCATTCATGATATGGCTGCTCTCACATAAAAGTGAGCTGATGTGACTGCTCTCACATGCAGTCGAGCCGCTCCACGAAATGCCTTCTGTCATGGATACTAGCAAATCTCTATTATGGGAAAATAGATATGTGGTTCAGTTTTCAACAAATTTTGTCCTATCCATTTAATTCTTAATAGGTGGCTGCTCTCTCCTTCAAAGAGCCTTCTGCCATGGTCCCTAGCAAATCCATTATTATTAGCGCCTGTCCCTTGCATGGGATAACAGCTATCTATGTTGACTTTTGACAGATTTTGTCCGGTTACTATTACCTGCGCCCGTCCTTTGCATGTGATGACAGCTATCTATGTTGACTTTTGGCATTTTTGCCTTCTTTACTGTTGTGGCTGTCACATATGCAAAGGAAGGGCACGAATGTGCTTTCTTCAAAGGAGGCTAGCAAATCTTATTATTATTATTATTATTATTAGCAGAAGTAGTAGCATTGTTACAATAGCTAATATTATTATAAGCTTGATCTAATGATAACATTCTCATTTACGAGCATTCTTCGTACACGCTATGCATGGGTGTAAAATAGCGGCCCTACCCCATAAAAACATAAAGTTGATGATTTTTCACCCCCTTTGTAGAATAATGCGCCCCACTTTTAACGTGAATCATGTGTAGACTTTAATGCTTTTTCACGTCAAATCACGTTAAAAGGGGCGGCGCATTATCCTAAGGGGGGTGAAAAATATCTCCCAAACATAAGTGCAAAATAGTGGGCGGATGGGTTTAGTGGAGACATGAGCCCTATCCCATCAAAACATGATGCGGAAAATAGTGGGACCACTCTACAATGGGCTTGGGCGGAGACCATGGGACCCACCCATAAAAACATGAGAAAAAATGGTTGGCCCCACCCCCACGTGTGGGTTAGAGTGGAGTTGGTGGGACCTAGCCCAAAAAAGCATGGTGTATAAAGGTCAAATTTGGGTGTAAAATGGCGGGCCCCAAAGAGAACGAATGACAAATAGGTGGAACCTTGCCATTGTCCAGTGTTAAAGTATAAATGATTAATTACTGCCTTCTCCAATAGCTTATGCTTTTGTAAAACTTACCAATTACCCCAAAAGCTTAACCTTAATTGGTAAGTTTGTCACGGTATCAGAGCAAATGTTAGCGTGCAAACCTCCTTGATAGTAAAAATCTACATGCAATGGCCAAACCCAAGACAGGAGCCACATGTGCCATGTGTAGGCCAACCCTAAAAAGAGGGGCCACCGTCGGGGGAGTGTTAAAGTATAAAGATTAAATAACGCCTTCTCCTACAGCTTCGGAGTAAACCAGTAGTTTCACATGGTATTAGAGTAAATGCCTGGGTTCAAACCTCCTTGATAGAAAAAATTCACATGCAATGGCCAAACCCAAAAAAGAGGGGCCACATGTAGGCTGATCGAGTCGTTATATGATCAAAAATAAAATTAATAAACCTAATTATTACAACTAAAACAACAGTAAAAACATGATTGTATCCACAGGGAACTAGAAGGCTAAGATGCAATGCTATTTAGAGTTTTAAAAATTAAATTATCAGATCAAAAATAAGATTAATAAACCTAATTATTACTACTAGAACAGCGGTAAAAACAGGATGGTATCCACAAGGAACTAGAAGGCTAAGATGCAATGCTATTTAGAGTTTCAAAAATTAAATTAACAGAAAGCAAGTAATTGGAAAATATGGAAATTAATTAAGGAAAAAAATTGCGGGAAAGAATTGTATTCAAGTTTTGAATCCACATTGATCTAGTAATTAATTTATGGCCCGCACACTTCGGTTCATTATAGCTACAAGCCTAATGACTCCACAGAAAAATAATCATAATTTATCCTAAGTATAATCTATCTTGCCGATCACTATCGTCTTTCACTACACTTAGCACGCTTAATTCAGTCAGTTATAGATTATTACTGGTTCAATCATAGTCATCATATAAATCATTGCTTGAATAGAGGATCTAAATCACAAAAACAAATTCTCTAAACTAAATTTAACAATAAAAATTCATTCAACAAAATGAAGTCTAAACATCAAGCAATCAAGTGTAACAAACCAGAAATTTAATTAAATGATCAATGTTTCATCTACACCTAATGACAATAAGAACTTAGCCACTCATGGTGATCAACGCGATGCAGCAGAGACAACGATCTCCCATGAAGTGTAGTGCGGCCGACGGATGGTGGACGGAAACAAATGGCAGCAGTACTCAATGAGCAATGGTGGAATGGCTGTGGCTTGCGAAGCAATCCAAAGTTGAATGAGAGAGCCCTAGAAGGTTGGTCTGTTCCTCCTTATCTTCGCAAAGAGAAAGTTCTTATTCTATATGTAAAGACCAAATACAAAAGTAAAACATCCTTGAATTAGCAAGCTAGAATTAGAAAAAGATCTCCCCATATGCAGTCATGTTCTCCAAATGGCAACATTGCCTTCACCCCTCTCACATGTGAAATAGTAACCTTTCTTTATTTACATTGCCCATCTTCCAGGATATTCAACTAAAATCGGCAAGCTTTTGATTCGACATTAGTTGTTCCTTTTTGAAGATCAACTACAATCATAAAAACTCACAAAGTAATATCAGTGTAGTCATAAATATTAAATTAAAATAGTAAATTAAATAACACTTTTCATGAATAATTATGGCCCAATCATAGGCCAACCCTAAAAAGAGGGGCCACACGTGAGGGGAGGTGTTAAAGTATAAAAGATTAATTACTGGAGTAATTGGTAACTTTCACATCCAACAACCGCATCTCTCTCTCTCTCTCTCTCTAATATAAATGTCGGATTTGATTGTAGAATGGTGGGCCCCAAAGAGAACAATGGAAAAAAGGTTGAACCTTTTAAGTCCCACCCATCAACCATGAAAAAAATATAATGAAAATTTTGTTTGAAAACAAAAATTCAATAAAAAAATTCATAGAAAAAAGCAAATAAGTAGAAAATGGAATCGTGATTACCTCAATTTCTTTGAGAGAGAGTGAGAGAGAGAAAGAGATTTCGCAATAAAGTAGAAAGAAATTAAGTGAGGATAAAAAATGAAGAGAGAGAGAGAGGGAGCTTTCCTAATGAAGTGGAGACGGTAATTAAAATTGCTATTTAAATTTCTTTTTTTTGTTGAAAAATATTATTGAAACATGGCAAAATTGAATAAAAAGATTCATGTGAATCAATTTAGATATTTGTACAATATTATGATTCATCATCCTAAATGTTTTTCAAGAAAATTTTTCTTGTTGGAATTTTTTTTTTGCAATCCAAATAGGGCCTTAGGGGGGACTTTAATTTCTGATAATGTAAAGAAAGAATTAATTTCTGATAATTTTTTATAATTTCTATAAGTTATAGAAATTTGTAAATAAAAGTAAGTATTAATGTAAAAAATATAATCGAAGAAAGTATTATTGAAAAAACATAAAAATAAAGTATATATAAAAGTCCCTAACCTAGAAAATGAGGTTTAGGGTTTAAGGGATTTGGTTTCGGTTAAGTCGTTTTGGGTTTGGGATTTAGGGTTTTAGGGGATAGGGGTTTGGTTTTGGGTTTTGGGTTAGGGTTTGGGTGTGGTAATAATGAGATTAGTGTTAGGGGTTTGGGATTTAGGTTTTAGCGTTTTGGGTTTTAGTATAAGGGTTAGGGGTTTGGGATTTAGGTTTTAGAGTTTTGGGTTTTAGTATAAGGGTTAGGGGTTATGTCATCAAGGTTTGATCTTTGGAGTTTTATGGTTTAGGGGTCATGGTTTTAGATTTTAAGGTTTTAGGGTTAGGGTTGAGGGCTTAAGGGTAAGGGTTAGGTCTTTAGGGTTTTAGTGGTTATGGGTTTGACCTTTCGGGTTTTAGGGTTTAGTGGTTTGGGATATAAACACAATTATATGGCATAAGTTATATAAATATAAGAAATCTGAACACAACTCCATAGAAAAAGTTACGTAAATTACATGGCAATTTGAACACATTAATATGGAATTAGAACATATTTCATAAAGGGGAGTGATAAATCGACCCCCATATATCTTAAATCGACCCCCTATGTGTCTTTCTCTCTCCTCTCTCTAACTCAGAGGATAAAGAAAGAGACATAGGGCCATAGGGGGTCGATTAAAGATATTTAGGGGTCAATTTATCACTGCCCTGCATAAATTACATAACTTAAGTAACTTTTATAAATAATGAATCTACTAGCTAAGGAATATTACCTTACCTTGAATGATATTGATCAAGACCTTACTATTTGATTTAATCCACAGCCCCAAATCTCTGAAATCTGCTTAGGCATATAGTATCCTATGGCAAAAAAATAGTGTAGACACCCCATTTTGACCGGGCCCTAAAGTTCTTAAAATAGAGTCGAGATCTCGAAGTCGAAGAAACCCCCGAGAGAGTGGATCTTAAGCGAGAAGAAAGCTTAAGTTTTCATCATCTTATTGCGTGCACTGTGGGTACAAATTGCCCAAAGGGTTGTTTGCTTTCCCAAAGACCCCCCTGGAAAATTTCATAATTTTTTTTATTCAAAATGGCAAGCAAGACAAGCTGAGTTAGTACAATTACCGAAGTATAATTGTATTGACATTGTTTCCTTTGTTTAACTAGAAGGGGAGTGAAATACCCAACATGGGTGTGCCAATACCAACCCCATGTGGCTAAATGTCCCCCCCCCCCCCCCGATTTTTTTACCCGAGCCGCCACCTTGTAAAGAGCAGACTAGTTATAAATGCACTAGAAGGGGGCTGTCCAGATAAAATGGGGGTGTAGACATCCCCATTTTGCTAGGCTTTAAAAAGCAAAAGATTCGGTAGTATCATCAATTTTTATATCTGTATTCAGCATTCGATTAGGCATCCATGCATTTTAGGGTAGATTTCATTTCATTATGAGAGTTTTGAAGTTAATTCGCAATCCTGAAGGTCTCTAGGGGGTTCCTTTGGCATCTGGAAGATGAAAGTTTAAGTTTCCAAGCAAATGAAAAAACCTGCTATTTTTAGAATTTTCAGAGTTTCCCTCATTTTTGCCTATTTTGTACTGCAGGGGTATTTTGGTCATTCCCGATGTGTCTCGTTTGACCCCCGAGTTATATTTGAGAAATCTTGAGTGATTTTACAAATTTTGAAAAAGCTGCTATTTTTAGAAACTCATGGGGCTTCCACATTTTCATCATCTTATGGATATTTCAATCATTTCTCATATGTCCAAAGCCATCTCGAGGGTACGGCTGACGGATTATGAGTAATTTCGTAAGCTTTGGGAAACCTGCTAAATTTAGATCTCTCAAGATTTTCTCTTAGTCTTGCACTTCGGGGGTATTTTAGACATTTCCAAACATATCATATTTGGTCCCTAAGTTGTGTCTACGAAATCTTGAGTCCGTTCATAAATTTTCGAAAATCTGCTATTTTTAGAATTTCTCAGGGTTTTCCCTAGTCTCGCCAAAATTCTAGCACCTTGGGGTAATTTGGTCTTTTCCTGTGTAATTCTTTTGATCCCCGAAATATGTCTGAGAGATTATGAATGATTTCCTGAATTTTGGAAAACCTGCTAAATTTAGAATTTCTCAGGAATTTCGCTTAATTTGGAAATTTTAAGTGTTGAGAGCATTTTGGGTATTTTCAGGGGATACCAAATAATTCTGTTTAATATTGCTCACCGAAAGGACCTAATTTTAAAAGTTTCTATTTTTGAAGTTTGACCACAAAGGCTTTTCATTTTTAATTTTTCCCTTTAGGGGTGAACCAATCTGAGGGTATTTTGGTCGCGTTTGGATGTTTAACAGTCAAGTAGGGGCATTTTGGTCCGAAAAGTTATTTCCCAAAAAAGATGGTCCGATCATGTGTGAGGGATGCACCATAAATGTCAAATGGGTTGGGTCCATATATAGAATGTTGAATTTAGAAAGATTTTATTGATTTTTTACGGAAAAACCCGAAACCCGTGTGAAATGGCCCATTGGGCTAAAGCCCGCAAAGATGGAGCTCATGTGGGTTCACCCATATGGGTCAACCACCATGGTGGGCGGCCCACATGGTTGACCCGCATGAGTTAAGCACCCACCTTGATGATGTCACAATGGTGACATCATATTTGTTAAAAGAAAAATAAAAAGAATAAAAAATGAAAAGAAGGAAAGAAGGAAAAGATGAATGATTGCTTAAAAAAGTTTTCTTCCAAAGAAGTAATGTGGAATGAGAATAACATGTATTGATTGACAAGAAATTAAGATTGGAATCAAATCCAATTTGGAAACAAGAAAGAAAGAAAGCAAGAGGGGAAAATTGGAAACAAGCCAAAAAGAGAGCTCTCACATTGGAAATTGCTATTTCTCTCTTAACCCTAACTTTTTTTATATAAAAATCAAAGCAAACAATCCAGAAAGAGGAGAAAAAAATCCAAATTCGTCCATTTTCTCTCTCCTCCCAAGAATTTTTTTTTCTCCCTTGAAGTGTGATCTCTCTCTCAAGTGTTCTTCAAAAAAAGAATTCTTGAATTCCTTCTTCTTCTCCAAGGCATCATACAATCAAGAATGATTGGAGTGTTCTTTGGGTCTTCTTCATCATAAAAAAGGGTGCGACAAAGCGTATACCTCGGATCTACGCACCCTAAAGACAAGGAGCGCGATCAACGTGGTGGAAATAAAAAAAAAGCAAAGAAAGAAAGGGAAGAAAGGACGCAGGATCGAGCGTCGGCGAGATTTTTCGGAATTTTCAGCTTTTGGATTCGGCGAGGATCTCCATCACAGGTAGGTGCACTATTCTCAGATTTTTCCAGGATTATTTGATATTCTTTATATATTTTTGCATGGTTTTTAGCATTTAATTGAATTTAATTCGATATTATATGTGTGTGCTCAAAATCATGATCTACATGAGTGTTTCAATTCCGATTCGTCCCGAAATTTAATACACTGATCTATTTAAGTATACTAAAATAACCATCGGATCGGATCGGACATTAAATCAAAGGATTTTAAAATTTTGAGTGAAGAGTGGAATTTCATTTAAAATAATGGCTGAGAAATTATAAAAGTTGAAAAAATAGCTATCTCAGGATGACCTATTTTTTGGAATTTTAAATTTTTCTTGTGTTCATCACATCAGAACAAGACTAGAGGACATTTTCCGAAGTCGTAATTTTCTCAAAAATGACGTTTTAAAAATAGAAAACTCTTCAAAAATATCTTTTTGACGAAGAAAAATAAAATATATACCAAATAGATTCCAAAATTAATGAAATTTTGTGGGAACATAATATGGTACTGATATATTTTATCATGAATTTTTAAAGATTTTTGGATTTTTTTTGGTATATTATTTGATTCTTTCTTTGAAAATTGTCAGATTTTGTGAGATTTTTTATTGACATCAAATCACACTTAAAATTCTCAAACTTTTAACAGTATTCTTATATTCGATATTTGTTGCTTCTGTAAAAGTTTCAATTGATTTGGATATGGTTTCCTAAGGATTGTAGTGTATATTCATAATCTGGTCTTAAAATTGAAAAACCCGAAATTGGTAGTAAATAGCCTCTAAAATTCATGCAAATCTCACAGCATGCTATTTTTACTCATATCTTACTATTGTAGAAATTTCAATGAATTTTCATTTCTATTTCTAGTAGTTTCTGCGTTATTTTTACAATCTGGTCATATTATTGTTAAATCAAAATTAAATATGAGCTTAATATAAAAATCTGTAAAATTCAGCCAGTAAGCTACATACATTCCCATCTTGTTTCTGTAGAAATTTCAATCTATTTCAAATTCGTTTGCAATAAATTCACTTGTAAAATCACTCATGCGGTTTAAAATTGATAAAATCCACTCAAAATTGAAATTAATTAAAAATCATTATCAAAATTTCTAAAGAACCTTAAATTTTTGTTACATATTAATTCTTTAATCCATTGAAACAGAAATCTTAGGATCTTTAGATTTCCCTGGTAAAATGGCCAGTGCATCCATAATCGTATCCCAATTGCAACCGATCTTTGACAATTTGAATATTTAAGCTATAGCATGTTATTGGCTCCGAGGTTACTGTCCACGGAAATTCTGAGATATGCCAGGCAATAAGGTGCTATAACCTAAGTATTAAATTACACAAGGAAAGAGCGCACGATTCCCTTCCTTGGATGCCATTCGAGGCTGAAATTGGAGAACCCTAGAACCTTTGGTATTCCTTAAATGTCCAGAAACCGAAAATTCTTGAAATATGAAATTAATTAACTTCAAGAACTTGAATCAATTTATCTCATGTCTTTCGGAACCATTGGATTATGGTTTCCGATATAAGAACCATTAGAGCCCAACTTAGGAACACTTATGTTAGGTCGTGTCCTAGGTCTTAGGGAGTCTTAGGTTTTAGGGAGTCCTAGAGTTAGGAGTCCAGCCTCATCACGGACGTTTGCTATGGATAGCAACCGTGCCATAGGTCTAGTTACACTAGTCACCCAAATTTTTCCTAAGACAAGCCTAGTTACCTAGGATGTAGGTTAACCTGCATTAGTCTAAGGGACAACTTGCACTTAGATAGGATCATATAGCATCTTAGATGAAATCCTAGGATAATAAAATCTTCAACTTGAATTAAATAACTTCTCTTAAAACTGTTGAAACAGTCAATCAAGTCTAGATCGGTGTCTTAGTTGCGTTAGGCATAAGTAGCTTAGCTTAGGTGCACCGAACTACGTCGACTCTGATCCCAGTGAGGCTTGGGTACGTAGGCAGCTTGGATATCTGATGGCATACCAACCGCGAGTCGGCTCCACAACAAATTGTGGGGTTTTGTATATTAATTTTCTTGTAAATGCTTAATTAAATCACTTAGGATTTTTCCATGAAATTAGAATTTTAAGAGAACTTTCACTTAGATTGAATTCAAACAAATTAAGAAATCAAGATACACATTTATGATCTACATTGAAATTAGATCATAGGATGCATGTCACATAGTTCGCACATTAACAAAGAGTTGAATGAGCCATTTAAAATAAATTTAAAAGAGTTAACTTTTGGAATTGAAGACCGATTATCGGGCATGAATCGTGCATGTGGTGGATAACTCCCCACACCTTCCATTCTTATAACCACAAGTCTAGATTTCTGGTTAATTATGGGTCCTAGATCCCACATCTAGGTGGCGACTCTGTCACTCTCTTTTGTGTGGAATTCGGATTGCCTTAGTGATCCCAAGTTCACATAAAAGATGAATTAAAATCAATAATAAAAATGCACACGCCAATCGCGTGGGTACGAGAGACCATGAGAGTGCATGGCGGCTCGCGCCCCACCCCTCTCGCGGGATCGGGTCCCACAGGGGGTTGCGAATATGTTGCTTTTTCTCTAAAGTGGGTTGTCCAAGGAATGAATGGGGGGTGTGACTTTATCATTTTCCATCAAATGGCCAGCAAATAGGATGTGGATAAAAGAGTAAATTCTCCCTCTACAAAATGGCATTATTGGAAAAAACTTGTATTGCTTTCTCTACAAGCAATGAGCAAGGACCCTAAGATCAAAAAGGGAATAGGTGTAGGGCCATGATGGAAAGCACATGCTTAGGGTTCTAGACTTTTCTACAAAGGGAAATGATCTAAGCCATCAAAGGAGATGGAGGACTAAGATTAGAACTAGGTCCCTAACCCTAGGTATAAAATCAAAAGGAGAACTCATGAGGTAAGGAGGGGGGTCTTTTCCATTTTTCTAAAGAAAATTTTGCAGAAAGGGAGGATCTCCTTCTCCGGCCATCTTCGCCTCCTCCTCCGGCCGAAATCCGGCAAAGTCCAAGCCATCCACCACCTTCCTCTTCAACCTCTGTAATCCTCCTCCTCCATCTTCTTCTCTAACTCCCTTTTTCCACCATCTTCAACCTCAAAACCCATTCCTGTAAAACCAAAACCCATCTCACCGAACCTCCTCAAATCTGTCTCCATCTTCTCCGGGAACTCCCACCGGAATCTGGCCTAAACCCCATTAAACCCTCCTCCCCTTCTCAGCCACCGTACCCCATTAAACCCATCTCCCATCAAAACCCACCATCACCACCTTTTTCATCCCCTTTCCTCCTTCTCCGGCAACCTTGCCGGATTCCGGCCGAATCTCCTCCATTAAAACCGCCCACCGCACCTCCATTAAAGACCTCCATCTCCACTATCTTCCCTTTTCTTGAACCCAAGTCCATCATCTCTGCAACTTCCAGCCATTTCCACCATTTCCGTCCAAACCTCTCCACCATCAGACCTTGCTTTTGGCAAACCCCCATTAAACCCAAATCAGCCACCCCCATTTCCATCTTTTCAAACCCCATTTCCAACTTCTTTCTTCCCAAGAAACCCATCTCACCACTAATCTCCACACATCAGCCACTACCAACACAAAACCCATTTAAAAAAAAAAACCTCAACCAACACCATCTTCTCCGGTTGCCGTCACCGGAATCCGGCAAGCCCACCCAACTCCGGCCAGCCACCATAAACCCATTTCGACTTCATCTCCTCATCACCTCCATCTCCGATCCCCATCCACCACCAAACCCATTTCATCAAAAGCCACTTCGATTTTCATCTTTAAACCCTCTTCACTTCTCTCCCATCAGAACTATCAAAACCGAGCTCCATTTTCTTCATTTCCAGTAACTTGAATCCCATCTTCGTCCCCGTTTCCGACCTCCATCTCTGATCACCTCTCCAAACCCCTTTTCCAAGCCGCCACTGCACCTTCTTCTCAGGTTTTGGGGTATTCATTTCAAAAAAAAAAAAAAAAAAGTGGAGGAAAATACAGAGAGAGAGAGAGAGAGCACAGGAAGCGAGGGAGTTGCAGAGGGAGAGCAAGAAAGAAGTTGAGAAGAGAAAAATTCAGAGGAGTTCTTGTTATTAAAAAATAATATATATATAAAAAAATCATGAGGGTAGGAAACCCTTGCTGATCGGCAGAGAAGGATAGAAAGAGGAGAGTAGAGAAGGAGAGGTAAGAATTCAATTCATTCTTTCTTATTTCTAGCATAGTTTTCTATATGTCTCTTCTCTTGTGTGAATGATTGATCATAGCTATCTTCATTGATTTCTGTTTCATCTTCTAGTCTCCCCAAATCTCAGCTCCTTAATCCCCTTTTCAGTCTTATAAGTGCTTGTTGATTTGCTACTCTTTCTCTTTATTTTCACCTGAGAGCCCTCTTTCTGTAATTCGAGAACGAATCAGTAGCTTGATCTCGCTTGATTTCTCTGAAAACCAAAATTTCTTTTTGCTAAAATGGCTGAAAACTTAGCATTGATGTGTAGAGATTCATTTTCTATATATATGGAGAGCTTGTTTACTTTTAAGTTTTTGGAAACATGACAAATTTTCACTCCAAAATTTTCTTATAATGTTTTGAAAGTTATTGCATTCTTCATTAAAAAGGATTTTCTTGTTGTCAATAACCTATATCATCGAATTGATTGGGAGAAGGATATCAGAAATGATTGTCAGAGGTGGTGGTTCTAATTTCTTGCATGTGTGTTGCCTGTTGAACTACCGAAAGGAGAGGATAAGGTTGTAGTCTCATTTACTAGTTCCAATTCTATCGTAGTATTGGATTTTTGAGTGTACAATGGGATGGCAATGATCAATTAAGCTTTGGTTCTTGGCCTGTATCGATTTTTGTAAGTCAGTGTGTCTATGTTCGGAAGGCAAATGCATATCTGTAAGGCAATATGATATTTGATTATCGATTCTGATTTCACCTTTCATGTTGATCGTTATTCATATTGTGCCTATTTGGAGCCATGGGTGTCATAGGATAAGACTCAGAATTTTTGCTACGACTCTATTTCCTCTCTTTCCAAAATGTCCTTTAGTTTAAGTCGAGATTTATTACAGTTTCGAGATTCCTATAAGTTTTAGGGCCTTATTCATTAATCTTAGGGGCTTTCCCTCGGGTCAGGCTATGACGGAATGTATCTTGAGCCGACCCCTTTCCTTCCTGCCTTAGAGTTTTCGCAGGTTAAGGGATTTCTTCCTCTTTAGAGTCTGTCATAGAGAGTTTAGGAGTCTGTCCTACCACCCTAGAGTTTAGGAGTCCATCCTAGCCTTGTAGAGTTTAGAAGTTCGTCATAGCCTTATAAAGTTTAGGAGTCTGTCCTACCCTTAAAAAGTCCAAACGTATGTCCTACCCTCTATAGAGTATAGGAGTCTGTCCAACCTCTATAGAGTATAGGAGTATGTCCTACCCTGCTAGAGTTTACGAGTCTGTCCTACTCTTTATAGAGTTAGGGGTCCGTCTATCCTCTATAGGGTTAGGAGTCTGTCCAACCTTTATAGAGTTTAGGAGTCTGTCCGACCTCATAGAGTTTAGGATTCCGTCATTCTATCTTTCAGAGTCAGTCTTTGTATGTTTCTAGGCTTCGTAGTTTAGAAAATTTCTGAAGTACGGATGGCTTGATCCCTAGCTGAGGGGTACGTAGGCAGCTCAGGCTTGCAGCTGACATCCTGAGTTTAGTCATAACTTCAAAAACTTCCATAAGCTTCAAAACCTTTCAAACCTTCCCAAAATACAAAAATTCTTCAAAATAAGCTTACAAACATTTCCAAAAAGATCTTCCCCTGGAGTTAGGAGTCTGTCCTAGATGCTTAGGCTGTCTTAAGAGTTAGGAGTCTGTCCTATTTGTGTTGATATGCTGTGTCTTGTCGTGTGAGTGTCCCTAGAGTTAGGAGGCATCAGGTCGTCGTCGGTTAGACACTTAGTCGAGCCGATGGCTCGACTAGAATGCGCTTAGATAGCCCATGATTTTCCTTGGGACACACAACCTAGTCACACATAGGGTGTAGGGCCCACCTGCATTAGTTAGGGCATTGTAGTAGCGCAAGAAGCTTTAAAAATCGAGTCTAGGATAGCGGTCCTAGATGGTTAGGTATCATAGTTTAGCATAGGTCGCCAAACTACGTTGACTCTGATTCTTCCCGAGGCCGGGATACGTAGAGCAGCCAGGATGGATGGCCATCTTGGTCCGAGTCAAGTATCACATTAGAGTCTAGGATTTGTCATGTGGAGTCGTGTGTGGAGTCGTGTTGTGTTGTGTGTTTTGCTGTTGTTTTCTTACTTTCATGTACAGACTTTATACCTTTAGCTGTAACATGCATGTGTTTGCCCATCAGAACTTAGACACCAATTAGGCATGACATTCATAACCTAGCTATTCTTAGGTGACATTTTGTGTGCTTATTATTCATCTCCGAGACATGCATGATTAGATAAACGTTATCTCGGGGATATTCGTTCTCATTCCACATGATTTTCGCCCAAAACTCTTCAAGGTTAATAATAAATGGCATAAGAGACCAGGTGCTTGCACTTGGGCGAATTGGGGGTGCCTAACCCCTTCTCCATTCATCATCAGGCACGGACCTTTTGTATCTCTGGTTATCCGTTGCGACAGAGCATGGTATGGGATCCAGGGCCCACTTCCTTGGATGACAACTCTTCTTTGTTATAGGTACGCCTCGAATCCGGGCCAGTCCCCGAATCGAGAGGTATCTCACTTTACATCGCCACTCATGCTGTGAGGGGCACTCTTTTGAGAGTTCCTTGGTGGAGCTCTCCTTCACGTGGATGATCTAGAGACTTTCTGAGGGCTCGTCCCCCGCCTCTCTCGGATCGGGGTCCATAGGCTGGCGACTCTGCTGGGGATTTCTTGAAACATTGCCTAACTCTGTAAAAATGCCATTTAAATTAATTTTGAAGAAATTTGGGTCAAAACCAAGTTAAATGGAAATTTTATCGTTAGAAATCCAGGGGCCTCAAGTAAGTGCGTAAATAAAATGAGGGATTCACACACTACACATCATACATTGTCATATTCTTTATTTCTTTCTTTGTTTTCAGTATTGGCCCCAAGGAATAGATACGACGCATACCAGACGAGAAAGCATGACCTTGAGGGAACCGTTTTATCTATTTCCAAGCTATGCGCCCGAGCTGCAGCCGTAGACACTGGGTGTGCTGGTGTTCTACTGCAGCCGATGAGCGGTGAACATACTCTGTATAATGCTGGGTGTGCTGGCGTTATACATCAAGGGTATGATCATATGCATAGTACCCTGCAGATATGCCTGGGCCCTACTTTCATTTCATTATATTATGTATATATATATTAGTTGCCCCATTTAGAACCAAAATTAGGGAACCCTTGCTAGGACACTATATATATGTACTCGTATAGGACGAACATGTGCGACAAGCATATGTGAGCCTAGGATAGAAGTCAGCTTACCCATGTAGTGTAGAAGGGGAAGTCACACCATGATTACCCGCCGCGTTATCTAGTACACTCACAGACACATTTGAGTTGAGATTTTCTTGGCTCCACTAGATCAGGTTAGGACTGGTGCCCCTGGTTAGGTATGTATGTATATATGTACGCGCATGTATTATATCTGTTCTTAGATTAGGACCTGTCTCTTAGATTAGGTTTCTGTATCTATTTCACTCATGTCATTCCTTCAGACCTGATCGATGACCATTACTCTTACTTGGTCGTCACTTGGATCATGATCTACCCTGTGATCTCTTATCATATGATTATTCCAGTGTCTTGGGTTTATATCCGTGAGGTTTCCTGATCTATTATCATCAGTTAGAGTTTGTTCACTCTTTGAGTTGTGGGTTTGGCCAATGATTTTTGTTCACCACCTTTCATGGCCATGGTCTAGTCCTTGATTCCTTATTGTCCATATTATGTAAATTCTGTGATCCTAATCACTCTCTGTGCTAACCTGTTAGACCAGGGTCTATCTGCCAGTAGATTTTTCTGGTTTAACTATCAGCTACATAGTTTCATTCTCCAGTCTTCAAATTGGTTTGTATTTTTCCTTGGTCGTTATCCCAACCATAGTCTATTTTTTGTCTCTTGAGTGTACAGTTGTGTTGTTCCTTTGTACATGTCTTACTTGCTGAGTCGTTGCACAGTTTTGCCATCTTCTTGTACCTTCCTTATTTGCCAAGTCGGTCACTCAGATCAGGACCCCTTTGCAGTAGGTATTCCAGGTCTAAGTCATCCTATTTACGTTCTTTCGATGCAGTCGATAGTATTTCTTTTACCATTGTTGTGACTATAATCTGTCGTTTTGTCTTCAGATTGTACAAATCTCTTCTGTATATTCAGTTTTGTCGGTTGGTTAGATTAGAACCCTCTTTTCCAGTGAGAGATTCCTGGTTTAATCAATCATATGTACATTCTCTCAGAGTCACCTGATTAGTGGTCTATACTCGTCACTCTCATGGCCACGGTCTATTCATTGCCCTTTGATCGTGAGTTCATTCATGTTGGGTACATAGATCCTTGCCGTATATGTATATTACCCTTCGACTGTGTACCCATTCTTTCGATGTGTCATAGATTCAGGCTGTCTATATGTATTACTCATTAGGCTAGATTTTGCTTATTTAACTGCTCTGTCTTAGATCTAGTTGATGGCTTGTCCGCTGTCTCTGTGACTATGATCTATCATTATCGATCCTCTTGCTCATACAGTTGTCAATGTCCATTATCAGATTTGAGATCTAGTCTATGACCTACTTCTGTCATTTTGTGGGCGTGGTCTACCTTTCTGATCTATTGATCATCCTTGATCATTGATGAACGAAATTCAGTGTCACCAGTCGTATCCTTCCCATATGGTTGATCAAATTTATCCCTATTATTTCGTTGGTTATCTTCACTCTCTTCTGATCTTATCCTATCTGTGATTAGGTTAAATCATGTCGAACAAGGTGATGAGGGATTGGATAATGGAGTCAATTAGAGCTCTCCCGCGTGAGCATGCAGAGTGGAGTGTGGCCGACAGGTTCATCAGCACGTTCCATCATTTGAGCGCATCCGGTGTGAATTGGAAATTTCTTCAAGCAGCTGTAAGGCTTTGGGATCCCATTCTCCATGTTTTTCGATTCGGTCCCTTTGATATATGTCCTATATTCGAGGATTGGTGCGCCCTATTAGAACTCCCACCTGAGGGACTCTGGATCCAACCTTCGAGTGTAGAGTCTCCTCGTTCCCTTTTCTGTAAGCTTTTCTAGAATAAAATTGTTGATGCTATGCCCTATTTCAAAGACACGTGCGTGCAATTCGATGACCTCATTAAGTGTTTTTCTAAAAACGTTGACCCTACCGATTCCCGTTTTCAAAGTTGTCGGCGCAGTGCCTTAATCTTTGGTGTCCTGGCACGTCACGTTATCCGTGAAGACTCTAGTATTGCCCCTGTGATCTTACTGAGTGTAGTCGATCAAATTAGCGAAGGAAGGAATCCTGTCCCAATCATGCCAGCGGAAACCTTCTCTGGGCTGGATCTTATTGCTCGGCGAGAGGTTAAGGATAATTTCCATGGGTGTGTCAAGCTGCTTTATTTGTGGCTTTGTGAAAAACTTACCATCCTTCGGCCACGAGCTCCCTTCAGTACACCCTCAAGGATCACCTTTCATGGCAACCAGTGGCCAATAAACCCCCATCCATTGATGAGTGGCATAATTAGTTGCAGCACGTGGAGAAGGATCAATTTCACTGGGTGAGTCATTCATGCTTACAGGTTATCACTAGCACCTACCCGTATCCATTTGTGTACCTTATGGGTTTGGAAAAGTCAACCTTTTATGCACCCACTCGTTTGCTTTACCAGATCACGGGAAACCCATGTCCTCCCGGATTTGTAACCCCTCCTCCTTGTGAAAAGCTTACTCCCGGCCTCATGAAGTCTATTGTAGCTGCTTGGAGAAATAAGGTTACGGATAAGAGATTTGCTCTATCATCTAAAGTCCAACGGAAGGAGTTACCAGAAGAGCCTGTGGGGAAGAGAGCTCGGATCATGGAGCATTGAAGACCATTTTCATACAATTGTCATTTTAATTTCAAGTTTCATTATGCTCACTTGCTTTCATTTACTTGTAATTAAAAGTGACATGTTTTAAGAATCGTAACTGCAGTTTGATTTATGATCAGTGAAAGTTTGTTCTTTTCTGTTTCTCTCGTCTTGAATTTGTGTGAAGTATTCTATCTCAATTATCAATCCCTCAATCTAATGTATTAATTTCCATTCAGGAGTCTTAACTGAACACCATCGCTCCCAAGAAAGTCAATTCAAAACCGGCCTGGTCCCGTCAGTCTTCCGATTCCAGGCTGAGTAGACATTCTTCTTCCTCAGAATCCTTTACTTCTCCTGCGCTGCTTCTCCTTGGTCTTCTAGAAATACTTTCACCAATTCAACTTACATTTGAATCAATGGAAGAGACCAGAAACAACAGTCCTGATATAAATGAGATGATGAAGGCTATTCTTCTTCAGCTGAATGCCATGAAGGATGATATAGCCCTCTTGAAAAATGACCGTCATTTTGCCTCTAAAGAGCCTTCCCATCAGCAGCCTCCGGTTATACCTTCCATCTCTCTTGTTTCTCCCAGGCCTGCTGTATTGCCTGAATTCGAAGATTTGTATGAGGACCAGTATGCAGAAGAGAACTGTCTTCCTAACCTGGGAAATCCTGATAAAGCAAAAGGACTAGCTGACCAAATTGAGAAACTGACCCGAGATATGGAAACCAAGAAATGCCAAGGTCCCAAAAAATTAAATATATCTGAATTCATGATAGCTCCAGGGGTCGTACTTCCGCCCAAGTTCAAAATGCCAGACTTTGACAAATACGACGGAATGGGGGTAGCCATCTCAAGTCAGTCCTTCCTCTGTTGCAGCAGCACGGTTTATCCCCAGAGCAAATTGCTCTAGTGTTCCCTAGAACTTTAACTGGGACAGCTAAGAAGTGGTTTCTGCATCTGAAGCCAGAAGAAATCAGGACCCTTGAAAGCGTAGCTAACAAATTTGTCCAGCAATTCTCTATGGAAGAGGGGATTGACGTGACAAAAAGGGATCTAAAGTTGCTGAAGCAAGGACCTAATGAGACCTTTACTTCCTTCATTCGGCGGTGGAGGAGAAAGGCGGCGCAAATGACTAACAAGTTGCCTGATGAAGATCTGATCAAAATTGCTGTCAAGAATCTTTCCCCGTTTTACTTTCCTCATATGTCAATCCAGTACTTCAATGACTTTGATCACCTGATCATGACCGGGACGAGAATCGAAGATATACTGGCTAAGGGCGGCCTGAGAACTAGGACCTCCTCCTCAGATGTTAGGGAGGGAAAAATGTGTATTGCGCCGCCAAAGGAAGTTAACAACGTGAATACTGCTCGTCCAATCAGGAAGGAAGGTCCCGAAGGAGGTTGTCCGGAGAGGAACGAACCTAGACAATTCACTCATTTACCATATTCCCTATCTGTAGCTCTCAGAAAGCTGTTGAGGGACAAGAAGATCACCCTGCTAGAACCCAAGGAAGTTCCCAATCCTCTCCCGAAATATTGGAGAAAAGATCAATATTGTGAATATCACCAAAGTGTTGAGCACTTGACTGACAGATGTTTGGCACTGAAGCATAAGATCCAAAATAAGATTGAGGCAAAAGAAATCGCGGTGGAAGCTCTTCCTAATGTCACCAGAAATCCATTGCCAACGCATGCTATGCCTCCTCCAAATGTCTATGCTATTCTTACTGAAGAAGTTGTCCTGGATCATTCCCTTATATGTGCCGTTATTTCTGAAGAGCCGTATATCTTGAGATGGGAATCCGATGATGAGGAAGTTGAATGCGAAAAGCCTTATGTCTTGTCCCATAGCAAAGATGCTGGGAATCTTCTGAATGTCCCTATGTCCTCAGATACGAGGAAGAAGAAGAGAAAAACAAAGTCCCATATGTCCTTAAGCTTGAGGATGAGGACTTGCTGCTATTGAACGATCCCTGTGATGAGGTTCGCCATGTTACCCGTGGACGTGTCTTTAAGCCTCCCGAGCTGAGAGCAGAGAATCCCGCTGAGATTGCCAGAGCAGTTGAAAACCAGAATCAGAGGTTGACTCCTGAAGAAGATGAAGACATTCTGTTGAAGTAGCTTAGGAAGACACAAGCTAATGTTTCCATCTGGGGTCTGCTGATGTCATCACCTAAACACCATCAAGTTATACTTCGTGAATTGAATGCAACGCAAGTGTTTGTTGATATAACCCCTGATGAGCTGGTTGGACTGGTATCTACGACCAGAGTAGCTAAAACCGTGTCATTTTTTTATGAAGATCTAACTTCAGAGGGCAAGAATCATACAAAATCTCTCTGAATTACCGTATTATGCAATAAGAAGAAAGTAGCGGAGGTTTTGGTTGACAACGGGTCAGCTTTGAATGTGTGTCCTTTGAGCACCGCTACTGCCTTGGGGTTTGGGCCAGATGACTTTATTCCGTCAGAGCAGGGGATACTGGCTTACGATGGAACCAGAAGGGATGTCATCGGGACTTTGGTCACCAAAATTTTGATTGGAGGTGAAATGTTTGACGTAGAATTCCAAGTTCTCAATATCAAGACCTCTTTCTTTCTCCTTCTCGGCCGACCTTGGCTTCATAGGGTCGGAGTTGTTCCTTCCACTGTCCATCAGAAACTCAAGTTCATCAAGAATAACAAATCACAGTTAGAGGGGATCCAGAACCAGAGGTTGGACAGATATCCCAAGAGCAAATCGGTTCAAGCACCAGAGATGTCAGTCTGACTGGGTTTTCACTTGAAGTTTCGACCATTACTATGGAGGAAGCTATGAATGAAGAAATTCTATTTCTGTCCAGCGCAATTGCGCAGGTAGCACGAATAATGCGCCGATATGGGTATATTCCTGGAACTGGTCTAGGGAGAAATCTGCAAGGCTTAACTGAGTGGCCGGAGCTGAAGGTCGCGAATAATCTGTTTGGATTAGGATATGAACCCACTAGAAAAGAGATTAGGGAAAGGAAGCAATACATGCTGAAGTGGGCAAAGCTGCGTCGTCAGGGCCTAGAGCTACTTATGGGACCGTTCAGTCTGATGATGAATGGTAAGTACAGGAGGGAAGGAGCTGATTGCCCGTTCTATGGTTTTCCCGAGCCGTGGTTTGATGAGTCTGGGAAAGAGCTACCAGGCTTTGAAATTTTCTTCACTGATGAATTGTCAGATGAGTACTTCTATGGACAGATTGCAGCAACTGAAAAGCAGGAATCTGACTAGCTGAGAACTTAGAGCCGCAGCTTCTGGACTCCCTCTTCGAGGTTGAGGCACCAGTCATTGCCATGATCAGAGAAGATGCGCGCATTCTGAACTCTAAAGGCTGAATTTCCCCAGCTGAGGTACCCCTTGATAACTGGACCTCTCAGGTCATTCCTCAAATAGTTCTTCAGTATGGTCATGGTCCTCCAAAAGAGTCTAATGTTTCTAAGTATGTGTCTGTTTCCGAGTCAAATATAAAGTCTGTTATTTCTAACAATTCTTTGGATGTAGGTACCTTAGGAAGCTTATACATTCCTGGTGTAGGTGGCAAGTCCTCCGGTATAGATGCTGTCTATGAAGATGAGTCCGTTATAGAATTTACCATAAAGTCTATAAATAGTCCAGTTGAGTCAGGTGTCAATATTTCAGTTGATGATACAAACATTTCTTTTAAGCATACTGTAGAGCCTGCTGTGGGCCAGTTGATTAACGATGTAATTCTTGATTCTATGAATGAAATAAAGGACTCGTTTCAATATCTTCCTGTCTATATTTCTGCTTCTCAAATTGATAAAACTAATAACAATGATCAAAACTCCCCCTCTTATGAGGATGTCAACCAAACTCCCCTTGAGATCAAACACATGATTACTCAGGAGGAGCAGCGCCGAGCTAAACCACTTGAAGAAGAAATTGAAACCGTCAACATAGGTGATGAAACCTTAATCCGGGAAATACGGATTGGCAAAACGTTATCCCCGGAGGAGCGTGAAGAAAATCACTTTGCTTAAAGATTACAAAGAAGTTTTTGCTTGGTCCTATGATGACATGCCGGGATTAAGCGAAGACATCGTCCAACATCGTCTTCCCCTAATCCCAGGTGCCAAGCCCAAAAAGCAAAAACTTCGGAAATTAAAACTACAGTGGGAGTTGAAAGTCCATGATGAAATCAAAAAGCTATTAGATGTGGGTTTTTTTCAAGTGGTTGAATATCCAGAATGGCTGGCTAACATAGTACCGGTGCCCAAGAAGGACGGAAAAGTCAGAATGTGCGTGGATTTCAGAGATTTAAGCAAGGTGAGTCCCAATGATGACTTTCCTTTGTCGAACATTGATCTTCTAGTGGATAATACAGCTGGTCATGCTTTGTTATCCTTTATGGATGGGTTTTCTGGATATAATCAGATCAAGATGGACCCTGAAGACATGATAAAAACTGCGTTCACCACTCCATGGGGAACGTATTGCTACAGAGTAATGCCATTTGGGTTGAAGAATGCTGGGGCAACCTATCAGAGGGCGGCTACCACCTTATTGCATGACATGATTCAAAAAGAGGTTGAAGTTTAAGTCGATGACATGATTGTTAAATCTAAGACTCGACCAGAGCATGTCGTAGTCCTGAGAAAGTTTTTTGAAAGGATCCGGAAGTATAAGCTTCGCTTGAATCCGAGCAAGTGTGTATTCGGGGTTACTTCAGGGAAGTTTTTGGGGTTCATGGTTAGCGAAAGAGGAATCAAGGTAGATCCTCAAAAGATCAAAGCAATCCAAGAGATGGAGCCGCCAAGGACCGAAAAGCAGATCCGTGGTTTCCTGGGAAAGGTTCAGTACCTAAGAAGGTTCATAGATCAATTGACGACGACATGTGAACCCATCTTCAAGTTGCTGAAGAAGAATTCTCCTAAGAAGTGGAATGATGAGTGTCAGGAAGCATTTGAGAAAGTCAAGCAGTGTATAGCTTTGCCTCCTGTCTTGTCACCAGTTATTCTGGACCAGCCACTATTGCTATACCTATCTGTCACTGACACAACTATGGGTTGCATGTTAGCCCAGCAAGACCTTGAGTCGAAGAAAGAAAAGCCTATCTACTACATCAGCAAGAAGATGCTAGAGTACGAGATAAAGTATTCTATCTTAGAAAAGACTTGTCTGGCATTGGTTTGGGCAACTCAGAGGCTCAGGCATTACCTGTTATCGAACAAAGTCCTCTTACTCTCACGGATGGATCCGTTGAAGTACTTGTTCGAGAAGCCCGCCCTCACTGGGAGAACATCCAAATGGTTACTGTTATTGTCTGAATTCGACATCACCTATGTGACCTAGAAATCAGCTAAAGGGTGTGTGATAGCTGAGCAGTTGGCTGATGCGCCTGTAGATGAGAATGTAGTTCTAACGGCAGATTTTCCTGACGAAGAGATCATGGCTGTAGAAGATGGGGTCCAAAACACCAGATGGTTGATGTATTTCGATGGTGCTGTGAACAACCGAGGTCAAGGGGTTGGGGCAGTGTTGATATCTCCGAAGAAAGAGTACATCCCCATATCCATCAAATTGCAGTTCAAGTGTACCAACAATGAGGCCGAATATGAGGCGTGCATCGCTGGTCTCGAAGCAGCTTTGGCTTTGCATATTCAAGAGATACATGTTTTCGGGGATTCAATCTTGATCATTTGTCAGATCAATGGTCAATCGAAAACAAAAGAAGATAGATTGATCTCGTATAACACGTATCTGGACTCTCTGGTCAAAAGATTCAAGAATGTGACGTTTACTCATCTGTCGAGGACAAGAAATCATTTTGCGGACGCTTTGGCTACACTAGCCTCAATGTTAGACATTTCCGCATCAATGGAAGTTCAGCCTTTAGCAGTGTGGTTACAATGGACTCCAACACATGTAAACGACATAGAGATAGCAGCCGATGCCCAAATGGAAAGCCCTGGTACACTGACATAAAGAATCTCATTTCAGGCCAAGGGCACCCCCCTGAAGCGTCGGGAAAAGAGCGGAGGTCTCTCCAGAAGTTGGTCGCTAACTTCATTATTTGTGGCAATGAGCTCTTCAGGAGGTCATTTGATGGAATCCAGCTTCTTTGTGTAGATGAAGATCGAGCAGCTAATCTCATAGAGCAGACGCATGAAGGAGTCTGTGGGCCTCACATGAACGGAAAGATGCTGTCGAGAAAGATCTTGAGACTTGTGAACTACTGGCCAACCATGGAAGCTGACTGCTTTGCATTTGTGAAGAAGTGTCATAAATGTCAGGTTTATGCCAACCTCATTCATGTGCCGCCTTCTGAGTTGCATTCTCTGACTTCGTCGTGGCCCTTTTCAGTCTGGGGAATCGATATTATTGGAAAGGTGTTTCCGAGATCCTCAAGTGGGCATGAGTACATCCCGGTAGCCATCGATTACTTCACTAAGTGGATCAAAGCCGCATCCTTCGCATCGCTGACTTCAGCCTCAGTCGCTAAATTCATTCGGACGAACATCATCTGCAGATATGGGGTACCGCATGAGCTGATCTCAGACAATGAATCACACTTCAAGAAAGAAGTGGTACACCTATGTGAGGAGTTCAAGATCAAGCATCACAAGTCCTCACCATACAGGCCTCAGACAAATGGAGCCGTCGAAGCCGCAAACAAGAACATCAAAGCCATCATCAGCAAGATGACAGAGACGTACAGAGACTGGTCAAATAAGCTACCATATGCTTTGTGGGCTCACAGAACGTCGATCAGGGCCTCTACGGGAGCTACGCCATATTCACTAGTGTATGGGATGGAAGCGGTCCTACCAGTTGAGCTGAGAATTCCTTCGTTAAGGGTAATGATGGAAGCTGATTTGCCAAAATCAGAGTGGGCAAGGGCCCAGTATCAGGAGTTACAGATGATTGGTGAGAAGAGGCTCAGAGCTCTGTATCATGTCTAGGGATATCAGCGTCGAATTGAGAAAGCCTTCAACAAGAAGGTGAAGATCAGAGATCTCCAGAAGGGTGACCTCGTTTTGAAATCCTACAGGGCACCGGTCTATGATCCCCGAGGGAAGTTCAGACCAAACTGGTCAGGTCCTTACATTGTCGATGAAGTCCTGCCTGGAAAAGCCGTTAGACTCCTTGATCAAAATGGTGAAAAGCTAACAGAACCCACAAATCTTGATCAGCTTAAAAAGTATTATGCCTAAGACACCAGGAGGCCGTCCTTGGTCGATCTGAGCTTCAAATCCAAAAATCCAACCGACAAAAAAATGGAGGAAAAAGTCAAAGACCGTTTGCAAACCCTTTGAGCCAATAAGTAAAATCAAAATTTCTTTGTCACCCTCAAGCCAGGGGCATCTTTTATGACTTGCACCATAAAAGATACAAACCTGAACTACGCCATGACCTGATCCCTTTCCACAGGGTACGTAGGCAACCTGACAAAGTCGGGTTCGGTCAAATCTTTCAAAGCTGTTGAAAAGAAAGAAAAAAGAGAAGAAGAAGGAAAACCAAATCAAAACAATCTCAACCCAAAGTCCCCAATGGGCGAACTACGTGGGCCTGATCCCCACTCTTTGGAGATTCGGTCCAGTCAATTCAACACCCTAATCCAATTCTTTCAAACCCTAACCCACCTAGAAGTCCTCCTGGTGTGATAAGGCAAAGGTTTGTAAAAAAAGAGAGAGAAAAAAATAATGGAGTCTTAGACCCACTAGACTGAAAACCCGAAAGGACGGTCTAGGCAAAAGTTAGGGTCATTCGCCCGCTAAGCTGAAAACCCGAAAGGGCGGCTTAGGCAAAAATTAGGGTGCAAAGCCTGCTGGATGGAAAACCTGCAAGGGCAGACAGTCCAGGCAAAAATTAAGGCAGACGGTCCGCCAGATTGAAAACCCAAAAGGGCAATCTGGTCATGGCAGTGACTTCTCATAAAGGATTGAATCTCAGAAGCTAGCGAAACTTTCATATCTGTATCGGCATCACTTCCAAGGTCTGAATAGTGCCAGCAAAGCTTCCTTTGATATTCTTCTAAGCTAAGGGTTAAAACCGAGCAATCCAAAGGATATAATAACCATGACTAAATACCGGAAAGAGGCGGAATCACCTTAAAACGCGGTATTCAAAGAATTCTAAGAGTGGTAAGTTGTACCATCTTAAAACAATTATCAAGTTAAGAAGCAGATTCCGTCCTTCTTGAAAGTCAGTCTCGTAACTCGGTTGAGTACTCACCAAGAGTCCTTTGTCAAGCAGTTGTCAAGGTCATTCTTTGTCAAGTCAAAGTTATGTACCCAGTCAAGTCAGGTGTGTCCCAAATGGCCTGTTTAGTCCAATATCTTTTCCAAAGCTGGGGTAACAGGTACCAGAAAATGAAGTCGCATCTCCAGAAGACGAAATGACCTATACATGGTCTGGAAGCGCGGCAAGCTCTCAAGCTCATTTGAGATTCCTGCAGCAGGCAGAAGGTTGAAGATGTATTAAGCAGAATTAGTTTGTTGTAGATTTGAAAACCATTGTAATATGAAGTTTTGGCAGCTGGCAGAAAATTGAAGGTGTTTCAGGCAGAATCAGTCTCTTATGCATTTGAAAGCCTTTGAGGCCTGAAACCCCTACTATTGGCATAAAAGTAGTAAACCTTTCAGTGAGAATCAGTCTCTTGTACCTTCAAAAATCTTTGTAACCCGAATTTCATGAAAGAAAGCTTGAATCTGTTGAAGTTTTGTTGAGACTCCTGAATTGGAAATAAAATTATACTAGGGACATCTTTTATGACTTGATGAAAGCCAGGCCTAAAAGATACCTAGCATGCGATGATAGTTGAGATAGCAGTCTTGACAAATCAAGATTTGAGAAACTTGAGCGTGTTTTCCAAGTCAAATTTTCAAATTGGGAATGATCCTGATAATTGTCTAATCATTTTGCGTGGTTGATCTGTCAAGATGCCGTCTTCTCAGATCCTAATTTGGGAATGATCATGATGATTGTCTAATCATTCTGCTTTGTTGATCTGTCAAGAGGCCGTCCTTTCAGATCCTAAAGTGGTTTGATCATGATAATTGTCTAATCATTCCGCTTTGTTGATTTGTTAAGAGGCCATCTTCTCAGATCCTGATGTGGAAATGATCATGATGATTGTCTAATCATTCTGCTTTGTTGATCTGTCAAGAGACTGTCTTCTCAGATCCTGGAGTGGCTTGATCATGACGATTGTCTAATCAGTCCGCTTTGTTGATCTGTTAAGAGGCCGTCTTCTCAGATCCTGGAATGGTTTGATCATGATGATTGTCTAATCATTCTGCTTTGTTGATCTGTCAAGAGACTGTCTTCTCAGATCCTAGAGTGGCTTGATCATGATGATTGTCTAATCGGTTCGCTTTGTTGATCTGTTAAGAGGCCATCTTATCAGATCCTGGAATGGTTTGATCATGATAATTGTCTAATCATTCCGCCTTGTTATCTGTCAGAAGCTGTCTTGTCAGATCCTGAAGTGGCTTGGTCATGATAATTTTCTAATCATTCCGCTTTGTTATCTGTCAGAAGCTGTCTTGTCAGAACCTCGAATGGCTTGGTCATGATAATTGTCTAATCATTCTGCTTTGTTATCTGTCAGAAGCTGTCTTGTTAGATCCTGGAATGGCTCAATTAAGATAATTGTCAAATACTCTAAAACCCTGAGTGGCTTAATTAGAGGCTGTCTAATCATTCCATTGTGCTTTCAGTGAAAGTCTGTCTCACTATTTCATCGAGAGTCTGTCTCATTATCCTATCGAGAGTTTGTCTCGTCCTTCAGTCGAGAGTCTATCTCGTCACCCTTTTGAGAGTCTGTCTCATCATTCAGTCGAGAGTCTGTCTCGTACTTCAGTTGAGAGTCTGTCTCGCTGTCCCATTGAGAGTCTGTCTCATTATCCTACCGAGAGTCTGTCTCGCCATCCATCGAGAGTCTGTCTCGCTATTCCTTTTGAGAGTCTGTCTCATTTTCCCATCGAGAGTATTTCTCGTCCTTCAGTGGAGAGTCTGTCTCACTATTCCTCGAGAGTCTGTCTCACCATCCTATTGAGAGTCTGTCTCATTATTCCCTTGAGAGTCTGTCTCATCATTTCATTGAGAATTTGTCTAGCCATCCGTTGAGAGTCTGTCTCGATATTTCAGCATCTCAATTTTCTTTACAAGAATCTGTCTCGTCAATTCATCTCATCATCTCTTTCTTGATTGGTCCGATGAGAATCTATCTTGTCAATCAACCTTGTTATCCTCTTACATCCCTTTTGTTTAAAGCCTTGGGCCAGTCAAAATGTGTCGTCTGTTCGGCTTTGGTATTCGTGCGACAAGCACACTCTGCCAAAGAGGGGCATCTGTAGACACCCCATTTTGACCGGGCCCTAAAGTTCTTAAAATAGAGTCGAGATCTCGAAGTCGAAGAAACCCCCGAGAGAGTGGATCCTAAGCGAGAAGAAAGCTTAAGTTTTCATCATCTTATTGCGCGCATTGTTGGTACAAATTTCCCAAGGGGTTGTTTGCATTCCCAAAGATCCCCCTGGAAAATTTCATAATTTTTTGATTGAAAATGGCAAGCAAGACAAGCTGAGTTAGTACAATTACCAAAGTATAATTTTATTGACATTGTTTTCCTTTGTTTAACTAGAAGGAGAGTGAAATACCCAACATGGGTGTGCCAATACCAACCCCATGTGCCTAAATGCCCCCCCCCCCCACATTTTTTTACCCGAGCCGCCACCTTGTAAAGAGCAGACTAGTTATAAATGCACTAGAAGGGGGCTGTCCAGATAAAATGGGGGTTGCGAATATGTTGCTTTTTCTCTAAAGTGGGCTGTCCAAGGAATGAATGGGGGGTGTGACTTTATCATTTTCCATCAAATGGCCAGCAAATAGGATGTGGATAAAAGGGTAAATTCTCCCTCTACAAAAGGGCATTATTGGAAAAAACTTGTATTGCTTTCTCTACAAGCAATGAGCAAGGACCCTAAGATCAAAAAGGGAATAGGTGTAGGGGCATGATGGAAAGCACATGCTTAGGGTTCTAGACTTTTCTACAAAGGGAAATGATCTAAGCCATCAAAGGAGATGGAGGACTAGGATTAGAACTAGGTCCCTAACCCTAGGTATAAAATCAAAAGGAGAGCTCGTGAGGTAAGGAGGGGGGTCTTTTCCATTTTTCTAAAGAAAATTTTGCAGAAAGGGAGGATCTCCTTCTCCGGCCATCTTCGCCTCCTCCTCCGGCCGAAATCCGGCAAAGTCCAAGCCATCCACCACCTCCCTCTTCAACCTCTGCAATCCTCCTCTATCTTCTTCTCTAACCCCATTTTCCACCATCTTCAACCTCAAAACCCATTCCTGCAAAACCAAAATCCATCTCACCGAACCTCCTCAAATCTGTCTCCATCTTCTCCGGGAACTCCCACCGGAATCAGGCAGAAACCCTATTAAACCCTCCTCCCCTTCTCAGCCACCGTACCCCATTAAACCCATCTCCCATCAAAACCCACCATCACCACCTTTTTCATCCCCTTTCCTCCTTCTCCGGCAACCATGCCGGATTCCGGCCGAATCTCCTCCGTTAAAACTGCCCACAGCACCTCCATTAAAGACCTCCATCTCCACTATCTTCCCTTTTCTTGAACCCAAGTCCATCATCTCTGCAACTTCCAGCCATTTCCACCATTTCCGCCCAAACCTCTCCACCATTAGACCTTGCTTTTGGCAAACCCCCATTAAACCCAAATCAGCCACCCCCATTTCCATCTTTTCAAACCCCATTTCCAACTTCTTTCTTCCCAAGAAACCCATCTCACCACTAATCTCCACACATCAGCCACAACCAACGCAAAACCCATTTCAAAAAAAAAAAAAAAACCTCAACCAACACCATCTTCTCCGGTTACCGTCACCGGAATCCGGCAAGCCCACCCAACTCCGGCCAGCCACCATAAACCCATTTCGACTTCATCTCCTCATCACCTCCATCTCCGATCCCCATCCACCACCAAACCCATTTTATCAAAACCCACTTCGATTTTCATCTTCAAACCCTCTTCACTTCTCTCCCATCAGCACTATCAAAACCCAGCTCCATATTCTTCATTTCCAGTAACTTGAATCCCATCTTCGTCCCTGTTTCTGACCTTCATCTCCGATCACCTCTCCAAACCCCTTTTCCAAGCCACCACCTCACCTTCTTCTCAGGTTTTGGCGTATTCATTACAAAAGAAAAAGTGGAGGAAAATACACAGAGAGAGAGAGCACAGGAAGAGAGGGAGTTGCAGAGGGAGAGCAAGAAAGAGGTTGAGAAGAGAAAAATTCAGAGGAGTTCTTGTTATTAAAAAATAATATATATATATATATATATATATATATATAATCATGAGGGTAGGAAACTATAGACACCCCCATTTTGCTCCGCTTTAATCAACAAAGAAGTTAGTGTTTTTCTATCGGTTTTCTAGTGTTTTTCCTTTCCGCGTCCGTCTCTTACATTTTTAAATCTTTTCGGTCATTTCCGTCATGTTTCGCATTGTGTTGCTAAGTGTTGAGAAGGGTTATTCACGAGAATCAAAACAAGAGAGAATTTGGACCCACTGGGTGGCCTCGCATTGGACATTTCGATTAGATTTGGATCAAGCAAGTGGGTACTTTGATGAACACATTTATGTGCGAATGATAGTGATAGGAAACACACATATTTTGTCCTTTTAAGCAGTGCTACTAAGGTATTTTCTTGTTTTGGTGTTTCAGGGTTATTTATAGATTTTCATAGAAAATGGAGCTAGAAAGATGAAATTTTAAAGGGAAATTGAAGTGTGAGAACAACTGTGGATCATCATTTGTACGGCTCAGATTCTCTCTCTAATTAGTGTGGCCCATCAATTGGTCAGTTCAAATAAGCCTTGAAAAATCATTTTAGGAGTGCAACCAATTAAATGATGTGCTATAAAGTGGACGGTCGGATCAAGTTATGGAGATGAATTAGAAGGGCAACCCATTTATGTTGATAGCCCATCATTTGAACGGTTTGGATTACCCTACTGAGGAGTACAATTAATTTAATTGTGGCCCATTGAAATGGATGATTTAGATCAACCCATAAAAGCCGAGTTGTGGGCCCTACCAATGGAAATAATATTTTGGGATGTAACCTTTTTGGACCCATTATTTGGACGGATCGGATCAGCGGATGGAAATTGTATAGAGGTCAAGGTTAATTGTCATTGTGGCCCAATGAAGTGAACGGTTCGGATAAGTTTTGGGAATAATCTGAGAAGCGTAGCTCATTTACCCCAAAAGCCACTAAAATATACGGTTTAGATCATTCCATGGATAAGAGGGACGACCACGTATGTGTAACCCAACAAATGGACGATTTGGATCATCTCTTAAATAAAGAAAGTAGGGCCCACTATTGCCAAAGTTGGAAGATATGGACGTTTATACAATTGTGGGTTTTGGTCAAAACAGTTGGGCCCATCCAAGGTCATTCCAAAATTAGTAGTTTGCCTTTACGAAGTGTGAACTTTCTTTTTTTTCCATTCCCAGTTTAATTATTCATATCAAGGGGATGAGTGTCTTTACCAAAGATAGAGATTATTGAAACAATAACTTGTTAGTTTCCCCAACATGGCAGCAGCTACCTTTGATATATATAATAGCAATTGTGATGTCCAACGATTAAAAAAAAAAAAAAAGGCAAGCAAGAGATGATCCGTTTGGAAACTTTCTATACTCAAATTGCCACATGGATGGAGATTGTATGGTTAATTGAATGGCTGGAAAAGGAGAGGACAACAAAAACAGCAACCCAACACTCTTTCTTTATTACATACACTTGTTACTCTCTCTCTCTCTCTTGTGGAAATAATATAGCCTTTATATATAAAGAAATATGTGGTTCGGTTGTGTGGAGGCAATATTTGAAAACTAACATGTGGAGCTTGCTACATAAAGGACAATTTGAAGAGGATTATTTTTTAGAAGGTTATATACAAGCAAAGGTTCGGATAATCTTGGTGCAGCCCACTGATTATGTCAAGATTCAGATTTGGCTTCACAACGGTTGCTATTCTTAGGTAAAATTCTAAATATAGGAGTTCTAGAGGAGGAGGGCAGATTGGATAGTTTCTTATTATATTCCCAAAGTGATTGAATCATCCGAGCTATTTGTCCATACAAGTGGGGTCCGCTTTGAATTCTCTACAATAAAGAAAATGAAGCTTTCTATAATCACTAGATTAGATATCAAAGGCTGAAAATGACTCCTCTTTCTCTTGAAAGTGTTATTGATTGAGAAGGACACATGTGCTAAACTTATAAAAAGCAACCTTCCACAATCCATGTTGGGCAGACTATATCTCTCTCCTCTCTCTACACTCTCTAGGGATCCAAGGCTCTCCTCTCTCTTCACCCTATCACTCGGTTCTCTCTCTCTCTCTCTCTCTCTCTATCTCTCTCTCTCTCCATTGAGGCTTGATCATCCTTTGGTTCACACTCTTGGGAAAAAAGGCTATTTTTCACCAACATTGAGAGAGGCTTTCAGATCCAATCTCAAAATTTCGGCATCAAATCATCATCTTCGGACTCTCGTGCTTTCAGATTAGGCTCGGATCAATACCAAAGGTAGGTGCACTCTTCTCAGATTTTTTTAGAATTATTCTGTATTTTTTTTACGTATTTTTGCATGGTTTTAGTATTTACGCTCGTTTAATTTAAAAATATATGTGGCTCAAAATCGGGTTTACATGAGTGTTTCAAAGTCTGATTCGTCTCAAAATTTAATGCAATGATCTATTTAATGGGACTAAAAGAACTATCGGATTGGATCAAACGTTGGATCTATGGATTTCTAGAATTTGAATGAAGTTTGAAATTTAATTTGAAATAATGCCGGAATATTAGGAAATTGGAAAAAATAGCTTCTTTAGGATGATCTGTTTCTTGGAATATTATAATTTTCTTATGTTCATCATATCAGAGCAATGTGAAAGGACATTCTTCAAAGTCATAATTTTCTCAAAAATCATGTTTAAAAAAAATAGAGAACTCTTAAAAGACATCTTTTTGGAGAAGAAAAATGGAAAATATACCAAATAAGTTCTAAAATTAATGTAATTTTGTATTAAAATAATATGATGCTGATATATTCTGCCATGAATTTTTAATGATTTTAGGATTCTATTTGGTATATCGTTTGATATTTTCTTTTGAAACAACCAGATTTTGTGAGGTTTTTTATTAATATCAAATCATAATTAAAATTTTCAAACATTTTACACTAGTCTTATATTGCAAATATTATGTTACTTTCAAATTTTCAATTGATTTGGAATTTTTTTTCTAGGGGATGATGTGTAAATTCATAATTTGATCTGAACCTTTAAAAATCTGAAATTGATATTAAATCATATTTAAAATTCATGAAATTTTTACAGTAGACTATATTCATTCATATCTTGTTACTGTAGAAATTTCAACTTATTTCAAATCCGTTTGCAATGAGTTCATTTGTAAAATCATCCATGTGATCTGAAATTGATAAAATCTATTAAAAACTGAAATTAACCAAAATCATTATGAAAACTTCCAGGGAACTTTAATTTTCTGTCATGTATTCATTCCTTAAACTGCTGAAACAGAAATCTTAGGAGTCTTAGATTTCCTTTGTAAAATAACATGCTAGGATAATTTAGATGCCGAGATCGTAACCATAATCGTATACTAATTGCGATTGATCTAGCATAATTGGAGTGGGTAGATTATAGTATGTTATTGGCTCCGAGGTCTACTGTCCACGAAAATCCTGAGAAATATGCCAGGCAATAACATATTATAACTTATGTGCTAAATTATACGAGGGTCGAGAGCACGATTCCTTTCCATGGTTGCGATTCAAGGCTAAAGCTTGCGAACCATAGAGCCTTTAGTATTCCTTAGATGTTTAGGAATCAAAAATCATTGAAATCGAAAATCATCGAGTTCAAGAAATTGAACTAACTCACTCCATGTCTTTGGAACCGTTGGATTACGGATTCACATCGTAGGAACCATTAGAGCTAGGGGTGGCCAACCGATTCGGTTCTCGGTTCTCGGTTCCTTTTTTTTCGGTTCTCGGTTCCATGAACCGTAAGAACCGAACCGTAGTACACAGTAGGACCGAACCGAACCGGACCGAACATAATCGGTTCGGTCCGGTCCGGTTCTTCGGTTCTAATGGCTAATTATTAATTATTAATTATAATTTATAAAAGCTTTTAATTAAAGTTATAATATAACTTACTTTCTTATTATAATAATAGTATTAACTATTACTTATTAATATTATAAGTAATTTATATTATTAAGTATATGTATAATAGAAATATAAAAATATTATATATATATATATATATATATATATTCAAAGTTCGGTTCTTCGGTTCCGGAACCGAACCGAGAACATTAGACCCGGAACCGAACCGAATAAGTTCGGTTCTTCATCAGTGGAACCGAACCGGACCAAAAATATTTTTTTACAGTTCGGTTCCGGTTCGGTTCTGGTTCGGTTCTGGCCACCCCTAATTAGAGCCTCATTTTAGGAATACTTGTGTCGTGTTGTATTCTAGGTTTTAGGGTGTCCTAGACTTAGGGAGTTCAGCCTTATCACGACCGATTGCTATTATTAGCAATTGAGTCATACTGGGTTGCACGTTTATTTGCACCATATGGCTTGGTTGCTGCCTGCTTGGTTGGGTAATTAAAATCAATAATAAAAAGCACACGCCATTCGCGTGGGTACGAGAGACCAAGAGAGAGCGTGACGGCTCGCGCCCTCGCGACCCTCTCGCGGGATTGGGTCCCACAGTTTGGCGACTCTGCTGGGGACCACCTAACTTCATTAAAATTTTAAAAGATAATTCATTTGAATTTATTTTAATTGGCTCATGAAAACTCTATGCTTGCTAGGTAGTTTGTTTACTTTATTTTCTCATCACATAATACTCCAACTTAATCTAACAAACCCTGAAGGCATCATAGATTGCGCAAACATATTGCACACACTTACATCACTTGCATCTAAACTCTTGCATCTCACATGCACACACATCCTATTTTAGGAACCCGGAGTGTTATCTAGCATGGTTGACTGGAATTTCATCACCTGGTGCCTCTGTGCTAGAGAAGCCTTCCACTCTTAGCCTAGTACCTTTATAGTACATAAACGGATCTCTTGTTCACGTACTGATACGCCGGACACTGGTACAGTATATTGAGCACGGATTCGCGCCAAGGAAACTCTTGGCCTTACCCCTAGATTAACCCACACATGCATGTAGTATACGAACACACGTGCATCACGTGTGTGAGCTTAGTTTAGGATATCCTACCCATTTGTGTCTAGATTAGGACGTAGTCCATCTTCCAATGGCTACGATTAGTCCTTAGGTACACAAACAAAGTCATGAGTCGAGATCCTCTCTCGACTCCGTTAGATTAGGATTATGATTGATGCCTTCAGGTAACGCTTGTCAAAATGTAAAAAGATTAAAAAAACTTTCCCTTTGGGGTTAGGATATAAATCTCATCTTTCCTAAGATCTCATAGGATTAGTTATTCTTGATGTACCCATTGAAAGCAATCCTATGCAATCTCATCTAATCTTTTGATCGTATGCCTTTCATTCTTCTATCATGAGATTCGATCATGTCTTTATACTTTCTTTAAACTGGCAGGAACTTGTCCCAATCTCATGTCTATGTAATCTTGATCCTTCTTGTATCCCTCCTCTTGGCTTACAGGCACCATGTCTACTCGTAAAATTCTTAATTGGATCCGTGGTACATTAAAGGAATCACACATCTATGCCATAAGTGAGCAAGAGAAAAATCTCTTCAGCTACGTGGCAACCATTAAGCTCGATTGGGGATTACTCTATGCCACATCAGAGTATTGGGATCCCGATCATCATGTCTTCTGTTTTGGCAACCAAGAAATGTGTCCCACTTTTGAAGAATAGTGTGCCTTGTTGGAATATCCTGTGGATGGCCATCTGGTGAAGCCATCCTGTGTGCCGGATTATCGTCCTGTGTTCCTTCGCTTAATGAATAATCCAGATGAATCCATGGACTCTTTCATAAAAGGCCAAGAAGTGTCCATGCAACAACTGATCGACATTTACCCTCCTATTAGACACATTGGTGTTGTTGATATTCAAAATGCCCGACGTCGCGCTTTGAGATTCTGCTCCTTTGCTAGGTTCCTCACTGTCCAGCCTTCTCACTTGGCATCAACTGTTCTTTTGGATCTCGTTGATCAAATGGATCATGGCGCCAATCCAATTCCTACTATACTTGCAGAAACCTTCAATGGGTTAGATGATATGGCTCGCCTTCGTGCTAGCTCAGATCCAGGTCGTTTTGTTCGCTCTTTCAATGGGTCATTCTCAGGATGTCCTGCATTACTCCAGGTGTGGTTGTGCCACAAGCTAAAAACTGCTGCTCCTGTCCACTTTGATCATACATTGTATACCTTTAGCGAGTGGCGTCATGATGTTTCCTTCAATCATAAAAGCAATTGGGCTGATTGGTTAAGTTCTCGCCAACAAGATCAGATTTGTTGGCAAATTCCTGGAATCCAAGAAGCTGTCTTCAAGACTGGAGAAGCTAACTACGTTTGCCTTCTTGGTCTTAAAAAGACTTCCTTTTATGTTCCTGCCAGGATTCTGCGTCAGTATGGAAGGGAGCAATCTATTGTGCCTCCCCTTCGTCATTTTTATCAGCCTGAGGATCTCAAGCCTAAGATCGTCGGAGCCATTTCATCTGCTTGGGATGTCAAAATCATCAAACCTTTAAACGAGTCAGTTGAGGAAGATTATCGTCCGAAGAAAAAGTCTAGAAAGAATGTTTAGTCTTTTTAGTCCTGTCAATTTATCTGTGATTTAATAAGAGTAAACCATGTACTCAGGCTTTAATGATTGATCAATAAAGTCCATCTTTCTCTTTCAGTATCTTCGTCTATGTGTGTATCATCGTCCACTTTTCTCTGTGATTTTAAAATATGTCTTTCAAATATTTCAGGGAAGTAACACCATAGCTAAGCCTACCACTCCTTGGGTTCGGATCTCTTCACGATTGGAGAGGAAATCTGTCTCTCCGCCACCTTCTCTGAGAACCCCAGCATCTCCTTCTTTCTCATCCTCATCCTCACCCATGGCAGAAAACCAAGATAATCCTCCACTTGTTGCTATTACCGATACTCTCACCTTAATTCTCCAGCAACTTCAAGAGCTCAAAGAGGAGAACCGAGTTATCAAGGCCCAGCTTTCTGAGAAGTTGGGGCCGTCGTCTTCCAAAGATAAAGGGCCTATGCACCATACAGTTACTTCAGCAGCACCTGCCCAGCCAGTGTTCATCCCTATCCCTGATAAAACTGAAGAAGACTTAGAAAAAGAACAGTACAGCGAGGATCACAGCAAGCCTTCTCAGTCTGCGGTGGATAAGACGGTTATGGAGAAATTAGAAAGTTTTACCAGGAAAGTCCAAGACATCCAGCTTTAAGACCAGGGTGGTTTCAACCCAAGTGAGCTTACATTGTTTCCAGAAATCCGTCTCCCTGCCAATTTTCAAATGCCAGATTTTGATAAATATGATGGTGTGGGTTGTCCAATCACCCATTTAAAGATGTTTACCATTATGTGTGTCAGCCTCAAGGCTTATCTCCTGAGCAAATGGACCAACTGTTCCCTGTTTCACTTACTAAAGTTGCTAGGAGATGGTTCATGATCCTAGACAAAATCCGTTATAAGACATGGAAGGACATTGGTGAACAATTCATTAAGCAGTTCAAATACGATGATGGGACATAAATCACTAGAAAAGATTTGGAGAGAACCAAGCAAGACTCAAAGGAATCTTTTCTAACCTTTGTGAAAAGATGGAGGAGACTAGCAGCGCAAATGATGGAGCGCCCTTCTGAGGAAGAGCAGGTCCAAATAATTATGAAGAATATTTCCCCCCAACTCCAGTATCACATGTCTTTACAGTATTATCCGGATTTCAAACATTTCATCGTGGCGGGCACTCAAATAAAGGAGGCTATGGCTCAAGGTGTATTCAACCGAAGTAACCCGAATACCAGAGAATTCAGGAAGCCTCCATCAGCTGAAATTAATAACCTTTCCCGCTCCAAGCCTCAGCCTCCAAAACTTCAGAACCCCATGGTGATAGACTATACCCAACCTGCTGCCGCACCTCGACCACAGGCCTAGACAGAATTTACCCCTCTCCCTCTTCCACCATCTGAGATACTCAAGGAGTGTCTAGCCTCAGGTCGCATAACCCTACCCGACATTAGGGCTCCTCCCAATCCTTTGCCAGCAAATTGGCGAGCAGATCAACACTGCGAATACCATAGAAATTCCGACCATCTCACTGATAATTTGCATTGCCCTAAAATTCAGAATCCAGAGGTTGCTCGACAATAAAGGCCTTGTGTTCGAGCCAAGACCCAGTGCTATCAATAATCCATTACCTAGTCATGCAAACCCTGCTGCTGCTGTCAATGCTATAACCATAGGAGACCCAAATTTTGATCCTCTCACTCTTATCTGTGCCTTAGAACCTACCTTTGAACGTCTGGGTCAGATCCTTTTGAAGAAGAAGAAGATACAGACAGTGAAGATGTTCTAGTAGCTGCTATCCTGATGTGAACCAGCCTTCACCGAGCCTCCAAAGCTAGACAGTTGCAGCAGTTAAAGTTTTAGTCATTTACTATTTTATGTTGAGTCAATCATCATGGTCAGTACAATTGTTGAGTCCGGTCTTACAGTTCAAGGTCAATGCCTAGTCCAGGCAAGTTATCTTTTGCTTTTCTTTTATTTAGAGTTGTGAATCCTGAGCATGTTCAGGATAGGTCTTCAGATGTAATAGCTTTTTCTTTAAATAAAATTTCAGTCACAATAGTTCATTTGTGTCTGTTTCTTAAGTATGCTTCTGATCTTAAAGCAAGACTCCCTCCTCAAATGAGGACAAAATTGACGAAACTCCACTTGAGTCACAACAATTACTTGAACAAGAGGAGGAGCGCCAATCCCAGCCTTTCAAAGATGAAATTGAAGTGATAAACACTGGCACTGAAACTTTGATTCAGTGAATGCCGATTGAAAATACATTACCCTCTGAAGAATGTGAGGAATTGATAAACCTATTTCGAGAATAAAGAGATGGTCTAGGAAGCGCTACCATTAATGCTAGGAGAAGGACCCAGATAGAAGGTTCAAGAAAGAATGAAGTGAATATCACATGCTATACAAGGGGCATGGATTCGAAACAACTTCCATATCTCCAATCAATGGCCCCGGTCACAGGTTTCACCAGTGACAATGTAAAGCCATCAAATTCAATATGAAAAGTGCAAGAGCAATCATCTCAGAGCGATCATCAAAGTATCAAGGGCCACCGATTCAAGGATGAAATGATGTCCAAAAACCAGTATGCACCCTCAAAGTCAAATTACTTATCAATATCCAGAAGGAAGAAGAATCATTCTCTCTTACCAGGAAATGCCGTCAAACTCCGTGAAAAAAAGAAGAAGAAAAAAAAATCAGTACCAGAGGAACTCTAGTAACCTAGATCGATTCCCAATCTGAACATCGGAAGGCCTCATTTGACCGAATAAATCCCAAAATCATAACCCAACGTCAAAAGAATACCGGTTTGCAAACCCTTCGAGCCTAAATGAAATTTTCTTGAAAACTCATCAAACTAGGGGCATCCGCCCCGAACTACCCGAGACCTGATCCCTACACTGGGGTACGTAGGCAGCTCGGTTAAACCGAGTTCGGTCAATTCAGAAAAAAAAGAGGGACAAGTTCCAAAAGAAGAGAAGTCAATCATTCCAGAAAGAAAGAAAAAAAAAGAAAAATCAATTAACCCTCAAACAATTTATCTTCAAACTAAGGGCATTCGCCCTGAGCTACGCACGACCTAATTCCTACCCTGGGATATGTAGGTTCGGTCGAAATCTTTGTTGAACCTTAAGCCATTCTTTGAAAAGCCCTATCCTACCTATAAAGTCCTTCCAGTGTTCAGAATTAATGATTTAGGTCCCGAAACACAAAAAGTGAAAATGAAAAAAAAAAGAAAGGAGTTTGAAGATCTGCTAGACTGAAAACCTGAAAGGGCGGTCTAGGCAAAATTTAAGATCATTCCCCTGCTAAGTTGAAAATCCGAAAGGGCGGCTTAGGCAAAAGCTAAGGGGATAGCCTGCTGGATCGAAAACCTAGAAAGGTGGTTCAGGCAAAAGTTAAGGCTAACACGGTCCGCCAAGTTAGAAACCCCGAAGAGGTGACTTGGTCACGGTAAGAGAATCATTATAAGAAGGCTACAGCCGGTATCAAGACTGAAGATCAACAGAAGTTCAGGCAAATTCAAGTACCATCCTCAAAACTGGGGGTATTGAAGCTAAGCAATCTTAGGAGTCGTTATTAAATCCTTAAGGCATTACTGTTTTAAGGAAAAAGTCCAGTGTTTATCAATTGAGAAACTATTCCTCGAAAGGATAGACTTACCAAAAAAAATATTAACTAAGTCAGAAGCATCACTCTATTTGTCAGTATAGTCAGTCAATCTTTGTTATTCTAAGTTCACTCCTTCAGAACTCCTCAATCCTTTGAGTAGTGTCTTTTATCTAAGCTTTCTCTTTAGAAAGAGTCAATCATCGTCCTTATGTCCAAATGATGCAACTGTCTCGGTGAAGGATGCCCGGCCTCGTCAGCTCCCTGTGATTGTACCTGAAAGAGCTTGAGAATCTAGTCAAACAGCTTCATTTCAAAGAAGATCAACTCAGAAGAATTCAGAAGTAGAAGCATCAGAAAGCCCAGTTCTAGTAAGAATATCATACCCTAGGAAGGCACCTTAAGGTTGGAAGAACCTCAGATGCAATGGTGGTTGCGCCAATTCCTCAGATAGATGAACCATTAAAATTCAGAATTTCCTTCCAGTTAGTTAAATACTATCCTGGTCAAGAAATGTTTATCTAAACACCTGTCAAGAGGCAAATCTCACTTTTCCATGTTAGTACCCCAGAGAGCCGTTGTTCTAGATTACCAATTTCAAGTATTTAGATTAAGGTTTCAGTAATCAAAATCCCCAGAAGACAAGACCAACAGCCTCTTTGCGAAAAATCTTGTTGAAGCTTCATGAAAGTGTTCCTAAACCATTCTCGTTAATCATGGTTCTTCGTTCCTAAGGTTTGTCGTCTCATCATTCGTCAAAATCTTAGTTTCCAATATCTTTATCGGGCACAATCTATAATATCCCCGATTTCATTGAGTTCAAAAAATCTAAAATTCATCAAATCCAATCTTACGTCAAATTCAAATTCATGAAAAATCTCTAAATTCTTCGTTGTTGAATTCATCAATAGAAGTTATCTTCTTCGAGCCCGTTTGGGAACGGTGTCTCATCTTCCGAGTCCATTTGGGAATGGTCTGTTATCTTCTCCGAGTCCGTTTAGGAACGGTATCTCATTTTCTGAGTCCAGTTGGGAATGGTCTCTTAAAATTCCTTGAACCCGTTTGTGAATGGTGTCTTATTTTCTGAGTCAAGTTGGAAATGGTCTTTTAAAATTCTTCGAGCCCGTTTGTGAACGGTATCACATTTTTCGAATCCATTTGGGAATGGTCTCTTATCTTCGAGCCCGTTTGGGAACAGTGTCTCATTTTCCGAGTCCATTTGGGAATGGTCTCTTATCTTCTACCCACCCGTTTGTGAATGGTATCTCATTTTTCGAGTCCATTTGTGAATGGCCTCATATCCTCTTTGAGCCCGTTTGTGAACGGTATCTCATTTTTTGAGTCCATTTGTGAATGGTCTCATATTCTCCCTGAGCCCGTTTGTGAACGGTGTCTCATTTTCTGAGTCAATTTGTGAATAGTCACATGTCCTCCTTAAGCCCGTTTGTGAACGGTCTCATTTTTCGAGTCCATTAGTGAATGGCCTCATATCCTCTTTGAGCCCGTTTGTGAACGGTATCTCATTTTCTGAGTCTATTTGTGAATGGTCTCATGTTCTCCTTGAGCCCGTTTGTGAACGGTGTCTCATTTTCTGAGTCCATTTTTAATGGTCTCGTATCCTCCTTGAGCCCGTTTGTGAACGGTGTCTCATTTTCCGAGTTCATTTGTGAATGGTCTCTTATTCTCTTTGAGCCCGTTTGTGAACGGTGTCTTATTTTCTGAGTCCATTTGTGAATGGTCTCATGTCCTCTTTGAGCCCGTTTGTGAACGGTCTCATTTTCTGAGTCCATTTGTGAATGATCTCATGTTCTCCTTGAGCCCGTTTGTGAACGGTGTCTCATTTTCTAAGTCCATTTTTGAATGGTCTCGTATCCTCCTTGAGCCCGTTTGTGAACGGTGTCTCATTTTCCGAGTCCATTTGTGAATGGTCTCTTATTCTCTTTGAGCCCGTTTGTGAACGGTGTCTTATTTTCTGAGTCCATTTGTGAATGGTCTCATGTCCTCTTTGAGCCCGTTTGTGAACGGTGTCTCATTTTCTGAGTCCATTTGTGAATGATCTCATGTCCTCCTTGAGCCAGTTTGTGAACGGTGTCTCATTTCCCGAGTCCATTTGTGAATGATCTCTTATCCTCCTTGAGCCCGCTTGTGAACAGTGTCTCATTTTCTTCTAAAAACCGTTTGAAAACGATCTTTGTTCCTTCTCTTCAGAATCCATTCGAAAATAATATCTCATTCTCCCATTGCCCGTTTGTGAACGGCGCTGCATCATAATTATCTTTCATTCTAAGTTGCGTAATTTTTGCAAATAAGATTGGATCCATTTCTCCATTACTCTGAACCACCAAGTCATGGTGTTTAGAGCAATTGATCTTGATTATGTTCTAGGACTTCATCTAGGGTGTTGCATTATGTTAAGTTGCATGCATTCACATTTTGGTTTCATTTTGTCTAGAGAGTCCTTCGTTGGCAAAACGCTGCGCAAAATGGTGTTGTCACTTTTCTTTGGTATTCAATTATTACGTCATCTCTACCAAATAGGGGCATCTGTAGACACCCCCATTTTGCTCCGCTTTAATCAACAAAGAAGTTAGTGTTTTTCTATCGGTTTTCTAGTGTCTTTCCTTTCCGTGTCCCTCTCTTACATTTTTAAATCTTTTCGGTCATTTCCGTCATGTTTCGCATTGTGTTGCTAAGTGTTGAGAAGGGTTATTCACGAGAATCAAAACAAGAGAGAATTTGGACCCACTGGGTGGCCTCGCATTGGACATTTCGATTAGATTTTGATCAAGCAAGTGGGTACTGTGATGAACACATTTATGTGTGAATGGTAGTGATAGGAAACACGCATATTTTGTCCTTTTAAGCAGTGCTACTAAGGTATTTTCTTACTTTGGTGTTTCAGGGTTATTTATAGATTTTCATAGAAAATGGAGCTAGAAAGATGAAATTTTAAAGGGAAATTGAAGTGTGAGAACAACTGTGGATCATCATTTGTACGGCTCAGATTCTCTCTCTAATTAGTGTGGCCCATCAATTGGTCAGTTCAAATAAGCCTTGAAAAATCATTTTAGGAGTGCAACCAATTAAATGATGTGCTATAAAGTGGACGGTCAGATCAAGTTATGGAGATGAATTAGAAGGGCAACCCATTTATGTTGATAGCCCATCATTTGAATGGTTTGGATTACCCTACTGAGGAGTACAATTAATTTAATTGTGGCCCATTGAAATGGATGATTTAGATCAACCCATAAAAGCCGAGTTGTGGGCCCTACCAATGGAAATAATATTTTGGGATGTAACCTTTTTGGACCCATTATTTGGACGGATCGGATCAGCGGATGGAAATTGTATAGAGGTCAAGGTCAATTGTCATTGTGGCCCAATGAAGTGAACGGTTCGGATAAGTTTTGGGAATAATCTGAGAAGCGTAGCTCATTTACCCCAAAAGCCACTAAAATATACGGTTTAGATCATTCCATGGATAAGAGGGACGACCACGTACGTGTAACCCAACAAATGGACGATTTGGATCATCTCTTAAATAAAGAAAGTAGGGCCCACTATTGCCAAAGTTGGAAGATATGGACGTTTATACAATTGTGGGTTTTGGTCAAAACAGTTGGGCCCATCCAAGGTCATTCCAAAATTAGTAGTTTGCCTTTACGATGTGTGAACTTTCTTTTTTTTCCATTCCCAGTTTAATTATTCATATCAAGGGGATGAGTGTCTTTACCAAAGATAGAGATTATTGAAACAGTAACTTGTTAGTTTCCCCAACATGGCAGCAGCTATCTTTGATATATATAATAGCAATTGTGATGTCCAACGATTAAAAAAAAAAAAAGGCAAGCAAGAGATGATCCGTTTGGAAACTTTCTATACTCAAATTGCCACATGAATGGAGATTGTATGGTTAATTGAATGGCTGGAAAAGGAGAGGACAACAAAAACAGCAACCCAACACTCTTTCTTTATTACATACACTTGTTACTCTCTCTCTCTCTCTTGTGGAAATAATATAGCCTTTATATATAAAGAAATATGTGGTACGATTGTGTGGAGGCAATATTTGTAAACTGACATGTGGAGCTTGCTACATAAAGGACAATTTGAAGAGGACTATTTTTTAGAAGGTTATATACAAGCAAAGGTTTGGATAATCTTGGTGCAGCCCACTGATTATGTCAAGATTCAGATTTGGCTTCACAACGGCTGCTATTCTTGGGTAAATTTCTAAATATAGGAGTTCTAGAGCCGGAGGGCAGATTGGATAGTTTCTTATTATATTCCCAAAGTGATTGAATCATCCGAGCTATTTGTCCATACAAGTGGGGTCCGCTTTGAATTCTCTAAAATAAAGAAAATGATGCTTTCTATAATCACTAGATTAGAGATCAAAGGCTGAAAATGACTCCTCTTTCTCTAGAAAGTGTTATTGATTGAGAAGAACACATGTGCTAAACTTATAAAAAGCAACCTTCCACAATCCATGTTGGGCAGACTATATCTCTCTCCTCTCTCTACACTCTCTAGGGATCCGAGGCTCTCCTCTCTCTTCACCCTATCACTCGGTTCTCTCTCTCTCTCTCTATCTCTATCTCTCTCTCTCCATTGAGGCTTGATCATCCTTTGGTTCACACTCTTGGGAAAAAGGGCTATTTTTCACCAACATTAAGAGAGGCTTTCAGATCCAATCTCGGAATTTCGGCATCAACTCATCATCCTCTGACTCTCGTGCTTTCAGATTAGGCTCGGATCGATACCAAAGGTAGGTGCACTCTTCTCAGATTTTTTTAGAATTATTCCGTATTTGTTTTACGTATTTTTGCATGGTTTTAGTATTTACGCTCGTTTAATTTAATAATATATAGGTTGGCTCAAAATCGGGTTTACATGAGTGTTTCAAAGTCCGATTCGTCTCAAAATTTAATGCAATGATCTATTTAATGAGACTAAAAGAACTATCGGATTGGATCAAACGTTGGATCTATGGATTTCTAGAATTTGAATGAAGTTTGAAATTTAATTTGAAATAATGACCGGAATATTAGGAAATTGGAAAAAATAGCTACCGTAAGATGATCTGTTTCTTGGAATATTAAAATTTTCTTATGTTCATCATATCAGAGCAATGTCAAAGGACATCTTTCAAAGTCATAATTTTCTCAAAAATCAGGTTTAAAAAAAATAGAGAACTCTTAAAAGACATCTTTTTGGAGAAAAAAAATAAAAAATATACCAAATAAGTTCTAAAATTAATGCAATTTTTAAGTAAAATAATATGATGCTGATATATTCTGCCATGAATTTTTAATTATTTTAGGATTCTATTTGGTATATCGTTTGATATTTTCTTTTGAAACAACCAGATTTTGTGAGGTTTTTTATTAATATCAAATCATAATTAAAATTTTCAAAAATTTTACAGTAGTCTTATATTGTAAATATCATGTTACTTTCAAATTTTCAATTGATTTGGAATTTTTTTCCTAGGGGATACTGTGTAAATTCATAATCTGATCTGAACCTTTAAAAATCTGAAATTAATTTTAAATCGTATTTAAAATTCATAAAATTTTTACAGTAGACTATATTCATTCATATCTTGTTACTGTAGAAATTTCAACTTATTTCGAATCCATTTGTAATGAGTTCATTTGTAAAATCATCCATGTGATCTGAAATTGATAAAATCTATTAAAAATTGAAATTAACCAAAATCATTATGAAAACTTTCAGGGAACTTTAATTTTCTGTCACGTATTCATTCCTTAAACTGCTGAAACAGAAATCTTAGGAGTCTTAGATTTCCTTTGTAAAATAACATGCTAGGATAATTTAGATGCCGAGATCGTAACCATAATCGTATACTAATTGCGATTAATCTAGCATAATTGGAGTGGGTAAATTATAGTATGTTATTGGCTCTGAGGTCCACTGTCCACGAAAATCCTGAGAAATATGCCAGGCAATAACATACTATAACTTATGTGCTAAATTATACGAGGGTCGAGAGGACGATTCCTTTCCATGGTTGCGATTCAAGGCTGAAGCTTGCGAACCATAGAGCATTTGGTATTCCTTAGATCTTTAGGAATCAAAAATCATTGAAATCGAAAATTATCGAGTTCAAGAAATTGAACTAACTCACTCCATGTCTTTGGAACCGTTGGATTACGGATTCACGTCTTAGGAACCACTAGAGCCCCATTTTAAGAATACTTGTGTCGTGTTGTATTCTAGGTTTTAGGGTGTGCTAGAGTTAGGGAGTTCAGCCTCATCACAATCGATTGCTATTATTAGCAATTGAGTCATAGATTTAGTTACACTACTTAACCTTTTTTCTCATAGGACAAGCCTAGTCTGAACTCCCTAGGATTACACTAGATTTAGTTACCTAGGATGTAGGTTAACCTGCATTAGTCTAAGGGACAACTTACACTTAGATAGGATCATACAGCATCTTAGATGAAGTCCTAGAATAATAAAAGCTTCAACTTGAATTAAATAACTTCTCTTAAAACTGTTGAAACAGTCAATCCAGTCTAGATCGGTGTCTTAGATGAGTTATGCATAAGTAGCTTAGCTTAGGTGCACCGAACTACGTCGACTCTGATCCCAGTGAGACTTGGGTACGTAGGCAGCTTGGATGCTTGATGGCATACCAATCACGAGTCGGCTCCACACATAAGTGGTGCGGTTTTGTACATTAATCCTTAAATTAAAAGTAATTAAATCACTTAGGACTTTCCATGAAATTAGAATTTTAGGAGAACTTTCACTTAGATTGAATTCAAACAAATTAAGAAAATCAAGATACACATTTAAGAATTACATTGAAATTAGATCTTAGGATGCATGTCACATAGTTCGCACATTAATATAGAGTTAAATGAGCCATTTAAAAGAAATTCAAAAGAGTTAACTTTTGGAATTGAATACCGATTATCGGGCAGGAATGGTGCATGTGGTGGTAACTCCCCATACCTTCCATTCTCGTAACCAGGTAACGAGTCTAGATTTTTGGTCAATTATGGGTCCTAGATCCGTCATCTAGGTGGCGACTCTGTCACTCTCTTTTGCGTGGAATTCAGATTACCTTAGTGATCCCAAGTTCACGGAAAAGATGAATTAAATCATACCTCGCTAGGCTCGGCGGCTTACCCCTGGCCTTATGGGTACTGGATTGCACGTTTGTTTGCACCATATGGCTTGGTTGCTGCCTGCGTGGTTGGGTAATTAAAATCAATAATAAAAAGCACACGTCATTCGCGTGGGTACGAGAGACCAAGAGAGAGTGTGGCGGCTCACGCCCTACCCCTCTCGCGGGATCGGGTCCCACAGAAACCCTTGCTGATCGGCAGAGAAGGATAGAAAGAGGAGAGCAGAGAAGGAAAGGTAAGAATTCGATTCATTCTTTCTTATTTCTAGCATAGTTTTCTACATGTCTCTTCTCTTGTGTGAATGATTGATCATAGCTATCTTCATTGATTTCCGTTTCATCTTCTAGTCTCCCCAAATCTCAGCTCCTTAATCCCCTTTTTAGTCTTATAAGTGCTTGTTGATTTGCTACTCTTTCTCTTTATTTTCACCTGAGAGCCCTCTTTCTGTAATTCGAGAACGAATCAGTAGCTTGATCTCGCTTGATTTCCTTGAAAACCAAAATTTATTTTTGCTAAAATGGCTGAAAACTTAGCATTGATGTGTAGAGATTCATTTTCTATATATATGGAGAGCTTGTTTACTTTTAAGTTTTTGGAAACAGGAGAAATTTTCACTCCAAAATGTTCTTATAATGATTTGAAAGTTATTGCATTCTTCATTAAAAAGGATTTTCTTATTGTCAATAATCTATATCATCGAATTGATTGGGAGAAGGATATTGGGTATCAGAAATGATTGTCAGAGGTGGTGGTTCTAAATTCTTGCATGTGTGTTGTAGTCTCATTTACTTGTTCCAATTCTATCGTAGTATTGGATTTTTGAGGTGTACAATGGGATGGCAATAATCAATTAAGCTTTGGTTCTTGGCCTGTATCAATTTTTGTAAGTCAGTGTGTCTATGTTCGAAAGGCAAATGCATATCTGCAAGGGACTATGATATTTGATTATCGATTTTGATTTCACCCTTCCTGTTGATCGTTATTCATATTGTGCCTATTTGGAGCCATGGGTGGCATAGGATAAGACTCATAATTTTTGCTACGACTCCATTTCCTCTCTTTCCAAAATGTCCTTTAGTTTAAGTCGAGATTTCTTACAGTTTCGGGATTCCTATCACTTTTAGGGGCTTATTCATTAATCTTAAGGGCTTTCCCTTGGGTCAGGCTATGACGGAATGTATCTTGAGGCGACTCCTTTCCTTCCTGCCTTAGAGTTTTCGCAGGTTAAGGGATTTCTTCCTCTTTAGAGTCTGTCATAGAGAGTTTAGGAGTCTGTCCTACCACCCTAGAGTTTAGGAGTCCGGCCTAGCCTTGTAGAGTTTAGAATTTCGTCATAGCCTTATAGAGTTTAGGAGTCTGTCCTACCCTTAAAAAGTCCAAACGTATGTCCTACCCTCTATAGAGTATAGGAGTCTGTCCTACCCTGCTAGAGTTTACGAGTCTGTCCTACTCTTTATAGAGTTAGGGGTCCGTCTATCCTCTATAGGGTTAGGAGTCTGTCCAACCTTTACAGAGTTTAGGAGTCTGTCCGACCTTCATAGAGTTTAGGATTCCGTCATTCTATCTTTCATAGTCGGACTTTGCATGTTCCTAGGCTTCGTAGTTTAGAAAATTTATGAACTACGGATGGCTTGATCCCTAGCTGAGGGGTACGTAGGCAGCTCAGGCTTGCAGCTGACATCCTGAGTTCAGTCATAACTTCAAAAACTTCCATAAGCTTCAAAACATTTCAAACCTTCCCAAAATACAAAATTCTTCAAAATAAGCTTACAAACATTTCCAAAAAGATCTTCCCCTGGAGTTAGGAGTCTGTCCTAGATGTTTAAGGTGTCTTAAGAGTGAGGAGTCTGTCCTATTTGTGTTGATATGCTGTGTCTTGTCGTGTGAGTGTCCCTTGAGTTAGGAGGCCTCAGGTCGTGATCGGTTAGACACTTAGTCGAGCCGATGGCTAGACTAAAATGCGCTTAGATAGCCCATGATTTTTCTTAGGACGCACAGCCTAGTCACACATAGGGTGTAGGCCCACCTGCATTAGTTAGGGCATTGTAGTAGCGCAAGAAGCTTTAAAAACTAGTCGAGTATAGTTGATCGAGTCTAGGATAGCGGTCCTAGATGGTTAGGTATCGTAGTTTAGCATAGGTCGCTGAACTACGTTGACTCTGATTCTTCCCGAGGCCGGGATACGTAGAGCAGCCAGGATGGATGGCCATCTTGGTCCGAGTCAAGTATCACATTAGAGTCTAAGGTTTGTCGTGTCGAGTCGTGTGTGGAGTCATGTTGTGTTGTGTGTTTTGCTGTTGTTTTCTTACTTTCATGTACAGACTTTATACCTTTAGCTGTAACATGCATGTGTTTGCCCATCAGAACTTAGACATCAATTAGGCATGACATTCATAACCTAGCTATTCTTAGGTGACATTTTATGTGCTTATTATTCATCTCCGAGACATGCATGATTAGATAGACGTTATCTCGGGGATATTCGTTCCCATTCCACATGATTTTCGCCCAAAACTCTTCAAGGTTTATAATAAATGGCATAAGAGACCAGGTGCGTGCACTTGGGTGAATTGGGGGCGCCTAACCCCTTCCCCATTCGTCATCAGGCACGGACCTTTTGTATCTCTGGTTATCCGTTGCGACAGAGCATAGCATGGGATCCAGGGCCCACTTCTTTGGATGACGACTCTTCTTTGTTATAGGTACGCCTCGAATCCGGGCTAGTCCCCGAATCAAGAGGTATCTCACTTTACATTGTCACTCATGCTGTGAGGGGCACTCTTTTGAGAGTTCCTTGGTGGAGCTCTCCTTCACGTGGATGATCTAGAGACTTTTTGGGGGCTCGTCCCCCCGCCTCTCTCAGATCGGGGTACACAAAGAGAAGTGACATTTACGCCCTTTTTTGTCACCAGGACACCCAGTGCCAGTGTACGTGGCAATCAAACCCACTGGATTCTTCTGATGTAAAATACATTAGCCCCTTTAGTCATTGATACACTGATATTGGGGGTCCCTAGTAATAAAAAGAACGTAGTTCGAATATCTGTAACCTGAAGTGAAATTTACGCCTCTTTTTATTTCTAGGTACCCCCAATATCAGTGTATCAATGACTAAAGGGGCTAATGTAGTTTACATCTAAAGAATCCAGTGAGTTTGATTGCCACGTACACTGGCACTGGGTGTCCCTGGTGATCAAAAGGGGCGTAAATGTCACTTCTCTTTTCTTGCCTAATTTTGTGGGAGATGATTTTTTGCCTCGATGTATGATAATGCGGCCCCCTTTTAACGTGAATCATAGCAGACTTAACGCTTTTTGACGTCAAATAATGTTAACAGTGGGGCGTATTATCCTACAACGGGGTGAAAAAATCCCATTTTTAAAGTGGAAACGTAATTCAAGGTGACAACTGGGCCGTGACGGCCCGCGGCATGCCCGGCATAGAACGACACAGCACGAGAAGCGGCACGGCAAGGCATGACACGGGCCGTAGGTCGTGCCGTTCCTAACCTTATGCTTATTCGTGCCGGCACGGCACGACCCATGGCCAAATCGTGACGTGTCGTGCCTGGCCCGTGGGCCATCAATTTTCGTGTCGTGCCGTGCATCGCACGGCACGGCCCGTTTCCACCATGCGCCAGCATGCCTCTAAAATGCACTTTGACTTGAAGAACAAGTAGAGAGAGTATTAAAGGAGGCTTCTTTCATCCATCCTCTCTCTAATTCTCTTTCCCTCACTGCGAAAAGAAGGAAGATCGTCATTTTTCCAAGTAATATTTCTTCTCAACACACCTTCTCTTCTTTGTTTTTTCATTCTCCTCACTTCCTTTTTATGCATCGAAACCCTAAGAGGAAACAAAACCTTAAAAATCTATCATCTTAGAGATCCTTGAATTCAGATTCTTTACAAAATTTAACCTAAATGAAGGGAAAAAAACCTTAAATTTCTCAATCTTAGAGATTTTTGAGATCTGATTCTTTGCAAAATTTAACCTAGTAGCCCGCGAGTTCTTGTTTCAGAAATTTTAATTTTTTTTTCAGTGATTTGCTTCGAAACCCTAAATGAAGGAAACAAAATCCTAAATCTCTAATCTTAGAGATTCTTAAGATCTGATTCTATGCGAAATTTAACCTAATAGTCTTAAGTTCTTCCTTCAAAAATTTTTGTTTCTTTTTTCAGTGAGTCGAAACTATAAATCTCTCAATCTTAGAGATTCTAGAGATGATTCTTTGCAAAATTTAACCTAATAGCCCTTGAGTTCTTGTTTCAAAGATTGTTTTCAGTGATTTGCATTGAAACAAAAATTTTAGTTTGAATATGCAGATTTTTGAATCAAGGTTCTTAGTTTGAAAACAGTGTGAAAGAGGGTTTATGATCAAGCTGTTGTATGCTGTCCTGACAGCATTTCTTGGTTTTTTAGTGAGAAATCCAGGTGTTATCAGCCACATCTGTGGCTGCATTTTCTCCTCCTAGTGTTATTGCTCCCTTGGTATTTGTTGTTGGGATTAGCATCGCTAAAGAGGCACTGAAGGACTGGCACAGATTTCTTCAGGTAATTTCTGAGAAACACACCAAGGTATTTATTTGTCTATTTGTTGTGAAACAACCAGTTACTCCAAAAGCTTATGCCTTTGGAGTAATTGGTTGTTTTCACATGGTATCACATCAAATGTCCTGGCTTCAAAACTCCTCGATGTTAAAAATCCACATGTAATGGCCAACCCAAAAGGGGATCCACATATGCCAAGTGTGGGCCAACCCTAAAAAAGAGGGGCCACACACGAGGGGGAGTGTTAAAGTATAAAAGATTAAATAATGCCATCTATAACAGCTTAAGCTTTTGGAGTAATTGATTGTTTTCACATTTCTATTGACAGCAATGCTGAAATGTTGAAGGGTGCCTTCTAGTTACCTTGATTGTTTTGTATTTGCATATTTAAATTTCTATCCATGTTTCTGTGGTTGCCTTTTTAAATTGTTATGTCACTGATAGGGCTGCAACTCGAGCTGGGTTTTACCCGACCCGCATCGACCCGACCCGAAAATAGCCTGGGTTGGGTTCAGGTTTCATGGGTTTCGGGTCGAGCATTCAAAAGCCCGCATGAATCTCGGGTCGAGCCGGGTTTGAAGAGGCCCGACCCGACCCGACCCGACCCGAGTTACATAAGTTATATAGTATGTACATTTTTTTTCTATTGTTAGTTAAAAGTTAAAAGTGAAAACCCACGCACCCACTGTTATTGCGTGTGAGTGTAATTTCTGCTTCTATGAGTTGAGTTGATTCAAGTGTTCGATTCAGCATTGTTTGATTGTAATTACAACATTGTTTGATTACAGCATTGTTTGATTCAAGTGTAATGTGAGTGTAATTACATCATTGTTTGATTCAAGTGTAATGTGAGTGTAATTTCTGCTTCTATGAGTTGAGTTGCTTTGCCAAACAAGAATTTTCCTTAAAAAATTGCGTCAACGTGAAAAAACCCGACCCGACCCGAGCTTTATCATGGGTAGGGCCGGGTTTGGGAATCGTGGGTTTTCCGAAAAAAAACCCGACCCGACCCGACCCGAGATATTTCTCGCGTAGGGTTGGGTTCTCCAAAACCCGACCCGCCCGACCCGAGTTGCAGCCCTAGTCACTGATTATTCAGTTACCGGACACCTAATTTTTAGTTGACAATATGGTTTTCAGACTCTACTTGAATCCTTTGTGGGTTGATTTTGTTCACAGATAATTTGATCCTCTATGTAGTCTTTGAATTTTTAGTAAGCACAGCTTCTTTATCTCATCAGAAAATTGTATCCATTGTTATCCTATGATATTTCTTGTACCCAACTAAAAAAAATCATATTTGAATAATTGGGTGTTTATAAGGCTATCGAGTCTAATTTCTACATTGAAAAATGCATTTAGAAATCTTAATAGCGTCAATGATAAATATTCATCTCTCTAGTTAGATTCACATTGCTCATCTTAAGTATCACTCTAATGATCATTAACTATTTAGAGTTTTCTGTCTACCCTACCTCATGTTTAAGGGTTTTCATTTCACAAGTTGTAACTTTGCTGTCTAGATGATTTGTGCCTTCAATGGCAAAGATTCACACTACGAACCACGCCTTTTGAAGTCTACCTGCAAATGTTATGAAATATTAGCAATTATGTTGCTAATTTGATATTTTAGAGGGAATCTGATATTTACCATAAATATCCTATCATATATGTCTAAGACTCACAAGCCTTAAATAATCATCTGCTCACATTCTATTATCAAATGTTTCTCTATTGTCTGATTTCACATCTACTCCTTTTTTTCTTCTTTTTTTGCAATTAACCAGAATTGAAGGTATATTTAAGCTGATTTCGAGCAACTATAATATTTAAAAATCAACTCAAAAATCTTCACACAGTTGATACCATACCTTAGATATGCAAATTCATTATTCCATATCTTGTTTGTTGCTTTCATGTCTGTAATTGTCAAGGAAACAGAAAATCAGAAAACACAGTCAAGATTTTCATAATACGGTCCTCGGTAACTGTTTAAGAGAGGAGCTCATTTGACTTATTAACTGTGGGGATTGTAGACTCTTTTATATGGGCACGAATTTGTATCTACAGAATTTCACTAATTAGTGCGAGGGATGATGGTTACAGTTGTTGTATGTCATTCCACATTTGATGACATGTCCTTTTTGGGAAAGGTTGTACATTCCAAACTTGATGATACATTTTAACCCAAATATGGATAAGATGACTGTAACATTCCAAAAAGAAACATGAAATGGTTCTTTACAAAAGACACTATTTGGTCTTGTTCTTTATTGAAACTTGACAATTAGTAATGGTTCTTTGCAAAAGAAGTTATTTAGGTCTTGATCTTTATTGAAACTTGACAATGATGCTTATGGTGAGAGTGATACTGATACTTTTTCAGCCATTTTAGAATTGTACTAAGTTCTTTTTCAGGTAGAACTAGATACTTTCATGGATTATGTAATTGTACTAAGTTCTTCTTTAGGTAGAACTAGATACTTTCATGTTTATAATATTAGTTGGATTCATTTTTATGAAATCCATATTTTATAATTCACAGGGATTTGCGAAAAGGAGGAGCTTGTCTTGATTTGAACTTTGATGAGGATGACTTACTTGATGAGTAAATCTTCTAAAGTCATAAAGACTATGCTTTCATTTCAGTATGTATCGAGTTCACTTTTTTGTGGAACTTTATTTTGGATCTCGATGAGAATCATACCTCATGAATGAATTTCTCTAAGATCAGTGGGGTTCACTTATATGTGAAACTACCTTTTAGTTGAGTTTAGCTTGTTGTATATCTAAAGCTCTTGGTTTGTCATAAAAGGATTCGTGTTTTCAGTTGGATTATAGATCGTTTATGATATAGACCATATGGTGATGTGGATGATTCAATATTTTGTTTTGAACATTACACTATCTATCTATTGGCTTGTGCTATATGTAGAAGATAGGAGGAGATTGTTGGGTATATAGTATAACCCATGTATGTTCTAATATAAGCCCAATAAGATAATGGACCGGTGTAGTGGGCCTATTTGGGCTAGTGCCCACTAACCTATCAAAACCCTGGTGTATCTAATATATATAGGGGCTGAAGGCAACAAACTTGGTATTCCAAATTAGATACCTTGGGTGTAATGCTTCAAGCACACTCTTGCTTGACCTATTTAATCTAACAAAAAATTCATTTAATATAGTCATAAGATCAAACAAAATGTAAAAAAATCACTAATCAATGCACCAGAATCTTCTTACTAGATTTAGTTTAGCCTGAAATTACGAATTTTTTTTTGCATTGAAGATGTCGCCTGGTATTCAAGAATTCAATGGCCTGAGAATACTTTGTCATTTTGTTATTTCTTGCATATCCAATAAATAAGAAGTGCTCAGTGCTAAATGATTCTTTCTTTCAATGCTTTGATAAACATTCACATATCCAGAGCCAAAATTATCTTTCAGGATTTTCAAAATTTAAACTTGATGTTACTTTTTTTTACATATTTTTGTATCAAATGGAAGTTTTCAAATTGCCTTACATCAAAGCTGCATTTCCTTTTTCTGACTCGGGTTATTAAAGCATTGTAATTGCAGGATTTGAAGGTCAATCTCGAACTGTCAAGGCTCATGTAGGAAACGGAGATTTCGTAGATAAACCATGGAAGGCACTCCATGTTGGAGATGTTGTCAAAGTTGTGAAGAATGATTACTTTCCATGTGATCTCCTTTTTCTTTCTTCCAGTTATGACGACGGCCTCTGTTATGTTGAGACTATGAACCTCGATGGAGAAACTAATTTGAAAATTAAAAGATGGTTGGAAGCAACACTTGCTCTATATCATGATATAGAAATAAAAAAGTTCATAGCTACGATCCGTTGCGAGGATCCCAACCCAAACCTTTACTCTTTTGTGGGGAACCTAGAATTTGGAAATCAGTTGCACACTTTGAGCCCTTCACAAGTGCTCCTCCGAGATTCGAAGCTTCGGAGTACTGACTATGTTTATGGGGTGGTCATTTTTAGTGGTATGGATACAAAAGTAGTCCAAAATTCTTTTTACCATTCTTGTTTTGATTACATCATTTATCTTCTTTTTATCATTCTTGTTTTGATTTCACTCATAAGCTCCAATGGGTCTTCTTTGTTTACACAATATGATATGAAAGATTGGTGGTATCTTGATCCAAGTGGACATGACCCATTGTTTAATCCGAATAAACCTGCATTGTCTGGTGCCTTACAATTTGTAAAGGCACTTATACTTTATGGTTATTTGATCCCGATATCTCTCATTTGTTTCTATTGAAGTTGTCAAAGTAATACAAGCGATGCTCATTGACAGGGACAAACAAATGTATGATGAAGAAACCTGCAGAGTATGTTTCTATTGAAGTTGTCAAAGTATTACAAGCGATGCGCATTAACAGGGAGATACAAATGTATGATGAAGAAACCTGACACTCTGCATAGACCAGAACATCGAATTTAAATGAAGAGCTTGGTCAAGTTGAAATGATTTTGTCTGATAAAACTGGCACACTTACATGTAATCAGATGGAGTTCATTAAGTGCTCGGTTGCTGGAGTTTCATATGGTGGAGCATTAAATGAGGTCGATCTTGCTGTATCTAAAATGATGACTGTGGACTTGGAAAAATACCTTTCTACTATTAAGGGGTCTGGTTCTATAAGTCAAAGCTTTGATATGTTTCAATTCTCAATCTCTGATAATAGCAGCCAAAAAGCAGTAAAAGGTGAAGAGAATATTAAGAATTCAAACATCGGTAATGCAATATATGCTCATGTAAGGAAAGAATCTACAATCAAAGGTTTCAACTTCAAGGATGAGCAGCTCTTGGACAAAAAATGGATAGATAAACCCCAGGTTTCCGATATAGCTATGTTCTTTAGGGTCTTGGCCTTATGTCACACTGGCATACCTGTTGAAGATGATGAAACACGCAAATTAAAATATGAAGCAGAATCTCCCGAAGAGGCATCTTTTCTAATTGCTTCACAAGAGTTTGGTTTCAAATTTTGCAAAAGAACACAGTCTGCCATGGTGCTTATGGAACTCGATCTTTCTTCTAGAGTGGAGATTGAGAGGTAAAATTTCAAAACTTGCATCTTTAGATCATTTCACTTTAACATTATGGGATCCAAATTTAATGTCGAGCCCCACTTTCAGGGAATACAAGCTTCTAAATCTACTAGAATTTAGCAGTTCTCGCAAGCGGATGTCAGTCATAGTAAGCGATGAAGATGTGCAGATCTTTCTTCTATGCAAAGGAGCCGACAGGTTTGTAATCGTATAATTTCTTGAGTTCTCATTGTCTATACCAATCTTGAACCCTACACCTCTTGGCAGAGGGAACTTATTCCCTCTAAAAACCCTACACCTCATGGCACAGGGAACTTATTCCCTCTAACCACCGGACTATGTGGGAGATTGGTGTAATTGTATAATTTCACTCATTCTTCTGTTGAAACAGTAGACACAGGCCTGACTAGGGTGATATTACCTTAATAGAATAACTGTTATTATCTGTAAATATTGTGACAAACACACCCCCCCCCCCCCTTCCTCTTCCCACGCGCACACACACAACACGCACGCACCCACACTAGCGATCTGCAGTTTCAATGACAAAGCAAAACAAAAACAAGGAAACACAAGCAAACACACAAAGATTTACGTGGTTCGGCGTCAAGCCTACATCCACGGCAGAGGCAATGAGAAAATCCACTATAGAAACAAGAGATTACAAGAGAAGATCAATAACTCTCACCAAACCCACCAAGAAACCCTAGTACACCCTTTTCCCCCCTTTTGCTCTCAACCTTCTTCTCAAAGAACAAGCTCACGGAAATAAGCCCTAAAACCCCTTTATATAAGGTGGGCCAAAACTTACTTGATTCGGGCCGAAATCACTTAAACGGGCCGGGCCGATCCGCTTCCGGGTCACACACAATATTTCAGACCCAAACTGGGTTGAATACAAGACACCCAACTCAACAGTGAATGTCCCAGGTAGGTCAACCTTGATAAGTCCTATTACAAGAATGCTTTCCTTTCTGTGTTCTTGTAGAGCTGTGGTCTTGAGGGATCATCTAACCATTGTTTCCTCATGTATAATACTTCATCATCTCATCATTTTGTCTTTTACAATTGGCAGCATTATTTTGATAGGCTAGCCAATGATGGAAAGTTGTATCAAGAGGCAACGAGTGCACACCTTTCAGATTATGCAGAAGATGGCTTACTCACAGCATATCGAAGAATAGAACCAGCTGAATACAAAAAATATAATTCAATATTTACACAAGCCAAGACTACAATCGGTCAAGAAAAAGAAATTATTAGAGTCTGCATCTGAAATGATCGAAAGAGATACGTTTCTTTTAGGAACTGTTGCAGTTGAAGACAAACTACAAAAAGGGGTTAGCATATTTCGTTTATTTTTCTGGATAAATTTTGGATTTCCAAACAACAATGCTCTCCTCATTCTTATGACCTGTATAATGAAATCAGGTACCTGAATGCATAGATAAACTTCCCAAGCAGGGTTGAAGATATGGTTAGTTAGTGGTGATAAACAGGAGACTGCCATTAATATTGAGTGAGAAATATAGTCCTCCAGATTTCTCTTTGGTGGCCATGGGCTATGTCACAAATATCTCCGATATTTTCAAAATGTAGAGTTTTTTTTTTTTTTGAAATGGAAAATGTTGAGATTTCATCACGATACTTGGATAAACAACAAAATTCCAGAATAATCCCGAGAATTTAAAAAATATAGCAATAGTTTCATTTACCGTGATAATATCACTATATTTTTAATATATTTTTATTTTATATTATTTTCAATATGTACATATCTTTAAATAATTTTATTTTATAGTTTTTTTCCGATATAAACCCATATAAATAAATAAAATTCCATCCCGAAATTTTTCCTTGCCGAGAAATTCCCAAGGACGATATTTGTGACATGGGGGTCATGACTGTAGGTTTATGGATCTTTGTTTAATCGCTATTGTTGCTGAAACCTGCTAATTTCTGCTTGAGTTGCAGATTTGGTTGCAGTTTACTTCGGCATGATATGTAACAGATCCATCTGAATTTTAAGAAAGAAGAAGTAAACAAGCACGAGAAGGTGCATACTTTGCATTTGAAAGCATTAATTTTCAAGCAAAATAATAACTCTTGTGTTGGTTAAAATGATGATTATATTTTTACAGGTTTTGAAGGAAGATATATTGGTTCAAATTGAAAGTACTGCTTATCAAGCAACTTGCCAAGAAGTCAACAAAGAAACACCTTTTGCTTTGGTAGTTGATGGGAAAGTTCTGGAACTTGCTTTGCAAAGTGATGTGAGATTTCAGTTTTTACAATAGGCAGTAAATTGTGCTTCTGTTATATGCTGTCTTGTGTCTCCTAAGCAGAAGGCTGTCGTAAGATTCCATCCATTAACTAATTTTTAGGAAGGTTTAGATCCCATCATGTGCTAAAACCATATAGAATCACATCCCATCATGTGTTAAAACCATATTGAATCACACAATACTCAGTCACATAGTACCCTTGAAGGCTGGGTCACAAATATCATTCTCGGGATTCCTTGGCAAGGAAAATCTCGGGATATATTAATTTTTTTGTATTTTTCAGGTTTATATCAGGAAATTGATAAAATAAAATAATTTTAAAATATATAAACATGTATAAATTAAGGAAAATAAATATAAAATAAAACTATAGTGATATTATCGCGATATTATTGTGGTAACAGAAAATATCGACATATTTTTAAAATTCTCAGGATTTTGACGTTTATCAAAATGTCACGATAAAATCACTATATTTTGAAAATATCGGAGATAATTGTGACATAGCCTATACGCCATGCTTCTTTGCTGTCAGAACATCTTTTCATGTTTCTTTTCATATTTTAATCATGGCTCATCTCAAGCATATGTCACTTTTAGATTACAAGATTGGTAAAAGACTACACTGGAAAGACTACCTTAGAGAGTGGGGATGGTGCCAATGACGTTGGCATGATTCAAGGTGCAGATATTGGAGTTGGAATCAGTGGTATGGAAGGAATGCAGGTAAGACAAAATTGTTTATCTGAATTATGGTTCTGTACAAACTTCCTCATGAATGGATTCATATTTGTATTAGGAAGCAATCACTAAGTGAAAGATTGAGTGTGCATTTTCACTCTTATTTAAGACCGATGTATTTAATTAGTTTAAAACTATGTGCCGTACCAATAATAGATTTTGTCAAAACATGATTCATGATCTCGCTCTATCTGCATTACCAACTTAAGAATATGGTGTAGGGTTTTCAAATAGAACTGGTTATGGGATTGCTTACAATATGGGCGGGTTTTAAAGTAGGATCAGAGAACACAAAAATGAAGGAATAAATTCCAAATACCCATTTACGCTGACAAGGAATACAATGCTCCCAATTAAACTGTAGAAGGTTTATATATTTAGGTGAACAAGAACAACATAAGTGTGACAAATATTCTCCTCACAAACAGAAAATGGAGATTTAGGCATGATACCATGTGAAACTACTTCCAAAGGATAAAATGAGAAATACATAAATTTCATAAATGTCTAACTAATCTGACACGAGGAGGAAAGTAAGAGTACGTTCTCAGAAAGTATAGGCACAAGCAAATGAAACAAAAATGCAATTTTTTTTAATGGCCAAAAATTTCATTAGAAAAAAGGACAGAAATGGTCAAATACAAGCAAGAAAAGAGAGCAGAGAATATACACGAGAGAAACAGAGAAAAAGAAAAAGAAAAAGAACAACAAAGGGAAGGGGAAACGTAGGAAGGAGAAAGTCAAACAGCTCAAGAGTTTCTTCCGTAGCAAGCTTGTCTGCCACCCCATTGGCGGATCTCTGGATGTGACGAAAAAGATATACTCGAATTGCCCACGATATTTGGTCTTTTCAAATACTAGACAAATCGCCAAGGGAAAATATGAGAGCAAACCAACCATCGAATCACATTGAAGGAGTCCCCTTCAACCACTACTTTATTCAAGTCTTCACCCACTAGAAGTTTGAGGCTTTCCAATACTTTTGAAGTACTTCTGAATTATAGTTCAAACTTAATATGCAAGAAAGATCAATCTTGAGAAGGGAAGAAGGTTACACTCCCTCTCAATTCTGATTCCAAATTTCTAATAATAAGTTGTCGATAATACATATAAATTCTGAGGTCAATTCTTCTAGAACTTTATGGGGCCGTTTCTTGCATGGGATATGCCTCAGTTACCAAAGAAGGCATGAATATATGATAGTTAAGAACATCTCTCGTATTACACGATGACGTATATTCCTACAATCAACTTCAGTATGTAATTGTTCTAACAACAATTTTCTATGAATAAGTTTTCATAAAGAAAAATGATCAAACATAAACAAAAAAAAAATCCTTAATAGAACAAAAGGAAAAAATGTTATTTGTGCGTTAAAACCAGCTAGATTCCAGGAATTGGTAAATGAACTATACAGCACTTCAGCTTTTTTGGGACATGATAGTTTCATTAACTCATTAAATTAAGTTGAAAGTTAAAAATGGAAACCTTGTAACTTGAAGGTTCATTCATATCATTCTTCCATATGACATGTCACTTGACTTGAATATCTATAATGCATACTCTATTTGGAATTCGCTTTCGTCGCTTCTATGACAATCATTACAAGGTTTTATTGTGGCACCACATGCAGGAAGTCATTGCAAGTGACTTCTCGTTGCCACAGTCATGGCAAGTGTAACCTCTCTTTTCCTAACCACTTCCATATAGTCAAATTTCCCAAATTTCTACTTGAAACACATGTTTTTCCATCTTTCTGAGGGTGATGGACGCTACTATATTGAACTTTGGATCCCAACCACTTCCATATAGATCTCCACAAGTGGTTTAGAATTTTATCTCTATTTCCGACAAGTCGGTGCTACGACCCTCAATAATTTTTTTAGTCTCTACCTCTGCTGCAAATCCAACAATTTGTTGCAGAACCACCACGTTTGCATCTCAGTTGGCAAGCCAAGCAAATCTTCCAATTTCTTCCTTAAAATAGAGATTGGATGTATTGGTAATTTCAAATTTTCTCCAATATGGTATAAAGTGACCATATAGAAAATATATCCTTCACAGCAAATATGGAATCAATGTGTCATTATGTCCTTGGCATGCCACCTGAAAATTTGTTCATATGCGCAAGTCTTGTCTCCAATAAATGTCCACCGAAGCCTCTACCCTAAAGTGACAATAATATTTCATGTATCAGGTACACAGACGATTCTTTGAATAAGAAATCATCATGGAGCACATATTCATCTTGCTAAAGTCCTCCAAAATAGGACCAAAATAAAAACCTCTAGATTTCAAATCCTAAAGTTAGTCTGAGTTTATTACTTGAGTTTCCAAGATGTTCAACATGAAAGTTGGTCGACTAAGTGCCTTATTTTAATGTTATGGCTGACTGCATCCACTTGTTGTTTAACTTCTGGTCTTGTGACATACGAAGGAAGAACTTGTTTTTTAACTTCTGGTCTTGTGACATACGAAGGAAGAAATTTTTGGAAGATATGCCACCCATTTTGCACCTTGATGACTTTTTTTTTAAAGTTGACAATTTTAATAAATAATGGTTGGGACAAGTTGTCCCCGCCAATATACAAAAGCGGATAAAATCCGAGTACACCATAGACAGCAATTATATGTGTGACCCCAATACAATTTTCAGCCAAATGTACCAACTAAAATGGTGGTAACTATGGTCTCCTCTAGCACTCTTGCTTTTGCAAGGACGTCCGCCTCCTCATTAGCTGTTCTTCTCCGATGCTCAATTCTTGGTTGTAATACCATTATAAGATCAGGCACTTCGGCTATTATATTCTGAAAGTACCACGGTCCCGGCGAGCTACCCGAAGCCCATCCAACAACATTTGTTGAATGCCCCTCCACTATTAGGGACCTCAACTTTTTCTCATAAGCCCACCGCAATCCGAATAGTAGAGCCTTGATTTCTGCCTCATTTGCATCGCATTGGCCCGCTGGGCCTGAATAGGAAATAAAGATCGTTTTGTTATCTCTAATTAGGCCTCCGATCCCTCCCATACCAGGATTACCCATAAAGCTTCCGTCAAAATTCAATTTGAGGCATCCTACTGGCGGAGCCATCCATTTCGGTTTAGGTTTGGTTCAGATTGTCCTTTTCCAAATTATTGCCCACCAATTCCGTATCAAATCACCCACACCATATGGAAGCTTTCTTTTATTCCTTGACCATGAAATCAGTTCCACCTGGATATACGTAACAATCCTTCCCACCGATCTTAAATTATGTTGCCCACTGATATAGCGAAGTGCTTGTGATGGGATAGAGTTATATAAACTCTATTTGAACGAGGTAGTGTCTCTAATAATGTAGGGCCTGAAAATAGCGCCATAATCTACATTTCAAGTAGATTACATCTAAAAAGAATCATGTGACTTCTCCACGTAGAATACTACAAGACATCCTCATGGCTTAGGATTGCTCCTAGGCCCACATGTAAAGCATCACACTCAAAACTCAAAAAAGTCATTAAAGTTTTACGTGGGGAGAGACCTGGGGCTAGCATTAATTTTTCCTCGACGAGCTTGAAACTAGCTTAGGCTTTTTATGTCCTTGGATAGCTCATTTCCACAATTAATTCATGATGTGATGTATAATCGTGTTGAAATTAAATATACACCAACAATAAAATCTTAAAACTTTGTACTAATGCATGTTTTGTGGTGCCACACAGCTCATGATTGCAACCACATACACGTCTCTTGATGCCTTCGGATGAAACACACAGCCCCAAAAGATTATGCCTACCTTCATGACGCTGGACTTTTCAAATTCACAATTTTCTTCTTGTAGATTTGACAGAACTTTTGTAAACGATCGGCCATGCAAGTGTTTTAAATAGAAGTTCATCGAAGTAACCAACACAAAAACAAACTTACTGATAAATAGTCACAACATGTGGTTCATGAAGTGCATAAAGGTGCTAAGTATGTTGAACAGCCAGAAAAGACATCACCAACCACTCATGGAGCCTGACTTTGCCCTGAAAGACGTATTCCACTAATCCTGGAGCCTTATGCAAAATTAAGGGATCCACTCCAACATGCCATCCAACCTCAGATTCAGGAAGCAGTACCTCATGGTGATCTAGTAACTTTACTCTGAATGCACATTTGCCAACTTCCATCCTTTATTTGGTGTAAATAATGTACTGAATGGGCTCATGCTTTCCCCTAATCAACCCCTTCAATTGTACTTTCAACTTGGAGCTACAACCCTTCATGCTCTTTGGGCCTTGTCTGATAGTGGGATTGGTTTGGCAAGCTCCAACCCAGAATTATGGAGCATCCCTCATAGAAGGTAGTCCATTCCAGCAACTTTCAAAATGGTGCCCATAAAAAGTCTCTAATCAAAGATTCTTTGTTCCAACTTCTTTGGCACAATAGGGTTGGAGGCTACACATCCTCATCGGACCCGGGGTTAAGACTCCCCAGCTTCATGTTCGTTTATGCCGGAGAGAGATCTTTTTCAATAGTGAGCAGATCGTCCATCCTGTGATGGATCCCGCCTGGTCCCAGCCAGCTGAAACTCTACTTGATGGGTCTAGCATGGAAAATCCTAGGCCAATGGGTGTAGGCAAGATACTGAGAGATGCAAATGGATTGACAAGGTGGGCGTTTTCGGGCCCTATTGGGATGACAGACTCTAATGAGACAGAGGCAAGAGCAGTACTCCAAGGTATGAAGATAACAAAAAGTAGTGATTTGGATTGTTTGACAGTAGAGGGAGACTCGCTCAACACTATCTTGTGGCTTAAGGGAGTCACTCCCACCCCTGGAGATTCGCTCATTGGATTGATGAGATCCAAGACCCTGCTTATCAGCACGTTAGAAGATCGGCAAATAGTGACATAGTGACACCAACATGTTAGCCAAGGCTGGAGTTGCAATGGAGAGCTTGGAGAATTTTATGTTTTACCTCCTTGAGAGTCTCTCTCTCTCTCTCTCTCTCTCTCTCTCTCTCTCTCTCTCTCTCTCTCTCTCTTGTATCGACTATCTCAGTTATTGGATCCCCACTCTTTTTAATAATCCTTTACCATTAAAAAGTCCAAGAATACAAATCTAACGCATATAGGTATCATTCAAAAAAGAAAAAAGAAAAAAAATACATATAGGCAATATCTAAAGTTAACAGGCAGGTATACTCAGAACTTCAGTTTATGCACACAAAAAATATGCTCATGCAGGTGCTGCCTTATTTGCTAAAGAAAAGGGGGAAAAGAGAGTAAATGCAGTTTCCCAAACAATGCCTGACAATCATAGGTCACAACTGCAATAATAGCCGCTAACTATATGCAGTCAACAACTCTAAAGTCTTTCACAATAAATCCGATTCATACAAAACTGCATTACCACATCAACTCAACAGGCAAGCATCAGGCTGCAACAAGTGACGAAATTGTCTGTCTCTCATACATTCAACCCATAATTCAAAAACATCTCTAAAACTAGCACAAATAGAAACCAACACCTCATGATACAACAGGCATGCAAGAGAAAACTCAAAATAATGTAATAAAACATACAGGAACCAAACCCATCAATGTTTCCCCTCTTTAGCTAATAAAAATAATATTATTTGTTCTTACTAAATTAAAACCCGTAAGAGGGGACTAAAACTTAATCCAGCCTACCTCTACCATAGTTTTAAAACTCCCCCATCATATCATGGACTCCCCTGAGTCGACTCCTTTTTACCTTGGCCGCATTCCGCGTTTTGCCGCAGCGTTCCATGTTTTGCCCTATATAGTCAATAAAAACTCATTTGACTCTCCTGAATTATAACCGTGTCAACTAAGTGCTCAGCTGCGACAATCGAGTACTCAATCACGTCAACTAGGATTTTATTCAGCCAAACACTGACCTCCACCATGTAACTGCAATTTTTAATAAACATTCACGAGAAGAAGAGGCCACATAACCCAATCCCTAACAATTTCCCCTAGTCCATGGGTCTAACTTCTACTAGATCCCAAATCCAGCAATGATTACACCACGACTTCGGTTTCAAATCAAAATCTGAGACAATTAATCCAGATTAGAACGAAAAAGGACGCTGTACCATCATTAACAACTTAATGTATGTAAATATGATTTGCTTACAAAACCTAGTAAGAAATCATTTAAATAGTGTGCTTCATCCATTCCAACTATGAAATGTATGCGCAGCACATGAAGGGAACTGTCAATAAGTGCTGAGACTTAACATACCAAGATACAAACTGAAAGAAAGCTCTAAATGCAAGTAACTCAAGAAGCCTCAGCAGCAGACTGGGTCACCCCAGACTTCACCAGCAACTTACTGAGCAACTCGGGCAAGCAAACTCGGTACTTCACCTCCCCAGAAGGCGATAAGAAGACTTCGGTCAGTTCAAGCTTATCAGAAGTAAGCCTAGTGCTGTCCCCGGTCTTGCTAAGTACCTTGAGCGCGAGCTGAACTGCCTCCTCCCTCGTAATTTCATCCTTGTAATCCTGCTTAAGCATCAACTGTGCCGCCTGATTGTTCGCCCCCAATGGCCGCGGCCATCCACCCGCCATAATTCCCACTCGGGTCGCTCATATACAGCTGAAAACCGAAATTCTTGTCCCAACCAGCAAACAAAAATGAGACTCCGAAAGGGCGGAGCCCCCCAAAACTGTGTGTGGTGTAGCCTTGTTTGGTATCACATAGTGATTGGACCAACTGCTCGACGGGCATCGGCTCTTGGTAGGCGAAAGTGTAGCGTTGGGCTTGGACCCTCGCCGTGTTGATGAGGATGTTGGCATCAGACATGATCCCGGCTACAGCACAAGCTACATGATCATCGATCTTGTACATTTTCTCAGTGGATTTCGAGATCTGGAGGAGTTTGGAGGTGACCTTCTTTTCGCCGACGAGGACGACTCCGTCTTTCGACAAAATGCCAATGGCGGTTCCGGCCTTTCCGATGGCTTCCATGGCGTATTCTACCTGGTAGAGACAACCTTCCGGGGAGAAAATCATGGTTCTACTATCATACCTTCAAGACATTTTTGGAAATCACTAAAAAAAAATCTCAGAAACAAGAACTCAGTGGATTTGATTGTCATGAACACTGGCACTGGGTGTCCATGGTGATCAAAAGGGACGTAAATGTCACTTCTCTTTTCTTGCCTAATTTTGTGGGAGATGATTTTTTGCCTCGATGTATGATAATGTGGCCCCCTTTTAACGTGAATCGTAGTAGACTTAACGCTTTTTGACGTCAATTCACGTTAACAGTGGGGAGCATTGTCCTACAATGGGGCGAAAAAACCCCATTTTTAAAGTGGAAACATAATTCAAGGTGACAACTGGGCCGTGCCGACCCACGGCATGCCCGGCACAGAACGACACGGCACAAGAAGCGGCACAGCATGCCGGGCACGACATAAACCAGTGTAAAAGGCACTTTATGTGGCTGTTTTCTCGTGCCAGCACGGCCTGTGCACGGCACGGCACCACACGCAGGCAGTGCCGTGCCTAACCCCATGCTTATTCGTGCCGGCACGGCACGACCCGTGGCCAAATCGTGCCGTGCCGTGCCTGGCCCGAGGGCCGTGCACACGGCCCGTTTGCCACCATGCGCAAGCATGCCTCTAAAATGCGCTTTGACTTGAAGAACAAGTAGAGAGAATATTAAAGGAGGCTTCTTTCATCCATCCTCTCTCTCTAATTCTCTTTCTCTCACTGTGAAAAGAAGGAAGATCGTCATTTTTCCAGGTAATATTTCTTCTCAACACAATTTTCCAGGTAATATTTCTTCTCAACACACCTTCTCTTCTTTGTTTCTTCATTCTCCTCACTTCCGTTTTATGCATCGAAACCCTAGGAGGAAACAAAACCTTAAAATTTTATCATCTTAGAGATCTTTGAATTCAGATTCTTTGCAAAATTTAACTTAATACCCGTGAGTTCTTGTTTCATAGATGTTTATTTCTTTTTCAATGGTTTGCATCAAAAACCTAAATGAAGGAAACAAAACCTTAAATTTCTCAATCTTAGAGATTTTTTAGATCTGATTATTTGCAAAATTTAACCTAGTAGCCTGCGAGTTCTTGTTTTAGAAATTTTAATTTTTTTTGCCAGTAATTTGCTTCGAAAGCCGGCTCCGTTTGGTTGCCAGTTAAATTTTTGTCCCAGGAAGAGTTAGTTAAATTTTAGTCCCATCCCATGTTTGGTTGCCTTTTAGCACTAGGTTTTTTTTAATCCCACTCTTGTAATGATTGCTTGTGTGGTGAATTTTTTAATCCCACTTTTGTAATGATTGCCTTTACATCCCATCCCAAAATAACCCCACGAACAAAAATAAACTCAGGAACCAAAAATAAGCTTGAGAAAAAAAAATTTCTACCCAACAGTTCAAGCAACCAAACAAAGGTTTTTTTTTTCCCACCATAATCCGGTCAACCAAACATGGGATTTTTATTTTACCAGGATACTTCTAGGACTTTTTTTTTCCCACCTATCTCCCAGGGTATTTTTTTCTCCCACATAAGTCCCAGGAACAAAAAATACCCGGCAACAAAACAGAGATGAAGGAAACAAAACCCTAAATCTCTCAATCTTAGAGATCTTGAGATATGATTCTATGAGAAATTTAACCTAATAGTCTTAAGTTCTTCCTTCAGATATTTTTGTTTCTTTTTTCAGTGAGTCAAACTATAAATCTCTCAAATCTCAGAGATTCTAGAGATGATTCTTTGCAAAATTTAACCTAATAGCCCTCGAGTTCTTGTTTCAAAGATTGTTTCAAGTGATTTGCATTGAAACAAAATTTTTAGTTTGAATATGCAGATTTTAGAATCAAGGTTTTTAGTTTGAAAACAGTGTGAAAGAGGGTTTATGATCAAGCTGTTGTATGCTGTCCTGACAGTGTTTCTTGGATTTTTAGTGAGAAATCTAGGTTTTAGAAATCTATCCCGCATCCTGAGATTTCTAAAACCTGGAAACATGGGATGATCTGCTAACTCTCTTGCTGACAGAAAGAAGGGCGAGAAGTCAGTTGCTCTTAAAATTAAGGGACCATATATATGCACTATTCACAAGTATTTGCAAAGCAAGCCGAAATCGGGTTGAAACCATTGGGTTAGGGTTGTGCCTAGGCCAACCTTTGACTCTAAAGCAAACAAGCAAATCTGTTCAATAACCATGAAAGAATAAGATGGCATGAATTGATAAAAATTAAAGTTCTTAATCTAGACCAAGAAATTTGATCATTTTTTCATGTGTACAGCAGAATTATTGTGATTTTTTCCTCAAACATCCACTCTCTACTTTAGAGTATTTATAATAGCAGAGAAATTCTCATATGATTTTGCTGTCAAAGCAGTCTTCATTTTAATGTACCAAAATTTCCTGCTAAGAAAATATTTTCTAGAAGATTATATCATCATCAAGAACATATAAGGGCACTACAAAATCAATAACCAATCAACCATAATCCTACTTTCTATTATATGGTGTTTCACTTGACATCGATTTTTTTTTTGGATGATTTGATATCAATATTGCAACCTACAAGTAAATAAATAAAATAATAGAAATATTCAAGTTTTCAAGGGCCAAAGAAAACGGAACCAACAACCAGAAACCATCCCATGTGGCCACGACCGAAATCAAATTAATATATAAAGTCTCAAAATTTCAGATCCATCGAACATATCATAATTTAAACCTTAGAACCCTTCCAATCTCATCTCCCCTAAGATAAATATTAACTGCTTTTTACACCCATCATAAGAGCTTGCAGAAAACTGGATTCACAATCAGAAAACAGTCATGCAGATCCAGAGGAACTGAAAGTTAAAAAAAAATAACGAAAAAAAAAAAAACTAAAATCAGTGAAACAGGACTTAATTCTTCGGACAAAAAACCATTAGATGATTTAGATCTAAAGCTTTTATTCAACTTTTGATCTACGACACAGCTGCAACATCATGCATCAAAGTAGAAGAGAGAAAAAAAATTAATAAACTTAATTATTGGGAAAAAAACATTAACTGACCTCTAACATGTAACTGCAATTTTATTCAGCCAAACACTGACCTCTACCATGTAACTGCAATTTTGTGGCTGACCTCTACCATGTAACTGCAATTTTATTCAGCCAAACACTGACCTCTACCATGTAACTGCAATTTTTAATAGACATTCACGAGAAGAAGAGGCCACAACCCAATCCCTAACAATTTCCCCTGGTCCATGGATCTAACTTCTACTAGATCCCAAATCCAGCAATGATTACTCCACGACTTCGGTTTCAAATCAAAATCTGAGACAGTTAATCCAGATTAGAACAAAAAACATACGTTGTACCAACATAAACAACTTGCCTGAAAGAAAGCACATCCCCTGGTCCATGTATGTGAATATGATTTGCTTACAAAACCTAGTAAGAAATCATTTAAATAGTGTGCTTCATCCATTCCAACTATGAAATGTATGGGCCGCACATGAAGGGAACAGGCAATAAGTGCTGAAATTTAACATACCAAGATACAAACTGAAAGAAAGCTCTAAATGCAAGTAACTCAAGAAGCCTCAGCAGCAGACTGGGTCACTCCAGACTTCACCAGCAACTTACTGAGCGACTCGGGCGAGCAAACTCGGTACTTCACCTCCCCAGAAGGCGATAAGAAGACTTCAGCCAGTTCAAGCTTATCAGAAGTAAGGCTAGTGCTGTCCATGGTCTTGCTAAGTACTTTGAGCGCGAGCTCAACTGCCTCCTCCCTCGTAATTTCATCCTTGTAATCCTGCTTAAGCATCGACTGTGCTGCCTGATTGTTCGCCCCAATGGCAGCGGCCTTCCACCCGCCATAATTCCCACTCGGGTCGCTCATATACAGCTGAAAACCGAAATTCTTGTCCCAACCAGCAAACAAAAATGAGACTCCGAAAGGGCGAAGCCCCCCAAACTGTGTGTAGCCTTGTTTGGTATCACATAGTGATTGGACCAACTGCTCGACGGGCATCGGCTCTTGGTAGGAGAAAGTGTAGCGTTGGGCTTGGACCCTCGCCGTGTTGATGAGGATGTTGGCATCAGACATGATCCCGGCTACAGCACAAGCTACATGATCATCGATCTTGTACATTTTCTCAGTGGATTTCGAGGTCTGGAGGAGTTTGGAGGTGACCTTCTTTTCGCCGACGAGGACGACTCCGTCTTTCGACAAAATGCCAATGGCGGTTCCGGCGTTTCCGATGGCTTCCATGGCGTATTCTACTTGGTAGAGACGACCTTCCGGGGAGAAAATCGTGGTTCTACTATCGTACCTTCGAGACATTTTTGGAAATCCCTGGAAAAAAAATCTCAGAAACAAGAACTCAGGGGCTGTCAGGTTAAATTTTTCAAACAATCAGAATTCAAGGATCTCCTAGGATTGAGAGATTTAGGGGCCGTTTGGATACGTGGATTTTGGAATCTGGGATTTCTTCAAAATTATAGATAAGAGACGAGAGAAGAAGCGGACCAGCCGTTGTTTTCTGACTTCTCGCCCTTCTTTCTGTCAGCAAGAGAGTAGCAGATCATCCCATGTTTCGAGGTTTTGGAAATCTCAGGATGCGGGATAGATTTCTAAAACCTGGATTTCTCACTTAAAATCCAAGAAACACTGTCAGCATACACCAGCTTGATCATAAACCCTCTTATACACTGCTTTCAAACTAAAAACCTTGATTCTAAAATCTGCATATCCAAACTGAAAGAAGAGAGGGTTTATGATCAAGCTGTTGTATGCTGTCCTGACAGCGTTTCTTGGATTTTTAGTGAGAAATCCAGGTTTTAGAAATCTATCCCGCATCCTGAGATTTCTAAAACCTGGAAACATGGGATGATCTGCTACTCTCTTGCTGACAAAAAGAAGGGCGAGAAGTCAGTTGCTCTTAAAATTAATGCTCTGTTCTCTTACACTGGTTTCAGTAGAAACCAGCCTTATTTTCCAGGGAAACTAAAAATTAACGTGTTCTTTTGACTTTCCTCGGAAACTTTTTTTCAAAAGTGGAAAATAAAATTAATTACGTGGAAAATGGGTTCCCTCGACTTTTCTTCTCTTTAGTTTCCGATATAAACTATCGGAAACCCTAGCTTTCCCTTCCCTTTCCACGAGAAGAAGAAGAAGAAGTTGTTTCAATCGTCGCCTCCATCGTCTCTCCACATCTTCCATTTGGTTCAGCCATTCCCAAACCAGGTACTCTCTCTCTCTCTCTCTCTCTCTCTCTCTCTCTCTCTCTCTCTCTCTCTCTCTCTCTCTCTCTCTCTCTCTGTGTTTCATTTTTTTCCTTTTTTTTTATTGCTACATCCATGTTCTTGATGTTGATTTTACTGTTTGATTTTTTTTATTATTATTCGTCTCTCATCCTTTTATTTTCTTTATAATAATCGATTTTTTTTCCCATTTTCAATTGTTGTTAGATCTGAGATGAGTTTGGGTATTTAAGAAGCTGAGCTCACCTAGTTTTGCAACACAAGAAAATCTAGTTTCTGCTCCTATTTTGTAGATCTATACCCAAGGTAATGCTGATCCCAAATTATCATCGTCTTCTTTTCTTTTTCTTTTTTTTGTAATGTGAATTGTTCATGTTGGTTTCTGTTGATTTTGATTTTTTGTACTCTCTTGATCTGAGTCGATTTTTGAAGAATCTAGGGTTTTCTCTGTTTAAATTTCTCTACTTTGATTTTTCATGATTTGAATTGAGACTATTTCATGTCTTGATGGGATCTGAACATAAATGCCTAGGTCTGTTATAGTTCTGGGTTTTTTTTTTTGGTTCTGGATTTGATGTGTGTGATCACTACATTAATGAGTTTTTTTGGTTTTGATACTGTCATTCTACACTTACTGATGCCCCATTTGCTTTTTATGAATAAACATCAATTCAAAGGATTAAACTGGTTTTGACTTTTGAGAGAGGGTTTGAGCCTCTAGCTCAATGGTCAAGGCTTTGTTCTTCAACCTCCCAGAGTGCCTACCAAAAAGCTGGTTTTCAGATGTTTGGTAAAAACAAGTGTTTCCTCTTTATCCCTTTGATAATCTTTGATTCAAGGTAATAAATCTAGGGTTGCTCTGAATTGCCATGTTATGAAATCAGTTTTAATGGGCTTCACGAGTTGGAGATAGGTGAAAGATACAGAAAAAAGACTTAAGTACATACGGTATTATAGAGTGTTATGGCATTTATTTTCTTTATGTTATAGCACTCTTCTGTCGTGTACTCTATGTTTTTGCTGTGTTATACCACATAATTGTTAACTCATGATTCATGTTTTAATTGGGTTTTGACTGTTCACGTTTTAATTGTTATTGTTAACTCATGATTTGTTTTTTAGTACTATCCACTTGTTGTTAGATGGACGATAGGAGACTTAGAACCGAGGATGGTCGCCCCACAAAGAGGGCAAAGTCGATTGTGAGTGCTGTTGCGACAATAGTGAGCGCAGCAACCACTGCACTCGTATTCTTCCAACAGTATTACGACGAATACCTACGAAGAGCTCCATACGAAAACAACTACTTCACAGATCGAGAATTTACTACGCGTGCCATTACGTCAGACGAACATTGCAAGCACTTAGGATGAACGTCAGGTGCTTCGGACGATTTGTTCGACTGCTTAGAAGCACTGGCGAACTTAAAGATACAATACATTGTAACATTGACGAGCAGGTTGCAATGTTCTTACATATTGTATCTCACAATCAACGGAACCGGTTAATTAGAGCCTTCACACAACGATCAGGTTCCACGGTTTCTCGTTATTTCAACAAGGTCTTAAAAACTATTCTAAGCTTGAAATCCGAGTTTATAAAACCTCCGACGAGTGAGATACCAGAAGTCATTCGCACTAATCCAAGATTCTGGCCTTATTTCAAGGTAACCTCAAATACTAAGATTCTGGCCTTATTTCAAGAGATCGACTGATATATTTTAACCTTTCTATGCTAGGATTGCATTGGTGCAATAGACGGAACTCATATTCCTGCTAAAGTGAGAGCCGAATATAAGCCTCGGTTTATTAATCGAAAAGGTTATCCTTCTCAAAATGTGTTGGCAGTTTGTGACTTCGATTTAAAGTTCAATTACATTTTGGTTGGGTGGGAAGGATCAGCATCCGACTCAAGGATATTAGGAAATGTAACATCACGACCTAATGGGCTTCCTTGCTTTCCAGGTATCCTTTACCTTTCCTTCTACTTATTATGTCGGTTATGAATAGACAATGGCGATACTGAGACAATACTTTCTTCGTTGTAGGGAAGTTTTATCTCGGCGATGGTGGCTATCCTTTACTTCGTAGTTTTATAACACCGCACCGAGGCATAGCATATCATTTAAATGAAATCAGGGGTCGAAGACCACGAACGCCAGAGGAACTCTTTAATCACAGACATTCATAGCTCCGGAATGTAGTAGAACGTGCATTCGGCGTCCTCAAGAAGCGCTTTAGAATTTTAAACAAGGAACCGATGTACCCATACGAAAAACAGATTGATATTGTTCTATCTTATTGTTGTGTCCACAATTTCATTCGGAGGGAGATGGCAGATGATGATCTTCTTGATGACGTAGATCTAGAGTTACGAGCAGTGGTCCCGCCTGAGGAAGAAGAGCCTGTCCCATATGTTCCATTTAGTAGGGCCGATGATCCACGAGAGGGGACTAGGATTAGAAATGAATTGACCCCGAATATGTGGAATGACTTTCAACGTTGATTTATGTATCGCCTTTTTTTTTTATGGCTTGTTTGTAGCATGTTTTTAAAAAACAATAAACTCGTATTCTATAGTCTCATGAGTTTTATGTATGGTCTCATGAGTTTCTCGTTATTGTATGGTCTCATGAGTTTCTCGTTATTGTATGGTCTCATGAGTTTCTCGTTATTGTTTCAATTCATATAGGATGGCTGCAAGTCCCGTGGGTAGGAACCATTACTGAAATACTGAGATGGATAAGGTGTTGGTGGATGCGTTATTGGAACAAGTATCGGAAAGGCACAAGATACCCAATGGCTTTAAAGATGTCGTATACACGGCGGCAAGCAGAACAATGAATAGTCGATATAGGAAAGATATGACGAAAGAGCATATCAAAAATCGAGTCAAGACCCTAAAAAAAAAATTTATGGCCGTCAACACTATAATAAACACAAGCGGATTTGGCTGGGATGACGTCAATAAGAAGATCGAAGTGACGGAAGATGTCTACAATGCTTGGGTCGCTGTGAGTACAAAATGACATCTTTGTTTCATTTGTTAATTACTCTGGCTCGTAATATTTATAACTATTTTTCCGAATTTCTTGTAGGTTCACCCTGAACATAAGAAATATTTTACAGAGAAACATGTGTTGATAGATGATTTTCGTCACATTTTTGGCGAAGACTATGCCACGGGTGGGTGGAGTAGGGATGACGTTGCCCCTAGTCAAGAGGTGCAGAGTTCAGCTCCGCATATTGACGATACCCCTGAGACTGAAACAATTCCAGAGTCTCTTATGGTGGGTGAGAGCAATAGGGGACCTGGGCCAAGAACTTCATCTCCGGTTAGAGATTTTGCAAGAAGCGATGAAGGTCAGAGGGGGACGAAGCATAGTGCAGCAAAATATATGAATTTGATGGAAGGGTTTACTTCAACTTTGGAGAAGGTGCAGATGCAATCAAGGATCTATCGAAGGAACATTTTGACAATGACGAGCTTCATGATGCCGTGTTTGGGTTACAAGGATTCAAGGAAGAAATCTTAGAGAAGGCTTATGAGTACCTCAACCGTAACCCTACGGAGGTTCGTGCTTTTATGAAGTACACAGTAGAAAAGAGGGAGGGCTACATGTGGAGGAAGATGGAAAACCTTGAATTCTGAGTGATGTAAGGACTTAGCTTGGTCTTTTTGTTAAGCGAAATTACGGTCTGCTTCTTCTTAGCAACTATATTTGTGACAATTTTTTGCCAAGTCTATATTGGTTGCCTGATTTATATCTTGGCAGCTCTATATTTGTGACAATTTGATTGGCATTGTTATTGTTTAACTTCTGTTTGTCATGATTTTCTTATTTTGATTTACTTCAGAGGGTTAGACACACTTATTTTAGACTAGACTCTATATTGGCATCATTCTGCATATCAGTTTGTCACAATTTCTATTTAACAGGTTTCTATTGAGTTTCCCTGTAACGAAAAGCATATTTCTGTAGTTTCTGTCAAGTTTATGTGCAACGAAACGCTCATCTGACAGATTTCTGTCAGGTTTCTTTTCTTTCACTTTCCTTTCTGCCACATCAGTTTCCTTCCCTTCACTTCCCTTTCTTTCCTTTCCTTTCCTTTCCTTTCCTTTCCCGACGAGAGAACAGGGCATAAGGGACCATATATATGCACTATTCACAAGTAATAGCAAAGCAAGCCGAAATCAGGTTGAAACCATTGGGTTCGGGTTGTGCCCGGCCCAACCTTTAACTCTAAAGCAAACAAATGGATTTATAATCAGAAAACAGTCGTACAGATCCAGAGGAATCGAAAGTTAAAAAAAATAAAGCGAAATGGAAAATCGTCAAATCTAAAGCTCTTGAAAACTCCTACAAGAAAAAAAACTAAAACTTTCTTAAAAAAAAACTAAAATCAGTGAAACAAGACTTATTTCTTCGGACAAAAAACCATTAAATGATTTAGATCTAAAGCTTTTATTCAACTTTTGATCTACGATTCAGCCGCAACATCATGCATCAGAGTAGAAGAGAAAATAAAATTAATAAACTTAATTCTTCGGAAAAAAACATTAGATCTAAAGCTTTTATTCTTTTGATTCAACCACAACATCACGCCTTAAAGTAAAAAAAGAAAACTGAAATCAATGAAACTGAAACTAATTCCTCAGCCGAGCGAAATCGAAGCGTGATCAAAGATTAAGAGATAAAAATAGGAAAATAATTAGATGAAGATCGTCGGCAGCTAGGGTTTTACCTGGGAAAAGCAGAGAAAAGGGCGAGGAGTTAGATTTCAGAGTCGGACAAGAAAAATTATAGCGTGTGGGGCAAAACCCTAATATGCATGCTTGAATGAATCTTGACCGTTAGTTTCCAGGTGATCTGAATCGTTAACTTGAAGATATGAGCGACTGCAGAGCCGTATCGCATATGCTTTTTTTCCGTTTCTAAACTAATTTGTGGGAAATGACATATCTGCCCCCTTTTCTTCGCCATTACGCTTTCTCCTTTCCATGGGCCACCCCCTGCAAAGAAGTGACTACTCTTTTTACACTAGAAGGCGGTGGCCCAGGGAAGAAACGAGCACTAATATATCATTTCTCTTATATCCCTTCAAAAAAAGGGAAATGATATATTTGTCCTTTTTTTACATGGGACAGCCCCGTTAGTGTAAAGAGTCTAAATACACCAGAGGGGGCTGTCCCAAGTAAAAAAGGGTTGCAAATATGTCACTTCCCATTATATGGTGCGTGGCTGTAAAGGCAGGTATTTATACAAAAGTATGTGGGGCCCAATCATAAGATGATCCAAACCGTTCATTTGTTGGCCCACAACGTAAATAGGCCGTAGGCCGTAGACCGAAAATCATTCCCATGCGATGATCCTAACGCTCTGGCATGTAGAGTTTTTACATTGTGGAAACCTCGATAGATCGGAGGGTTAGGATCATCATTTGGAGATGATTGAGTGGCCCAAAAAATTAGCCGTTTGGATTATCTTTATTAAGTGGGCCCATGTACTTTTTGAGAGACATGCACTTTAGGGCCTCACACCCATGGTTTAAAATTTCGACCGAAATCTGAAATTTCGGTTACTGGTGGGGACCGAAACCGGAATTTTCCGAAATTCCATTTTTCGCCCTTTACCAAATTTCGGATTTCGGTCCTAAATTTCGGTAATTTCGGTCCGAAATTACTTTAATGACATTATTTATTAAAAAAATAGGTGTTCTGGAATTTCGGTCCGAAATTTGGAACCAAATTTCGGACTGAAATTTCGGTTTTTGGTGGGTCCGAAACGGCTACCAAAACCGAAATTTTAAACCTTGCTCACACCATATGAAATTTTACATTTACTAGTGGGTATGATTTTGGTAATTCCACCCGGAGAGATAGAGGGGGCCACTGGACCTTTTTGAGAGACATGCACTCTAGGGCGTAACGACATATAAAATTTCGCATTTACTAGTGGTATGATTTTGGTAATTCCACCGGGGAGAGAGAGAGGTGGGCAAGAATGGGTTTAAAATCAGAGAAGCCAGCTTAATAAAACCCTTACCAAGATAAGGCAGAGAAACCAATGGATCTGATCACCATACACTTATAGCGAACCATGTCCACATGCCCATTGGTTGATCATATCAATCGTCTCTACCATCATTTGGCCCTCTCTCTCTCTACTGTATTTTACAGCACAAGGTAATTTTGTATGATCTTTAGATTGTCTACTCCCAATTGGTTGCACGTCACCAAAGTGCAATTAATTTGGTTTGACCTTTATATTAATGCACTTTGGTGAGAGCAACCAATGTGGGTGCCCTTTCATTCCATTTTTGCAAGGGCGCCCTTGCGTCTAGCATCCCTCTTATAACTTTCAACTTGTCACACTTTTAACAGTGTATCCCATTGCTAAACGAGGAAGCCCTTCAGAGTTTGTCATACGCTAAAGCAATGTACACCCAAGTGTCACGCATTTTAGGATGTACTTTAATTGTATACTTATGTTAAATAAAGCATCTTTGCATTCTCTGAGATTAGGAATTTGTATCATTATGTACCAAACTTCCGTCATCAAACACTCCACTATAACATTAAAAGAAAAATCAAGCACCCAACTACATCATCTCATTTTGACTGTAACTTTGAGTTTGCTTACAGTAAGGGGCGTGAATAAGATTTAAGAGAGAGGAGGAAGAGTGGCGGGGCTAAGGTTGGTGGTAGTGTCGCTGGCTTCATGTTCCATATCACCTGAAATCGAAAAGACTGAAAAGAAATTGCAGATATAGAAATTGAGTGCTGCTATGGAGACTGAGAGTGGGACCTAACAGATAGCCTCTTAACACATTAGAAATCTTTCCCTTTTGTTAGGTTCTACTCTTGGTCCCCAACTCGGTTACCATATCATTATTCATTGAAATTAAGATTGAGGTAAAGATTATATTTCACAACAATGACAACATATGAAGATGTACAAATCTGACTATTCTATACTAACCGATCAAATATTCCAAGGGAAATGATAACAGCACAACCATATTTTGATATTTTCACAAACCATTTGTCTTTTAGTGTTTAAAGAGCTGTCAAAAATGTTATTACATTTCCCAAAAAACTCTCATGATCCAACTAAAGAAGAAAAGAATGCTGGTTTTGTGCAAAAATCAAAATATGGTTGTGCTGATAACATTTCCCTGTTTCAATTTTCAGTTTCATCTTAGCAATTAAAAAAAATCAAAGTAAATAAGAGCAATGTATGGAGCAGGTAATACACCTATGCAGCACAATTATTTGCAAGCATTGGCCAATACAGATATACATATCAAGTCACAAATCTTAAATCATAAAAGTTGTCTTAGGACATCATAAAAACTTAACCTATAAAAGAGGTATTATGGTATCATAAAAACCTTGAATTGTACATGAACACGCGAAGATCAATAATACCCACAGTCTCCATACTCTCGAAATCACGGTGTAAACAGTAAGAGCTTAAGTCTAAATGAAGAAACTAAAGATACCTCATGTAGGATTGGTTTTCCTCTTAATTGTCAAATTGCATGAAATAGACAATCCTAGCATCTGTTCTAATCGAAATACCATGAAAGAAAAAAGTCACATAAAACTGCAAAAGTTTAGAAATTATAAATAAAATGTCCTATTGGATCGCCGCTCCTAATAAGTTTCTCCATTGAAAATATAAATTATACGTATGCTACTCCATAGCTCCAAATAAGCAAAGCAAAACATTAAATATTAATACTAATGCACCTTGAAAATTATATTTATAAAGGTCATAATGGACCACCACTCCTAATAAGTTTTCCCGCTTGAATGTAAATAGTAGTGTATAATATCTAATAAATGTGCTATGCTAATTAATATAAAGCTAAGATAGGCCAATATCAGAAAGAATCTCTAACGAAACTAAGCCCTGCCTAAATCCCAAAATACATTTGATTCTATAAATTATTGTTTGGATTGCAGGAATTCTTTGGAAAAGTTTGGAAAGGGAAAGTATTTCTAAAATTTCTTACTTCTTAACACACTAAAAAATACAAATCTAACCAACCCTATTCAATTTTACTCATATGAGCTACTGCTATATGCATAAATCCAATAAATCTTGAAATTTTCTCGAGGTTCTAAAAATTATGGAGATATCTTCACATTTTATTTTTATTGTAAAAACATCGCGATAATTTTGCCATATTATTTCCTGTCTTTATTTTATTCTTAGATTTTATATTTTTACATATTTCATTTTTTCCCAACATAAATCTGAAAATAAGAAAAAATATTAAAACATCTCAAGATACATTCTCCAAAAGAAATTTTCCCAGAAAAATAATATTTGTGACTTAAGAGGTTTTTTGGTCCAGATCGTAAGCTAGAGGCCTCTTGATGCATGCGCATCCCTCTAGTTTGTGTAGATCAACAGCCAAGGCCGTTGACGGACTGCTCATGACCATTAGATCAACATTAAGACAATCCAGATCGTCGTTCCTACTGAAGCCATGGCGGAGGAATACCTTTCAAACGCGCCGACAACCTTTAGATTGATCAAAGGCCGGAAAGGATTCAGAATTGACAGTCCAAAATCACTTCATCAATATTTATTTATTTTTGGGGAATATTCCTAAATTGTAATTTAGCATTCAAAAAAAATTGCTGAATTGTAATTTCCTTTTTCTTTCTGGGCATTCAATTAAGTAGGAATTTTGGTCTTATGAGGAAAAATAGGTTAGATGTGGAAGTGATCTACAAGTTCTACCCCTGGGCTTACCCAATGCGCGTGGTTTACCCGATGCACGTGGTTTACGGGTGATTGCGCGCATCCGGAGGGAATTAGTCCCACTCTACAAAGTGTGGTGGGGACACCCTACGTCATAAAAAAAATATCTACAAGTTCTTCCTGGGTAGGATTATTGTCTTAAGCTGGAAACTAGGGAATCTACTTGTCTCGATTACGTATGCTCTATTTAGTTGCCGCCCAGCACACATATTTTTTCGAAGCCAGCTAGAACACAACCAGTCCCTATCAAACCGGAAGAAAACTAGTAAGTTCTTTTGCATATAATCTACTGTACATTGAATTTTAATTTATAAAACTTACTTTTTAGTCCAGATATAGGTGCATTCTATTAATTCCAGATATTTGATGTCCTCAACAACATGATCAATATACCTATTTTTATATTGTTTTGCCTAACCTTTGCTGATCGTCCAAATACCAGTTGATCCGACGGTTCTGATAATCCAATCAGTGCAATTTCTCAATCTGCAACTAGGGGTGTAACTTGGGTCAGGTTAAGGATTTTTTGGAAATGATTTATCAAAACAGCTGAGATTTCATCAGGGTGTGGGACCCGATCCCGCAAGGGGGGCGCGGCCCACCTCCCGCTTTTGGTCTCTCGTACCTACGCGAATGACGTGTGCCTTTTTATTATTAATAAAAGTCATCGTTTCTGTGAACTTGGGATCACTAAAGCAATATGAATTTCACACAAAAGAGAATAATCAGAGTCGCCACCTAGGTAAAAGACCTAGGACCCATAAGTGACACTGCAATGATCTATGGTCCCAAAAGTCTAGATTCGTTACCTGATTACGGGAATGGAAGGTATGGGGAATTATTACCACATGCATCATTCTTGTCCGATAATCCGGTCTTCAATTCCAAATGTTAACTCTCTTGAATTTCTTTTAAAATGCTCATTTAAACTCTTTTGATGTGATCTATGTGACATATACCCTAAAATCTAATCTCGATGTGATTCCTAGATGCTTCTTCTGATTCTCTTAAATTGGTTTGATTCGATCTATTTGAAAGTTCTCCTAGAATCTAAGTTTAGAAAAAATCCTAAGTGATTTGATCAATTTGATTTAGGATTTGAAAAGTGAGAAAGAAATAAACAAAATAAAATCCTAAAAACCCTACTGAAGTGTGTAGGGCTGACTCATGCATGGAATGCCATCCCAGCATCCAAGCTGCCTACGTACCCAAGCCTCAATGAGATCAGAGTGGACGTAGTTCGGTGGCTTAAACAAAGCTACATGTCTAAGACATCTAGGATACTGATCTAGACTTGATAGACTGTTTCAACAATTTTAGAGAAATTATTTAATTCAAGTTGGGTAGATTTTATTATCCTAGAACTCCATCTAAGATGTTATATGGTCCTATCTAAGTGCAAAGCATCTACTAGACTAATGCAAATGGGCCCCCACATCCTAAGTTAACTATGCATGTCCTATAGGGAAAAAAAGTTAACTAGTGAAATCTAATCTAAGGCTCAGTTACTATCAATAGCAACTGGCCGTGATGAAGCTTGACTCCTAACTCTAGGACACCCTAAGACCTAGAACACACGTGACGTAAGTGTTCATAAAGGGGCTCTAAGGGTTCCTACGAGGTGGGACCGCAATCCAACGGTTCCAAGATCAACTTGAACTTGGGTTTGCCCAACCCAAATTTATTAAGTTAATGATTTTTCTATTCTTTTTAAGGGTTTTTAACATCTAAAACCTAAGGCTCTAAGGGTTGACCAGTCTCATGCTTGGGTTGGATTTATGAAAGAGAATTGTGCTCCACCTTCAAACAATTTGGCATATACGTTATAATATATTGTTGCCTGGCATATTCTCAGGATCTTCATGGACAACAACCTCGGAGCCAACAACATATTATAATTTAGATGCTAAACTATCCAGGACTGATTGCAAAAAGTAAACAATCATGAATTCAACCATTGCATTCAAACTAACTTAGAATAGCAAGTTTACAAAGAAAGTATTAGATTTTTAGAATTTCTGTTTAAGTGGCTCAAGGATTAAATACATGCTGAAAAATTCAATCATTCTCGAAATTTTCATGATGCTTTAAATTAATTTATATTTTTAAGTGAATTTAACAAAATTAGACCAGATTAATGATTTTACAAAGCATCCTATAGCAAATTAAGTTTTATGTTCTAGAAACTTAGGAATATGATGTGTTCTAGAAAATTATGATCTTCTGAAAATTTAAAAAATTAAGTCAAATTGATGACATTATAAATAAACACATACCAAACGGATTCCAAATCAAACCAACATTTTACAATGACATGATATTCATGCATAAAGCATACTATAAATTTTTTATCAAGTTTTATAATGATTTGCTATCTATTCCAGTCATATCCATAACAGGCTATTTCGAAGAAAAAATCAAAGAGCGTGCTTACTTGAATCGTAAAATCATGAGAAAGTTAAGATAAACTAAATATGAATCAGAATATTTTTCATCCAAATTTCAGAACCCAAAAACTAATATATCTCCAGAAATTCAATTTTTATGAAAAGGACTAATGGTTTTCTTGAAATTCAAACTCGTTTATCATGAAAAATTTAAAAACCATATCAAAAATTCATAAAAACTCATGAAAAGTTGTCTCTAACATACTAGTAATATATATTACTGCGTTGTAAAGAAAAATTCTAAAAATTATTAATTTTAATATGGAAAATACTTACCGCACACAAAACGAAATTTCGAGTATAAAACAATGATGAAACAAATTTTTTAAAATTTTATTTCATGGAAAATTATAAATATGTCTAAACTCATGATCTGGAAAGTGTCATGAGTTTTCAAATCCTTTTGATATTTACTAAAATTAAGTCAATTTTAAAATAATTTAAAATACGATCAAATAAATTTGAAAAATTCTAAAATTTCTTCAGAGATCTGAAAATATTAAAAAACAACTGGAAACAAAATTTCATCCAGTTTTGACTTTATTTGATTCATTTTTTACTTTATTTGTCGAGAAATAACCATTTTCTAGGTTGCCATTCGAAAAATAAAACAAAAAATAAAGCAAGTCAACAATGGCTGAAAATTAGGTTTTTCAAAAGTTTTTTAATTTACTTTAATCTTAGAAAATACTTGTTTTAGAGAAACTCCATGATTTGCATGACATGCTTTGAAAACCAAGTTTTAAACCCCCATTAAAAGAAAATCAAAGAAAATTAATTTTTAATGGAGAAAAAATAATTTTTAAGTAAAAATTTGAAATTTAAAATATTATGATTCATATTCCAACATTCTAAAATTTCATCAAAAAATCCATCCATATAGAACATATACGAAAATAAACCCTAAAATCAATCATAAACATGCTTTTCTAAACCTAAGATTAAAAAGAGAAAGAACACTTACCGTTGATCGCAAATCCTTGTCTCTAGGGTGTGTAAATCTAGGTTATTTGCTTTGTCACGCCCTTATAAACGCTGAAAAAACCCCGAAGAAAAATCCAATAATCTCCAATATATTGAATTTAGAAGAAAGATGGAAGAAATAATATGGAACTTTGAAGAAAATGAAGTGTGAAAGATGATCTCCACACCCCAATCAAGATGGGACGTTTTCCCAAAAAGAAGGCCAAGTTGGACGTTTTTGCAAGCTCCCTTCCTAGGGTTGGTTTGTGTGATTTTATAGAAAAAATAAGAGTTTGATTAGATATAGGAAGTTTACAATAAGAAGACTCCTTATTAAGTCACTTTCCTTCTTTCCTTCTACCTTCTAATTTGGATTAGCTTCTAATTAGGATTCCTTGCTTTGCAAAAAGCAAGGAATTCTAATTATACTAAAGAATATTCTAGATTGCTCTTTAATTAGATTTAGATAAACCCTCAAATAAGCATCCTTTCCTTTCCACTCTCTTTCTTTTTTCCTTTCTTTTTTTATTTTTATTTTAAACAATCAAACCCAACAAGGTGGGGCGCCCAACCAAGTGGGACCACCCATGTGGGGCGCCCACTTTTGTGGCTGACCCACATGGGCCCTCCCACCGCATGGGCTTTTAGCCCAATGGGCCTTATGACATGTATTTGGGTTTCTCTCAATGAAAATTGAATAAAAGTCTTTAAATTTAACATTTTTATAGATGGACCTAACTCATATGGCTTTTATGGTGCACCCCCAACATATGGTTGACCCTTTAGGAAAAATAAATTTTCGGACCAAAATGCCCTCATTTGACCAATACGCACCCAAAAAGTGACCAAATGCATTCAAATCGAATTTCCCTTAAAGGGGAAAGTTAAAAATGGAAAGTCTTCGTGGTTGAACTTTGAAAATAAAAACTTTTTAAGTTGGCTCATTTAGGTGGGTAATATCAAACAGGATCACTTGGAATCCCCTGAAAATGCCCAAAATGCCCTCGTCTCACAAAATTTACAATTCAAGTGAAACCTTTATGAAGTTCTAAATTTAGCAGGTTTTTCAAAATTCATGGAATCACTCAAGATTTCTCAGACACAACTCGGGGGGGTCAAATGAGACAAATTGGAAATGACCAAAACACTCCTGTGGTGCAAAAATTGATAAAATTAGGGAAATCCCTGATAAATTTAAAAAATAGCAGGTTTCTTAAAACGATTAAAATCATTCATAATTTTCCAGAATACCCCGGGGATCAAATGTGACACACAAGAAATGACCAAAATACCCCTGAGATGCAAAAATGGGGGGGAATCCTGAAAAACTCAACGATTTGATAGGAAACTTGAATTTTCATCTTCTGGAGATCAATGGAACCCCCTAGAGACCTTTAGGATTGCGAATCAACTTCAAAACTCCTAAAATTAGGTGAAATTCACCATAACATGCAAGAATACCTAACCTAATGCGGAAGACCGACTCAAGACTCAATAAAACTACCGAATCTTTTGCAAATGGGGGTGTCTACACAGGATCAGAGGTACGGCTACCATCTTCTCTGTTTAAGGCTAGAATGTTGTTTCTATTCTGCCTAGCTGTGGACCCCGATCCTGAGAGGACGAGTGCGGCGAGGGACGCGAGGTCCCCACAGCAATCCTCTAAGATCTCCACAATGTGAAGGAGAGCTCTGCCAAGGAACTCTCGAAACGGATGCCACCCTCACAGCATAGCACGAGTGGCGATACAAAACGAATGAGATACATCCTGATCAGGAGCCAGGGCTCGAAACCGAGATGTACCTAAAAAGAACTCAGAGTCGCCATCCATGGATAGGCCATGGAACCCTAAAATCAAATCCTCTGTGCAATGGATAACCAGAAATATATATGGGTTCGTGCCTGGTTACGAATGGGGAAGGTCTGAGAGCACCCCCAATTCGCCCGAGTGCAAGCACTTGGTCTCTTATGCCATTTTCATTAATTCCAAAGAAGTTTGAGTAAAAATCATGTGAAATGGGAACAATCCTCAGGAATCGTCTACCTAAGCATGCATTTCCTGAGAATGGAGAAATAAACACGTAAAATGAAAATGTGTCACCTAAGCAAAGCTAGGTTATGGGTGACATGCCTAACTCTAATGCAAGACTGGACTCGGACCAGAATGGCCATCCATCCTAGCTGCACTACGTATCCCGGCCTCGGGAAGAATCGGAGCCCACGTAGTTCGATGCCCTATTCTAAATTATGATGCCTAAGACATCTAGCCCTCTATCCTAGACTCGATCTAAAAGACCGAACCAGTTATTAAAGCTTCTTGTATGATTATTAAAATTCCAGTGAATTGTGGATTTTAGGACACCCTATATGCCCTAACTAATGCAAGTTGATTAGCCTTAGGCTAATGCAGGTGGTTCCTACAATCCTATGTGTAACTAGGCTGTGCAACCTAATGAAAACCACGGGCTGACTATATGCCTAGTCTAGCCATCGGTTCGACTAAATGTCTAACCGATCGACTCGAGGCCTCCTAACTCTAGGGACACTCACACGACAGGACATACCATATCAATACAAATCAAGACAAACTCCTAACTCTAGAACACAACCTAAACAGCTAGGACATACTCCTAACTCTAGAGGAAGATCTTTTTGAAAATGGTTTGAATATTTTTGTAACTTTGAAAAATTTAAAATTTTTATTTTTAAAGGTTTGGCTGGACTTGGGATGTGGATCCCAAGCTGCACTACGTACCTCGTGGAAGAGGATCAAGCCAACGTAGTTCGAAACGAACTCTCTACCTATCAAACACTTACGGCAAATCAACTATGCTCTAATAATACTATTATAAGAGCAAATGAGTCAAAGACTCTCTAATGACAGTAACTGGAGAATAAATGAGTCAAAGACTCTCTAATAAAAGCGACTAAAGGATAAACGAGTCAAAGACTCTCTAATAAGAGCAACTGATAACACTGAAATGAGATAACGAAGTCAAAGACTCTCTAATAATACTGCAAATGAAACAGATGAGTCAAAGACTCTCTAAAAACGGAAACACGAGTCAAAGACTCCAATGACACCAACTAAAAGATAAATGAGTCAAAGACTCTCTAAAGGAAAAGAAACACGAGTCAAAGACTCCACTAACATTAACTAAAGGATTAATGAGTAAAGACTCTCTAAAAGAGATAAAAAACACGAGTCAAAGACTCCACTAACACCAACTAAAGGATATATGAGTCAAAGACTTTCTAAAGGAAAAGAAATACGAGTCAAAGACTCCACTAACACCAACTAAAGGATAAATGAGTCAAAGACTCTCTAAAAGAGATGAAAATACGAGTCAAAGACTCCACTAACACCAACTAAAGGATATATGAGTCAAAGACTCTCTAAAGGAAAAGAAATACGAGTCAAAGACTCCACTAATACCAACTAAAGGATAAATGAGTCAAAGACTCTCTAAAAGAGATGAAAATACGAGTCAAAGACTCCACTAACACTAACTAAAGGATATATGAGTCAAAGACTCTCTAAAGGAAAAGAAACACGAGTCAAAGACTCTACTAACACCAACTAAAGGCTAAATGAGTCAAAGACTCTCTAAAGGAAAAGAAACATGAGTCAAAGACTCTACTAACACCAACTAAAGGATAAATGAGTCAAAGACTCTCTAAAAGAGATGAAAACACGAGTCAAAGACTCTACTAACACCAACTAAAGGATATATGAGTCAAAGACTCTCTAAAGGAAAAGAAACACGAGTCAAAGACTCTACTAACACCAACTAAAGGATAAATGAGTCAAAGACTCTCTAAAAGAGATGAAAACACGAGTCAAATCAGATAATATAAGATTGAAAATCTGTGATCAAGATGAGATGAGATAGCATAAGATTGCTTTCAACGGATGGATCATGAATGACTAATCCTATGAGATCTTTGGAAATGAATGGGATTTACATCCTAACCCCAAAGGAAAAGTTTTTTAATCTTCGCACATTTTATCAGTGTTACCTGAAGGCATCAACCCTAACCATAATCTAGCGGAGTGGAGAGAGGATCTCGACTCATGACTTTGTTTGTGTACCTAGGACCGATCGTAGCCATTGGAAGATGGACTACGGCCTAATCTAGACACAAATGGGTAGGATATCCTAAACTAGGCTCACACACGTGATGCACATGTGTTCGTATACTACATGCATGTGTGGGTTAATCTAGGGGTAAGGCCAAGAGTTCCCTTAGCGCGAATCCATGTTCGATATACTGTACCAGTGTCCGGCGTATCAGTACGTGAACAAGAGATCCGTTTACGTACCATAAAGGTACTAGGCTAAGGGTGGAATGCTTCTCTAGCACAGAGGCACCAGGTGATGAAATCCCAGTCAACCATGCTAGATAACACTCCGGGTTCCTAAAATAGGATGTGTGTGCATGTGAGATGCAGGGGTTTAGATGAAAGTGATGTAAGTGTGTGCAATAAGTTCGCGCAATCTATGATGCCTTCAGGTTTTGTTAGATTAAGTTTGAGTAAATGTGATGAGAAAATAAAGCATACAAACTAATCACAGCACCAGGATTTTACAAAGGAAATCAGTGATTCCTAAGGTTTCTATTTTGATAATTTAATGATTGAATATGTGATGGAATATTATGATCTGGAAATTTTTAAAACAATTTGATTTTAATTCAATTTACTCAAGGATTTTAAAAGGTTTCAATTCAGATTGTAGATTTACACATCAACATATAACAAATCTTTTCAGAACAAGATGAAATTTTTACAGTAACTTCTCCTTAATTATATAAGATTATAATAAAAATTTCATAGATTTTAAATATGGTTTGCTATTAGTTTTTCAATGTTGAAAGTTTCTGTCCAGATTGTGAATTAACACAGTAACGTATAGCAAATCAATTCAAAACAATATGAAATTTCTATAGTATGTTTATTACAATAAGAAAGGATTACTGTAAAAGTTTCATAAATTTTAAAAATGATTTACGATTAATTTACGATTTTACAAATATCCATCCAGATTATGAATTAACAAAGAAACACATAGTAAATCAAATCCAAATCAGTTTAAACTTTATGAAAACATGTAATTCCAGTAGTAATTATCAAACAAATATTTTCAGAAGTTTTCATTGCAATTTACTATTTTTATCAGATTTAATACAGCATGCATGATTTTACGTAAAAAATCATAAACAAATATCCAACAGAAACCAAAAATCTTGAAAAATTCACGGGAGATTAGATTAGATTTAATTTGCATCTCATCCAAATTTCACTTTTGAAAACATTATAGAGTTTTTGAAAATTGGTTTTTTCCAAAAATACCCCTAGAGTTAAATGAATTTTTAAACCCTTTAAATCAAATCAAGAATTCATAAAGAAATTCGTACTAATTCAAAATCTTACAATTATATTATGTTTAAATTTTCATTGATTTTGGATCTATGTTGACATCTTCTTAAATTCAATCTTTAGAATTTTACCCCTTTGAGGGTAAAGTTCAAAAGGTCAAATTACGGTCAAAACGAAGTCAAAATTCTTCGAAATTCCAGATTTCTACACTTCTTAATGTGCAAAACACTCAGAGATTGAAAAAAACATATTTTGAATAACAATAAGAAAAAATAAAAATAAATCACAAATTCTATCCTAGCATGCTTCTAGTTTAAGATATATGAAAGAGGGTTTTGGAATACCAACCTTGCTAGCTCTCCTTGTCTCTAGGGTAAGTAATCCTCGGATATACGCTTTGTCTTACCCTTTCAATTAGCAAAGAAAACCCCCAAAAAAAAATGTTGCCGCCGATCCGTTCCGCCGTCTTTCACTTTCTCTTAGAGGGAAGGATTGGGAGGTGATTGGGAGAGATAATGGAAGAAGAATATAGGGAAAGGGATTGGAGGGAGTGATTGGAAGAGATAATGGAAGAGAAAAAGATAATGGAAGATAAATCTCTCCTTTTTCTCCTCTCTTTTTTTTATGGATGGGAAGGAAGATATATATAGGGAGAGAAAGAGAGAGAGAGAGAGATGTGTTGGTGGAGAGCTCATCATGTTGTCCCTCTTAGTGGAGAATCCATCATCATTCTTCTTAGTGGAGGGCCCATCATGTTTCTTAGTGGAGAATCCATCATCATTCTTCTTAGTGGAGGGCCCATCATGTTTCTTAGTGGAGAATCCATCATCATTCTTCTTAGTGGAGGGCCCATCATGTTTCTTAGTGGAGAATCCATCATCATTCTTCTTAGTGGAGGGCCCATCATGTTTCTTAGTGGAGAATCCATCATCATTGTTCTTAGTGGAGGGCCCATCATGTTTCTTTAGTGGAGAATCCATCATTATTGTTCTTCATAAGAGGCCTCACAAGAGGCCCTACTGAGGCCCCACAATGTGGGCCCCACAACGCGGGCCCCACAACGTGGGCCCCACAACGCGGGCCCCACAACGTGGGCCCCACAATGTGGGCCCTCGGTTGATTCGAATTTTAAACAAATGTTCAATGCGGGCCCACCAAACGGGTCCAAATTCTCCCTCGCTTGGATTCTTATGAATAATCTCTCTCAACCTCTCACGGAAAAATGCGAAACATGGCGGAAATGATCGGATGGGGTTTCTCCCAAGCATAGCGAACTTGGGTCCGGTCAAAATGGGGTGTCTACACTAGCTTTCAGAGAGGAATAGAAAAACTTTGAGTTAGAGTCCCCGAGGTTAAGCCAGGTGGCTCGAGATTTCTGCCGGAGCAGGCATTCTTCCAAGTTACGGATTTTGATATAACTTTCTCGAGACTCAACTTCCTTCTGCTGAAGAGCTCTGTTGAAATGCAAGTGTGGCAACCCAAGAGGGGGCTGAATTGGTCAATTAAAACTTTTGGCTTAATTAGGTGGATTATTAAAAATTAATTTATTAATTAAGCACTAATTAATCTAACCCTTGTTTAAATAAGCAAGACAATCAATTTAGGGTTTGGATATTACTATCATGTATTTACTAACCCTTGTTCAATTAAACACAAACACACAAGAGGGTTAGAATTTACCAATCACCAATGGAGAGAGAGAGAGAGAGAGAGTTAGGAAGAGACAATAGGAGGTACACAATGATTTTATAGTGGTTCGGGACTAAGCCCTACGTCCACTCTTCAAGACCCCTTGAAGCTTCACTAAGCAATCCTCCACTCTTAACGGGCTGGATCAATAAGCCCTCGGTTACAAACGCCTTCTCTACCTCCGAGGGGACAAACCCTCTTTGCTCCGGATTCTCCTTTCTTAACGGGCTGAATTGGAGACCCTCTACAATCAAGCTTCTCCTTAAGGCCGAAGTGAAAACCCCTCTCCACAATCAAGCTTCTTCTTCTATAGGGTTGAAGCATAGAACCCTCTTTACAATAAAGAACTAAAATTAAGAACTATGAAGCCTCTTGATAGGCGGATTACAATAATAGAAGCTCATAATCTCTCCAAAAGATAATCCAAATAATAATCGTATGGAGATCCTCTTGTTGAATGTAGATTCACAAATCAAAGCATGAAGAGGAAAACTAAAAACCTTAGATTTTCAAGTGTAAGCTCAAAGGGATTTGAAAATGATCTTCCAAAATGTTGCTTAGTTGTGTTTGGATATGGTATAAATAGCCCATTTGAAAATATGACCGTTTGGAGGTAAAACCGTAAAAAACTGGGTGGAAAAAGTCAAGTTGTGCGGCCCCAACGGCTACTTTTCCGAACTGGCTCGGTCGACCGAGGCATTGTTGTCGCCCGCCCTATCGGGCGCTCACTTTATAATTTAAAATTTCTTACCATCGCGGTCAACCGAGGTACGGCGATCTCCCGGCGTGAGCAACCTGGACTTTCTTATTTTTGTCTATATCCCTATCCGCGGTCGCCCGGCCTTACGGCGGTCGACCGGCCCGACTATGATGGATTTGTTTCTGCTCGACAGAAACATATCCGCGGTCGCCCGGGAGACCGGCCCTGTTTGAAAATTTAATTTTAAATATAAAATCCGAGGGACTTTGGGCCATGGTCTTTAGGCTTTTGTCCAAGGTTTTCGTTTATTTTGGGAGTGTGGATGGTTTTCAACGATGTTAAATTTAATTATGAAAACCATTTTAAAAACCTTTGAAACTGCAAATACATAAAATCAAGAAGACTCTAAATACAATCTAAAGGTATATACCATGAGTCTTCTTGGAATGTCTTCGCTCCTTGGCACTTCCTTGGACTTCTTCACTTGTGAGCGAACTTCTTCAACTTGCTTTGGCTCTTGTGACTTCCTCCAATCTTCAATACATGTTGAAATGTACATGAGGTGTCACCAATGGCTAGTTCATCTCTAAGCTTCTACTTGACACTTAATAGGCAACTTGTGGGATCTTCATCTCGAGCTTTTTGACTTGAACATCTTCAAAGGATGATGTCTTCACTGTGAGTGCAAGCTCTTGATCATTGTGTGTGAGGATCCGCAAGCCGTGTGTGTGGATCCGCAAGTCGTGTGTGTGTTGAGTTGTGTAATGGCGATATGACATATCAAATTTCTGTATATAGCAGAATATCTCAAAGCAACACATTAGTTTATAAATGCTAATCAAATTGGGTTTGCTAGCATCAAAACAATAAGGTAAGGTGAATGATTGAACTCATGGGAATCCTTGGGCTTACATTCTCTCACTTTTTTATGATGGCAAAAAAATTGATTAGGAAGGCAGGAGATATATAGAAATAGCATAAATAATAGAGCAATGCTCTCCCTCACTATATGCACAAATATAATAGAAAAAAGTAAAGCATGTAGAGCATATACAATGAACTACCTAATCAATTCTCAAAATTCTCCCCCTTTTAGCAATAACAAAAAGGAAGGATTTTATAATAAAAGTGCAAATGATGTGTCAAGTGAATGATAGCTTATCTAAGCTATGTACCTAGTATATAATAGGACTTTTAAGCTTGACAAGGATTCACGATCAACGGTAGGCATTCTTTCACTTTTTCAGTTTTTTGTTTAGAAATCATGTTTAGGATATTTTATGGTTTAATTTTCAAATATGATCTAAACAATGAAGTTTTTGGATGAAATTTGAGTACGATATAATATAAATCATGATCTTTTATTTTTCAGATTTTTGCTGAAAAATTAATTTTTCTTCATTAAAATATTAATTTCCTTCGATCTTTCTTCAATATGGAATTTGAATGAGATTTTGAAAGCAAGTCCTCCAAATCATTGTGTTTTTTCAAAATCTACTATTTTCTGAGTTTAATATAAAATTAAAAATTACTAAAAAATATAATTTTTGACCATGGTTTGATCGTTTTATTTTTCAAAAGATAACCTAGAAAAGGGTTATTTCTCAAAGAATAAACTAAAAATTAGGTCAAATCATATCCAAATTAGATGAAAATTTATTTTTAAACCGAGTTTTAGATTTACAGATCACTCAAAAATTTTCGGATTTTTTAAAATATTTTTAATCCAATTTTAAATTATTTTAACTTTGGGCTATTTCTAATAAATATCAAACAAATTTGAAAACTCATGAAACTTTTTAGATATTAGTTTTTTATATAGATAGAATTTTTCATGAAAGAAAATTTTGAAAATTTTCTCTTATTCATTATTTTCCAACCCGAGCTTCATTTTGTGTGCCATAATTCTTTCTTATGATAAAATCGATTGATTCCAAAAAATTTCTTTACAAACCAGTAATATATATTACTCGTATGTCTTATTTTTATAAGGCTTTAATATGGTTTTTGATTTTTTTTAATAAAGCGGGTTCTGATTTTCTATGAAACAAGTGAACTTTTCTTTAAAAATTGGGTTTCTTGGAGAAATTTCAATTTTCAAGTTCTAAAATTTGGAAGAAAAATATCATGATATATATTATATTTACTCTAAATTTTCCTTGATTTTAGGATCTCATTAAGTATGCCTTTTGAATGATTCTACAAAATATCCAGATTTTGTGTGATTTTTATTGGATATCAAATCACAAGGAAAATTTATAAAATTTTTACTGTAGTTTTTATCATGGTTATCTTGATACTAAAAAGGTTTGGGATGATTTCAAAGTCGTTTGTTATAGGTTACGTTGTAAATTGAGCAACCTGACCTCAATTTTGTAAAATTGAAACATAATAGTAAATTAAAATAAAAATGGATGACATTTTTACAGTGTTCTATATTAATTGATATATTAATACTATAAAAATTTGAACTCAATTGGAATTAATTTGGTATAGATTTATTTGTAAATTCACCTACCTAGCCTGAAATTGATAAATTCTATTAAAAATTGAAACTAATACAAAACATCATGAAAATTTTCATAAAGTTCCAACTATCTATCATGTATTCATTTCCAAAGCCGATGAAACAAAAATCTTAGGGGTCATAGATCTCCTTTGAAAAATGGCAATGGTAGGATATTTTAGATGCCAAGATTGCATTCATAATCGTCTCCAAATTGCAATTGATCCTAGACAATTTGAGTATTTAAATTATAGTATGTTATTGGTTCCGAGGTTGTAGTCTACGAAAATTCTGAGAACCATGCTAGGCAATAATATACTATAACTTACGTACTAAATTGCGCAAGGGGAGAGCACACGCTCCCTTCCATGAATACAATCTAAGCATGAAATTTGTCAGGCCTTAGAGCTTTTGGTATTCCTTAGATGTTTAGGAATCGAAAATCTTTGAAAAATTAAAAATTATTTAACATAAAAATTCGGATCGATCTAACCCCTGTGTTTGGAACCGTTGGATTGCGGTCTCCCATCGTAGGAACCTTTAAGGCTCCTTAGGAACATTTACGTCACGTTGTGTTCTATGTTTTAGGGTGTTCTAGAGTTAGGAGTCTAGCCTCATCACGGTCGTTTGCTATGGATAGCAACCGTGCCATAGATCTAGCTACACTAATTAACCCATTTTTCTATAGGACAAGCCTAGTTAACCTATGATGTAGGTTCACCTGCATTAGTTTAGGGAACGTCTTGAACTTAGATAGGACCATATAGCATCTTAGATGAAGTCCTAGGATAGTAAAAGCTACTCAACTTGAATTAAATGAATTCCCTTAAACTGTTGAAACAATCAGTCCAGTCTAGATTGGTGTCCAAGATGTCTTAGGCATATAGCTTAGTTTAGGCACCGAACTACGATCGACTCTGATTCTAGTAAGGCTTGGATATGTAGGCAGCTTTGGATGCTTGGATGGCATACCGAACACGAGTCGGCCCACCACAAATGGTGGGGTTTTGTATGTTAGTTTTTTTAATTGAATTAATTAAAATATATAGGATTTCCCACAAATTATAATTTTAGGAGAACATTCACTTAGATTGAATCCAAACAAATTAAGAAAATCAAGATACACATTAGGGATTACATTGAAATTAGATTTTAGGATGCATGTCACATAGTTCGCACATTAATATAGAGTTAAATGAGCCATTAGGATGCATGTCACATAGTTCGCACATTAATATAGAGTTAAATGAGCCATTTAAAAAAAATCAAGGGAATTAACTTTTGAAATTGAAGACCGGATTATCGGGCAAGAATGGTGCATGTGGTGGTAATTTTCCATACCTTTCATTCTCGTAATCATGTAACGAATCTAGATTTCTGGTCACTTATGGGTCCTAGATCTCTCATCTAGGTAGCGACTCTGTCATTCTCTTTTGTGTGAAATTCGGATTGCTTTAGTGATCCCAAGTTCACGGAAAGGCTGATTTATATCAATAATAAAAAGCACACGCCAATCGCGTGGGTACGAGAGATCAAGAGAGGGAGGCGAGCCGCGCCCCTCTCACGGGATCGGGTCCCACAGAAGTCTACTCTTCAGAAGAGTCAATCTCTTCCAAGAAAATCAGTTTCTCCAGCGGAGTCTAGAATTTGCTCCCGCAACCTTCAATCCCCAGCAGAATTCAGTTCTTTAAAAAAAAAAAAAAAGTCAATACCCAAAATCTCAACAAGTTACTTTTGTTTGGTTCTCAGTAAAGATCGCACTCTCCCAAAGTACTCGGTAAGAGAAATTAATCCATTAGACGAATCGATCAAAATTCTGGCATCCAGAGGTAAAGCTGTTCCTTCTTTAGTTTCATGTTCTTGATTATTCAATGAGAATCAGTCTCATTATTTCTTGTTGAGTGTGATGAGAGACTGTGTCATCGTTGCATTTTGATGATTTGGCAAGAGGCCGTCTCATCATTGTGTTGTATGCTTGGTGAAAGACTGTATCACAAAAGTATCTGATGAGAGTCTGTCTCATTATTACATTTTATGGCTTGGTGAGAAACTGTCTCACAAAAGAGTACGATGAGAGTCTGTCTCATTATCTCCGTCGAGAGTCTGTCTCGTCATTCAGTTGAGAGTCTGTCTCATTATCCCATGAGAGTCTGTCTCATTATCTCCGTCGAGAGTCTGTCTCACAATTCCCATGAGAGCCTATCTCATTATCCCCGTCAAGAGTCTGTCTCATCATTCAGTTGAGAGTCTGTCTCACTATTCTCATGAGAGTCTGTCTCATTATCCCCGTCAAGAGTCTGTCTCGTCATCCAGTTGAGAGTCTGTCTCATTATCCCATTGAGAGTCTGTCTCGTCATTTAGTAGAGAGTCTGTCTCATTCTCCCCGTGGAGAGTCTGTCTCGTCATTTAGTTGAGAGTCTGTCTTACTATCCCATTGAGAGTCTGTCTCATTATACCAGTCGAGAGTTTGTCTCGTCATTTAGTTGAGAGTCTGTCTCACCATTCCATCGAGATTCTGTCTCACCAATCGATTGAGAGTCTATCTCATTATCCCGTCGAGAGTCTGTCTCGTCATTCAGTTGAGAGTCTGTCTCACCATTCCAACGAGATTCTGTCTCACCAATCCATTGAGATTCTTTCTCACCATTCCACTGAGAATCTGTCTCACCATTCCATTGAGAGTCTGTCTCACCATCCCATAGAGAATCTGGTTCACCATGCCATTGAGAGTCTGCCTCACCATTCCATTGAGAATCTGTCTCACCATCCCATTGAGAATCTGTCTCACCATCCCACTGAGAGTCTGTCTCACCATCCCACTGAGAATCTGTCTCACCATTCCATTGAGAACCTGTCTCACCATCCATTGAGAGTCTATCTCACATTCTATTAAGAGTCTGTCTCACCATTCCATTGAGAGTCTGTCTCACCATCCATTGAGAGTCTGTCTCACATTTCATTAAGAATCTGTCTCACCATTCCATTGAGAGTTTGTCACACCATTCCATTGAGAGTCTGTCTCACCATCCCATTGAGAGTCTATCTCACCATTCCATTGAGAATCTTCTCACCATTCCATTAAGAATCTGTCTCACCATCCCATTGAGAATCCGTCAGCGAGAATCTCTCTCACTATCCCATTGAGAGTCTGTCTCACAATTCCATTGAGAATTTGTCTCACCATTCCATTGAGAGTCTATCTCACCATACCAATGAGAGTCTGTCTCACCATTCCATTGAGAATCTGTCTCACCATCCATTGAAAGTCTGTCTCACATTCGATTGAGATTCTGTCTCACCATCCATTGAGAGTCTGTCTCACAATTCCATTGAGAGTCTATCTCACCATCTCATTGAGATTCTGTCGAGTTTGTCTCACTATTTTGTTTTGTTGTGTTGTAAAAAAATAAAAATAAAAACTGTTTAACCATCTTAGTTTTCTTTACAAGAATTTATCTTGTCAATTCATCTTGTTATTCCTTTTCGATTACTCCGACGAGAATCTGTCTCGTCAATTTATCTTGTTATTCTTTTTCGATTAGTCCGCCGAGAATCTTTCTCATCAACCCATCTTGTTATCCTCTTACATCCCTTCTGTTTGAAATCTTGGGCCAGTCAAAATGTGTTGTCTCTTCAGCTTTGGCATTCGTGTGACAAACACCCTCTGCCAAAGAGGGGCATCTGTAGACACCCCATTGATCGGGCCCTAAATCCCAAAATCGAATAAAAGTTCCGAAAGAATCGAGCCGTAAATGCCAAAGAACCTGAAAAACCCGAAAAAGCGCCCATGTGCAGATCATTTTGAAGCCTTTGTCGAATCCCTAAACTCCTATTGGAACCCCTCGTTTAGTTACTCGAGTCCCGTCCTTCATTTTTGCAAAAAATAGAAAAATTATAAAATACCCCAGTGTGTCAATATTGACACTCCCTTAGGCGAATCCCTGAGTCCGGTGCTTGTTCACAAACCATATTTTGATATGTACACTTACCCTCTTGTCTTTTGGGTATTTTATACCCCCTATAATGCAAAATCCAAGACAAGACGAGCTAGGGGAGTGTGCGTATGAAAAACATGAGGGTGCAAATGTCATTAAAAAGAAGATAAAAAGGAGAGGGGGTGAATTCAAACAAGGGAGGTGTGCCAATATCAAGGCCCCATGTACAAAAGGAATGATATATTCACCCATTTTCTTACTTGGACAACCCCCCACAGTGCATACAACACACTAAAGAGAGCCGTCTAGAGAGGAAAGGAGGTAGACATATTATTCTTCTCATTCCATTTTATCCAAGGCCACCTCCCTAGGGCATAAAAGAGTAGTCATAATTCACTAGTAGGGGGCTGTCCCTGGGAAGAAAGGGGTCAAAATATCATTTCCTTATAATTAAAACCCAATTGAGCTAGGGCATAAAGGGGCTCTCATTTTTTTTGGGAAAAAATCTAAAGAGCATAGAAGGAGAGCAAGAGAGCTCGACCCCCTCTAAATTCATCTCCACCGGCAGCTCCTTTGGCCAGTCGTCGCCCCACCCGCCACCATCTCTCCATCTTCTCCAAACCCCAACACTCCCACCATCATCATCGCCATCTCCACCATCTACCGAAGCCTCTCCGCCATCTTCTCCATCTCACCGCCATTGATTCTGGCAATCTTGCCGGAATCCGACCACCACCTCTATCACCACTTTGTCTCCCATAGCCACCAATTCCACTCCTTTCACCTCCATCACCATATCCAACAGCAATCCTCGCCCATTTAAACCCTCTCCAACAGCAACCTCTTCTCCACCATCATCTATACCCCAAACCCACTTCATTTTCCTTTCCAGCCATCATTAAAACCTTTGAAACCCATCTCTTTAACCCATCACCAAGATCCGTCCACCTCCACCCGGATCCAACCCCATTACTTCAACCCCCACCTTGATTCTAAATTGAAACCACCATCTCTACCAAACCCATCTCAACCTCCCTCTTTGATGGGTGAATTGATTTTAACACTAAATTAGCCCTTTTAAAAAATTACCTATGAACCCTAATTGGAATTTTTCTTCACTTAATTAAATATTTGGTTAGTGCAAATATAATTGAAAGCAAAATGAAATGCCAAACCAAAAACAATAATGAAAGTGCAAGACAAGAAAGAACACACCGATGTATAGTGGTTCGGGCAAAGCCCTACTCCACTCTTCTTAAGATCGTCCTTAAGGATTTCCACTATTGGAGACCTCCACGATGCCCGGCTCCGAGGCGGTTACACTTCTAAGGGATATTAAATGAGGATGCCCTTACACCTTTACAAAGACTCTCCTTCTCCGCCGAGTTCTAAGCGGTTGCTCTCTAGGGAATTAAAAAAGGAATGCCCTAGCCACCTATACAAGAAGTGAAGATTGAATAGCTTGGCTTCTTCTTGAAAGCTTGATGCTCTTTGTAGATCCTTGATTGCTCTTCAATGATGGTAGTTGCAAGTGAAAGCTCTAAGTATCCCAACTCAAGAAATTTGCAAGTGCAAGGCAAGTTTGGGAAGAAAACAAAATATCAAGCACAAATAGATTGCAAGTTTTCTTTGATGCTCAAGTATGTTTTCCAAATGATCAAGAGAGAGGAAAAAATCCTCTAGATGTTGTATTTATAATCTCTCAAGAGAATATGACCGTTTGGGGGTGGAAACATCAAATTTCACAAATTAATTCAAATCCCAACGGCTATATTCTTACTTGTCGCGAGGTTCTCGGAGTTCCGAGAAATATTCTCGGAGTTCCGAGAAAACGGCTAGAAGAACAAAATATTCTACTGGACTATTTCTCGGAGTTCCGAGAAAATGGCCAGAAGCTACTGGACCATTTCTCGGAGTTCCGAGAGAACTCTCGGAGTTCCGAGCTCGGAGCTCCGAGAAAAATCTCGGAGTTCCGAGAAGCCTAAAAATCTGTATATTTTGAGATTTTATTTCTTGTTTGATTTTTGGCTTTTGGAACCCAACTCCTATGATAATTATGGAATGTTTATGAGGGTCCCAACATGTTGGTCCACCACATAATCATTCACTAAACCGTTGAAGTTCTTTAAGTGTTGTGTGAAAACAATTTTGAAAAACACTTTGAAAACGTTTTGCCTTGACTTGAAAATCTAAAGAGAAGGGATGTACAATGATACCTATGCAACCTTCAATTCCTCTTTAGCTTTGGTCTTCAATTGATCTTCCATCTTTGTATGCTTGCTTGAGTGATGATGTGAGCTCCACTTAGCTCCTTTGACTCTTGTTGAGTACATCTTCAAGCATGACCATGTTGTGTGTTGGTTTCTTCAATGATCAATCCTATCTTAAACACAACACTTCAAAGCAAATTGATTAGTATTCAAAAACACAATCAATTATGTTTAGAATCATCAAAACAAGATTGGAGAGTAGACCCTTGGGCTTACAATCTCCCCCTTTTTGATGATGACAAACAAAATTGATTATGAGGTTGTGTGTGGAGTGACATAGTAGGCAAGTGAATACTGAAACTCCCCCTCAATATATGCACACAGATAAATGATACAAGTTTTAAGCATGTGGTGCATATAGTCAATTGAATAGATAATCAATTTCAAACCTTCTCCCCCTTTTGTCATCGACAGAAAGGGTGTAAAAAAAAATTTAGGAGTAGATAACTCCCCCTAAATCAATGCTTATGGTATAGAAATATATAGCCAAGTAATGCACATATACCTGTTCATGATCAAGATGTTGACAAATGTCAAATTGTTAGGTATTTTTAATTAAAGTGAAGATACCTCTCCAACTTAGAAAACTAAGAAGGCTAAGAGTATCAATTGAGTGATTTTTAAGATTAATATTTAACATCTCATTCATGCAGATACTACCAAACAACGATGATATGTATAAATACTATATAGATAAGCTGGTGAAAGGCACAAAGTATTTATTTGGCAATTTCTTTGACTTGATCCTCACTCCAAATGTTTAAGGCACTTCGGATATAACAAATTCTACCATCACTAAGGGGTTTTGTAAAGATATCCGCTAATTGATCTTCAGTGTTGATATATTTTAAGCAAATATCCCCTTTTTGTGAGTGATCTCTGATGAAGTGGTGCATAATCTCAATGTGTTTTGTTCTTGAGTGTTGTATGGGGTTCTTTGTTAAGCTTATAGCACTAGTATTGTCACATTGGATGAGAATATTTTCCATTTTGATTGCATAGTCCATCAATGTGCTTTTCATCCATAGGACTTGAGCACAGCAAGCTCCAGCTGCCACATATTCTGCTTCTGTTGTGGACAGAGCTACTGAATTTTGCTTCTTGCTAAACCATGAAACAAGTGATTTACCCAAGAATTGGCAAGTCCCACTAGTGCTTTTCCTATCTACTCTACATCCAGCAAAGTCTGCATCTGAATATCCGATGAGAGTGAAGGAAGATGATCTTTCATACCACAGTCCTAGACTTTGGGTTCCTCTTAAGTATTTGAAGATCTTCTTAACTGCTGATAGGTGAGACTCTTTAGGATCCGATTGAAATCGAGCACAGAGACAGACAGTAAACATAATGTCTGGTCTGCTGGCTGTCAAATAGAGCAAACTACCTATCATACCCCTATACAATTTCTGATCCACAGATTTGCCAAATTCATCCTTTTCTAGCTTAGCAGTAGTACTCATGGGAATTCTTGATGTCTTACTGCTATCCATGCCATACTTCTTTAATAACTCCTTTGTATATTTTTCTTGATTTAAAAATATTCCATTTTTGTATTGTTTAATTTGGAGTCCTAAGAAATAGGTTAACTCGCCCATCATGCTCATTTCAAATTCATTTTTCATTAAAGTTGCAAATTCATCACATAATTTTTGATTGGTTGAGCCACATATGGTATCATCTACATATATCTGGACAAGGAGGATATCTTGATTTTCTCTTTTGATAAATAATGTTTTATCCACCTTTCCCATCTCAAATCCTTTTTCAACCAAGAAAGTGCAAAGCCTCTCATACCAAGCTCTAGGAGCTTGCTTTAACCCATACAAGGCTTTATCAAGTCTGAACACATGATTTGGATGTTTGAAGTCTTCAAAACCTGGAGGTTGCTCAACATACACTTCCTCTTGGATATAGCCATTTAGGAAGGCACTTTTGACATCCATTTGATATAATTTAAATCCTTTATGAGATGCATATGCCAAGAGTATCCTAATAGCCTCCATACGGGCAACATGAGCAAATGTCTCATCATAGTCTATTCCCTCCTCCTGATTGTACCCTTGGGCTACCAACCTAGCTTTATTTCTAGTGATAATTCCATTTTCATCCAATTTATTTCTATACACCCATCTCGTGCCAATGACTGGATGATCACTAGGTCTAGGCACTAGCCTCCACACCTTGTTCCTTTCGAATTGACTTAACTCTTCTTGCATGGCCATCAACCAATATTCATCCTTTTCAGCTTCCTTGATGGATTTTGGTTCTAATTCGGATAGGAACGTCAAGTTGTTGCTCACACTACGATAGTATGATCTAGTTCTCACTGGCGATGTGGCATCACCTAAAATTTGGGATTCAGGATGATCTACCAATGTTCTCCTATCCCTAGGTAATGAGTTGTCATTTTCATTTTCTACTTCCTCACTAGGTAGTGTATGACTTGTAGATGCATGAGGAGGGGCACTTAACTTAGGTAAGAGATGTTCATTAGGTTCATCCTCATCATGTGGCATTTCTTGAGGTGTTGGCTCTCTTTCATCAAATGTCACATGCATGGATTCTTCTACCACTAGGGTTCTCCTATTAAATACTCTATATGCCTTGCTATAAGAAGAATACCCTAAGAATATTCCATCATTCGACTTCCTATCAAATTTGTGTAGATTATCTTTGATGTTTAAAATGAAGCATTTACATCCAAACACTCTAAAATAGCTTATATTTGGTTTCAAGTTTTTCCAAAGCTCATATGGTATTTTCTTAGAAATTGGCCTTAAATATACCCTGTTTATGATATAGCAAGCGGTGCTAACCGCTTCCGCCCAAAAATATCTAGGGAGATCATTTTCATGCAACATTGTTCTAGCCATTTCTTGGAGAGTTCGATTCTTTCTTTCTACTACTCCATTTTGTTGAGGTGTTCTAGGTGCAGAAAAATTATATTTTATGCCATGTTCATTACAATAAGTGTCAAAATGTACATTTTCAAATTCCGTTCCATGATCACTTTTAATGTAAGAGATAGCAATACCTCTTTCATTTTGTATTTGATTGCACAATATAAGGAAGTTTTCATAAGTTTCATCTTTGTGTGCTAGAAATATGACCCAAGTAAATCGTGAGTAGTCATTCACAACTATAAACACGTACCTCTTTCCACCTAGGCTACTAGTCTTCATTGGTCCAAAAAGATCCATATGAAATAGCTCCAAGGGGTAGGAAGTTGAGATCATATTTTTAGGTGCAAATGAGCTCTTTAATTGTTTTCCTAATTGATAAGTTCTACAAATGTGATCTTTGGTGTATTTGAACTTAGGCAATCCTCTAACAATTTCTTTTGAGGAGAGGGTCGAAATGAGATCCATTCCGGCATGACCCAACCTCCTATGCCATAGCCAAGAATCATCACTAATGGCATTAAGACAAGTCACATTTTGGAGTCTAAGATCATCTAGTCCAATTGTGTAAATGTTATTATCTCTAGAACCTATGAATTTTACTTCTCCATCTATCTTATTTTTAACAATGCATTTATCGGGATTGAAGACAACTTCAAAACCATTATCACATAATTGACTAATGCTAATAAGATTATTGGACAAGCCATCAACAAAGAGTACATCATGTATGGGAGAGGTAGAGTTACCTATGGTGCCTTCACCTTTGACTTTTCCTTTCCTATCATCTCCAAAGGTAACCTCTCCACCATCCTTGAGTGATAGCGATGCGAATTGAGTGAGGTCTCCAGTCATGTGTCTAGAGCATCCACTATCAAGGTACCATGTGTTCCTCTTGTTGTGGCTTTTAAGGCATACCTACATATGAATAGGCAAGTGAGATCCCTTAGGTACCCAAATCTTCCTAATCTTGCTATGTTCATTTATTTTCACTTTAGAGTTCAACTTGATCTTATCTTGTTTAGCATGCAAGCAAGCTACCTTATAATGACCTTCTAGACCACAATAAAAGCAAATTTTGGTACCGCTAGAAGAAACCTTTTCAAGTTTGTTTTTATAGTTAGATATTGTGGTATTCCATTTATGTCAAAGTCCACTTTTGTCACTTGACATTCTTTGAAGATTAACAAGCTTATCCAATTTCAACGAACTATTTTCAAATTTTCAAAAAGTTTCTTTAGTTCATCATATTCAAAGGATAGTCTACCATTTTCATGCTTTAGTTGTTGTTTTCATTAGAAAGTTCTTGTCGGTTTTCATTTAAGATTTTGATAGAAGCATTTAACTCATGAATTTTTACTTTGTATTTTTTATTTTTATCATCTAGAAATTCATGATCTTTCTTTAACCAACCAAATTCTTATGTCATGTTAGCAAGAGAATTTTCAAGTGATGCAATTTTATCAAATTGAATTTCAAGTTCATCATTTGCATTTTGTAAGGAATCAAGAACTTCTTTTAAAACAATGACATCATTTAAAGTGTTTACCTCGTTATTGTCGTTTGTTGAGGCCATGAAGCACACATTCCTTGCCATCAAGCAATCTTCGCCATCATTTTGTTCACCTTCGCTTTCAATTTCCTCATCCCACGTGGCGGTCATTCATTTCTTGCCTTCTCTTCTCTTGAAGCGGTTATTTGAAGTAGGTTCATTGTTGAGTGGACAATCCGGGCGAATGTGTCCAAGCTTCTTGCAGCCGTAGCATCGGGGTTGAGAAGATCCATCACCAAGTTCTTCTTTCTTCTTGAATGGGGGATTTGTCCTTCTATTTCTCATGCCTCCCATGTTCCTTTGCAAGAATTTGATCCTTCTTGTTAGGAGGGCAACTTCATCTTCCATGTCTTCCTTTGCATCTTCATTTTCACCTACATTACATGCAAAAGCAATTCATTTTCCTTTTTCAATTTTAGTTTCAATTTCGGGTGCTTTTGTTTTGAAAATCATTTCATGGGTGATCAAGGACCCTATTAGTTCATCTAGGTTCAATGTGTTCATATCATTGGCTTCGGTGATTGCGGAGGTTTTGAATTCCCAAGACAAAGGTAGGGACCTAAGGATTTTAGTCACTAAATCCCTATTGGAAAATTGTTTTCCAAGACCCCTTAGTCCATTTACAAGATTGGTGAATCTAGTGTACATGTCGACAATTGTTTCATCGGGTGTCATTTGAAAGAGTTCATATTGCCGAAAAAGATGGTTCATTTTAGATTCTTTGACTTGATTGGTTCCTTCATGGGTGACTTCTAAGGTATCCCAAATTTCCTTAGCCGAATTTAAATTTGATACTCTATTGAATTCTCCGGGAGATAGAGCACAAATAAGGGAATTCATAGCTTTGGCATTATAATTTGAAGCTTGTTGTTCGGCTTCGGTCCAATCATTTAGGTTTCTTGTGGGTAATATGTATTCATTATTAATGGCTCTCTATATTTGATAATCTTGGGTTAAAAAGATTTTCATTTTAGTTTTTCAAAAACCATAGTTTGTTCCATCAAAATAGGGTGGCCTAGTGTTTGAATAACCTTCATGGTGTTGAGGGTAGTTTGCCATTTTAGAATCTTTACTCTAGACCGGTTAGGGTTTTCTAAAAATTAGAGACGAGGCTCTGATACCAATTGAAATACTCAAGAGGGGGGGTGAATTGATTTTAACACTAAATTAGCCCTTTTAAAAAATTTCCTATGAACCCTAATTGGAATTTTTCTTCACTTAATTAAATATTTGGTTAGTGCAAATATAATTGAAAGGAAAATGAAATGCCAAACCAAAAACAATAATAAAAGTGCAAGACAAGAAAGAACACACCGATGTATAGTGGTTCGGGCAAAGCCCTACTCCACTCTTCTTAAGATCGTCCTTAAGGATTTCCACTATTGGAGACCTCCACGATGCCCGGCTTCGAGGCGGTTACACTTCCAAGGGATATTAAATGATGATGCCCTTACACCTTTACGAAGACTCTCCTTCTCCGCCGAGTTCTAAGCGGTTGCTCTCTAGGGAATTAAAAAATGAATGCCCTAGCCACCTATACAAGAAGTGAAGATTGAATAGCTTGGCTTCTTCTTGAAAGCTTGATGCTCTTTGTAGATCCTTGATTGCTCTTCAATGATGGTAGTTGCAAGTGAAAGCTCTAAGTATCCCAACTCAAGAAATTTGCAAGTGCAAGGCAAGTTTGGGAAGAAAACAAAATATCAAGCACAAATAGATTGCAAGTTTTCTTTGATGCTCAAGTATGTTTTCCAAATGATCAAGAGAGAGGAAAAAATCCTCTAGATGTTGTATTTATAATCTCTCAAGAGAATATGACCGTTTGGGGGTGGAAACATCAAATTTCACAAATTAATTCAAATCCCAACGGCTATATTCTTACTTGTCGCGAGGTTCTCGGAGTTCCGAGAACCATTCTCGGAGCTCCGAGAAATTCTCGGAGTTCCGAGAAATATTCTCGGAGTTCCGAGAAAATGGCCAGAAGAACAAAATATTCTACTGGACCATTTCTCGGAGTTCCGAGAGAACTCTCGGAGTTCCGAGCTCGGAGCTCCGAGAAAAATCTCGGAGTTCCGAGAAGCCTAAAAATCTGTATATTTTGAGATTTTATTTCTTGTTTGATTTTTGGCTTTTGGAACCCAACTCCTATGATAATTATGGAATGTTTATGAGGGTCCCAACATGTTGGTCCACCACATAATCATTCACTAAACCGTTGAAGTTCTTTAAGTGTTGTGTGAAAACAATTTTGAAAAACACTTTGAAAACGTTTTGCCTTGACTTGAAAATCTAAAGAGAAGGGATGTACAATGATACCTATGCAACCTTCAATTCCTCTTTAGCTTTGGTCTTCAATTGATCTTCCATCTTTGTATGCTTGCTTGAGTGATGATGTGAGCTCCACTTAGCTCCTTTGACTCTTGTTGGGTACATCTTCAAGCATGACCATGTTGTGTGTTGGTTTCTTCAATGATCAATCCTATCTTAAACACAACACTTCAAAGCAAATTGATTAGTATTCAAAAACACAATCAATTATGTTTAGAATCATCAAAACAAGATTGGAGAGTAGACCCTTGGGCTTACACTCTTCTTCACAGCCACATCCACCATTTCTCCTCCATCAAACCCATTTCGTTTTTCCCCATTTCCACCCCAGATTTAAACCCTAGACCTGATTTTTTCCCCATCAGATCCAATCCAAACCACAACCCCGTTACCTCCACCGATCCCACACCCTTTTCACCACCAAAATCCTAGCCACACTCTTTCCCCCGGCAGCCTGACCCGTCTATGGCAATCTTGCCGGTGACTTATTCACCTTAGATATCATCTTTTTGTTCTCCCCAATAATCTGTATTGGCAGATCCATCAAATCCGACATCGATTTTTACAAATCTCTACAAGTTCCCTCATCTCTGGTCATACGCCATCAATTCTTGGGATTCATTGTGCTGGGCCATCAACATCTGAAGCTCATCGACAACCGTGTTTTCCGGCAAAACCCAATGATCGGCCATCGTTGTCTGGAGATCCGAATCTGGATCATCTCTAAAATCTCGGTGAAAGATTCCGAGATCCGGAGCCCTGTTCATCTCCATCCCAAGCTTCAGGTAACATTTTTTTTCTTTTTATTTTAGTTGTGTTTAAAGTGCGAATACATCTTATTAAGCATCGTTAGTATAGGTAATACCTTCGTGGTAATCAGTTGCGTAGAGTCTTCAATTTTGTTAGATTTGTGGTTAGTTTCTTTTTAACTCATGAATTCATGATTTCTTGGATTTTGGATCTGCTGTTCGTTAAGGCAAGCCACAGTAAGGTGCAGGTTGATTTTTCCTCATGGTTTTGTCATTGTCTCTTGAATTTGGCGTTCATAATTAAGAAGGGAACAATGGAACCATAGTCACTCCACTCTTTTGATATCATGTAGATTAGGTCCTACATCAGGGTTCTTTGATTTTTCTACGGATCTTAAGAAGTTGGCCCATATCAATGGTAGATGCCAATTCCGTTCGGTACCACAATTTGAACAGTTTTTCATAATTGGAGATGATTGCACGCGTTCTAGTGTTTCAAAATCCTCTTAAGCTTGAAGAATTTCTGATTTCCAAAGGGCTTTCTTACTCTTGAAGTCAATACAGAGAAGTTTTGTTGTCTCTAAGTACTTGTGAGTTGCAAATCATCGCTCATTTTAGCTTTTCCATGAAGTCCTACATATGGACTAATTAGTTGTCCATTGAGTTGGTTTGAAGGTCTCAACTGATGTTATAGATTGCTCAGAAATTTCACTTCGGTGGCTCTTATTAATTGCATTACATTGCTTCAAATATAGAGGAAAGGGTCATGAGTTATCTACCACCAAATGTTGATAATTGCATACAAATTGCTTGCCCCCTTCTCTGTTTGAACCGATTTTTCAAAAATCTCAAGAAGTATAATGGTTTAAATGGAGATAGTGCATCTATAAAAAACAGAGCATGGCCTATGCCTTTACCCCCATCTTGTTTTAACTGGCGAATGTTTCGATCTTGAGAGACAAGATGATCTTGGTGCAACCATCAAAACGGGTAGTCCTAATATCAACACCATGTTTCTTTCACAGTCAGTTTTAACATGGATTATTGTAATTGCACTTGAATTCAATCCTATTTGGCTAGTCATTATTTCAATAACATGGATTTTGGTATTGTTGTTCACACAGTAGATATAAATTGGATTACTTAACTGCTAGTGACATGGTTGCCATTTGATTTCGATATCGATGCAAAGTTGTTTTGTCCTCTCTACTATGATAGATATGATATAAGGTCACATGAATTAATTGACTGCAATCTATTCACTTAAATAGAGCAAGTTCTATAATGTGATTTTTCATGAATGCTCTGCCGAAGTTTTTTTTTTTTTTAGTCTTTCATATTTGGATGGATCCTAGGCTATAGATTTACTATGATGGTTCTTGAGTTGCTTATTCGAATACCATAAACTTGTAGTTGAATGTAAAACTCACTTTTATGATTTGAGATTCTAGGAGTTTTATTTATCATTATTATTTTTATGTGACTAAGTGTTGAGGGGAAATTTGGATTCTATAGCTCAATTCATTTAGAGCTTTGATCTCTGTTTTGTTGATTCTAAAAGGGTGAGAGGGCTATGATGAGGTTACTCAAAGCCCCTCTTTTTCTTTTCTCTTTCCTTCAATTTAGGGACCTTCTTCATAATTTTCTTTTAAGGTCCAGACTATGACGGAATGTTTCTTGAGCCAACCCCTTCCCTTCCTGCCTTAGAGCTTTCGCAGGTTAAGGGATCTCGTCCTTTTTAGAGTTCTATATAGAGTTTAGGAGTCTGTCATACCTTTATAGGGTTTAGGAGTCTGACCTATCTTCATAGTCATATGAGTCTGTCCTATCTTTGCAGAGTTATAGGATTCTGTCCTACTGTGGGACTCGATCCCGCGAGAGGGGCGCGAACCGCCTCCCTCTCTTGGTCTCTCGTACCCACGCGATTGGCGTGTGCTTTTTATTATTAATTTAATTTATCCTTTCCGTGAACTTGGGATCACTAAAGCAATCTGAATTTCACACAAAAGAGAATGACAGAGTCGCCACCTAGATGAGAGATCTAGGACCCATAAGTGACCAGAAATCTAGATTCGTTACCAGATTACGAGAATGGAAGGTTGTGGACCCCGATCCGGGACGGGCGTGGAGGACGGGCCCCCGCGCGAGTCTCTCTAGATCGTCCACGTGAAGGAGAGCCCCACCAAGGAACTCTCGAAAGAGTGCCCCTCACAGCATGAGCGGCGATGTAAAGTGAGATACCTCTCGATTCGGGGACTAGCCCAGATTCGAGGCGTATCTTAAACAAAGAAGAGTCGCCATCCAAGGAAGTGGGCCCTGGATTCCATGCTGTGCTCTGTTGCAACGGATAACCAGAGATATAAAATAGGGTTCGTGCCTGATGACGAATGGGGAAGGGATTAGGCGCCCCAATTCGCCCAAGTGCTAGCACCTGGTCTCTTATGCCATTTATTATTAATTTTGAAGAGTTTTGGGCGAAAATCATGCGAAATGAGAACGAATATCTCCGAGATAACGTCTAGCTAATCATGCATGTCTCGGAGATGAATAAGAAGCACACACAAAAGAAATGAAAGATATGTCGCCTAAGAATAGCTAGGTTATGAGTGCCATGCCTAATTGGTGTCTAAGTTCTGGTGGACAAGCACATGCATGCTACAGCTAAAGGTATAGGATCTGTACATAAAAATAAGAAAACACAGCAAAACACACAACACAACACGACTCGACACATGACCAGACACGACAAACCCTAGACTCTAATGCAATACTTGACTCGGACCAGGATGGCCATCCATCCTAGCTGCACTACGTATCCCGGCCTCGGGAAGAATCAGAGCCAACGTAGTTCGGTGCCTTATTCTAAACTACGATGCCTAAAACTCTAGGACCGCTATCCTAGACTCGATCCACTAGACTCGACTGATGTTTAAAGCTTTTTGTGCGATTGCTTAAATTCAAGTGGATTGTAATTTTTAGGACTCTATATGCCCTAACTAATGCAAGTTGATTAGCCTTAAGCTAATGCAGGTGGGCCCTATATCCTATGTGTATCTAGGCTGTGCATTCTAAGGAAAACCATGGGTTGACTATATGCTTCCTAGTCTAGCCATCGGTTCGACTAAATGTCTAACCGATCGACTTGAGGCCTCCTAACTCTAGGGACACTCACACGACAGGACACACCATATCAATACAAATCAGGACCGACTCCTAACTCTAAAACACCCTAAATATCTAGGACAGTCTTTTTTGAAAATGTTTTGAAGTTTTTTTGTATTTTTTTGGAATATTTGAAATGTTTATTTTTAAAGGTTTGGCTGGACCTGGGATGTGGACCCCAAGCTGCACTACGTACCCTGTTGAAAGGGATCAAGCCAACGTAGTTCGGACTGAATTCCTAACTACTCTGCAAATAACTCAAGATTTTTTGAGATTTTTGATTTTTAAAATGTTTTTGGATTTTGAATTGTTTTGAGATGTTTTTGAATTTTCAAGTGTTTTTGGAATGTTTTTGTTGTTTTCAAGTATTTTTGAAATGTTTTTATTGTTTTTTGACACCAGAGAATAAAATCCTATCATCATAAGGGTAGGGAGACTTCTGGAATCCCGCAAAGGTTGGACATCATCCTATACTTTGCGGGGGAACGAACAGGAAAATAACTCGGCAAGGGTTGGACAGCATCCTATACCTTGCAGGAGCGGGTAAAGATCACAACTTGATGGGAGGATGGACAGAATCCTAACCCCTATGATGACAGGAAAAATTCCTGGACTGACTGAAGGACTGACTCCTGTGCTGAAGACTGTTATAATTACTATTTATAATTACTATACAAGATTACTATTCAAAAATACTATTCACAATTACTATTTATAGGTACTATTCAAAACTACTATTCATAATTACTATTTATAAGTACTATTCAAAACTACTATTCATAATTACTATTTATAAGTACTATTCAAAACTACTATTCATAGTAGGACCCGCTGATGTGGGACCCGCTGTTGTGGGACCCGCTGTGGGACCCGCTGATGTGTGACCTGCTGTGGGACCCGCCGATGTGGGACCCACTGATGTGGGACCCGCTGTGGGACCCGCTGTTGTGGGACCCGCTGATGTGGGACCCGCTGTGGGACCCGCTTGTGGGACCGGCTGTGGGACCCGCTTTGGGACCCGTTGATGTGGGACCCGTTGATGTGGGACCCTCTGTGGGACCCGCTTTGGGACCCGCTGTTGTGGGACCCGTTGATGTGGGACCCGTTGATGTGGGACCCACGGATGTGGGACCCGCTGTTGTGGGACCCGCTGCGGGACCCGCTGTTGTGGGACCCGCTGTTGTGGGACCCGCTGATGTGGGACCCGCTGATGTGGGACCCACTGCTGTGGGACCCGTTGTGGGACCTACTGATGTGGGACCCGCTGTGGGACCCGTTGTGGGACCCACTGTGGGACCCGTGTAGTGCAAAGAATGAATAATTATAAAATAAATAAAAAAAAAATGAACTTACGCCAGCTATGGGAGGAACAAGAGATCCAGGAAGGTGTTGACAGAGTCGTGCTTGTGTGGGGCCCGCTGGTGTGGGGCCCGCTGGAGGTGGGGTGGATGAGATGGGGATGCCGGTGGAGCTCCGGTGGTTGGCTGGGAGGATGCCGGAGAAGGTGACCGGAATCCGGTTGGGTTGCCGGAGGAGAAGACCCTTCCTCTCTCTCTCTCTGCAGATCTCTCTCTCTCTCTCCCTCTCTGCAGATCTCTCTCTCTCTCTCTCTTTTTTCTCTCTGCAGATCTCTCTCTCCCTCCCTCTCAGATCTTTCTCTCTCTCTTTCTCTTTTTTTTCTCTCTGCAGATCTCTCTCTCCCTCCCTCTCAGATCTTTTTCTCTCTCTCTCTCTCTCTTTTCTCTCTGCAGATCTCTGCAGATCGTTGGCGACCACCCGATGGTCGAATCCCTTTTTTTTTTTTATTCGGGTGTTTTTCGGTTCATTTTCTTATTTTTTTATTTTTTGTGGTTTGACGTTTTGAAAGAGTGGTGGTAGGTGAAGAAAAAATGAGGAGGGAGGGGGGACAATGATGATGGGTTTTGACCCTTTTTATTATATATATTTTTTTTTGAAATGGGATTCCTTTCATTCAAAACCCCACTCGTTATTATATATATATTTTTTTGAAATGGGATTCCTTTCATTCAAAACCCCACTCGAGGCCCTTTTACAAATGAGAATGGGAGCTGATAAGAGCAACCTTTTAGCTTGGTAATTGCACTCCCCCTCATGTAATATTTTCACTCATTAGTTGCAACCACACAGTAATTGGCATTGGCACACCCATATGTGGATAAATCTAAAATAACCCTCCTTTTAATAGCAAATTCAGCCCCTCTCTCACTCTATGTATTGCCACTCACGCCCCTCTGCTTTCTGCAGGGTATCTTGGAAATAATAATGACCATTGATGGCTCTTTAAACATCAAAACAAGATTGTACGGGTAAGCCTCGGAGTTTGGGGGACCTCAATAGGGGAGTGCCAATACCAATGCTCAGGGGTATATTATTATTATTATTAGGGTCGAGACAGAATTATGATCGGTCAAAATGGGGTGTCTACAGATGCCCCTCTTTGGCAGAGCGCGCTTGTCGCGCGAATGTCAAAGCTGAACAGACAACACATTTTGACTGGCCCAAAATCAGAGGGTTTTTTTTTTTGTTTTTTGTTTTTTTTTTTTTTGGATTTTTGAAAATGATACTCACAAAGATAACATGGTGAAATAGCCTTTCACCGGACTCTGACTCCACAAACGCGGGTGAGATAGCCTCTCTTGAACTCGTAACTCAAAAATAGATATATGGATGAGATAGCCTCTCTTGCAAAACTTTAAAGGATTGATTTGGCTGCGAGAGAGCCGGGAAAGATATTGGTTTGGTAGCGATTGAACCAGAAGCCGAGAATTGACTTGACTGCGAATGAGTCGGAAGGTCAAAATTTGCTTGGTTGCGAGCGAACCGAAAAGCGAAGGGTTGACTTGACTGCAAAGGAGCCAAAATCAGGGATACTGGCCTAGTTGCGAATGAACTATAAAGTGAGGGATTGACTCGACTGCGAATGAGTCAGAGTCAGGGAGATTAGCTTGATTGCGAATGAATCAAGAAATCAGCGAGAACTTTGGCAGCGAACGTGCCGAAGAGTCTAAGATTTGGACCCGATTGCGAATGAATCAAAAAGGCCGGAATGATGACTTGGTTGCGAACGAACTGAAGTCAAAGAGATTAATTTGACTGCGAATGAGTCAAAGGAACGGGAACTGGCTTGGTTGCGAACGAACTGAAGCGAACGAACCGAAAAGCAAAGGGTTTGACTTGACTGCGAGGGAGCCAGAGTCAAGGATACTGGCCTAGTTGCGAATGAACTAGAAAGTGAGGGATTGACTCGACTGCGAATGAGTCAGAGTCAGGGAGATTAGCTTGATTGCGAATGAATCAAGAAATCAGCAAGAAACTTGGCAGCGAATGAGCCGAAGAGTCTAAGATTTTAGCTTGGTTGCGAATGAACCAAAAGGATGGAATTTGATTTGAGCTGTGAATGAGTTAAGAATTGAAAGATTGACTCGACTGCGAAGGAGTCGAAGTCAGGGAGATTATCTTGATTGCGAATGAATCAAGAAATCAGCGAGAACTTGGCAGCGAATGTGCCGAAGAGTCCGAGATTTTGACCCGGTTGCGAATGAACCAAAAGGCCAGAATTATGACTTGGCTGCGAACGAACCGAAGTCAAAGAGATTAACTTGACTGCGAATGAGTCAAGAAATTAGAAAACAGGCCTGACTGCGAATGAGTCGGAAACCTAAGATTTTGACCCGGTTGTGTAGACACCCACATTTTGCTTTACTTTAACCAACAATAACCTAATATATTAATCCATTCTCAAATTTTTTGAAAAAAACAAAATGATAAAGAGATGTACCTGGTGAGATGATTAGATCCGAAAAATTGAAAAATACCCTGATTAGTGAATTTAGTGTGTTAAATCCATGTGAGAACCCCCTCTATCATTGATTTATATGTTTTAGGTCATTAATATCTTGATCTGACTTTACGGATCATCAATCGGGACAAAATAAGCTAGGGTCACTTCATAGCCCGGACCCTGATTCCATTCCGAGACCCGATTTCCGTAAATCGTTAGATCAATGACAGATCTTGACCTGGGTCTCACCATCCAAAACCACCTAACCTCTCCTCTCATCCTAACCATCCAAACCTCACCTAACCTCACCTAACCTCTCCTCTCATCCTAACCACCCAAACCTCACCTAACCTCACCTAACCTCACCTAACCTTACCTAACCTCACCTAACCTTACCTAACCTCACCTAACCTCACCTAACCTCCTATCCCATTCTCCTATAAATACCCTCTCATCCCACCATCCAACAAAAAGAAGAAAAAGAATCCCTCTCTTAGAAAATTCATCCCTCTCCCTCATCTCTTCAAGGGTTCGGCCATCCTTGCCGGATCGGGTGATACGTTGGGTGATATATATCAAAAGCAGTCATTATCAAGCAAGGAATCGTCTTCAAGGAATTAAGATCAAAGAAAAATCAAACACAAAGTGGGTTTTCAAAGAGGTAGGCATTTATTTCAATTCTATGTAGGGTCTATTTTCATGCATATCTTTTACTTTAAAAGAAAAACCATGTTAGGAAGCATCTAGGATCAATCTTTACTCATTCTTCTTGATGGTAGACTTTGAAGTTATACATGTTTCCCTCTTCTCTTAACCCATCTTATCTTCATTTTTATTTTTCCCTAATGGTTCACACCCTGGTTCCCCCCGGTTAGCCTCTGGTTAGACCCTGGTTGCACCCAGGTTCGTTGCTGGTTGCACCCAGGTTCGATACTGGTTCGCACCCTGGTTCCCTGCTGGTTCGCACTCTGGTTAGACCCTGGTTGCACCCAGGTTCGTTGCTGTTTGCACCCAGGTTCGATACTGGTTCACACCCTGGTTCCCTGCTGGTTCGCACTCTGGTTAGACCCTGGTTGCACCCAGGTTCGCTGCTGGTTGCACCCAGGTTCCCTGCTGGTTGCACCATGGTTCCCCTGCGGGTTGCACCCTGGTTCCCTGCTGGTTCGCACCCTGGTGCACCCTGGTCCGCACCCTGGTTTGTACCCTGCTGGTTGCACCCTGGTTCCCCTGCTGGTTCGCACCCTGGTTCCCTGCTGGTTCGCACTCTGGTTAGACCCTGGTTGCACCCAGGTTCGCTGCTGGTTGCACCCAGGTTCCCTGCTGGTTGCACCCTGGTTCCCCTGCTGGTTCGCACCCTGGTTCCCTGCTGGTTCGCACCCTGGTGCACCCTGGTCCGCACCCTGGTTTGTACCCTGCTTCCTCCTAGTTAGACCATGGCTAGTCTCGGGTTTGCTCCTAACTTAGACCCGACTCACTTGACCCTAACCATTAACCCAATCCAACCTAACCATTAACCACACCTAAACCCATACCCATAAGCCTTAAACCCTATAACCATAGCCACACATCATACACCACATGCCTTTCATTCATCCACCCAACAGTACCCTCATACACCCCTACAATAGACCCGGCCAACCCAGTTAACCCGGCCATCGGGCCCATTCGGCCCAATTAATTCATTCCCCTTAAGAGCCGCTTTGCCCTATTGGTTCCTAAGATACTCCAACCACCCAAACCTCAAGCCGCACCCCAATCCACGCTCAACCAGTTCCAATCCAGTCTAAGCCAAGTCAACCCACACTTGACCTTGACCATTAACCCAATCCAATCCAACTCAACCATTAACCCCACCTAACCTGACCCTAGCACAACTCAACCGAGTCACATCAACCCAAGCCATACCTTTGTCCACTCACTGAGGCACACCATTTATCCATAAATCTAGTTACATTAAATCTAACCCAGCCAGGCCACCTGCAGCTTAAGTAAAATCGCCCCAATACAATCCATCCAAGTGGGATCCCAACCCAGCTCAACTGAGTCAACTCTAGCCAACCTCCCTAGTCGAGTTGACCCAACTCTCTAGTCGAGTATGCTCAACCTCTTTAACCGATTGGACTCTCCCCTTAGTTGACTCAATCCAATTCCTTAATCAACCCATCCCAATGCAACCGAGTCACATTCGACCAAGTTGCGGCCTTCCATGTCACAACCGAGTCATTCCCCTATTCTACTAATGCCCTTTTACACCTAATAGAACTTCCTCCCTTTTGCCTAACCAAGTCATATCCCAACACAATCTGAGTCGCATGTCTGAATCCATTTGACCGAATCTCATAAGCCCGCCCATTTTGAATTCCGAAAATTCAAACCCTTGATGATTCCTATATGCTCAATTCTTTGATGCAAATTCCCAATTCCAAAATCCCATTGCTAGATCAATGTTTCTGAATCTCAAGTCCAATGCTCAAATGCAAACCCGATTCCAGATACAAATACCAATTCTGTCTTCCAAAATCCAAGCAACCTCGCCAGTGGAACTACGTGTGGCTTGATCCCCATCACGGGGTACGTAGGCAATTTGGCACTCCCAAGTTCAGTCGCACCTTTCTCTATCTTTCTCATTCCCTCACACTATTTCATCATCTCTTCCATCCCTTTTTTCACTAACCTCGAGAATTTAAATCGATTTGTCTTGTGTCTTTCAGAACCGTTGGATCACGGTTTCCGTCGTAAGGACCCTTAGAGCCCAATTTAGGAACACCGGTGTCGTGTCGTGTCCTAAGTTTTAGGGAGTCCTAGAGTTAGGAGTCCGGCCTCATCACGGACGCTTGCTATGTATAGCAACCGTGCCATAGGTCTAGTTACACTAGTCACCCAATCTTTCCCTAGGACAAGCCTAGTAAACTAGGATGTAGGCTAACCTGCATTAGTCTAAGGGACAACTTGCATTTAGATAGGATCATATAGCATCTTTGATGAAATCCTAAGATAATAAAATCCTCAACTTGAATTAAATAACTTCTCTTAAAACTGTTGAAACAGTCAATCCCGTCTAGATCGGTGTCCTAGTTGAGTTAGGCATATGTAGCTTAGCTTAGGTGCACCGAACTACGTCGACTCTGATCCCAGTGAGGCTTGGGTACGTAGGCAGCTTGGATGTCTGATGGCATACCACCCGCGAGTCGGCACCACAAACAAATTGTGGTGTTTTGTATATTAATTTTCTTGTAAATGCTTAATCAAATCACTTAGGACTTTCCATGAAATTAGAATTCTAGGAGAACTTTCACTTAGATTGAATCCAGACAAATTAATAAATCAAGAAACACATTTAGGATTCACATTGGAATTAGATCATAGGATGCATGTCACTTAGTTCGCACATTAACATAGAGTTGAATGAGCCATTTAAAATAAATTTAAAAGAGTTAGCTTTTGGAATCGAAGACCGATTATCGGGCAAGAATGGTGCATGTGGTGGATAACTCCCCATACCTTCCATTCTCGTAACCAGGTAGCGAGTCTAGATTTCTGGTTAATTACGGGTCCTAGATCCCACATCTAGGTGGCGACTCTGTCAGTCTCTTTCGTGTGGAATTCGGATTGCCTTAGTGATCCCAAGTTCACAGGAAAGATTAATTCAAATCAATAATAAAATGCACACGCCAATCGCGTGGATACGAGAGACCAAGAGAGAGCGCGTGGCGGCTCGCGCCCCACACTCCCTCACGGGCTAGGTACCACAGGTTGCGAATGAACCAAAAGGTCGAGGATATGAGCGAGACTGCGAATGAGTCAAAACTCAAAGGATTGACCTGGTTGCGAATGAACCGAAAGGTTGAAGATATGCAAACCTGAATTTGGATCTGAGAAGATAGCATCTTGGCAGATGATCAGGGCGGAATGATTAGACAGTTATCATGATCAAACCTATAACCTGGTTGCGAATGAACCGAAAGGTGGAGGTTATGAGCGAGACTGCGAATGAGTCAAAACTCAAGGATTGACCTGGTTGCGAATGAACCGAAAGGTCGAAGATATGCAAACCTGAATTTGGATCTGAGAAGATAGCATCTTGGCAGATGATCAGGGCGGAATGATTAGACAGTTATCATGATCAAACCTATGACCTGGTTGCGAATGAACCGAAAGGTCGAGGATATGAGCGAGACTGCGAATGAGTCAAAACTCAAGGATTGACCTGGTTGCGAATGAACCGAAAGGTCGAAGATATGCAAACCTGAATTTGGATCTGAGAAGATAGCATCTTGGCAGATGATCAGGGCGGAATGATTAGACAGTTATCATGATCAAACCTATGACCTGGTTGCGAATGAACCGAAAGGCCGAGGATATGAGCGAGACTGCGAATGAGTCAAAACTCAAAGGATTGACCTGGTTGCGAATGAACCGAAAGGTCGAAGATATGCAAACCTGAATTTGGATCTGAGAAGATAGCATCTTGGCAGATGATCAGGGCGGAATGATTAGACAGTTATCATGATCAAACCTATGACCTGGTTGCGAATGAACCGAAAGGCCGAGGATATGAGCGAGACTGCGAATGAGTCAAAACTCAAAGGATTGACCTGGTTGCGAATGAACCGAAAGGTCGAAGATGTGCAAACCTGAATTTGGATCTGAGAAGATAGCATCTTGGCAGATGATCAGGGCGGAATGATTAGACAGTTATCATGATCAAACCTAAATTGGGATCTGGGAAGATAGCATCTTGACAGATCAACAGGGCGGAATGATTAGACAGCTATCATGATCAAACCTAAATTGGGATCTGGGAAGATAGCATCTTGACAGATCAACATGGTGGAATGATTAGACAGCTATCATGATCAAGCCTAAATTGAGATCTGGGAAGATAGCATCTTGACAGATCAACATGGTGGAATGATTAGACAGCTATCATGATCAAGCCTAAATCGAGATCTAGGAAGATAGCATCTTGACAGATCAACATGGCGGAATGATTAGACAGCTATCATGATCAAACCTAAATTGGGATCTGGGAAGATAGCATCTTGACAGATCAACACGGTGGAATGATTAGACAGCTATCATGATCAAACCTAAATTGGGATCTGGGAAGATAGCATCTTGACAGATCAACATGGTGGAATGATTAGACAGCTATCATGATCAAGTCTAAATTGAGATCTGGGAAGATAGCATCTTGACAGATCAATATGGTGGAATGATTAGACAGCTATCATGATCAAGCCTAAATTGAGATCTGGGAAGATAGCATCTTGACAGATCAACATGGTGGAATAATTAGACAGCTATCATGATCAAACCTAAATTGGGATCTGGGAAGATAGCATCTTGACAGATCAACATGGTGGAATGATTAGACAGCTATCATGATCAAACCTAAATTGGGATCTGGGAAGATAGCATCTTGACAGATCAACATGGTGGAATGATTAGACAGCTATCATGATCAAGTCTAAATTGAGATCTGGGAAGATAGCATCTTGACAGATCAACATGGTGGAATGATTAGACAGCTATCATGATCAAGCCTAAATTGAGATCTGGGAAGATAGCATCTTGACAGATCAACATGGTGGAATGATTAGACAGCTATCATGATCAAACCTAAATTGGGATCTGGGAAGATAGCATCTTGACAGATCAACATGGCGGAATGATTAGACAGCTATCATGATCAAGCCTAAATTGAGATCTGGGAAGATAGCATCTTGACAGATCAACATGGTGGAATGATTAGACAGCTATCATGATCAAACCTAAATTGGGATCTGGGAAGATAGCATCTTGACAGATCAACATGGCGGAATGATTAGACAGCTATCATGATCAAACCTAAATTGGGATCTGGGAAGATAGCATCTTGACAGATCAACATGGTGGAATGATTAGACAGCTATCATGATCAAGCCTAAATCGAGATCTAGGAAGATAGCATCTTGACAGATCAACATGGTGGAATGATTAGACAGCTATCATGATCAAACCTAAATTGGGATCTGGGAAGATAGCATCTTGACAGATCAACATGGCGGAATGATTAGACAGCTATCATGATCAAGCCTAAATTGAGATCTGGGAAGATAGCATCTTGACAGATCAACATGGCGGAATGATTAGACAGCTATCATGATCAAACCTAAATTGGGATCTGGGAAGATAGCATCTTGACAGATCAACATGGCGGAATGATTAGACAGCTATCATGATCAAACCTAAATTGGGATCTGGGAAGATAGCATCTTGACAGATCAACATGGTGGAATGATTAGACAGCTATCATGATCAAGCCTAAATCGAGATCTAGGAAGATAGCATCTTGACAGATCAACATGGCGGAATGATTAGACAGCTATCATGATCAAACCTAAATTGGGATCTGGGAAGATAGCATCTTGACAGATCAACACGGTGGAATGATTAGACAGCTATCATGATCAAACCTAAATTGGGATCTGGGAAGATAGCATCTTGACAGATCAACATGGTGGAATGATTAGACAGCTATCATGATCAAGTCTAAATTGAGATCTGGGAAGATAGCATCTTGACAGATCAACATGGTGGAATGATTAGACAGCTATCATGATCAAGCCTAAATTGAGATCTGGGAAGATAGCATCTTGACAGATCAACATGGTGGAATAATTAGACAGCTATCATGATCAAACCTAAATTGGGATCTGGGAAGATAGCATCTTGACAGATCAACATGGTGGAATGATTAGACAGCTATCATGATCAAACCTAAATTGGGATCTGGGAAGATAGCATCTTGACAGATCAACATGGTGGAATGATTAGACAGCTATCATGATCAAGTCTAAATTGAGATCTGGGAAGATAGCATCTTGACAGATCAACATGGTGGAATGATTAGACAGCTATCATGATCAAGCCTAAATTGAGATCTGGGAAGATAGCATCTTGACAGATCAACATGGTGGAATGATTAGACAGCTATCATGATCAAACCTAAATTGGGATCTGGGAAGATAGCATCTTGACAGATCAACATGGCGGAATGATTAGACAGCTATCATGATCAAGCCTAAATTGAGATCTGGGAAGATAGCATCTTGACAGATCAACATGGTGGAATGATTAGACAGCTATCATGATCAAACCTAAATTGGGATCTGGGAAGATAGCATCTTGACAGATCAACATGGCGGAATGATTAGACAGCTATCATGATCAAACCACTCTAAGAATCAAGAACACGAAACTCAAGGAGGAACAATTTTGATTCAAGAAATCGAGATTTCGATCGATTCCATTACATGATTGATTGTCTCTTGCCGAGAACGTTAGGAGTGTGTGATCTCTGCTGAGAACCAGACACAGGTAACTTGCTGAGGTTTTGAGTATTGACCATTTTTCTGATTTTGCCGGGGATTGAAGGCTGCGCGAGCAAATTCTAGACTCTGCTTGGGAAACTGATTTTCTGGGGAAGTTGACCTTTCAGAGAGTGCACTCGTCTGAGAAGTTTGAAGTTTGGCTCGAGATATACTCGTACATCTCTTATCTCAACTTACCGAAGACATTGGCACTGATTGCTTTTTGTGCTTGATATCTTTTATGACGCAAGTCATAAAAGATGCCCCTAGTATATTGTGTTTCCATGACAGGAGTTTTAAGGAGGCAGGACAATGATGGTTGAAGAAAAGATGCTTCATTTCATGAAGGCTCAAGGATGCAAAGTTCTTTTGTATGGAGAGAATAGGACAATAACCATGATGGCTGAGTCTGAAAATCCCTTCTTTCGCATTGCTCACTTTTGGAGGCTTAAGGTCTCTGGTAGGTTTGAACAAGATGTCTCCCGCCCCTTCTGATACCTAAACCAGGATTTACTCTGAATTTTCTTCGCATTTTGGATGACACGCTCCCATTCTTCCAGCATCTGACAGTTTGGACTTCGCAAGGAGAGGGAACACAAATATGAAGGAGGAACAGATTTCCAAGGACTCAATCAAAGAAGATTCTCATTGTTCCAAGGACTCGACTCGCTTTTGACTCACTCTTGGATCTGATGTGTCATTTTTTAAGGGTATGGCTTAGCCACTCTTAGAGTATTTCGAAGACCGTGTCAAGATGCACAACTCTCCTTTTTCGGTGTTTATGTCATGGTTATTATCCCTTTTGGATTGCTCGGTTTCGATGCCCTCAGTTTAGAGGAATGTTAAAGTAAGCTTGCTGGCACTACTTGGACTCCGAGATTTTACCCTGGTTGAAGACTGTTTCTCCACCTCAATGATTCACTTTTTGCTGGAAGTCATTGCCATTGACCAGATTGCCTTTTCAGGTTTTCAATCTGACGGACCGCTTGCCCTAACTTTTGCCTGGTTCGCCCTTTCGGGTTTTCAATCCAGCGGGCTCGATACCCTAACTTTTGCCTAAGCTGACTTTTCAGTTGTCAACTTAGCGGGTGAATGGCCCTAAATTTTGCCTAGACCGCCCTCCCGGGTTTTCAGCCTAGCGGGTCTTCAGATTCCATCGTTTTTTTGTTCTTGACTTTGAACCTCTGCTTGTTCACCAGAAGGACTTTCTAAGTGGGCTGGGGTTCAAAACGGTTGGATATTTCTTTTGGATTTCAAAGTTTCGACTAGACTTGGATTGGCCAGGTTGCCTAAGTACCCCAACAATGGAGGATCAGGTTCGAGTGGTTCGCTGAGGTTTGGAACAGAATGATTTGGCTTTTAAGCTCAAAGGTTGAAAGGGAATAATTTGACTTTTATCCTAAAGGTTGAAAGGGAATAATTTGACTTTATCCCAAAGGTTGAAAGGGAATAATTTGACTTTTATCCCAAAGGTTGAAAGGGAATAATTTGATTTTTATCCCAAAGGTTGAAAGGGAATAATTTGATTTTTATCCCAAAGGTTGAAAGGGAATAATTTGATTTTTATCCCAAAGGTTGAAAGGGAATAATTTGATTTTTATCCCAAAGGTTGACCGAACCTGAATTGATCAGGTTGCCTACGTACCCCCGAAGAGTTGGGGATCAGGTCAGACGTAGTTCGGGCCGAAATGCCCCTGGTTTGCGGGTGTTTGAAAAGAATGTTTGATTTTGTTGAGGCTCGAAGGTGTTCGCAAAAGGATTTTTTTTGAACTTGGGATTTTTGGCGTTTAAGGCTCAGGCGTCCAAGGATGGCCTTCTGATGTTTTGGCATACAAGCTCCTTGAATGGCTAAGGTTCAATGGCTTTGAACTTTTTTTTTCTTTCTCTTTTTTTTTGAGGAGTCTGGCGGCATTTCCTTGCAAGACTTCATCTGCACTGTGCAAGCTAGACTGATTGAATTCCCACTTTTTCTTTGGGATCTCGCACTGATATTCGGGATTCTACGGCTCTGGGTCTTCTATGAATGCTGAAGATGATTTTGAAATTTTCAATCCATTTATCGACTCTGCTTCCTGCGATTCTGACGTTCTTGAGGAGTTGACGTGGGGCATGCTCCCTTCTCCTTTCTTCTCTGGATTCTATCTTATTTTTCTTTGTTCATTCTGATTTTAATTTTTTTGCTTGGATGTGGGGAATGCCCCTACACCTGGAATGTTTTAACTGGAAATTCCATCACAATTTATAGCCCAAGCATTCTTCTTGGGGTTCATGTTCTATGCTCATGACTTTGTTGTCTGAAAGTCTTCTCTCAATTTTTCATTCATTGCATTTGATGTCTGGTATTCTTCATTTGAATTTTTTTTTTCTTTCGACCTGATGTCTGAAGCTGAGGGTGACTCACGTTGAACAGTGCCAAGGCACGCTTCTGATTTATCCTCATAGGACCAAGCAACACTTCCTTGAACCCTCTAAATAGGTTTATCGACTCTTTGCACTCTTCGGGAGATTTTGCCAATCCTTATTTCCCGAGTTTCGGATTTCGATACCACTATCCACGGTATCAATTTCATCTTCAAGTGGCTTTGCTCGACGCTCTTCCTCTCGTTTGATTATCTTTCAAATCTCGAGGAGAATTTCATCGGCATCCTCATTCGAGGAGGGTGTCTTAATTTGTTTATTAACATTAGATCCAAGAGTGAACATATACAAGAATATTGACGACACTGGAATCAAATATTCTTTTCATTGAATGTTTGAAGTACATATAATGATTTTTGATGCGCCACGATAGGCTCTCCATCAAATTCAGCAAAAGATTGGACATTGGCTCACAATGAGAGAGACCGGTAAACACAACATACTTAGAATTGATACTGACATGGTTAGACTTACCAACTTTGACAGGAGGGTTGGTATACACACTTCAAAACAAATTTCAAAGATGAGACACTTTATCGGAGGCAACGGATTGGCGCTGAAAGTTCAAGGACAACGTGCCTTCATTAATGGCGATAATGATTGGAAAGAGTAATCCTAGAGTTAGAATCTCAGAAGGGAGGGCCTCTTCGGTTTCTGTTGACCCAGCTCAAATTGTTCTTTGGCACCTGACAATGGCAAGGCTTTCTCTGGTATGATGTTTTCAAGGAGTTCAAGCTCTGATATTTTTCTTTTCTCTTCCCAATCATTTTCCAGCCCAGAGGTGGTACAGGTAAAGGTGGTAAGATATATGAAGGGTTGAATGGGTGAAATGGTTCCCATGGTGGGTGTAGGAGGTGCAACACGGTTAGGTGTAGGGTTCTTGGAAGCACTTGAGTTCAAGAAGAATGAGGGGATCCCTGTCTATCAGGTCTTGAATGTCATCATCGTCTCTCTCATTTCTGTCAAGATGAGATTTTCAGTGTACTCGGCCATCTGGGCAATGTGAGAGGAAAAAGGTACAGCAGACTGGCTAGACCAAGCGAGTTTAGAAATGAAAGCTCTTTTGGGGTTGATGGCAGACGAGTGACTAAGACTCCTTTCATGGACACCACAAACACTAAGCTCAATGAGAATTAATCACATGGCAATGCAATGCGCAAGTTGAGACAAAAGGTAGCACCAATACATCCTTCCGTTGGGTAAAATCCGACAGCATAACAACTGTACATAAAGATGTGGTACGGCAAGTACATGGTTTGTCAACAAGCCAAAAGGATGATGATCACACTCAAGGTATTTGGAGAAAATTCGACAGCATAACGGCTATAGTAGGAGATGTGGTAAGGTAAGCACATAGTTTGTCAATGAACCCAAAAGGATAATGATTACGTTCAAGGGTTCTGAAAAGAATCAGCAGCATGACGGCTATACTAGGAGGGTCTCAGCAACTAAACATGAAGAGTATGCCGTCATGATCAAGATAAAGCAGGGCTCTCAGCAAGAACACACACTCCGATAATGATAATGGCAAGATAGACTCACAATCGACATGTGGAGTGATCTGATCAGGATCGATCAAATGATCAGGCTTACGGAAAACAGATCATGACTAAAAGAGCCAAGAATCTGATGATAATCCACAGAATGGATAGATGGGGAAAAATTGATTAGATTAGAAGGAAACCTAACTAAGAAGCAAGCCCTAATCTAATAATAAATATATACATATATATACATCCTAACCAGGGGCACCAACCCTAGTCTAATCTAGCGCAGCCAAGAAAATCTTGACCCAGAAGTGTCTGTGAGTGTACTAGATAACGCGGCGGGTAACCACGGTGTGACTTACCCTTCTACACTACATGGGTAGGCTGACTTCTATCCTAGGCTTACATATGCTGGTCGCACATGTTCGTCCTATATGAGTACATATATATAGTGTCCTAGCAAGGGTTCCCTAATTTTGGTTCTAAAGGGAGAAACTAATATATATACATAATATAATGAAATAAAAGTAGGGCCCGGGCATTTCTGCAGGGTACTATGCTTATGACCATACCCTTGATGTATAACGCCAGCACACCCAGCATTATACAAAGTATGTTCATTGCTCATCGGCTGCTGTAGAACACCAGCACACCCAGTGTCTACGGCTGCAGCTCCGGCGCATAGCTCGGAAATAGATACAACGGTTCCCATCTGGTACGCGTCATATCTATTCCCTGAGGCCAATAATGAAAATGATGAAAGAAATAAAGAATATGACAATGTATGATGTGCGATGTGTGAATCCCTTGTTTTATTTACGCGCCTACTTGGTGCCCCTGGATTTCTAACGATAAAGTTCCCATTTAACTCGATTTTGGCCCAAATTTCCTCAAAATTAGTAACAATGGCATTTTTACAGAGTTAGGCAATGTTTCAAGTTTTCCCCAGCAGAGTCGCCAGCCTGTGGAACCAGATCCGGGACGGGCGTGGAGGGACGGGCCCCCGCGCGAGTCTCTCTAGATCGTCCACGTGAAGGAGAGCCCCACCAAGGAACTCTCGAAAGAGTGCCCCTCACAGCATGAGCGGCGATGTAAAGTGAGATACCTCTCGATTCGGGGACTAGCCCAGATTCGAGGCGTATCTTAAACAAAGAAGAGTCGCCATCCAAGGAAGTGGGCCCTGGATCCCATGCTGTGCTCTGTTGCAACGGATAACCAGAGATATAAAATAGGGTTCGTGCCTGATGACGAATGGGGAAGGGATTAGGCGCCCCAATTCGCCCAAGTGCTAGCACCTGGTCTCTTATGCCATTTATTATTAATTTTGAAGAGTTTTGGGCGAAAATCATGCGAAATGAGAACGAATATCTCCGAGATAACGTCTAGCTAATCATGCATGTCTCGGAGATGAATAAGAAGCACACACAAAAGAAATGAAAGATATGTCGCCTAAGAATAGCTAGGTTATGAGTGCCATGCCTAATTGGTGTCTAAGTTCTGGTGGACAAGCACATGCATGCTACAGCTAAAGGTATAGGATCTGTACATAAAAATAAGAAAACACAGCAAAACACACAACACAACACGACTCGACACATGACCCGACACGACAAACCCTAGACTCTAATGCAATACTTGACTCGGACCAGGATGGCCATCCATCCTAGCTGCACTACGTATCCCGGCCTCGGGAAGAATCAGAGCCAACGTAGTTCGGTGCCTTATTCTAAACTACGATGCCTAAAACTCTAGGACCGCTATCCTAGACTCGATCCACTAGACTCGACTGATGTTTAAAGCTTTTTGTGCGATTGCTTAAATTCAAGTGGATTGTAATTTTTAGGACTCTATATGCCCTAACTAATGCAAGTTGATTAGCCTTAAGCTAATGCAGGTGGGCCCTATATCCTATGTGTATCTAGGCTGTGCATTCTAAGGAAAACCATGGGTTGACTATATGCTTCCTAGTCTAGCCATCGGTTCGACTAAATGTCTAACCGATCGACTTGAGGCCTCCTAACTCTAGGGACACTCACACGACAGGACACACCATATCAATACAAATCAGGACCGACTCCTAACTCTAAAACACCCTAAATATCTAGGACAGACTCCTAACTCTAGGGGAAGATCTTTTTTGAAAATGTTTTGAAGTTTTTTTGTATTTTTTTGGAATATTTGAAATGTTTATTTTTAAAGGTTTGGCTGGACCTGGGATGTGGACCCCAAGCTGCACTACGTACCCTGTTGAAAGGGATCAAGCCAACGTAGTTCGGACTGAATTCCTAACTACTCTGCAAATAACTCAAGATTTTTTGAGATTTTTGATTTTTAAAATGTTTTTGGATTTTGAATTGTTTTGAGATGTTTTTGAATTTTCAAGTGTTTTTGGAATGTTTTTGTTGTTTTCAAGTATTTTTGAAATGTTTTTATTATTTTTTGACACCAGAGAATAAAATCCTATCATCATAAGGGTAGGGAGACTTCTGGAATCCCGCAAAGGTTGGACATCATCCTATACTTTGCGGGGGAACGAACAGGAAAATAACTCGGCAAGGGTTGGACAGCATCCTATACCTTGCAGGAGCGGGTAAAGATCACAACTTGATGGGAGGATGGACAGAATCCTAACCCCTATGATGACAGGAAAAATTCCTGGACTGACTGAAGGACTGACTCCTGTGCTGAAGACTGTTATAATTACTATTTATAATTACTATACAAGATTACTATTCAAAAATACTATTCACAATTACTATTTATAGGTACTATTCAAAACTACTATTCATAATTACTATTTATAAGTACTATTCAAAACTACTATTCATAATTACTATTTATAAGTACTATTCAAAACTACTATTCATAGTAGGACCCGCTGATGTGGGACCCGCTGTTGTGGGACCCGCTGTGGGACCCGCTGATGTGTGACCTGCTGTGGGACCCGCCGATGTGGGACCCACTGATGTGGGACCCGCTGTGGGACCCGCTGTTGTGGGACCCGCTGATGTGGGACCCGCTGTGGGACCCGCTTGTGGGACCGGCTGTGGGACCCGCTTTGGGACCCGTTGATGTGGGACCCGTTGATGTGGGACCCTCTGTGGGACCCGCTTTGGGACCCGCTGTTGTGGGACCCGTTGATGTGGGACCCGTTGATGTGGGACCCACGGATGTGGGACCCGCTGTTGTGGGACCCGCTGCGGGACCCGCTGTTGTGGGACCTGCTGTTGTGGGACCCGCTGATGTGGGACCCGCTGATGTGGGACCCACTGCTGTGGGACCCGTTGTGGGACCTACTGATGTGGGACCCGCTGTGGGACCCGTTGTGGGACCCACTGTGGGACCCGTGTAGTGCAAAGAATGAATAATTATAAAATAAATAAAAAAAAAATGAACTTACGCCAGCTATGGGAGGAACAAGAGATCCAGGAAGGTGTTGACAGAGTCGTGCTTGTGTGGGGCCCGCTGGTGTGGGGCCCGCTGGAGGTGGGGTGGATGAGATGGGGATGCCGGTGGAGCTCCGGTGGTTGGCTGGGAGGATGCCGGAGAAGGTGACCGGAATCCGGTTGGGTTGCCGGAGGAGAAGACCCTTCCTCTCTCTCTCTCTGCAGATCTCTCTCTCTCTCTCCCTCTCTGCAGATCTCTCTCTCTCTCTCTCTTTTTTCTCTCTGCAGATCTCTCTCTCCCTCCCTCTCAGATCTTTCTCTCTCTCTTTCTCTTTTTTTTCTCTCTGCAGATCTCTCTCTCCCTCCCTCTCAGATCTTTTTCTCTCTCTCTCTCTCTCTTTTCTCTCTGCAGATCTCTGCAGATCGTTGGCGACCACCCGATGGTCGAATCCCTTTTTTTTTTTTTTATTCGGGTGTTTTTCGGTTCATTTTCTTATTTTTTTATTTTTTGTGGTTTGACGTTTTGAAAGAGTGGTGGTAGGTGAAGAAAAAATGAGGAGGGAGGGGGGACAATGATGATGGGTTTTGACCCTTTTTATTATATATATTTTTTTTTGAAATGGGATTCCTTTCATTCAAAACCCCACTCGTTATTATATATATATTTTTTTGAAATGGGATTCCTTTCATTCAAAACCCCACTCGAGGCCCTTTTACAAATGAGAATGGGAGCTGATAAGAGCAACCTTTTAGCTTGGTAATTGCACTCCCCCTCATGTAATATTTTCACTCATTAGTTGCAACCACACAGTAATTGGCATTGGCACACCCATATGTGGATAAATCTAAAATAACCCTCCTTTTAATAGCAAATTCAGCCCCTCTCTCACTCTATGTATTGCCACTCACGCCCCTCTGCTTTCTGCAGGGTATCTTGGAAATAATAATGACCATTGATGGCTCTTTAAACATCAAAACAAGATTGTACGGGTAAGCCTCGGAGTTTGGGGGACCTCAATAGGGGAGTGCCAATACCAATGCTCAGGGGTATATTATTATTATTATTAGGGTCGAGACAGAATTATGATCGGTCAAAATGGGGTGTCTACAGATGCCCCTCTTTGGCAGAGCGCGCTTGTCGCGCGAATGTCAAAGCTGAACAGACAACACATTTTGACTGGCCCAAAATCAGAGGGTTTTTTTTTTTGTTTTTTGTTTTTTTTTTTTTTGGATTTTTGAAAATGATACTCACAAAGATAACATGGTGAAATAGCCTTTCACCGGACTCTGACTCCACAAACGCGGGTGAGATAGCCTCTCTTGAACTCGTAACTCAAAAATAGATATATGGATGAGATAGCCTCTCTTGCAAAACTTTAAAGGATTGATTTGGCTGCGAGAGAGCCGGGAAAGATATTGGTTTGGTAGCGATTGAACCAGAAGCCGAGAATTGACTTGACTGCGAATGAGTCGGAAGGTCAAAATTTGCTTGGTTGCGAGCGAACCGAAAAGCGAAGGGTTGACTTGACTGCAAAGGAGCCAAAATCAGGGATACTGGCCTAGTTGCGAATGAACTATAAAGTGAGGGATTGACTCGACTGCGAATGAGTCAGAGTCAGGGAGATTAGCTTGATTGCGAATGAATCAAGAAATCAGCGAGAACTTTGGCAGCGAACGTGCCGAAGAGTCTAAGATTTGGACCCGATTGCGAATGAATCAAAAAGGCCGGAATGATGACTTGGTTGCGAACGAACTGAAGTCAAAGAGATTAATTTGACTGCGAATGAGTCAAAGGAACGGGAACTGGCTTGGTTGCGAACGAACTGAAGCGAACGAACCGAAAAGCAAAGGGTTTGACTTGACTGCGAGGGAGCCAGAGTCAAGGATACTGGCCTAGTTGCGAATGAACTAGAAAGTGAGGGATTGACTCGACTGCGAATGAGTCAGAGTCAGGGAGATTAGCTTGATTGCGAATGAATCAAGAAATCAGCAAGAAACTTGGCAGCGAATGAGCCGAAGAGTCTAAGATTTTAGCTTGGTTGCGAATGAACCAAAAGGATGGAATTTGATTTGAGCTGTGAATGAGTTAAGAATTGAAAGATTGACTCGACTGCGAAGGAGTCGAAGTCAGGGAGATTATCTTGATTGCGAATGAATCAAGAAATCAGCGAGAACTTGGCAGCGAATGTGCCGAAGAGTCCGAGATTTTGACCCGGTTGCGAATGAACCAAAAGGCCAGAATTATGACTTGGCTGCGAACGAACCGAAGTCAAAGAGATTAACTTGACTGCGAATGAGTCAAGAAATTAGAAAACAGGCCTGACTGCGAATGAGTCGGAAACCTAAGATTTTGACCCGGTTGCGAATGAACCAAAAGGTCGAGGATATGAGCGAGACTGCGAATGAGTCAAAACTCAAAGGATTGACCTGGTTGCGAATGAACCGAAAGGTTGAAGATATGCAAACCTGAATTTGGATCTGAGAAGATAGCATCTTGGCAGATGATCAGGGCGGAATGATTAGACAGTTATCATGATCAAACCTATAACCTGGTTGCGAATGAACCGAAAGGTGGAGGTTATGAGCGAGACTGCGAATGAGTCAAAACTCAAGGATTGACCTGGTTGCGAATGAACCGAAAGGTCGAAGATATGCAAACCTGAATTTGGATCTGAGAAGATAGCATCTTGGCAGATGATCAGGGCGGAATGATTAGACAGTTATCATGATCAAACCTATGACCTGGTTGCGAATGAACCGAAAGGTCGAGGATATGAGCGAGACTGCGAATGAGTCAAAACTCAAGGATTGACCTGGTTGCGAATGAACCGAAAGGTCGAAGATATGCAAACCTGAATTTGGATCTGAGAAGATAGCATCTTGGCAGATGATCAGGGCGGAATGATTAGACAGTTATCATGATCAAACCTATGACCTGGTTGCGAATGAACCGAAAGGCCGAGGATATGAGCGAGACTGCGAATGAGTCAAAACTCAAAGGATTGACCTGGTTGCGAATGAACCGAAAGGTCGAAGATATGCAAACCTGAATTTGGATCTGAGAAGATAGCATCTTGGCAGATGATCAGGGCGGAATGATTAGACAGTTATCATGATCAAACCTATGACCTGGTTGCGAATGAACCGAAAGGCCGAGGATATGAGCGAGACTGCGAATGAGTCAAAACTCAAAGGATTGACCTGGTTGCGAATGAACCGAAAGGTCGAAGATGTGCAAACCTGAATTTGGATCTGAGAAGATAGCATCTTGGCAGATGATCAGGGCGGAATGATTAGACAGTTATCATGATCAAACCTAAATTGGGATCTGGGAAGATAGCATCTTGACAGATCAACAGGGCGGAATGATTAGACAGCTATCATGATCAAACCTAAATTGGGATCTGGGAAGATAGCATCTTGACAGATCAACATGGTGGAATGATTAGACAGCTATCATGATCAAGCCTAAATTGAGATCTGGGAAGATAGCATCTTGACAGATCAACATGGCGGAATGATTAGACAGCTATCATGATCAAACCTAAATTGGGATCTGGGAAGATAGCATCTTGACAGATCAACATGGCGGAATGATTAGACAGCTATCATGATCAAACCTAAATTGGGATCTGGGAAGATAGCATCTTGACAGATCAACATGGTGGAATGATTAGACAGCTATCATGATCAAGCCTAAATCGAGATCTAGGAAGATAGCATCTTGACAGATCAACATGGCGGAATGATTAGACAGCTATCATGATCAAACCTAAATTGGGATCTGGGAAGATAGCATCTTGACAGATCAACACGGTGGAATGATTAGACAGCTATCATGATCAAACCTAAATTGGGATCTGGGAAGATAGCATCTTGACAGATCAACATGGTGGAATGATTAGACAGCTATCATGATCAAGTCTAAATTGAGATCTGGGAAGATAGCATCTTGACAGATCAATATGGTGGAATGATTAGACAGCTATCATGATCAAGCCTAAATTGAGATCTGGGAAGATAGCATCTTGACAGATCAACATGGTGGAATAATTAGACAGCTATCATGATCAAACCTAAATTGGGATCTGGGAAGATAGCATCTTGACAGATCAACATGGTGGAATGATTAGACAGCTATCATGATCAAACCTAAATTGGGATCTGGGAAGATAGCATCTTGACAGATCAACATGGTGGAATGATTAGACAGCTATCATGATCAAGTCTAAATTGAGATCTGGGAAGATAGCATCTTGACAGATCAACATGGTGGAATGATTAGACAGCTATCATGATCAAGCCTAAATTGAGATCTGGGAAGATAGCATCTTGACAGATCAACATGGTGGAATGATTAGACAGCTATCATGATCAAACCTAAATTGGGATCTGGGAAGATAGCATCTTGACAGATCAACATGGCGGAATGATTAGACAGCTATCATGATCAAGCCTAAATTGAGATCTGGGAAGATAGCATCTTGACAGATCAACATGGTGGAATGATTAGACAGCTATCATGATCAAACCTAAATTGGGATCTGGGAAGATAGCATCTTGACAGATCAACATGGCGGAATGATTAGACAGCTATCATGATCAAACCTAAATTGGGATCTGGGAAGATAGCATCTTGACAGATCAACATGGTGGAATGATTAGACAGCTATCATGATCAAGCCTAAATCGAGATCTAGGAAGATAGCATCTTGACAGATCAACATGGTGGAATGATTAGACAGCTATCATGATCAAACCTAAATTGGGATCTGGGAAGATAGCATCTTGACAGATCAACATGGCGGAATGATTAGACAGCTATCATGATCAAGCCTAAATTGAGATCTGGGAAGATAGCATCTTGACAGATCAACATGGCGGAATGATTAGACAGCTATCATGATCAAACCTAAATTGGGATCTGGGAAGATAGCATCTTGACAGATCAACATGGCGGAATGATTAGACAGCTATCATGATCAAACCTAAATTGGGATCTGGGAAGATAGCATCTTGACAGATCAACATGGTGGAATGATTAGACAGCTATCATGATCAAGCCTAAATCGAGATCTAGGAAGATAGCATCTTGACAGATCAACATGGCGGAATGATTAGACAGCTATCATGATCAAACCTAAATTGGGATCTGGGAAGATAGCATCTTGACAGATCAACACGGTGGAATGATTAGACAGCTATCATGATCAAACCTAAATTGGGATCTGGGAAGATAGCATCTTGACAGATCAACATGGTGGAATGATTAGACAGCTATCATGATCAAGTCTAAATTGAGATCTGGGAAGATAGCATCTTGACAGATCAACATGGTGGAATGATTAGACAGCTATCATGATCAAGCCTAAATTGAGATCTGGGAAGATAGCATCTTGACAGATCAACATGGTGGAATAATTAGACAGCTATCATGATCAAACCTAAATTGGGATCTGGGAAGATAGCATCTTGACAGATCAACATGGTGGAATGATTAGACAGCTATCATGATCAAACCTAAATTGGGATCTGGGAAGATAGCATCTTGACAGATCAACATGGTGGAATGATTAGACAGCTATCATGATCAAGTCTAAATTGAGATCTGGGAAGATAGCATCTTGACAGATCAACATGGTGGAATGATTAGACAGCTATCATGATCAAGCCTAAATTGAGATCTGGGAAGATAGCATCTTGACAGATCAACATGGTGGAATGATTAGACAGCTATCATGATCAAACCTAAATTGGGATCTGGGAAGATAGCATCTTGACAGATCAACATGGCGGAATGATTAGACAGCTATCATGATCAAGCCTAAATTGAGATCTGGGAAGATAGCATCTTGACAGATCAACATGGTGGAATGATTAGACAGCTATCATGATCAAACCTAAATTGGGATCTGGGAAGATAGCATCTTGACAGATCAACATGGCGGAATGATTAGACAGCTATCATGATCAAACCACTCTAAGAATCAAGAACACGAAACTCAAGGAGGAACAATTTTGATTCAAGAAATCGAGATTTCGATCGATTCCATTACATGATTGATTGTCTCTTGCCGAGAACGTTAGGAGTGTGTGATCTCTGCTGAGAACCAGACACAGGTAACTTGCTGAGGTTTTGAGTATTGACCATTTTTCTGATTTTGCCGGGGATTGAAGGCTGCGCGAGCAAATTCTAGACTCTGCTTGGGAAACTGATTTTCTGGGGAAGTTGACCTTTCAGAGAGTGCACTCGTCTGAGAAGTTTGAAGTTTGGCTCGAGATATACTCGTACATCTCTTATCTCAACTTACCGAAGACATTGGCACTGATTGCTTTTTGTGCTTGATATCTTTTATGACGCAAGTCATAAAAGATGCCCCTAGTATATTGTGTTTCCATGACAGGAGTTTTAAGGAGGCAGGACAATGATGGTTGAAGAAAAGATGCTTCATTTCATGAAGGCTCAAGGATGCAAAGTTCTTTTGTATGGAGAGAATAGGACAATAACCATGATGGCTGAGTCTGAAAATCCCTTCTTTCGCATTGCTCACTTTTGGAGGCTTAAGGTCTCTGGTAGGTTTGAACAAGATGTCTCCCGCCCCTTCTGATACCTAAACCAGGATTTACTCTGAATTTTCTTCGCATTTTGGATGACACGCTCCCATTCTTCCAGCATCTGACAGTTTGGACTTCGCAAGGAGAGGGAACACAAATATGAAGGAGGAACAGATTTCCAAGGACTCAATCAAAGAAGATTCTCATTGTTCCAAGGACTCGACTCGCTTTTGACTCACTCTTGGATCTGATGTGTCATTTTTTAAGGGTATGGCTTAGCCACTCTTAGAGTATTTCGAAGACCGTGTCAAGATGCACAACTCTCCTTTTTCGGTGTTTATGTCATGGTTATTATCCCTTTTGGATTGCTCGGTTTCGATGCCCTCAGTTTAGAGGAATGTTAAAGTAAGCTTGCTGGCACTACTTGGACTCCGAGATTTTACCCTGGTTGAAGACTGTTTCTCCACCTCAATGATTCACTTTTTGCTGGAAGTCATTGCCATTGACCAGATTGCCTTTTCAGGTTTTCAATCTGACGGACCGCTTGCCCTAACTTTTGCCTGGTTCGCCCTTTCGGGTTTTCAATCCAGCGGGCTCGATACCCTAACTTTTGCCTAAGCTGACTTTTCAGTTGTCAACTTAGCGGGTGAATGGCCCTAAATTTTGCCTAGACCGCCCTCCCGGGTTTTCAGCCTAGCGGGTCTTCAGATTCCATCGTTTTTTTGTTCTTGACTTTGAACCTCTGCTTGTTCACCAGAAGGACTTTCTAAGTGGGCTGGGGTTCAAAACGGTTGGATATTTCTTTTGGATTTCAAAGTTTCGACTAGACTTGGATTGGCCAGGTTGCCTAAGTACCCCAACAATGGAGGATCAGGTTCGAGTGGTTCGCTGAGGTTTGGAACAGAATGATTTGGCTTTTAAGCTCAAAGGTTGAAAGGGAATAATTTGACTTTTATCCTAAAGGTTGAAAGGGAATAATTTGACTTTATCCCAAAGGTTGAAAGGGAATAATTTGACTTTTATCCCAAAGGTTGAAAGGGAATAATTTGATTTTTATCCCAAAGGTTGAAAGGGAATAATTTGATTTTTATCCCAAAGGTTGAAAGGGAATAATTTGATTTTTATCCCAAAGGTTGAAAGGGAATAATTTGATTTTTATCCCAAAGGTTGACCGAACCTGAATTGATCAGGTTGCCTACGTACCCCCGAAGAGTTGGGGATCAGGTCAGACGTAGTTCGGGCCGAAATGCCCCTGGTTTGCGGGTGTTTGAAAAGAATGTTTGATTTTGTTGAGGCTCGAAGGTGTTCGCAAAAGGATTTTTTTTGAACTTGGGATTTTTGGCGTTTAAGGCTCAGGCGTCCAAGGATGGCCTTCTGATGTTTTGGCATACAAGCTCCTTGAATGGCTAAGGTTCAATGGCTTTGAACTTTTTTTTTCTTTCTCTTTTTTTTTGAGGAGTCTGGCGGCATTTCCTTGCAAGACTTCATCTGCACTGTGCAAGCTAGACTGATTGAATTCCCACTTTTTCTTTGGGATCTCGCACTGATATTCGGGATTCTACGGCTCTGGGTCTTCTATGAATGCTGAAGATGATTTTGAAATTTTCAATCCATTTATCGACTCTGCTTCCTGCGATTCTGACGTTCTTGAGGAGTTGACGTGGGGCATGCTCCCTTCTCCTTTCTTCTCTGGATTCTATCTTATTTTTCTTTGTTCATTCTGATTTTAATTTTTTTGCTTGGATGTGGGGAATGCCCCTACACCTGGAATGTTTTAACTGGAAATTCCATCACAATTTATAGCCCAAGCATTCTTCTTGGGGTTCATGTTCTATGCTCATGACTTTGTTGTCTGAAAGTCTTCTCTCAATTTTTCATTCATTGCATTTGATGTCTGGTATTCTTCATTTGAATTTTTTTTTTCTTTCGACCTGATGTCTGAAGCTGAGGGTGACTCACGTTGAACAGTGCCAAGGCACGCTTCTGATTTATCCTCATAGGACCAAGCAACACTTCCTTGAACCCTCTAAATAGGTTTATCGACTCTTTGCACTCTTCGGGAGATTTTGCCAATCCTTATTTCCCGAGTTTCGGATTTCGATACCACTATCCACGGTATCAATTTCATCTTCAAGTGGCTTTGCTCGACGCTCTTCCTCTCGTTTGATTATCTTTCAAATCTCGAGGAGAATTTCATCGGCATCCTCATTCGAGGAGGGTGTCTTAATTTGTTTATTAACATTAGATCCAAGAGTGAACATATACAAGAATATTGACGACACTGGAATCAAATATTCTTTTCATTGAATGTTTGAAGTACATACAATGATTTTTGATGCGCCACGATAGGCTCTCCATCAAATTCAGCAAAAGATTGGACATTGGCTCACAATGAGAGAGACCGGTAAACACAACATACTTAGAATTGATACTGACATGGTTAGACTTACCAACTTTGACAGGAGGGTTGGTATACACACTTCAAAACAAATTTCAAAGATGAGACACTTTATCGGAGGCAACGGATTGGCGCTGAAAGTTCAAGGACAACGTGCCTTCATTAATGGCGATAATGATTGGAAAGAGTAATCCTAGAGTTAGAATCTCAGAAGGGAGGGCCTCTTCGGTTTCTGTTGACCCAGCTCAAATTGTTCTTTGGCACCTGACAATGGCAAGGCTTTCTCTGGTATGATGTTTTCAAGGAGTTCAAGCTCTGATATTTTTCTTTTCTCTTCCCAATCATTTTCCAGCCCAGAGGTGGTACAGGTAAAGGTGGTAAGATATATGAAGGGTTGAATGGGTGAAATGGTTCCCATGGTGGGTGTAGGAGGTGCAACACGGTTAGGTGTAGGGTTCTTGGAAGCACTTGAGTTCAAGAAGAATGAGGGGATCCCTGTCTATCAGGTCTTGAATGTCATCATCGTCTCTCTCATTTCTGTCAAGATGAGATTTTCAGTGTACTCGGCCATCTGGGCAATGTGAGAGGAAAAAGGTACAGCAGACTGGCTAGACCAAGCGAGTTTAGAAATGAAAGCTCTTTTGGGGTTGATGGCAGACGAGTGACTAAGACTCCTTTCATGGACACCACAAACACTAAGCTCAATGAGAATTAATCACATGGCAATGCAATGCGCAAGTTGAGACAAAAGGTAGCACCAATACATCCTTCCGTTGGGTAAAATCCGACAGCATAACAACTGTACATAAAGATGTGGTACGGCAAGTACATGGTTTGTCAACAAGCCAAAAGGATGATGATCACACTCAAGGTATTTGGAGAAAATTCGACAGCATAACGGCTATAGTAGGAGATGTGGTAAGGTAAGCACATAGTTTGTCAATGAACCCAAAAGGATAATGATTACGTTCAAGGGTTCTGAAAAGAATCAGCAGCATGACGGCTATACTAGGAGGGTCTCAGCAACTAAACATGAAGAGTATGCCGTCATGATCAAGATAAAGCAGGGCTCTCAGCAAGAACACACACTCCGATAATGATAATGGCAAGATAGACTCACAATCGACATGTGGAGTGATCTGATCAGGATCGATCAAATGATCAGGCTTACGGAAAACAGATCATGACTAAAAGAGCCAAGAATCTGATGATAATCCACAGAATGGATAGATGGGGAAAAATTGATTAGATTAGAAGGAAACCTAACTAAGAAGCAAGCCCTAATCTAATAATAAATATATACATATATATACATCCTAACCAGGGGCACCAACCCTAGTCTAATCTAGCGCAGCCAAGAAAATCTTGACCCAGAAGTGTCTGTGAGTGTACTAGATAACGCGGCGGGTAACCACGGTGTGACTTACCCTTCTACACTACATGGGTAGGCTGACTTCTATCCTAGGCTTACATATGCTGGTCGCACATGTTCGTCCTATATGAGTACATATATATAGTGTCCTAGCAAGGGTTCCCTAATTTTGGTTCTAAAGGGAGAAACTAATATATATACATAATATAATGAAATAAAAGTAGGGCCCGGGCATTTCTGCAGGGTACTATGCTTATGACCATACCCTTGATGTATAACGCCAGCACACCCAGCATTATACAAAGTATGTTCATTGCTCATCGGCTGCTGTAGAACACCAGCACACCCAGTGTCTACGGCTGCAGCTCCGGCGCATAGCTCGGAAATAGATACAACGGTTCCCATCTGGTACGCGTCATATCTATTCCCTGAGGCCAATAATGAAAATGATGAAAGAAATAAAGAATATGACAATGTATGATGTGCGATGTGTGAATCCCTTGTTTTATTTACGCGCCTACTTGGTGCCCCTGGATTTCTAACGATAAAGTTCCCATTTAACTCGATTTTGGCCCAAATTTCCTCAAAATTAGTAACAATGGCATTTTTACAGAGTTAGGCAATGTTTCAAGTTTTCCCCAGCAGAGTCGCCAGCCTGTGGAACCAGATCCGGGACGGGCGTGGAGGGACGGGCCCCCGCGCGAGTCTCTCTAGATCGTCCACGTGAAGGAGAGCCCCACCAAGGAACTCTCGAAAGAGTGCCCCTCACAGCATGAGCGGCGATGTAAAGTGAGATACCTCTCGATTCGGGGACTAGCCCAGATTCGAGGCGTATCTTAAACAAAGAAGAGTCGCCATCCAAGGAAGTGGGCCCTGGATCCCATGCTGTGCTCTGTTGCAACGGATAACCAGAGATATAAAATAGGGTTCGTGCCTGATGACGAATGGGGAAGGGATTAGGCGCCCCAATTCGCCCAAGTGCTAGCACCTGGTCTCTTATGCCATTTATTATTAATTTTGAAGAGTTTTGGGCGAAAATCATGCGAAATGAGAACGAATATCTCCGAGATAACGTCTAGCTAATCATGCATGTCTCGGAGATGAATAAGAAGCACACACAAAAGAAATGAAAGATATGTCGCCTAAGAATAGCTAGGTTATGAGTGCCATGCCTAATTGGTGTCTAAGTTCTGGTGGACAAGCACATGCATGCTACAGCTAAAGGTATAGGATCTGTACATAAAAATAAGAAAACACAGCAAAACACACAACACAACACGACTCGACACATGACCCGACACGACAAACCCTAGACTCTAATGCAATACTTGACTCGGACCAGGATGGCCATCCATCCTAGCTGCACTACGTATCCCGGCCTCGGGAAGAATCAGAGCCAACGTAGTTCGGTGCCTTATTCTAAACTACGATGCCTAAAACTCTAGGACCGCTATCCTAGACTCGATCCACTAGACTCGACTGATGTTTAAAGCTTTTTGTGCGATTGCTTAAATTCAAGTGGATTGTAATTTTTAGGACTCTATATGCCCTAACTAATGCAAGTTTATTAGCCTTAAGCTAATGCAGGTGGGCCCTATATCCTATGTGTATCTAGGCTGTGCATTCTAAGGAAAACCATGGGTTGACTATATGCTTCCTAGTCTAGCCATCGGTTCGACTAAATGTCTAACCGATCGACTTGAGGCCTCCTAACTCTAGGGACACTCACACGACAGGACACACCATATCAATACAAATCAGGACCGACTCCTAACTCTAAAACACCCTAAATATCTAGGACAGACTCCTAACTCTAGGGGAAGATCTTTTTTGAAAATGTTTTGAAGTTTTTTTGTATTTTTTTGGAATATTTGAAATGTTTATTTTTAAAGGTTTGGCTGGACCTGGGATGTGGACCCCAAGCTGCACTACGTACCCTGTTGAAAGGGATCAAGCCAACGTAGTTCGGACTGAATTCCTAACTACTCTGCAAATAACTCAAGATTTTTTGAGATTTTTGATTTTTAAAATGTTTTTGGATTTTGAATTGTTTTGAGATGTTTTTGAATTTTCAAGTGTTTTTGGAATGTTTTTGTTGTTTTCAAGTATTTTTGAAATGTTTTTATTGTTTTTTGACACCAGAGAATAAAATCCTATCATCATAAGGGTAGGGAGACTTCTGGAATCCCGCAAAGGTTGGACATCATCCTATACTTTGCGGGGGAACGAACAGGAAAATAACTCGGCAAGGGTTGGACAGCATCCTATACCTTGCAGGAGCGGGTAAAGATCACAACTTGATGGGAGGATGGACAGAATCCTAACCCCTATGATGACAGGAAAAATTCCTGGACTGACTGAAGGACTGACTCCTGTGCTGAAGACTGTTATAATTACTATTTATAATTACTATACAAGATTACTATTCAAAAATACTATTCACAATTACTATTTATAGGTACTATTCAAAACTACTATTCATAATTACTATTTATAAGTACTATTCAAAACTACTATTCATAATTACTATTTATAAGTACTATTCAAAACTACTATTCATAGTAGGACCCGCTGATGTGGGACCCGCTGTTGTGGGACCCGCTGTGGGACCCGCTGATGTGTGACCTGCTGTGGGACCCGCCGATGTGGGACCCACTGATGTGGGACCCGCTGTGGGACCCGCTGTTGTGGGACCCGCTGATGTGGGACCCGCTGTGGGACCCGCTTGTGGGACCGGCTGTGGGACCCGCTTTGGGACCCGTTGATGTGGGACCCGTTGATGTGGGACCCTCTGTGGGACCCGCTTTGGGACCCGCTGTTGTGGGACCCGTTGATGTGGGACCCGTTGATGTGGGACCCACGGATGTGGGACCCGCTGTTGTGGGACCCGCTGCGGGACCCGCTGTTGTGGGACCCGCTGTTGTGGGACCCGCTGATGTGGGACCCGCTGATGTGGGACCCACTGCTGTGGGACCCGTTGTGGGACCTACTGATGTGGGACCCGCTGTGGGACCCGTGTAGTGCAAAGAATGAATAATTATAAAATAAATAAAAAAAAAATGAACTTACGCCAGCTATGGGAGGAACAAGAGATCCAGGAAGGTGTTGACAGAGTCGTGCTTGTGTGGGGCCCGCTGGTGTGGGGCCCGCTGGAGGTGGGGTGGATGAGATGGGGATGCCGGTGGAGCTCCGGTGGTTGGCTGGGAGGATGCCGGAGAAGGTGACCGGAATCCGGTTGGGTTGCCGGAGGAGAAGACCCTTCCTCTCTCTCTCTCTGCAGATCTCTCTCTCTCTCTCCCTCTCTGCAGATCTCTCTCTCTCTCTCTCTTTTTTCTCTCTGCAGATCTCTCTCTCCCTCCCTCTCAGATCTTTCTCTCTCTCTTTCTCTTTTTTTTCTCTCTGCAGATCTCTCTCTCCCTCCCTCTCAGATCTTTTTCTCTCTCTCTCTCTCTCTTTTCTCTCTGCAGATCTCTGCAGATCGTTGGCGACCACCCGATGGTCGAATCCCTTTTTTTTTTTTATTCGGGTGTTTTTCGGTTCATTTTCTTATTTTTTTATTTTTTGTGGTTTGACGTTTTGAAAGAGTGGTGGTAGGTGAAGAAAAAATGAGGAGGGAGGGGGGACAATGATGATGGGTTTTGACCCTTTTTATTATATATATTTTTTTTTGAAATGGGATTCCTTTCATTCAAAACCCCACTCGTTATTATATATATATTTTTTTGAAATGGGATTCCTTTCATTCAAAACCCCACTCGAGGCCCTTTTACAAATGAGAATGGGAGCTGATAAGAGCAACCTTTTAGCTTGGTAATTGCACTCCCCCTCATGTAATATTTTCACTCATTAGTTGCAACCACACAGTAATTGGCATTGGCACACCCATATGTGGATAAATCTAAAATAACCCTCCTTTTAATAGCAAATTCAGCCCCTCTCTCACTCTATGTATTGCCACTCACGCCCCTCTGCTTTCTGCAGGGTATCTTGGAAATAATAATGACCATTGATGGCTCTTTAAACATCAAAACAAGATTGTACGGGTAAGCCTCGGAGTTTGGGGGACCTCAATAGGGGAGTGCCAATACCAATGCTCAGGGGTATATTATTATTATTATTAGGGTCGAGACAGAATTATGATCGGTCAAAATGGGGTGTCTACAGATGCCCCTCTTTGGCAGAGCGCGCTTGTCGCGCGAATGTCAAAGCTGAACAGACAACACATTTTGACTGGCCCAAAATCAGAGGGTTTTTTTTTTTGTTTTTTGTTTTTTTTTTTTTTGGATTTTTGAAAATGATACTCACAAAGATAACATGGTGAAATAGCCTTTCACCGGACTCTGACTCCACAAACGCGGGTGAGATAGCCTCTCTTGAACTCGTAACTCAAAAATAGATATATGGATGAGATAGCCTCTCTTGCAAAACTTTAAAGGATTGATTTGGCTGCGAGAGAGCCGGGAAAGATATTGGTTTGGTAGCGATTGAACCAGAAGCCGAGAATTGACTTGACTGCGAATGAGTCGGAAGGTCAAAATTTGCTTGGTTGCGAGCGAACCGAAAAGCGAAGGGTTGACTTGACTGCAAAGGAGCCAAAATCAGGGATACTGGCCTAGTTGCGAATGAACTATAAAGTGAGGGATTGACTCGACTGCGAATGAGTCAGAGTCAGGGAGATTAGCTTGATTGCGAATGAATCAAGAAATCAGCGAGAACTTTGGCAGCGAACGTGCCGAAGAGTCTAAGATTTGGACCCGATTGCGAATGAATCAAAAAGGCCGGAATGATGACTTGGTTGCGAACGAACTGAAGTCAAAGAGATTAATTTGACTGCGAATGAGTCAAAGGAACGGGAACTGGCTTGGTTGCGAACGAACTGAAGCGAACGAACCGAAAAGCAAAGGGTTTGACTTGACTGCGAGGGAGCCAGAGTCAAGGATACTGGCCTAGTTGCGAATGAACTAGAAAGTGAGGGATTGACTCGACTGCGAATGAGTCAGAGTCAGGGAGATTAGCTTGATTGCGAATGAATCAAGAAATCAGCAAGAAACTTGGCAGCGAATGAGCCGAAGAGTCTAAGATTTTAGCTTGGTTGCGAATGAACCAAAAGGATGGAATTTGATTTGAGCTGTGAATGAGTTAAGAATTGAAAGATTGACTCGACTGCGAAGGAGTCGAAGTCAGGGAGATTATCTTGATTGCGAATGAATCAAGAAATCAGCGAGAACTTGGCAGCGAATGTGCCGAAGAGTCCGAGATTTTGACCCGGTTGCGAATGAACCAAAAGGCCAGAATTATGACTTGGCTGCGAACGAACCGAAGTCAAAGAGATTAACTTGACTGCGAATGAGTCAAGAAATTAGAAAACAGGCCTGACTGCGAATGAGTCGGAAACCTAAGATTTTGACCCGGTTGCGAATGAACCAAAAGGTCGAGGATATGAGCGAGACTGCGAATGAGTCAAAACTCAAAGGATTGACCTGGTTGCGAATGAACCGAAAGGTTGAAGATATGCAAACCTGAATTTGGATCTGAGAAGATAGCATCTTGGCAGATGATCAGGGCGGAATGATTAGACAGTTATCATGATCAAACCTATAACCTGGTTGCGAATGAACCGAAAGGTGGAGGTTATGAGCGAGACTGCGAATGAGTCAAAACTCAAGGATTGACCTGGTTGCGAATGAACCGAAAGGTCGAAGATATGCAAACCTGAATTTGGATCTGAGAAGATAGCATCTTGGCAGATGATCAGGGCGGAATGATTAGACAGTTATCATGATCAAACCTATGACCTGGTTGCGAATGAACCGAAAGGTCGAGGATATGAGCGAGACTGCGAATGAGTCAAAACTCAAGGATTGACCTGGTTGCGAATGAACCGAAAGGTCGAAGATATGCAAACCTGAATTTGGATCTGAGAAGATAGCATCTTGGCAGATGATCAGGGCGGAATGATTAGACAGTTATCATGATCAAACCTATGACCTGGTTGCGAATGAACCGAAAGGCCGAGGATATGAGCGAGACTGCGAATGAGTCAAAACTCAAAGGATTGACCTGGTTGCGAATGAACCGAAAGGTCGAAGATATGCAAACCTGAATTTGGATCTGAGAAGATAGCATCTTGGCAGATGATCAGGGCGGAATGATTAGACAGTTATCATGATCAAACCTATGACCTGGTTGCGAATGAACCGAAAGGCCGAGGATATGAGCGAGACTGTGAATGAGTCAAAACTCAAAGGATTGACCTGGTTGCGAATGAACCGAAAGGTCGAAGATGTGCAAACCTGAATTTGGATCTGAGAAGATAGCATCTTGGCAGATGATCAGGGCGGAATGATTAGACAGTTATCATGATCAAACCTAAATTGGGATCTGTGAAGCTAGCATCTTGACAGATCAACAGGGCGGAATGATTAGACAGCTATCATGATCAAACCTAAATTGGGATCTGGGAAGATAGCATCTTGACAGATCAACATGGTGGAATGATTAGACAGCTATCATGATCAAGCCTAAATTGAGATCTGGGAAGATAGCATCTTGACAGATCAACATGGCGGAATGATTAGACAGCTATCATGATCAAACCTAAATTGGGATCTGGGAAGATAGCATCTTGACAGATCAACATGGCGGAATGATTAGACAGCTATCATGATCAAACCTAAATTGGGATCTGGGAAGATAGCATCTTGACAGATCAACATGGTGGAATGATTAGACAGCTATCATGATCAAGCCTAAATCGAGATCTAGGAAGATAGCATCTTGACAGATCAACATGGCGGAATGATTAGACAGCTATCATGATCAAACCTAAATTGGGATCTGGGAAGATAGCATCTTGACAGATCAACACGGTGGAATGATTAGACAGCTATCATGATCAAACCTAAATTGGGATCTGGGAAGATAGCATCTTGACAGATCAACATGGTGGAATGATTAGACAGCTATCATGATCAAGTCTAAATTGAGATCTGGGAAGATAGCATCTTGACAGATCAATATGGTGGAATGATTAGACAGCTATCATGATCAAGCCTAAATTGAGATCTGGGAAGATAGCATCTTGACAGATCAACATGGTGGAATAATTAGACAGCTATCATGATCAAACCTAAATTGGGATCTGGGAAGATAGCATCTTGACAGATCAACATGGTGGAATGATTAGACAGCTATCATGATCAAACCTAAATTGGGATCTGGGAAGATAGCATCTTGACAGATCAACATGGTGGAATGATTAGACAGCTATCATGATCAAGTCTAAATTGAGATCTGGGAAGATAGCATCTTGACAGATCAACATGGTGGAATGATTAGACAGCTATCATGATCAAGCCTAAATTGAGATCTGGGAAGATAGCATCTTGACAGATCAACATGGTGGAATGATTAGACAGCTATCATGATCAAACCTAAATTGGGATCTGGGAAGATAGCATCTTGACAGATCAACATGGCGGAATGATTAGACAGCTATCATGATCAAGCCTAAATTGAGATCTGGGAAGATAGCATCTTGACAGATCAACATGGTGGAATGATTAGACAGCTATCATGATCAAACCTAAATTGGGATCTGGGAAGATAGCATCTTGACAGATCAACATGGCGGAATGATTAGACAGCTATCATGATCAAACCACTCTAAGAATCAAGAACACGAAACTCAAGGAGGAACAATTTTGATTCAAGAAATCGAGATTTCGATCGATTCCATTACATGATTGATTGTCTCTTGCCGAGAACGTTAGGAGTGTGTGATCTCTGCTGAGAACCAGACACAGGTAACTTGCTGAGGTTTTGAGTATTGACCATTTTTCTGATTTTGCCGGGGATTGAAGGCTGCGCGAGCAAATTCTAGACTCTGCTTGGGAAACTGATTTTCTGGGGAAGTTGACCTTTCAGAGAGTGCACTCGTCTGAGAAGTTTGAAGTTTGGCTCGAGATATACTCGTACATCTCTTATCTCAACTTACCGAAGACATTGGCACTGATTGCTTTTTGTGCTTGATATCTTTTATGACGCAAGTCATAAAAGATGCCCCTAGTATATTGTGTTTCCATGACAGGAGTTTTAAGGAGGCAGGACAATGATGGTTGAAGAAAAGATGCTTCATTTCATGAAGGCTCAAGGATGCAAAGTTCTTTTGTATGGAGAGAATAGGACAATAACCATGATGGCTGAGTCTGAAAATCCCTTCTTTCGCATTGCTCACTTTTGGAGGCTTAAGGTCTCTGGTAGGTTTGAACAAGATGTCTCCCGCCCCTTCTGATACCTAAACCAGGATTTACTCTGAATTTTCTTCGCATTTTGGATGACACGCTCCCATTCTTCCAGCATCTGACAGTTTGGACTTCGCAAGGAGAGGGAACACAAATATGAAGGAGGAACAGATTTCCAAGGACTCAATCAAAGAAGATTCTCATTGTTCCAAGGACTCGACTCGCTTTTGACTCACTCTTGGATCTGATGTGTCATTTTTTAAGGGTATGGCTTAGCCACTCTTAGAGTATTTCGAAGACCGTGTCAAGATGCACAACTCTCCTTTTTCGGTGTTTATGTCATGGTTATTATCCCTTTTGGATTGCTCGGTTTCGATGCCCTCAGTTTAGAGGAATGTTAAAGTAAGCTTGCTGGCACTACTTGGACTCCGAGATTTTACCCTGGTTGAAGACTGTTTCTCCACCTCAATGATTCACTTTTTGCTGGAAGTCATTGCCATTGACCAGATTGCCTTTTCAGGTTTTCAATCTGACGGACCGCTTGCCCTAACTTTTGCCTGGTTCGCCCTTTCGGGTTTTCAATCCAGCGGGCTCGATACCCTAACTTTTGCCTAAGCTGACTTTTCAGTTGTCAACTTAGCGGGTGAATGGCCCTAAATTTTGCCTAGACCGCCCTCCCGGGTTTTCAGCCTAGCGGGTCTTCAGATTCCATCGTTTTTTTGTTCTTGACTTTGAACCTCTGCTTGTTCACCAGAAGGACTTTCTAAGTGGGCTGGGGTTCAAAACGGTTGGATATTTCTTTTGGATTTCAAAGTTTCGACTAGACTTGGATTGGCCAGGTTGCCTAAGTACCCCAACAATGGAGGATCAGGTTCGAGTGGTTCGCTGAGGTTTGGAACAGAATGATTTGGCTTTTAAGCTCAAAGGTTGAAAGGGAATAATTTGACTTTTATCCTAAAGGTTGAAAGGGAATAATTTGACTTTATCCCAAAGGTTGAAAGGGAATAATTTGACTTTTATCCCAAAGGTTGAAAGGGAATAATTTGATTTTTATCCCAAAGGTTGAAAGGGAATAATTTGATTTTTATCCCAAAGGTTGAAAGGGAATAATTTGATTTTTATCCCAAAGGTTGACCGAACCTGAATTGATCAGGTTGCCTACGTACCCCCGAAGAGTTGGGGATCAGGTCAGACGTAGTTCGGGCCGAAATGCCCCTGGTTTGCGGGTGTTTGAAAAGAATGTTTGATTTTGTTGAGGCTCGAAGGTGTTCGCAAAAGGATTTTTTTTGAACTTGGGATTTTTGGCGTTTAAGGCTCAGGCGTCCAAGGATGGCCTTCTGATGTTTTGGCATACAAGCTCCTTGAATGGCTAAGGTTCAATGGCTTTGAACTTTTTTTTTCTTTCTCTTTTTTTTTGAGGAGTCTGGCGGCATTTCCTTGCAAGACTTCATCTGCACTGTGCAAGCTAGACTGATTGAATTCCCACTTTTTCTTTGGGATCTCGCACTGATATTCGGGATTCTACGGCTCTGGGTCTTCTATGAATGCTGAAGATGATTTTGAAATTTTCAATCCATTTATCGACTCTGCTTCCTGCGATTCTGACGTTCTTGAGGAGTTGACGTGGGGCATGCTCCCTTCTCCTTTCTTCTCTGGATTCTATCTTATTTTTCTTTGTTCATTCTGATTTTAATTTTTTTGCTTGGATGTGGGGAATGCCCCTACACCTGGAATGTTTTAACTGGAAATTCCATCACAATTTATAGCCCAAGCATTCTTCTTGGGGTTCATGTTCTATGCTCATGACTTTGTTGTCTGAAAGTCTTCTCTCAATTTTTCATTCATTGCATTTGATGTCTGGTATTCTTCATTTGAATTTTTTTTTTCTTTCGACCTGATGTCTGAAGCTGAGGGTGACTCACGTTGAACAGTGCCAAGGCACGCTTCTGATTTATCCTCATAGGACCAAGCAACACTTCCTTGAACCCTCTAAATAGGTTTATCGACTCTTTGCACTCTTCGGGAGATTTTGCCAATCCTTATTTCCCGAGTTTCGGATTTCGATACCACTATCCACGGTATCAATTTCATCTTCAAGTGGCTTTGCTCGACGCTCTTCCTCTCGTTTGATTATCTTTCAAATCTCGAGGAGAATTTCATCGGCATCCTCATTCGAGGAGGGTGTCTTAATTTGTTTATTAACATTAGATCCAAGAGTGAACATATACAAGAATATTGACGACACTGGAATCAAATATTCTTTTCATTGAATGTTTGAAGTACATACAATGATTTTTGATGCGCCACGATAGGCTCTCCATCAAATTCAGCAAAAGATTGGACATTGGCTCACAATGAGAGAGACCGGTAAACACAACATACTTAGAATTGATACTGACATGGTTAGACTTACCAACTTTGACAGGAGGGTTGGTATACACACTTCAAAACAAATTTCAAAGATGAGACACTTTATCGGAGGCAACGGATTGGCGCTGAAAGTTCAAGGACAACGTGCCTTCATTAATGGCGATAATGATTGGAAAGAGTAATCCTAGAGTTAGAATCTCAGAAGGGAGGGCCTCTTCGGTTTCTGTTGACCCAGCTCAAATTGTTCTTTGGCACCTGACAATGGCAAGGCTTTCTCTGGTATGATGTTTTCAAGGAGTTCAAGCTCTGATATTTTTCTTTTCTCTTCCCAATCATTTTCCAGCCCAGAGGTGGTACAGGTAAAGGTGGTAAGATATATGAAGGGTTGAATGGGTGAAATGGTTCCCATGGTGGGTGTAGGAGGTGCAACACGGTTAGGTGTAGGGTTCTTGGAAGCACTTGAGTTCAAGAAGAATGAGGGGATCCCTGTCTATCAGGTCTTGAATGTCATCATCGTCTCTCTCATTTCTGTCAAGATGAGATTTTCAGTGTACTCGGCCATCTGGGCAATGTGAGAGGAAAAAGGTACAGCAGACTGGCTAGACCAAGCGAGTTTAGAAATGAAAGCTCTTTTGGGGTTGATGGCAGACGAGTGACTAAGACTCCTTTCATGGACACCACAAACACTAAGCTCAATGAGAATTAATCACATGGCAATGCAATGCGCAAGTTGAGACAAAAGGTAGCACCAATACATCCTTCCGTTGGGTAAAATCCGACAGCATAACAACTGTACATAAAGATGTGGTACGGCAAGTACATGGTTTGTCAACAAGCCAAAAGGATGATGATCACACTCAAGGTATTTGGAGAAAATTCGACAGCATAACGGCTATAGTAGGAGATGTGGTAAGGTAAGCACATAGTTTGTCAATGAACCCAAAAGGATAATGATTACGTTCAAGGGTTCTGAAAAGAATCAGCAGCATGACGGCTATACTAGGAGGGTCTCAGCAACTAAACATGAAGAGTATGCCGTCATGATCAAGATAAAGCAGGGCTCTCAGCAAGAACACACACTCCGATAATGATAATGGCAAGATAGACTCACAATCGACATGTGGAGTGATCTGATCAGGATCGATCAAATGATCAGGCTTACGGAAAACAGATCATGACTAAAAGAGCCAAGAATCTGATGATAATCCACAGAATGGATAGATGGGGAAAAATTGATTAGATTAGAAGGAAACCTAACTAAGAAGCAAGCCCTAATCTAATAATAAATATATACATATATATACATCCTAACCAGGGGCACCAACCCTAGTCTAATCTAGCGCAGCCAAGAAAATCTTGACCCAGAAGTGTCTGTGAGTGTACTAGATAACGCGGCGGGTAACCACGGTGTGACTTACCCTTCTACACTACATGGGTAGGCTGACTTCTATCCTAGGCTTACATATGCTGGTCGCACATGTTCGTCCTATATGAGTACATATATATAGTGTCCTAGCAAGGGTTCCCTAATTTTGGTTCTAAAGGGAGAAACTAATATATATACATAATATAATGAAATAAAAGTAGGGCCCGGGCATTTCTGCAGGGTACTATGCTTATGACCATACCCTTGATGTATAACGCCAGCACACCCAGCATTATACAAAGTATGTTCATTGCTCATCGGCTGCTGTAGAACACCAGCACACCTAGTGTCTACGGCTGCAGCTCCGGCGCATAGCTCGGAAATAGATACAACGGTTCCCATCTGGTACGCGTCATATCTATTCCCTGAGGCCAATAATGAAAATGATGAAAGAAATAAAGAATATGACAATGTATGATGTGCGATGTGTGAATCCCTTGTTTTATTTACGCGCCTACTTGGTGCCCCTGGATTTCTAACGATGAAGTTCCCATTTAACTCGATTTTGGCCCAAATTTCCTCAAAATTAGTAACAATGGCATTTTTACAGAGTTAGGCAATGTTTCAAGTTTTCCCCAGCAGAGTCGCCAGCCTGTGGAACCAGATCCGGGACGGGCGTGGAGGGACGGGCCCCCGCGCGAGTCTCTCTAGATCGTCCACGTGAAGGAGAGCCCCACCAAGGAACTCTCGAAAGAGTGCCCCTCACAGCATGAGCGGCGATGTAAAGTGAGATACCTCTCGATTCGGGGACTAGCCCAGATTCGAGGCGTATCTTAAACAAAGAAGAGTCGCCATCCAAGGAAGTGGGCCCTGGATCCCATGCTGTGCTCTGTTGCAACGAATAACCAGAGATATAAAATAGGGTTCGTGCCTGATGACGAATGGGGAAGGGATTAGGCGCCCCAATTCGCCCAAGTGCTAGCACCTGGTCTCTTATGCCATTTATTATTAATTTTGAAGAGTTTTGGGCGAAAATCATGCGAAATGAGAACGAATATCTCCGAGATAACGTCTAGCTAATCATGCATGTCTCGGAGATGAATAAGAAGCACACACAAAAGAAATGAAAGATATGTCGCCTAAGAATAGCTAGGTTATGAGTGCCATGCCTAATTGGTGTCTAAGTTCTGGTGGACAAGCACATGCATGCTACAGCTAAAGGTATAGGATCTGTACATAAAAATAAGAAAACACAGCAAAACACACAACACAACACGACTCGACACATGACCCGACACGACAAACCCTAGACTCTAATGCAATACTTGACTCGGACCAGGATGGCCATCCATCCTAGCTGCACTACGTATCCCGGCCTCGGGAAGAATCAGAGCCAACGTAGTTCGGTGCCTTATTCTAAACTACGATGCCTAAAACTCTAGGACCGCTATCCTAGACTCGATCCACTAGACTCGACTGATGTTTAAAGCTTTTTGTGCGATTGCTTAAATTCAAGTGGATTGTAATTTTTAGGACTCTATATGCCCTAACTAATGCAAGTTTATTAGCCTTAAGCTAATGCAGGTGGGCCCTATATCCTATGTGTATCTAGGCTGTGCATTCTAAGGAAAACCATGGGTTGACTATATGCTTCCTAGTCTAGCCATCGGTTCGACTAAATGTCTAACCGATCGACTTGAGGCCTCCTAACTCTAGGGACACTCACACGACAGGACACACCATATCAATACAAATCAGGACCGACTCCTAACTCTAAAACACCCTAAATATCTAGGACAGACTCCTAACTCTAGGGGAAGATCTTTTTTGAAAATGTTTTGAAGTTTTTTTGTATTTTTTTGGAATATTTGAAATGTTTATTTTTAAAGGTTTGGCTGGACCTGGGATGTGGACCCCAAGCTGCACTACGTACCCTGTTGAAAGGGATCAAGCCAACGTAGTTCGGACTGAATTCCTAACTACTCTGCAAATAACTCAAGATTTTTTGAGATTTTTGATTTTTAAAATGTTTTTGGATTTTGAATTGTTTTGAGATGTTTTTGAATTTTCAAGTGTTTTTGGAATGTTTTTGTTGTTTTCAAGTATTTTTGAAATGTTTTTATTGTTTTTTGACACCAGAGAATAAAATCCTATCATCATAAGGGTAGGGAGACTTCTGGAATCCCGCAAAGGTTGGACATCATCCTATACTTTGCGGGGGAACGAACAGGAAAATAACTCGGCAAGGGTTGGACAGCATCCTATACCTTGCAGGAGCGGGTAAAGATCACAACTTGATGGGAGGATGGACAGAATCCTAACCCCTATGATGACAGGAAAAATTCCTGGACTGACTGAAGGACTGACTCCTGTGCTGAAGACTGTTATAATTACTATTTATAATTACTATACAAGATTACTATTCAAAAATACTATTCACAATTACTATTTATAGGTACTATTCAAAACTACTATTCATAATTACTATTTATAAGTACTATTCAAAACTACTATTCATAATTACTATTTATAAGTACTATTCAAAACTACTATTCATAGTAGGACCCGCTGATGTGGGACCCGCTGTTGTGGGACCCGCTGTGGGACCCGCTGATGTGTGACCTGCTGTGGGACCCGCCGATGTGGGACCCACTGATGTGGGACCCGCTGTGGGACCCGCTGTTGTGGGACCCGCTGTGGGACCCGCTGTTGTGGGACCCGCTGTGGGACCCGCTGATGTGGGACCCGCTGTGGGACCCGCTTGTGGGACCCGCTGTGGGACCCGCTTTGGGACCCGTTGATGTGGGACCCTCTGTGGGACCCGCTTTGGGACCCGCTGTTGTGGGACCCGTTGATGTGGGACCCGTTGATGTGGGACCCACGGATGTGGGACCCGCTGTTGTGGGACCCGCTGCGGGACCCGCTGTTGTGGGACCCGCTGATGTGGGACCCACTGCTGTGGGACCCGTTGTGGGACCTACTGATGTGGGACCCGCTGTGGGACCCGTTGTGGGACCCACTGTGGGACCCGTGTAGTGCAAAGAATGAATAATTATAAAATAAATAAAAAAAAAATGAACTTACGCCAGCTATGGGAGGAACAAGAGATCCAGGAAGGTGTTGACAGAGTCGTGCTTGTGTGGGGCCCGCTGGTGTGGGGCCCGCTGGAGGTGGGGTGGATGAGATGGGGATGCCGGTGGAGCTCCGGTGGTTGGCTGGGAGGATGCCGGAGAAGGTGACCGGAATCCGGTTGGGTTGCCGGAGGAGAAGACCCTTCCTCTCTCTCTCTCTGCAGATCTCTCTCTCTCTCTCCCTCTCTGCAGATCTCTCTCTCTCTCTCTTTTTTCTCTCTGCAGATCTCTCTCTCCCTCCCTCTCAGATCTTTCTCTCTCTCTTTCTCTTTTTTTTCTCTCTGCAGATCTCTCTCTCCCTCCCTCTCAGATCTTTTTCTCTCTCTCTCTCTCTCTTTTCTCTCTGCAGATCTCTGCAGATCGTTGGCGACCACCCGATGGTCGAATCCCTTTTTTTTTTTTATTCGGGTGTTTTTCGGTTCATTTTCTTATTTTTTTATTTTTTGTGGTTTGACGTTTTGAAAGAGTGGTGGTAGGTGAAGAAAAAATGAGGAGGGAGGGGGGACAATGATGATGGGTTTTGACCCTTTTTATTATATATATTTTTTTTTGAAATGGGATTCCTTTCATTCAAAACCCCACTCGTTATTATATATATATTTTTTTGAAATGGGATTCCTTTCATTCAAAACCCCACTCGAGGCCCTTTTACAAATGAGAATGGGAGCTGATAAGAGCAACCTTTTAGCTTGGTAATTGCACTCCCCCTCATGTAATATTTTCACTCATTAGTTGCAACCACACAGTAATTGGCATTGGCACACCCATATGTGGATAAATCTAAAATAACCCTCCTTTTAATAGCAAATTCAGCCCCTCTCTCACTCTATGTATTGCCACTCACGCCCCTCTGCTTTCTGCAGGGTATCTTGGAAATAATAATGACCATTGATGGCTCTTTAAACATCAAAACAAGATTGTACGGGTAAGCCTCGGAGTTTGGGGGACCTCAATAGGGGAGTGCCAATACCAATGCTCAGGGGTATATTATTATTATTATTAGGGTCGAGACAGAATTATGATCGGTCAAAATGGGGTGTCTACAAAGGTATGGGGAATTACCACCACATGTACCATTCTTGCCCGATAATCCGGTCTTCAATTCAAAAGTTAACTCTCTTGGATTTCTTTTAAATGGCTCATTTAACTCTATATTAATGTGTGAACTATGTGACATGCACTATAAAATCTAATTCCCATGTAATCCCTAATGTGTATCTTGATGTTCTTAATTTGTTTAGATTCAATCTAAGTGAATGTTCTCCTAAAATTCTAATTTGTGAGAAATCCTATATATTTTAATTAATTAAATTAGTTAAAATTAATCTACAAAACCCCACCATTTGTGGTGGGCCGACTCGTGCTCGGTATGCCATTCAAAGCATCCAAAGCTGCCTACGTATCCAAGCCTCACTGGAATCAGAGTCGATTGTAGTTCGGTGCCTAAGCTAAGCTATGTGCCTAGACTTCTAAGATACCAATCTAAATTAGATTGACTGTTTCAACAGTTTAAGGAAATTCATTTAGTTCAAGTTGAGTAGCTTTTATTATCCTAGGACTTCATCTAAGATGCTATATGGTCCTATCTAAGTGTAAGACGTTCCCTAAACTAATGCAGGTGAACCTACATCCTAGGTTAACTACGCTTGTCCTATAGGAAAATGGGTTAACTAGTGTAACTAGATCTATGGCACGGTTGCTATCCATAGCAAACGGCCGTGATGAGGCTGGACTCCTAACTCTAGGATACCTTAAAACCTAAATCACAACGTGACGTAAGTGTTCCTAATCAGCTCTAAAGGTTCCTACGATGGGAGACCGCAATCCAACGGTTCAAAAGATATGGATTAAATTAATTCAGTTTTGTTGAAGTTAATGATTTTCAGTTCTTTAAAGGTTTCCGACTCCTAAAATCTAAGGAATACCAATGGCTCTAATACTGACAAGTTTCAGCCTTGAGTTGCATCCATGGAAGGGAATCGTGCTTTTCACCCTTGCATAATTTAGCACGTAAGTTATAGTATGTTATTGCCTGCCATGTTTCTCAGGATTTTTGTGGACAGTAGACCTCGGAGCCAGTAACGTACTATAATTTAAATGCTCAAATTATCAAGGATTGATCACAATTAGGATACAATTATGAACGCGATCTTGGCAGTTAAACTATCATAGTATAGCAAATTTACAAATGAAATCAATGATTCCTAAGGTTTTTGTTTTGATGGTTTAAAGATTGAATACATGATGGAAAATTAAAATTTTCTGAAAATTTTCATGACACTTTGAATTAATTTCAATTTTCTTAAGGATTTTAAAGGTTTCAGTCCAGATTATAGATTTTCAAAGCAACCTATAACAATTCTGATCCAATTAAACTTAAATTGTTACAGTAGCTTTCTCTTGACCAAAGAAGGTTACTATACAATTTTCATGGATTTGCAAGGGAGTTACTATTAATTTGCCAATTTTGAAGATATATGTCAAGATTATAGATTTATACAGTAACTTATAGTCAATCTAATCTAAATGATCTAACACTTTTACAGTAGCTTTCTCTTGACTAGATAAGGTTACTGTAAAATTGTCATGAATTGTAGAGGTGATTTACTATCAATTTTTGATCTCACAAAATAAGAATATTTCGAAAGAAAAGTCACAAACACATGATTGCTAACATCCTAAAATGATGAAAAAACTCACATATGATATAAAATGTATTATAAGATTTTCAATAAAAATTTGAAAATCTAAAAATTCAAATTCCTCCATAAAATCGATTTTAAAAGGAAAAAAAGATCAATATGCTTTCTTGGAATCAAAACCCGTTTATTATGAATAAATCAAAAACTATATCAAAACTTTGTAAAAATCTTTAAAAAAATTTCTCTAATGTTCCAGTAACCTATGTTACTGAATTTTTAAAAATAATTTAATTTGATATAAAAAAGAATTATGGCACGTAAAACGGAGCATCGATTAGAAAACAGTAAAGAAAATATTTTTTTTAAATTTTCTTTCATGGAAAATTCAATTTATAATTAAACTAAAACTCTGAAATTTTTTATTAATTTACAAAATTATTTGATATTCATTAAAAATAGGCCAAATTTAAAATAATTTAAATTCGGACTAAATAAATTCAAAAAACTATGAAAGTTTTTGGGTGATCTAAAAATCCTAAAATATCACTGGAAATAAAATTTCAAGAAGTTTTGACTTAATTTGATATACTTTTCGTTTCATTCATCGAGAAATAATCTTTTTGGGGTTATTTTTTGAAAAATATAATGAAAAATGAAATGATCGAATCGTGGCTGAAAATTAAGTTTACAGTGATTTTTTTATTTTATATTAAACTCAGAAAATATCAGTTTTTTTAAAAAACCCATGTTTTCAAACACTTGCTTTAAAAATCCAATTCAAATCCATATTAAATGAAGAATGAAAGAAAATCATTATTAAATGGAGGAAAATTAATTTTCTAATAAAATTTTGGATTTTGAAAACTTATTATTTATTTTATAACATACTGAAATTTTATTGAAAAATTCATTAATTTAAACCATATACAAAAATAAAAACACTAGCATGCTTTTCTACTTTTGATATTACAAAGATGAAGGAACCTATCGTTGATCGCGAATCTTTGTCTCTAGGGCTGGTATTCTAAGATATACGCTTTGTCTAGCCCTTATAATCGTAAAAGAAACCCCGAAGAACCGTTATATAACTCCAATTTGGTGAATCTATAAGAACTTGAAGAACTTGAAAAGATATTAGTGCTCTTTGGAGAAGATGAAGTGTAAAACACCAAAAACCAAGAGGGAGGAATTATTGGACGTTTTTCAGCCCTTTCCCAAGGTTGAATTGATTTGCTTTATAGAAAAAGCTAGGGTTTGCAAAGAATAGGTAGTTTCCTTTGTGGGGAGTCTCACATTAGCTAGTTTCTTATTTCTCTTCCTTATCTTTCATTCCTTTTAGTTTTCAAATCAACTTGAATTCTAATTGTGATTACTTGCAAACCAAGGCATAGTATTTTGCAATAGGTAGATCTTTTAAGACTCTTCTAGAAGCTCTCACACAATGGAAACAACATGTATATGAAAGATTCCCGTTCAAAAAGGATTGCCCAACGTTAGAGCTCATTTTTGAACTATTTAGGGGCAGAATCAAGAAAAGTCGTAAACTAAAAAGTTGTAGATCTCTTCGAGCAGTTCGAAAAAAAGTAAAATTGCAAATTTTTTGGACTAGTAGGTAAAATGTTATAGCCATTTAGTAACCTGACCATACTAACCATTTCTAATTATAACTCTTCCTTTATTATTTTTTTTCAAAACAAATATGATGTCACCAACCACCTCATCCCATGTTCGACATTTTTGCATATGGCCTCCTAGTGTGAGGCACCCACTTATGTGACCGACCCACATGGGTGGGTCCACATGGACCCCCACATTGTGGGCTTTATGACATGTATTTTGGGTTTTTTTCCATAAAAATTTAATAAAATCCCATTAAATCCAAACTTTTTATGAATAAACCCAACCCATATGACCTTCATGATGCACCCCCAAGCACATGGTCGAGCCACCCTCTGTAGGAAAAGCAATTTTTCGGACCAAAATGCCCCTATTTGACCCATACACCTAAAAGCGACTAAAAATGACCTCAAATTAGATTGCCCTCAAAGGGGAAAGTTAAAAATGGAGAGTCTTCATAGTCAAACTTAAAAAATAACAAGTTTTTAAGTTTGTTTCTTTTGGTGGACGATATCAAACAAGACCATTTGGCATTCCCTAAAAATGCCCTCAACACACGAAATTTCCAAATCAAGTGAAACCTCTGAAAAATTCTAAATTTAGCAGGTTTTCCAAAATTTATATAATTACTCAAGATTTATCAGACACAACTCGCGGATCAAATGAGACACACTGGAAATGACCAAATTACTCCTGTAGTGAAAATATTGATGAAAAATAGAAAAAATCCTGAGAAATTCCAAAAAAGCAGGTTTTCCTACTTTATCAGAAACTTGAATTTTCATATTCCGGAGGCCAATGGAACCCCCTAGAGACTTTTAGGATTGCGAATCAACTTCAAAACTCCTTAAAAATGCAAGAATACCCAATCTAATGCGGATGACTGACACAAACCAAATAAACCTTTTACTTTTTAAAGCGTAGCAAAATGAGGATGTCTACAGATGCCCCTCTTTGGTAGAGATGACGTAGTCATCGAATACTAAAGCAAAAGTGACAAAGCCATTGTGCATAGCTTTAATCAACAAAAGATTCACTACACACAATGCAACCTAAATGCAAACATATATTACCTAATGCAAGATCCTAAATGAAGTCCAAGAATTGGAATGTAATAAAAATCATTTATTCCTACCACCATGAGTTGGAGTTCAGAATAATAGAGAAATGAATTCAATCTAAGAGCGAAAATCACGCAACTTAGAATGAAAGCTAATCATGATGTAGCGCCGTTCACAAACGGGCAATGAGAGAATGAGATATCATTTTCGAACGGATTCTAAAGAGAAGGAACAAACATCATTCTCAAACGAATTTTAGAAGAAAATGATACACCGTTCACAAACGGGCTCAAGGAGATAAGAGACCATTCACAAATGGACTTGGAAAATGAGACACCGTTCACAAACGGGCTCAAAGAGGATATGAGATCATTCACAAATGGATTCTGAAAATGAGACACCGTTCACAAACGGGCTTAAAAATGATACGAGGCTATTCACATATAGATTCGGAAAATGAGACACCGTTCACAAACAGGCTCAAAGAGGATATAAGACCATTCACAAATGAACTCGAAAAATGAGACACCATTCACAAACGGGATCAAGGAGGATATGAGACCATTCACAAATGGACTCGGAAAATGAGACACCGTTCACAAACGGGCTCAAAGAGGATATGAGACCATTCACAAATGGACTCGGAAAATGAGACACCGTTCACAAACGGGCTCAAAGAGGATATGAGATCATTTACAAATGGACTCGGAAAATGCGACACTGTTCACAAACGGGCTCAAGAGGATATGAGACCATTCACAAATGTACTCGGAAAATGTGACATTGTTCACAAACGGGCTCAAGGAAGGTAAGAGACCATTCCCAAATGGACTCGGAAAATGAGACACCGTTCCCAAATAAGCTCAGAGAGATAAGACAACTTTGATTGAGATGGATTGATGAATTCGATAATGAAGAATTTGGAGATTTTTCATGAACTTGAATTCGATGCGAAGTTTGAATTTGATGAACTTTAGTTGCTTGGAATTAATGAAGGATGTAACCGGGGACGATAAAGATCGTGCCCGATGAAGACATTGATACTAGGACTTTGCCAAATGACGAGACAAGAAACATTATGAATGAGAATAGTTTAGGAACGCTTTCAGGAAGGATAGCCACACTTGTATATACATAATTTTGAAAGGAATCTTGGGATGGGGATGGTTGCTATAGAAAATTGAGGGCTTATTGAGTTTTATAGTTGGGGTAGGCATCACATGCATTCAGTAAGAGATATAGACAAAGAAATACATACACATAATTGATATCCAAACTCCCTTTTCTTATAATGGCATTCCTCTCTTTATTTTTACAGTTTTGTAATTAGCTCTTAGAGGTTCTTACAATTTTAAGAATAAAGATCAATTAAAAATAGTTTTTGATAAAATGAGGAGTTTCATTATCAAAACAGCCACATAGGCTCACTTTTTAGAGAATTTTGTCTTATTATTTTAATTCATCTCAAGTGGTTGTTCTCCGTGAAATGGACTTCCACAAAATTGCCTAGCAAATCGCATATACAGAGTGACTTATTATTTTAGTTAGCTATTAAATGTTTTTTATTTTGTGATTAATTGGTCTGCTATTTTGAATTCTGAATCTACAAGAATTCAATTTGTCACTAGAGACGAATTTACTGAGTGGAAAGACCAAATCATACTTGCCCTGAGTTGAATGGACTTAGATCTTGCGCTCAAAGTGGAGAAAGCACCCACTCTTACAATGGGAATGGGAATGATCGAATCGCCTACGACTGTTGCTCAATCGGAGCCACATTGCTCATAGCATAAGGACGACAATTCCTAACATGACTAATGTTTTGGGGTTCGTGCGAGCTGTTGAAAAACAGTTCAAAAGTTCTAACAATGCATTAGTTGCGACTCTCATGAGTAAGTTGGTATCCCTAAAGCACAGATGAGACAGAGGAGTATTTGAGTACATTATGGAAATACGAAATATCGTTGCACAGTTAGAGGAAACAACTGGCCCCAGCCCACGCGGGAAGTTCCATTTCAAATTTTGAACTCAGTGGCAACTACGAGTCAAAAAGAATCGGTAGGAAATCACTCCCCCCCCCCATTTTCAAACAAGCAAACAGAGAATCATAGATGCTGGAACTCCCTATTTACTACAGAGAAACAAGCAAAACAACCTCCCCTAGACTTCAACAAACCTGGTCTAAGCGAGAAAGAAGAAACCTGCATTGAGATCAACGATGCCGACACAAAAGACGCTGAGGATAAATGGCGGAACTTCCTTGTTGGATATTTCCTTGGAAGAAGACCATACTTCCTTGCGCTGAAGGACCACCTAGACCGGAAATGGAATTTGAAAGGGGAATTCGAGCTATTTGCCCTCAACAATGGATTTTTCTTGTTTAAATTCTCCAACCTAGAAGATTGTTTGCAAGTCCTAGAAGCAAATGGACACCATTATGGGGGGAGACCTCTTATCTTGAGAAGATGGACCATGGACCTCCCGCTTGGAAAAAATGGCACTAAACAAGATACCCGTATGGATCAGATTGCCAAACCTTCATCTCAAGTTTTGGACAACCAAAGCTCTCAGCAAGATCGCCAGTGGGGTTGGAAGACCTCTATACCTTGACTCTCAAACTGCAGAGGCTACTAGACTCATATATGCCAAAATATGTGTGTGGAAGTGGAGGCCAGAGACTTTGTTCAGATTATAACCTCTTCAGGGACAATCCAATAAGAAACTGAATACGACTGGAAGCCAAGTTCGTACTCAAAATGTCTCACATTCGACCATTCATCAAAGAACTGTCCTAGAGGTGAGTAGCAAGTGACACCCAAGCAAGCAGCTCATCGGGAATGGAGACCAGTGTAAAAAAGACCCCACTCAGAAGAAGCTCCCCATCAGAATCAGGAAGCTAATTGTAATGATAATCCTCATACAGAAAGAACATCTTCTCATATCCAGGAAACCAACAGCAGAGATATCCTCAAAACTCACAACCCATATGCTATCCTACAGGATCTAGAAGAGGAGCACAACCCTGACGATGGCGAGAACCACAACTCGGATGGAGAAAATAACGAGGAGCACAGTTCAAATGACACAAACTCAATGGAACAATTGAACATCCCTGAAGAGCAAGATGACTCGCTCAAATGCAAAACTCCAAAATCTCAAAATTGCGACCTAGAAGCTGAACAATCTGGAAAAAAATGAGGAAGAAGATGGACAAAACACTGTCAGAGTAACAAGCAAACATTTTGCCAGACTCAGGAAAGACTGGTCACCAGGGTTTGAGCTTAACCAGAAAATTCAATTGCATGAACATATATGCACTTCCCAGGCCTCTAGCTAAAATGAGAGAAGGTCAGATACTATGCTCCCATTCATTCAAAAGATCCCGGTCAATGATTAAAATTGGCGTATGAAACATCAGGGGACTGGGAACCAAAAACAAGAGAAAAGAAGTTCGAAATTTGATCCATAATCATAACCTCCCATTCATAAGTATTCTTGAAACTCATGCTCCTCGTCTGAAAATGCTTGAATATGTTGACAAAGTTTGCGGCCCCTGGGATCATTATGCCAATTATAACTCCTCAGACAGAGGTCGAATCTGGTTGTTATAGAACCCCCAGTTAGTTTACATCAACATCCTTCTTGAGTCAGACTAATTCATTCACAGTGAGGTAAGATTTCTTCAAACCCAAATCACCTTTAAGCTCACTACTGTGTATGCTAGGAACAAAGCTACGGAAAGGCGCATTCTTTGGAATCAACTTGCACTGATCTCTTAGAACATTAGCACCCCGTGGATGATAATTGGTGATTGTAACATCACTAGATACGCCATGAAAAGAATAGTGGGAGCTGGGGCAAATGCAACTGACATGGAAGAATTCAACAACTGGATTGATTCTTGCTATCTCTCTGATTTAAGATCACATGGACAATCTCTCTCATGGAACAACAGCTCAAACATGGGGAATTGGAAGCTCCGTAGGCTGGATCGAGCATTGACTAATGAAAAGTGGTTATTCAATTACCCAAAATCCTCTACAACATACCACTACCCAGGGGTCTCTGACCATTCCCTAATCCAATTTGATGATTCCCCTGTCACTGAAAGAAAACCATTTCGATTTCAGTCCATTTGGCTGGAAGACACTTCTATCTTCGAAGTGGAGGAAAGAGCTTGGGAGACTCCAATTGTGGGTACTCAGCTCTACCGAGTCACACAGAAGCTTAAAGAAGTCAAGAACGCTATAAAAATCTGGAATAATTCAGTCTTTGGAAGAATAGATATCCAAGCCCCTCTCCTGGGGCAGCAGCTTGAAGCCATCCAGGCACAAATTGCGCTCTTTCCAACAAACCAAAACCTTAGAGATGAGGAAGAAGCTGCGAAACATTCTTATGTCAAATTGGCAAGAAAAGAAGAAATTTTTTCAAACAAAAATCACGAATCCATGGCTAAACCTTGGGGGCTGATGAGACATAAATACGGCGCTGCTCTCAAATCTCGCCATGTGTCGTCCATGCACCAATAAAGCCTAAACCATCATGAGGAAAGGCGCTGGGAAACGACAAGACCGTATGATTACGACACGTGTCATTTTCTCACCGTCCAAGCCTTATCATCACATATTATGGAAGGGATTATCCAGCAAAGTCACGCGCGTCGTCGAAGCAGGAGAACGATCCAATCCTGCAAAGGAAGGTTTTCTCTCCATAATGATGAAAAGGTCCGCACGCCACCCCTTAAAAGGGGGAGAAGGGAAGAAGACAGGGGATTTGTTTTTTTTGAAGACTTCTTTTAGATCTCCCACAAGACAACCAAGAAAGAAAGAGGCGAGGCAACAGCAGAGGAGGCCGGGAACTTAATCCCACTCTCCCTGTTAGTCCCCTCCGACCCCTCCACCCACACACCAAGAAAAGAATCCGCGCCTTGGCCTTGGTAAACCTGACCGAACCCTCTCCCTTTCTCGCTGTTCTTTATATTGATTGGTCGAAGAATCTGACTTGGGTGTCGAAGTGGTCGTCCGGGACCCACCCCGGACCCCCCTGACCCCCTTTGTTTGTGATTGCAGACCCCGCGGAGGCTCTCTACCGACCGCGCGATCGCAGACCCGGATTCCGACGCCATCAGGGGCTTTAACACCGCTTTCTTCCACTCTTCAAGGATGGCTCGTAGAAACCAAAATAGCATCCAAGGGACATCTACCCCTGATGGTTCACTCACCTCTGATCCTGAAACCATCTCTCAAACCATGATAAACGTCTTCCACAAATTCCTGAATGTTGATCATGGAACCCAATCTTTTGAACTCGATTCAACTCCAGAGCCTATTAGAACTCTCTCGTCATCCCAAGCAAAGAAATCTCTAGACCATTCACTAAATAAGAAATATGGGAAACCATTTGGGAACAAAGCTCCAGGCCCGGACAGCTTCAATGGAGATTTTTTCAATTCTTTCTGGTATTTAATAAAAGACAACATAATCAAAGCCATACTGTCTTTCTTCAGCAAAGGAAAGATGCTCCCCCAACTGAACTCCAGATTCATTGCTCTTATCCCAAAATGTCCAGATGCCTCCTCTCCGGAAAAGTATAGACCAATCTCCCTCTGCAATTTCCTGTACAAGATCATCACTAAAATGGTGGCAAACAGACTCAAATCGGTCATGGACTCACTGATCAGCCCGTTCGATTCAACTTTCATTAAGGGAAGAACTATTCATGATAACATTCTCTTATCCTATGACCTATGTCATAACTTCCACAGAAACACCTCACTGAAAGCCAAGTGCATCAAAATGGACCTCAAAAAAGCTTTTGACAGTGTCAAGCACTCTTCTTTGATCCTATTCATTACGAAGATACGATTCCCCGTTCACTGGTGCAACTGGATTCACCAATGTATCACCTCAGCCTCCTTCTCCATCCTCATCAACGGTTCCCCCAAAGGTTTTTTCAAATCAACAAACGGTTAAAGGCAGGGCGCTTCTCCTCTCCTTTTTGCTTTGTGATGGAAATGTTCTCCTGTCTCCTCCAATCTTACCTAGCAAAAGGCCTAATTTGATTCCCTTTCATCCGTAGAGACCTTACAATCTCCCATACCTTCTTTGCCGATGATGTCATGATCTTGCAGATCCAAAACCACACACTGTAACTGGAATCATCAACTATCTACTAGAATTCAAAAAGTGTTATGGTCTTGAATTTAACCCTTCCAAAAGTGATGTTTTCTTTTCAGGGATTACAAACAATGCAAGGAGAGCAATCTGCAATATCCTCAAAATTGGAGAAGGGAAACTTCCTATAAAGTACTTGGGGCTACCCCTCATCACAACAAGATTGACTTCCCAGGATTGCCACCCAATTATCGACAAGGTATGCAAGTGCGTGTAGCATCCCGTCTTCTAATGCATGGAAGTGGGCCAGCCTATGGCTGATCCAAGGGCTGAGAAAGAACTTGCTTGGATGTTCCCTCATTTACCTTTGTTAATCGGTCATTGGGAGTTGAAATAAGTGCTTATGCACAACATCACGGGCAAATTTGTCATTTGTATGTTCATTTTTGCTGAAATTCAGTTGTAATGGGGGCTATAAAAGGCCTTCCTTCCATCTTTTAGTTTAGGTTTTCATTCACGATTTGAAATTGAGAGAGAGGTATTTGTACGAGGGTTTTTCCAATTTTTGGGAAAATCTCAGATTGAATGTAAATCATCTACAAGAAGACTCTAGGAGACGAGATTCAAGCTTCTCCCTCTTCTCTGCCGTAAGACACTTTCATTTTGCAAAGAATTCTTTGCATTGTAATAGATCTGGATGCCCCACTGTCCAGCTCCTTGATTTTTCGTGAGCTCTCTGCAATTGCTTGATGAAGATACGCATATGGAGTTTAAGAAATGACCAGATGTATCAAGTCTATGCATTCTTTGTTTGAACATAGAAGATCTCTTTGCATCTAATGCTGAAATTGTCATTCATTTTCTAAATTGCAACTTGGGACTAGTGTTACACGAGCCAATGAAAGCTTGATGTGAACTGTTGATCATCATTCCTACCACCTCACCTGCATCACAGTCGCATCTCAGTTTGGTCCAATAAGAATTTATCAAGAGCTGGAACAATGGAGCGAATTCTAGCAGTTCTTAGCACCCACCAGATGTACTGGTCTGCTGCATTTCACATCCCTGCAAATGTGCTGGAGAAAATTGAGAAAACTCTTCTAGATTTCTTCTAGTTGGGTTGCAGCCTGGAAAAGAGATATCGTGGTGCTGCCTGGGAACCATATGCAAACCAAAAAAAGGAGTCAGATCTAAACAAAGCTGCGCAGCTCAAGCTGTTATGGCACATCCTTGAAAATAGAAATATCCCATAGTTCAAACTAAAGTACATTAGAGGCCGGAGCATCTGGAGCATGCCTATGCCTAGAAGCCTCTCATGGGTAGCCCAAAGCATTCTAAAAGCTAGAGTTTTGGCCAGCCCAAACACTTGCTATCTAGTTGGAACCAAATCAAAGCTGCTGTTCTGGACTGACCCATGGCATCCAAACAGTCCCATCTGTGCTCAGACCTCCCTAGGATCCTCCCTCAACTTCATCCCTCAAAATGCCTCTATTCATAATACAAAAGTCAAAGGTTGGTGGAACATGATCCAAGAGGAAGAGCACCTTCATGAACTCAAAATAATCATCATCTCTGCTGTGTATACTTAATCTGAATCAAAGATCATCTGGAAAACTGAAGCAAGCGGAAAATTCTCCACAAAAAGTGAATGGAAAACCCTCAGATCTGTAAGCCAAAATGTACTTTGGACCTCGACTGTTTGGTTCCCCGGTCAAATTCCAAAATACAGCATCACATCATGGCAAGCAATACAGGGCAAGCTGAGTACCCGTGACAAACTGCATTTCCTTGGCCCAACCAGAGATATTAGATGGCCTCTATGCAATGCGGAACCTGAAAGTCTCAATCACCTCTTTTTCTCATGCGGTTATTCTGCCTGGGTCTGGAGGTCAATACTTTGGCGCATCTCAAACAGGAAGAAACAAAAGAAATCTCTTACCGATGACGAAGAATGGATAAGAAAGAAATTCAAAGCAAAAGGTCAGACATATACCTTGGTTCGCATCCTCTTCATAGGAGCCATTCATCATATCTGGCTTGAGACAAATATCATAATCCATGAAGGTTGCAAGAGGCACAGCAGGTAATCATAAAAATGATTATTAGAACCGCTCGTGAGAGAATCCTGTTCCTCAATCTTGATGACATTATGAGTGAAGAAAACTAGAAGATTACAAAGCTTTTGAACCTCCCTCTATTCCAAAATCCAACTGAAGCAAAAAGCATTATTTGGAGAGCTCCATCAGAAGATTGCATAAAGCTGAACTCGGATGCCTCGCTCTCAAATGATTCAGGTGTTATTGGAGGTATACTCCGAAACAGCAAAGGCCACCCTCTTGGCCTATACTCTCTTGACTGCTCCTTCTCCTCAATTCAAAACCTTGGAATCAGAGCTACCCATATGGGTATCCAGCTAGCCATCAACCAAAAAATCAAAAATCTTTGGATAGAATCAGATTCATTGCTAGCAGTTAACGTAATCCAAAAAGCCATGGGCTGCCCATGGAAGAAAATTCCCACCCTTGATGAAATCGATTCAGATCTTGGAAAATTTCAACAGTGGAAGATCTCGCATATTTGGCGCGAAGGGAATAGAGCGGCTGACTATCTATCTAAATCATAATGTCCCTGTAAAGGTTTTGACATCGCAATCTCTGATATTCCAAATGATTTAAGCATAATTCTATATGAAGACTCCTCGGGGGTCTCTTATGCTCGTTTGTAATCATTTTTTCTCTTCAATATATCTGGTGTGGGTCTGCCTAACCCCATATTACCTATCAAAAAAAATTAAAAATTGAGATATCCGAGCCTTTTTTGGAATTTTTCATCCCTAATTTCCTTCCTAATGAATATAGTCAATTTAAACTTGGGTATAATAATCACAAGGGAAAATGGTTGATTAACAAATTTTTGACCATGTTCATTCAGGAGGAAGGGGGATTGAGACCAGAACCTAGAGACAATTCATCTTGTAATGTGAGGAAATAAGCAAGACAAAAAAGATAGAAGTGTTCTGATCAAGAGGAAGCATTGAAAGCCATCAATTATTCAAACTGGCGATAACGACTCTCAAATGAAGTGCTTCTTCTATAGGAAAAAGTGATGCGTCGAGTAGGACGGCCCAAAGTACGGGAAATAACTTGAAAAGATAGGTGAACTCATTTATTTAATATGTTATGAATCAAATATAGTAAATGTATAAAGTGATACATGATGGACTGACTTTGGTTTTTCGATCCATATTGCCAAGACCTTGTAGGGATTAACAAGCCAAAGAACACTCTTTAATCTTCTTAAGAAACAAGATATGCTCATGGGTGGAGGCCGAGGGCCCTACAAGCTTGAACACTCTTTAGTTTTTTTTTTAATCTTAAAAAGAAACTTTTGCATACCTTCATTTTCCAGAAACTTGATATCTGTATTTAAACTTTTGCACTATGGTTTGAAGTTCTTTGAACCTTAATTTCATGCTTCTTTGTTTGGTCTGATTAAAGATTCCACCATTATAGGAAATGGTATTCTTAATGGAAATGGTATTCTTAATGATGGCCTACATTGATTGAACCTGAGCTTTTTCCATCAATATAATTACCTGACTGTATATAGTGGTGTTGGTGTAAAATGTAGTCGAATTAACATAGATTCCTCTATATTAAGGCATAGGTGATTCGGTCATATCTCTATATAGAGATTTAAAGGATTAGTAAATGATAGAATCCTTGAGACTCTTGATTTAACTAATTTTAGGACTTCTGTGGATTTCATAAAGGAAGAGTAGACTAACAAGTCCAAGAATGGTGCCACGATGAGTTTAGAAAGCATAGAAATCATACATACAAATATTCGTGAACCACTTCCAACTCTTAGTGTGAATGGTAAGAAGTATTTCATCTACTTTATTTATGATCATATTTGTTACATGTATCCTTACCTCGTCTTTGGAAAAAGTGGGGTATTGAATGCGTTTAAAGTATATAAAGTAGAGCTAGAGAGACAATCAACAAACAAAATCAAGATTGTAAGATCAGATAGAGGAGAACACTACGATAGCTACACTGAGTTAAGACAGAGACCAAAGCCCATCTACGAACTTATCATCCAAGAGATGACTTGAAAAACTACAAACCCATGTGGGTAATATACTTGTAGAGGTTCGAACAACAATTCTACAACTAAGATTTTAAATGGGAAACATGTAATACACTTGAACACAACTATCATAAAAATACAAGGTCTCTTCTTAAACCCAAAAGAATTCACAAACCAAATTTCATGAGCACACAAACAAGAGAAAAATCTAAAACCAAGGGCACCCCAAACCTTCCTCTCTCAACTTATGAGATTGAAAACCTCCTCCTCCTCGGTTTAGCTAAGTCGGCGCCTTCATCAACACTCAACGTGTCCTTCGATCCATGACGAAATGGATTCAGCTTCCCGAGAGTCTTCGAAAACGAAGAGAAGAACTTGGGTCTCTTTGAAGACTTTAGAGCTCCATTGTTCTTTTGTGCATCAGATATATATAATTTCATTCGGGTTAGTTCGGAACGAAGAGCTTCGTTCTCTTTGATCAATGATACATCAGCCTGTATTTGCTGCCTAGTTGTTACAGCGTTGCAGACATCAGAGGCTTCATCGGGGCCACTTCGGAGCTTAAGTTGATCGTAGTAGAGAGCGTGGAGAACGATCTGGACGGGTAATCGCTTGTTCTGGGAGGCGTGGACACGAGCTTCGTAGGAGAGCTTAAGAGGATCCATGACACTGCAAACTTTCTCCCTTTCGATCTCATCTAGCCCTGGGTGTGTCTGAGAACAAAACAGGAAAATAAATGGTGAAATCAAACATAAGTTCATAGTTCATGAATAAGATAATTTTGATCTTATTATAAACATGGGTTCCAATTTAGGCATACGATCATGTAGTTGCTGAGCATGGAATGGTCGCGAGGAATAGGAAAACAATTTCCATTATTAGAAGGGTCCGGCCCGAAACCGGCCCATGTCCACTCCTCTAGTCCCACTCGAGGGACACTGGCGCATGTTAGCAGTAGAAAATCCAAACAATGCAACATGCGGTACTTTTGGTCCTTGTGAAAGCAAAGGAGCACGATAAACAGGAGAAATTACATGATTGGTGGCGGTATAAATCTGTATTTTTCAAAAAGTATGGTACAGCCCACTCTAAAGTAACTTGTGCCCCAAAAATCATATCCATAGGATGATCCTAACCCTCCATCCATTGACGGACTGCAAAATTTTTGAAACTTCTATAGATCGGAGGGTTAGGATCATTCTGGAGATATGATTTCTGAGGAACAACCTATTTACATTGTGGCCAAACAAATAGACTACTCGGATCATCCTATTGAGTAGGGCACAACCTATTTACGTTGTGGCTGAACACATGGACAGCTCGGATCATCCTATGAGTGGGCTGTACCATAACTTTTTTTAAAAACACGGGTACATAAGGCCACCCATCATATAATTTCCCGGAAACAGATACTTCCAAGTTTTTAGTCATTCAGCGCATGTTAGTAGTCAAACCAAATGACGACTAACATGCACTGCTGCTATAGGGCACTTCTTTATAACAAAGCCAACAAAACCCTAACTTGCACTGAGCCACAATATAGACTAGGGCCTTCATCAGCGCATGTTAGCATTCCATCCAAAAAAACCACTAACATGCGCACTATAAGAAGTGCACTCCTGTAAAAATAACCTGGAAAAAACCAAAGGGCGACGATTTTTTCGCCCCCGTTGGATAATGCGGCCCCTTTTAGTGTGATTTGAGTCATTTGACGTCAAAAAGGTTAAAGTCTCTCCACAATTCACGTTAAAAGTGGGGTGCATTATCCTAGAGGGGGCGAAAAAATCATCTCCCAAAAAACCTAAAATACACGATCATAGCTTACAATAAAACTAGGGCAGTGATAAATCGACTCCCCAAATTGATAAATTGACTCCCATGTGTCAATCTCTCGACTCCCCATGTGTCTTTCTCTCTCCTCTGGGTTAGAGAGAGAAAGAGTCGAGAGATTGACACATGGGGAGTCGATTTATCAATTTGGGGAGTCGATTTATCACTCCCCTAAAGCTATCCACCCCTCTAAACTCACCTTCAAGTAGATATCAACAGCACGGTAAAGATCATCATCAACCTTTCTAGCTCCCTTTGGAACCAAATTCGCAATCCCCGTAAACTTGGAAATGCTCAAATCATCGTCCGATGCAATCTCCGCCAAATACGCGTCACAAATCCTCGCCACCTTCTGCATTGCCACTGAGGAAGTAAACCCCTCCCCGCCTCTATTAAAAACATCTCCACTCCTCTCCCTCTCAACAAACCCCGATATAATCCTCCTCACACTATCCAAATCAAACAATCTCTCCCCATCATAAGTAAAAGAAAGTACGAGCAGATCTCCGATCGACACGTGTTCTAAAACAGCAGAGATCCGACGCTCGATATCATTTTTACAATTCATCGAAGAGTTTAAAAAGATTGCGGCGCGGAGTAGGCAGCAGAGAAAGCTTACGGGGAGAGAGGATTTTTCTGAGGGGAGGAGAGAGATTATGGATTCGAGAAGGGTTTTTTGGCGGGATCTGATGTCGGGGTCGTCGGAATCTGACGTGGAGGTGCCGGAAGCTGACGTGTGTTGCCGGACGAGATCCCGGAGGGAGCGTTCGGAGTAGGTTATGATGACGGAGGCTAGGGTTTGAGTTTTGGCGCCATGGGATTTCATAGAGGTGATTATTTTTTTTAAGGAGGTTATGCTGAGGAGAGCGAGTTCTTCGATCCACCACTCGGGTGGTGACCGAGTCGGGAAGTTTGACTCGGTGCATGCCTGGAACAAATAAAGTGATTATTAAATAAAATTATAATAATTCGTTTTTTATTAAAAAAAGAGAGAAAATAATAGAAGACACGCTCGTTTATGTACTTTTTGTGTTAGAAATGGTCATTAATGTACTTTTTGGTGAGCTGTCACCAAAAAATGGGAAGTGAGATATTATCCCCCTTTCCTTCCCTAGACACCCCCATCTAGTGTATATTATACTATCATGGCAACTTTTGAACACTGCAAGGTTGTTGGACTAGGTTAGGAAAGGGAGAGAGCGATATGTTAGCCCCCCTTCCTTCCCTAGCCACTCACATCTAGTGTATTATGAGTTTATGACCGGGAGTAGGGGTGGCAAAACTGGCCGAACCGAAACTGAAATCAAGCCGAAACCGAACCGAAAATTCGGTTTCGGTCTGTTTAACCAAACCAATTCAAATTTTGATTCGGTCCGGGTCAAACCGAACCATTGCCACCCCTGACCGAGAGAGAGTGATATATTAGCCCCTTTTCCTTCCCAAGCAACTCCTACCTAGTGTATTATGAGTTTATGACTATTTTTTTACACAGCAAGGGGGTTGGACTAGATTAGAAAAGGAAGATAATATATCATTTCCCATAAACTATAAATCCCAACTATAAAATTAATATTTGGGCCCCACATTCAAGTTACAGGGATTTCGAACCATTCAAAATTGATCAGGGTATTTACGTGAGAAAGGGTCATAAATGCATTTTTTGGCGAGCTCCAACTTAAAAAGACAATCAATTTGTGGACCCCACATTCCACTTATGGGGATTTTGAACTGTTCAAATTGGAGGCCCGGCCGGAGCCCCGTTTGGTTGCCGGAATTTTTTTGGTTCTTGGGATTTTTGTGGAACAAAAAGCTTCCTGGGAGATTGGTGGAAAAAAAAAACTCCCTGAAAGTATCCCGGTAAAATAAAAAAACCCATGTTTGGTTGACCGGACTGTGGTGGAAAAAAAAAACTTTCTTTAGTTTTTTTTTTTTGATTGGTAACTTTCTTTAGTTGCTTGAGCTGTTGGGAAGAAATAAAATTCTTCTACAAGCTTATTTTTTATTCCTTGGAGAATTTTTTTTTCCTTCCTGGGGTTTCGTGCGGGTTTATTTTGGTTACTGAGATTATTTTGGGCCGACCAACCAAACATGGGTTTCCTGTAGAAATTCCACAAAAGTCCCAAGAACAAAAAAATTCCGGCAACCAAAGTATCATTAAATGGATGAGGATTAGAGACCATTTATATGGTGGCCCAGTTCAATTGATGTCATAACAGACCTCCAAAATTTAGGATTTGCTAGGGACAATTTTAGAAGCTGTTGCATGAGAGAGAGCAGCCACATAAGATACTTTTTAACAGATTTTGCCTAATTATTTAATTCATCTGAGGTGGATGCTCTCTCATGCAACAGCCCGCTCGCAAAATGCCTTCTGCGGTGGTCTTTAGGAGATTCCCCAAAATTATTATCTTAAAATGAAAATTGATACTCATACTCCCGTGTTTGATAATCTTACTCCTCACTTTATTAAAGACTTTCCAGCTTGAATATCGTTAGCTTTGTAGAGGATTGTATGCTAGAGAAGTATAAATAAAGAGAGGAGTGTTGTTATTAAATACAAGAGTGCAGATATCAATTTCTATTCTTGAATTAAGAACTAACTAAACAAATGTATTAAGAACTAACCTTGACACTTGCAACTTCCACACATTTCTGCACAATCTTCAGCTCTTCTGCCATGGGAAGCAGATCTTCGCATGATCTGAGCACGGCAATGGCACCGGAGAAGCTCGTTAGGGCGACCCGGTGGAGGAATTCCTCCGTTCGATTTGCGAGATTTCCTTCACAATATTTTTCTGTCATTTGGAGGTATTCCGCAATGCATCTGAGTGCGGCAACATTGTGAACGGTGATCTCAAAATTCACCCCGTAACAAAATTTTGCAGCCTTTTCAAAGAACTCGGGCCCGCCAGGGATATCCGAAAGTACAATTCGAGTTAGATCGGGTTCTTCGGACTCCACGATGATTTTTCTAATGTAGCCGCTCTTAGCAACGAGCATGAACTGCCAAGATAACACAAAATTAGGTTAGATATGAATATTCTCCAAGGCCATGTTTCTATTTCTAGAGAAGTTTTGGAAAGTAAATTAAAATTCCCTACGTTTTAATGCACAAAAAAGATAAGCTGAAGTGACCCTATTTGGGTGCACAAAAGCCATTATAGTTTAGTGATTTTGCTTTGCATTTGCGTGCCAGTAAAATCTTTTCTTTGGTTGCCAATGTAACATCAAAATTCCTGGAGACTACAAGACAAGTTTCATAGATAATTATTGCACGTCCGGTGACATGGCATACATGTCCATGGCATACATGTCCGCTCCTTAAAACTTCTAAAGCCAAACTTCTCAAAAATGGTGGAATTTGGCTTGTAGAATGTTGCTCTCTCTCTCTCTCTCTCTCTCTCTCTCTCTCTCTCTCTCTCTCTCTCTCTCTCTCTCTCTCTCTCTCTCTCTCTCTCTCTCTCTGTAATGACACCCCTTCCCACTACTCTACGAGGTTGGCAACCAAACACTAGTTATCACTATTCTATGAGGTAAATTTTAGGTAAATCAAATGTTTGTCTCCTCCCTATTAACTACTTATACCACTAATCTACAAAGGTAACTACCTGCAGCCAAACAGAGCTAGAGGGACCTTCAATTTATGATGATCTCCCTCCAAATTAACCATGATCATATTATTTTAGGTAAATCAAATGTTTGTCTCCTCCCTGTTAACTACCTGCAGCCAAACAGAGCTAGAGGGACCTTCAATTTATGATGATCTCCCTCCAAATTAACCATGATCATATTATTTCCCTCTAAATTATGAAAAGAAGAAATCTTCCAAAGAAAAGATTTTCAGCCAGAAATATATTTTTCACAATCCAAAAAAGGGCTTAAAACGGTATATGATCAGGAAGATAAATTAGACAGCTTTTCCATAATAAAAGTTATTGTGCTCATCTAAGGGTGTCAATCGGCTAGATTCAAATAAGATCTACAAATGTAGATTTCACAATCTGCTCTGATCCTAATAGGATCAGATTTATGCCATTCGATGACCAGTTAATGATTCAAAAATAAAAGAAGAAACTATTCGATTACTCTTCGGATCGGAACTCAACGGATTAAATAATAATATTAGGATCACATCTGTTTCAAGCAAAACAAATATTTGAGGTTTTTTTTATTTTTCTTGATTTATTAAAATATGGGGAAATGTTATCAGCACTACTGTACTTTGATGAGGGCACTCCTAACTTTATTAAAAGTATTGTATGGCCCTCACCATAAGATGATCCAAACCGTCCATTAGATGGGCCACAGCCTAAATAGGTTGTGCCCCAAAACTTATTTCCATAGGTTGATCCTAACCCTCCGATCTATAGAGGGTTAGGATCAACCCTCTATCATTCAGATCGTAGGGTTAGGATCAACCAATGGGAATGATTTTTGAGGCACAACCTATTTAGGTTGCGACCCATCTAATGGACTGTTTGGATCATCCTATAGTGCGGGCCATACCATACTTTTAATAAAGTGAGGAGTGCCCTCATCAAAATACAGTAGTGCTGATAACATTCCCCAAAATAAATTGCCTTTAGTTTTAAGACAAGAGATGAGTTTGTATCTGATCTATGTTAGCAAAAATCTAGCTTTTTCCACAAAAAATATGCTTTAATTTTATTCTTAATTAAGGTATTATTCTTGTATTTTCAGTAAAATTTCAAAAAATTCAAGAGACTTTATTTTATTTATTTTACAAAAAGTCTTCTATCCACTCAGAATTTGGTTTTCCCTTTGTTCTTTTCTTTTAGATTTCTTATTTTCTTCCAATTGGGCTCTTTTATTAGAGAAATTCATTAGCATAATGGAAATCTGCAGGATTTTTCAATCTCATTAGGTGTTGTGTTAGATGAACTTAGAAACTAAATAATATTAGACTATCTGAACTTCTGTTTGCTTATATATGAACTACAAAAATAGTTTTATTTAAGTTTTAGAATATGAACTTCTGTTTTCATAGTATGTTCATAAGTTTTAGAATATTTTTATAGTTAGTTGTTATTTAGATTTTAGAATTTGATAATATGCATTAAAAATATTTTAGAAATTTTGGTGTATAAAAAAGTTTATCTAGGTTTTCTAGGCAGCCTAATCTGAAGGAGTCTAAAGGCGATAAGATGCGGTGGAAGATACGAAAAAAGGGGGTCAGAATTATCAGCTTCCTAAGAATTATAACTCATAATTTTCTTCAAAACAAAAAAAAAAATTCACAATAAGATCGTCGTCCAAACTTACCTTATGCAGAGAGAAGTTTGCAGCGTCGACCTCGACCACAACATCTGATGGAATTTCTTGGGAAAAAACCCTGAAAATTTTTTGTTCAAAAACAAAGCAAACAGAATTCAATCAAAACCCACAAGAGTTTAAAAATTTGAGGAAAATGATTAAGGAGATAGAAATAAAGAAAACCCATGATTTATATTATTCAAATTACCATTGACCAGTCCTCTCCATGGCCATTGAGAGCCTACTGTTCTTCACAGTGACAGCCATTGGAGTTGTTTTAGAAGAAATGAGATCTTCAAATGAGTGCAACCACTCTTTGACATTATATATAGTGATTTATATTTACCTCTAGAAATGTATCTTCTTAACCTAATCTACATTTTACTTCTGTTATAATCACATCTTTGGGTTACTTTATTCAATTCTTTCACGGGCTTCTTGTTGACTAAATACTTAAATAGTCTATTCAATTGAGCTAAAGATGGCTTCACTTGGGGAGACTCAAGTTGGCTACATTGTCTGTTTTCCTACTTTATTATGCTGAGGATCAATTACCAACGGAGGACAAAAATTATATGGAATTATCAAGAGAGCCATGCTTTTCAGAAATTATCTTCGAGGGACAAAAGAGGTCCTTGTCATTAAAAGTTGGATAAAAATGCTCTTTTCTTAAGTAGCACGTTTTGCTTTTCCACTTTTCCCTCTTCTTTCCCTCTTTTTTTTTTTTTGACTTTTTCATTTTCAACTTTGTTTTTTTTACCTTACCAATCATCTTCTTCATCATTTAGCCACCATTGGAGGTGGGAAAACTCAAAAATTTGAAATGTGAGTTCATTCTCATCTATCTCTCAATATCTAGGTTTTGTTTTTCATTTGTTTTAGGGTTTTGCATTTCTCCTTCTCCCTTTCAATGGAGGATGAGGAAGATGAATCGTACGGTAGAAAGAAAAAAACTTGAAAATGAACGAGTGAAAAAAACAGGAAGTAAAAACGTGTTCATAAGGGACTTGATAAGCCCATTCGGAATTTGGTAACCCTATTTTGATACTAGATAACCCCAACTCCAGAGACTTGAAAACCCCCTTCCAAAACTCCAGTACCCTTGGGCAATTTTAAGGGACTTGATAAACTCATTCGTAAATTGGTAACCCCATTTTTATACTAGATAACCCCAATCCCAAATACTTGAAAACCCCTTTCCAAAACTCTAGTGCCCTCGGCCAACTTTCATGGACTTGATAAGCCCATTCAGAAATTGGTAACCCAATTTTGATACTTGATAACCCCAATCCTAGAGACTTGAAAACCCCCTTCCAAAACTCTAGTACGCTCGGCCAATTTTCAAGGACTTGATAAGCCCATTCAGAAATTGGTAACCTCATTTTTGATACTAGATAACCCCAATCCCAGAGACTTGAAAACGCCCTTCCAAAACTCTAGTACCCTTGGCCAATTATCAGGGACTTGATCACCCCATTTGGAAATTAGTAACCCCATTTTTTATACTAGATAACCCCATTCCTAGAGACTTGAAAACCCTCTTCCAAAACTCCAGTACTCTCGGCCAATTTTCAAGCACTTGATAAGCCCATTCGGAAATTGGTAACCCTACTTTTGATAGTTACTAACCCCCTTCCAGAGAGTTGATAAACCCCTTCTGCTACAAAACCCCCTCCTTATAGCAACCCTTCTAATGGCATTACAATTCTGCTCATGATAGAAATAACAAAAGAAATGGATGTTGTTTTCATTAAATGTGCTTAATGTATTACATCTTAATTTGTGTATCACAAAACAAAACAAAAATTTAAGTAAATCAAAAAATGTGTAGCCATCCATTCATTTATTACATGAACCTTTTCTTATACAACCACTTGTCTTCCAAAAAAGTTAGTGAAGCCATCCATGCATTATCTCCAGAACTCACCCTAAAAAAAATAGCTTAAACCCTAAACAAGATAAATCAGAAACAGAGGAATGAAAAATAGTGCAAAACCCTAAAAAAAAAAAAAAACAAAACCTAAATACAAAGAGATAGATGATAAGAACTCAACATTCAAGTTTTCAAGATTTGCCAACAACAATGGTGGGCTGAACAAGGAGGAAGATGACTGGTAGGGTAAAAAATAAAAAAAGGTGATAATGGAAAAGTAAAAGAAGAGGGAAGAAGGAAAAACCAAGGTCAAAACGTGTTGTAAATGCCACATGGCATTTTTGTCCAGCTTTTACTGACAAGACCTCTTTTGTCCCCCATTGATAATTTTTGAAAAGCATGGGTCCTGTTTATAATTTTGCCTAATGTTTGTCCCCCATTGGTAATTGTTCCTTATGCTGATGTATCTATTTTAAAGAAGAGATTTTATATGGTCCTCGCCGAAATCCGAAATTTAGGAAATTTAAAACCATGGGCTTGGGTTGATATCGTGGGACCTACCCATCAAAATATAAGGTGTAATGGTGGGTTTGAGTTGAGTTAGAGTGACCCATCCTATCAAAACATTAAGTGGCCCACACCCCATCAAAACACAAGGTGTAAAATGGTTGGTCCCATCCTAATCCTATGCATGGTTTAGTTGAGTTGGTGGGACTCACTATTTTAGTCTGTTCATAAGGTAATTTTTGTCTTTTCACACCCACATACACATTTATTCACAATTAGTCTTTTAAAACACACAAACATTTTAGTCTTTTAAAAAAACACAACTACAATGGATGTTATGGTCATAAAATCATGGCATGAATGGACTAAGCAAAATTCACTCAAATCTGATGACGGTATTTGCAAATTGTGAAGCTAGAAGACTCCTTGTTTTTGCAACTCTAATGCTCTGTTTGGTTACGTTTTTTTGAGTAAAATAGCAGGGAATGTAATTCTCCTAATTACCCGATGGATGTTTGGTAGGGATTTAGCATAAATTGGAATTTTGACCGCCGGTTATGTTGGGCGCTTGTCGGGTGATGTGGAACCATTGAAATTCGCCGAACGAATTTCTCCAAATCAAAGGAAAAATGGGAAAATTTCTCAGGGGAATTCTTTTTCACCGTAATTGTCATAACTTTCTACTTTTACTTGTAGTTTTTTCCGTAATTGTTATATCTTATTACATTTTGTTGGTATTTTTTTTCGTAATTTTCAAACTTTATAACCATTTCTAGGTAATTTTTCACTTAAAACTTTAAAACTTATGCTATTTTACCTTTTTTTGTAATGATTATTTTTTTTGCTTATTTTTGCTTTTGTTAGCAACATTTGCCCATGTGCGCATCTTTGCAAAAGGATGGCCACATGCCGAGAAGTGGTATAGGAGAAGTTTGCTAGCAAATTCCTATTAAAAAAAAAGAAAAAAATGTTATCAACACTACTGTTTTCTTATGAGGGCACTCTCACTTTATTAAAAGTACGGTATGGCCCACACCATAAGATGATCCAAACCGTCCATTAGATGGGCCATAGCCTAAATAGGTTATGCTCCAAAAATTATTTCCATAGGATGATCCTAACCCTCCAATCTGAATGTTAGAGGGTTGATCCTAACCCTCTATAGATCGGAGGGTTAGAATCAACTAATGGAAATAATTTTGGGGCATAACCTATTTAGGCTATGGCCCATCTAATGGACTGTTTGGATAATCCTATGGTGCGGGCCATACCGTACTTTTTATAAAGTAAGGAGTGCCTTCATAAAAAAACAGTAGTGCTGATAATATTCCCCAAAAAAATCTTAAAAAATACGGTAAAAAAATTCCTGCACATCTCCTACCCCCAACCAAACAACGTCGTGGAGATTTACTCACAATCTCCCCGTTGACTGATTTTCTTTTGATTTCCTTTTGATTTTCCTTTTACTTCATCTTCTCTAAATCCCCTAACTTCTACCGGCATCCAAACAGAGCATAAGAGGCTTCTTTTACAAAATCCCCCTTCTTTATTTCAAAAAACTCCTCTTTCTCAATAAGACGAGCTGGCTGCCGCTCAAGCGAGTCGATTAGGAGAACGGCTTAGAGGATAATAAAAAACTTTTCTTTTTCTTTGAAATTCAAATCTCTTTTGGGGCCCTTTGATGTGATGGGAATAATCACGACTGTTCGTCTTCTTCTTAGCTTCTGTCTCCGCCACGCAAACGTGTGGCTATTACGTCTTCAAGCTTTTTTGTGGCGGAAAAATCTTGGTCACCGTATTGCCACGTCAACATCCCCAACACCGACACGTCATTGTCTTAGATCGCCATGCTGAGCTGTTTTAGGGCTGGAGAACATGGTGGGTCCCATATTAAATACTCTCATCACTTCTTATACGATAAGATCAGTCCACGTGGCACTTAAGTTGTTTCGATCTCCAACGAATTTAAAAATGTAGATAATAATCGAATGACGATAATACCCTTAACTTTTTATTTCGGGTAAAGAGAAGGATGTCTGGGTTTTGTCGGGAACAGGTGCTAAAAGTTTCTCCCTTTACGTGAAATTACTGGTTTTTGCCCTGCGGTTATTGTGAAAATGTGAAATTCTAAAATCGTCATTTTACTTCTCGTTGGATGATTCTTCTCAAACGTTTCGGCGAATGAGAATTTTGTATGATACGTGGGCCCACCTATTTCTATTTGGATGATCTAAGCCATTTAAGTCATGACCCTAAAAATCTTCTCATAATGATCGTCTTATGGAGAAGACTTTTCGAGCATAGCCTATCTATGATGGACTAACAAATGAATGAATGGTTTAGATCATTCTAAGGCCATGTTTAGATACTTCATGTTTTTGTATTTGGATTTAGATTCGAGATTTGGACACAAAATACGTCATTCATCTTCATGCTCATGTTGTACGAGAGAGAGAAATCTTGCTTGTTGCTGCAACAAGGTCAGCAGCGATGGGTGAAGGCACTTGCCACAAATATGGATTTATGATAATGTCTTGTGTAATAGATTTGAAAATCAGATCTTTTTTTTTACTGTTGTAGCCCTGATTTGGAAATTTAAGGATTTGATCCGAGTTGTAGATGATTAGGAAATTTAAGGATTTGATCCAGATCCAAATTTCAACTGCCAAATGTGAGAAATCCAAATCTAAATCTTAGGGGTATAAAAATGTGGTCTAAAGGTGGGCCCAGTGAACTTTCTTTAAAGCCTATAAAGCCTATATTTATAAAAAAATACACACCACCACCTATCATCATATGAGTATCTTTTATCATAGATCCAAACGTCAAAGAGTGTAAAAAGAATCAATTCCAAAGAGTTTAAAGGGCGTGTTTAGAGCAATAATCACAGGAGTGATGCTGGAAAAGTGTGGGCCCACTTATTGCTGGAAGTTACAGGACTCATAAAATTTCACCAGTTTCTTCCCGGGTCACCCCCCTGCGCTGTAAAAATGTATTCTTAAAGACTTAAATACATTTAGTGGGTGGCCTAGGGAAAAAAGAGGACGAATTCACGAGGATTATGTTGGCTTCCAAATGTTAATAGCCAGTTTGAAGCGCTTTCATTTAAGTTTCTTGACTCTTCCCATATAGGACAATGAGAAGAAGATGCTTCGTTCTTTCCATTTAAAGGGTGGTGAGTCAAGAGGAAAATGCATGTAAATGGAAACTTCATGCAGTCTCGTGGGTAAAAAGGCCTTGTGGAAACAGAGAGGTTGCTTCCATTACCATGCATGAACTTGTGGATGGAATAGTTTGCGTCCTCTGTAAACATAATGCATGTGTTGGCAACCATGAAAAAAAATTAATATTTCAAGGAATAATATTGGGTCAGCTGGGTCATTGTGACTTGTGATAGATGGGATTGGTGGAGATGTAGAAGAAAAATCTCTCTATTTAAGACGATACTTGCCCCACCAATTGAAAGATGTGCAAATGGGATCAATGAGTTTGCCTCTAAGTTACAATGAAACCCAATAGATCCCTAGTAGATAGGATCTATTGGTATTTGTTGACGCTATGAACAAGCAAACAAAACATGCTCACATATTGCAGTTCTGTGAGATACTGGCTTATGTTTTCATGAAAAACAGATATATAATTAGACAGAAAGATAAAGAAAAAGGAATTAATGAGAATTTGAAAATTTCTAAGGAGAAAAAGGCTCTCGAAATTACTAGAATATGACTCCCACAAAGGAAGCTCGGACTCTATTACAAATGTTGTGTTTCTGGTCTATTTATAGACATTTTAATGTCTTTTTATGTTGAAATGCACCCTTTTCAAGGCACTTGATCATGATGGGTTGTATACATACGTGCGAAGTTCGAAGCATGTCAAAAGCGCCCCTAGCGTCCTACAACCTTCGCCGCAAGTGCGATGGTCTACCAATTGCTAAACTTTTGAATTTCAAAACAAGAGGAAAAAGTGGAGGTATATTTATTAACTACTATCTACTTTTCTCACTTTCTAACGTGAGACTAAACTTTTAGTCTCCCACTTGCCTTTTTTATATTTCTTTCACAGCATCCATTTTCATAAAATAAAGAGATTTTTGCTGATTAGTCCCTGCATGGCAAAATAATTGCTTATTAGTCCCTAAGGAAAGCAAATTAACTTAGCAGTCCTACTTTTAGAAAATATTTGCTAAAAGGTCCCTAAAACTCACCAACGTTTATTTTCTCCTTTAAAAATTTTAAAATGAAAAATTTACCCCCTAACTCATTTAATCCGTTTTAGCGTTTTTAGATTTCCCTTCCAATATTTTCGAAAAATAACTAAGAAAATGAAAAAAAAATTATCTCTTCCAATATTCTCGTCAAAAATCCTTCAACCAAAAATCATTTTAAATAAATTGAAAATCCCTCTAAAATAAATTAAATATGGTCGGTTTGATTTATCTTTGGGAAAATTATTAAAAAAATGTAAAGTTTTGTCTAAATTGTGAATAATGTGTAGTGATTTCAAATTTATAAAAAAGGTGCTGTCAAGTGAGAGAATATGGCTTTTAAGACAAATATACCCCTCCTACCTTTTTGCACCTATCCCTTTGCACTTTTTACCTTCTCACCTACCACCTTCTTCTTCCTCAAGGCTTTTCAAACTTGGAAAACTCTATGCAAGGGTTTTGAAGCTTGCCATTTACCTACCACATTCTTCTTCCTCAAGGCTTCAAAAACGTAGGAAACTTCATGCAAGGTTTTTGAAGCTTGTCATTTACCTACCACCTTCTTCTTCCTCAAGGCTTCAAAAACGTGTGAAACTCCATCCAAGGTTGTTTTCATGTTATTTTTTGTGATTTTTTTTTGTTTATTCTCATCCTCTCTATGTTGGTGTATTTGTTTGGCTATGCTCTTCTCGCTCTCATTGGTTCCATGGTTCAATGGTTCAATGGTTCCAAAGTTCTAAATGATTCAATGGTTTTAAACCCATTATCCAACCTATTTGGTGAATCTATTTAGGTATTCATAAGTCATAACATATTGGAACCATTACGTAGGCCTTGGAACCACAATTTAGTTGTTCCAACACTCTAAATTGTGGTTCCAAGAGTCCAACTTATGTTTGGTACATTATAATAGTATTTTAGTGGTTTTAAAAGTCATCATGGCTTTATCATTGGTGTTTAAACCTATTGGAACCATTAAGTAGGCCTCGGAACCACTATTTAGTGGTTAAATAGTGGTTCCAAGACTTTAAATTTTGGTTCCCAAGTGGTTGGTATATTATAATACTACTTTATTGGTTTTCGAATGGATAATGACTGTATCATTGGTGTTTGGAACATATTGGAACCATTACGTAGGCCTCAAAACCATAATTTAGTGGTTCCGAGAAGTTACATAGTGGTTCTAACACTCTAAATTGTGGTTCCAGGAGTCCAACTTGTGTTTGGTACATTATAATAGTATTTTAGTGGTTTTAAAAGTCATCACGGCTCTATCATTGTTGTTTAAACTTATTGGAACCATTAAGAAGGCCTCAGAACCACTATTTAGTGGTAAAATAATGGTTCTAAGACTGTAAATTATGGTTCCCAAGTGGTTGGTACATTGTCATATTACTTTATTTATTTTCGAAGGGATAATGACTGTATCATTGGTCTTTGGAACATATTGGAACCATTACGTAGGCCTCAGAACCATAATTTAATGGTTCCGAGAGGTTACATAGTGGTTCCAACACTCTAAATTGTGGTTCAAGGAGTCCAACTTGTGTTTGGTACATTATAATAGTATTTTAGTGGTTTTAAAAGTCATCATGGCTCTATCTTTGGTATTTTAAACCTCTTGAAACCATTAAGTAGGCCTCGGAACCACTATATAGTGGTTAAATAGTGGTTCCAAGTATTTAAATTATGGTTCGCAAGTGGTTGGTACATTGTAATACTACTTTATTGTTTTTTGAAGGGATCATGACTGTATCATTGGTATTTGGAACCTCTTGGAACCATTACGTAGGCCTCGGAACCACAATTTAGTTGTTCCGAGAGGTTTACATAGTGGTTCCAAACTCTAAATTGTGGTTCCAAGAGTCCAACTTGTGTTTGGTACATTATAATAGAATTTTAGTGGTTTTAAAAGTCATCACGGCTTTATCTTTGGTGTTTTAAACCTATTGGAAACATAATATAGTGGTTCCGAGGTGTTAAGTAGTGGTTCCAAGAGTGCAAGTTGTGGTTCTAACATTCTAAAAGTATTATATTGGTTATAAAAGTGATTATGAGTGTATAATATTAACTCGGGTGGTTCTTATCCTAATAGGGTTTGTGAAAATCGTGGAAAGAAGGGCTTCTTTTATGGTACACATCGATGGGTACTTGAAGGATGAAGTATCATTCCAGTATATAATAGTATGTTGGTACACATTGATGGGTACCACATCTTATACCCTGGAACCACTAGGGAACCACATCTTATACCCCGGAACCACATCTTATACCTCGGAACCACTAGGGAACCACATTTTATACCTCGAAACCACTAGGGAACCACATCTTATACCTCAGAACCATTAGGGAACCACATCTTATACCTCGGAACCATTAGGGAACCACATATTATACCCGGGAACCACTAGAGAACCACAACTTATACCCCGGAACCACTAGGGAACCATATTTTATACCTCAGAACAACTAGGGAACCACATTTTATACCTTGGAACCACTAGGGAACCACATCTTATACCCCTAAACCACTAGGGAACCATATTTTATACCCCGGAACTACTGGGGAACCACATCTTATACCCCGGAACCACTAGAAAACCACATTTTATACCTCGGAACTACTATGGAACCATATTTTATATCCCAGAACCACTAGGGAACCACATCTTATACCCCGAAACCACTAGGGAACCAAATCTACTGCCTTCCATAGGAAGTTCGAACGTTTGTTCGGAAGTCCGAACAAACCTTCGGACTTTCGAATGGAACCAGTAATTTGGTTACGTATACTGGCTTCCATGCGGAAGTCTGAAGTTTTGTTCGGACTTCCGACTGAAGCCAGTAGAATAGGGATAATTCCAAGCATTTTTATCTTCAAATTGAGTAATAATTTCAAGGATAATAGGGATATACGTTGCGATCTTAGTGTCATGCAGGCAACCATAAATTGAAGCTTGGTTTTGATGTTTTAGAATAAAAAAATGCAAAGAAAATGGATTTATCTTGCAAAATGGGGAAAATAATAAAATTCAGTTTTAAGCTCAAAATCCATTTTCTTTGCATTTTGTAACACTTCTTCGATAAGTTTATCATGAATATACCCTTGTGAATATGAAACCTTGTTTTAAAAAATACCTTCACAAAGTTGCAACGCAAATTCCGGCAAGAAGGTGACAGATTCCGGCGGCAATCAACGGATTCTGGCAAAAAAAATTAGTCCCGGCGAAAAATCGCACTTCCAGGCGAAGGGGAGAGAACGAGAGAGAGAGAACGGTGGGAGAGAGAGAGGACTAAAAAGAGATGGGTTAAAAAACCCTTTTTCACATAAAAGGGTATTCTTGACATTTCCCCAAACATACCGTACCTGATAGCCCTTTTTTGATGATTTTGAAAATGCTACCCTTGATTCACAATAAATGTAAAACTTTACATTATTTTTTATAATTTTTCTTCTTGGATAAATAAAGTATGAAATTTTAGGAATATTTTTCGTTTCAAACTTTTCCAAGAAATTCCTACTTGGATGGATTGCAAGAAAATATATCTGATGGAAAATTTATGGATTTTTTTTTCAATGATTTAAGAGGGGAATTATGTCTCTTAATTTAGAAGGAGAATGTCAAAGGGAAAGTCAAAATGGGATAAAACTTTATCAACTTAGAAGGATTTTACAAGATTTTTGAAGAGAATATTGGAAAAGATACTACTTTTTCTTATTTCCTAAATTTTCTCCCAAAATATTGGAAGGGAAATCAAAATACACCAACACGGATTAAAGGGGTTGTGGGGTAAATTTGCCGTTTTAGAATTTTTAACAGAGAAAATTGACGTACGTGAGTTTTAGGGAATTTTTAGCAAATATTTTCTAGAAGTAGGACAGCTAAGATAATATGTTTTTCTTAGGGACTAATAAGCAATTATTTTGCCATGTAGGGACTAATCAGCAAAAATCCCTAAAATAAATTTTTTTTTTTTTCTAAAATCATTTTCAAAAACCACTTTAATTTTGAAAATCATTAGCAGGGAGTTAGGGGAGCATGAAAACCTCATGCAAACCCGGAAAAACCTAATAGCCTATTATTGTTTTACTATTTTGTAGGGATATCTCCTGGTGCCTTATCAATTCTCTCCACTCTTTCCTTCTCAGCCCATCATTTAAAATTGGGCCCACGAATATTATTCCATGAAATAATTTGTCATAGTTGCGAAACATGCCTTTATAGATTTTCTAGTCGAACATTAGCTCACATACATTGTCAAATGAGAGGAGTCTGACACGATGAATTCTGCATATATGAAGGTCTGTCACCCGGCGCTTTCGTGAACTTAAATTCCTACCTAATTAGACATTACTTGTTAGGTAAACTTGAATTCCTCTCTACCTAGAGAATATTTGAATTGAAGTTAACAATAATCATGTGTCATAAATAGCTCGACCCACTATTATAAAGGCATGAATTGAAGTTATTGTTAGCATGATTTCATCTTTTAAGTAGAGGATAATGGTTAGGATTCAATCATAGTGCCAATATTAATTATTTCGAATAGTTGACGTTGATGATATTGCATGAATCATCTCCTTTTCTGTTAGCTGTCATTGCAAATTAAATCTCTTGAGAAGTCGTTTTGATAAAGGCTTTTGACAGAAGTCTATCCTTCCATATTGTTTTCGGTTTCATTGTTGTACCTACAGGATAGTGCTTATCTCTTTCTTTATTGTAATCTGATGGGCGGAAGAGCTTTCCTAGCCAACATTTTCCTTTCCGTGACAACTAGTGCATAAATCCGAAGATTTACGAGAAACAGATATAAATCCATGAATGCGAAGAAATTGAAGTACTCGACCTTGTGGATGACCCAACCTTTGGTGCCACACATTTTCATCTGCAGATTGAAAACGATTTGAGAAGTGTGCCTCCACCCGTGAGTCTTCAAGAGTGTACAGACCTCCACGTCTACTCCCCGATGCCAATATCTTTTGTCCTTAGATCCTTAATTATGAAACAATTTTCATGAAATTCAAAAAAACACGGATAATCGGTGGTGAGTTGAGAGACAGAAATCAAATTTCTCTTAATGGAAGGAACTAGTAACACATCCTTCAAGGGTAGTTCGTTCATTCATATCTCCATTTCCAACCATCACTTTATCTGTTCCTTTGTAAGGGACCAAGTTTTTGAGATTACCTGAATTATAAGTAATGTGTGCAGATGCTCCTGTATCTGGGAACCACTCAGCATCCTGTGAATCTGATAGTTGCATGGCGGCAAGGGCATGAGGCACATCATCGGGCTGATAGCTATTATCCCATCGCTTATAGCATTTTAATGCTTCATGTCCCTTCCTTTTGCAAATCTGACAAATCACAGCGTGTTCGGTGTTGTGATTTTGCTTTTGATTACCTTGTTGATTGCTAGGGCGTGGTTGTCCTTGTTTCTCGCGGGATGGATTCCTTTGACTAGTTTGATGAAAACCTTTTCCCTTTGATGAAAAATATTGGCCTCCTTTTTTATTATTACGTTTACCTCCTCCAGAGCTTTATCCATAGAAAGCCATCAAGTGATTTGTGTATTCACTTTGATTGCTTTTAATACGCAACTCATAGCTTTGGAGTTGCGGAATAAGTTCAGCGTAGGAAGGCACTGGAGGCTTTAGCATAGCAGTGGCAAAAGATTCATATTTTGGACCAAGGTTAGCTAATAATGAGAATACCTTTCTTTGGTCAGGAACGGGCTTGCCAATGGAATTAAGTTGATCACAGATTGACTTGAACTCACGTAGATATTCAGAGAGAGAGATTGTATTCGTTTTCTTCAAGTCCTGCATACTTGATAGAAGCGCAAACTCCTTTGCCTTCGATCCTTGTGTGAAGGCTCCCACCAGTGTGTTCCAAACATCTCTAGCTGTTATTTGTCCAACAACTAGGCCAAGGACTTCTTCGGAAAGAGTCCCGGTGATCCAGGCCTTGACCAACCGATCAGTTCGAACCCATGATGTATAGTCTGGCTTCTCGACTCTCTTGCCGTCGGATGAGTTTCTTTCCCGATCGGGGGCAGGCGTGTCGCCGTTGATGAAGCCGACATGGTCTTGACTTTCAATCATCGACAGAATCTGAGTTTCCCATAAGAGGAAATTCGTTTGTGTCAATTTTAAGGACACAAAATTGGCAACATTTAGGTTGCAGGGATAAGGGTATGTAAGTGAAGAAGGAGAAGGGGTCGACATAATTCAAAGAAAAAACGTGAGAAGTTTTCCCTTGGTAGGCTTTGATACCATAAAGATAAAAACAAAATATGAAGAAAGGCCTTTTCTGATGAAGTTCACTCTCCTTGATTCTTGAGAGGAACGTGACATTTTCATTTATAGAATTTGTATGGATGAGATTACATATGCTGTAGTATCTTATCTACAACAGAAAGAGGTTACAATAGATTAACAGTAAAAAACTCAAGTCAAGCTAGCTATGACACCTGGAGGAGAAGATAACTCCATGTAGAGTCCTCTTTATCTCCTACTCTATTTCTTACTCGAGCTACACTTATCTTCAAGAGTCCCATGCAATTTAATAACTGGTTTATCATGGTTTTGGTGCTGCTCTTACACCCAATTTGTGGAGCCGTCCGATGACTCAATCAAATCCAAGGAATGCTGTTTTTTTTATAGTTTTCCACAATTAACTACTAGCTATCTTTTACCATTCAAAAAAAAAAAAAAAAAAACAGAACTACTCGCTATTTTTGCAAGGAGTTGATTTTGAGTAATCAAACTGACCTAAGAACCCTGAAGTTATTCTGCCAGAAGTACCAATCATTTTGCTGACACCCAACATCCATTCTGTCTAGTCCAATAGAAAGAAAGTGGTTCCAAGACGGGGACCAAGGATGATCGAGGTTACATTGACTAACACCACCAAAATCCAAAATCTCACAAAATGTGATCGCTTGGCGCCTGTGCTCTCCATCTGAACACCTTTTTCTCTACCACCTCAGCTCCCCATTCCACATGAAATTTTTTAATACTATTTCCATCCTTTTACTAAATATAAAGGTACTCTTTGAGACTAAAAATAAATAAAACCATTGTGTCGTTCATCTAGGAGAAATAAGATATAAGTTGCATGACCCTAAAAAACATATAAGAATGACCATGATGCCAAACAAAGTCGGGCCTATTAAGGCTTGCACAAGATTTTGTAATTAACTCTGCTATTTTGTTGCCTATCTATCAAAGCCCCTAGGTTAAATGTAGGAGTAACTAAAATTTAAAAACACAATAAGAACTCAATAGTCAATACCAAGGTCGGTTGCCAGAGTGGGAAGCGAAAGCGGGAAGCGGGAAGTGGAGGCTCTCAGGAAGGTGGGAAGCGGGAAGCGTGAAGGGTCAGAGAATTTTTTAAAAATATTTATTACTAAAAAAAATTAAAAAATTACTAAAAAATAAGAAATAATTATATGAACCAAATATTTTAAAAAATATTTTTTTTATTAAAAATCCAACATTTACTTAAAGGAAAATCACTATCAGTTGAAATGCCTGTGTTGACAAGTCTGTTGACCAGTGCATTGACCGGTACCTGACAAGAAGAAAAAAAATTTAGAAACCAAATTATGAGATTGGTTTTTCCCAGACTTTTGAGATTTAATAATGTTTGAGCATGATAGAATTTATGAATTTTTTAAATTGAAAAAACACCCCGTCGTTTGGAAGTTCAGAATTTGGCCCGACTCATTTTTTCGAATTTTCTACGAGAACTGGAAAGTTGACTTTTTATCCTTTTAGATTTGGGTCTTGGAACTATTTTTAATAGATTCAAATGGGGGTTATTCCCTTATTTATGTGCAAATCTTAAGTACTTAAATTACTTTACATGTAAATACTTGCAACTCAAAACTTCATTGAAAATTATGAAAACATTGCAGTATACCAACGAAATTTTAAGAGAAATTTCATCAATTAGAAAAAAATGCATTAAACTCAAAATTCAGTGAATATTAAGAAAACATTGCAGTATACCAAAGCAATTTTTATTTTTTTTAAATAATCATCAAATAGAAAAAAAGGCCATTAAAACAAGTCCATAAAAGAGCAAGTCACATGTCCAGGGAACTCAGAAAAATAATTACAATGAAGCTGGTAAAACAGAGTCAATTTACATGTATGAGGTCCAATGCAAAATTCAACCAATAACAATAAATAATTTTTTGAGAGAAACTTACTCTAAATAGATTCAAACTTTGCCATTTAAAAAAAAAGGGAAAATGACGAAAAAAGGGCTTTCTACTTATTATGACGTGGCAAGGGAGGTGTTTTCTAAATTACATAATTCAAGTGATGTTGACTGGTTTGGATGGGCATGGGACAAAAATGCCCTCACTGTAAAAGACGTTGAGTTTTACTCTCTCTCTTTTTTTTTTTACTTTTTACTTTAAACAATTTTTACTCTCTCTCTCTCTCTCTGCAAATCTTAGCGGCAAATCTCAGCGGCAAATCTCATCGGCAAATCTCACAGGTTGGTAACCCATCTCTCTCACTCTCTATGTCGTTTTGTCATTTAGGATTTTGATAAATCAGTGATTTAGTCGTTTTCTCAGTTAGGATTATGAAAAATCAGTGGTTTAAACCAATCTCAGTGATTTAATTGATAAATGATGGGTTTTAACTAACTATTGATGGTTATAATCTCCTAATTTGTTAGAAAGCAGTGGTTTAAACACCTAATTTGTGAGAAATCGGTGGTTTAAACTCCTAATTTCTGAGAAATTATTTGTTTAAACACCTAATTTGTGAGAAATCAGTCGTTTAATTGATAAATAAGGTGTTTTAACTAACTATTGATGGTTTAAAAACCTAATTTGGGAGAAATTAGTGGTTTAATTGATAAATTACGCGTTTATTCTCCATAGTGATTTGCTCAACACCCTAATAGGCTTGTAATAAAATGAATGGACATGTCATTGCTCTATAGGGGCTGAATTTGTTAGAAATCAGTTGTTTAAACCCTTACTTTTCCATGTTAACAGTGATTTAATTGATAAATTAGGGGTTTATTCTCCCTAGTGATTTGCTCAGCACCCTACTAGGCTATTAAAAAATAGAATAGACATTTCACTGGTATATTGGGTTTGAATTTGCGAGCAATCAGGTGTTTAAACCCCTAATTTTTCATGTTAACAGTGGTTTAATAGATAAATTAGGGGGTTAATTCTCCTTAGAGATTTGCTCAACACCCTAATAGGCTTATAAGAAATTAAATAGATATTTGTTAATTTGTTTCCTCATATTGTGTTTGAACAGGTCCACATCTGATTAGTTGGATTCGAATTCATCTTTTGCATATAGTAATCATCTCGTGAAATCATGGTAATGCCTCATGTTATTCTTTTAAGTGTTATATTCCTGCTAATGTGCTATATATCTGATAATGCTTTATTTTGCAGCCGTCTTATGTTACGTCAAGATGCTGCCCCTCCAAGTTTTACGACTTCTTCCAGTCCCTGCGGTTGAGGGATGTACATACTGATATCCTAAGTAGAAGCCCATATAGGGGCTTGCTTAACCAACAAGGTGTAAAATTGTACAAGGCAATTTTGACCACCCTCGTGCGATCCTGGATACCCAAGTCCAGGGCATTTAGAGTAGGTGGCATCGTAGTCCCCTTTGAGGTTAAGGATGTAGCATTAGCATTAGGTCTAAGCCTTATAAGAGATAGAATACGGATAGACTGGCATTCGACAGAGGAGGTCGAAGGTTGTAAGCCCAATGGTTTTTACCTTGGCATTCCCATCTTGTTTTGATGATTCCAATACACAAGTGATCATTTATCACTAATGTGTTTGTTTGTCTAAGTTGTAGATCTTGATAAAGTAAGATCAAGGATGCTTGGATTGAAGGCCAAGAAGCCCACATTGGACCACTAATTGGAAGGCCAAAGTCATCAAGCAAGAAGTCATGAAGACTTGAAGACATGAAGAAATTAATATTGAAGACCATTTTTTGTCTTTTAGAATGTAATTGATCCAAACCTAGATTAGGTTTTTAGAGGCATAATTAAAGTAATCTCACACACCCTAAATAAACAAGTGATTGTATTTGTGGAGTTCCAACACCTTGGAACCCTCATAGCAATCCCATCTTGGTTGAGAACTGGAAGCCCAAAAACAGAATTGAAAATCTGCTCTGCATAGGCTTCTCGGAACTCCGAGAGTTTTTCTCGGAACTCCGAGAATTCTCGGAACTCCGAGAAATGGTCCAGTAGACTTTTTCCAACTTCTGTGTGGCTTCTCGGAACTCCGAGATTTTTTCTCGGAACTCCGAGAATTCTCGGAACTCCGAGAATTATTCTCGGAACTCCGAGAACACTCCAACGGTCTGAAAAAGAGCCGTTTGGAATTTTGCTGGAATTACCGTAATGCCACTGAACGGTCATATTTTGTTTTTCCTATAAATATGGGTGTTCTAAACATACAAACCATCAATCCTAACACTCTTAAACTTCATTTGAATACCCAAGAGTGAATCAAGCTTCAATTGTGCCTCTCATCACCAACTCTAGGATTTGGATCATAGGCTCTCAATTGTACATCTTTTGTAACCCTTGTGAAGGGATTTTTTAGTTCTTTCTTTCATCTTTCAAGATTTGTATTCGGGCGAGTATTCGGAGAAGCGGAGCCCTTTTTCTCCGTGGTGAGGATTGCCACCAAGGTTAAAGCAATTGTAATTGGCACCGATCTTCGCCAAGGTTAAGAAGATCAAATAGTGAAGCCATCAACGGGTTTGGTTGGTGGAGTGGAGTAGGCCTCGGGTTTGAGGACCGAACCACTTTAAATCTCGGGTGCACTCTTTCTATCTCTTTGCTCTTTCATTTGCATTGCACCATTAGATTTAACTTGTATGCTTAAAATATTGTTTTTGATCTCTTAATCGGTTTAAGTTTTTCAAATTGGTAAATTCTAGTTTTCTTAAACAACCGTATTCTCCCTCCTCAAAGTTGCCATTTCTATTATAACTTGGGACCCCCTATATCGGTTTTTCAGATAGACTGGCATTCGACAGAGGAGGTCGAAGGTTGGAGGTTTGCCGGTCCAACGACAAGATTCGCTGAGATTGCGAAGGTTATTAGGGCAGAGTCCATGTCGGACGAGATTTTATCGATCCAGGCGACAGTGAGACATGTGTTGCTACTCCTGTGCTGCTCTGTGCTTTTTGCACATGCCGACCCCCCACGGATCACAAGACGAAATCCTGCATTTCCCCTACTTAGAAGCAGAGACCATCGGAAGAATTGCTTGGGCATACCCCGTCTATGACTTCCTCATAGAGTCATTGGATTCATATTCGAAGAAGGGGATGGGATATATCACCAGATGTGCTATTGTGCTACAGGTAAAGAGTACATATAGTATATACCATATAAGCCATATGTAAGTTAATTTTTTGTTCTCTAATCATCGTACGTCTTCATTCCAGGTGTGGCTATTCGAGCATACTACCCTGTGGGAACCTTCAGTTCCAGATGAGCGTCCACGCCTATTGAACTGAACCGCGAGGATCGATACACGGATGAAGGAGCAGATATCCCTTACTACCCTAATCCGTGATAAGAAGCTAAAGAAGAAGCAGGTGACACCTAAAGCTTCTGTACTCCTCTAGGTCTCACTTATTCTAACCCAAATGAACTATTCGATTTCAGGTTCTGAAGTGCCTACTACCTCTTCCTGAAGAAGAGAGTCTCTTATGCATCGTAGCAGATGATGTAGACAATCTCGACGATCCTCTTCTTCTTCAAGAAGAGGTACAGCGGCAGTCCGTCGTAGAAGATGATGTCTTAGATGTCGACAATGTTTTGATCGCAGAATGTTCTACTCCGATATTAGTGGTAAGGAACATCACTCTCTTGCTTACATAGAGTCATTGTATTCAAGTTATCTAAATTTCCTTTAATCTTCGTAGGTTTATAAGACAGAAGGTGTTGGAGACGAGGATAGCCTACAAGACATTCAGATTTCTGAGGAAGAAACGATAGCGTCTCTAAGTCTACTGGTACGGTCTTTTAAGTTCATTTTCAATAACTATATATTTAATATGTTATTAACTTCACATTTACATTTTTCAGAGCAACGTAGCTGTTAAGAGAAGAAGATGGACAAAAAGAGAAGCTGATAGGGAAGAGAAGAAAGTGTATGGAGAAGAGAAGCCTATAAGCAGGGTTGAATTCAATTTCATAGTGGGGAGGTTAAGACAACTTGAAGATGAAGTAGCTGAGTTGAAGAGGAAGAAGGCTGAAGGGGAGCAGGAGGCCGAAGGCCAGGATGGAGATGAAGGAGGGGGGGAGGTGATGAAAGGAGGGGATGACCGACAGTTGGTCATCATTCACAACCAGGATGCACCGGAGGTGGTTGAAGGTGAAGGTCTGGATGGAGGGGACGTCCGGTAGTTGGTCGTTTTTGGAAGCCAAGACCGACGGGAGGGAATAGTGCCGGTAGTAATTTCCATTCATGACACTCCACCAAAACCTGTGGCTCCGAAACTTTGGAGTATTGAGAGAGCAATGAAGTTGGGTTTAAGAAGGAAGAAAGCCTCTCAATACACTAGTTCGCCATATACAGGTTTTGGGCCTAAGAAGACGAACAATAAACAGACGGTGACACAGCCGCAAAACCATCGGTTGCTCGGACCGCTTCTTGCACTTCCCAAAAGGTAAATTGGATTCAAGCTCTTCTGTAATATAGTTATCTAGCCTTTGCAAATGCTAAACAATCTGCAGTTTTGCAGCCACTGAGTCATACAAATCAACAACGAGTACATGTGTGCCGAAGACTTGGTTATTCTTAACTACCCAGTAGCGTGGTTAACTTCTCCGGTAAGTGTTTTGGTTATTTTTTCTAATACTGACTTCTTTCACTAGTCTACGTAGCTTATGAATGTATACGCCGAGTATCTGAACGTCCGGGATGAACGGAATAGAAAACCTGGAGAAAGAGCCTGTGTTTCCATCAGCACCTACCTCTACGTAAGAATAAATTATTTTTCATTTCCAAACTTTCTTTTTATAATTTTTAGGAAGCTTTGAATGTGTTTTGCTCACGAATCACTTTGCTTGTATTGCTTATGTAGGATTGTTTAATTGACAAGGGCTACGCCGGCCTCGAGTTCGTTGAGAAGTACGTTTGCCGCTTGAATCAATGCCCGCCGGATATCCTAAAAAGAGTCCTCTTCCTGGTGCATGTCCCTCAGCATTGGATTCTTCTGGTCCTTGATATGGTCGACGAAAAGGTCTACATCTACAACTCCTTGAAAGATGTTAAGTACTGGACAGAGGTTCGACCATTGGTGAGTTCGAGTCTCACCTTCCTTCGTTAAATTTGTAAGTATATAAAATTGTTACCCTGTAATGATTGTTTCATAGGTTCGATACCTCGGGGGGCTATACTTAGAAAAGTGGAAGGTGGATGTAAGTAAGTTTCTAGTGGAAGAACTTGACAAGAGGCCCATACAGAGAAACAGGTACTAAATTTCATTAGAATCAGGAGTTAGGAAACGTAAGTTCATCGTGCCTCTTATTTGCGCTCCACGAGCTTGCTCAATGATGTCTTCTTCTTTTGCAGCAATGATTGTGGGTTGTTTGTGCTGAAGGAGATGGATTGCTTGGCACGTGATGTTCCGCTAAAGTTCACTCAGGCAGAGATCACGGTCATGAGAAGACAACTACTGGAGGATTTTTTAGATGGCCGGTGTGGCACGATTGTCAACTTGTAGGGGCTGTGGTGGTGTTGTTGCAGGTGATTGTTACGGAGGGAACCATTGAAGGGTTAGGCACCTTATGTTCCAGTTTTAGAGGGCAGTGATTGTTATGCTGATTGTAAGGCCTAGTGCTTATGGTGGGTCGACACTCTCGAGACATATCATTTCCAAATCGTAATGTGTGTAAATTGTAATGTATTATGCTGATTGTCAGACCACTTATTCCATTTCTTCAGTTCCAAATTGTAATGTGTGTAAAATTTTCCACTGTGTAAGGATCAGACCGTCTCTTCCATTTTGCAACTCCACTGCAGGTTCAAATCGAATGTAACTTTCAAGACCTTGGCATCTAATAATTGGTTGGATTAGGATTTGATTGTTGTGCATGCTCATGAGTTCACATATGCTGCTTGCAGCGAGATACACTATTCGAAACAAATTCAATTTATTTGTTTTTATGGGAATAGGATGGATGGAAAAAGGCTCCAAAACCCAAAATAGTGGTATTCGCTAGCAACAACATAATGGAGGCGGTCAATCAATATAGATTGATCCGAAATTTGATTCAAATCCAATATAGCACCTATGGGTACATATGGTATTTAAAAAAAAATAAAAATACAACTGGTCAGAACTCCGAGAATTTCTCGGAATTCCGCAGTAAACATGTAAGATTTAAAAAAAATAAAAAAAATTTGTCGGAATTCCGAGATTTTTTTCTCGGAATTCCGCAGTAAAGATAACTTAAAAAAAAAAATTTTGGTCAAAACTCCGAGAGTTTCTCTCGGAATTCCGCAGCAAAGTTGATGGTTTAAAAAAATTATTGCTCGGAATTCCGAGAGATAGTCTCAGAATTCCGAGACTTTTCTAAGCGCGTTTAAACCCTTGAACGTGCAATCTTTTTTCAATTGCCTCTTCTAATTCTCCTTCTTTTTCCCTTCTCTCTCAAACCCTTTCCAAACCCTAACTTCATTAACCATTTTCCCTCAAAATCCCTCCAAATCTAACCCTAATTCACCATCTTCTTCCTCCAAAACCCTCTTTTTTACCCAAAAACCCATAAAATGCGTCATCCCTACTAAAACCTCCAATTTCTCTTCCTATTCCTCCATTTCCTCCTCTTTTTGTCTATTTTCTTCCATTAACACTCCTTCTCCTTCCATTTTCTCTTGTTTTTCTTCCACATTCTTCAATTTCTCTTGCATTTTCTTTCATTTTTTTCATTTTCAGAAATCTAAGGTTTTCCATCTCTGTTGTTCCCTCCATTACAACTTCTCTTATTCCCTAACTGTTCTCAACATGCCTCGAACCAAAAATGTCCAAATCAAAGGTTCTTCCCAAGGCCAGGACGATGAAGGACCATCGAGGAAGCGGTCTAAAAAAGCTCCGGCTCCGGCTCCCGAACCAGAGCTTATTCCAAATTCCTACTTCTGCTCTGCACAAGCCAAGAAGGCATGGCCGAAAATGGCTAATCGTGGTGTCCGCACCGGACGCTTCATAGAGCCCGATGTCCTCAAACACTTCGACCTTCAAGCTCGGTTTGACGCTCTTGGATGGACACAATTTCTTCATCTTGATGAGCTTATCTATCCTAGATTGGTACGTCTTTTCTATGCCAATCTCACAATCACTCATTCGTACTTCCAAATTGAGTCTCGTGTCAAGAAAACAACGATTCGACTCAATTATCATGAACTTGCTGAGATGCTTGAGATTAGTCCCGATGGTTTTGAGCATTACTTTTGGCCTGGAAATGGGATCCATTCACTTAATGATCTTGATCACGACACTGTGTATGGTCAGATTACCCGGAGTTATAGATCCAACATGATAGTGAAAGCCTCCCATCTCATTCTTGAAGCTAAGATGCTTCACAACTTCATGTTCAGCAACTTCACCCCTCGCGGGGGCATGACCGATGCTCTAAGGCCCTTAGAGGCCTACCTCATCTATTGTATTCTTGAGCGTCGCAAGGTTTGTCTACCCTATATCATCTTCCGTTTTATGTTCCAATCACTTAAGCGGTCCAGAGCCTCCTTGCCATATGGCATGCTCCTTACGTGTATCTTCCGCAACTTTGGCATTGCTCTGGATAGTGAGGCGACCATCATTCCTACCGCTCCATTTGATGATAAGTCTTTCCAGTGCATGGCTTTAAACAAAGAAGTAGTTGAAGTTGCACCTGGAGACGAAGACGAAGAAGGAGAAGAAGAAGAAGAAGAAGAAGATGAAGAAGAAGAGGCAGATCAGGATACTCAGGCACCTGAGGCACCACAGGCATCTCAGGATTTCACCGCTATGCAGGAGGCCCTTCAGCTATCCATGGCTTCTCAGTTTGAGAAGCTCAGTACTCACGTTGACACGGAGATGACCAGTCGCTTCCAGACGCTCACTACTCACGTTGACACGGAGATGGCCAGTCGCTTTCAGACTCTTACTACACACATTGATGACTAGTGGACCACCTATTACCAGTACCTCTCCGATGGTCAGTGGGGTCAGCAGCCTGCCAGTTCCTCATATCCGCCACCACCACCTCGAAAGCAGTAGATGGCTTCAGTTCTCTGATGATGATGGATACTTTTTTGCTCAGACTCTTTATATATACTGACATCTGATGTATTAGGCTTCTCTTCTTGGATGATATTTTGGATAATGTAGTTCGTATGCTGGCCAAGCACCTCATAGGTAGATTCTATGATCAGTCGCTTTCAGGTTTTGACAAGGAAATTAAGGTCTGCTTACTTCAGAGCTCCAATACAATTCTGAGATTCTTTTGTTCCAGTTCTACCAAAGCATTTATATATTAAAGAGTAATTGGTCATAGGATATGCACAATGCTTGTAGATTCAGCTTGCTGTTCTTGTGTAGATTCTACGTGCTCCCCTTTGCTTCGTAAATTTTTTTTCTCATTAATTATAGCACCCCATTACAGAAAACATACATGTACTCCAAAAAACATACAATTATTTCAAAAAACATACATGTATTCCAAAACAATTATTCTAAAAAATGTTTATGTATTCAAAAAAATGCCGGGCCTGCAATTCAAACTTATAGAAAAAATGGAGGCAGGCAGGATAGACCAGGCCTGCAATAAAATTTGCAAGAATCGATTAAAGCCCGCATGGGTTGTATCGAGGACTAGTAAAAAAAACATGTTAGATTGATCATACATGTTCTCCATTGGTGCGAAAGGCCTGATTGGAGCCTCATTTTGCTGACGATTTACGATGGGAGGATTCTTACACGATCTCTTATTATGTCCAAGTTGCCCGCAGGTACCGCACTTATGATGCACTCCTCTTTCCAGTCCTCTCTCCACTCTGAATTTATTCGGTCGCCCTGGCTGTCGTCTTACTTTTGGCGGCAATACTAATAGCAAAGTATGGGAAGGATCTGGCCATTGCGATCGATCTAACGTGAGATAAACTACTCCATCATAAGTCTTCCGATATGCATCGACCAGATACCAATCCTGGCAGTAACTGTATGGATCTTGGTGGTTTAGTCCCATAGCTGCTATCGCATGCCCGCACAGAATTCCATCGTTTGGAACATACGACACGTACATGTTTGCTTAGCTAAGTCCACCTAGTCAACGTGATACTTGGACGTTACTTGAAATTCGGTCCAACTACACTGCCACGGCGTATAGCCACCTGCTTCTTTACGTGCTTCGGCCAACCAGGATTCCGCTTTTGGTGTCAAACGAGTCGTCCATTTGCTACATGTCTTCTGACGGAACTGAAAGAAGTCGCAAACTTTCCATCTTGTGTGTTCGACAAGTGCTGCAATTGGCAACTCCCTTGCTCCATTTAAAATGACATTGAAGCACTCAGCTGCGTTATTTGTCAACACGTTATATCTGCATCCTTCAAAATACGCGCTGGCCCAATTTTCTTTAGGAATGTCCGATATCCATTGGTGTGCTCTTTTACTCTGACTTTTAATACTCTCCATCGCATCCTTAAAAGCACCCTCCCTTAGGGAATATACAGCTGTCATAAAGAGTTTCCGGAGCTTTTCATTTTTAAAGGTTGAATGGAAGTTGGCACTGAGGTGATGGATGCAATAGCTATGGTGTGACCTGGGCAAAGCTTCAGCTACGGCTCTAGGCAACCCCTTCATCCGGTCGGACCCAATCGTGATGACATCTCGGCCCGCTGAAATGAAATTATGACGGAACAAATGCAGAAACCATACCCAGCTTTCATACGTCTCACCCTCGACTACTGCAAATGCCAGCGGGAATAACCCACCGTTGCCTTCTATCCCAGTTGTGGCTAGTAGAGTCCCCCCTGTACTTCCCTCTCAAATGGGTCCCGTCAATTAGGGCCAGGGGCCTAACTGTTCGGTTGAACGCACGTATGCTAGGGCCAAATGACCAAAATAAACGGGCGAAAGTATCATCCCCTCTTGGCCGTAACTCTCGGGATCGGCACAACCGCATTATTGTGCCAGGATTCCTTCTTACCAACTCCTCAGTATACGCAGGTAGGATGCAGTAAGACGCATCGGCATTTCCGCACTTAATTTCGTGTATAAGCTCCTTCGCCATGTGGGATTTTTGATAGGACAATGTTATACCCCACTGGACCTTGATGTACTCTCTTATCAAAGTAGCCTTGATGTATTCTGGGCGGGGGAATAAGGCTAGACAATTTTTAGCAGCCCATTTTTCAGTGGCCATGGGATGATCGTTCCCTTTCATTGAGCCTGAGCATGTGTGCTGGGGGATAAATGTTTTTACCTTAACATAATCTGTGTAAGTGGTCCCTATGATACGCCACGGGCAACTACGCTCCTTGCATCTAACGCCATACTTTGTTGGATTTGTCTTCTGTGGGACAAACACAAAATGATGCTGGATTGCGTAGTCTCTGACTTTCTTCTGAAAGACTTTAAGATTTGGGAACATTGCCCCAACCGTGAACTCCTCAAGTCCCACAATCTCATTTACTTCATCAGCCCCTACAACCATTTCATCTGCTTCCATCGGCTGCCTTGCATAGGTATTTCCCAAAGCATCGCCTAGATAATTAGTAGGTTCATCCTGCTCATCACCCATGTCCTCATCGTCACTGAAGTCCTCTTCATCATCACCAAAGTCATCATCATCGTTATTGCTTCCATCGTTCGGTCCAATCAAATCATTAGCATGAACATCACCTCCAAAATTCCTAGACAACTCCGCATCGTATTGGTCTGGGTGGGTTGTCTCAAACTCGGTCTCAGTGGTGTCGGTCTCATTAAAATTGGGATCATCAAAATCCTGATTCAAGTCCACTTCGTAGCTGCACATCGGGTAGCAATTAGAGATAAAATAATTGATTCAGAAATGAAAGGAAGGAATATGAATAGCACTCAACAATTGCTCTCTACTATAATTTACCGATGTATGTTATGACTACCGCTATGTCTTCTTTTTTTTCCTTTTCGAGCAACGGCCGATGGACTCGGTGATGCAGGGACATAATTAATTTTCGGCCTCGAAGCGTCTGCAAATGAGGTAGGGATCTTTGCGACACCAACATTCCGGTAACAAATAGGATCTTCATAAACTTCACTTAAGTTGGCGTGACATCTGCGTAAAGGTGAGTAAGAATAAAGGGAAGGCAATTTCACGAATGGATTGTAAACAATCAACTATTTTACTTATGACTCGTATATCCATCACAACATCTTCCTTCATCAGGAGGATCTCCACACCGATACGGCAGACCGACATTCGTAGGGTCAGGAGAATTGTTTCCTCCAAAATTGTACTCTTTAGTTACGTACAACCTCAGAGAATTAATAACCGTACTATCAAAAAGCATCATCACCAGATCAAGGTCGTTATCATCTCGAATATTGTATAAGATGATTTGATATGGGTCTAAAATATATCGACACTTGATAGATAAAGAAGCATTACTTCGATTAGTCCCAATTTTGCTGTGAATTAGAGTGTCAAATTCTCTAAATTTTATTTTTCGACCCACAATTACTGGCAACTTCTTCCCGCCGACGTATTCAAATGATACCGCATCCTTTACAAAGCCGTCGACGTGTAAGATAAAAGAAGCTCTTCGTTCTACTGTTCTTTTGTTTACACAAAATTAAACTATTGTCAAAATAACCAATTAAAAAAACCCATTCCAATTAACAAGTAAAGCAGCCATTTTAGAATTATGCACAACTTCAACCACTACTAAGTCTTCATAAAACAACATAAACCACTACTAAGACAATTCGGGCCACTTTTAAACATTCTAGACCACTATTAAGTCATGACAAGGAAATATGAACCACTGCTTACCCTATATAAACCACATATAAATACTATAAACCACTGTTAAGCCAATATAAACAACTTATAAACAATCTAAACCATTGGTAATACTAAATAAACAACTTATAAACACTCTAAAACCACTGCTAAGTCTATATAAACCACTTATAAACACTCTAAACCATTGATAGGCTTATATAAACCACTTATAAACACTTGAAGCCACTGATTACCCTATATTAAACACTTGTAAACACACTAAACCACTCCTAGGCTTATATAAAATACTTATAAACACTCTAAACCACTGTTTACCTTATATAAACCACTTATAAATACTCCAAACCACTGCTTACCCTATATAAACCACTTATAAACACTCTAAACTGCTGTTAGGCTTACATGAACCACTTATAAACACTCTAAACCACTGCTTACACTATATAAACAACTTATAAACACTCTAAACAACTGTTTACCCTATATAAACCACTTGTAAATACTCTAAATCACTGCTTACCCCTATATAAACCAGTGTTTACACTAGTGTTTACACTGTATAAACAACTTATAAACACTCTAAACCACTGTTTACTCTATATGAACCACTTGTAAAAACTCTAAACCACTGCTTACCCTATATGAACCACTTGTAAAAACTCTAAACCACTGCTTACCCCTATATAAACCACTTACAAATACTATAAAGCATTGCTTACACTGTATAAACAACTTATAAACACTCTAAACAACTGTTAAGCATATATAAACCACTTATAAACACTATAAACCACTATTAGGCTTATATAAACAACTTATAAATACTCTAAACCGTTGCTAGGCTTACACGAACCACTTATAAACACTCTAACCCAGTGCTTACACTGTATAAACAACTTATAAACAGTATAAACAACTGTTTACCCTATATAAACCACTTGTAAATACTCTAAACTACTGCTTACCCCTATATAAACCACTGCTTATACTATATAAACAACTTATAAACACTATAAACCACTGTTAAGCCTATATACACCAGTTATAAACAATCTAAACCACTGTTAGACTTATATAAACAACTTATAAACACTCTAAACCATTGTTTACCATATATTATACACTTATAAATCCTCTAAACCACTGCTAGGCTTATATAAAATACTTATGAACACTCTAAACCACTGTTTACCTTGTATAAACCATGTATAAACACTCTAAACCACTGATAAGCCTATATAAACCACTTATAAACACTCTAAACCACTGATAGGCTTAAATAAACTACTGTTTACCCTATATAAACCAGTTGTAAACACTCTAAACTACTGATAAGCCTATATAAATCACTTATAAACACTATAAACTACTTCTTACCCTGTATAAACCATGTATAAACACTCTAAACCACTGATAAGCCTATATAAACCACTTATAAACACTCTAAATCACTGATAGGCTTAGATAAACCACTGTTTACCCTATATAAATCAGTTGTAAACACTCTAAACCACCGATAAGTCTATATAAACCACTTATAAACGCTATAAACTACTGCTCATCCTGTATAAATCACTTATAAACACTTTAAACCATTGTTAATCCTTATAAACCAATTATAAACACTCTAAACCACTACTTAGGATTATAAACCACTACTGATGATTCTTAACCAAAGAAGCTATATAAACCACTTATAAACACCCACTTCAGTAGTGGTTTATCGTAGTGAAATAGTGGTTTAACTTAAGAAATTAGTGGTTTACAGTAAAATAACAATGATTATAAAGTGTTTAAAGTAATTTAAATATGATTAAATAGTGATTGAAGGCTTTGTGCAATGGAAGACAGTAGTTTAATATGGAGAACTTTCATTCAAGTTTGTAAACATGCCTTATAATGGAAAGAGAAGGGAGAGGGCTAGAAATACACACATTTCCATTGAATGGAGGCTTTGTGCAATGGAATGGTGGTTTCTAGTGAAGATTTTTGCAATTTCGGAATCCAATAACGTTTTTTTGCAATAGTTGTTGCAAATGGAGGCGTTGTGCAATGCAAGGAAGGGTTTGACATCTAAAAATGAGGTTTTCAGCAATAGAATGGAGCTTTTGGCATCTAACAATGGAGGTTTTTGGGTTTAAAAAATGGAGAGTTTTGGGTTTTTCAGACGTACGTTTTTTTTGGTAGGTGGGAGGAAGAAGAAGAAGAGGGAAAAAGGTGGGTTTTAGGATTTGTATTGTAAATGTAATCATTTCAAAAAAGGTGATTTGATAGAGAGAGAGAGAGAGAGAGAGAGAATCAAGGGCATTTTAGTCATATGCACTCTTGATTGGTGATTTAGAAAACACCCCTCTTCACATGTCATGGTCAGTAGAAAGCCCATTTATTTGGTCGTTTTTCCAAAAAAAAAAATGATTCAAAGCTCATATTCAAAAAGAAAAATAAAATTGCAGGTTCCACGGAGAGCCTAATTATACCTCGAGGATGACAACATCGTGATTTAGTAGATTATAGAGCAAATGCCAGTACACTTTCCTCTCGTGAAAAATCAAATCAATCAATAGAGTCAACAGCAGAAAAATCGTCACTAATAATAACAAAAGTTTCCCAGGAAAGAAAAATAAAATGAAATCCATCAAGCAATTTGGATTTCACGGTTGAGAGAGCAGACGATGGAAGGTTTGATCGGCAACCTGATCTGCATCTTGAATCGGCTGAATCTGCATCTTGTAGGATTACGCTTTTTAGATTGGGAATTCAAATGATATTGGAATGTAAATCCGTAATTTTCAAAAAGTATGGTGTGTCCCACATCATAGGATGATCCAAACCTACACTTTCCTCTAGTGAAAAATCAAATCAATCAATAGAATCTACAGCAGAAAAATCATCACTAATAATAACAAAAGTTTCCCAGGAAAGAAAAATAAAACGAAATCCATCAAGCAATTTGGATTTCACGGTTGAGAGAGCAGACGATGGAAGGTTTGATTGGCAACTTGATCTGCATCTTGAATCGACTGAATCTGCATCTTGTAGGATTACGCTTTTTAGATTGGGAATTCAAATGATATTGGAATGTAAATCCGTAATTTTCAAAAAGTATGGTGCGTCCCACATCATAGGAAGATCCAAACCGTGCATTTGTCGGGCCACCACGATAAATAGGCTGTGCCCCAAAATCATTTCCATAGGATGATCCTAACCCTCTGATCCATAGAGGGACTATACAAAGGGTTAGGATTTTAATGTTCATTGATTCAATATGAGACAATCATGCAAATAAATTAGGTCCAAACACCCAATTTCAATATTCCTATTGCATTAACTAAACTTGAAGAAAAAAATGTACATTAAAATGAGACCACAAGAAAACTCTCTGCAATAGATTCCGATAATAATAATAAGCATTCATTCCAGCAGAGAAATGAATGAGAATGATGCAAATAAACATAGAATATTCTGGATTCTAGGTTCAAATAGCAAACTAACAAGGTGCAAAAATAAACTAAATAACCGACACCCTTAGGAAATTGAAGTTGAAGTGAACTAAGAAAAAATATTTATTTGCATCTCAGAAGAGGAACTATAAGAAAAAATAGAGATTCCGTTACGGTCCTGAGTGGGGGTCCGCCTAGGTATGGGACTGGGTGGGACCCAGCCTGGTATGCAGGGGCAATGGCACTTGAAAGGGAAGGGGGACAATTGGCCCCCTTAATTTTTTGGGAAAAAAAATATACCTTTATTTTTTAATATTTTTTTATACTTACCCCCTTTTAAAAAAATATGCCCCCCTTTCCAATCATCCCTACGATAGAAAAAAATTACTATAATTTTTGCCCCCCCTTGTGCTAAATTTCTAGCATCGCCCCTACTGGTATGGGACAGGTTTAAAGGGCCTTGCCTAACGCGTTCTATCAGCTGTGGAGCTTTTGCGTATTGGTAAGGTACCTAACATTTGGTATCAGAGCAGCCACCACGTCCCGTGTTCGAGTCACGGAAGGGGCTACCTGTGAAAAGGGCTACCTGGAAAAAAGGCCAGAGTGAAAGCCGTCACAGAGTGGGCCGCCGAGGATGGCAGGTGCAGAAGTGTGGTGGTATGTTACGGTCCTGAGTTGGGGCCTACCTAGGTATGGGAGTGGGTGGGACCCAGCCTGGTATGTGACATGTTTAAAGGGCCTTGCTTAACGCGTTCCATCAGCTCTGGAGCTTTTGGTGTATCGGTAAGGTACCTAACAGATTCAAACCCTAAAAAACTATAATTCCCTTTCTCCTCAATCACAAAAGAAAACGTAAAACTACTAAGATCAAACTCTAGTATAAAGTAAAACTAAGTAAAAGAGCTTCAAACCTGCAAACCCTAATTCGGTGAGGAGGATAGGGGTGAATCGGAGGAAGGGAAATTAAAGAAGGCAAAAGATTGGCAGATATTCATTTGACGGCTTGGATTAACAGATAGAGAATGGGTAACATTAATATGGGCCGTGAGGTTACTAGCCAGAAATTTTTGCTTAATAAGTTGAGATTTTTACCTTACCTTCTCTCTCTCTCTCCTCTATTTTTCACTCTTATTTGGAGATGGGGACCAAGTCCGTCCCATCTTTCCCATAAAAGAGACATGTGACTTGTATGAGTTATGTTTTCTACAAGTAGCTCCTAAAGTGCCTTTCACATTGACAACCTCAATGAGAACACATGTAGAGACTCATCACATAAAACAGCTTATGTGATGAGTCTCTACATGTGTTCTCATTGACGTTGTCAATGTGAATATATATGTTTCCTACAAGTAGCTACTAAAGTGCCTTTCACATTGACAACCTCAATGAGAACACATGTAGACACTCATCACATAAAATAGCTTATGTGATGAGTCTCTACATGCGTTCTCATTGAGGTTGTCAATGTGAAAGGTAGTTGGATACATGGATTTTATAATTGAGGGTTGTAAAATCCTCGATTTTTCAAGATAAAACTTTGATTTTGTATGCTAAAACCTGGATTTTATTAGTTAAAATTGTGATTTTATGATCCATATATTGTAAAATCCAAGTTTTAGCAAATAAAAACCTGGATTTTAGAATCTTGGATTATAAAATCCATTTATCCAAATGAAACCAAGCATTGGCTTTTTCTTTTTTGAAAATGAAGAAATAACGTTAAAGAAAATTATGATCAATAAAACTAAAATGGGTTGTATTATTTAATTGTGTTTTATGAAAGAAAATTTAAAGTAATTCTAACTACAAGTTTTTCAAAGAATTTCTTTTTCTTTTTGTTCTATTCACATGTCTTTTTATCTTTTTATTACACCAAATCTGCTGCAATCATTAGTTCCATGAGAACATGGACAGCAGGACAAAGACAAATAATAGGTGATGCTTTACCAAAATTGAAACAACATTTGGTCTCTTTTACAATTAGTATGCCATATATGGTGTTTTACAAATTAAAAATCCTATAACTGCATGTTTATCTTTTCTAAACAGTTATTGTCCAAATATGTAAAAACATCCTAGAATTGGTTTTCCCCGTTTTAGGCTTGAGCAATCAAACAACTAAAATTCTTTTCATAGAAAATGAAGGGAAATAGTGGAAAGGAAACTTTTTACTTGGAAACCAGTTTACGCAGGAAACATTTCTTCTCTACCAACCAATTGGGACCATATTAAATATCATATCACCTATAATCTACATATGAAACTTGAAGTTGTTACATTGGAGAGAATGATTGTTGTTCATCTGTGAAAGAGATGATTCATGCATCCCCATTCTGGTTAAACATTGAAAATAATTTTGGGCCTATTATTGAAACCTAACACTTATCCTCTAATTACAGAGGAGTAATGTACGTCAAGTATAGCTTCAACTCATGTGTCTTTCTATTGGGAGATCCATCGATTAGGACACATTATTAAACCTAATTGTTGAGAAAATCCGCCAGGCAAAACAATCCGATTGTGCACAAATTAAACGGAAAAGTAAAAGTAATAAATCAAGTCACAAGATGAACACCAAGATTTTACGTGGTTCAACCAAACCTACTCTATGGGCAAGAAACAAGATCTTCCACTATGAGAAAACAATATAAAAGGATAACAATGGATTAAATCCAAAACCCAAAAGCGCAACCGTTTCCTTGCTTCCCAAACCAAGACCACACAAGAGTAACCCATTAGAAACCCACAAGAGAAAACCCAAGAAAAAACCCCAACAGAAAACCCAGACTTGGAACCCCAAGAAGAAACCCACACCCTCTTTCTTCTCTATTTCTCTCTTTTCCTTCCTTTCTCTCTCTATATTCCCCAAGAGGCAGCTGACACACCCCTTTATTCTTGCTTTGTCGCATCCCTCAAGAGGCATCAACAGCACCTTTTATACTTGGGTTTTAAAAAAAAAACCTAAAATCACCTTTTTGTTTTTGCCTTCCACCGAGTGGTAGGAAATAAGACAACTTTTCCAACAATCTACACCTTGGCTTATTTCCCAACCACCTGAAGATTTTTCATTGATGTCGCCGTCAGTCCGCTATTGTCACAAACCACCATTGGCGTTCCGAAGTACCTGCTACACACCCCTCGAACCATTTTGGTTCTGACTCCTCCCTATTTGATCAACAAAGCTAATGCACATGTGTAGTTGTCAACCTGTTGACTCACACAGTCATCCTTGGAGAGGGATCTTGATCCATCCTCCCCAACGTAGGTATTGTCATCCTCTCACCATCGTCTGTAGCCTAGAAACCTGTCTCTGTACCAACAATGAAAGAGACCCTATGTGTGCACACACAATTACCCTGTTTCCATCTAGCCATCGAGATCTTATGAACACTAGTCACCGTGTCTCGGACCAAACGATATAATCGGCCACACTTCTCTCCTTTCATCAGAATTATACATCCATGTATGATTCCATGGCTCCACCGGCAGCTGAATACCTGCAACCCCTGGAGTCCAACCGGCCAAGAGATACTAGATTCTTCCGTAGCTTTGGGACATATGCCACACCACCCAAAGGATGAACCACTCCATCAAATATTTTGATCTTCATCATTTCAACTCCCGTGACGTCATAAGTAGACTCGTCACCCAAGGACACTACACCCACCCTTGTCTCCTATAACGTATTAAAATATTTTCTCCTGGAGCATACATGAACAGAGCACCCCGAATATAGAATCCACTCATCATGAGGAGAAGTGTGATTACCTGAGGAGACTGTGAGAACGTCTCTAATCGAGTCGTTATCAGATCAAATATAAATTAAGTAACCTAATTATTACTACTAGAATAGTGGTAAGAAAATGATCGTATCCACAGGAAATCGAAGGCTAAGATGCTATGGAAAGAAAGTAGTTTCAGATTTTGAAGAAAAGAAAAAGTTTTGAAATTTAAGTGGAAACAAACAGAGAGTTGAGCAAAAGAATGGAGGGTTAAAAATCTATAAAAAGCTGTCTTTAGGTTTCGAATTCACATTGATCCATTAATTACTCTTTGGTGCACACTTCGGTTCACTACGACTTTAAGTTTAATGATACCACAGGAAATTAATTGCAATTTGTCCTAGTTATAATCTATCTTGCCAATCACTATCGCCCTTCACTACGCTTAGCACACTTCTTTTGGTCAGTTATAGATTATCATCAGCATAATCACAATCACTCTAAGAACTATTGCTTGAATAGAAAATTTTGAATCACAAAAACAAATTTTCTTATCTGAATTTAACAATAAAAATTTATTCAACCAAATAAGAGTTCTCACATCAAGCAATTAATTGAATTCAATGGTTCATCTAAACCTAAAGACAAAAAAAACTTAGCTAGTCATTCAACACAATGTAGCAAAAACGATGTTCTCCCATGAAATGCGGTGCCAACGGATGGTGGAACAATGGTGCTAATGATGATCTCCACCGAAAATTGAATCCGATCCGCTGAGCTGTGGCGATGGAGATATGAAATTTCGCATTGCTGGTTTGAGGCTATTGAAGATGGAGGTAATTCTGGGCTATGGAAAAATGGCAGAAAGGTGCAGGTTTTGAGCTGGAAAAGAGGGGCAGCACTGAGGTTATTTGGAGGCTGCAATGATTGATGAAAATGGGCATGGGTAGGCTTCTATAAATCTGATGGAAAGTGGGTTAATAGTGCTGCCCAGAAATGGCAGAAAATGAGGCCTAAAATCTGACGAAAGATGGGAGACTATGAGTGCTGAACATTTGATGAACGATAGGGTATTTGTGTAGGTAACAAAGGAAGGGGAAATAGCTATTCTTGCTGTCCAAAAACAAAAGAGATAGAACATGGTGAACTGCTACAGTGAAAAGAAGGATGTGTCCTGTAAATGGTGGAAAGGAGGAAGGTTGGGTGGTACTGTATTGTAGGTGGGCTGACAAAAATAATAATAGAAAGAGATGCCTGTGATAATGGAGATGGAAGAGGATAGTGGTGCCAATAGGGGATGCTGGATGGGAATGATAGATGTGGATGTGGCGTCAATGGGAGAGGAGAGTTATCGGCAAAGCAAGTTGGGTCCTAAAAAAAAATCTCTTCCCCACAAAACGTCCTCCCTTTCTTGAATGAGATATGGGATATCGGCAAGTCCTAAAAAATCTCCTCACTCTTCATACGATGGATTGTTTTTAAGTTATCTTTTAGAATCCCCAACAAACTTACTTTCTTAGTAGCATCTCTCCCACTAAATAATCCAAACCGTCCATCTAGTTGACCTCAATAGCCTTAAAAACCTCTTCTCCTTTGAGCCCTTTGCAAAAAGTCCAAATATCCCTCAATCGGATGAATTTTAGCTAGACACTTGAGAGTCCCAAATAAGCTGTCCTTTCTTGGATGATCCTAATCATTCATCTTGTTGAGATGCTACACCAATTTTGTTGAGCCACACTGTACAGGTTGTACCCCCCAAATCATTTCTATAGGACGATCCAAACCGTCCAAATGATGGGTCAACACCGAAATGGGTTGTGCCCATAAATTATTCTCATGGGCTGATCCGAACGATCATTTGTGGGGCCTCAATGAGGTGCGCCCAAAAATCATTTCAATTAAATGATCCAAACTGCCCATCTGTGGGGGCCATAATGCAACTAGGTTGTTCACCCCAAACTATCTCCATTATGTGATCTGGACCATCCATTTTGTTAGCTTCCATGTAATAGGTGTGCCCCTCAAATTGTTTCAATAGCATGATCCTTTAAGATGCCTTTAAACCGTTGATTTTTCCACCTCAATGTTGCAGATGAGACCCACAGAACCTTGATCCTGCAATTAAAAGAAATAACAAAATGAGCCACATTAATCACAAATATTTAAGTAAAATCACTCATTTAATAGCATTTATTCATGAATAATTATGGTTGTAATAATTATGGCACAACCAGTCTCCAAACTCTTCACCCTACTCATTTGTTACCACCACCACCTTATTCGTAGCACCATTGTCCGCTTGGTCAACTCACGGACGGATTGAATCGACCGTGGCATGGAGATGCTTCAGAAGGTCTGGCGGATGATGGCTGTTTTTTATTCGATCAAGGACGAACATATATGCTGATGTTGCTGATTTATTTAGCAATTTTTTATGAGGCATATATCTGAAATTTACCCCTCTGGATGATTCGCCTTGAGGTCATCGAATTTCCCTATCGCGAAAGCACTTAGTTGCCCAAAATTCACCATCGGTTTGGTAATGTGGAGTCGTGGGGATACCCTTATTACAATAAGGTTAGTGAGAGTTTCGTACAACCCAAATACCAAATTGAGCTTATGGTTTGGATGGATGTGTTCATATGATAGATGCCTTATGATTGCTTTATGCTTATTCCATGCATATTTTATTCCATTGGATGGTTATTTGCTTAATATGTGCAAATAATGTTATATTCACACTCCCACTATAAAAATACCTTCATTATAATATTTAGTGCTTGATGTGGCTATATTCCTTGCAGCGGTAACATTGCACACCCTTTCTATCGACATTGAATCTTGACATGCCTTTTCCTGATCTCCTGTCAGACGACCTTCCTCTTTTATTCCCACTATGAACACCAACCCATGATCTTCACTTACACCAAGAACATGTTTCTTCCGCATCTCATTAGATAATAGCGACGCTATGACTTCCTCTAACTTTATAGTGTCCTTACCGTACAATAAAGTCGTCACCAGATTGTCATACGAATCAGGAAGCGAAGTAAGAAGTAGAAGGGCCTTGTCTTCTTCCTTCAGTTTTTCGTCAACCTTGTGGAGTTGATCCACGAGCCCGTTGAACAACATGATGTATTCCAAAATATTCTCGCCTTCCAACCAGTACAATTGTCGCTTTAGACTCAAGCGGTTGGCCAAACTTTTTGAAATGTAAAGCTTTTCCAACTTCTCTCATAATTTAGGCGCATCTTCTTCTTCCATAACTTTAAACATAACGCTATCTGCTAAACATAGCCGAATCATACTGACTACCTACAACTCAATGTCTTCCCACTCGACATCCGTTATCTTCGCTGGCTTTTCCATCATTTCCCTTCAATGCCTTAGCCAATCCCTGTTGAACTAGGATGTCATTCACCCTCATTTGCTATAGGGTGAAACTACGATCTCCGTCAAATCTGTTGATGTTGAGCTCAATAGAACTTGATTTTACCGCCATCTCAGATTACTTCGCACTTCTCGGTGTAGTGCTCCACCTCAAACAAGAATCTTTCTACTACACGATCACTTCACCCGGCCTCAATGATCGCTCCAACCACGGCTCGAATACCACTTGTTGAGAAAATCTGCCAGGCAAAACAATCCCATTGTGCACAAATTAATCGGGAAAGTAAAAGTAATAAATCAAGCCACAAGATGAACACCAAAATTTTATGTGGTTCGACCAAGCCTATTCCATGGGTAAGAAACACGATCTTCCACTAAGAAAACAATATACAAGGATTACAATGGATTAAACCTAAAATCCAAAAACCCGCAAGCCTTTTCTTGCTTCCCAGACCAAGACCGTACAAAGGTAACCCGAGCGAAACCCACAAAAGAAAATCCAAAAAAAAAAAACCCAAAGAGAAAACCCCTACAAGGAAACCCAAGAAGAAACCCAACTGAATTTCATGGGTGCCTTTGTTAAAAAGCATAAAGGAGAGGGTATGGTTGAAATTATGCGGCCTTAATGTTGTAAAGCATAAAGGACGGGGTAGGATTGTAAATATGTGGGTTGAATGGCTGCCTTTGTTAAAAAAAGTAGAAAAAGTGATGTGTAATTCTCACAAATTTTTGGGAGAAATTCAAATAATTCCCTTAGTTGTCAAAAGAAGTGATGTGTAATTCTCACAGATTTTTGGGAGAAATTCAAATAATTCCCTTAGTTTTTCTCTCTCTCTCTCTCTCTCTCTCTCTCTCTATATATATATATATATATATATATATATATATATATATGAGAAAATGGTTCCTACACATATGTGCAGATAAGTTATCTACACACTAGCTTAAAATACAGTGGGGGGCACATTATTTGGGTGATCCAAACCATTCATTTTAAGGCCCTCACATAGATAGGGTGTCCACAAAAAATCAGATCCATAGGATCATCCTAACCATTCGAACTGTGGAGGCAAAAAATGGACTAATTTGTAAAGGTTTAAAGACATCCATTTTACCTCCACAAATCGTAGGGTTGGGATGATCCTATGGATCTGATTTTTTGTAAACACCCTATCTATGTGAGGGCCTTTAAAATGGATGGCTTGGATCACCCAAACAATGTGGGCCCCCACTGTATTTTAAGCTAGTGTGTAGAGAACTCTCTACACATATGTGTATGAACCGTTTTCTCTCTCTCTCTCTCTATCTCTCTCTCTCTATATATATATATATATATATATATATATATATATATATATATTCCCCAAGAGGCAGCCTACACACGCCTTCACTCTTGCTTTGCCGCATCCCTCAAGAGACGTCGACAATACCTTTTATACTTGGGTCTAAAAAAAGACCTAAAATCACTTTCCCGTTTTTACCTTTCACCAAGTGGTGGGAAAATAAGGCAAGTTTCCCAACACTAATAAATACTCCATAGGCCCTGTTCGTTTCAGATTGTGATAACCTATTGTTAGGCCCCATCACCAATATATGGACTCAAAATTAAGTCCTATATATAATAGGTTTCGGGCTCACAATTGGTTGTCTCAAACGAATAGGTCCTTGCCAATTTGAAGGCTTGTTTTGCGAATTTGAAGGCTTGTTTCTCAAGTCTTCTAGCTCTCTACTCCAACCAGTGGGCAAAAGGACGGAACAGAATCTGCTACCAGAATCCAGCTATTTTAGCTCTAGGGAATTAGGGATTTGGATCAATGGGCAAAACGAGACAGGTTTTGCAAACGTCATTCAAAGATTTTCACCAATTTTTAAATTTTTTCGCAATTAAATAAGTGCAAAAGCACTGCAGAGAATGGCTAAAGAACATGTCCTAAGTCTACGGGAAGTGCCACGGACCAAACTTTCATTCATGCTGTACAGATTGCATGTGATGCTTGCAGAGTATGTGACCTAATTTTAGAGTAGAAAATAGGAAAAATTGCCATTGGGGGACATCAAATACGAAAATTGCCAGTGGGGGACACACTATCGAAAAATTGTTAGAGAGGGACGAAATGGGGGTTATCAAGTCTCTAAAGGGGGGTTATCAACCCTCTAAATGGGGTTATCAAACTCTCAAAAAGGGGGTTATCAACTCTCTCTAACAATTTTTGAAAATTGTGTCCTCCATTGACAATTCTTGTATTTTGCTGTCACCCATTGGCATTTTTTCCTATAAAATATCATGTTTGATTAGGACCCAAACCATTCTATCCACAATTTCATGCAAGGGTGAAGGAAAAACACCTCAAGGTCATTATTCCCATGGGACTGTACAACCAATTTAGGTTCCTTTATTCCTTGTGCATGCATCTTCTGAAGTAACATGTCTAGAGTATCTACGTGGAAAAATTCGGAGAACATTTAATCATAGCTTTTGGAAAAAAATATAAGTGGGCTCACACTTACGTTACAACCAAGGCGAGTCCCAGTGAAATGACATATGGAACCCTCATGAAATGATATATATGGGTCCAATGGTTTAGACCAGTGACAGCCAATGGAACCAAAGTTCCATGGAATTGATTCTTTCTACCCTCTTTGCCGTTTGGGTTCTCGCCTCACGGGTAAAAGTATGGGAAATGATAAATGCGCCCCTTTTCATTACTTGGGACCAAGGTTTAAAATTTCGGTTTCGGATCGTGAAATTTAGAAATTTCGAAATTTCGGTCAAAATCTGGTACTTGACCCGAAACTAATATTTTATTCAATATTAAATTTCAGCTGAAATTACCGAAATTTCGGTGAAATAGTAAATTAATATTAAAAAAAACATATTTTTTGGGTCAAATTTCGGAAAAACCGAAATTTCGACCAAAATTCCGAAATTTCGGCCGAAATAAATGACCGTTTCGGTTTTGATGCATTTCGGTGTCGGTCTTGGATTTCGGTTGAAATTTAAAACCATGCTTGGGACACTCAGCTGATGTACTTCACATTTGAAGGATTGAAGGTACCGATTGCCACGTACAATGCAGCTGGGTGTCCCAAGTGATGAAAAGGGGCGCATTTATCATTTCCCAAAATAATCGTGGACAAGCTATTCTAGTGACTTAGATTGTTTTCATAGTAACGAGATGTGAAATGACGAGTTTGGACTTTGAAAATAAATGCACTCCTACATGAACACCAACTCTAACAGTTTGGTTACTCAATATCAACTCCTTGCAAAAACTAGCGAGTAGTTTTTTTTTTTTTTGAACGGTAAAAGATAGGTAGTAGTTAATTGTGGAAAACTTTTTTGTACCATAAAATTCCATTTAGGGAATTGTCTACTGATAAATCACCCGTAACCCTGAAGCCAACATAAATTGTCTTATCTTAATTATCACAATGAAGTTCTACTAGATAATTCACCTGCCACATCAGATCTTACCTGTTGTCTCGGGCCTTGGAATCAATTGCCTACGTTGTGTTTCAAGAGTGATCAGTAAAGACTTTTTTGCCTCCATGAATGATTAACCAAGTTTCTAACATCACATATCTGTGGGGAGTTTTAGTTAGTTATGGGTTTGAAATTATTGTGTTGTTTGTTTTTCCTATATCAAAATTGTAAGAAGCGAAAGTAATTTCTGAATCAGCTGTTTCTGTAGTGAATGTATGTGGTTAGGTGTGTTCTGGGTGTGGGTGTTTACAGGCACCTTTATGTGTTGGGTGTTGTTTTAGATAAAATGGCATTTATCTCACTCTTTCTGTTTCAAAGGGTAAGGAAGATTTTTGGTGCAAGGATTTTTTAAAGGTAGACATGCACAATGCATTTTCATTTGGTTGGTTGAAGGTTTTTTGCGTTGTGTTTCAAGAGTGATCAGTAAAGACTTTTTTGCCTCCATGAATGATTAACCAAGTTTCTAACATCACATATCTGTGGGGAGTTTTAGTTAGTTATGGGTTTGAAATTATTGTGTTGTTTGTTTTTCCTATATCAAAATTGTAAGAAGCGAAAGTAATTTCTGAATCAGCTGTTTCTGTAGTGAATGTATGTGGTTAGGTGTGTTCTGGGTGTGGGTGTTTACAGGCACCTTTATGTGTTGGGTGTTGTTTTAGATAAAATGGCATTTATCTCACTCTTTCTGTTTCAAAGGGTAAGGAAGATTTTTGGTGCAAGGATTTTTTAAAGGTAGACATGCACAATGCATTTTCATTTGGTTGGTTGAAGGTTTTTTGTGTTGAAGATTCACATAGCCTAATTGTTCCAACCCTTAATTACGACTTCGGAAGAAATGAAAAGATTGATGGGAGAGGAATTTCTACCCTTCAATTATCATCAAACCTTATATGCGCGACTCCAGAAACTTACTCAAGGTAAGAAAACTATTTCTCAATACACGGACGAGTTTTATAAGTTGCTTGTTAGAAATTGGTTGGGAAATACCCAAGGGCAATGGTTGGAAGATACTTAAGCAGGTTGAAACCATCAATTTATGATTGCTTTGTGCATCCATACTTTTGGGATTATTTCTTACTCCCAATTAAAGGCTCAAGCTATAGATGAATATTCAAAAGAGGGTGTTGTTTATGTCTTCATTTCCGAACAGAATCAAGGTAATTTCTTGGCCTCTAAACCTGTTACTTCAATTGATTTGCATGTGACATCTTCCAAATCATTCCCCAATCAAACAAACGTGAAGTGTTTTCAGTGTGGAAAGATGTGACACATCATTCTAATATCCTCAAGCTCGACAGCTAGTGCAAGATAAAACAAGAGAAGACATGTAAGAAAAATATAGAGCCATGACTTCTACTACTGTAAAGATAATCTGGTTACCACTTCAGCAGATACTTATGGTTTTAAGAGGACATGCAAAGTGATGCCATGATAATCAAACTTCATTTGAATTATCTCAAAATCCAGTGTTTCATGCAAAAATGGAACACAGAAATTGGTATCCATCGATAGAGAATGAGTATTCTTGTGACATAGCTCCATTCTTCTTTCTAGGTAAAGACCAAGTTACAAACATAAAAAAAACTAATATACAAAACCCCACCATTTGTGGTGGGCCGACTCGTTCTCGGTATGCCATTTAAAGCATCCAAAGCTGCCTATGTATCCAAGCCTCACTGGAATCAGAGTCGATCGTAGTTCGGTGCCTGAACTAAGCTACATGCCTAAGACATCTAGGACACCAATCCAGACTGGAAGGACTGTTTCAACAGTTTAAGAGAGATTATTTAGTTCAAGTTGAGTAGATTTTACTATCCTAAGACTCCATCTAAGATGTTATATGGTCCTATCTAAGTACAAGACATCCCTTAGACTAATGCAGGTGAACCTACATCCTAGGTAACTAGGCTTGTCTTATGGGAAAAATGAGAAACTACTGTAACTAGATTTATGACTCAATTGCTAATAATAGCAATCGGTCGTGATGAGGCTAAACTTCCTAACTCTAGGACACCCTAAAACCTAGAACGTGACATAAGTGTTCCTAAAGGTTCCTACGAGGAGATATCGTTATCCAACGGTTCTAAAAGCATGGATCAAATGATCTTAATTTGTTGAGTTAATGATTTTCAATTTTTCAAAGATTTTCGATTCCTAACATCTAATGAATACCAATGGCTCTATTATTAGCAAGTTTCAGCCTTGAGTTGCATTCATAGAAGGGAATCGTGATTTCTACCCTTGCATAATTTAACATGTAAGTTATAGTATGTTATTGCCTGTCATATTTCTCAGGATTTCCATGAACAGTGGACCTCAGAGCCAACAACATACTATAATTTAAATGCTCAAATTATTAAGGATTGATCGCAATTAAGATACGATTATGAACGCAATCTTGGCGATTAAACTATCATAGCATTGCAAATTTACAAAGGAAATCAATGATTCCTAAGGTTTCTGTTTCAATAGTTTAAAGATTGAATGCATGATGTGGTATTAGAATTCTCTGGAAATTTTTATAACAAATTGAATTTATTTCGATTTTATTAAAGATTTCAAAATTTTCAGTTCAGATTATAGATTTACACAGCAACTCATAGCAAATCTAATCTAAATAATTTCAAATTTTTACAGTAACGTGATCTTGACCAGAGAAGATTACTGTACAATTTCCATGAATTTTAAATGTGATTTACTATCAAAATTTTCATGTTGAAGATTTCTTTCCAAATTATAAATTTACACAAACTCATAGAAAATCTAATCGAAATAAAATGAAGATTTTAAAGTACATTTCTCTATACCAGAGAGGATTACTACAAAAGTTTCATGAATTGTAAAGATTATTTACTATCAATTATTTATTTTAAAAGTATTTGTCCAGATTATGAAATTACAAAGGAACACATAGTAAAAATAGTTCAAATCAATTTAAACTTGGTGAGAACATGTTATTCCAGCAGTCAATCTCAACCAAATATTTCCAAAATTTGTTATATCAATTTACTATTTGTTTCTGATTTAATATAGCATGCTTGATTTGGCATAAAATATCATAAACAAGTATCTAACAGCAACAAAAAATCTTACAAAATTTACAGGAGACTAGATAAAGTCTTAGTTACTTTTCATCCAAATTGAATTTCTGGAACTCTATATTTTTTAAAAATTAGTTTTTTCCAAAAATACCCCTAGGATTAAATAAAATTTAAACCCCTTAAATAAAATACAAAATTCTTCAAAACATGTACTATTTCAAAACCTTAAAAGTCTGTTATGGTTAAATTTTCATTGATTTTTGCTCTGTTTTGACATCTTTTTAAATTCGTTCTTTAGAATTTTACCCCTTTAAAGGTAAAGTTCAAAAGGTCAAATCGTTGTCAAAATGGAGTCAAAATTTCTGAAAATTCCAGATTTCTATGCTTTTTAATACACAAAAGACTCAGAGGTTGAAAATTTTAAGAAATTTTAAAGGTTTATTAAAGTTGCTTTGTAAAGTGAATTTAACCCTCTTAATTTCAAAAATTAGATTTTAATATTAAAAAATAGATTTTTTAAGAAAAATTTTAGATTATGAAATAACCTAAACCTGATCTCATCTCCTCAAAATCCACAGGCAAACAATTTCATATTCATAGCTTTTCAAAGAAAATCACAAATTCAATCCTAGCATGCTTCTAGTTTAAACTACATGAAAGAGGGTTTTAGAAAACCAACCTTGCTAGCTCTTCTTGTCTCTAGGGTAAGTAATCCTTGGATATACGCTTTGAGTTACCCTTTTAATCTAAAAAGAAACCCCAAAGAATCATAAACTAGCTTCCAATATGTTGAATGTATTGAATATTTGAAAGCACTTTGTGAAGAACCAAGTGGAAGAGATGAACACCAAAACAACAAAAGAAATGAATGAATTCCAAGAAGGGAGAGACAAAGGGATGAATTTTCTAGAGAGAGGCCAAAGGTTGTACTTGCGTTGTTTTTATAGAAAAGATTAGGGTTGAGAGAAGATTAGTAGTTTCCAACGTAAGAGCTCATTTCTTTAGCTTGTTTCCAATTTGTACTTTGACTTTCTCATTCTTTGATTTTTATATTGAACTTATTTCTAAACCTTGTTTCTTGCAAGCTAAGAAATACTAAATTACACAATAGAGATCCTTCAAGATCAATTTAGAAGCCTTCTCACATAGGAAATTAGCTTTTACGAATGATTTTCGTCCAAAAAAAGTTGTTCGACGTTTGAGCTCATTTGTGACCTATTTAAATGTTGATTCAAGAAAAGTCATAAACTAGAAAGTTGTAGATCTTTTCGAGACGTTCGAAATAAGTATAAAAGTAAATTTCTTGGACCAAAAGGTAAAATGTTATGGCCGTTTTAGTAAGCTGATCATACCAGCCCTTTCTAATTATAAGTCTTCATTTCTTTATTATCTTTCCAAAACAAATATGATGTCACCGACCACCTCATCCCATGTTGGACATTTTTGCAAGTGACCTCCTCATGTGGGGTGCCCACGTATGTGGCCGACCCACATGGACCCCCACCTTGTAGACTTTAGCCCAATGGGCCTTCTCACATGGGTTTTGGGTTTTTTTCATAAAAATTTAATAAAAATTTTTTAAATTCAATATTTTATGGATGGACCTAACCCACGTGACCTTTATGGTGCACCCCTAACAAATATGATGTCACCGACCACCTCATCCCATGTTGAACCATCCCTTTTAAAGAAATATTTTTTTTGGACCAAAACACCCCTATTTGATCATTACGCACCCAAAGGCGAATAAAATGACCTTAAATTGGATTGTCCCAAAAAGGAAAAGTTAAAAATAGAAAGTCTTCAAGGTCAAACCTTAAAAATATAAAGTTTTTAAGTTTGCTTCTTTTGGTGGGTGATATCAAACAGGATCACTTGGAATCCCCTGAAAATGCCCAAAATGCCCTTGACACACAAAATTTTCAAATCAAGCGAAACCCCTGAGAAATTCCAAATGTAGCAGGTTTTCCAAAATTCATGAAATGACTCGTGACTCCTTAGACACACTCTAGAGATCAAATGAAACACATTGGAAATGACCAAATTACTCCCGAGGTGCAAAAATAGGCAAAAATGAGGAAAACCCTGAGAAACCCAAAAATAACAGTTTTTCCTACTTGATTGGAGACTTGAATTCTCATCTTCCGGAGACTAATAGAACCCCCTAGAGACCTTCGTGATTACGAATCAACTAAAATGATATGAAATCTACCCTAGAATGCAAGAATGCCTAACCTAATGCAGATGACTGACACAGACCAAACAAACCTTTCGCGACTTAAAGCGTAGCAAAATGGGAGTGTCTACACCTTATTGCAATCATGGGCTAATCCAATCCATTCGAATGATGGGTCCACAAAAGTACCATTTCCATTGCCTGACACTAGCCCTTTCATCTAAATATAAACCACATAATTCGACGAGAATTGCAACAGGTTGCACCCCAAAATATCGTTTCCACTAGTGGGGTCCAAAATTCTAATTTCAGAAATCTACCTTGGTGGTCCCAATCCATTTTCCTTGTTGGGCTGATCTTAACCATCCATTTTAGTGTCCATCATTTAAATTGATTAGTGCTTCCAATTCCATCCCATGAAATGATCGTAATTGTCTACTTGATGGGCGGCAATGTAAAGTAATATTGCAACTCAAATAACCCCAATAAGATGATCCGAACCATTGAATTAATGGGCTGAAATAGGCGGTGTTCCCATATTTGATCTTTTCTTTGGAATTTCATCTATTTAGCTCCATTTTATATGGAAATTCAGAAATAACCTTGGAACACAAAAAACAAACAGAATACCTTAGTAGTACCGCTCTAAACATAAATTTTGCATGTTTTTCCTACCTATAATTCATACATAAATGTGCTCATCACATTCCAAGAAGACTCATGGTATACTCTTTTAGAATGTATTTAGAGTCCTCTTGATTTTATGTAAAATTGCAGTTTCAATAGGTTTTCAAACGATTTTCATACCTAAATTTTTATATCTTTGGAAATCATTAACACACCTAAAAATGTATTTGAAAACCTAAGACTTAAGCCCAAAGACCATGGCCCAAAAGCCCCTAATCTTTAAAATTAAAATGGAACTTTATACAGGGTAGGTCGACCGGGGAGTCCTGGACGACCGCGACAAGGTAGCTAAAAATCCAGCACTTGCAAGTAAATAGCCGGTCGGTCGACCGAGGTGAGCTGGGCGACCGTGGAAATGGTTATGTGGAATCAGAACCATTCCGTCATGGGATTGGGAGGGCGACCGCCGTAGGTCGGTCGACTGCGATAGGTTTTTGCGCTTAAATGTTGAGCGGACAGGTAGCCCTCACCGGGCGACAGCCATGGAGCCGGTCGACTGTGACGGAAAGAAATTTGAAAATATAAAAGGGCACCCGATAGGGGCGGGGACCGTTGTAGCCCGGTCGACCGCCACGGTCTGGCAAACTAGCCGTTAGGGCATTCGCAGGTTGACTTTTTCAACCCAGATTTTAACAGTTTTACCCCCAAACATTCATATTTTCAAATACACTATATATACACTATCAAAACCTATCTAAATAAGCTTTTGAACCATTTTGAAAAATCAAATCCTATCTTTTTTAGCTGAAACTTTTCTATCAAAAGCTAAACCTCTTTGAGCTTGTATTTTCACATCTTATCAAGAGGAACTCCATAGGCTTTATTTTTTATTCTTCTTTGGAGTGTTTGTGAGCTATAAAAGGTTGTAATCCGCCTATCAAGAGGCAAGAGAGTTCTTTTATTTTTTATTTTCTTCATTGTATTTGAGGGTCTACTCTTCGGCTCGTTAAGAAAGATGAAGACATTGTAAGAGGGTGTGACCCCTCGCTAAGGCTTAATGCAGAAAGGGTTTGTTCCCTTTGGAGTTGGAGGAATAGGGTGTACGGCTTGGAGATTCGCCCTATTGAAGAATCTCACTATTTTAGTGGAGCGCCCAAGGAGGTAAACTTGGAAGAGTAGTGTAGGTCTTGTGAAAGACCGAACCACTATAAATCTTGTGCCTTGTGGATGCTTTCTCTCCTCCTTTCCTTTGCACATTATGGTGCTTGGTAAACTCTACCCTTTTCTTGTATTTATATTTTATTAAAACAAGGGTTAGAATATATAGGCTTAAAGTAACATCCAAACCCTAGATTTCACTATATTGATTATTTTAACAAGGGTTAGATTAACTAGTGCTTAATTAACAAATTAATTTCTATTAATCCAACTACTTAAGCTTAAAATTTTAAATTGACCAATTCACCCCCTCTTGGATTGCCATTCGTACATTTCATTTGGTATTCGAACTAAGGCTCTTAAAGAGATTTTTAAATTTAAAATCTACAAACGAGATCCGTGACAATCCAAATGAATTTCGAGTTAGGCCAATCCGCTGTAATTCCTCCATTCTTTGATGGAACGAATTATAGGGCTTGGAAAGTAAAAATGTTTGTCTATCTCAAATCCATAGATTATGACATGTTAGATGTCATTGAAAGGGGATTTTCTATTTCAAGAAAAAATTAAAAAAATGATTTAAAATTATTTTCCTTGAACTCAAAAGCAATGATTTTATTGTGTTGTGGCTTAAGCCCAATAATTTTTGAGAAAATTTCAAAATGTTTAAATGCAAAAGATATTTGGACCACACTTGAAGATATTTTTGAAAAAAATATTTGTCTCTTTTCAAATGATAATTTTCTTAAGCCAAAAGAGACTTTACAAAAATCTTTTGCAAATGTTGAAAATTCAATTTTCAATTTCAAGAATCAAACTAAAGATTTAAAAATGAAAATTGATGGAAGTTTAAAAATGAATGAAAAATTAAGTCAATTGAGTAAAATATTGATAACTAAAATAATGACTTAATACAAAAATGTGATGCTTTTGAGAAAGAAAAAGGAAGCTTTGAAAACACAAACAAAGATTTAAATGAAAAATATATACTTCTTTGTGAAAATGAAGAAAACCTATAAGCTAATTTATCTCAACAAATAAATTGCCTTGAAAATCAAGTAAATGAGGTAAAATTAGTAGATGAAGAACTCACTATAAAGAACAAAATATTGCAAGAAGAGAATGACAAACACGTTTGTCATCATGTGCATTCTTGTGGTTCTTCATGTTCCTCATCTACAAATCAGTACTCATGTACTTATTGTAGTAGATTAGGACATCACAAATCTATGTGTAAGCTTAGATTTGTGAAATCGAACAAATTTGTTTGGATTAGAAAAGATATACTACCGCAAACAAACTTGGTCGGAACCAAAGTAATTTGGGTTCCAAAGTCTCCCGCTCAAATCATTATTTGAATTTATTGATATATGAGATTATGCTTAATTGCTATATCATATGATTCCTCTTTAGATGCTTTACTTCAATGTTATATTCTTGACATCTAGTTTACATTGTGCTTTAATGATCACATCATATCATGCTATAGTCTATAAGTAAAATAATGCTATACTTGTTGTAGACTATATCTTTGTACTTTATTGATTATCATTCTAGAATTTTTAGTCTAGGTGCACACACTTTGTTTCATATCTTCATGCACTTAGTATTCATCCACAAAGAAAATCCACAAAGAAAATCCACAATAGAAAATTTCAACGTGAAAACCATGTTTGTGCTTTTATGAAAATCAACCTCACCATTAGCCCATGAGTTCAACTTAATCCATCAAGTTCATTTCTTTCATATTTGAACTCTATTTTGGATAAATTTGGCATTTGCTAGATCTTAGAATATTTAACTTGTCTAGTGTATCATTTCTAGCAAAATTAAGAAGCTAAAAGCCATGTCTAAGAAAATCCACTCAAAATCCCTTCTTAGACATCTCTTGTGCCCTAGGTGTGTAAATGTCTATTTCTTGCACCTAGTTGTCCTTCAACCCATTCTTGTGTGCTTAATGATTATCATTAAATATATAAGAAATCTTAATGGGCTAATGTAGATGTGTTCCAAAAGCTTAAAATGGATATCCTTTCATGACTAAGATGAACTTTGAAATTTAGACGAAATTATCTAGCCATGATCGTTCATTTTGGAATGCATGTGTCCAAGGTGTTTATCACTTGATATTCTCAAAATCCTTGGATCATTCCCTAAGTTCATATAAGAATATATTATTTAGGGAAGTTGAAAATGAGTCTAGATTCAATATATAATACTCATTTGAGTAAAATTGAAAATCTCATAGGAATGTAGTATCATTTTTGGGCATTTACCCATTATGGTGGTTGACATGCAATACATTATGATGGGAACACTTATCTCCCTCACATTTTGGTTTTTTATGGGCCTATGCACTTTGTGCTTAATGCCTTATCTTTAGAGAGGTGGTATGTGGATGTAAAACATAAATGTTTGGACCATGAACCTTATGTGTCATGTTCCTTGTGTCCAAACATAGTAGACTATCCATGAATGCTTTCAAATGTCATATCTTGCTCATGATTGCCCATAGTGGTATGCTCTCACTTACATGAGCCATGGATGTCTCTCTTAGACATAGTCCTCTATAGTTAAATTTCTCTTTTGTCTGAGTCCTATAGATTTGAGCTAAATTAGCTTATCTATATAATCTATAAGTTTATCCCCTTGTAAGGCATTAGCTACATGATAAAGATGGTAAACTTAAAGTTAAAAGTTACTCAATTGGTACTCTTAGTCCTCTTACCTAGTAAGTTGGAGAGAGTACACTCATCTCTTTAATTAAAACATCTAATCTCTTTGACTTCTAGCCAACATCTTAACCATGATTAGCCATGTGTGCCTAGTTAGGGGAGCATGGTCTGCTAGACTGTCATTTCTTTTGGTATTACTTGATTACTCCTAGCAATCATCTATTTGTAGCCCAAGGGTTGATTGTAAATCATTCACCTCTAAATCTCTTGGTGCTTGTGTTGGACAACCCTTTGGATTCATACTGTGTATGAGTCCTTAACTAAATGGGGAGTTTTAATGTAAATATCTGTCCATCTATCTTATCAAATGCTGTTTGATGTGTATACAACATCACATATGATAAGTGCACCCATTTGGAGCCTCATTGCTTCATTTGTGGTGCAATTAGGGCTTGTCTTGTGTTTTCACTTTGAGATAGCTTCTCATTTATGACAAGATCCCTTAGCCTAAGCCTTAATGTCATATCCATATAGGCTTTATACTTATCTTGAATGATCATATGGTTTCATTATTTTCAATGATAAGTATATTGTTCTTGAGTTTCAAAACTCTCTAGAGCTCCCCTTCATAGGTTAGTGCTTAAATTGATCATTTTATTGCCTATGAAGTTGTCCCTTATCATGTGGTTTTGAAGATAAAGATATCCTCCATCATGATAAGATCCTGTCGCTATGTATTCACTGTCATATCTATAGCCATTCTGTATTGTCATGTCTTGCCTTATAGATTTTGTCAAAAGTCAATGACAATTTCTTGGAAGAGAGAGTTGATTCTTTGATCCTTAACTGTCAAAACTCTTCCATCTTTGGTTCATGTATATGGATATTTATAATGTTCTATATATATATATATATATATATATATATATATATATATATATGTCTCATTATTTCCATGGATATGCCATTTACTTCACTTTTCTATTTTGGTATCCATGTGCATCTGTGTGTATCAGACTAGATTCACCTCAATTCTATATCTTTTTGTCTGATATTTCTCCATTCACACTTTAAATGTAAGATTATTTTGAATGGATCAACACTAAATGGTTAAAGGTGTTAGCCTCAAATCAATTATCCTATGTACCTTACATTGTTATATTTAGTATTCTTGCACATAGTCAAGGGAAGCTCTTGCATTCTAGGTGAAGCGACTTGCAAACTCGAAAATTATATTATAGTTCAGAGTATATCCATACTCTGGAAGAGACTTGTCTGCATTTTGACAAGAGAACCCTTATAAGAATGTAGCCCAAGAGTTCAATCATTCACATTTGCCATCATAGTGTCCTGTCATGCCCTATCACATAGGTTTCACTTAGGGCTTCTAACAAATTCATAGGGGGAGAGCAAAATGATTTCTTATTCATTTTTATATGGACCATTGTGATGTGCTCACATGGTTTATTGCCCCCATACTTGTGCTAAACTTGCAAAATCTTAGATTAAAAAAAAAACTGCTTATGATGCACTGTACTTGATTTTTCCTTGCAAATCTTTATGATAAGCATTATATGAGCTAAAATATCATATCATTAGTAGATTCATTGGCTATTGAAGTAATGTGTAGTATATATTCTTCATCTATACCTATTCTCAAACATAGAAGTGTTTTACACTGTCATTTCACATGTCTATGTTTGATTAGGCTTATCAATGTATTTCACTTTTGTTTTCAACTTTGATAAGCATCATGAGAGCTTAAATGTCATATCATATACCCTATATATAGCTTATATAAGCGATCATTCATCTTGACACCCCGCTTGCACTTTCACTTGCATATCCCTACCTTTTTGCTGCTGCCAAAAGGGGGAGAGTTTTGGGAATTGATTAGGTAGTCCACATTGTATGTGCACCATATGCTTTACATTCATTCATTATACATGTGCATATAGCGAGGGGGGCTATGCTCTATTGTTTATATCATATACATCTACGTCTTCAACAGATTGTTCGGGACAATCACTCATGAAGGATCTATCTCTTTCTCGAACAACTAAATTAAAGAAAGGTCTTTAATTAGATTCTCAATACCGGAACAAAATGAGTCATTAGCCAAATAAGCTATTCCAATGACTTGGAAAAGTCGCAAATGAATCGATTATAGTCTCTTGGTATATCCAGATAATAGGTAGGAGCATAAACTGAAACATTCTGGAGCTACAAAGATAGTTATTGAATCGTTAGCACCAAATAAAAACATTCCTCCTAGAGTAGCTGTTAATACGAATAACAGAAACTCTATTATAGCCATTTCTGTGCCCCGAATTTGGAATATCCTACTTTCACGTGATTCACAGGGTTCAACAAGCAATCGATATTTCACGGTCAAAGGTGTAGTACTGCTTGTAGTAGCGGTCCTTATATATCGTATTAACAATCGAAATGTGGTCGAAAGAACCATTCAGAATCCTTTGCTCTATCAAAGCGTCGGACTTCTAAATTCTCATAGGGTCCCCCCGGAATTCCTTCCAGAGCCTGTTGAAGAATTTTTATAGATTCCATCATTTCACTGATTCGTACTAAATAACGAGTTAATGCGCAAATGTTCAATTCTCATAAGATCTTCTTGATTGTTACTCAAAAGGTCCAATAATGTAAGTATATTGGACCTTTTGAGACAATTATAGGTTCTGGAAGGCAATTCTGATTGGTCAATGCTGATACAAAAGGAATTCAAGTGCAAATTGCATGGCATTTCGACGGAAAAGAAATTGCACGTGTCGAATGGATCAGAGAAGGTAGGGTTCCCCTACAAACCATTCGAGCTAAAATTGATCATTGTTCCTATACAGTTCGAACTATCTATGGGGTATAAGGCATCAAAATTTGGATATCCTTTTCGATCATTTCAATTGTTATTACGATTCTTTTGATGGATTTATTAGTCCATCAAATCGTAGGAATATGTGATTCATCAGAAAAAGGCATTATAGCTACTTTTTTCTCCACAAATCTTTTTGGTTCTTAAAAAGAAACAGTTTGAGAAGGTTCAATTGTCCGAAATGAATTTCTAGATCCAATGGTAAAGTCAGGTAATATGATAAATAATTCGATATAGTTGACCACGATAGTGTAGTGGTTCTATATTCCCTCTTGTTTTCTTCCCATCCCAAAACAAAAGATGTTGCGGAGACAGGATTTGAACCCGTGACCTCAAGGTTATTAGCCTTGCGAGCTACCAAACTCCTCTACCCCACGCTGAAGAGCTGGGAACTAATAGACGAATAGGGATTAGGGATTGGATGTGCCCCTCTACCATGTTCTATACAAAATTCGTTAATGTAAAATGTAGATTATTCATCTTCTAAATCATCCAATTCATCGAGTCATGTCGATTCATTCAGATTATTCCGCGGCTTTATTACTTGTTTGTTGCACAAAAAAACTTTTTGAATGCCCGATAGAAATAGATTTAGCTAAGGATAAAGCTTTTATTGCAGCCCAATATCCCTTTCTCTTCCAAATATTGATGGATTTATCGGATCCTAGTTCGGGATTGACAGGGCTCGAACCCGCAGCTTCTGCCTTGACAGGGCGGTGCTCTGACCGATTGAATTACAATCCCAGATCTATTTTGTATCGTTTTGGCAGCATGGCCGAGCGGTAAGGCGGGGGACTGCAAATCCTTTCTCCCTTGTTCAAATCCGGGTGTCGCCTGATCAACAAAAGACTCGGAATCCCTTATACTGCTAATAGAACTCGAAAAAAAAAAAATTTTGATCGTTTCTTCCTGGCTTAGTGTTAGTGTGAGAGAGATAATAGGCATATCTCATCTTAACGATGCACGAATCAATGAGTGAAAAAAAGTATTCCAATGATCCCCATGATCCAAGTCCGAGCTGTTGGAATTGGAATAGGTTCGGCAGCGGATCACGAGATCTTGGCGATTTTCTCTATCTAATGAATGAGGAGTCCGTGGAAACACTTGTTTATTCCATTGGACCTTAGCTCCATGGAACAATATGCTACTGTTGAAACATGAAAGAATTGAAATCTTAGATCAAAACACTATCTATGGATGGTATGAACTGCCTAAACAAGAATTCTTGAACGGCGAACAACCAGAGCGTATTACTCACTACATCAAACAATTTCGGTTAATGAAAGATGTAAATTCACTTAATCTTGTTTGGTATATGTGCTTTTCTTCTAGTACTCAAGGCTCTTTATTTTGGGGGCGTATATGATACCTGGGCTCCCGAGGGGGGGATACATGAATCAAATGTTTCATTTCATCCGGGAAAAGCCATCTCTTTCTCAACAATGCCTTTGTCATTTGTTCCAATAGCGTTCCGTTAGATAGGAACATATTTGATAAATACTGATAACTCTCGGATGGAGTATTAGAACGTAAAGATCCATTAGATAATGAACTATTGGTTCTAAGCCATCTCTGGCGATGAATCAACAATTCGAAGTGCTTTTCTTGCATATTCTTGATGAACTAGCTCCTTTGATGGGTGTCGCAATGGCTCTGTTTGTGATATTCCTATCTATTATTTTCGAGATTTATAATTCTTCCATTTTACTGGATGGAATTTCAATGAGTTAGGTCCATAGGTCAACTAAATGGTATTCCCATAGCAATTGGGGTTAAGGATTTTTCAGTTCATGGGGGGTAGTATGGGATCCGTAGTAGGCGAGAAAATAACATGTCTGATCGAGTATGCTACATCCTGTAGACACCCCATTTTGACCGGACCATTTTCCCCAAAATCGAATAAATTCTCGAAATCGAATAAAGTCCCAATCCCGAAGTTGAGTCGAGATCCCGAACCAAATCCCGAAATTCTTGAAGAGATGTGCCTGTACCAGTTTGGTAGCCACCAAGGCCTCCTCTATTTGCCCTTCGTTTTCACCAGGGACCACCCTGTTGTGCGTAAGGATTGGTAATAAGTATACTAGGAAGGGTTGTCTATGGAAGAAAGAGAGGGCAAATATAGGTTTCTCTTTATAAAAAAGGGGTGGGATAGCCGAGCATGGGTGCCTATTAAAGCGAATAAAAAAGGGGGTAATGGGGATGTTGATAAAAGTGTAAAATCCTCCTCTAAGGAGGGCATTTTTGGAAGCTTGCATTTCTTTCTCTACAAGCCACAAACATAGGCCATTGGATCAAGGAGGTGAAGTGTAGGGCTTAGATAAACTAGACATTCTAGGTTTCTAGGGTTTCTAGGATAGAATTAGGGCAAGAGGGAGAGGATCAAGGGTTGAGAACAACCAAGGAAAGGAAGATGCTACATAGAGGGTTAGGATTATAGTTAGGGATACAACCCTAAGTATAAAACAAAGGGAGTTCTTGCATAGAGAGAGGAGGAGAGAGATTTTTCTATAAATAAAAAAAAGAGAAGAGGAGAGAAACAGAGGAGGGAGAGAGGCCAAACGAACTCCACCACCACCACCATCTATCTTGCCACCACCTTCATCTACCCCATCCACCACCGAACTCCACCACCACCTCACCTTCAAATCCATTTGTTTTTTTATTTTATTTTTTTTCACTTGCAGCAACCACCATCCCCATTGATTCCGGCGAGCTTGCCGGAATCCCACCACCAACCCTCCTTTGAGCTCTACCAACACATCCATCACCATACACCACCTCCACCTCCATCACCATTACCCGCCACCTTCACCTTGCTCTGCAACCCCGACAACCACCACCACTGCCGCTTCTTCTCCGGCCACTCCTCCACCTTTGCCGAGCCACCATCTCCAGCCAAGCGATTCACCTTATTCCCAACACCAAAAGCCCCAACCACCGAAGCCCAAACCATTTTTTTTCAACCCCAACCACCGAAACCCATTTCTGCATTTCGAAAAATCCGGTACCACCACCACCGTCCTCTACCTTCATCTCCACCACCATCGGCCACCCACAGCCGCCACCTCCACCAAACTCACCACCACCGTCGGCCACCACCCCCATTTCCTCCTCCACCCCCGTCGGCCACGATCCCCATCTCCATCACCGCCGACACCACCAAAGAAAAAAAGAAGAAGAAGAAGAAAACAGAGAGAGGAGAGAAACCGAGAGAGCAAGGAAGGAAAGGGAGAGGGTTTGCCGCCACCATCGCCATCTTCCCACCTCCGTCCATCTTCTCCGTCCATCAACTCCACTACCACCGCTTCCCACCATCAAAACCCACTTCGAAAACCCCTCTCCTCCATCCATCCACCATCGAACCCTCTTTTGTTTTTTTTGTTTTCATTTACAAACCCACACCAGAGCAACCATTTTAGCCGGCCACTTTGTCTTCTCCGACCATCCCCTCCGGCAAATCAAATTCCAACCTCATTTCACGCCCCATTTCTGCAACTCAAATTATCATCTTCAACCCACTTCCCTGTTCCGACCACTTACTTCACCATCTCCTCGTTTATCGCCATCCCCACAACCCATTACCCATTTTCCACAAATCTAACCTCATCCTTCTTTTCCATAGCAGCCGACACTGGAAATCCCTTTGAAACCCATTTCAAATTCCCCACTTCAATTTCCTTAGGCCATATTCCTTCTTCGGTCGTATCATCCGATCTCACCGGCACCCCCTTCGCTTCAATTCTGATCGCCATCAATTAGTACAAGCTCTCGCTACTAGGGTTACCATCATCTCTCGTTCCATCACCGGCGATCTTCGTCAAATCCGACGGATCCCCTCAGATCCGGCAGCAAAGAGGACTCATCGCCCAGCACAAGGTGATCTTCTGTTTTTGTTTTGTTTTGTTTTGTTTAAATTCGTTAATCAGAGTGCGGGTACTATGATGGTTTTCTTTTTTTTTTCTTTTTTTACTGCTTGTTGGTTAATGCTCATTTCTCGTTTCTTATCCCCGTTGCTTTTATTCCATGACCATCTTCATTGTCTGTTTCCATGGCCAGAGTTGGGCCTCTCTGTTCAGTAGGCTGTTGAATAACCTTGTGGAGTGAAAGAGTTAGTTGAATCATTGCCCTTGAGTAATTAGAGAATTTTTCTTTTTCTCATGTGTGGATTGCTGATACCACCAAGGCTTTATTACTTACATACAAATTGCTTGCTGTTCTCTGTTGGAGTTAGTCCCGAAAGAAAATGTCATGAAGCACATCGATCTGTAATGATAGTAGTGCAATTATCGAAACAGGGGTGGCCCATGTCATTGCTTTAGCGGATAATATAGGCACTATTATGTTTAATAATTGCACCAGCCGAATGTGTTTCTACCGTCCTAACTACTCTTCCATGACCCTTAGGTTGCTCGAGGAGCCTTAAATTCATACATCATAGAGGCTCCCTTGAGGATGGTGTTGTTATAATATATGCGAGATTCCCTTTAATTTTGAGATTGTATTGGCCATTTATTGAATTAAAGAGCCCATTTCGAGGTTCCTCTCATTATGTTTCAGAACTTTCATCGAGTGTTGGGATTCCACCGACTTTCGTGAACACTTCCGTCGAGCTAGGTCGATGACAGAATGTTTCTTGAGCCACCCCGTTGCCCTTCATGCCTCTTTGCCTATCTCTTCATTTCTCATGGGCTTAGGGATTTTCCCTTCTTGGAGGCCATCATTTCTTATAGGGCTTAAGGACTCCTTCCTCTCTGAGATGATCATTTTCTGCAGGCTTAAGGATTCACTTCTTCCCTTCTTCGGGTTCATCTTTTCACACGTTCCTTGGGATTCTCCTTGCATTTCGGGATCCCCATCGATTTCGGGAACGCTTCGTCGGGTTTAGGCGACGACGGACGGCAACTTCCTGAGCCAAAACCCCCCTTTCGATCAAAAGGGATAAAAATACATAAAAATCAAATAACAAAAATCCAAAAAACATAAAAAACACTCAAAGCATATTTCGAAAAGCTGTTTCGAACTACGTTGGCTTGATCCCTTTCTACAGGGTACGTAGGCAGCTTGGGATCGTCATCCCAAGTTCAGTCAAACCTTTCAATAAAATCATTTAAACCCTTCAAAAAATCATTTCAGCATCAAAAAATATCTTTCAAGCTTTTCCCAAAAATACAAAAACCAAAATGGGCAAGGATGGTGATTGCCAGGTCACTCGGAGCCTTCTTTTCATTTCATTTCCGATTTTCATCGTGGTTTGCCGGTCTTATCGGTTTTCCGACGTTTTATCGGGTTTTGAGACGGGCAATGACGTAGCGTGGCCCCTTCACAGGGATTGTCCTCGCTGAGCCCAACGATAGGCTATGACGATCGTGAGACTTATCCGATCTTTAGCGGATCAGGATCACTGAGCTCGATTCCTTTAGAATCGCTCCCTGAGTCTATCGTATGTCCCATTTTCTTTTCCCTGGCATTTTGGGTTTGCGCATACCGTCGATTTATCGATTCATTTCTTTCCTCGCATCTTTTAGTTTATCGTGTGTTTGTCTTTGGTTCCTTGTGTGTTTACTTTCAGCTTGCTTATTCTTTGTGCGCTATTTACTGCTTTCTGCTTACCATATCTGATATTGCTTGTTTAGCTGTAGCTGTGCATGCAGATGTTACTGCTTTCCTAGATGTGATGGGTTAGGAGTAGATGCGGTGAGTTAGGATTTGGATGTCTATTTTCTTTTGCCCATCCCCGGGTCATGCATGCTTAGATAGACGTTTTCTCGGGGATGCTCGTTCCCATTTCACATGATTTTAGCCCAAAACTCTTCAAAATTAATTAAAAATGACATAAGAGACCAGGTGCTTGCACTTGGGCGAATTGGGGGGCGCTTAACACCTTCCCCATTCGTCATCAGGCACGGACTTTTGTATATCTGGTTATCCGTTGCAACAGAGTATTTCATGGGATCCAGGGCCTACTTCCCTGGATGGCGACTCTTCTTTGTTATAGGTACATCTTGATTCCGGGCTGGTCCTTGAATCGAGAGGTATCTCATTTGTATCGCCACCCATGCTGTGAGTGGCACCATTTCGAGAGTTCCTTGGTAGAGCTCTCCTTCACATTGTAGAGATCTTAGAGGACAGGCGATGGGATCTCGTGTCCCTCCTCGCCACATTCGTCCTCGGGATCAGGGTCCACACATCCCTTTCCATGTCTTCAGATATAACCCATAAAGGCTTGCCAGTTCTTTGTACATAAACCCTTGTGAGGGTTTCGCGGAGTTTCAGTAGTTCTTCCGCTTCCAGGATAAATTCTCCTGTGGGTGCCTCATAAAAAGAACTAGCAGGTTGGTGGATCATAAGAAGGATTGATTTTACTTCCCCATCTAGCTACTCTAGGTTGGGGGGTAGGTCCGGGTGGGGAAGTTATAGACACCTTTCCGTACTTTGTATCTGGAGTACTTCAGTTAATTTCCTCTGCAGTCTTAGCTTCTGAATCTCGGTTAATTGAATCTCCCGCTCCGGGTATTATTTCGAGACGTTCCGTATGTGAGCCTCTTCAAATGGGGCTTATTGCTATTGATTCGATGATCCCTATAGGATGCAGTCAATGAGAATTAATTATTGGGGACAGACAGACCGGGTTCTTGCGTGTACCAATTGAAGTATTTTGAAATAAAATGTGATGAAGAATGAATGCTTTCTTTCTCAGTATGAGGGAAGGAGCTCAGGAATCCCCTTTTACTTTTAATATAAGTTAAGTTTCTTCGGAACGTTCATTCGAGCAAATCATGTTAGATTCTATTTCACCTGTTCTGTTGGTAATGATGTTGTGCTGTGGCCTATAGAACAAAGCAAGCAAGCAGGCATATATGGAACTCATAATAAACCCCTTATTCTCCTTATTAAAAGAAAAAGATAAGGACGGAAGAACAAGAATAATAAAGCGGATTATCATACGTATATTTTGTGTAGAAAGATTAAATGATTTCAATATTGGACCTTGGACATATAATAGTTCTGAATCGAAAGAAAGAGGATCTTTTGTCTCACGGTAGCCTGCTCCAGTCCCCTCACGAAACTTTCTTGATTGGGTTAGCCATAGACTTCACACGTTTCTAGCGATTCACATGGCTTCATCAAATATAATTCTTCCTCAAACTTGGTGTTGAGAGGTAAAGGATTAAACCCTTTTAAGAAATAAAGTTTTTGATCAGAATAGGAAAAAACTGAAAGAACCTTTAACTATTTCAGTTGTTAATAGAACAAATGCAATTCCTATTTGATATAGCTATTTGTGGAAGTATTTTACGATTAAGAAGCAACGGCCTCTTGTACAGATCGTGCATTAATCGACTATAACTATGGGATACCCCATTTTCACGAGTTACTGCAAGCACGAATACCTTCGTTTAAGAGAATATTTTTGGTGTAGAAATACTCAAATTCAAGATCTTCCACTGCACGAATTTCCTGAGAAACGAAGTCATAGCCACGTATGTCACATCGAGATATTGCAGAAGAAAAAACTGCAAAATCCGATCCAATTTATTGTAATCGATTAGTTAACACACGAAAGTTTCATAAGGGGACTGGAGCAGGCTACCATGAGACAAAAGATCTTCTTTCTAAAGAGATTCGAATCGGAACTATTATATGTCCAAGGTCCAATATTGAAATCATTTTAGAGGTTTTCCCTTAGAGAATTTATTGTCAAGATGGATATTCCATGATCCCACATGATAGCTCTCTGATCCTTTTCCTGCCAAGGATTGGTATTGCTTAGAAGTAAGATTCTATCTATAATTCCCGATGTGATGGCTCCCTTTTTTTCTCACTTTTGGCATAGTGGGCCTCCCATGGGGAGGCCTGCATGACTATTAGCTCAGTGGTAGAGAGCACCCCTGATAATTGCGTCGTAGTGCCTGGGCTGTGAGGGCTCTCAGCCACATGGATAGTTCATGCTCATCAGCGCCTGACCCATCGCGTCTCTCTAAAATTGCAGTCATGGTAAAATCTTGGTTTATTTAATCATCAGGGACTCCCAAGCACAACAGAATTGATAAATACTGATAACTCTCGGATGGAGCATTAGAACAGAATGATCCATTAGATAATGAACTATTGGTTCTAAGCCATCTCTGGCAATGAATCAACAATTCGAAGTGCTTTTCTTGCGTACAAAAAAATTTCAAGTTCAATTAGCAGGATAAGGGATTCCGAGTCTTTTGTTGATCAGGCGACACCCGGATTTGAACTGGGGAGAAAGAATTTGCAGTCCCCCACCTTACCGCTCAGCCATCCCTTGTGGAAACAAAATGATTTGCTGAGACGGGAATAAGGATATCAAATTCCTACCAAGATAACTGGAAGTTCCAACCAATAAGAATCCTAGCGAACCTAAAAAAAGGATACAGGCCCAGCAAAACTAGAACCCGTTGACTCAAACTTTACTAAGAACTTTAGTTTCTAGTCCAAAGCCAATACTTGAAACCCTATAATACAGAAATTTGATCAATTTTTTATTAAATGACACGCGGTTCCGCATAGACAAGTAACAAGAAAGGAAAAGGGGAATTATGTACCATTTCTAAAGAGATTCGATTCAGAACTATTATATGTCCAAGGTCCAATATTGAAATCATTTCAGAGGTTTTCCCTTACTTTGTCCGCGTCAACCAACAATTCGAAATACCTCGACTTTTTCAGAACAGGTCCGAGTAAGAACTCAACAGGACCTTACCCCTCTTTGTTTTGTCTGATTCGAGGGGTAAGGTCCTGTTGAGTTCTTACTCTTCCAGCGAGACTTTGATCCATTTCATAACATAAAGGTTGGAAATTCATTCAGTCAACATAAGAAGAATACGGATGGAATTGTCTATACTGATAGACAAATGAAACACTTCATCATGATTCTTATTCATCTACTTTTTTATATGATATTTTTCATTTGATCATTTAATTATTATTCCTGATCGGTAAAATCCATATTTGTGGGAACGAAAGAAAAAAAAAGAGAGAAGAATTATTCTTTTTTATGGTAAAAAATTTATTTATCTCGGTTATTCCGCAAGAAGAAAAAGAAAAAAACAAAGGGTCTGACCTAACTCATTGAAATTCCATCCAGTAAAATGAAAGAACTATAAATCTCCAAAATAATAGATAGGAATATTGCAAACAGAGCCATTGCGACACCCATCAAAGAGGTATCTGGTTCACTGCTTTAGGTATTAGCACCATGGCTTTCAACCTAAATGGTTTCAATTTCAACCAAATTGTTTCTACGAGACCAACATATTTCTCTTTTTCTTTTGCCTCTTACTCAGAATCTCCGAATGGTTTCAATCTCCGAATTATAATTCTCCGAATGAAACCAAAGTTTCATGTTCGGTTTTGAATTAGAG